>NC_071545.1:1622500-4447500 GCF_026979565.1 Vidua chalybeata | reverse complement strand
TTAGCTGCCGTTAGCACAAGAGACAAATTCAATTAACTAAAAGTGAGAAGATGTCAACCGTGCTAAGATCCAAGCAGAGAGTGGAGCATGGGCAGATGGGAGAGACAGGGATGAAGAAGAGGAGGAAACCATCACTTACCACGGCACCAACGCCGTAGGTGGCTGCTGGAGCAAGTGTGTGGTGGTAGGGGTCTGCAGCATAAACTCGTCCGTAACTGAAAAGAAAATACATTTAAGATTAATGGAAAAAAAAAAAAAAAAAAAGTTAAAACCAGATATTACCGGTATTAACAAAATGGTTGCAATGAAATTTTCCATTCTAGCCAAGTTCCTTACAAATAAACTCACTTTACAGATTCAAAAGCAATGTCCTTTGGGAAATGTTAAGGTTACAAATGACACTAAACGTATAATTAGCTTTATGAGGCTATTAGGAACCAGCATCAGGCTAGGAGAGAGGCTGTGGAGCAATGGCAGGCACGTGGTGTCAGGAACGTGCACACTCCTGCTCCTGCTGCACAGCACACAGTGCCTCCCTAAAACACGTGCACAGCTGAAGCCTCGCTTTGCAGGCCCAGGTTCCTGCTCCAACCAGGCAAAGCGAGTGATGTGAAAATCAGATTTTTGCCATTTCTCCCCACACAAAATCCTTACAGCTGAAGCTACTTCAGAGCTCCTTTCCCTGTGTCCCTGGTGCTCTGCCTCACCTTGGCACACAGAGCTTTGCTGCCCAGTCTGGGGGGAACACAGGGAATGCCATCAGTGAGATGGGTGTGCCAGCTAGGGACAGCTTCCACTGCAAGTGTCCGACGTATTTTCCATAATCAAACAATTTTCATTTGCTCTCAGGTGTCACATAGACCAACAAAAGCAATCTTGTAATTACAGTGCTGTCTTGAATACGAGGGCTAATGTAGCAAACAAGGTTTAACAATGCCCTTGATAGCTCTTAAAAAAAAAAAGCCGTTATTTTTTAGCCTTATGTGAACAGGAACCACAGACTAGTCTCATTCTCTGTAACTACCTTATTTTTCAGATACATGTACAAACTTACTTCTTTTTGAAAAGAGGGCAATTGTTCTATTTGATTGTCATGTATTTGCTCCTCCACAAGCAGAAGCTGATTAGCGGATTCTGGGCTAACCAGCTGAGGGAAAGCTGAGAAAGGAATGTTTCCATGGCATATGCAATCCTCCACCACCCACTACTGTGGGTCCTGGATGTGAGGTAGAGAAAAGGACCAAATTATCTGAACTAGACATTCCCACCTACCCAGAGACATCTTCAAGGAGGGAGCAGAAATTACCATAGACAATAAATCCTTAATTCTCCATCTCACTGAGCCAGTATTTCCCAGATTATGAGGCATTCCTTTCACATGGAAATCCAGCAAATCACCTCCCGTGACAACTGTGCTCGCTAAAGGGTTCAGTGTCGCCGTGTCCTTTTGAGAATTTTAAAGTTCTTCTAAAAGTTTCTTATACCTTCTGATATTTACATATTTCTACTGAATTTTCTCACACTGTTCATATAAACAATGATTGTTTTACATTCTTCTTCGTGAGTAGAGAGAATTGATAAACTGTTGGTTTAACCAGTGTGGTTGGAGAGGTGGCAATTGCATCCTCCAATCCACTGTCACTTTTACTATTGTATATATAGTGGAGTCAGAAAATAAAGTTTGCTTTTTTAAATTCTTTTTTTTTCCTTCTACATCTAGCCTACTTCTGTGAGTTATTTTGTGTCATAGTGTGACAGTTCAGCATGGAAAAGACAGACTGAACATCCCTGTCTCTGACTCTCTGCACAAACACAGGGCCACACACTCACAGAAATCAAATGCTTTCTCTTTTCCAAGAATGCATAACCACACATCTTGATGGAAAAAAACAAAAAGTAGAAAACAGTTCAGAAAGTACAAACTTCCAAGTGTACAGTTGTTCATATTCAGCATTGTGAATTAGACTTTTTTTCCCCAGCAGGAGTGCAGCATTTTCGGTAAATGTAAGAGTATCTAAGTTCTTATAAAGCATTCTAAAACCTGTTTCACTTCAAAGTGCATCTATCATAGCTGAATGCCTTCAGTTGTACTGCCCTGTTTGCTTTGTAAATCCAAATTCCTATGAAGGGATAACACATTAAAAATGAATTAATTTATTTAAGCACCCCAAGTTCATGAGCCTGGGCTCTGTATCTCACCCCACAGCTGTGTTTGCTTTAGATTTGAGCAGAGAAGTCTTCATTGCTATCAGAGGGATACATGAAATTCCAGGGGTAGCAGTGTTAGGCAATTGCTTTCCTTAAGACCTGGTCTGAAACTCAGGAAAATATGTGCAAAAGGCTTGTATAAAATACATTAGTTCCTCTTTTGCTTCCAAAGCATTGATGAGTAAGGGATTCAAGTTATATGTCAATTCTACTTAAATACTTGGTATCCAAGTACACCTATCTTTAGAAATTACCCAACAAAGGAAATGGGCAATTCCCACTGGAAAAGCAAGGGAAGGAAAGTAGCTCACATCAGGCTATGCTGGGTAAAGGACTTGGTGGTTCTCTGAGCTGGAAAAGGAGTTTGAGAGTTCTCTGAGCAGGTCTGACACTGATCCCACACTCTGGAGCCTCTCTGGTAGGAAGAACTTCCATAAACCTCAGCCTTGGAACCCACCACATTAGGATGCAAACATGATTTGGGGATTTGAAATACTCAATAACAGAATCCCTTGTGGCTTTTTCACCTACACTGAAGGGAAGAAGACATTACTGCTCTATGTCAATTTTTCAAGTCTGAGAATTTTGAATATCATTATAATTTTAATTCTTTCCAGACAAATGTCATTCCAACAGTAAGAAAACATCTAGAAAACATCTACAAATGATTAAAGGCAGACATGTTTCCCTCATGACCTTAGTAACATGCAAGAAGAATTGCATGTACTATTATTTTACATGCTTTAATACCATGATCATTACTTTTATAGCAATGAGAATTGGTATATTTCCTTTGTTTTTCTTTTTTCCTGATTATCTGGTATTGCTGCAATGCTGAGCAAGGGCTGTAAATCTATATCTGTTAAAAATACATTCATTTTGGTCCAGGGGTAGGGCTGCATGGTGCCTCCATCCTACCTCCCATTCCTGCAGGATCCTTGGCTGTGTCCCACTGCCTCACAAACAAAGCCCAATAGGCCACCTAGGATGGCACTAAGTGGCCCAAATGCAAGGGCCTCTTATAAGGAAGGACCAAGCCTGAATACCCAGGGCTCGCGCTGTATTAAATTATTAATATATTTAAGCCATCTACTGAAGTAACTGGCAAGTTTACAACATTGATGTAATATACCATGTTGCTAATAATATTATTGTATCAATATTCAACAGAAATCTTGACAACTGATGGGAAAATATGGATAAACACACACATTAAGGAATTTCAAAGGATGAAAATATGACTGGTTCAACCCGATATTGACTTCTGAGTACATTTTTATTACCCATTTTCCAAAGCAGTAATGACTTATTGTCAGTGTTTTACATTGCTTTTTTCATCCTTCTATATAAACTCTGTCTCTTTTCTTAAAACAAGAGATGTGAAGAAATCCTAATGTGAGAACTGTGACCAAAGTTAATCCTTGCTCCTTAAAAAGAATGGTTTATATTTATATTATGATAATGCTAAAGCTTTTACTGTGATATTAACATAGAAATGTTATTGCAGAATTAGTGATGCTTATATTCTTGTTAAAATAACAAACACTTGTTTTTCTTTTACAGGATATTGAAATTCCACTTAAACAAATGTGTCCAATGTAAACACAAAATAAAATGTAAAAGGAATTCTTCCAAATCTTCTGCAAAAGAAAATATATAAAATTAAACTGCACAATTTTCATTTTTGCACTCTCCTGAATACACTTGACATATGTAAGCACAAACATGGATGAAAATATTTCCAAAGGGGAAAGAACACATGCTCAGATATTATCTGGGAAAAGATGCATTGAAATTCCTCTGTGATGAATAGACTTTTTTTTTTTTTCTCCTCAGGGTGACCTCTACCTTCAGAATATGATGGTTTTATTATGATTAATAAATTTCATTTCCACAGAGGAAAGGAACAGTGTCAGCTTAAACTTAAAGCAAGTGGGTTTCTTTTTAAATGCTAATTTTTAAACACGCCCTTGCATGACACCAAATTTAGAAGCTCAGAAGGTTAGCAGAATAGATTCTGATTTCCAGGCTGAAAATAGGAAGAAGGATTTAAACTATATTGTCACACTGCAAATCAGTAAGCTGTTTCAGTCCCACACACACTGCTTCACTTACTCACTGCTGTGCCAGCGTGCTTACTTCTCATGACAATTAGTGGCATTTAAATGCTTTGTGATAATTTACACTGCAAATTATCATTCTAGGTAAACAACTTACTAAAATTTAGAGCGTGCCAATGGTAAGGTTGTGAATAAATTAATAGTCGATGACATTCTCTGTGTATTTTACAGGATGATAAAACAATGTATCCAAAGCAATATGCACAAATTCTTGTCTCAGAACACAGCTGATGAACAATTTTGATGCATCACTAACTAGAAAAAGGTATACTCCTCTATTTTCCACTATATCTGGGACAAGCATTTAGGACATCATGGGAAAAAATGTGTTTACTAGCATTTTGTTAACATACTGACACTGGTTCTTAAATAGCTGGACAAACAACTTCCTGGGAAATAAGTGAGAAAAAACCCCAGTGTAGCCACGCTAACTTCTGGAAACGTAGCCATAAGCTATCCACCAATAGATGGCATGTTCTTTACTTATGCTATGCCTTAATCTCTTCAATCATTTTCAGCAGAGGGTTTAAAAATGCTAAAATACTACATAAAAGGACCATTTGTTGTTCATTGATCAGTTTTTTTTGAAAAAGTAATTTATAAAGGGAAATTGTGGGCTTTAGTTTATCGGGGCCCTTGAAAGGGAGTATCTTTCTAAGTAATCAGTAGTAGGTGTTGTTGAAGTCTCTAAAAATTGGGGAATTCTGTGCCTCTTTGATCATAAATGCCATTTCAGGATTTTAAATTCTTTAATGGTATGGCTGCATTTCCATACACATCTGGGATAGACAGTGGAGCTCCAATACTGGAGACATTGAGAAGCTCCTAAATGCACACTATAGTGCTTAATAACAGAACTAATAAGGAAAAATTCAACACATAAAACATGAACCAAGTTAACACATTTTCCTCAAGTTATTTGAGAAGTATAGAAGGAAAAATTTAAAGAATTTGATACAGATATTTTACTTATCAACTGCCCTCTATTTTTTCAAGTCTACATATCGCTGGAGGAACTACAGAAAATTATGAACCTGCTTAAGAAGTATAAAGAGAGAAGTTAAAACTTGGTCACTGCCTCAGATCAATCTAACTCTGACCTCAGCCACATTACAAGCAAAGCCTGTGTACCACTGGGAAGCTCATTTTTCAAACTTTTCCCCAATATTATCCACTCTTTACCCACTCTGATTGCAACTGAACAATCAAGTACTAAAATTGCTTCTGGAAGGAATACAAGGAAAGCAAGGGTTACCTGGCCTTAATACCATATAAATACAGAAATTATTCCAATAATTAACTTGGTGCCCTTCCTCTTGGTCACAGCACTACGATGATCCCAAGAGAGATGACGCCAGCAGCACAGCTCCTCCCTATGCACACCAGTCACACACCACACTGCTGAGCAGTATTTTGGGCTCAGTGGGTCAGACCTGTGCAGCAGGGGTAGCCCTTTAACCTAAAATTCATCCCACTGCAGTAGGATGGTGTCTGCTTGCAACCAAATAATTAATTTAACTAATTAATTTAACTTTAATCTAACTTCATTTTAGATATTAACACCAAGGGACTGCGGGCATTTCAGGCACCTGAATCACCAACAGGTCTCTACCTCAGAAGGAAATGGACAAAGATGCCTCTGAAGTTTTTACTTAAGATCAAGGAAATCTACTGATAAAAACAATTTCCAGGCATTTTCCTTGATTGGAAAGGTTAAGAATGCTAAAATTCTCCTTGCCGAGTGTTGGATGCATGCTATCAAACACTGAGGTCACTGTACAAGGGAGGACCATCACATACTTTATTCATAGCATCTTCCTCTTCCATGACCTATAATGTGCTACCGATTTGTGATGTGGAGCAGAGAAAGAATTGGGAAGTGACAGGCAGCACAATAAAGAGTGAAATTTCAAGGTGTACTGCAGGGCTGAACTCCTGGCACCTGCAGAGCCATAAGGGATTTCCTATCACTCCAGTACTAACACATTCCTAGGTTTTCTCAGAGTAAGAAACTTGACCAGGGTCTGCCGTGGGTAGAGGGCAATAATGAAAGGTTTCCATGAAAGGATGTTCATAAATATGTCATTGATGAAATATTAAAAGCACTGTTTACTTTTTCCTGCAAGCTGGGGAAAGGAGAAAGTAGAGAAGCCTATGCAGACTTTTCTGTAGAGATGAATTTCCAATTCTTGGCTGTTTACTTATGTATGTCACATCTCAGTTTGGCCAGTTAATTTCCTTGCTAATTGACAGGCATGTTTTGCAGCAGTTTCACTGATGCTCAGATGTGGTTTTAATTTTGCTTCTGTTTGCTAGCCTGTATCTTCTTTTAAAATTTGTGAGATGTTTGCAGCCAGCCAAAGCTGCCATCTTCTAAAACATTTAAATGAACATGATTGATACTGGTTAATTTGCAGAAACATAGAAGGGTAACAAACAGCAGCACAGGTGACTTTTCCCTGAGCTGATGCTGGATAACTGCAAACTGGAGCAATCCTAGGCACAGATCTCAGCTTAAAAACTCTCATTCAGTTTCAGTCTTGCTGTGTGGATTCACACCAGGGTGGGAATTGAATCTCCTGCCTAGTCAAAAGTCAAACAGAATTCTGTGTACCACCACCTTTCTATATAGCTTCTATGCAAGAGACTTCGATTTTATATAAACTTTGTTTAAAAAAAGCCACTGGGGAATCTGGGGCTTGCCATCAGGTGACACCTAAACCCAACTCTATTCCAATGACAAAAAAGCATTTCTTAGGTCTGTAAAACACTTTCTTATTACTATTACTGTTATATTTAGGGGTAATAAAGCTTGAAGAAATTCTTACCTAGTGCAATAATAAATATACTGGGTACATTATTTATAAAATTTTAAAGCAGTCTTTTGTGATCACATATAAAGTTCTGCAACCATAGCGTTGTTTTATGTTTATTTGCAATATGATAATCTCAAGATATTAAAACTGAATCCTTGCTCATTTAATGGACTTGTATACAGGCACCCATACATGCACACACACAAATCATCTTTCATGTGCTCTATTTTTAGCCCACCAGAGAAAAACCAATCTAATTGCTTCATTAAAAAACCAGCACAGGAGATACACACGTGCCTATAGGCACTTGTTGAGGACAGACACAGATTATTCACTATTTCTGTTATCAAAGGGGCTTCACATTGCAAATCCTCCATTTACAAATGACAGGACCTCAGCTTTCCTTAATCTTGTCGTGTTGTCACATTTGAGCAGCCATGCGAACTGACCTAGAACCGCGAGCACCGGGCAGGCAAACTGTCACACAGATAATGACAGCCACGCCAGCCAGGGCTTCCACTGGGTGACAAAAAGCAATTAATCAAACCTCATGGAAGGACAACAGAGGATGATCAAAGTGTTTACTGATTTTTATCAACTGGTCCAATAGCTGAACATCTTCAGCACGCAACGACTCAGAGCAGTAAAAGCTGTGACAAATGGAATTCCATATAAGCAACTATTTATAGCAGCAGTAAATGCAAGTTTAAACTGCCAACATAAAGGACACTTGAATTTATAGAAGAAGTTTAATTTTGTGCATTAGTGCAACATTTCCTAGTCTTTCCAGAGCAAAAACTTCAGTATCTGCTATTTTTCACAGAGAACAGCAGTACAGCCTTAAATAAATACTAGCACAAAGACCATACAGGTGCTCCTTCATCTTCATTTTTTATTTGATTAGCAGAAGAGCATAGCATAATAATAAAAGCATCTCATAGAAAAGGGTTATTTTCCCAAACTGCTTCATGAAATGGAGTCAAACCCATTGGCAGCAACAGTGAAAGGGAAGAACCTCTCTCAACTGAGCATATGTCTTCACAGCAATTGTAACAGGCTGAAGCAACACTCTGAAGCTGCATTCTTCCAAAGAGTTTGGATTGGACTCTTTCAAATTCCTTTGTAAGAGTATGATCTAATTGCTATCTCCTACCAGACACATGAACAGGTCAATGAGATGTATGCAAGTTCATATGGCAAACTTTTGATCATCTGCACTTATTTACGTACCTACCTTGGCAGAGGTAGGTTTGCCACAACAGGCACTGCACCCATTCTAAGCACTTTATCAAATATTAATTTGTTTTAAATCAGTATCTCCATATTTGCTATCGCTCAATGAATTAAATTGGTGGCAGTGTTAGTGCTGACAGGTTAATGATAGTATACAGGAAAATTGCAATGACTGGAGCAATTGCATTTGTTAAAAATGGCCAATATTCTCTTCAAATATTTCAATAGCACAAACCCCACAGTTTGCTTATTGAAGCTGCTTGCTTTTATTCAACATCTTTCCTGGAGTTATGAAGTTAAACCTTTCAAAATGTTTAATCTATTTTGGAGACTGTATCTTTCTCCAAATGGAGGTCAATAACTTAATTTATGACTGTCAACTTCTAAAGCTTTATAAAGCATTTCTTTTGCTTGCATGCAGACACACACACACAGAATCCTTCCTCCTGGGACTGATTCTGCTCAAAAATGTAAATAAATACAGTCACAATTGGACAGGTGTTATAGCCACTTCCACCATACTTCATTCCAAATTCAGCTTTATATATACCTGTGCCTTTCTCTCTGTTATTTCAAAATCATAAACTGCAAATACACTTGGGAGAAAAATAATACCAAGCATGCATCAGCATTGGATTTTTTTTTGCTTCTACATAAAGGTTGGATAACATTTAAAAACTGGAAGAAGAGAGAAAGATAAATATAAAATAATAACCCTGTCCCATTTTTACACAAAAAATATAAAATGTCATTTGCAGGTACATCTGAGAATGCACTTGTAAAAGACACAAAAAAAATGTTTTTTCTTTACAAACTATGAATTTTGATGTTACAAAACCTAAAATAGGAAAAAAAAAAAAGATAGATTGAGCACTGATTTGAAAAATCGACTAAGAATGCTAAAGCTGCAAAATGAACAACGTTCTGCAACCAACATGTAAATAAGCCATAGATTTATTCTGGGTCTCATTCTGATTTATCCAGAGACTGACAGGGCAGATGCCCATTGCCCCCATCAGACAAGAACCTCAGGATTAATTCTCCCCTAGTGCAACTACAGCCAGGAATTTGCTAAAGGAAGGTCCTCAGATATACTTGTTAAAATTCCATCATCAAACCAAGAGGAGTTTCTTGTAGTTTCCCTGTCTCTGTTCTAGTTCAGATCTGCTTGCAAACCCTTTAATCATGTCTGCCAGAGAAGATCTATCCCAGAAGTGCAGAACTTCTCTTCTGAACAGTAATTATTTTTAGCCTCAGAATGCACTGGATGCAATGAAGAGTGAAATGCTTTTAAATTTCCCATGGAAGGATCCCTCTGTCAGATATCTGAGGAGGTTTCCCTTCTGTAATGTGCATTCAAGAACAGAGAGACAAAAAGAGATGTGTTTATGGACACAAGTCTCTCATTAACACATTTATCTACTCAAGATTACTTTATTCCCAAATAAAAAAAGATACCATGTGCCTGAGGGCTAAGTATCCTCTGGCAGGAATGATGAAGGATTGAGAAGAAAAGAGTGAATATTACTAGCAGAACCACCCAACTGCTCCCATTTCCAATTGATGATCAAGTTCCAACCAAAGCTTTACTTGTTATATATTAGCATTTGTAATCCACAAACACACCCATCCTTTACAGGGAGGCAATGCAAACATACATATACTCACATTTCAAACATTGACCATGTTTACAAGTATCTCCACTCGATATCAACTTTACAAACACGGTAGAATTACTGTCATTGAGCTTAGAAGCACTAAAAAAGCACTATAAAATCATATTGCAGGTGTTTTGCATGCATCTGAAAAACCACAGGAAGGTTAGTTTTGGTTCTCAAAGTATCTCTATGTTTGCTCCATGTATTAAAACATATAACATCAGATAATAAAAATAGTTGGAAGTCAACTTAGAAATCCAAAAGACCAAATTCAACTTCAGCAATTTGACTCACAGGAATACGGGCCAGAGAATTACTTTTTTATGGAGTCAAAAATCATTTAAATTCTATTACTGAAGCTTAGGTATATAAAAAACAGCAGGTACAGGTTTTCAACACCTTTCTCCTTCATATTTAGTGGGAAAAAAAAGTCACCTATAGTCACCTGTGATGGATATGTTTATAATATGCTCAAAACAATGCCTAGCAAAAATACCTTTTTGTTGAATCCATTCAACATAGGTAATCAACTGGTAAGCTGAAAAGTTTTGACAAATACACACAGAGATCCATTTCCTTTTGTGTAAAGTTCACTGAAGGCACTGATAAATTAAATTTTTATTTTTTATAAATAATATATTTTTGATTGGAATTCTAAAAAAGTCATATATGGAATATCTGTAACAAAGTCTTGAACACTTAAATTGTGCCTGAATTGAGAGAGAAAAATTTCTTTACTATAACAAGAATTATTGCTTAGAAGGGTTCACTTTGCAAAACTGGTCCCACAGACCCCACATCTAACTCAAGAATTCCAAGTTTAAAAATTGCTAAAATAAATATATTTATTCTTACTTAGCAAAGCTTAGATTTACAAATTAGCAGCCTCCCTACGACAGCTCACTTCAATGAAGAGCTGAGCAGGAAGCTCAAGTGAAATAACCAAAGCCAAAATCCAAGTTGAGTGATATGAAGAATGTGACAAATGTTGGCTTCTCAAAATGTATTTACTTCATAATTTAAAGACTTGGAAAAACCTATGTTAAATCAGGTTTTACTACAGAAGAACTTTTCAGATTACCACCAAAAATGCTACAGCTAGCATAGAGATTACAACAGTTTTAGCATATTTTGGGTTTATCTATTATCATCTTTTCCATAAATAACTGTTCTCTCTTTGGTTCTATGTAGATCATCACGGCATAAACAGAAATCTCGTTACCTTTCATTTATTTCTGCTAATATAAAACTCTATCAGCAAACACTTCTTAATACCAACATTTGATTTCACACTATATACCCTTTCATCCTTCAATATGAGAAGTTTCTATGAACTTGATTTTTTGCACAACATTATTGGCAGAATAAGTCCCAGCACCATTACTATTTATTTCAGCCTTTTGATTTCTTACGTAGTAACATAACACCATCCTTACCTGAATTAAGACTAAGCTTGTTCAAACTCTATTGCTTAAAAGAGAGAAAACCTCTTGACATATTCAATATCTTTTTAAAATATAAATAAACCTTTGAAAAACATAGTTCATTCTTCTGTACCCATGGCTTACAACATGATAGTATATGGAGACTTTTTACTTACTAGAGAGCGATCCTCTGAAGGCACAGACCCTCTCTCCCACTATCTCATCCATAGGATAGACTTTGTGAGTGCTTTAGGGTCTGCAATACCCTTGTGGGCATCATTTGCCCCCAACAAGTTGAAAAGAAAATTGTTACATCTATAGCACTTACAATGTCCTGCACACATCTAAGCCTTGGCTCTTCTCGTCAGTTCTGTTTGGTTTGACTTTTGAAAGTCCCAGTCCTGCAGCTTTTATCAGAAGGTTTAACATATCCTGACCCACTACCATACTTAAACTGGAAACAAAACACCAAAGTCAGCCAAATAACCTAATAATGGCTTTTATATGGCAGAACCTATAGGCTGAAGCTATAAATTCATTAAACTATTCCCAAGACTTATACACTACAGACTTTCCTATGCTTTGTCTTACGATTAAATGCAGCATGTGAAAAAGGATATTGAGATCTGGATGGATGCATCAAGAAGTATCAATGATTGTTACCTGCAGAGGTGTTACAAGAAATTTCATCTGCTGCAACGAAGACGAATTGATTTCTGCAAGAGAAGATAAAATTCACAATACTGCTTGCTGACTGGGAAATGTGCTAGCTGCCAATTGACTTGATGTTTACAGATGGGGTAGGGGAAGGGTGCTTAATTTTAATGAATGTAGCAAGAAAAAGTGTTGAGTACTATAGAGTTTATAAGGATCATGAGGTAGACATGCTGGGATCTTTTAAATGAAATAATGGTGACATTTGGATATGGACTATGCACAAACTCTTGCATTGGAAGCTTCATGTTTAGTGTTACAGATATGTCAATATATTTATGAAGTCTAATAAAAATAAAACAATATATTCATATTAAAGGGCACTACTGCAAAATATGTAAAAAGCGCTTTTGAAAAAAAAATTAAATTGCAATTTACTTTGTGCATCTGAAAGGAGGATATTGAAATTAAAATATTTTGCTTTTTCTATGTCTAATATGACATGTCTAAAATTAATTTTCTGCTATTTATTTAAAAAATGACATAGTATATTCTCATATACTGTCATCCAAATACATAGAAAAGTCTTTTGCAGAATATTAGGAGAATAAGCTAGAGATAGAAACCTTCTCTTGCAAAATTCTTTTTTTTTAAACCAGGTAACATAAAAAGAGAAATGCTAAATGCACTAGTATTTCAAAATGCAGAAAACTTCATTGTGGCACAAATCCTGATTTGTCCTTTCTGAAATCTAGGCAACCAGGATTTGGGTTAGTGGAAACCATGCTTAAGGATTATCATCAATTTATTCCTTTCTATGCATATACACAGCTGCCTCGGGGTATTTTTGTGCTGTGCAGGGTTAATGAACCCGGGTGCAGAGTTAACACTCGGGTGTGGTTTCCTCCCAGCTGCACACAGCCACAGCCCCTGCACTGCCAGGCACAGCAAAATCCTGACACTGAGCTTTGCACAGCCTTAAAGCCAGTCTAACAACCAGGAGCCAAAGGACGCAGGCTAAGGACTGCCTGGAACAGCTCTGCAAGCATTAAGTGCTGAGCATCTTACTGAAAACCATGCGGGAGCAAACGTTCCTCAGGGGCAGCAAAACCTTGGGGAGTTAAGCCCTAAGGGAACAAAATCCATTTCTATTACTTCACCTCCAATGTATCAAGAGATTTGAAACTCTCGTTTAGAAATCTGTGAACCTTGTTACTTAGAGGTTCACATTCTAAGGGGGGGAAAAAAATAAATCCAAACCAAAACAAGGAATCTGCAATCTGCACTGCAGGGACAGGATTGCGTAGGTCCAAAAGCAGATCACTGCCTCTGCCCTAGCAGAAATACTGGCACTGGCTGTTAGCCTGAGCTTAGTGATCAAATTGTACATTCTTGCATTTTCAACTCTTCATTAAGTTCAATTAACAGCTTTGCTCTTTATTTTGTCATCTGCAACAGTTTCAGGAGCTAATGAGATTTACCTAACAAGTAATGCTAATGACATGAATTTAAAAAACCAAAGGGGGGTAAATTTTACATTATAAATACAGAGCTACTCTGTATTTCATAGGTAGCATAATTTGTCACTGTATTAACTGCTACCAACTCTGTGATAATTATAGACAGGACAAGTTAGGTGCTTGCCTAAAAGAGCCAGTAGCAATGCAGATTTACCAGCTACTGTTTTACAGAAAATCCTTCTGACTCATTTCTATGAAGTTGTTAAACTGCCCTCTCAACTAAATTAAAAGATTACTTTTCCTTAAAAACTGCCTCTAAAGTTGTTACTGTGGAGTTCCTTTTGCTCCTTTCTGTTCAGAACAGTAGAACATTTAGCCACAGATTCTCTATTTTCAGATGTTATAATACAGAATTTTCTGCAAGGGTAATATGCTGGGTTAGTACCTCCAGGAAGACCCCAGAACACTAATGCAATTTGTCCTTTGAAATGACAAATATTATTTAAACTGTTCTGAAATCTTACTCTTTTTTAACTAAGTCTTTACTAATTGTTGGGAAAAAAACTAATTAAAAAAAAAAAAAAAAACAACAAAGTGATACCTATTTAAAAAACAACTACTATAAACATCTCTTGTTATACTGCTTCATAGGAAGTAACTATTTTGCTTTTGTAAAGTTAATTTCACAACTCCATACACAACTTTTAAAAGTAGGAAGTTACATATTGGTCAGCATAGCAACTGTGGGAATGTAAAGACTAGAGGCTGGAGTCCAAGAAGCCAGTTCAACATTTTATTACTAATTAGGTATTATTTTTAGCAATTAGAAATTAGAAACTCTTAGGAATTAGAAATTCTTAAGCACTTTGGTGCCTTTAATGTTCTTACAGTGGCAGGATTTATTCAGCAAAATTCCATTCTGTTGTTTAGATAGACCCAGAGGGGGAACTGCTCATCAGAGGCACCACAGATATCACAGCTGATGCTACAGCAAGGGTTAATCCTTTGTGTGGGCAATGCCAGGGCCTGCAAAAGGACTCCTTAGGAGTGAAGCTGGCTCTGTGGGGCACCAGATCCCGTCTGTCCTAAAGCTGGTGTGGAGCAGAGGTGGCAAAGGACAGCTCACCTTGCCCAGTCCTCTGCAAATGTGGAGTGCTCCCTTTAAAGACCAATTCTCTGCACTAACTCTGTCGAGCATGCAAGGCTTGAAAATCTCACAAGGAAGATACGATGAAAATTCATGATGCGTTTTAGGCTGGTTTAGTGTTCCTCATCACTGCCACACTTTTAATGATTCAAAAAGGTGCAGGAATTGTAAGCGGACCCAACTTTATTATACAATAAGCCCTGCTCAATTAAGATACAGAATCACTTCCATAATTTCATTTGTGTATTAACAGTGAAAGTATAGAACCAAATTTTTACTGTTCACTGGTTAATACTTCAGATGTAAAAGAACACAGATTTAAACAAAATAAACTTTTTTTTATAATATTTTTTTTTAAGTTGTTACTGGCTGTGAGATAGGAAAAAAAAACCCAAAAAACAAACAAATCTGAAAGGATAACATGACAAATACATTGACCTGAATGTACAGTTGGATATATCCAACCTGCCAGATCCTCCTTCCCTGGGCTAAGTGCAATCCTTTTAAGTGCAGGAGTGGCACCTTTTGGCAGCCTGAGCTCTCTGATGTCTCCCAGACAGTGTGGGTCAGGAAAATGTGCTGCTGGGACTCCAAATGGCTGGGTTCCATCCAAGCAGCTACTTCCCAAGGGCAAACACTCTGCATTCTACTGCTTCTCTCAAGCCCATATATCAATTTTTATCTCTTCTAGCAAATTGAAAACTAACTCATTTTTTACCAGTATGGTAATAAAGATGGTTTTAAATTTTGAGAAAAAAAATGTTTAAACATTTGATATATATCCTGAATTCAAACAAGAACAGAAGGGGAAGACAACAGAAGTACTATTAAATGATTTAGATGTGCTTTCTTCCTTTAGGGTAGTTACTGAACCTGCATCACACCATCTTCAAAGGTTTGAATATATTGTAATTTCCTCTGCTCCATTCCCTGTAGCCCCTTTGGCAGTAACAAATGTGTGCCTCCAAGGCCCCGCATCTGACAGAAACCTCTCTCTTTTGGCACCTGCTCTTTCTATCCAGCAGACCGTTTGCATGTCCAATACATTACAGGCTTTCTTACTCTCTTCTTGAAACTGTTTGGTGAAAACATGCCATACTATAGAACAGAGATGTTATATATATTGAGGGGTTTAAATCTTTAATCACTGGAGCCTGAGCCTTGTCTTTTCTATGGCTGTCTAATATAAACAAGTATTTCTGTGAAGAAATACCTGACCCATAAATGGTCTGTCCACTTTATTAATGGAAAATTCAGAACCTGGAAGAGGGAGATAGGAAGAGATTCAGAGAATTGGTCTCAGACACTTTTTTTTTTTAATGACTTGGGGGATGTAACTATCATGAAACACAATTCCAACATAAGTTCAGAATAAACTGCTACCCTGAGTGCTTCCTCTAAAAGTTTCCATGGAGTCATCCCACCCTGGGGAAGGAAGAGCTTCTCTGGGTCTGAACTAGTCCCCACCAGCCTCCCACCCCCTTTCTCTCCTGCAGTCACTGGCCCTGCTGCTCCTCAGGTGTACAGAGCTCCCAAATGTCTGGGAATTTCTAAACTTAGGTCATTATGGGTCAAAAACCTATGCAGGACACACGGGGCCAGTGAGTGCTCTGTGTGCCCTCTTGTCTCTCTAAAATGCTGGGTGGCACTAGGACTTCTCACTGCTGTTTCACACAGCACATGACTGAGAACAAAATTTTGGCACACACCGAATTTCACCCACGACTCCCAGAAGTTTCCAATCCCTCCTCCTCAGCCTAATAGAGCTTCCTTAAAATGGAAGTCAAAGAGGATTTTAAGAGGTCAAAGGGGATTTTAAGAAATTAATCACACTGGCTCTAGGAAATTTGAAATGTCGAAGAAATTACAATCCACTAACATACAATGATTATGCTTCGTAGACCTGAATTCCTGGGCTTTGCTGACAAACTTCATAAAACTAGACAGAAATAATTTTGCCTAACACAGAAGTTCAGACCCCCACCCAAAAATACAGCAACTGCTGAAAACAGTGCAGAGCCCTAGAACATCAAAATTTAGGATGAAGGCAAACACAATATTGAACAGAAGTTACAGTGGGAAGGTTTAAACTATATTTAATCAGTTGACTTTTCTGGTAGGACTGCCGTTGGATTGACAAACAAAGCCAGTATTTAGAACTCAGGGATCCAAATCTCAGCTGGTAAAATTGATGCAGCTTAACCAAAAGCACTGACTTCCCTTCCTGGAGCTGCTCCAAACCAAATTCCCCAAGGATCCTGTGCTAACCATGGCATGCTGATTTTTCAGGAGTTATATGTGGTACATCTGTATATTTCTCCATTATTAAAGATATTATATACTTCCTTTGTGCTCTAAACATTAAGACTTTGTTGCTCTTGTAAGGACCCTGATGTTGAGGGCTTTTTCACCATGAATTTCAATATAGCTGACTGCTGGCTCCTTGAATGGTTTCTGCAATACTGAAGGAGGGACAAAGTTCCCTTTATAATCATTTTATTAAGTCCTTCCCAACTCTCTCCTGCTGGTGTCCTAAATTTAAATATCAAGGCTATCAAAGAATTTAAACTTTTTAACATTTTCATAATAACTATAATTAGAAGGTTGATTTTGCTATTATCATGCTTTATATTCCCATTACTGTAAGATCAAAGTACATTACCATACCCATAGCATTTGAATCACAACACAAAGACAACTAAACAACTTCACAGCCATACCTATATGATATATTAAAAGAAATAAGAATAAAACTGTAAATAATTCATGTGGTATCAAGCTTCAACAACACTAACAGTAACTTGTTTGACCTGATGTGCATTAGGAAGTTAATTAGACACATTTCTTCAATGTCAGGTTCTTTTTCTCTGCAGAATTTCTTGTTCAACCTAACCAACGATGATGCCAAGACAGAGAGGAAGATGTGGATATTTGGCTTTCACTGAGGTCCTCTGCTTTCCTCATCACAAGATAATTCTCTCCTACATCCATAATACCTATTTCTTTCCTGAAATTTTGAGGCAGGCCTTGGAAGCAGATAGAGGAAAACCCTGTCTCAAAAGCAACAAATGCAGCTATTTCTATAACAACTCCACATAGAAAACACTAAATAAAGCTCATCAGCTCGTCCATCTGCCTGGGCTCAGCTGCCACTGCAGAAGGTGCTGTGTCCCCCTGGCCTCCCCAGGTCCCTCCTGTCCCCAGGGTGTCTGAAATGGCACTACAGCCCTGTTCCCAGGCATTTCATTCCCCTGCCACATTCATCACCTCTGCATTGCTCTCATCTGCGTCCTCTTTGTGCCCAGTACAGGACATTTCTGTGTGCTTTAGCCAAAGACAGGGTGTCTCTACCAAAATTCAGCGTGCCAAAGACAGCAGGAGAGAGAAAAGAAATAAAATCTCTCATCAAGTTTTGTCCTGCTACCAATCACACAACTTCTTGACCAGACATAATTTCTTTTAATACCAAAAAGTACTTTTGCAATTGCAAAAAACATGCCTTCAAGAAAAGAAAAAAATCAACCCCCAGATCTTCTGGACACAAATAGAAATGTGCATTCCCAAGCCCAGTGATATGCCTGCATTATTTACTCAGAAAAAAAAAAAAAAACAACTAACCAACCAACCCAAAAACCTAAAGGGATTAAAAATACCTGAAGGGAACAATGGACAACAGAAGGTACTTTCTCATAATTTATATTCTTATCTCAAGCTTTCCCCAGCAGATGGGCAGGCATTTTTATTTTAGCCCTGATATTGAACTAGCTGAACAACCCACCCAAATTCTAGAAGAGAGAGACTCCTTTTAGCACAGTGCAATACTGGTGCTGTAAAGCAGATTGGAGGAATATCCACGCTGCACACAGGGTGGATACAAGAATTCTGCCATGGTCTATCATGTCCATGGCAGTGGCTTGGATACAAACACCCCCTCTCTCTCCTTTCATTAGCCCTCGGTATAAAGAAAATTTCTGGCAAATAGATGCAATCTTCCAACTTAATACTGCTGTTGAAAAAAAACCAAAAAACCCTCTATTTTTAATATATTGCCAGAATGTGGACAATATATTGCATCACAACCAGTGGGAAAATCTGTAGGTCTTTCACCTTCCATATTTCAGATCTACAATTTTTATTTCCTGATTTTTTTTTAATCAGAGCTATACAAATAGACTTGGATCTAACTCATATCACCTGCTACATCAGTGGAATTTTTTGATGTATGATCATTCAATATTTTATACCTAGTAGGAAATTATTTGTTACTAATAATGCAATATACAGAGTCTAAAGATGAATATTTACCTGCAAGAGGAACATGTGATTTTTAAGTAAATCTGGACATTTTAAAGTAAACCTAATAGGTGAAATTCTGAATACCACACAATTCTGAGCAGAACTCGTACTGATCTCAGTAGCAGAACTTCTCTAAAATTATTGGCCTTTTAGTGTGATTAACACAGTCTAGGCACTTAAATTAAATACTTGAGGAAGTAGTGCAGTAATTCTATTTCAGAAGTGCTCCACATCAGCAACATAAATCGATGTCATTATGATCCAGGACTGCTAAATTATGGCTATATTTGAAGTCTTAATATTTATATTTGAAAAATTTGTTTATTACTATATTTTGGACATACTGTTCATTCTCTTTAGGACAAAGAGCATTTTGAAGTCAGCCTCGTGCAAAGAATCAGTATTTTAAACACTAAAATACATTAAAAAATAACCATTTATTTAACTGGGGGATTTGTTCTTTTTGGACATCGTGGCATTCTTAAAATAATGCCTCAAAAACGTACTTTATATTTGTTTCTTATTTTATAGCAGTTATTACTGTTTACTAGTAACCACCATTTTATCCACTATAACTTTCCTAACATACAGAGGTATCATTATAAACTTCAGCAATTATGAATAACAAATCTTTCCCTTTACATTATATTAAGTTTGGAATGACTTTACAAATTAGTTGACAGCATAATTTGTTTCCTATTTTAGCTAAAATACAATATACATGAAAACCTTGCCAGGATTATTTAAGAATTCATTCAAGAAAAACAAAACAAACTTTAGAAGCTGGTACATGTTTGGTTTACACAAAGTCTTTGCTTTACTTTTTTTTTTTTTTTTTTTTTTTTTTAATGCATGTATATTAAACACCCTACAGCAATTTTCACTAAAAATTTCTTTAGGATACATGGATAAACATTCTATTCCCACTCCTGCAGTATTCTTACAATCTGATGTTTGCCTCAGGTGGGCTCCTAGAGTATCAGCAGCCTGACAAGCCCAAAGGAATATGAAAAAAAAAATCTACTTAAATACCTAATCAAATGTTTTAGGCTCCTCAGAGGTGTGAAACACTACAGTAAAAACATGCAGAAGTGTAAATTGCCTCTTTCTTGATTAATTTCATCAACATTGTTATTTAAAGTTTGTTCTTCTAATACTTCACCACCTTGCCAGAGCACACTGCAAATTACACTAATCCATATAGACTATATCCATGGCATCCCAGTTTTAATACCACCATTTCATTCCTCTATCTTCTGTCTTCCTCTTGCACAATGCTCTTAATTCCTGCTTGCTTTTAAAGCACTGGGTTGACAACACTTAGAGCACGTCCTAATCTGCCTCTTTGTGGTCTATCAAGCCAATGATCTGAGAGCTGAGGAGTGTGTAATTAGCCACTGACATGTCCAAAGGAACTGTTATGGTCTATCATGTCACAGGCAGTGACCCAATGGACTGTAACAGTTTTGGTCTGCTGGATCAGGAATCAATGTTTTAGCAACTCTCCAACTCCGTATTTATCCAGTCTGCTGAGTACAACACTGAAAAATTTTAAAGTCACACTTTCTTCCAATATCCTCTAAGAGCAAAGAAGTTTTTATGAGCTAGTAATTAGATAATTTCTACTTTAAAAATGTTAACCAGTCCTTTCTCCTCCCTCCTTTTAGAGAAAAGGTATGAAAATTTATCAACATAATATATTCATAATCACAGTTATTTACTATGAGCTTTTACATTACAATAAGGAACTCCCAAGTTAAAAGTCAGGCTCCATAACCAGACATAGGCTGGATGAATTAAACAAAACCAAGAGAGGATACTGAAACTGAGATGTAAATGACAGAATAGGTGCACTGATTTTATTTATTTTTTTTTTTTAACATGATGAGTATTTTACCTCTCTCCCTACATTCAAGAAGAACCTGGCAGCAAAAGTACTGAGCACCTTAAGTTTCGAGCACATCAGGAAGCCAGGTATGGAAATCTGGGCTTTAGTCTACCTCTACCTTCTCTCCCAGTTTTATCTTCATGATTTCCAGCATGGATGTCACAGCAGATTTCACAGAAATAGCCTAGAGCCTTTCCTTGTCTGTGGGGATTCCTGAAATATCCCTTGATACTGCAATGAATGAGAATGGAGATTAAAGGTAAGAGAAGTAGAAGCAGGGTATGAATGAAACCAGCTCTGACACGACAAAAGTTTAATAACTGGTGTTTGCCATAATTCTGAGCAGTAGCACTAAGATTTTTCACTCCTGTATCCCCTCAGTTTTGAACTGGTGGAGGAGTTTTAGCAGCTCCCTGGGTACTATATGAATAGTCAAAGTACACACAGGTGAATCAAGCCTTCAGAGTAGCAGTAAACAGGTTAATTCCACCCAGCAGAGGAATGCATTCAAACATCAAAGCACCTTCCTAGAACTAGTAGATTATGTTTTTAGCAAATGTAATTGTTTGCAATGTTTTCCTATGTTGATGTGACTCACTGAGTCTCCCCCAAAAATGTCATGTCTGCAATATTTTAGAATGAACCATGCTTCAATTATTGGAAAGTACTCTATGCAAAATAATTTCATTTCAGGAAATTCCTGTCCAAATGTACTACATGAAAGTCCCTGTTAATGGAATTTCAAACACTTTGATGATTTTTCCCACTATAACATTTTCTTTATTCATATTCACCCACTTTTACTTTCTAACTCTTCACTAAAAGGTAGTGTTATGGTTATACTATGAGTCATATACTCCAGTCATCCCCAAAACTCTGAATGAACTGGGATGAAAATGGATTATGAAATATTAAAATGACTCCAGTGATCCTCTAGTTTGCCAGAGATCACACAGGCATAAAATTCTAACAGGTAGATGGCCAAACCCACTACCTCTCTGTAACAGCCAAGCCAATAATCTGATTTTTATTTGCAATAATAGGGAATAAAGAAGCTTCAGCTACCATACAGGATTGTCCAGGAAAAAAATAAAAAAAAACCCAAAAACTAGACCAATAAAATAGTACCACATCAAACCTAAGCAGAAGTGTTAAATACATTCTCTGTTGCTGTTAGAAAAGCTAAGTACCACCTCTGTACCCAGTCACGGTGCTAACTGAACCTTTTCATTGTGAGAATTTGAGTAGCCTACAACATGGGCTGTACAATTCCTCCTCAGGGATCACCCCCAAACTTTCCATTTAAGATTCCACTGGGATAGCAAAATATACAAATGTTGGAAGGTTCCAGCTGGCAGTTGAAAAATTACCACTATATTCTAATTTTTTTCCTCTTTCAATCTGATTCCTTTAGAAACTAAAACGGTTGTAGAGAAGCTCTTTCTCCTTAATCTAAGAAGGTGCAATTATGAAATGAATGAGATACTAGATTTTAAAATATTTATGATTCTGTAAAATTATTTCATGGAAAATTAAATTCTGGCTCAAGATGCTATTATTTTTTATATGCAATCAAAACCTTAATTTTTAGTATATATCTCTAGTAATCTTCAATAAGAGAAAATAATTTGAATAAAAATGGAGTGGTTTTCATTGTTTAATCATAAAATAGAAGATTATATAGTCCACAATATAGTCCTCAGCTATAGAAGCTCACAATTTATATTTTGTGGTTTTTTACTCTTCATTCTAAATTTTCATTTTTTAATGAGCAAGTTCACTATTAAACCAAATCTGTACCTATTCTATTTTAGGATAACCTGAGCACAAATATCAAGTATTACTCTAAATTACTTGCCCAAAGAGAACTGGAAATTATATCAAACTGTTTCTGTAGACACTGCTGCTTTAAAAAAACTGAATGCATCACATAGACATGTTAAAAATATTAGAATATCAGAATTTTATCAGGAGTAAGATTTAAGCTCTGGAAAACACATGACTTCCATATGACAAAACCTTCTCTCTCAAATTTCATAAAACCCTAGGTATAACCACAGAACATGAAACACAAATTGTTAGTGGGAGGAAAAAAAAAAAAACAAAACATACTTTATACTACAAAATGTTATGTGCAAAATATTTTGGAATATGCCTTATTAAAAAAAAAAAAAAAAAAAAAAAAAGCAAAAAAAAAGCTTCCAGTGATGAGGGGTTTAATCCAGACAACAAAGAGGTCAGTGGGAATGTCCCCATAGTTTGGAGTGAGGTTTAAATTTGGTGTTATAGAAGGGGATGGTGCTGAGAGCAGCCCCCTCTGTCTGTGTGAGAGTGTGCGTGTGATGGATGGGAACGTGTGTGTATTATGGATACTGCACCATCCATGGATAAACACAGCGGGGCCCTCTCGGGGACACAGGCAGCACAGGCTGTGCCCTGCCTCTCAGACAGGGCTGCCTCCTCCTGCCAGGGCTCTGCTCACTGCACTCCCAGACACTCTTGCACAAATATCGCTGGCAACGGGAATATGCACAAAAGGAACATTTCTCTTGCTCCGATCGAAGATGCAATAATCAAATCATAAGACACAAAACCAATAGCCAATCAATGGGAATAAGTCTGCCCATAGGCTTAATTCAAGCAAGCCATTCACTGAGCTATGTGATGGATCTGTCAAATCCAGTACAGCATTACAGACATACCAGCAACACCAAGTGAACATGCAATGACAAAATGACAATAGGCCCCACTGCCATGCTCAGACTCCTTCTACCTCAGGAATACAAAACTGGATGACCTTGCTAGTTTCTCTTACTTCAGACTTGGACAGAAATCTAACAACTCTTATTTATTTATTTTTTTTAAATATTGCATGAAAGTTGAATAAGAGCTGTACAAACATTTTATTGACATCTGATTTAGTGTCTTTTGCACATCCTTACAATTATTTTTTCCAAATATGCTCAGTTTAGAGAGTTTGCCAGGCAAGTTCCAGACTGATGATGAAGAAGACATATAGACCAATAGGTCCCCTTTTAGAACTTATACTAATTGAAAAACTTATCAGAAATGTTTTAAATCTTGGCAAGTTAAACATATTTTTTTTTGATCCACTTCTGCAAAGACCTTCAAATCGGTACTGCAATTTAATATATGATAGATCACACAATATAAAAATTGACTTTGGAATTTGTATCCAGTGACTGTATTTCTTCATAAATAAAACAAAATGTACCTGTTTCTTTGTTGTTTTTGTTTTGTGACCCTAAAAAAAATGACTGGGGAGATCTGCCAGGCCTACCCCTGTTGTGAAATTTGGTTTAGGAGCACATGATCTGTCTTGACAAATACTTCAGGGTTTGCATTGATTGGTTTAATGGTATTTCCTTGCCACCTGATTCTGCCCTGTATTTCTGTTCCTTGCCTATATCCAGCAACATTTCCAGCTGTGACAAACAAGGATACCATTGCATTCCTTCAAATAGAGCCCTCTCACAGTGATCATTATCAATCGACTTGGGCTATTGATTCTGCAGTCCCAAATCTTTCTGTTAACCTTTATTTTTAATTTACCAAAACTTGTCTCCAATCTAAAGATTTCCTTTTTCCATCTCCTGACTTAAGCCTTTCAAATATGGAACATTGCCATTCATAATGGATATGAGTGGTGACCAAAAAAATAAAGCTTTTCTTATTTTTAAAATTAGTATGAAGTAGTATTTCCATTATATGTCACTGCTTCAGTGGTACTCAATTTCTTTGAGCATCATTTTTTATACAAACAGTAAATGCAGTTCATGTGTAATTAAATTAAATAGGGGCTCATATGAACACTAAATAAGTGTATAAGGAGATATGAAATCTTCAGTGTTGTGAGAGGAGAGCAGATGATAATTACATTGAGAAGAGCAGATACAAGCAGTGGTACTGAAGTATATTTCAGCACCTTCAATATTAATAATTTCACAAAAGTAGCTAAATTAAATTAATTTAAAAATGAACAAAAAGTTAATCAAATTAAACAAACTGCAGTTGTGAATAATCAGAGGTATCCATGTTTGCACATAGTTTCCCACATGCAAAGAAATGTTTGAGCAGATTATTTGTTTTGTTCTCGATGCTAGTTTTGGGATTCTCTCGTAAAGAAATTCAGTTATGAGATTTGTAATTAAGACAAGAAACCATATTCATTTGGGGGAAGCAGATCGAAGATGATGGTTAACCACATTTGAAAAGAAAGATAAATTAAAAAAAAATCCAAAAGATATAAAATTCATTTAAGATATCTAAAATTATGCAAGCAAAGACAGGTTATTGCAATTCTAATTATACACAAAGTGTATCTGAAAATTAGACATTTTTTAAAAAAAATAATTAAGGATTGTAACAACTGCGTTACTACTGAAGCCATCTCCAGCTTTCTTTACAGCATTTAAGAGCACTATCTTCCTAAACAAATCCTTTACCTTTTTGGCAGCATAACTCTTTGTGATGGTGACTCCCTGCCCATTGCAGAACATGTGACCAACTGATATTTTATCTTTCAGCCTTTAATCTGGTTTATGAGAAGGTAACATCAACTCACAGTTAAAGCATTTAAAAATCAGCTTGATATTGTTCAGTTTCTCTGTGTAATGCATTGGTTTAATTAATAGAAATAAACAGCCTATAAAATGATCCAGGGACACCTGAGTGATAGCTGGCAAAACCTGGCTCACCACAGGAGGTTATTTATAATTTTGTCCTTTTGGTTTAGTAGCCTTTTAGAAGCAGGCGTTGTTTTGCATTACAGAAAAGCTCACATTAAAACCCTAGAGCTGCGACATGCTAACAAACCTTTGTGGAAATGAAATGAAACTACTGAGTAGCACTTCACCTGTGCAGGTTCCCCTAAGTAGAAATAGTACATTGCCAACAAAGTGCACACAGCACAGATCTAGTTGATATTACTGACCCAAAATCAATAAAAAGTAGCTTGCTTACCTGTCTGACACAGCATGCCTCAGCCATACATGCAAATTACTCTATTCACATAACTTTAAAAAATATATCTTCATTACCCAGAATAAGCACTTGAAAGGCAAATATGCATGCATAGCATTGTAACATTCATACCATGGGACTTGGTTCTAAAAATACAGAATCCATGAACAGCGCTTCAATCTAAGAAATTGTGCACTAGAATTTCTTAATCTCTTGATTTCTTTAAGAAACAGAAGCATTTGTAACACTGTCTAATTTAGCATTTAAAGAATTTTTTCAATATTTAAGGCTTAAAAAATTATTTCCATGATTCCAAGGGAAAATTTTCTTGTATCAGGTATTGAGAAGCGTGACCTTGCTTCTCACTGCCATCATGAAGCAAATTATTTGTGTGTCTCTGCCACCAAATGCACCCTCCCTTTACAAGGGAATACTCCTCAAGAACTTGAAAAATATTAAAGATAGAATAGATTTTAAGGGTGCAGTTTATGAGGAAAACGTAGGATAATCCTCCTCCTCATTACAAAATCATGTCCACACACTGCAAAGACTTAATTTTATGCAATTTGATAAAATCCTGTTCCTACTGAAGTCAACAGCAATTTAGACATTGACTTCTAAAGGATTCCAACATCCATCTTTCAAGAAGACACACTGATATACATGACATCACTCGTAGTTGATAAAAGTTAAGCCTTTGAATGTGCAGATTTTAATGATTTTCCATTCCTGATATTGTTTCCACTGAATGTGGTTTACATTTTGAGGATAAAAATACAGAGCAAAAGAAAAAAAAATTTTTTTTTTTGTTTTTTTATTTATTGAAAAAAATCAAATGCTTGGGAAGAAAGGAAATGGAAAAAAATACTGTTTTGCATTGGATAGTTCAAGCTTAGACACAGTTCATTCTCAATTTCCACTGACAAAAACAATGTCAATGAGAATTGAGGGCACTCAATAGGTTCAAGGTTCTAAATCAACCGAAATAACACTAAGACAAATAATGATCCTTAGTAGCAGACCATCATGAATCTGTACATTTATTTATCTGCATTGTACAAGGGTCACAGACATTAACTGGATGATCTACAGCTTGGGAATGTGCACATCTCATGCCTGATTCTCAATCAAGGGCTAAAGTCTCTCAATTTATGGCTATTCATGGATTATAATAAAACAGCCTGCTTTAGATATCACAATTATCTGCAGAGCAACAAGACAGTTATGAGACTTCAACAAGGCAAATTTATAGAATCAACTTCAACTTCCACTGGTCAAATATTTCTGAGCAGGAAAGGAGTTCTTACCTGTCACTGTAGGCAGCTGCAGTGGCAGTGGCAGGCTGGGCATACCGGTAGGCAGCATAACCACCCTGAAACACAAACTCACGCTCTAACTGCATTGCCATGGCACCTTCAATCACATTTTGCAACATTTGACAACAATTGAAAGAGTACAGTCATGCTGCAGTTCAGTTAAATGCATAGGAAATACTGCAGTGAAATGTTAAGGGAAATATTTCGGTGAATTGTTAAGCAAAATGGAGCATCACAAACTTTTTAAGGTTTGTCCCAGAGATCAGGAGAAAGCAATGAACTCTATTGATCAGTGTAAGCTTTTTTACTAGACTGGATTATTACTGGATTCTTCAAGTTTTCAAGCAGCAATTGTTCGTATGAACAAAGTGTATGTATATTCACAAAGCAGTGCTAAACTTAAAAAACAAACTCAGCAAAAAGTCAATTCTTTGTTTGTACAAAATATGATTTATCATGCCTGGTTGATTAAACCTATGAATTTGTGCACTCAATTAACACTTAATGTTACATAGGTTTCCAATTTATACATAAAATTATAATGAAGAAGCAAAATTCTCTTCCATGAATTAACATTCAGTTGTATGTAACAGTAATTCCAGCTGTTCAATTAAGCAAACAGGACAAACAAACACACATTGGAAAGGAATTGAGTGCAGTGATGCATTGATTATCAAACTGTGAAAACAGCAGAGCTTCCTGTTCAATGGACCACAGTGTTACATCAACCATTTCCAAATGATCTCAGCATGCCAATTAACAGCCCCAGCCCAGGCCCGCTGATAACACAAACACGATTTACGTCCCAATTAGAATTCTCCCCCCAGCACCCTCTGGGACAGGGCTGCTGTGGTGCCTTCCCCAGCCACCCCCTCCCTAACAAAGAGCTGAGTAAGACAGTATCAGCTCACTCAGCTTTGAATAAAATTCACTCTTTTGCTGAAGTGTTCGCTGGAATGGATTGGTTTTTTCCTTTTTTTTTTTTTTTTGGAAGGCTGCATTCACCCCAGATATTGTGCTGAAGCACGAAGAATAGGCCACAATGTGCCAGCCTTTACTGTAACAGTAGAACATTTTTACTGCAGTAACTTTTGTGGGTTTTCTAGTCTGATTTTGCAAATAAAAATTCGCTCTTTTCAGAACAGCAATCTGAACTACTTTTACAAGCTATTTCCCCTTCTACCACTTTGCTTGGCAGAATGGCTTTCATCCCTAACACATGTAAACCTTTGTGGGTTTGAACATTTGAAGTAGGTTGGGTTTGGAAATCAATCGTTCAGCTGACAATGCCACATCACCCTAAGAATAAACACAAGTTTTACATACACTGACAGCTCATTAGAAACTCCAGGCTTTGAACTGTCAGCTTATTTGAAGAATATTCTTTCTGATTTTTTTTTTTTTTTCAAGTGCTCACACAGACAACAGGACATGTCCCTCCCTGCTCCTGGCCAGCTCCCTGCCAGCAGCAATTGTGTCACACAAGCCCTGGGATCACGCAGGAATGAGCATTTCCTAAACCCCCACGTGCTCTCCTGTGCTCCTTTGAGCACACACAGAGGCAGTCAGACAAACACCTTCTCATTTCAGATAATTTCATTTTTATAACCCAGCAGAAGGCTATCACTGTCAAAAACGTACAAGAGGCACACGCTGCTGCAGATATGTACGTACAGGGCTTTGGATATCAAATAATGTCACCAGGTACAAACTGAGAGGAGAGAAATTCAAACTGCACACTTGTGCTGGCCCCTGTCAAAGTGAGAGAGGTGAGAGATGATACCAATTTATCTGTTCTCCCCTCCTGGTTTTTGAGGGCTAAATATTTGGAATTGTCTGCCCGGGGAGGTGGTGGGGTCACTATCCCTGGATGTGTTCAGAAGAAGCCTGGAAGTGACACTCGGTGCCAGGGCTTAGTTGGGATGTTGGGGCATGGGTTGAACTCCATCTTGAAGGTCTCCTCCAACCTGGTGATTCTGTGATTCTGTGAAATATGACACCTTCCCCCCCACATTTTTTTTTTTCTCTTTTTCCCCAGAGTGCTGATATGAGGAAGATAGTGAATTTGTTTTCATGATCCAGTCTGGCAGTGTGTGGCAGATCTGAAGTCTGACATGGTTCTGTTCAGGGTGTCCAGCTCCCTTACCTGGCCTGCTGTCCACTCCTAAAACCCCTGATTCAAAAGTGAGAGCCACTCCAAGTGAGTCCAGCTCTACACACAACAGCTCCTACCACAGTATGGAATTGAGAACAGCCCACCACGAGCAGTTCTGAATGGGAGAAAAACGAGACAGGCTGTTCCCACAGCAGCTGCTCTGAAATCTGGTGGGCTCTGGGAGGACTGGTTTCCTTTCCTTCACTTAACTATCACCAAAAATTGGTCAGTGTGTGATCAGAGACCCTTTCTTGCTCCCTAAACACAAGAGCTACATTCCTTTTATGCTTACATTTTGATTTGCTTTCAAAGAATTTCTGCTGAACAATGAAGCTCGACTCTGAACTTTATTAAGATGTTTTGGATTCAGCAATCAGTCTGACATTTATGAGAGCCCTGGCAAGAATGAGTATAAAGCAATACAAATAAAAAGAGATTGAAGGCATTGAATTTGCCTGGATTCTCTGGAGAACTAAAAAAAGCAGGATGCATTTGGGTATCAGGGAAAACCTAATTCCCTACCATCCCATGGCATGAATTCATAATTTTAAAATAAACTAGCATAAGTTACACATTAAAATATGCTTAAGCAAATTATTTTTATGGGGTTTGAGTTCTGCAGTTTTGGTGTTGTACCAAGTTTTCTCATTGTTTTACTTCAATTACTTCAGGTGATTTTTGATTACTGCAGGAAGAAAATACTTGGAGGTACTCTTTACACTGGAAATTGGGGTGGGATTCCAGTTCAAACCCCTGAACTCAACTTCTGTAACAAGATCTATTTCACAATTTTCCTCTAATTTTGAACTTGGCTGATATTTTAGTTGGAGAATACACCAGTAATCTTCACTACATCTCTTGAGTAACATTATGTAATTATCCTCATGCCTTAGACTATATTGCAAAATAAAACACTCAGAACAAAATTGTGCAATAATTACATTTAAAAAATTAACAATTCTCAGTTCCTAAGAATTAGAAATGTTTTAGGAAATCTTTTTTCCCTCTTATATTTCTATTCAGGCAGAAAGTACCTGACTTTGGATTATCATTTTGAAAATAATAAATTCAGATACCATAATGAAAAAACGTTTACTGCCTTATCTGTGCTCCCATATTTGTTTCTTGCAGAACAATGATAAAACAGTGTTACAGGAGCTTAAGTAGTTTTAAAAATTAACAATAGTATCACTATCTGTGACTTTGTGACTGAATCTGGGAAATAAAATGCAGCTGGTGGACTATTTTTGCCATTTGCACACACAGAATCCACTTTCTCACATATTTCTTTGAGGATTAGTAAGATTTGACATGAGTGTGCATCCAGCATGGTGAGGTTTTGCCATCAGTGGGTGTCGTGGCTGTGGCAACTTATGGCCACACACAGGCTCCTGCAACACTGCTCCATAAAGAAACAGGAATGGAATGATTTGAATGAGGAAGGAAGGATGGAAAGAAGGCTGTAAGGAAGGAATTTAGGCAAATTCTCCAGAGCAATTCATTAGAATTTCCCTCTCAATGTTTTATACATCTCTGGCAAACAAGAAAAGAGCAGTGGGATCTGTCAGAGATCAGTTAGTGATTTTTATAGGGAAATCTTAATCAATTTTAGAAATAAATCACATACATTTTGAATAAGATATGATAAAATGGAAATTAACAGAAACTTGAATACAAGTGAATTTTTAAATAAAGTGTGTGTATCTGCAGTAAGGCTAATTTCCACAAAAAAACTTACCAGACAAAATCTAGAGACTACAAAACCACATATACATGCGTGCACCTCCTCAAAAAAATAGCCAAATCACTTTTTTCTTATGATTTCAGATATAATGAAACACAAAGTGATTCTAAATGATGAGTATTTTTTTCTATTAGCTACATATTTAATATTTCATATGAATGTTGAGAGTTAATTTTTCTCAATTTATACTTCCTATACTTCCTTTCACTCAAGGATCTCTCAGAGTAATTTGTCAACATAAATTCAATTAATCAAGGTTCCAAACCTTCTCTAGTATTGAGAATTAGACCTCCCTTATTAACTACAAATAGAAGAATGGTATTAAAGATTACATGAAGTAAACTCGGAGCTGCAGAATATAGAAAGTATCAGTTCATTTTCCTCCACTCACATGCTATTGAGATTTCAACAGCACTTGCTCTGCCCAGGGATGAAAATTTTGCCTGGGAGAATTAAAAAATAAGTAAACAATCCAACACAAATTTGTGCTGGCTCAAACTGTGGACCTGACCCGTGTGCAAGGTTTGGAGTAATTCTATATCATGTTCCCAGAGGTAGCTGCTGCCTCAGAAAAAACTCTTGGTAAAATATCCAGGCACCACCTGCACTAATCCCAGCCAAATAAAATCACCAGATGTCATCTGGTACCTTTTTCCATGTACTTTTAACATCACAAATAAAGATGAGACCAAAAGCCATTTAATCCCTGCCTACCCAAACCTTTAAAAAGGCATCATGGAGCGTTCCAGCACACAGAGCAGTGGAAAGAACAACCCACTGCTCCCTGGGGACCCTTTTGCCCTTGGCAAAGTAATTTCTCCTCTTCTTGCTCTGTTTCTGTGAGTCACAGGCCATGGCACACCCTTCCACTGGCAAACACAAAAAATCCTTGGTTCTTGAAAAAACCTTCAGTGCTATCTGCAAATCCTTGTTTCTCACCTCAGAGAAGTGCCTTTCAGGGGACCAGATGGCTTCCAGCGACTTTCACCTGGGGTCAGGGGAATGCTGCTTAGATAATTACCTCTGCTTCTCCCCTGGGAAACAAATAAATCCTCCATCCCCAACTCCATCCTGGCTTTGAGCTAAAGGGGATGGCAATAGCTCTTAGGGAATAGTTTCATTCTATACCCCTGACCATAAAAATCTGCCTTATTCTTGCCCTTTGCAGCTCAAAAAAAATTTTTAAAAATTAAAACCTTTATATGTATATTTTACCATGGATTCTCTCCAGCTGCATTATCACAGGTGCAAAATCCTGGGAATTTTAGGAAACCTTGCTGTGAGCAGTAAGACTGACTAATGTCCATGGTTAAACCATTACCAGGGGGCTTCTGGAGCTGGTGGTGACAGGGTGTGGAAGGTTCTCATTTTCTGAGCCTTCCCACATTTTAGGTGTGGATTGATGACTGACATAGTCTGAAAACATTCTTTATGACAATGGTAATAAAAAAAAAGGAACAGATTTAAGATAAAGCAGAGCTATTATTTTAACTGCCTATTTCTGAGACTGTTACTATTTTTTGCTTCATTTTGTGGAGTGTATTTTCTTATTTTCACAGGTGTCAATCTTCATCTAAGAACTTCTATATTTGCTGGCAGGCAACTTTAATTCTCTTTTAATGACTTTTTCTCTTAGTGAATCAATACTTAATTTTAAAAGGTCTTCCTTACTTCCTAATAATCTCCTTTATTTTTCCTACTCAAAGTCACATTTAAAAGGGAATTCAATAGCTCAGCTATTTCAGAAGGATTATTACATTCCATATAGAATTATATTAAATACAGAATATATTATATTACATCTAGAATCATGGCTGTTGATTTTTCACTTTAGACTGTATTTCTCACCTATTTTTATATTCCTAATCTCTTCTATTCCACTGGTTAGTATTGAGCAGCTCTGGATATTTGCTGTTCTTGGTTCACCCTGCAGTTTTTACCCAACCAGTATCTTTTTGTGTCTCCCCTCCCTCCTTTCCCCTAAATCTGTGGTTTCTCTCACCAGAGGCTCTGTTGATAACAAGTTATGCAAAAAATAGCAGACTCCATCAATTTCTCCTCAGTGTGATCAGAGCAGGATGAAACCCACTCTGATGTACCCATTAATGCACATTTTTGATCTGGCTTTTCACTACTGCGTGCCTCTTGTTTTGCTTTCTGTGGTATTTCTAAGGCTTCTTTCCCTCCAATCTGCCATTAAACCCTACATTGTTTAAATGTTTTTTCTCCTTTTTTTCACAGAGCATTTGTCATTTCACAAAGCTTCAGCTTCGCACTTAAAATGAAAAGCTGAGTGGAGCTATGTCATAAACAATTGGGATTTAATAAATAACTTGGTCTGCTGCAAACTGCTGCACTAAGAACTAATACACTGTGAATTTTAAGGTTTCATTTGATTTATGCCAGTTCTTTCTACCTCTCTCTCCCTCCCCTGCAAATGCTTTATATGCAAGAAGGCACAAATGTGAAGAAAAATTATTTATAAAATAAAAAAGATTTGTATATTATAAAGAAATTAAATTTCCAGAAGAGTGTTTTAATTCTGTCACCTGCTATAAAGATAAACATTCTGTTGCATTAAGAGAACTAAGATCTGCAATCAGAAGTAAGAGGCTGCAACTGAGTGAAAAGCAGTATAGTTATTCCATTTCCTAAAGCACACAACAAAACTGAGGCTATACTAGAAATTAGTAATTTAGTCAGTGTCTTTCTCATTGAAACCACCCTCCATTTGGAAACAAAACATTAAGGTCTGTTAGAGGGTGTGAGGCCACTTAGGAATAATATTGTCCATCACCAATGAGCTATTCCTGGCTTTCAGCAGCAGTGGGCTCCAAACCTACAAACTGCTCCAGTAACATTTAGCTCCCACCTATTCTCTCACCCCGAGCCCTCCTGAGAAAGATGTCTTGTTGCCCTGCAGATTTCTGGGTTGGCAAACTGAGCAAAATGGATGTAAAATGGATGGTTTGAAGGAACATGACAATTGGAAACCACACTTGAAGAAATTCCACATGTAACACGTGTCCTATACAGCTCAAAAATTGGGCAGCAGCGCGTTTGGGTGAGATCAGAGCCACTTCTTGGGCTTGAGCAAACCTTTAGCCAGGGGGTGATTCTTGTGTTGTAAACAATATCTTACTGATAACATCATTGACTACATAAGTACATAGGGAGAGGACTTTAACCCTTGCTGATTCATTTTAAATATGTTTTGAAGCTGCACAAATGAATTTTCAGATAAGGATCAGCCTTTCCACCTCCATCAGAAAAACAAAACCTACTTCATCCATCCATACAAATTGTTTTGCTTCTTTATATAAAACTTACTGTCAAAAGTCTGCTCCCTTGGGAATAGTTCTAGAAGATTGCTGATAATGACCACAAGGGATGTTTCCTAGCATTGCCTATTTAATTTTTAATACTGATATAAATTTCAACTCATCTGTCTCATTTTATCTCAAGTGAAACAGTACAAGTAGGTTACAGAAGGTTTTCTGGTGAAACAAAGATGATACCTGTAACTTAGAAGCAGATTGCCTTATTAAAAGAATAACAAACTAAATATTGCTTACTATCAGTGAAATATTTTACATCTGCACATAAGGTATTAGAATTTTTGAGTGAAATTTAGCCTCAACCCCCTGAAACCTCTGGCATACTCAGACATATGGAGACTCTTTGCACACATTCAAGATAAAAAAGTTGGCAAGAAAAAACAATGTATGAAAACTTGAAAAAAATAGCAAAAAAAAAAAAAAAGAGTAAACATATTATTTAAGATGAAATTGGTGAACAATTAGGTGCACAGATAATGATGGATCCAGGACTCTGAATCTTTCCTAGCAAATTATCCACTTGTATTATGAGCAGTCTCTACCCATCTTCTTTAAACTGAAATTAGTGGATTCTAGAAGTGCAATTTTTAGCAGCCTACTCAGATTACAGACAAAACATTGCCATATCTTAAACTTAGTATGCCATTAAGTTCTACTATCACCATGACACCTACATATTCCCAGTGTTGGCTGGATTTGGGAAACCTGTATCTCTCCATGAAGTCCTTTCATACTTCAAGTATCAATAATATGCAGCTTGCCTTGATTTTTTTTTTTTAAAGAGCTTTTGAGGATTTGCAAAAGAATGTTTGTGCTTTGCTTTATTTTTCCTTTGAACTTCAATTACGAAGGGAGACGCCCCTCCACACACGCACACACATTTTTCACATCTTTTTGCATTCATTCAGCATTTGATTGAAGAGTTAATTCAGCTCCACTGAACAATGATAGATGTAATGAACAGAAAGGTCTTCCAATGTGAGAGATATTCTTCTCAATTCTTTCTGACAGGCAAGGGATGGTAAATAGACAAAACAGAGTCAAGCTAGGCAGCAAACTTGTAAAAAGAATGACTCTGGTAATGTACAAGGACAGCATGCACATCAATGAATACTTACATAAATGTCTGCACCATAAAATCCATCCTGGTATACAACACTGCAAGGATGCACACACAAAGAAAAACATCCATATTAGTGCATTTCCACATGCAAATGCCACCAACCCCTGCACAGCTGAGGTTAGTCTCTCACAAGAACAGAGGGGAGGGGGAAGGAAGGCACCCTTCACATTGGTTAAGGAGGTTGGTAGTAATTATCAGAAGTGAACCTGGACCAAATACATCATCTTATCAAGTATGCCAAATGCTTAGTCAAAGGCAAAGCATGGCAGGATTGGAAAAGACTTTTGATAAAGTTTGGGGGATTTTTTTTCTTCCCCTCTTTTTAGTTTTAAGAGGTCACATATTGACAGCATTTTTTCTTTCTGATAAAAATTTTCAGTGGGCCAATCCTACATCCAGTTTCAATATCCTTGCAAAAAGCTAACTCTTAAACCACTGCTTCTTATCCTGCAAGTATGCTGACACTCTGAAAGAAAGGGTTACTTCTCATTACTTAGATGGCAAACAAAACACAGCCTAAGGTTAAACGGTGAGAGGAGTTGGTGAAATAATTACACTGGTGGTGTTCTACCCACTGGGTCAAATCTCAATATTCACTCTACAGAGAGGTGAGAGAACCCACAGGTACTGCATTGTTGGCTCGGTGCACATTACCAATACTGACAACTGATCTATTGAGAATTTCAGGGTGCTATTCTTACGAAAAAGAAAAAATCACTTTGCCTACTTGAGCATTTTACAGCTTTGGCAAGCATGCCAGTGGTTCTGAGCTCCCCTGTTTTGGTTGGTTGGCTACATTACTACTTCTTCTCTCAAAAAAATGTGGTAACATTGCTGTTACCAGTTCACCCAGAGATGGACTCATTTCAGCTAAGATCAATCATCAGTGTAAACAGTGGAAGATTCTAAACTCTCCAGGATAAATGACACAGTATGACAGAGACAGCTTAAATGATTACACTAAATAAAACTCCAACTGCACAACAGTGGCCTAACAATTACACCCATTAGGTCATTCCTGCAATTTTACATCCATTTGGCAGTTCTGCAACCTGAAATGTGCATTTCCAGTATCTTACTCAACCCAAGCTGTTTCAAGGGCTAAGCATGTGATCTAATTAAACAGTAGGGTTTTATGTAACAATATTTTCAATTTAGGAATACTATTATCTAGGAATAACAGTTATTACCACGTTGCTAGCCTAAGCCATTTTGCAATTCCAACAAGAATTTTGATGTCAGAAATATAACTGATCTATTGAGGTCAGTGACCAAACACCACAGGGCTGAGCTGATATGTATCTAAGTAAGAATCACTTGAGAAAATCATAAATATGCACACAACAACATGGATTAAAAGCACACTGATGATAAAAGTTTGCTATGGAATAATAACACGTGAAAACTCAGCTCCACTTAAATCAGAGTGTCTGCCATTTATTTCATTACCTTTACTCATATATTTTTCTATTTGTTATGCCTGCAGAGCAAAATATGCAAAACCTGGCCTACACTGGCAGCTTTCAGAGAGGCTGTTACTTACTCTGCAGCATACCTTCATTTTGGTTTGGATACTCTGATTATTTGAAAGCATTCCATGTTTTTCTTTACCTGTTTGCATGTAAGAAATAAAGCATTCCACACGACTGTGAGGTAGGAGCACACAATCATGGACAGCATGGAAGGACTCGGATGAGATGACACACAAAGAACACTGAGGAGTTTACTGTGACCCCACTTCCCAGCCCTCGGGTCCTCACATCCCTGTGCCACTCCTGCTGGAGATGGGGGACGAGTTGGGGAAGGTGGTTTAGGTCCTACCGCCATTTATAACCATCTAACTGCACTTCAATAGCAAATTCAATTCATTTTTCAAGTCAAGTCTGTTTTGCTCATGATGGCAATTGGCATGAAATGTCTCTGTATTTATCTCAACCCAAGAACTTTTCCATCCTCCTTTCTCCCCCTGTACTCTTGAGCAGGGGAAGGAGAGCAGAGCTGGGTGAGGGTCTGGCAGCCAGCCCAGGCCAAGCCATCACTGTACATTCAAACATCCTACTCTCAATTACTATTAAACATTGCTTTTCAGAAAATAATGTTTCTGAGAAAGCATGTGTCAGAAAGGGAAACTTCTCTCTTCCTCCTCTTGGTGATCTGTGGCTATACAGCAAAGATGAATAAAGCTGATATATTTTTCATTCCTAAATGCAGCTGGTTGTAATCTTGGACAGGTTCATTCATCCAACCCAGTCTTCCTTCCAGTCATGTACAGACAGAAACTTATTTTGAGTTCTAAATGAAACCACTTCATAAACACTATGCTGAAAAATGTACCCATCACTAAAATGAGACATATATGCATAACTCCATCATTAGACACGGCCAATATTAAGATGAAGTGACAGAATCAGGCAAATGAGTATAACAGTCCCAAGCAGGACTTGCACTACAAAAAAAAATCAGCTGATTTTATCTTATTTCCTCTCCATGATCTTGCATTATGACAGTGATATTAAATAAAAACCCTTCTGCTTATCCTGAAGTTTGAGGAAAAGTAATTCTTCACACTTCATATATTTTTCAGAGAATATTTCCTCTATTCAGAGTCCTTGTTATTTGTTGATTCCTGACTGAATCTTGCTAGTAGAGTCAAATGTATTTTCTAACAGCACCTTCATCAGAAGTACAAAGTGTAAACGACCAAGAACTAAGTTTTGCTTTTCCTTCCTTTAGTATATAAATTTCCAAGGGTTTTTTTTGTTTATTTATTTGTTTTTGTTTTTTTTTTTTTTTTTGTTAATTTGGTTTAATTTGCTCAGTTTATCATCCTTTTTTCTCTCTCTGAGGCTCTAGGCAGAAAACAAAGGGGATGTTTTGAGTTTGGGAAGAGATTGAAGGCATCACACAGGGACCCATCTTACCACTGCTCCTTTTACACTTTTTATTAAAAAAAAAAAAAAAATCCTGGTGGGCAGGTAAGTCTTGTGCTCCTTGTAAAACAACCAAGGGTTTTTAAATAGCCACGTTCCTGAAATCTGAGTTACTTCACCCAAGGAATGGATATGTGAATGTGCTTCCTGAAGGCATTAAAAAGAAGAAATTTGGGGGATTTATTCAGTTGTATTTTATTATTTTACTGTGCTAAGGAAAACTCAGAGAAGGGAGAAATCTTGATTTAATAAGAAAATGTACATCTAAATAACAGCATATGTGGCAATCATTTCCTGAAATTAATTTTATCTAAATAGGGAACTCTTTCCTCATCAGATATTATACATCTGACTTTCATGGGTTTAGCTCCTTTAAGTCTCCGAGTCTTATAATCACTTTTTGTAACTACATTAACACAAACTCTTTACTAGTTTATCTTCCACCTTTATAATATCCTGGGAGAACTACATCTGTCTTCATTATCATTTTTCTGTCCTCATCTTTCAAAAGGATTGAGTTGAATAATTTATCAATGACATAAAAAGACAGCCCTTGATTGTGCAAACCTTGGCTGAGAAACTTCCCAGCAGCTGAGGATCCATGGCCTCACCACGCACGTCCTGCCCAGGGCAGCACACCCAGCCTGAGGCTCACCCAGAGTGGTGGATTCAAGGGAACAAATGGGCAGCACACCCTGATTTCCTTCCTGGGCACAGCAATGGTCACAGCTCACCATTACCTCTCCAGCACAACTATAAGAATAACAGTTCTCTGTTTTCTGCTTGCTGGGAGGGTCACCCTCACTGTCCTACACTGTCCAGCTCCTGGTCTGGAAATCACCTTTAACATGAACCCTTTATCTGGGGCCTTCGTGAGACAAATGATACAAGAGGTGCAGCTACAGCCTTATTTAAACCAAAGACAGAACTGAAGCAACACTTTCCCACACTCTAATAACAGAGTTTTAAGGGCTATAAACATCAAACTGAAACTCTTTTAAGAGGTAGTTTCAACTTTTTAGGATGTTCTCTAATTCCAGTTTATTGCCTTTACAGTTTCAACAGCTTCTGCCATGGACAAGTTACATTTTCTGCTTTGTGATATTGACTGAGGGCATTGCTGCAGAGAACAAAGCTGACAGACATGAATCAATATATCCTGGCAAAACCCATTTTTTGTTCCAACAATTGCACATATACATACACAGAGTCCAAAGTAAGGGAAGTTTACGTGAGCCCTAGGAAATAGAGTGGGCAAAACCCATAACAACCAGAGTAGATGTAGTAGCTCATGCTAATCTTAAATTTAGAATTCAGCATAAGGGATGGAAAATAAAGCTGTATTTTCATTTTGAATCAGTGAGCAAGTAGCACTTCAGAATGTTTATTTTAACAAGAGGAACAGTTTCTGAATAGTCTCTGTTATTTCTCCTTCACACTCCCCACAAAGTCACAATTCTATTTAGGGTTGGGTTTGGGTTTTTTTTTTTTTTTTTAACTGTTCTTTTCAAAGAAAAAAAAGTGTATTTCTCTCCCCTGCTTTCCCAGGAAAGACAGCAGAGGAGGAGATACAGACTGAAAGCTAATTCTCTGTTAGCTTCATCAGAGCTGAAAGGAGCAGAGGGGAAATGTGAAGACAAAGTCATCACACACTAAACTTGTGAAGAATTTAAAGCAAAGGATGCTGAAACAGAAAGGCTCCACATTAGTTTCACTACCCCTGCTATCTACTACTGCTCTACTACCAGACATACCATGACTGGGTTTTCTTGACAACAGATTCAAGATCTCGCTTCCCTCTCCTGTTGCACCATTTTGAGGTTAAGCTCCCCATGCAGTGCAGACTTCCAGACTCTAAATTTTAGTTTCAGTCTTCTCACACAAACCAAGCTTTACTCCCCATTTCAGTGTCAGGGGGGTTTATGATACATACATTAATTACATGTAGTTATAAGTCAGCTGCACACTCTCATGTTTCAAGGCATTAGAGGTGATGCCACAGATGCTAAAAGTGAAGCATTTTCTGTGAGCTAATAAACAAGATGCTATCTCAAGGAATTGTGAAATGTCTCATTCAGAAGTGAAGGATCCATTAATTACTGAGGTAGTGCCATTTATCTCATGAACAGTAATTCCACTTTTACATGACACATTTTAAAGCACACCTGCTATTCTTTGATTTATAAGAAAATAATGGCCTTAAATATGGTTATAGCCAGCAATTTCCCTGGGACCTAGCAAAGCCTGTCTGCTGCTCCCCAGTAAGTGGGAGGCACAGCAGATGACACCTTTCAACAGGAATCACTACAACTCATCCTGCCTTGTGACCACAAGACCTAGAGGTAGATCAAGGACTAAGGTGAATGAAATAAAAGAAAATTAAAAGAGGTAGTTGCAATCTTCAGCTTTATATTTTGCAACTACTCACAGGTTCTTTCTTGAAATATTTTTCTAATTAAACACTGATGGATTTTAATGTAAATTTATTATTAAAATTATATCTGACATTATAGAAAATGTGTAATACTTTTTTTAATGACTGAAAATACTTAAGTATAAAACTGTTTACTTGGCTGTAAGGCTGGGCCCCTTCCTTGAGTGAAAAATAATAAATTGCTACTAAGTTGATTGCAGAGCAGCATTCAAAACTTACTCAATTTTTCTTATCAACAAATTATATTCCAAGTTGCCTGCTTCCTTTTCTAATCTGATTCATTCCCTATGATATCTTTACTATCTTAGTAATTTTCCTTGACTTCTATTCATGTTGCGACCAAAAACCACATTCTCTTAACTTATTTACATTGATCACAGATTTTTTTCTGATGGAAATTCCTTACTGCTTCTTTGATGGGTCACAGGATAGAATAGGTGAGCAGAGAACAAAGAATCTCTCAGCAATTCCGCGTTAAACTCTTGTATCAGTGGAAACACCAACATGAGATCTAACATGCCAGGCCAAAGAAATTATGGGAAAATAAAGCTTTATTACCCCAGCTGTGGATCAGTGCAACAGAGATATGTACAATTTCTGTACTGACTCATGAATTACAAAATGGGCAATTCAGAAAGCAGGGCCTTATTGGAAAGCACAGGTGGATGGAGAAACTTAAATATCTGAACTTAAACATGATTTAAGACAGGGCTGAGTAAGTGAAACCTTTTGCAGTGTCAAATTATGTTTGGTGGCAAAATGAGCCCTAGATTAGCAAGGGTTCCTGACAGACACCTGGAAGGCATCAGAGCAAGATGATGGGACCTGTGACAATGCAGGGCTCCCTCTGAAGCCAGATTTGGCATGAGCATGAAGGGGATGAGCTCCAACCAGCCTGTCCAACCACCCTGCAGAGCAGTGTGAGTGCTGAGCTGAGCTCCTGGAAACCAGTTCAGCTGGAGCATAGCTGGACCTGCCTGCAGAACCTCTGCACTGACTTAGAACAGGAGTTCTCTGTGTTACATGTCTAAGTTACTGCTAAAGGTGCTGGCAATCTGCAGTACAATTACATGAGGATATACATATGCTACACTTGGAAATGGAATTCTTGCTGCTGAGTCACTGAACTAATTATAATAATGTGTATACCACCACACACATATACACATAGAGCACCCACATGTGGCCTCTTAAATTAAGGCAAATGTAAGTTACTTACTCAGCAGAAAATATTTACTTATTTTGGAAATACTAATCAAAAAGTATTGTCCAATTCAAAAACTATCACACACAGCTGGTAATTATTTTTGTATATACCTTTATGACTTTGTATTTATCTAAAGGGTGATGTTAATGACATCATGAAACTGAGTGGCCCACCTTGTTATCTCACTACATATGGCACTCTATGTTCAAATTTCAGAATTTGTTTTTAAACAAGATGAAGATGGAGAGTCCACTTCCTTTAGATGCAGTATCCATTTGGTAGCTGAGGAATTCTGACTGAAATCTGAATGCGGGACATTCTGAACTTGTTTCCATCTTTGCCATGTGCAAATGCCTGGACTGACTAACTGAGAGTATGGCAGCAGAAGGATAACTCTGGTGGGACATCATCCTTGCCCAAAGGTAATTCAGGCAAACTTCAGAAAAGTGTCTTCATCCATTAGTGGTAATACTGTTTTTCTTAATAAACTACACAAAACACTCAAATAGATCAACAGAATACACTTTTACAAAATAACTTGATTCTGTGGCATGATTTTTACACTAGTTTTTACAATGTCTGATTTCTTTGAGATAATTACTGCCCAATGTGACAGAATGGTCAAACTGCCTGTATAAATAAATCCCTGAAAATTCAGGCCAAAAGCTGCCTGATAATATTAGCAAATTTGTCTGGAAAAAGATGCTCCTTTTGGCTTAATGGAAGCAAGGTTTACTGGGAAATTGTGGGAACTGGTGCAGGGTACCCGTCACCTACTGGAATGGAGCAGGGGGACACGGGCTGTGCTGGCAGCTCCTGCACAAGGGGACATCTCCAGTGGGAACCAAGGAGCTGCTGAACAGGATTTCAGTGAGGGCAGGGAGAGAAAGATCACCTTCTCTCACTGCCCATGCCAACCCCTCTAGACCCCTTCCCTGAAAGATCCAGCAGCTCTACAAAGAGGTAGCAGCAAATCAACTTTTTATGACAAAATACTACTCTGGCCTAGGATCTGCTAAGTTTTCTGATTTTACAGATTTCCCAATTTCTTGACAGCTGGAAATCTTTTGCTAATGTTACTAGGGTTTTTGTGTTCCATGCAGCAAACAAAGCCTTTCTGTGTCAGCCTTTGCAGAGCTACAGGAAAAACTGTTTATTCTTTCTTTCCCCCAAAAATATACATAAACCCCAAACAATCTTCTGAAATAAATAAGATTATAGAATTACTAGAAATTAATACTATTAATTCCTGTTCTTGGTTCCTTAGTTTACTACTTGGTTTCAGTAAATGCAGGTCATTGACAGCAAAATCTTAAGGCATTATTTAGGCAAATGTACACAAAACCCATGGTCCTGAGAGGAGCACCCCAGATTTCTATCATGGCAAAGATGGCAACTAGAAAAACTAAGCAAACTGCAAGAAAAAAAAAATTATATAAAAAAAAAAATACAGCACTAAGCCTTCAGGTGCAGAGACAACTTTCAGCAGGCGATTTGAAGAAAAAGAAGTTAACTCGATCCAACCTCCTTAATAACCAGATGTTTGCAATCATCAAAAATATACCTTTAGCCGAAACAATCTCCCTGTTCCGGAGCATTCCATTTGCGGGAGCATTTACATAACAATATGTGACATCTGAAATGCTTAAGGCCACCAAGCATGGCAGTACAAATTACAGTCATTTTTCAAGCCGCTGTGCGAGGCGCCGGTGCCGGGCAGGCACGACCCGCATGCAGCAGGGCTGGGAACGGTGCCCAGGCTCCCGGGATCCATGCTGAGCCAGAGGTGAGGGAAGCAGAGCTCCTTACCCGCCGTAGGCTGGGATGGGAGGAGGGGGAGCTGCCGCTCGGAACGTGTTGTACACCGTGCGACCTCGGCCTCGTAGGTGGGCACCTCTGTACGCGGCGGCTGCGGTCGCAGCAGGGTAGGGGAATCCTGGCACTGCAGAGGGAAAAGAACAGCGATTAGTGAGCAGTGCCCACATTCTGGAGCAAGCAGCGGGGTTGTGATGGGGTAAAACTTTGCCTGTAGCTGGACCAGGGAGTCGCCAAGGTGTTTTAGCTCGTCTTTTCACACAAATCTCTGCGTGCAAAGAGCAGGCGGCAAACTGGGAATTCGGATGGCAGCGTCGTTTATGGCTCTGAGTTTCTCAGAAGACACTAATGAAAAGAGTGGTGACTGGTTCAGCCAACACTGCTACCAGGAGACTCCCGAGGTCCAAGTTCAGGCTCAAATTTATAATGTCAGAGATATTTGCATCACATTATTGGATCTGCCTTCTAAAGTCAGCCCTGTTTAGAGTGAGGGTGAGACATCAGAGACTTAGGTGACCTCAAGTCATCTAAATTATCCAGTGATATTGCCAATTGAACAGAGCTTTGGTATTGTTCAAGAGTTGTATTATTAACCAGCTCTTAACTGCGTAATAAATCAAAGAGTTTTTCCTCTCTTTTCTCATTTTTTGGGGTTGCACCATGTACATAACAGTACCTTTCAGTCCTTCAAAGGCAAAAGTTGTATATCTTAAGAAAACCTCTGAATCCACATCATATTCAGACCAAATAGAAAAAACTTAATCATATAACAAAGAAATTAACTCAGACATTTTTATATTGCCATTGGATCTGTGAACATTAGTTACCATTCCATGTGAGACTTGAAATATGTTAATCAGAAATTGAACACCAGTACAGTATTAGAGGCTTTCCTTCTGTAAAATTTCTCCCTTGATAACGTTTTAATTGAAAAAAATAATAATAAAACCCCAAAACAAAAACAAAACTTCCCACTTTGCTTTCTCTGCCAGTTTTTTAAGCAGTGCTTCGTTACTTCATTTCTCCTTTGTACATATATTGTGTGTCAATGTTAGAACAGGTACTTCTTGAATGAATTCATCAGTGAGACAGATAAAATCAAATCCAGCTCTGTTGGCATCAGGTTACATCAAATGTATTTCACTGTGTTTAATTTTTTTTTCAGTATGTAAATAAAGAAGTGAAACAAAAATATTGCTCAGCAAAGCCCTAATTAAAAGCAAGCAAATGGAAATACTGTTGTATAACGATTTTCAAATCTGAAATATTGATTTCAACCCTCATTTAGTATCAAATTTTAAAAGATTTGATTTTTGAAAAAAGAAAATGAAAAAATTCACAACTTTTAGGCCTTGCTGGCTGAACGTGTGAAGGCAAATACCATAATTATGGTGATTTCTCTATTACTGCTTTACTGTGGTGCCTTTGTGGCTTTGCTAGGTGCTTCTCTCTGACAAAAAGGTTACACAGTAATTCTGCAAAGATTTACATGCCTGTGATACAACATAAATCAACCTTATGGCAATGCAAATAAATTAGGTCTGTCTTAGAAAGTGCAAATACCATATTTTATAAAGAATATAAAAGGAATGTGTCAAAATCGTAAAGATGAACTTGCAGAACTCAATATTCTGTTGATAATTTTGCAAGCAACTGCATTTAAGAAGTCTTAAAGGAATTGCACTGGAAAACACTTCTTTAAGGAAAAACAACATATACATCACCCATGTGAAATCTGGATGCTGTAAGGACTTTTGCATATTCAACAAGTTTGAGTATTGACCCGTGTAAATAGTGACAGCCTTGTATAAAAATTAATACAATATGCAGAGTAAAATGCAAAATACAGTTTTACATAACGTTCAAAGAAGACCTACACACTCCCTCCAGTCTAACAACTTTTTTTTTTCTTTCTTCATCCAGCTTTTGCTCCTTTCCAGTTACAGGTGCTGGACTGAATGGAGAACTGATCAAATCTTTGTGTAAGAGTGATGCTCAACTGCAGTCTGCCTGCCTTAGAAAAATCACTCCTTTCCAACTAATAGGCATTCCTAGAAGTAAGTTTCTCCAATAAATTGATTGTTAATTTGTGTCTTAAAAAAGAAAATGCAACTAACTAAATAAAAAGAAACAAACCCAACACACCAGTGCTCAGAAGAGTTTACTTAAGCAAATGAGTGGAAATGGATTTGAGAGAACAGCCAGGAAAAATGGATATCTGAATGGTGGACATGTTAAATGATAAAGTGTAGCCTTTAGGGACACTCTTAAACTGTCAAAATCAAGAGACATTTCACTGACCTAAATGGCAATTACAAAAAAAAAAAAAAAAAAGAAAAAAAAAACAAAACAAAAAAAAGACAAAAAAAAAAAAAAAAAAAAAACCAAAAAACAAAAAAAGCAGTCAAACCACCTTAAAATTTCTTCACTTGCATCTCTAGTTTTCTAAATATTGATAGAAAACCCACTTTCACAAGAAGAACAGAAGTGATAGAGAAAATCCAGCTAACTCCAAAACAGCCTAAGCTCCAGCAATGTAAGACATGTAACACCGTTGTGGACTTGCAAGGCACGATCTGGAAGTCCTGCCCAGAGTTCTGTTCCAATAATTAATTCTTTGTAGTGAATATCTACGTTTGGCAATATTTACAGCAGTTGTTCTTTTAGGGTCCTAAGCAATAATTAAAACCAACTGGAATTATTGGGAAACACTGAGGAAATGCCTCTGTGAAAGAATGAACCCCCAGCATGGATTGTGAACATTTTTTCCTTTGAATTGTACCATTCAACTGAGCTTTCACACAGACATATTAAGATACATATTTTGCAACAATTGAGCATTTATCCTAAATTCTCTTTATTCTTCATGGCAGTCACACGTTGGAAAGAATTACAAAGAGGGTCATTGACCTCAAATCTTTGACAGTGAATGCTTTCCACAAATAAATGCCACTGGAAAAGCAGAGTGCCCCATCAATGAATGAGTCAAAAATAACTTTTTTTTAAATTATATTTTTACGAGAAAGAAGGCTTTCTCTTAACAAAAGAGGAAAAAAAGGAAGGAAACAGAGACAGCAGGAAGAGTCACTTAGTCCATAAGAGTTTACCAAATCCAAAACCTGTAAGTGAGGCTCAGCAGTCATGGGAGATGCTAAGACAGATTGTGATTTTTTTATCCTTTTCAAAGTATCTATAACACAAAGGATGAGTTTGAATGAGAAGCCTGAAGTAATGTAATTGTTTTGCTATGCTTGCCTTGCATTGCTCTCTTAATAATGCATGAAATGTCTAAAGTAAAGCAAAGCACTAAAAACCTTAAGAAGCAATTAGTGGAAGGCAGAGCAGTGAGGTGTAGTTCTGTCAGGAAGAGGATCAGACATGATGGAAATGAAACATGGGGCTAAGAGTGGCTTTGCAAGGCCTTACAATCAAATGAGGTCTAACAGCTGAGTTTATTCATAACAGAATGACATCCATCCCAAAAATTGATTTGGGTCCATCTGAAAATCAGAGTCTTTTAAAACACACTTTCTATTCTCAGGTAGTAATATCGGAGATTGAGATTAGAGGTAAAATAATCAACAGGTTTTGTTGCCCTGGATTTGAGTTCAGAAAAAAGCCCCATAACACTCCTTCAGCCCAGCTGAGAAATCAGATGGGTAGGAATATGTAATAACCACTGAATTTATTTTGCTACCAACTTTTTAATATCCTCACCCCAAAAATCACCAGCAGAAGTGGCAGCATTAGAACACAACTGAAGAATGGACTTCATAAAAAGAATTTTATGAAAAGGGCTGTCCCATCAGGAAGTATTAAATGTTATTAACCAGTCCCAAAAGTAATGAAGATAGTAGCCAGGAGGGGCAGAGGTTTTAATGACTTACAGTTTGTAGGTCAGCCTTCCTTAGTGCCTCAGTGCCACGCTGCTGAAACCCAGTCAGTGAAAATGCTATTATAATGGGGTTGGAAATGTGTTTGACTCTCAGCAGGGAAGCATCTGAGCCCACTTCTAAGCAAAAGTAGCTTAAATTCATCAAAGTAATTTGATTATTGGAATTCTTCTGATCTGTGACTGCGAAAAGGCAGATTTCTCCAAATGCATGTTGATGATAGGAGGTGATAACATGAGGTTATAAAAATACTTTTCTAAGGACAATACATAATCAAACATCAAGCCATAGAAAACAATTTACATTTTCATCTAATGGCCCCATCCATTCTATAGATATTCATTCTGCTATTCAAATATGAATGAGACTGCAACCACAAAACTCAGTTCCTACAGTCACTTCACACAGCAATTTTAAGTTTTCAAGTTAAAAAATTAGAGTATAAATAATATGCTGTAGAAATCCTTGGCTTTCCTTAATATAATTATCCAAAATCATACAAATCATCTACTACAGCCTAAATGAAATTGTTTTAAGAACATTATGCTGGTAAAATTTCTTCTTTAAACCTGTTTGCTCTATTTTTGTACTTAGGGGGACACAATTTTGAAACGTATTAATTGAATGAATATGTCTACAAAGTTTTCTCTTTTTACACTTTGTAAACATGGAATCACTGTCACTTCAGTGAACTTAATTTTAAATCTCAAACATGAAATATGGCCAGCAAATTTCCACATTTAAGCAATTTAATTGGAATTAACAGGATTCATAGTAGTGTATCAGCAAAATTTAGATAACTAATGATTTTATGGAAAAAGCAAATATGAGCTTAAGGAAGAAAAACTTAATCTTTGAGTTCATGGATGAAATTTAATCAAACCTTAATTTTTCCCCGAAGATGTAATATAAGCATTTGTTTTACTAATCTTTTATTAAATGAACATGACAGGGAGGTGCACTTTGTACGCACCATATCTCAACACAGGCCTGGAAAAACAAAGACTGAAGGGGCAATGAAAAGCTTGAGTTCCCAAGAAGAGGAATATAACCTGGCAAAAAATACTTAAGGGTTATACACTGCGTATTAAAGTTTTAAAGCGATGGGATAGATGAAAGAGCAGCAGATGCAAAAGACAACAGGGGGCAGATTTTGTATCAAAGTCATAAAAATATACAGCCACTTTAATGGGCAATTATTCTTCACATTTGTGCTGCGGTTTGAATTTGTATGAGGGTGCCATATGCCCCAAGAAAGGTGTGCCATCAAAATGGATGAGCAGATCTACCTCTCATCACTCCTAATCTCTCCTCCTCTGCACAGAGTAGCAGGTCATCTGCCACCAAGAGTTTGCAAATGTTTTATGGTGAAGAATTTTAATGCTCCGTCGTGTTTGAATCGGTTTATCGCTAATTTACTGCGGCACAGTTTAACTGCTAGAAAGACAGGGAGACACATTTACATCATTCCCATAGTTCAGGAGGATCCCCGTTGAGGAAACACAATAAATTAAAAACAAAGAGATATAATGGGCAGCATGCTGAGAAAGGCTAAGCAGAATAATCTATATGATATTATCTGAGATTTCAGGAACAGAATCAGCAGTTTATCCCAATGTGTGCTGTGTTCTCCCTCCACTGTAATAGTAATAAGTATTATTAAGTGGCATTCTTTGAATGAAGTATAAACAGTGTGGTAAAGAGGATTTGTGCATCTAAATACACAGACCAAAGCACACTGCAAGAAAAATGTAAGCTCTGTTAATAAAGATTTTAACATGAAAAGGCATTTAAATTATATATAAATATATGTACATACACATACTTCAAATTCAGGGTAAAAAAAAAATCTTTATAAAGCTCACAGTGTTTAAAATTACAGGCTGAAAATACATTTCTTCTCCTGTCACTATTGTGAGATGATTTTCCCTGGGATCTAGTTGTGAATTAACTGCATTCAAAAGAAATTTCCCATATCCATCAGAGTCACAATTGGTCACTTCTATTTCTTTCTTTCACAAGCTATTTATTTTTTGAACCATATTTAAAATTATAGACCAATTATTTCCTTACCATTGTAAAAAAATACATGCCAGTATTATACACTGCTGCTTAGGAATGAATAAATGTGTATTTTGGAGAAACCCCTACTTATAGGACATTCTCATTTGAAATGCATTAAAAAGGAAAACAAAAATCTCTAATTAATGTACAAGTCTAATCACCATTCTCCACATGGAAGAGTAATTTTTCACTGTTCATTTGCTCAGTGTAATCTCAAAACTGACATAACAGAAAAGCAATGGCCTATAAATCTGCTCTCATTTGTTTCTTTAATATTCATATTCCATTGAACTACAGCTGCTTGTTGCTGCAGTCTATTACAACATGGAAAACTGTCGATAAAAATATTATGAAAGGCAAGATGTGTTTCTTCATGGCTCTGTGTGCCATTTATTTGGAAAAAAATAACAACAAATGACTCACGGATTGTCCCTTAGTTTGCTGCACGCTGGGCGATTAGTGATTAATTACCTTGCTGCAAATTGACATGGCACAAGGAAATTGACACAGCTCTGATTAATTAACTTTTTTATGCAAGACAGTTACTTACAAAACACTGCACACTGTAATTGAATCCCTTTACACAACACTACTGCATTAAGTTTCCTGTCAAATCCAAATTAGCACCAAATTTCACATAAATATGGTGAAACTTTTTATACTGAGGTACACGTAAATATTTCTAGAAAGGGAACAGACAACTGCTTTAAAAGACTGTTTTCAAATTTTCAGCCTCAGACATGGGAAGAATCAGATTTTTAGATTATTCCATACCAAACCATAATCAAATGCACACAAAAAATCCTCATAAACTAAATATTTCAGTAAAAAGCAACCTACTATTAATTCCTATGATAAATTATAGGAAGGCACTTAACTGTTCGAAGAAAACTTTTCATCTGCTTACCTTAAAGTTGTTTTCAGATCTAATTGATCTATTATTTCAATGACTTTGATACATTGACTTCCTTGTAATTATTTTAAGTCTAGATAGAACTATTCTTTTTGTTTCATCTCTTCTCATGTACCAATAAACAATCCACTATTGGTGTCTTTGCATATTGCTACCATGACATGCCATTAATTTGTAACCTTCTGAGCAAAACCTTGATGCCCAAGCCTGAAAACTGTCTCATCTTCCTTCCTAAGCCTTTTCCACGTGAGACTGGCTGGTCATTGGCACAGCTGCCCAGAGGGGCTGTAAGATCTCCATCCTTGGAGATGTTCACGAGCTGTTTGAGGGTGGTCCTGGAGAGCCTGCTCCAGGCTTTGCTGCTGGAGCAGGGGTGGACAATGTGTTCTCTGGGGTTCCTTCCAACCTCAGCCACTCAGATCCAGCCATTTTGTGATTCTGTGGTTATCAGAAATTCCCTTACACCTCACCCTTCTTTAACTGGATTGCATATGCAGCCACCTGACATCACCCTAAGACATCAAGAGGTTTCCAAGAACAAGCAGAAGAAAATGGAGGATGTGAAGGGATACAAAGGAACGGGTAAGATGACGGAGAACTCTTTTTTGTAAAGCTATGTAATGACACCAAACTACACCTTTGAATTAAAAAAAAAAAAAAAAAAAAAAAAGAAAAAGAAAGCTATAACTGGTGGTGAGATTACATATGATGTACTTAAAATCAAAATGAGAGTACTGCACAGCTGAAATTACAAACAGTTGAGGTACAAAGAACAGTTGGCTTTTCACAAAGGAAACAACTAAAACAGAAGGAAAAGCTCAGGAGGAAAAAAAACACCCAGGCCATAAAGGCAAAGAAAAAGTACAGCTCAGAGAAGACACGTTTGATCTTAAATTAAAGAACAATCTTCAAATATAGATGATCAAAGTGATCAATATCTTGTCTGGTGTTCCCAGTTATTGGACAGCTCTAAGTTTCAAGGCAATGGAAGAAATCCTGTATCTAACAAAGCACCACTTCCAAGACAAAGGAAAAAGGCAATGGTTGTGCAAAGCTGAAGAGTAACACTGCTATAATGAAGAGATGAAGAGTAACACTGCTATAAAGAGATGACAAAATTTAGTATTTTGAATGTTTATGAAGTCAATTATATAGCGAAAAGAAATACTGTTTGGATGACACAAGGATTCCTAAAGCTCAACGGAATTATTAAACTGTAAAAAGAACACTGCCAGAATGCATTGGGAACAATTTAAGCAGAAAGTAATAGAGGGAAAACCCAGCTGTTAACCTAATCCAAACCATAAAGGAAAAATTGTCAAAACAAAGAATTGCACCTGCAAAGTCATACTGATACTAAAAATGTTAATTCCTAAAAAGTACTTATTATCTGTGAAATTCAGGTTGAATTTTGCTGTACACAGAACAGTTCCAAAAGCCATGATTCAATAACAACCATCACAAAACAGAGTGACAATAAGGTGTGCCTTTATTTGAAACCAAATCTTACAGGCTAAGCTAAAAAGCACAAAATTAAAGAGTTTGCTATCTGAGAGACAGGATGATTTGAGATGTACAGTCAACACTGTGGGTCTGGTACTAAAAATGAGGGACACCAGCAGAGAGGTTACAGGATGCAGAGCCAGGGAAGGCAGCACCCAGGACTGTGCACAAAGAGCTCTGGTGTACAATTGCATCCCAGAACACGATGCAAGATAATACTGAATGTAATTGTCACTATGTAAATGTAATGTACAGAGTAAATGTAATTACTATATGTAATTCTCACTATTTAGCTGCATTCTGAGAGGAGTAAGTCCAAACAGTCCTCTTGCCCAAAATCACAGGTTAGTCACCAGTGCTGCCAATGGCCAAGTGCAGTGTGTCCTCCAACAGCAGAACACCAAGGGAAGGCACTGAGTTCCCAGCTGTCCTTGGCCACACACAGTTTTGTTTTTTTTTTTTTTTTTTTTTATTTGAACTAAAGGACAGAGATATTCTCCACAATTTACTATCTTTGCAGCTATCTCCCACTATCCACATGTAGGGTTGTGTGTAAGTGGAAAAAAAAAGTCAGTGACATAATTTAGGATGTGTCTCTCTTTCCAAAATTCCTAAGCCTGCTAGTTCAGACACACTGCTCCAGCACAAAATAGACCAACAGAAGCATGAGAGTAAACAGCAAGGCCCTGAAAAACACATTTGTGGGAGTGAAATGAAAGCCATGTTTACAAATTTTGGACACACACAATGTATTTTAGTGATGACTTGTAAGTATGTAATAATTTAAAATATGAATAGACAGGAGGAAAAATGAGAGTTATCATGAAAATAGTTGCAGAAAGACAATGTAAACTGTACAGAACACCAAAAATGCTGTAGGAAGAATTTCAGGCAACACCAGCAAAAAAAAACCCAAAAAAACCAAAACAAAAAATAAACCAACCAACAAAAAAAACCCCAAAAGAGGTTCTCTTTACAGTTAAAAACAGGATGATACTTAAATCAATAATGTAATGCAATGCATTTAATATAATTTTTTTTTTTTATTTTGTACTATCTTTATCTTACTTGAAAATCAGTGGTTTTCTCCTGCATCAAAGCAAGGCCCAACAACAATGGGACAGAACAGATTATAAAAACCTTCTAACGACACTTCAACATGAGATGACATCAACATTTCTCTACACTTCTGTACATCAGGGAGGGAATTATGGAAAGCCATTCCCTTCCTATTTACTATTGGTATCTTCTTTATTTAAGCTTTCACTTAAACCCACTGCATTCAGCATACAAACAGGAAGGGCAATTGGCACATTTTTCCTGGTTACTACTGGGTGATTCTCCTCATAAATAAAGGCAATTAATTCAGGAAGTGCACCAAAAGGTAGTTTGACCCCTAAACGTTCAATAATAAGGTTTTTGTAGCCTGGAAATCATATATGAGATTGCTCCTCTCAGATGTGTGCACATTTCCCTTTGGCAGGAGTTTTGCACCCTCAGTCAGGAACTGCAGCCCTACAATGGTTAATTTGGTTAATTAATGGCCCAATCACAGCCTCCTTTGCAGGGGTGCTCCACCTGCTTCCTATGAAGCAATAAGAAGCAGACAAAACCACCAAGGTGTAAATGCAATGCACTGATCTATATTTTATCGGTGATGAAGTGACTTCCCATTCCAATTTAGCTCAAGAGAAAACAGACCAATTAAAAATTTAGTTTGCAGAACCTTTCTGCATTCAATTCAGAAATACTGAAGTGCTGGCAAATTATTTATACCACATGAATACTCATTTTTTAAACTGCTCCTGACCTATATTCTAATTCAAAATGGCAAGCCTGCCAAACAGTTAAATGAAGAAAAACTACAACAATAAAATCAGAGGAAATGGATCATTGATGACATTGCAATATATGTCCATTTGGATTGAATGAGGTCAGTCGTGGCTGACACACAAAACCCAGAGAAGGATACACACAGTGCCAGGAGCATCTACCCTTCACCTGCTTGGAGTGGCAGCAAACTGCCATCATTACAGTATAATTTTCAGGTAATTACACGTGTGCAACAGATTAAACGTGACAAAATCAACAGAATCAACGTTTCCAAACCAAATGCTTCCGCTAATGATTTGGCTCAGAAGCACACTTTGAATCACCTTTTGAAAATTTCTATTTTCCCTATGTTATTTTCTTGGTATTGAAAATATCCCAGAACATAATAGAAATGTCAAAGGTCTTCCTTCAATCCATTAGTAACGCCACAGGAAAATAAAACCTGGAATGTCTTCCCTGAAACAAGCAAGATGAAAATAGTTCCATACAGCATTTTTTAGGTGGTTTACTAATATTCCTAAGCCAAGTAACCTATTTCTAAAAGCAAGGACATACTGCATAGACAAGCTTGACTTAATTTTCATTTCTGTAGCACAATGAGTCCTCAAACACACTAAATCCTACAGTTGGATGTGCTCTTTATAAATATAAACTGCATATTTATGATTTACCCTGTTTATTCTATAAGCAAGATCTTGAACCATCCTCCATCTATGAATTAAAACAAAACACCCACAGGAAAAGGCAATCTTTTTAAAACTAGGACATATGTCTGCTATATGTAAGTGCTAATGCTTTCAATAGAGAAAAAAATTCCCATATCATGTAATTAATACTTTATGCTTGTGCCATAGATTTTCCTTCTCTCCTATCACAGAATGCACAGAATAGTAGGAATATTGGGTTAATTTTGGGATGCTTCTAATATCTGCTCTGACAGAACGAAGTGTGTTTTCCTTGCTTAAAGAAAAAAAAACAAAAAACAAAAACAAATTTTAGCATTAAAAATATTTTCCTGTCAAAAATATTACAGGACCAAAGGTTTCCAGGGAATTTTCTGAAAGAACTGCCTTCCCACCTTTCAAAAGCATCTCATCTTTGCCTTGTTGTTTCCTGGTCGCTCATAAGGTAAAATCCCAGGGCAACATAGTTTATTGTTTTAATATCTGTCTGACGCAAAGCAAACGTATTCTCTGGTGAGTGCTTATCTGTCATATGCACTTCTGTGAAAGGAATATCAAGATAAATAAGATGTTCTAGGGCATGTCATGGGATTATGAGCTTGGCACTGACTGAATTCTGTTTAAAAATAGTTGAAACAATAAATAAAAAAACCATCTACACTGATATTTTGAGGATGCGAGCTTGGAGAGCATTGGGTTATAAATATTCTAATTATAAGGGGTTTATGCTATTTTCGTATTAATAGAAAATGAACACTCAAGTCCATAAATGGGACAAACAAGATAAGAGGAAATAATATTCATAATTTAAACAGTTAAAACAATAAAATTCTATTCTAATGGTACAATGGACTGTGAACTTACTTAGTATTAATTAAACTCAGTGTAATGGCATTTTCTATATTGAAATGAATAACCAGTGATCTGGAAATTCATTTAGACCATTAGGTTAATTACAGAAACCGATGGAAGTTTTATCAGACAATTACAATTAAAGAACACGAACAATGTGGGACAGATTTATAAGCATTTGTACCACCTCAATCATTTCTGCTGAATTCCACCACCACTTCTTCCAAAACTGTAATCAATATATCAATTAAAAAATGGGCCATCAACTTCATTTGCCCTTGAGTATAATAGAATAAAACGAATTAATATTGGATTTTGCATTTTCATATTTTTCTTCTTTTAATTCTATCACTTGACTGCAGTATGAAAGATTTATTTAGGAGCTGATAAGCAGGCTTACTGAAGATGAAACAACTCTAACATTTAGGAAATCTAAGCCAAAATTTACTTCAGTTTAAAATGTACTCATTGAAGTCAAGGCAAAATTCACTTTTATGGGCATGCTAAGCATTTGGGAAATAGAGGTGTTCATCTGCACATCATTCTGAACAAAAGCATGGAGAAACTTAAAATATTTTACCATACATGTGAGCTACCCATGTAGCTAATACTGAATGATCCCTTCAATGTATGCTCAGAAAAATCCACTAGTAGCTACATGCTCAATAACTCGAGTACCTTAATGCTTACTTGGAATTAAAGTCTAAAAGTTTCAGAGACCAAAGTGCTGATTTAGAGAGTAAAAAAAAATATTTAGCTGCCTTTGAACTTCCCCTTAAATTTTAAATTCCATCTCTCTCCCGTTGCCCTCCATGGGGCCTGGGTAGGCACAACTGGACATTCCTGAGGGCGGGATGCACAGCTGGATGGGATGGACAGCTGGAAGCTGCTGCCTCACCACACCAGCAAGGGCTGGGTGAGCCCAGGAGTGCTGGGAGCCAGTCCAGAGCACGAGGATTTCTACAGGAAATGCATCTCCTCTTCCATACCCTGCTACAAAGGACAGGGACATTATCAGGGGGACAGAGCCAGGCACATGCTGGGACAAAAAGGGACAACAAATATGACCTGCAACCAGAGAGGTTCCCACTGCCAGGACATTGAGTCATTGGAACAGATGACCCCCTGAAATTGTGCAATCTCCATCCTTAGAGGTGTTTTGGTACAACCAGGTTTTTCCAACCCGAATAACTTTTCAATTCCACAACTTTGTAGCTTCCTTCTTGCCCATGCTTTGGCTCTCATGAGCTCCTACTTCATTCACATTTTCAGGCACTTCTACATTATAGAAAAATTGGGGAAAATATGCAGAAAACAGTTTTTTAAAGTTCTTGCATAAATTCAGATTTGTATTTTTGCCTTTTTTAACCATACATACCCAGCTGTGTTACTGTCCTTGGCAGAACAGTGATACAGACATTCAGGGACAGAATTTTTTTTTTCTTCTTTTGAATCTTCTTTTTGTCCAGCAGGGTCTAAATTTTCTCATGGATCCTACTCATGCTTGGCTTCAATTTGGAAAAGTTCCAAAACTATCCTTGAAACATTTCTTATTTACCAGTAGATACAAAGTTCTTCAGGATTTTAAAATTCCTTGTGGAAATAACTATTCTAAAGAAGTGAGGGTAAAAAGAGACTGTCTGTTATGAGCAGCCAAGCTGTTTTGTTTACTTTCATAAGTAAATGAGGAGATATCCTGGGCCTCTAGGAAGATTCCAGTGAGTGCTGACTCACTGGGATTTGGTGAGCTCATCATTCCTGGCTGCATAGAACTCCTTTCAATACTTGTCTGCATCCTGCATTACGGCAATGATGAAGGATTTAACTGAAATCTGTTGTATCAGTTCTGCCCTGGAGATGCCAAAACTGAAATCTGTTGTATCAGTTCTGCCCTGGAGATGCCAGTCCTCTGGGATCTACAGCAGCCAAGGTTTCCTGCCTGGATTTTCTGGCTGTGGTTGTCACAGGACCTGTCCCAGGGATGGGAACACGTTGGCATGCTGAAACTCTGCTTTCTACAGAAAAAATTATCTATTCCAACAATAGGTGTGCAAATGAAAAATTGATCCAGGTCCCATCTTCTCCTTCAGCATAAGAGAACAGATGAGGCATGAGAGACTATTGCTGCTGATTTGTTCCACTGCTTGCAGAAGAAACAGCTCATTTCTTTCTGTATTATGTGAAGGGCCAGAAGGGATGGCAGGAAGCAGAGCCATGTTTCCATCTCCTGACATATTCAGAGGTGTAACTAATCATTGTGCTGGGAAATGCATAGTGTGATACATAAAATATATCCTGGAGAAATAAAATATCAGAAGGGAAAGAGTAGCTCCAAGAATTGCAGTTTGCTTTCTGGAGAGCCAGTGGGTAAATGTGCTCAGAGCCATCGGGGGCTACCAGTGGCCAGTACAATTACAAACCAAGACATTCAGTGAGAAAGCAAGCTAGCCAGATTAAGAGAAATACATTTTACAACCATGTTCCAGTACTTTATGCCTTATAATTGAGGAGCAAAAGATGGACAGTCAAGTTAGACAACACTGTGAAAAATGGGGACTATCCTCTTCCAAATATCTGAAAACTCCTAAATGCCATTAGCACTCTGTGAACTTCAAGTATCTTAGGTGGCTTTAGAAAAATCCCAGCAGACTCTTTCCCTTCTGTTAAAACAATCACAAACTGAAAACCTCTTAATTCTTACATTGTAAGCGGTTGTAAAATATCACACAGTTACAATATCAGCAGTAACAGAATCAACGATTAACAAATTATTCAAAAAGGAAGGCTGCAATATTGTTGTCTACATGGAATGATAATAGTACAAGTATTCATCTCCTAGACACTAATGTTGACTTATCAGTTATAATTTCAATATTACAAATGTGCATAAAAATGGAATATAGAAGATCTTTAAACTAATAAAAGAAATGAGTCGAAAGTCAACCTTCATTTCCATTCACTTCTAGTAGAATTTCTTATGGAAGTGAAGCTATTTTACATCTTTATTGAAAGTTTTGTAATAAGGAGAAATAAAAAAAACCTAATTACAGTATGTAGTAATTTTGTGTTATTAGGAGTTGTGACCCTGTAGGGGAAACTGCATTTTGGCAAGAGGAAATTCTATACACAATAAAGGAAAAATCATGACTTGCTGATTCAAAAAAAGTGACAGAAAAATGATGACAGAAAAGTCAAACAAAAGAAGTCAACAGAAGTGACAGAAAAATCATGACACAGATTCAACAAAAGTGTAATGATTTCTACTGCAAGGGCTACCAGCAATGCCTGTAATGAAACTGTGTATTACAGAGTGCCCAGTGGGAGACAGATAGGCAAAGCTTGTTTATTTATGTATTTGGCATAATTGAAAACAAACAGGTGTTTGTTAGGATATCATTATTCAAGGAGCACCACTGCAAAATAAGATTTTTCAGCAGGACTGACTCAGGAGACATAATGGAAACAGTGAACTCCAGAGCTCAGCTTGCTCACAGTGTCTCTTTGGGGAATCAATATTAGTGGAAATATCATCTGATGGAAACAGCAATCCCAGCAATAAAATTCCTGGGGTACAACTCAGTGAGGCAATAGGAGCAACAGGGTAAACTTATGAAAGCCTTTCAAAGAAGACAAATTTTCAGAAAATTATAACAAACACTGCCCCCTATTCTCTAAAAGAAGCTCCTAATATTGAGATGAGTGAAATGTTTGGGATCATTTTCTAGGAAAAAAAATTGTCAGTCAGAAAGGAGGGGTGCACTAAAAATGTCCAAAAGGAAACATTAATTTAAACTGTAAGTTTTTAAATTAACTTAATTTTTAATTTAAGCATCATATCTCTGTGTTACTACAAGGAGTAAAAAATCCCCACTGCTAGGGAAAGGTGACATATTTGAAAATATTCTTGGAGCACCTGGAAGAAAATGCAGACTTAACTGACAATTTAATTTGCAATTTAAAACACTTGATGCATTTGGTTAGTTCACTATGCATTTGTAGGCTCCAGACTCCTCATTTAAAGGGGATCCCATATGAATCTGGAAAAGAAGCAGCTCTAGGGATGCCATTGATAATGTTTGACATAAAAGAATTACATGACTGTAGAGACGATCACTATGCAACTCTTTTGTCCTAATTCCTGGTTTTAATTTAAAAAAATAATTATTTTTGTAGTCTAGATAAGCTCTAAGAGAGTAGAATTGCATTCTGGATTGAATACAATCTTCATAAAAAGCATATCTGATAATGCTGTTAAATCAGACCATGCATTTTCTTTACAGAGGACTACAATGAACGCAGCGCCAGGGCTGCTGCAAGCATCAGTTACTGCTCCTGCATTCAGCTCCAGGCTTCTCACCCCACTAGATGCCAGAATGAGCATCAGTGGTACCACCAATCCAGTCTAAAACACTCTCAGAAGAGGTTTCTGCTCAGAATTTCAGAGGACACATCTCTACTCCAAAGGTTTGTACAGAAAAATGGCTGATGGTAGCATCCATCATGTCACCTTGTCTCTGTTCTTTTTACTAGGGCTGCTTTTTATAGTTCAAAATACCCCCTTTCATACAGGCTGCTCCTTTTGTAAAAAAAGACTTTGTATCTAATTCCTGACCCAATCAAATGGTGGCATGGTACCAGATGTTTTGTGTATTAAAACACAGTTGTGAGAAGGACAGAACACAACATCTTCTACACAAAATGCAGAGCACACAACAGTACTGGATTGCGAAAACTGTCACTGTTATTGTAGAATTTTTGACCATTTCTATACAATATTGCAATATAGGCATTTTTTCTTTTTTAAAAATAAAATATGGTTTGAGAATAAAGATGCAACTGAAAACACTGAATTATCTGTTGACATGACTTACATATGTTTATAAACACCACATTTACCTTAACAAGAGCTGTTGGGAGAGTTGACATTTTTAGGGGGCTTAATTCACATTAATGTGCTTTTGTCACAAAAACAGAACAAGAAACGAGCCATAACACTAGCTTACTTGTGGATGTGTATACTAGTGAACTGGGGGCACTGTACACGGGAGATCCCTCCTGGTTTGCCTGGCACAGCAGCACCCTGCCTACAAGAAAGAGAGAGAGAGTGGTATCTGGTTTTGGAACACTTCAACTAAACCTCAGTTTTCATCTCAAAACAGAAATCAAGTCACAACCGGAGCGGTGCACTGAACCGGGGGCGCTTTTTGTCCTTTGAGTTCAAAGCAGAAAGAGCCCAAACAAACCCAGTTTGACATTGGAAAAGCAGAACACAGACATGCCCCCAAACGCCAACGCCGCCGTCATCCCGCGGGGACCGCGACCCCGCTGCCTCGCCCGGCTGCTCTCTGTCCCTGGCACCCTGCTTCTCCCAGAACTGCTGCCCCAAACCACCCTGCCCACCCTGCCTCCTCAGCCCCCTGGGCCTGGCTGGAATGAGGCTCCTCGAGCCAACACAGCAGGAAAACCACATGCAGCATTCCCGGCAGGGACACCAGGCCAGGTATGAGCCGGGTCACATCGCTCCCATTGTCGCTGAGCGATCGCTGACACATCTGAGTTCAGTAGTTTCTGCTCAGAGGAGTGCACAAATATATTTGTGCAAATATACTATTTTCCAGTAATAAGCTGTGTTCAGGATTAAGAACAAAACCAGATAAACCAATTTTTTTTTCCCCAAGGAATAAAGTAAAAAACAATAATCAAATCCGTTTAAACCATCACTTTTGCAATGCTCATTTTGAACAAACGACCCGAGCTTAAGGTTATTTCCTTTTTTTCTTTTAAATGAACTTAAATAAAACACGTCAGGTTTTCTTAAAATTGTATTTTAAGTCTTAGCTGAATACAGATTGAACATTGATCAGAGTTTGAAATAACTGTACTTTCAAACTAGGAAAGAAACTTCTTCACTTCTGGAATACACTTCACCAGGAAAAGGGGGATATGAGACATCTGGTTTTGCAGATATATGTGCATGTATTTGTATACACACACACAGGATTTTAGACTCACGTACACTGACATGCCTCAAGCTGTCAGCATTTGTGAATCACACAATTCCAACCCATCAAATCTTGCTGGAGATTTGTGAAACTTTAGACATTGTGCATTGACATGCAATGGAATTGCACTGAGTTGAGTCCAGTCTGTTTGGAAGACCAGAATTAATTACAAATGGTAGGCACATTTTCCACAGTATTACAGGAGCAATTCTCAACTTCCATTCACTGGGCCAGAGTTCTCTCAAAATATATTTTAAAAAAAATTCTGCCATTAACCAGTTCTTTGATTGTTGCTTGCAGCTGCCACTTAAAGGAGAAATATTGGAAATATTGAAGAGTAATAAAACAATTCTTGTAATTTATACTGTTTAACTAAGACTGTGACTACTGGAAATCTCATTAATTACAATGCTTCTAACCTTCCCAGACAATAGCACACCCCTAACTAACAGGATTTAGAGATGCTTGCTTTTTTTCAGCCACCCATAGCAAATATAAAAGATAGAACATAAAACAAGCTCATTTCCCCCCTTACTTTAAGACAACACATCATTGTCTGCATTGATATCTCAGCCTTCAGCCCTTGTGTGGAAGCTGGCAAATGAACATGCAGCTATTGAGATCCTAATTACATGCAGGATTTTCAGGTTAAATATAAAATAAATAAATAAGCCCTATCCACACACTTGTTTGACTCCAGGACTGGAGACATTGGAATATGGAAGAATTTAACACCACAGATGCCTCAAAACCCGAGCTACTACAGAAGCCTGCAAATGAAAGTGAGCTGAAGACCCAGAGGCATTGATCCAGCTGAGAGAAACACATGAGGAAAATCACTCATTTCCATCAGGTTTTAAGAACAATCTAACTATAATGACTTCAAGTATGTCTAGAAAACAGAGGAAAAGATTTTTAGAAATCAAAGATTATAGGTTTTTTACATTATTCACCATAAATTCTAGGTAACACTTGGCTTCCTCCATGCTCCATAGGTATTTTCCTACTCTTTGTAGCTAATAATCTTATATTTTTTCTGATTTCATCTCATACAAATCTTATTTCCCTACTCTAGTAATCTAATTTCTAATTAAAGTACTTCAAAACAGATGCTTTTTTCATCTCTGCTACTAGAGTGTATTTAATTTCTTGCACAGAGCCTTCTAATTATATTTTGACAATCTGCCTTTGAATTTGTACATAATATTAATACTGATAACGAAAACATTATTATTAGAGTTTGTTAGAAAAAAATATAGAACTTTTTAATCTACTTTAGTAAGAAAAGATTCTTTCTTCTGCATCTAATTTTGGTATTAAAAGTATTTCAACTGCAATTCATACAACTGAGGGATGACTGAATTATTTACACTAAGATCTTGGATAAACCTCAGAACAGAGAAACAATCTATAAATTCCTCAATGGAAAAAAAAAAAAAGAGTATTTTTCCTCCAGAACACTAAATTCTAGTGTGATGGAATAAAGGATTTGTGGGTGTTATTTTTTTTTTTTTTTTAAGAGGATTTTAATATAAAGTTTTGAGGGAGCAGTGGCAGAGGGGATACTGGGGGGACCAGCCTGGAGGCAGGGGCATTGCAGAGACCCTGGAATGCTGCCTGGCAGCACGGACAAAACCAGACATCCCAAGATCAAAGACCATTCCCACTCATCCTTCTCTTCTTCCACTGTTTTCTCCTCCAGCCCATGATTAAGGATGTGCTGTTTGATGAGGTCCTTTGCTGAAGCACCACTGTTATTTTGAGAAATAATTACTCTAAAAATATTCAGGACTGTGGAAAAAAGTGATGTGCTAGTCATTAATATTGTTAGAATATTTAAAATTCAGTTCCCAGTGGTTTCAAGATCTCTGACTAAATGCATTTCCCATCATTTTTTCATACTTTCAAAAATAAGTTTTTTGTGTACAGTTATTTACATGATGCAGATAAACTCATCTATAGAAATACCAACGTACTCGTGGTGCTGCAGAATACTCACTGCCTCATGTAAAACAGCTAAAAAAGTCACTGTATTTTTCAAATCCTCAAAGAGCCAAGAAGTAACACCAAGGATCGACATGATGGCTCACCCACTAAATTATAAAGGATTTTTAAACCCCTGCTGTTAAAAATAGCTTTTAACTCAAACCACCATGTAGCCAGCACTACAGGAAGCTCAGAAACACAGATCTGCAATTAGTTGAAAAGAATTTACACAATTAGCTGGAATGTCTCATGGTATTGTTTGAGGAAGTATAAATTGAAATAACATTTTCTGCAGAAAAAAAACCATATACCATTAGTTAAAATCATACCGTTGGTGTAAAATTAACAATGGTGCAAGGCCTCAATTATGGGCCCAGCTCTCTCCTGTCCCAGGAAGCAGATGAAACTTCTAGAAAGCTTTCCTGGCAATGGTTTGAAGTTTCTATATCATGACACAGCACCTGAGCCTACAATGCACCACCTCACCGTACACATGGCATGAGTACCTTGGCTCATGGACCAAAAGTTTCCAATTTACAGTGCTGGTATTTATTCTCCAAGAATTCTGGGGGGGAATTACAAAAAAGGAGAGGTGTTGCTTGCTGGGGATTTGCCCTGGGACACAAAGTGAGACACGGGGGGACAATGTTCTTCTCGCTCCAGGAATCCCAGGGCAGCACAGTTTCACAGAAAGCTCTTGGGAGAGCTGGGAGGTGACAAGGGTGCCGAGTTCTCACAGCATCCAGCTGCTGCCTTCACAACCAGGGGAAGCACAGAAGCATTTTCAGTGGCAGGAATTGACCACCTCAATATTCAGGGCTGGGCTGCACTGGGGTTTAGTGCACAGGTGGATAAAATGAACATTTGTAATACAGGAACTAAGTAACTTACTACACACAAGGAGATTTAGTGATGATTCCATTACTCTAATCCATTGTACTCTCAGCTTTCCAGGTAAATCAGCTGCTCTTTACACATACTTTTTCTATTGTATTACCAGAAGGAGCTTCTTACTGCCTCTCACAGCGAAGCACCAGCTCATCCATTCTTTAATACTATTTACAAACAAAGAAATCCAAACAAAGCCACAGGAAAAAGTGATTGAAAAATGAAGCTATTTGAGTCTCATTTTGCCTGCATTATTATTAACTGTTATTTTAAGAGCCTAAACTAAATCTAAACGAAAACCCCATCCTTTATTGAATTCAGTGGTTGTTTTTTTCATTTTCTTTTCCTGCCAGTCCAGCTGGATGACAGCCAGTTCTCCCTGAGTTAGTTCTGATCATTCTGATCACTCTTTTCCTTTGTGCCTTTTGCAACAGCTATTATTCCTCAAGACTTTGGTGTTCAATTCATGAACAAAATGCTAAAGCTGCATCTCTCATTAAGAAAGCAGGAGATTTGTATAAGTATATCAAGGATCCTCATAAGCAATACATGTCTTCTCTTGGTTTACTGTTCTAAAAGTGTAATTGAATATTGGCATTTTCAGACAAAAATAGCATTATTTTTGTTCTGGTCTGAAATATTGTTCTGTGATGGATTATTTCAAAATATCTCACAGAAATGGACCAGAAAGACCTAATAAAAGGCTCCTGTTGTGCAGTAATAGTGCATGTTAGCTTCTATTGTCCCTTCTGACTAGGGAATTTAAAGAGAGTCTCTACAACCTCTCTCTTGAATACATAATAGTAGTTAAGTGCTCTCTTAGCCCTTCAATATCAATAGTCAACTACACAGACTTAGCATGCTTTTAAATATGCTGTTAATTCAAAAAGAAGTGCTCTTTGAGGGCCTTCAGTTATCTGGGATCTCTATAAATTGAATAATAGCCTTCAGATTTTAACACAACCACTTATGGATGGTTGTGTTGATACACTGGATTGTTTTATCCATTATTAACAAAGAAAAAAGTAACATAACCCCAAACCCCATGCCTCCTTTCTTCCAATATGTTAAAAATTTAAACAAAACCTATGTTTAATCCCACCAAAGCTTACATATAGTTTCACTTAAACAAGAGGGTAGGGAGGAAAATCTAAAGTAGTTGATGTCTAAAGTTGATTTTCCTAAGTCCAAACCCCTCCTGACAGCAAACCTGAAATATATTCAATTATTGAACAGCCTGGGTGTGCTTGCTGCTGGTAATGAGAATCTGTGCTCTATACATACATTTATGTAGTAAGTCCCTGACTCACATATAACCTGACATACATTGTTTAAAATAGAGGGAGGAGAAAAAAAACAGGCAGTGAAGATATGTGTCTCTAAGACATTTCCTGGGACCTCTCCATCCAAAAATTCTATTTAAGACATTAATTTTCCTTTCCATCACTTTTCTAAGCATAGTGGATGTTTCTTTATTGTCCTCAAACCACCCAACAAACTGTGGCACTGATTCAGGGAACAGCAATGAATGCTACAGCAAACATCATTTGTAAGCCACCCTTCCAATTATTCTTTGCTGCCCATATCATCCACTTCCCAGCTTTTGGGAAACAGACCTCTCTCCCCAGTTATTCCTCTGCAGTATCCAGGATACTGTCACAAATTGGGATTGGAAGATGTCAATATCATGCAAGTAAAAATCTGAGAAGCAACAAAGTTTGCAGCTCTGGTATGAGATAATCCTTCCTAACTCCCCTTTTCCCCACCTCTTCCCTCTGTAGGATATAGAACTCATCCCACAGGAACAGGGATCTCTCCTCCTCCTGCCTGCTTAAAAACGCACTGTGTGACTGATTTGTTTCCAATTTAATTAACAAGTCAGCCTTCCCATAGACTGGCTGCTCTGCAGGAGCAATTCATGTAATGTTTCCATTCACAAAGTAAAGCAATTGCAGCAATCTGCCCTTTCCAAAATACTTTTAAAATCATTTATCAGCCACAGGCATTTCTTGTCTGGTAACTAAACTGAAACTAAATTGTACAAATTCAACTGGTGCTTGTACCAAAATTTGCACCATGCTTAGAGAGTTTATCTGTGCTCCTTAGTGAGCTTTATCATTGGCGTCCAAGTGTAAGTTCTGTCACCAGAAAAGTCTAAAAACTGGACGTGCATTATGTAGTCATAAAAAAAAAAAAAAAAAAAAGAGTGGTACCATCAGGATTTCCTGTAAAATATATTTACTATAAGATGTCTCTCTACAACCTCAGGTGAACATAAACTCTGTGACATTCAGTGCCATTATTTTATACTGGGACGTGCATCCCACTGAAGTTGTTCAGAATCTTTCAAAAGTCAAGTCTTTTTTCCTCATATTTCTAGGTCCCCTAGCAGACATAGCAGGTAAGCAGGTAAATGATGGCTAATTCTTGCTTCACTTGTAACTTGGAGAAAAAACATGGGAGAAATTCCCAAGCATAAACTTCTGAAGTAAACTCTGAGCTGGAACGATACTCTTCTTGAAAGAGGATACTTGAGAATATACAAAATGCACTCATGTTCTGCTGATAACTAAAATGGGTTGCATTCATATGTCTGCCTGTTGAATAAAGATTGCAACAGGAAAAGAATCACAGAACAGATGAAACTGGAGCCTTTCTGCCCAAACACAAACACTACAATTTCAACATGGCCCTGCAGGGATTACAAGTGGATGTGTTTATACTTTATCCTCTCATATTGTGTCAAGACACTATTTTCTGTGTAAATTACCTATTTCAGTAAATCTATAAGACAGAGATGCAAATCTAATGCAATTAGATGCAGAGATGCAAATTACTAATCCCTCAGTTCTCTTTGCTTACACCAGTGAATGCTGGTTCTGACTTATAAATAAAATTCTATTCTGAATGACAAGCTGAGAATATAAAAGACCAAAAATTGAATCATCATGCATAATCCTGGCTTTAGCTAGTCTATTTCTTTCCTAGCCCAGACAGGTTCCAGAATTTCAGGAGCATGAAAAATCATTACAAAAATGGTAATGCAATGTTTCTAAAGTTTCCAAAGCACTCACTTTTACTAGAAGCAATTCTATGCTTGGAGATGTCCAAAGAAAATATGAGAGCACCAAACCAACAGAGCTTGTAAAGCTTGTAAAGCACATCCCCCTCTCAGCTACTTCCACAACAAATAAATGAATGAAAACTGTATTTTGAAAGTTACTCTCAATAAATATTATGAAATGCAATTACAGTGCATATTGGGGATCCTGTCCTCCAATGTCCAAAATGGGGAAAAAATGTGTAAGAAGAAAGAGAAAACATTAGCAATATGTTTGGAATACAATTAACCATAGTCTTAAACTGCTTTGGCATTAATTTAGAGATGTAATCAAGGTTTAACACAGAGCAGAGTTGTTTTCCATTCCACTTAACTGTATTAACTTTACATTTCATATATTACTTGATTACTTTACATTTCAGAATAGTTTGTCTGCCTGACTGTCCATCCTAAGACATGGATCTTCCTAACTTGGTTATTCTTCTAATCAGAGGAATTTATTCCTCCACATAACTGCTACAACTTATCTAGCATTGCAAATATCCCACCCGGCTCTGGACAAACAAATGTTTTAGTGATGACCTTGCAGTTTGTCTAAAATTTTCCTCTGAGAGTTCCTTAAGCCAGTGCTTTTTACATCTATCCATGGCTGGTGCTTGGATTACAGCCTCAGTTTTGCTCTAAAAATGCATCTTGCAGCCTTAGCTCAGGCCCAGGCAGTGCCTACCCAGGCTCACCCCTGCTGCCCAAGTAATTGTTGAGAGAGCAGTAGCTCTGAAACAGCTGGATTTATAGCCAGCCTCAAAACCTACAGCATACACAGTCTGGAGAGGCTGTCACCTTTGTTATTTAACTACTTTTAGGTCTCACTAACCAGGCAGCTATAGAACACATTTTCACTAAGCACCAGAATGATGGAAGAGAAGCCCAAGGATAATTTATCTTTAAAGATTTTCTTTATGATTAAGGAACAGTAGTTAACTTCTTTTGGCCCTTTAAAATTTGGTCAGTTATATCCACAATAAGAACATCTGAACGAACACAAGAACTTAGAAACAACACAATGACAAAAAAGGACAGTACAGATCCTGCTTGCTTAGAAGGCTTTCTTTTGGGTTAAGTAAAATCTAAAAACAAGGAAAACTACTAGGTGAACTCAGGAGAAACATGGAAACATGGCCATCAGATCAAGTCCTACATCTCAGCAAGATTTTACCGCCAAGCAAACAGATCCAACCACCCACCCCCAAACACATTCTTTCCCCTATTTTGAAAGCACTCCACCTTTCAGCAAATACAGATTCTCTGGTTTTACTGATCCTGTTTGTGAACAAATCCATCACTCAGTATCAAATGGTTCCTCATACTAGACTGGGGTCAGAACTCACAGACTTTTACAGTGAAGAAGCAAAAACTCCCTTCTTAACAGTTTCCTGCCTTCTGGCATAAACCGTATCTACAGTTAATTTTATCTACAATTAAATAATCAAATGCATGGAATTTCTTCTAGAGATCACATAGAAGAGTATCAAATGCTAAGTATATCCTGTGTGATATAAATCCAAGATAAACACCTTCCAAAGGGTGACATTGACAGTATCTGTGGTCATCTCTTTAAAAATGTGCAGACTTCAAATCAATGGTGAGTATAGGTAGATAAATCCTGCTCCAGATTTAAATATATAACCAACTGACTAAATTAATGTTTATAAAAATAAGTCATTGGCATTAGCTTTGAATAAGCCTTGTTTAGTTTCCATGAGGGTATACATTTTAATGAAGAAATTATTATAATGTAGCATAAGGCATAATTAATTCTGGATTATTATTATTTATTTATTTATTTTAGTAAATAGCTAGTGCAGATGCTGAATTCCATTTTTCTACTGGCTTTATTTATCTTTCATAAAACAGGATTTCCTCTATAATGGCTTGTAAAAGCTCCACAGAGTTTTAGAAATGCATTAGCTGTCATCACTGTTGTAAATCTACCTAGGAACTCCTCATCTGTATGATGGTACTTTTAACATTATGATTTCTGAAACACCACTTACAGCTGTGTGTTATACTTTGAAAAGAAGCACCTATACAGCACAGGTGGAATATTAAACAATAATTATTTGACTGTAGTTAGAAAACTAGGCTGCTTATCTAACACTACTGCAAATATATTTATTTAGGAAAACCTGCTTAGTCAATAGCAAAGTTTGAAACCAAGTGTATGTAATCAAATGGTAAAATGAGTTAATCTATGGAGTGACAGACAGCTTTTAGAAAAATTCTGCTTTAGAGAAACGGCAGAGTGAACTTTTACCCCAGGATTAGAATGCTGTGCAAGCATATAATTCAGCTTCCCAAACTCCAAACACTGAGAAGTGTTTCTAGGGTATTTGCTGAGCTTATGCAAGACTCATTTAAATTCAAAGAGAAACACTAGAAAGATGAAATGAATCCCAGGTGCTCTTACACTCCAGAAATAGATGCTTTAAGACATGAACAAAGAGAATTAGTATTAGCAAGTGTACAGGAACCCTCTTCCTCTGGACTCATCTTACTTAAGGGCATGGTTTTATATATATTGCTATGGTAGTCCTTTACTTCTAATTATATGTAACATTCTATTCCAAACTTTTGAATGAATGTTTGAAATAAGTTTGTTACAAAATCTGATTGTTGGTGGATGCTGCTGACTTCCAAATGTCAAAAGGCCCCGGGCATCTAAAACTTCTCTGTCTTCTGAGGCCTTATAAAATAGTTAAAAATGCACAGACTCTTCCCCTCTCTTTCATTTTGAGTGATGGGGAAAATTTTACCAGTGCTCATGGAATAACTGCTCAAGAAACTGGGTGCTTACAATAGTCTTCACTGGGTTAAGGATATTAATGAAGTGAATACAACTACTCAGCTATGTGGGATGACTTGAAAGTATCTCCTGAAACTCCTAGAACTTAATAAAACTCAGGAAAAATAACAGTGCCTTAAGTAAAAGAAGGATGGGATCTTCTGCTTTCCACTCAGCTGTGCTATAATTGTTCTTCACCTCTAATCTTCAGTCCTTTCTTTTTCCACTGTCAACTAAAATCTTGAAATTTCTGAAATATTGGTTTTGGTTATGACCAGAAAAGAATATCTTCTCATGTGAGTTACTGTGAATTCCCCTGTTCTCTGAAAGAGTATTCATTAGATTTCCAGGTAAGTTCTGTAACATCTTTTCCCTCACCTTGCATTTGGGAACTGCCAAAAATGAGTCTCTCCAACAGGTATAACAAAACTGTTTTCTGCCAGGAATAAAAAAAGTCTTTTAAAGTGGCCTTACTGTGTCTCAAGCTACCTGCTGTACAGGCCTGATCTGTTGTAGTAACACAGGTGCAACAATATTCTATATTTCAATAAGGAGAGTGCAAGAGATTGCTCAAAAATTCATTGTTCCAAAGCCCAAAAGAGAAAAACAAAAAGATCTGCAATAACTGAAAGGAACAACATGGAACTTGGCTGTCAGACTGCCTGAGGCAGAAAGAAAGGCTTGGTATTACAGATAAAATATACACTATATAAAAATAAGCAGGTGAAAATGATATTATAACAAACTGCAGAAACAAAGAAAGTACCAGAGCATACCTAGTAAAGAAACCCAGCTGCAAGTCTGTATTTTCCCAGCCATAAATGAGTGTATGGGGAAAAGAACAGACTCTAACTTAAATACAGGAAAACTGTGGGATGTATTTAAAACTGGATGGAGATACAACCGGATGAAAAAATTATCCCAGTTTCTATGAAGACTTTGTGAGACAAATCACAGAGTGCTTCCTACAAATTTCCTTATTAGGACCTACCTAAGAATTTAATAAGTATTTTACTGGAAAAGATAAGAAATTGATAACACAACTCCACTAAGCATTCCTTTCTCATAAGAGGAAAACCCCCTTAAAAGGGGAAACCCTTAAGGAAAACCTTTTATTTACTAGAGGGAGACTGCGGACATAAGTCATCTTTTTTACAATTTCCTATCCATGATCATATACAGAAAAATGCAATTCTGTGAAAAGCTGGAAATGTTAAACAAAAAATAAATGCCCTTTAGTTTTCTGTGAAATATAATTTTAAGACTTCCCAGCAGAAAGGTGGGAAGGGCAGGAACTGGTGGCCATCGTGGAGCCTTGCTAGGCCCTGGAAGTGCAGCAGGAGTCTCCTGAGGGCCCTTCCCAAATGTGTTTCTGGAAATCCACACCAAGGCCACCACGCCTAAAGAGCCACACTGCCAGAGCACTGTAATTTACTGCAGCACAAGCATTTCACAGGCACAAAAACAGCCTTAGAAGGGAAATCCAGGAAGAGAAATCCATAGTGCTTTGTAAATATACAGTATTTTGCACTCCCCAAGTAATACTTTCCTACCACAGGGTCTGTTGTGCATTTGGGAGTCCCCATTTTTAGCTGCCACGCGTTTTCTCAATAAAGGTTTTTCTTCACAGAAGCGTACCCTCCAAAAACCCCAAGCTATAACAATCATGTCACTGGTCCTACTGTTTACCATTATCTTCAAGGTTTTAGGGTTGATTTACATTGCGTTCCTCCCTATTTGACTTTAATTGTCTGCTTCAAGTTGTCAGGACATAACTATATCTTAGATTTGCATTGCATTAGGGGATCGTCTCCTTTCCCTATTGATCTTGTCTTACGGAGTAATTTAACTCAATTCTAATTTTCCTGTGCATGCGGGGTGCTCTCCATCCAAGGAAGTGAGTTATGTGTATTCAAGTGGTGCATCTTATGAATCTTGTTAAGCTTTACCGCCTTCCAGCCCGCACTGATGGAATATTTAATCACAGAAATGAGTTGGCAGATTTGATGTACAATACGGGGAAGCCTCGCGGCTGCGGCGCCGCCGGCAATTGAGAAACGGGGGAATTTGCCATTCATCAGTGCCATCCTGACAGCTTTGTATAACCTTCTGTTTTTCACTTATTTATGAAGATTAAAGGTACTTTAAATCAACAGTTTCTCTGTAGATGTATCATCTTTATTTCAGAAGTGGCCAAATTTTTCATCATTTATTAGGAGCTAAAGGAACTTCTTGCACTGACTGTGAAAAAGTTGGTGCAGTTTTGTCATGACAGTGCTGGAGACAATAAGTAAAGTAAACAAGTAGAACTCTGTCTTAAAAATCACATCTCTAATTTTATAATCTTCAAAAATTCAATTGCTTCTTCTCTGAGAAAGGTGGTGGAGGGAACCCAAAAGTAAACATAAGTCAAAGTGCTCTATTCTGAAATCCAAGAATTGCAGTGTTGTTTTACTGTTTAATTTCCTAACAACTTTAGAAGATCTGCACAATTTTAATTAAATTGTTTAAAAGAAAGTTTATATGCTTAAATGGAAGAGATATCATTTTAGTCAATATAAATCAAATGCATTTGACATGCATTGAAAAACACAATAAAACCCAAACACAAACCTGCGTGCTTGTATAAAGAGAAAAAAAATCTGAAATAAATGAAGTATCTTGATGGAACTTTCTGCAAAGGTGTGGTGGAGTTCGTGTCATAATTCATAAAATTAAATTAATACTCTTCTAATGGTAATTAAAGATTCTCATTAAGAAGGGCAAATACCTCCCTAGTGTTGGCAATAAAAATGCACTTGGGACTTCAGGAGGTTATACAAAAAAATCAATAACCTGCCATTTTATAATTAAAAGACAAAATAAATGTTAGGGAAAAGTCCAGTAAATTAGGAAAATTACCTTCAGGAGAGATTGAAAATATTGATTTTAATTTACAAACTATGTGAACTCTTCATGCCCTACTTCATGAGACAATTATAAGTCAGATTGTTAATTCTGCATACGTATTAGAAAATTGATTACTGTACTATGGGAATATTATTATATTTGTCATTAACACAAAGTCATTTATATAAAATGACTAATAACTCTGACTTTCTAATTTATGCAGGTTCAGGGCTGGTTCACTAAGTACTCAAACGAGATCAATGTTAAATTCCTGTTTTCAACACAGACATACATCAGCAAGGAAATAAATTCTGCCTGCACCAAATACTGCAATTCCATGAATGCCAAGTTAGTTGTTTTTATTATACTGTGCCACTTTTACCCTAATTGGAAGATTGTTATCTATCCAGTAGAAGCTGTTTTTTAACCTCAATTATATGTTTGTAATAACATCATTTTCAACAATTTTCATCTCTTGAAGCCCCTCAAATTAACAAAAGTTTTTCAGCTTTGTCAACTGGAGACTCAAGTATCTCCATGAGTGGAGATTCCCCAGCTTCTGCAGACACAACAACCTCTTCCCATGCTGAACTACCATCCATGAAAAATGCTCTCCTGATGGCTGTTTGTGGGCAGCATTCAAATTCCTCTGGAATAAATTTCAGACTACAAGTAAGTTTCTAATTCAATTCTGTTTCTAAAGTATATTTAGAAACTCCTGCTAGCCATGACTGACTTCCAGCAGACAAAAACTGAATCTGTAATTCCAAGTTGCAACCAGAATCAGAATATGGTCTCAGACAGGTGAAAATATAGATTTAAAATACAAAAACATCAAACTGAAAAACTAACTATAAAATGTAAAGAAAAATGCTCAGGAAAAAATTATGATTGCATATACTCTATACCTATGTATGTCTGCATACATGTATGTACTCTATATATATATATTTATAGATAAGATTTTTTTTTGCTGTTGTTCCTTAAAGAATTCCTGGAAGAAAGTGACTGCACTAAAATATGAAATAAAATAAAATAAAATCTCATGTAAGACAAGGATATTGCTGTACATTTCATGTTATACTAGCTATTTTCCAATAAAAAGGCATTCCTATATCTTGTATATAAAGTTTATTATGCCCAGGTAAGGTAAAATCTTGAATCACAAATGTGTGAATGACTTGTAAATAATGTGAATCACACAAAGAATGTAAACCTCACACCAAGCACAGATTCTATACTTTTGTATGTTTTAAAGAATACTAAAATGAAATAAGGCCAGTGGGACAATCATAAAGCAATCCTTACCTGCATAGAACTCTGGACTATAAACTGCACCAACAACTGGATTTAATTTCCAGCCTGCAGCAAATAAAAACATAACAGTTAATATTGCAATTAGTGATAATAATAACAACTACTATTATTACTATAACTACTGTTGTATAGAAAATACAGACAAAATTACTTCAATAAAGGTCATTGGAATTCAAGTTTCATAGTTATCTTTGATTATTGATCTTTAATATCAGAGTCTGAGGTATGAAAATAAGTCATGAAACAAGGCATTCTCCAGACATGTGGCAGTGGAGTAAATGGCCAGGTGAATTGCCTTGGCTGAAATGGATTTACTCCCTCAAGCTCTGGAATGAAGCCAGCACTATTTCAGGTATCCCCATAGCCTCTAGTACAGGGCAGATGATTCTTAGCCATTGTTTTTGGCTCCCTGGTTGCTAGCCAGAGAAGCCAGGACAGTTCATTCTCTGGACACAAACATTTCTGGTAAGCCTCTGCTAGTGAGGGTTACGGGCCAACCAAATAATTGGAGCATTTTGATCCTACCCTGGCAAAAGGAAAGCACAGCCACAGCATGGCAATGTCTGTTGTGACAGGAAGGAGATGCTCCGTGGGGTCCAGTCAATTGCCAGGTCTCAAGGGGTACAAATCAGGCACTGCTTTCCTCTTAAACAATCACTGTCCTCCCAACACTGCCCCAGAACCGTAGCACAGAACTCACCAAACTGCTCTACCTGTGTTCTGGCCAAACTCCAAATTACTGCTTACACTTTACACCTGATGCAGCATCCCCAGGCAGGCTGCAGACCCAGGGGTGTGCAAAGCATGGGAGATGTTAAAGAGAACCAGGCTGGAGAGACTGGAGGGGAAGGGGCAAGAGAAGAGCAAAGGAAAGTGCTGCAAACTCGTTAGTGTTCTCAGCTGCGGTGCAGTGCCAATTACTGTGGGTTGCTCAGCCACAGGTAGATCCTCTCCCAGCTAACTGCAAACTCCACAGAACATCCCCCCAGCCACATTCTCTTTTTCCTTCAGTGAACAATTATTTTGAACTACTGCAACTGAAAAATTAGGGGTTTTCCTAAAGCACACTCAAATCAGAGGAGTGGGAAGCGCTTTTTGTAAATGGGAATAAAGGAAAAAACCCTGAGCAGAAGCACGTTGTAAACTCGAGAGCTAAGGTACTTAAAATAGAACTTATAACTGCTTCTGGAATCAAAACACAATCCAGACACTGACAACAAAGCTTTTCAAAATCACAAAAGCCACGATTAGAAGAATTTAAATGCACGCTAGGTTTATTTCTGCCTTGGCCATATCGTGTAATGCAAAAGCACAGTGGAAAATCATAAAACATCAAGGCATTATAAGACTGAAAAAAGTGCAGTGCAAAAATCTCAATAACAAACAAACTATTCCCACCCTTTCAAGCTATCGCCATCTCATGCACAGTAATTATTTCCCAGTAATTAACTGTTCAGTAAGAGAAGGGAGGGTGGTTTTGAAAGGAACTCATGAGTAAGTTCAGAGTAAGCAGTTTTGCATGACACCTTTTCTGTAGAAGTGACTGCAGTTGTTCTATGTACCCAAAAGACAGCTAGGGAAGCTGGAAAATGCCCAGCCAAGAAGGGCTAAAAGGTTTTTCCTCCTGAAAATACCACAGGGGTTCTACCTGATCTTTCAATTTTACATTCCACAGGATTATATTTAGGAACGTCAGAGCATAACGAATCTCTTAGCCACATTTTCTGTGATAGAAAATCATTCAAATCTTGAGACTGGGTAAAAATCTAACTTTATATATGTTAGGGAATATCCAATATTTCAAATTCAATACTTCCTCAGAAGACCACTGATCAACACCATGCAAAATGAAAGATTGGACAGAACTTTAGATCTGTCAGCTTTTGCTGTCAAAGCAGCTGACAGACATCTCTCAGCTTCTAAGTTACACTAACAGTGCCACAATTTGTCTGAGAGAAAGAAAAAAATCATCTTGGAAGACACAGATTGTTCTTCACAGCTGAAAGGCAGTCTCATATTTCAGCTCCTCACCACTCTCCCAGTGACGGCTGTCTCATCTAACTTTTTGAAGCCTATGGAGGAAATACTTCATTCATCGTGAAAATAACAGTAATTAAACTTAACTTTATCTTGTCAGCCAACAATGTGCTGGCCCATAGCTGTGTGGGTTAATCAAGTGTGATGGGAGTTGATGTATCCGAGCGAGCAGCTGCCAAGTAACCCTTCTGCAGCAGCTGGAGGAGGCAAATTCTCGGCTGTGGGTGTAATTTTGTGCATTTTTCTTACTGTCACAATATTAATCTCCTTCTTGAGTTGAAACTGTAAAAGCTTGAAACCTAAAAACCAGCCAAGCAAAGAAAAAAAACCCTCTGCCTGACCCAGCGTCCCAGCCATCCAGAGAAGCACATGTCCAGTGTGCTGAAGGGAAGGAAATGATCCTAGGGTAACAAGCTGTGGTAGAAACAGGGCCCAGCAACACAGAGAGGAATATTTTTGCTTCATAGACTGAAGAGGCCACCATGGCCAGAGAAAGGCTTGGGTAGGAAAGAACCCTGTGATTCCACTTCCTTCCCTCCTGTTTGCTACCCAGGGAGGGGGACAGGGAGTGGGAGGGGATTTAACTGTGCTAACAGGCACTAGATGTGATTTTGAATCTAAATTTAGAGCAAAAGAAGGCTCAAATCCAAAGTACCACCAGTATAAACTTTAAAATATATTTGTCCTTTTACAGATCTCTGCTCCTTGTTCCTCCTTTGTTGCTGCAGTTCTCTGAATGTACCTGCCCATAATTCTCTGTGCCCTACAACTTTTGGACGAGCATCCTGAATGGCAATATGGCATCAGAAGAAAGTACAGCTGTGAACAGGATAGGCTGGAACATCTAAAAATGTCTCAAATATTTTTGCTAACATGTAGCACTCCTGACATTGAATTTATTTGCAAAGAGAAAGCAGTTGCATCTCCAAAGCACGAGGTGAGCCATCAAAATCATCCTGGCTGGTAACAAACCCACAGAAAAAGCTCTCCCAGCAACTGCTCATTTGAGGAGTCAACATTCACTGGAAAGCATACTTATTTCAAAGACCATTTAGGATACAAAAGCACACCACTTATTTGAACAAAGCCATATATATTAAAAAAAATCAAGTTTTTGTGCCTTGAAATCTACTGACTTCTGCAATCCTATTAACAACATGAGCCCTTTTATCAAACAACCAGCTGTATTCAGGAATGAAACACAAAACAGAGTGTATCTTGTTTTTAAATTAAAATAAATATCAGTTCCTGACGTTTTGATAGAATACAACATGTGCCCCAACTACCTTTTGAATAACTGCCAACAACATGCCAGTCACAACACACACTTTGAAAGATAAAGAGAGGCATAAAAAGTAAGTGGTTCTGAAGCAAACAAAAAGGCATGTGCAAACAAAATGCTTCTGGCTACCTGCATCAGATGAGTCTTGCAAATTCTAATGTGCCGGCAGAAAAACTGGCTTATAGTTTATTTAAAAGATGAGCCCTTTACTTTAGACAACAATAATCTTCAATAAATAATCAGCCCTAGCAGTGGTTAATTCCTGACAAAATGATAAAGAACTAGAGTTGTACCATGCCAGGATGACTGATAGTGTAAACACTGATGAAGCTAAATGAAGCCCTTTACACGTCTGCACTTCATTCCTTGGTGCTTGGGATGATTACGCAAGAGGGACGTGATTGTCCTTGTTTGTTTACTTTAGGGCACTTCAAATATTTAAAAAAAAAAAAAGGTAAAAAAGATGAAAACAATCAAAAGCTATGAATTGCAAGCAGAGGTTTACTTGGTGGTTTACTTCACCTGGCAAAAGGTGTGCATATGAATACTCTGCATGTGGCACCTTGGATGTCTGGGTTCACAATAAATAAATGCCATTTATTTATGCACAGAACGGTATTTCATACTTTTGGTGGGATCTAGATTGGATGGAACAGGATGGAAAATGACAAACAAAACACTTAAGTGGGAAACACTTAACAGCAGATTTTGCTCATCCTGGTCTTGGATATTAATGAATGAGAATGTGTGACCTAAGTAACCCTGCAGTGCAGGGCATAGACATGAACCTCCTCTAAAACCACATGGCTAAAAATCTCCCATCTCTTTTTGCCAGCATTCCCTTCCTTCAGCACTGGCTGTGTTGATATGTAACATGTTATTTGCTCATGAACAGTTTTGTAGCCTTAGGATAATATGAATACAAAATATGCATCATCATTTACAGAAAAACTACTTTTATCATTGCAGTATAGCAGGCAGAGTTCATAGGCTCATATGCACATGGTTAATTTAGCTCTGTATTACAACAAAATCTCTTTATGTGATCTAGTCAAGCCTTGTGTCTCTCTCTAGATTCACTGGGATGCTTTAAAACCAGTAAAAAAACAAGGAGAATTTCCCATCTGCGTAATTTGTCAAGCTTCACATCTACATACAAAATGAGGAAGAAAACAGCTTTTAAGAAAGCATGAGGCATTTCAGCCCCTTCTTCTCCAGATCATTTTAACTACATCAATTATTACATCCCATGAAAACCATCCCTGTGTTTTATTTTTACTGTGTTACAAGAAAATGATGAGCTTTATTAAAAAATAAAGCCACTGTGTGCCCTGGATTTTAGTAAAACCTTCCTAATGAGACCTCAAATACAGAAAATATGATCCGTTATATTTCAAAATGGAAAAGAGTCTAATCTACCTCAGGAAACCTTTATGCGCACATTTCATCTGCTTTCTACTGGATGGAAAAAACTGAATTAAACTGAAAAGCAAATATCAACAACTATAGAGTCTAGCTGAACTAAGGGCATAATTGCAATAAAATTGCTATTGTTTGACATGACTGAGTTAGAAACTTGCTTGAATTTGCATTTTCTGAACCAGCAATGAGACACCCAAGCACGTGATACAACAATTCCAAAGGAAATGTTAAAAAAATGTATTGTTTCCAAATGCCTCAAATAACTATGGATCCTTTTTCTATCATTAATGTACAACATTGCACCAACTGAAGTCAGTATTAGAATTGATTTCATTTTTAGATAGCTTGGAATTCTGATTTCTCCATGTGAAAAGAAAAAACCTGTAAGCAGCACCTAGTACCAGTCTCCCTTCTCCTAAGAAATTGTGGGAGGAAGATATGGAAAATGATCTTTGACCTGTGTGTCCTGGTACTAAAAGGTTCTACAGGAAAAAACATTCTTGCTGGTCTCCTTCCCTCCATCCCCTAAATCAAGCTGAATCCTCCCATCAGCTCACTCATCACTACATTAACACTGCACAAAGCAGAGAACATCACTCTCACACCAGGTCCATGTCCTCCACAAAAGCCACTGGGGTCCAACACTGGGATTCCAGTCAGGGGGATTTGGGGTCCAACACTGGGATTCCAGTCAGGGGGATTTGGGGTCCAACACTGGGATTCCAGTCAGGGGGATTTGGGGTCCAACACTGGGATTCCAGTCAGGGGGATTTGGGGTCCAACACTGGGATTCCAGTCAGGGGGATTTGGGGTCCAACACTGGGATTCCAGTCAGGGGGGATTTAGGGTCCAACACTGGGATTCCAGTCAGGGGGATTTGGGATCCAACACTGGGATTCCAGTCAGGGGGATTTGGGGTCCAACACTGGGATTCTAGTTAGGGGGATTTGGGGTCCAACACTGGGATTCCAGTCAGGGGGATTTGGGGTCCAACACTGGGATTCCAGTCAGGGGGGATTTAGGGTCCAACACTGGGATTCCAGTCAGGGGGATTTGGGATCCAACACTGGGATTCCAGTCAGGGGGATTTGGGATCCAACACTGGGATTCCAGTCAGGGGGATTTGGGGTCCAACACTGGGATTCCAGTCAGGGGGATTTGGGGTCCAACACTGGGATTCCAGTCAGGGGGGATTTAGGGTCCAACACTGGGATTCCAGTCAGGGGGATTCGGGGTCCAGCACTGGGATTCCAGTCAGGGGGATTCGGGGTCCAGCACTGGGATTCCAGTCAGGGGGATTCGTGCTCTGCCCACCTGGCTGGGAATCAGCCGAGCTCTGCAGAGGTGGCATTCGTGCCCAACCCCATTGTGTCCTGGGACTCTGAGCCCCAGGAAGGCAGGAGATGCAGAGTGGGACACCCCAGGAGCAGTGAGTGCCCTGCTGAGCAGGTCTGGGGTGTGGCATGCAGGGACAGTCACCCAGAGCAGGGGGCTCATGCACTTACCATTCGTGTAAGGGTTGACGGTCTTTTTATTTGTCATTACACGTGCTGTGGCATTATTTACCTAAGCACATAGAACAGGGCATTAGAAAGGGTTACAGGGAGGGCCCGTGTCACTATTAAACGCATGCATTATTACTGCTATTAGTCATGTGAAAATAAAATGCAATTTAATTTATAGAAGGCAACAGGTGCATAACAAAATCATACTATTTATAATTACATTTACTTTCATAACCATTTTAACTTACAAATCATTTCAATAAAGCAACATCATATCATTTAAACTTTAATAAAAAGACATTAAAAGCAAATTAAAAGGTACTGCATAATTTAAGACTTAAGAGCATGCTTGTATTCCATGATAACACTGATACAATAAATACTCAAAACAGAAGTAAAAAAAAAAAGATCATATGAAGGAACATGCAGTGGAGTAGAAAGGAAAGAGACAAGGTACAAGGAAACAAAGAAAATGTCAAAAAAGGGACAAACGAATTTTAGCAGTGTGCAACATAACCCTTTAGAAGAGAAGTACCATTGGAAAAGCAACATCTAGCATTCAACACTTGGAACAAGAGCCTTTTTCATTGCAAGAATTAACAAAATCATTCAAGCTTTAAAATCACAGCTAACAAAAGGATAAAAAGAGGGTGCATTATTTAACACAATATGGAGTTAACAATCTGAGTAAGATGTGCACGAAGTCATATCCTCAATCCAATCAGTGCCTCCCAGGCTTGCTTAAAACGTACACTCAATTACAGGCGTACCAATATATAGAAAAAAATGTAGCATCAAGAAAACTTAATACAACAAGTCAAAAAAATCCACGTGGTATATCAGCGCTAAATACGTGAAACGGCAGATGGACTTCTCCACTTACCATTCAGCACCATCGCCAGCATGGGTATGTATACAGTTACCATGGTTACTGAGAGTTTGGTGAGGGCCCTAAGCGCTACCGTCGAGGGGGAAAATGAAAAGGCAAAATATGCAACATCTTACTCAAAAGACGACAGCATTTTCAATTGGTAATTCTTTCTTTTTTTTTCTTTTTTTTTTTTTTTTTTTTTTTAATTCTAACAAATACGACTGAGGCAGTGTTGAAGGGGATCCAGTGGCATGGCAAACATGGCTGGAGGTTTTGGGAGATGGGGATGGCTCAGGCCACCCGGCTTCCTGAAAACTAAATGTGACAATTGCTCCGTCTCTAGTCTGGCTTTGTTTCTGGTGCATCTTTTGGATGCTTCTTTCCCAATCTGAATTTTTTGAAAGCCACTGTGGATCCCACATCAACCCTGCAGCAACAAAAATAATAAAAAAAAAAAAAAAAAAAAAGGAAAAAAAAAAAGAAAACAAAAAGAAAAAAAAAAAACAACCTTTTGTTTGTTTTTGTTTTGTCTGTCACACTTTTTTTTTGTTGTTGTTCTCAATTTTTATAATTATTTTTTGTTGGATGGTTTTTGGAATCTACTGCACCCATTGATTTACAAAACATCCAAAATAATAACTTCAAAATATTAAAGCTTTCTTTTTTTTTGCTTTCAAATCTGTCATCCACCTTTCAGCAATAATGATAATAATAATAATAATAATTACAAAATAAATAATAATAAAAAACCCAAGTAAGGCCAGATTCTCTCTCTTTATATATAAATATATATATAAACAATGGGAAGGGGAAAGGGGAGCACACAGAAGACACCAATGATGCATCTGAAACAACAAATGAGAGTGAAGCAGACATTTATAAAAAAGATGAAAAGGAAAATATTTTGAACATGCACCTCGATTTTACGGCCCTCTACCACGGTGCCGTGTAATTTCTCCCTCGCCCTGTCCGCATCAGCACTATTTTCGAAAGTTACGAAACCAAATCCCTGCATGCAGGAGGGAGAAGGGGGGAAAACAACATGCACATTATTATTTCAGTCAATGACCACTTGTTTGCTTATGTTCTCTCTCTTTAATTTAATATTTTCTTGTCCTCGCTTCATTTCTGTAACATGCAAATTAGAAAAATTATGATTGTATTGAGATGTGCAATAAATAAGCAACAAATGTGAACAATTTTTTTTTCCTGTCATCAGTTAGATAATACCCTCTGAGAAAGTCAAAGAATGATACCAAAAATACCTTTCTACATGTCACTACAGAGGAAAATAAATCTAACAATAAGAAAATGAAATTAAAATAAATTACAGTGTCTTCACATAGAAAAAAATGAACTAATGAGAAAAGAAAATGAACCACATTTTAATGACATGCAGATATCTCAACGAAATAAAAAACATGTGCACAAAATTCAACACTGAATGTCAATATACTCTAAACATTGCCTACTTAGTCATGCTGTTGTGATCATAAGAAACACTGTTCCCATGCAACACTAGGGTAACTTAAACTTTTGTCAAACTATACAGCCTTTACTTATTTTTTTATAAAAGGAAAAAAGGAAAGAAAAAAAGAAAACCACCAACAAAACAAAAGTACTTTCAGAACAAAGTATAAACTTTCTTGTATTAACAGATCAAAGAAAATCACATGATGTGAAATAGAAAAAGAAACTCTGATAAAAGAAGAAAAATGCAAACGTTTTGAATAAGTTTAACTGCTTTATTTACTTGTTCTGCATATTATTTTCCACATATAGAACATGCAACTGGTAAAACTCCAGAATCCCATGTTAGTGGGACATATCTGAAATTCTGCTTATGACAAATCCCCTCCTTTATAATACCAGGCTAAAATAAACATTTCAAATCCTCCGAAAATGCCTATTATGCCCTAAGTGAAATTAAACACTGTTTAAAATGGCAAATATTTTGGAAAAATCTGACAGTGAAGAACATTTTAGAAACATACACCAACCCTTTGAAGTAATTCTTGCATTAGCACTACAATGCCTTTGCATGCCTCCCAAAATTATCCAAACAAACGCTCCTCTACATCCCTGAGCTTTCACAGCCAGAACCATTGGCAAGTTGCACGTGGTGCTATGCACAAAGGCAGTGCTTACATAGTTTAAGTGCTACTAAAACCATGTTTTTTTTTTTCTGTTTTAGCCTGAACTCTGTTCTGCTCCTGAGCAATCAGCCACTCACCACAGCTTCTCATCTGCCTTTGCTGAGTTTTGCCAGTGTTCACCCACTAGGAACACTCTCTGCAGTGCTACCTACTAAAAAAAAGTGTCTGGATTAAAAAAAAAAAGGGGGGGAAAATGATAAAAAGAAAGGGAAGACATTTCTATATTCATTTACACAAAGGGGAAATTAAATATCAAACTAAGGCAAAACTGACACCAAGCCATGAGAAAAAGAATGGGTATGGACTGCAGAAAATTAGTCAATGATCAACAAAAAGTGAAGTAACTCCCAGGATAATTCCCTGGGTTATTTGGGTTATTTCACCTAGTCAAAGAACCCAGTTATTAATTCCCATTTATAATGCAAAAAGTGACATTTATGTGCAGCAGTGGTCTCTGTTTCAGGCTCTCCAAAGCAGCTTAAGCATAGCTACTCTTTTTTTTCCCGTTTAAATCCAGCCTGAAGGCTGAGCTCCGAGGTGCTCTGTCAGCAGCTGCAGCTCCAGCTGAAGCCATTCTCACAACACCTGATTCCACACATTTTCTCCACACCACTCTCCACAATTTTAGCACAAGGCCACGACCTCACTTGCCACAAGGCACTGAGGATGTAACTCTCTTTTTCCCAAAGCACCAGGAGTGGTGAGAGAAAGTAAATCCCCCTCCTCAGCACTCATCTCCATGGTTTGGATCCCTGTACAGGCTTTTCTTATACCTAGACTCATCCTCAACTTTAAACTTTTACTTCTTCCAGAAATGCTTTGTCCCATCTTGCTCAAGCTCTGTAAAAAAATCCTTCTAATTTAGGATGCCATTAAGAAAACTTTACAGCAGAAAACATCACTGGATCCATGGATCTAAGCAGAATAACTCCATTCAATAGCAGAAATTCCCCCAATTCTTTGTTTTTTTTTTTTCCTATTTTCCTGCCTGAGCAATTGTCCCCTCTTGGAACTACAATCATTTGGTGGGAGTTTAGTCAAAATTTTCTGTCACTCTCCTTAGCTCACAGCACTACCAGTTAACTTTTGTTCAAACAGCTAAAGAGAAAGATAAAAACCTAATTATACTAAAAAATTCGAAAAACATACAAAGTGGAGCCACAAGCCAAGATAAGACTGGAACTTCAAAGACGCTGAAAATAATACTCATTGTCATTTTTAATTTCTTATGTTGTACTTATTCTCATAATCAACACTACTTAACTTAAGCTCTCACTATTTATGCAAATCTTTACCTGGCTGACAGAGAAACCCAAGAATAAAACACAGATTCACCCATCATTCCAATACCTACAGAAACACTTTAACACCAATTTAATATGCAGCTGAGTTAACAGCTGCATTCTCTTAACTCGTAATGCAAATATATGCCTTTTATTTTTAAAATCTGTCGAGTGATTTAATAATAGACAAGTTAGTATGTGAGAAGGTTTGGATTTAATTTGGGAGGCACTTTGGAGTTCTCCTTATTTGAAGAAATAGGTGTTAATGCAATATACACTAGATACACATTAGTACATACACACACAAACAGATTTCCTAAGGTATATATAGACCTCTCTAGAGTGTTGATTTATAACTGATAGAAAATGGTCAAAAATTCAAAAGTCATCAGTGTTGCTGTATATTTTAGCAAAGCTTTCTTCATTATTATTATACATTCAATCAAGCAGAAATTTGTAGTATGAATCTTTCATTGTTTTAGGGTTTTCTTTTATGGAAGGACTCCCTTCTGTAAAATGATTTTATACTTTACAGAGGTGTTCTAATGTTATGCTTCTTGAATATGCAATTCCATTTTTCTTAACTAATATGGTATGAGAATGAGATTCCTTCTGTTGTTTTTGCAACAATCATTTAAAACATTAACTATTAGAATAAAAAGAGAGAAAAAGAAACAGAAACAAAAACAATTCTATCAATTCTTATGCCAAACTGCAGCTAGAAACAAATTTGAATTCTGATCCTGCAAACTTTGTTACCTGTACTCAGTCTGAAACCACTTAGTAGTCCTTTCAGTTTCAGTGGGATTTTATGAAAACATAGATAAGCACTGCCAGGAATGGGACTTTAATCTGGTGCATCTTAATTCCTACAGAATGGACACGAAATGATCAGATTAAAAAGAAAAAAAAAAAAAAAAAAAGAAAAAGAAAGAACAGAAAAAAAGATGTCCCTCTTATTCCTAATATTAATTTTTCCTTAACTTTTTATTTAATTGAGAGACTCTAATGGTACTTCTGAAAATGAAAATACTCGTAGCTACAGCTGAAATAACTCTGAGCAAGGTGAGAAGCAGCAGCTCTGAGCTGTGAGATGCACCCTAGCCCTGCCTCAGGCATCTTCAGACAGAAGCTCCCCTGCAGACAGCTGGGCTGCAGCCCTGATGGTGCAGGAGCATTTATTAACAAGTCTGACCTGACCAAGTGAGGAACTGAGGCAGGGATGTTACAAACCCAGCCAGGAAAACATTTTCCTTCTGAAATCCTTTCCAGGATCTTGCCTTTAGCACAAGGCACTGGGCTGTTTTCATGCTGCAAAGCCAACATCAAAAAAAAAAAAAAAAAAGCTCAATTTGAAAACACCTCCTTATGCCATCCCCCAAAACTTTAACAAAACCTTACACTGATGCAGCCCAGTGCAGGTGTGGTGGTTAAAATGCCCACCTGTGGAAGATTTAGTGGCCAAACTAAAGTTTAAACTCCTCCCACACGTGCTCAGCTCCACCCTGTCAGCAGAACCAGCAAAGGTGGCCAGTGGGGGAAGGCTCTGGAAATTAATGGGATTATGCAGCAGCAGCAGGTCTGGACAATCCATGTCTTTTGAAAACATTGTTGAACAACCATAATTTAGCAATAATAAATTTTGGCCAGAGTAGGAGATTCTAAGCCACCAAATTCCATCCATTTTAGTTGTTTACTGAAAAAGTGATGAATGTTCCAACTGAGTTTGGGCTGGCAGGCAAGGGGACTACTTAATGTCTGAATAATAAACCAGGAGATTTCAGCTGTTCCATTTAGGTTAAAAAATAGTGAAGGCTTTAATTTCAGAAAATAAATATTAACAGAACTAAAATATATCTAAGATAGACTTTTGATGTATATGATTCTTAAAATATGACAGGTTACAGTATGTCTAGAACAGGGATAACATTCCATCTCTAATAATAAATGATATATGAGTTACAGGAAGACTGAAACATTAGTGAATAAACTTTTTAGTGTTTCTGACATGGCAAGAAAAGGAAAAAAGATATGCATATGACAGACATAAACCCCTATAATACAGCTGATATCACAGGTGAACACATTGGGCTACAGTTTTGCACCTGCTGATGCAGTCCTGGCCATTCTATCTTGCTTGATTTCTTAAATATTAAATAAATTGAAGTATGCATTTAAGGCAAAGTAATTTTGGAAAGAAAAATTAAATGTTTGCAATACAATAAGAACTCCTTTAATAAAATAAATACTAAAATAGATTGTTTTCAAAGGGTTGGTGTACTAAGGCTTTAACTAAAGAGGAAAACATCTGCACTTAATCTGGAACAATCACATATTTTCTCAGATAATTACTAAAGAGGATATTTATTAGGTATCATTGTCATCTTTCATGTCAATAAAGCAAAAAAAAAAAAAACCCAAAACTATACTAATACAAGCCTGCCTACAAATATCTTTAACTATGGACTCATAAAATAAATGAAATAATTACCCTTGAAGAATAAGGACAGTGAAAATCAACATCCCCATATAAGAGATGACAGTTTGGAATAGTTAAAATTACCCCCTTGAAAAGATATGAGTCCATTGATTTTCATGCTGCTTAGAAAACTGACTGACAGCTCACAGGATGTTTTCACTAACATAAAATTTCAGACATTATTTTGTCATAGCAGTGCAGTTGTTTCCTTTTACTCATATATTTTAAACAAAACAGAAAATTCCACATGTGAATTAAACTGCTTACCTTTGAGCCTCGCTCATTAAAAATAATTTCAACATCTAAGATTTTACCAAATTGCTGCAAAGAAACAGAAAAAGTTACATGAAAATTAGATAACTTCAACTCTTCTATCACATACAACACAAAGGTTTCTTGCAGGAAGTGGTGCAAAGCTTTCCAAATGTTAAATGATATAAAACCAAAAATTGTTAAACACAAAAAAAAAGACAATACTAAAAGGAGTCAGATAAAGATTCTTTCTAAATTGCGTGCATCATTCTGCTCGTTACAATCACTCCACAGAGGAACTTGAAGCTCAGCGACGCCCCTGACAGAGAGGAAAGAGCATTCAACTGTGAGCACAGTGACGTAAAAGTCCCAAATTTCAGCATTTTCCAGAACAGGTGCAGGAGTTTGGTTACCTCTGCATTACAGGAATAAGATTAAATTAGGTGGGACTTTTGTTGCTGGCTTCATGGACTGAGGATTTCTTTCCACCCCTGCTGAAATGGGTAACCATTATTTCCTAAGAATTTTTGTCTTACAGGAGCATAATTTGGAAAATTAGAATGGGTACTCACTTTGGGGGGATTTTTTCTCTGCTTAGAATTGTATTTTTATTATAATATTAGAAGTGGCTGTTATTCCTATTGATCTTCAACAGCACTCAATTCCCTAGACATTGTTTGCACACAAAAAAGCTGACCCCAGCTGCTCGTCCCAGAGGAAAAGGCCCTGTTGGATCTGCCTTAGGAAGGGAATAAATGTTAGAACACTTGTTGTCAGGACACATTTTGTAAGGTGACAATGTAATGCATCAGAGGTTCATTCCTGTTATTTCATAAGTCATTAACATGCAGTATGGATCAGTGTTGGCATTGGTCAATGACCCAATATCTTAAACAAAAAGGCAGAAATTAGAGAGAGGCAAATGGAGAATAATCCAACAAGAGTCCCAGGAACTGTAGAAATGAGTACTCCAGTCTTTTAAGATATAATAAACAATTACAGGCCAGAAAGGACAGTATTCCTTCTCTAGCTTATAAGAGAGTTTCAACTTGACCATGAAAAAATCAACCATCACTTGGTATACTTTGGCTTATTTCATGTTCTTGCTTTCACCATTTAATCAATGTTTTAACTTCCACTTCAGCCTCGATGCAGACACAGACTTCATATTTAAACAATTCTCCTCTGTTATATTCGTGTCCATGTAAAAAGATCATCTACTGTGTGCTTAACATGGACATAATGCAGACTTGCCATATTTCATATGAAATATTTCAACTCACACATACAGAAATCTCTTTTTTCTATCATTTCAGAAGCTAAAAGTTTTCTGTTACTAAGTCATTCTGGAAGTCAGCTGGAAGCTCCAGCCATTCTCCAGTGTCAGTCTTTTGAGACCTAAGACTTAGAATCATTAAAAAGAAATACGTTCATTCATTTATAAATTACTAGAATACCTACCCAAAAAATCCTTTCATTTAATGTTTTTTCAAATAAAACCTATTTTAAGTGGTTTGTTTAGTTTAAATAAATTAGCATATTTTTCTCTGGAGGGTTAATTATTATGCCTTCTGCTATTCTGCTGATGAGCTGGAAGCTGTGTTCAGGGGAGGCAATGTATACCAAGTCAGATCCAGCAGAACATTCCCTCATTTCCCAGTACTACACCAGGATTCTTTTTTCCAGGGACTGTTTCCTTCAGAGGAATAAATACTGAGAAACACCATCCTTTGACTCACAGACAAATACATTAGAACAACTTAAAAATCTGAACATTAAAGAGGGAAAGAAGTGCAGGGCCATGAGGCCCTTGGTGCTGCACTGAATAACCAGCTGTAATGCAGGAGAGAATTCGGGTTTAGTGAGGCAGAATAAAGACAGTGAGAGTAACAGAAATACTTCAGAGTCCTGACTTGGGTTCTAATAGAAGATCAAGCAATATTTCTAGATTAGGTTTAGTGGCATTTCAAACTAAACCTGAGAGTTCTTGGCTCAGGGAGGAGGAAGGCAGTCTAAGCTCTCTTGGTTATAATCCTATTGCTGATGACATGTCCAGGGCCTGTGTGAAACACAGGGGATGTGCTTGAAGGCAGCCGTGGCCTGGGGGAAGGCACAAACTGAGAGATTTACAGAAAAATACTAACAAAAACCTTCAAAGGTTTTTACAGGCCTACAAAACCTGTGGAGATGGGTGAGGATTCCTGGGTCTGAACTTTGTGCTAAAATTCCTTCCTTTAGGGTCCCTTACTCAGGAGGTCAGGCACTGACTGTTTAACAACACACTCTCCAAGATCCATAAAAGCAGGCAGATAAATCTAGATGTGTACAGCAGCAATATGTATGCATTTAAACCACCAGAGATAGCTTTTTGTGAATGTAGTACAAAGCACCCAAGTGCATCACATCCAGCAGAATCAGTGTTATTTCTTTTCCCAGTTGTGACTGGCAATCAGGTGTTTGATTATACATAGATTAAAGGGGAATCTTTCCTGAAAATGCTTAAACAGCCTCAGAGATACAGCCCTCACAGCTGCCTATAATACAAAATACCTATTGCAATGCAAATGTAAAAAAAAACCCCAGAAATAAATGATGAGCACTTACACCAAACATTTGTCTAAGATCTGGATCCCGGAATCTGAATGGTATATTTGAGACGTGGAGCCGTTTTGGCTGTGATTTGTTTTCTGTGTTTTCAGAAGATTGTGTCTGTTGCTGGCCATCGGTCTGTGCTGCATCATCTGTCTGCTAAAAGGGTAAAGCAAAATAAAGCATACCGTAAGTAATTCTGGCATTTTTAATACAAGGGGGTGAGCTTAAATTCCCAAAAAAAACCCAAAACAAAAAAACCACCAAACTAACTAAAATCAGTTAAAACTGCTCCAAAGTAGTGAGGAATACCAGAAGTTTAAATACATGAAAATCACATCCATTTCTGTCTCAACAGCATACATTTCCAGTGATAATATGTATTTGGAATAAACTAGAGAATGTGTAGATAATTATTTGTAGATCTGCTTAGCTATTCTTAAATAATGAATGAATATATATCCCTGTAAGATTGTAGAAACTCCTTTAACCCCTTCTGTGTTTACCAAGGTAAGGAACTGAATCTGCAGTCCAAATGCTGCCTGCTGGCAGAGCAAGCCAGACCCTTCAAAATCAGATTGGTGCTTTCCTTCAGAGGCCACTGGGATTCTCCACAGCAGGCAGGTAACACATCTCATCCTCTTTGCCATTTCATAAGCAGTGCTGATGGGCACTGGAGGGTCATTCTGCCCAGATAAATGTGGCCATTATGGAAAAAGCCTTGAGTTGTGAGAGGGAACAGTAGTTTAATCAGTGCTGACACAAGTGTGAGACCCAGAAACAAAGTTTTACAGATTTTCTTCCTCACCAAAATGAGGTTTTGTCATGGTACTTCTTACAGGGACACTGTTCCCTGGGTTTAAAATTCTGGTTTAAAATTGAAGACTTTGCCATGTGTTATGACCTAACAAACAAATTATAAATCTGCAGTAAGATGAGGAAAAAAATATAAAATGTCCCTCTTCCAAAAAGTAAAATTAACCAGTGCTGGTCTATCAGTATGTTCTAGAAATTACTCATCTCTGTTCTTTAATTATATCCTACAGTGCCTAATTAATTACTGCATGTACAGCACACAGTCATTAGACAAGGTTCTGTATGAGTATTTTCAAAGAGCATAGTCATACTCGTTTGCATGGGAAGAAGGATTTGGAAGAACAGAAGGGGAAAGAAAATAGTTGAATGAAAAACAAGGATGATCTGACAGCCATCACTCTCTTTACTCTGTCTTTCCTCTTCTTTCTGACCCCATTGTTTTTCTAATTATTCATCTTTCTCTTGTGTGCTAATGTTACATTCCGTTTGTCTTTCTACTTCTTTCATTTAAAGAACAAAAAGAAGAATTGCCCATTTCCTGCTAGTATGAAATTTCTTTTAGGAGACAAAATTTAAGCAACATAAAAATGGTTAAATAAAATAAACCTTACCACACAGTTTTAGTACCAACAAGCCTGCTGAAGAGGAAGCAAAAGAACTCAAACAGAACACATCATTTACATCAGCAATAACTACATATAAATTGAATTCTAGCAAGTGAAATTCAACAATATCCTCCCTAAGCAATACAAATGTTCTCAAATTAAAAGTACTAACATCTATATTGCCTATACTTCTGTGCTAAGAACACTTTATAAATAAAGGTCCTCGTTTCTGCAGCAGCATCAGTCCATCAGTAGCAGCTCAGATATTTCACAGGACACGATGAGACTTACACAAACACAAACTTTAGTGTGCACTGAAGAAAGATTTACAAGTGATCCAAACAAATAATGGGATCAGATCAAGTATAAACCTAAAACTGAGTCAGTGCCACCACATCTCTTCGTGTGCTACTCCCTGAACTCACAGGCCCACAAAGTAAATAATTTATCTTTATGAATATTTAGTGATTTAGATAGAAAATATGGTATATAGCTGTCAAGAGACAAAAATGTTCCATGCTAATCTATTGTTAGCTAAAATCAACTCAAAAATTCAAACTTTAGATTTTGAGGTAGCTGTTTCACCCAGAGACACCACAGAGATTATTTTCTACCTTTAGGCATAGAAGGAGAGAAATAAGAAAGAAATTTGGTATGTGAAAGCAGGTGGGGGATGACAGACTGGAAACTCTTGAAATGCAACACTCCAGAAGAATTTGAGGTCAATTAGATTAATCTGAAGAGAACTAAAGAATTCTAAAGGTGCTGTTAAGCTTCAGGAACAGAGGGTGCCCAAGGAAGAAATTATATAATCAGTGTCCTGTATAAATGCAAATGGAAAAGAGTAATCTCTGTTCATTTTATTCATAGAAGTGAGGAGTAGAAGGGATGAACTGTGCACCACAAACATCCCAAAACACTGGGAGCAACTGCCCTACTTAGCAGCTGAACAGATTATGGTCAACAAAATCCACTGAGGTTTCTGGGGGTGGTGTTAAAATGGAGCTACAAATTATGGGTGAAGAGGATAAATCCAGGTACTGGTATTTTCCAGGCCTTTGGTTGCTTTCACCACTTTTTAAAAACATTTTTATTCTAAGAAGCCTCAAATTTACACTCTCAGCACAGAATGTCCCAGAGTCTGGGCAGCGAGGGCTGAAAACCAGAAACTTTAGCAAGTCATTGTCATGACCAATTCATAACTGTCCATGACCCTCGAGATCCCTGGGCAGAATTACCAGGGCCATAGCATTTAGAACATATTAAAAGGCTTGGCAAGGTTACAGGCTCTTTACAAAGCACATTATCATCCAGAAGTCCACGGCTGTGCCTGGAGATCTGGACAAGGATAGCCACCAATTGAAACTGGAATGTGAGGATGATGCAAAAATTTCCACTGAGGTAAAACACACAGGGGGCAGAGGACAGGCTGGATTTTGAAAAATCCAAGCCAGGCAACTTTCAGAGCTCTGTGGACTCACAGAACCAGAATGTAATTTACCTCCCACATACATAATGCATTTCAGGAGAATACCTTCACTGCTAGAGGACCTGAAGAGTGGTGTTTGATTGTCCTTTAAAAATCAATTGATGTTAGGATGTGGCATTAGCCTTCCTCCATCCCTGCAGTCTTGGATGCAAATAGGCTGCTTTCTGGCCCCTATTCCACCACATATTTGCAATTGTAAAATATTAAATATTCTTAATATTTGATAGTCTTAAAACTTATAATGAAAGTTAGAAATACAGAATGCAGAAATAGAAGATCAAATTCTCACTCACAGCAAAACAAATTGAGGTGAGCTCCCTTTACTTCAGTGAGCTACCGAAGGCTTAAGTGTTAAAATAAATTAGAATTGAAACATTCTTACAGGTAAGCAAACACATATCAAAGAGGGCATTTTAGAAAAGGATATTTTTTTTTTTCATGTAAGATAATTTCAGTATAAACATTTGGTATCCTTTTAAACAAAATTCATCACCAGGAGACTTAATATTTATTGTTCTCTAAAGAAATTCTTTACCTTTAGCAAAATACTTTTCTTTTTGTTTCCTTAACTCAGTTCTAGAAACAGAAATCTTCTATTATTTAAAAGACTTCACTCAAGTTCTTAAAGACTTCACACTGAAGTAAAATTGTTGAAGTAATTTTTCTGGTTTCCCTTCCTAGCTTTTTCCTGAGAATTTAAGAAACAAAAATTATACAAGTGAAGAAAACCACCAATCCAAATATTTTGTTTAGATAAAATAAATCTAACATTTTTTTGTTTGGAAAAAAAATATTAACTCCCCTCACACACACCTCTTCCTTTAAGGCCATTTTAATCCAAATTTGCAGCAATTTTCACTCAAAAATACATTCTAAAACCTTCATGCAGCCTCTAATGCAGCCCCATTTCCCAGCTGACTCCCGACTGGATGCTGGAGTCTCATCTCCCACCCCCAGCACTTTTGGCAAAGGCCCCACACACAATAAAACATTGGTCAGTGAACCTGAAATCAGAGAGGGCCTTGTGCACATTGCCTGGGTAGAAAAACCCCATTCCATTCTCCTTCCTGGCTAATACCAATTTTCTGTGTCCCCTTCCATCCATCACTGCAGACAGCCAGCCCTGCAATGTTCCTTGCACCAGAATTTTAAGTGCTCCACTTTCCCTCCGTTCTTTTTCACTGACTAATATCTTTCATTTCCTACAAAACCGTGATGGTGTGCACAAAACCTTTCCCCCTCAAACCCTATTTCCAACACAATGAAATGCAGCCACAGAAGAGCTGTTTGCACACCACTACAAGAACGCTGTTCCCAATCTCGGCTTTTAAAGACTGAATGGAACACAGACCGTAGGAATGCCTGAAATGGATCTAAACCTTTTATCTCTGTCTGGACAAAGTGAAAATAAATAGTATTGGAACATGAGAAAGCTTTACCAAGTCCTGATCATTCTGCTATAATCTGCCAACAAACACAAATCTGTTGCATATCTTTTAAAACCACACCAAGTCTGGAGGAAGAACAGCCTAATTCTAGCAGGAATGACCTCTAAAATATTTACAGGGAGAAAAGAAAGAGGAAAAAAAAAAAAACAGGGACAGATTATTTTTTAAAAATATGATCAATGGTAAATTAGGTGCTGAGTATCTCATGTATACATGTCAGCATAGGGTAAGGCTCTTCAGAATTTTAAATTTAGCAAAAATGAAAGCACCCACTGATTTTTTTAATAAATGCTCAAAACAGCACCTGTTTTTTCCTGCTGCACCAATCAAGTTATTTCTCAGAGAAAAAGAGCTTGTGAATGTCTTCTAGGCATTATTTGATTAAGTTGACAATATTATGTGAGCAATGGTTGGGTACCCACTGTGCTGTACTTTTGACCAAATTGATTTGTGTAATGAACACTTGCTCTGTCTCTTCTCCAGCCTGAACAGGGCTCTTGATTTAACTGGTGGTGCTGGAAGCCAAGTGAATTTACAGCCCCCACAGTCATTCTCTCTCAATCTGGAGAGAATAGCAGCAGCAGTACATGAGCAAGCATAATTCAATACATTGTGCTATAAGCGCAGAAAATAATATCAGAGCTCTGCAATATACCTGTTTGATTTGATTTGTAAACCCGATAAAAAAAGCAATCGAGAAAAGTTCAGCAGAAAATATATATATACGTCCTGAGCAAAAATATAACCGTGCCCAATGTGTACAAACTGAAAAAATCATGCATAGTAAATCATCTTCACACTTCCCTCAGATAATATTGCACATTTTCCATTTTAAAAGGATCTAGATTCTGGAAAGTTACCTTTCCATTAAAAAGTGAGCAAAGAGAATAATTTAAAACCAAGTTTGGGACCTTCTGAAAATGCCGTTTCCCAGATACACCACTACCACAGAACTGACAAAGTGATGGGCTTGTAGCTTTCCTGTTTTCTTGAGTAGATTGACTGATTAATTAATCATACTTGTTTTGGTAAATTTATATTCTGAAAAGTCCCAGCTCTGCAATGTGCTTCCCAGAAGCATAACAACATAAGAGTTATATATGCATATCCATTGGTTTGGGCTTAAATGTTCACACAAAGATGTACACAGGAAAAAATGTTATTTTTGTGCTATTTCACAATGGTGATAAACATTACCAGAAGTATCAGTGACTTTTCTTGTGTACTGCATCTCTGTTATCCTTTTCTCATGAGTAAGATCAATAGTAAGATCTCATTGCTTTTAGGATATTAAAAGTTGAGATTAGTTCTTCAAATTAGCTCTAAAGATAAAAATATTTCCAGTACTTCATACTGCAAAGCATGCAGCTCGTGCCACATCCATTTAACCCCTTAAGAATCCTTTCCCAAAGAGAATGTGATGTGGGACTTGCTGCTATGCAGAAAGCAATACAGAAATGCAATAACATAATGGTGCCTGCATTTGATAATTTGGAACTAGATGATCCTTAAGGTCACTTCAACATCAGCCCTTTCACGATTATGTTGCTAAATTTCTGGTGTAGCTGAGTGTCCCACACTCCAGAGATGCTTGGTTTCAGAGCGACTGTAACTGAAACCCTGCAGGGCAAGCCCTGACCCCCCTGTTTTTAATGGTAAAATTCCCTTTTATTTCAGCTGGGTCACAGTTTCACCCTGATGTTATACCCACTTGACAAAGTAATTTCAGCATTACCATGAACTTCACTCTATTACAAAAGGTATAATGGTTTCATATTCTTTACAAAAACATTTTACTATCCAAAGCGCCAAATGCAATCTGACCAAAGCAGTCACTGGGACAGGTCTGAAAGAAGCAGGCAGAGCCAAGTCCCTGTCCTGCAGGCTGTGCTGTCCCCTCTCCAAAGTGCTGAGCTCTCACCCTGGCCACTGGCCAGTCTATTAATGCCTAAGAGCCATTCTCCCTCCCATTTCACTAGGGGCAAGAGTGTGCTCGCTGTTCAATTGTGCCTATTATTCTTATGAATAAAATCCATCTTTGGGAGCTGAGGTGAGATGTGAGACACACACGTTTGGGCTGCGAGCGGCGCAGGCAGGGTGTCAGTGCTGGGAGAGCACACAACCACCTCCCTTCTGGAACGTTTCCTCTGCGAGGTCCTTGAGCAGTCACATGAACACAATTTACTCCCAGGAAGACAGTGTAAGGTGCCTGACTCTGACTGGGGCATTTGTTTTAGATATACTGCCACACACAAGCACACCCCGGTAGAATCCCTTAATCCAATTTACTGACAAATGAAAAAGAACCTGAATAATTTTGTGCTTTGCTTCAGCAGTTTCTGACGTTCCACTATTGAACATGCTCTGGGGTTTCAGCAGCCTGGGTATTGTTCAGGGCTGAAGACTTACAAGCAGTAGTGATTATTTCTCTCATTTCTAGATGGATGCATTCTGGATGCTGATACCACAGGCTACAAGAAAGCACTGCTATTATTGTGATAGCTTATGCATGGAGAGCTAGCAGCCTAAATAAGAGATCATTAATTCTGGGGACAGATAGGAGCAATAAGATAGGTTTCTTAAGCCTCTGGTACTGCAGGACAACCAAAGAGTAATTAATAACTTGGCTACATTAATTATTTCCCCAATTAATCTTCCTTAACAATATATAGCCCTTATATAGTGCTTTACATTGCTTTTGCTGGTTCATCATTTTTCTTCTAAAATATTCAGCCGGGTCACAGGGAATAGCAGATCAATCATGTCTGGAGGAGAATCACCAAAAGCCATGCATTTTCTGACTTGAGAACATGTCTCAAAAGTTGGGCCAAATTTGCTGGCATAAAGAGCAGATATTACTTCTAAAAGAATATTTATAAAATGTTTTAATAGAGTTGTGTGTAACCAAGCAGTTGCCAAGTTCAGTTAAGGACATCCAGCTGATGCCAGCATGTCAGTAATGTGAAATGGGAGAAGGAATGATAAAAGGTTGCCTTAATAAATTATTTATTTCTTGCATCGATTCAATAAATATTTCTGACCACCTACTGATCCCATCCACAACATCACAAGAGCAATTAACAAAACCTTTCCTAATTAGCTGCATCCTGGCTCCATTAGCCAAGAAGGAAATGCATACACACTATGCACTTCTTTAGAAGTTCACGCTACGTACAATAAAACTCAATCATTGTGATATTTTCTCAAGATAATACTAAACTAAATTCCTTGGATTTATTCTTTAAAAAAATAGCAGACAGATTAGGAAATATTATACTGTCAAAGGACAAAAGCATTAATTTAATCCAAATAAAAAAATCTTAAGTAGTGATACAGAGACACAAAGAAATAGTCAATTGATTTTGTTATTCCTCTTTCATCTGTTAGTCAGAAGTCTGTTTTCTTTCTGATGTAAGTCTTGCAGGAAGAAAGTGTTTAAAAATTACTTTGTTTCAATGTTTGAAAGCCTAATGTAAAATCCAGACAGGCAAACAATGAAAACATGTTAAAAAACCCCATGACAGTAAATATAGAAATCTTGTTAGAGGGGTTTTTATCATTTGAGTGGGAGCTGCAGCTTCACACTGCACAAGCTGGCTTACAAAGTATTACCAGAAGAGGAACCCACCAGGATCCTCAGCACTAAAAAGTGCCGTGCTCAGAACATTTTCCCCCACAGATTGCTCAGCACATTTAGACTGCAGATTCACCTCTCATTTCTCTCCCTCTGGAGCTCATTTCCCCCTGTGTGTCTGAAAGGACACACAACACTCATGGGCTGCTTTCATGAGGACCTAAAGCCTCAACACCACACCTTGCCCGTCCTGACACCTCAGGGCTCAGGCTCCGTCCACCCACCACTCCACATAAATTGATTAAATGAATTAAGATATATAAAATTATATAAAATAAGACTTGGAAAGCGCCTGAAAGTATCAATAGGGAACAGCTGTGGTGTATTCTAAACATGCAGAAATAGGGATTTGCCATCTAAATTACAAAGTTTAAGGGAAGAGGGGTAAAATAGATGAAGAAATGTTGAAAGGTTTTATAAAGCTTACAGGTAAATACACCTAATGGTTATGATAGTCCTTAAAACACAAAGTGACATTTTGATAGGCAATAAATCAGGACACGATGCCCTTGAGAATAAGACTTTCTGATTGATGCAAAACTTGGCACACTTGGTTTCTGCAAATCCACTGATTCTCCTCAAGTTCTCCTGTCCAACTCATTTATTACCTTGATTTATGAATAAATTATTCATAAAAGAACATAAATCAATGCACAGTAAGGCAACTGTACTTTTACCTGTGGCTATTCATTCATGCACAAGCATTACTGCTCTAATATAGAATGAGATTCTTTTTTTTTTAAATGTTCTAATTAGCTTAAAAATTCTTTCAAGTGTTATCCTTCTAAGTCAACATTATAAAAGGCTGCAGTGCTGCAATAAAGCTTATTAAACTTTTGTTTGGGCTCTATCTGGACAAAATAACTTTCAACACCTGCAACTAACTTGTACAATGCTGCGGCATTTAACAATATTTGTCCAAATAAAAAAAAAAATCACTAATTAAATATTGTGCTACATAGCTTCAGAGGATATTGCTTCCTTTAAAAATAAAAAAAAAAAAAAAAAAGGCAAGTGTCTTTAGATGGAACATTTGCAGGTTTGGCTATGAGTTGTTTACCCTCAGCTTGAATCAATGCACACTAGTTTCTGGAATTCCCCTCTGAACTAGATTTATGTCAGGCATGTAAAGTTTTTTTTGTGAGAGTTGTGTTGACACAACCAACTGCTGAGTGAACTTGTGAAAGCAGAGTTTCATGCTGAGAGGGAATGGCTGATTGCTCCAGCTCCAGCTCAGGAAAAGAAAGAAAATGTGACAGCATGATAAAAGGTTTTTCTCTGCTTGACCCCTCACCTACTGCTGGATCCCTACTGTGACATTCCATTTGCTCACTTGCATATCTTTGCCCAAGGAGTCAGCTGTTGAACCCTCTGAAATACAGAGGAATTTGAGGGTTCTCCATGTCACAAAAAGACACTTTCTGAATCACATTGCTCTTTTTGTACTGAGATACTCACTAACTTAACAAGCAGCAGTTCAGTTCCTTTCAGGATAGTAATTTCTCAAATTTAGATTGCCTATTTCATGAAAACACAGCTGAATTATTTTTTCTTATTGTGTGTGTTTGGTGGTATCATATCTTAGCAGCTTGCAGCCAAATGCAAGCAGCATTTCCAAAGAGCTGATACATTTTGGGTGGAAAAGCAGGTCTGTACCTGCTCTTCTCCAAAGGCAGTGTCCCTGAAGTTTCCCAGTGGCACAACCAGACACAGAGAAGTCCATATCAAGGAACTTTATGCTTTATGTAAATCATTCTTTTTCATCCTTCTCTTCAAGCTCACCCAACACCTTTCCTTCATTAATGTGAAAGACAATTTAAAGTTTTAGGAAACATCCATTTGTCCTTCCCTTCTCCCACTTCAAAGAAGAAACAAATCTGAGGAATAGTAGATGGTTCAAAGAAATTTTAAAGGGTTTAAACCATCATTTCAAATCCAGCTGTGAATGCTGATGTTGTGATGAATTCTGCTTGATCAGAGCAGCACAATGCAGCTCCCACTGCAGAATTGCTTTGAATACTCAAGTTTAAACTTAAACTCTTACTTTAAACTCAAGTTTAAGCAAACATCTTTTGAAGAACTGGAAACAGGACTCGGATCCCTGTGAAATCAAGTTTCCTTTCCTGGAAAAGGTTCTCAGGAAAGAGGGCAGAGGAGACATTCTCTAACAGCAAACCTGGAATCAGGAGGATTGGCACTGTGAGTTTAAATCTAATTCCCATCCTTCCCTCTTGCTCACAGCAAACCTGCCAACAGACCTCTTCCCTTATTCATCCTCAAACACAGCAACCAGACATTTCTCAGCCAAGATATTTCTATTTTCATCTGACATCTCTACAGAGAAGCCATTAGCTGTAGGAGTCTCGGGCAGTTTTGCTGTCTGTAGTTCCCTTCAGGAATCAGTACAGGATGGTACAGCCAAGTTCCCTCAGCCACTGGGGCACAGATTCATCTCCCCTCGAGTTCTCAGGAAGGGGACTTGGTCAGCTGATGCTGTTGGTAGGTGAAAGCAGGCAGGGTGGGGTGACTGATAGCCCAGAGGGTTGTGCTGCCTTGCAGAGGGACCCTGGCAGGCTGGAGAAACAGAACCATGGAGAATCATGAAATTCAGCAAAGTCCTGCACCTGGAGAGGAACAGCCCCAGGGGCAGGGGAGTGCTTGCAGAAAAACAGTGCTGCAGGAAAAGAGTCCAAATGGAATAGGAGTCAGCAATACATGAGTGATTGGAGCATCTAGCAAACAAGGAGAGAATGAGAGAGCCAGGAGTGTTCAGCCTGCACAAGAGAAGGCATAAATGCCTGATGGGAGGGAGGAGAGATGAAGGAGCTACACTCTGGCCAGTGGTGCCCAGTGAGGGAACAAAAGGCAATGAGCAAAAGCTGCAGTACAGGACATTCTGTGTAGGAGCTGGGGAACACTTTTCCTGGGAGTGATCTAACATTCCCAGAGACCTTGTGGAACTCCTGGAGGAGATCAACACCCACCTAGACTCAGTCCTGAACAACCTGCTCTAGCTGATCCCACTTGATTTGTCAGCAGATCTAGGACAATAACCAGCCTTGTGCACCCCTGGGAAGCAGTGACAGAGCAGGAGCAAGGACAGCAATCAGCAGGTCAGGTCCTGTTCAGTGGGTCAAGGTCATCTTCAGCAGGTCAGGGAGCTGTTCAGTGGGTCACAGACCCATTCAGTGGGTCCCATGGCAGGCAGGGCTGTGATGGGGAGCCCAGTGGAGGTGGGCAGGGCCCATTCACAAAGGCTGATGCCAGAATATTGTGAGAAAACAGCATGCAAAGGAAGAACATCGAAAAAGGGAGTGGGAAAAATGTTCATTTGGATGGGCAAAAATATCCACTTTCTGTGGTACACAAAACACCCCCCACACACAGATCCTTGTTTTCTGTGACCTGGCTCGAAAGAGACTCTCTCAGACACAGAGAAATGGAAGCCTTAGCATGGCATTGGAGCAGAATAAACATTACATAAAGCAAATTATCACACAATAAAGCAATATTATTATATCAGCAACTGTAGGTCACCTCTTCCCATCACTGTTCTCCATCGTGTGATGGCCACAACCCAAATAAACAAGGCTCTCTTCAGGGAGGAAGGATTAATGTTACAGGAAGGCACTCCAGCACCACCACTCTCATTGTGCATTGATTTACTTTGTTACCCTATTTTACCTTTAAAGCTCGCTTGGTTAGCTAAGATTCCTACACTCCTCTTGTAAATTCTCTTGACATATAAATTGACTACACTGTACAATAGTATAACCATGTAAGTAAATAAATACATTTATTTTTTGGGCATCATTTGTTAGTTCCTAGGATTTTTATTCCTTTCTGCATTCCAGTATCCTTTCCACCTGCACAATGTAACTGAAGTCTCTCTCTGCACACACTTTGTTTCCCATATTAGTAACTGAAAGTTGTAATGGCCACCTGATTCCTTGAACTATAACTAAACTGTGATCTATTATTTCCAGCCAATTGAAATCAAAAACCAGCATAAAGGAAAACTGAAAACAGAATTTTGCCAGATGCCTATCACAAAGTTAGCTTATCAGCCACCAACCTCTCCAAGAATAATGCCAGTGACCATTACCCCAAAGCCAGTCTTTCATCAAACTTCATTAATTATTTACTTTTTTAAAATCATATTTCAAACTTCTACTGCAAAAGAAAGCCCCACCAATCCCAGTCAACCATCTCTGTAGGTTAGTGGACTTTAACTGGAAAAGGGGAAAAAAAAGAAGAAAATATGTTTCAGTTATTTGTATGAAACTGCTTCTAAACCTAAGCTTGTCTCCCTAACTTGTATAAGAGGTCAGCCAAACAGATTTTCAGTTTTTTTAATGATTTTGGGACATGCAGTTATGTTTAGCTTCAATGCTGTTTCAGAAAATATGTGGTAATCTAACATATACTCAAAAGAAACCATCTCATGGTTCTTTTTTGCTCTTTTCTAGGTGTGAAACTTTCTACTTTATACACTGACTGCCTTTACTGCTTTTTAAGGAAAAAAGAGTCTGGTCAATCAGTTTGACGAGCAAACCTACACTTCATAGACTGGGCTCCAACAATGTGAGGAAATCACAGGGTGGTTTTTTTTTTTTAATCCATAAAACCAGACTTTATTCTGGATGAGCTAACAATCTCTGTGTGAGCAGGACTCACACTAATATGAGAGGAAGCTACGGCAATAATTAACAGCTATTTGAAGTAAAACTCATTTAGAAATATAATGAACTGAGAACACTTAAACAGACTTCATTCAGAGAAAGATAAAAGAGTAGCTTACAGAACTATGGCCTGAATTGCATTTCCATTTACATCACCTATTTTTGTAACACCTTCCTCTTCCTCTGCTTCTAAAGGAAATAATATAAAAAGTGCTCTTTGCTGCACTCCTGGAAGTGGATTTAAATCTAAAATTGTAAATTATAGCTTTTACTGTCCACTCACTTCCATCTCAGTAAAGAATTCATCTGCTGACCACTCAATAGCTAGAGAAAAACTACACCAGCAGCTTTAATTATTATTTACCAAATGAAAGAACAGCAGTTCAAGAAGTGACACTCAAAATGGTCAGTGCCATTTGAGATTCCTTCGGTTATTTGCATAACCATCCAACATGTTTTAATGGCTGCAGTTATGAGATTATCTAAATTCATGAAGAATATGTATTTATTAACAGCACTTTTACTCTTCCCTGATTAGAATGTCAGGTGAACATTTCAACTGAGGGAAAATGAATTGTGAGCTAAGGATGGGCAGCTCTGTCTCCCCTGGCTCACCCAAGTGAAGAGCCTCTAATAGACACTGGGGGGATGCATTAAATTAGGAACCACGCCGTTGAGCCCTCTGAAATTTCCTTTAAATAAAAAGCAAGAAGAAAAGGTTAATTAAGTTCTACCACGCAATTCTATTAACAATATCCATGATTACTGTAGCATGAGGAGGACATTTAATTCAAAAAAGGAAGAAAGAAAGGGGGAAGAGGCCCTGGTCCATCAGAATGACTGAGCTGTGGGGCTGCTTTCAGGCACTGCAGGCTCTGAGGCTGCTACAGCAAAAAAAAATACTAACAAATATAATAAACAAACAAACTTTCTGTCCAAAAGTATGACACAGAAAGGCTCATAGCCTAATATGCAACTATAAATTGGTAATATATAATATTTTTTTCCTGCTATCATCAAAATCTTGTATTTTGTGCTACAAAGCAGCACTTGACAAGGCAAGTCATGTATCTGCTATACTGGCCCACCAGGGCTTTGTGATTGGATTTCTAGCTGGACCAATTGCTCCAAAATAAAGCAAACCATCTCAGTATTTTTGAGGAAATATATTCTGTTCAGAGAAATTATGAGGGCTTTTACGAGATGCTTCACTGTCTGGTCTCTCACAGGGCTTTTGTGCTAATTCTGTCAGCACAGCAAGTGCTCGCACTGTTCCTTGCAAATTTAAATAAGGTCTTCAACTAAAAATAATCTAAAAATAATCATCTACAGAGATTCCTGAAAATATATTTGCACAATTCAAACACTATCAATTTAAACTGTATCTTAATAAGAACAGAATGTGTAGATTTTCAACACCTCAAAATAATAATAAAAAAAAGATGGATATGTCTAAATCAAATATTTTCACTTCAACATTTTTCTTGTCTAGTCCCCCAAAACTATTGAATATCTCCCAAATGCAGATGTACTTTTTAAAGAGAAAAAACTGAAAAAATAAAATACTTCTCTTATAACCAGAGAGTAGAGAAGGATGAAAACAGGTATCAACAGCCTGCAATTTTTTTTATATTTGATTCCAGATTTTATTAAGTGTTTCAATTTAACCTGGCCAAAACGTGGCACTTCATTGAAAAGAGTGGAATGGACTCCAAAGATTAATGACAGTAAAATTATCCTAATCTGTCATAAGCTCTGATATAACAGTAAGAGGAAGTAATTTGCTTTAGTAAAAAGCAATGAGCACCAAAGCATGAAAATTAATACTCCACAGAGGTAGATATTAAATGAGAAATATTAGCTGCATCAGCACATTGGAGACAATTATAAACTGCAGAGGATTTCTGAGACTGAGAAATAGTATATTTACTATGATAAAGTCAATTTTACCACTCTGTAAATGCACAGTTTGTGATTTTAGTACTGAATTTCTTTCCTCTCAAAGGTAACTACTTTCCAAAATTTGTATCACTTTTGTTTCCTTTATGCATTATATTGCTTACTTTATCTCATGGAAACTTATTAATACAGAGAAGACAAAAAAAAAAAAATCACTGAGTGTTACTTTATTTTATTACTTTCTTTGAGCACCCAGACAACACCTGACATGCTTTTGAGAAATGATATTAGTCAAAAAAGGGTTTTTATCAGTTTCAGTCAGTGAGTGTTTATGAACAGATGAGAGCTTCTTTTTTTTTTTTTTTTTTTTTTACAAAGAGAAATAAATATGAGAAGATAAGTAAAAGTACACAGGGAAGATACTTTGGCTTTACATTCTTGTATTACAGAATAAATCCAAGCTGAAGATTTTTATAACCACCAGCATTCATACTGAAAGGTGCTAATGCATCATTATGATCTAGCAGGTTGCTCGCTGTGTTTTACAGCCTTTCACACTACATTAACCTTTTGTACCTCAAGTATTTATGACCTCATAAGTAAGTATTTATCAAACTGAAAGCTCATATACAGCACTGTATTTTAGCTCTCGGTTTTTAGGAACATTTATAATTTCTCTTTGCTTGCATTTAGAATCACTTTGGTTTACAGTCCGTGTTTTCAGCAAAGATATTAATGCAAAGTAAAACTGGTTTTTCCCACTATCCATGGAAATGACACAAAACTACAAAATGCCTTAAGTAGAGTCTCATGCCAATGTAAAAAAAAATAAAACAACGAAACTACTTCTCATGCATATTTTATTCTAAAATAAAATAATAAATTGGTAGAAAAAGCAAATACAGCTGTTTTGCTTCCTGCAATACTCAACAGAATATCAGAGCCAAACAACCAGAAGTACTCTTGGTACAAGAATTGTCACAAATACTTAAGTAATAGGTGCCTCACCTACATAAGCTCTGTATTTAACAAAAAAAAAAAAAAACAACAAAAAAACAAAAACAAACAAACAAAACCACACAAAACAAAAACAAAAAACCAAAAACCCCCACAAAATCTAGCAATTCATGCATATACACAGCTCCATTTGAGAAAAAACCCCACAGCTGACTAATGTATTGAATAAATATTGCATAAATACAGAATTGGTTGCAAATATTCTTCCCAGCAATTAACTATAAAATCTGAAGTATTGAAACCTACTGTGAGCAAGACCAAATTGTAACTTCACACACACGTATATTCCCATAAAATTTGGGCTAACAAACACTGAATTTTTATATGTCTGAGACGAACAAGGCCTGTCCAAACCTGTCTTGTCTTTGTTCCCTCTCAGGTGCATGTGCCAAGGTAAGGCAGTACCCTCCTACCCACAGGCACCTGAGCAAAGGCAACAAAAGATGAAAAAAAGGAAAAAGAAAAAAGACATCAAAGGAAAATCACGAGGAAAATGCCATGGAAAGGGAAGAAGGGTCTCAGCTGCTCAGTTGCAATCTTCTGCACACTTATGCAGGGATGGTTGAAAGAACAAGAAGTCAGTCTCAGCCACTGAGGGGTTTCTGCCTGCTGGTAATTGTACTAGACACAGATCACTACTGACCCTGCCTGCTGCAGTTGTTGTGGGGGAAAAAAAGAAAAAAGAAAACAATATAAATAACTTTGCTACAGATGGAACAGATTAAAGAGGTGCTGAAATGCTCTTTTCTAACCAGAAGCTGCCAGTCGCCCTCCCAGTCATGCCCTTGTCCCTGCTGGCATCTCCTGCCACCCTTCCTGCAGCTTTCTCAGGCTGTGCAGTGCAGGCTCTGAACTCAGCACCCCACTAAGGCCAGGGCCAGCTTCCAGGGCCCCTCTGTCCCAACAGTCCCTGTCCCTGGATTTGTAAAGCTACACACCACAACTGAACACTTCCATCACTGCTACATATAAAACACAGGCAGTTCCAGACCCTTGCCATGGTCCTGGCAGCAGTCACGTTCCTTGCATCATTTCATGGCCCATCTCTGACTCCTCAATCCCATTCCTCCGTGGAAGAGACATGAAAACTGTGCCAAAGCAACGGGGCAGATGCATCTTGTCATTGTGTGTGGTGTCAGCTCAGCACATTCCCCACAGTGGGGGTGAATGAAGAGTTGGTAACTTCACCCTGTCTGCATGGTATGTCTGAAAGTTAAACTAAGCTGCACAGTTTTGCCTTTAAAAAAAGAAAAAAAAAATTATATATATATATATATAAAAATTTCCTAAGTAACAGAGTATCTCACCAACATTCTTTTTTATTCATACACCTGAAACATAGCAGTCACACAAATCAAGCTGGGACTGTGATCTATTCAAAGCTCAATGCTCCAAAAGCATCAGTTCAAAATGAAATTCAGCAATTGCATTCTGTTGTTATGGAGAAAAAGGACTATTTCTCAGTCTAGACACTTCGGCTCAGGACAGCCAGCTTCTGCAATCAATTTTGTCACAGATTTGCTTCTGGCAGGTTATTTAAACTACTTGCACCTTAGTTCCTTCTCAACAAAAGCAGAAAAAACAATAATTATAATTAAGCAAAATCTGACAAAATGGACATAAGAATTAAATAAACCCTTTCATGAGATGCTTGGAGAGGATCATCCTCTAAACTCAACAAGAAAGAATCACACTAGATTAGATCATCAGCAGCACATTCAGAAATATCTCAGTCTTACAGCCAACTCCCAAACCTAAAGAGCTGCTGAATATAAAGAAATACCTTCATCATTTGAGGTCACAGACTTGTAAGGTTTCTATCTCAAATTGTTTTGTGCTACCCCACGAGAGTGGTAGGAAATAGAATTCAACTCCCTCAGAGAAGGAATGATCAACTGAAAACATATCAGAAATTTTGGAGAAAACACAGATGGGTTTCCTTGCATTCTCACCCAGAAATCCCCCTGAGCTCTGACAAGCTGCTGGTAATAAAAACCCTCAAGCTGCACCACAGCCTGTCACATATCCTCCTGCAGCCCCTGGGACATCTGTGAGGGCAAACCACTGCAAGAATTGCCCACATCGGTTCCACCTCTGTGACAAGGCAGTTCATCAGCCCCAGGAGCCCGTGCAGGGCAGCTCTGAGCCCCTGGGCTCTGTTCCTGCAGCATCAACCTCAGCCTTGGGGATTCTGTGTATTTCCCACCTTCAATAACCCAGAGAGTGGACAGGCCACTTGTGCAGTGACCACAGACAAAACACTGAAGCAAACTTCAAAAACCCTTCAAGCCCTCACAGCACTCAAAGCTCTTTTTCTCAGTGACAAAATTGGCCTCGACGTGCTCTAGGATATTGTTTTCACCAAAGGAAGGGCATGGTGCAAAGGTATTTTATCAAAGTAAGAGCAACAAATTCATCATCACCTGGGCACTATTCAAATTACCAAAGAGCCCAGCTGCAAAAAATGTGAATAGCCTTTGGCAGGAAATACCTGCTCTTGTTAAAAACTGCTGAGCAAGTGCCACACCTGCTTCTGCATTTTATCAGTAGGGCAAGGTGTCCCTAAGCATCCCCAAATAATTACTTCTTTCAATTGCATCTTACAGATTTGCTGGTTAAATACCACTTCTTCACCCAAAAAGTATGCTCAAGAAAAATCCCATTTAATGAATGCATAGTTTGTTAGAGGGGCAACAAACTTATCACCAACCAGCTTTTCTCCCTGCTTTTTAGTCCCAGCAGCAACACACTCACGAGGGGACAGAGCTTTCCAAAAGAGAATGGAGTCACTGGTCTGACACCAGTGTGTGACACAACAGACCTTCCTGTAAATGTCTTAAATAACCCTATGATGAATCAAAAAAACCTCCTTTTTCTTACAATAAAGGCAAAGCACCATTCTTCATGGAAGAAAGTGGATAGATGATAGATAGACAGACAGATGGCCCAAAACTTGAATATTCAGCAATACAAGACCTCCCTTCTTCCCACTGAAGACAAAGAGCTTTAAAACACAGGGCACAGCAAGTTCAATCAAAACAAAAAGTATCAGGTTCCTAAATTACAGCTCCTAGCTATCAGGTTCTAAACTTAGTAGCTCTAAATGATCGGTGTCTGAAATATGTCAAATCAATAATTCAATTAATTAGAAAGCTACTCAAATGTGGGGCAATACATTATGTTTAAGTTAAGGAAACTGGAGATACTGAGTAGCTTCAGCTTGCTACCTGAATAGATTGTCTGTAGAGATATTAAACAGCTGATGATAGTGGAAAGCAATTGTTTAGAGTGGGTGGCCAGGGCACACATGGCTGGGAGGGGTGACACATTTCTCAGCCAGAAACATGACACACAAAATGACTGATTTTTGCTACAGTAAGACTTGCTACACTTGCCTAGTTGGGATTAACATCACCTGCATCATCTGGCACAGAATGAGTAGATGTAACATTTCTAGGCATGCAATAGTCTGTTTAGGAAACTTAACTTTGAATAACCCCAGACAAATATCCCATATCTTCAAATTACAACTGGGGGAAATTTCCAGGCAGAAAAATTACATGCATTGGGCTAAGGGGGACACGTGGCAGCCTGGGATATAGCAAATTCGTTGTCCTAAAAGTATGTATTTGGAAAAAATAAATAAATTTAAACCCCCCCAAGATTAAAAAAAGAAAAAAAACACAGAAATTAATAAAAACCTACAGCTGTTTTGAAAATGGAAGCATCTCTTAATGCACAATAATAGTAAAATTATAAAAAAGGGGCTCTCTCCATTAGACAGCACTGAACAGAATCAGTGATTCAGATGCTGGTGCCTTTGAACATGTTTTGTCTCTAAAATGCATTAAAATCTTCGGGAAGCTGACTTTGCTGTACATGCAAAAAGAGAAGTAACACGGGAAATGGCTGCAAGTTCCTTTCAAGAGAGAACAGAGAGATAAAAGGGATGGATGTGCAATGCTTTCAACTCAGTGGGGAAAAAAAGAGAAGAGGGAGCCCAGCTCAGAAATGAGAGCAAGTTCTAAAATTGGAAACGCTTGTTGGAGACAGGAAGAAGCCAATAGCAGCATTTTAGGCTGGTGTGAAAGTGCTTTTATTGCATGTGTGAGCCATTTCACAAGTACAGCTCCTGCCAGGCTGGATGGGAACTCCAGCAAGTGCAGGATGCAGGAGCCTGCAGGACTCCAGAGCTGCCCAGCACCTGCACTCAAACACGCCCAGCCAGCAGCTCCCAGGAGCTCTGCAGCCATGGGGCAGGACCTGCTCCTAAAGCCAACCCCAGCCCTGCTCCTAAAGCCAATCCCAGCCCTGTTCCTAAAGCCAACCCCAGCCCTGTTCCTAAAGCCAACCCCAGCCCTGTTCCTAAAACCAACCCTAGATCTGTTCCTAAAACCAACCCCAGATCTGCTCCTAAAGCCAACCCCAGATCTGTTTCTAAAGCAAATCCCAGCCCTGTTCCTAAAGCAAATCCCAGCCCTGTTCCTAAAGCCAATCCCAGACCTGTTCCTGAAGCCAACCCCAGCCCTGTTCCTAAAGCCAATCCCAGACCTGTTCCTAAAGCCAGTCCCAGACCTGTTCCTAAAGCCAATCCCAGACCTGTTCCTAAAACCAACCCCAGACCTGTTCCTAAAGCAAATCCCTCCAGAAGCAGCTCTGGCAAGTTCCTGTGCACACCAGCACACAGCCCTTGCCAGGTTTATCCCTTCAGTCTAAAATGGGATTTTGTAGGTAAATTCCTGTGTACCACGATATAGATTTACTGGGATATAATATCATCCTCTCATGAGGATCAAACAATGGTCAAATGCATTAAAAATGATTCAATGTCTACACTGAAATATGTCAGCTCCCCCAATTACAGTAATTGCAATGCATTTTAAGATCAACACTTGAAGGCACTACCATAAAATGCAAGTTTTTCAATTTGCACAAAATCTGATTTTAATTTCTCTTTTACATCTTTTACTTTTCAATACAAGCTAATATTTTTTCTGTCAAAACTAGAATACATTTTGTATTTAAAAGGAGGTGAAAAGTGACATTCATGTATAAACAACCAAGCTCCAATATTTCTGCTGCTCCAGCTTGGGATAGTTTTGCCACCTGTCCCTGTCAGATTTTCTTTAAAGAAAAAAAGGAAGCTTATGTATGAAAACAAGGAAATACAAACATTCAGAGGTGAACCTTGGCATCTGCTTCACTAAATTTGGCAACACTGTAATAGTAAACTATGTAGGAAAGGAAATGGGGTGGAATATGTCCATGTGAAACCATATTTCTGAGCACAATCAATATTTCTATACCCCTAAAATCAAAAGAATAAGAACTCTAAGTAAATTGGCAACACAGCTGCTGCATTTTCAAGTAAATGCATAAGTTTAAAGCAAATTTCTCTGGCCAAAATGATGAATTTTTAGTCTAAGTAAAAATCCACAAGATTTCTTTTTGAGTATCTTCTAGCTTTAAGATGAATGCTTGCAAATATTTTAAACATATTGAAATTTTATAACCACATTTTTGGCAATAAATCTCTTTCAACAATAGCAGCAATAATATCTTTTGTAATATGAACATATAAAAAAAATAAACCACATCCTCATGAAAAGCAAAATCAGGTGCCCCAGCATTTTTATAACATGAAAAAGAATGAATTTACATACTTTGAGTTTTTTTAGATCTCTCTTTTCTCACAGATTATGTTGTTATAACCCATTTTTTTTTAACTTCAGCTTCCACTGGAGGAGCTTCAGCTGCAAACACTAATTAGCACAGGCAGGCTCAGATCTTCCTGGCTAGCTGGGTGATCATGCCTGCAATATGTTGCAGCCTTGGTACACATCTTGTTTTCAAATCAAATATTTAGATACTACTCTGGAACAGCTGGAACTTATGTGAATCCTTATGAAATGAAATAGTTGACATCTTTTGACGCACATTTTATAACTGTAACAAAAAACCCACAGACACAGAAAAGAATTTATTGTAAGCATGCTCTCCTCTTCTGATTGAATCAGAAGGCAATCTGCTGGGGTTTTTTTTTTTATCTTTTATAAATCAGAGAATAAGGGAAAAGTATTTGAATCACAATCCAGAGCAAAAATAGCAGGGCAAGAGAAACCCTCCATTCTTACATTGCAAGGACAAGGAAGCTGGGAGGCAGTACCAGAGTTATCCCAGAGTCTGCAGTTTATAAAGACTGAGATGTCCTCAATGGCAGACAATCTGCTCCACGGAGAGAGTTTCATTTATCTCCCCCACCTGGGGGTGTTCTCAGACCTGGGGGCAGAGGCAGGTGAGGAGCTGGCAGCCAGGTGCTTTTTTACCCCCTCCTTTCACAGGCATTTCTGCAGAGCTGGTTGCTAAGGCAGGGCAGGAGCGCTGACACATCCTGCTGCCATTTGCAGGTGAGTGCTAAATGGGCAGCTCAGTTTGTGTTCTGGGGTAAACACATTATATTGCAGAGGCAGTGACAACTTCCCATGTAGGGAAAAGACCAGAGGCAGTGGCAGCTGCTTCTGTGGGTGAGATTTAAAGAGGTCTCTGCTGGAAAAGCAAATGCAAGAAGCCCCTTTAAGCAAGAATAGCAGAAGACCTAAGGGATCTCTCTTAAAAAGCTGTTGAGAAGTTTTTCTAAATCAAAAAAGGCAGCACAATATGCTGATGCTTCAACACAACTGTGTGGGATAACAGCTGAAAAAGCATCTAGAACCAGCAAGTTGCTGCAATTTAGATACAAAAATACCAGAGAAATCGTGTATGCTTTTCACATCCACTATATATTTCCTTCAGAGATTCAGATATTCTCTCCATGCCACATTAAAATCAGTGGTACCTCCTATAGGGGAGGAGGAAATGAAAGCAAGCTAGTAGATAATATTGGATGAGCAAAAACTGGAAAGTGACAGAAAATAGAGACAAAGCATACATATTGAAAAACAACATAAATGGAAAACAAAAGAAAAACTAGAAAAAAGGAATAGTGTAGAGATGAAAAGGAAGATAAGACAATGAAAATGCACACAAAGATTAAAAGCAGGCAAGAAGCAAGCAAAAGAAGAGGAAGGTCTTGTAATTATTTTTTTTTAATTATCAATTATTTTATATTTCTGTATAAAAACCTCCCAACATGTTAGGGAGGTCAGCCACAGTCAACCCACAACACTGTGTCACAGTTTTATAAAGAAATTTCCATACACGTGTAGGATGGAAGACAGGAAAAAAAACAGGTTACTCTCTTATGCCTTCTTCTGGAATTTCTACAATTAATTAATAAATTATTGTCCATTTAATGTCTAGATCTGTGCAATTTAAAATGACCAACCAAATCTTTCTGCATATGACAGAAAAACCAAATAGGGCGTGATGTGCATGGTAGAGTATTAGCTCAGTCTAATTCTTTTTCCAGCAAAGTCTGAAAAGAAGAACTTCTAACCCTGCCCTAAATGCATATCTGGTGAAAAAGAACATTTTCCTCTGTCTGCTTCTGCCTGCAATGTCTATCTCAGCCTGTCAAGCCACCTGTAGAGCATGAAGCAGCTTCAGATGGATTCACCTGCTCATGGGTTAAGCCAAGACACAGGGACATGCCTTGTTACTTTCTCATACTGATGGACAGCAAAGTTAAAGGCTTGAATCAAGCCACTCTTTCACACTGACCCTAGAAAGGAACAAATTAAGCAGGGAGAAGTGGTAAGCAAGCCCACACATGAGTAACGTTTAATTAAAGTGTTCTGTGGGTGGCTGGGTGTGTGGGAAAGCTGAAGAGAGAGATGTGTGGGAGAGGAATGGAAACTTGAGAGTATAAACAGGATTAAAAGAAAGTATTTTCAGGGTTGGGGGGTAATAACCAACTAAGCCATCCTTAGCTGAGACCCACGTGTAGTCATGCAGGAGAGTAAGTTTAGCTCTAGGCACAGACTGGCACACGAATAGAAATTCAGTCTCAGGATTTAAGGGAGAAGAGAGAAAACCTCTCTGCATGATCTTCACAGCTTTTAACTGCAAACTTGTCAGTCCTGCAGCTACCTGTGCTACCTGACCACTCGGACCTCTGCAGTGCAGAGGCAGCTTCCTGCAAGCAAGGGTGAGGAGTTTTCTGGATAACCAAGCAGTTACAAACACGTTCTCATTCCAAGCAATACACAAGTTTGTACTGCAATTACAAAGAGTTGGTGAATGGAGGAATCAACAACTTCTGATAAAGTTGCAAGCCATTAACAATCAATTATGTCAATTACAAGGGAATGGAAAACATCATTGGTCTTAGCTAACCTAACACAGCCACTCATGCATGTAGTGAAAATGAGCTAATTTTCACCAAAAAAATCCCCTTATAAGGATCAATTTTAATTATCATGGTGTAACGTGGAGCAGAGATGCAGAAGGTCAAATATAAAAGAAGTTGAAATTGGCTATTTCATCACACCAAGGCCCCCTTTGAAATTTATGCTCAGTGTATTCAGCAAAATGTGCAACAATGATTTTTCTCAATACATATGAACCCAAAGCACAGCCAAGCACAGCCAAAGCATTTGCATGCCATGGCTACTTAGATTGCACAGAGAGAAGAAAAGGTCAATAATGTAACATGTAAAATAATTGGTATGGAGAAGTAAAGAGCCCAAGAGACAATACAAAGTACAAGAAAAGTAAAAAAAACAATATTAGGCCAGCCCTTTCAGGAACAAGCAGGAAGAAAATCCTAAATTGTTTAATTGGTCAATTAAACTTGACAGATTAGAAATTAATTGGTAATGCTTTCTAGAAGAAACTGTTCAAGTTGCAGTATTATGACCATCTCTGGTTGACAATGTGATTGAAAGACCTCTGCAATGTTTTGTGCTTCAAATCTGCCTTAGAGCTGGCTGGAATTACCTGCTGAAGTGATCTAAGAACTGTTAGTGTGCTCTATGGAGAACATTCAGAAGGGTAACCAATGGCATTCAGTTAATTTATTTGAGCAAACATGACTAAAGATGACAGAGCATAATTGCTCTCTTTATCCTTGTTGGTAGGTTTTTTTTTTTGGTTTTGTGGAGGAGCTTCAGCTTTAACATTTCACCAAGTTCAAGCAGGCAAAATTGAGGAAAGTTAAAAATCACAATATCTATAGAACCCCACAAAAGCAGAATCCTATTTCTTCTGTCTTCTATTTCAACATCATATTTTCAAACTTCTCTTGCTGTAAGAATCAAAAGGTAAAAGAAGCTGAGGTGATACCTGAATGACAAAGATCAGGCACAGAGATCTCAGAAGAGCCTCAGACATGCTCCTGTGCAGCCAGCTGGCAGGGTAAGGCTGCTGTCCTCACACCACATACCCACTCACAGAATCACAAAACCCAAGTTCATTCAGCAACACAGAAAAAAGAGGGTGGTTATTTATCCTGTTCTCAGCCAAAACAACGAAATACAAACAGGCACTCCATAAACAGCATCGTAGGAAGCAGTGTCAGGTTCTGTGTATCCTGGAGGAGAATCTATTTTAGAGCTGGCACTGCCAGGCAGAGGGGCTGAAGTGAGCAGTGTGTTCCTGCTACTCCTCAGCATAAGCAAAGGAGCACACGTGGGGCACAGTTGCAAAGCTGGCACGCAGGGCTCTCAGCAAGGAAGCTTCTTAGAAGCAATAATGCCTATGATCACAAGTCATTACTGAGCCTCACGGCCCCAGCACAGCATTATGTTATCTATTTGGGATGTCAGTTTTGATCTCCTCACTATGAAGCAGGAGCTGGACTGGGTTCCTTGCTTCTGCAGCTCTGAAGCACTCAGGGTCTCGAAATAAGCTCCTTGAAATAGTTCCTTCAAGGAGCAGTTGGGACCAGATATAATAGGTAGTATAAATGAAATAGCACACCATGCTGATAGAATAGCCTGCACCAGCAGGGTATGATTTAGATGAATAAACACTGCTGTAGGATTTGTCAAAGCATTATCAGCTATCTAGGATACTGGTGGCCAACATCTAGAGACAAAAACATGGCATTGAAATAGAATAAAAATTGGGTCATTGATACCAGTTGGCAATAAAAAGTGTCCATGGGGGAATCTGACTTGCAAGACAGCCCCTTTGTGGTGAAAATTCCATTCCTTTGCAGGGGGAGCACAATGCCATCCTTTAGAGAACTAATTGGCATGGTTTTCTGCCCTGGAACTCTTCTGCTCCTTGCCAGCCACAATTAAGAGAGTAAATGAGCCACTCCTTTCCAAGCCACAGGAAACTGTTCCAGGTACCCTATGGAAACCTGTCAGGCAAGAGCAGAACATTCAGAAGCAGGGCTGAGCTCAGCAGCACTCAGCAGACCTCAGAGAAGGTCCCAGCCACTCTGCAGACACCTGGCAGGCTGGACTCCAGGCAAGCTCAGCTCGGGGCCCCCATGAACCAGCACAGCACAGAGACCTCGGGTTTGAACATTTCTGCCTCCCTGACACGCTGCTGCAAGAGCAGCTGAGGCACACCTGGATGCCAAGGGGGACACAGCACACTGTTTAATGTGGAATAGAACTGCATGAAGCAGCTAATGCAGCCCACACCCCCAGGAGATGGAGAGGTCATGAATGGAGTAGTAGGAGAGAAAGAGGAGATGAACCACGGGAGAAAAGAAAGAAACTAGGGGGAAAGAAAACCACTTATACTAATAACTGACATAAAGGACAGAGCAGGAAAAAGAGCTAGTAAAAACCAGAAATATGCTGCAGAAAACTGTAGTAATCATCTACTCACCTGCAGGCTTAGACAACACACTAAAGTACTTTAAATGCTTCCTACTCCCAGCTTTCTTACCCCAATTAATAAGCACAACACAGTAATTGGTACACTAAATTCCCCAAAATATCAGCAAACATATATACATCTCACTTCCCCAGAACAACAAAGTTCAACACAGTAAATAATTTTGTAGTCCAGAGCATCACTAAGCCTTCACAAATCCTCAGACTGGCCTCTGCAACATGACTAAAAAAGGCACAAACCTGGACAAATTAACACCAAGAAAAGAAAACATCAAACTTACAGGCCATTACATCCCAAAGAATATAAAACATCTCAAGGTAAACAGAGCAGATGGAAGAACAGACATAATACCTAATACAACAGCTATTTTCACACAGAAGTACCAGGTTCAGTTGATGCCACCAGAGTTTTGGTAGTAACCAAGCTGAAATTTAGTTCTAACAGTGAAGTTAGAGGGAAAATTCCTTATCATCTTCCCAGGCCAGAGACAACCCACCCCTCAGCACTACACATCTTCTACAGGGCTTGAAAAGCACTGCATCCCCTAATGCCATGCTGACTGCTGATGCTCAACGCTTCAGACACGTATGGCTCACTCCTGCAAGTAAACTGCCTTTTCCCTCAAGATCTCCCATCCACACACAGCTTCTCACACAACTTTTCAGCTTCTGAAACCTGGTGAAGGGTCAGTCCAAAACAGAAGGACTGCACAACCATCTCAGGTTTTATGCAAAAGTAGAATTAAGTTTAAAGCAGCACATTTTTTTACATACACACATAAACTACAGAGATACTGCAAGTTCAGCTCTTACCACACCATGACAGTTACTTCCATTAGTAGTAATACACTTAGAGCAGGAAACAGTAGAGAAACATTTACTATTACTTGCTCCCTTACACATGCCCAGCTAATGACTTTTTTATTTACACACACATCTCCTGCTGTCATCAACAGAAGTTGTGCAGGAAAGCCACAGGAAAAAACTGAGCAAGTTTTTCTCAGAATTATTTATGTACAATACAATTGCATCTGTATATGTACACAGGTAAAGGCTTATTTCATAAAATGATTAAATGTCTTACTTAAAAATACTTTAATACCTATAACTATTTAATGTAGCACTCCAAACCACTCTATAAAATCATCAGACATGTCACTTTTAGCATAACTTTGTGGCATACTTTTCATAGATCCAACCTTCCAGGAAGAAGCCATTTACTATTTTTGTTAATGCCTTAAGATATGTTTGATGCTATGCAACTCCAAAAGTCTACCAGCACTTAAATAACCCACTGCTGGTTGATTATTGATTTGCATACACTCAAATGCACTTCTTCCTTGTTTGAAGTTAACAAACATATGGATCCAAAAAGATGAAAACCAGAGATGCTAGGACTCAAGTAACTTTTAACAGTATTTTATTACCTACCAATAATTTCATATTATTTCAGCTAAGTCACCCTGTCTTTAATCATTTACTCCTCTTTGATTCTGTCCCTTTTCTCCTGTTTCTTAGCACCACAATCAGAGTTAGCAATCCTTGCACATGCAGTCTGAGCACCTCTTGTTCCAGCACTTACTCTGACAGAAGACCGTGTTACACTATTTTATCTAAATAGATTAAAACTGGTCACTGGGAAAGACACCTTCTGCAAGTACAAGAGCGTGTCCAAGAGTATGTGAAGTGCTTTTGAACATGAATTACAAGAGCATTCTGCACAAAACTGCAAGGCTGTAATAAAATCCATGATTGGAATTTTGTTCAGTTTGTGGCAAATGGGGACCCTGGCAGTGGCTCCAGCTGGGCCTGGATCACAGCCTGGGCTGCAGTTGAGGATTCAAGAGAAGTTGCACAGAACACGATTATTTTTATTATTTCTATCTTAGCTGGGGTTTAGGTGGCAGAGTGAGCTCCAGCTTCTGTGCATGATTCTTTCAGACAGGAAGAATGAACCTGGGACACTCAGAGAAAGCCTGGGATGTACCTCACCTCAGCATGGATTCAGTCCTTCAAGGAGGAGATTAAGTCACTTCTGGGAGTAATTCTAAGTTTAGACAATTGCCCTGGTTTTTTGGTTCACATTGCAAAATTTTAAGATCCATTTTTAATGGTGTATCCACCTTCACATGTACATAAATCTGTGAGTAAGAAAATTCAAAAACTGGTCTTGCCTCCAGCAGTTTGTCCTTAATCACAACAGCATTCTTTTGTAAATGATTGGCCAATCGATTATTCTTCTTTCAAATGCATGTCATAAACAACTTACTGAAAGGAAACTAATAAAACCATTGGGACCTACCAAACAAATATCACTATGTCCCCACACCAAATCCACTTAAAACTCCTCAACTGGAAATCAACTATTCTCAAAGCTAGCAGGAATTAGAAAAAAACATATTTTTTTCTCCTTTGATAATAAAGACCACATGGAGGTACAATGTTGACGCAGTGCTATTGAAGTTCTCTTTCATAATAAAAACTTAAATTATTGAACCTACAGAGTACACAGCTGGACGCTCATAATGTTACAAAGCCCATGGTAAATCTGCCTGGGATCCATCTGCATATATATATTTATAAAATCTCCACAGTTTGCCAAGAGCAATGGCTAATGCCACCCAGCATAACAGATTTTAAACCTAGGCACCTGTAATTAAATTGTGCAAGCAACATTTGTCTGTACATTTGTAAACCTGACTGGGGAACAATGTGTTAAACGCCAGTGCAGATCCATAGATGAACACACTTCTTGGAAACCTGCCTTTTCATTGCACTGCTCTTGGGGGAGAGCATCCACAGCTTTCAATATATCATTGCAATTTTGAAAAACATATCTTGTTAAAAAAACCAAACCATACTAAAACTTTCTCAAATAGACCCTAAAGTCAAAAGGAAGGAAATTTAATTCTTTATAAACAGCATGAGAGCTACTTCAAAATGTTCTGTCCATTCCTCTGTAAGAAAGGAAACCAGAATGCAAGGAAAGGATCCACAATAAAAAGAGCAAATAACTATACCATATTCCCTGAATATAACAGGTTAGTGGAATTGAAGTGTTATCCTGCAGAGAATGGAAATTCACTCCAAGGGGAAACAGAAGGGAAAAGGTGTCTGACAGGTAAAATACAAGTTGGATATTAGGAAGGCAAAAAGCAACTAAGAGCAGATAGCAAAGGACACAAAACCAAATAACAATAAAGTCTATTTGCATATCAGAAGCAGAGAATCATTGGATTTGCTAGAGCTGGGATTGAATAGAGCTCTTGAAGAAGATAAGGGCATTGCAGACAATCCAAACTATGTCTTTTCACCAGCCTCTGCTATGGAAAATGTTGGGAAAACACATCCCTGACTTCTCTGATAAAGTGAGTGACATTTCTTCAAACTGAAAAATCAAAACGGGGTGAGGAAACACAATCAATTGAAAGCAATAAATGATGAGGGATGAGCTCCTGTCCCACTCCCATCGACGGGTCTTTTACCATTGATTTCAGCTCTGTCAGTATTTTACTTCAGGATTGAACAGAAACAGTTTCAAAACATGAAAAGGCTGAGCTGGCCATCACAGTGGATTGCTCAAGTTGCAGCAGTGGTCACAAAAACCAAGCAAAATCAGAGAACATAAAAGAACAAAAAAGGTACAGTAGGAAATACTATCTTTTTAGTCAATATCCAATCTCTTCTGGAGTATATATTCAGCTTAGGATTCCTGCTCTAAACCAATGACAGTGGTATTTGACAAGAGTTAGACAACAATCAAAAATGATTATGGAAGCAAGTTTTAAAAGCTGGAAAGAACCTGGAATTTAACTTAGCAAAGAGATGGATAAGAGGAAACACAATAGAGCTGCAAAGAATACTATGAGATACCAGCAAATAGGATGCTCTTCAATTTAAACTTTCTCCCAGTACTGGAGAAAAGAGAAACTCAGGGCAATAAAAAGTTACCAAGTTAAAAATAAAAAGACCAAAACATTTTACTGCATAAACCACAAAAATGTGTAATTAATTCACAAGGATTTATCTTTCATAATAGCAAGGAATATTCTTTGGTGCCTTTCCTATTGTTTTCCTTTCTTGCACAACCCATATAAAGAAATTAGTGGCATGGCAATAAACATAAATTTGCAGAGCTCGTTTAAGAGAATGTGCTTTGTTTTCTTCTTGCCCTAATGCGTGAAACCTTTTAGGCTGGATATGAGCCAGGAAGGAAGGGGAGGTAAGCTGAGGCATGGAGAATGGCTGAGGCAAGGATGAGGACAGCCAGGAGAGATGCTTCAAGCACTGCCTGTACTGTGCTCCATCCTGCACATGCCACACCGGGGGCTGGTTGATGGCTCAGAAACCTGCCAGTTCTTGGCACTGGATATATTGGGTCCCACTCTAGAATTAAGACAGAAACACTAAACTACCAGTGTGTGAAATTTGTGACTTAAATTACAAGGCAGAGCAATCCAAGGAGTCTCTTGCATAATTCATGGCACTTCAGAACTTCACATATAAATCAAATAGACGGAAAGTCTATCATTTCTGCTCTGTTTAGCACAGATCCACACACAACTTGGGTAATGGCTGCACAAACAAGCTCTCTAGAAAATACAATATTGCAGACATGCTCTTCACAATACTAATTCACACAGTAAATTTTGTACAGGATCATTCAAGTAATACTTTTATTAAAACTACTTGTGTTGAAAACACAGAGGCCATAAAAATAATCAAATGAGTCTGGTTAGGGTATTTTGCTTGCTTTCTTTGGCCCAGCAAATGAATGCCTACAAACACTCATGTGCAATGTTTTTCCATACTGGACTTAATTAAAATTTATGCTGTGATTCATGGGCTGGCTATTAATCATTTTGTCTAACACTGTTGAAAATGAAACTCCCGGTTCTACAAAGCTCCAACAATTACTAAGAAGCTCTGAAACCAGTGAAAACACATTCTCCAGGTTCAACAGCAAACTTTGACAGACTTTCAACCTTAACACGGTGCCTGAGCCTAACGCAAATGAAGCGTGTCAAGGCAAAAGTGTTATTGATAAATACACACAAAACACAGAGCTGTAGAAAGAGCAGTAACCTTGACTTACTGTGGCTGTGCCGGAGACAGTTTGTGCATTTGTGTCAGCTGCACTCTGTTCGGAGTGTGTCTGAGCAGGAGGGTACATGTTTAACGTGTGCTCTGGAACAGTGCTTTGGCCTGTGTAGTCTGGAGCTGGATGCGGATGTGGGGCTGTGTATTCTGCAGGGATACCGTTCTGAGGTGGAGCGAACTGGGCTGAGGCATAAGGCTGTGCCATTGTGTCAGGAGGTGCTGTAGCTTCCTGATTACCCTGTGGAAATCAAAGGGAAAAAAATAATAATAATAAAAAAAGGAAGAAACGTGGCGCGAGATAAAATAAGCGAAGGTCCTGCACCTGTAAGGCAGAGAGCCATGAGAGCATCCTGGCCTGAAAAGGGCACAGCGGCTGCTTCTTGAGGAGGATATTTCTTATCTGCATTAAATGCATTTTGCTAACCCTATTAAATATTATTATAATTAGACAAACAAATCTACTGCTCGCTGGGTAATTGTAGACTAGTCTTTAGGCGGGAACGGTCAGTGAAATCTGCCTGCACTAATGATGCCTCAACTCAGACAAGGAAGAGGGACAAAGCCAGTTTATTCCAAAGGTTCCTGAGCACACTGCCAGCACAGAGCTCAGGTAAGCTCAGCCTGCAGTCTGTGATCACTCTGACCATTTACAGAACACAGTATAGACAACACAGGATTTGTGTGCGTACTGTTAACAAACACTGATACCTATGTGCAATAATGCCCTGAGATATGCAGAATACTTTGAGGTGTGCTGCATTGAGCAACTGCATGCCACAAATGCAAAATAGTAATGAGATCAAAATATTAAGTACTTGAATCTACAAGTGCATCAGTTCAAAACCTTAAATGACATAAAAGAAAAATTCTATGTCAGGAGAAATAGATTTAAGAACTTTAAAGGTTTTACATTTGAAGACAATAGTATTTCATTTCCATATCATAATTAACCTATAGCATTAATAACACTAGCCTCATGTCTTTATAGAGAGATCCATATTTCCATTTGATATAATAAAGTATAGCCAAGCCTGTTGTTTATCAATTAGAAAACTTCTGACTAAATGCTTTCCCCACACCAAAAAGCAATAATTCCAGAGGAGGAAATGTATCTTCACACTCTTCAAATTACAATCTTTCTGAACCTATATAAAAAATGTCCAAAACAAGATTTTGCCTCCGACAGAATTAGAGGCAGTTAGTGCAGGGACTATCCCAACCTCAGATAAACTAATTTACAAAATAAAATTATCCCACTAATAAGCAAGGAATGTAAAAATGCACAGTTAAAATTTAATTACCTTTCAGACTACTCCATCATTCTCCCACCAACGCATGTACAAGCACCTGCCCAAGACTATGGCAGGGATTTTATTCATATTCATCAGTCCTTGATTTCCTAATTTAAAATAGGGTGGATGAATAAAAGACATTCTTCTGCACTTTGTACTTAAGGGCATTTCCAGCCAATTTCCACTAATCCAGACATCAGCTCTCTGATCTGAACTCATCCTAAACTCAAGAGCTTTTAAGAATTCACACAGGAGTCAAGTCTTGGTACTTGACAGGTTTAAAAGAGAAAACTGAATTTTCCTTTATAAGAGGCACTCGGTGTGTCTGAAAAAAATAGAACTTTATATTAGCAATCAAACCATCAAACCCTTCCTAATTTTAATCCCATCTTTGCTGCTGGTTTAATGTATGGCCTTGAGCAAGGGCTTTCCATTGCTTCATTCAATCATCTTTAGCAGGCAACTAGTGTCATTTACTGACTTCACAGGGTTAAGCCACTAAGATTTGTCTGTATATCTACCATTTAGCAAGGTTAATGTTGCACTGAAACTGGCCCTGATAGATTTCTGTGGAGGTTAAAAACTTTTTAAAATGTATACTTTTACCCTCTAATATTAAAATGGTCAATCTCCTTTCTTATTTCTTTTACCTAATATTTTCACTATTAAAACAAATTTAAAAATCCAGATGAAGCAAAACCCAGGAATGACTGGATTACACCAGAGACATTCATTAAATGTTAAAGAAGTACTTTTAAAACTTGTGTGGGAGGCAGCCAACCTTAAATTTTTTAATCAGCTGTTTCAGGAGGGACTTGAGCAAAGGGTAAGAAGGAACAAAAGCAAATCGAGATTCTGCCTCTATAAGCATTTTCACTGTGCTGGTTTTGAAACACAGGAGCTGGTTAGTGCTGGTCCTTAAGCTGTTCCTTCCTGTCAGATGCAAAACACGGCACCAGAGCCAGCAGCTGTTCAAAAGGAGCAGCAATGGCAACAGAGGGACCACGGGGTGATGTCCAGGTGCATTTCATCTAAAGGCTTTTGTACCACCTCCAGTCCTAAACCAGATGTTGCTGAGACCCCCACTGTTTCTCATTAACCTTGACAGCAGTTCCATGAGGACCCTAATTAATATTCAAAGCATCCACACCTAGTGCTAATTACAGCTCATATTTAATTAAGAGGGTTGAACTTTTCCATTATTTTTACCAGCAACTCCGAACTTTTTAGATTTATCACTAAATAGCAAATTGCACTGGCAATTTCAGAACCTCCACAATGCTGAGATTCTTCTACCTCTTCCATTAGACTTGCTCAGCTGAGGTCTGGCTCACTTATTAATAACTGAGACCCCATTAATAAGTAAACAACAAAGGGTCAGGGATTTGTCTTTTTTTTTTTTTTTTTTTTTAACTAACTTGTACATACTCAGAGATTTATAGCCTTGCCATTGAAGAAACCAGCCCCACTATGCTTACAGCAGAAAACTGACAGAGAAGATTATCAGTGTAGCCTCTGCAGGTTCATTTAATTGTTGGAAGACAAGGGACATAAAAGAAATTAAACTTGCACATGCTACTGCAGGCTCTAAGTTTAAAATGATAGCAACAATAAATCTGAGATGTTCATCCCTTAAAGTAAGTGACTACTGAAGCCTTTCCTAACCTTTAAAATCAGTGTGAATTCATTATTCATAATTAATTCAACAGACAAGGTATTATAATGTAATATAAAAACATGTATGTTTAAACAAGTTCTTTACTATTTACTTGGCTAGTAACAGCCAAAGCCAATTGTTCAAAATACTAATTTCTGTCAAGAACAATGAAGTCAGCTATCACACATTTGTGTCTACATGTGGTTGATGGAAACCCCAGACTACACAAGAGATACACTTGAATAGATTTTGAGGAATCAAAAATTCTTTAAATAGAATCACCTAACATGTTTCTTTATTGTGCTCTTTTTAATACAGTGAACTGAAATGAATAAAAGAAATAATAAATTCTAATGCATTAAATTGAAAATATGAAATGGCCCTAAAAGCAAGAGGAAATATTGATCCTAAATTAGCCTATGAACTCAGGTATTAAGAGTAATTTCAAAGCTGTGTATGACAGCACACAGGCATGGCTTAATACCACCCAGGCAGGAGAGGCTAAGCAGAAGTTGTCCCTTCAGACTCAGTTCCAAGTATCTTTAAGATTAAATGACCCTTTCATGCTCACTTTGTGCATGGTTTTTTAAAAAAGTGGTTGTTGGCAACAGCAAGGAGAACAAAGGATGGCAGACAGTCAGGCTCTGCTAAATGTCCTGGCCCGACTCTTAATGAAAACCACATTTCAACTGAAAAATATGCCGTACGTGGCAGTGTATAAAATCAAATTTATTGCTTTTTGGTTAAATGTTGAACTCTAAAGAACCAAAAAAAAAAAAAAAAAAAAAGGATTCTGATGATGTAGGTAAGTGAAGGTTCTCCTATTTCATCCATATTACCCCATTTGAAGAAAAGCTTAGAATTTAAACTGCTCCTACTATCTCAGACAACTTTTCAGCATCTCCTGCTCTGAAAAGATTTCATAATTAAGAAATGTATAAAGTGTCAAAACATAATAAGGCAAGCATGCTATGTTTGTACACAAAGGAAGAGAGCACAGAAAACATTTCTTATGCAGTGTTCCTTTTTTATAAAACACATTTGCAGCATAAAAATGTATTCAATGAAAACCTTTCTGCTTGCCTGCATTTTGAAGTCGAACTCACAGTTTATTGTTTGTTTTGCTCTATTTTCCGTTTGGTGCATTTTGTTTCTTTGGCAAGAGATATTTCACATTTAGAGAAAGCCTCCTGTACTGTAGTTAAATGAGCCAAACTGCATCATATCCTTAGGGCACAGAAACAAAGAAGAAAAATGCAACATTTCTCTGCAAACCTGCTGGTTCTAAGGGCTCAGTTACATCTATCAAAACCATGATACCCCATAGCTTGCCCTCATTCAGATTTAAGCATCAAATCATGGCTTAGAAGTCTTGCATGCAGTGGTGCAGCTGCTTATAAGAACTGCCCTGGCTTGACTAAAAATCAAGAGTTTCAAGTGAGAATAAAAGTGAAAATACCTGCTGTACCATCGTGCTGCCTCTATTCTCCATAAACTTAGCAGCTGCTCTGCTCCCAGGCCATGCAGCATCTGCCCAAAAGGAGCATCAGTGCTGGCTGGGGGCGTGTGAGCGGTGCAGGGTGTGCAGGGGTGAGGCAGGTCGGGGTGCTGAGGGAGGGGGAGCCCATGCAGGGCTCGCTGACCTCCCTCTCGACATCTGAGGGCTCCCAAAACCTGATCCAGATGGGGCTCCTGCAGCGCCGGGCCGCGCCCCATCAATCACAGCAGGCCACTCCTCTGGCTCCTGCTACTGCTCGTGGAGTGCACCACTGAGCAGATGATTGCACAGAGAAGGAGGAAAAAAACACAGCTTGACTACATTAATAGCTGTTTAAAAAACATTGGAAATGCTACTGTGGAAGTTGCCGGAAGCTGAAGGGTTTTGTTTTAAAATTAACGCGGCTGTATTCAGAGACCCAAAACACCCCGACCTTCCAGGGCTCTGGCTTTGTGATAGCTATGATGTCCAGCTACACATGTGCATTTCTATGGGATTAATTCCTCCTCCATGTGGCAGAGTTAATACCAATAAGGTTCTGATTTTAACATTGCTGAATGCCACAAGGCAACACCATCGATACTGAGCTAGCCTGGTTTAGATTAAATGTATTTTATCCTTCCATTCAAATGAAATATTGTTTCCTTTTTTGTTTCATTTCATGACATCCCTCTCGCTTAGCAGGGGAAGTATTTCTGAAGTGCTACCAAGGTTTAGTTCTGTGAGAGACTTTAAGCAACCTAATGCTTCACTGTTAAAGGAACTTTCCTAAATGCTCCAGAGATAGCTTCAAAATGATTGAACTTCTATCAAAAGAAATAAAGAAAAGAAAAATTAAAAAAAAAAAAAAAAAAAAAAAAAAAAAAAAAAAGATTCACCTCCAAAGAATACACATTTATTGCCACTCTGCTGCAGACTGCCTACAGACATCAGGGTTCAGAAGCAGGGCAGACATGTTACACTGGAATTATTCTAAAAAACCTTCCAATTCAAAGGGGTGGGCAGAGCAACAAACAGTCATCAATTCATCATTAAACTTATATCCACCTGAAATATATTGTAATTCTTTAAAGTGACAGTGTAATTCTTCCAGGTTTGTTCCTGGCACTCCCCAATTAATGATAATAAAAGCAGCCACTTCAGATTTTTCAGAAGGAATCAGACACCCAACCACACTGAACTGATAATCACAACTGACTGACTGCAAGCTCTCTCTGTTGTAGCTTAATTATCTGACCAGGCCACTTGACTCGCATCATTTGCTTCTGCAATCACACAAAATGAATGCTCCAGCCACCTCTCTTTTTTGGAAGGTTCAGGCCAAAGCCAAATTCAGCTTTCAAAAGAAAGATAATGCAGAATAACTTTTTTCAGAGAGCATAGAGGGGAAAGATAACAATAAGTAAGCAAAAGATAATTTCTTTGCTACCTTAGCAGGAAAATACCATTTCATTTCTCCCATTGCAGAGGAACATTTACTTTTGGTCTTTTTACATATAAAATACTGTATTCCAATAAAAGTCTGTGCTCTTGGTACTGCTGCATGTGTGTTTAATAATGACATGTTCACTCTGAGTGAGTGCCTGAGCTATGGAAAAGAATTTCAGCAACTGAAACCTCCCGACAGCCTGCAAAGGACATTTACTTACATTTCACTGAAAGCAGCAAACCACTTGCCAAAACTTAGCCTGAATTCACATAATACTATGGACACACCAGTACACAAGGAGAAAGCCTTCCCTCCAACACCTTCACTCCTTCCAGCTGCTGGAACTTTTGATTGCCTTTATGATGCAGTCATTTATTACCAGAGCTCTCCTTATCCTACATGGCAAATCTTTATCCTGTTATTTCCAATGGTCCAAGTGGACGTGACTCTGCCACACTGGTTTGTTTTGCTTCCACATTAACACCTAAATCTTTCTTTTTAAGTTTTCTGCCTCTCCCTTTCTCAACTCTGACTCTTAAGGTGTTCCCAACTGCAGCTCAACCTTGTATTCCATCAACCAATATTTCCATTGGATGAAAACAACTCTCCAAAATGGCCTTAAGAGTCATACAGCAAGACACTCTGAAGAAACTGGGTACATCTACAATGAGAATTGATTCTTACAACTTCCTAAAAAAAAGTGTAAATTATAAAAGGGTCTTGTCATTATTCACAAGTCAGTAGAGGAAACTCCACCTCATTTGTGTTACACCTTTATTAGAGCATACTGAGGATGATGCAGCAGCCTTGTACCCAAAGAGAAGGGAAAGAGGGCAAAAAAAAAAAAAAGGGTTAGATTGTTAATATAAAAGGTGCATGAAAAGCCATCTGGATTACAGGATTTTAAAGGGGGCAGCAGTCAACCTTTAAAAATTTAACTCAGCCTGATTTCCAGCCCTTGGGCATCAAGACCAAGTCCAAAACTGTTGAACTGATCTTCACAAAAGACATATGTGAAGTGTCAGAATGCAAATTCCCACAGGCCAGCAAACAGGGAGCAGTTATGGGGCTCTGCAGAAGCTAAAGGAGTGGGTGGACAAGAACCTGGCCAAGTCCTGCTCCTGGGACAGGATAATCCCTCTCACTGGCCCAGGCCCTGACTGCCTGGCCAGAGAGCAGCTCTGCAGCAAAGGATGAGTCCTGGTGAGCAGAGCTGGGTACAAAGCACTGCTCTGCCTTCCAGGCAGCAAATGTGAACTGCTCTGCAGGCTGCATTAGCAAAGGGTGGTCAGTGAGGTGAGGAAAGGGATCATTCCTCCCTGCACAGCACTTGGGAGAGCATCTGGAACACCAGTCTGGGGAGCCTCAGGACAGGAGATAAGTTTGGGAGTTCAGTTGCCAGGGCCGCTGCAGGGCTGGAGCACATGACAGAGGCTGAGGCAGCTGGTTCAGCATCGCCCGCAGAAGGGAGGGCTCAGACAACTAAATTGCATCTTCTTCCACTTAACCAAAGGTTACAGGGACAGAACCCGCAGGTACAGAGTGACAGAACAAGGAGCAACAGCTAAAAGTTGCCGAAAGGTAAATTCTGGTTAACTCCAAAGAATAAGATGATGAAAATGAGGGAAGTTAAGCACAGGAAAATGCTTCTCAGAGAGGTTATGGCATCCTGGAGACTTTCAAACCTGAGCTCTAAAAGCCCCTGAGCAACCTAATCTGTGTAGTTACCCCTGATTTAAAAGGGATATTGGGATTAGATGGCTTCTGAAGTTCCCTTTCAATCTGAATCATTCTGTGATTCCATTTGGTTTCAACAGTAGCAGAAAAGCTTCAAAATGGATTTTATACTTTTATCCTATTTGATGACTTTCTTCATAAAGGATTTACTGAGAAGGAATAGACTAGTTACAACTTCTAGCCTATTTCTGTCCTCAAGAAACAATGTTTCAGTTCTTTGAGATGTATTTGCAATGTTTCCTTAGGAAAAATATGTTTTCATTTGTTTAATCCACAGCCAGAGCAGTATGGAACTGGCAATTCTCATAGTGCAGACAAGACAAGCTTCACAAGTGATTTAATTTAATGCTGTGAACTATGACACATTTTCATTTTCTGCCAAACATTACCATTCTCAGCATATGTAGAGGAACACTGCCTTATATCTCCACAGAAAGGAGTAGTTTTCTCTACCTTCTGCATGACCTCTGAAACAGTAACTACAGCCATATAAGTTTTCTAATTTTATCTGCATTTTTTCTTCTGAAATAAAATTTATTTAAAAGATTAATTTCTTGAAAACCACTGCCACCTTTTAAAGCTGGATCGTAACAAAACTAGTACATCCATTTTCTTATTTTTCTAATCAAGTGATTTAAAAAAAACCATTTTTTAATTATTTTTTTCTTTACTGCAACACTGAAGATATGGGACATACTAACCCAGGTGACAAACCATGCTTATGCAGCAAGACTGTATCTAGTGCAGACACAACCCTGCATTCTGCTTTGTAACCTGTTCTTCTGGATTCCACTGAGACAGTTCCTGCCTTGTAACCCATGAACAGGCATAAGTATTTCCAGAATTTAAGCCAAAAAACTTCTCTAGATGACACCTTAGTGGTAAAGGATTGAACTCAGCAAATGTTTGGAGTCTGAGAGAAAACTGAGCACACTCAAATCCAAAAACAGTTGCAGGTAAATGGTTTTCAACAGATCATTTCTAGAAATCTGGTAAGTTCTTATAACATAGCTGAAATTATGCATTCCAGATTTGTTGTAAGTAGAATTCAAAACCTCAGTTGCAGTTTACTCCAAAAACCTGACTTTTCAAGAGATTGGGACTGGAGGCAGCTGGTTCTTAAAAGTCCTAAATGGAGCAATTGAGTCTAATTGATATTAATAGGTTAATTAATATCACCAGGTTATTCCCAATTTAGAGATGCCACCTCATCCAGAGTTTCATTTGGCTTTGCAGTGGACACACCACAGAATAGAGCCAAGTATTTACCTGATCTGTCAGGCACAGAAGATGGTGAACCTACAGCCACACGCTGAAAAAACATTCTTGAGAGCCATTCTTGAGAGAGAAATGGGATCAGTGTTTCGCCACCTAATTAGTGATCAGATGGTGATAGGTAAACTAAATACCGGGCAGGATGAGTGAAGAGTGCCACAGGGATTGCACACAGAGAACAAGAACACAGGACCGGAGACCTTTGCAGACCTTTATGTGCTTCACAAAGGCACCGGTGAAGTGGCTGCACCAGAGTGAGCAGAGCCACCTCCCAAGCCCAAGGGCAGCAGCACTCAGTGGAGTTGGAACTGCCAATGTCACCTCTCTAAACTGGAGACTTTAAGTGACCTCTTTTAACTGGGGGCACAATCTTTCACTGCTGAGCTCTGATGGAGCCTCAGAAAAGAAAGGGGACATTTCTCCTCATAATCCCTCACAGTGAACCATTTCCTAGGGCAGCACCACAACAGCCACATTCATCCATCGTGTGTTATACAGGTCCGAGCCTCAGTACCACAAATGGGAGATCATTATTTGACTCACCTGAAATAAAACACGGAACACAGTCAGCCAGTGAGGGAAATGAGAATGCAATGCCATAATCTGCCTTAAGCAGCAAAGCTGACAGATCATCCCTGCTCAGCTATTTGGATACGGGGCGGTTTTGAAAGCCAGAATGAGCTGGGTTAAATGACAACAATTCCTGCAAAACTGTGCCAAATGATCAAATGCAAGCTGGTTCGTTTTGCTTTACTTTGCTTAAACCAGGTAAATTTAAGAGTTTCATTTATGTGGTAAGCTCCATAAAGACAATGACATGACTGACTTTGGGAATTTGGAGGAAGACCAGGAAAGTCAGCAGTAGAGTTATAAAACCAGGCTTCAGAAAAAGAGACTTCAGCATATCCAGGGAAATGTTACGACTCCCTAAGGTTTACCCAGGAGAGAAAACAGTCCAAGGTAGCTGCCTGATTGAGATGTCGATTAAAGAGAACTTCAGCATGCAAGAACAAACCATTCATTAGGAAAGAAGTTACTTAGCAGGCTTACATGGCTATGAAGAAGGTTAATGAAGACAGACACAAAATGTGAGCTTACAAGTGATGGAGTCAAGGCTTGGCAACAAAAGAGAACCACAGAAGTATTGCTCATGTACTTGAGGACAAAAATGGGAAGGTTTTTTAGTCCAGCCTATCTACAAGTAAGACATTCTTAATTCAAAGGCATTAAGGGTGACAAGAAAGGCTCTTTCAAGGAAAAGAAAAAATCCAGACATGAAGTATTTAACATCACTTTCAAAGAATATCTGTTTCCAGTCTCTGTTTAACTTTAAGATTTCCACCATTTTGTTATTTACAATGGAACATAGATGACCTGAGCTGCAATGACCAGCTACCACAGCAATGCCATCTTGTTTAATGCCAGTTAAAGCAGCACTCATTTTTTTGGCACTGAAATTAAATGATGGAACATGATCGCTGATGTTATTTACTCCTAAGATTAAAATGACAATCAAAATATCATTGGGCACAAGGAACAGACAGCTTGGCTTCCTGCCTCAGCCACACTTTGCTATGCTTGTTTATCACCAAGATCATTTGCATACTTCAGTGGATGTTTATGTTAAGATGCTGTTGTAGCATTACCAAGGAACTGTTTATCCAACAATGTTTGTCATCAGCAACCTAAGCCACAGTACTGAAGGAAGGTAAAGACCTTCTCAACGAGGAGACAAAAACGTACTAAGATGTGTTTATGCAAAGCAAAATATATTTCTAAGCAGTGCTGAATGTCACAACTGCCTAAAACAAAAATCTATTAATAGTGTGCTACAAGGAATCTCCAGTTATGAAGAAAATGAACTAAATCCTTTAATGGTTCCTTTAGCAAAGCAAAGAATTTCACTGACTATACTGACTGGCAAGTTCTATGTTAAATCTCTAAAAAGCTTCTGCTACTATGAAAGGAATAGCCAGTTTTGTCCCTGTACCTTCATTTCCACAGTCCCCCAGAACAGGGACTAAAACTGGTCTCAAATCTATATGGCCTCTCCTAGCACATCTCCTTTGGAGATTTATTTTACTACTGGACCTTCTTCACAAGACTGAACATACTCATATGACAGTAAATCTTCCTGCAAAGCTGGTCTCTGCCTGTGCTACAGGTGCTTAACCTTGGTCAGCTTAAAAAAACATTGTTTGGAGCAATACATTATTTTAAAATAGCATATATCGTGGGACTGGATGAAAATTACCTTTCCTGGTTTACATATTTTATTTCCTAAGGAAGGGGTGGTGAAAGAAGAGGCATTTCCAAAACTGTAGCAGCACTGAGAAAAGCTCTGGCATGTCAAGCAGAAGCATATGGCTAATCTACAGCAACCACATCCAACAGCGTTTGTGTTTGCACAGTGCAGGGGCCTGGACAGCAGCCACAGTATCCAGGCTCCAGAATTAGTGAAAATACACACACCACTTCTGGGAGAGAAAAGTTATAGCCTGGAAACTGTTTATAATCAATGTGAACTGGCTGGCTTTTATAGTAGAACATTAGATTAAATAAGATAGCAAAAATATTGAAGCAGTTCTGCGTTTGCTGAGTGGGCACCCAGTGAGATGGAGAACACAGCAAATGCGTTTGCATTTTGGCTGCAGAAGAAATTCTGATTAGATGCTGCTACACAGGAATTGATAGTGAGTAGGTATTCAATCGGAAAAGTGGTTTTCTTTCAAATATTACAATCACATGGTACAGTACATCACTTGTGTCAAGTTAAATTTAATCACATCTGTGTACTTCAAGAAAAAAGTTGAATACCTGCTCATATATCCATGCCAAGAGGGATTATATGAGACTTTATGAAGCCTTTTCCTTTTATTTAATATTCTGATAGCTGTATAGAACAATTTTGCTATGTCTTATACCCTCAAACTGATCTATTCCATTGTCATGCACAGCATGCACAGCAAATATGCCTGAACTCATGGTGACAGTGTCGTGTGTCCTGCCAGTTACTGACATTCTCTCATGTAACAGCAAAGGCATTTTCCTTGGAACAGCAATTAGTTCTAATTTTAAGTGTTGCTAATTTTCATGAGAGTAAAGTAGTATCATCATCTGCTTTTAAATGTGTTGAGACCACATTTAAAAAGAAACAATAACCTATGTGCTCACTAATGCTTGCTGATTTTCATCACATTTAGAATCAGGGATGTGAAGGGCTGTGTTCTGGAAAAGGTGTCTGAGCAATGCAATACTGGATAGGTTTTTACTGAAATGCACTTTTTCTACATGTGTTTAATGGCTTATCTGAACAACAAGCAAAAATCATCACTATATAATCCATTAGAAATAAACCAGTTTTCAGCTGCCAGAGACTAACTACAACAAAAACTCTGAAACATGAATTGAATTCTGGGAAAGCAATCAAAACTGTTAAGTGACACATATGACAGTCATGCACTTAGGCAGACTCAGTCCACCTCAGAATACATGAAGACTAGATGGATAAAATTCAGGATCCAAAATAGGGACCTAAAAGGCACAACCCACCTCTACAAATTCACCAGATCTATTTTGCCAAGCCTTTTTGTGAATTCTCCTCTCTTCTCATTCAGATCCTGATTCGCTTTTCCCAATATTTTAAACCTCCCTTTGTCCCCCCTTCCCTCTTCTTCATGTTGTCCTTCTTTACTACTTCCTCTTTCTACACCTGCCCACACCAATCTGATTCTCCCCTTTAATATTTACTGCAGCAATTGAGAGTACAGTAGCTACAAAATGCTATCAGATTGACATGGGAACACATTAATTCTGCCTAAGTTACTGAATGAAAGCAAGGGATGACCTCCACATGTATCTTAAATTTGATGCAAAATATCTCATGTAATTGGGAGCTATTCTGAACAGAATCAGGCTACAGGACTGGTATATTTAAAGTACTTTTTAATCTGCTCTCATTTATTCCAGATACCATTGCAGCCAATTGACCCAGGATTTGAAGGGTGAAAATATATTTTGGAACTTGACACAGCCTTGGAAATATCCATTTGTTGGTCTTGATGAAAGGGTAAGTATAATAACTTACACTTATGTAGTATATCTATAAATACATATATGTATTGTGGAAATAACCACAAAGTTCACTGCTCCTTGGTTGACTTCATGTATTAACAAAAACGTTCCACGTTTAAAATAGATTCCTAAGTTCTACAGCTATTAATATGTCCCCTGCCAACAGTTCTAAAGAATAGTAGGGGAAAAAAAAGAAAAATAAAAAATCAAATCAGCTAGTTTCAGTTAATAAAAGGTCAAAATGGAAATTTAAATCCTCCAGTAAAGAGGTTTGCAGTGACTAACAACATCAATTAAGAAAAGCAACGCACACTAAATTAAATTTTAATGTCACACACACATATATGTGTTCATGGTATCAAACTAAGAACCAAATGGAGACTTATGAAGCATAGTGAATTGATCTGAACATGTTGTTTGTTAATAAGGATTAGGAAATAAAATTTTCAAATTATTGTTTTAACTTCATTTTAGTAACACAGATTGAACACCAGTTAAACAACCTGAATTCAAGGCCTCTCACATGCTTCAGAAGCAAACAAATTATGATATAAAATATTTCCAATTAAACAGAGACTATGACATCAAACAATTCAAGTAGTGCACATTGCAAATGCCTCTATTGCTCTATGCAGAAAAGTGAGAGCAAGGGTGAAGCTACCCTGATTTTAATCCCATTTTCTCCCTTTCTTGGTTTTTGACAATTTAAACTATTTTTGTTTCTATTTCTTACAAACATAAACCAGAAATTTAAGAGCATAGTTTGCTGCTAGAATTCTCTTGTTAACATCTTAAATCCTGTGAATCTGAGAGAGAAACTGCACCTTTGCAGTTAAAATAACAGTTAATAAATAAACAAATTATCAAGCTACTACACACCCTGAGCCACAGAGCCCAGCTGAATGGGGGTTCCCATTGCCTTAGGTGAAAAGAGTTTTAATAGAATTACACAAAACAAAAAGGCAAATGATTTAAAACTAAAAGCAAAGAACTCAAGAGTCTGTGCAGAAGCTCAGAGGAATTACGTTTTCCCTTCAGCAATGCAAATTTCTGATGCCAACAAACTGCACAACAACAGTGTAACTTGCAGGTCTGCAAGTTTTTAAAATAATCTCTCGTTATTTTGTTTTGGGGTTTTTTGGGGGTTTTTTTTGTTTTTTTTTTGTTTTTTTTTTTTTAAGAAAAATTTCAGGCAAGTTTTATTGAAAAATTACTCATGGTTCATTCCCAAATAGCACTGAGTTTTGAAATACAAATTACTTAAGTATTAGACAGGAATAATTAATCCACCCTAACAAAACCTTCTACAACTGTATTTGCCAGATATGCACCATTAGTCAGGTCTATGCTAACTGCAACCTCAAAAAAAACCCTCATGGAATTTAGATGAAAACTAGCTTTTATATATGCTTTCAGGAGAAAAAAAAAAAAAGAAAAAATATCTGCCATAAATATAAAAATAATCAGAAATGGGTGAAGATACTTAGAAGTGTGTGTATTACCATTTTGCATTTCTAGTCATTTCAATCCAGCTAACATGGTCAACTCAATTCAGAACAGATCTCTGAAAACCAGTAATAGAATAGATACTAATATTCATCAATAATTATCTAGAACTAATCTCTTTTTTTCATGTATGAAACTTCCACTTCCCAGAACACTTTATTATGCAGGACCACCTCTGACAACCAAACTGCCTCTCTAAAGCAAGTACAATTTTCTCAGTGACCGTGGAAGAAAAGAGGAATTTTAGATGTTTTCAAGAAAGTAACCAGACCGAGCAGACACGGAGAGCTGGGTTTCAAACAAGGAAATCCTTTCCCTTGAACGACCTCACCAGGATTAGAAATGCAGTAGAATCCAAACTTTTACATTCAAATAGAACCCCAGATTTTTGCACGCTGCTGTAAATGGCAAAGCACTGAAGCTATTTGGCAGCAATAGGGAGATTTGCACAGACTGCACAAGGTGCATTTCACTTTTAAGAGATAAGTATGGCCCATGAAGACACTCTGCTGAAAGTATTCTTCATTTCACGTATCAGTGCTTTTGCTTTGCAGAAATTGTTCCATCTTTTTAACTCTAAGCCCCTGATCTGAGCAAGAACAGTGCAGCAGAAGCACAGTTATGATGCAGCAAGACTAATCTATTTCCTGAGACACTGTTAGATCAGATTTTGGGATGTGGACAGTTTTTATGAATATACTTCCCCTTGCAGTCAGATGATCATCAAGGAAACGACAATGCCTAACACGTCACCCTCTGCAAGGTCAGAGGACATTTGGAAGCTCCTTACATGTATCTGCACAATCAGCTGGTTTGGCTTTTTGGTCCCTAAAAATTGTTCAGTGTATGCAATCCAGTTCTCCACTGAAATAGAAAAATTCTGGTAACATAATGTATTTATTCTGTCTCAACCAGGAGACTGTGAGCATCCAGCTGGAGCTTCTTGAAGTTCCACAGTCATTCCTGCAATGATCTGTGTGGGCACTCCCTCCATTTAACAGCAGACTTATGGAAAACAAGGTAAGGACAATATACAATAATATCCCTTGACTAGTAATAAGGAAAATATGCAATAACTACTCTGTTTGCAAGAACCATTCGTTTTGACAATTTATGTTCAAATGTAAGCAGGGATACCTGGATTTGAAAAAAGTCTGTACTTGTGAACTCAGAAAAACAAATACTCTTGCTAGCTTAAAAACACACATTCACTCACATGAGAAGAAAGGCTGCAAAAGGAATAAATACTTGACCTGAGAGATTAGCAGTGACTGGAAAATAAGAAACTGCCTAAAGTCTCAACAGAAGCAATAGTAACCCTGTAGGTTATACAAGTGCACACCTAAGGCTGCTGTTTTTCATAGATGTAAAGTATTTCTTGCCTCCTGTTTGGGTTCAGTGCTACTTTGATCTAAAAACAAAAGGCTGACAGAGGATCCCACTCACTAAAGAGGCAGGAGAGAAAGTGGCAGCTGGACCAACCCCACCCCTGAAGTGGCAGCAAGGCAGTGGTAGGAGAGCCTGGAGTACAGACAGCATTTTAAAACTTTGCATGTTTGTGCTACACCCATTTTTATCAAAGCACCAAAGACAAAGGCTAACTGTTCCAATGCAAAACTGTTCTCATGGGGAAAGCTTTTCTTCATAACCACTCACTCCAGTTTTTCAGTATGTGTTGTCTCTTGTCCTCCCATACACCTCTGGGAAGAGACTTGTTCTTGGGACCCTCTTGGTGAGCATTTAAAGGCAGCCCTTGGGTCACACTGGAGCCTTCCCTTCTCCAGGCTGAACAAGTACAGTTCTCTCAGCCTCTTACCATGTACTCCAGCACATCCTGGGGGCCCTGTGCTGAACCTTCCTTCTGGTATTGGAGAGCCAACAACTGGGCCAAATATCTTGGATGCAATTTAACAAATGCCAGGTGAAGGGAGAAAATCACTTCTGTCAATTTACTGGTTACTGTCCTGCTTATCCAGCCCAGGACACTGTTGGCTTCCTCTGCTGCCAGAGCAAATGCACTCATCCAGTAGAAATTCACTGCTGGAAATGCTCACAGGTGCATGACATGGAGATTTGGTCAGATGGGAGCACGTCCCAGCCGCTCCAGGAACACCAGGGTTATAGATATATAATATTGGCTTTTTGCAAATATTAAAATAGATGCTATGCGTATAATGCTAAAGTAACTGTTATAAAAATATAGGTTTTATTTCTGTTGTTAATTAAGCTTAAACATCGTAGTGAAATAGCTGATGTAGATATGCTTGTGTTAAAATGCCTCCTTGGTTGGGAAAATATCCAAGGAACATATGATGAGGACCCCTGCTACACATGACTATCAACACTTACCATTGGTAGAAAATATGGACAAAACATGGATCTTTCCTCTGTTGCCTTTGTTCCCTATTGTATTTTTTTAAACTTTCTAATTTTTTTACAGAAGAATGAACCGTGTTTTCCACACCAGGTCTGAGGGCAGAGTGCTGATGGCTCTGTCTTCGTGGACAAGCAGACTGACAGCATAAGGAACTTGGATGGTCCTGCTACAACCTTTTGGTTGCAAACAAGAAACAGTTCTGCATTACAGAATTTTCAAACTTGAGGTAGAAACTAAGAGTTCTAGTAATAAGGATGAAAATATGTCTATCTGTTTAAGAAAATCCTGATCAATTTATTTTACCTCTATGAATCTAAAAAAAAAAAAAAAACAAAAACAAAAAAACAAACAAAAAAAAAAAACTGTACAGCCATTCCTCATAGCAGCCACTACCTGACATCATCATTTTAACACAACAACTGAGATAAACAGAAGAGGGAATGGGTAGGACAGATAGTGGGTATAGGATATGTATTTTCAAGATAAAAAGAGATAAAGGTATTACAAACACCAGCATTTACATGAGGAGTCACATCACCCACCATAAACCCGTGATTTAATAGGTTGCTTAAGAGCTAGGAGAGCTCTCCAGCCTAGCCCTAGCCCATTTAGCACATTAGCTTGTCCTAATGGGGAGCTCTGATCCAGAAACGCTCAGCACCTCTGCCTGCGGGTATTGCCACACAATGCAAATGAAGTTGTAAAGAGAAATCAACTCATCAATCACAATCACAAGGGGACACTGGGCAATGCAAAAGGATTAGTGTTCAGCCCTGCTCAGGTCTTTCCTAGCACCACTCTGCTTTAATTAAATACCACCTCGAGTGCTTCATTACCAGCAGAAATCTCAGCGTTGAAGGCTGGCATGCTGCAATCAAAGTGCTGGAGCTAATTAGAAATGAGAAACATGTTCATTAAAAAGTGTGGGATTCCTCTACCAGAAATGACCTACACCTCGGAATAAAAACTTGCCTTTCTGTGGATTTAGAGTAATATGATAAATAGCTTTTATTAAGGTGAAATCTTTAACTTTGAACCACATGCCTGCTATTGTCTTTCTTACGTAAAGGCAGATTTAGCTGTATCCACCAGACCATTGTTAGAATTTAAAAGATTCTGGGCTTATGGTTAGCTGATAAGAGCCTTAATTCCTCTTCTTCTAACATTTGATACACTAATTTAAATTTTTTCAGACTTGGCACACTCAAGGGCTTTTTGCCTTACTTCCCTGGATATACATAAGCTAGTCATTACTATTTATGAAGGCGATGAAAGGAAACATTAAACAGTCAAAGAAATATAAATCTTAGATTCTAACACAGAGAGTGCAACAGCAGGATTAAAAACAAAACAAAATGAAACAAAAACCTGAAGCAAATACAAAGACATTTGCAATTCAAAGCAATACAATATAGCAGAAAAGCAGTTTTCTCTTCCACTTGACTGCCAAGTGACCTGACTCAGGATTTTATGGCTTTTCCCAGGAACAAGCTGAGAATATCAGTAGCATCCAAAACTTAGCAGAGAAATCACATTATCGTGAGAAAAGCAAGAAGGAGACACAACTTCTGATTTGAGTGATAAACTAAATGCTTTCCTAATTTTTGGCGATGATAACATGAAACTAGAAAATTGCTTTTGGCCAGTACCTTATTAGGTAAGTTTCCCTTTAAGGAAAAGACCTGAATAAGGCCTATACGTGGCTTACGTCCCACTCGGCTAATTAGGGGGAGGCTTTCTTGTTCAGTTTTGTGTATCACACTTATTTTTACTATCTGAGTTAGGTGATTTCCAAATGCAAGTAACACCTCAAATATTATCAATCTATAGCTTTTTAAATAACCCATACATTGTTGTTTGAATAATGTCCAGAAAGATCAACTAAAACTTAGCCTGAATTTAATTTTTCAACTATCAGCCAAATGCTAAACACTAATGAAAACATTCTTACTTCCAAGGGAAGCAGATGGCTTTAAATAGTTACTTATTTCAACATATGGAAACCAATCACTGAACTATGAAGAGTCAAACAGCAAACTCTATCATTATTAATCTTGACTAATAAGAAAAAAATATAAGAAAAATACAACACATAAAAGAATCCAGCTTCTAAGCTAAAGTCTGGTTTAGTTTAAATTGCAACAGAACAAGGAAGGTTTTAAAAAATATTTGTTTGAGTTACAATGTTAGATTCCAGTTTAGTTTTTTTTTTTCTTTTTAAATAGAAAAAAAAACCCATAATTTTTAAGAAAATAGTGACTTGTGATGCATGTGCATTTTTGCATTCATCTATCACCAAAGAGCCCCTAGAATTATAAATTCCCCTGTACAGAGTTCTCTCACCATGAGCAGGCATTGAGGAGCTCCTGAAGCTCACTCTGAACCAAAGCTGCTCCCCAAACAGGACACAAAAATCATTTGCAAAGAAAAAAAAACAAAAAACAATTGGCAAGAGACTTCATGAGAAGGCAGCAAAGGAACCCCAGCGCAGGGAGCAGTGAAGGAGCTGCACGGGCATCCCTGGGACTGGCCAACAGAGCAGAGCTCCCTTTTCTAATCTGGAAAGCAAATTAAAGCTGTATTAAACTGCAAATCAAGCCACAACCAGCACACCAGCCCTGCTGCTCCTGAGAAAAGCATCCTCACCAGCAATGGAATGATGGCTGATGCTTCAGGAAAGTATTAAGAGCAAATGAATCTTACCCTGGTTTTATCATTGCAGTTTTCTTCAGTCAAGGATGGAGAGGTTTGCCAGCTAAATCTGTGTCAGTTTTTTGACTTAAATAGAATATAGCTTAAGTGAATTAAACTAGTTTATGCTGCCATCTCAGGCAGCTGGCAACTTTTCTAAAGCTGCAGCAAAACTTCGCCATTTTTGCTTCATTTTCTTTTTTCTTCTATCAGCTTATATAACAATATATTTTAAAGGTACCCCTAACATTATCCTCAGCTGGTGGGCAGAATTGTGCTGTCTTTAGAATAGTTTTTAGGAGTCTATTTCTTAAAAAGAAAGAGAAGCTGCTTAGGCGTTCCATGATTTCTGTGCAGAACATTCCCTATGTGGGAGTGCCTCATCTGCATAGCGGCATGTGGGTAGGATTTGGACAAGCGCACTGAAGGATGTGACAATCAAAGACAGATATGTGGGAAATCTCTTTTAAATGTAAAAAGACCTCACACAGCTTTCACTAATTTAAGTAAACATAATTTCCAAGGGAGGAATGAATGCATAAACTATCATGAGGTAAAAACAGGCTTTGAGCGCTGCAATTTCTGTTGTGTACTAAAATACACCCGAGAAAAATTTCTTATTCTGTCCTAGGTCTAACACAGCAAAAAATCAGTGAGAAATGGAATTTTGATCAATGTTAGAAATTTGCATGTGATTTTTCCAGCTAATGACATGCAGAACAAGTTGTAGCTGATTTCTGCACTGACATTCTGTCAATGTAATAATAGATCCCTCTTTTGACGTAACTTGACTGCCATTAGCATTCTAAATATAGTGAACTATTTTGTTAATATCTCCTCAGAAAAGTGAAGTAAAAATGTAAAACAGAAGGTAACCTGGGCCAGTTTCTTGTGCACAGAACAAGTCTCTCATGCACTGCTCTCCAGAAATGTGTAAATCCAGCTCCTAACCAGCCTGGTAGAGCAAATTTCCAGTTTGAACCAAACACTACTAGCCTGCAAAAAATTCCTCTGCAGAAGCCAACATGAAAGCTTGGTTTTTTTTTTTTCAAACAAGAGACATTTTGAAGCAGCCCATAGAGCTGCCCTCTTCCTTGAAAACTGACCTGAGCAGCCTGACTCACGCTCTTGGCTGGGAAATGAGACATTGTCCCCACTCATGAAAAAGTGGTGAAGACTGTTCCCAGGCCTGTCTTTGCAGGATGTAATCACCCAGCAGCTGCACTGATTCCAGGGAGGCTCTTGCAGTTTCCACGAGTTCCCAGCCTGCTCCACTCTGCTGTGGTGGATTTGCTGAGGAGGCGTTGGACAGGGACTGGGAGCAGGAGCTGGGACTGTGCCAGCCCTGCCACTGCACCCCGGGCACAGCAGTGCCAGCAGAGCAGCACCAGCTCCCGCTGCTGCTCCACATCCCCTGCGTCCTTTACATGACATCCTTTACACACTGGGACAGCACAAACCACCTGGGCTTTGGCTCCTCTGGGAAACAAACTCTGAATCAGCATCCTCAGGTCCCTTAATCCTAAATTTAGCAAACCATTCCTACTACCAAAGCAACTACCATTCATTCCCTGTCAATTTTTTAATTAACAATGGGGGTTTGTGCATTTCTTGTACATCATCTTGTGTCTTCTATTCTTGTAGTTCCTTTGTGTTGTTGTCCTAACTCCAACAATAAAGACTTGCACAACTCTGAAATATTTTCACTAAAATGAACATGTTAGCTTAACCTGGGAAGCTCCTTTACTGCAAACATGAACCTCAGCTTTCAAATAATAACTAAACAATATCTACTGTAAAACTTCTTTATTTTGTGGTTCAAACACAGGTTAGGCCATCCTAAAATACAGAAATATTTCTGTCTCCTCATTATTATGTGCCAAAGTAATGTTTATAGGTAACTTCATTCACAAACAGTGGCAATAAAATAAGCTATAACCTAAACCAGTGTGTTCTGTGTTACTAAACAGTTCCTTACATTTTCATACATTTTTGGTATGTCATTATTACATAAAAGATGCACCTCTTCAGTTCAATGCTAAATAAATGAATGTAAACCAATTGTAATTTAAACCTTCCACATTCTAAAAACAACATACAATGGAAAAAAGCAGGGGAATGAAATGTTAAAAACCACTGGCAATCTGGACTATCTGAAGTGACCAACCTATTCTATTTCTTATTATTACTATCACACAAAAAATTCACAGCCAGGTAAAACAAAAAAAACAATCAAACAAACCCACCTCAAACTCAAACAACCTTCCTAGAAAGATTTAAAAAACTCTCCAAGCTGTGGTCAGATGCCATTTTCTAAATTAACCTGGAGGTGCTGAAGACCTCTTACATTTTTTTTTTCTCTCTGCTGAGCAATGCCAGCACCAGTTCAAGCTCAGTATAACCCTGCCATCTTTTAAGTGCCAAGACAACTCATAAGATTATATGGAAAATAAATAAAGAAATAAACAAACAAATAATGTTTCAAATTTCTCTATGAGCAGCTTAGACTCAGACTTTGCCTTGGTGCAGATGAGCATTCACACCTCTCCCTCTGCCAGCCCTGCTGTAAACACAGTGCTGCACTTCAGCCAGCCTAGATGTTTACAACATGAGCTTCAGCTGCCTGTTCTGATCATTTCATTTTATGCCATTCCATGGTTATTAACATCCAGGTTTAACAGAGAAGCTGTTTAATTGTTCAGTCAATTAATGGATTTCAATTTATTGTTATGTCAGTGGCGTTAGGAATTTCTACTGCCTAGGCCATACAACAGAAAATTAAAAATAAAAAAGATGTTGACTTCACAAACATGAGAGATGTACAACTGCAGCATTAAGTGATTCATACCAATGACACAGAAAAGACATGTAAAAATCAAAAGGGCACCTCTGTGTAGTTTAAATCTAAAATGGTTTTGGGCAAAATAAAACCTGAGTCTGGAAGAGGCACTGCATGTATCTGCTACAGCTGCTCAAAAAGGCAGATGTCTGAATTTTGTAACAGATTAAACTACATGACTGTGGTGTATTGTTAAAAATCAAACCCACCTGCCTTTTTATGCAGAAGCAACATGAAAGGCTCCACCTGAAAGGCAGTCCCTGCACACTAACCCTGACCTGGTGCAGCAGTTTGGCTGCCAGACTGCCTTCATGTGCCTGCAGCAGGACAGAGGGGTGTCAGGAAAGAGAGCTGCACTAGATCTAAGAGAAAGGGCTCACCTGTTTGCTTATTATAAATTCTTGACTGGGAATTTGGTCTCTTTTTGTTCAGAGACTTGAAATTTTGCCTTTAAAACACCTGCTGTAAGAACATCCACCCCAATAATGACTCAGTTGACATTTCTTACACATGTGCCCTTAAGAGCATTACAAATGTTGTGAGGAACAGTAATGAGGTAAAGCCTGTTTTTTCCAGTTCAAATACTACTGGGATTATTTGGCAACTATACAATACAGAAAGAACCAATGCCTCAGAAAACAAATAAAGAGGGAGTTATTGCCACAAACTAATCTACAGCTAAATGCAAATTAACTGAAGATAAAAAAAAACATTACAAATGACACAGATGATTCTAAGCATGTAACATGTCTGAGAGAAAAATCAGTTTTCACAAACTGGTTCACATAGCTCCAGATAAAATGGGAATTGTGAAGATGCTGAACAGAGGTTCCACAAGAGCTTCTCTTTCTGGAAAAGGGAGGAATGTAGCACTACATTAGGGGTTCCCAAGTGAGATCCTCACTTTCTGCTATGAAAGAGATGCAAGGGCAAGAACCACAGATAACCAGAAAACCCCAGTGCCTCCACATAACTGAACCCCCAAATCTAAAATCAGTATCTGTGAAAAAACCACCAAAACCAAACAATAAAACCACACACTCTTTCTCAAAGAAACAACAAATTACATAGGGAGATACTATGACACACCACTGCTTGTCTTAGTCAACACAGTTACTTTAAATTTAAATACAAAACTTAACTCCCAAAAGTTTGGGGGGTTTTCTAACTTTTTAATTTTTTTTTTTTTTTAAAGTCTCATATCAGTTCACTTCGAGTCCCTTTTGGGACTATGAAAAAAAGAGATGATAAGACAAAGGAAATTTAGAAAAGTTACTCATTCTTGATCTCTCTTTCAGGTACACAAATGCTCCTGAAAAACAATGTCAGGCAGGAACAGGAATAATCAAGGAAACCTCAACTTCGACTTCCATTTTCTTAGAAAAATATAACTGCATCAATCCCAACACAACAACACTAATTTAAACTTATGTCTTAATGAACTGGTTTTTGCAGTGCCTGTATTTCATAAACAAGCACCAAGACCTTGTCTACTTTGTCTACATTTTCTAAACTCCTTTTTTTCTAATGTTGTGATTTTAAGAATGGTCTGTTTAAACCTATTATTTTAGCCCTGTGAACCCACACAAAAAAATTACAATCAAAGAATAGATCTAAGATTTTTTTTTTTAAATGACAAGTACTAAGATTTTTTGTGTTTCCAGCACTACATTCTTTCACTAGTATTGAGTCCATTTGAGAGAACCCCTTTTGTGTGACAGATTATGGCTGTCTGCCACAAACAGATTTAAATGTGTACAGAAAGATCCTCAGCTGGTCTGCATTCTCAAAAATGCTCCTTGCAATTCAGCTCAATATTTTGATATTGTCAGAATATAGGTCTGACATTTTTAATATAGGAGAATTAAACTATTTTGTTAACAGCCCAAACCCAAACAACAGATAAGTGATAGTACACAAAGGCCAAAGGGAAGAAAGCCCCAGCAGCAAATAAATTCAGTGTTTCATCACTTTTTTCAGAAATCTCTTGTGGTGTGGTCCATTTAGCACCTGCTAAACCTAAACTTCTCTTAAAAACTGTCAACAACTGAGGTAGAGATTCATTTTCAGTTCTGATTCCTTGCTGGTGTAAACACAATTTAGAAAAGAAAGTCATCCTTCTGGTCCTGCTCTAATTCACATGCACAAAAAATGGTATGGATTGGTCTCAAGCAGAAACCAAAAGAATTAAAACAAGCCCCTGCAAACTTGCCTTGCATGTAACTGCTGCCATCTTAATAAGGTGAGAGCAGCTTTGAAATCCCAGGCAGCTCCAGAAGCTGCAGCCCAGTCCCTGCCATATGGAGACAGCCTGGAATCTGTCAAGTTCACTTAGTGAATTTTATCTTTGGGGAATCAGTCAGGCAAGCTAGATCAGAATAAACAGGCTGCTGTTGAGATCTGGAGGCTAATGCTGGTACAGACTGGACTACTGAACCAAAAAAATCAGTTTTAAATAAACATGTGGTACCTAGAAAAATTAACAATAATTAAAGCTGTATAGGCACAAAAGCAACTATGTGGGATTTTTACTGGGCTCTGAAAGATGCTCTTCTCCCTTTGCCTACAGGAAATAGCCAGACGTTCCATTTCTTTCCATTATTTCTAATATAGAAAGGTATAATGACAACATTTAATGCTTTATGTCAGCTTTAAGTATCAATAATCCAAATATCCTATTTAAACATTGTGGCTAATTAGATACCCTTCTTTAAAAGTGTCCAAGGAAACATAACACAGTAAGCAATGTCATGTTCACACAGTCTCCATGCAAGCCCAAGCTGCTGCTTCGTGCTTTGATAGGAGATGAAAATCTGGGGTCTCCAAACCTATCAAAGTCTGTTCTGATGGACGGGGATAAGATAGACTTTTTTGTGCTGTGGGTAAAAGCCAGAATGTTAAATGTAATCTTCTGCACATGCTTTTACTGATATTCAGCATAAAAATAAGCCTTATCCATTTTTATTAGTTGGTCTGAGCCAGAACCAATTCTTTTGATGTCACCTAGCTTATAAAATGCAGCACTATAGGCAAGGGAGGTTTTAAAATGCTTCATAGACTTTATCCATTATATTAATGGGTTTCAGATTGCAATCTGTGGAACACTTTCTGGTGCTGATCCACAGGCAGCTGGCCAGTCACCTGGAGCTGGCTCCTCTCCTTGTTCCCCTCTGTTTATTCCCTATAAAGACAGAGCTGAAAAGGGGCAAACAAAAAAAAGATGTAATGCCATTTTAATGCTATTTTTCTAGATAAACACTTGCAGTCCTTTTCCTGAGAGGGAAGGACTGAGCAGTTAGGAAAGGCAACACAGCTTGCTGGCACTGTGGCTGTACCAGACAGGAGAGGGACGAGAAGAACAATAGAAACAATCATTTTACTATAGGATTAATGTGATTAAACTGAATTGTTTGTAAACTGAACTGCTCATTTTTCAGCATTTCCCTGGTTTTCAGGCAACAAGCTGAATTTTACCACATCTCCCAGCGAGATGAACTTGCCCTGACATGGTATTTTTCAGAATTATTTTTTGTTTAAGAATGTACTGAGAAAAACTCTTTAGAAATGGTATCTTGCAGTAGAAAAAACCCGACTACTTTAAGTGTTACTTAGGATTCATCAAGGGAGTTCAAGTTATCTCTTTGCATAAAGTAAGCAGAGAAAGGTACACTGACCTGGGTCACCAGGGCAGGAAAGGCTTCTGGGAACCTAATGAGTAAATCATAATTAACAAGACATGTGCATTTACCAAATTATTAAAAAAAAAAAAAAAGTGTTTCTACATGAATAGCCTTTCATTTAAATTGTTCCTTATTTTCAGATATGCATTTTCTATGCATTTTAGCCGTCTTTCCCTGGCCCTATCACTTCACCTTGATGGAGAAATACAGCCACCACATGATATTTTGGAAGCTGTGCAGTCACACCAGTCAGCCAACCCTAACAGAGTAATCCTTAACAGTGAACAGATTCAACAGCTGAAATAATTTAAGCTATCAGTAATAGCTGCTGTTAGATCACAGAAAATATTGGTGAGTGCATGCCTGAGCACATTATACACAGCACATGGCAGGAGAGAGGTCCATTCAGAGCAGCACTGGAGCAGGCATTTACTGGCCCAGTTCCATGAAAGGAGCCTGGGGAACAGCCAGATCCACTGGCACTTCCACACCTGGGAACAGCCAGATCCCTGCTCCATGGGCACTTCCACAGCTGGGAACAGCCAGATCCCTGCTGCACTGGCACTTCCACAGCTGGGAACAGCCAGATCCCTGCTCCACTGCCACCTTTCACAGCTGGGAACAGCCAGATCCCTGCTCCACGGGCACCTTTCACAGCTGGGAACAGCCAGATCCCTGCTCCACTGCCACCTTTCACAGCTGGGAACAACAGGGCCACCTTTCCCAGCAAGAACAGCCTGACTCAGAAAGCACCAGGGAGGCAGGAGGACTGATAAAAAATGCTCAATCCTCATTGTTTGGTGTGGGGATCCACCATTGCTCCACCATACCTATGTGGGCAGCTAAGTTTAAATTTAAATTTAAGGAACATCTGCAAGTGCCTCTAATTTTTCCTTTACCATGCGGCCTAGTAAAGCCTAAGACCTCTATATTTATTATATGTGATGATTAAAAATCCTTGTTTTCCAGTTAAGCAATTTCCTGCTTAAAATTAGGGTATCTCTCAGCCTAGAAGTTTTCTTTTCAGACAGATGAAATCTCTCACAGTTAATTACGTGTGCTTACTTCAGACATGAGGAACAAATGATTTCTATCTGACATATTGCATCCAAATATATATAGATTATAACATTGTAATAAACCACATCTTTGTTCCCAGTAATGACTTTTAAATAATTTTAAAATATATTCTACAGTATTTTTTTACTCATTCATGTGAAAAAAACCCCTCCAGATTATAATTTTTCTTATGGAAAAAAAAAAAGTTTTTGCCAAATTTTATAGTTTGTTTGTTTTCTTTAGGGAATCTTCATAGACAATGATATACACTGGTCATAAAAGCACTGTAAAAGGATAAACCTTTAGCTAGTTACCAGCAACAGCTTAAAAAAAAAAAACTATTAAAAATAAAATCTGTGTAAAAGCTATGCTTTTAGCTCTCACTTCAGAGCATTCTACAGAAACTAGGAGATGCATCAGTAGCATCTCATCCCAACTTCAATAAGCAGCAAGCATTGATATCCAAATAAGTGTGTTTTGATTTTTTTTTTCTCACATGGAGGAGGAAGGAGCCATAAGCCGATGTTGCAGGATCTCCCATGATCATTTCATGGCAAGTTTTATGAAATGTCTCAAAGCCCCATGAGCAGGCAAAAAAGCAAAAGAGGTACTAAGATCCACATTAAAGAGAACCATTTTCCCAGAGACTCATCATACATGATTTATCACACCAAACACAGATCTCACACGTGTTCTTTGTGAAATTGATTTGCTCAACTGCTCTGACAAACATCTGAAATGCAAGAGTTCCAGTGGGCACACAAAATCAGTGAATCACCATTCACAATCAAGAGCCTGAGGACACCTTTCATTCATAAATATTGAATAGGACCTTTTCTTTATAGAAAAAAAGCTGGAACCCTTATCCCATCCTGCCACTTTTGGGGCATAATTCCTTAGTGTCTCTATGCTTCACAGTAAAATCTATAAATAGGTAAGGATATCTGGACTTCTTGTCATGTTTATATGACCTCAATATATCTGATTTGGAGTTCTCAAAAATTCTAATTGTCACCAATTCTAACCTAAATACACTTCAAGCTCAGCTCAAATTTAAGATAGGTCACATAGGATCCTATTTCAATTAATTTGCAAAATGTGTATTCTTTTACGTACCTACGATGATAAAAAACAGGGTACAGAAGATGAGATATTTTCATTCTTTTTGTTGTTGAACAGGATGTTCAAAGGCTCTGTCAAATATTTCTGCTGGATGTGTTTAATCCTAGAGCTCTCAGACACAGCTCGTTACCTTCTTTCCACTTCAACACAGTTTCCTGATGTATTTGTGAGGCTGAGACTAAACTAGGTCTGCTTGAAAAAAGTAAAACCTAAGAAAAAAAAGCCCTTATTTTAACCAGGTTAGGCTGAATCCCTGTTAACCAGTTTAAAGTTTTATGCTGTTGTAGTAACCTGGACTGGAAAAGAGATGCAATACATACAACATGAGCCTAAAGAGAGAGCAGCACATTAAGGTTTAATTGCAAATATTGCTAAAGTTTATAAAGATCAGTTACAAATGTGTATTTTCCTATTAAGGCACTGCAAGAAATGGTGGCTGTTTGAAAGAGAGGAACAATTTACCAGAGCCTGCTCTGAACGCAGCTCAGATTCTTGCTGACACATGGTACAGCAAACGTACTGAATGATCTGAATCTGGTTCTGCTCAGGAAATGGCTCTTCCTTTCATACCAAACCATCAACACTGATGTTGGCAGGTGCTGTTATCTCAGAAATCAAGCTGAGAAATGAACCAAACCAGCCAAGTCCCACCACTCAGACTGAGGGGAGGATGTGTCTCCATCAGTGAACCGTTCCACTTGTTTGGCATTCCTGCATCCTGATAAAAACAGGGTACACAAGATGGGATATTTTCATTCTTTTTTTTCATCCTGTTGAACAGGATGCTCAAAGGCTCAAAGGTCAAATATTTTTGCTGGATGTGTTTAATCCTAGAGCCCTCAGACACAGCTCGTTACCTTCTTTCCACTTCAACACAGTTTCCTGATGCATTTGTATGTATTATTTGTATGTATTATAATGTATATCCTGAAGGTATTTTGGAGATGAAATTTAAGGAATTTTAATATAAAAGTGGTGAAATTGGAGATGCATCAGGTACCAGAGGAAAAAAATGCTTATTGGAAAGAGCCCCAAAATATCTTTATGATGGGGTTTTGTGAAGAGAAAGGAAGGAATTGGAGGTAAAAACAAAGGGCTCAGAATTGCAGCTTTTAACAATCTGAAACACTTCAGATCTAACAGCCTAGCATTACCTCAGACAATCAGGATTAAGTCCCTAAATACTTTCTTTCCAAAGACAAAGTAAAAGAAAAAAAAAAAGTAAAATTGGTGTGACACAATGTTATTTATCTACACAGCATGCACTTCTCCACCTGTGAGAATTGTGGAATTTTACACCTGAACAAGGCATCACATGAGGGCAGGTCTAATGTTAGTGGTCCTTGATGCAAAGGAACGTTGTGCATACAACAAGCAGGAAAAGGGAAAAATGCTCAAAACGTGAAATAGAATTTATCATGCAAAGATTCAGGTTTGTAGGTGGCAACAACATTGCATTTCTTTTCTTTATTTTTCAAATAATCATATTGCTTGTAATTTTAAAATTTGACAGCTGGAAAAAGTTTTTTAAAGCTAAAAAGCATAAAAGCCTTTCCGTCCTCACAACTGAAAAACCTGCACACAACAGTAACAAGTGAACATGTCAAGTGCTCTCTTACAGAACAGTGCTGTATCACTGGCTTAATATTTCATTGAAATAATTATACACACGATTTAAGTGGTTCCTGCTGCCTTTAAAAGATGTCTTTCTATCATCTGCAAAAGTTATAAAGAGCAGCTTCTTTACAAGAAGAATGCAAGCACAGCATTTTCTGGTTCAGATTTCTGGAGCCCTTTGTTTTGCATGTTTGTTTTTCCTGGCCTCTGAATGCCCACCAAGCCTTTCTACCATTACAGGAAGAGCACAAGAAAATTTCTTCAATGACAATTCAAGTGTGCTACATTTACTCCATTTAATTGCAAACCAGAAAATTAAAAAAATCCACTTTTTACTCAGCTTTCACTAGACCTGAAATGACTGAATTGTTCAGAGGCAGCTGTCACAGTGATGTGAGGTCTGTCAGAGCCAGGGGAGTGCATTGCCTTCCCTGCACTGCCTCTCACCTCCCTGGGCTTCATCTTGGGGGCTTTAGGATCCTGCAGCTCCCAGCAGCCTGTCCCACTCCTCTGCTTCAAGAGCAACACCAAAGCCAGCTTGGAAAAATAGGTGCTGTGCCCATTCCTCAACCAAACTGAAAAGGATGTTCCCAGCTGATCACCCCCCTTGAGTATGTACCAATTTTGCTGAGAAGCATTAACTTTCAAAAAAAAAAAAAAAAAATCATATTATGTCAATTTCAAATATGGGAAATGAAATATGGAGAGGTTTCATGATTTGTGCAAGGCCACACAGCTCCTCATGGGCATGGGAAAGAAGGATCCAACAATACTAATTTATAGACAGGAACTGAAATTCTCTCGTTTGACATTTGACAGCACATACAAGCAACATCTACACTCTAAAAAGTTCAAACCTAAGTATTCTAAATATCAAAGAATGGGATTTCAAAAGTTATGGAAAATGTTTTAAAACTTGTAAAATGCTATTTTCAGCTTCCCGAGGTTTTTATCCCTGTAGAACTTACTCTGGCAGTTCTGAAATCCTAAACAAGATTTATAGTATATTAATTCTTATCTCAATGACCACATTGTCTAAAGGTGCGTGCCACCCACATGACAGAAATAACATTCAGGCCATCTTTATTTTACATTTCTTCTGTGGAAAAAATATGGAAATAATATATTATCTGAGGATATCTGTATTATTTCCTTCACTTTAAAGAAGACCTATTCTCGATCATAAAGGCATGGAACAAGTGAAGAATTCTAGAACTTCCAGACTCTTTTGGGAACTGATCTACAGCCCTGCCTAGAACACATCCTTGTCTCTTCTCCTTGAAGAAAGAGTTTATTTTTGTTACCTACAACATGCTTGTTGTCACGTTACAGCTCCTGGGGTGCTCTGAAAACTACAATTCTGCTCATGGAACTTTTCTTTCTATTTTTACATATACTCCAAACATGCTACTCTTTCTCTCTCCAGAGAAAATTTTATCTTACAAACAACAGGTTAAGAACTTTCCTCAGTGAAAGCTCAGACATACACACCAATTTATTCACATCAGACTCTGCTCAGTACTCCTTTCCATTCAACTTCATACCTCCAGTATGTCAACTTAAATAGCTCTAGGGAATAGAATAAAATAGAAACAGATTTAGATCCCTCAGCAGAGTCCTTAAAAGCATATTCTGGACTGCCCGAATAAACAAATATGATCATCTGTACAACAGGAATGGATGTTTAAAATTTACCTCATCTGCCCCACCTCAGAGCCACAAGCTACAGCCAGCAGCTGAGAGTTAAAAGAGCAAAAAAAAGATGCCCTCAACCTCTATGAGTTTCTGGAAGTACATCCACTTTAATATGTTCATGCTCCATGTCAAACATCCCCCCTTAAAAGAATTTCATGCCTTGTATTGCATTCAATATTGCAAATATAAAGTATCTACTAACATTTAATGGCCTCTAGGTATAATCAGCATAAAACCAGCATAAAAGGGACTCAACATGAATACAAAATGTTTAAACCAAATGTGATGGAACCACATGGGGAATTCTGCCACACACGCTGTCCTTTCTTCTAGGAGGTCCTTCACTGTCCTTGTAGGGGGTACAGCAAAATGATGTGGAAAGAAAAGAAACCCAAGCACTGTGATGCTGCAGCAGTGTTTAACCACAGCTTCAATGAAGCCAGCTTTGATCACTTCTGAGGGAAAAGCAATGGCCTGTCCTTTCAGGAGAGTGTTTCCTCTTTTGATCTGAGCGTTGCGCTCATTTAAACCGACTTCCAAGTGTTAGTGCCTTATTTAATACTTAGTTATAAAAATACCATATAAACAGCTAAAAATTCATGACACTCCCAAATCCCACTCCAGTTACTTTATTTTGTAGCTATGTTCAGTTGGCAACTTTGAAAGATGCCAGAGGTAGGTTCCAATGTGCTACAAAATCTGCAGCAGGAAGCAGCAAGTACTGTATAGACCAGCTGAATAGAACCAAAATATTTATCTATTATTTACACACTAATAGCACATCTGCCAAGGCAAAAGTGCTCAATTTTCATTTGTGCCTTTGTCCCAGGATATTAAATATCCATGCTAATGATAGGTAGGACACACAGCTACCTTGGAAGGATATACAGCTACCTCTGAATGCCTAAAAGCAGAGGCTGTATTGGAATCATCCACAGCAAATCTTTTCTAAGTTATGGAAGATAATAACACTCACAATTGATTTATATATATATATATATATATCTCCATTAAAACTGGAATAAAATCTGCCTATTTATTTCAATTCAACTAATTCCCTGTCGATGTTGAGAAGAGTAATTTTAGTTTCTGCAGATCTCGGGTAAAATTCCAGTAAAGATAAATTAACTATTTCTCCTCAGAGTGCAAGACAAAAGACATTCCGCCTGGACAAGATTTGGGACAATTAAAAATAATGATCACTGATATTAAAGATACATAATCCTAAAAATAAATTTATCCTTAAAAAATTCTTTAATATTTAATGACCTACCACTATTACAAATAATATGACAGACATCTGGATTTTAGATAATTATTCAGATTTTCCTAAAATTCACCCTCTTTAGACGTCTGAGGCTTATTCCAGCTACCATTAAGATTCAGATTCTGAATTCAGATTTTAAACTGGAAATATTTCTGAATTTTTCCATTGTTTGGGTGCAAGGCTGTACTCTGCATTCGCCCCAGCCTGAAATCTCCCACCTGTTCTCTACAGAAGACATCATGTTTTCCTTCTTTTTAGGCATGGATCCAGCACTGTTACACTTAGACCTAAATCCTAGATACAAGTTAAGTGATTCTTTGATTCTAAGTGCTGGGAAGATGCCCAAGAAATTTATCCCAATAATTTTAAGAACAGATGAAAATACCATTAAAGTTACACCTAAATTACAATTTATTCCTCATTTTCCCTAGACTGAACTCACAATTTTTAGTCTGCACTTACTCAAGAGAGAACAATTCCTATATGACATTCCACAAACCAGAGCTTGCTTTCTCCTACACCAACTCCTTGTTATCTTAAGGTTGCCACATGGAAATTAAATTTTACAATCCTTAATTTTTACCATTTCCAAGCTCTCCCTCACATTAGAGCTACTAAGAATTATTCTCTTTCTCACTTAGCCACCTTTACGTTTTCTATAATGATCCAGGGATTTATTTCAATATGTAAAAGATTACTCTTTTAAATTTGTTAGTCCTTTAAAATTAAGCACTACTTGAAATAAGTTCCTCCATAATTTCATTTGGATTTGGCTCTTTTTTTTCAGTAGTCATTACCTGTTGTTCAATCTCTCCTATCTGATATGCTAACACTTCTAAACAAGCAAGATTCTTATGACTCTTTAACATCAGACAATTTAAACTCAGTTCTGTAATGTATATTACATTCCCTGACCTGCTGAAACCTTGACAACTTATTGCACCTCTGCTTTTTGCTATAATGTTTGGGCCTGAATAAAGAAAAGACAGACTTCTCCACTCTTGTATTTGATTGGTACCAGTGACAAATGGAATGGCTCATTTGTACTAAAAGAGTTTAAACCCTGTTTTTTTGAAATCTCTGAACACTGAAAAGTAATAAACCAGGAAGCATTACCTACCACAATTCCATACAGAGTGCATAGCATTACTGTGTAGGGATTTCCACACCTCAGGACACGTTTTCAGTATTAGCATGCATTAAATAGCAACAATAAGAAGATACTTTGCACTTTTGAGCCTGCTCCCAGTGTGAATTTCTGAAGAAAAGTTTAATCTCTTCACACCTGTCTTAACAGTACCATGGCCAAAAGGGGAAGGTTTGTCAAGCAAAAGCCACAAGATGAAATAAATGGAAGGTACATGAAATGTTCAATTCAACCCCCAAAATGTTCTAAGATTTCAAGATGGCTAAAAAGACTAAAATCAGGCTAAACACAGTTCATATGCAATTGATGGCTTTAGGTCCTGTGATCCTTCCAGTCTAGGGACTCACATTGGATTTGGAAGAGGAGTTTAGAAATGTGGTAGTTTTAGAAGCTCTGTTCCTCATTGGGTACCTGTACTTTGGGTGACTTTGATTTTGGAAAACTGCAGATTTCACTGCTAGCAAATTCATAACACTTCATAAACTCCTGGAACAACTTCAGGACTGAGAACACTTCAGTCCTAGAGGGAGGCAAATTTAACCATAAGTAATGAAAGGAGAAAACCTTGCCACCTCTCCCCTGCCACTCTCAGCATTACAGAATGCAGAACAGTAGCATCTTGCTACATCAAAAAGGGTAAAATACTTGAGGCACTTAGCCCGTTGGCAAATTATGCTTGGGGATTTCTAGATGAATGACTTGTGTCTGTGTTTACAGCCTTTCAGCAGAGTGCTCACTGTTTACTCTGGAATTAATCCAGGTCCATAAAACTAGTGATACATCAATGTAACAGATGTGCTTAAGTGACTCTGCATTATAAGGAGGATCCGCTTTAGTTACAAAAACTCAATAACCAGTTTAAGATGACTTTGACAACCCCAGTCTGTAATTTATCAGCCCCTACTGTACTAATTCCTGTTAGTGGACTGGTAGTCTTTAGTTCTAATGACTTCATCATTTCATTATTTGTCTTTTAAAAATATTTAAACTAATAAAGGCAACAGTGTTGGAGAATAATGTCCTAGTCCTTGACATAAATCTAAATTACTCCTATAATATCACTATGTTGAAAACAGTTTAATTTGTGTTCATCTCATATTTACAAATTGCTGGAATGTAAACAAAGTCCCTTGACCTTCAGGACACAGGATGGAGCCCAAAGCAACGCTAATGCTGCTCTCTAAAGGACCTACACAGCAAATGAAATGCAGGTGTTGTTTAACAACTGTAAATGTTGGCTTTAGAGGCTTTGTTAAGAGGTCACTGTCATTATCTACTTTTCCAATCAATATGTGCCTTGCTTGCAACATAACTAGGAATATTTGAGTTGAAAGTTTCTGAAACATGTCAGAGCTCTTTCAGAGAAGGTGGTATGAACAGCCATGTGCTAAATACAAAAAAAAAAAAAAAAGTCATCTATTTTAGAATGCTTTTTCTTCTTTTTCTTTGGTGCTCTCTATTGTGAAACCTCTATAATGTTGATCATAGAGAGCTTCTCTCCTCAAAACTAATAAAGTCATTACATTTATAGCAGAAGGTAGAACTCTAATGTCATAAAAAGGGCACTGACAGTTTTTGCTCTCCAGTTTAAAAGGTCTCTGTGTGTGAACTTCTGTCCCAGCCAGAGAAGGCCGAGAAGTGCATTTTTCATCCCATGTGAGTTTAGGGGCTTGGCATGCAGATGGATCTCCACATACAGCTCAGTAACTTTATACATACATTGTCTTAGTCTTGCTCATTTTTAAAAAAGCACAGTTAGAAACACTGCAGGTTTCATTATGTGAAGTAACAAGGTGTCAGATGGAAGCAAGTCTCCCATAAAACAGCATGGTTTGGGGTTTCCCAAACTCTTAGGCTGTTTTTGACCAGAATCTAAAATTTAAGCATGATAAAAAGTGAGGATACCTGAGCCCTTAATGTAAATATATGCATATTGAAATGATACATATTTGTAGTGAGAGGTCACGCTGTGCTATTACTCTAACTATAATATTCCTGAAACGCCTTCACAAAGCCAGCTGGAAACCTTGACATTTCATCCATATTGTTATTTATATACATATTTACTGCTGCCACCTGCTTGCAACTTGGCTCACACCACAAAGCAGTACGTTTCCCTTGTTTCATTATACTTTGACATTTCACTAGAACTACAGAGCTGCCCATTTCTCAGTTCCCAATTGCTCTGCAGCCACTCTTGAATTATATTGGCTTAGTAATAGAATAAAGATCTTTCTCCGTGGTAGGACTAACCTCTCTTTTCCGTACCCAGATGGTGCAAATCGCTGCTGGCACGTATAACAATACTAACACAGCTTCTGCTGCCTAAATGAACCCCCATAAACCCCACAGAGCTAGATTAGATTAGGGAATTGGGAGGTGAGGAGGAGGGCTGGCCAGTGGGCTCAGCTGAAAGAGATAAGGATTTGGTACAGGCTGTGTGTGGCTGTGATGGTGCACTCTTACGCTAATGCTCAGTGTGCCACTTCCTAGGGAAGAAAGCAAAATTAGCTAACAAAGCTAATAAACCTAATTTCATCACCAGTACCACAACATCCTTTTTTACTATTATGCAAATTTCTGAGTTATTTAATAGCCCCGATGCCTCATGAAAAGGCCACTTTCCAAGGAATCATGCTGGAAGGAGCAGACACCAGGGAACACCCAGACTGCTCGAATTTACCTTGGTTCTTGTTTCTCTCAGACCATGCAGTGCATGGGCCAGCTCTGGCACTTCTGAAGAAGGCTGATCACCCCTATCCACAGCCTCAGACATTTAAAAACACATCTGAACTTCCAGCTCCTCTGTGCATATCCCAGGAGGAGTGCCAGCAGCTGAGCGTGACGTGATGGGATTGAGGGAAGAGGCCCTGGGAGAACACTGAACCAGGCTGCTCTGGAGAACAGCTCACTTGGGCCAGTCTACTTGACAGACAAAAAATGTTTCTGTGTTGTCAGTCCAAGAGTCTGTCAGGAGCCTTTTTAAAATTACAAATGGAAAACTACAGCGTGAAAATCTTTACATGTGACACGAATCTTCCATGACTTCATCAAAGTTATCCTGCTTTACATTTAACACAGGCTAGAACACAACCTAGCATTCACATGTAGAATTAATTTTAAGGAACATCCTCAGTATTTAAAAGACAATAAGGTTGAGGGGGAAATATATATGAAAGAAAGATAACTAGTATACTAAAAACTATTGTAAAACTATGGGCATCTGGCATTTGCATAAGCCACAGAAAAAGTATTTAACATGTTTCTAAGATAAAACATCTGCTCTATCTATTTGCAAACCCTGTCCCTATGAGGAGAACAGAGGAAGGCTTCTTGTGTAGTTAAAAGGCCAACAGCTACAAAATGACTGCAGTAAGGGACAAAAAGAAGGAATGTATTGTAATTTTTCCAGCCCCTAAATTGACATGGCAATGGTTTTTCCTGCTGATTGAAAAGAAGGTTCATTAAAAAAATCCAAACCTAACTTCACTTAGTGTTAGAGAGCAAAGTGATACCTCAGGTTGCACCTCTAAATGAAACACAATGCAGTAACTAAGTGAAGGACTTTTACTGTTAAAATCAATTTAGGACTATACTAAAATGATCAGAACTACACATGAAGCACTTATTTTTGCTGTTGTCCTGATGACAACCACATCTCAGGACAGAACAGGAAAAGGCAAAGACTGGACATTTCTCACAAGGCACAGGCAGGAAAAGAAACCACAAAAAAACTCACGCAACTGAAGAAAACAATCTTCAGTTTGTAAACCTCATTTGTGTCTCAACTGGGAGTGAGCAAATTCACATTCATCATTCAGCCTCAAAATAAAGGCCAAATTTCAAAACACAGCTTCATTTCTAGCTTCTGTTGAGGCTCTGCAAAAAGTAAACTTCTTTTTAAAAGCCAATCATCCTCTCCTCTGAGAATTTGGCTTTATAAAAACTGCCAGGTGAGACAAGAGGACTTGGTTGTGCTGCTGAAGATAATCAGGTACACCCCAGCTCACCAGTGACAAAACCTTCACACACATCCTTCCTGGTGAAACCCCAGATCCTGGAAGGAGAAGCCAGCACACATCTGCCCCAAAGTGATCCCCACAGATCTCCCAGGAAATACACAAACCCTCAGGAGCTCCTGCCCCAGCCAGGGGATGGAAACCTGCCTGCCAAGCACTCAAAGACACTGCTGGAGGCAGGGGGAACCCCTCACGCTCTGCTAAGGAATCCAAGAATGTGAAATTGAGCAACAACGCGACAGGAACGCGCAGTTTCAAAGCTGCCTCTCTTCTTTAATCAACCCCTCCAAAAGCAGGTCTAACAGGAATGAAGGATTATTTTCCCTTGAGGTGTGCCTCCAGTCCCTGTCCTTCAGAGCAGCTGACATTGTGCTGCCCAGAGAACGTGGGAATGCTTCCCTGTGCTTGTGATCCTACTCTTTGGGCTGGCTGAGAGCAGCACTTGAAATCACCAAGAAAAATCACATTAATCAAAATTAGCAACAGAAGCTGATTATTTTAGTCTTCTTCAGAAATTACTTGACCAGCAGAAAACCTGACTTCATGTTTTTCTTTTATCTAGAAGAATTTCCTTGTGTCTCTGAAGAGTGTTAAATGCTTCTGTGATGACACCTCTCTCCCCCTGCTGTTTTGCTTTTGAGCCAGAGAAAATTTAAGAGAACTTTATTCCCATGAAGCTTTTCAAACATTGATTTGGAGACAGAGCTGAAATTCTAAATTTTAAAATGAAGGGCAGACTTTCTCTTCAGTCAAAGTAGTTATATTATCCATCTGAATCAATAAGATAGCATTTTTTGCACACCTCCTAAACTCTGTTCCTGTTTATAGAACCACATATCTGTGGCAAATTCAGCAGAAATTGCTTGGTTTAATTTCTAGCTGTAAGAAAAACAAATGCAGACACAGCAGGAGGTAAGGAGGGAAGAGCTGTGATAAAATAAGTTGAAGACTTGCAAAGTACTCAGGATATCTGAGGAAGAACAGTTAAGCAGTATGATATGACCTATTATAAAAGTGGAAAAAATAGGTTTGGAACTCTACCATGACTTAGCTCTAAAATGCAAGAGTGAGAACAGAAGTTATACACCATTTACTGAAACCCTAGAGTGAAATATTGCTACTCTTTATACGTAGTTCATGAAACAAAGTTCACTAGAACCTTGATGTGAAAAATTCTGGGCTGCTCTGGTATTACACAAAGAAAATGCAAAACATTGCTAAAACTGGAATGAAATCATTTGAAATTTTGATTCAGATGCTCATCATCTCATTTGATTCACAGATCTGCCATTTCTAATTGAAGCCACAGCAGATGTCTTGTAAGGAGGTCACTTTACCTACATTGACACATTATCTACACAATACCTACATCTATTCAAGTTGGTTTTGGTTAAGAACAGGCTTTGCAAGTATATAGTCTCATTTTCTCTTCTGTAATACCGCACACATTTGTGTTACCACGTTCTGAGATTCTCCCCACTACTTTAACAAGCCATTTTAGTAATTCTCTGCAGTTTTTGTTCATGTGAACATATTATTTCCTCATCCTATTTACCTTTTAAAAACCAAGTATTAGAAAAAGAAATAAGTAAGAATTAGATTAGGAAAAAAGGAAACAAAAACAATGTATGCATGGGAGAAATAAGATTTAGCAGCAGGCGAAAAAAGAGAGGATGAAATTAAAACACGGGAAAAGAAAATGTTGTACATGACACAGTAAGTCTTGCCTTCATTTACCATGACTTTGCATTTCAATTAAATACCATGGAGACATGAATATTATATTAAACAGGATAATCTTTGAATTACCTGATGAATGAATTTCTGCTATTTATACTTATAAAAAATGAGGAAATGGTAATGCAATTGTTAATCAGTTGCTCGACTTTATGGAGCAACATAATTTTAAAAGAATTATATCTTAGTTAATTCTTTTAATTTTAATTCCCACTAAAGTACTCTTTAGTTTAACTTTGCAAAACCCCAACAATATGTATTTATCTTCCTTCCACCATATAATTTAAAAGAAAATTATAAAAAAGACAAGGAGTCAAATTGCACTTGAGGAACAATGTAAAATGTTAATTCATCTTAGAAACATCACCTTTCCAAGAAGTTATGTTTTTCATACACTTGCCAAATAATACTTATACAGTGGATACAATACTTTCAAGCAGTTAAACTTTCACACTGTAGCCTGAGTGTTAAAAGCTGATGTGAAATTCAATAAAGGAGATGAAACCACATTTTTCTAACCACCTAAGCTGCTGGGCCAATCTTGTTGGATAAGTCAAACCTAAGAAATACTTTTTTGTATAGTTTTTTAATAGTAATAATAGATATAATGGAAACATCAAAAAGAACCTCTCAAATTGGAGAGAAAAAAAAATTTTATTTTAGTTTCAGAGCCAACAAACTGCTAAAAGAACACAATGAGAAATCCACGTTCAGACCACCAAGACAAGCCTCAGAACACAGAAACATCAAATGCTGAATGAGGTTTTCAACCCATCCGTGCATCAGCACAAACACAAGGTGGTCCCTGCAGGCCTGACCGCCTGTGCCCAGCGCAGGCTCTGGGAGTGACCACACCTGCCTGCAGCCACCGCCCTTCACTGACCAGTAACAGCAGCTGAGAGGGACCTGGAGAAAGCATCACCTACTGGCCATCAGGTCCTGCTCCTGACAAACCAAACCTCCCCTGGCCATGCACACTTCCTCATTTATCCAAGTTTGTCAGTACAACCAGCATGTGGCATGTCTTCTATTAGCAATCAAGTCCTACAATCCCTATTGACAAGACGGACAACAATCCACTCTCGTAAAAGATTCATGACACAACTTTGCACTCTCTACTGCTTGCTTTCTCATAAAACCAGTGCAAATCCCATCAAAAATTTAGCAGAACCCCTGCCTCATCTGTTTAGGCCTGAAGCTAGTTGCAGGGACAACTCATTAGGGACAAGCTCATTAAAACCAGCCCTGGAGCAAAAGCAGTTTGCAAGTCTCTTCATTTTTATTCACTTTCACCTAGCCATTGCAGCTCCTTGTGCTTCTCAGATACAGAGCTTCTAATGATAAGCAAGGCTGTTTCCAAGCTCATGCTACACCAAATGCAGCTCCTTCTGTACTCCAAAGCTAAGAGAGTTCTGTTCATTTGTAGGGCTTAGATGGTTCTGTATGGAAAGGCGGCATCAGGAAGCCCAGAGGATTCTCTTCTGAGTACACTAGCAAAAGGAACTGTGAGTAACTATCAAACACACACTAAAATCCAAAGAGAAATCAAGATGTGCAGAGCTAACAGTAGCAGATACACATGCCCTAGGATTCAGTCACATGAGTGCATTTGATATTTCATTTGGTGGTTTTAGTACATTTTAGTAGCTAAAAGAGGCAAAAATATTTTTTTTAATGGGAAAAAAGGGGAGGGAAAAAAAAAAAAGAAAAAACTGAGAAAATATTTCCTTTCTCCTTAATAATAAATATTGTTTAGATAAAGTCAGGGGGTTGGAGGTTGTTTACCTTTTCTGTCATTTGCAAAAGTTACTTTTGCCGTGAGCACCAGCTGGGGAACCTTGCTAATATTTTCTGAATTAAAGGTCTAAATTTAGGTATGGTAATAAATAGCCCAGTTTCAAATACAACAGAATCTGCAAATCATGGTTATCCACAGATCTGAAGACTGGTGATCCTAGGGTGATTGCAGAGCTTCCTTACTTCTGTCACGTACAAAGAGAACTGCAAAGGTCTGCCAGGATGGATTTCCACTCCTCGAGACCTGTGATGACAAGAGCTGGAGAGTCCTGCACAGGCCAATTTGTGCACCAGGAAAAGGAAAAAACTCATGGAGATCCAGCCTCGAATGTCATTTACTAAAAATGGTCTTACAAGAGCTCAATTCTAGCAAAAGTTGCTGCCATGTGCATGGCAGAGCTGTTCAGACACAGACACACACCCAGATAACACCTCAGGCTTCTGAGGAGTGTCTGACTGAATTTGGGGGAGCAAAGAGCTGCCAGCATGGCAAGTGTGTTCCGACAACTCCAGAGATCAGCTTTGAAAACCAACCAAATTCTACTTGCCCAGTTGTGCAGAAAAAACAAGAATGTAACCAACAGTCCAAGAGAAGCAACCCCTCATTCCACTGCAATCCCAGATGAATGGATTTAATTTACATTTTTGCAAGCGAGCTAATATTCAATAATGTATTTTCACCTTGCCTGCATTTTATATAGAGCGCTACAAACAGGATACTTTCTCATTCTTGCCAAGTTCATTCTGTGCTCAGCTTATCATGGTGTGTAACAATCTCATTGACAGTCTTCAGCCCATCACCCAAGGCAACACATCATCAAGGCCTGCAGCATTTTTCAAAGTCAAAATAAAAAAAAAATTGATTATTTTGCTTTCCTTACTTCTGTCCGACTATGCAGCTGAGTCAAAAGTATTTACTTAATGTGGAAGAATAAATTATTTGGAAGATCACAGGCCAAAACTGTCAAAGACTATAAAATCTGACATGCACCATTTTTCCCAACAAAAATATTATTGCCATGAAAACTATTGCTCAGATATAATTACTCTGCACATTGTCAATGCCATGAGCACACAGCACCTCAAGACAAGCAGGTAAACTGATGGGGTGTGAAGTTTGTTTCATGCAAAGGCCCTTGCCTGGCTGCTCAAGACACAGCATCACTTAGCCAGCATCAACACAATCGCTGGCACAGATCAACAGCCTTGCACACAATTCTCAGCTCTGAGTTAAACAAATCAGCCTCACCTTGCACCAAAAGGGAGTGGGACCATTTCATGGGTAGTTGAAGGAGCAGCTTAGAAAACAGGAAAGCACAGTTCCCATTTTTTATTGTTTTTTTAGAGAAAAAGCGGCTGTCTCTCCATTCGACAGTCTGCAGTGGGGGTTTCAATTCATTTACTTGCTTGAGTAAGAGGCACCCACACATTAAAATAAAGTCTTAGTCAGAAACATTATTAACCATGTTTTGTACAGTTTCCTCTGCTTCACTGTGCACAGGATGAAAGCTGTAACATTAATGCAACCCAAGTAATGAAATCAACTTTTTTGAAAAATGAGAACTTACAGAGCAAGCAATTTAAAATTAAAATTAAACAAGCTTTACCAAAAAAACCCAGCCCACTTTATCTAATCCACTATGCAAGTTTCCAGCATTCTGAAAACATTAAAAGGGCCATGCTTCTTCTTCTATTATTCTCTTGTGTCTCCATTAAAAAAATACCTGAAAGCTGCGAACCTACATGTCTCATAAAACCTTCTGCAGATATGGAAACTTCATAAGACATGAATTTGTAAAGAAAACAATGGCAATACAAATGCATTTAGAGTGAGAATAACAATGTTACTTTTGTCCTTTAAAAACCAATAAAATTTATCAAAAAAGCAGCTTAGCAACACAACTGAAATTCAAATGCTTTGAAATATAAATAAATATACATTGAATAACACTAGCTTTTTGATTCCTAGACAAATATTCTAAAACTTTAATCTTTCTAACAGCTTTTCAAAGCCACCTTAGATACAAATCTGCTTTTAAATTTAACTATAAAGTGTGAGAGGAGTGGAATACGGCTCATTGCCACATTAGCTCTACTTTTTTTCTAAACTATTTTCTTAGAAAAACAGGTGATTTCTCAGCTTCCAAGTAAACCATAAAATATGAGCAACTTTAGTGTAGAGCACTTAGAAAGGATGTGAATGCATCATATATGTCACTTACTGTGTGGGGGAAAATCTGAAAACAAATAGCTCTGGTAAGTTTTCATTACTGCAATACTGAGTGTTAACAGCATAATATCAATAAAACTGAAAGATGCAAATAGGTAATTTGGATTAAGCATTTGGATTACTTGTCATTAGTTATTAAGTCTTGCTCCAAATGAACTTGCTCTAAGGCACTAACTTATTTGCAAATACTGTGACTTCTTTTCCTGACAGAAGTCAAAATACACCAATGCCATTAGAGATGAATTTAGTGTGGGTCCTCTAAGCAAAAATGCAATGACTTCATTGAGCTTCATTACTAACACAACTTTGCCTCATTAAAAATTCCAAACAAACAGGTGTTTCACACTAGGTCTACTTCTAAAATTGCTTTCTTTTTATTCCCAGGGATACATCAAGAGCTGAGGGAGAATTCATGCAGTATAGATCAGTCAGGCATTGACAGCACATCACACTTTGACAAGCTGCTTGGCTCTGTTTAAAGTCTAAGTTAGGCCTTGGCCCATCAAGGCCATGGCTATTGAATTATTGACAGCCTCTCACTGTGGCGCAAAGGGAAAGAGTGCTACAGCCTCGGCTCAGTAAAGATGAAATGGAAACCCTCTCTGAAGCTTATTTTAGCACGTTAAAGGAGTTTTAATGGTCTTCTTTAAAATTCAGTAAGAGAATATATTACGCTGATTATATTTTCACCAGCTAAACAAAAAGTTTGGGATGCTGTGGAGATTATAAACGAAAGGAAAACTACACGAAGTATAAACTTGATCTACACCAAGAAACTGACTTCTGCTGAATTCCAAATTCACACCAAATCCTTCAGCTTTACATGCCTGACAATTATCACCATTTTGTGCTGTTATACCTGGTGCAGTCAAGGGTTAACAGTAATATGGAGGTTCATCATCATCCCAAAAGAGAGGCTGGCTTTTATAAGTGTTCATTTCTGCTCACGCCATTCAATCTGCAAACCAATGCAATGGCCAGTCCATGTTTCCAGTTTGCCAACCCCAGTAGTTCTCTCTCTCTTTTCCTTTCTGGTTATCAGAAGTGCACCAAGGGGTGTCAGTAAGGAACCAACCACCCCAAGCCTGGTTTGTTTGTTTTTCCAGCAGAACTCTTCTATAGGGTAAACCACCATTCCTCCACAACTAGCTGATTAATATTACCAATCCACATATTCTTACATAATTTCTTTTCTTCTTCAAATTTATACCTGCCAAGCTTTACTTGCATTTTAATAGGTGATGTCAGACAAGCAACAAGCAGAAAGTTCCATCTCAGGACTGTAATTTTAAATACAATGAGACTCACATCAACTGTCTCACAGACACACGGAAAATTATTCCACGTGGACTTCTAAAGTGCATCCTAAAAGCTTCAAAGAATGAGGAGGTTTTTTAAAGAATTTAAAATGATGCTCATCAGGGAGGGGGGAGGTGGGAGGGTGTTAAGCAATTTGTCTAATGTGACCCCATACTCATTTCTCCAACATCACTTCCAATATGCTGCCTCCTGTCAAATCAACAAAGAGAGCCAAACAGCACATCTAAATTTGCGTTCATTTGCCTTCTGCAGGATTATCTTTGCCACGTCAAGCATTATAAGTAAATCAAAGATGCTTCTCAGGGGCTGTAAGAGTGGGGCTAATCTCCAGACAAATATTTAGAAGGCAGCTTAGCCTGTTCTGGCTTTAATCGTTTCCAACTGATTTGACTTTTTCTAATTACAGCCTTTATGTTATAAAAGCCATTTTTATGTTGCTGAAGAGCAGTTTCACTGCAAATACATGAAATTTTGCTAAGTTTCTGTTCCCATGTTGATTATGGAAATGGTACTCTACAGCTTTCCTCTAATTAGAAAAAACACACTTCACACAGCATCAACAATTTTCAACATTAATAACACAGTGACAGTGTCCTTTTGTGTGTCTTTAAGTAACATCTCAAAATATGACACCATAAAGCCACCGTATCCCACTTGGGTATCATACCAGCAGCAATTTTCACATTTTTGCATATTATATTTATTCAAACACAGAACAGCATCTTTGAAGAAGCTGTTTAGTAATTTAACCTAAAAGAATAAGATAATTAAACTTCTGGATAGTCTGTGTTGAGGTGCTTTCCAAACCCATGAACTTGAAAAATTCTAACACTCCCACACAAAGCAAATTATACATCTCCTTTGACAAACCAGACTCCATGGCTACCTATTACTTTTAGTATTTACTTGCCTTCCTATCATCCCCATAATGAATGGCTGAGATAATGTAGTTTTGCTTTTCTTGCATCAACTCACAGACACTTCTGGCTGTTTAATGGAAACTAACTGCAACCCAAATGCTGGGAACAACAGAAATCAAGGCAGAGGAGTCACAGAACACATAGCATAAGTCCATTCCAAATTCTACACATTCCTAAGTAATGCTTCCCTAGAACAGGAAAGACCTCTTCATTTACAGTCAAAGCTGAGCCCAGAAAAAGCAGTTTTGATGAAATATAAATAAGGCATGTGATAATACAGATTATTTCTGCCACGACTTTATGCAACAGACAACTCTGAACACTGCAAACTTCCTATCTCCGTGCAGAAAGAATCAACAATAATATTGTGATACAATGAGAAAAACAAAAAGGGGATTAAAGGACTGAAAGTTGGTATGATTTTTTTAGTTATAGAAAAGATACTGTAGGAGTCAAAGCTGAAGGAAAAGTCAACGCTGAAGTTTCCACATTGGAGACAAATACGCTTAAAAATATCCACACATCACTTTCAATACTGAGAGTGGTCGAATTAAATTGCTGTAGGGTAAAAGAACACCAGGCAGAACTGAGTTCCAGAAGGCATTTACAGCATGACCTCTCTATGAAATAACAGGTAGCACTCTCACAGAATCTTGCATAGTGCTGTGACAACAATGTCTCCAAGTTCCTTTCATTTCTCCGAAAAATTTAGACTTGCTGACACAATCCTGTGAGGTGTCAACAAAAAGCATTTATATGTCCCCATTTGCTAGAATGGAGGGCATCAATTACTCAGGCATCAATTTTGACTGCTTTATTATTCTGGAGACTTGTTCCATAATAGCTTGTTATCCTTTTTGTAAAAATTAAAACTGTACTATTAATAACTCTTTGACAAGGCTTCAGATCTCAATTACATTAATAATAAATTCTTGGCTTTATGTGCTAGTTCCTCATCTTTTTCATCCATAACGAGACTTTGTAAAATTGGCAAAGAAACTAGAAAGAAAGCAAAACTATATGATATTCCTCAAAAAGAAAACTTTCTAGCCTCCTACTCTGTTCAGTTTGCAGATGTCCCAAGATGAGTAAGTACATTCAGTAACCCTTCTTGTTTTAATCTGAGTTTTGGAATGTTGGAAGAAGCTGAAGAAAAGCACCCAGAGAAGCAGCTGGAGCAGAGGGCTCCGTTGTTGTGTCTCTGCAGTGGATCCTGGGTTTGTGATTTAGAACTAGCAGACAGTGGTGGTTCCAGCACAGCAAGGAATGAGCTGTTTGTGCTCCAGGTACACTCACTCCTGAGCCACACAGCCTCCTGTGGGTGTTCCCCCACAGCCCCCTGGGAGTCTCTCTGTTCCAGACTGTCAGCCAGGTATCAGAGCAGTGGGGATGGCAGACAGCCAAGAGCCTCTCCCTAACACACTGCATAGATCCAATAAAAGAGCTTGGTTTGTTGTTTCTTTTTTTTTTTTCTTCTGAACTGCACATCTTCACTTCATTGCCCATTTTAACACTTGCACATTACATTGATAATCCTGTAGGTCCAGGGTGGAAACATTGAGGAACAGAAAATTATAAACATGATTACTCCTTTACTTGAAATATCCTCCATTGGGCTCGTTTTACACCAGTTCTGCGAAGACTGTATGGGGTCTGTTTGCAAACCAAATTTATTTTGGTTTACACCAACACATTTCTCATGGGGCTAATTATTCAAGACACTGCTATCAAACTCATCAAAGAAGCAAAAACTCTATCAATCTTACAGTTGTCCAAATTACGCCCTCAAAGTCCTGCCATCTTTAGTTAACCCTCAAAAGATAAGGCAGAATAATTTTTGCCTGTAGCTTTCACGCTTGAATCTCTAAAAGTTACCACAATCTAGATAATGACCATAAAAAATCTCAGGAAAGGATCAAAACTGATGCAAATGGGAGCAACCCAAAACCTTTTGCTGCTCTACAGAAAGAAGCATACATAATATTAGAATCAGTGAAACCAAGTCACTTTTCCAATGTATTAAAGACAAGAAAAGCATTTTCAGAGGTGATTATCTTCCACTTGGCTATCCCAGTACAATCTGGTGTCTTCTATTGCTGTGAGGAAATAGATTCACTGCTGTGAGGAAATTGAGGTCTTGATGTGTCTGGGAATAGAATTATTAGCAGACCCATGCTGACTGTACCAACTTTTTGGGTTTTTAAACCAGTTCTTCCTAAAGTAATCCCTCCTTAACAATAGAGTTTGTTTGGTACTTTTTATTTTAGTAAATATATGTTTTTCCCCCTCTCTCTAAAACACTAAAGAGCCAACATGCCATGTGTCTGCCCATCAGAGAAAAGGTAAAACTGGATTGTCAGACAGGACAAGTTTGTTATTAGTGAACTCTGCATCTTACATATATTCAGATGCTTTTACAGAAATAACTTTGCAAGGAGCAGAGGGGCTGAAGCTGATAAACAGTTACGGATTTTGAAAGAAAAAAAAAAAATCCAGATGTAGGACAGATCCATCTTATAGCCTACATCAACATCTCTCTGCAGAGGATTGAGACAAAATCTCAGCAAAAGGCACATTATCTCTCATCTACTTATTACTTGTTCTGTGCTCCTGAAGAAGAATCATTGACCCAAGAACAAAATAAATGCTCTCAAATATTGGCAATGGAGTTGCTAGAATTTTACACCAAAGAACTATTCCCCATTTTAAAAAAAGGCCATAAATTCTATGCAGTTTTTAAGCCATACCATAAAATTCAAATATGAAAAATATCCATGACACTCTGTAGAAGTTTTTAATGAACCTGAATAATGTTTTGGAGTCAAACAATCATCAGAATAACTTCTGCCTTAGACTATCAATATTTCTTGCTTACACAGGATTTTGTTTTGTTTTTGTATATACCAACTTCTGTAAGCTAACCATACGTCATTTCAGGAACAAAAAGAAAGAATTAAGAAATGTACCAAATTCTGCATCCTGACATGTTCAAACGGAAAAAAAGAAAAAAAAGGAAAAAAGGGTAAACTTTAATGTTATTGGGGAAAAAGAAAACACAACAAAGAAACACAACTTCAGACATTTAAAAAGAAAGTTGTAATGCATTCTACTATAAACAATTCTTCTGCTAATAGCTGGATAAGAAATCTTCAAGGTTGAGATTCCATTTCCATAGCATCAGCCACTGTCCAAACACATATTTGCTGTTTAATTAAGAAAGGACTCCCAATGTCCTATACAGGACATGCAAAGTTCCAAATGCAGCTCTGAGTTGTCCTGATTTGAATATAGTTCCTTTTTTTTTTTTTTACTTCTTTTCCTCCTTTCCTTTCTCTAATATTGCCATGACTCAGTGACGAGCTTGCAGGAGGGGCTGTTCCCCAAAGTGGTGCCAGTCCTGCAAGCTGCTCCTTGCCCCACTGGCCTCTTTCACAGGGACCCCCCAAACCTGCACAGGAACAGGGCTGAACAAGGCTGGGGGTTTGACTCTGGCCAAATTAACCTGCAGCAAATTGGTCAGCTGCACCCAGATGAGCTTCCTGACTGGCTCAGCGAGCAGCTGCACAAACACACAGGCACAAGGAAGGGCAGGAGTGCCCCATTCCTTGCAGAGTACCCTTATTTCTCCCGGGATGTGGGTGAGGATGGAGCCACATTTTTCCACTCTCCAGCAGAAACAGCCAGGAGAGTAATGGGAGGTACAAAAGAAGAAGATTCTATCAGCCCTTTACTGGTTGTCCTCTGGAGAGTGCAGATAGCAAAAGTGCCAGAAGTGCTTTGGGCTTTTAATTTTTAATACATGCTTAAAAAAAAAGTGGAAGTTCTCTAGGAGTTTATTATAAAAGTACCACAAGAGCAGTCAAAATACCAGCCTTAGTTGCTCAGTCATATCACTTGTAGAATCAGTGGAGCCTGCCCTGCCTCCCCAGCCCTAAAACTGTCCTAGCATGAACATTACAGGCCTGGCTTCACTGCAGCCCAGCCTGGGCCCCAATAACAGCACTGCCCATTGCACTGCAATTTTAAAAAGCCTTTTCTCAGAAATGAAACTCTAAAACCACTTGCCAACCAGGTCTCCTTAGATACACTAAAGCCTGGCCTCCAAAGGAGAAAAGAACACAAGTAACACCAAAGGTCACTGTTTGATGTTCCATGTCTGTATTACACTCCGTATTTTGCTACAATACAATTCAATTTTACTCTTAGAGACCAAACCAAATTTATTGCTGCAGAAATTGCCAAAGCAGACCTCTCCTAACCCCCTCCCATTTACCAGTTTTCCCTTTTTTTTTTTCTGAAACCACAGACTCTGAAAGCAGGACATCCCCATGGTATTTAACCAGCCATTGTGAGGCAAGGAAGTGCACTTTGAAGGCAGCAGAACATCAGTGTGCTAACAGGATTCCCTGCAAGAGCAGGAAAAAGTCCTGCACACCAATGCCACAGCTCAGGGGGGCTGGGACTGGAACAGAGCTGGGCTGGGCTGTGGGCACAGGGCAGATAGTCCTGGGAGCCCTGCACTCCTTGTCCCTGGACACACCTGGGTTTTCCTTCCAGAGCCTGGGCACAGGAGGCTGTGCACACAGTTTTCATCCTGGCAGCCCCACTTCGTGTCCTGAGCATTTCCCTGAAGTATAAACCACTTCCAGCCCAGCCAGAATGTGGGATACCCACAGCATTCCCCCAGGAGAAAACCTGTGCTGCATTAGAGGGAGCAGGGCATTTGTAGGACTCAAGGTAGGACTTTGAGGATGAAAGAACAAAATCCTGCAATGGCCAATTTTATAATTAATATTTGGGAAAACTGGAAGCTGTTAATATAATGAAATCTGAACCCATTCAGATTTCATCCATCTCATACTATTTTTTTTCACCTTTACCCATCATTAACAGTCTGGCTCCTTCAGGGCAGCAATTCTGTACCCTTCCATATCTGTGCATACTTTGCAAATTTCTAGCCTGCAATCACCAATTAAACACTGTTCTACTTCTCTGCCACAACTGCCCATTACCCCAAGCCTTCTAAAAAAAGAAAAGATGGAAAGAAAAGAAGTTGAACAAAGTTACAAAGTCTGTTGATAAGACATAGAAATCTACCTTTTAGATAAATATTTAAGTTTTAAAAATACAAAAATAATGCTTTCCCCTATCACAGTTACTAGCTAATGACCTAAAATAGTTTTTGCCTGCATAACTGTGCAAATCTAAAATTCCAGCTACTTCCACAACACTTCAGAAAAATCAGAGAGTCTCCATTTTCTACAAAAATGGCACAGAACAACAGGAAACAAAGGTTATTTTTCAGTGTAAAAATAAATGATTCGGCATTATTTCACCGCACAACTAAAGCACACTAACTACTTAAATAAACAAAATTGGCTTTAAAGACCTGGACATTCAGCAGTCTTACAGACATGCCCTGCCAGTTCTCAGCAATGTGTAGCCAAAGAGGCTACATCTATTTTCTATGGTTCTGCATCCAGTACCTTCAAAAAGCATGAAACCCAATCCAGAAATAGTTTTGTGAGGCCTTTATTATTATTATTATTACTGTTTTGCTTATGGTTTTATAATACCAAAAAGCTCATTAGCTTCTATATAATAGAATTTGTGATATTTTAATGTGCAGTATTTGCCACATAAAGAAAAATTGCAAATGAGTTTACAAGACAAAACAGTCTATTCATGTCTTCCATTTCCAAGAGAAGACAAATGATAGATGTTATTACTTGGCTCCCTTATAAAAATTTGTGGGATACATTTTTGCAGCCATATTAAAAATGAGGAACACAATGTACAATTGAAGACAAAATGTAACAACCAAAGAATAACAGGGTTCCTCAACAAAATGTTTCCTGCAAAATGGGTTCTGTAAGAGAATTCAGTTACATCCAGGATTCCCTCATGGATCTAGCCCAGTTCCAAATGATTTAACACAAGGTGGGAATTTTTGGACTAGCACACCTCATAATGGAAAAGTTTTACAATGTAGTTGACAGCTCCAGCAGGACAACAGTAATATATAAAAGGAAAAATAAGGAGCAGGAATTCTGGAGCGACCTGGTTCAGGCTTTGTTCCTGCCCTGTCTGCTTTGGCCAGCCAAATGAAAACAGGCACATAACCCTGGCACCAGGATTTTCCCATACTTTGTATTTCTCTTAAAAAATCCAAAACCTAAGCAAACAAACACCACCAAAGGAAAAAAAAAAAAAAAAAAAAACAAACCCACAGAGCAAAGCAATGTTTATTGTTTCGGCAGAAAATGTGTCCCAAGTCATTTCAACATACATGACAGACCTGTGGCATATTCAGAAATGGACACATTTTACAACTCCAGGATAGATGCATTTATTTATCTATACAAACGTGCACTGCATAGGAAATTATCTCTCAGCAGCCTGAAAGCAGAAAACTTTGTCCAGTTTTGTTTGTTTTTGTCCTGCAGGATCAAATTAGATCATTATAGTCATTACAGGTGACATTTCTGAGGTGTCTGTGGCTCTCAGTGCGATGAGCTGGCTGAGCCTGAGCCCACACACAATCAGTGTGTGTTTTCCTATATTTTAGCAGTCCATTTCCAATTGTTAACACATGCTAAAATAACTTGCACATATTACATGCTCTAAAGCTTGTAAGTAAAATATATTCACCAAGGTATTCCTGAAACACACCTTTGTCATCAGCAAAGTAAACCTCAAGAATAGAAAGGAGATAAGGAACCTTAAATCAGAGCAGTTGGACATTTCTCACATTGTATACCACTGCAGAATTCTTTTTAAATCCATTCCCAGAGTGTCTTTAGAACAATTTAAAATAATTAACAGCTCTGTCAATAAAGCAGCAAAGTATAAAACAAAATTTATAAAAGCAGAGAATTTAGGGTTCAGGGGGAAGATTTTGTATCATACCAAGAAAATAATTCACCCGAATCTAATCCTTGATGTATTTTAGAAGTGGGTCAAAATAATGAGCAGTAAATATTTAGAAACTTTCACTGAGGCCTTTTATATTCTCCTTCTTGTAAATACTACTTGGAAAAGTTAACTCTCCATTTCACTGATGCTGTTCTCACTTGCAAATGCATGCCATTATCACTTCAAAAGTATGACATCAGTTACCTGTCAGCAGGCTTGCAATTAAAGTAATGTTTAGAGAAAGTGGAGTCTGCTTGTCCATTGATGCAGGGCGACAATTGTCTGTAATTTTAATCGGGGTTACATGCATCTGCTGATAAAAGATGAGACCTGTTAGTGTCACTATTTTGCTTTCATCTTTAGATATTCTGCTTTTTGTTTTTTTTTTGTTCTCCAATATTAAAAATGCTCGTTGTGGTGTTTTAAAAGGAATCCCAAGTCACATTAAAATAGCGCTGGAAGCTGCACACTGCGATTAGATAAAAGCGGCTCTAATGCGTTAGGAGGTGTTGAGTTAATAGGAAAACAGCTTTGATTCAGTAGCCTCTGTCTGACGTGCCACTACAACAGAAGTAAAAAGGCAGTGGGCAACTCCCCTCTAATCACCTCCTGTTAGCTGCAACTATAGGCAAATTGCTGCTGAGGATTAAGTGGGGAGACTATCACAGGATCAGTGTCAAGCAGAAAAAAGACTCAATTTGTGAGCAATCATGACTCCCTAATCACTTCTCTAAGAGCTTCAGGAATTACTAACAGTAGTCTTTAGAAGCCTGGACACTTCATAAGCACCGACCTACAGAGATAAGGAATCGCTTTGGACCACAAAAGGTATGATTACCACAGATAGAACAGTTAAGGATAGAGATAATAAAATAAATGATGGCTGCAAAAATACCGAATTTGCCTTCACCTACACTGTACATCTTCAGATGACTGAGATTATGATGTATGTGTGTCAACATTGTGACTGCAAGCTGAGATAAGCTGAGGCTTGTATGGTTTGGAGGCAGCATTAGAACAAATCTGTCAGCAACAATGAGAAGAAAATGCCGTACTATTGCAATACTGTTCCACCCATGAACAGTGGAGGAGATTCTAACCAGAACGTATTTTCCAGCAGTTCCTACCCAGTTATTCCCTGTCGATTTTTTTATTCCCAGCTATTTTTACTTGTAGTAAAAAATACAAATAAAATGAACAACGCAAACACCTACTATTTAATTTGGAGACAATCTTATTGATATTGACTTCAATTTTTTTATGTATCATAACCCTCCATTAGATTATAAAGTTCAATAAAAAACACAAGCACTAGCTTTGTAACACCTGACAGATCTATAATTGTAGGGCTCTAAAAATCAACATGCCCAATAAATGCTACCATTTTAGAGATTACAAAGTTTATTCTCCCTTTGTAGTCTGAGTTGCAAAGTGATGGGCTCGACTGCTCAATCAAAAATTACTTTTCCTGCTATTGTTTTACATGACCAAATCCCTCAGCATCAAAAAGGACAAAATAAATGAATATTTAACCATGCTGCAAAAGAAGTACAACATAAGACATTGTCCAAAGAAAGGCATAACTTGATCCAGGCACATCAGGCTATTGCTCACTGAGAGTAGATGGAAATGTATAGCACATGCAAATGTCACAATGAGACCTGACTCACAAACACAGTTTTTGTGTTCAGGTTTAAATGTGTTTCAGCCACAGAAAGGAGCAGTTATAGTAAGAGCAAAAACAGTTCTTGAGAAATAAAATGTCTTGTTATTGATTCTCTGCTAAGAACAAGCCACAGCAGTTGCAGTGCTTTTGTTGCACTGTAAGCCAAAGTGTTCATGCACATCAAGACTTGCTGCAACAAACATTAATATAGAGCAAAGGGATAAAACACAATTAGGGCACAGCAATCAGTCAATGACAATTCCTTCTACTAATGCACTAATAATCTCAGAGGAAATGAAAATAAATAAATAAGCCAAACAAAAAAGCTCTGCCCCGAAGTCTTCCATGCATCTCAAACTTGAACTGGAAACAGCATAATAACATTATAAACTACCTTCTAGGGCCCTTCCACAGAAAGGTAAGAATTCCCAATAAAGAGTAACTGAAAATTAACAATGACAACCTGTGCACTATGCAGAATTATGAGCAATATTATTGAAAGAACACCAACATACACTGAATACTGAGACTGTTATACCAGCTCCCTTACAGCATACACTTGTAAAAAACTGCCAAGAAAAAGAATGCCTTAAGTTTATAAAATAATTCCTTTCAGCTAAATGCTAGAAGACATGACATAGATGGATTTTCAATATTTAGATGGGATTTGGATTCATTGTTTCTTATGGTACCCTTCCAACAGGAGATATAATTCTATCATAGAATGTGCTTAATGCCTGTATGTATGCTGGCTGTGCTGGCATTAGGTAAGAAATCTTTTGTCTTTCTTGCATCAGTGCTTTTAAAACACGAGAGAAACTATAAATACGCATTTTATTTTTTTTTAATAGAAGTTTTAATTAAAACCAGTTGCAATGCATGCTATATAACTCCAAAATAGCTATATAGCTATATTATTTTTCTTTCCTTATCACTTGAGAAGTATGGAATAGGTTAAAAAGTACAGCAGCCCATCCTACCTTCAGCAAAAACCACGAAGAGTGTTTTCTTGAAGCACTGTCTGCTCCTTTGCCAAACAGAACTGCCAGTTCTACGTGCACATACATATTTATAAAATTATTTGGTGCTAGTTTACCAACACTTTAATTGTGAAGTTCTGGATATTTTGTCATGTGCTGCTATACAAGAAATTTGTGATATTTCACTGTGAATTAACAAAAGCAAAATGTCTTCACGCTGCTATTCGAATTTGAAAGAACGAAACACATGGCACAGTATTACAACACAGCAACTTCGCAAAACTCATCAAGCCCAGCCAGCAGCGCTCAAATGGAGCTGTTCCATCCCCCACCCCGTTTACAGGGACTGGACACATGACCTGGTCAGCGAATGACGGGCGGGACCCGCGGGGGCCCCGGGCCGCCCCGCCCGTGGGGCGCTCGGCGCTGCCCGCGCGGCGGGAGCGCTCCGCGGCACAGCGCGGAAACCGCCCGCTACTTGGCACCGCGCACCGAACCTTCTGTGCGCTACGAGTCTTGGAAGAGCCTTCTTAAAAAGAAAAAAAAAAAAAAAAAAAAAGCCTTCTTTAAAAAAAAAAAAAAAAAAAGGCATAAAAACCCCACGAGCATCACCAACAAAACCCCGCAGTTTGTCCAATTATCTACCATTAACCCCCATTTTCTCTCCACTTGCACCCTCTCTACGCAAGCAAGGTTTCTAAAGGGCCAGTTTTAATGAGCTGGAATAAGGAGAGGCAATGTTTGTCTGCCCATGCAGTGCAGTGCTCTCTAAACTAACAGGCAGACACTGCAAAACATTTCTTGCCTTCTAGGTCAGCATTAACTCTAGTTTTAGCAGTAGTAGCTAAAGGCAACTGTACTGTAATCAAGCATCTCAGGGATGGTTTTCCTTTTTTTTTTTTTTTGTTTTTTTCCTGTCTGTTGCTGCTTCTTTGCAGAATCCCCTGTTTTAATATACAAACTCACCCCACTGTGAAGTAAGCCCTTGCAGGGTTGGGTAGCCACGAGAATATTAGTGGCTACTGGTTAGCTCCATGGGAAGGAAAAAAAAAAAAAAAAAAAAAAAGGAAAAAGGGAAAAAAAAAAGAAAGAAAAGAAAAAGGGGGGGGGAGAAAAAGAAAAGCTTTCTTTAAAAAAAGGAAAAGCGTCAGGGGTATGTGTAAGGGAAGGGAAAAAGGATGGAAAATTAATAATCCAACAGGCAGGTTCCCTCAGTGTTATTAATCATGCTGCTTCTCACAAGCTAGAGAGGAGCTGAGATTTGCACATGGGAGGGGAGGGGAATGTTCACTATTGGCCAACGAGCTCATTCCTATACATCTCAGCCAATCCTTCTTTTTTCCTTTTTTTTCCCTCCCCTCTCCCCCTCCCCCCTCGCCTTAAGGTACAAATATATCTGAGAAGCAGTTACAAAACCCTGGAAGATGAAAAATCATGCTCCCAGGCTAGGCAATGCTTGGTCCAGTTAATACACTATAAACTTTATTTGAGCTGACTTCTCATTTGATCCCCTTGTGACAGGGTCAGTGAACGGCAAGCAATTCCATCCCAAATCATGCCATAATCGAATTGCTGCCTATTTCCCGAACCTATAATGAAAAAGGCAACCGAAATAATGCAGGTAATGTTGGCAGCCTCCCCTTGCTGTCGTACATTATTACTGCCGATTGCTTGCCTCCATTTCCCCTGTACTCTAACAATGAATATATTTCACAGCTCACTTGCTTTCCTGTGTGGGTGGTATGGCATAGACACCTACATGATATGAAAGAAAATCTAAAACAATAGGGTTTTGTTTCTGTGCACAGCACCTAACAGGCTGCTGGTAGGAAAGGCAATTTTGTCAAACTGCTACAGGAAAAAACAGACTAGTGAGGCTTAAACAAGACTTGGGGTAAAAACACCACCCAACTTCTTTTTATCTATTTAACCTCAGCTTCATCTGATCATCTACATAATGATTCAAGCATTTATTGGCACTTTTAAAATAAATTGCATTACACAGCTGCTCCTAAAAGGTTATTTTAAAGTTAGGGCTTCCTAAACAAACTACTCTGGAGACCCAGGAGATATTTCTCTGCTAATAGATACATTCTAAAAGAGCCACGTATTAACAGCCTGAGAATTAGCTCTACTCGAAACAGGAGAATTCACTGAATTATCACAGCTCCTGAAGCAAAATCTGCAATCTCTGCTCTCAGCTATCCTCTGCCTGTAATGACAGCAGGACACAGAGCAGAGCAAGAGATGCAGGGTTTAGGTTACAGCCTGTTTAGCACTCCTGTCCACTACCAGCCTAGACCACGAGTGCTTTGAAAAACCCAGACTGGGGCTGCATAAAGCAGGCAGTAATCATGAGGTAATTACATTTTCAAATGACATAAATTAACCACAATTGTGAGAAATATTCCCTTTGATCCACCGCTGGATGGCATAAATATGACTGTTTATATAACCTCTTACTTTGAATCTCACTTTAGAAGAGTTTGAAGCATGAAGCACGCAAAGCAAAGACTTATATAATGAACAGAAAATGTATTTAATAAGGACAAGGCAATACTCCACTGCATTTCCCTCAAAAATGCACACAATGAAAACCAACATGGGTAAGAGAATACAGCAGTATCCTATGCAAAATCCCAGTGCTGACAGCCTTGAACTCTGCTCCAGCCTGAATTCAGACCTCAGTTTCTACCCAGTCCATCACCCCATGCCAGGGCAAACCACAAGGCCAGACCAAACGGGAAATTCAGCCCATGTTTATTCCGACCTATGAAGACATTTCAAAAAAAATGCACTCACCCATTTTACCATAAATCAGCATCAAACATTTGGATCAAGTTATTTATCACCTCATGCCCTGACATAAAGAAGAAAACCAATTTTAAACGTCACAGCATTGGCACCTTTGATAATATTTACAAAGCTAAACACTATGGTGTACAACTGAAGATTTGAATGAGAGCACTTAACCACATGACTTTCAAAACACATATTTTCATTTTATCTGGATTATAATTGCTAATAAATGATGTTTTCATTAATTGGCCAGAACCCTCATTTCATTATCTCAGACACGAGAAACAGGGACTGTAAGTAGGCATTGTAATTTTAAAGTAATGCAATTCTTCATCTGACTAGAATACAATATGAATATTTCACTATTTGAATGAGTCTAATTTTTCACTTCCTGCTCAGGCAGAACTGATTCGAGACAGCACTCCATTTTTTAAAAAAATATGCATGGGTTCAAAAGTGCATGCCAACATATGGACATAGAGTAATTCTTTAAAAACTCAGCACTGGAGGCTATGAAGAGCAGATCTTATACAGCAAAAAAAAAAAAAAAAAAAAAAAGATCAATATAAAGAAAAAATTGTTCCAGATGTAATTGAAGTCATACATTTTTACATGACTTCTGCTATACACCCAATTACTGCTATTTATCAAACAGCAGACAACATTGAACCTGGCAGCATAAAAAACAAATTTTACTAAGTTAGGAAAAAAAGAAAAAAAAGAAAAAAATCATCAGAAAGGGAAGGAAGAAAGATACAAATAATAAATAATTCAATATTCCTGAGGAAAGCTCTTGCAGAAAAGGCCTGACTGATTCAAACATCAGACGTGAGGCTGACAAGAGATATATCGATTTAGACAATTCTATCATTATTATTCCAGCCTGAGTCCTTCAGAAAAGCTGTTCTTTTTGCCCCTGTTTTTATTGCTGTAACTGCCAACCTTTCCTCTTCTACCTTCCTCTCTTTGAACTTGGATTCATTATGGCTTTATTCTCAGTCTAGCTATAAAACAGTAAGTAGAAATCCTGGTTTCATCTATTTGAAATCTAAGTTCACTTAAAGATACAATGGTGGAAAATATTTGCTTTATGTACATGCTACTTCAATGCTTCCTTAAAATAGGTCAAGTGCTTCTTGAAGTTTCTAATTATAAGAACAGGCCTTCGACTTCAGGATTAAATACATCCAAGATGACAGCACTGTTTAGCTCCAGTTTAACTTTGCTGAATTCAGACCTTTACCAAACCTACAAGTGACTGCCCCTAAGTTAATATGTGGACATAAACTGTTTTTTGTACACAAACTGATGTTTTAAGTTTGTTTTCTCTATCTAAATAGCACTTCACCACTGTAGTTGTTCTCCAAAAAAAAACCCAACCAAACAGTGAAAACCCAACCCAAAATCCTCGTAGGTCAATGGAAATGAGTAAAATGAAGCTGTATAATTACTGGAAGAAAGCATTCCTCCATTAGGCATCTGCAAGCAGAACTATTTCTTTGCTGTTCGATGTGTTAATTACAACTGGATAGGATATGCCACAGAAAATTAACAGTCTTGCAAAGACATCAGAGGTAAACACACAAAACAGGAGCTGCTTAAGGGTCAGGAGAGCAAGTCAATTTTGAAGAAAGATAAAAGAACTGTCATGTATATGATTGCTTATGAAAGAGAAGAGGGCAATCCTGCCTTGTTATCATCAGTTAATTAGGCACTACAGTCAGGCGTGCATACGCTGCAACATTTGCCATGGTAATCAAATGTATTATTCAAATGTGAAACAAAACAAAAGCAACGGCAACTCTGACAGGGGAGAATGCAATCTGCCCACAAAAAGGTGCTGAATTAACTTTATCTGTTAAAAGGAAGCTCAGGAAAATGTTACATCAACTTTCTCAAACCGCACTGCCTTGAAATTCAGACTGCAATTCTGCTTCTGAAGAAAATACTCTTTTCCAAATTTGATTCACATGTGAGGTGATGACCTTTGCAAGCAAAGACAAGGGTAATGAAAAGCAATTGATAGTGCAGTAGGATTCTGTTATGTCTTTAATATAAATATGACACTGAGACTAACAAATGCACTCTTGACAAAGCAGGCAATCTCCTGAGTAAAAAAAGAAAAAAGAAAGCAATATACCACATTTTCCCTGTCCTGAGCCATAACTGCAAGGAAAAATAAAACTAATAACTGCTCTGCAAATGATGTGATGACACCATGTGATAACTACCCTGTCTCAATAAGGCTTCTACCATGTTACTGTACAACCAGTCCTTTCTCAGTTTGTACAAAATGGATGCTTTTTGGTGCTATTTTTATTTGACTGGAGAGAAGACATCCAATACTAAGTTTGGTACCAAAATTAGGATCTTTGCCAGGGAATGACAACAAGCTAATGCCTTCTCATGTCTTAATATTAAACTTTTAGACAACATAATTTTTGGATCATGTGTTTCCTTTACACGAGATTGGCAAGCAAAATCCCGCTGGACTTTTTTCACCTTAAGCAAGCTGTGTATCCCTAAAGGGGTGACTCTGGATAAAAGGTAAGCTCCCTGCTAGGACTGTGGAAAGGGAGAGCAGGGCACAGCTCCTCAGGAAAACCTGGGGGAATTGGGAGAGCTGATTAGCTCCGTGTCTCCAGGACGGTGGTGAAGGACCTGGGGAAGATGGGATCAGTCAGAAGCAGGAGCCTCTGAGCCACCATCCCATGCTGCTTTCTTGAGGCTCCCAGTTCCTGCACAGCCACGCCATGAGGGAACCTCTGAAATTGTGATAATCTCACAGTGCCTTATCACCCCCTGCTGAAGCAAAGAAACAAACCCTCAGGGCAGGGGCTCCTCTAACAGCACCAGGACTCTGAAGTGGCAGAGCAGACACAGCCCGTGTTCTTGAGCACTCCCTGGACTCCAGACCTACTTCTGCAAGACTAGGAAGTAACTGATACTTTTTCACACTCATTTTGTAGTTCTTCAAACATTTTCCAATTTCACATTCTTGCATAACAACTATGGCTTCCTTCTATTGTGCCAAAAAAAACCACTGACAATACAATAAAGAAAAATATCTTTGCTGAGTGGGCAGGTACTGACCAATTTCGATGATTAAATTATTCTGCAAATATGAATGAAAAGAAGTAATAAAAATACAAAATTATGTAGCAGAGTATTATCTATTATGCTATTATTTTGAAGACAGCTGCCATCAAAAGATATATATCCCTAGTGAAAATCAATGCAAATGGAATTTATCTAACAAATCTGTATTATTTTTTTGAATGTCTCTCGTTTCCAATCCCTCCTTTTCCTGCACAATATTCTCAGTGTTTGACCATCTCAATCAAATACTGTAGAAGAAAATAACACGATACAGAAGTCACTCTTCTGATCAAATTAGTCTAACATGGATCAATATGAAACCTTAGTGCATCTGCAATCTCAGAGTCTTCAGTGTCCAGGCATTCAGTAATCTGTGAGAAAGAAGTAATATCTGTTTCTTTGACACGGACATTTTCTTTTAGTCAGTCTGTCACTTCCCATTTCAGTTAACAAAATGTTGGATGCAGCTCATCATTGGGCAAATATTACAGTCCTATAGAGTACAAACTGGGAGGAATTGTTCCAGACTGAAAATTTAATACAAAAACAGTTCTGCGAAGAATTCCACAAACTTTAGAAGACAGAGATACATAAATGTGAAAACATAACACTACATATACACCTTATTTTTCCACAAACCATTCAGAAATGTTTGAGGTTTATTTTGTAAGAAAAAAAGTATAATAATGAAAGACATGTAAAACAGGGAAAAAAAAAAAAAGCAGCACCTTGAGAAAAGAAAAGCAGCAGCAATACAACCTCCTGGCCTTGCAAATAGGCCTTGTTTTACCTTCTAATCAATGCAAATATTTACTGTGATCAGAGAGAGACAACCTGGCTACTAAATCAGTTAAACATTCATCTTGCTAATACAAACAGGTATGTTATCATAACCTAGAGATGCAGGCGTCCCGTGGTCAGTGGACAAAACATCTGGACTGGTGAGAGGTGTGGGGACATAGAAAGAAAACAGCAATCTGCAAAAATAACTCCATTTATTCCTCTTTACATTTTACAGCATTTCCAACTGTCAGATTTATGTAGCTGGAATCTGAAGTGCAAATGAAGCAAATAATGCCCATCCAAGATTCACACTTGACTGTGTGTTACCCACTTTAAAACTGCACTGCCAACTGTTCCAAGACTCCCTGAAACACCCAAGCCCTTTACCAAGGATGAACAGCACCACTCACCCCATGAAAGGTCATACCAATATTTGCTATGTAAAGAGAAAAACAGATACATATGGAAAATCAGGAGCATTCCTGCCACCTGAAAATTGTTGAAACGTGAAATTAAGACAAAGAAAATGTCCTTTCTTACTATTCTACCTAGAAGGGAAAATTAAAAAAGAAAGAAAAACAAAACAAGCTTTCACTTTTCACCCCATAAGGCACCCGCACCCATTACATCACATAATAAAATTTGTCAGAATTTGCTTTGTATCCACCCAAACTTATTCTGATTTCTGCTTCAGTGTCAAACTCCTTATACTACAGATAAAGAAGCAGTGAAATTTTAAGAGCAGTACACAAAAATATTTCTATCTTAAATAATTCTCATCTTAGAGTGCTTTCCATTTAAAAAACTCTTTAGTTGTAATGGAACTCACTTCGTAAGTGTTCCACACAACAGAAGATGTGTCTTAAGTAGCAGAAAGTCATTGATAGCATGTACAAGCATCTACCAATAGAGCTGGACTTCCATATCTTCATAATTCACAAATGTTAATTAAAACTCTGTGGAAGATCTCCAAGTATAACGCCTGAATTTTTAGATTACACGACACTTGAAAAGTTCAAATAGCCCACATCTTACTGATGCACAACATAAAAAATGGTTTTCAAGAATAAGGGTCAACATGGCATTGCAGTATTATTACAAGGAACTCAATTTACTGTTTCAGCCTCTTCATTTTAAGATATTGCAGTTTTATCAATTTTTTTCCGCACTTTAATTTGTTTGATTATTAGGCAAATACCATATCAAAGCAGTGAGACTAAAGAGAAATTTCACGCTCTTGAACTTCAGTAAGAAATGCCCACCAGCAAGAAAGTGAATACAATGCAATCTTGAATTGCCAAGGCTCATCTCAGCCCCAAAGAGAGCAGGTGGGTGGTGCTTAGAAAAATACAGTTGTCTGGAAAGACTAAGTGCATTATGAGAAGCTTTTCTTTCACAGGACTATTATTTCCTGATTATAATAGTGTCACCTGATATTTTTTCTACATCAGCAGGAAATAACAACACTTTGGGATTTTAAAAATCTCTTTGAATGTGTAAAATAATTTAAACATATGGTGTTCTGCATTATCTTTCAATGGGATTGTGCTCCGAGTGGGTATGGATATGATTATAGCATTAGCTTTTCCTCTTTTGCATTTAGAACATTTTTCCTCTGCTCATGTTGATAGGAAAAAAAAAAAAAAGGCTCCTCAATCCACTAAAATAAATACTTCTGTTATATTCTCTTGCTCCAACAATGAATAAAGCAACCATGCAGGTTTATAATATCAATTCACAGGGTTCTTTCTGCTTCAGTGAACTGTTTCTGAAAGGTTCAGAACAAAGCTACAGGCAGATCGGACAAAGCTGCTGTAACAGGATTTACATTATACTCAAACTGATAAGACCACATCAGAGAACTGCTCAATCTCCAGTCCCTTTGCTCAGAGTGGCACGAGGGCTGTAAGGATTTTGGCTCTCAGCACCTGATCACAGCATCTGTATTACACCTACCAGCTTAAACGCCGATCCAATCTCACCTCCGTAGGATAATTTAAATTTCCTCTTGTTCCTTTGCACCGTCTTTATCAAGTGCATTGGGATGGGGATAAAATGGGATCCCAGGAAAGCTACAGCAATATTGAGTTATCTACTGTACTCATGTGGTTATGAAAGGGAGCAAATTGCCTACATACTAACATCTACTGAGATCTAAAGTAATTAAAATATTCTATATTCAAATCATTAGTTGACACTTCTGGGTGGAAGGAGGGAGATCGCATCTCAAGGGAAAGCAAACATAATTCTTAATAAATAATTAATTAAATAGCACCAGGTGAAGTCACTGCCCTGGATTTCTTACAAGCAACGAGTCTTTGTGCAGTCTTAGCTACAGTCACATTTTTGAACGTGTTTCTGCTTCAAGTAACTGCAACATTTCAGGTTTTTCCTTCCTTCTCCCTTAACCACCTTTATCTTTGCAGCCCACACAGATTATGCCAAACTACCCCAAAGAATCCTGGTTTCCGCGTTTCTACTGAACATTCAATAAACATTCAAATACAACACATTTGTGCACAACAATAAAGTGAAAGCTTTAATTAAAGCACAAAAGAAAACATCACGGCATTTATAGAATGTAAAACTGCCATTCTAGAGATTCCCAATTACCTGCTAGAGGTGATTCCCTCAAAGTTCCTGGCTCAGTGCAGTACCTAACACAGGTTTTTTGCATCACCATCACAAGCAGTCACTGGTTACACCTTTTCTGGCAACTAGTTCTGTCCACGATCCAGCCTTTTTCACTTAAACCATAGGAATAGTCGAGCAACAGTTCAAAAACAAGAACAGCAATTAAAATGCACATTGCTTTTTATGCCATGAGCACAATGGCTGGACTCACCAGGGAGGCAGGATGGAAACTGCTCTGCGCCAAGGCTCGGAATCGATTCCTGCTGCCACCGAGTGCTGTTAGCCTGAGCATTCTGCACTGCACTGTTGTGATCAGCCACAAGTTTGGGGCTCTTATTACCTCAAGCAAACCTTGGCTTCTGGAAGCACGTTTTCTTCCCAGAATGAGACAAACCCTGAAACACAACTGATTTGTGATCTGCAAAACTCCTGACTCAGCAAGACAGAAAGCAAACAAAGGAAAGAAATGTCTCTACCAAAGGTGATAGGAATAGAGGGTCTGTAGGAACTTTGCTTATTGGAATGAAAAAATCCCAAACCCACCAAATACACAAAATTAAGTAATTTGAACATCTTGCTAAAAGGACACCCCATCACCCAAAATTAAGACAGCAACATAGTGGAATGTACGGTTTCAATGAATGGTTAAACCAGCATATTTTTTCCCTATAGCCTGTGAGAGAGTATCTTCCTTTCATAAGAAAAAAACAGATTTTTAAGAATGCAATACCCCATAAACAATCAACTCTGTACCAAATTGTTTGATTCCTGATGTTTAGTCACAAAGAAAAGAGGAATGCTCTTAAATCTGTAGGGAAGGTGTTCCTGCTTTAGAAAAAAGGTTTTAATGCCTGTGTTCATGAAAATGTACACACTTGTTCTGAGCAACTTCCACTTCAGTAAACTTTGCCTTGGCTGTATGTTCTTTGGCAACACCTGGTGGAGTTTGGGTAAAACTACAATAATATTGTAAAAGAAAAGTTACAGCAACTCTTGGATTTTTTAATCTAAATGCTTCTGAAGAAGTTACTTAAACTGTTCACAAAATGCAAACCAAGTTAAGAGGAAACAGTTTCTTGGGTTTCACAAAACATCAGTGGGTATTTTTATAATATCAAATTCCATACTACAATAATTACAATAACTAGCTTTGATCTTGAGATTAGTAGCTAGCTTGTATCACAATATTATAAGGAAAAAAGAAAAAAAAAATTTTAAATGCCTTTTACTTAATGGAACCCAGAGAAAGTAAAAGATTTCATGTTTACAGTAAGTTAACTGTCACTCACAGCAACAAATCGAGGAGCTGTCATCTCTGCACAAAAAAATGTAATGAAATAAGGGACATGGTTTAAAAAGGCATTTTAAAGTCAAGTGTCTGACTCAATTTTGTACTTTCTGTCAATGCCTGGGAAAGTTTGTCTATTTAGTCATTAACAGACAGAAGTAATTTCAACTGAGCAGAAAACAAATATCTGCTTGTGGCACAGACCTTCTGAAATTATAATCCATCAAAAACTATTCACATGGTGGGTGGGGAGGAGGCTTCTCCTCCATGTGATAGTACAGGGAGTATTGAGCAAAATATGACACAGGGGCTGTCAAATTAATCTCGTTAGAAATACTGTAATTAACAGAAGGGAGCCCAACATACTTATCACAGTCAGCCACTTGTATTCAAATCATGCTGAAGAGTTCTGAGGCCCAGAAGCATATTTCTTGTTTTCCTTTATCTTTGTTCCCCTATCAAAGTACTAAAACCCAGCAGCATTTTACCCCAAGAATAACATTGAAAGAGAATTTGTCATTTATTTTCTCTTTATGCAGCCTAGTAATAAATTAATGAAGAAATCTACTGACAGGTGAAATTATCTTTTATGGAAGACTTTCAGCTTATTAAAACCTAGGTTAAAATTAAACATGATGCTAAGAAAAAATCGTACGGATGGTCAACTTTCTTTTATTGGTACCAATCTTCTATTGAAAACAATTTTAGATTCTTATATTTGGAAATACACTATCTCCTTTGCAAATTGGCTGTGAGATGCCAAACATTTTTGTCAAGCAATGTTCAGAAATAGAGCGTGGGATTACTCTACAGATGTGAAATACCTCACAGATCACTGCCCATCATTCCAGCCTGTCTCTGATACATTCATTTTACAAACAGATATAATGCTGCAGGTTGAAAGCTAAGCCAAGGTGAGGCACATGTCAATATGTTATTAAAATATCACCATGACACAGAGTTTAGATGTAAAGCATTTAAGCATAGAAGTAACACTATCCATTTAAAAATTAGGATCTAAACCTCAAATTAGGACCTAAACTTTAAAGAACAAGCCTGCTTTTAATTTCTCCAATGCCTTTCACCTGAGCATGATAAAGCACTTGGCAGTAATTAAGGAATTGAACTTGCAAGAGGTCTGGAGAAGAGTATAGAGATCACTTAACCTGCCACTGAAATGCAGCCACCTTTTAGATGAAGCAGAGATGCACCAGGACATCCTACAAATGCTTTTGAAAGAAAAGGAAGGGAAAAGCCTGTATCATGTTAAAAAAAAAATAAAATCTAAGTTACACCTTTAGTGTCAAGTTGTGATGTTTCATAACCAAGAGCAGATGTGATTTCAGCATCCTGTGGTTACCAAGAACCTGAAGTAAAACTTGCTGCATGTTTTCTATTCTGCTGGAAAATCTGAAAGCTGTCTTTAGCAATAGATTCTTTAATGACTCAAGACAAGTGCAGAGTGATTTCAGCTTTGGGTCTCATAGTGCAGCATGAAGTGTGCTGAAGGTAGAGCTCAATCTTCATAGCTGCACATTTCCACATTTCTGATCATAGAGAGATGCCTCTTTAAATTCTGCAGCTCAGAATTGTGAACATCTGAGGGAAATACATTTTTCAATTAACAGATCTGGGCCTTTTTTTTTTTGTTCACACTTCAACTAATTTAAGTGGTATTAAAAAAAACCCAAAACAACAAGACTGTTGCAATTCAGATCATGCATATCCTTCATTTACTTTAGAGCTGCCATCAGAAAATGGGAGCAAGGTAGTAGACAAAAGGTCCAGCAACTGAAGTATAAGATTCAATTCCTTTAAATGCATTTAAAGGCTCTAAAAGCCATGTTATAGTATCTTCCCCAAACCATTCAGTTTCTGCTAGATTTAGCACTTTTGTCCCTTTGTATTCGCAGACTTCACATAGCTTCTCCCAGGCTGGCAGGCCAACATATTAGAAATAAAATGCAATTCTGGTATCTGACACTTCAATTTAGCTTCTTCAGTAGCAAAGATCATCAACTGCACTGCTTTCTCCCATGACAGAAGATCACCTAAATATCACTTAACTGATGTGAGCTCTGTTGGTAATGCATACACTGTCTCCCCACTACATTACCACCATGCTGCCTAGAACAAAAATCAATTTTTAATTGACTGGATTATTTGAGGAATGTGGCCCATCCACTGTGCACTGCTGATAGGAAGCCATATGAAGAGAACATCACAGTTTTTTTCAGTACTACCCCTCCATTATTCTCTCTCCTGGCTAGCCAAGTGAGGAGTCTAAACCAGAGTCCAAATGAAAAAATAAACCACTGACACAGGAAAAACGATGAGTTTTTCATTGAAATGAAAACCATACAAAGAATGCAAACAAATAAAGAACACAGAGGACTAGAGAGGACTTGAAAAAATCCTTTCAAGGCACGGAAAGTCAGCCAATGGGTTATACACCAGAGTATCAAACCTGCAGGGTCCAGGAACAATCTGCAATTCCTGGGCCCAGCAGCGGCCAAAGTAGGATTTCTCAGCTAAGTACCACTCCTGCTTTCTTCAGTAATCACTGCTGCTGTGAGATACACACCCAGGCAGTTAAGGCAAAGGGTTGACATGAAAAAGTAACATTACACAGATGAAAACATGGGGGTCAGGGGGTATAAAACACTCAACACTTCACCAGTAAATATTGCAGTAAGCAATTCCACAAAGCACAGCATAAACTGTTCCCTGGCTGGTGTAGGCTGTGAAAATCTGTGCCACTTCCGCAAGTTTTCTGACAAGTGTATAATTTTCCTAACTTTTATCTCTCCTTTTCTTGCTCCTGAAACCAAACACAACTGCACTGATGTCCTAAACAGAAAATTCTAGTCTTGTACCACAACCCTTTCCAGCACAGTCAAGTGTCAAAACTGCACTGCACTCACATTAGTTTAAATTGATTCTGGGCAATGTCAAAAATCAGCACAGCAACAGAAATTGTAAATTAAAGATACTGCTATATGGCCACGATAGATCTATATATGAGATATGTTTGGCTTCTTATGTTTCTGATTCTCGTTTCACAAATATCCAAAATACACATTTTTTTTTTCTTTAACCACGTGCGTTAGAGCTGGACTAAGTGGTTGGGTTACCTGCAGTAGAAATTAGCCACAGTCAGTGTTCTAGCCAACAAACACACGGATCAGAGGGGTTTGTGCTGGCTATAACAGAGCTGAGAGAAGACAGAAATCCCTGATCTTGCATAAAGTCAGAGTGACACAGTAAGGGAAGGCTGGATTTGGATTAGACCTGTCAGTACAAAGAGAGCCTGCTGAAGTTTCTCTCAGATCACACCTTGTATCCTGTTAGACTGACATTTCTGATGCGCTGCAGAAAACTTTTTCTCTTCCACTTTAACAACAAAAGCAAATTTTGCTATTTTTTCAGAGCTCTATCCACTTTCAAGCTTCTCCATGAGCTCCTAAAGTATACAAGAACAAGGAAATATTTCAACGTTTTGTTTTGGTGGGGTTTTCTTTTGTTTGTTTTTCCCCTGTTGTTTGGGGTTATTTTAAATTATTTTTTCTCCTGGTGATCCATGGCAGTAACATCCCCAAAGCTTAACTAGGTATTTGATAAAAACAAGCCATTTGTAAATGCACAAATTATTCCAGGTCTCTGAATATTTCAGTAATTGTCCATCATTAGTGAAAATAAGAGTGTATTTAAAACTAAATTTATGCTTTGAAACAAGATGAAAGCATGATTAAAATTACTTTAGAATACCAATTAAAAATTAGAGTAGACCTTTCTGCCTTATCTTTTGGAATCAGGACTATGATTTTTGTCTAGGTTGATCTTTTTGTTAATATAAAATGACAGAATGCAACCATAACTGATATCCTCCATACCCAAAGTTCTTAAAGTACTTCAAGTAACCAGCTCAAGATTGGCCTCTTCACAAGAGTTCTATGAACTCATCTTCCCAACAGCCCTTTTTCAGACTGGTACAGAGCTCTGAAAAGCAGCTGCTTGGGAAAAATGGGTTATAAAGTACAAAAATATCAACCTACTCAACTAATGCAAATGACTGGATCTGATCCCTATGGATTCTTAAGGTGCTCTGCCATTAACAGTTGGGATGTTTACACCACAGCCCAGCTGGATGAATTCACAGTGGGGTGTTATGATCTCTGGCACCTCAAAGCTGACCCATGCATTTTAGAAGATCAAAGTCCAGTTCTCATTCATTTACTGATCATGGTAGTTGAAAATCTGGGGGTCTTTAGCTTATGGAAAATGATGAGAGAATACCCTGGGGATGAGTCTATAATGCAAAACATTCCAGTCTAATTTTAATAAAATCAGCAATAACCTGCTACCCTTAGTACATTCTCTCTATAAGTCCTATTTTACAAGTAAAGGAAAAAAGTATAGGGTGAAATCAACATTTGCAAAGATTACTTAAATGGCTGCAGACTGATTGGTTGTTCTGAAGGATGCATCATCTAAAATAAAGCCCTTGTGTGTAAAACCTGGCATTCATCTCCCAAAATATCTAGGAAAACAGATTTCCTCAAAGAGAAAGATTTTACTTGAAGCAAGAAGCCCTGATATTTTGGTCTCCTGAGTTTACTTTTGGAACTTCTGGTTCTCCCACTGAACTTCAGCAGGGGTACAAGAGTTCTGCCTCGGCAGCAGCTCCAGACTGGAAAGCAGCCCTTCAGTAAGGGCTGCAGTCCAGGCAGGCTGGGCTGGATTTGAGGCAGTACTTGGAGCAACACAGGAGCCTAAAGGTTCCTGCTGCTCCCCGTGACTGTGCTGCAGCTGGGACTGAACAAATCACATCTATCTTCTATTACAGTTGGTGGGTGCATATAAAGCACTTGCATTAAGTATGAATGCTCTTTATAACTAACAATATAAGACAGTAAATTACAGTATCACTGAGTCCTCCCTCACCAAACCTTAACACTTTGTCAGATGAGCTCGATTACCCCAAATGAGGAAACAAAAATTTCATTAATTTCAGTCTTAGCCACTAACAAAGCTGATTATTATTGTACTTATCCCCTCAAAATCAAGCAGATTATTCTGGTGGGCCGATATATCTGTTTCACAGAGAAGGAAAACTGATTCTGATGATTTGTCCATCACTGGACAATGACCCAGTGACAGCCATATTGAAACAACATTGTGTCTATATACAATAGACAATATGAATAATACATATACATATAATATTATATGTATATATATAATATAATAATAATAATATATAGATATATAACTAGAATATATATTTATATATATATTTCTATAATACATAAAACCAACTAGCAGAATTCAGAATTTTGTATTTTATCAGTGCAGGATTTCCTGTCTACAGAAAGCCATTAATAAATAACTCATGCTTTGGTCTTCTAATTTTTGCTTGGTTTTTCCTAAAGCATCTTTTCTTGACTCCTTTGTAGGTAACAGGATGCACTGCAAAGCTCTCCTCAGTGTTTCCAAATCCTCCATGTTGCACAGAGAAAATTTTGAAGACATTTATGTCAGCTATTAACAGAATCTTCCATGCCATTTTGCAGCTACATGTCTTTGTTCTTTGTGCTATGTATGAAACTTCTATTTTAAAGTTTTCTAAAATGCTACTTCAAACAAGTAATGATGGAAAAACAGTATCTGCCTCTGGCTACTTGCAGACTTTTTAGCTCACAAACAGAGATTCCTTCGACCTATTTTACTTCTATCCTCTTTAACTTTTTCTGATAGCAAGTTTATGTCCACCCTTGGTTTACAGAGCTCCAATTCCTTCCTAACATTCCAAATATTTTTCTTGAGCTGCAGTCCCTACCACCAAGAGCTCCTCTCCTCCCATCATCCTAATGCTTCATGACATAAACCTTATGAATTTAATTTAGGTACATATACTGGTAAAAATATTTCATATAACTCCAACATTTCTGCTTCTCTATTTCAAACATTCATTTAATAATGCAAGTCTATTAATCTGATGAATGCTAAGTACAGGACAATGTGCAGATACCTAATTTTACCCAGAGGGAAACAAAACAATTTCCAAAAAGCCATCACTTACTACAGCTCTCTGTTGATATTTCAGGAATCTATTTGTCCCTTGGATATATTCAGAAAGCATTCTACAAGCCTACAAATTCATCTTTTTAATAACAGTACCACATAATTCTTCACTGCTACACAGAGATGAAAAAGTGCAAATGTTTTATCTATCCCCAAAACAAAGGTAATAAGCTTTTGTCTTTTCTTTTTTGTGGTGCTTTAAGCATTTACCTTAATGAGCTTTGTTTCTCTGTACCTCTGGAGAATAGTATTCTGCCCAACAAAACAATTTATTGCCCAGAATGTTACTACTGCTGATAAAATCTTAGCTCCTCCAATACTTCTGCCTTGACAGCTAATACCCTAATGTTTCATTTACAGCTGAACAAAGCAGCTTATCTCTGCTAAAAGGGGAATTAGTTAGTAGTAAGAAATAATTTCAATCATCTGTTCTGCTTCCCAAGTAAAGTGATGACTTGGGCATTCTTGCTTCTATCTGATGACAGGTGTGTTGCAGTTCTTGGAATACAGAACAGGTCTGTCACATAAGCTTTGTAATTCCTACAATGCAGCTACACGGATTAGGGAAGAGTCAGGTCTCAGCTGTCAAAAAAATCTGCAATCAGCAGAGTGTGCCAGTCAGCACTTGTACTTTACAGTTAGGGCACGGACTCCAGGGACAAAATCAGTTCTGATCAATACACAGCTTCATTTTCTATCTGCAACTCTACAGAACAGTCCAACAAGTTCATATATATGTGAAATTCCCTATTAATAACCAAATAGGCTTTGTTGACAAATCAGGCTTTATGGCCTGTGCTTTGCAAAAATGGCTTTATCACCTTACTGTGTAACCACCTAATTATTTCTATCCCCAGGAATGAAAATCTACAAGGATCTTATCTACATATCACACACAGCAAACCAGTTGTGGGATTCCTCTCTGGAGCAGCTGATACATACTTGGCAGTCTCTATGGCAAAGGACAAGGACTGATCTTTCCTTGATCAAGGAATGACCTTCCTTTCCCAACAGTAGTTTTTCATGTTGGTAGATAATAAGGTCACCTGAATACTTCAGGGAAAGCAGCATAACATTTGCCCACACTGTATTTTCTCTGTACTAATATTTTCTGTGAGTAATCATTTAGTTTGCACTGAGTTTAAAAGCATTATAGAAGTGATTACAACTGTAGTGCCATTCTTGAGTTCTCCAATAGACAACAGTTGAGTTCTTGAGTTCTTCAATTAGACAACACAATTAATGAGAGCATGAGACTTTATAGCTAATAGTTTTTAAATTCAGTATCAGTTTTACCAGAAAAAAAATATGGATTGCAGGAAGCACTGGTAAAAAAAAAAAAATTGTAGTTGGAGATGAAAGGGCATTTGATAAAAATATCAACATATTATTTTCTCATGCAATAATGCTAAATTAAGTTGGTATAAGAAAGAGGCACTGTTGTACTGCAAGCTGCTGTGTGATCCTACACAGAATGGTTGTCATAGTGGAGTTCCAGTGGATTTTAAATTAATTGCACTTTCTTTTCTGAGATTCTTTGTAATCCTAGCTCACATTCTTACTTCTCAATCACAACTAAATGTTATAAATCTCTTTAAAATTAATTTATAATACACATGGCAGTTACACTAGCACTCTGAAGGTGCCCAACAGCTGCCATGTGTTGTATGATGTCCAGCTCTTTCTGCACCAGGCATTTCACTGACCACTTGGTGTGTTCTTAACCAGCTCTCCAGAGATGCCAGGCCAACCCAGCATTATTTCTATTCATGTGGTAATCCAGGCACCTGATCAAACCTTATATGGCTAAAAGGTCATTCTGCTCCTCTGCTATGAGAGATTACTTCATTCTACTTTAATGTGTCTCATGTTGTTATAAAAAAACCTGGATGGCCTGAGCAGCCCTTTCTATTGAGGGATGCATTTTTCAAAAAAAGAAAAAAAGGAAAAATATGATATCACATAGGATAATACCATATGCTTATTTATTCAGAAAGCCATTTACTAAAATCTGAATTTGCACTTTAACTGAGTTTACCAATGAAAATCTTAAATGCTCGCTTGGCTGCTGCACAACATGGCAAATTCTGCATGACTGCCCAAGGGAAAGTTGATTAATCAAAAGGTTGGGATCAGAAATGAACAATCATTTCACACATATTTGTGCAGAAACCCAATAGTACTCAATTAAATGCTGCTAAAATCCAGAAATATTAATTATTTCACATATCACCAGACTATAAATGCCCTGAGCTGCAAAAAGATCACCCAGGCACAATGGTTCAAAAGGTGACACTGTAAGAACATGGCTGGCAGAATATTTCCTCCAGAAAGAATCAGCTGCAGGAAGGCAGTAAGTGAGCACAATAATCAAGACTATTTCTTGTCCATGGTGTTGTATTCTAGCAGCATGTAACATTCAGCTAGGATAACCACAGACCACATTGCTTGCTACTAATTCTATTTTTTTGTTGTTTTTTTTTTTTTTTTAATCTTTACTTACTACTCATCCTTTCATCCTTTTTAAATTAAGTGACTAAAGTGGTTGAAATGAACTGGTATCACAGAATCATCCAAACACCAGCATGTTTTATTTAAAAAGGCCAGAAAGAGAGCAAAATTTAATCCTTGCATATTCTCCTACCTTTATTTCAACCTTTTGTTTGTATGCCTACATAAATATTGATACATGCACACTGCAAATGGCTCCTCACCTCACTTCTAAAATAACCATATATCCAGATATAATAATGAAAACATGGATAGAATTTTTATGCTCATATCAATCATCAAGGTACACACTGGCACTGCCCTAAGTCACTTGGGTGAAAGTTTAAAATGCTTATTTAGCTGATTGCTTAACACAAATAAATGCTCAAAAAGACAAGGCAGGAAAATACAATGATTATTTAAGAGTGTCATGAAAGGTTTAAATCTGATGAAATAGGTGGAATAAAGGTACTGCTACCTCACCTAGAAAGGACAATTTTTCTTTTTGGTTTACTGACAACCCTCAATAAAAATATAAAGAGAATATATAAGAAGGAATAAGTAAATGCAGCTGGAACAGCAACAGTTATAGACAGCGATATTTCAGTAAAATTAAACTGGAAGAGCACCTGGCATGAAAGAGAAACTTTAGGCACTCTCAATATCAAACTCTTAAGTTTATAAATACATATTTACACAATGCAAAGCCCCAGAGTTCTTCTCACTAGAAACTTTCCAGTGAAGGAATATTTGCAGATGTGGTGCCACAGAACCTTGAAGATGGAGCAGAAGGAAGCTGGATCTTATCCTAATTGATTTCCCGTGGCAGTAACGACAATGCCTACATGCACAGAACCCTAAGAGATCCATTTGGCCTAAAGTTGTTTAATTTTTAGTGCAGGTACTCTGCTGCTGTTAATCTTTGCAAACTATTATTTTACTGATGCATGCATTAAAAGGTAAACACACAGCTGTACGAGATTTAACTCCACTGAAAAAAAACAGCATTGAGGTTTCCTTTCACTGAGATTTTACCTCTGAAATGAAATTTTGCACAAAATATGAGTTCTTGAAAAGTAAATTCTGATTTATACGTGAAAAATGTAATCAAGGAGTTGATTTTGCCAGCATCAGAATTGTCTTGAGCCACAGTGTAGTGACTACTTCTGACATTTAGTATAATTCCAAAACATGTAACTTTTTTCTTTCTCAGCACTTACTATTAATAATTTTAAAAATATACAAATTGAACAGCATGCACAGAAAGATGTGAAAACTACCTATTTGATGCACACTGTGTAAGTTCAATTGTCCATAAATGCTTAAGAAAATGGAAAAATGGCAAACACATGGGCTGTATGCACTGAGGTCACTTCTGTTATTTTTTTCCACCTCATCATACATTGTGTGAGCTGCATTTCCAATAAACCTTCCCCTGAAAATAAGGTAACTTCAAGCAGTATGCACTTTTTTTTTTTTTAATAGAATAGAAACTATAATTCTTTTCTCATATAAATTTACACAGAACCCCAGAAAACACAAGGTTTAGGAAAAGCAGCACTATCACCAAATATAGCAGTAGCATGTCAGTTACTGAATGTTGCTGAAAAAACAGAGATTTCTTATTTTTCATGGACAAATTTAGCTGGTTAATCCTATCAACCGCAGGGATTTTGGCAGTCGAGAATGCCAGAGCATCTGTGACTTTGACTTTTCTTGGAAAGAAAGCAGAGCTGGAAGATAACTCCTGAGTCAGGGAGTTGAGTCACCTGCTAGGAAGCCACATGATGTAATTCTTCTTAAGGGTAAAAATTCCTTCTCAAAATTTGATAAGTGTTTGACCTCCCAAGCTCAAACTGGAATCCTGTTTCAGGAACTCCCTGATGTGACTATTTAAAGGTTCTTTTACATGTCTCTGTAAATTATTATGGCCAGCACATACCTCTTTAGCTCAAAACACCATCCACGTCCTGTCCTCTACTCCCAAGCAGCCACAGGTAAGAACAATACCCACTTCTCAGCATTTCCTTGGTCTCACTGACCATGCTCAGCTCTTTTCCAACACGATCAGCTCTCCATTTTCCCCCCTTCCAGCCTCTCCCTGCACCTATTCCACTTTGTGTCCATCTGTCATCACCCAGCTGCACCATCTGGAGACACTACACAGACCTGGAAGTCTTGGGTATCCCATTAGTTGTGTGCTTGAGTTTGGGATAGAGAACCCATAACACTGGCTTTGCTGCTTTGGAGCTATTCTAGTATTTAATAATGCCTTGGACATAAAGGAATGTGGGGTGTCAAGCACAAAACCCCCAGAACCAATAACCTAGATTTGAAATTAAGCTTATGACCTGTTCACACAAAACCAGCAGCTCTTAAATGTCCAAATTTGTTACAGAGGTTTTTTTTCAGTAATAGCAGTAATATTTGTTTTTAACATTTTAATACTACAATTTAAGAATTACTCTAGTAACAAGAAATAAATACAATAAATATCTGTCATTTTACTATCAGGGTCTGCGATTATACTATGCAAAGACTGCTTAAATAGTTGGAGAATATTCTTTCAAGCTTTTGTTCATATCCATTATGTTATGACTGGAGAGCTATTTGCTCACTTGGGCTAATTTTCTTTCTAAATACCACTCCATCTATTATCATGGCCAGCAGTAATTAAAAACACATTATTTTTTAATGAATACACTGGCGTCTTTATTTTTTTTTTTCATTTTACAACAGGCTACAATGCATATTAGAATAAAGATGTCTTTCTAGGTGGCCACTTTAGGATGAAACTGTCAGAACATATGGGAGGATAGGAGAAGAACACAACAAAACAGAGAAAGCATTTTGTTGGATTAATCAATGAGGAAGACTTCCTAAGAGTGTACCCCCACCCCAACACCACCAGTCACTCATCCCAGTTCTAGAAAGTAATGGAGAGAAAGCTCAATATAATGTAGGACTCTTTACTCACTATGGACTATGTAATGCCTGGTCCACCTGGCTGAACACTACAGGATATGGAGATGTCTCTGAGTGTGAGCTCATCAAATATGTGAAACTGCTGCTGTGAGTGCATGGGGTTATACTGTCCTCATCTTCTTCTCCTAGCAAAAGATAGAATTGGTAGATTTAGCACTTGAGGTCAGGTCCTCAAGGGGAATAACTTCAACTGAGCTGTAAGCACAAAAGTGATAGATCTGGTCTATGGACTGTATAAAATGTTGTCCCTTGTCAAAATATTATGTTACTAGAACTGAAGACCAAACTGCCACGGAGTTTGTGGTCTAACAACTCTTTCAAAAATATTCAGAGTGATTTTTATCACCTCAACAATTTTATATTTTTGGCACTTGCATAAAATATTTACATTACCTGCACATCTTTTGACCAGTGATATATTTATTATAAATTTATAATTAAACAGAGCTTATATATGAGCAACATGATCCACAAATACATCTAATTTACCAGTATGAAACCACATAAATTTTCAAACACATTTAACTCACTGCATTATTCAGGAAGGATATGTATGAGTCTGTTTAACTGATGTTCCTTACATGCCAATTAACGTAAATACTGCAAGCATTCAAGCTAATACAAAATGAAAAGTAATTTTTAAATAATATGTGTCTGAAAGGAAAAAAAAAAGTAAAAATCACCTTTTATTTCAAAATAACTTAATTATAAAAATGATTCATAGGTTGACAGAATAATTAACACAAACAGAAATAAAGAATCTCACTAAGAAAGGTTAGTGTAAAAATTCTCTAAAATACATGTGCATTTTGCATTACATCTATACATACAGAGTTATTTGTAAATGTAATAATTATACAGAATAGTTCTGTACAAATAGACATAAATACATATATGTATGTGCAAGGTACTTCACGAAATTTTAACACTGCAATTTAAAATTTAAAAGATTACCAGATAAATTTGCCCTCTAAGTTTACTACATGATCTTATAGATGTCTTATGAAATACATAAAACTATGAAAACTATCAGTAATTACAGACATCTGTCAAGTGAAACACAACCCTGATGTCAAGCTAGGCAAGCAGACAAGCTGCATACACAGCTCGTATTTTACTCAGTCACAGCATGCTTTAAAGGGTACAGCAAATTTTATTAGGTATTATCATATCTAGCAACTGAAATTATATTTTACTGATACTGATAACTAATGCTAAGCAATGTGGTTCCATAATGCAAGATGTACTGAGAAAAAAAAAATATATAAACAGTAAATAAAGATACTGGGAAGACAGATTGCAAATATTCCATAGTAGAAAGTCCCTTTCTCTCTGCCTGCCTCTAGTGTTGATAAGGCAGATTGCCTTCCCCACCACCCCCTCTTACTTGCCAGACACTTCAACTGAGCAAAGTACTCAGATCCACCCAAAAAGAGACTCCTGATCCTCAGGAAAACTTCATTTTTTACTGATCTTCTGAGCCCTTACCAGCTCCAAGTATACTTATGTATTTTTCACCCCCACCTCTACAGCCTCCTTTTTAGCCAGTTCTGTGTCCCTTCCATTCTGACCTGATTTCAGCAGAAGGAGCTTCCATTCTGCTCCTGGCAGCTTGGCTCAGCAGTTTGCATGAGCAAGACAGAGTCACAGTAACATGCAGAACAGCTGATAAACTCTGAAAGCCAGGGGACAAAGGCACAGGCATTTTCTAAACATGTACAGCTTCAGAGAATCACCTGAGGGACCTTAAAGCTCATCCCATTCTACCTCCTGCCATGGGCAGGAGCACTTTCCACTATCCCAGACTGTTCCAAGCCCTGTCTGACCCGGCCTTGGACACTTCCAGGGATGGGGCAGCCCCAGGCAGCCTCTGCAACACTTCTTCCTAAAATCTAACCTGGCTCTGCCCTCTGACAGTTTGAAGCCTTTCCCCTGTCCTGTCACCTGTGCCCTTGCCAAGGCTCGAGCAGTGTCCCAGGTTTTTCATACACATCAGTAAACTCCTAATTCTGACCGGACCAGAGTGCCACGCAGAGGCCCCTGGTTTGGTTTCCAGACCCATCCAATCCTGGCAGTGTCCTGCATGCTCTGGCAGCTCCTCGAGGCCGATTCCCCTCCCCACTGAGGAGCAGGGTCACTGCACAGAGGGCAGCGTGCATCAGCACACTATTGATGGAGCTCAAACTAAAGAGTCCTCTGGAAGGCGAAAAGCTCTGTAACCTACAACTTTTCCCTTGCTGAACAGCTTCATCACAATTATTACTCTAAGAAAATAAATAAAAATGTTACAAATAGTATTTATTATCTTCTATTCACTATTAGAATCTAGAGATGCTTCAAAAGAGTAGTTAGTCTTTTATCCTAGTTTCTAAGACTAAATGGTTCATACAGCAATTGGAATCAATTTAAGAACTGTTATTTGAAGCAGTTATCTTTCTTCAAAATTTTACTTGAACTGTTAAGGAGGAAGATGCATCAGAGAAGGATAAAATAGATTATACCCTGGGCTTAATTTCCCTTTTTCTTTCTAATAGTTTTTTGCATTCAAAAATCTGTTTGCAGTGCACTTAACTTTTTACATATAAATATGACCAGATTACATCATTATGCTAATCTCTATAAGCCACATCCAAAGCTTGTTTGTAGGTAACATCTTTGCAGATTAGGTGAATGAACGGAAACTCTAAATTTAAAGATCCACACACCAATTTACTTTTCTTGTCTATGTCAGAAAAGGAACAGAACAGATGATGGAAACAAAACTGTCATGGTCTTTTGTAATGAATTAGGGGCAAATACTTGAAAACTGACCAAAACAACAGTCTGTACATATAAACTTAGTCAATGAAAGAAAGGTTTTTATTATTGATGATCAAAATATGAAAGCAATTCACACTGCTGCATTCAACAAGCAGCAAAGGTGCAAAGCAGGGTGAAGTGTCATGGAAAGCTGCACTGCTGCTTGCTTGGTAGCTGGTAGGTGAATTCCAGTTCTGCTAATTCCAGCTGGCAGATTGGACTCAGAAGCACGAGAGCAGGAGAGCTCTCGTGACTGTAACCCACAGCACTTGGGATAAAAGAATTTACAAATTGTCTGTCAGGTGTCTGTCTGCCTTGCATTCTTTAAGAAATCATGCAGAGCCCCCTGCTAGAACTACTCAAAATTAGTTCCCTTTCTGTGTGAATTTCCTAAAATCCTTGTGATTCACCTCACATCAACACTGTGAGAAGCCAGTAGGAACAGTGACAGAAAACAAAGTTCAGATAACAGTATTAAGAACTGGCATTAAGACTGGAACACCATTACCTCGGTCATATAAGTGCTTTATCAAAAAATCATTGAAATTATGAATCTTCTATACAGCTCACATGAGTTACATAGTGTAAATTCATTCTGATCCATGACTTCTTATCTGCATTTTCTTTAGTATTTTGGAAAGCTCTGCAACAGGTACATGAAGTGCAAGACCTAAACTAAACCTAAGAGATTTGGGAGACTTACAGGTTCTTGTTTTAATTACATTACATGTCTTTAAGTAGAAAGCAATTTAGTCTGAAGTGGTACTTATGCACCCTTCCTTTACAGCCTCCCAGCAACACTGCTGGTTAATATCTTAGCATTCAACATATCCTCGTTTCATAGTTAAAAAAAAAAAAAATGAGGTAGACATTTTTATTTTCATTATATAGCTTAAGACATGTCCAGTAAGCACATGATCTTTTTAGTTAGTACAATCAAAACCACTTACAATCAAAAAGCAACTTCTTTTTATTTTTTTTTTTCCCTGTGATTGGTTCATTGAAAGGACCACCCACAATGTTATGAAATTACAGGTTTGAACTGTAGGAAACATCACAACTTTCTAACATCATATTGTCTATATGCAGGAGAACTGTCACTGTTTAATCTAAGTTAACAAGAATGCCAAGCGCTTACATTTAATTAAAGTTATACATCATTTTAGATAATTAGAAATAATTATGAAGAATTACCATTGTAAATAAGGCAAATAATATTATTTTAACTGAAATGTGAAGTCTGAATTCAAAAACCCAAAATAAACTCATGGGAATGCAAATACACCATTATGCAAACTGTTTTCTTTAAGTATGATATAATTTATGTAATGAAATAAATCTATGCTGTTAAAATATTTAGCAGAACTGAGAATAATGAGTAGAGATAGGATTAGTTTAATTAGTTTACTGAAATGGAGTTCTTATAGTGGCTAAGTGTGATATATTAGCTTTTGTCACTTGGAATAAAAAAGGAGGTAATTAGTTCTCATTCAAATATATTGTTTTCTTTGAAGAAGGAATTGTAATATTTTAGCCTGCACAGTAGAAAATAATACATGAAGCATAAAACTTATCATCTTCATCCAAGAGTACATCTATGATAAATCAGAAGAAAACAGGAAAAACTTCAGCATTCAAGAAAGGAATCTTGAATAGATTTCACTTACACTGGTGCAGCTCCACAGATTTAAATGAAATGACATCTCTCAGAGTACACAAGTCCCATCTTCATTTATCTCTGCCTAATTTAAGGGTTTGTGACAAATTTTGTCCCTCTACTCAACAACCACTACTTTATTACCCAGAAAATCTTGTACTCTTGTCCTAAATCAAGGTTTTTATCCAACTGACTCAAAATGACCAGGAGGAATGCCTTCCTCAGTAATATTTACTGTTGAGTCATAAACACGTATATCGAAAGGTCAGAATCAAATTTTATCTCTGAAAATAGGAAAAAGAAACAACACCAGGTATCCTTTTATAGACTAAGCATCATTTCACCACCAGAAAACTGCTTAATGGCAAATGTGCATTTCTGAAGACAATTGTATGGAACATACCTAACAAGGAATACAAATAAAATGATGTATCCATCTTTTCCAAGAAAATCTGAATGTCCTCCTCTAAGAATGGGGCTTTACTCCAATCAAACAACATAAATGTATTTAAACTACAATCTAAAGGCCTAAGAAATTAACCCTCTAACAACTGAACACATGCTTACAAATAAACCTGAACCAAAACAAAAAACCCATCCAAAGAAACCCCCTGTGGTAACACACAGATGGGAGCATGAGGAATACAGAGAAATCAAAGTCTTGCAAAGCAACTGATAGATTTTTCAGTTAATAAAATAAAGAAATTATGAATGGACCAAATTAATTTTATTTCAAATAAACACTCAGGAAAGGGAAACACTCTGCTGCAGCATACTGAAAAGCCTCAGGCATTGGTATAATAACAGGCCATGTATCTTTTAATTTTTGATTTTTCTTTTGAACAGAATTATTGCATATGCAGGAGCTATTTAGAATCCTGGATTAGAGTGATTCCATACACAAGTTTAAAAGAGCATCAAAATTGAAATACAGCAGGTCAACCACAAGAAGAGATTTGCTCTCCCTTTTTCTATATCTCCCAGCCATACAGACTTAGACACAGCACTTCAGCCAGGAGTTCATAATAATTATGAGAAGATTAGAAATGCACCTTGTCCTTGGGTTCAGCTGCAGTATTTAGGCTGATTGTTTGGACTGAACAATAACATGAACAAGTGAGCTCTGCAGGGCAAAGTCACACAAAGCCTTCACTCTCCACATATTTGCTGATGTTTCCTACTTGTATCTCACTACCCTCAGACAGCACCTCCCAGGTGATTTTGAAAATAAACCCTGTACTTCAGAAATGCCCAAAATTAGCTTTTTTAAAAGATCCTGATATTCTTACTTGAGGCAAGTTGTCATATTGCTGTTAAGAAAGGGTGATTTATGCATCTGAGAAAATCATCACTCTGTTACTAATTGGCAAGTTGAAATATAGAAAAGTCCATCATGCACTGCTGCTGCTGATGTTCCTCAGTCTGGAAATATGCTGCTTCTGAACAGATCATGCCGGGTCCAGAAACTGATAATCCATGTATTACACTGATCTTCTATTCTTAGATTATGAAAAAGCTGCAGTAAAACAGTATTTGGAATTCTAAAACTCACTGATATCATAATGAAGACTGAAGGAGAACTGTACAATTTGATTCGCATCTTTTAATTGTAAAGTCTGAACAATAAATTCAAAAGAAATTAACTTGCTGCATGATCTAATGAAGATAATCAAATCAGAAATGATTTAATAAAACCAAAGCACACAGTTTGGTACCCAAGAGACTGATACATAATTCATAAAGTTGCCACATTTGGTCATTAGGTCAAATTTATTAAGTAGCAAGCTATTCTGAGAACTGGCTATGAAGCCAGGAGATCTTAAACATGAGCAGGAAGTATAGAAAAAGCTTTTTTTGCCTGTTTTCTAAGTTATTATAATTGACTTTTTACAATGTAGTTTGTATGAAACTCCAGGCCAGACTGAAGACTAAAGAGGTGTATCTGGTTTTCTAGACATACTTCCCTTTTCCTATATTCACCTCATCTCAGTCCCCCCATCTCCCAAGGAAAAATACAGTGGGCTTTGGATATTGACAGTAAAAATGCTGAAATCTCTAGAAAGTACACAGCATGATGGAATTCCCCTGCCAGCCAGCTGCTGGAGAGGCTGTGATACAATATTGGCCCACACAACAATTGCAGAGATACCACTGATCCCTGGTAGCACTGCTCCTGCTAGCAGGAGCACTGAGCCAACAAAGCTTTACATGCTATCATGGGACAGAGGGAAAAAGGGCAGGGAAAAAGCTGCCTGCTCTTCCTCATGGAGCTGCACAGGGATAAGGATGGAATTTCAGAGTGACCAATGCTCTAAAAATAATGACAGAGAGGTGGCCAGGACACTTGACCTGTTGAGAGGCTCCATTTCTGTCTGCTAAAGGGGTGAACAACCAGCTTGGCCAGGAGTCACTGCAAGCACAGCACCAGAGGTGCTGCTCCACTCCCTTCTCCCAGCACTGACCAGCACCTAGGGGCAGAATTACACCATTCCTGTGAGGCTCTGAGAGCCAGCAGACATCCTCACACCTCTGTCCTCACATGGGTTTGTACACCTCATGGTGCCAGAGGCAGCTGAACTTCTGTGTTATACCAGAAGAGAAGGCTAAAATTCCTCCCCTGGCAAGAGTTATGAAAGAAAAAATAAAGTGAGAAAGACACAACACTGCGAATCTTTGCAAAAAATAAATGCTCAACTGTTTAAAACATTCAGCTGACAGTTACTAAATCCCTTTCAACACTTCTTTTAATGCAAAGAATTAGATTTTGGGGGAAAGAATTCTTACCAGCTTAGCAGCTCTACCTGCACCTGCACCCACGTGTCGGAGAACAAGTGGGTTTCTTTCTCCCAGGAATAATACATCCTGTTTCTTAAAACAGATCACCTACACAGGCTATATTAGGAAGCTTGTCAACACACTTTTTCTGTGTTAAAAAGAACAACTTTTAACCCTCAGAAAATCCACCCAAAGTTTGGGACTCAGGTACAAAGAGAACTGGATCATCTTGGGGGAATTGGTTGAGTTACAGATACCCAAAAGGTTTCTGCACTACCGACAGCCTTTTGGCTCATTAAAAAATCCTGCATTATCCCATGTAATACCATTTTAGAACAAGAAGGCACATGATGGTGGCAAGACTCAACTGGGGCAGCCTGCTCATGCCATCAAAAACCAGTCCTCAACTGTACCTAAATAAATTACATTTTGTTTCAGATTTTCTTTTGTTTTTCTTTCTGGTGGAAGAAGAAAGGATGTGTCTCCAGACACATCCTGGCAGTAAATCACAGGCAAAACACCACCTAGGCTGACATAACCATCTGATGTTCCTGCACAGGCTCTATTCAGTGCAGTGTGATGGTAATCCCAGTGTTACACACAGTTATGGCACCTCCCTCCGCGACAATAATGTACTTTATGGCTTGAAAAAACCAAATTGATACACACCACCACAAGATGTCTGATTATATGAACATATATCAAAGTAGATGCTGACACAACTCTGACAAAACAGTAATTTCTTCAATTTAGTCAAGCTCTAACAGAAATCCCATATAATGAAAATACATTCTTGTGGTGTTTTTCCAGTTACATTTATTTATACCTATTTCATTGTAAAAAATATAATAATATGATCACACCAAGCTTCATCCAAGTGTATATTTTTTGTCCATAAATCTGCACACAATGCAGACACTAAGAAACATGTACTAAGCATATGTTTATTACATTATTCCCAGCATTCTGATAAAAAAGAAAAGGTTGATATATAATCCAGTGTGGCTGCTGGAACACAACACATGGACTCTATAGAAGTATTAGAGGTTTAAGGTCACACAAAGATTACAGGAGCCCTTTCTAGCCTATGTGTTTTATGGGAAAAACCAGTTGAGCTACACTAAAATCACATCTCTTATCTGGAGTTTATTCTGTATTCATACCCTTCTTTTAAGATTATGAAAGGAACTGATTCAGCACTTTTAATAACTGCTAGAGCAGAATCGCTCAAAGAATCCAATTTTCTGTGAACAAATTGCACAATGAAATTCAGCAGAAGATGTGCCACAGTATCACCAAAACTCTTGTATCAGAATACTAAAATACTATTTTCCTTTCTCTTCCCAAATTTTACTGTGTTAAGATACACTAAAGCTGAGAAGAGACACCGAGTGACAGAGGGATGGGCTGAAGGAAACAAACCATTCTCTTGCTAATGCAACTTGCATGTAAAAGGGGAAATAACAGAATTACTTTAAAAGCTTTTCTTCAGGCACAGTCCATGCTTTCCACTGAACAGCCATCACTCACACAGCTCCACTCTCTTGTTTGCCCACAGTTTTCAAGTTAAGTGTCCAAGGATGGATCACACTCCCATATATGAAGAGGAGATCAAGACGGGAAAAGAAGCAACTTTTATGTACGTGCCTCTTCATAAAGAAAACTAACAGCTCATACCCTAAGATTTTAAACAGATTTTTGCTGTTTTAGGGTTTCCTTGTGCTAGGATTTGCAGTCAGCACACAGACACCTCAAGGCCCTATCAGCAGTTGCTGGGGTAAGTGCAGTGTTAGCCATGAGCAATGGAGCCCTACCTGCTCATATTATTTCAAATTACTTTTACTTACAAAAGCAACATGGTACAAGTTACTCATTTTCGCTTGAAGCAATAATCCTCAGAATGACCAAATTGTTAAAGCAATTGTTACTAAACTTTTAGAGTCTGTAAGGACTAGTGACATATTTAAACTGCAACTATGCCTGGCTGCTCTACCAAACTCAGCATAGCAGTAATTTGTTTAAGCCACAAATACACACCTCTTACACACTATTAAATGATTCCACTTTACACAGGCTGAAAATGTTTTCCTTAAAGAAACTTGCAATTAAACAAGAGTAAGGAAAATAAACTTTAACTAAGACTCAGTTAAGAAATATTAATGCCCATTCGGTCAAGAAATCAGTGGCCAATATATTGAATTTCAGTCCCCTAAGAAATAAAAAAATAGCATCATTATAATGACCTCATTAAAAAAAAAAAAAGGCAAAGAAAAAAGGTTCAAGTGCTATATTTAGTTTTTAATCAACCTTGAGAAAAACTTGGCTTTTAAAGGGAATTGTATTTATCCTGATTTAAAAAACTTCCTTGTGTAAATTGACTGAACTCAGCTGGGGCAAATAAAGAAAGAGAATTAGCCTGCTGAGCTATGAAAGCTTCTCCAGTGACTCAGCCAGTGACTGAGGAGAACATCTGAGGGCCATTCCAGACTCCTCTAAAGCAGAACTTTGTCTTTATCACTGCGCAGGCGAGGGGAGAGGGGCTGAGGTGCCCGTGGGCCAGGGCTCCCATACCTGTGAGGAGGCTGCTGGAAAAGTCTCCTGCCCTCCTGCCTGGCTCCCTGCCCGTGCCATCTGCCCAGGTGGCACAGAGCCAGGCTCAAATTGCTGTGACCTCACCGAGTAACACGATGCTGAGATTACATGAAAAGTCCACTGACAACAATAAGTCCAAAATCACTCTTTGGAGAATAAACTTACCACTCTTTTCTCACAGCAAGCAAAAGTTTCAAGTTCCAAGAAAAAAAGAAAAAAAAAAAAAAAAAAAAATAAATAAAAAAAAAAAAAAAGAAACAGCTACATGGATTTAGCAAATACACAAAAAAGTTTGCAAAGTTATCTGGAAGTTTCCTAAAAAGAAAAACCAACTTGTTTGGAAAGTTTTTGGTTTTTTTTTTTTTTAGTTTCCTTTTTTTCCCATTCCTGGAACTATTAATAATTTGTGATTTCAGCCTAGAAGTGAAGATAAAGCTAAAGATGATTCAGAAGGGATGATGATGTACGTTCCTCCTTTTCCTAACTAGGCAGTATTTCCCAGGAAACCACAACTGAGTATTCACTGCTACTTTTGAGCCAGTGGTGAATTTCTGCCTAGGAGACAGAAATACCCCTTCCTAACAGTACCCATTATTTACTTTTCAATAGAATTATAGCACAGTTTGCTTCATTTCATGGAGCCTCACTGCAGAACAAGGACTGTGAATTCAAACCCACCACGTCCTGTACTTGTATCGTTTTTCATCAGCAGAGCCAGAGCACAGATGCACAGGCTCTGGATCCCTGGCACTTGTGAGATGCTGTCCTTTTCTGGATGGGTTTTCCTGGAAAGTTGTGTAGGCTGACAATCTGCAAGTCTGAACATGAAGACAAAGATTAGAAACCAGCAAACAGTTTCCTGATAGAAACTGCTTTAAAAAAACCCTACACATTCAGTGGGACTGCTTTAGAAGAAATGTTCTCAAGTTTGCAGTTTTGGACAAGATTTATTTTGGACAGTATTTTACTCAGCATACTTATGACTATGCATATTGTAACTATATAAAGAGAATCTAAAAAAAAAAAAAAAAAAAACCAGAAAAAATGTATATTTGACTGAAAAAAAATCAGCATACAAATGATCAGCCTACAGAAATGTGCTTATTTTCCCTTAGTTCACAATGAGCAAACCTCAGATTTTATCAGGTCTTTTTAGAGGTATAAAAGTGCTCTTCAAACCTCAAATGAAAGGTCACATCACATAAACGCCACCAATCACCATCACTGGTAGCTATATTTTACCTAAATGATATTTTTAAGAGCAACAAAATGAGAACATTTAAATCAACACTATTTTAGAGGTAAAGAACCAAGCACTCCTACACAATTATCTTGCACACAGACCTAAGATCTCAAAGCAAAGGAAAAAAAGGAGGACGTCTTTGTTGTGTAAAATTTTAGAAGTCTGAAATTGTAATTTAGCAGTATAATATACTGCATGACGCCCTATAGTCCAGCAATGTATATTCTCATGTCTCTAGAGCCATATTTTATCTAAACTTACATCCAAGTCCGTGATGAACTTCTAAACTCAAAAAATTCTGAGCCTGCAGACAAAAAAATTCTAAGAGATGCTAATTTCGTTACTCTAAAAGCAAACCTAATTTTTTCCAAAAATGCTCATCTCATGAAGTCTCTGGTATTCCTCCATTCAAATGTCACATATTTGTGTATAAGCATTTTGATGACTGCACTGTAAGATTCCTATGCATTGTAATATTCCTGTATATTCCTTATATTTCCCAATTACAAACAGCACTCATTTAGCATCAGGTATGGCTTAATTTCTGCCTGCTCAAATAAGAGGTTTCAATGTGAGTTCAGCATAAAAAAATCCATTTAAAATTTTGTTTTCCCATTAATAACTGAACTTCCTTTTGCCCCAACAACTCACAAATGTCAAATAACTAAATAACACAGCCACAACAATAGCCCCAAACCCAATAAAGAATAAAGTAGCCTTTCTTGCCTGTCAGAGGACCCCATTTTCTATTCTGAGCAGGCAAGCTGAAAGCACTGCTCTTCTGTCATTCCCTGACAGTTATAGACTAGCTCTGCACCTTATTAAAGATTAAGGTTTGCCCAGGCATTCTCTTTTGGCCATCTCCTGTCTGCAGCCTAGCAGTTATTGCAGGGCAGCTGGAGATTAGCACCACACATCCTGCCTGGAGAGAACACCCTGCCTGAGATGAGGCTGCATAACCAAATGTCACCAAGCCACCCAAACAGCACTCCATGGAAAACCACAATATTTCACTTTATTTAGTCGTTCTAGATAACCATGTCCTCTGGGTTACATATGCAAGTGATTTCTCTCATTTAGGTTATTTTTATTTTTTTGTAGATTCTAAAAAATCAACTCAAACTACTAACAGGCTGCTTTTTTTGTGCTGAAAAGGAGATTTTTTTATTTGATAAAAAAATGATGAACACAATTATGCAAGAGTTATGTAAGGCCCCATCGCGTGCAAACATTTGATACCTGATTTTGGTCTGATGCAAACATGTTACAGCGAAAATTCAGCAGGCTGAGCTACTGCACAAAATCTCACCCTTCAGGGCATTTCCATCAAGCACCGTGTCCCAGACTGTTTAGCAAAGACCATTATGAACCATCAACATTTCTTGGGGGCCATCACAAACCATCACCACACAATTTTTACCCAAAAAAGTCACAAAGCTTACATGATCCCATGGAACATCTAACACTGTTGTCAGGACCTCCCTTTGAAACACATGTTTTTTTTAAGATCAGCCTTTTTATGATCATTCTTAGTTATTGCTCAACTGACATCCCAAATTATTCATTGAATATCATCATACATTTTCCAGGCTACCACTTTCATTTTGCTTCCTCTAACTTTTGAAGACATGCTGAAAAGCAGTTGCAAATGGTCAACCAGAACAAATTGTAAATAAATAAAAATTTGTTCCATTGCAAAGAATTAAAAAGAGAAAAATATTTTTAACAGGTTATGGTGATTTCATGTAAAGAAAATGTTGTTTGAGGACACATAGAAAATGTAATTTCCTTGCACTTCAAATGGAAATTATTAAGTAGTAGAATATTCCACATCTTTCAGTAGTTTTACATAAACAAATAAAAATTTATAAAGGATTTTGGAAAGGTTTAGGCTACCTTCAGTGGATGCTACATCACTAAATGCAGGACAATCAGAAACTTATTAAAATGCTGAAAATGAAGGCAGAGATTTCTGTTTGCTTAAGAGAGTATTTTCAATATTGGTATTTATTGGAAAGTTTTATCTTTTCAGCATTTTATATGAAGGACTCCATTCACTCAGGATCTAAACCAGCAGAATTTCACGGGGCTAATGAGTCCATCAATAGCTTATAAAGAATTAGACAGATTACTGTCAATTTTAACAAAGGAAACTTATCAGTCAAGTGCCAACCCCTGGAGAGCTGGAAGGAGCCTCCCTGTGCTGCAGGTACAGACATTTATTGACTGCTGCACTCCACGTGGACATGGCCAGCCTGAGGAGGATGTGGTGCCACAGCCACACTGTGTCACGCTGTGCCACCAAGCACACTGCCAGCTTTTCAAAGAGGAGCATCCCTCAGGGGATCCTGATTTTTAACAAGCTGCAGGGCTCAGGACCAGCAGCCCTTACGGACACTGCAGCCGCCCAGCTGCACCCAGTGGGGGCTCTGCAGGTACTGGGCTGAGTGCTGTACCATGCTTTTTGTGGTGGAAGAGGACTCAGTTATGGGTCACCCTCCTGAAGTGGTGATGACACCGTGAACGTGGTCTGTTTGCTGCTTGGGTAGAGATTAAACCACTGAGATCCTGCCTGTTGCATTATTCCCTACTCAGTCATGATAAACGTGCTGAAATGGTGCTCGTGTCCTTTGAGCGCAGGAAGTTCACTTTTGATGGGCTCTACATTCCAACAGGGATTCAAGAGACTTCCTTCACAATGCCTGCATGATTCTCATCAGAATATTACTGCATGACACCTTTCCTTGAAGCAGGAAATCCATAGGGAATTCCCAGCTGGCAGGGTGGTGTGGGCTTCCTGTAAAGCAGCTCCCAACACAATTAAAAGCCACACTGTAAAAATAACCAGTGGCTGTGGCATCCTGGGCTGGGGTGGAACCAAGTTAAACAGAGGAAGAAAAGCAAAGGAGAGGAGAAGAATATTCCACAGTTCTAAAACAATTATTTGCTATTGATGCAGAAATATCATTATTCTAAGTATGAGTCAAAATACATTAGCATTCCATCTGCCAATGCTGCAGGAACCATTTTTCTCCATTTCTGTTTGACCTCAAGCCTTTTATGCATAAATGTCAGGGCTCTTTACAATTAATCATGTCTCCCACAGACTAATTGTGGACAACAGTAGTGCAATTAACACAAATTTGCTTCAAATATTCATGAACATTCAAAAAGCATTCATTGACACAAGTGTTAGTTACCTAACCACGAAAACTGACAATTCTTTTCCCTTTTCAAGCAGCATCTGCACTAGGAAGCTGAGCACACCACCAAGGGTGAGAGCAAGATTGGAAAATATTCCACCAATTCTTAAAATACAATTGCTTAAGTGCGACTTACTATAAAACAAGCAAAATAACAAATATGAAAACTATTCATCTTTTAATCTTAAGAGTAGGGTAATCCAGTGAATATAAAGCCACTAAAACATATTTTGTCTAATAGAAAAAAATCCTAATTCTACCTCAACTTAATTTAGAAAAATATTATTTTTAAAGCTGATTTAAAGAAAAGAAAAAAAAATACAAGTAAGAAACAATTAGACCTGTATTGTTTGTCTTGATTCAGTCTCAGGACTATGCCTGGTATTGTGTTAGTATCTCAGCAAGGAACTAATGGCAAAAGTCTTTTTAAGCATAGAAACCTATTTGTAAAGCCTGACCTAAACACAAAAGATGTAGATGACATTTTCCTCTTTTATTTTTATTTTTTAATACATGCTTTAAATTAAAGAATTTCTTGGACAGTTGTGCTATTTCTAATCAGGCCCCATGGCAAATATTCACCAACCCTCACAGGAATAAACTATTCTCACTTCAAACAATTGTTACAGTTTGAATCCAATTGACTCTAGACAAAAGTACTGAGATAATCAGCATATTAAAGCCAACACTATAACCATATGTTAATTATGTAAATGATTCATTTTAATCAGCTAGAACCATGTAAAGAGTTACAAGGAATGCAAATGTAGGGAGTTATTAAAAATCTCATTATTATTCATCTTGGTTCCATGCGTGAATGTATCCATCCAAACAGATGAATTAATAGTTAGATGAAAGATGAAAGAGCTAGAGGGGAAGTCTGTGGGAAACCATCTGTCTTGCTTTGTATCCCTCCCAGGCTTCAACCAGCCTGCAAGAGCTACATGGAGAACAACCCCAGAGCACAGACAGGGACTGTCTACACAGCACCTCAACCAGGAGGCAATGCTGCCGCAAAAATAAAAGAAAAAAAAAAAAAAAAAAAAGGAAAAAAAAATTATAACTCTTCTCAACGCTTCCCAAACTGGGCCAGGAGGAAGAAAGGGAAACCAGAATAAGTTCAGATGAATTGCTGCAGGAATGGAGTTCAGTGCTGACCAAAAATATATGGCAAGTGTTGATTTACAAAAATTATGCAGAATTTGGAAGACTTATCTAAAGAAGGGCCCCTTACTATTGTTAATTAGATGTTAAGAGACATTCAGGACCTACTGTGACCTGAATTAGTAACTGAACTGGTTCTCTCAACTTCAGCAGAAACCTTGTTTGTGGGAAATACAGCCAGCCTTTTAGCAATACTATGGGAGTCTATACTTTGTCTGGTTCTTCCAGGGAGCGTGGGGGAATTGCAATGAATTAAATCTTATTCCTGCAAGGGCTATTTTTCATTTATCCATTCTCTGAGTTCCCATAGCAAAGAAAATGAATTCTACACAATAGTGATTTGTAAGAGAAAAAGGACCAAATGCCTTGGTCATTCCTGTCTGTGCCCCATTTCTCAGCCCTCTCAAGACAGTGCAAGACCACCTCTACTGCATAAGAAAATAAGGATTAGCTGGAAAGGTGGTGTTTAAAGACACAGAAGGAATAAACTTGCAGGGTAGATTCACCCTGCAATTTCTCTTAAATATTCCATAGCATATTTAAAATTAAAAACACAACTTACTGTTAAAATCCTTGGTTAAATCCAGCTACTACTACTCTGCAGGTGAAACCCAAACTCCATAAACAAAACTCAAGAAGAACACAATTACAACACGGAAAAAAGATGTCCTTTCCCAAGAAATAATTTCCCTTCTAATATAAAGAGTTAAAAGAAGTAATTTTTAAAATGCTTGCCAGTTTTCAGAAGCTTTATAAAGCTTTGTTCTTCATACTCTAATTCTTTCATGTTTTCCTGCCTGATGTCTCCTAATGCAGTTTCACTGGAATCATTCTATTTTTGATCTTTAATCCTTTTATATGTTTTTTTCTTTGCTTACTCTTGCATGCCTTTGTAGTTTATGTAATTGGGTCTTTGCACCATTTTAGCAGGGTTTAGCACTGCACAGCTTGTCAAATTTAAGTAGAAGTGAGAATAATCTATCGCTGCTATAATAAATAAGCGAGTAAATTCACATATCACCGACCTAAAGTGAATGTTTGCCACAAAAAATTGTAAACTGCAATTCCCCTCATTCTGCCAAGGCTGGCAAAGCTTTTATACATTCTGTAATCCAGAAACAAATGCAACTGCACAGAAAGTACTTCAAATCCCCAAAAGTTCATTAAAAATGGCTACACATGTGCAGTGAAACAAGATATCACTAATTTCTTCTTGAGGTGCCTGTGTAAATTCAACTTGGGGAAAACTGTTTGACAGCTTTGTAACTATTGACTGACATTCTTCAGCAAAGCTTCAGTGAGCACAGAACGTGATTTAAGCACATCCCTGTGATGATAAACATGGCAAATAAAAAAAGAACATTCCTACACTACCTGAAATAAAGAGCATTTTGGTAATTTTTAAGCACCTAGCAAATCTTTGCTAGTTTTAAAATCATTGTAAATTCTACCTTAATATATACCAAATGTAGTATATTTTACTATAATCTTCAATCATCAAGTATTCCATCCTCTTTACAAGCAGATTTTGTATTTTAGAAAATAGTTTATAATCCTGATAGAAACTTTAAAAAAACACTCCTGTTTTCCCACTGTCCACAGAATTTAAAACTACACACAAGTCCCTGTCACAAGTCTCCCACAAAACATCACTATAGCATTTTAATTTTATACTATATGCAAACAGATCAAAATCTGTTCCTGAAAAGATGAAATTGGCTGTGAAAACTTTCATGAAATGAAAATTCATGATCCACATTAGGCTCTAAGAGAAACAGGACTCTACTCATATGCTCCAGACAGAAATCTCTCTCATATAATTAAATACACAGGCATCCTTCCATACATGCATGAGACAAAATATAAAATATATTAAGCAAACTGAAAGGAGTTTCCAGCCTTCCACTCATGACTTTGTCCACATTACAAGGATCACTTCCTATTTATGCAGGCACTGGTGCATAAACCACAGCACAGGGGAGGATGGTAAATCACAGGGAGTAAAGGAAATTGCAGAAAGATTGTATAGATAGAATCCCAGAATGGGTTGGGTCGGAAGGGACCTTAAAGCCCATCTCATTCCACCCACTGTCCCATGGGCAGGGACACCTTCCATTATGCCAGGGTGCTCCAAGCCCTGTCCAACCTGGCCTTGGACACTTCTGGGATCCAGGGGCAGCCACAGCTTCTCTGGGAGTCTGTGCCAGGGCCTCAGCCCCTCACAGGGAAGATTTCCTTCCTAACATCTAATGTAAACCTACTCTTCTTCTGTTTAAGGCCATTAGTGTGATAATATGATACTTTTAATTTACTAAAATCTTGCTTATCATTATCAACCCAAAGCAGAAGAAATCATAGCCATATTGTTATAGTCACCTCTGTTCTGTCATGAGATAAATGGGGAATTCCAAAGTAACTTTACAAATTTTTCTTTAAAAGATGCTCCAATACCTGTACTTTGTGTTTGGGAGGGAGCCAAAAGACACTCTCCTCTTTATACATTTCTCACCACATTGGACCCTTTCCAAGCTCTCCCCAGTGATGGTCAAGAGGGGAGAATGCTCTCATTCTTCTCTGAAATTACACAGTGAATTCCACAAGAACAGGACTTGGCAATGGTCACCTGCAGGCCCTCAAGAACTGCTGTGATGTTCCACTTTTCCATCACTCACTAACCCTGATTTGCTCACAGGGTTATTTCTGCTGCACACACCTCAACACGTTAACACTTCTGTGAATAAATAAGGAAAAAAGGCAAGGTTCTTTTTCAGGGTAAGAAGGTTTCTTAAAGCCAAAATGTCACAGATATGGGAGTTTTTGAGTCACTTTACACAAAGCAATACAAACAAAAACTAGCAAATAAATCCCTCATTTATTTCACTTTACCTTGTATTTCTTCATCTCTCTTTTCCATGACCTCTTATCTGTCTTTTCCTGATCACAGACTGTTTTTGATCCATGCTTCAGCGTTTCAGATCCTATCATCAATATTAACACTAGGGGAAAACTTGAGAAAATGTGATTGTGTCCACTGAGTGCTAGGATCCTAATGCAGGAAAGCACTTCAGCATGTGCTATACTGTAATTTCAGTACCTCCTTGAATGGGAATATTGCTAAACACATGTCAAAATGCTTCTTTACTGGAGGCTGTCAAATGATATATGGATTAATTTGTTGCATGAAACTTTACAGCACTGTGGCTGTAAAGAATTGGTATATTCATAGTTTATGTTTTGTCACCTATGTTCAACAATTAAAAAAGGAGAAATTGTATATTTAAGACAATAATTCAGTAAAAATTAAGGTCAGGTAACAGAAGGGTTGCCCATGTGCATTTTGTTTGCTGCTCTGCCTTTAATATAATCAGTTATCCCTACCAGTAACACACCATGATCATTCCCCACAGTGTTGAGGTTAGACAGGAGACCACGTTTGTCTTGTACTCAAATCCATGCCTTTCTGCTGTGATTTCAGTACCAGGGTCCCCTCAGACAGTGGCTGTGTGGCTGCACACACCTCAAGACTCCAGCCCTGCCCTACTGGACAGGCCATGCAGCAAAATGAGGTTTGCTCCTGCATTCCTGCAGCCATGGGCACGTGGCCATTGTGAGCCTGGTGGAAACAAACCCAGAAGGAAGCACGGGATGCTCCTGCTCTTGGGACATCCAGAGGCACAGGATGCTTTGCCAAAGCCACGCACACAAACAGATACTGTCACACATCAGCAGCACCTCTAAATTAAGCCTCAGCTGAGCTGCTGAAGAAGGGATATGCAAAAATCACTAAAGAGCTAGCCTGTGCTTTAAGCGTTTTTCCTCCTACTTGACAAAATTTGACAGCCAAAAACAGCAGACAAGGCTTCAGAGTGCTGATTATTTAAATAGATTACTTTACAAATGTCACTCTTTGCAAACACATAGGCAACATGATTGCTGTTTCTTTCAGCACTGTATTAGAAACAGACTCAATAAATGGGATGTTTAAAAAAAAAATCCAAACATTTATGAATCGTTTGAACCTACTGTACTGTGTCTTGTTTACTGCTGCTCTAGGAAGCTTTTCTTAAAATAACGTGTTAAGTCTCAGAGGGATTATCCTGAAATGAAATTTTTAATAACAGCAAAATAAACTCATCCTTCACAGTGCTCTGTGGCTCATGACTTACTGTTAACTCTCACCTCTCCTCCCATCATACATCTGTATCTACTAGCAAAATGTTATTACCTCCTACTCCAATTTCAAGTATCTGAAGCAGAGTTATGCTTCATACACATTCCTGAGAAAAGAAATTAGATATCTAAATAATTCTGCAGCTCTAAAAATCTTACCCATAAAGGCTCACAACTGTAGGAGGCCAAGACAAACTCCAGAAGGTGAAGGAACGAGGATTGAACTACTACAAGTTGAGAAGGCTGAGTGTGGCATTGCTGTCTCTAGGTAGATAATGGCCCACTAGGCAAAGGGTGGAAATAATGCCCGTTGTACGCCCACTCTCCATAAAACAGTGGGAGGTTAAATGTCACTGAGGCACTGGGGAAAAGAAAACCCCCCAGTGCAAGTGCAAAATGCCTGCAGAGGTTAGAGAGTCCCTGTCCTTCCAGAATGGGCTCAGCAAATGTCTCAGGAGTGATGCAGGCAAAGTTGATCTTGCTTTCAGGCAGAAAAGCAGATGATGTGATTCCACTAGGTTTCTTCCTCCCCTACTTCCTCTGTGTCTTTGATATATATCTCTTCTAGGAGGTAGCACACTTCAAGAGCTTCCTCATTTGTTTGAGGATATTTTGCATTTTTAATCTCACAGACAGAAAACACAGCAGGAAACAGTGGCCAGGAGGAAAAATGAAGAGAAATAGAGCCCTGTAATGTCCAAACTGCAAGGGTGATTAAACATGCAAACAGCTCAGTAGGGCAGCAGTAAAACTGAGAGAACCAAAATTACTTGGATGTTTAAAACAAGATTAAAGATCTTTGAAAAGGTCTGCTTTAAGCCAGCCTCCAAGTTCCGTAGCATGTCCATTCAAGAGGACAGGCTGAATCAGCATAATGATCCTTCCTGGCTTGAACATCTTTTAATCCATGAACTGGAAATTCCTCTTCACAGCAAGAAAATTTTCTTGTATAAATGTATACATTCACTTTGTAATTCTGAAGGTGAAAAAATAATAACAATAAAAAAAGATAACAAAAACCCCTCAGGTTTTGTTACATTAGAGAAACGGCTTTCACCAAAGAGTGTGGAATCAATTTTTAACCAAGTGTTCTGCCCTGAGACAGAGAGAGAAAAAGAACCATATCAGGTTCAATTTGATTTTCATATTTCTGCAGTGGGTAACATATAATCAAAGTCTCCTGTCCTGTTAGAGTACAAAAGCTAAGTATTAAACAAAGTCACAAAGCGTGTACACAGGTTTGTCCCAAAAGGGTGTGAAGGGTAATTAACATTAACTACTCCATCATATTCTTGAATCCCAATTGTTATTTAACAAATAAAAACAAACAAAATTTTTCTTAATTTAAAACTTGTATCCTGCCCTCCAAGGAAACACAGTGATGAAGCAGAATTTTTTAGGCGCACAGAAGAACAAAGAGGTAACCCTAACAAGTATTGACAATGCAAGAGTATCAGTATATTCAGAGCCAAATTAATTCTTTAGCTTCAATCATTAGGTCAGGGAGTAAAACAGACACCACTTAGGCAGTACATTTGAGACACACCTCAGCAGCTAACACTCATCATTCTCAAGAAATAATTCCAGAAAGATTTGAAATGCTTGCTAGTACACAGTGTTCCTTAAAAATACATCTGGGATCTGTTTCTGAAGGTGTCTGGTTCCCGACTCACCATCTATTTTTGTGATGAGGTTGACAGATCATATTTTTTTGCAAAGGAATGGAAGAATGGTGACCAGAAGATAATTTTAATTAATAAGATTAGAAAAGGTTGCGCCATTTAGCAACAGAGAAGTGTTTAAATTACATTAAAAGAGATAATGTTTCTAAAAGACATGAGAAAGTAGTAGAGATACACAGAATACCAAAAGTGCCAAACATAGAGAAAAAATATACATTACAAAAGTCTTCAGAATGTTTCAAGAAAACGAAGCATTAGACAGATAATTTTGCTGTATCAGAAAAGAAGTGCTGAAAAAAACAAAGCTATGAAATATGGGTTTAAATAATTACGTACTTTGGCTCTGATCCAGAACTACTTTTAAGTATTTCAGGTATCTGATCTTGACATATGGAACTCAGGGGAGGAAAATCTCTACAAAGCACTCAACTAACAAAGTGAAAATGTAAACTAGAAATCCTCATCCCTCCTATCCAGAAGCGCAATGCTACATATTTATTAATATTTTGAGATAATCTCTCCCATGCTAAATAAGACTTAAAGCATCACCTCTGCCCTCCTTGTTCTCCCATTTCTTACTGGAATCCAGAGAATAAAAATACCGTGCTCAGCATTTTGCCAACATTCTTCTAGGCAAAGCACTTTATGTTAAAAAAAAAAAAAAAAAAAAAAAAAATTAGCTTGGTTCTGCAAGAGCCAACCAATAATAATGCAAATGAAAAATTTGCAGCCAGACACCTTAAGCCAGGATTATGCCGACCTCAAGATGACCGCAGAAAAAGCACATTTCACAGCCACTTAAACAAGACAATGCTCCTTGAGAACGAGCACCGAGATAAACACATTGCCACCACAAGTTACCACGCACTGAATAATTTTTAGGCACATATAAAGACCATATGCTGTGTCAAGCAAGGTTCCAGCACTCCTCAGAACTCCATCGGTTCCAGTGGACTAACAAAGAGGTATTTAACAAATACTCTCCCACAGGAACAAATCATGTTTTCCAGAAAATGAGTGGAGTCCCACTTTTCCCCCAGTGAAATGCAGGTAACTCTATCTCATCACCTGCACATGGGACTTCAGACAAGCTGTTGCTGCCGTGAGTAAAAATGATGTGAGATATTAAACCCAACCTGTATCCATCTGAAGAGGAAGTTAACAAAAACCTTATATGGAGAACTAAGGCCAGAGGGACAGGAAAACACCCTTTGTAGGTTTGTGTCTTATCACAGGAAAATAAGAGTGGAATAACAAAGAGGTTTGGTTTAGAATTCTCTTGCATATTTCAGTGAAAAGACTCACTGGCTGCCCAGAACTTACAGACTGTTTACAGACCTGGCACAGAGCTTCTTACATTATTAAAAGCCAGGCATTACACAACAGAAAAGCAATGTCTGTCTTGCATTTTTGTGTCATTCCTCCCCACCCTAGAAGAAAAAAAAAAAAAAAAAAAAAAAAGAGACTGATATGAAATACCCACTGACATTTTTAGGTCAACACACGTTCACAACGTCTGTATAATATTCTGATACAACAAAAATAGTCAATCACTGCAATTTTCTGCCAGCAAAGCATGTTTTTCCACAATGGCCAACTCTAATGGGTTCAATTACAATACAAATCACAAAATATAAGAGCATTTGGTTCTCAGTGTCTTTTTCAACAGTAGATGCTATCACATCACTGGAAATGACAAATTCCACTCTCGGCATAAACATTCCATACATGAGTTCAAAAGTCTGCAGTGCCTTCCTCCCTTCACTGCCACTATACCTCTGAAATCAAAAACATTTCAGATGCAATATGCAAAAAATATAACCCTGCAGTCATCATGAAGATTTGCCATCATAAAGCTGATTACAGTGACAATTACACTGAATGCGGAACATTATGAGGCATAATATCACAATCTTTTAAAGTCAGTTGGCAACATTACACCAAATGCTTCTCAAAAATCAGATTTCAAGTGCTAGCATCCTTGAAATGCATAATAAATTTGCTCATGGATTAAAAGTGTCTCCTAAATCTATAGTTGTATATAGTATAGCTGTATCTTAACGACACGTGCAATATGTGGGGGCACAGACTCTGAGCTGTCAGTCAGGTCTCCTTTGTTTTTCACCTAGTGACACTCAAAAAATTTGCCACAGATCAAAGTTCATATGTCAAGGACTTCCTTCTTTCCAAACCTGTGCTCCCCTGTTGGGAACATCCTCAGCAGCCTTGGCTTACAGTACAGGATGTCTATACCGGGCTTAATTGTGCCTAACAATCCTCTTGGCCAGTGGAAGGCATTTTCAGATGGGAAATGTGCACCAACATCTGTTACATTTTCCTGCGCCTGATTTTAACTATTCCTTCACGGAGGAAGGCGTAAAAATAAAAACATTCATCTCTGCAGTAAAAAGCCCATGTAAAAAACTCACTCCAGTCAATCCAGCACAGTAAGTCAGTTAAAAATGGTGCTCAGAGAATCCTGCAATGGATGGATTTCATTTCCTGTAACAGCAGTGTTCCAAAGGTTTGAGTGAATTTCAACAACTTCTCTCTGTAAAATAAGTCACCCCGGGAGCCAGGGAGGACACTTTCCCAGACACACTGACCAGTGCTAGAATGAAACCCATCTATCTACTTCTTTTCTTACAGAAGGATCAGTTTTGAAAAATTTCTTTGGGTATCAACAACTTCAGGTAACCTTTAGAAGCATTCAGAAGCAAATCCTTACGTGCAATCCTTGCCTTCATTTTATACTTGAGATTCTGAATGGTTCAACTAACTTGAAAGTACACTGAGTCATTTCTGCACACACTTCTTTAAATAGAATGGGAAACACCAGAGTTGATAGGGGAACATCGAGGAGGAAGACCAATTTGCCAAAGACTGGCTGGTCTTTTAAGAATGGGGCCTAACCCCAGCTGCTGTGTTTCAGCTGGCCCAAAATCCTTCTGTATTTGGGTAGCTAAAGTGGGACAGATATTTAAGTTTTAAATGAAAAGAGACGACAAAGAGAAGATGGAAGACAGATTTTTTTGTTTGTTTTTTAAGAGACGGTCACAGATAGTTTAAGATAGTTTCAGGATTTCAAGTTTGTTTTTTTCTGGTTTTAAACATAAGGCCAAAAAAGGATGAACACCTCCCTCCCCCTAAACAGCTCAGTGTCTAGATATAAGACTATCAAAAAAGCAATAATCAAAAGTGTAATTTATTCCTGTGTTCCAGAAGGAGGGGTTGCCCCAATTCCATTTCATTTCCCTGAGAGAGAGGAAAGCTGGTGCTGTGTTTTCCATGTTCACCTCAGAGCAGACTCTTGCGTGACTTGTCACAACAGAACACGTTCGATTGCTCATTCTCCTGCTTCTGTCTCAGGACAAGGTAGAAAAGATTGCTGCACTTCTGAGGGGAGCCTTCCTCGGAATGAAGATCAAACAGTGAAACCATGCTCTCTATAGCATGGACCTGAACAGACACTTTCCAGGTACCACAAACTTAAAAACCACTCTGTAGTAATTAGTCACTACAAATGCATAACAAAAGAGAAATTGTTCAAGGTACTGAGGGGATCAGACCTTTTCAAGTGTGCCTCTGCCTATATAGAAACAAATTTTTTTGAGATTCTGTTAAAAATCCTCATGGCTTTCTTAAGAATTTGCCTTTTCTGTTTTTTGTATACAGTCAGAATTCTCTTCCATCCTGGTGGTTTGTTATGGCTCTAAACAATTTTAATATTTTGGGTTTTTTTGTTTTTTGTTTTTGGTTTTTTTTTTTGTTTTTGGTTTTTTTTTTTTTTTTGCTTTTTTTAGTAACTGAAATGAAAATATTTTTATTCTGAGCATTGAAATACAGTTGTAGAGGTTTACCTTCTCTCTGTACCTCAAATCTTAGCAAGATGTAAATTAATTTTAAAAAATTATTCATACACTATTTTTCAGTACAATACCAAATCAAAGAGAAAGAAAATCCAGCAAAAGTGAGCTTATTTAATTAAAAAAAGGCTGTTCTGTATTCCTCAAAGAATTAAAAATGTGCCTCTAAAATCTTTTTGCACAAAAAAGGTGGTCAAGGACTAAACCAAATCTCCCAAAAATAACATCAACACAAGTCCTGTACACATAAAAAACTTATGCAACACTTTGAGAATAAGGAACCATTTTGCATGGAGGGTAAACACCTTCAAACTTGCTCTGACATATCTGAAGCAGGTGCCATCGTGCAGACTCTGTTCAGCATCCAGCCAAGGTGAGCTGAATCCCCTGAGCTGCCCTGACAGAGCAAAGCTATCTCCAGGGAGAAGCAAAGGACTTCTCAGCTTTGCTAATTCACTTCAGTCAGCACCACACAGAGGCTAGCAGGGAAAGAATGATTCATTCTGTGTTATTATCTCCAGGATCATTCACAAATGCAGGAAGATGTGCTTTCCTTCACCTACAGTCACCTTTTATTTCTCAACTAACTGTCATCTTGCTTTTAACCAAGTACAGGACTACAGCTTTTAAAAAGCCTGCTTTTTTCTAAACCTGTTATTATTCTCTTTGGAATACTCACCCATGGTTAGGTTCTGTTCTAACATAATTGCAAGGTTTTCTCTAGAATGGAAGTAAAATGTTTGGAAATTCCCCTTTTCCTCTTTCTTGGTTTCAAGTGTCAATATGATTTGTTCTCGGAGTGTTTGAAACATGCTCATGTTCAGCACCACTGGCAGTGAAAATAAAGACAGCTGATGTGTACCTGCACAGCTGCTGGTAATTTACAGAGAAGCCCTTGGATTTGCATTTTGGCAGCACTCTTCTGCCTGGATTGGATGTTTTGAAGCTTACATGTCTAAAGATGTCTGGAGATGCATTTTACTGAACCTGCTATACATTCAAATGGTACAGAGAAATCAAAGTGTCACAGACATTTCTCATAATAAACCAATATATGACAAACCTGCCATTTGCTCCTCTGTGACTTTTAAATGCTACTAATTCGCAAACAGGAGGGTTGGCAATAATATGGCAAAGTGAGGACAGAGACATAACAAAAGCATACTTTCAGCTCTATGAGATGAAAAAGCCTTGGGATTATAAGCATTAAATAATAATTTTACTCCTTCAGAACTAAGAGAAAAAAGACAATAGAAAAGCAGTATAGTTCAGATCAGTTCACTGCTTTGAGTAGTTTTAGCTTTATCTTATTTTACAGAATGATACTTAGCAAAGTCTGATTAGCTTTTCCTTGATAACTAACATTCCTTGAAATGCACCATGCTTTATTTAGTTCAAGGCCTCAAATAAAATGAGAGCATGAACCATTCTGACTCCTGAATATACAGGTATTTTCTCAGCTTGGTCAGCAACAAAACAATATGTAGATTTAAAAAAGAAACTACATTCTTTAGTGATTTATTAAATTCATCAGCATCGGAAGATGAAGTTATTCTACAAGCTCTCTAGCTCATGCAGCTGTCCCCTAGAGAAAGAAAAGGAACCAGGATATCAGAATTTACCCTAATCCACAATAACCTGAGTCTTGTGAAACACAGGGAGAAAGTTGGACACAGAAAATTTACCTGGGTCAATTTTCAATTATATATTTACAATGTTCATGACCTGTCACTCCACTAAAAAAAGCCCCTAACATTTTTCCAAATTATCTGTGAAATCTGACTGTCAAATATTTATCAGGTGTAGTGAGCAATGCAATTTCCAATTAGTTCAGGTAAAAGTACTTGTACTTGAAATAACTACACCCTTCCTGTATTTTTTGCACAACCTGATCTACTGAAATAGACATTTCATATGTTGTTGCAACACCTGCTTTGAAACAGGGTCTGAGGAAACAGTAACCTGCACACCTCAGTTAAAAAAAGCAAGCAAGCAGACAAGCCAAAAGATGTATTTGAACTGGGTTTCTAACATTAGCTCATGCAACACAAGATACCTTATCAGAGGGTAAATAGGTGAAATATTCAAGCAAACTCCATTAAAATGACTGTTCTATATTTAGATGTACAAGCATATTTTTGTATCAGCTGTGAATCATTCTACTGAAAGCAAAAGAACTTCAAAGCTGTATCTCCTGTCATAATTTGGCCATCAGAAGTTTTATTACTGATGATTATGCATGAGTCAGAAAACAGAAAAATCAGCTGAAATTCCAGATCCTTGGAAACAGGAGTATCAGCTTGCTGGCTTCTAGCTGGGGGAGCCAAGTTAAACAATTGGCTTTTACAGTGAATCCAAATCTTATAAGCTTTGTCTTACTTAGGGGATGAAAAAATAAATAGAACTTATCCTAATGATAGCTATTTCATGACTAGAAGTGATTTTTTTTTTCTTACAAACTCAAATATTCTTCTATTTATTCCCCTTAAAAGCTCCTGCAGTCAGAAAGGCCCAGATTTACCCAGTTTTTGCCATCCTAAAACACTCCATTGCAGTGTATTGTCCAACACACAATAATTATAGATCATCATGTCTAAAACTCACTAATATTGATATCACTTGCAAAAGTGGAAAAGGAAAAAAAAAAATCTGCCTGTTAAGTGTCAGATGAAATCTGCCAGGTGAAAAAAACCCTGACTATAACAGAGCATTGACTGAGCTGACAGAAAAAGAGGTCAAAGAGGTAAGGCAGCATTGCCTTAGCCATTGGAATTATGTCACCCATTGATTTCCAAAATAAAGGCCAGTGAGAAAAAATTATGCAGGTGGCAGGGCAGAATAACCACTTGTTTCTTAGCTGAAGTAAAACTATTTAGATAAGCTATTCTTCTTTTTACAATTGTCTTTTTGGTCAATGGGGAAGACATTCCATGTCATTACCCTCCCTCTTGCCCCTGAGGGTTCACTCAGCAGGTATTTGATGATATCTGCACTTATTAGAAAGAAATAAAGGCAAGTTAAAAGAACAAACCCTTGCAATAGCAATAACCAAATATTTTCAAGCTGTCTGCAGCCTCTTGAGCAGCTGACAGGTTTCACCAACAGTGCTTACTGGCTACTGGCTTGATCCATGGATTAAAAGGAAAAACAATTGAATCTGAAATTGTCTGGAGGAGATCACCTTGAGTGCCACCAAAAGGCACAGACAGGACAATGAGGCCATCAGGCCTGGCCACCACGGGTTCAAAAAGGCAGGTCCTGCTTGACTGAGCTGGTGTCCTCCCAAGGTGACCTGCTCAGTGGATGAGGGCAAGGCTGTGGATGTGTCTGCCCGACAGCATTTCCCACAGATCTGTCCTGGAAACTGGCTGGTGGTGGCTTGGATGGGTGCAATGTGCTCTGTGTGAAATGTGGGTGGTGGCCAGGCCCAGAGGGTGGGCAGGAACTGCCCCAGCTGGGGCAGGTCACCAGCAGGATTCCCCAGGGCTCAGCACGAGCTCTGGTCAATATCTTTATCCGTGCTCTGGACAAGGGGACTGAACGTCCCTCGGGAAGGTTGGGGATGACACCAAGGACCTGCTGGAGGGCAGGAAGGCTCTGCAGAGGGCCCTGGCCAGGCTGGAGGAGTCCAAGTCCTCTTTGGCCACCAAGGCCAGGTGCTGCCCTATGGCCACCAGAAGCCCCTGCAGCAGGAGAGGCCCTGGAGGTGCTGAACATGATCGTGGCCATGACACCTGGCTTGTATCAGCCACAGTGTGACCAACAGGACCAGGGCAGTGACTGACCCCCTGTGCTGGGCACTGCTGAGGCCACACCTCAAATCCTGGGGTCACTTTTGGGCTCCTCAGGACAAGAAGGACATTGAGGGGCTGGAGTGTGTCCAGGGCAGGGAGCGGAGCTGCGGAAGGGGCTGGAGCACCAGCAGCAGCAGGGGCTCGGCCTGGAGAAAAGGAGGCTCAGGGGGAACCTTCTCATTCTCTACAACTTCTTGGCAAGAGGTTGTAGCCAGGTGGGGATCAGGCTCTGCTCCCAGGCAACAGAACAAGAGGAAATGGCTTCAAGTTGTACCTGGGGAGATTTAAATTGGAGGTTAGAAAGGGGTTGTCAAGCATTGGAACAGGCTGCTCGGGGAAATGGTTGAATCATCATCCCTAGAGGTATTTGAAAAGGGTAAATTAAAAATTAAGCATAGATGTGGCACTTAAGGACATGGATTAATGTCGGACTTGGCAGTGCTGATTTATCAGTCAGACTTGATAATTCTAAAGGTCTTTTCCAAGAAACAATTCTATAATTTCCAGACTTTTAAACATTGTTTACAAAAATTTTCAGCTATCAAAACAATAAAGACCATATTCATCACTAACACTACAACTTCACATGTGCTAAAAGCACTTTTGATACAAAAAGGAGAAAAACTTTGCAACTCTCAGACTGAGGGAAGAAATGCTAGATATGGTCTCTCAAAAGCGAGACAAGATGCACACTCAAATGAAAAGTGATTGCAATAGGAAAACATATTAATCCTCTACTCATAAAGCACTGGGAGCACAGCACTAGTAACAGAACAGACAGAACAACACAATCAAGCCAGAATAAATCTGCATTTAAGCTAAATCATCTCCTTACTGCATTTCAAAGAGGCAATTCAGCCAATGTAAACAGAAATTACACTTGCTTCCCACTAGATCATAATCTAAAACCAACAGAAACAACCATACACCACTGCAGGCAACTCTGGAAGAACTCAAACCTCTCCTCATTGCTATTTCAAATGTATTATTCAAATAAAACCTACCAAATTACAAAATCCTTTTTCATGTAAGGTGACACAACAAATCCATAGCATTCCCCAAGACTGGAATGCCAGAATGCGAGTGTGATTTTGCAGGTAGCCTAACACACTAACACCTACAAGTATTCAGAATGTACCCACTGCTAGCACTTCCCAAAAACAGCACTAAAAGAAGGGTTTTCCAGATGGGTAAAGTGATGGCACCGTGTTGAAGTCTGCACCACTACTTTTCACAGCATATTCTAGGCAATTCTCTCAGCCCTAAAATAAAATGGAACAGTCTCCAGATTACCACTTTTTCAGTTGTCAGTCAAGCACACTGGTTTAACCAGTTATGGGAAATCAGATACACAGGGAAAAAAAAAAAAATCAAAGTAACTTCAGAATAATCTAAGCTTAAGAACGATGTACTTAAAAGTACAGTAATTCCCGATATATTGAATTACTTAATCATCAGCCAATTTTCTATTTTTGTTCTCCAACTCTCCCCTTTATCACTACATAAATAAGTAAGCAAATAAAAACAGGAAAAAAAAGGTTTTAGCTTAGTTTTTAACAATGAATTTTTAACAATGAATGCAAGCGCAAAACCTCAGCACTCTTAAAACTTCTCTGGTCATTATGTCAAAATAAAAGCATATTTTAAAAAATACTGACCATATACATAAATAATCCCCCATCTTTATAATCTTATATATAAAAGTTCCACATTTTCTATTAAATAGAACTGTTTCTCTTTTCAGAGCCTTGCAGTAGTTTACTGAAAAGTCTAAACAATTTCAACTTTAATAACTTTTATAATAACGCATATGAATACCTCTTTCGCTGCTAAATGGAAATGGAGCTACCTAACCCAGCCATGTAATAAATAATTTAGCATCCATTATTAAAATGTTATATATTGCATGTGTGCTTTCAAAATATGTTATCATAAATCCATCATTCCAAGTAACCAGAGCAACTGCAAGCATTTTATATTTAGAGCCATGAAAGATGGAGCTGATATGACCTGTCAGATATTATTTAACAAAATAACAGTATTCTCAGCATGGTGGACAGTGCAGCCTTACAACAAACTTTGTAATTTAATGATGACTGGAGTTTGTTTTCACATGTATTCTAAGAACTGGTCAGAGGGTACAGGAGCACACTCATCCATCCTGCACACCCCAGCCAGGGCAGAGGGGTCTTGGCCATCAGCACCCCCTGACTGCACTCTCATCCGGACATACGGGCTCCCCCTCGGGAATCAAATGACTGAACTGGGACAGGGACCAAGGGCAGGAGAAGAAACCTCTTACTGGATTGACACTTAATCCTAGATGGCATTTCTTTCATTTCCCTTGCCAGGAGAAGCAGCAGGACAGTTTGGACACAACGTGGGCCTTGCTGCCCTCAGCACACACAGTGGCTGCACTGCAGTCCCTGCCTGGGTCCTCGTGGCAGCAGAGCTGTGACAGCCCTGAAGCCACCAGTGGGCTTTTTGTGCCAAGGCAGAAAATATCTCCCCTCCCACAGGAGGCATAAAGCTATTTATGCATTATTTGTACTTTCATGTGATCTTTTTTTCCTCAAATAATTTTGCCCAGGAGAAGGAAGGAAAAGGCAAAGATATTTTCTCATTTAAAAATGCATTACTAAGTCATAGGCTATCATTCTAGTAAGTTTAAAGTATATTTATTTACTGGAAAATAAGTTTGCATGTATGTTTAATGTAATTTGATACCACCAACATCTCTGTAACCCTGGACCTTGTGTCTCTCCAAGAACAAAAGCATTTCACTTTCCATCATCTCACTGAAACACATCATGTCAATGAAAGGAATACAAATGTCCTCAATAGAATACATGCAATTAGGAAAACACATGGCTGCTCACATAAGGCATGTCCAGAGATGCACCCACAGTATCCACCCCTTTTTTGTTTTTCACACATTCCACTGTTCCTAACAAGAGGGCAGAAGCAAGCCACACCCTCGGATGCAGGGCAGGGTTTACTGATGAATTTAGGAGAAGCTGGAGCAGCTACTCATCCACAGCATTAAGTAAAATAATAAACAGCACTTGAAGGTGCAGGACCTCTGAAGAAAACCCTTGCTCCACAGAGATATCTCTTGCTCAACTGTGCAACACAAACCACAAAAAAACCTCCCAAAACAGCCCCCAAATCTCCAGGCAATGCCCTACACTGCTTTTATACACACCCTTGGAATACACCAGTTGAAAATCATGGGGAATCCCTGATCAGAGGTACACCTACTTTCTGTAGAAATCTATGCAAATAAATAAAGTGGCATCTTATAAGCCTATCAAGTCTTAAAACTGCCTCATATTCAAAAATAGTTCAGGGTTGTGGGTCTCAACCTGCCATCCAGGAAAAAAAAAAAAAAAACCAACAAAAAAAAAACCACAAAAAAAACCCCACACATTTACATAATCAGTTTATAAAGGCATATGTTTGAAGAAAATTTCCATTAAAGTTGAGAATGTTATGTAATTACTGCTTAGAAAAGGATGATATAAATATTCCTATCAAATGTTCTTTGCATTATTTATTTTAGATACTTTGATTTACTTTAAGACAAAAAACAATAAGCATTCTGGTGTCATAAGCTGACCAGAGATACTGTAAGTGCAGGTAAAGTCCTGGGGGACAAATTGCTCAAATCATTTCATGCTGCAATTCACTCATTAGGACAATAACTCAAATGTCTGCTTGGTTTCCAAAATGCCATTTTCAGCTTTGGCATCAGGGAGAGAGAAGACAAGAGATTAGAGAAGTAGTCATACAAAGAACACTTGTCAACTGCATCTCAAATACCTATTTTTTATTTCAGCAGTTTCAGATCTATGCTGAAGGAGTAACATAGGCCTGGATATATCTTTCTAAGGAGAGAATAAAGAGGGAAAAGATTGAAATAAGGCATCCCAAATTTTCAAAGGGCCCTTTCTTCTAATCTAACTGCTTGGATAATGTGTCCAGAGTGGCATTTTGTAATGACAGCAACTTTCCAACAAATCAATAGTTATTTAATTCCCAACAAGCTCTCGAGTCCATTAAACCTGATTACATTCACCCATTTCAGTTGGGTGCAGTTATTTTTCCTACACCGGCACTTAATCTATAACAGGAACTTATGAGAACTTTCAAAAGCAATTTCAACATCAATCAGCATAGAGTGAAAGGCACGATTTGCTTGTAATTATTTATTGGACAGGATGGCAGAGGGTCTGCCTGAGCTCCAGTGTCCGACCTTCACCCCCAAATTCTAATGGATATGAAGGCCTGCTGGATGAGTCTCACTGCATAAAAAGCAGCCTCAGCTTGCACGTCCCACAAGACACAGATGCCCAATACCCGATTATCGGCCACTGTGCAATGCTATATTTCCATTTTAGACATGTGCGTCTGATATTAAGCCTGAAGTGAAAAACACAACCCACAGTCTTCTATTACTGAAGGGACCTATATGGAAACCCACCTGTTTCATGCTGTGACTGCCCCTCTATGTCAGCAAAGTGCTGGAGTAAAGGAGCACAATGAAAGTTTCCCTCTCCCTCACAGTTAATTTGACTTATGCACAGCACAGAAATGCCCTAAGGCACATTTGTGTCTTGACCCTGTCAATGCACAATATCCAACAGCTGCTACTTATATGGTACAATTCTATCAGAGTTTAGAAATGTTGACTTTTCCTAATGTCTTCTAATACTGTAAACAACAGGATACTTGCTGCTTAATTAGCATCTACAAGATCTAGTCAGAATCTCAAGTCTACCAGCAGAAACTTCAGCAGCACCACTTTTTGATAAAAACAAAATAGTAGCAAAAGCAAACACAACAACAACAATCTGGTAGCTGCCAGTTGACTTCTAAATACACAGGACTCTTGCCCTGCAGCAAGATCTTACATTTGAGGGCTCAAAGGAATTAATAGGAAGTGTATAAATATTCTTTTCAGGTGATATATTTCTATACACACAAAACCACAACCCCTTTTTCATTCCGTGGGACACGTAACATATGAATTAATGCATATTTAACACTATTCCTATTTGCTGTGCTAAAACACTTAACCTAAACACATCATGGTAAGTTACTTTGTCTTCTGACCTGCCGTGGGAATGCTGACTCCCTCAGAAACCTAGAATGGATAGCAAATCCTCTGCCCTGTGGTCAACCTCGTGAAGCAAAGGCATGAATGTTAAACAGCAGACAAATCAATACAAGCAAATATAGCTCAACTACACCATTTATTCAGCCATGAGAGATGTCAATACACAGATTAGGGTGATCCATCTTTTTGATTTCCTACTGTCTTCTCACTGACTACATGAGAGCTTTTGCCTGTATTAAAAGTGTTTGCTTTCTCAACCATAAAAATTCCAATTATTGCTCTAAGTGCACTAGAGTTAAGTTGCTTGTTGGAAGCGGCCTTGCATTACCTGAACAAGTCCAGCGAAGTATGGTGCTGCAGGCAGAATCATTGGCACTCCATAGGGATGTAGCAAAACTCCTTGAGACGACAACATGGTTTAAGTGATAGTATTACTCCCACTAAAGCTAAACACATCAATTGAAAGTTAGGGGAAAATCTATATACCAACTTCTTCCAAACTCAGAGCTAGAACCAAATAACTTCTGTCAGGGGCAAAGCCCACATCAGCTGTAAAAAAAAGAAAAAAATTGACGTCAGCAACACTTAATGTTAAAATTTTCTTCAGAGACAACAGATAGAGACAACAGCTGCAAACCTAACTCTACCCAAAAAGGAAGGTGCTATTTTGGGAGCAGCTTAAGTAACATGACTAGCCAACTACTCTTTATCAGTTCAGATTTTTAAGTACTAAACACATAGAGATCAAATTCTGTACAGATCTACTGATTAGAAATAATTTTCCTATCAGTTCTGGCATATACATGACAACAGTTACCATCAGAAGCCATTTTCAAAATAATCAAATTTATCATGATTGCATAATTAGACATTTTCCTGGATTTATAAGCTGTTAAACAATGTTCATGTGCAGCCTGTTATACTGGGTACATACTCTGTTTTGATTCATTATATTTTTCTTGTTTGTTTTGAATAAGTGAGCTAACGCAAGCTAACGACTTCTATTAGTGCAAATTATATTTTAATGGTTTTTTCTAACCTTTCACAACATCTATGTTATTAAATTGATCATAACTATTTTAAAAGAACACATTTTCCCAATAGAGTATTTCAACTCTGTTCTCCAAATCAACTTACACTACTGGTGTAAGAGATAAAGGACTGAAATTTAGGCTGGTTACCTCCCTACATCAAAACAGATTTGGTTTTAAAGGTACTGCTTGCAAGACATTCTATTCCGCAGCTCATTTTTACTTTAGACAAAACCAACTTAGTCATTAACACCTGTTTTATGTGCTATGTATCTTCTAGTGCAGATGTAACTAATGACAAGAATTACAATTGAGCAAGACTTTTTTATTTCAATAAAGAATTAGTTAGGTACTTACAACTCCATGTTACAAGTGAAATAAAAAAAAAAAATCTCCTACAGTCTTCGAATTATCAGGGTGCTTCACACCACTAATTTCAGCTACTTGATTTTGTTGCATAATTACTTTTCCAGATAACTAATTGCAGACAAGATTTGATGTGATACTCAATTATTTAATGTCACATTTTGACCATCGTGGAAGGTTTTCAGTAATTGATTCTCGTGTATCACGGCGGCCGTGCTGCAGGATTTGGAAATCTCCCTGGGCAGCTGCCTGCTGGCCCTCCCCAGTGCCAGCCTTACCCCACTGCTAACTTTAGATGTGGAATTGTGACCCTCAGTGATGCTCCCTGCAGAAGCTGCCAATGAGGCCAGCAATTGTCTCATGATGAAGTGATGTTTACCCCACTCCATCTCCTGTTTCAGAACTGCTTCACTGTTCTGTTGGGGATGATGCTGTTCTCACTGCTTATCTGACCATGCTTAGCTATAAATCCTGTTTCTTGGTCTTATCTTACCAAGGAAGAGAAACTCTGCAGTTTAATTATTAAGCAAGCTGACACAGCATGGATTTCTTTCAAAAGATTGCCATTAATTCCAATACAAAACCAGTCACTAATTTTCATGGAGAAATACATAAACAAAAGGGATATATGAGAAAGCAAGTTGTGGTCTCAACTCACTTAAAAATACTTAATTTCTAAAAAAACCAAAACGTTCATTTTAACTATTGCTATTTTGCTTCATCCAACAGAGTGAGCTGCATTTGAAAAGAAAGCAGATTTCTTTCACCCAGGAATGGAGATTATAAAATGGATTCTGCAAGCTTTACTCAAATGACTCCAGTGGGACAAATGACATAAATACAGACTGTTAAATTGCTCTGTAAAATACCTGGCAGGTTTTTTTGTTTCAGCATGTATATATTTCATAAGATGTTAGAAAACCTGAGGAGGAAGATTTGTACAGGAAAGCTCAGGCTCAAGGGAAGCTTTTCTGTGATCTATTTTGGGACAGATTTTTTTTTTTTTTTTTTAACATTTTCTTTAATTATTTTGGCACAAGGCAACCTGCTGATGAAATTTCCTGATGACACAAAGTTGGAAGGTACTGTCAAAACTGGAAAGGATAAAAATATTACATAGAAAGAACTGCTAAATCTTATGGGCTGCATTAATCAAAATTCAATAATACAAAATACAAGATCATGCTCCTCCTAATGACAGAAACTTCAGAGCTAAACTCAGGAGGAAGAAAAGCAGGATCTCATTGCATCTGTTTAAAGAATTTGAGATGCTAGTGAGATGCAAAGAGGAAAAGGAAAATTATCAGTATTTCTTAATTTTAATTCTCAATTATTTCTTGATTTCTTAGAGGTACTTCCAACAGAATACAGTTCTCTTCATCCACATTAAATAGGAAAAAAAAAAAAAAAAAGGTCAAATTCAAATACAACCATTGTAGATAAATTCCTTTTTGTGTTCAGGGGAATGGAACAACTATGTTGCAACAGAAACCTAAATTTGATTTGTTTATCCCAGCAAAGCAATCTGTGAATAGGGAAGAAAACAGTAGGAGGAAGAGACTAAGCTAAGGACAATCCTGACACTCTAAAAATCAAGAAAAACCTAGTTATGAATAAATTTAGGCTGAACATATTTTTCCAAGTTTGGGGGTTTTTTAAAGTATTTTGGTCTTGTCTAGTGAGGGTCTAAAACAGCCTTCCAAATCCACAGTAACAAAAAAGGATGGCTTATAACAGAATATGATGCAAATAGCAGTGGTAGTGTGAACTCAGCAGCTTCCAGGAGGACACTTCCAGCCCTTTGCAAGCAGTATAAACATTGCAGAATAATGCAAACATCAAATGTCTAAGAAGCGTTGCTATTTTCTACATTGCAGATAGCAATAACAAAAACAAACGTTGAAAATAAACCATAATTACCTGTTTTAACGCAAGGATGCTTTGCTTGCCTCACTATAACAACATGCTTCTAAATGTCTAGGTGTGGGGCACTCCAGATGCAAGCTCTGACTTGGTGGCTGGGCTCTGTGGTGATGTCCCATGTGTGCACCAGCCACCTAAGTTCTCACAAACCTCTGCGAATCAAAACCACAGAAGCACAACAGAGCTTTACTCGCGTCTCCGCCCCGTGCCAGGCTCAGAACTTATGCCAATGCCTCTACATCAGCTCCACCACTTTAGACCAACACATTTCCTCTCCCTCCCAGCCACACAAAAAGGAAATTTCACTTAAGTTTTACAGTTGGCTGTTAGTTAGTATCAATGGTCACTCCTGTTCCGCTAGAATATGTTAAATAAATGAAATTTGACCACTAAGAGTGCTGAGGACTGAGAGAATGAGCCAGAAGAGTACTGGTAAATCTGAGAGTTCTACTTCACTTCAGCAGGACCTTTAGCATGATTAAGGTCAAGCATGGACCTAAACACTTCTGGGAGGACAAAGCCAGAATGGTTGGGACATGCACATCAAGCACCTCTCTGATGTCCCTGGTGGTGACAGCACCCACTTCCTGCCTGCTGCAGGGTTCCTCCTCCCTGCAAAAAAATAACTCTGTGTGTGGGTGGAAAAGGGAAGATCATTTAAACAGCTATACCACTTTAATTTCCATTACATTCTAGAAAATTATAATGCTGTTAGGAGAAAAAAAAAAAAAAGAGGACATGTTAAGCCATTATCAGTGTGCTCATAGAGGGTATGCTACTTTCAGCCGTTCCCAAGCCCTAGTTGGCTTTGGTTTCTTTCATTAAAAATTTTCATGGATTTTCTGAAACTAAAAATTGATTTCAGCAATGAGAGGAAGAATGAGCAAGAAAAACACAGGAACACTAGTTTTATATGTAAAATGTATATACACAAATAAAATGCACCATCTTATTTATTTCAACTATGCAGAATTTTGCAAAAAGGCAGGTTTTATTAATGAAAAGCTGCTCCTAAAGGTGAAGAGCATAGGTTAAGCAAGGTAGGGTACGAGTAGATGGTCACAAAAATCCTACGTATTTCAGGCCCAGCAATCTAATCTCATGTTTTAGCACAGAACTGAAGCTACTGACAGGAGTGCTCTAATAGCAGTTTCATTGAAGGCTTGCTAAGAAGTCATTTAAATAGGAAGGAAATGGAGACTGCTGTACAGTATGGATGCACAGATACAGAAATAAAACTAGAAATATGCCTGAAAACTAGACTACACATTCAGACAGAACAAGAAAAATTAAAATGGTGCAAGAAAGATCAGAGTTTTGATCCCACCTGCATATGAAATGTAAATGGCACATTAGACAATGACCAAAATACTTCCCCAGGCAAAACCAGATCCCTAAGTTTTGCTATGGTACAAGGTGGGAAAAGAAAAAAAAAAAAAAAAAAAGAAAAAAGACTTCAGCAACTTCCTTGGGGCCACAATGCCTGGAAAAGGCAGATCCCTGCAATGCAGACATCAGCCAATCAATGATGTATGCTCTAATCAGATTCTGACAGAAGTAATGTATTTAGACTATCTTTCTGCCAAATAATTAATTCTTCTTACTGCCTGAATATAGTTCAAAATACCACAAACAATAGTTCTTCCAAATGCTGCACAACACCAATGAACTTCAAATAATTCCTGCTTCCTTCCTACACTGGCCTAACTTTCCTGTCTCTCAGACCATAAATAATTCAGGCACCACTTTGGCACCCTCTTCAGAGCTTATGCTATGCCATATTTGAATCTTTTAAGTTCAAGTCTCCCATTTCTGACCACCTTTCTCATTGTCCAAATGCTCTCCATTCTCTCGTTAAGGTTTCTCAGTAGTTTTCTGGTACAAGAAACCCCAAAACTGAAAGGACAAATTGGTTTCCAAGTCTCCTGATAATTTCCCTCATCCACAGCAACTTTAGATTACTGTCTCTAAAAAAGGATTACCAGATACCAGCACCACAGATGCTTTGAAAGAGAAGGTGAGCTGTTGTTGATTAGCATTGCCTGAGGTGATCTGGCATTAAAGGAAATATTGACAGACAGAAAAAGCTGTCCTGCACATCTTCCCCCACCCTCCCCAGCGCAGCTGCTGGCACTGTTATAACTGCTGCACTTGTCTTCCCAAGACTATTTGCACCTTTCTGCAAAAGCCATTTAGGACCAAAGGCTCTTCAAGTGCACCAGGAGCACCATCCAGGCTTGCCCCATCTCAGCAGCTCCCTGTTCCCCTCTCCTCTGCATGAAGAGCGTGTAGGAGCTGCTCGTGCCACGTACCAGTTCCCCAGCCAGCTCCTCACACACAGAGCAGCAGAGCCAAAAGACAGCAAGGATGTTTTACTGACTCCTAAAGCAGAAAATGTCACCTATACAGATCAAAGGTATCTGCTGGTCTCATACTGATTACCAGCACGGCAGATGTCATCAAAGTGGTTTGAGTTCATTAAGCATCTCAGTTCACACTAGAGAATAGGCAAGGATATAGAAACCGTTCAAAATGGGAGAAACCACCATTTTCAAGCATGTGGGATACAGCATGTTTAGAATTAACACATTTTTCTTCTGAACCTAAAGTTTCCATTTAAAAATTACATTAGCATCTAACAATTGCATTAGCTTTCAGGAGCACATTAAAATCTAGCAGCAGGTCGAGATGAACCCAGCTGATTCTTCAGTCAGAAAACAACAATGCTTCAGTTCCACTCAAGTTCAAATTTTAGTCTCTTTCTTCTAAATATACAATGCTAGTAAGTTTGGAGATTTCAAAGACAAATAAATAATTACAGTCCTGCCAAATACAAGAGCTTCACACAGAAGTAAAAACTTGGGAAACATGTTTGGGAAACTATTTGTAGCCCTAGAGAAATTAAGGCTGATGCCCTGTAGGCCAATTGGCCTTGCAACACTTGAAGCACAATATTTCAGTAAATGTTGGTTTCTCAGCCAATCCTTTCTCGCTGGTTTCACCTTCCTTTCTTATTGTCAGTGCTGTGGTCTGAGCCACGGGCTGCTGCAGTATCTCACTGGCTAAAGAATGGCCTGTTTACTTTGCATTTCTTTTGGAATGCTCCCATAAAGACCATTTCTTTCTCTACCTGCACTGCCCCAAAACAAATCCTTTTATTACCTTTATCCAGCACTTGTCATCCCCTTCAGAGGCTCACTTCAGCCTATTCCTACCCAAGCTATTACTGTCAACAACTCAAAGATGAATATACTTTGTCTTGCCTTGAATATTTTACTCCTTCACCTCCTAACCAACCTCCAAATTGATACTTATTCCTGAAATTGCCTGCTACCAGCTAAGACCTTCTCTAAACACCTATGAACATTCTCTTTCAGTCCATGAAACCTCCTCTTGCCAGAATGCCACACAAAAACATTGAGTGGGGGATGAACTGACTGTCCAGTGGCATGATGACCAATATCCCTGTTCCTCTGCAGGTCAACTCTCATTTGTATCCACCTCTGATTGTAAATTCCTTTGAAGAGAAATGAATCGGGTACAAGGAGACCACCACAATGACAACAATATAAAAGAACACACACGCACGTGTAAAAGATACACATCTACTTAGCTGCACTTTTTCCAGAACTCTTAAAGGCAAGGCTTGCCCTCTTCTATGTCTTAGAAACCCTCACTCTCTGCTTAGACTGGATTGCTAAAAGATAAGAACTTGTCCCCTGACAGCAGGGAGAGTGATTTACCCTTCAGTGAGTCGCAAGACACATTCACTTACATAGGTGATAAATGTATGCTAGAGAGAAGCAGCAGGTTAAAACTGGAGTTAAGGGTTCCCTCTGTGCCTGGACTTGCCTTGGGCTACCACAGAAACGTAAGGACCTGTCATCAGCTCTACATATCAAGGCACAAAAGCCAAGAACAATCTGAACAGCTACTCTCTGGAAAAAAAAAAAAACAAAAAAAACCCCAATCAAATAGCTATAGGTGTCTTTTAACTTAGCTGCACTATCATATCAGTTAGAAAGATTCTGGATCACAACCACATTATTATCCCAGCATTTGAGTCAAAATTAAAGCAGGATGGATCTGGAAACTTCAGTTATTTCATATGCTGTGCTCTGCACTTGGAAAAAGGATGACATTGGACTGCGAGGTGCCACACAGTAAAGTCTCCTAAAGCTACAAAAAGTGGTGGAACACACCTCGATAGGCCTGCACAGCTCTGTGAAGGAAGCTTCTCTGTGTGCCTCCAATTGTCCCGGATCACTCAGAAAAGTTAGCTGTAAAACTGTAGGAAAATACTGTTGCTTTAAGTACCAAGAGTTGATTTTTACACGCAGACATCACAACTTATTCACAGCACTGAAGATGTGTTACAAAGTTCTGCACTTTGTTTCTTCTGCCTTAGTGAGCACTGCATTGTTTTCCTTCTCTTGCAGAGTTCCATGCTGGCTTTTATTACATAACTCTTATCAGCTGGATAGCTGTACCAAATCACTTGAATTTTCCCTGTTGGCCCTTTTGAGAACACTCTCTCCCATCTCCAGGCTACTTCAGATATCTTTCTCTACTCTGCTCTTGAGATTATCTGCATTTTCTAAACCAGCTGAGATTAGCCTCCAATCCATGAGAAGTTAAGCAGCTTAGAAAATTTTGTATGAAACATAGAACACTTTCAAGATCTCATGCTTGTTTGATATCGTGCAGTTACATAGACTAACTACTGAAAATTATGTACATCTTCCACAAATGATAAGCAGTATCACATACATCTTTAATAACGTCTCAGGTTGTATGTACAATAATTTCACAAAATATGTAGTAGAATCATACTTGCATATAACTTCCTTAATCTCCTTCATTTCTTCTTCTCTTTTGTGTGCTGAATACAGGATGACCAAGAAATACGTATTTTTGCACGTATTTTGTCAGTATGTAAGAACAGGCTGTAATCTTCCCCTTAGGGTATATTCATTTGCAAATACAGCCCAGCAGAAACAAAAACATTTTTCCTTGCAAATCAGGAACAGACTGACTCTAACCAATACCCACTCTTAATAAATCCTAGTGATATACCCCAGCCCTGCCATCAGAGCTCTTCATCCATTCCACGCAGGATTTTGGGCTGTATCTGAGCACTCAACCAGTCTCAGTACCTGTTCATGGCCATATCTTATGGGCACTAACCAATACTTCAAAGAGGATCTCAGGAATACACCCATGCTGTGCAAGAGATCAACCACCTGCCTGTCACTGTCACATCCCAGGCTTCAGTAGTGTGCAGATGACAGAGATGACAGACAGCCACATTTTTATTGCCAAATCTGGTCAAACAGACTTTTCTTTATTGCTGTAGTCAGGCTACTCTAACTACTGTATCACAGGAAGCTATGACTTCTTCTTGACCCCAATTAGAACATTCATTATTCATCAAAGTACAGTTTTCATTTACTTCCCTTGGGAACAGCAGAGTATCACTGTGAGGATCTTTCAGTACAACTTCACCCCCTTAATACACTCAGGATTTGCTGACAAGTAACAGCTACTTATTCCCCCGAGTCAAGCTCATATTAATAGGACTGCACAGTGAATCATGAGATGGTATTAAACCCTGCCTCCTGCCTGTATAAATACATCATTCAAGCACCCTACCATGCCAAGTGCTATGGTTTGATTGCAGAAACCAGCAGAGGGTAGATATCCTAAGTGAGCAGGGTGCCTTGGAGAAACAACCAATTCAAACCCCAAAATAATAAAGACCCTATAGGTCTTTAAAGGGATCAGAGGGAATTTCTGTTCACTGCTGACAAGTTTCATATTTTCAAGAGATAAAATACCAAGACTTGAAGGCATTAGATGTAATGTAAGCCATAACTCAGCTCTACTCAAGACACTGGCAATAGTTTAAGTACTAAAGTTTAGCCAAGAGCTACAAGCGAGGAGCATCTAAGGCAGGGAGGATTTGGCTGAAAGCATTAGTAAACTCAGCTGATAGGAAGTTTGCCTCCAAATCTGAATGGCAGAAAGTTAAGAAAGCTTTTTCAACTTCATTGCTACTTAATGTGTGGAGTCAATTCAGCCTCACAGATATTTGCTAATGCACATGTTTGGAGACACACCTATCCCACTCCTAAACCCAGTGTGGGGTCTTACACTTGGCCTATCCAGGCCAAGCTAAAACCTGGCTTTCCCTGAGAAGGGTCATGTCTTTTCTGCCCCAGTCTGAGGGTCTGTGACTGAAGCCAGATCAACATCAGTGGGATTGCTCTGGTACTCTGCAGGCACCACCCAGAGCTGGTATACAGCACAATTAATTTGGAAAAACAAAATTCCCTGGATTAAGCCTCAAGAAATCTTCCTGGTAACACAGTGAATAGCTCTCACCTGAAAGAATCACATCATGTGTTTACTTTTCTCCCTTCCCTTAAGACCTATTAAAAATATTCTACTTATTCATTACACATTCCAGCCCTATGTATTCTTCAGCAATCACAGTGGGCACTGAATTCATGGGAATACTTGATTTCTAATGATGTCTCTCACAACTTTCTCAGGACCATGTAAAGCTAGGGGGATCATGCTACTGCTCAGAATAACAGAAGAGGAGAGAAAGCACCTAAGATCAGAAAACCAGAAGACTGCTGTAGGAGTGCCAGATGGTAAAAACCTTTCCTGCCATCCACTTTATTTTTTGTCAATTCCATTTGATATTAGAAGCAAATAGAGAAAGAATGACCTTTTTAATCTCACCTTCATTTAGGTTTTAATCAACCTGTGCCAGTGCCCTTGGAAGGGACCAGCAAAGGACTGGGATAAATTTGTGCAGAGAAGGACAACATAAGAGGATTATCTATTTTTACTGAAATCATTGCTTTAGTGAATACTCAAGATATTAGGTGGACATTAGTAAGATTTTTATTGCTGCAAGAATTAAAAGAATAAGTAGTCTCCTTCTAAGACCTCAGAAGTTGTCAATTCTCCTGCAGTTCAAGATCAGGGGCTCAGACACCAAAGATTGAACTCAAACTTTTTGACTGAAAGCATCTTACCTCCTCTCAAAAGTTTTTCAATAGTGATTTGTTCCTAACCAGAAGAAATGAAACATCTGACACTATTTAGCAAAGAGCTAAATCAACAAAATACATGTGACTCAACAGCAGGAACAAAAATGAAGAAATGTAATATTCCTCTGCAAGTTTGAATTTGAGGTGCTCAACAAACATGAACTGTTCAAGAGGTTCATAAGACAGACCTGACTTGCACATCTGGATTAGAAATGCTATTATTGGAACATCTCTCTTGAATTGTACTGACAGAAAGGCACTGAATAGCTGCTTCTACAGAACTGTCAGATTTCAGGATAATTAATGAGGCAACTGGGAGTAATGGATTCTTACAGAAATTCTTTTCAAAGGTTTTTATAATTACCTCTTTTTTTTCTTATTGATAGGTCTTCACAGCCTCCCTTCTTGGATGCTGGTGTGATCTCGTACTACTGCCTAACAATATTTGTGTTTTTCCACAGATCTATTTGGTTGTTCGTGGTCAAAGAGCTAAATTTCCTGATTTATCCTCAACCCTTCAGCCCTAATTAGCCCTTGAGGATCGCATGAAGAAAATACTGAAATATTTTGTGCTCCACAGCCCTAACTCCTCGTGAAGCTCTGACAGTAACCAGTGTCCATCACTCTCACAGATCAGATACTGCCTGCTGTAACTCAGCTTCCTTAAGCAAGCTAAAAATAGCTTTCCCTTGGAGTTTTTATAAAGCAGTTGCAAAATTTATTTTCTTCTGGAAATGGGTACATAGGACTTGTACAGTTTTAATGTGAATAAACATTTAAAACTATTCTTGAGCAAAATATCCAAGAATAGGCTGACAGAAACTGCACATTCACTATGCGATGCATTAATTTCACAGCAAAGCCAAGGCTAACACTCTCAGCAGAAGTCAATAAACTGATCTACTCCAGCAGAAATTCTGATCCTGCTTTTCTCACCCAGGAAAATTCATGTCTGCATCACATGCCAGAAAAAGGACCTGAGAATGCTCCATTCCCATGCAGGCTTCTGGAGACACCTGCCTGGGTTGTTTGGCTACACACAAACACAAATCTTTGTTTATAATGAGCACTTCCCAAGAGACACACCCCACCTGTGTGTAATAGATATTACAGAAAATAAAAATTAAAATAAACCCTCGTCCCGTCCCCAGTTTCTGTTTCAAGAGGTTTCTGGAAACACCTTGAAAACAAAGTTCTCTACAAAAATACTCTACAAAAAGCAGTACCCTGACATTCCTTCACTTCTTAGAAAACTGTAATTAGAAACCCTGTTTGAGTTTCCATTTGTCAAAACTGCAAGAGTAATTCGCCACATCCCTTGAGGAACACCTACTGACACCTGAAGGGACAGATATGAAACTCCTGTTTAGATTCCAGGTAGGTGAGGGGGAGATTAAGTATTTCTAGCAAGCCCTTGCATTAAAAAAAAAAAAAAAAAAAAAGTGAAGAATCTACATTCTATGCTAAAAATTATGGCCATTTTGCAAAATGACATTTCAACAAGCACCTAAAACACCACTCCTACCTGTTGGGATACATAATTTTCCAAATAACCATGCTTTTTACACATTTTTTTTCTTTGAATTAAGTTCTTTATGTACATAAAAGGATAGTTTAGTTCCTAGAATCATAGAATAATTTGCTTGGAAGAGACCTTAAAAATATCCTGTTTCAATGCTCCTGCCCTGAATAAGGACACCTTCCATTAAAGGAGGTTTGCCAGAGCTCCATCAACCTGACCTTGAAATCTTCCAGGGATGGGGCATCCACAGCATCTCTGGCCAACCTATGCCAGTGTCTCACAACCCTCACAGTATAAAGTTTCTTCCTGTAACCTGCTCTCAGGTTAAATTCATCCCCCTTGTCCTGTTACTCCATGCTCTCACAGAAAATCTCTGTCCATCTGTTTTGTAGGCTCTCTTCAGTCACTGGAAGGCCACAGTTAGGGTACCCCAAAGCCTTTTTTTCTCCTGGCTGAACAATGCCAGTTCTCTCAGCCTTTCCTCACAGGAGAGGTGCTTCATCCCTCTGATCATCTCAGTGCCACCCCTGGATTGGCTCCAACAGGTCACAGAATGGGTCAGGCTGGAAGGGACCACAGTGGGTCATCTGGTGCCACCTCCCTATTCCAGCAGGGCCACCCCAGAGCACAGGGCACAGGAGTGTGTCCAAATGGTTCTGGAATACCCCCAGTGAGGGAGACTCCTCACCCTCTGAGGGCAATGTGATCCAGAGCTGGATGCAGAACTCCAGGCGGGGTCTCACCAGAGCAGAGTCCACGCACAAAGGATTTTGAACCACCTTGTTTCAATGGAAAACCTGCATTCCTAAGTCAGGCTCATTGGATTAACAACATTTCCAAAGCCTCAGAAGTCCTGCTGTCAGAAGCAACCCCAGCAAGCTGCAAGCTCTAGAACTGTGGGCAGTAGCAGCTCAGGAGCCGTGAAAATATTACAGGCTCATGTTCTCAAACATTTTTAATAGGTGACTTTCTGCAATGATAAAAGCTAAAGAAAGTCTAATTTTAGGATCTGTTCATCATTTGTGTCTGGAACATTTTCTTCTACATTTTATTTTGAGGCAAAAACAAATCACATGCTGGGTAGTTGCAATCTTTCAGTGATTTGCCTTAATGCATCCAGATACAGTATCGTGGATACCAGTGTTACATAAAGAAACTTCAAACAGTTGACAGGTACATTAAATCAAAACAAAATCAAAAGCAGATTAGCACACAAGCACTTTTCCATCAGGGAATCCATTTGTATTCCATTGTACAAGAGTCAAGTTCTACAGGGACATCTCCCTGCCCGTGCAGTACAACTTCCCTTGCCCAGGGAGCACTGAGGGATGCTCTGCCCTGAGTCAGATCTAAGAGAGTCAAAGCAGTTTGAACCTTGCCTTCCCCAGCTGATGCCTTGGTAACAGCATAAACCTATACTCAAAAATAGTTCAAGATACCTAATGATGCCTCCGTAGTAATAGTTTGTCAGTAGCTGTTTCAGTAATAAATGAAAGTTAATGCACATTTCTAATTTCTGTATTAGTATTCACAACTCAGACATTATTTCAATATAAAACATATGGTGAAATCAAATTAGTAGTGAGAAAATCAACTCAAGCCATAGAGGAACTAGAAATTCACCATTAAATAAAAACTGCCAGGGATCATCACTTTTTTGAAATGCAACAGCACATATTCAACCAAAATAAAAGATTAGTGTGCAAATACTAGGGGACTAATTACATAATGTACCTTTACAAAATTACATAATATGGGTGCAGCTTATTTCCCTGTTTGCTGTTTGAAAAATAGATTGTTTAATAACCCATCAAAGCTATCTGTAAACCACAGCAACAATAGAGCAGATGTTGACTGTTGTCTTGTGCCTCACAGACATAATTAAATACAATGAAACACTCACGCACCCAAATAATGGAGGACAAACAAATACAGCAATGCTGCTCTATAAACATAATAAACCTCATTTACTGGGCACCTGCCTTATATTAATCTGTGATATTTAAACCAGGGAGGAAAACAGGGAAGAAGGTATTGATTTGCCTGCAGACCACAAAAACTACAAAGAATTCCTGGCATTGTAAAGGAGCTGTAACTTCTGCAGTACTGATCCCCACACTGCTGACTTCCACAAAGCTCAGAGGGAATCACCTTTTCTACTGTGACCAAGCCAGGACAGGACAGCTGTGTTTGCTGTACAAAAAGGTACCTGAATTTATGACTCTGAACAACCCAAACAGGCTAAAACACATTGTGCCTGCTGTGTAATAGTGTCTTCAGATGCTTGTGGAAAACCAGGTTCCCTTTGATTGCAAAACACATTCCCTGCAATATTTCCTGTCCCCTCTCCCATCTTGCTTTTAAAGAGGCAATGGAAATCAAAGATTAGGCTCCATAACTATCCAACCAAGTGGTTTTCTGCTAGGACAATGTCCCATAACATTATTCAAATACTCTAGTTCACATCAAAAATTCAGAGATTTTTCAAAAACAACCTTTTTTATCTTCATTTCTATAATCAAATGTAGATACATATTTTCTTTCATAATATCCATATTGTTCCACTATTTGAATAGGAACATTATGTAAATCAATACAAAATTAAGTACCTAAGCTTGCAGTTGCTATTAAGAAACAAATGTTCCAGGCAAAAAAGCAACTTCAAAAATTATCACTCGCATGTATCGTAGAGGAACACTGAAGCTTATTTTTGTTAATAAAAACAAAAATTATTTTTAAATTAGAATATTAAATAATGCTATTATTTGTTTTTATTTTTGGTACAGAATATAAAACTCTTTTCCTTAGTGCAAATGTATTTTGCCTTTATATTTCATTTAGTTATTTCTAAGAAACAAGACAGAATATAATGTGATCTGCATCTCTTTATAGTAATAAAACCATGCTAGTCTCCTTCCATAGACAACACTATAAAGCATAAATCCAAATGGAAAACAAATGGAAGTATAATGCCACGGTGAAGCAAACCAATCAACCCTAAAACAGCTGAGATAGATCTCATCCAGTAGTTCATTCATTCTTTATAGAAAAGAAATGAAAATATTCCTAGGTGTATCAGATTAAAAAAAAAAAAAAAAAAAAAAAAAAACAAAAAGCAACCACCCTCAGCAGCTCTGAAAGGTTGTAAAGCACTAAATTCGTTTGATTTATGAGGCAGTGTCCACTGCACTGAGCAAAACAACTCAGCATGCCAGGACCCTTTTCCCTGAAATTCCTTTATTAACACAGCCCGGCTCTGCGAGTGAACAAAAGCAGTGGTGCGGGGTGTATAAATCATTAATACTCTGCCGAGCAATGGCTGAATTTCCTGTGTGAGCTGGGAAGCCTTCCTGCACAACAGGGATTTTGGGCTTGGAATTGGCTGCTATGAAATGTACTTCATCATCCGCCGTGTTTGACGCTTCCCAATAGCTTTGTACTTTTCCTCTCCTTTTTCTCCCCCAAGCCCAGCAACTGCAATAGAAATTTATTGGATTTTATGTCTGCAAATAAAAGGAAGAGAAAAGCAGGAAAGGAGCAAGCAAACCCATTTAGAAGCAGAATCCATTTCCCTTCATTTAAAGGCAGGTTGTGTGCAAATAAAATCCAGTACTGACAAATAAATTTGGCATTTTAATAATTTTTAGTTTACCACTCTAAACTGAAAAAAAAAATGAAAAAGAAAAATTCCTATCAAAGAAGGTTTACCCCTAAAAAGGAAAAAAAAAAATCACCTATCATAAAAAATGGAACTCCCCTCCAATAATCTTGTATTGGAGCATTTATTTATTTTAAGAGGAGGCAGGAAGAAGGGCAGAAGTACTCCTGAACTCTGCTGTTTCTGTGTTTTTACTTCTGGTGTATCAAAAAGCTTTCCAAAGAGCAACAGGCAATTTCACGTGCACATGCCAAGCCTGGTTCACATTGCAAGTGAACCTGGCAGAGATGGTATCAAAGGGAAAGGAAAAAATAAACCAAGCCCTTTGGAGCTGCAGTTTCTGAATGCTCCTGTATTTTTGCAGCATGACGTGCTGAACTTGGGTAGGGAATATCAAAACTACTTATCCTGCCCCTGAAGTACGTGCAATACAACAACGGCAAAGTTTAATGTTTTCCCAAACTTTGAGACGAAATAGCAAATAATCTTGATGAAGCATTCTGTGCTAAAACATTCCTTTTGGGGCTAGACTTGGGAAAACCAAAGAGCATGACAGACTGAGCAATGCTGAAAAAGCAGTCTCAAGCCATATGCTACCCATCAGGGAAAATGACACACATTACAAAGGTAACTGAGGAGCCAATCCGTGCTCCAGCCAGGCCAGAGCACAATTCCAAAGGTGTCCAGCATCAATTCCAAAGGTATCGAGCATCAGCACCCCCAAAAAACACATTAATCCCATCAAAGCCATCAATATTTAAGGCACTTGGAATGCTGCTTTGCAGAAGTGAGCAAGCTGAAGTCAGAAGAGGGAAACATTCCAGTGGGCCATTTTACACTTCTGCAGCCATCCAGCAGACCCGAGGTTACAGGAATAAGCCTGCAATGCATGCAGGAGTCCCTCTGCATTACACAATAATGACATTCTGAACGGAAATAAATGAAGCCCCTGCAGTGCTATTCTGTCAGCTTTTGAAAGTAAATAACTTCACTTCTGACAAGACAGAGACATTTTTTCCTCCTCCTGCCACAGAGCATTAATTGAGCCATGCAGCCATGTAACATCTCTGAGACAGGACTAATACATGAAAAGGAAGAAAGCTTATGGAGGGGACACCCATGGAATATATGGGCTACCTAAGTTCTTTTCACCCCCAAATTTTCACATTAGCCCTGTTTTAGCAAAATCTTCTCAGGAAGAACTTTTAACCTTGTTTTTTTCCTGCCTTTACAATGTACTTTAACTTATTTCAAAGAAATACTTAAATTTCAAAATGCTTCATATAGTTTGTGCTTATCATAAGCTTGTGTTTTAAAATTTATTTTTCCTTGTTTGTCAATAAGGCTTCATGCCCATAATCAATATCTGTAATTAACTATTTCAGGTATACAAGACATACTGTCCACAACAGGAATAATGATGATTGCTATAAAACAAAATGCTATGAGAAGCAAAACCAAAGAAGTCAACTTCAAAACTACACCATAATTATAATAAATATTACTGCAAATCAGTAAGGAATTGAGGCAAGGCATATTAGAGCTATAAGTATATACACAAACCATAAATATGAGATGAGAGTATAAAACCAATGTACAGTTACCAAAAAAGTCATATTCAAGATTTTGTAGTTAGGAAGAGCAATAATTTCTAGTGCATTTTGAAATAAAGGGTTAAAAGGTAAATTTAAAAATGGTCTAAGATGAAAGCACTTGCATTCTTAGTCATGAGTACCTGAACATCTTAAGTATTTCAGTTTTGAAGTACCACAGAATTTCTTTCCATATCTGGAGGAAAAAGTAAAAATCAGTGACTCGCTGTGAACAAAAAATAATTCACTGAACACTTCAGTTCTTACTACAGTATCTAATTTTGATTCTGCCTGTGTTCAACACAACGAGAGAGAGCAGGATCAAAACACTGCGAGATCCCTCCACAGCTGGAGCCTGCTCGAGTGCAAAAGACCAAAGGCCCAAGTACAACCAGGCAGGATAGCACAGGCATTAGATATGCTATTTTCTCTAATTAAATTCACTGGGCTGCTGCACTGACGGAGTGGGAGGGGAAGCAAAATGTAAAAGAAGTCAATGGTGCTGCACTAGGCAACTCTGAGGGAAATGAGCAATGCCAGCAAGGAAATGACAGCAGGTTCTCAGGAGAGCTCTTGCACTACACATCACACTTTAAAACTGATAAATCAATCGCACATGCACCTTTAAAAGGCAGGAAAGCTTGAAGGATTCTTGGAGGGTGCTGACTTCTCCTTTCCACCAACATTATTCTAACTCTATAAAACAAGGTGATAAATTCCAGTGTCACAATTTTTATCACTTTCATTTATGCCACCTATTAAAAACTTCAAAAATATTCTTAGCAGGATTAATATTAACATAGTCATTGTACTTAGTTACCAACACACAAATACACATGTTGAATGCCAAAAAAAAGTCAATCTAGTTTTGAATGGCTACGGTCAAAAAAAAAATCTAAAACTGAAATATCTACTGGCTGCCCTGAGAAAAAACCCTGCTTACATAATCACCACACACTTTCCATGGCATAAAATACCACATCACTTTTTTTTTTTTTTTCCAGAAAGTATCCATCCATATACATATTTAGCAAATATAATGAATAGGGGTAACTTACAAATAGCTCAAACGGAATATCCAGGCATCCCTTTTTAAATAAAGTATTTTAAAATGTTCAAAGAGGTCACTTAGAAGAAAACAGTGGTTCTAAGCCAAAAATATTCACCTGCTCCTGTCACACGGAAGCTCCTTTGCAACTGCTCTTGACTTAGAGTCCAAAGCAGCAGGCAACCTTCTTAACAGATTCTTCTGGTTTGTTGAGGGGGTTTTGTGTTTGGAGTTGGTTTCCTCTTTTTGGCTGGGGCTTTTTTCCCCCCTCCTTCTAGTATTTAAAGAGGAGAGTACTTCACTAAAGCACCTCCTCTCCTTTTGTAAGAGACTGACCTTGTTTGACAAGGCTGGAGCTAAATGCCCCAAACTAGCTCTTACTCAGAATGAGAGCTGCTACAGCACTTGATCTCTAAGCCACTTCTCATTAGCCTCTAGAAAACAACAGAGCAGCTCTTGGGGGACAAAAGATATGTAAACGTGGAAACTGGGCTTCAGTCACAGGTGGAGTCACAAATACCAGCTCTCGAGTTTGTTGGTGAATACCAAACGATCTTGTTTACCCGGATCAGATTAAACAGCAAGACATCATTCCTGAAATCCGCATTAGCAGCACTCCTGGATGCACCAGCTGCACTCCCACCTTTTGAGGTCTGTTTCATTCATACACTAAAATTCCCTCGGAGTGCCACAGTGCCCCCTTAGGTACAAATGCATCCACAGGATATGGTCTGTAGCATGGCAGCTCCTTTTTTTGTTTTAACAGAGTGCTATAATTTGTCTGACATAGCACAGCCTTTTACCCTACACATATGAATAAACAAGAAGTGTGTTTCTCTTGGGGCAGGGAAGCTGGTTAAATGAATCAGAAACCCCTGAAAATATTGCCTACCCTCAGTCCATCAGCTACTGGACAATTATTCAAGGCCCAGCTGTAAGAAAAACAGATGGTGAGTGAGCATTAGTACAGTGGACTTCTTTGCACTCATGCAGTCATAAGCAGAGGTTGTATGTTCTCACATGAAAATTGCCATGAAAAAGCAGAGAGAGGAACAAAATCGTGCAGAGACTCCCTCCAATTTATAAGATAACAGATGCTTAAAATTTTCAAGAACTAAAGTCAGATTAACTGATTTTACAGGAGAGCCACAGAGTGAGTACTGTAAATGGACCAGGCAAGGAAAGGCAGTGTTCTCATGATTGGTTTAAGCAGTGTCACCATAAAACATCAGTTATTGAATTCAACTGACGTACCTGAACTTTTGAAGAGTCACTGAAGTATTAAATGCAAAAACTAGATACTCAGAACAGTAACTGCAATGGTGGCATTCAGCAATTGATGTGCTATTAAAAAAAGTTAAACTGTATCCGGGAACTGTTTGAATTGTTCATCCATTCAATTTTTTACACAATTTTAGCACAAAGATAATCTGTTCTAATCCTTATTCCATTATTGACACTATTGACTACATCAATTGAAATTGCTATCAAATAAATCAACATTGAATTAAGCCATGAAGAAACAACGTGATGAAAAGTCTTTCAGGCTCCTATAAATCATCAGATCCAGAAGCATGACATAAGTAACTGAGAGGGGAATTCAGCTTTTCTCCATAGCCATAATGCTTAAGGCCCAAATAAAATTACACTAATTTACCATGTAAGCAGTAATGGAATAGCTGAGGTAGAGATGGAGGTTTTGTTGGTTTCTGCTTTGTTTTCATGGTGGATTCTTTTCATCATTGATATGAGAGCTGTACCATGAACTACTTTGTTAAAGACAGAAAAGGTTGATATTGAAGTTTCAGTTCAATTGTTTTCGATCTGTGAATGTCCACTATGAGCAATTGCTCCATTTAAGAGGAATTACCCTTTGTACAAACCACTTCACTATTTAAAACAAAGCACATCTATCATCATTAAACAGAAAAAAATTACCAATTTTAAAATAATGACAGCAGCATTGTACACCGTGACACGGAATATTCCATGATGTTTCAAAACAAGTTTGTTTTGTCACTTTAGTGAGAAAACACCAACAGAATAACCAGGAAAACAGACCACAGGAAAACGTCAGTTAACAGAACTAAGCCTCCATTAATATATCCCAAATCTCAATTTACCAGCAGTCAATATTCTGCTGCAAAAATTACTTCAGTTTACCATTTGATGTTAACTTGTGGTCAGAAATTGGGTTTTGCATTGAAGTGTCATATTAAGGAGGAGAAGAGAAAAGACATGTGTGCAGCTGTTTCTAGCCCCATGAAATGTTACCAAAAGATAGAGTGCACGACAAATGCAACTTCCCTTCTCCTGTATCTTTAAATATTGACACTAAGGAAAATTCTCACCCAAATGCATCCACACTTTCCCAGCTGACCCCGTCCTTACAGTGACGCAGTGAAAACTTGCAAGGCAGAGCCCCATGTTGTCCCTCTGTTCAGTGCTGCCACTGACACAGTCACTTTGGTGTGATGTTCTTTGAAAAGTCACTCTGGATTCCCATAGTTAGAACCATCTTATTAAGAAAATGTCCACATAATTTCAGACTATTTCAAACAACTAACTCAGAAGCATTCTTCAGTTTCTGTTGGCTTTTTCAAGTGAATGCCTTATAAAGAGTTAATCTATAACATTATCTAGGCCGCTGTCCTTTATTTTCAACTTTATTTTCTAGAGTTAAACTCAAAATATTTTTAGGTAAATCATCCTCCATGCATAAACTGTTTTTTTAAAAAAATCAGTTCCGCATTTAGCTCATAAAATATTATACACATGTCTAAAGCGAAAGATATCACTTGAGCAAATACTCAAGTTTCTAACCCTGGAAAAAGTAGTACAGCACTTTTGTAGCACACTGTGGAAAGCAGTTTATCCATTTATCCTAAACAAAATGGCCAAGTGATGTCACTTGCACAAATAAATTATGGCCAATTTTAAATTACTACCAAAGCACAGATTTTCCCAAATGATTCATTCAGCTCCACAGAAAAGCAGCATCCTTGTGGCTACGAGGGTAAATAAATATTTAGTGACAAAGTATGGCTTACCCATCTTGAGAAGAATGTAATGCCTTTCACAGACTTCGAGAAAGACATATCTCCAATTGTAAAACTTACACACGACAGAATACCAATGTAGACACACAAAAATAAGAATAATTATCTTCATAAGTTCTAAATAGGCAGCAAAGTTCAACAACTGAGAGTTCAGTTGTAACACAGATGTCTGAGTTCATTTTAATTGAGGTGCAAATGAGCAGACATATCTCAAGTGCAAGTTTTAGAGAGAAAAAAAATACATGATAGCTTCACAATATCTATTTACTGCTGGTCATAGGTTGCACAGGCAGGGGGATTCACTAGTTATTAAGTTGCCACATAAAGCTTTTAGGTTACCTGTATTTAAGATCGATAGACAACTTGATAGAAAAAAACATTTACAGTTTCACTAAAATAGTGACATTTGCACTAAACATACAAACTAAGTCTTTTTGTCAATTTGTTCTTAACTGTCAGATAGGGGAAAAAGATAAAAAAATCAAAGTAGATTGTCATGGTAAAAGTTTATTAATGTTTTTCAAAAAAACCCAACTTCTTATTCTTTACTGTTTAAAACCAGAACCATCTTATATTGGCTTTGCAGGTGATGTCAACTCAGTCCTCTCTGCCTGGATAATTTTGAGATAAAGTAGCATTGTTCCTAAAGAAATACTTAACCAAATGCATAAAATAAAAGAGACCATATGTGAATTAAGTACATGATTATCTGACTCTCTAGGAATTCAGAATAACTAAAATGCCAACCAGCAACCAAAAGAAGCAACAAGCACAGAATTTTGAACCTGCCACAATTTTCATCATAAATTTAGCAGACTCTTCAACCTATTATATAATTGTGGTTAGCACATGCAGGATGATTCTAAACTGACAATAGGATTAAGGAGATGAGAAAGCAAACACTTCAAAAAAATTCTTTCAGTGTGGCAGTTAATCCACTTAAAGAGTTAAAAATTATCCGCTAGATATAACGCTTTGTAAAGTGCATTAGCAATCACTTCTCATCGTTCTCTCAGATGGAATGGATGCAGTTGAATTCCCTGTTTTAAAGTATTCATTAGAGTTGCACAGTTTCTGAAACCTTAAAGCAGTGCCATGCTATAGATGTGTTTGCATAATGATACTGCAATATCTCACTGAGGAAGGTTATTAGAGCACCCAGCCTCATCTTTATGTTATCCTTTATCAGCTCCTTGTGTGGCCATGTTGACCTCTCACCTGAATTCCCATTTTGCCTTTCAAAAGCCCTATCTTTAACACACAACTTGTTCTTTGACAAACTCAAAACAACAAATCCAGAACAAAACACAGGAGTACATTTTGTATGTAACCACTAAGTGCACAAGTCACACTGGATCATTAAAGCTGATCTATAAACATCATTCCCAAAACAGATCCAGAATACAGAACTACCAAGAACATACATTTTAGTTATGGCATGCAAATTACAGAAATTTAAACACATCATATTTATCTGATGCAAATTTTAATTGCAGACATATGAATCCCTCCCACATGCATGGATAATCTAGGGCGCATGCAAGAATCTGTTATTATGCACTCCTAAGCTGGAAGTCAGAATGGTTCATACTACACTACAGCAGAAAAAAAACCTACAGAAAGGTTTTAGCCTGAAAATACTGGAGCTCTCTTCTTTCAGCAGTAACAGAAAAACAAACATCCCCAAATAAAAATAAGCTTTAAATCTATTTCATCTATTTTTAGGAACAAAAAGAAATACTGTATAACATCTTTCAGGCATTTATGAATGCAGAAATAAAGTTAGACTTTCAGGGAAGTCAATATGCACAGAAACTGTTGTAGTGGAAGTTGGAAGAAATGCCCCTATTTGTTACAGTAGGCACAAGAATATTTTTTTCCTTCTGAAGTTTCAAGAGAAGTAATAGGATAGACAGGATTAATCATTTTTGCATGATAACATATTTCTGTCTTGGCTCTACACACTTACTAGATGACTCTGTAATGGTGGATTCAGTTATAAATAGAGTAGGATACAAAGATGATTCCAAATTACTAGTTCAAAAAAAATTTTGCTATTATACAGTTATTTCACACTGTAGCAGAGAGGGGGTACCAAATGTTAAATAATTTAGGGAGAGTGGGAGGAAATATAAAAAAAAAATCCTCTAAGGAAAATTGAAATGAATTTTTTTTAAAAAAATAATTGAAAATTGAGTAGAAATTGGTATTGTTTTGCTGATACCCAAACATTTTCTTTAAACCCAGTCCAATATACTTCAGCAATAGAAGTATTCTGCACAGATATATCTTTATAAAGCATCGTTTTGCCTCTGAACTAAAAATCATCTTGGCTTTAATCAGCAGCATGTTTTAACACAGACTTAAAATTCCTGTCTTCAAAGAAGGCTTAAACAAAATTGCCATTGGGCACATTTACATTAGAAGTATAATTTATGCCTGCAAGTGAATAAAGAGCAGTCCTTTATGGCTGAAACTCTGCTACAGCATCCACGAGAAATGCAGGCACAGTACCGTGTTAAATATCTATAAACATCACCAACAGAGACACTGCAAAAAAAATAAAATAAAACAACACCAAAATACCAAAAGATATGCGAAGGCTCGATGCTCTGTTAAAACATATTTTCTACTCACTCTCACATTCTTAAGTGCAGGCACAACACTCGCTCCACACGGTGGGAGACATTTATACAGTCTATTCACAGAAAAAATACCTCCCCGACTGCAAATCCCCCAAACGACGCTGACAAAGCAAGCTCTGTGAGGAAAAGAAAAAGTTAAGCAAACTTACCTGCTGTAAGTACATAAAAGTCAAGGCACAGGAGAGCTGGGGACACATGCCCACATTCGGCAGTGCCACGCAGGTTGCACCCGTAAGGGGATGCTGCATGGTGTTGCTCTGAAGTCTACGTAGAACAAGTGAGGGGGCTTGCATGCAAGCACGTTTGCCCTATCTTGTCACTATGGGTTGGTTGTTTTTTTTTTTTTTCTCCTCTCCCTTTTGATTATTTAAATAAGAAACGGTGTTTCTCGAATGCCTTTCCTCTCTCCAGCGCTAAGCCCCTACATTCGTTTGTCAGCTAAGGCAACTTGGTAGGTTTAAACTACGAATTTTTAACAGAGAGGAAAAAAGAAGACACAGCCTGCAGCCTATTGATGAGCAAATGGAACTTCCTCAATGACAGAGAGCTGAAGCTTGTCTCACAACAGTAGCTGCTGACTAGGAGAGAGAGAGAGAGAGAGACTCAGTGAGGCTCAGTCGGCTGGTGCTGATGCTGCACAGCTTCTCATTTGTCAAATGGGTCCTAGGGCAGGGTCTTTACCACTCACCAAAATTCAAATACTGCATTTTAAAAATCCCTGGAGAGGATAGGAAAGGAGAGAAAGTGAGCGTGCTGCATCGCAGGCATCCATGAGATCTGGGCAATTAGTGTCATTGCCCAGCTGGGACTGAATGCCTGTTATGATTCTGCACGCACACAGACACACTCACACCCTTCCCCCCTCCCGGGACTCACACCTGACTGGAAAAGGGCTTTCCCCTTCTAAGAACACAAGTATGAAGCACAAAGTAGGAAAGGGAAAGAATCCTGGCTAGTCAAAAGGATTCCGGCACAAACACAGCCCAATCAGCAAATGAGCTTTCTTAAACACAAATTAATTTCCTATCTACATTTCATTCGCTATCCAGCTTCCCAAAGAAGTCCATAAAAGCATTACAGTGCAACTGTGCAGGAGCTGTGTAACCACTGCAGCAGAAACACTGGGAATGAAACAGAATTCTGTGGCATACTGTGTCTACTTTACTGGGGGGAGGGGAGCACACTTGGATAAAAACTGTATCTTAAAATTGGTCTAAAGCCCATCTCATCTAAAATTACAAATTTATTTGACAGCTAGTCAATCTATTATCAAGGACTGCCCTATCAGGTTACATGGAAAAATTACATTTGCAATTTTCAGAATTTAATGTTTACTTTCTACTTTGAGAACGATACCTCAAAATTAGTATTCCACTCTAGCCAGCTTTTTATTCACCCCCCCCCTTTATTTTATGGAGTAATAATTATTCATTAGTAGATCTAGTTAGTCTTTATGTAATAAAGTAGGATGTGACCTGCAAATCAAATAATTTATACTACAGCTTGTCCTTGAGGTCCTATATTACAGATCTTTTTTTTTTCCTGAGACACAACTCAAGTATAACAGAAGATATTACTATTTTTAATTAGAATCTGACAAATGAATTAAATATTAATTCTTCAGGAAAGAAGGTCAAACCTCAAAGAACCACCTGAGGTTTTGAAGGGGTTCCTTCTTTTAAAAGGACTCTGAAGAAGATTTGAAAATCACCTATTTTATAGGATACATAATTCCCCCAAAAACACATCTGAGACCAAGAGTTTAATGCTAACAACAATAAGCAAATAACCCACATACAAGAAAAGTCTATTTCATCAACAACTGGTTTGATAGAAAATCTACCCTTAAAATCAAATAATAGTCTCCACTTAACTGGAAACAGAATCAAAACACATCACTGCAACTCAGGTGCTACATTAAAAAAAATCATTTCTTTTTCATTCTACATGTGCACACACATACCTGCACCCACACAAGCCTCAGAGACTGATTTAGATCCACTAAGTCTTCTTCATGCAAAACTGAATATTTTCCAGCAGAATCAGTTATTACGTAATTTTCTTTCTCAAAAGCAGTCAATGCAACAACAGCAATGTACTCAGAACTCGGTAATCAACCCCAAAACAATCATGCACAAACTTACAATAAAGGAATTGGGTTTAGCTTAGGAAACATCCATGCTTTTGCAGTTTATCATGGACTCATCTACTAGAACAGCCCAGATTATTTAATCACCAAAAAAAAACCAAAAAAACACCATCCAAAAAAACCAAACAAAAACCCCAAATCATCAACCAAAAAACCTCTCATGCCACAGAGCAAGAGCGAGTGAGGAGGAGGAGAAATGAACCCTCTCTGTGCCCTTTCTCCTTTTTTCATTCTTTCTCTGTGCCTTAAGCAGTCTCCTATTCTGACAGGAGTATGTCATGCTTTTCTTCATGCTTTTTATTTTTTTTTCTAGCCCAGAAAGGCTGTTATTCTGCAAATGCCCTAAGCTGAGAGAAGTTTCCCCTCAGTTCAGTTTCATATGAAATACCATAAATAATGCATGGCACTTTAATGAGACCTTATCAGCATGTTTAATGAAAAACAAATACTTTATGTAAGGTAACCAACTCCTTCTACATTATGTCAAAATCAAAGGCAGCATGCTTCCTAGCCAAACAGTTTGGAACTATATAAGTCTATCCAATTTCCCAAAGTGAGGTTCTGGAACATAGTGATGGTCAAGCAAAGCTTCTTCTGTCTATTGCACTATTTTACAGCTAGAAGGACATCCATAAAACAGATTAAATTCTTAAAAGCAGTGTGTTGAACAATTACTTCAAGAGAATTTAGCACTGTCAATGTAGCTAACAGTCACTGTAGAAATGAATTTCTCATTGGCCTTTTATCCTTAATTGTCACCCAATTTGAAGTCAGAAAAACATGACTCACAAATGCTATGGATTCTTGACATTTACATAATTGTGTTATTAAAACAAGAACAGCAATATCTTAACTATCCAGACCATCTATACACAGAGAAACAATAAACATACATAATTCAGTATTGTAAGAGACCTAAAAAAGAAACACAATTCTTTAGCCTAAGATATGCTCCTTCAAGAGATGCAGGGGAAAGTCATTACCAATGTTCATCCCTTCCAAGGATAACTTGTCATTATGTCTAAAAAGAAAAAAGGTAACAAAGTGTGTTTTATTTTTATAAGTATAAAATCAATGTCTCTTCTTTAGAGCCATTTCCTTGTTTACACACACTTTTGTCCCTAACCCAGCCCATTAATCACCCCCCCAGTCCCAGTTATGGCTATATATACCCTAAGTGCCACCACAGCTGTGCCAAAGGGACACGAGTGCCTGTGCACAGCCTGACCTTCCGTGCCCCTGCACAGAGACAGTGTCCCTGCACCAGCACCACGCAGTTCCACAGAACAGCACAGACCCCAGCGACATCTCGTCTGCAAAGTATTAACAGCTCCATTTTTCCTTCATTCTGCCACAACCAGAGTGTGCAATTGCCAAGGCCTCTCCACCTCATGACATTTCCCATCATCATTCAGCCCTCTTGGGTCAGGAACTGAACTCACCCCACACTCAGTACCTATCAATTAACAACAAATATCAACATTTTACAATTAAAAAAACAAGAAAAAAGAGGCCAACCATCTACACTGCCCACATCAGCCTCTGTGGGAGATCCTAGAAACATATAGGAGATAAAACCTTTTTCCACACTAATAATGGATGCATCTGAGAGGCAATGCCTACTTCACCACCATGAGAGGCAACACTCCCTCCCTCCAACCTCTTTGGGTCACCCATGTCATGACTTATGGCACAGGCAGAGAACTTGCAGACAGGCACCTTCTCCCCACAGTCATTGAGAACACCATTTGAAAAATGCCACCAGCAAAGCCTGGATCAATCTTGAATATGCAAATAAAAACATGAAAGCAGAGAAATTCTGTAAAAAGGACCAACAACACTTCTCACACAGCTGACTTACAAATCCAAACCCACTTATATTTGCAATGCATCTGTTTATTGAACGTAACACATTCTATTTAAAATCAACCACTCCTTTTGTTGTGACCTGGTAATGAACTTCAAACTCAAGTTCCAATTTTGCATTTCCAGACCTTTGACCTAGAAGTCAACCTTTGGAATTGCCACAGCAGACTGTCTAACATTAAAGCCATTTCCATAAAGTAAAGGAAGGCTCTGAAAGCTGCACCACCACACACCATCTTGCACCTCAAACTCATCTCAGTAGTAGCCTACATAAAGTTCACACACAGAGGAGTCATGCAGTATTCCAAGTATTGTGTGCCTCTAGATATCAAGCTTTGGAAAAAATAAATCATGACAGCATATTAAATTCTCCATGTAAAAAAGATAGTTTCTTCTCAACTTTATAAAGTGGTTGATATGGTACAAAAATAATTCAGGCAAGTGGCATAGAATCTAATAGTAGAGCAGTCCTTTCTCTAAACCCTCCTTATTTAACACCACATGAAAAAATAGCTCCCTGGGCTTGAAACCAGGAAAAGCAGCATATTATAAAATTGAATAGATCAATAACATATTTTGAAAAATTACTATAAATTATCGATATCTCTGCCTGTATTTCACATTCTATTTTCTGTAGATATATTTTTTTAAGTGGGGAAACAATTTTTTAATACTCTGTATTGTCAAAAAATATTAAATAAAAGGGCCTCCCCCTCTGTTCTTGTAAACTAAAAGGCAACATCTCATCTTTTCAGTGGTATTTTCCTGTCATGACTGTCCCTATTTCTAATCTCAGGTTTATCTCTCCTTTAGGAAGTAGGTTTTTTGCACAAAGATCAGGACATTACAGAGGCTCATGCTTACCTCAGGCAAGTAAGAATCACTAATTTTCTCTTTCTATTAAGCACGGCGTTACATCCATTGACTTCTCCAGTACTTCATACCCAATCTCTCCAAAGCCTCTGTCGCACAGAGTTAACCTCTTCAGCACCCCTCAACACACGTTTCACAAGCATTCAGCATTAACTCTAGATTTTTCACAGCATAAGCAGCCAGGAGCCCTTATTTCCACCAACGTGCTCCAGAAGGGAAAGGCAACAAAATAAATAAAATGTTCAGCCATTAGAGAGTGAGGGGCTGTTCCAACCGGAACGCGCGCGTTCCTTGGCAGGGGTGATCTCCCTGCTTTGGGGACATTCTGTAGGGAGCCTGGGGGGATGGAAACAAGGCCGGTTTAAGCCCTGCGGGCGGTTCGGGTGCGTGCGGAGCGGGGCCGGGAGCGCTCCCGCTGCGCTCCCGCTCCGCCGTTCCGGGCGCTCCATCTAGCGGAGACACGGCTCATTCCTGGGGACACGGCTCCTTCCCGGGGACACAGCTCCTTCCCGGGGAACACGGCTCCTTCCCGGGGAACACGGCTCCTTCCCGGGGAACACGGCTCCTTCCCGGGGACAGGCTGGCATTCCCTGCGGACGCCGCTGCCCCCGCAGCCTGAGCCCGGCCCCAGCAGCGCGATCCCGAACGCCCTAAACTCCTTTGGGATCACCATCGCCCCTGCTCTCTTCTCTGCCGGCCCGGCCGCTTTTTATGTTCCACCGGCACCAAGACTCGGTGGGCAGACACTGGAAAGCCAGGGTGGCTGGTACCTGAAGGAGAAAAGGGTCTGGGGACGCGCTGCTCGGCCGGTGGCACAGGAACCATGGCCAGGAGTGAGGAAGGGCTGCGCTGGGCAGAGCAGGGGCAGTGGGTGCAGCAGCACTGCTTTAGGAAAGTTTAAGATGATGTGCCATTCCATGGTCAGGAAAAAAAAAAAAAAAAAAAAAAGGAAACAAAAATACCCAAAAAGCTTTATCTAAACTGTTACCTCCAAACTCGGGAAGCAGGGACATCAGCAGACCCAAGAAGATGAAAAGGAAATTGGTGCAGCAAAAATCCTCTGTCAATCGCACTCTCACCTCCCTTAGCACGAAGGTAATGCAGACACCACGAGGTTTCATTCGGAGAAGCACAGGGTGCTCACACCCCCCATGCATTACTGTCACATCACCAAATCAACTTCTACAAACAGGAACTTAGGGCGATTCTTTAGGTCAGACACATTGGTACAAGGCTGCATCACAGAAGGACCCCCTGAACACAGGTGTGCAGCTTAATAATCAGCATTTACGTTGTTCTTTATATCACAGGCTTAGAACGACAAGTGTACCCTGTGTAGTCTTGCCCTATAAGGTTTTTCCACAATTCCAGATGAGAAGGCACGACAATATTATCTTTAGAAAATTAACCCAATGAAACTTAAAAATTCAGGATTTTTTTTAAAAAATTAACCTAAAAATTAAGGAATATTAACCACACAAAACTGTGTACACTTTGTTAAGCTCCAGTCCATGGAATGGGAGGGCTACAAACTGCTCAGAAGTGAACATCTGGACCTGAAGTGACAAAGCCTACTTTTCCCTGCTGCCACTTGTGGCAGTTTGTCAAGACAGGAGAAAGAGGGAGATTTGACAGTAAAGACATACTGTGCATGTTTCACTTAAATTTGCTTTTATACAAAATTTTGTTTCCTTATTTTATATAGACACAAGTTACTTGCAGTACTACACTCTCTATTTTGTTCACATATACAACACTTAAACTAAACTTTTCACACCAATCCATTAATCCACAGAAGTTTGCCCCATTTGTTTTGTTGACGGGTTTTTTTTTTCCTCCATAATTTGTACCACCACATCTCACACTTTGCTGCTGTTATAAATTCACAAGGAAAGAATTTAACTTTGAGGACAAAATAAGCTGCAGGAAAACATAACTTCAGAGCTTGTTTCCATATAATAGTAATAAAAAATAAAATAACCATAGTAGCACAATGTAGTCATAAGAATACATAGTACGGCAGCATAAACACATCTTGATCAAGAAGTTTTTTTATGAAATATTATTAATCTCTTAAAAATTAAAAGGATGTCAAATCTTAGAAGTGATAGATTAATTATGCAATTATATGTAAGGGTTGCCTCTTTTTTCCTGTAGGAATTAAATTAACTGGACATCAGCACAGCTTCCTTGTACAGTGAAACCACCTCTTTTATTATTCTGTCCACATCTGGACATCCCCTCATATATTCTGAATCTAAGTCCACCACACTTAGTCCTCAATGCTGGACTCACTTTAATGTCTAACAGATAGATATTAGCATGCTCATGTATTGAACCAAGAAATCCTCCCTGCCTCCACTTCTCCTGTCCTTTGCTTACTGTCCACTCTCCAGAGCAGGGGATCCCTCCAGTGCAATGAAGGATTCCTCTGCAGCTCGCTTGTTTATCATCATCTACCAGCAAAACTCAAAATATTCCTCATCACTTTGGCCCTACCCCATAACATGGGCTAAGTCACTTCCAAATTTACCTCAATGACTCCTTCACCTTTAGTTCTTTATTTTAGCTTTAAATCTGAATTTTAATTAAAACTTCAAATTCTTATGACCAAGACTGACAGGTTCTAGTTAAATACCCAGCTTCACCCAAAGAGATAAAGATATGACTCAGGAGAACTAAAGTTGAGAGGTTTGTACCTTTAAGCTTCAGTTTATACTGAAGCACTACCAAGGCTTTCCAAGGTAGGCACCTACACACTCTCCAAAATCCCATTCCAGAAGAAAGATCCCTGATGCCATGACCCAATCTCACTCCTGAGCAAGAATCTAGGAAAAAAACAAAAAAAAAGTTGATTTTGGTTTTTTTGGTTTTTTTTTTTAAACTTAGGAATTTTGACTCTCTAACCTTGCAGAATGACAAGCTTAGGCATGGAAGGAGTTCTGTATATGAAATTGATAGAAAGCTGCCTATAAAGGGTTTAGTTTGAGATAAGGACAGAAGTACCATGTGAGAAAGTCCAATCTTATACACAGAGTCAATATTGGCTCCTTTCTTTTTCTTCTGGTTTATCCACCAATTTTGAATGAAGCAGTTGCTTTTTTTCCTAATTGCATTTTCCCCTCAATTGTCCAGGGATCCTGTCCTTTCCATATTACATTTCCAGTTGTTTCATTAGTGTAACCTCTTTCTGTCCATGAGTCCAGCATCACCTCCCTCCTCCTCTCTTCACTAATTGGTCTCTTTTTTTCATCTTTTCCTACTTCAATTGATAAGGTGTCACACTCCACACCACTGAGTCTTTTTTTTTCCTCAGCTACTAACTAGAGTGTGAAAATTCACCTACAATATTTTCTCAAAGCTACTTTCATCAACACTAATCAGTGGCCATCCTTCTCCTCTCCTACCTGCAATTCCTTCCTCTCTAAACTTCCTTAATGCAACAAAATCCACACAGGAAACTCTAAATTCACTCTCCTGTTCCCCTCTGCTACTTTTTGGCACAGTTTCAGCATAAAGTTCAAGTGTCTCATCCTCCAGGATTCAGACCATCCAAGACTCAGCATTAAAATCTACTCCTGCTGCACAATTACACACAGATTACCTGACATTCCTTAGTTTCCCTGAGACCTCTCTCAGCATTCTAAGTCACAGACCCACGACCAGACTCCTCTACTCAAGCATCAAACAACATTTCACTCTGGATGGGACCTTCACCTCCCTTGCAAAGTGATTTCCAGGAAAGAGAGCTCAGCACACACTGCACGTGCACGGTGGGATGCACAGAACGTGGTGCTGAGTGGTTTGAAGCAGAAATAGGCTGGACACACTGGAGAGAAGCAGGTGCTCCTCAGCGTGAGCACCAGCACAACGAGCAGCACTTGCACACCAGCCAGCTTCCCTCTGACTTCCAAGAATCTCCCAGCCATGACAAGCACAAAAACCCTCACAAACAGAAAGAAAGCCTTAAAGCTTATTTATTCCAACTGTGCTTATGCCAGTCTTAAAAGATTTTCTTGTGGGGTTCTTTAAAAGAGAGAATCTTTGCCTCAAATTCCAAGTAACAAAGCATCAGAGAGACCAGTTCCCCTTTTTCTCTTTCACTCCATACTCACAGAATTCTCCTCCCCACAAACCTATTCATATTCATGTACTTTGAAGGGAGAAAAAAATTAGCAAAATTCTCTTTGAAATGTTCTTATGCACATAAATAACACTTCCTCTTTCTCTCTTTAAATTATATTAGCTCTACCAAAACTAGTTCTCCAGCTAAGAGATGATGGTTTTATCTGTTCCTTTAAGATTTAGAATTTGTTCATGAAATTTAAAATAATTTCAAGATAAAATTTAGCAACATAAAAACTTTAACACTATAATTAAACAAAAATTACTACAAGTATTCAAATTAAAGAAATTGTCACAGAAATTCGAAAATAAATTACTCTTCAAATTTAACTCATTTTTAGTGCATCTGAATTGGTTTTGCAGTTTCTGACTTTATTTCTGGAATGCCTCCAAAGACTCTCAGATTAAAATATAAATCTGAAAGACACAAAGCAAAGTCGTTTGGTTTTGGCTTAATTCTGACCATATAAAAACAGAGACTCTCATAGCTGTTATATTTTGTGAGGAAATTATATCTTGCTTTGTCATCTCTCAACACAATAGTCATACAACATGATTTATTTTAATATAAATAGTATTATTTATTCATTAAAACTACATAGAATAATAACAAACACTTTAAAAAACAACAAAACACACACACAAAAAAAAAAAAAAAAAAAAAAAAAAAAAAAAAACAAAGCCTAAAATGGGATTTTAAAGAATTGCTTTTTTGCGAATATGGTCTTTTCTGCAAACCTGAATAGAACATGAAATTCAGCTCCTGAAGTCAGAGAACACACGTTAATAAGGTGCCTGAACATATGGGGCTGGATGGACTCTCACACACAATATTAAACCCTACACACCTCTTGTCCTGGGGCTTCCATCCTTCCCACTGTGGTGTCTAATTGATCCTGTGCCAAGAGAACCCTTTTGGGCCTTAACTCTCCACCCTAATACTTTGTAGCTTCACCCACCAAACCCAGCTTCTCCATGGACATCCCAAGAGCACAAAAGGAGCAGAAACATTTCTCATATTAGGCCAAACAGAACAGTTAAAGCTAGCAAAGGGAAGCATTGCCCTCCTCTTCAGCCAGAGCCTGAACATGTTTCTACAAATAGTGTATCTCCAAAACTTATGCTCAATTTCTGCTCAAAAAATGCAGAAAAAGTACATCAAACAGATAAAATTATTCATTATCAAATACTGTATTTAAATTAAGGGACAGAGAACTGAGAAGCTTCAAGTAACATATTTTTGTAGTGGTTGTTCAAAGCAATAGAAAGCCAAGACTTTAAAAGTAACTTACTTTCCTTAAAGTTCAGGAAAATATATCTCTGTCCATAAAACACCCATCTTAAAGAGCACAATTCTGTACAGAGATAAAGTCAACATTTAAAATCAGGTAAATTGCAAAACCATTCACACCAAACGTTCCCATACCTGTTGTTCCACGCAGCCGAACTCAGCACACTGCAAGTCCTAACTCTCCCAAACCTTTTATCAGCTCTGACCCACCTGGTGCCTCAGCAGGACTCCTCCCACCACAGGTGCCAGTCATGATGGAGATTGCTCTGCTGCAGGATGCTAACTGGCATCAGCTGGGAATTTCATGAGGCCACCCAACAGCCATCAGGTGCCACCATCAGGTGCCACCATCAGGCCTCAGTCAGCAGAAGCCACCCCACCTACAGACAAAGGATTCCACCTCTAATTGCACACCTCATTTAGTGCCTCCCTCTTACTTCAAAGGGAACCCTAAAGCCACAGACCTTCCCTCCCTGTGCCCATGACTCTCTTCCTGCTGCAGAGACAATCCCAACCCTTACTAAGGTGCAGCACAGATCTCACTGCATCAGCTACACTATGTGCATTATAGATGCAATTTTACCATTTGAGCTTGAATTTTTCCATGAAGCCAGTATTATTGGGACCAAAACGATATTCCCTAATTCTGATAAGAAACATTTCTGGGGTGTTACAATCTTACCTACCAACAAAAAGTTAAAATAGCAAATCTGGGAACTGTCTTCATTGGAATAATAGGAGCAAAATTAAATGCAAGGACTCACCAGTAATCTCCAGATAGAGCAACTTCAGGGTCCCACAGATAAACAAAAAAGCAGAAAAACAAACGCCAGCCTAACTAAAACCAGCAGCTAGACTACAAATAACAAGCAGTAAAATATCTGTAGCATTGTTTTATCCTCCATTTCCCATGAGCCAAACTTGCTGGAACTGGTGGAAGTCTGAGCACTCGGTGAATGCAGTCCTGGGCTCTCTAAACACAGAACACCTGCAGTGCTGCAGAGAAGGCAGCAGGAACATTTTTTTTCAAGAATTTAGTGATGCGTTTCAAGTTAAACTACATTGTGAGTTTATCATTGTATCTAGTTTTATCATTTTCTACAATAAAACAGTACTAAAAGAAGGGCAGTTGTGGGACTGGATAATCACTTACACCTGATACACACCACTGATCCTCAAAAAAATTCTCTTGACTTAAGGTGTGCTTTCATGTAGTCCTCATTCTTACTTAAATATTTCAGCACCTAGTGCTGAAAAGACAATATGATTTTCAAGACTGAAATAATATGGAAAAGAATACATTTGAAACAAGCAAACTTTAACAATCTTATTTACCTAAATCTTGCCAAAGTAATTCAATTGCCATAAAATACTTAGTCAAGGAGCAGACAGCCTTGCTGCATAATTCATCAGTCATTTTAATCTTGTTGATGAGTATCGGGTTCTCTACAGAAATGCTTTTAAAGAGTGCTTAAGAAAAATCATTGTTAGTTAGGGAATTATGAGATGTATTACTAACAGATAAACAATCCAGCAAAACCTACCCTATGGCTTCTGTAATGGCAAATGATTCTTATAAAGAAAACTTATACCCCTGGAGTCATAGACAAACTGCAAATGCTAATACTTTACACAAAAATCCAAGTTAATAGGCTCTCCCCAGCATTTACCTTCACTGAAAAATACTACACAAAGAAGAATTTGCTCACTTCTGAGGTTGCTCTAGATCTCAGTTACTTGCAAGCTGAAAGTAAAAAAAAATTATCAACAAAATGGAGTTGCACACAGTCCTAATTACTGGAGAAACTTGTAGTTTTTTACTCTTTTCATATTACCTACCCCTAAATGATTTTCTATATCAATAATGACAAGAGTAAATTACATACTTTACTAAGACTGTGAACTAAATAATAAAGCCTACAAAACACCAGAACGGAGTTTATCGGCGTAATTAGAATTTAAACATCCTGACTGTTTTATTCCGTACATGTTTCCCATACAGAGCTTGGCCCTCCCTCAGTCAGTTGAGAATATGCATAGGCAAAACAACGCTGGAATGACTGAATCATAAAGTAAGAAATCTTTGCTTCCTTGCTTTCATTCATTCTTTTTTGTTCTCCAGCATTCATTCCTGCTCAACAAAATTGGAATTCTGAGCCAGGGGCAGAACATTCAGCTGCTCCTGCAGGACCTGCACACATCTGCACTGGGATGGGACAGAGGCAAAATCCTGAGATTTCAACCCATTTATTTCTGGGAGCTATTTAATAGTTGTTAGTCAAATTTGAGCAGGTATTCAGACTGACTTTAAAAGGCCAAAGTCACGTTTCTGAAAAATATCCCATTTTCTCTCACGACCAACAAAGAATCTCTTGAGATCTGCTAGAATCTCTTGAGAATACTGCCTTTCATGCATTTTGAGAAGTTCAGAGAAATGGCCTGAACTCAAGCATTTAATTCTGAAGATTTTAAATTTATCAATTTAACCTTGAGGATGGATCGCCCATCTGTGGACACTACCTAATAAAGTGTTGCAAATCCCTCTCTGTTGGGGTGGTGTGAAAAAAGGCAGCTGCATTATCCCCAGCTCAGCCCTGTCCAGCTGTGAGTCTTAGGGGCTGATGCCTCTCGCTTGCCAGGGCTTATCACACCTCATTGTGTCCAAATGTGGGATTCACTTGGGTTTGAGACTCAGAGGAGCCAGCAGCTCATCAGCCATGAAGTTAAATCAGTCCAAGTGCCAGGTCCTGCATTTTGGCCACAATAACCCCCTGCACTGCTATGGTCTGGGGACAGTGTGGCTGGGCAGTGCCCAGGCAGAAAGGGACCTGGGGGCACTGGTCAACAGCTGACTGAACATGAGCCAGCAGTGTGCCCTGGTGGCCAAGAAGGCCAATGGCTCCTGGCAGGAATGGTGTGGCCAGCAGGAGCAGGAAGGTCATCCTGCCCCTGTCCTGGGCACTGGTGAGGGCACACCTCGAGGGCTGTGCCCAGCTCTGGCCCCTCAGTTTGGGAAGGACGTTGGGACGCTCGAGAGCATCCAGAGGAGGCAACGAGGCTGGGGAGGGGCTGGGAACACAAACCCTGTGAGGAACCACTGAGGGAGCTGGGGGTGTCCAGCCTGGAGAAAAGGAGACTCAGGGGTGACCTCATCACTCTGTACAGCTCCTGAAGGGTGGCTGTGCTCAGCTGGGCTTGGGCTCTTTCTCCAGGCAGCACTGACAGAACCAGATCACACAACCTCAAGCTGCATCAAGGGGAATGTAGGCTGCATATGAGGAAGAAGTTTTTCACAGAAAGGTGATAAAGTTCTGGAATGGCTGCCCGGGGAGGTGGTGGAGCCACCATCCCTGGATGTGTTTAACAAAGCCTGGATGTGGCACTGGGTGCCAGGGTTCAGTTGAGGTGTTGGGGCTGGGTTGGACTCAATGATCTTGAAGGTCTCTTCCAACCTGGTCAGTCTGTGAATTCTGTGAATCATGTGTGCCAGTGCTCACTTAGTTACACAGTGTTTTTGGTGTCCCACCACTACAGGTGAATGCTGATTTCTGCATCTCCTTAGTCAAACTAAACCCAGCGTTGCTTCTGTCCTATGTAATTTTAATTTATGTGCCAGTAACTGTCCACATCATATGCCTGGACAAAAATAGTAGTTTAAATTTAGGAATTTCTGGGTTTCAGAACAAGAAAAATTGAAGTGCTCAAGTCCTCAACCTTACACATAATTTCTAGCTTTATTACACATAATTTGTAGCTTTATTGTTAAATAATGACTATGTGACTTTCTGAAAGTAAGTTTACAAACACAGGTTTCCTACTGGCAATGAGAAGTGCAATGCAGGGAATAATGGGTTTTTGTGGGGGATGAACATTTTAATTTTTATTATATTTATCTGTTGTTATTGTAAATGTAGCATTTGCTAATCTAATTTAAACTGAGAGACACCATCTAAAAAATGAAAATTACAGATATATTTAATCCAACAAATTTACTGATCCCAAGTAATCAAATGCTTGATTTAGTGCCACCCCCACAAAAAAAAAAAAAAAAAAAAAAGGCTGATACACACTCTGCAAACTTTCTTCATTGCAAGTTTTAAAAATTAAATAGCACAAACATATTTTAGCAGGGTTTCCACATTTGCTACAATACAGACAGTTGTAGTGGGGACTGGAGAGGGATGAGGTCAGTGACAGGAAAGAAAATGTGATTACCTAATTCCCATTCTGCTGCCAACTCTGACCTTTGGATTCCATTTCAAATCCAGCTATCGTGTTACCAAAATAATATACTACAGGATGGATACTGTTTTGCTAATATGATATGCAGATTCCTAATAGGAATTTTATCCTTACAACTAAATTGCAGTTATGCCAATTATGAAATATTTTTATGTGCATGTGGCACACTATTTCAGAACAGGCTACAGCATTTCTTCCCTTGACATACAAAGAGCCTGAAGAAAAAAAAAGATCAGAAATTCAAGCTGAATTCCATCAGTGCTTACAACTTGAGTTGATTTCGTACAGCAAATTCCAAATGGTCATCTTCCATTAATAGATTCTTACTAATGAAGTGCCAAAATATTAAAAAAAAATTCTTGAGGAGAATGTATAAAATTACATTAAGACAAACAATACAGGAGCAAGAGACACGGACTGAGATTTGATTTGATATTAATATTTAAGAAGTAGAAAAATTCCAAATGGCAGCTGTGTGAAGTACGCCATGCTACCTTCACCAGAAATGTGAATTCTGAAAGAGCAAAATGAGAGTTTCTTTCTAAAAGTAAGCTGTGAAATATTGATTTCTGCAGCATGTTATGAAAAGCTGGGCCTTCTAACCCTTGATAATGATCGTGAGAAGGAAAACAGTGAGATGAGATACAACCACACATTAATTGCACGTGGAAGTCATGTTTTTTAAGCTGCCTAATTTACTGTGAAACTGGAGGGACACAAGGAGCTGAAGAGAGGGCAAAATCCATCACTTAGAACTTGCTTAAAATTTGTTTTTAAGTGACTCTTTAAAGGGGAATTACAAAAATTCTTTATAAGATAAAGGAGATAAAGTAACAGGGGAATCCACTTGAGGGCAGCTGGCAGCACCCACGAGGGGTGACCTGGGCACAGCTGAGGTGCAGCAGCGCTGAAATTCCCTCAGTGGTGATCACATCATGAGGCTTCTGTTGTGAGCAGCTGGTATTTGTTATTGATACTTGCATTCAGAGGCACTGGAGAGAAAAGGATTTGTTTGTCAATGACAGCTTCTGATCATTCTGCAAGGGAATCACAAGAAAAAATGGCAGTTATCTCCAGGTACAAGTGATTTCAAAAATGGGATATCCTTCAATTAAATATGCAATCTTACTGCTTGCTTTCATCTTCAAGCACTAGAAGGTTTTAAAAGACTAGAAAATAAACTAAAAGATCAATTCTTCTTCCACTGAAATGCGGACCCCTTGTATTTTCAAAAATTAACCCCGTGATTAGTCATAATTCTCTGAAATTATGAAAAAAACACAAACATCCTATTTCACATAAATAATTGTAAAGAAAATATTTTAATTATTCAAGCAGGACTTTGAGTGGATTTTCTGGGGATAACTACCTCTAAGAAAACATTCTAGGCCAGAACTGATTAGAAAGTGGGAGAATTCTTCACAAGCCAGTACCCACACACTCACTATGTCATCTAAGTGTCCCACCTACTGAATTCCTGAAAGAATTCTTCATGTCAATGAATGTAAAGAGAAAAAGGTTTTGCAAAGCAAGATAACTGACTCTTAAACACAACATTTACAGAGGAATTAGAAATCTGGAGGTAATGTTCAGATTTTGTTTAGATGAATAAAATTTATGAGCAAATTCCCTTGAAATCTAGAGATCAGAGAAGTGGATATACTAAAATCCAGTAGATAAGGGAAAAATTAATCATCAGTTGCACATAGCATGCAGGATTTGTGGCAGAAGCCTGCTACTCTGTTGAGTCTGTTTCAAGAAAAACATCCTCAAAAATCTCAGATTGAAACACAAAATCACCTCAATCTTTTTCTTTCTCCAAACAGGTGTGAAATGCAGCTCAGCTGAAAACTGCAGTTCTGACTCGCAAGTGAATTAAGCTTCACAGAATGATAAATAAAATGTTCAGTAATGTGCTTTTGGTGTGACTGAATAAGGCATCTGGATAAAATTGAGAACTATAGGAGAACATTAAATCACTTTAAAAACATGCATGAACTTCAGAATGATGCTGTCATCACATTATTTATATTCTAGACAGACCAAAGAGCTATTATATTTCAGGTCTTTCATGGCAAAACAAAAGCTTTACACAAGTAATATTAAGTATTTAGATGCTTTCATGCAGGATTTATTATTTCGTATTTTGTCCTGTCTCTATATTTCTCTCAATTTCAACTGCATTTTTTGTCATTTTAGCTTTATACTGTTTGGTACATTTGTTTTGTTATCTATTATCTGATGAACAATCTGAATTCATGCAGAGCTGGATATGGCTGAGAGAACTTATCTTCCCTAGATCATCAAACTAAACAAAAGCAGGAGACAAAGAAACATAGTAGGAAAAAACCCTCAGTTTTGTACTATTTAGACAAAAATATCTTTACACACCTTTAATGTTTATCTGAATTAACCATGTTAAAGAACATCTAACAGTATGTTATTTCACACAGTAAGACATAAACTATCTTTTGAAAGATTTTTTTTAATACTATTCCTTTACAAAGACATATAAATGTTCACCATAAAACTAAATGTGTAAAAGAACACATTTCAGTAGAAACGAACATCATAAATTAAATGGTCACCAACAATAATTCAATTTTTCTATAATCATCACAATTTGTTCTTTCATCTAACTTTTAAAACTCAGCCTTCACCGAGCTTATTTTCTGAGTTTCCTATGATTGGGATTTTTTACTGCATTAGCCCAAAAATGCTGCTGTTAGGCTTTACTGCATCTACCAGGGCAGAAACATTTTTCATATTTATTCAGCCTGAAAATTTCCACTTGTCCCTAACTTTTGCTCTCTCATTCTGCCAACTATTCTGAGTATAGCCATCAAACCTTTTGCATAGTAACCTTTTTAAATTTGCTTCAGAGCAGCTAAACATACAAAGCCATCAAAATGTCAGAGTCAACAGCTCCAGCTCAAATCTTTCTCCTTTCTTGGTGATCTCTGTACCAATTTAACAAATGTTTACATTATAGCCACATTTGTTGATGTAGTATAAACCTACAGTTAAGTAGGATTTAATGTTCTGTTTATGCAAAGAAAAAAAAAAAAAAAAAAAAAAAAAAAAAAAAAAAAAAACCACCTGTATAACTAAACATCTACCTGCAAAGTGGCTCTGATTTAAAGCATATTTGTAGGTAAACAAATATAAATTATATTGTAAGATTTGCATAACCAAGATGATCCAACATAGAGAAGAAATTAAATGATTCAGCTGTGGCTATTTCCGTGTGGTGTCAGGGATTTTCTGGCACTGAGGCACAGGGGAATGGGCTTTGCTGGTGGCTGTCACACACCTCTGGCTAGGACTTCAGGTGAATTTAGGAATTTCACAAGCTGTTGTTCTGATCATGTGAAAAGGGTTTTGATGACCAAGGATGGAGCAGTAAGTACAGAGGGAATAACACAACCCCAAGGCTGGCCAAGAAAACAGGACTCCATTCTTTGGAGCAGATTTTACAGAGCTCCTCAAACAGAACTTTTAATCATCTGACCCAAAAGAACTTTGAGAATTCCTCTGAGAAGTGGGAAATGACATACTCAAAATGTTCCAGTGAGCCACAAGACAGAACTGAATTAACTCCTATTCCAAAGTGTGATGATAGGGTAGATCAAAAAGATAAAGTATAAACCCAGCCAAGATTAGACACCAACATCTCATAATAGGTGTAAAAACGCACATATATTGATTCAGTAGATGATTATTCAAGCATACAGTAATTAATCTTTATTGTGATAGAAACAACAGAGAGGAAAGACAAAATCTGAAGCTTCTTTAAACTTATCCTATCAAATCCTTTCAGGACACATCAAAGATTTTATGATCAGTCTGTTGGTTCAAATACTCTCGTAGTGAATTATGTTTCAGGAGTTTGTTTCCCTTTGAAAAATAAGGTAAGTTTTCCAATCCTTGTTTTATACATTAATTGCACCTTATGTATTTTCATAACTAGCCAGCTATAGGAAAATTACCTTACTAGTTTTTACAATAAATGCAGAATTCTTTACTGGAGAAACCCACCCACATGTAAAAGCCGTGAACACAAATGCTGACAATCAGTCTGACATCCAATCTGTTTCCAACCCACAGCCACAGAAATAGAACACTGCACATTCCAAAAAAAGACCACTAACATTTTCGCCAGTTTAAAGTACATTAAAACTTCTTTTATTACTCAGAAGCTCTGCCCCTGCTTGGTTCATCTTTCCTCCAACTCATTCACATGTACAATTAAAAGATAATCACCTAAAGTTTTTGTACTGGGGTTTCAAAAGGATGATAAGGCAGCAGACTGTCACTGAAATTCAAGGCATTGAGTTCTTAACAATTTTCTTTAATAGTCATAACTGTAATTTGAGTACATCAGTGACAGCAATTGAGCAATATGAATTATGTGTTGATTTCCAAATAATCAGTAATAAAAAATGGTAGGATATTGTATCTCTCAGATAAGAGAGAAATGAAAAGCAAAAGGAAAGGTAAAACATTTAAACAACATGAATATTATAAAGCATGAATACTATAAAGCAACAATGTCTATTAGAATTCCAAATATCTTTGTGATACAGCATATAAAAAGGGGTTTAATGAAACAGTAATAAGATGTTTGAATAATTTGTCCTATGAACTGCAAATCACAAAACACCAGGAAGATTTATTACTCACAGAATACAGGAGCATTCTGGGAGTGATAAATTCCCAAGGGCTTGGGAGAAGGAAAAAAAACCTTAAAATCAGACTTTAACCATTACTCAAAGCAATACAAACCCAAAATCTAGTCCTACTGAAAATGCACTCAAAGTGATGCAGTCTGGTAAGGAAGAGGATGAAAACATTATCCAGAGGGGAGGCTGGGGAACAACTGCCTGGAAAGGAGCTTTAGGGCAAAGGACACGGAAGAGCAGGAGGATGAGTGAACACGGGATAACAACGTGGCCTTGCAGCAAACGCCATGTGCAGCATCCTGGGAGGTGTCAGGAAGGCCCTGGGAGCAGACCTCAGGGGCTGGGATCCTTCCCCCAAGCCAGCAGTGGTGGGGCCACACGGGGAGTTTGTGCTCCCCAGGGTGAGCAGATGGACAGGGCACAGCCAGTCCAGCACAGCACAGGAGCATGGATCAGGGAGTGGGGGATCATGCAGGAGAGCTGAGACAGCTGGGGCTGCTCGGGCAGAGAAGGAGAGGCTCGAGGGACCTCACAAAAGCACATCCGCTCCTGAAGATGCAGCCAGACACTTCTCAGTGCTGGCCAGGCAAATTAGAAGGGGCAATGGGCACAGACTGACTCATGTTACACCCTATTTAAATATCAGAGAACGTGTTTCCTGGGAGGAGAATCTACCCAACAGTGGAACAGTGTTCCCATACTGGTTGTGAGTTCATGGGGTTACCCCAAACCTACTCCCTGTGCACCTTCTCCTACAGCTGATCCTGCTTTGTGCAGTGGATGGATTCAGCAACATCCAGAGGGCCCCTCCAGCCTGTGTCATTCTGTGATTCCATGATACCAAAACCCCAAGTCTTCAACTGAGAGTTGGAACAATCAGCCCCTTACCCTTCATCCTCTACCAAAAAAAGTCAAATTATTCAAGCCTCTGTGGTATACTGCTTTTAAATCTTTAAAAGAGCAGTTACAGCTCCTCCCTCCGATAATCACAACCTTCAACTGCCTATGTTACAAATTAATTTAAAAATATATGAAAAAAAAATAAAAACCCTTTTGAGTTTTTGTGCTAAGGTTTAAGGAGTGAAATCTGTGAAGCACTGAAGAGTAAAAAGGTGAAGTGAAAAAAATTAGTCCATCTATAATAAGGAGAAGAAGAATGAAGAAAGAATAAATGAACTCAAAAGTAATACTGCCAAGCTAAAATATTTTACTCATTACACACTTGGACATTCAAAACCCAATGATAAAAGCTTTATTCTAAGATAAGGCATCTGAAGATTTGACTCTGAAATAACTATAAAGATCTATGCATATGGATCTCTTATAACACAAAAACCTTAAATTGCACAATGCCAATTCTATCCTTCTGTCAAAATATTTATAATTTATTAAAAAATTGTAAAACTCCACTGCTGCTAAAACCTAAATTATATTTATAATTAATATAAATATTTCTATTTCTCAGCAACGATTCCTGAACCTAAAAAAATGGACCTGAAGGCTTTAATAAAAACTCAGAGAGCAAAAATCCTCTTTTGTCCAGACCAACTCTAGACACAACTTTGCTCTTACTCATAATTCCTCTGGTGTCTTTTTAACAGCTTTAGCATGTACTGAATGCATGACAAACATAAGATACTGAAACTTAAAGGGGGAAAAATCCTTTCGTTCCAAGACAGATGCTCACTTCTGAAGTCTTTTCAACTTCCTCCTACCCACTGTGTTTCATTTCAGAATGCAGCACTATCACACAAAAAAGAAGCCTTGCTCTGTCCATGGGGTAGCAGAGGGAATGTGTGCTCATCAAAACCCTTTATTGTCTGCCCTAAATTGGGCCTTTCCAGCCATGTTTGACAGCTGAATCATAAACACAATATTCTGTGAGCTTTTTCTAAGCTTTGGAAAGTAATGTTTTAAATCTACAGCTCACCTCGAATGCCTCTCTGATCAATACGTATTTAAAGAGTTTTCCCTGAATTAATTAGCACTTTTATTTCATATTTACTACTGTGCTACTTTCACTTAAAAACAACAACAAAAAAAAAAAGATTTTGCCTGTTCACAAGATTTCTGTTTCACACAAATTTTTCCACATTACTGAACAGAAAGCAGAAGTGGTAGAAGTTACCCAGTGTCACAGCCTTTAACCCCCTACCCAATGCACACACCTGCAGTTTTTGCATTTGAAAACACACCTTTACTGCATGGAGAGCTAATTACTGGCTAACCAGAAAGGCTCCCAGTTCTTAGGTTTGCAGTTTCCAGTGGCCCCAACATCCCTAGAAGCCACTCAAACTATTGCAGACCCTCTTTTTAATGCTTTAAATTGGTTAGGCCCACTGTTAGAAGCCTGAATACTGATAGCATGGCTAGAAATTATTCCTACTAAAACAGGGATACTAGATTAAAAAAGAAGTGATCAATAAATATTTGGATGTATATATATATAGATATATTATTCAGGTATAACAAAATTATATCAATAATCACATAAAAGGTTTTGATTTAAATCCTAAAAAATAAACTTGCCAAACACTTTGAACCTGCCTATGTGGAATGTCATTGCAAAGAGAACACATCAAGAATTTGGCTACTGAGCAGATGTGACTTGGGAAAAGTTAGAGAAATTATTGAAGTTGCACTATTTAAAAAAAATAAAAATACTAAAATAAGCACTTTAGCATGTATAGAAAGTAAACACTTATTTTCATAGTCTTATTATATGTTGTTCTGGCTTTACTTCACTCTGGTTTATTTTGCCTCTTTCCTTGATCTCTCCCTTTTTCTGCTCCAGTATGCCCAAATGCACACATAAGCATTTCATGCATTCATCCATATCTATCTATTTATATGTATATATATATATATATATATATATATATGTGTGTGTGTATATTTATCTATAGGTGTATATATTTAGGTGTATATATGTATTTAAGTGTGTATGGAAATGCCCGAGTTCTCTCTACTCTCTCATTACAAACTTTCCCAATGCCAGCCAAGAACCCTGCTACGAGGAAAGGCAAAGGGAAGAGAGAGAAACACTTTGCTCTCCAGCCCCAAAGAACGCTGCTTGCCCAGCTTCTCCTCCCTTTGTGCCTGACAGGCTGAAGGCACAGATGCCAAGCTGAGGCAGAGATTTTGCAGTGATGGCATCTGGCTCCTTGGCACACACCACTGATATTTGTGTTGGCTCCTCTGCTGCTGCCCCTGGGGCTGTTAATGGGTTAAGTTGGTGATAGGATGTTGTCTGAGCCTTTCTTTTAACTCACCTTTGATTCTGCTCAATTTCTGTCAGAAGAAAGCTGCTCTTCATCCTCCTGAAATCTTTGTGCTTTAGCTGGCATATGTAATGATGTCATTTTGGATGGTCCTGTTGTGCTAATGGATGATTTGGATAGGGCAAACTGCTTCTTTGTATATTTTATACTTTAAAAATTATGTCTGCCAAACCTTATTAACACAAATACTTTATTCAAGGACACTGTTTTTTACTGTGATTCTTAAAAAAAAAAAAAAAAAAAAAAAAAAAAAAAAGCTAAAATTGTGAAAGTACCATAACCATGATAAAAAGGAAGCATTATCTAAATTTGATTCTATTTCATTATTATTAAATGATTAAAATTTTGTATTAAAAAAGTCATAGTATCCTTCTCTATATATTGCAGGAAATGTTGATGCAAATTTTACAGTTTAAAGTAGAAAGTCAGTGAGCTGCTTGAACACGTCACAAAAGGTAACTCCAACGGGCTTATCTCACAACATGGTTTCTAGTCTAGAAATATCAGTTTATATGACAGTAATTACTAAAACAGATGGGCAAGGAGCCAAAAAGAGGCATCACATCGACAGTGGGCTGAATGCAACTGGGAGCTATGGAGCAGAAAGGAGCTGTGCCAGATTGTGTGGCAGCTGAGAGTCTCATTGGTGACCATTTGCTGTGCAATCTCAGACACATCTAAAAAATTATGCATTCCCCATTGATTTCATGCTAAAATGGTAGAAAAAAAAAAAGCCTCTGTCTCAACTTGAACACAGTACCTGCTGACAAGTTCCTTCCTTTGAGTACTCAGGATTTTCCTCCTTGCACTTCCATGTTCCTATCTGCCATTCACAAGACTGGCTGCACATTTTAGATCCACACTGTCAGGTGTTACATGAGTGGCAGTCAAAACAACAACAGAGGTCTGCAGATAGAATTAACCAATAGGTTCAAAATATTCCTAAAACTTACCCCAAGAAAATCCCACAGCATATACCTTCCCTTGAGGAAATCTATTTATAAATACTGGTAAGCTATAGGTAAGCAGCACTTTGATAAAATGAACACAAAAAGAAAAAAAAATTCAACTCAAAAGACAATTTTTCTCTAAAATGACTAAAGAAATGCCAAGCAAACCCAGAATTCCTTTACCGAGTCCTGTTACCATCTGATCTTTGTTTTTTGGGGTTTTTTTCCATAAAGCAGTTCACACAAAACTTTGATTTAAATCTTTCTGCTGACCAGTCAACCACTGTACATTTTAGAAAATGCATTTTTCTAATTATTATTAGAATTGGCTATCATTATGAAGAATACTAAAAATCCAGCTGAGCTGATTGAGATCAATATTCATATGAATTGTTCTCTAACAGCAATTAATAGTTTGCAATTGCTAAGACTAGAACAGCAACAATAAAGCATTATTATCAGTCCGATCTGATATCTAATATTATTGAGATTTTTAACTTTTAATAAAGAAATCTTTTGGATATAAAGGTGTTGGCACTTCCTTCTGAATCCCTCACCAGGCTGTTCAGGCGGGCAGCTTTGCAATTAATCTTAGCAGTTCATTCATTTTCCAAACATCCTTGCCTATTGACTCCTACAGAAAAGTGCTCATCCACTCACTTGGTTACATTAATTATCCAGAGCAGAGAAAGCCAAGGAAATCTGCGAGACACCAGAGACCCCATTAGTTTTCTGTGCAAATTCCAAATTTGCAGCGTGCAAACAGAAGGAGGCAGATCGCTGACACTGGTGGGTCCCTGCTCACGTGTGCCAGTTCAGCCCCTCTGAGCCAGGGACAGCAATCCCTGCACACCCTGCACAAGGCCCACCACGAGATCTCAGGTGGTTCATCTGCCCCTCAGAATTCTGGAGGCAAGAAGGAGGCTGTAAAAACACTGTAAAACAAACTTCCATCGGATTTTCCCACCTGGAGCATTTCTATGTGTTCAACTACATGGGGTTACCTGGCATTAGTAACACCACAAAGAAGCCAAGAAGGTATGGAACGGTCAGTGGGGCAAACAAAGAGTAGGGGAGGGGTGGGAAAGGACAAGGCAAAGAGAGAAGAGTAAATTATTTACAGTGTAGAATAGTTTTGATTTACCTGGGCTTCTTTACATTGACCTCTGACTGCAATTATATTTCCTCTTGCTTTTTTCCTTCACAACACCTAAAAAGCAGCCCAGAGATGAACTAAATAATTATTGTGCACACTTCACTTTTGTCTCAGCTCCAACAAAACTTGATACCATTCCAGAGTCCAGATTTTTCTTGAAGAAAGTGATCTTAAATTCTTACAACTTAGCAAACATGTATGATATATTATACACTTTGCCCAAATTAAAAAATGTCCCCTGCATGTGCCAGTGTCCTCCCTGCATGAGGCACGGTATTTGTTCTGCATAAATTGAAAACAAGCTACTTTTTAAAGGTGGGGCAACACAGGTCTGAGGAAAAGCTGTCAGTGTGAGCAGAAAAATCCCACTCTCACTTGAATCACCTCATGCAGACAAATATTTCAATTTCTGTGGGCATGTAAACTTGGCACAGTTCCACAGAATACTAATTTTGTCAATTAAAAAATGTCAAATGAGCAATTTGGACAAGAATTTGGAGAATAATTTGCATATACATGTATGTATATACATATATATACACATACACACACGTATACCTGCATGAAGGGAAAAAATCCCTTGCATCACTCAGTGGTTTGCAGGAGAGTGAAATAGTGAAGATCCTTGTTTGCTGCCTTCAGCCAGTTAAAAGAAATTAAAATAAGATATTGTTAAAAAGCAAGAATTAATCTTGAGCTGACAACATAAAGCTCATCAGTACAGTGAATTTTTCATTAGCTTAAGAAGGAAAGAAAACATATATACACATATACAAAGAAATATATATATATATATATATATATATATATATATATAATTCTGTAAATCCACAATTAAGTCTGGTTAAGTTTATGGGACAAGAAAGTGATAAACAGTATGTATTTTCTCTAATAACATAAAGTCATTCAAATAAGAGATTAAAAGGAGTTAACTGAATATTTTAAGCAACTGCAAAATCAAAGTGACAAAACAATTTGGAAGCTCAGCTCTGGCTCTTAAAGAAGCTTGGTGCACCCAGTAAAAGAGGGGAGACATCTCTCACACTGGGAAATCAAATTCTTACCTGAGGAAAATCCCAATTTAAGTGAAGCAAATTTAAGAATTTTAAATTCTTAAAATTAAAAAATAAAATTAAGAATGTTAAATTCTTAAAATTAAGAATTGGAGGAAGAAATTTAAGAATTTAAATGTGAGCTCTTATTGATTCTGTGTGTTAAGGAAACAATGTCTAAGAGAGAACAATTCTGTTAAGGAACTGAAAAGGGAAGTACTATATAACAGAAACCCCACAGTCCCTGAATGTACAGAGGATTTTAATTGAAGTTTTAATTGAAGTTTTAATTGAAACTTGAAGTGGGACTTGCTCCATGAGAAAATATGCAAGAATGAGCCATTATGAAAACTATTTAATAGCAAAAATGTGTTAATATCAGTTGTTATAAACGATCTGCTTGATACTTCCATAGCTTTAGGAAAATCCCTACGAACACCAGAGCTCCTGAACAGAAGCAGACACAAAGCAAGGGAGCAGCACAGGCAGTGGTCACTGTCCCAGATCAAGGCCAGCAGAGTGCTTCTGCTGGAAATGTTTTGTCACGGCGTGGAATTGGTAGGGGGAAGGCAGAAATCACAGAGAACCTTGAAAGGTTCATTGGGCAGTTTGGAGTTTCCTGTGTCTCGTAGGATGGCTGAAGAGAGGGGAAGGAGGAAGAACAACATTAACAACAGTATCTGTTTAGACTCACCTTTCCTTCACAACAATTTTTACATGCTAAACAACATCAAAGCCTCAACTAGAAAGCAAATAATCATTGAAATAACCACACAGAAATGCTTTTGCTTGGTTCGTTTGGGTTGGTTGGTTATTTTAAATTTAGAACAGTCATTTGGCTTTCTCTTTTTCAGTTCTGAAGTCCTCTTGGGTCTGCCCTTGCCTGTTCTCTTTCTATGAACTTGGATAAATTGTATAGTACTGATTAAGTTCACTAAATCTTAGAAATTCTATTATTAGGAATATTTTTATTTTTTTTTTAATATGGCTAATTACAACCTGAAGAGCATACATGTTTTTTATTAAAAGATGAAGAAATACTATTCCACTGAAAGCAATTGCTATTCTGGTTTGGTCCAAAAGCACTGTCACACCAAGAAAACCAGGAACAAGGTAATTATTTGCATGTAAACCTAATAAAAATGCAATAATCTAGATTGAATATCCACAGCTTAATTTATAAAAGTTATTAAAATATTAAAATGTAATTAAACTGAAAATATTTAAATGTAATCACTGGGCACTTATAAAACAGTCCACAAATGTATGCAAATTACTGGTGTTTTATTTATTTATAAATAAATATGTTCACATACACCAATGTAATCTAAAAAGATATTAAAACAACATGAAATAATCTCAGTACAATAATTTTATCCATTGGCTCAACACAACTTTTTGTTCATAACACCAATAAAAGGCAGGAAAAATAATCTCTACATTCTTCACCTGTAAACAAATATACTTAAATAAAGTGCATTATCTTTTCATCTATTTGATTAAGCACATATTCTATCCATAACCAAATAAAAATAATGGATAAAGTGTTTGCACTTCCATTCGTGTTAGGTACTGGGAGTGGGTTTCTGTGGCTCCCAGGAGGGGTGTGGGAGCGAGCGATGCTGCAGTACTCGGAGCACGTGGAGAAGGTCACAGTGGCACAGGGGCTGACCCCGCTGGAGCCAAGCCTGTCAACAAACAAGTGCTTGACTGAATGGCATTCATTGACTAATACCTGCAAATGTGACTCCAGCAAAGCTCCAAGATGCTGCACATAAGCAGAAATGCAAAGAGACATTTCCAAGAGGCAGGGCAAGCGCTGGGGATGACTTCCCCTGGCTTTCACCAGGCACTGCCATTAGAGCGCTTTAGCTTCCATTAAGTTGTCACTTCCCTGTGCTGCCAGCTTTCCAAGGGGGACGATTCGTTCTGACAGAACCATGGCCTGTCACATGCACTCACCCTCACTGGGAATGAACAGGAAAACCCCCAGAGCTGATGGATTTGTTAGAGATTGGAGCTGGCACGTATATTGCTTATATGTACAGAGCAAGGTAATTAATAAGCTCTGACCTGTCCACCTTAAGTACCTCATATTTATTTGAATAAACTGAATTCAAGGCACACAAATGTAAAACATACCAAACCGTCCTTTCATTGGATTTTGAACATTAAACTTGTTTAATTAGCCCGTATTGATTACGACAGTTTTGTAACAACAACATCTAGTTCATACATATTTTTAATACACAAGAATTGCCACACTGGTCAAGAGAAAAGGCTGTTCTAGTCCAGAATCACAGGGGCAAACATTTAGGGAAGGAACATAAGAAATGCCATGTGAGCATGGCCCTGGTCTGCAAAATATAACCCTGCAGCCAGTGACTGCTGAGCTTCCTGAGCCAGAACTTCTGCACAGCCACTGGATCCATCCTGCTTGATCCCAGATAAATTCTAAGTGCCACAATCCTGCTCCAGGAGAAAAAAGTCCATTGTTATGCTAATATTGAACTTGCTGGCTGACAATATCAATGAGTACTGATTCTTATACAGCAAAACTTTCCATTTTCTTTGAAGCATTGATGATTGTCTAGGCCTCTCTTCTCACTTATCTGTCATCATTCCAAGCTCAAGAACCCTAATCTATTTAGGATCTCACCCAAAAGAAGATATTTTGTACTTCTGACCTTCTCTCCTTCTACCTATTGGACATATATGTGCTCAGAAATATGCTTGGTGTACAAAGCATGAATGTAAGAAGGATTTCAGCATTAAAGATCTCCACACCATTCCAGTTTTCAATCACAGAAATTATGATCATTGGTCTTTAATACATCCATCGCACTTTATGTTTTCTTGACAACAGCTAACAAGTTATTAATTATATTTTATCCTTGGCCAGATCCAATAAAGGAACATTTTACAACCTGAAGACAAATTATTTAATTTAGTTTGCAGGTTTGGGCTGGGAGAGAGTTAATTTTCTCCATAGTAGATAGTATGGGGCTGTGGTTTGGAGTTGTGCTGCAAACACAAGGAATCTCTGACAAGACAGGGAAGTTTTTGTCACTGCTGAGCAGAGGTGACACAGAGAGCCAAAGCTACCCCAGCTGACCCAAAGGATATTCCACAATATCTCATGTCAACTCAGCATCTAAAGCTGGAGAAGGAGAACAAGGGGGATGTTTGGGGTGATGCTGTTTGTCCTCCCAAGACACTGTCCCAGCTGTCCTGGGGTGGCTGAACACCTGCCTGCCATGGGCAGTGGGAAGGAATTCCTTGTTTTGCTTTACCTGTTAAGTGTCTTTTTCTCAGCACGTGACCTTTGGGGTTTTTAGTGATTCTCCTCCCTCCCAGGGTGGGCAGCAGTGGGGGCACTCAGTGAGCAGCTCTGTGGCACTCAGCTGATGGCAGGGGTCAAACCACAAGCTTTAAGTGCTATTTCACCTCTTTAGAATCTTGGAGAAATGAAGCAATGACGAGAGGGAATGTTTTTCTGAAGCACAAGTCAATTAGAGAAGATAAATTGCACGTAGAATCCTCACAGAAGTAAGATGCAATGTAGTTTCTTCTGAAAAATCCTTAGGGAGGATTTTGTCCTTTCTCTGTCTCTCCTAGTGCATCCACACTCATCTTCCCTGCTGGAGCTCAGCCGTTGTCCTTCTGGATAACAGATCTTCTGGAAGTCCTACTGGGCTGCAGCAGAAGGCACTTGTGCCACAAAGGGTGGCAGGAAAAAGCACATGGTGTCAAAAGGGAGGAAGGTGGGACAGAAGAGACACTGTTATGCTCGTCCATGGTGGCAAGAGCCAGAGCAGAGGCAGAGCCAGCTGGCTGAGAGGAGAGGATGACAGCCATCAGATTAACTGGGAACAGCCAGGCAGTCCTGAACACCACCACAGCAGACACTTGGCCCAGCAGTGAGGACAGAACAGAGTCCATTAAGCATTTTGAAGGACAAAATCTAGGTTAGAAAAAGGTTAGGCAATATAAAGATGTGCAAGAAAAATACACAAGCGAGACTACAGGTGGGTATGTGAGAGGCTGAAGAGAAAAACAAAAGAGATGCAGAGGGGAGGTAGTAAAAAGATTTTAAAAAAAGAGAAAATATTGATTAAATAACTACTCAGCAATATATGTCTTAACATATAGTAAAGGACTCCACCACAGTCACAATAAACTGTCTCTAGCTGGTTTTGCATATTAATATTCTTTGTTGTACAGTTATTGAATACTTCTGGTTTCACCTTTAACATTCCAAGAGAAAGGACACATAAGTCTCTGTTGTGACGATAACTGAGAGCAGGCATGACTGTTACAAAGGTCAATTGTTCAGCAAGTTTAGCACAATCTTTATCGACTTCTAATTATTACTTTTAGCTTTACCACATTTTGCTTCCTTAATTACAATTCTGACATATTTTAAGATTTATTTAAGTTGCTGAGGTGCAGATGCTCATACATAAATCTTGGTGATTTTCTTGCATTCAATGTGAAATGATATGCTGGATTTAACCTCATGCAATACCTGGGCTGAAATAAAATACTAAAAATTGATTGTTGTCAAAACGTAAATCATTTAGAATGAACAGAAAGTGAAGATGATGTGTTATTTTCTTATATAAAGACATTCTAAGCTAGCTGGTGTCACTGAACAGTCAAAATTGCACTTCTGTTATTACATATACTTTGATCTAAATGATGCTGACCTTCTAATTTCCAATGCCTATTAATTGTTTTAACCTATAAATTGCCTTCACAGGTTTGGAGTTTTATATTCTCCAAAAACTCAGTCTTACTTAGGATAATTTAACTTGATGAAAGAATTCTTTGAAAAAAAATTGAACCTTAACTGCTCTGAATTTTCTACACCTAGGTGTCAAAGTAAACAGAATGCTTCACATAAAGCACAGAAAAATTTCACCTGTTTCCTTCCTTGCTATTGTTATTATTAGGACTTTGGGATAACTGGAAAAAAATCAAGGTTGAGTGATGACACTTGTCTTGCCAGATAGTTGTGCTATTTGGAATCAGCATTAGAGGAAAATTAGTCAACTTTTCATTAAGAGTAAATATCAAGTACAGAAATACTCAGCTGAAAAAATGAGTTCTGACAAACTTGGTCAAGTAGCAAGCAGTAAACTGCTTCTTTTTTTTCCATATTTGTTCTAAAGTGCTTGTTACATTTTTTAACATGCCTAATAACTGCTTTGAAAATATGATTTATTTATTTATTAACAAGCAGTATTTCCATTCTTTGACAGTCTCTCCCTACCCCAACCCCCCCCAAAAAAAAAAACCCTCAAAACTTTCAACGAAGCTCATCAATTACTCTTAACACTCTAAATAGTTGGCAATGTTTACACAACATCCTTTCAGAGTTATTCAGCTCGATCTTGCAGCTCATTAAAAGGATCTCTATTTATTTGCTGTGTGTTACAGTTCTTCACTTTGGCACAACACGCAAAAAGGAAGCCAATTTTACTTTTCCCTGTGGTGTTAATTGGTAGAGCATGCTGCCTGCCTCTTCATTAATTATGTCAATGTGTATGAAACTTTCATTTTCATGGCAGTGTTTTAACAAAGCTTTGCAACAAGGCACACAAAAAGCCAGCAAACTCCAGTTTATAAAAAGTGGGTAATGAAGGCTAGCAGCAGCCAGAATATAATATTTATTTCAAAAAGCAGCTTTTTTCCTCCTTATTCTTTTCAGAAAACATCTAAAGCAAGCACTTACTGAAGTAAACAAGATCAACTTTGCTGCTGAAAGTAAATAAATCTCCATATAACACACAGATAATGGATCTGGAAACACTATAACTTCACAGAGCACAAAGAATGAGAGAAGGACCTTTAGCCCAGCTGAAATGGTTTTGCTCCTAAAACCATTTCCAGATAATTTACTGATCTCATCCCATCAAGTGTACAGAAATCACTCACTGCTTGATAGCTCACTAAACACTGGGGCTTTGTCTAAAGGCAAAACTACCACTAGCACAGCAAAAACAGGCACTGACCATATGAAACTCCTCTGGATGCCTTTAGCCTGTTTCTGCTTACTAACTGCAAGTGTTGGTAAAAGACTAACACTGAGCTTGCCTCATTACCTTTTTTTCCCTAAAAAAATTAAATAAAGAAGAAAAAAATTTTGATCATCTCTCCATGGCTTCAGACAGAAGATGCTGAATTTCACTATACTGGGGAGACTGCCTGGAGACAGAGATTAAAGCAACAAATAAAGTCTGTGATAAGCTACTTCAGCTCTTTTTGGAAATTCTAAAATGCAAAGCATTAAAATAGAGCAGTGCTCTATTGTAGAAGATATAAAGCATTAGAAACTGTAGATTAAATATCTTAACAAGGCACCATCTTACATTCACATAATTGCAGCTCACAGTCTCGGGAATCATGCCTGGAGAAGCTTTCATGCCACCACTGAGGCTGCAAATGCTACAGACAGAAGTGCTTGTTTCTCACCCCAGGTATCTTCTGACTGATAAAAAACACATTTGTCACTAGCTAATACCTCTATTCGAAGGACTAAAGAAACCCCAAAACATCCTAAAAAAATAAAAAAACCCACAAAACCCTCACAAACCACTGAATTCCAATCTATGATCTAAGCTCTTTCACTCTGTACTTCTCTCCCTGTATATCTGTGATGGCTTTAGACTAATTCTTTGCAGTGAGATTAAGTAATAAAAAGAGGAAAAAGCATTGAAAAAAAATGTTTCCTACAGGAAGCCTAAACCCTAACTCAACAAACAAAGAAATTTATCTGTACACTGAAAGCATTTATCCTTCAAGTGATTCTAGCCAGGGTGGGAGACAAGAGGGACTCACTCCAAGGAAGCACAGACCCCAAGGTCTGTTCTGTCAGAGCCTTTTGCCCCTGATGGAAGAAGCAAAGTTCCACTCAGCAGACCTATCAGCCAGGTGCAGAAGAGTTCCAGGTGCCTTTTTTGTTTGTCTGTTTCTACTTTCCCAGTATCTATTAAATGTGATTTCTCTCAGGTTAGAAGTATGCCAGTTCCCAGACTGCATCTTCCTGTGGATTTACATGGCCCAGCACTACAGGATACTCCAAGGCAACAAAATACTCATACTATTAATACAGATATTTCTTTATGTACCTCTCTGTGTACTCAAGTGCCCTCAGAAACACTGCAAAACATGAAGCAAACCCACTGTTTGCTTGTGTGGATAAAATAGCGGAGCCTCACTGAACTAACAGATTTGGTCTTCATGTATTTATTCTTTCTTGTTCTCCATTTTCTCCTCCTTTACATGTTTGACCTCTCCATCTTTCCTTCTCATAGCAGCACTCTGAACACCACAAACTCTCTTCTCTCATTGCCTTCCCACTAAGTTTCTCTTAATCTTTCACTCCCCTTTCATCAAGCTTTAGCTGACTTCTCTCATACCCATAAAGTCTCTTAAACCCATTCCTGGCTTCAATTCTCCTCCTCCTCCTCCAGTTCAACCCTCTCAGGATCCCCCTTCTCCCTTCACTTGGATCCTGCTCAGTGCTGCAGATGCTTCACTGCTGGACAGGTCTGTGCTCTCCTGTTCCCAACAAACCTGTCTCTAGGCATTTCTTCTTTCCTTCCTCTCTGCTTGTTAAGTTCCTCTCCTCTGTGAGCTCCTAAGTAATTTATAAACACCATGTTTCTTTGCTCTTCCTGCCAGAAAACCTGCACTGAAATTTTATGTTTATTCTACTCTAATAACTCCTTGCTCCCAGACAGTCTGGAAAAGCTATGACAAGGTTATATCATGAAATATTTTCTTTATTATCACTCCTTATCTTCATCAGGAAGTAGTTCTGCAAAGACACACAAAAAATTAACCTTGGACTGTAAGAACACAATTGAACAGCCATGCTGTAACTGAAACAAGACTCAAGGAAATACTCTGGAGAATTTTCCACCATATTGCCTCAAATAATTTTAGGAACACGTTTTGAAAATAGGTCCCAAAACATGGCACTTTCTCTTATTTCTCCCCAGAAGCAGCTGATCTATCAAGAGTGTATTGTTCAGTGTTAGCTATTCCTCTTGAATTTCCTGTGCAGTTCTTAATTGCTATTTCTGTATAAAATACTGAATGGAAAAACATGTACTCAGGATTTCTTGGATAATTGTCTAGGTTGATATTAATTAGAAGCTGCAAAAACTACATGGAAGTTTAAGAATTGCATACTTAATAGAACCCATGTGTGAAGAAAAGGGAAACTCTTAAAAAATTAGATTTATGGTCATTTTAGCCAGTATTCATCAAAACTGAAAGCTTATATACCATAGGTACATAATTGATATTTTTTTCTCTTCCATATGTATTATTTTTTCTCCGTCACAGAGATAAAATGTTCTTTGTCAGCAGCTACACTTCCCTGTCAGATTTTATACCTCAGTGACGATGTTTTATGTTCAACAGCTGGCACATAAGTATTCTGATGCACTTACTGCATTTCTACACTTCTCAGTTTTACAGGGTTAGGCTTTGTTTCCTTATCTTCTATCCCAACTTAAACCAAGCAAAAAACATCCTAAATAAAAAGTAATTCAGTAGAGATTACCTATTCCCACATACCACCAGCATTACCAAACTTTTTTCAGTGAGATATATACTGGTACTAAAAATCTACAACTGTGTTCTCCAGAGCTTGAAAGACCAAAAAAACACAAAAAAAAACAAACAAACAAAAAAAAAAAAAAAAAAAAAAAAAAAAAAAAAAAAAAAAGACAAAAAATAAAAGCCCTTTGATTTTCACATTTAGCAAAAATAGCTAAGGTGTTTCTGAATCAACTGTTGTTCAAATTAGAGCATAAGCTTTGGGAAAAAAAAAAAACAAACTCTAAAATTCTCAGAAATGCTGAAGTAGCTCTCCAAAAAGTTGTGCCAATGCTTCATTTCTTTCGGTACCAAAATATTGCAAAGTCCAGAGCTGGTGTCTGGGTGTTGGCTGTTACATTTTTGCTGCTTCAACTGAAGAAACCTCTGTCAACTCCTCATCTCCCTGGGGAAACATGCATCACTTGGGGGCAATCACCACTTATCAGCTCTGGGCAGGTTGGGCTAATTGCTTTCCTTAAAGTCTCTGCCTCTCTCCCTGGTCACTACATTTCCCAGCCTACTGGTCATGGACATGGAGTGTCTCTGCCTTTGCAGTTTATAAACAGTTTAGAAACACTCCCAAGCTCTCACTGTGTGAGGGTTGGACACACTGCCCAACAGAAGGCAAAAGATCTGAATAAAACTGCTCCAGGTGAGGCAGTTGCTTAAATATCCAAAACCTGCATCATCCCTTCCAGACCCAATTCATGGCTCTAGGGAAATGGTAAAAGCTCCCACTGATGGACTACATTATTTTTGACACATATATGATTTTCAATTATTATTGTTAATACAAATGACTTGCTTGCAGGCAGTTTGTCAAGTCAAGGTTTGTTGTGACTCAGTCACTTTGAGATTTGCCCTTCTGGGCTCTTTCTATCTCCATGTTTCAGCCTGCTGTGTTATGTTTGGGCCTTGATCAGGGACACAAAGAGCTGCCCACACTGCCCCAGCCCTGGACACAGGCACTCCACATCCCAGGCAGGAGTGGAGCCAGGGCTGGTACCAGCTGTGCCACTGGGCAGGGCTCAGGCTTGGCTCCTAGTGATCCTGTCAGAAAGCAGCAGGCTGGAATCAAACCCAGAGCAGAGCTGCAGATCCAGCAAGGTGAGTGAAAGCAAAGCCTCAGTAATAAACATGCAGCCATTCAGGTTCATGCACAACATGCCTAAACAACTTTCCTTCCTACAGATATAAAACATCTTTAAATAGTGAGATACACTGTTCAATACATGGGAAAGATGAGTGCTACATGGACATCAGCTCTAGGAAAAGAACATTTCTTCTAGGACATTTGAATTATTGTGCTAACATTACACATTTTAAATTGCACAGATCACTTCTTCCTGTCTTCTTACAGCCAGGCCTGCTTTCCTTCCAAATGATGCCTTCCATGGCACATAGCTGGGATGCATCTGGCACGCTCTGCTGGGCCCCCACAGGTCCCAGAGCAATACCCTGCATTTGGACATATGTGCACTAAGTTGCACTGTGCCACATCCCCTCCTCAACTATGACCATAAAATTTTATTTCCAGCTTGGAGGGAAAGAGAGCAAAGTCCTCTGGATTTTGGGAGTGAGCCAACAGGAAGTGCTAAATGAATAAAGAGTGTCTGCAAGTGTTCCCTAGGGACTTAGCAGTGAATGCCTATGACACGCTGCTAAGTTGGGATTCTGATTCTGGTGCCAAAAACTCATATATCTCCTTGCTTCAGTAGTTATTAATCAATTAATATACTGTATTAAGTAACCAGACCCCTAAACAAGCTTTTTACCTTTTAGTTTCTAAAGCAAAATAAACCTTGTAACAAAGCAAATAAATGCTGCTATATTTGAATATATATATATGCTGCTATATATTTCATATATAGTTGAAGTTCCTCACTTCAAGTTATTTTTATTTATTCCAAAACATGTTAGAAATAGACAAAATAAAGCAAGGTAATCAAGCAGAGGAGCACATTTTCTCAAGAACATGTAAAAATCAGCACAGTCCCCAGTGTGTGTGAGATAGGTAAGGGAACAACAGAGAATTCCAACTGATTTGGACTGATAGCTTGGCTGCCCCTCTCACTGCTCCATGCCTTCCTCCAGCTCCCAAGATGGGCTGCACCTACAGCTTCTGACTAAACTCTTTCTGTACACTTTTGGCACTAGAGATTTCACTGTCTTTCTCTAAAGAAGTTCTTCCAGTTCTCAAATGCTTTTCCATTAGAAAGTTTTTGCTGCTGCAAAGTGAGCCTGCTGCACAGGGAATACAGAGAAAAACCTGATGGCTTTCTCACAGCTTCTCTTTATGTACATGAGGACTATTATCAAGTCCTTGCTCAGGCTTCTCTTCCCCAGCTTTTCCCTGTAGGTCACATTTTCCACAGTTCTCATGCTTTATATTGCTCTCCCCAGTACCTCCACTGATTCAGCCACTTTGTTCTTGAAGCATTCCCAGAATTTTGCCTTGCAGCTGAAGCCTTACAAATGCCAGTTTTTTCAAGAGTACTATTTCAGAGGCTTTACTGATGTTTACTCTGTTTTTGTATTAAAAATACAGCATGTGTATGCTTTTTTTTGCAATATCAGGATACCTTTAATATGCCCAAGTTTTGATTTACTAGAAACCAAAATCACTGTACTGCACATTACCTATGCAGTCATGATACATTTACATTTTCCCAGGTAAATATTTTTAAGTGTAGACCTTTTAATTTGCTCTAAATTGCATTCTTTTCAGTCTCCCACTCATCAAGGGAATTTTTAATTCTAAAGGTATGCTTGCAGCTTCTTTAAGATTGACATTCTCAGGTAATTTTTAAAATATGTTTTGTATTCTACCATTCATGTCAATAATGAAAACACTTAGCTGTAGTCCTAGACCAGCCTTTTCTAAAATTGTTCCAAAACCATTAATCTACTTTGACAGAAAACCATTTACATCTGTTCTTGGAGTATGGCATTTTGTTGAGTGGGTTTTTTTTTTTTTTTTTTTGTTTGTTTGTTTGGTTTTGTTTTTTTAAGGGATGTACTAGGTTTCTTAAGCAGTTGTTTTACATCCATTACAATAGTTTTTCCAGCTATCTTTCTGAAGAAGAAACACCACTCTTGCTCACTGGACCTTGTCAGGCAGAATCTTGCTGCTGAAATACCTCTGGAGTGACTCTGAAAAGCCAGGTCTGAGCTCACTGTGCCAAACTCCAAACCAGATCCAAACTGGAAAGGAGACTAGCACAGAGCTGTATCTGATCTACTAAATCCTGCTGCCAAAACAGGGAGAAAAAAAGCAGTTGTATGCACGTTTTTCACAGTAGAATTCCAAATTAGGTTTGGGGGAGGGGAAGGTGTCTCTGGCTATCCCAATAATCTCACTTTTACCCCAGAATGGTTGTTTAATGCTTTTCTCAATGAAGACAGAAATGGGGAACTGCATTAGCCCTCCTCAGCCAGCAATAGCAGGTTTGTTTTGCCAAATACATACTGGGACATAAGTTTAAGAGAAAATTTTTAAAAATCCACTGAAATTCATACCCAAAGTCAAAAAGAAACATGGAAGCCCTACCCTTGTCAAGCCAGGTGAAATAAAAATTGTGATTTGACAGAATAGCATCCACACCTGCAAAGAGCTGAAGTAAACTATTGTTTAATAAGAGAAGAATTAAAAAAAAAAAATATATATATATCCTGAATACTTTGACTAGTTTTATGAAGAAGGATGGAACCCATAAAGGACTCAGAGAGGAGGTACAGGGGAGCTGCACCAGAACATATCAGCTCTGAGGGGAACATAAAGTAGAAGGAAAGTAAGGAAAGAAAAGCTACAGCACAACACAAGAAAAAAAGCATTTACAGCCAGCTGAACTCAGGGAGGCTCCTGTGCCACCACACAGCTTGGCTGGCCACAGTGAGGGTGAGCTCCCACAAAGGATTTCATCATCAGGCAAGATTAAAAATAGTTACATCTGATGAGAACAAAATTTCAGGATATTTTTTGCTCTCAGGAACAGTTTCTGTACATAGTGCTTGTAGATTAATGTTCCTGATACCTTGTCTTTTTTCTTCCCCACACAGGTCCTCAATTGTTACAGTAATAAAAATGAATCTTACTTACATCTTGAAATGTTAAGTGCAGTGCTAAATCAAGAGGTGTATTCCTTGTGGGATTTTAGGACATATAAAAAGTAACATGTCTAAAAAGCAGTTACACATACCTTGATGATTTATTTTCACGATACATATTGAAATGCACTGTTCTGTTATTATTGTGTTCCTTATCTTTTAAATCCACATAACATTTCTTGGTCACTCCAGTTGATGACAGAGTTAAAAATGCTATGTTCTCTCTGCTTTTGGCTAAATTCCAATCCAGAGTGAGTCCATGGCTCACTGATACAATGAAAATTGCTTTCTAAAACTCAGGCTGCTTCTTCATAAATGACATTTTTAAAAAATGCAGAAACAGAAATAAATACATCCAATCTTAATGCTGCATTGAAAAGATTCTCTCCTATTGCTCAATAAATGTATGCCTTGAAGTGTCCTTCTGAAATAAAGTTCATGTGAGAAAAATGAAAATTGCAGTCTGTCATTGCTGCAAAACTCCAAATTCATACTGTTAATGGCAAACAGAAAGAACCAGTAATTATTATATACCAGTCACAGCTGAAGATAAACTCTATTTCCCTGCATGTATACAAAGTGCTGTCATTCTCTTTTCCTTTTTTTTCATATATTTATTTCCAGAGGATCCTCTATCTGACTCCAAGAAACATGATATTGAAAGGTGGAGTTTTAAGCAGGTTTCTCTAATTTCTGAGTGTCTTACAACTTTTAGATCTATGAGGTGGCCACAGGGCAACTCCTCATAGATTAATCTAGTCTAGGGAAAGAGTAGAGACAGAACAATTATATCAGCCAAGATCAACTGTGAGAATAAAGGTTGAAAAAGCAAAACTGTGCACAGCTAAACAATACTTGGTGGGTATGCAGAAGTTTAGCAAGGCAAGGCCAGAGAACTGTTTGATTATTCTTTTGTTTAATAGATAGATAGGTAAGAGGAGAAGGTAATGAAGAAAATAAAAAGAGGAATACATTGCAAGCCTTTTGCTGATTAATAGAGAATGTCATTAAGATTGATGGGGTCATCAAGACACTGTTATCAGCCATGCTAAAGCACATACACATCTTGGTATTTCCATAAAGCCTCTGAAATCACAGGGCTGAAGCATGAGGTTATGATGCCACAAGGGCTAAATTGGCTCCAAAAGGTGAACTATCCATAGAGCAGTGCAACAGCAAGAAGGAATGAATTAGCATTTCCCATCAAGATGATTTCTCCAAACACTCCACGCTGAATTTCCCTCTCTGCCCGATAAGTGTATTATTAAAGTTTATAAATCCTGACTTGCAGAAACTGTTCTGCTTTCCACTCAATGCATTCAGCTGTATTGAGGCTCACTATTGAGGGCTTTCTGAGACGTTTCCTTTCTGCCAGGAGCCTCGGAATGCAGTTATTGAAAAGCATATGGGAAATGTAGTGGGCATGTGTTTGTCACTCTCAGCAAATCCTTGCTCTGTGGCAGACATGATTTGGAGATCACCTTTGAAAGCTTATCTCAGGGAGGGATAAGGCAGCATTCACATGGCTTCATCTCCAGCACAACACGGCCAGACACAAAGTACAGGAACATGTGATTGACAGAGAGATGTTCCATTAGCAGCTTCCTACTGAAGTCATTTCTACCCCTGCCCTCCCCCCAAGTGCCAGCTCTTGTAAATGCATTTATTTTCAATCACTCAAAACAAGAAAGTCCCAGTGTAAAGATGTTTAAGTTCAGCTTTAAATACAAATGAGTACTAAAATCCTTCCTCCACTGAGTGCATAAAAAGAGATGAAGCACATTGTAACTTATCTGCCACATGGTATTTTGAAAGGATAAAGTGAAATCGCTTCTACAATTATTATTTAGAGCATTATTATCAAATTTGTATTTAGCAAATTTGACTTTTCAGAATGGATTAACTCTTTTCCAGGAAGACCATGCTATTAGCACAGAACTGTAAATACACAGCATGGTGTGTTATCTTGAAAGGAGGACAAATTAATATTTACTACAACCTACTAAATATTTTATTGAGTACAAAAGGTCCACTGACTTAAAACACTCCATTACAATCTCAGAAGAATCTCCACTTAACAGAAAATGTTCTGATGTCAAGCCACAGCCACCACCAGTTAAAATGTTACCATGACAACCAGCAGCAACTTAGGGTAGTGCAATGCATAACTCGGATCCAATGCTTAGCTCTCTGCTCATCTACTGCAAAAAAATTATTTTTCACAAGCAGAAATCCTAGAAGCCTGAGTATATTTCTAAGCAAGCCCCTTGAGCAGGAGGTAATGCCTGAGAAATCTCAGAAATGACTCTGCACTGACCTGCTCCAAACGATGCTGGTGGGCTTTGCAGGCACACCCCAAACCACTCACCCAGACTGGAGGTGGGTTTTGGGAGTTCTCACAGGAATCCACCGTCTAACCTCTAACCAGTTCCAATTCACAGAATAATTCCTGAATATGCATATTTAATTCAGGCAGCTTCAGATGTGCTATTTTGTGTGAAATCTCAATTCAGACCCTGCTCTCAGGTCACAGCCTGGCTCTCATGGTTCCTGTCAGTCTCTAAGCACAAGTGAATCTACTCAAGACTAACACAATAATCTGAAATACAGAAACTTGCCTGAGAATGTTTTGCCTATGCAAAATCAAATAATGCTCAGCTCAGAATGGCAAAAAAATTTATAAAGTTTTTGCAATTATAGAGCATTATACCCTGTCCTTCTCACTCAAGGGGACACTGAATAAAAACATGTAAATGGTATAATGAGTTAAAATCATTATCAATTCCCTTTACTGTATTACAAACCCAAATGCATAGCTTTTGGAAAATCATGGAAATAAAATTGTAAATCTCAGTTAAGGAATACTTTATTGTCCTGAAAGAGTTATTCTGACTATTTTTTTTTTCCCTTTTAAAGCATAGCATTATTTTTGTACAAATTCACATTTGGGTTTCTAATACATCATTTCAAGGGGAGGATTGAACAGAGTCTTATAAAATAACTGATTTAGGGGATGCCTTCCAAATAATTCTTGTGACTTTGTCCTCATGATTACAGTTTTCAAGAAGGCAAGCAAGTAAGGTGAAAATCCTTAACCCATTATGCAGCAAAAACTGCCATATTGAAACAGCATCCCTTACATACTGCGCCACTTTTTCCTTATTCTCAAGATATGTCTCATTATTTTTACCAAATTGCTATCAGATTTCTTAAATAACAGAACAGAAAAACTTTTAAATGCTCAATGAATTCTGAATTATTAAAGATAAAAGGGTACTTTGGTATATTTATTATCATGTTGCAGGAAATCATCATCACTGATGTCTGGATTAAGCTCTTATCTTTTTAAATGGCCTCTTCAGTGCTGAGGTAAGCTCAAAGATGCATTGCTACAAATCTCCAGAAATCAGTATTTTGGTGTTGTTTTGTTTGGTTGGCTGGGTTTTTAAACTACTTTTTAATGTTACTAAGTTTAATTTCACTGTGCAGAAAATCCCCTTTCAATAAAAGAGTGAAAAGGTTGCATTTGGACAAAAGCTACAACATGTGCGTTCCCCCAAACATATGACTTCTTCTTTAAATAATTTTATTTTAGAATTATTTTCTAGTCCCTCTAATCAAGTTATTCCTGCTAAAAGACCTGCAAGGACAAATAAGGATATTAAAATACACACTGACAAGGGGGGAAATTAACAAAATACTGATGCTCATTTTACCGGAAAAAAACGGGAGACAATTCTTTAGCCAGTGGTCACCCCTGTAGCTCCATCAACTTAAATGCCATTCCATTTAATTATCCTTGTGAGCAAGACATGATACAAATTATTCAGTTCTTCAGTTCCGCCTCATGGCTTGCCTGACATATTTTGCTGACACCGTGCAGTGCCAATCTTCTACACTAAAAAAAAAAAATATCAACAAAAGTTCAGAGATCACGTAATCGAGGGAAATGCACAGGATGGAATTCAGGGTGATTTGTACAAGTTTGTGGGAATGGTAACTGTGCACCTAATTTTTAAATAACGCTCTTATAAACCCTCCAGCAAGCAGCTAATTCTCCTGATGCCTTTTCTGTGTTACCCAGCTGATTTCTAAACCTTGTACTTCCATGGGAGCTTCTCAGCTCACTAACCCTGGGCCTTCTGCAGTGCCCTCACCCATCTCCTGATGTGGCTGGGAAATCTGCTTTCACCACTGCTTGGGCAGCCAGGGGTGTGTTTATATGCAAGGGCAGCAAATAAATAGTAAAGAGTGGTCAGCTGGGGGATGTGGTTTAATTTAAGAGCTCATTTTTGCCTCCTCTGCACTACACACTCAAGTTCAGCACAGTGATAATAATTCCTTTAACCTGGATGGGGCATACAATGGGTTTAAGTGCACAAAGATGAGAAGAACAGCTATGACAAGAAACTTGGCAGCTCCCTGAAGTCCTGGGAGACATCTCTCCTTGGTTATAGGGGTCCTGCCTCCTTTGCCACCATCCCCTTATGAAATGTGGGCTCCATGGCAGGACAGGCAGCTGTTCCATGGCCCTGCTGCCCATCTCCCTGGGAGCAGAGCACAGCTCTTCAGGAGGAGGAGCAGGTTCTGCCTCCTGTCTCTGCCACCCCCAGGGGCACTCCAGGGCCTGACAGGCACTGCCCCTGGGCTCAAACACTTGCCACGTTACACCGTAAGAAACAAGAAACATGCACCAATCTTTGGGTTGTCTCACTATTTTTTTTTTTTTTTTACTAGTAATGGTGCAACCCATCTGGTTTCCCTCTCATTAACCAGTTGGACAAAAGCACAACATGAAATTATGTATTTAAGAGGAGAAACACCTCAAAATGTAATTTTAAAATTACAACCTTCAAAGACATTCTAAGATAAGGTGTTCTACTTATGTTTTCCAGTTTGGTGAAAGGACTTTCATAAAAAGCCATCAGCCTTATATTGACAAAAGGAGAAAAATATTTTCAAAAAGTCTGGAAAAATTCAATACCATATTTCCAAACTTATTTTTTAAAGAAGAATGAAAACTAGAGACAAAAAAATCCTTCATTCCTCTGAGTTAAGGTGAAACATCTCTTATTTGCATCCTTTTTGTCCCACAGTAACAAGTACAATGCTGGAATTATCTTTTAGCAGATACAGTAGGATAAACAACATAATCTCCAGAGAAAAGTCCCTTGAGATTTTATAAATTTCAGATTTTCATTAGATTTCTTTCATCTGCTTTTGCATCCACCAAGATTCTGAGGCGGGAAGCACAAAGTGACCACAAAGACAGCAGAGTTTTTCTATGTGACATTCCATAAAGGGAGTGGTGAAAAGAGCTAGGATTGAAGAAACAAGGGCTGCCTTTTTTCCCCACTTCCAACAACATATTTTTTATGGATGGCAAAGCATTTAAATAGTTAGAAGGCTGTAAGAATCCACCTCCTTGGCAGCTACAAATTCTTTCTGATGAGAAAGATGAGGCATCAGAAAGTCTGCCTGGTAAATCATGCAGAGTTTCCAAATAAGCTCTCCCCTCCCATGGATTTTTTCTGCAGGAGATGATGATCAGGCCATATGTTACTATGACAGATTTGGTATTTCATAACCGGAACCTATATAGCTCCTACATTAATATTTCCTCAAAACAGGGCAATTTTTAATAAAACCCAAAACCTACTTTGTCTGCATCCTAGAAAAAACCTGACTGAGACACTGTCCCCCAAAGCAGCTCCATATTCAATTACTTTTGTAAATACATCCCCTTTTATTATTTTTAGGTTTTAAAAGACAACTAAATACTGCATTTAATAGTAAGCATGTGCCCTACTGAAGGGAACACAAACTATAATGATATGCCTAGCTTAAAAGCAAATCTAATCTACTTGCTTATTAAATTTAAATGTGTTTAAGGCTGATATGGTTTGAAAATGATATGTAAAATAACAGCTTCCATGGCTATAAATGTCAAGTCTAAAAATTATATGCAATATAACATACAAAATAAATGCTGCTTCATCTTTACATTTCAGTGTGATCAATTCATTAAATGAGGTATTACAAGCTATGAGAAAATTTTACAACTCCTGAGACATAATTCGTCACAGTGTATTACAATGCAGCAAGGAAATACTTTAGAGGTTTTGTCATCAATGGATTAAAATTCTTATTAGAAAGAAGGTGGGGGAAAGTAGTTTTCTGATGTACCATGACCAAAATTACTCATCACAGCATATATTAAACACCTACGTGATCCTTTTTCATGAGACAGTCTCTATATTAAATGGTTGGTTTGTATTTTTTTTTCCTTTGGAAAATAAAGCAAGGAAAAGGATAGGTATATATTTTATAGGGCCAAGATGTAAGGACACAAAGGACACAGAGCTTCCCTGTTGGTTTGCAACACCAAACCCAAATATTGTCCATGGGCTTGTTTGGCTTTTTTTTTTTTTTTTTTTCCTCTTCCTTTTTAACTGTGATAGAGGAATGGTCTTTCCCACCTGCAGTGTCTTCCAGAAATAACATGGCCACAGATTCCCAGCCACTGGTGAGAGAGCAGCCAAGAGCCATGATGCCAAGAAACACCGTGGCTGTATTCCCCCACAAAACCCCTCTGAACATTTCATCCATACAGCAAACTCCATTGCTGCAAACGCTGTAAAACCCCAAGAACCATTCCGCATCTCGAATTTCCACAGCTATTCCCTATTCCAGAAAATACTCCCAAAACCTGACTGCAGCTTAGGGAAACTGCTCATTTGAGCCCTCTGAGTAACCAGGAGAGCGACACAAAGAAGATTCCCCAGGATGTGACTCAGACCCCCTAAATTAAACCCTTACTCTGAATTTCCTCCTGCAGACACATCTCTGTCTCTGCTGATTGCACAGGGAGTGGCAGGAGTCTGGTTTAGAACACGACCTGCTCTTGTCTCCAACCTTCAGCTTCCCAACAACTCTGCTCCCAAAAGAGAGACCACTCACAGATGCTTTGGCTGCAGCACTGTTAGCTATGATGCCATCAAATTTATTTTCTTCCTCCAGTTAAGTTTGGGGAAGTTATAAAAAGCCAAAATCTTAGAGATTTTGCTAGAAAAATTCTGTTTTCACTGAGGTGAATGCCTGCTGCAGGTAAATAAAAATATGCTATACATTGATAGGTTTTGTAGGCAACTGTTCAAAAGTCTTGACTGCAAATTAATATTTTTAACATCTAAAATTTATTCAGATATTGTTATTTATAAATAAATCCTGTTTCAAAATCCAACCTGATTAAGAACCGTCAGGCTTAGGGCCTTTCAATAAGGCAGCAAGACAACATCAATTTTCTCTCACAAACATTTACAACAGCAAAAAGGAAAAATGTTACTTCTTTCGTTATTTTTCTCTAAAATAAGAATAATATTCATAGTTTTGGCCAAAATAATTTTATTGTCAAATACCATTACTATTTCCAAGATACATGCCTGCTTCTTGCCTTATCACTTTCTCCATCTGCAGAATATTTAACACATTCGTCTTTCCCTGACATATAATTTGCTATTATCATATGACAGAAAAACACACATCACTCCAGATGTTCTCAAGGTGCAACAGAATCTGGTAATGGTTTTACAGGCCAGTATCTAGCCATGAATTTGTGCTCCCCCAAACCCATCCATATTACCAGGGGAATTATTAGGTGGCTGTATCTTTCCAGGCACTCAGAGCAAGATAACCCTAATCTAGTCTTATCACTTGCACACAAAAGCATTGGATCCAATAGGCTTCCATGTAATCCATCTCTGTCAACCGCATTAAGGAAATTACCTGTCAGAAATATCATGGCCAAGATTCTGTGATTAAATGCAAACTTAGAAAATGCTCAAGGGTATAGTAAAAAAAGCTGCATAAAATTGCCTTCAGTTTAGTTTTCCTTATGCTAACGTTGTGACCACAAGCATTTGAACAACATAAAGAATCAAGTAATTTATCAACCACGCATTGCGTTGCCAAAGGAAACAAAATATATCTTAAAAATTGTCATAATTCCGTGAAGTTGACTTTCATTATTAAGATGGTAAAACTCTAAAAAAATCTTTCAAGATCTTTGAAGAACCAAAAAGCACATCAGGTTCTTTTTTTTTTTTTTTTTTTTGTTCCCCTGGGAGGGAAATTGTTATTGCTGATGAAGTATAGAAATGTCTAAACCTCAGATTTACAATTTGAATGCTATTTTTTTTTATCTCAAAGCTTTTGTCTCTGCAAAAATTACCATTTGAGGATTACTGGTTACAAGTTTGCATGGCTGGCAGCACAGTCCTACACCTCAGGTCACTTAGGTCCAATCCACAATCAAAAATCTCCATCAACAGCTTTGGCCTTTTCCTTAGGCATCTTTCTATAAAGAGGACAGAGCAATCATCATGTATATAGTGCACTATTAATTGTGAATATCCTGGCTCTGTGGCAAAGAATGGAATATAAAGTAAAAAAAAAAAAAAAAAAAAAGTAACTTAACCCACAATTCTACAGCTAAACAGTTTTGAAATATTCATTGAAGAATCCTCTATTCTAAAATGCCCAATGTATGCTAAAGAAATCAAAGGAGGTGGAAAAATTACAGTATGAATATTTAGCAATGTTGATGAATATCCCCAGTACGTGAGAGGCACTGACACCCTGAAGAGAGTCTAACAAAGGGCCATTAAGATGATTAAGGGACTGGCACGTGTCTCTTGTGAGGGAGGGCTGAGAGACCGGGACTGGTTCAGCCTCAAGAACAGCAGGTTCAGGGGGATGTCAGTGCACACAAATGCTTGAAAGAGGGTGAGAAGACTGAGCCAGGGCGCTCCCAGTGTGCTGTGACTGGAGCTGAGGCTGTGAGCACCAGCTGGCAGCCAGGAGGTTCCCTCAGAGCACCTGGAGCTGCTCCTCTGCGAGGGTGATGAGCCCTGGCAGGCACCTGGGCATGTTCCAGCTGGGATAGCTCCACCTTGGGCACACCCAAAAGCCATCTGGGCACAGTCCTGGGCAGCCAGATCTGGGTGTCCCTGCCCAGCACTGGGGTGGGACCAGAGCAGATGCAGAGGTCCCTTCTCACTACATCCACTTTGTGATTCTATTTCCCTTTTATATCCTGTTTACCCAAGCCCCTCTGAAGAGCAGCCCTGTCCTGCACTACCCGTGGTGCTTCCTCACTCCCTCTCCACACTGCTATTAAACTGTTGCCTCTGAGACAAACCCTGAGGCACATGGCCACTAAGGAGCCACCACGTGAGCTCTGAACCACCCATCACAGCCTGTAAATTCAGCAGCCAGCTGATTTATCATCCTTTTATCCATTCCAGTTTGCACCAATATGTCTGTAAGAATCATAGGGTAGAATGGGTTGAAAACCTTGGTAAAATGAAAAAGTTGGACATCCACTACTCTTCCCTTCTCTTCACAAGACCAGATGTTATTTCCTCAAGGAAGCTTCACCTGGGCTATGGTTGATCACAAAAGAAAAAAACTGACAACTTTAACCCAGTGAGAATGTTTGCCATGTACCTATTTAGCTTTACTGGAATTCTAACTCCATTCAGCTGGATGGAAGTTTCCATGCACAAGGTCCTACACCCAAGCAGCAAAACTAAGGAGGACAAACAAAGTAGGAGCAAAAGGAGAAAATACTCAAATTCCAAGAACCTCTTCTTGTAAACCTGGAAATACACTTCCACCTTCACAAGAAATTTCACTGAAAAATCCTTGATTCTGTCCTGCCACAAATGTTTCAACTAAATCCAGCCAGGTGTGGTTGAGAAGACAACAGTGAGGAGTAGGTTAGAGCCTGGCAGAGTTTGTTCATTAAGATTCCTACACTGCAGCAAACATGTGATGAGTATTTACAGTGAAGATGAACGTTTCTCTTTGATGTGGTGGTTGCACACCTATACAGCTCTCTGTACTACCAGAATTTTGAAAGTACACAGTAAAAGCATTCATACATAGGAAGCTTGATTGAAGAAATGGAGATTTACTGGATTATGGAAGGGGAGAGAAGTGATAGAGCAGCAGTCTCAGAAAACTTGCACTGACATGCTGATTATAACACAGCTATCTTCGGATTAAATGCAAGGCTGAGATTCTACAAACACAGTGGGGGGTGTGGTGTACTCTGCCAGCTTTTTTCACTTGAGTTATCATAAAGTATCAGATCGACCGGATGAGGGTTGGGGGTAAAAGTTACATCATTTCAATGTGAAGTAACATGACTACAAAGATATCTTTCCATGAGAGGAGATAGGATAAATGGAGCACACAAAATGGATGTCCCTTCTCTCACCTTCGTCCAAGGTCAGCCTGGTGTTGCTCTGAAGTTCTCCAACCAGCAGAAGAGTTGCAGTTTTTCTCCTAAAGCAGGCAGCAGCCAGTTTGCAAGCAGAAGGCTGCAGGATGCATCCCATCTTTTGTGAAGACAGGGCTAAAAAGCTGTCTAAAGCTTCTGACCAGCAAAAGAAGGAAAGATAATACATTTTCTTGGCCACAAGACCTATTGTGAAATTTATACTTACTTTTAATCTCAGCTAAAAGAACTAGTAACAATACTCAATACTAGTAACAATACAAGACCTATTGTGAAATTTATACTTTTAATCTCAGCTAAAAGAACTAGTAACAATACTCAAAGAGTGAATAGGGTTTGGACAACCTAATTTGTAGCTATAGAATGGTGACTGAAATAATGCAGCTGATTAAGTCAGAGAATCACTGTTGTCACACAACATTCACAGATCAGAATCCATCAGCAGAAGCCAAAATCACACATACATTATTTTGAACCTTGCACATTAATTTTGAGTCAGATGAAAGAAATAGTTGTAAAAAAATAAAAGTGGACCTATGCTCCATGTGGCACTTTTATTAGTTACTTTATCACCCCCCATATGTGCTGTCAAGGAAAATTATAATAGGCCACCACTAACAACTACAAAAGAAGACTCTGAATTATTATTGATATTCTTATTAACCAGGCTAGCAAACTCAACATAACTGGGTCATGATCATAGAGAAGCTCTGTGTTCAAAAAGGATACTGTACAGGACAGAAGCAACACAAATTCAGCACTACTTTTAAAGCAGAAACAACATACAGTAAGTACAGCTGCAAATTCAACCTCAAAAGCACATATTGACTAATGGAGATTATACCCAAAGCGAGCTGGGTAACAATTGTTTCCTAGCAGGCTAGGAAAGCAAAATCCTCTCTTGGAATAACTCTCAGATTAATAGATTCAATATTGTTTCCACTTTATTGGAGAGTGAATTCCATTAAACACCCTGCATTACTTCAGTAGCAGAATGTATATTTGCAAATGAATGCAAAGACTCTGGATGAGGAACAATACATGTTCTGGTCTACCAGCACCTATGAGCATAACTTTCTTTTAATTATCATATTTATTTCTTCTTTACCCTGCTTGCTGTCATGGGCTGGAGCTGGTGTTCTGGAATGATCTCACCACAAGTGGGATTTATGAACACTCACAATGCACAGAGCACACCAGGCAGTCTGAGAGCAGAGCCCTACGAAGAGATTAATGACCCAACACAGTGACAGTGACTGTTGCCACCACCCATCATCATCACCACCTGTTATCAGCCACTTCACGGAAAGAAAAACGTGTCAGAATCTGAGTGACTTAACAAATGTAATAAAATGAAACAACTGAGCAGCAGAGGTACAAATTCCTGGAGATCCTGGTTCCCAGCTGTGCACACTCAGTCCTCCTGAGATAGTGTTGCCTCTCTGTGCCTTCAGAGCTGCATTACTCCATTGCAGGGGTTAGGGGAAAAGATGGGAGTTAGGTGGGAAAAAGGGAAAAAGAAGGGGAAGGCAAAAGGGGAAAAAAGCGGGGGAGGGAAAGGGGGAAAAAAGAGGGGGGGAAAGGGGAAAAAAAGCTGAAAGGGAAGAGGAAGCCAGAATATGTTTTTTGATTCATCTTCTAATATAATAAAACCAGAGTCCACTTTAGGCTATGTGAAAAAAAAAAAAAAGAACCTGAAGGGAATTATGGTGTGTTTTTTCTCCTGGGTCAGAGTGTAACAATTTTAACAATGAAGCAGGAAAGCTTCATAGGAGACATTCCTTCTTCCACTGATATTCAAACCCACCAGTGACCTGCTACTTTGTATTTAATAGCTACATAGTTGTGTTTAAGGCCATTGAGTCAATAATACCTAAGTTAAAAACATGTTCTTGCTCTGTTTTCACACCACACACTCCATCTTAGAATCCAAGAACAGAGCATTAAACAATAATGACAAACATCTGTCATCCCTGTTTTCCTATCCACTCTTCACCTTCGTCCTCAGTAAAAATTGAGTGTATAAAGCAGGCAAAGTAGGGAAGGCAGAGCAGAGAACCTCAGGGAAATATGCTATCAGCAGAATCCTTCTGTAGACCTTGCATTGTGTAATACACATGAAAAATAATTGTATCTCAGAACTGTTAAATAACCATATTGGATTTGCAAAACAAGATGCATTTTCCCAGCTCACTGAGAGCCTGTAGCATTTTGGAAATTAACATACATCTGCTCCGAGGTATTCTGCATAAAATATTACAAAATGCATTTGATATAAACAGATAATTCCTTTTAGTAAGGTATAAAGTTAAAATGGACTGCACTTTACATGATTCAGTGAGCAAACTGGCATTCAGAGCTTAAGGAATAACTAAGCACCACTTTCTTAGTCAATTCTGCCACCTAGCTCATCTTGGGAAAGCTCAGCCTGCTATACTGAACTCCTGAAAAGCAATTTTCATTCTGTTTAGAATTGAAATTCACAAATATCTCACCCAGCACACCTAAATCACTTCATTAAACACAGGTAACATGGCATATTAAAAAGAAGAGTAATTTACACCAGAGGTACCAAAAGAAAGTTTCTGTGCATAGAAAATCTGTCACTTATAAATGAACTTTAATTCTGATTGATTCAACACACACCAAACCATTTTGCTTCATTTAATCCCTTAACCACAGTTAATGTTCTAAAATATTCCAAGGGATTTTAATTTTCAAACTATGGAAGAAAAGAAAATATCCTTTATCCACTCTAAATCAAAATATGTAATACTGATTCTTGGATGCTAATATTCTCATTTCAAACTGTCCCTTTTTTGCCAATGCCTTTTAGCACAACAGAATTTGTGCTAGGACAGACTTTCAAATCTAAATATAACCCAGCATGGAATTCCATAAGCAAGCATTGTCATATATAAACTCTTATAAAAAAGCACGTGCAAAGTATGCCAGAAGAAACTTGTGATGATTTAAACAACTGCACATTTTCAATGTAATTAAAAAAAAAAAAAAAAAAAACAAAACCAAAACAACTCCCAAAAACCAGGCTGAAATATCAGAGTTTGATTTGAAGTTCCCTGAGCAACTATGGTGAAAAAGAAGGTGAGCAAGCATAGCTCAGAAACATAAAGCTGCCAGTAGAAAGAGACAAACTATTGTTTTATGGGGTTTTTCAAGTAGAGAATTCTGACACACAAACAACACAAACCCATGGGTGTTGGAGCTGCCTGAATTCCTCCAAACTCAGTAGTATTGTAATCTGGAGATGCCACGTCACTGCTGAGGAAAGGTTTGTGAGGAGATCTCAGCAGCACTGAGAGCTGACACAATCTGCAGGGTTGATCATGGCACCCTCGGTGCTCCTGGATTTGTTTTCATTCTTGTGAGAAGGATCTGATGCAGGGCACTGATGCTTGGTGGCCTCTTTAACTGGCTCCAGTGACATGTTATGCTTCAACATCACAAACAGATGAACAGCTGTCTTTATCTTTGATGCTTTTGCATCTGTGCTGCAGCTACTGTAACAGGCCTTTCCTTGCTGCCAGTAATCTTAATTTATTTACTGGAAAGCACTAACTCTCTCACAGAGTAGATGTTTCCTTTAACATGGAGGTTGAATTTGGAAGGGAGTATTTTCAAGTTATCTTTCCAAGGAATTACAAAGGGATAGATTCCTGCTAAGGGAAAAGGATAAAGAAATATCCAAAAAAGGGTAGAGAAATATCAAAATTCCTCAGTAATATGTTTTTATCTTAGAGCTTCAAAATACTGTACAAAACCTGCAAACTATACTACAAAGAAATCACCCTACGCAAAATGAGAAGAGATCTAAAGAATAAGACCTAAGATTTACAGAACAACTGAAAACTTACCCCCTGATCTGATTCCAAACTTAGACTTTTTCAAAGCACAGTATCAACTCCAAGGATATGGCAAAAAATACCCATATTAACAAGGGTCACTCATGTCCATGCTTCTAAAAATAATGTTCCTAATTTTCTGAAATAGAGAATAGCAAGAGTAAACACAATAAATTCACATAGAATAATTAAGATATTATTCCCATCAACTCATTTTCCAATTTTTACCATTCAGCTTCAAGAATTAATAAAGAGAACAGGTATTATACAGAAGCAAAGGTCCGTGGAAGCTCCTTGGAGAATAGCAGAAACACAAAGTTTGACACATGAAGGTGAGGTAGAAGTCAGGATTTCCAGAAAACATTTTCTCCCTCATTAAAGAAGTAATGCCCTTCTCCATTCTCTTCACTCCCCAGTGCTCATTCACAAGGGGAATTTGGGGACAGGATGCAGTTGCAGCAGCTCCAGCTTTTTGTGTGTGCAGACCTTCTGTGTCATTTCCATTCTTTCAGCAGGGAGATTCAAGGAAAACTCTAACACTTCCTACTTCTTTCTTTCAACAGACATTTCCCTACATTCCCCCTGTAACATTTTCTGTCCTCCTGCTGTATTTTCTATTCTTAAATCTGACATACCCTTTCTCATTTTGCTTTTATTCCCTCCTTGCTTTCCTCCTCATCCTGTCTATCCCATCCCCTCCCTTCCCAAGTGCCATATTACAGCTCTCCTTGAGTCTACACCTCTCTCTACTCATTCAATCTCTTCTTTATTCACCTGTCAGCCAGAGATGGATTATTTTAAATGCTCCCTCAACCTTTGCTGCTTTCCAGACAGGCTGACAAGAAATCTGGAGACTTAGATCTAAACCAGCTTCAGAGCTTTCTGAGTATGATACTGATAGGGATGGAACACAGAGAGAGTTGAAAACATGTGACAGTCCTGTTGTTGTCACAGATCCTTAAAAAATGCACAGAGGAAGTTTTACACTTCCTCAAGGTTTAAACACCCTTGTACACAGCTTCTATGTTCTCAGCTCATTGATTTGGTTTATTTTGGAATCAATCATGAGACTCTTCTTTATGGAACAGTTAAAAAAAAAAAAAGTTACTTTGTTTTCAGAAAATAAAAATCCCATTATTTTCTTATTTTATTCTGGCTTTCTTTGCTTGGCCAGCAGGGTAGAGGTGTCTGGTTTTATTTTAGAAACTCAAAGTAGCTCTGCTCAGAGGAACATCCACAGTTTGTTAATGGGATAAACTGCAATAAGCAGCAGTAAAACCATTAGAATGGTGCAAACATATTTTTCTACAGTCAAATGTTCAAGTTGCTGCTGACTGGTCTTGCTCAGCTTGCACAGCACACTTGTTCCTCTGCAATAACAGTAAAAATAAGCAAAACAGAATGTCTGGCAAGGAACAGAACAGAATAATTCAGTGGGAAGGAACCTACAATGATCATCTAGTTCAACTGTCTGACTACTTCAGGGCTGACTGAAAATTAAAAAAATCTCATTAAAGGCATTATCTTAAATCCAGAATGTAGCAGAAGCAATTTTGACACTGGTTCTTAGCAAATTCTAAACTAATTTCTCAGTCCAAACACTACCCTAAAACATTCTAAAACAGAAAAATGAAGGTTTAATTTTATTTTAAAGGAATTTAATGCAGACACAGCCAAGGTTCTAAAACAAATCAGAAAATAAAGAGTAAAAAAACCTCACAACATCTCACTGAAACATTAGAAATTCCAAGTTTTCATAAGAAAGCTTTTCTGTACCTTTATATTGACATTTCATTTTCTCCAAACATTAATGAATCTCATGATATCAAAACTCTAGTCAGAACCAATTTACAATTTGTACACACAAACTAAGTTTTTCTCCCAAATACTTTTGCAAATCATTCCCAAGATTCTATTTCTGCAAGTACACATAGATGATATTATTATCATTGTTTCAAAATGTCCATCACTAGTAACTTGACTGAGCTTTTTGTACATGAAAGAAATGATTCATGGTGACTAAAATCATCCAATACCAATGCATCAGATAAAGGTACAGAGCAGCAACATAAGAAAACACCTGCAAGCAGGGATAAATCTGGATGCTCACACACCTATGTCTAAATTTTATCTCACATTACACACACACATTCCTTGCCTACCCAGCACATGTAAGAAATGAAGTGCAGAGCATTTTCCCCTATTTTTTAAAAAAGCTTAGCACACATTTTCTGTGCATTTACCTAAGAATTTGAGCATAGTTTATATAATTTAGAATAAAACCTACTATCCTTCATCATGAGATCACACAGGCTGTGCATGTAAACATAAGCTCAGCTTTCACATGGCCCTTGAAGGCAAACAGGGTTTTCCCAGATAAAGCAGCAAAATTCTCAGATATAATTTTTCTACATGCACATATATACACAGCCCTCTCTGCTTCTCATTAGATTTTTACATTCAGCCAAGCAAATGCATATCTATAATAACCCAAGCCTTCCAATCAAACCTAGAGTGCTCTTTTGGCAGAGCTGAACTCTCTGGTGAGCAGACCACTGAGGTTGTAAGATAGATACACACACACAAGTTACAGCAAATGTCAGTGCCACTGGGAGAACCTGTCTGCCTGCTGTGCTGCTGGAACAAGGAAGCCTTTATAAGTTCACCACCCAAATCCAAACAAACTCAGCTCTGGAAACCATGGGACCTATTAACCTACTTAAATAAAAAGTCATCTCCTTTCTTCCCAGGCAATAGGTACATCACAAAACAGCAGCAGGGCTTTAATATTGGAAAACCAAGACAATGATCTATCGACTCATATTGGCAGCAGTGAAACATCAACATGGCTTATTCCTCCGCTGCTTCCAGCTTTGCCCAGGGAACTGCTCTGTAGAAAGCTTGTGGTTTATTCTGAATCATCAGAAAATAAAATCTATACATAATTCTAAGAAAAAAAAAAACCAAACAGTTTATACATTTTACTTTTTAAGCTGTTTTATCAGAATAATGGTAGCACCTGCTTGAGATAAAGGTGTCTCAGGTTGCAAATGCAAGATGTGGCTGGGGGTGTGTATCCTATCCCCATCTGTCAGAGCTGGGGCAGTTCTCTTCTGTTCATTGGGCTGTTTTTTCTTTATCTCTCCCACAGCCAATCCTCCCTCCAGGAGATCTCTTCTGTTCATGGCCACTGAGTGTCCCTGCATGGCTGAGAAAATTCCATCATCCCATGGGGAGATGCTCCGCCCAGGGGAGGAGCCAAGCATTCCTACCTGGATACAATCTGACCTTTTGGGAACACCACAGCAGCCTTTGCCCACTGCATTCCCAGAGGAGCAGCTTTCTGCCCCACTGCATTCCCAGAGGAAGCCCAGGCCCATCTCCAGCAGCCCTGGAGCTTCAGAGGAAAACTCCAGCCTTGTCCAGGATCCTGCTCCAGCAGAAGCACAGCTGGCACTGCAGGAGGGCTGAGCCACCATGGAATGGCACTGCTGCCACCACCCTGACCCACAGCCTGCCAGGGCCTCTTCTGACTCTGGCAGTGGGGTTTTGTATTACTGCATTTTTAGTTTATTTTTAATTTTCCTAATAAAGAACTGTTATTCCTACTCCCATATCTTTGCCTGAGAGCCCCTTAATTTCAAAATGACAATAATTCAGAGGGAGGGGGGTTACATTTTCCATTTCAAGGGAGGCTCCTGCCTTCCTTAGCAGACACCTGTCTGTGCAAACCAAGACAAAAGGACATATTTAGCACAGTGTACAAGTCCTTGGGTGTCGTAGGACATTGGCTCTGGAAGGAACAGAAAGTTTCAGTGCCCTTTAAGCACAGAACTTTAAAGTATTGCATAATAAGTGATAGAGTCCTATAATAAATGGATTTGTGTATGCAAGAGAACCCCAAATCTGCAGAGCAGGGTTAGCTCCTTCCACTGGCAGTCACAGGTACCAACCTAAGGGACATTTTCCAGCATCACATCATTGTCCACCTCCAGCCAAAACAGCTCAGCCAAGTTTGGACCTTGCCACTAGGAAATATTTAAACAGATGCTTGAGACTGACCAAATCCTTTCAATTGCTTTGGAGAGGAAAAAACAGTTATAGGAAATTTCAGAATAGAAACCAAAGCAAAAAAAAATCTTTTGAGTAATTTTAAGGCATTGTTTTATCTCATTGTTTGCCCACCAAACCCTGAGAGAACTGGGGTTTTACTTCTTTTTTTTTTTTTAAAAAAAAACCCTTTGAATTCCTAAGCCTACATGCACTAACAAAAAGAAAAATTAATGTTCATCATTAGATGCAAGCACTAAATAAGCATCATTATTCAAGATGCAGATAATAAAAATCCATCTTTGGCAATGTTTTCCATGAAATAATGTAGACATCTCTATTAAGTTATATAATTCATTGGTATCAAAATTTAAGTTGATATAATTGTTCTATAAGTGAAAACGACATAAAACATGAGTCAATGTTACGTCACTTTCAGCCACAGAGAGTGAAAGAAAGGTGTTGTTGCCTACTTAAATTTCATGCAAATTCTGAAAATAAAAATTCCCTGTGAATAGTGTTGGCTTGAATAATGGGATAGTAAAAAAGTCTAATAGGGAATATGGCTTATTATGTTGAAATGCTGATAAATTTCATGTAAAATACTGATTACATTTAATTTCTTCCAGTGGTACTTCACTGTGACAAGAGTATTGAGGGAACTTCTAGATGAGTCTGCCTTTCAGAGAACATATATTCCCTGTGCTTAAAATGCATGTGTTAAAAGAACAAAAAGAGGACTTAATACAGGATAGGGCAAAGGGTGAGGGTTTATCCCCACAACATTTTCCTCCAAGTAAGAAGGATGTTTCTAAAGATACACATCCTTAATGGAAAAGCATAAATAAATTTGTATTCTTACTCCACATCAGGTGCATGATCTGATGATAATGATACTGATGTTAAGATGCAGAATTCTTTTGAGCTCTTTGCCATCAGCTGCCACCTGAACTCAGTCTGGCACAGGTGCAGATCCCTGCTCTTTTGGGCTCATTCATTCAGCACAACTTCACCACCCCTAACAAAACCACAATGTACATAGAAGTACTCTGAATATACTATTCAGCAGTTTTTGCACAAAATTCCTTTTGATTCCATATTATAACACTGTGCATGTAATACAACCTTCTGTTTACCCGAAATTCATTTTCAAATTGAAATGATATCTTGTAGTACACATGTTCCCAGTGACTGAGTTTGTCCTAGGAATGTATTTAATGACTAAGCATATGATCCTGCTTCCATCCCCGAGCCCAGAGCTCCTCAGAGCTGCCTGTCACACTGTACATATGCATGAGGAAAAGCTCTGCAGTGGCTGAGACTCCTGAAAGGATGATCAGATGAGTTTCCTTTCATTAACCCACATGAGTTTCCTTTCATTAACCTGCACTGATGAGGATAATACTGCCCATGTCATTTTGGTTATATGCTCTTAATGACACTGAAGCCTCTGAATATTTAGTGAATAATCAACTATAATAATACTGAATGCAAGGACGTGGTTTGAATTCCTCTGGTTGCAGCCAGGTCTAAACAAGCTGTTTCATTTCATGACCTCATGCACACACAGTTTGCCAGAATAATACCTTCTGCAGGTAAAGCAGAAACACAGTTTGCATTTTTGAACTATGAACCAAAAGACAACACTCTGAGATTTCTCCTCCTGTTTAAAAAGTCAAGATATTTTGATTTTGAACAAAAGATACTTGTAGCATTAAACATTTTAATATGCATTTTATTTTTGGGGACTGGTGACTTTCACTGGAAAGCTATTGTGCTGTTTTCCTCCTGTGCAGCCTTGATCTAGAGACCACATTCAGTATTCTCAGAAATCATTCTGAAAGACAAACCCCACATATGTTTAGAAATCCATACCACCTAGCATAAATATATATTTTTCAGTGTGCATGTTTTTCTTGTGTAACAAATTGCTTGCTGTTCAAATTATCTTCCCACAATAGTGGCTCTTTTATATATTTATTAGCACCCAGCAGCACAGCTGGAAAAAACACTAATTTCAGAATCATGAAGCTGATCCTTGAATCTATCCCTAATTCATCATCTGTGGGTCAGATATTGTGGTGTGTGTTAAAATGACCTAGTGTGAGATGTAAAAGCTGTGCATATCAGCAATACAAGATTTGATTCTTTTATTTTCTACTTTATCTCTCTCTTTTTTTTTTTTTTTTTTTTTTTTTTTTTTTTAATGCTATTCTCCATGGCTTCATTGGTGTTTGGGGAAATCACCACCAGAGACTGCCAAGAGAGAATCTGTTAGATTAGAGGAGATGAAGCAGCATTGCTCACCACAAGTTCAGTGACTCAGTGCTCAAGGTTAATGACTCCTGTTTTGGGACCAAATCAGGTTCTCTCCCTCTTTGCCCTTAAATTTCTGGAAGGCAGATTGTTTCAAACAGATTAAGGAGGGTGATGCAGCAGGATGTGTAATCTGTGTTTGATAGCTTGTATTTTTTAAAGTTAAACATAAAGCTGCACCTCTGCTTTGCATAAACCCTTCCAGATCAACATCAGAGCACTACCTAAAAGATGGTCCTAAAAGATACCCCAGTGTTTCCCTTTTGGATGGGAACTCTCCCTGTATAGCAAGTTGTACCAGAAATAGGCAGCATTTCCCTGAGCTCAAGTTTCATCTGGTCTGTCTGCAAGTAAAATGTGATAAACACCCTTCAGTCATGCACTGCCACACACAGGGACATAACACATCAGCAACTGTACTGTGCTTCATCGAATAAAAGTGTCCCAAAATTCTGTCTCCAGATTTGTCTAAGGCTTGGAAAGTTTGGAGAACGAGAAATAAGGCAACAACATAATGGACTTGCCTGTGATGCTTTTACCTGCACTGATCTGTTTCGATAATTTCTGTTTAAATAATGCATCATAACTTGTTTTCTGTGTTTATCAAATGGATTTTGAACTACGCAAGCTTTTGACATCCACATTATTCTATGACAGTGAATTAGACAGTTAAAAGTATGCAGTGTGCCCTTTTTCAAATGATGTGGACTTAAAATAAGTTATAAACCATGTCCCCTACCCCTCAAAAGAAAACCTGTGGGCTGCTCTGCACGATCTGTTAAAGAGGAGACATCACAAAACCACAGTGCAAGGCAGAAAGAGGCATCTCTGGATTACTGACTTGGAATCCAGTGGCTGTACCTCGAAAAGAACAAGCACTGCTCTTTTAAAAGACTAAATAAAGCCTTGTATCCCAAATTCTTAGCTCTGAATTTACCACAGACATCAAATGTTCCTAATTCCTCTCTAAGCTATAGGGGTAGGATTTGGGAAACTTTTATGCATACTGATATTAAACACAACTGACACTGTTACATCCATTTTTGTGTGTTCTGATTATGCATTGTTCAATGCATGCAGGTACATAACTCTGGATTTTGCAAATAAAATCAAAAATTTTAAACACTTAATAAAGCAGATGTAGACAAGTGAGTAACTTTGCAGCTATTTTATCACTGCAGCAATGTGATCACTCTGAACAACAGTGCAATGCTAGTAAGATAAACAATTCAAATAGAGCACAACACAAGTCAAAAGACTTAATTAAATTATATTGCTTCAGTTATACTGCCACAGAGTACAACTTTTATCCACATTGTGTGTGATGTAACACCCTTGGACATATACCTATAAATAAGGTAACAGCAACAGAAGGTGATGTTCCTATAGCATTCCTATTTCAAATGTCTTCTGATACTTCTTTACAGTAACACACCAGAGAACATTTAATCCCTCTGGTGTGGATTTCATTTTCCTTCTTGTTAATTAACCTGGTGATACTGTAACATATTCATGCAGTGATACCATTCGTTTGGTTATCCAATTACATGTGATAAAAAAATTACTGACTTTTCTCTGACATCATCACGATGTCATATTTCACAATGCTGGTTGCCTATTACAGTGAAAAATCTAGAAACTGTACAAAACAGTACAAAACAGTACAGAAACAGTACAAAATTGCTGTTTCTTAGCCTTGATGACTTTGAAACTCTTATAAAAGTATAACAGGCCCTGGCAAAAAGTAAAACCAGAATTATCTACCTGAATTGGTTAAAAAAAAAAAAAAAAACAAACCACGAAACCAACCAACAAACAAGCCTCACAAACAAACAAAAAAAAAAAACCCTTATACACACTAGATTCAAAATTCAGAACTGCAGACCACAATTTCTATTCAAAATACCAGTTACCATGGTCAGTGGAAAAAAAGATAATTCTGCAAAGGTAGAATTGAATATCGTGCTGTATTTTCTCCTCACAGAAGGCTCTTTATTTTCATACTTTTTTTTCCATTCCTGTTTTTATGTATTTATCTGCATTGCTGGTCAGCTGAAATGTTTTTGGACTATAGGCACTGCTGCTTTATGCAAGATATAAACTGCTCTAGAAATGCATATTAATTACTAGAGGGAAATGTAGTGATCGTTTATCTGATGTAATTAAATCTAGCTAGCAGTGTGCATTTAGCACAGAAATTATCCTTACCTCAAAGCTTTCTTGCTCCACAGCCTAAGCAACAAGGAATCTGTGTTAATGTGAACGACCTGGAGTGGCTCCCACAGTCTGAAAGGCTTTGTTAGATTTAACAGCACTCTTTACTGACACTTAAAGTTCATTTTTTTTTTTGCCAAAGTGGTTACTGAAGTGCCTTGCTGGGGCAGAACTGACCTGGCCAGTCCTTGTTGTCCCTGGCATGTGAAATTCAAGAGCTAGCCTTTGTGTTCAAGCCAATATTTCGAAATAATGAACATTTGTTCCATCTTTCAAAAGGTGAATGCTTATAGCTAATGAGGGAGAGCCTGAGTCCTTTCCTGGTCACCTTTAGTGTGACCCCCTTGCCTTGGGAACACAGGCAGCACCAGCAATCCCCTCTTTGGCCCAGCTTGTTGGACAGCCAAACATCCTGCAAACAACAATGTGTGATGAAAATCTGAGTTTCACCTCTCTGTCCTTTTGTCAGTGCAAGACTGAATTTCTGAATGATTTCAAAAGAAAAAAAATCAACAGCAGCTTAACTTAATACAGACACACTTGTCATCTGTTAACCAGTATTTCCCCCAAATTAATGAAAACACAGTTTTTCACTTGCTAATTAAATTTCATTAATCTGCATATCATTGTTACAGACCAAAGCAGAGGTTACAGACATTTACTCTCCGATTGCTAATTTAAAAATGGTGAAAAATGCTTCAAAATTAAATGCAATCTATTCAACACATGGCCACACCTCTGAAACTGAGTATCCTAGAGCTGCAAGGCTCATGCTACTAGAAACAACTATTTGAAAATACTGACCCTGCTTTCTCCTGGACATTTACAGTGAGAGAAATACTAATGGATAAATTACCCAGTGATACATAAGAAAGTAAGAACAAACCTTTATAATTCAGACTTTTAAAAGACACCTGCAACCTAATTATCATACTCACACTGGGTTATTTGTTAATTCAAATAAAATTTGAATTGTTGTTTTAATTTTTAAAATATATTATTTCCTGCTTGTTTGGGTTTTTTTCTCTAAGTTGCATATGAAATAATCCTTGGACAAAGATGCTAGAGAAGGAATGTCATATTTTTCAGTCTGCTTACCTCATGCTTCTGACAGGCCACAGTGCATAAGTGAGTTTTTACCACTTCACCTGTGGAATCAGTCAGTCAGTTTTTGTAGCTATCATCAGTTGCTTTTTGCTTGGGAATGAAGGTGTAAATCTATCAGCAGCAAGGTACCATACTTAGCACGTCTTACCAGTGACAAAAAAAAAAAAAGGAGAAACACCTATAATTGATAATTTATCACCTAATCAACACCAAACCCTTGGAATTCAGGAGCACATGGACGGGTCACATCTTGTAGGCATCAAAAAAGGAAGTAAACCTGGGATTTACTTAAATTCTGTATGTCTGAAGCTTAACATTGCATTTACCTTGCTTTGAATTATACTGCCTTTGCAGCCTTACTGCAGAAAGTATTTCAGGTCTGCCTGCATAGAGGAAATCAGAGCCTGCACACCTGAAAATTTAAGTGCATCCTTAATTGTAATCAAGTGTAGCAAATACGGGCTTCAGGACTTACCTGGAGAACACCGGTGTTCCTAAGCAAGAGAATTGTACTGATAAATAACTAAATAAGAAAATAAAGGTAAACCCAGAGAAAGGGAAACAGTGAAAGACACAGGTAAATTCTCTGCATTCACCTGGATTAGCTGTTCAAGTATTTCCTATCCCTTGGGTAGATGCCAACACAAGTTACACAAAAAGACTTGCCCATCCAGATCAAACATGAATTTGAGCCAAACACAGCTCCTTTTTATCAGTACATCTAAACTTCAGCAATAATTTGTCCTAGTACCAAAACTTATCATGAAAGCTCATTCCATTCACTCTGGAATCCCATCACAAACCCCTCTGCAGGTGATGAATCATGAAGGATTTACATCTGGAGGCTGATAAGGATCCTCTCCTTGCCTCCTGTTCCATGGTCACAAGGATGTTCCCTCCACAGAACAGCAGGAGAGGGCAGTGGCTGAAGAAACCCTGAATTGTTAAGGGTTTGACAACCTGTCATTCAGCTCAATATTCCAGTCTTGTGCTTATTTTTACCCCACAGATAAGCTTACAAAAGTCCAGGAGCCTAACACGACTTTGTGGTGCTGCAGAAATTGTTTCAGCCGAAATAAAGTGACTAAATCTGAGGATGCTTGCTGACAAAAGTACAGAACAATATAAGAGTATTTTATTTCAAGGAGCTACAGATTCAGTTGTCTATCTTGTTTTCTCTTTGCTCCTATTTTTTCAAGTAGCCAAACAGTTGAACAGTGCAGGATTTTTCCCTCTTTTTCCCCAGCACACAGTGCATTACAGAGCATACGGGGTTATATATATAACTGGGTTTTTTTTTTTCACTAACTAGTAGATTTCTCTGTAGAGTTTCTCAGAATAAATTAAACCAGACCTCAGAGGCTGCTTCTATGATGAAAATTTTCAGCAGTCCTCCCAGAGCAAAGCAGTTGCCTTCATGCATTAGAGTAACACAGCACGGCAGTAACCAGGAAAGGCTAGGGCCTGTTGTGAGAGGTAAAATAAAGTGTAAAATACCTAAGGATGCCATAGATCTGAGGCTGTAGGTCTTGGTGGGGGCTGCAGGCCAGGAGCAACCCCCTGGGATGCTTCCCTCAGCTGTCTTGCTAATGAGTACATTCAGCATTGCTCACACCACAGAGCACCTGGCTCCCCAAAAGCTGACAGAGGAAGAAACTGCAATTAAGTCTGTGATTTAGTGGTCTTCCTATGGCTTTTCTTTGATAAACCTGAAACTATACCCAACTATGGAACAAATAAACAAAACACACCAAAAAATCAGGAGTTATTATCCTCTGAAGTTATTTCTGCCTGTGCACATCACCAGCGCTCATGTGCCTTCTGTTGCAGAACAATGATGGAAGTTCCTAATTCATGTTTCATTCTTCATATTAATTTATTTTAAATAAGATCTCTCTTTCATCCTAGTTCTGTAATATTGGCTGATTTTTAAATACAGTTATCACTGCCTTGGCTAGGGTCACATCCTGCATATCACAGCTGTCAAAATGAGTCAAACATCTTTGTTTGCCATTCCTTGATTAAATAAAAGAATTGTTTTCACTTTCATTGAGAAAAGGAACTCCTTTGCTAATTCAAAAAAAAGCAGATTTGGTTAAATTGAAGGAAAGATTCTGAAAAAGGTTTTGAAACTTCCAGAGGGGATTTACTGACACAGGTCCTGTGCTTATTTTTAGAAGTGTTGCTCATCAATGCTTCTAAAAAAGGGGTGATCAAGTGCTGAGCCCCACAATAATGACCAATGCAGAATGTAGGTGAAAAAGAATAGGAATAAAAGTTTGCTTCTTGTTTTGCTGCATCCATTGCAGAGGGAGCAGGAAAGGGAAGGCAGTGCTGGCTGTGCAGGTGTTAATTGCCATCCTGATTTGAGGTATTCCCTGGAATGCTATCAGAGCTCAGGCTGTGCCCCTCAGCCCAGCTCCCTGAGCACCCCTGACCTCAGAGAGCACAACTGCATGCCCAGGTACAGGAACCACAGTGTCCAAGGCATTCCTCACATTTAACATTAATATTGTAAGACTCCTGCCTGCCTGCTGGAAGGAGGGACCCAGGGCAGAAATTTGCAAAGACAGGTACTGCCTGGGGTCGAAGTCATTTCACTTGCTGATTATTCCACTGGTAGTATTTTTCCTCTTGAGCAAAATTTCAAACAACTCAGCCCTGACACATTTTTAAAAATGCAGCAGTGGAGAGAACCACTGCTGTCTGTGGGCATCCTTTCTCCAATCAAGTGAACATGAACTTATAGAACCAACAAAATAACAACTATGTTTAATTGTTGGGAAGCAATTTTTCTGACCCATGAAAGGATAGCACATTTCAGTTCCCTAAAGATATCAGTCTCCTTTCCACAAAAGTACAGAAGCTGATGTTTTGTTTGTTTCTGAAAGAGAAAAACCTGGATGTCTTTTAAGTTAGTACATGTAGATGTATTTCTATATAAACATATACATGTGTACACACACACAACTGTCTCCCTGATCATATATCTATATTTCAGTCATCCTTGATTGCATTTTCTAGCAAGTTAGACTTCCCCCCCTTCTGCAGTCCTGCATATCATAGTTGATTTTAATAGTTTTCAATAAAGTCCTGCAATTTAAATGCATGCAAGAACATCAATGTTATTAATTTCTCCCCTGTTGCAGTTTTGTTTGATGTGTAGGAGAAAGCATAATCATTTCAGGCTGGTACCTGGGGATGTACAGACAACAGGAGAGGTCCAGTCTTACAATGGACTCATCATGTCCCTAACATGAAATATCCCAGGTTTTCACAGCACACAACCATGACAAATACAGCAGGAATATTCATGGCTATCGTGCATCTGCTCCATTAAAATCTGAATTGAAAATAATTGGTGTTTAAAGGTTCACAAGCATTAAAGAGGAAAAAAAAAATATGGAATGCTTTAAGCACTAGGTAGGGAAGCAACATTGTATTCCTTTTAAAAGTTTTAAAAGAAAACCAGCAATGTTTTCATGTCTAGTGCTATAAATCTACAATTCTAGAACTATAACTCTACAAATCAGTAAAATTCCCTTACCTCCTTGCTTTCAGAAGGAAAACAGATATATTTTCTTCCTATCTAGTTTTGTTTTGTCTTATTTTACCATAAATTAATGATTCCCCACTAACAGCTACTTGATTATCCACGAGACACAAGAAAACTGTACTGTTTACCCAGTGAGAGATGCTGGAAAGCACTTCAGTAAATACCAGGTTGCATAAAAGAGCTGCATTTTTACTGAGTGTTGCTCAAAACCAAAGTATTGGAATGTAAATAATGCCATTATCTTTTATTTAAAAAATGGAACAATACATTATGTAGTAATATTTAAATGAAAAGCTCTGCATTCTAGGGCTCAATGAAATGGCTAGTTCTGTAAATCAGTATTCTGCCACAAATAATTAAGGAAATTTATTCAGATTGGCAAATGTTGGAAAAGAAACACTTGGCTGTCCTTAAAGAGGGGGCTTCAAGAAAATGTTCTGCTAATCAGAACTGATTTTCAGGACATGCATATAGAGATCATTAGGGGAAAAAGAGCAAAAGATGTAAAAGTTAAAAATCTCAATTCTTGTAATGTGGCTGAACTTAAGTGACAGATAATACAGAACAAAAATATAGCCTGCCTTCTATTCAGTTTTGAAATACCTGCAAAGGGCAACCTGAAACTGAAAAATGGAGTAAGTGCAATGAGGCCTTTAGAATAATTATGTGTTGTTAATTGAAGAATGTTAATCATGTCATATTAGAAGGGAGAGAGGGTTAAATTGGTAAAATTTCAATTCACTTAGGCCTTATCTCTTGTTGGAATGAACCAGATGATTAATCCTTAATATTCTTCAGGGATACAGAGAACATCAGCAATTAAATTAACAACTGCAAAGTTTATGCTCAGAGATTCAAAAATGAAAGACAGAAACACTTTAATTTTTCACAAGTTGTTACCTTAATTATCTTCTTATTGCTTCTGTCTCTTTTCCCTCATTACAAAAACACACCTCTCAGTATTCCTGGATCCTTTAATTTGCTGTAGCTCAGCAACTGTGTAAGGAACGTCATCAGAGCTGCAAAAGTCATAAATCTTACTTTGTGCATGCTCATTGGAAATAAATCCTTCTGCTATACCCTGTCCCTGTGTTCCAACTGCAAGTGATGACAAATTTTTGTTTCCTTACAAACAGCAGTGTCCATCAAAAGTTGGTGGCAGAAAAAGAAGGCTTGCTTAGCCCAGAAAGTGAAGTTTCTTTTAGGAAAATGTAAAAGAAGTACAAATATCTAAGCCAACCTAATAGTTATTATGCAGTCCTGCCAGCACCAGGAAGGTAAAGGGGTGAGTTCTCATGAAACCTAATTCTACAGTCATGAAAATAAGAGTGTAGTTCCAGATCATTCACAAAAATTATGTACCACCAAGAGATCACAGACTGACATTTAAATGTTCTCTGCTTACAGAAGAAAACAACGGACAAAATGGAAGACTTGAGAATGTGTTTGGGATTCTTTCTTAAGAATTGCGTTAGAAAATGTGGAATCTTGTTATCAATACTGGCCTGCTTGATATATTGAATGATTTCAAATGTAATTGCTGGGATAGTAAATGCTCCCGCTAGCTGAATGCAAAAATCCATGCCCACAAAACACAGGGACTTGACATTGTTATCACCAGGCATGCTTTCAAAATTATCAAAGTTTTAAAGTAAAATGTCATATCCCTGAAGGGTGCCCTTCGAACAAATTATTAACGAAGCTCTATTGATCCTCACCCAAACAGCAAAATCTCAATAAATCTCCTCTGCACCTTTGCTGAGGCTGGAAAATGCATTACACCCCCCTACTGACCACAATTTTTATTATTGCTATTGTGTTTGCAGGGCAGTCAATTTTATACAGCATTACAAACTGCCAAGTGCTAAAGTGATTTCCTCTATTACTGAGGTCCATGTATTAAATTTAGTGAGGCACAATATCAGGCTTCAAATATTGCAGGGTTTAGAATTGAATGCAGCTGAGCCTAATGTTATCAACCTGACAAAAAACACTGACATATTAAGTAGCAAATCATTTATTCATATTTGGGACTGATTTTGTTTTTCTGTTCAGCTGTATAGTTTTAGATTAGCCAGAGTATTTCAAAATGGGACTGTTACTGTGAAGTCCAAAGACACTGTGGAATAGATATTTCATACACTTATTATGCACAGTAGATCAGAGAAATATGCCTCACTGACCTGCTATCACATAGAAATACATGTAAATTAATAAAGTACTTTGCATAATGCAGGTTTAGGCTGCAAATACTTTAACCCTTTAGAATGACCAGTGATAAGCATTTCAGGTACTTTTTGTTATAATCAAATACAAAGCCTTAATGCTCAGATAAAGTTGCATTTTGTGTTCCTTTTTTGGCCTGATCATTGTTTTCCCTGCAGTCTGAGATATTTAAAGCTAGTGGATTTCTGGGCTTATAGATACTATTTGAAACCCAGTTCTTTCTGAAATATGCCTGTTGTAAGGTACACCTGGAAGAACTGATGTATCCAGAATAATCCAATACTTGTCCCCATTATTAATGATTGCTTACATTGATGGAAATAAAGCTTTCTATATGTTTTTGTCAATGGAAAACAAATTATCCTGTAACAAACTGAGAAGAGCTATCTGCTCTTCTTTTTTTTTTTTTTGCTTGCTTGAAATAATCCCAGTGATACTCTGTGGTAAAAGCTGAAGCCACAATGCTCTGAATAAAAAAAAAGAAAAAAAAATCTGCATTGATACCTGTTATTATACAGAATGCCAGCTTCCTACCTTTTATAATAACCTTTTACATACTGACAGGTCTGTGGTCTGATTGTACAATTATTAAACTGCAAAAATTGCTATTAAAAACTGCTCACAGTGGCTCTCTGGACAGAACTATCCATCCTCATGCAAAAACTCCACAGAAGAATGCTGTAACTTTCTCTCTGAAAATCTGTGTCTTCAATGTGCAATATACCCCAGCTGGGAAGACAGAAAGTAAATGCCATTGACAGATTTGCACAGCATTCTAAATGTGACAGAAATCTCCAAATGAAAGGATAGAATTCCCCTCATTTTAAACCTTTCCAGGCTCAATCACACATCTGGGTTCACTGGGAAGAGCTCGACAGTCTGCAGTCTTTTACTTTGGGTATTTCACTGCTGTAGCTAATTTTGCCCTAACAACCATGCTGGATACAGAACTGTCCAAATCAATCACTGAACAGTTTAGTATTCTGCTTTATATTGCCACAAGGCTTCTATACCTGTCTCATTGGAGACAGCAGGACAAAAATATTGCTACCTTGAACTTTATTATGGAGTTGGAGAGCCAACTTGCTACTAGAGAGCCTAATTCAATCTCTGAATTTTGTGTCATTTTCCTTCCATGTGTCTTCCCCTCAATCCTTCCTAGACAATTCCTGCAACACTAGTCAGCTACAAGCAAACAAAGAAGCAAACAGATGAAAGCTGAAAAACAAGCATTAAATATTTAAACTTGGGAGTACTGCCCTTTTGGAGTTAGACCCCAGGTGCTTTAGTTGCAAGCCCTTTCCTTAAAAGATAAAGCATTTAACATAAGCTGACACTCAGACATCTCAGTCTCATACACTGCCAGGGTTCCTCCTTGTCACCAAAAGAGATCAGATATTATTTTGCTAATTGGACTGAAAAATGCTCTTGGCATTCAGAGACTTCCCACACATTCACTACTGACTCCCTGGACCACGTGGGTCCCTGAACTGGCTTTATGGAAGTTTCTCTGTGTTCTGCCATCTCATCATAAATTGGACTCCTCTCATTCAACACCAACATGTAACTGTTAATAATTCTGTCTATTCACTTCCATTGCAGAAATTCCACAGAAGTAGTGAGGAACAACACCCTGCATAGTTCTATGAGTAGAGTTAATGGCGCTACTTCTTTCATTCCTGAAATGTTAATTAGCCCATAAGTCTGACACTTGGTAATAAAATATTTATTTTTCTGGAGTACTACATGTAACTTAAGAATTACAAGTGGATCTAGGTGTATTACTGAATACAAAAATCATTATTCTTAACCAGGTTGCAATCCACAAGGGAGAAACAATATATTATTACAAAGCACCTCCTAATTCACACGGGTGAGTACCATCCATTTTTGGCACTTTGCATTTTGAATTTTGGAGAGTAGTTTCTGTTGCTTGCAAGAGTTCTTTAAAACATAAAAAACCCTCTCCAAGTTTACATGCTTTAATTCTAACCTTAAATTACATTGCATTACATTTAATTTAGAGTCATCAAGGATATACCCAATTCAAAAATATTTTTTTCCCATTTGTGACCTGAGTATCTCAGAGAGTAGTTTGGCATCCTGACAAAAAACTGGATATGAATACCAAAATAATGGAATCATCACGTTGGACTCAAAGCACTGGGGACGAGTCGGAGAAACTGAAAGGGAGTAATCAGCCGGCAGAATCTCAAAATCTGAGATGAAAATTACTACAAAGAAGGGTGGAAGAATTGATTTGCTGCCTAGGAAGGAGTGAAAGTGTGGAGCAAGGGTCAGGATTTCCCTTAGTGGAAAAGGTTTTCCTGCCTCACACCCCAGCACAGCACCACACGGCTTCTGAGAGGACAATAACTCCACCACAGCCAGACCCAGCACACAGATTGAAGCTTTTTATCTGAAATTCTTCCTGAATAGAGATGAGGGAGATTTAAAGAAATCAATGATAAACTTCTCCAGTGTGATTTCCAAATAGGGTATCCAGGAATCACCTCTCATGTCATGCAAGTATGTTTTGCTGAACACACTCAGGTCCTTAAGAGCAACACACGGGGTTCCAGAAATCAGCAATTCACAATAAATCATCAGGGGTGAAAACAAGTTGATAAGTGATACTGTGCTGTGATCAGGTGACACTGACAAATCATTCTCAGGCCTATTCTGCAAGTCCTTAGCTATTCTTGGCTATTCAGCTCAGCAATTTTTTTCCCAATATACAGTCATAATTCAGTGACAAGCAAAACAGCTGTAATTTCTAGTTTCCCTAATGAAATCCCAATAATTTTTACTGTTTGAGACTATTCTGTTGAAGTGCAGCTCATCTGAGAAGTAATAGCATGGTGGCATTTACATGAAATAGTTTCAAATGAACAGAACTATTAACATATATAAAATCTGTAAGAAAACAAGATTCCCATACAGCAAATCATGTCCAAAACAACTCATCCCACAGACTTGCCTTGCTGTGGAAAATGGTGGGCTTGAATTGAACAAAGTCAGTGTAACAGGACTGAAAGGACTGGTTAAAGTAACACCAGCACATGTGAAGCTGTGTGTGCTGAGTTTTCCATAAGGGATGCTGCACTAAAATACTTAGCCAGTTAAATAACGCTCATCTAACAAAAATAGATACAAGATTGCTTGGTCATATTTCGCCTATTTGACTGTGATAACATTATTAAATTTGTTCCCTGGTAAGACATACCTCTAAAGTAAATTGGAGTCACTTCATTTAAAAGATGACTGAACCACAGTACTTCAGTAGTACCACAGAAAAAAATCTTCATTGTGTAAAACACTGCTGCAAAACATGAGTAAATATTAATTTCTCCATGTTCAACAGAATAAGACATGAACAGGCTTGCTTTTTAGCAGGAAAGATTCCAATTGAACATGTGGCTCACTTGTGTGTGGTTTTTATAGCAAAGAGATAAATTTGACTTGTCTGTTTATAATTGCTTTTTATAAACCAATTTAAATTAAGAATTTGTTCACTGGCTGTGAACATCCATATATTAACTTAAAACAGGATTGTTATCTTTGCTTTTACTGTGTAGTTTTACGTTAATAGCATATGATAACCTTCTGAAATAAGAGAGTAAATGTTTAACACACACATTAATAATGAATAGTAAGAAACAGAAGTGCATGAGGAACTTTTACAAGTGCTAGTAACATGTCACTGCATCACACCACAGGATTCCTCACACGTGAGCTGTAGAATGAGATGTTTTATGCCACCTCAGCTAGGCCTGTATGTATTATTAAATTACCTTCCTAGTCTTTACACGACTTAATTCCACATTCCTCATTTGTCTCCTGGGCCTCTTTCCTATAGTATATGTAATTCTGTCTTCATGTTACATCAGCTTTCTTCCCTTGCTTGAGAGTAACCTCTTCTACTTGTCCCACTTCTCATGAAGAATTATCCAATATAGAAATCAAAATTTGCATCCTATCATTATTATTATCCTGTTGCTGCCCATGGAGTCATCAAACATGTTGCCAGACATGCAGGGGGAAAAAAAAGTAACTAAAACACTCTGACTCTTAACTATCCAATTCAAAGAATTGCAGACAAGTCCCACCAGAAGGGTAAAACAGACCCTTTTCTAAAGCAAATTTTAATTGCCTTTCAGCCAAAATGACACCCCCAAAAAATAAAGTTTTTAAGAATTGTCTCTGTTGGAACTAATTTTCCTTATCTGAGAGGGTGTATCATCTGTATCTACAACCAAAGCATAGCACAGTAAAGACATTATTATTATTATTAACAGCATTACAGAGTTACTCCAGATTCTGTGACAGCAAATAGGGCTTGAAACACATGAAGACAAAAAATTTCACTCTGTGGGTTGCTTTAGAAGCTGAACCTTAGCGATGTCAAGAGGACATAATTTCTTCACATTTAACTGAAAAGGACAGTAGCTGATCTTAAATATTCTCCTTTCATTTCAGCCCCTTTATCTCTCTCCCCTTCATTTTCCTTCCTTTTCAGGGACATTTATTGTTTTCTCCTTCTTCCTCTGCTGTTGCTGCTGTTGCTGGGATGCTGCATTTCCAGACAAGACCGGAGTGTGAAGGTACAACTGGACAAACAGTCGTGGCCATTGTGAGTGTTCCTCACAAAACAAAGTTCCCTCAGTTTTCTCAACACTTCCACTGGATAAAGAAAATGGGAAGTAAGTAAAAAATTCCAGCTGGGCTTTGCATTTATAATTAGGAGTTCCTCATGGCTGAGAATTGAATACCTGAAAGAAAAAAGTGATACTATACTCCAATTACTACTTAATGGGGAAGAATGGGATATATTGGGTATGTTCCCACGTGGTGTAATTTATCTCAGATTCTTCTGCAAATGCATAGCATTGACTTGGGATATTTTCTGAAAAACTCACAAGCTAAAAGAGGAGAATTGCTGAAAACAGTACAGCTGAAATCTTTCTTCAGGTTAGGTGTTTCAGTTACCTTACACATGTGTTGAGTAAAAAATAACTCCTTTTAAAGAAATTGAATTATTTTTTCTTACGTCACACTTTCAAAGCAGTATTTTAAGCTCTATTCAGTATCCATACCATGGTAAAAACTAGAGTTGGTAATTTTTAAATCAGCAGTACAATCAACATTGCCACCTTACCATTAGCACTGCAGTTACTCTTCAAATTAGTTGTATGAGAATCAATATATTAAACATTTCCACATTCCAATTTATATGCTTACCTGTGTTCACTCTTAGAGGGAATAAAATCATCTGCACAACATTTCACCCTAATGAATGTTGACAATCTTAAAATTTGCATTTTTTCAATTAAAAAACCCCATACATTTGTTTTTAAAATCCTGATTAAAACAAACCAAAGCTCAGGTAAACTAGGCCTCTGAATAAAAGTTTAAATCTCAAATTAAAGTAATAATAAATATTTGGTTTGATGCAATCTAAAGCCAGCTTTTGGCTTTGAAAAAGTCACTTTTTAATCAAATCTCATCTCACCAAACATAGTTTTGGTCTTCACTTCCTATTCCATAACAATGGATGCTCTGCAAAAGCTCCAAGTGAGATATGTAGAAACAACATTTCCCTCGGCTGTTGCTTTAATATTAGTTGAGAAAGCACAGATTAACTTCACTTTAACTGCAGCCACCAACCAGCTGCTTCACTGGAACTTCAATAGAGACAAAATTCTGAAAGCCCAAAGGACAGAGTTTCATTCATTGCAACAAATATTCTTAATAAAAGGAAGATGACTTTGTCATGATGATTACACCACTCAAAACATGAAATATACAGCATTTTACTCATTGAATGACTACAGTTGAAGCATTTTTTTTGTTGATTTTCCGGTGAATACTGCTGTGAATCAAAGTCTCAGTGAGGCAGACAGACTCTCCAAAGGACACACAGCAGTTCCCAAAGCAGATCTCAGTTTTATCACGTGTGCTCATTGCATCCCATCCCACCACAGACCTATTGAAAACCCCACGTTTGTAACACACAGGCAGGAGCCAACTGAAATACAGACATTCCAGTTTGAACAATCCCTTTGAACCTTGACTGTGCTTTCTAATCTAAAACCACTGCTGGTTGGGCAATTTTCATTTTTGTAAAATGACAAGTGGCACTTCATTTTAGGTAAAGGTTAATATGAAGTTCCCAGCTTTATAAAACTCATCCCTCTCTAACACCAACGGTTGCATGCTGGTGTCTGATGTTAGAGAGGAATGTTCACACACTTGAAAATAAATGGTTTTTGCATTTCAAGGTGACAAGTACAATGTGAGACACAATCAATCGATCACTGCATAATTATTATTGCAAATGATCCATATCCATGCTGCAAACCTTAAGGGGAATTTAATGAAGCAGGAAGCACATCAATAATAAGATCTACTTCAGTCTCTGTTAAATCTCACAATTCACAAATATCTTGTCACATTTTACCCTTCCTCGAATTCCTGTAATTATATTTTAGGAGAAGCTCACTGAAAACTCAAATTCAAACATATATCAACTTTTCCCTGTAATAGGAGTCCCTGTATATTTTATATATATATATATATATATATATATATATATCACAAAAGATGAAATGTACATAACTCTACAAACACAACAATCTGTAAAGAAAACTTGAAATGCCAATAATCAGATTTAGTCTGGTGTATTTGGCTGACTTAAATCTGTGTTGTGCCCACGGAGGAACACCCAGGGAGCACAGCAAGAATAAGAAGGAGCTGCAGAGAGAAACTCCTGTGTCCTGACTGCAATCCCTCCATGTCACTCACTGCCTCACTGAAGAGGGTGAGTTTAACTTTTGGTGATAATAAAAAGGGGACTTGGTTTTGTTTTCCACTACCTGAACCAGAAATTAAATTGACAAACTGAATTGGCAGAAATGATAATTAGCAATAAATTATGTCATTTCTTCCAAGGCAAGTCTGCTGTGTCTGTGACAGTGATCAGGAAGTGATCTCTATGTTTTCCTGCTGTTTCATGAGCTTTCTCACTCCAGTTTTTCCCTTTCCTCCTCTTTCCCTGTCCCACTGAGGCAGAGAGTGAGAGGCGATTTGGCTGCTAGCTGGGTGCAACCCGTGACGCAGCTGCCATCCTGATGGGGAAAAATATATGTAGTGTATTAGAAACCTATGTGAAAGCATCATTTCTGCAGAAAGGAAAGGTTGGACTTGAGCTTTCTGCTGCAGTAAGAACAGGTGCATTTCCATAGCAGGCTATGACAAGGATCCAAACACAGATTCATCTCTTTGGCAGGGAAGGAATATCAATCCAGGAGCAGAAGGGGAAAAGGAAGTCATATGGAAAGACATCAAAAGATGTGAACAAATACCCAGACTTTGATTAGTAAACATCCCCCTCTGTTGATTAAACTGTGAGACAGTCTAACTAGTCATAAAAGGTAAATCCAGCCTAGTGGTCCTTGCACATTACAGCAAAAGGATAAGTAAATCTTGGCTGGGGGACTGCTTCTCGAGCAGGCACACTTCACTGCAATAAACATCCAAAGGGAACACATCAAGATATTAATCTCAAGACACAAACAAGCTTTCTCAACTACCCACAAAAATCTTCAGGACTTGTTCATTCCTCTGCCTCCAGAGCAGCTAAGGTTCTGCAGCTGCAGCAGCTGAAACCCACCAGTCCCAGAAGTGGTGCTGAGGAAGGATTTCCACTAAGGGATAATAACCATGGGACAATGGGAGGGCTCTAACCTGCTCACCCAGCCACATTTCATGCAGCCTTTGTTCAATTCTCTCCTCACACATCCCCACACTGATAAAGACACCCACGCAGTTCATTCAAGGCTCTGATGGAAACCAATGCTATTAAGGGGGACACGATGAAGATAAGGTTAATTGGACAAGTGCAACTCCCTGCTAAAGGAAGGGGGGAGAGCAGATTTGGTAATTAAACTACACAGAACATATAATGCAACTTCAAAAGAGAGCAGAGCGAGTCAGCCATGCTGCCTTACACAAAATGCACAGATTCTGCTGTAAGAATTAGTACTGATAATACATATATTCTTGATGCTTAAGCTCAGTTTGATCCTCTTTCAATTCAGTTTCATCAAACACTTACGTGTGTTTGTCTCTAAAGGAATGTACATTGCTTTTGCAAACCAAAACTGGCTCACTTGCCTATCTGCAGTGCTGGACAGAACAGAGCATCATCCTGATTTGTTCTCTTGCCATTCTTACCCCACATCAATAACAGTGTTCTACAATAATGGTGTTCTACAAAATACCATAGCAGAGTAAGAAAACCCTTCAAGAATTGAATATACTTGATTACCAAAAAATTACTGTCAAATATTCTAAATAGGAATTGCTTTTCTCTTCTGTTTCATTTCTCTTTTCATACTAAAAAAAGTGATTTTGCTGAATGTCTTCATGCTTTGCATGCTAGTGTTGTTTTTAGCTTTGTCATCACAACATGAAGTATTATATATATGATTTTAAGCCAACTTATGTGTGTGTTCCAACAGATATATAAAGACAGCCTACTGAGAATTGTCTTAGATTCTACCATAACTAATTGTAATCCTATTTTCATTCAACACCTCTGTCAGTCCTTTTATTTTAACCATCAAGACTGTAGATTTATAAATTGCAATACTTCATTATTCAAGTTTATTGAGCCAGACACCCTTGAAGATCCTTACTATTCACATCAGCATACTCTATTATGAAATCATTTTGTATTTTTCTGTGTTAATAATAAAAGGTACATATTTATTCAACATCAGTGGTCAGGCAGTCAGATGCAGAGGATGAAGCTACATGTTTTATTCAAAGTCTCAGTGGAAAGCAGAATGAGGATCACTGACTCTGAAGATATCTGCAGCTTTTCTGCTAATATGTTTGATTTTTCTTAACTAAAAGGATCTAAATACTTTGATTACTCAATAATTCTATGCAATAAAATCTATACTGCTGAAGTGTTCCTCTGACAATGTTTTCAGCACAGTCATTTATTCTTTCAGCTTAGCTGATGCTGGATCTCACTGTGCTCTTTAAGCACAGTCAGCAGTGCATTTTGTCTTAGTCCAGGGCATTTTTGGAAATCCTCATTGAAGAGAACAATCCTCTGCTTAATGCACGCAATTTCAATGCTACAAAATACACAGTAGGTAAAGTTAGCCAAAAAATATAAGCACTGTGTTTGTTCCTTACTGCAATTTAAAAAATTCTAAGGTTTTGTTCCTTTATCATTTTAGGCATCTCCACATCTGCTTAGGGTTCTCATCTCCTTTAGAAAAAAAGTCTTTTCAAAGGTGTCCTGCAGCACAAGGAGCACGAGTTAGGCTGGAAATGACACCCTTCTCTGAGCCAGGAGAAAGGCACACTCTGTGCCTGCACACATTTGGTGCATAAAAACAGGCAGACTTTGGTCAGCTGAATAAAATACCATCTGTTTTTGAATATGGGAGCTGACACAGACTCATATATGTGCATTAGGATGCCTCTAAACAGAAAGGCACCAGAAATGCAACCATAAAGGAGTTTAAACTTCTAAATAACCAGATTAAACTTGTGCTAGAGTCTGTTACTTCCTTTTCTTCCAGACTTCTTCCCAGATGTTCATTTAAGGAACATTTTGCTAATTCAGACAAGTACAGTTCTCTGTATTGGACCCAAAAGCTTTATTCTATAGAGTTGTCAAAACAGTGTCCTATTGCCAGAAGAAATTATCTTGTTGCTGTTGCATACACATTTTTTTATCAATCTATTTCTCTGTATCTGCTTAGTCTAGTTTTGGGAAAAATACCAAATTTTATTTGCTGACATTCTTTCTGCCTTGTTTGATCAAGTATCATTCTGAAGCTGCTACTGAAGAAATCTCTGCTAAATATACACAAAATTTCTGACAACTCATTCCCTATTATTAAAAAGAACAGCAGACTGACAGGAATGAAGCACTACTCTGACTAAGCAGACGCTAATTAGATGTTTATAAAATTTATAAACTGTATTATGGTACATTAAGGTAATTTTAGTCCAGCATTGTAGCATACAGCAAAATGTGGAAAACTAATCATTTTTACTTTAAAATTATATTTACCAATGCTTTTGTTCCAGTTTTTCCTACGACAACATTTAATTGCATTTGATTTTTTTCATGACATGTAGTAACTTTAAATGCTTAACTTCTAACTCAGAATATGAAAATTGAACATGAGGTCGGTGGGAATTGAACAACCAGATGGAAAACAGCCAACCATGGAACTGTTTGCTTGGGAATCAAGCAGCTGCTTGTGCTGTCACGTGGACAAACTAGGCTTATTTTTCAAAGTATGAAAAAGAGGAGGAGGAATAGTGTATAGAAAGAGGGGGCTCTGAAAGATTGGGAGCAGCCTCAGCTTTCAGCCACCAAAAGTTACACACTAAGCACGAGTCAGCAACTTCAGAATCGTCTACCTGGAAGAACCCCAACACAAATATTTGTTACATTCTGAGCAAACCCCATCACCTTTGGGGAAGTGAGTTCCACAGGAATGGGAATGAGCATCTGCAGTGATCCAGAACGCCTTGAGTCACTGCAACAATCTTATTTTGGGGAGAAAGGGGTATTAAACTGCAGCAGCAGCAGATGTAAGGGGGTCTGTACCCCTCAGAGAGAATAATTTCCCTTTTGATTTCACTAGTTCCAAAATCAGTAACACCTGAAAGCCTTCAAAGTTTCTTGGTCAGTGTGAACTCTGACATTGATGAACTCTGATTCCTACACATAAAGTACCAGACCAAAAAAAGATCTTTGTCCAGGGAAGGAGGAAAATATTAATACTAACATCACTTAATTGCTTAGGCTGTCAACAAATATGGATTTCCTTTGACAGGGTTAACAGTACTAAAAACTTTCTCTACTTTTTGAAATGTTGAACTAAGTATTTAAAATACAGCACCTAATCAACACTGTTCTATTCAACAGACTGAATTAGTGTCTGTGCTCTGCATTCCTGCACAATGTTTTAAGTTAGCTAAACATGCTCAGCTTGCAATAAAAGGAACTTGATACCACTGTCATCAGTAGAATTAAAAAAAAAAAAAAAAAAGACATCAAATAGTTCCAGGATAATGTCTAAGTAAGACATTAGAAAATGGGAAGAAATCAAAATTTTCTTTTACTTTGTAAATATCCAAAAGGTTTCTATGTTGCACACGAAACAAAACAACAAGTAAGCACTGCCACATAAATGAGTGAATAGTCTGAAAAAATCTCAGTCAATGTAATAAGTTAATTGTAAAGCCTTTAAAAAGGGAAGATTACATTTTCACACGAGTTGGCTACTTTAAATTTTCATAATATTGCTGAGAAGCTTTTTATAATTACATAAAAAATTGATGTGATGTCAGGAGAAAGCATTTCAAGAGCTGCTGTGAGTTTATACCTTGCACCTACATCTACTGAAAGTCTCTTGTTTACCTACTGCATATTTTACATAATGCTACATCTTAGGTACCTATGCATGGCCACTTAATGTATAGAGTTTAAAAATAATAACATTTCAGAAAAAAAAAAATCTGTGAATACAAATCCTCTATTTCCATAAAAACTCACAAAGTAATAATGCTCTGCTAAAATTAAAAAAAAAAAGTTTATTCTCTGCTTCTTCCTACTAATCTTGAGATTTTATACAAATTAGCCTAGAAAAGTTCAGTTGCAAATAGGAAGAACACTCAATACTCAGGTGTAGCAGTGCCAAAAGAGAGAGGGACTTTTTAAAGAATTCTGCAAATCGGAAAACCAGAACAAAAGATACATCATATAATGGAAGTAAAAAGGACTAAATAAAAATGATCACACGTTTAAATGTGAAATATTAATTACTAAAACGTCTATATTAATTACTAGGAGCTTTGAAAACCAGGAACTGGTACCATCAAAAACTGCTTGTTACTATGTCTGTTTTGCTTAAAGCATTTATATGCATCCCTAAAAAGAATAACTAGAAAAGTTCATCAAAAATAAAAAAATACAGTGCACTAAAAGTGATAGAAATATGCATAGCTACCTGCAAGAAAATGTATTTCACTAAATTTTCAGATTAACAATGATTCTTAGGCTTGGGGAGGGAGAAGATCCCTGGGTTTTAAACCTTTTGAGCCAGTGCCACAGAGAAACAGAATAATACACAATAATGCACATCCTTTCACCTTAGTGTGCATACTAGAAAGAAGGGCTTATCCTCACATATTTACTGTGCTTCTCTTTGGGATCATGGCAACTCTAACAGCACAGCACAAACTGAATGAAAGACACACTGCTGCAACTGAGGGATCTGATTTATAAACCTAAAAGGAGAATGAAATTAATCCTTGCACCAGCAGCTTCAATACAGAATGGTGGTAAGGGTTAAAAACCAGCAGCAGTCAGGGTTGCTGGTAAATGCACAGACACACTGGTGAAAATTCAAGGGACTTGTACTAGAGAACCCAGAAAAAAAGAAAAAGACAAAATCATAAGGCTCGGTGATTGGTGAGCTCCCGAAACGATAGCACAGGTCAAAGTACTGAAAAAACAAACTTAAAAGTCTACATGCAGTGCCTTTTGCACGGGTGACAAAAGTTACTCAGATATAGTGGAGGGTCAACAGAAATGAGAAGAAAGCATAAAGGGAGATTTACAGCATGAACCACGAGCAATTTAAAAAGAGAAGGAGTGATTCCTGATAATATCTCTGAGAATTCAATGTTGCTCCTCTGCAGCCTGTTTTGCAGAGGTGGCCCAGATTAGCTGCACGCCTGTCTATTTTTACATACATTTAAATTAAATAAATAAATAGATTGTCAAATGAGATTAGTTTAAAATATTTTCCCAGAAGATGTACAGGCTTTGAAGAGGAACACAGAAAAGCTTTTAAGTATTCAGATTTGTTCAGTGATTTCTTTGTGGGTTTGTTTTGCTAAGAAAAAAAACATTCTGTATCAAAACCTGGATGAATTCACAGGTTAATAGCTTTACTAATTCAAAACATACATGCCACAACACAACAGTATTAAGGTGTGCAGATTTTGCTGCAAGGAATCAGAACAATGCTGAATGTAAAATCACAGAAATAGGAACACAGTATCTATTTCCTTATCTGCAGTTGTCAATTGCCAGAAACTTCAAAAGCCAAGAGAGAGTGTGACAATTAGTATAAAAGCAACTGGGTTAAGTAACACACATTAGAAGTTTTAATCACATTAAGATTGTTTCATTTCTTACAAAGAAAGCAAATTCTGAGCAGCCACAAGTGCTGCAGCATTCGCTTTGTAACTGAACCCCACAGTGAATCTTACACAATTGCAATATGTTCTAAGGCATTGAAAAGAAAGCAGTGCACCCTGCCACATCCTGCAAATCATGAAAATAAATGCCAGCTTCACGAAAATGACCCGGTTTGTTTAACTCTGCCTGGAAATGCAAGCACAGGTACTGCACCCCAGCCACGCTCCCCTGCAGCACACACACCTTCCATAGCACAAAACATGCTGCAACTACAGGCTAAAATCCACCCTCCCAAAGTCCATTTATTAACAAAAGATTGACATGGAGAGAGACACTACCTACCCACAAATACATCATCATCTTGAAAGAAATCAAGGGCTCTGTCAGCAAACAGAAGTCTCCTTACTTCACCAAGTATGTCTGGAAGGAAAACTGAAAACAGTGGGTAGAAAATCTTGCCTTTTTTCTGTCAAGTCCTCACAGTTCTCTTCTTATACAAGGTATTTTTTTTAGTTTGTTTATGAGAACAGCATTCGTTCAGTGGCTCTTTCTGCGTGTGAAGTGACTTGCTTCAGGCTGTCTTTTTTCTTCCCTTTTTCTCCCTAACTCAGTCTGTCCTTTCTTTACTGTCAAGCCTGCTTAGGTAACAGTTCTTGGTGTATCTATTTAATGAGCAGGTCCGTGCACTAAAGGCAGCCAACTACACTGGAGAGGAGAGGGGGGGGAGAGGGAAAAAAAAAAAAGTAATAATAAATAAATAAATGGGAATATACCACTTCCTGATTATTATTATGGGATCTACAGACGCCCCCTCTGTAGGAATTTATAGGAGGATTTCTAAGACGTCTTGAGGGAGGGGGGAATCCTCAGAGTGACTCTGGTGGCTCTCGAGCCATTACCTCTCCCTGCTGAAGGACCCAGTTCACAAATCCCGCATTTGAGAAATTTTTAAACTCAAAGGAAAGCTCCTACAGAAAAGAAAGGAACATGTACTGCACCCTGCTTCTCCTTTATCTCTTTAAATGTACTTCAGATAAAAGCTGCATCCAGTCAGGTCAAGGCCTTTCCCAATCTTATTACGCTCACACAGGAGTGCTCAACACACTTTTCTACAGCCATCTACTGTCTCCACAGTGTTACTGCTGCTCTGCCTGCTGCCAGCGCCAGAAACGGGGAATACAAACTGTAAATCAGACCATTGCAAAAGTGTTTGGGCTAATTTGATTTATTTTTGGTAGGTTTTTGTTTTTTTTTTTTTTTTCTTACCATACTAGATACTTCAAAATCAAAGTTATGATTGTGATTTGCATATTTAATATAGGTTAATAAAGAGAACTGCATCTTTTGCTCTTTTTTTATTTTTAAGTTGAATGTACATTATGCAAATGAGTGAGCATGCAAGAGACTCGAGTGTTTTTGATTGATACTTGGACTTTTATTCTTTGCTACAAGAAAATACTTTTAACTCATTTAACCCATCTCATTAAAACGCACAATATACTTAGTAAATTAATTAGCATCATCCTCAGGTGAGAAACAATTTTAAAATGTAAACGAGACAAGTCTTAGTTACTTTTAAGGCTGCATTATTGGGTTTGAAAATCATGCCTGGCCTTGTGAACTGGTGCATGCCACACCCTGAGCATGGCACATTTCGGGTACTGATGTGGAGAGCTATACACACAGTCTCTCTACCAAGTGCATCAAATCCATATCATAAATCAATAACTGCTAAAGAGATGAGGTATAAAAATGGTCATGGGTACAAGATTAAACAGAAATTTTGCCTTATTTTTATGTTTGATTATTTATTTGTTATCTTTGGTCACTACTTCGCACTTCTTTAAAAAAAAATCCCATTCTTTTTACCTAAAGACTCCAATCCATTTACATATTCAGCCTGACCATACAAGGTGAAATGTCACCTAAATAATTAAAATACATTAACTAAATTGCATGATCACTCACTGCACCAGGGCAGGTGGCAAATGGAGAGGCACCTGCTGAAAGAGCCCAGAAAGAGGAGATACAACAGCGAAGCAAGACTGGGGGGAACAAACTAAAATCCACAGAACTAAACCAACTGGAATCTGCCACCAGGGTGAAGTCCAAGTAAAAATAACTGCTGCAGCACTGACAGTTCAGAGCTGATTAAACAGCAAAATGAAGCAATCAATTCACGTGGCACTTCACACTAAGATTTCAGTAGAGAGGTTTATACAGATAAACAGATACATATACACACACAGAGCTATTTATGCTTCATCTGTAAAATACTACAGCCAGCTAAAATGTTGTTGTCTCTTTTAGTGGAGGCAAAAGGCAAAGATTTAACACAGCAATTCCTAAAGTGATAATTTTTAATATAATGTGCAATGACAATAACATTTATATAAGTTTAGTGCAGTTTATAGATAAATAAAGCCACTTCCTTCACCTGGGCAGACTACAAGAGGAAAACAAAAACCTTTTGTTTCCAGTTTTGAGTTGTTTAAACAATGCATCAGTTTAGCCACCAATACTCAGCTCTCTCCCAGGCCTAACCCAGTCACCTTTAAGCTGTACACCTTCACCTCCTTTAGTCTCCTGCATGGTGCACTGTGTTCTGCAGTCAGTTACACTGTAATAAACCTGAAATATCATGTAAGAATGAATTACATTATACTGGTTAGGCTAAAAATACATTTGCTGATAATCTATCTGAACATCTGCCAGCCAGCAGTTCTTTCTATCTGTGCACCTCAACTGAACACAGGAGGTTTTAGAATTTTCAAAGACTAGTTAAAGATTTTATTAATGTGATAAAAGACTGCGCACAGGTATTGCCTATAAATCACTTCTGTATCAAAATTTCCCTGTTTAGGAGCATAGCATAGGCAGCATAAGAAACTTCAGGGAATGATGTCCCAAGGCTTTCAACTACTCTCTCTATATTCTAAATTCTCTTCATTATTAAGTTGGTTACTCAGCCAATTCTTCACATTTTATTCCTCCAAACAAGAGGAACAAATTGTAATGCTGCTGTACAATACCATTCATTTGAAGTCTTTTATTTTTCACACAGATATTATTCAATACTTTGTTAGATCATCTATAGTTCCTGTGCAGGTAGAAAAACGTGGACAAAAAAAATGACTGAAAACAGGTATATTACTGTGGCTTTTGCACCTATGGCTGAAGTTCAAACTGAACCCTGCTTGCTAAGGTCACTTCTTACATGTTCTGGATTTGCAAACAATGCGAAAAAAGTAAATAGAAGGTACTGACCACAATCATTTTAACAAAGGCTGGTCCAAGAGAGCTGACATCAGGTTCAGGCCAAAGGCTATTGAAATCAATGAGAACCATGGTGTTCTTTTGAAAAACAGGCACTCAGAAGCTCTGTTGGCAATCTGGGTGTTTGCTTTGTGCTGCTGTGATGGCCCAGTGCCTCTGCTGCTCCCAAAGATGCTCACATGGAGCTCTTCCACAGGGGCTCACAGGTTCTGTCAGCTTCAGAACCAGCACTGCTGTGTGAGCTTGTACCACAGCCTGAACTTTTATAATCAATCAGAATATCATTTATTTTCCCTACAGAATCACGAGGGATTGGTGAGATATTAAGGGTAGATAAAAAGACTTGGTAATAGTAAGAAGGAAACAATAAAATTTGTACTCATAATTAATCAAGATTAGTTATATGTGTGATCAGCACATTCTTATTGGCACCTAAAAAGTTCCCATTTCTAAAAATCAAGCTCGAGATTCTAGGAGTTCCATTACCTTATTAAAGGACCATAATTCATAGACATATCTTGGCATATTTATTAATGACACAGAAGATTGGAAATAGCACTGCTATTGCTGCTTACTGCATTGGAAGATAAGAAAATGCAGACTAAGTTCCTCCTTTTGCAAGGGATGTAAGACTCCTAGGAACTGCAGGAATATTAAAACAAGCTCAGTGCTAGATGGTATAATCTGTTTTTCTAGGTGCTATATGACCATACAGAAGGGTATCAAAATCATAGATTTGACTAATGGACTGCACAGACAAAACTTTAATGAGTCTCTGTTTTTAACTAACATCTCTGTTCTTCTGAATTTAAACCAGAGGGATTTAAGAATTCTTAAAAACCAAAAAGTCTAATAAAGGAGGGAGGGAATGTGATGGTAATGATTACACTGCTATTACTGGTAATAAACTGGTTTCTTTTGCTTCAACTTCCCCAAGAAAAGATACAAATGATGAACATGATACATGAGCTGCAACAATGCTAAAATCTCACATAATTTACACAGAATACAAAAAATAATTTGAAGCATTTAGAAGGCTAGAAATATTTGTGTTTGTGCTTAATTTCCACACCTTACCAGCCTCATCTATCATGGCTGTATATGAAATGAAAAACTGCAAATTGTTAGGAGTTATGGAATCAAAACAAGTCCTGAATCTGTCCTTGTGTCACTGCAGTTTTAAGGAGGTGGGTTTTGCTGCATTTTTTCTGGCTTTTGCTTTTTGGATTTCAGCATAAATGCAGAAGAGCAACTGAAGTACAACTTTATGTACAGCCCAGCTAGTTTATAAACTCTGTGTTTTCACCACACAGTTTTTGGTTTTGTGTTTTGTTGTTTTTTATTTTTTTTTTCCATTTTCAGTTAATTTCCATTGCTTTAGCCCTTCTGTCATTTTTGATGCAAGAAATCGGTTTCTGTGCTCATTTGCTCTACAACAAGGTCAGAATATTGTCCCAGGAAAGCCTGAGGAGCAAGCAGCCAACCATCTGGTCATTAAAGCTGAGCAGAACTGAAAACCCCCAGTGAGGATTGCTGGCTGTGATCGATTGTGCTCAGTGCACAGTCCAAGGGGGACAGGCAGGATGGAGGCAGGTGGGAGCTCCCTCAATCCCACATTCCATGGCACGTGCACGGGGTGCACAGAGCTGATCATTCTGATCATTTCCCACAGAACCAGCAACTTTGCTTTCCCTTTTCTTAGCACAGCAAGGTGATGGGAAGAAAACCATGAGGGGTCTGCCCCTTTGTCTGGTACAAACACTTCATTTGTGATGTGTCTGGAACAATGTCCATGGCTTATTTCTTCCAACACTCAAACATCTGAGAGGAATGATGGATTTGTCTTTACAACCAAGCTGTGGGTCTGCTGGTAGATAAAACCAGCACTGAGAGATAAAAGAAACAATGGGAAGGATTCCACTGATTGATGAATGGAAAAAGATATTTGCTTTTACAAATAAGCTCTAGGTTGCTGATAAATGAAATTCGACATTGAAAGATGAAAGAAACAATGGGGAAAACCCCCTAAATTGCTTAATAATTAAAAATGAAAAGGAAGGGTTATACATTAGAGGGGAATCTTTGGTATCAGGCGTATTGGGAAGTCTGTACCTCTCAAATACCTCAGGCAATGAGGAAAGAGAGAGGGAAATGTGGCTGGGAAATTAGGATAAAAAGGAGGCTGTGTCTTCCAAAAATTGGAAAGACCCCAGGGGAATGCCCCACGGCCTCTCCCTTTATTTGAATAAAGTAAAAGGATTCCTCTGTCTCCTTTTTGGACATAAACCTCTGGTGTTTGTGGATTAATTTTCCTGACAACATCCTATCCTGACAAAACTCAGGGTAACTAAGTGATTATAATTAAGCCAAATTATTAGTGATCATTGCTCAGTTGGTAGCAGCTCAATCAATCCATACCCATAATTTCAGTGGTAGGTGCTATATTGCTGCTGCTTCCCTCTCTTTGATGAGAACAGACTCAGCCAACAGTTCTGCCAAAGAGAGCCCTGGCAGCCACAGGAAAACCTCACACAATCTCTCCTGGTTTTAGGATGTCAGCTGCACTCCAGCTCCAGTCTGATCAGCGTTACTGTGGGTTGATGATGGATTTGACTTTACTTCAATAAGGTCTGTGAAAGAAAAGTTTAACACAAGGACAGCGGGATCAGAATTTACCCGCTGCAAGAAAAGAGTTTTAACTAAATTTCCTGAAATGTTAGTACGACTCTCCAATTTTCTTCTGGACAATGCCCAGGTAGGTGTGCAAATCTTCCCCTTGATTTTAGATACTCTGCTTATACAGTTCACAAAAAGAAACAAATCAGTTTCAGCATGTAATCATTCACACTTAAACAAAGCAAGCTGGATATCAAATATTGAATACTGGTAACAAGTGGCTCTCAATTCACCTGCTCCTTGAGAACTTAGATTGGTTGAATAAAATTGAATAAATTAAGTATCTCAGGACACTCTGGAGCAGAGAAAAGAAACTAATGTCATCAGTAAAATTACCTCCAGGTAAATGTTTGCTTAGCTTTAGTCAACATCTTCTTTCCAGTGCCCATAAAATCTTTACTTCAAGAGAACACAAAGACGACTCACAATCTTAAAATGCATTTTTAAAACCTGGCAGAGGGTATTTCCATCTTCACAGTAGGACACATAATTATATTCTCCTTAGAACAGACTAATCTGAAACCAACTATTGCTAACTATTATCTAGTTATTGAAGCACAGGAAAAAAAAAATCTCTTTTCAAGATATTACACTCAAATTTGCTTTGGGTAAAGATGTGCTCCCCAGTAGTGGAGGCAGCTAATCCCATCCCTCAGGTAACATCAGCCCCATGCTGCTGCTGGCAGAACCATCAATCAGCTCACACCAGCTGATGCAGGGACCTGATGGGCTGGGAGAGGGATGGCACTCAGATAAATAAATAAAACTTGCCACACTTGCATAATAAATCAATACAAAGTTGTCTCTGAGACTTCTTTAAGTAATTGCAACTATTGTAAGGTAAGATTTTGTTTTAAAAATGGGAGTAGGGGTTAACATTTGGTAATCATCACTAATATGATAAAAGGTTCCTATTACCAATGACTTCAGGACTTCTTCCCTGTAATTTTCAGTTTATGAGTATATAAATTGCTTTGTTATTTAGTGCAGGGTCCTTAAATCCTGAAGTCTTTATGCACTGGATGATAACAAATGGATCAGTTTTACCACTTCTAATAGTTCAGTAAATCATGGAACAGCCCACCTTTCAGCAAAGCCATCAAACAGAACTTATCACAGCAAACCTATCAGCTGCTATTTCTGACTATATATCTGACACAACTAATCCATGCTCTGTCTTCTCATCTCATTTGTTTTTTAACAAGGTGAGAGCAGCCTCATAACTGAGGCTGGGTTATATCAGTGTTTGATTTGGTGAGGGACAGGCACATCCACTGTGTGTGCTGAGCACTCTTCTCCTGCTCCCAGAGCACCACTGCTGATGGCAGCACCTCTGACAGCAGCCCTGCCATAAAAAAGGTGAAAAATCTGCTCCTCTGCCACCTGAACTCCTGGGAACAGCACCAGAACCAGTCAGGCTGGCCAGCATCTCCAGTTTTGCTCTCAGTATCAGAAAGGCCTCTGCAGCAGTGTCCTAGTGGAGGTATTGCCCATGGACAAGTGACAAACAGGCAGGACAAGTGACAAACGAGGAGACACAGGGGCAGGGTTTTAGGGAGGCACTGGAGGGGCAAGGCGTGTGCTTGGAATGGAAAACTCTAAAACTAATCCTGGCTATTCAGAGAGAAAAGAGGGAAAAGGAGTTAAGTAAGAGGATTGAGATATCTACAAAGACAAAAAGCTGATGCTACATGTGCTAATCACTCCCAGTGTATTAGCAGTGCACAGGGACAGCCCTGAGTTAAGTCCATTAACAAAACATCCGAGTTTGGCATTTTTGAGACAATTGGTGTCTCATGATTACTGTCTCATTAAAGCTGGGGGTTTTTATACCACATAACATCTGCAGAGTGTAAAACCTACACAACTGCTGGGGTACTTCTTGCACAAGTATTGGCTGTGTTTAACAATCAGGGAACTCACACTTTACACACAGAATTCACCAGTCAGGTACACAAAGTGATGGTCTGGCAGTGGCACCAGCCTGGAAACAACAACTCTCTTCAGAATCTTCTACTCCTCATTCTCAAGGAAATCAGAGACTGTTTGAGGAGCTCTAATGGCACCATCACATAGAGAAAAGGAAGCCATGAGGCTGCTCTTTAATAAATCAATGCCTCTTTGGCTGCCTTCCAGACCACAAAAACACTTTGGGCATCTATAGCTGCCTTTCATTTTGTGACTTGTAGGACCCTCTCCATCATCTTGATGTCTGCAGATTTTCTCCAATGCCCTTTTTTTTTTTTGGCTTCTACCACGAGACTCACAGATGTGTCTTTAACAGGTCTCAGACTATGTTTTTCCAGAAACACTTGACATTTTCTGAAAACTGACATGTGTGTATTAAAGACAAATAAGTAGTGAGACAATAATTAAGGCTGTGTCAATACTTTCTTAAATCATGCAACGTGCTGCATGCACATGCATGGCCAAATGGTTCTGATTTTCAGAAGTGGCTTCAAATTCTTTTGACATCACTTCAAAAACTCTGGGAAATTTCTGTTCATCAGTCCAAACCCTGAGAGGAAACCCAGGGCATGCCAGGAGACAAAATGAGATGAAGAGTGCTTTCTGGGAGTCTGGCAGAGGGAATGTCTTCCTGGCATCTTGGAGCACCACACATCTGAGAATGGGTGTGAATGCAGCTGGCCATGGTCTGTTCTTCTTCATCCTCGAAGTACCAAGACTTATTTCTAGGATTTCTTTAACCAGGACATGGTTGGTTTTGAAGAACAGGTGTTTCTAGAAGAAAGCTAAATGTAACACAACTGTAAAGGAGTTCTTGTAGTTGAGTAGCTGCCCTTCCACAGTGCAGTAAATGCACACAGCACTGTTCCAAGGAACACTCTGGGATAGGAGATTGTGATAATACTGGATAACCAGGTCACTATACCACTTCCAACATCCCCACAATAGGAATCTTTTTTTCCTGATCTTAAAAAAATTTGGGGAACCTCCAGCTTCTTGCAAAAGGTCAGATTCAGAATAGTTTTCCCTGCAGGTTTCAAGCATTGCAAATCATGTCAGTGTTCTGCTTCTAGACCCACTTGCACAGCCACTGCCAGCCCAGGGAACCAGGCAATCACCAAACCAACCTGTGAGTACTTCACATTCTCCCACTGCTTTCCAGTACTATCAGAAATTCCTTCAGCAAACCAAAGCTGGATTGCCTGAATATTCATTCTCAGTTCTCATACAGTTCTTCTGCCTGAAATCCTCTCCCCTTCCATGAGCTGCCCATCCTTTCCGTTATTAAATTGATTGTACATTAGAGATGCTGTGTTTACCTCAGACACTCTCCATTAGGAGGGATCCAGCCTGTACACTAAATATTTAATTGGTATTCTGAGATGCTCTGAATCTATGTATTTTCTATTTTCCTATGGGGTTCATGGTTCACATCAGTTGGATACTCCTTTCCCAGCAACAAAATGCAAAGTTAACTATTTCCAACAGCAAATGCACAGGTACTGACATTGGAAAAAAATCAAAACAAATTACACCCTGTTCTGAAAGCAGTGACATTCTGGAAATACAACCTCTGTCTCAAACAAAAATGTAGATTCTTCTGCTAATACAGGCTGATAATACTTTGTGCATGTGTGAAAGCTGAGATTTTTTTCTTTCCTCCCTCAGGAAGGAAATTCTCCAGTAGCATCACAAGGAGTGGTTGTTCCTCCCTTTACTGCTCCACTCCACCAACACAACATCCTGAAGCAGCCCGGGGTTAGAGCTCAGCTCTGAAGCACTTCCCATGACAAAAGGTTGGTGGCACTTGGACTGAGCCTAAAAGAGCACCAGCAAGGGGCAGACCAACCACCTGCTGCTCTTGTTTTCAGAGAAGCACACACCCCAGGAACAGGAGCAGCTCCTGTGGGCACAGAGCTGGCAACAGTCTGGATATCCCTTCTCTCTGGGACTACATCAGGCTCAGCTGGGCTCCCCCCACAGAGGAAATTGCAAAATGCTGATCAAAGGCATCACAGCACTTACTGCTCTTCACTGAGCAAGACCTTGCTAAACCACAGCATCTTTGCAAACTGAGCTTTGCAAGTAAACAATATTAAAGCATTTCAAAAGATGCTTTGATTTTTTCCTCTTTTTTTCTAACATGAAATTTCAAGTGCCAATATGACAAACAAGCAAATCCCATTCAGAACTGGGTACCCTGCATCTATTTAGTTACTGTCTCCTAAGAACACGTTACATTCAGAGCAAAGGGCTAACAAGCTGGGCTTGTTTTCCACCCTGCCCTGCACTTCAAACGAGGGAATTCTCCATGAGCACGGCTCGTTAATGCAATTCTTTACAGGCAGGGAGACTCTGGGCTGCAGGATCAGGTTGCACAAAGCCCGTCTGGCCGCTCAGAGGTGATATTTGGTGCTCTCCTCTGAGCCCTGAACGTGGATGCTCTCTGCACAGCCTCCACGTTCACTCGCTGAATTCAAACTGAATTAAACCCTTCTGTGGCTGTGGAAATGCAAACACTGAGGTCAGGGAGCACCAACACCTAGTTAAACACACACTGAAGTTCTCTTTGCCTGGCATACACCTTTTAAGACTATTCCTATGTTCTGAATTCCTATCCAACTCCAAGAATTTTACATTCTTTCCTCCACCTGGCCAAGGAAAGGCGCTCCCAGTGCCTCCAGCAGGAGCCTAAGCAGGGAAGAGGCTGAGTGCTCCCTGTAATGCATTTCAAGTGCATCAATGCCATGCTTTAGTGCCAGCAGCACAGCAAAATAAACAGCCCGAGCATTTGGGTGGGGTTTAGTTCAGGAAAACACACAGGAACATCAGTCTGCTTTTGTTATTTACTGTAATAACATCAAAAATCTTTGTTTCAACTCAATTTCCACTATTATATTGAATTTCCAATGTTATATTGCCACACTGATGGTAGTTTGATTACAAATGCACACTTACTGGCCTTTTTCCTCTTTTTAATAACTTCAGTGTTTGCCAGCACTTTCAAAATAAAGCTTGGATGATTCTGAATAAGACATGGAAATATATAATTCAAATTATAATTCAAATATAATTCAAATTAATAAATTTGAAAAAAATTTTTTTCTTTTTCTTTCAACCTTTTTTAAATAAAAGCCAATGTTTTTCACATCATTATATATTTGGTATCATGTAAGCCACAGAGTTCTCTAAAAAATGTAAAGTCTGAGATTTAAATTTAAACTGAATGCCATTATGCATTATTTTGGAGTCTCTAATATACTTTCAAAGAAATTAGTGGAAAAAAAAAAAAAAACTTTAAAAAAAATTTGGCTCAGAATTATAATTTTAACATACTGAATGGAATATGGGAGACTAATTGCAGCCATTAGATCTGGTTTTCTAACCAGAAAGAACTGCATGGCCATGCTAGCATACCATGATTGCTCTGTTCTGATGTCAACATGTGAAAAAAAACACCAAAATTTGCATACAAATGAGTCAAGAAAAGTTCTGCTATATTTTTAACACTGATGAATATTCAAATTATTTTACTGTCTCTCTGTGTAAAATAGATATTCTCTACACAAGATCATCATAACTGAAAGAAATCCCCACAATCCCACAGTGGACTCCACATTTCCAGCTGAGCACCACTGGGAAGGGGCCCAGCACCCAAGACCTGCACATTTCAAGGGCTTAGGAAAAATTAGGTTGTTAAGTGAATTTATGTTTTTTTTCCTAGATTTACAGCTGCTTGTTTGGGGGTTTTTAAAAAAAAACCTGTGTTTAAAGGTGGAAGAGAATAGTAAATAATTACAGTAACAGACCTTTAATGTATTTTGGACTATTATTATCCAGGTAAACTTAAAAAAAATCCTAATTTCAAATTAAATGATAGCTACAATTAGATTTTAAATGTCTGCATCAGTGGAAGTGGGAGTGAAAATGAGGTATGAGATATCCTGGAGTTGGGAGCCTAATAATTAAGCCAAAACTCCAAAAAATAAACTACCTTTTCAAAGATCATGCTGCCAGGTTTTTCCTTGGGCACCGTGGCAATATCATGTGAAAATTCCTGAGAGATGTCATTCCAAAAAATGGGAAATGCCAGTTAGAGTGCCAAGAAAAAAAAGAACAAGGGGAGAGTTAAATTATCAAAAGGCTGGATTTGTTTTTTCCTGTGCCTACAGGTTTTAGATGCAAATGTATGAGCACAAAAGTATGTGCCTGGAATTCTCAGTAAGCAGAATGTTTACAATACCTTTATGGGATGTAGCAAAGAGATGATTGGTTATCTGCATCACATAAAGGCCCTCAGCATCATTTGATCATGAAAAATTGTGGGAATAAAACAGGAGATTAATGCAATCTACCTTAAAATTCCCAGGCCGTGTATTAAGTAAAAAAAGGTACAGCAGATATCAAAGATGTATCTGAACCATAAAGCATCTGGGGCAAAGGCAGTATCTTACTCCTTGCTTGTAAAGTGCCTGTAATTTATGGTGCTATATAAATGATTTTTAACAATGATGAAAACAGTTGTAGAAAGCAGTAGTTCAGAGGGGAAAAAAAAAAAAAAGAAAAAAAGGAGAAATGAGCTGATAGCATATGAAGCAATCTACTGCACGTAGGGAAAACCAACCAAAAGGTAATAAAACTATTCATTATGTGCTCTTTGGAGGGCAGCTGCTCTCAAGTACCAAAGTGACCTTGAGATGAACACCTTCTTTTACTTTCAGTGTTGTGCTCAAAGAGATGTTAAGAATCCAAAGGCAGAGATAACTACTGCATGAAAAAGAAATGCTGGAACTTGTGAGCACTGAGTGCCACTGTATTTTTGCCCATCACCTATGAATAACAGCCTAGGTGCCATTTGATTACATACTTGGGATACATCTGTAGCCACTCCTTCACTGGAAGGGCTCAAATTTCTGGTATTAGTGGAGCAGAGAAAATGCCTGTGATCTGGTGCACTTTGGTTTTATATCTCCCTCTCTCTGTTTCTAAGCCACACTGTCTTTAAAGAAAACAGAGGTGATCGAAGCTTCAAAATACACAACAGCACACAGATGTGGAGGAGAAAACATTCCTGAAACAAGGGCAGCTTCTCCCAGGGGTGAGAAACACCAAAGATGCTAAAAATCAGCAGAGCATTTTTGCCTTTCTCGACTTCCTGGCTCATAAAATGGATCTTCCAGATGCCATGCTACAAATATGAAAATACCAGCTCGGGATTTCTTCCATTTCTCAATCAGTTTGTCCTGCAGTACCTGCTGATATTGGTGATTGTCTCAGGCAAGGGGCAGGACCTTGCACCTGGTTCAGCCTCATGAGATTCACCTGGCTCCACCTCTCCAGCCTGTCCAGGCCCACACAGGGAAAAGTGTGGATCTCTGGGTAATACACTATTTTCCTAAACAATTTTTGTGCTGCAAGCCTTTCTGAAAAGAAGAAAAATTAGTTGACTAAACGGGTTTTTAAAATTCTGTACTTCCAAGAGCAAGTAAGCTCCTTCTTGAGCCCAAAACCTCAAGATGACACAAAACTACTGTCAGCTTGATAAAAAAAACAATTTTGTTTGTTTGGTGTAGCTTCTTTTTATTTCTCTATCCTGCTTTCTGGGGACTACATGGAGTATTTTTGGGATTTTGTACCAAGAAAGCCATTCCTGTTAACACAAAGACCTGGCTTTCAGGACAAGTTGGGATTTTGCTGCAGAATAGAACAGAGCACACTTACAGTTCACTTACTCTTAAAAATGTTGAGACTAAGAACAAATACAGACTTCTAAAATCCTGGCCTACCCAAAACCAAGATTTCACTCTTTATTCAACAGTGTTCTATATGTGCATGTCAACCACAAGTCAGTAGGACTGGATCCTTAACTGTATTTATATATATGTATAATATAAATACATACTACTATGTACATATTTGCATATTAATATTGATTCATGCATTTCTGGGGGTTTTTAAGGTGAATTTATTTTTCCTTATAATTTTAACACTTTGAAAAAAATTGGCAGCATAAGGAAATGTTTTTGTAGAGTAGTACATATGACCAGTTTAAACAAAAGTTTAGAAAGTTTTTACAGAACAGAGAAAGACCATTAACATCAATACAAGGACATGATAGCCATATTAAAATCAATATTCATTCATTCTCTCTACTTGAAAGAACACTTGTTCAAGAACTTAATGGGGCTCAGTGACTGTTTGTCCTTATAATACCACATTGTTTGGATTGTTCATGTAAATTTGTTTGGTTTTTTTTTTCCAGTTCTTACTATATTTTCAATGCCTTTCTTGCTCAGTCTGCTCTTTTATGTATGAATAAATGAGAATAGAAATCCACCACACAGAAGGACCAAAGAGGATGTTAAAAATACAGCCCAACTACCTGCAGCTGGAAAGCCTTTCCTGGGTTTTCACTTTTTTTCACTCAAGTGCAAAACAAAAGTAAATAGTTCAAAAGCCAACAGCACTACCCATGAAAAACCACACAACCCGTACCCAAGCCCGAAAGGCCTCGTGGAAACACCCAGGGGAAAAAAACTGCAGCAATCCAAAACTTGCAAAAAACCCAAATCCACCAAGCAAAAAAAAAAAAAAAAAAAAAAACCCAAAAAAACCCCAAAGCCACAAACCCTCCAAACTGCACTGTAAACTAGATAGCACTTCCTGCTTGAATTAGGTGTGACACTAAAGAGACTATGATCTTTGCTAGTCAAATTGCCTCAGCAACAGCAGAGTTTGAAATAATAAGTCAGGATAGTATAAACACTGTTAAAGCTGTGCACTCAAAGGTCTGGTTTCCAGATGATCAAAGAGAAACTACAAAAGCTGTGTGAAAAAAGAGCTCCCTCTCAACAAACACAAACTAAGCAAGAAAACCTTTCTTCTTTTCTAGGACAGCATCCCTGCTCACAGCGAGTGTTCTGCAGCAGGAGCTGTGTGCAGTCACTGCAGAAAGTCTGAACCAAAAGTTGCTGGTCTGAGTGCAGCAGCTGTTCCCAAATCCAGACTGGATCCAGGACTGGGCATTGCTCATGTTTGTGCAGCAGGAGGAAGAGAGCACTGGGATATTGAATTTATCTTGGGTACTGTCTCAGCAGCCCTTAAACTGTTCAATATATTACCTTCTGTCCTTTCACAAATTTACCACTTCCTGAACCTTCATTACCCCTAGTGAACTATTCCCTGTCCCTGATTTCTGTGTACAGATATGAGTTTAAACAGACATTGAGGAGCTGCAGAATTCCATACAGAGTCACCCTAACCAGACAGGTACTTAGTGCAAGCATTGCTTCAGCCTCACCAAAAATTCCTTTAGTCCTTCAGTTCCAGCAATTACGAAGCACCACACAGAGAAAATCCTTGACTGTGCAAAAATCAAAGTTGAATTCAAAAGAAAGTGGCTCTTGAACAGCAGAAAAGCCTCTGCCTGCTGTTCTCAGAGAGAGATGCCAAAACAACATCAGGACAAGAATCGAAAGTTTGCTGAACAGCATTCCATCAAGAGCAGAGTCAGGACATTCCCTAAAGGCCTCTTAACTATTCCTGAAAGAATTCAGAGAAGCCCGAAGTGAGTGGCACCACTATTGAACAAAGTGCAGCAAACACTTCATTCTCTTGATCCGAGGGCCCTATTAGCAGCTAGCATTTGAAGAGAACACAATCCTTGTGGTGAGAGGCCATGGCACTTGAAACATGAACCTCAACAGTTTTCATTACATTGCTATTGGTTTTAGTTGCAATAATATTAAGCAACAAATTGGAGGCCAGCATTATGAGTTAATATACTTGGGGAGGCTCCTAAAATTTAGCAGAGCTGCCAAGCAAGACTGAATTTGAAATTTATATTTTTCTGATTGCCTTTTTTTTTTGGCATACATTTATTTCAAGCTAAGTTAAAATTTAAATGAAATCACATCCCTACAATTAACCTTTCTCTCCAGTCTTTTTTAGATCTTATTTCCAATATTTTTTTTTTTCCTGAGCTGTGTATTACTTTTTATGGAACCTCTGGGAATAGAGTTGGTAAAACACTGAGTGAGAATACTCCAATTTCATTGCATGTCAATGTGTAATACAAATCAGGAACCAAAAATAAATCTCCTTATTGATCTCACCTACCTGTATCTTCACACTACACCTACATGGAGAATGAACACGGCTCACTGCAAGAATAACTACAGGAGCTAAAGCAGGATCACTCTAAGCCGCTTGTCTGGCACATCAAATGCAGCACATCTGAACTCCTAAGGAAAGGATGAGTAGTAAACACACTGGGTTGACCCAACTTTAGTAGTTATCTCCCCTTTGAGCCCTTTTTCCTTTGAGGGACATGTAACACTTGGTAGTTCCAGCTTACTCTTCCAGGCCAAACACACACACACACTATTTACAAATGCAGACCAAGGGTTTTCAGAGGAAAGGCAAAAAGTGACATTTTTATTACTGGTCAGAACCAGCTGTCCTGTTTTGCAGAAGTGCTATGAATTACATGTTGCTCTCTGGTAACGAGACATCAGTGGCTCACAAAACAAGCTCATACCCATTTCTTTGCCTCCTGTCCAGTGTGGGAAGAGGTGGATGGAGAGCAGAGGTTCTTGGCCAACCACCACGTATGTTCTGCCCTGCTATCACCCTGAGTAATTTCAGCAAACCCTCAAGTTAATAGCTACTTAACAAATCCCTTCCACTCTCATTTTCTTCTTCTCTCCAGTTATGTGTTTGTTTTTGCTCAGCTTAAATAGATTAAAAAATTAGTGTCTATCACTGAATCACAGTGTAACTCCTTAGTGCATCAGAGGAACACTGGACACAAAAATGTCAATGGACTGTTCTTAATTGCTGGAGAAAGCTAATGCCACAACAATGAGCTTCAAAAAGTTTATTTTAAAACAATTTTCCAGGAGCCCTCATTAATACAGCTGAGCACATTACAAAGCTGATAAATTAATGTACTGAATAAAGACACAAATAAAGCTAAATCTGCAGGATCAGTGTTGGTTAAAACTTATGTTGGTCATCGATGCATTTGCGTTTGTTTTCTCTCTACCTGGTGTAACTTTGATACGTTTTTTTGCTGCATGTTGCACTCTCTTTAATTTACCATATAAGAGACAAGACAAATAGAACAATATTGAATGCAAAACTTCTTTCTGTCTCCTCGAAAATTAGAGCACTATAAAAACATGAAAGCTGATATTAAATACAAGGTGACAGTAAGAGCCCGCCCTGCCCGTATTTCAGACCAGAGAAGGAACTCTGGCTGCATAAAATGCATTTTGATAATAAGCACATGTGAAAGAAGCTGTTAATTAGAGCAACAACTGGGTCACTTAAAATTGTACATCAAGGAAGCTAATCACACCATTTACCATTAGACCTCATTGGTATTCACAGGAACATTTATAAAGCCTCCCAACATCAGAGTTTACCACTGCTCTCTGCCCACCTTGGAGAGCTCAGCTGGTGCTGCTGCACCAGGACCAATGATGGACCAATTCATGGAGTTCATTTTAAGTAGTTATACTAAATTAATCACACAAAATAATAAATGATGAGTGGAAGGTTGGGTAAAGCTCTGGAAGCTTTAAGTTAGCCTGTACATTTAAGTCATGCCCTTAGGCTGTGATAAAAAAGTACCACCCCAGGTTCAAGTCAGACCAGCAAGGAAGGTTCAGTGGGAACAGCAGACAGACTTCTGAGCTGTCACTGCCCTTATTTATAGCTTTCTGTACTCCAAATAATCTCTACTTGGGGCTCATATCCCAATTTTCTTCACAGCCTTAAATAACCTGGACCACGCATGTTTCCAAGTCTGTTTTTCAGACTGAAATATAAGCAGAAAAGCGCTTTTAAATGATCTTGAGCAAGCTGTGAGTTCTGTGTCTTTGCAGGGCATTTCTAATGCATCAGAATGCCAACCACACACAGCCACTCATGAACAGCAAGGGGCAACAGGAGAGAGTCAGAGAGGAGGAGAGGGTGTCACTGTCCAAAAAGAGATTTATAAACCAGGACTGGATAACACAAAACACAATGAAGGGGAATCAAGAGGATCATTATTTTCTTTAAAGGAAATACTGATGAAGCACAGTGTGTGCAGGGAGGTAGGGAGAGCAATACTGATGAGTCAATTTGCCTTTAAAAATACACTTTTTTTTTAGTATAACTTGATTTAAGTGACACCAGATTAGAAAGCAAAAAGGCATTAGGAAACACAAAAATAATTATTGTTCAAGGCAGCACATTGTAATGAAAAGCACTGCCAAGAGAAAGTAAATCTTGAAAAATGGCATTGATGCTTTAATTTTTAAAATCAAATGGAAATGCACCAAAGTTAGGTTATGTTATTTTTCCAAATGGAATAAAAAAAAAACTCAACCAGCCTTGATAGAGATAAAATTCCCATACTTTTTGTATACTTTCTCATTTAAATCATTCAGGTAAAGACATTAATGTTTACCTAGGGACTGTACCAGGTTAGCAGGGCAAATAAGTTACACACTTGTGGCTGTGGTGAAGTTCAAATATTGAGTAGAAAAGGGTCAAAATACAAAGGCTTCCTTAATTATTAAGATTATCATTCATTATAAATATAACATATAATGGCCAGAGGCTCTAATATGAATGAGTTTAATTCCTCTAAATGCTTTATTCCAGAACAGTGACATTCTGCTTTGCATTTAGAATTTACAAAGCAATGAAACAGATAAGAGGTGAGAAATGTCTGAGGAAACTATTTTAGTCAGACTTGGATATTTCTTACTATAGCCACACAATTGATGCCTTAAGTGTTAGCTTTCATATTTTCCAGATTCTGTACTGCCTTAGTGTGTGATTCTGAACTTCACATAAAGTGTCAGCAGTTCTCCTCACAGCTCAGGCACACAAAACAATCCTTTTGCAGCCCCAGAACCAAGGACAGCACTGCAGCTTCAGGCCCAAAAAGTGCAAACAACAGGGAATGGAGGAGAGCAAATTTGGGAGGATGGGACTGCACAACCTGGAGCTGGAACTGGGCAATTAACTCCAATATGGAAATGAACCAAAACTTATAAAATGTGAAAACTCGTGACCCAGAGTCCATCTTGGGCAGTGCCACAGCCAGGCTCTTGTGCTGCCCAAGGTGTATCCTCTGAAGGGCTTTTAATAAATCCCAACTTTATTCCTTTAACTCTGTCAAGCCTCTGTTCTAGGCAGCCTCTCAAGGCATCATAATGACAAATTATTTATTTGCACTATTATGCTTTTAACAAGCCTTTCTTTTGAAATTTTTTTTATGACTTTAGACTAAGGAATCACTAGAGAACAAAAAAGGAGAGTGGCAGACACTTTCATCTTAGACTTAGCAAGGAAGTGGGAGATATTCTGTCTTTTTTTATTGTATTATTAGATGACCTAACAATAATCTGGTTTACTTGGTTCAACAAACAACAGGATGTTGGCATTTTGTTGTTTTAATCCTGTTTCCTTGTTCTATTTCAATTCTTTCAGCTGGGATGAAGCACCACGTTTTGTGAAGAGACTGCCTCACATCCAAGTACTCATGGCAGGTCAAAAACCCCAAAAGAAAATACGGCAGGCCTGCAAAACCCGATTCAGGCAATGAAACATTTCTTTAACAGCACTGCTCAGTTATGGAGCCAACCTAAAAGTGGCAGAATGGTCAAGTGACACCCTCATAATGCTCAAAGTGCAACATGTCCACACAGTACATTTAAATTTCAGTGTGACCTTTAGTCACAGCAGATAAGCTGTGAAAGCCATGGGGGATCTCTGGGATAGGAGCAGAATTTACACCAGGAGCTATGTTTAGTGTAGCAGGAACATCAGAGGAGTTGTGGAAGAAGATGTAGCTAAATTTGGTAGGTTACAGACATGGTTTTGTCTTCAGGTGTCACGTTTTGCCATGACACAAAGGCATCCTAAGCACTGAGCTCATTGTTAGACATAAATGTGTAATACTCAAATAGAAAGATACATGAAAGTTTCACTGCACCACATCTTATCCACTGCTTTAAAAAAGCACATAAATTTACTTGAAGAAAGAGCTCGTTGCCTCCTCACTAAAAAACCAATATTTTCCTTCATTCAAGGGAGAAAATAAAAACAATAAAAAGAAATGAAAAGTTTCTTTGTTCTCAAGGCACCGCTACCTCTTGGAAAGCTTGTCCTTCAGGTACTACTGTGATATTTTAGCTTTGACAGCTGCTCTGTTGAGACATGACTACTGATAAAACAAAGCTTTGTCACTCCAGCTCCAGTACAATGCAATGCAGTCACATGTCAGCAAGAAAAGAATTGAGGACAATATGTGATGCATTGTTCTTGCATAACTTGTTTACCAAAAATCCCATTACAAGTGTGGTGAGGACCAGCTGAAGCATCTAGGTATGTTGATGGAGTTAATCTAAAGAATGGCTGGATGGACAAGAACACTGCACAATGTACTTTAAGACAAGTATATTCTTTATACTTGCAAGTCATGCAGGCACTGCTGATGCTTAGTAAACAAACAAACAAATAAAAAACTGCTTTGTCTATTTCCAACAATATTTTTGTTTGTATAGAAAGTTACCCTTCCTTCAGGCCTGCCTCTCCCTCTCTACTTGCATGTGGGATTTCAAATAAATACTCATCATGTGCTATCAATAAATGTAGGTTTATTAAGCAACACTCAGATGACCAAAAAGCTTTTGGTTGGTTGGGTTTTTGTGTTATTTTTTTTTTTCTTTTAGTTAATGAAGGCTCTTATCTTTTCCCAAACAAATACTAGAATCAATCAAGAAATATTGCAATGGAAAAGCATCTTCAGGGATCTGTAGCATTTAAAGGCAGCAGAGACTAAGAACTGTTTAACACAATCACTCTAATGCAGGAAAAGGGGAAAACTGGAGAGGTCAGCAGCCTGGGCTCAGGAACTCCATCTCCTTCCAGATTGTACACAACCAACAGACACACTGAAATAACAGCCCCTCACAGCCCTGCCACTGGTTCCTCTCTGAAAGTTCACAGTATAAAACTCCCAGGATCACCTCTTCTTGCTGGAAACAATCTCAGAGTGGAGCAAGTCTGGGAAGCACAGTGACCTGTGGCACTGCTGGAGCTGCACATGGAGCGCAGGAGGAGCTCACTGAGTGTCAGGGGTCCCATGAAGAGGCAAAGATTTTTACTGAAGATTTTTACTGCCAAATCTCACCACAAAACCCCTGTATCTATCTGTCTAGCTCTTTTATACTGAAAGATGTACAACATTTACAAACAAGCAACAAATGAACTAAATATATTCCTCTTAAATTAAGTAATTCCTTAAGTAATTAAGTGATCTGTCAATAACACAGACTAAATTCTGCTTATGTTTTAAAGAAACAACATTTTGCATATCACTGCACTTACCCTTAGCTGTTCTCTTTCACAACTCATCTGTTGTTTTGAACTCTATAAGGGAAGAAAAAAATGCCAAAATAACTTTGAAAGTATAACATTCTTGCCACAACAAAGCTGTTAATCTATTTTACACATATAAATATTGGAAATGCAGCCATTTTTCTAAAGACAATATTGTCCTGTGCATCCATACAGAATCATTATTGCAAAAAATATTTTTTTTCAACTTATATTTTAAATTTACAAAGGTCAAAATTAAACTAACAGCAGTACCCATAACAAAACTGAAGTAGAAAAGAATCTTGTTAGATTTTAAACACCTGGTTGGCAGTCCAGTTCAGGAGGAAGCTTTCCTCCTTTTTGTATCTTATCTCAAGTCTGTTGTATTTGTGAATATCCCAATGCTTTGATATATGATAAACTCACAGCACAGCTCAGGAATAAAGATACAGAAGCTTCCAATAAGTGCTAAAACACTTTCCTATGAAAACATCCAGCTCTAATCCAGTGTAAAAGTCACTCTGAAGATTATTTGATTCCACAGCAATATTTTTTTTCCATACTACTGTTTGTGCTCCGCCAGATTTACAAGAAACACTGCTCAGAGTGTGAGAGCTGCTGGCTCTCACTCCCTGTGACAGCGGACACGGGGCAGTGGCAGTGGCAGCACAACCTGGGACATCCCAACCCTGCCAGAAGGAAGAGGCTCCTCCAGGAAGAGGTCTGGAACAACAACTGCCCTGAAACACCCATTCCCAGCCTGCTTCCCAGCCCCCAGGTGTCCAAGTCAGCCATGCACCACCACTCTGGAACCAAACCTTCAAGGCTTTGCTCAGCAAGGCATTCGGGGGTTGATTTGTCCATGTGGAGAGAGGGTTTTTGTGTCTGCTTGGGTTTTGTTTTGGTTTTCTTAAAAAATCATTTTAGAATCATTTTAGAATCATTAGGGAGGATAATTAGCCTTGAAAGTGTCATCACTGTCAGTTCTGTCATTAGTGTAGATGGCAAACAATCCATAAAACATGAAATTGGTTGCAATGTTTCTGAGGATATCTTCAAAGGTTTGGAATACACTCCTCACTGCTTTGTACTTAGAAACAGTTAAAACACCAACCAATACCCATTTGTAGAAGATATTTTTACTCTGTAGTGATAATGAAAATGGCAACTTCTCAGTCAAAGTTAGGTAACTACAAAGAAAATAAAACTGCCTGGTTTTCATCACAGAAGGAGTCCTAAGAAGTACATTACAGGCTTAACCTTCTACTTGTATTGCAGAAGTTTTACAACAGAGTCCCTGTGAAAATACAAACCTAACAGAAACAAATGCTCTTTGAAGTTCCCAGCAGGGAACAAAAAAGTAAAGGAATTCAGCACAAGTCTAATTACAATTCCCCTAAGGAGTCAAATTAAGTACAGCTGAAATGACTGTCACTTGTAGACTAACAATTCCACTTTTCAAAGTTCATGGCTTTACACCATTTCTGAGTCACTTTAAGGTTATATTAGTCCACATTTCAAGTGTGCTTGCATAAGTCTCAAGAGTTAATTTCAGATGTGAATTCCACATGAATCTCTTTACCTTGATTAAAAATAAATAGAATGGAATATTTCAGTTGTAGGAAGGGACCTACACTGATCATCTAGTCAAAGTCAGAAGTGAGTTTGGGTTGTTTTGTTCAGGGTCTTTTTTATTATTTCGTTTTTCTGTGTTAAGAGATTTTAACCTCTGGTGGTGGAATGGAGGGAGGAGATTTGGAATGCAAGAAGGGTGAAATTTCTAAGATAACAAGAAAAAAGTGTTTCAAATAATCAGAGTGGATCAAGGGCTATAGTTCTTGACTATTTAAGCAGATAGTTAATTTTGTGTTTTAGTTAGGAGCTATTTGCTACTGTAATTTGAAACATAAAATACCTAACATCTCAGACACCAGAAAAATTGTATTTAGGATGGGAAAGAAGAAAGAACAGTGGGAGAATGCAACAGAGAGGCAAAGAGTAAGTGAATAAGAAGATGATCACAACATCCAACTGCTCCTCCGTATCTGGCAGCACAACCAACAGAAGAAAAACATCAAGTTACTTTAAAACAAACAGCTTTCAAGTGAATGTGAGAACACTGTTTTAAACTATTGTTTGATTCAATCACCTGCATGATGCTCAGTTTACTCTGAAAGGAAAAAAAAAAAAGCAGGGGGACAGGACACACCAATTCCCTTGGTTCAAAGTTCAGCAAATGGTTGATTCTAAACTGTGCTTTAGCTACAACACCAAAATCCATTTCAGAGCTGGCTTCCCTCAGAGTGAGCATCCACCTAGACAGCTCCCTCATCACCCTTCTTCTGAGGAGCTTTCCAGAAAAAAAGCAGCAAGGCTTAGTGATAAGGCATCATTAGGATGATATTAAAAGGAAAAAAAAAAGGAAAAAAAGGGGGAAAAAAAAGAAAAAAAAAATCAAATTTACCTTAATGAAAAAAAAAAAAAATCACAGTTTAAACACAGATGCCATCTGCCTGTCTGGCCCTCTATTTGTCTGATCAAGTTTATTAAAATACATCTGGGAAAGGCTCATTTGAACATAAGCATTTCTTTGAGCATTTCACCAGTGCCAAATTTGCTCTCTCATTTCGTCTTTTTTGTTATCTGTGCCAGTTTAAGAGAAACATCCTGGCAGTACTGAGCACTTAAGGGAAAACATAAATAATGCATTTACAATATGTAAACCTGTACAGATAAATGAGAAAAACTGAAAGCCATAACATATTTAATTAATGATCAAGAGAGCCTAGAAGCAAACCTTGTGCACATCCTGCAATTTTAAATACATTGCTTCTCAATCCTAAATTTACTTTGTTATGGCTCTAGCTTCAACCACATGCAATTAACTATTTATTTATTTTAGCATAAGACTGGTCAGTATGTTGAGTGTCATTGTGTCAAGCTCTCACATACTATGAGTTTAGTGGTAGAATGCCTTAAAGATTAATTCCCTTTAAAGGATTTTATCAAGGGAAGACTTAGAAAAAAACTACAGGCTCCTTTCTAGGACTAAAACTTATAGCAGTTTTGAAGACATTTGTGCTGTCAGGCTCCATCATTTTAAACCAAAAAAAGACCCTTTAGAAATACTGTGCAATCTGCTGATGTCAATCCCCAGTGAGTCCAGGACTAGAATGGGGAAGTCTGTTTTGTTTTCTTTAAGTAACAGGTGGGAGACTGAATATCTGCTAAATATATTCATCAGTTATCCTCTCTTCATAGGGACACGGAGGCCCTGGCCCTGAGGAAAATGGGACCATCTCTGCATGAATGGACAGACTGAGAGAACAGCTTTACTGCAGGTGTTAAGGAACACCAACAGACCACCTGGGACAGGTTTTTTGCTGTCAAGTGTGTTAAGTGTAATTTTAAAGAAAGGGCTTAGGTGATTGGGAAAAGAGAACAACAGGAAGGCAATAAGGTTATTTACAGAAAGTGTCTGCCTGAATGTTAAAGAACATTTCTGTAGCAGTTCAACATTCCCAAGTATTGGTTTTACATTTTCAAATTCAAAATGTTTTCAGGATTGAGGTTATTTGAAACAGAGCACAGACCCAGTGGCTGAAAAATAATAGGTGAACATCTAATGTCTTTTATCTTCTAGATATTTTACCATAACTAAACATGTGTAGTAAACAAAACGCCCCCTGATACTGCTGCCTTTCTTCCTACACCTCAAAAAGGACAGTGCAAATAGGATTACTAGAATTTCAACAATTTGCCTGGGTTTTGATTATTACAGTCAGTACCCCCACAGGAACTGTGGAGCTTGAGAGCCACGTGAGCAAGGCTTGGCACTGAGCAGCCACAGGGCCTTCCCCAGGACCCACCTCCCAGCTGGTGACTGCTCAGCATCTGATTGAGAAACCATCTCTCTGCTCATTCATACAACGATTAAACGGCTGAAATCAAAGCAGAGATTGTCCTCTCACAGTTGTAGCAGTTGTGTTTCACCAGGCACTGAGAGACAGTCCATACCATTTCATACTGTCTGCAAAATCCATCTGCCAGTGCTTTCTCTCATTAGACACTCATCTGACTGGAAAAGTCTTCTGTCAAAAATTAAATGCTTGGGTTTGTTCCTTGCCACGTTAAACAAAAAGGCTGTGCTACACAAGGACACACACCATGCACTGCTGTATTTCATTTGCAGTCACTTCACTGCATCCTTTTATTACTTATTAGTGTTCATTATCTCATTGCCCCACAGAATTCAGAAGAAATAATACTCCAACTTATTTAATATGTGGAAAGAGGGTGGGCTTGTACATAAATGTGTAAATAATATTGTGTATTAATCTAAAACTGCCTCTCAGCACTACATGTGAAACCCCAAAACACAAATGAAGAAACAACATCCATCCCAAGAGCTCACAATGCCACAAAGTAGAGCCCAAGGTGCTCAAACATAGAGGACTCATTAAAAATACCGGTAACTGCATAAATATACAGGATGAAATGAACTGGAAATGGCGATTTCAGAGTCTTTGGTAGTCACTTACAGCAACATCTAGAAGCTTTCAAACATAATATCACTATTTCTTCCTCAAGGAGTAACTAGTATTGTCCATTTCCACTACAAGATGCCTACATTTTCATGGACTATCTCCTGAAAGCCCGCAGGTGTTGAGAACAGTCTAACGAGGTGATAATGTGCTGACAACCCACAGGCTTTGTGTTCCATTGTGTTTCTAACACAAAGGGGTACAGAATGTATATGTCTATGCATATGCAAATGCATTCCAGAACAGAGAGCTTGGGTTTCTCTTGGCTAGGTATGTGTGTTTGCATGCACAGAATTTTAATTTCCTGGGGTTTTATTACCACCATCAGTTATTGTGCTCCAGCAGAGGCTGGAGGGACTGATTTATTCTCCAATGCCCTTGGCTGGGTATTGTATATCGACTGGTGCTGCTGTCATAAATATATTTGGGTGAAGAACTGTCTCCAATTCCGTGGGTAATACTAAGCAGAGTTAAGGTTTCAACTGTCACATACAAGTGGGTTTATTTCTACTGGAAGAAGCAGGCAATTATTATGGCCCATTGAGCTCAGATTAAGCATTTCCATCAAAAAAAAAAAAAAAAAAAAGAAAAAAAAAAAAAAGCCTAGTGCTACAATCCTTGTAAAGCTGTAAATGCAAATGGGGACCATCTCATCATCCATAAAAAATAATCTATAGTTTTATAGGCTTTTCTCACTTTCCTTTTCTTATTGCCCTCAAATCAGCAACATATTCCAAGCAGGATCATTTTATTGATACAAGGAAAAGTAAAAAAACTCCAAAAATAAAAGAAAAACACTTTTAAAGATTTTTACATTAAAACAATTTGTAGGCAATTATTTCCTTCTGCAAAATGGCTCCTTTAACTAACTGAGAAGACTTAAAGTCCAATTTCCACCTTTCCTTAGCTGCATAATAAGATATGTTTCTTCATCAAGATTTTCTGTATTGCTTGAACATCACGGTTACCTAAAACAGGGGGTTAGGGTTTTTCTTTTTTTTTTTTTTTTTCTTTAATTTTTGGTTTCTTTGTATTTTAACAGCCTTAGCTGTATGCCCAAAGCATGCTGCAGATCACAGAGACAGAGATGTGACCAAATTTGCCTCTGGCTCCTTGAAAGTATTCAAGAAAACTTGAGGTGCTGCAGCATAGCCTGGAAGTTCTTCCTTTTCCAACATCCCCGTGAGTAAAACCCCTGCAGGATGGCACAAGAGCAGCCAGCACTGCAGCTTTCCCTGTGCTCACATCCTGTGACACAGTTAGTTCTCTGTTTTTCAAACATCGTTTGGGAGCTGTGGGTCTTTGCCATGACCTTGTGAAAAGTGTGGTGCAGACCAGGACAGTGCTGGGTTCAATTTGGGTCCACACTCTCTGGATGACCAACCTTGGACATTAAGGATCTGGAAACTACCTTACACAGGACTTAAATATAAATTAGGAAAATGGTCTTGAAGAAAATATCTTTCACAAGTACCGTTCCAGAGGAAGGCTTGTGTGGGAAAACCTCAAGATGAAATTCTGGATGTGCACTCTGCATGGAGCAATCCCATGAGAAACTTGAGCTATGGTTAGTATTCAAATATAAACTCCTTTTACACATAAAGGACCGGCCACAGTGCATTTAATTTCCCTGCATAACCCAGAAAATATTATACAGAATAATCTGAAGGCAAAGGCAATGCAGTACAAAGAACAAATGGACACTGTGAAAAACATAATTAAAAATACTGTGATGCTAAAGCAGCAAGCAGTATAGAATTAAAGTTTGTTACCTTTAATGCCAAAGCAAGCCTGGCATATTACAGGTATTACCCTACTCACTGCAGCACAAACAGTTCTTGTTTCATAAGCATATCATTATCACAAGAATTTACTCTTGTAAAATCTTGCACCTTTGGGGAAAAGGGTTTTAAGTTACTTTCCATAAAGACTCTGCAGAAAAAAAAATGCAGATAATGGTATGAATACCAATTAAGTGATAAACTCTGAAGCTAGTGTAAATATAGAATGAAGAAATCTGAGACACTAATTAGTATCTGAGTATCAGGTAGTGCTGAATTCTGAGGGTCGGTATTACCCAAACAAGGCAATGTATCTGATGTGCTGCATAATGAGTTTTCTGAAGTACAGATCATGGACAGAGATGACAACTAAAAACTATAGGCCAAGAACATATGGTAAAATGAAAACAGGCTTTAAGTAAAAAACTCCACTTTACATAGAATTTTTTCTAGATAATTACTACTAGTCTCTTAAGGTGGCAGTTATTCCAGCTGCAGATAAGGACTCAGAAAGACCCTTCCAGGCAGAGGAGAGAACAGCAGCCTGACAATGAGGATATCACTGGAGACAGGCATGGATTTCCAGACAATTACCAAAGCCAGCTTTGTTACAAATTGCTCCCACAGACATGGCCTGTGTGCTATCAGCAAACATCTGCAAGCCTACTCACTGTGCTCCTGTGCTGATAAAAATGAGCCAAGTTCTCACAGTCACCCATGCTTGACAAATTACAAAAAACCCAAAACACAGCTTTTATCTGGCAGATCCACATTATTGGCTGGAGAGGTCATTACAGAAAGAACTGGTCTGAGAAACCAGATATTGCCAGGTCAGCAAGAAGCCAATGAGCTGACAGATATCCAGACTTTCATTTGTGCCCTTCCTCAGAGTTACTCCTTTTCCAATTAAAACATTAATCTTCAGAGTGTCATAAAGTGAAAGGCTATGTGTGTGTGTATGGGTGCATTTATATATGTAAAATAGTAGATTTTATATGAAGTGATCCAAAGCATACTAAATGGTCATTCTGCAGTATTAACCTCATAGATCAATCATCAGCAAATTGTTTTCTTTATTCAGGTGCAGATGAAAAAAGGAAAACCTCAGAATGTTTCATATCAACAATTATTTCTATACAAGGAGTGTTTTTAAACTGATAATTAATAGCATCCTATTATAGTGTAATTTAGTTGGTTAATCAAGCTATTGATTTTTTTTCCTTTGTTTTTGGTTTGGGTTTTGTTTCTTTATAGACACAGATGTATAGTACAGCCATGTACTTTATATACATATTCTTGTCAGTAAAATTTGAATGCAAAAAAGAGGTGAAGACCATGAAGTGCATTAAAATTACAGTCTGTTCTCATCTATCACTCTACCTAAAACTTGACATTTTGGTGGATAACTTCATTACTTAGGGAACACATACATGCTGCTTATCTCTAGCTCTTGGAAGAGAATTTCAAGGATGTGAATGCAAGATGAAAGTTGGTCATTAGTATCCACACACATTTGCAGTAGGACAATAGGGGTAATTTAGGTCATTAATGACATTAGATACCTTTCTGTTTTGCACTGGAAATGCAGTGCTAGGTTCTGTGCTTGCACCCACAAATCAAAACACTAGTGTTGTGCTCTTTGCCACACTTACCAGGGTTTTTTTGCTATGAATCTTCTGAGAGAAGCAGAGGTTGCCTTTGCTACACTAATTTATCAAGCTGTGGGCTCTGCAGGTGAGATTCTTTCCCTAAAGCACAGCAAGGATGCGTAGGAATTGTGCTTTTGTGAAGCTTAGAAAGGTAACTTCACACCCTGTGTGTGATGCTCAGTAAATACACCCAAAATCAGGAGTGTGTTTTCTTTGGCTTTAAATCAATTAGTCACAGAGGGTAAAACATGTCTGTCCCCTGCACTGGGGCTGTTCTTACCCTCACAGCACGAGCCCCACCTGGCTCTGCATCAAGGCTCACTCCCCCTCTCCGTCCCACAGCTCCTCTGGCCATTTCTGGGAGTGCAAGAAGCTTGAATCAGCAGAAAGAGGAGGCAGAAATTTAATGAGCTCTAGGACCAAGCCTGCCATAAGGAGAGTTTTACATAGTTTTTTACACCTCAGATAATGTTCCTCAGTGGAACTGTAGGTCGGTACAAGCAGGCAGAATGTTTAGCTCTCAGAGCCACAAACCAATCACTTTGGAAAGCTGTTGATACTCACTCATACCCCATGCAAAAAACCCTGGTTTGGTTCTGATTTGTACTGTAAATCTTACTTCCCAGAGGCAGTGCTTTGCCCTTGCTTACAGCAAGAGAATTGAAGAGGCACTCTATTGAAATGAGTAGCTTAGATTTTGTGATTTAAAGAAGAGTAAAACTCTTCTGGCAGTCATCTGAAGAATAAATCCTGTTCCTTGCATTTACAAAATTGCTCATAGATTCACTGTATCTCAGAGTATTCCAGAGATGTGGCAAGAGTATTCCAAAATGTGCAAGTATTCTCAGAGTATTCCAAGATGTGCAAACGCTGCTGGTGCTTACACCCAAGGATCATTATGTAACAACTTGCAAGAGCATTCCTGGTTCATGATACCAGTAAGAAATCACAGATGTAATTTTGGACTAGATAACCTTTAAAGATCCCCTACAACCCAATGTATTCTATGATTCAAAATAAGCAATACAAGCAAAGCCAGTAAAGCACTGATGCCTTAAGATTTTAATTTTTATATTTTTCAAATCCTATACTGCACTAGTGCTCGGCTCTGAACTCCATACAAATTGTAGTTAACTGTCTTCACATTTTGGTCAGACAAAACAATCCCTCTGGGCCTGTGATCCAAGGACACACCACAGCCTCAGGACACACCACAGCCTCAGGCCCCAAAAAGTAGAAACAAAAGTGAGTTGGGGGGCAGCAAACTGGGGGTAAATGACTTCATTACCTGAAGCTGTAATTGGAGGATTAACCCCTGATGTGTCAATGGACCAAATTTATAATTGTGGGAAAAACTTGTGCCCATTGTCCATCCTGGGTGCAGCCTCTGGGAGGCTCCTGGCTGCCCAAGGTGTTGGAAGCTTTTAATAAATACCTGCTTTTATTCTCTTAATCTTGACCAGCCTCTGCTCCAGGTGGCCCCTCCAAGGCATCAGCAGAGGCCATGCAGTGTGAGCAGCCACACCCACGATGCAATTGCTCTCATCCAGCACTGCTGGCCAGGGTGACCACACGTGAGCAAGGCTGTCCCTCACCCGGTCCCACACCAGAACTGCACAGGTATGGTTTACACCTTCTTCACTTATGGCCACACACTGAGCTGAAGTGACTCTGCATACCCTTGCTCAAGGTAAGAACTGCACCTTGAAGGAATTGCTTTCTGAATGGCCCAAATTCTTTTCCTTCCTGGGGAGATGCACCTTGCAGACCTTGGCAGTATTTAACTGACCTCCCCATTTGCCCACGGCTTCCAAGTGAAACAGCTCGTGACAAAGCCAGCGTTTCTTGGAGTCTGCAGCATTGGCATCCTGAGAGGAAAGTGTTTTATTCTGCACAATAGCCACAGCCAATAACTGCACAGGCAAGGAAGGGCAGAGTACCTTAATCTCCTCTCCTAAACAGCTTAACTAACTATAGAAGATGCAGTGCCTTGCATTCAATAACTACTCAGTGCTTTGACTTGTTCCAGGAACACATTACAGAGACTGTCAATAAACTTTAATTAGCAATGTACTTTTAGTGGCACTGCTACAGCTTGCTGCAATGAAACATTTCTCCCAAGAATTTCTAAAGCTTTCCTAAAAGAAACCTTGACACTTAATAATGAAAGACATTTAGAGATTGTCATATAAAAACATCCATTAGGGCACTGTATTCTTCTCACTCAGACCTGGTAAGGTTACCTTGAACATGTAAGTCTCATTTAAAGTAGTCTACTTTTCTGTTAAGAAAATGAGCAATCACTGGCAAAAATCAGGTGCAGCTGACACAGTTAAACACTTTCTTTCACCTTTTAAAGAGACCACAGCAATGGCCTTACTGTCCTAAAAATAGCAAAGGAGAGGGAAACATTTAAAACGTGTGTGTGTGCACCTGCATGCACAGCCAGGCTCATTTTGCAAACGAAATGTCACGTTCTTCAATGACCTCCAGGATAACAAGCTTGAAACTGTAGCTTCAAACCTGTTTCGTGTCTATACCTTTTGACATAATTGCAATGGCATGTTGCATGTCATCCTCATGCATGAAAGTGCTGCTCCCAACACTTCTACAAAACTTTGTGATGAGCTATGATGAGGTGAAGTAAACTGTGACCTGAAACCCTGTCCCATGAGAAGGCAGAGAGAAATCTTTTACTGTATAAACATGAAAAATCTAAATATCACCTCTTTTTGTAATAAATACAGCCTCTTTTCTTCACATAACTATACATGTCTTCACTTCTCTGCCACACCTGGGCCTGGAATGAAAGTCATCAAGGACAAAGAATCCATCTACAAGTTTTATCACATTTATCTACAGCCCTATATACAACAGACATGGAGAGGGGCAGAGAGAAGCATCTCTTTTACCTGCATGTGTGTCTGTGTGTTTCCATTACAGGAGGGAACAAACCCAGCCATATTAATGACTCATTCCAACATCACAATGCACATGATTGATAGAACACTGCACACACTGTTCAGAAGGAAACTTCACCTTCATTTGCACGCAGGCAACACTCCCAGTGTGGGGCCCCAGCCTGTGGGTTCAATACACCACAGCTCTAGCCTCAAGCAAGGTGTTATTTACTTTCTGCTTTTCATTCATCTCCAATGTTTGGAACAATCCTGTGCTGTTTTTACACCTGACTTTCTAGAACTTCCTACACTAAACTTTGCAACGAGATAAACGTGCAATGCTACAAAGAGTATTTTGATCTGCACATTATTTCTTTCTGTCCTCCCTTTTCCTCCCAGAAATGCTGTATTGACATACATGAAGAAGCAAAGTGACACCAAGGCCCTGAGGTGAGTCCCACACCTGCAGGAGTGTGCACATTACCTGAGAGATGTTGGATCAAGCTGCTCAAACTCAAACCCGCCCCTTGCTGAGCCAACTTGCTGTGACCCCAAACAACTCCTCTCACTGATGCAAGAATAACAAAATACCAGTGGAAATCATTTGGAGCTCCTCAAAGCTCTGATGTAGGTGGCCCTTGGGGAGAACTGTGAACAGGAGAACTGCAAAGAGCAGGACCAGTGCTATGCAGTTCTGTGTGGTTATTCAGATTAATCACAGTCTAGTCCAGTGGACCCAAGGTCCAAACAAACTCATTATTTTTAAGCTAGGGAGTCTTCAGGTGTGCCACATTTTTGAGCCTGGGATTAGTTTATGAGACAAAACGATTTTTAGTGCTATGATGCAGAAGCCATTCTAGTCTGCTAACTACCTGAAACACCAAGATCAATTTTGAGAGTAAAACATCAATTACCTCACTTACTGAGACAGGATAAGCAGCAATTAAAAGGGTAGGGAATGCTGCTGTGCATGAGGTTACTTGTCTGGTGTTTCAGTATATCACAGCAATTGTTTTGATTTCTAATTGTGTCTAGAGACTGGAATTCAGGCCCTTTACACCTCAGCATGCGTATTCTGAGACAGGGGTGTCTCACTGCTTAGATAAAAACTCCTGATGTGTCTCAAGCAGGCACACACAATTACAAATAACAATTAATTTCCATTGTGAAATGATACTTTTGCTTAAGAATTATGACCTGGGCTCAGCTACACTGTAATACCCATTACAGACAAATAAGTCTAAACTATGGCATTTCTGGTATTTAACACCCACCCTTACATTAAGAAATAAATCCTGCAGGAACTGAGAAGCTCTAGAGAAAACACAGCCTTTGTCTTGCATCTGCTGCATGACATGAAGGTCTCTCAAGTTTGGAAGTTTAGGAAGGCCATGGGATATTCCTGAAAGCCTGGAAAGAGCAAGTGAGTGTCCAACACAGGAGAGACACAAAGAGCTGCTGTTTCCTCATGCCAAGCAGCACTGACAAACTGGGCACAGGTCAGAGAGCATCACACAGTCCAGAGACAGCAAAACCTTATTTAAGTGACCAAACAAGCAGCTGAACAGGTATCCTTCCATACCTAGAGCTGGGTACAAACCCTGTGATGGAGACAGCCCTTCATCACATTTGCCAGATCATCAAAAGCAATGGAAAGCTCTGCAGGGATGTTCTGCTCAGTAATGCCCTGACAGTTTCTCTAAACTCCTCCAGCTGCTGAGCTGCTGCTGGGATGGGTTTTTCAGGGACCTGAGCTGTCCAAGCAATCCAGGCACCTGACTCAGGTTCCCAGAACCTGCAGCAGCCAATTGCCACTGCACAGTGAGAGAGCTGGAGATCCCAAGTCACAGAGATTCAGTGGCTCTAAAGCATCCACATGGTCAAGCTCTTTAAATAAAGCTCCATTTTTAAAAATGTAAAAAAAAAAAAATCCTCCCATTCTAAATAAAGACAAAAATCCATTCTACAACATCAGACTTTCCACAAATTGGTTATTTTTTTTTTCTTTTTTTTTTTTTTCTTTTTCCCCTTTTCCCCAGTCTGAGCTCTCACTGTACCTCTGTCTGGTTGTTGGTGAAGATAAAGACCTCTTGTAAAAATGGGAAACCTCCTTCTAGGCTGTACCCTTGGCAAGTGTGCAGCAGTGTGACAGGTTACAGATGCAGACTGGCAAGAGAGCCACACTTCTCGCTCAGTGCATGCTGCCCATGCTAGGAAGGAGCAATAATTCATTAAAATGACTGCACAGCATTCTTTACTAAATAAAGCCAGACTAAAAATACATCATGGAGATGTCTTGTTGGTTGTTTTATTTATTTTTTTTCCCCAAAGCCTTTCATTTGATTCCTGAAACACTGTAATTCATATGTGTACATTTAGCAACCTGGAGACTTGGGATTAATAACACTGCAAAGAGGGGGAAAAAGCCACCAAGCAACTTTCACCTGTCCAAATCTGAAAGGTATCAATCATGAGAATTCTTTCTACCTAAAAGGAATTAAAAAAACCCTTGATTATATAAAAACAACAATTTGTGAGCATCTATTAAACAGATTTCTTTTCTTTTCCTGCATATTTTATAGTGGCTCTCAGTGCTGCTCAATTCCTGGAGCTGAATCTCCTGAGTAAGCACTATTTGACTATATCTTAGAGTGTGTGTGTGTGTGGTTTGCATTCTAAGGCTAGGGCCAACATTGATTTTATTTCCTCTTAGTATTTTATAGTTATTAGACTGCAACGAATTTTTCCTAAGTCAAGTATGGATTTAAATATGGAAGCCAAGAAGGAAAGGTACTGCATCTGTACTATGCCATAAATTTAGTATATTTGTGATTTTTTTAAATTAATTTTTTTACTGTTAGAGGGAGATGACTGTGTGCTTAGTTTATGTAGCAGCTCCTCTGGAAAGCCAAGGGAGACTCTGAAGCACTGGAAACAGCCATGGAGTGCTGGTCTGGCCTCACCTTGCACCTCACCAGTTTTTTTCTCCTTGCTTTACAAGGAACAGTGTTGCCACCATCTGTCTTTAGGAGAAAAGAAACTGAAAACACCCAGAGAAAAACCCAAAACCAAACCAAACCAATTCCAAAACCAAACCTACCGAGAAAGAAAGAAAGAAAAAAGGGGAAATGTTTTTCTCAAAGCAAGTCAAGAGCATAAGTGAAATGGGAGACAGGGGTGTGGGAAAGGATTGATATCCATAGGGTTTATAATAGAAAATGGATTGAGTGAAACACAGCAAAAAGCAAGGAGTTTGTCTGCATTTTGCATAGCTTTGCTATCATTATCTAAATATCCATCTCCATGAGAAATAAGACAAACTTGGCATTTCACACGGATGACAATGGGGAAGGAAGACAAGTCACTTTTGGTTGTATTTGATAGTTCTGAACTAATTATATAAGAAATATGGCTAAAATCACTCCTTTTTGAGAAGAAAATAAGTTCAGTGGCTATCTAGGTATTAGAAAAAAAATCAAAAAGGTTTCATACATTCTTGTTGTACATGTCATGTTCCAGCTTCAGTAATGTGGAATGTCTGGGGCCCAGAGAACAAGAGAAGAATTCTTCATTACCAGGTTATATAAAATCCCTCTGTGATGTCTGGAATTATTTTCTAAAAATGAAAAAGAACACTGCTGTCCATTTTCACTGCATTTTACTCCTTGTAGTGCTCAATAACCGAGTTTCAAAACCCATTTTTCCTCTGTCGTTCAGAAGCAAGGAGGAGCACGTGAATAGTGATTGCCAGAGAGGTGAGAAATTCCCCTTCCTGTGAGCCTTGCCAGTCAGCTCTTACTAAGCTGAACAACCCCACACAGGATCAGGATAGCACAGACTAAATCTTCCTAAAAGCAGTGAACAGTCTCCTGAATGGATGCTGGCACCCTGTCCCTTCCAACAGGAACTGAGCCGATTTTAGGTGGAATATCAAGCACTGTGTTCCAGCAGAGCTGCAGTCCCTTTCAGCCTGGCACCAAGGGCTTGAAGCGAGGTCTTTCCTCCCCTAATGAGCACTCTCAGCTCACACATCCCAGGGCAGTCAGAGCTCCTCAGTCCATCCCCAGAGCGGCACCAAACCCACAGCAGCTCATGCCAACTCCCCTCCCTGCTCCGGCAGCCCTCAGCTGAGAAATGCCACATGCATGGCTCCAATGAGATGGAAGAAAAGAGCACAGAACATTTCAAATATTAATGCATTATTGCTGACAAGCTTGACACGATGTTCTGGCATTTACAGGTGTCAAAAAGCTGATATTCTTCCCCTGTGACTGCCAGTAAAATATAGCCACGTATATGCTGCAATATGCTATTATCATGCACAACACCAGTGGAAAAAGATCTCTTAACCATCTATGTTTAGGTCTAAGGGCATCCCACAATACAAATGAATAGTGCAAAACCCCACAGATATGTAGCAAAGTGTATTGAGCTTAAGAATCAGGCCCTGTTTCAACATGAGAGCAATTCTGCTGTTAAATACCAAAAAAACTGGACCACCAGTCAACAACCCTTCCCAGTGGTACCCAGCTGTACCTGACACTTGGCCTCAGCTGTGAAAGAAACAAGCAGGATGCCAGCAGAACTGAGGATCACCATGATGACTTTTATTGCTCTGGAAATATTTAAAAATAAATGATAAATAAAAACCAACCCTTTCTTTTTTTACCTTACAGGAGTCTGTATTTAAGAGACAAATGTGGCAAATCATAGGAGGGGAAAAAAAGAGGGAACATTCTGCTTTCCTTTAATATCTAGATCATGTTAATTGATCCCAGTAGAGTCCCTCATTGCCAGACTACTGCAATTAGCTCACCGATTTCTGTATTTGTATGATCCTGCTTCTGCTAATTACAGATGAAACAATCCTTTGGAGGAGGTTAAAATTCCCCTCTCTTTTCCTGGGGAAAAGCATTAACACCTTTTCAAATACTTGCAAGTTTGTAAGACCTTCCAGGGTCACCATTTGCATTATAAGTTTTAGTTCAAGAGTACAACTTAGAAATTAGCAAAGGCAATGACACTGAGCGAGGCACATAGAGGCAGCAGCACCTTGTCACTGCAGTTCCATGGAACAACCAGATTCCCTGGAAAAAGCATGGTTCCTCACCTGCCCAGTCCTATCTGCCATGAACTAAGTTTTAGCTGTTTGTGAAAAATGAAAAGTAAGGGGAAAAAACCAAAACACCGCCATAAAACCCACAAAAAAAACCCTTAAAAAGTGTGTGACAGAGGCCCTAAGATACTTCATTGCAGGTACCACAAACAATCACAGAATCCCAGAATGATTTGGGTGGGAAGGGACCTCAAAGATCACCCAGTGCCACCCCTGCCATGGCAGAGACACCTTCCACTGTGCCAGGCTGCTCCAAGCCCTGTCCAGCCTGGCCTTGGGCACTGCCAGGGATCCAGGGGCAGCCCCAGCTGCTCTGGCACCCTGTGCCAGGGCCTGCCCACCCTCCCAGGGAACAATTTCTTTCTAAAATCCAACCTAGCTCTGCCCTCTGACTGTTTGAAGCCATTCCTGCTTGTGCTGTCCCTGTTCAGGACTGTCTGTGAGGATTTACAGACACCTATGGAATGATGTTAAACTGCTGACAGCCAAGTTGAGCATTTACAGAAGTTCCGCTGTTTTGAGGATACCATGTTGTAAATTCACAGATGACTGGTGGCATCTAACAACTTATATGAGAGAAAAAAAAAAAAATTAAAAAAAAACCATTGCTGGAGTCAGTTTGTTTAGAGCAATGCCTTCAGGCTACTCATTACTACTTCAGTCTTAACAAAGTGTCTTCATTTTGCATAATATTGAGGTGTTTTGCGTTTTTGCCTCAAATAACCGCAGTAATCTCAAAGACAGGAAGGAAAATATCTGAACCCTTTCACTTAGACTTTACAGAATTATTCATAGCAGCTTGCAAGTCTACTGGGATTATTCAAAACTTGAAAAGAAACCCAATATTTCTATTCTAATATTGCATGTACAGCTCTCCAGCAATTATAAAACACACTGCTCAGTACTTTCTTTAACATAGGCTGGCTTGAAATTAATTGTTCTGGAAAGAAGTAAGTAGATCTCATTTACTGCTGGAACACAACTTGAATACAGTTTTCATGTATTAAAATTATTCCCTGGTGGCTAAAAGGAATGAGCAAAGTCTCAGAGAAGGCAAGGGTTTGTTCCACAGCAATTAGCTACCATCACAGAGTCTGAAGTTGCCTTCTCTTTATTAGTACTCCTATGATGGGAGGTTAAAGTGAACTGTTAACACTTCACACAATCAAAAATAGGTTTAGAAAATACACACTCTACCAGGCCACTCCTCACAGACAGAGATGCTGTTAGCACCCAGGATGGTGGTATTACATTCACAACTTGGTCAAATTATATTTTGGTTACACTTCAGTATTTTTAAAGGAAAAAAACCCTGAAGAACATGAATTTTATTTTCTACTTGCAACGAAACAGAAAGATGCAGTCTTTGTTGTCAGCTCACTTAACCAGCCTGAAAACCATTTCAGGCTTATTGATCACTTATTAATTTAGTATTTAATTAATTTTTTCTATTGAAAACAAACACTCTGGAATACTCAGATCCTGTAGGATAAATAATCTCCTTAATTTCATCCCTGCATTCACATTGTAACCGTGGTAGGAGTCTTGTTTGTTTTGTCCCCACAGGTATGATCAACATTAGGGGAGGAAGAAGAAAAGCCCCCCACAAACACTGGCTGATCATCTCCCCACAACAGTAAGAAAATGACACTGCACTGAAAGGGAAACAGAAGATGTGAGCTGCAGCCTTGAAGTGCTGGCTTGTCTACAGCAGGGCAGTAGGCTGAGGTGGCAGGACAATTCCTGCTCACACGTGCCCAGCTGGATGCTCCAGCGAGGCATGCAGAGCTCCTAATCTCTCACAACAGTTGGTACCAGCACTCGAACAGGAACAGGAATATTTTAGTTTGCTTGCTCGTTGCTTAAGTAGTTGTCTCCAAGCTTCTCTGCCTCAATAAAGGAAAAGATGAAAAAAAAAGAGGAAAAAAAAAAAAAGGAAAAGATAAAAAAAGCAGAAAAAAAAGGAGGGAAAAAAAAAGAATATAAAAAAGGAGAAAAGAAAAGGGGGGAAAAAAAGAAACAAAAGGGGGGAAAAAAAGAAACAAAAGGGGGGAAAAAAAGAAACAAAAGGGGGGAAAAAAAGAAACAAAAGGGGGGAAAAAAAGAAACAAAAGGGGGGAAAAAAAGAAACAAAAGGGGGGAAAAAAGAAACAAAAGGGGGGAAAAAAGAAACAAAAGGGGGGAAAAAAGAAACAAAAGGGGGGAAAAAAGAAACAAAAGGGGGGAAAAAAGAAACAAAAGGGGGGAAAAAAGAAACAAAAGGGGGGAAAAAAGAAACAAAAGGGGGGAAAAAAGAAACAAAAGGGGGGAAAAAAGAAACAAAAGGGGGGAAAAAAGAAACAAAAGGGGGGAAAAAAGAAACAAAAGGGGGGAAAAAAGAAACAAAAGGGGGGAAAAAAGAAACAAAAGGGGGGAAAAAAGAAACAAAAGGGGGGAAAAAAGAAACAAAAGGGGGGAAAAAAGAAACAAAAGGGGGGAAAAAAGAAACAAAAGGGGGGAAAAAAAGAAACAAAAGGGGGGAAAAAAAGAAACAAAAGGGGGGAAAAAAGAAACAAAAGGGGGGAAAAAAGAAACAAAAGGGGGGAAAAAAGAAACAAAAGGGGGGAAAAAAGAAACAAAAGGGGGGAAAAAAGAAACAAAAGGGGGGAAAAAAGAAACAAAAGGGGGGAAAAAAAGAAACAAAAGGGGGGAAAAAAAGAAACAAAAGGGGGGAAAAAAGAAACAAAAGGGGGGAAAAAAGAAACAAAAGGGGGGAAAAAAGAAACAAAAGGGGGGAAAAAAGAAACAAAAGGGGGGAAAAAAGAAACAAAAGGGGGGAAAAAAAGAAACAAAAGGGGGGAAAAAAGAAACAAAAGGGGGGAAAAAAGAAACAAAAGGGGGGAAAAAAGAAACAAAAGGGGGGAAAAAAAAAAAAAAAGGGGGGAAAAAAAGAAACAAAAGGGGGGAAAAAAGAAACAAAAGGGGGGAAAAAAGAAACAAAAGGGGGGAAAAAAAGAAACAAAAGGGGGGAAAAAAAGAAACAAAAGGGGGGAAAAAAACAAAAGGGGAAAAAAAAAGAAACAAAAGGCAAAAAAAAAAGAAACAAAAGGCCAAAAAAAAAGAAACAAAAGGGGGCGAAAACATAAAAACAGAGAAAAAAATCCCAGCAATAACAACAAAGTGATTTTTTTCATGAAAATCCTCTACATTTGCATGTAGAAATAAAGCCAGGTTCTACTGAAGAGTCTCAAGTTCTCAAGAACTTGAAGAATTTCAAGTGTCAAAACCTCAGTCCAATTTATGCACTTGTGTCTGAAAAGTGGCACATTTCTACAGCTGAAACATTAAAATCCTCATCCAGAACTGGAAGTAAAGCAGCCAGTGATCTGCAGAAGGCAAACAGATGGGTTCAGGTGCTTCCTCGGTGGGAGGCAGCCATCCATTTCCCCTGGGATTGCCCAAAGCCCACAAACAACAGCCCTTGGACACCTTGAATGCTGAGCATTTATCCCCTCCAACAAAAACAAATGATTGAGAAATTCTGCTGACAAAGGATAAGGTGAAAAAGCCAGTCACGGCTCCTCTGCAGCTCCCAGTGCCCCAGGGAGATGCAGGAGAGCAGGACACACCTTCCTTAAACAGCCACTGCCAAAGGGGTCCTGCATGGACCCTGCAGCCTCCTGACATCCTCCACACAAAGCTGGGCCTTAAAGGGTCAAGCCAACAGCAAAGTCGTGTCAAAATGACAATGAGCAGGCTCATAGAGAGAAACTTCATGATAAAAATTAATTTAAAAATTAAATCAGTTTAAAAGTAATAGTAGAGAAGTCAACACCTTAATAAGAACTGAAAGACTTAGTTCTTAATGTGACAGATGCTGTATTTTGGAAGGGATTCAGGTTGGTTTTATAAGAAGCAGATGACCAATGCCTCTAAACTGTAGCCACAGGTCTGGCTGTACTTATATTAACAAAAATCCATTCTTCCTCCAATCAACCCTTAACACTGACCAGACTGAAATTAGTAACCATAGGCAAACATGGGCAGAAGTTAACTAAATTTGAATTCTCCACAGGTCTGTTGGAAGTATTATTTTTCCCATCAGGTCTTTAGGCCTTTCAAAAACCAAACTGAATTGCAGCACAGGTGGCTGGTGGCTCACAACCCAGCAATGGTCCTTTCTCCTCGTGGCCAACAGCGGTGGCCAGTGTTCAAACGTCCACAGTTAACTGGAGATCTCGCACACATCTTAATATTCATAGTTGGCTTTGATTAAAGACACGGTTTCACATGAATTTAAGGATTACCTTTTGCAAGCCAGCCAAGTTGCAGTGTTTGAGTGCCACTTAACGTGGTGTTTAATCAGGAAAACGACTGCGGCGCTGCCCGATGAGGCTGCCTCCACTGCTGCCTGCTCAATTTTTCCCCATAATTGCAGGATATACTTTATTGTGACAGGGGCCCAAGCAGTGGAATTCCAATATGCTATCCATCAGGTTCTCCATTATTGGATTAGCTGGATGTGGCATCATTACCGCTGCACTTTCATGCCTATCATTGATCGTGGCGTTCCTTCTATTTCACAATTAATGCAAGTCAGCTGGATTGATCAATCTTCTGATGAGTTTGAGCCACAGTCAATATATTCTTATGGCTCTGTGCTACTGATCTGTATGTTTTATAGCTGTGCCTAAGGATTTGTCATTCTGGCTACACATTTTCTTGGTGTTTTTTTTTTTTTAATTTTTCTTTAGATACTCCTGCTCCCACCTTGCTGCCTAAACCACAAAGTGCTTATGAATGACTCACGTCGCATGAAAAAAAAGAGGGGGTAACTAAATTCATCACTGGAAAGAATTTGCTTTAAAAAAAAAATAAATAAGTCACACTCTTGAGCTGGCTCAGCAGCAGCCAGTCTGAAAGCTGAATGCTGAAAACACTGAGCTTCCAAGGAATTGCAGAGATTTCATACGAGTGCAAGAACTTTCATTCCTTGCTTACACTGACAGCAGGTTTGTGAAATGTGAGGATACGTTAACAACTTGATTGTTACTGTCTTTCTAACACCGTGATAGCTCTAATTGCTTTTTAAACCTTACTCTTCTTTCAGAGGGTAAAGAAGTGTGCAGGATAACCTCTTGACACTGAGAGGGAGAATGAAATAATGGGGCATCAGTAAAAACAGTGAACCACAAAATTTGCTTAACACCATTCTTCTGCTAACCCTGTGTCACAAACTTTGCTATCCATTTTTGAAAATTTTCTTTACAGAAGCGAATGCAGTTACAGTCATTTTCTAATAAAAGACAGATTATATATAAAAGTACAATAATATACTTCTGAATATTCTTTGTAAATGTGTCTTTTGTCCCCCTGCTACAGAACATACCCAGACCAATGCCTATACTTTTTAATGTCCGTAAAAATAATGTGATTTGGAAAAAAAAAAACAAAAAACAAACAAAAAAAAAAACCCACAGCAAACCAGAAAAACCCAAACAAAAAGTGACCAAACACAAACCAAAGTAAACTAACCTGAATCTTGAAAGAGTAATGTTAATGCTGCTTCACTGTTACAGTTCCATTTCCATCCATCTACATCCCAGCCTGATGTCCATTATAAGAAGCCTCAATTAACAGAAGACACCAAATTTAAATATAAGAAAATGAACTGAAAGTTGGACAAAGAGTAAAGTACCTTAATTAATACATTCAAATTAGAGTTTGGACTTTCTGGACTGGTTTCCATACACAGTGCCCTCATTAAATGAAGAATAATTGTTTTTTTCATCACTCTCATCTGGTTGCCAATGCCAGGACTGGTAAGAAGTACAAGGTATTAGCAGTGACAATTAAAGTGCAATTTTGTGACAGTGATGCCACATTTTTAAATACCTTGTTTTGTCTTGCAGAATCTAGATCTATGGGTAAAAGCCATTTATAACTGAAGTTTTTTTACAATTTATTTAAATTCAAAAAGCAAAACAACCCCTGAACCAATTTTTCTCTAAGTCCTGAAAATACCACCAGCACAGGAAGAAAAAGAAACACACTGTCTGACAGGTGGAAATGCTCTGTTAAATATAGAATGAGTTTTATTCAAAGCAAGCAATGTGTTCCCCTTAAACATCCTGGCTTTGAAGACAGCAGGCATTTCACACTGTCCATACATAATTCAGTCCCACTGAAAGGCCTCCACCTAAAGGATTTTCCATTACATTCCTAGGCAATTTGGAATAGAAAAGACAAAACTTGTGCCTTAAACAGGGATAATATAATACATCGAGCTGTTACAGAGCTTTCAAGAGCACTTTGAAAACCAAGGAGCAGCCCTTTCCCACCAGGGCCAGGCAGACCAGGATCACTGCTGCAATCACTGGTTTTCTCCATCTGGAATAACATGAACCAAGAAACATGCCAAATCATTTGAAGTCTATTTAAGTCTTCAATTAGTTCATGAATCTATATTTAGGCTGCCTACATATATGGCCTGGATTTGGAAATGCAGAGAACAGCAAATCTTAGCAAATCACTGTACCTAAAAGTGCTCACATCTTTCAGGAATCAGGCCATTATATTTAGATGCCTAATTATGGGTACGAGATTTGAACAAACTTAGCCTAGAGAATTTTAGCCTAAATAGGTGCATATGACATCACAAAGGTTTTGAAGTTGCTCTGAGATATGATACACCATGGCAGAGAGCTCATATTCATGTAAAAGTGAAAAAAACCCCATCTGGTAATTATACATATATTACAATTTAATATATTGGGCATTTATGGAGGAAAAAAATCCCTATTTTATTTCTGTTAAAAAGACTACAGTATTTCAGGTGCAAAGGGAAACAAATTAACATTCTTTTTAATCTTGTTACCAGAAGATACAAGCTAAGCACAGAAAGTTTTCTGTTCCAGGAAAGTTGGCATTGAGGTATCAAATAAAGACAACTCTGAAAATAAGGTAATAATTATTCTTAGTGTGCAAATAATTTTTAATTTATCAGATATTTGGGGTTTTATTTTACATCACACCATATTTCAAAGGATATTGGAAAGCAATCCCAACTCTTGCAACTAAAAGATTGATAATGAATTTTTAAATTGTAACTACAAGTCCACTCTTAGAGGAATTTTTTTTTTGTTTTTGTTTTTTTTGTTTTGCTTTTGTTGTATTATCAAGAGGGAATCATCTGTTTTCATTTTTTTTTTCCTATATAGTCACCAAATTACTCAGTCTGCTGGGAAATATGGATACTAAAATATTTTGGTTCTGACACTGGTGTAGCCTGTTGGAGCCTCATCAGACTTTCAAACAATCTTCTGCTTTTCTGAACTGATTCCCTGTCTAAGAAGTGATGGCTACACTTTGACCTGATGGTTCTGCAGAGATCCCTGCAGCTTTGCTCCCACAGAAAACTCAACTTGATGAAACTCTCCATGAGCACCAGGGGAGGCTGAGCCCAACTCCTCCCACAGACACAAAAATCACTGAGGTCAGGTGGGCTCTAAAAACAGAGCAGGAATGCAAAACTGGTGTGTCTTTCTCTGCTGCTGTCTGTATTTTTGTGGATCACTAATGCAAATGTATTTATGGTCTCAGGAACTTAACAAGAAAAAAAAAAAAAAGAGTCAAACAGAATACTAAATTTTTTATATTGCTGTGATTTACCCTGTTTGGGATGTGTTTGCCCAGTAAAACAGGGAAAGGCACCAGGAATTTAGATGGATGTGAATTCAAAGTAATTTCCAGGAAATGTTGCATGGCTGCACAAAGTAAAATTCCATCCTCAATTACTTGACACCTGTAAAAACCCCTAACAATAAACAGTTTATATATCCATAAATCCTGAATTGTCTTTTACAGTAAATGGAATGAACCAAATATTTTTGCTTTCAAATATCAATTTGCTTTGATTTTGTATGGAAATCACAGAAAAAGAACACTGCAGGCATTATATACAAAAAAACCAATCCCCTGCCTGGGCCTAATCTTGTGGATTTTTAGTTCTTGCATGGGCAAAAGGCAGAGTGAGAATGCACACACAGGCAGGCAGTGAGGCACAGCTCAGACAACAGGATACACACACTCACCTTCTGTTTCTACCTTCTCAAATAAATGTTCATTACTTTTCCAAGGGAAATGACAAGTAATTTATGAGGTAATACACATAAATGCTCCAAGCATGAGAAAACACAGCTTTCAAATAATGCAAAGAAACTTATGTCTCTGAGGATTTTAAAGGTATTGCCAGGTTCTCTGGTGCAGAGGTATAGTATAAATACTATAAAATGCAGTAGAAAGCATTAAGCAACACACACTTTCTGCTGAATTATAGATGTAATCAAAATGAGCAAACACACAACATCACTCTTCACCATGCTTGTCTTCCTAGAGAATTTAAGCTGAAGCTCCAGCTTTTGTGTTCCCTGGGTTTTATGCCCCCTCCATTGTTTACCTAAGAGATTCTGAGTTTCATAACATGTCATAGCACATCATAAAAAAGCTATAAACCTGGATGTTTCTCTTGAAAGTCATAGATCAAGTTTCCACCAACACCAGCCCCAGGAACCGATTTTGATTCCAGCTTATATGTATGTTTCATTGCTTATGTTTTAACACCATTTTAAATATTTACTTAGCATCCTTCTAAAGACAGAGCCGGTGTCATTAAATCAGAAAGCAGAATTGCGTTATGGAAATTGTAATCATTACAGCTTGACCTAAAACTGCTAATGCAGGCATTTCTGTCCTCTAATTTTGCAGCCAGAGAAGCAGTTTCCTGTGGCTCACTGATCCTGACAATACTCTCAGACCAATTCCCATGATTCCCTCATCATGGGCAGATATCATTTCAACAGATGTCAAGAACAGCTAAGTGCACTTAGGCCTATTTGTTAAATTCCTAGGGGGAGGTAGATTGGCGAAATTCATCCTGTAATTAAACCGCATATTTCTTTCAAGCTGCCTCTTCCCTCTTCCCTTCATAATCCCTCTGCCTTGCATCAAATCATTTAGGCACTTATTGGCCACAATCAATACAATATGAGATCCATTAATTTAGTCCCTGGGAGGTTTGCTGGGAAGAGGCAGCCTTGCTCTGCCAGCATTCCCAGGCGTTCCTGCGAGCCCACGGAGCACCTGGAGCGGATTTACGGCAGCTCCAGCCCCTGTGCCCACAGCTCTGGGCTGCAGCCAAACCCACAGGGATGGGATGGGAATGGGGAACACTGAGTGCAGCCCCCAATGCAGCCCAGCCTGTCCCTGCATGCAGAACTGCAGCAATCAAACCCCAGCTTCCCCTGCTCAGTGCCCCTCACTGCAGAGAGAGAAATGGAACTGGAGAGGAACAACAAGGAGGGGTCTCACTGGCACAGGTGGACCTCAAACATCTTTCACCCACATCTTCTCTCTTGCCTTGTAACTTACACATCTTCCTCTTACTGAATGTGGTTGAATTTGGCTGGGATTTGGTTTTATTCTCATAAATGGATGAAAACAGCCATTAATTTTTAGAAAGAGGATATAAACAGAATTCTAAAATTAGTCTATGTTTCATTTTTAAGGATATACTGTTGCATTATGTATTTATAAGCAAATATATCAACCAGGTCCCTAACATGTAACTGTGAAACTGAGGGCTTAGAAGTGTCAACAAGAAACCATATTAAAGGCTTCATAAACCCCAAGCATGTAACACGCTGGGAAGCTATCAATATGTGCACCAAACAATGTGTCATTTGCAATTAAAATTATATTTGTATAGAAATGAGGACTAAAATTGGTACACAAACAGATTACTAATGTGGTAGGCTAACTTGGGAAGGGAAGAAAAAAATTCTAAGGCTTAATTGGATTATTTTGCTGCAACTGCAAAAACTATCTATCAGAAGAACAAAAATTCCATATATTATTATTTGCATTTAATTTTTAAAGCAGTGGACTAATTAGAAAGTATTTTTGTCCATTTCATAAAGGACACAATTTATAACTTTCAGATTAGCAAATTCTAATTTCAGTGATGTTGTCAGTTTGAGCTCATTTCCTGTGACAGCACAAGGAAAAGAGCTGTGCTGGGAAGTCTGCTCAGACCCTGGGGAGGCTGGAGCACTCGAGGACAGCTGCAGGCAGGGTGACAGGGGAGGATGGAGCTGTGGGAAAGCCCCAGCAGACCCAGCAGCACACACGTTTCAGAAGCTCTGCCATGGCCCTGGCTGGATGCACTCGTTAACTGAAATCCCTAAAGATTTTCTTCCCATCTTTTGATGCCTCAAAAAGATGCTTTTATACGTTTCAGATTCTGAGCTGCTTTAGTGTGTGGGTCTGGGCTTCACATTATGGGATGGCGAGCTCTCTGCACAGAGTGTGGAGACAAAACAATTCCTGCTCCAGCTGGGGACCAAGACCCAAGAGCACAAACAGCGTGGGCTGGAGAAAGAAAAACAAGCAGGATGGGAGTGCATGGGCTAAAGCTGGAACGGGACAATGAACTGCAAGGTGCAAATGGAGCAGAGCTGATCCCAGTGAGAGCCCCCGGGAGCGCTCGTGCATTTTGGGACCATTTTGGTTCCTCTTGGGTGCAGCCCTGGCTGGGCTCTGGTGCTGCCCAACGTGGATCCATGGAGGGGATCCTTTTAATAAATCCCTGCTTTATTCTTTAGCTCTGTCCAGCCTCTGCTCTAGGTCAGCCTCCACAAGGCATCACTTTCACTCCTGCTCCTCATGTTTCCATGGTTTAATGTATTTAAGATTTTAAAGGACCGCACCCTTTATTTTTTCATTTCTATGCTGTTTGGGGTTTTATTTTAGGGGTGTGAGTGATTGCTTTTTTAGCTAAATTGAGTGGGAAAAAACAGTGTTACTTCATAAGTTCTCAGTAGACCTGTAATAAATTATGGTTAAAACAACCACAATACATACAGGAATGTTTTCAGCTGTGGGGGTAAACAAAAAAAGTTGAAGGTACCACAAGGTCATCATTCTGTACTGCAGAAAAACTGGTAAAATCAATGAAAACAAAAAATACTTCCAGTGTTTTAAGGGATTTGCATTCCTTTACAACTTATTTTTTCTCTGTGACTAAAGGTACTTTCTAGTTTAAATTGGTAACATCAATTACAGGTTCAGCACTAAAAAAACTGGAGAAAGCACAGACAGTTATTGGTTATTTTATAACCAATAACCCTTCAAGTTTACGAGGTTAATTTGAGTTGAGTCTTGTCTTTCTAACTGGAGAGGAAAGCCCAAACCACGGCCATTTGTACTGGGGACTCTTGCCCTAACTCAGCTATTGTAAATGCAGGTGAACCCGGTGGGACGAAATGCTGATGGTCTGACTCCAGCTCAGAAGGCTGAATGATTTCTTTATTATAACTATACTATAATACATTAATATTCTATTTAAAGGAGATACTAGAACTACATACCTGTTTTCTAACTACCATATCTAACTCCTCACCACTCCTGAACCTCTCTGAGAGCCCAGCCACAGGTGGATTGGATTGGCCACCAGAATCAAACAATCCTCACCAGAATCCAACCAAGCAATCACCCCAGGTAAACAATTCTCCAAACACATTCCACATGGGAAAAACAAGGAGCAGAAATAGAAATTGTTTTCTCTTTCTTTCCTCTGTGCTCCTCTATGAAAAATCCTGAAAGAAAGAAGAATGTGCCTGCGACACTCAGAGGCAGAAATTCACTTTGGACTTTGTACCTTTGCCTTTTCAGGACACGTTTAACCAGATGATTTTCATCTTTCAACTCCACACCCTCACGAGGGACTCAGCCACCTTCTTGACTCACCTGGTGCCTGCTCTTGCTAAGAGCACAACCTGCAGCCATTGATAATCCCTCCTGAGACTTAGGTTGTTTTTTTTTTTTTTTTGTTTTTGTTTTGTTTTTTTTTTTTGTTTTTTTTTGGGGGGGGGCAGGGGGACACACTGTTTGAAAGACATCTATTCTCCACCCATCTCTAATAAACAGAATTTCACAAAGATGACTCTCATAAATGTCCTTTACTGTCCCATCAGATTAGGCATGAACCTTCTGATTCCTCAAAAAATTGTAGGAAAGACAATTCTCTCTTGCAAAAAAAAAAAAAAAAAAAAAAAAAAAAACCAAAAAAACAAACAAAAAAAACCAAAAAAAAAACAACAAAAAAAAACAACCCACAAAGAACCACCTGCTCAAAAAAGGAATACAGTGCTTACTATCAACATGGAAATATACTACCTTAACCTCACACCCCTGGAGAGCTACAATTAAGCACTCAAGAAATTAAGAAATTATTAGGAAAAATACATTATCATCCAGGCAAATAATTTTATTATATTTTTATTATATTTTAATTCATTAGAAATATTTCTAAACTCTCCCTGGGGAAAGAGTACAGTTTAAAATTGCTTACATCTTTCTTAAAAGCTGAAATAAGCTTTCCTGTTTCATCTTTCATAATCTTATTTTAAATTTTGCAAAAACTGCTGACTTGGTACTTCAAAAGAGATAATTATTCCAAATATCTTTTTTGGGAGCTATTTTTCTAGGTATGCCTAATTATTGTCTGCCCTTTTACATTTACTTCTGGATGTCATGGAGATTTGCCAACAACAACAACAAAAAAATCCAACACAAGAAAACCCACACTGGGTACACCTGCTTAATGACAATAATTAGGTTACCACTAATTCCTAGAGCTGTCACTGTAGGCTGGGCAGGCAAATAACAAAGGCAGGTAGCTTCAGATCAAAAATAATTAGTCTGAGGGTTTGGTTTTTTTTAATATTACTTTGAGGACAACAGCTTCATTCCATCTGGTTTGGCTTTTTTCCCCAGGTAGCCATTTCATAATTACAGGAGAACTGACTGAGAACTCCTCCACTTGAGGGAAACGTCTGCTTTCACATTTCCACCCTCTGAACTGCTCCTAGTTTTAGATTCCCTCATTTGTAGGAGGGCAGAGGAGGAATAAGCATTCCCCTGAGCACTCTCCCACTCAGCAGTTTGTGGGTTTGAAACTTTTTGGGATATTTTTGTGTTTGTTTACAATTTCCTGATGGATTTATTTTCCATTAAATTCTCCATTCTTCCCTTGGACACAAGTACGGATTTAGAATTTGCAAAACCTACATGTGGCATCTGTAAGATGCTTATTAAGGTGTTTCAAACTAAAAATAGATCCAACATACAAGCAAAAGGAACTAACCCAAACATGGATTCAAAGAGATCTGCCTTAGGAGTATTTCAGTTTAACATTTATTTGATTTTAATACGTTACCTCTGGTGTGAACATTTTGCATAGACAATAACTTATTCCCTAAAAATTGCCTTAGAACTACAGAAAAAGGCAAAAATAAGTCATAGAATGTGAAGTTTCAGCTCTTACAAACTTTAAGCCATTATTATGCATAACTTTTCCAGTAGAGCACCACAGATGCAACAAAAGCAATTTTGTCTCAAACTAAGCAAGGTGGTCAGGAAATTTAACAGTTAGTTAGGAAAATAAGTAAATAATTTTTAAAAAATGTTGCAAAACACTCAAGTGACACATGGTAAAAATAGCAAAAATATTGAGAAATCTAAGAGTTTTCTGTAAACACTTTATTTTATTTCATTTCAATTACCTTCTCTTCCAGCTATAATGAGGTATAACAACAACTTGGCTCTTTACAATAATTACATTCTAACTGTGTGATTGCAATAGCCTGAAGGCTTAGGCTTGGTAGCACCTACAGATTCTATTTTATAAGTATTATTAAAAGCAAATGAAGGAAAACTAGAAGAATAAGATTAGCATTATATAAAAAAAACACTGCACTAAAATACCTCATTAGGAAAATAAATAGTTTTCTCCTTAAAACAAGGAAGTATGAAGTTAAACAAGTTCCATTTCAGACTCCTAAAGAGAAGAGGTTTTGTGCTACTATTTATTTTTATTCTAACATTGCATTTCATTATAAAAGTGGACAACATACTGCCCATTTAGTGTCTTTTTGCAAAAACTGTTCAGACTTTTTTGTTTGTAGAAATCATGGTTTTTTTCCACAAAGAGAGAGTAGGAATGCTCATCCCCTGTGCCTAGGGCAGCAGCAGGACAGACACACAGACTTCATCCTGAACTCCTCAGCCTTTGCAGCTCCCAGGGACACCAGCCAGGCTTTGAAGGGTTGGTGCTCTGCTTAAAACGATCCCCACTCCCTTGCTTTTATTCCAGGAAAGCCCTTTCCATCCTCAGAATCCTTAAGGCTTCTGCTGTTTCATGTAAGATTATCCTTCCCTTCCCCTTCTGACACCAGTTTCCTTTCCTTACACTCTTCCATAACAGCTCTGCTCCCCTCTGCTTCTACAGTTCTCTGGCATTTCTGGGCAAAATCACCTCTTTAAACCTGCAGGATGCAGAGTGCACAATCACATGCAGGAGTTTCCCTGTGACAGCTCCCAGTCTGTCCTCCCAAGCAATCCATCTGTTAAGGAAACGTGCTTGACAGAGCCCTTTAATGAATGTTTTGTAAGCCAAAGCTAAAAGCCAGTTCTTCATGCTCATGCTCACCCAATCTCTACCCCACTTTCTGTGCCATCAGCCAGACTGATAATAATTCCTGTGGTAATTGCCCTCTCCCATTATCTCTGTCAGCTCCTTTTCTGCCATCAGCTTTTTCCAGGGGCTCTAAGAGGTGTCTGTCTTTGCCTTACCACTCTTTTCCCTACACATCTTATTTTTGGCCATTTATCACCTCCTAAGACATTTTCATATGACTCATGGGGTCAGCTCTGTAATGCAGACACTTGGAATTAAATCTTGTATTTGTCAAATCTCCTCATGGATATCTAACAAGGCTTCAAGTTCAAAGCAGAACTTTCTTTCTCCTATTGCCCATCAGCTTCCAGGTCCTCCTTTTTCAACTTCCCATAAATTCATCATCTTGGGCTCATGGAAAGTCTTGCAGATTTTTTCTGTGCAACATTTCTAAGATCTAGCACTTCACACCCATCTGGAGAACTTAAATTCTCACTTCATCACATCACTTTACAATTAATACAATTAACTTTTTTTTCCCTATCTTGGCTCTACTCACAATCTTTCAGATTGCTGCTGCCAGAGCACCATTGTGACATTATTGTTCAGACCATTTCAGCCACCTTTTTGCATCATCCCTCCTCTATCCCCTCAGACAGTCTTTCCACCTCTCACCTCTCTCAAGCAGCAGGATGGCACCTCTGTAAACTGAGTATTAACTCCCTTATTCCTTTAGAAAATGATATAACACTTTATAAGTGATATCAGTGGCATCACTGAAGTTATGGTGAAAGGTTATAGTATAGCCAAAGTACAGCCTGGTAACGCCTTTTTTAAAATCTGGGACACAATCCAAGATTCCACAGTTCATCATTGATCTCTCTTCTCCATCCTAACAGTCACACTTGTTCTCTTCTCACAGAATTACCTAGGTTGGAAAAGATCTCCAAGATCACCGAGTCCAACCTTTTCCCTTCTTATTTCCCATTCTTAAATTCTGAAATAGTTTAGGCTCCCCTCTCCATAGCTGAAAACATGGCACCAATTAATTTGCTTACAAGGCTGAGATTTTGGGGAAAATAGGGGAAAAAAGTACAAAAGTGTTACACTCTAAAAGCTTTAAATGTTACAGTCAGGATCATTTGTATCATTTTTGTTGACTCTTATCCTTTCTGTAATGTATTGTTTTGTCAGCTTCTAAATTACTGATTTTAATCCATCAAGCCAGGCAGGCCCACAATCAATTGAAAGGTACAAGAGAAAAAAGCTAGCTCTTAATCATTATTAGTTCTTTGTTCAAAAGAACTCTGTTTAACTTTTGATCTATGTACCTCAGACAATGCAAAATCTATTTGTGTGAGCTTAATCTTAATCACTGCCTTGTCTGGTAATTAGCCAAGGAGGATGACAGCATTCTGGGGTAATTTCTAATGGTTCTCACAAAAGAGAGTAACATCACCTTACTCAGGATGATGTTTCACGCAGTGTTATTTTAGAATGGAAAATAAATATAAATATGTGCAAAATGGGCACAGAATTCATCACACATCTTGTTCTCTCAAGAACAATATCTTTATAAAACAAGTTGTGTTTTTTTTGCTTGGTTTTTTTTTTTTGTTTTTTTTTTTTTTTTTTGTCATGCCTCCTACCTGAGCTGCTGAGTTACTCCTAACTTGCAGAGGTAACAATACATCAAACACATCTCTTGAGGTACAAACATTATCCAGTGCTTTAAGAGATATGAAAAGCTCTGGAAGCATACATAGCCTGCACCAGATTTATTAAAGAGGGAAAGGGTTCTCCAACCCAATGGAACAGTGACCCAGCTTTGGAGACACTCAGGTACATTCTGTTGCCCTGATTTTTCTTGGCTGACATCTCTGCTCCAGCTCTCAGACACAAAAATCCATTTGACCCCAATCCATGGCAAGAGCCTGTCAGCCAGGGCTGGATTTACTGGACACCCCAAAAGCACGAGGCAAAACTCGGTGTATGGGCAGTGGTGGAACCAGGAGCCTGTGGTGAAAAGGAGTTTGATTCTCCTGGTTTGATTTTGCATTATTTTAATTAAACCTACACCTCATAAGGGTGAAATGTTGCTCTCCTGGGTTCAGGCATTTGGTCATTGCTGCTCAGGCTAGGACACCCAGATTAAACAGCTAATCCACCAACTCCCAGCAAAACTCCTCTTACCTCCAAAAAGTAACAAAGCTTGGGGAATTACCTGCACAGGGAACCTCTGCCTGGCGCTGGTGTTCAGTTTATGACAAAGGCTGGTTTGCTCCGAGTTCTTTTGGCACAACAAAACCTTAGTAAGAAAACTTAAATTTTGAGGGCAAAATGGAACCCTAATAAAGGCAGTGGCAGTTTCTGTTATTAAGCAAAGCACAGCAACCCCACCATGTCCCAGGATTAGGTGGTTCAAAGAGCCACCGTCAGCTCCCTCCTGCTGGGCACTTCCACTTAATGACAGCATTCCCTGCAATGCCTTTGGGAACATAAACTCATTTTATGGCGAGCAAAGGGAGGGTTTTTTTTAAAACATGACTGTATTATTGTAAAATTGTGCTAGTATTTGAGTCAAGAAAAAAATAATTTTAAAGTTATACCACCACTTTAAATTCTTTTCTGTCACTGTGTACTACTTGGTTATGTTTCATATCTCAAGGTATTACAAATGCTGGAAAACAGGGTTAAACACCTGGGGGATGTAACTTTATAGCATTAGCCCTGATTATAAACATAAAGGTAAGTGATGCATTGTAATAGAATCATCTTATGGCCCAGACTAAGACTAAAATGTAAAGCTTCATACTGTGATCACCATGTTCAGTTAAAAGCAGAAAAAAATAGTGTTGCATTTTCCCTATCCTCAGCAGAACTGCCATCCCTTCTCACAGGGTTTTCTAATCCTTTCTGGCACCTGAGGCATCTGAACAGTTGGTGGGAAGAAGTGAAACTGTGACGAAGCGAGTCTCATTTCAGATTTACAGTCCAATCACTCACAAAACCTGCCAATTCACTTTATGGCATGTACTGTGAAAATTCATTATTTAATATGAGCCTAAAAAAATCTATTGGTGCACAACAGTAGCTTGACTTTGAATTATAAAAGAACGAGGAACTCGGTATGTGGTGTCTTTAGGCTTGTAGTGCGACAGGCCAGCATATACTTAAAATGTCCTTTGTATGTTCCACTCAAGCACAACATTTGTTCAGCCAACAAACTGCTCTAGTTCAGCATTCTTTCTGTGTATTTTTACCTGACTTCTATATATGCATAAATCCATGTACTCATGTATGTCTTAGGGGCTAAAAAAAAAAGGGTACAACAATAAATGACCAGTCTAGGTTAGAAGTCATTTTGATTTCAAATAATTTTCATAAAAAGAAAAAAGACATTTTACCCCACTAGTTTTCAGATAAAGGGAATCATAACTACTCAAAACAGGTCAACTCACTAAATACCTTTGCTATTTTATAACCACATGACTTAGGGAAAAAATACAGTTTAGGGGCTGTGGAGTGCATAATTATGATTGTGTGAGATGAAAATGATGCTACCTTAGAGCTCCCAGCTCCTCACTCTCCTCCCCAGTCTGGCTTGGGTCTGAAAAAGGCAATTTCTCCATTCCACAAATCTGTCAAATGCTAAGACAATAGCTGTGAAAAAATTAACTTACACTAAAAGAAAATACCAGGCTGTCTCAAGGTGCTTTCACTTGTGCCCAGCCCTGTTGACTCGTGTTGCAGAATCAGAACTGCAACATCTCTGTGCCTCTGAAAAGCACAATAAAGCGAGCAGGAGCTGGGCCATTCATCTTTGTAACAGGCAGAACTGTGGCCTTGGACCACAGCAAATCCCCACCTCGAATTGCTGCTGATGCTCCCAGAGCACAGCCTCACCTGGGCAGCCTGCACACCCAGCTCCTTTCTGCTTCAGGGAACATCAAAGCTGCAGCACAATTTTGTGGTTTACAGAATGCCAACTAGCACCACTTATGTAGTGAGATGGGTTCACTAACGACTGCATTTACAGCTGATGACTACTTTAACGTTACACTCCAATTTTTTAATTCTACTTTTATGCTACAAACATATACAATTAAAATTTTTGCAATTATTTATCATAACAAAATTAAAACATGCAAAATAAACCTCAGACAGGCCATAAGTTCTGTAAGGTTTTTTCTTTCCTCCTTTATGTCTAATTCATTCTCTTTAATTCCTTACTTCTTATAGCAGCAGTTTGATATAATAAACCATAGTTTGTAAAAGCCATTAAGAGGAAACTTGCTAGCAGCAATCCTCTTAAGATATCTCATCAAGTGATGTGCTGTAACATTCTCACATCAGCTTTCTTCAGCTTTTCATTGCAGCATTTATAAGTGGCTGAGATTCCTAAAGTGTTTTTTTGTTGAAATTATGAGCAAAAATGTCTTCATGGAACATAGAAAGTAGAAGCAATGTAAAAAATCAAGTTCAATTACAAAAGTATTTTTGAAAAATCAGTTCATGTCAGCAATATTGTAACAGCTTTAATTAAAAGAAGGGTAATTCTCACAGTTCAGAACGAGAGTACCCTGTCTCAATTCTGTTAGCTCATTTTTGGAATTGTAAATTGACATTCCTTCCCCTGCTCCCACACTGTGATCTCTCCTCCACAGTCCCTCTGAGCAGAGAGGAGCCAGTGCATGCTTCCCACTGGCACTTACAAACTCAAACCCAGCACACTTCACCATGTTCAAACCAGTTATCCCATCCTTCTGAGTTCCAAGCAACCCTAACTCTAAGATGCTGAGAGGAAACATCCACCCAAAAGCTGAATACAAGATAAAACACATATGAGACATATCAGACAGCATCTTATTTTTTCTTAAAAAACACAGGTGGCCAAAAGTTATACAGCTACTGTACTTCCTAGGTCAGGATCAAGTTTGCTTCATAAAATATGTTTGGCCTATTGAATTATGTCATTTCTAGTTAAAATTAGTATGAAATTATTAATAAAAACTGAATAGGATTTTTTTCTTTTCTAACAATCTCCTCAAAAATCAAGCTGCAATACCATTTCAGCATTTCATTATTTTCAACTGTATTGCACACCAGCCTTGACTCAATATTAATATTTCTCTTTCACTGTCTTTCAGGATATACATTTTTCTTCTGGTTGGCAAGCATCCAATACTTTTGGTTTGTAACAAATAAAGCCACAGCACAAACTTCTCATATGTGTTACTTTTCTACAAATCCCAATGCTTCATTTTACTTCTCTATCAAATCTCAAAAATTTTGACCCTTGCAAGTTTATTTTTCTCTTTTCATCACAATCAGGGCTTTTAAGATGAAGCTATCTAATTGCTGGAATTCCTTGCCAGGTAAAGGTAACCTGTCCACAAAGCTACAAAATGCAAGACAATGAGAGCATGGTTTGCCTGCTCCTGTGACCAAGTGCAAGTTTTACATTTCCAAACCCAAAGAACTGGGTGCTATTAAAGCACTATTAGCCTTCCCAAGAAGGGAGGCATGCAGGGCTTCTGCAAATGACTGTCACAACCCCAAAAACTTGGAGTGCAAAGGGAAGGAGGGCTGGGATCAGCACCCTTCCCAGGGAGCTCTGTAGGGCACACACCCAGGCACTGGAGCTCACACAAACAGCTCAAAGCAGCCCTACACTCATTTGCCACCCTCAATTACCTTTCCTGATTTAATAAACCCTGGCTGTACCCATGTGGGTGCTCAGAGAGGAAAAACAGCAACAGAAGGAAAGAGGAGTCTGCAAGAGAATTCATGTCCTCTTCCTTTTTCCATCTGCAATCGTACCTGTTGAACAACTCTACCTTTCACTCTTCTGAGAAAGAAGACTGACCTTTAACTTGGAGTAAGGAAACCTCCTTGTCCCCCCCACCATTTATGTCTTCTCTTCTATTCTTATGGAAGAAGAAAGGTTTAGTGATAACTCCACTACTCAGACTCTGGAGACTTGAGTTCCATTGGCAACCTTCAAATAGCCCCTACTGGCTGCACCTTCTTTAATGAAAATTAGAACCTCAGAAGCAGCAGGGCCAATTAAAATTCACAGAATTACTAGGTTGGAAGGGACCTTCAAGATCATCAAGTCCAACCCTAAGTTCTCATAAAAGGGAGTACAGAACAGGAAATAATTGCTCTGCTCAAAGACATGAGAGACAGGAACGACAAGAAAATTACTGAGTAATTGGGGAATGCAAGGAGACAGCATCTGGTTCACTTTTTCCTCACATCCTGTTTTGCAGGATATGCTTTGCTCACCCTCACTGTGCTGCTCTGAATTCTCTCCACTGGACCAGCATTTCTCAAGCACAGCACCCAAGCCTGGACATGGATCTCTGGGACAACCTTCCCTTTCCTCAACGTATCCTAGCTGAAGTTGACATGGCTTTTTTTTTTTTTTTTTTTTTGCACAATGAAAGATCATTTAGAGAACAGTGCAAAAGGGTTTTTTATTAATAAAATCCACAGGTGGCAGTTTTAATTCAGGTTTCACTAATCCAGGATATGCAAACCTCTATTTTCATTTTTCCTTTCCCTATAGGAGTTTGCACTGGTGACATACCTTAAGGGGCAGGACACCTGTTCTGCAGCAGTGCCAATTGGTCAGCACCAGCTGAATTGTCAGCAGCAGCCTGGTGATGGCTCTCATTCCACTGCATCCACCCAGCTCTGCAGGAGAGTTGTCTGATCCCAGCTCAGTGATCCCTGCACACCCAAGCATTGGTGAGCCAGGGAGGATTTCACCTGAGCAGCCTGTGCTGAGACTGGACAGTCCCTGAGCTGCAGGGGACTGGTCCAGCCCTGGCACGAGCAGCCTGTGGGCAGCTCTCCCCAGGAGCCTGGCCCTGCCTCTCCCCTGCCATGCAGCAGGAGCCTCTCCTGCAAACACCCTTCAGACAGCTGGGTTTGCTCAGAAAACAAAGCAAAAGAAAGTGACCAAAAAAGGAGGAAACTCCCTCCACAGCCAAGGTCTGTGCAGCACCGTGGGGGACTCCTCTCCAGCATCCATCCAATCCTACACCAGCGTAGGATCCCCTCCTCATCAAAGGATGCTAGATTTACTCCCTATTGCTATTCCTTTTTTTGTTCTCTTATTAAACCAGCCATTTTATTAAACCACTTCTTTTCAGACCTCTCTTTCTGAGATGCAGGAAGAACCCCTCACCACCTCTCTGGCCCTCCTTGCAGAACAGGGCCCAGCTGGACTGGAGAGGAACGTGTCCCTCCAGCCCCCAGTGCATTCTGTACACAGAATTCACTGTTCTGCACAACTGACACACCTGTTTCTACTTCAACACCTTCTCATTGTGTTTATATTTAATTGACCAGTGAAGTAATTACTTCCTCCAGAAAGAAATCAATTTAGTTTCCTATATTTTCCTTACTTTCTTTTGTTGCAGCCAGTGCAATACAGATGGCCAATGTCATTCCTAATTCCTCCTGTTCAGTTCCTCAGGTGTACAAAAAAGGTATTTATTGCCCAGATTGCAGTTCCTGTTTCCCATGTTACATGCCCCATCAGTTAGTTGTGTTTCTGCTGCCTGTTTCTCCTTGTTATTGGAATGAAGAAACAATATTTTCCCCACATTGGTTCCTGTTCAGTATTAATAGCCTATTTCAAAAGGAAATGTTTAAAATCCAAAAGCAGTACTCTATGCAAGCTTCTCTTCTCCCAAGCATCACATAACTATTAACATCACATGGTATTGTTTTCAATAAGTACATTGCTTCCTTTGTCCATCCCTTACAAGCCTGCAAATATTTCTGGTGTCCTCAGCCCAAGTAATCCACAGCATAAAAATGCTGCAAAATTCTTTTTTAACTCTAATGTTTTCACAAGGGCATACCTTACTATGTTTTATAAACCTACTTTATTTTATTACATGGATTCATATAAAAACTATAAACCAGGTTTTATATCACTTTCAGCTTTTGACCATTCATCAGTTTTCCATGATAAAGCCACAGTGAAATCAATATCCTTGTAAAGCCAAGCTGTCAAAAGTTACTAGACTATTTCCAAAGGCAATTCCAATGAGACAGACTACCAGATGTTTTCAATATATTTTATACAAGATTGCATGATAATTTTAGTGGGACCAAAGGAAATAATACAACAGGTAGTGTTTGGAGGTTTGACATTTTAAATAGCGAGCTCAATTGATTTTTACAAGATACCAGAGACAAAAATGCCACTTCTGGAAAATTTATACCCAAACATTCATCCACAGAACTTAAGAGCAATTGTGTTGTCAAGCAGCAAGGAAAGGAGATAGCCTTTAGCAACAAAGTCACATAAAAATGTTCACTGTACCAGTATGTGTGTGAGCATATATGTACTTATATATTTAATATTTAATATACACACACGTAGAGGTGTATGAAAGCATAATCACCTCACTGTATTAATTTTGCCCTTCTGCCGATTTACAGTTTTATTTCTTACAGAAGACTGTCAATTATGATTAAAATTCCCCTTATAATTAACTTAAAATTTTATTAAATCCAGCTTTTATAACTTTAAATATAATAACGCCAGCCAAGCCAGGGCAAAGAATATGTCTAGTCATTAATTCTACTTGTATAATTTCTCATTCCTCAAAAAATGGCAATAAAAGGATCCCTCCTTAGAAATCAGCCTGGCCATGGCCATACTCATCTCCATAATAGCACAATTTCCAATTCACGCCTCATTTTCATTAATGTTTCTAGCCATAAATTTTTAAGCATATGATAAAAAATTTCTGAAGCGGCATAAAACTAACATGAAGAGGGAGTTCATTAGTATGTGACCCTAATTAGAAATTCCATATTAACTTCCCATTTCTACTTGTGCACACCCAGCAGCAGCAGGCCTAATATGCTGTGTACCAGTTGTACATTTGTTTTAAGAGCTCCTTCTCCCCTCCCTTCCTCATTTTTATTTTTACACAATTTCTATGTTTCCCCTGCTATTGAATAAGTCAACAGACAACTGTATCACAGCAGCACCTTTTGTGTCACAAATTATCCTGGAGAATTGTAAGAAGCTACCAGCTCAATGCTTTATTAATGATACTAGATCATAAAAAGAAAGGGGAAATTGCTGACTCCAACTCTTTTCTAATGTTGGGTGATAAAAATGCTACTTCAGGATTCAGAAGGTTAAGTTCTAATGTGTATTTTGAATAGAGTATGCTGAAATAATTGCCTCATAAAGCAATGCATTGACCAGCCTGCTAATGGCTGTATAGTGCAAAACTCAGCAAAGAGTGCCAAGCTTACTGGAAAAAATGCTGTGGCACTACTTTTGTAGCTTTCCATGTTAACTTAACTTTACCCTTTTCCACTTTTTTTTGTTTTTAATCCTGCCAAAAGAAAACCCTCCCACCTAAACCATTACTGACTCCTTTCCATTATGTCAGGAGCAAATCATTAAAATGCAAACCCCAAAGAGTAAAGACCCAAGTGAACTTGAACACAACAGTAAGAAATCAGAATCACATTTTACTCATATGAACCCAATCACTAATTTAGTTTTTTATTTTTTCTGTTCGTTTCAGTTTGATATCAAGCCTGTAGTCAAACTGAAAGCAAGGCAATAATTGCCTTTTAAAATATGGATGGATTTCCAGCTTACATACTTTTCATTAACAAGAATCTGTCTGATAAAGCAGAGTCCTTCCTGACAGTGCACACTCTCAGCATCAAACCAGCAGAGAAGTGCTTTAAGCCTGTGCCTGTTTACAAAATACCCAAGCACAATTAAATAACTCAAAAAGAGGTCAATGTACAGGTAGAAGCACACAGTACTCCACAAGTTATAGCCAGCATTAAGAAAAAAAAGACATTAAAAGCTCCTGTCAGGTACCACTAAAACCCTAGAATTGGGAACTTGGCAGGCCAAGAAGGCTCGATGCCTGTGTTTCACAGACCAAGGTGTGTGGGCAGCAGAGATGCCCAAAGGACACCAGAGTACAGGAGAAAATGAAAGCATGAGATGAGTGAAAGCTAATGCTAGGTAATTATCTGCTGGGATTACCATCATCTGAGAGATCTGAGGTGTCTTTATCCCTGGGTTTTGAGTGAATAAAAAAAAAAAAAAATCCTCACATCTGTTCACATCTGCACTCCTAGAATAACGTTTTTATCCAGGGACCATTTTCTCATCAGTGGAGTTTCCAGCACACAACTCCCACATTTTCAGCCTCCAGCTCTCCTGCAGTTAAGGCAGTGGCTTGAGGATGGATTTGGTTTAGTCACTCTGTAACTCATGAGACACACAGTGTCCAGAGCACACCACAGCTTCCCAGACACCTCATTCCCTGCCCAGGGACCTGTGGAGCACTGCCATCACCTCCCAACCTTTCCCTGGTTGGGAGGGACTTATTTAATCAAGGCTTATTTTCACTCCTTTACTGCTATTCTGAGATCTTTTAGAAACTTATTTCAATTTAGTTACTCAAATCATATTTTCACTGACCTGTTTTAACAGAGGCCACCTGACTCTCAGGTGACAAAAGCTGTACTCTCACACAGGATACCCAGAGTTTACATTCTGATGCCAAGAAACGAGGCCATTTCAGGTGAAGCTCTCAGTGTTAGCATTTACTGTCCCACAAAAGGCCAATAAAACCTAACCTGGCATTTTTGCACTGATTAAAGTACAAAGCCATACCCATACATTTTAACTCTTTCTCCCCAAACTGGGCAAGTAGAGCTTCAAGGTACACTCAAGTGTTTTGGTATTGACTATTTTCTTTAAATCTCCTTGTTTTGTTGGGGTTTCTTTACGTACCTGAATTAAGCAACTTATCAATAATTTTGAGTAGAGAAAGAACAGATAAAAGCACATCATCAAGTAAAAGATAAAACTCCTTTTGATTTCAAAGTTGTTTGTATTAACAGTCAGATACAATGTTGATAACTACTACAAATATCCAAGAACTTCACACAAAATATACTCTGAGCTTGGATGTGCTGGGGTATCAATATGGAGAGTGGTGAGATGATTATCAAAGTGGAATAAAAACTTTCTTAGGATATATATTAGTCAAAAAATCCCAAACTATGAAATGCAATTAGAAACTTCACTGAATAATAATATACACCACCAGCACTGTACAGAAATAAACCCACAGTGAAGGTACTAAGTTTTAAAAAGTCCTTGGTTCTGCCTTGATTGACAGATGTGCAATTTTAAAATACAAATCATTCATGAAAAAAACAGTGACATCTCTCTACCTTATAAAAACTAATGGATCAGAACACTGATTACTGGAAAAATAAATCAGGTTTTGAGATCTTAAAATGTCATAAACTAAGCAACACACACTGTGGATATGAGATGTATTACCAGACCCATTTGATTGATTTATTGTTAATTTTGCAATCAGTCTTTTCAACTTGTTTTTTAACCCATTCTCACTAGTGAACAAAAATATTAAAAGCCATTTGAGTGTACTGTGTATCAATAATTTCATCTTTTTAAAAAAGATTTATTGCAAATAGTAATTAAAGATTCAGCTTTATTTTGCAAAGTGCCCCTATACCTTCTTTTAATGAAACACAAACAGAGTAAAAGCAAACCAGCATGGCCTTTGCAGATTGCTGCCTTATATGAAAATTCACAGGCAACTAAAACTCCTGATTCATTTTAAAGGTAAAAATGAAAATTATTTTCAGTATTTCTATCCTCCCCCCCCTCCTCCACACACATACATACTACTTCCCCCCTGGGAAATAGTAAAAAAGAACTATTAGTTATTACTATAAGTAGTAGTCAAAATCCTGTCAAAAGGCAATTTTGATGGATTGCTATTTGAATAAAAATAAGACAGGCATTGTATTTATATGACAAGTATAGATGTGAGATTAAATGATATTACAAAACTTCAGAATAATCTTTTTTAATTATCTCTGTTTGGATCAAGCACATTAAGTTGAGACAAGCCAAAGTTAGCTCCAATTCACATAACTTAGCAACAACCTGACCCACTTAAAATTTCTTTTCTAAGACTTGGCTGACTTAGCCAAAGCTAAGGCACACATCTTAATATAATGGGCCAGAACATCAATCAAGACTTATTTTTACTCCTTTACTGCTATTCTGAGTTCTTTTAGAAACTTATTTAAATTTAGCTATTCCAATACATGTTTTCACTGAACTCTGCTACTTCTACACATTTTCTACAAAAACAACGGGAAAAGGATAAGCATGGGAAACTCTGGCATTTAAAGGGCTACAATTTGGAACTTAGTGTTTGCCTTTAGCATATTTACAACAAATGGCATCTCCATTCCAGCTTTACATTTCTTTATACACATTCCTTTGACTCTCCAATTCCAGGCTTGGAACAGAGCTCAAATAAACAAAATCACAAGTACCAGAGCAATCCGAGAGATTGAACCAGGTGGATTTGAAAGTGAACCTGGCACCTCCAGCTGGGTGCCTCAATCACCTTAGCTGCTCTGGGTATTTACTTAACCTTATGTTTGGACCCTTTAGCTTTCCATCAAAAAATTCAACAGAAAAAAAGAATTCCAGCCACATGCAGATGGGTAAGAAACTCCTCTGAGGTATCAGAGTGAAGGTTTAACTCCAGTGAATACTCCACTACACTTATTAAGTTAAATCGCGTCCAGAAGGGATGTTTAGGGATGTTTCTAAGAAGGTATTTCAGTTTACTCTACACAAGGAAATCTCAGCTACTGGTTGCATTTTGGTCTCAAGAATTGCAGCCCCACACAATCAGTCAGGCTCAAGAGATTTCAAGCAGAAACTCCTGATTGAAGCACAGTCATCTGAGAGATCACACCACTGGGATTGATGCAGATGTTCTTTGGAAATTTCCAAGAGGGGAGATCACTAAGCAACCTGTTCTAAAGCTTAAATATTCCCAGGGAATAACTTCTCCAGTTTGAACCTACCTCATTTTAATTGCATGTTTGCATTTCTCATCCTCTTGCCACAATACCTCTGCAGAGAGACAGGCTCTGTCTTCTCCATCTCCTGCAGGTACTCAGGGGCTGCTCTTTGCTCTCCAAGCTGAACAAGCACTGCTTCTTTGGAGTCTCCTCCCAGGCTGTGCTGCATCCCTGACCATCCTGAAGGACCCTGTGCACCAACAGTTATCTGTTTTTATAGTTTTGAGGGGTTTTTTAGTGCAGAGCAGAGGGCATAATCACCTCCCACTCCACTTTAAAGCACAACACCTGGGCTGCCAGGTGCCAACAATTATCCCACTCCAACCTGCTGTGATTACTGCACCTGTATTTCTCTCTTAGTGGGCACTAAGGATGGTGCCAGGGTAATCTCCCAAAAGAGACTCTCAAAGAGGGGGAACTTGAGGGGCCAGGCTGCTTGGCCAGCAAGCAGAATGGCTGGCCTGGAAAAAAGGCTTTAAACTGGGAAAGGGCAGGAGGAGAGGAACCAGCAGCCCCATGCAGGGGGTGATGAGCAAAGGGAACACAGAATCAACTGAACAAGGCTTGTGTAGAGTCTCCTCCAGCATCTCCATGTAAAAGCAAGGAAATGCCTACAAAGCAAAATTATGGGCAATGCAGTAAGGCAGAAGCAACCCAGGAGGTTCTAGGACGTGGAGTGCACTGGTGAACCAGTTCCTGCTGATGCAGCCTGGGTGAGGGGTAGAGAGCACTCTCAGCAAGGGTGTTGGTGACACAAAACTGGGAGGAGGGCCTGAGGGTCATGCTGGCATTCCTCAAATCTATTGATTTCTTTACTGTGAGGGGCACTGAGCACAGGAGAGTCTGCCCAGACAGGGTGTGAGATCTTCCTCATCCAAAAGATGCTGGGCTATAAGAGCAGGCTGCTCCAGGATACCCAGGGCAGCTGTAGACAGACATTTAACACCAATCCTAGATTTTGGCCCAGAAATACTATGTTTATTTCCTAATTTTGCACAAAAATGCCACATATAAAACTCAGCCATACAATTATGTTACAGATGTAGTGTGTTCTAACTGGGATATTTGTTTCTAAGCTATTTTTGTTGAACACAAGACTTAAATCAGGGCAAAGCAGAGAAGATTGCTGGGATTTTCTATAATATTTTTTGCTATATTTTTTCTGCATTTATTTGTCTACATTTTTTGTATAACTTACTGTGGAGTGAGATTAACAAACCAAGACAGGTTAAAGTTGGTGCCCACAATATTATTAATTATATTCCTATTTCCTCTTGAATATGTTGAGTCTTGACTTCATCTCACTGCTGTGTATTGCACTGAATTTCATTCTGGAAATCTGAAGAATAGAATACTGGAATCATTTCACACTTTTGCTTTCAAGAATAACAGTCTCAAACACAATGCAAGTCACACAGGCACAGAGGTCGGAAAAGAAATTATTTATTCTTTTCCTAGTGGCTATATATTTATAGGGAACTTCATTTGTAATCTACTTCTCTCATGGTGCATGAGTATTGTAGCATTGTGGGAGGAGAAAGGCTGAAAAATAACTGTACAGCAAGAAAGGGAGAGGAAAGAAAACTCATGGCAAGCCACTGCAAAGTTGAGTGCCCTTTCTCTAAGAGAATTACACTTACTGACTTGGCTTCAGGAACAAAACAAAACAAAACAAAAAAAAAAAAAAAAAAAAAAAAAAAACAAAAAAAAAAAAAAAAAAAAAAAAAAAAAAAAAAAACACCAAAAAAAAAAACTTGACCTGACAAGAACCTGAACATTCCTAATGCCCAGTCATGCAAACAAAGCATGGTTCTAACTTGGCATAAAGCTGAAAGCTTCATTCTGTGTCAGTTCTTTTGAGTTATGTAGAGCTAAAAGAAACAGGCTCAACTGGAAGTTATATTTAGGAAATCTGGAAATTTTAAAAATAGGAGCCAGCCATGAATTTGCAGTGCCATTAGGGTGCTAGTTCAAAGTGTTGGTGTGACATATTGACAACTTTGTTTCTGGTTGGATATTTATCTTTTGCCTTCTCCCTCCCTCACAGTTTTTTGGTGTTTTTTTTTTTTTTTTTTTTTTTTTTTTTTTTTTTTTTTTTTTTTTTTTTTTTTTTTTTTTTTAACATACATCTTTCTCTATTGCTTCCTCACTAGCACTGATAGCTGCAGCTAGTTCATAAATTCCATTGCTGCCTGCTGCCAGGGGATGTGGTCATGCAGAAAATATTTCATAGGGGAAAGTGTTAGCTAGCTAGAGGCAGTATTGTCGATCATTACTGGGAACTGCAGCCACTGGAATGTGACTGTGTATTCATTTCATGCATTATAACACCTAATGTACATGACAAAATGTTGAATATTAATTTAATTCACAAACTAGAGTAGCTGGTGTTGCTGAAGCTGTACAAAAAAATACATGTTATTGTTCCTTCTCCTTCTCCAGTGCTTTCTAGCAACTAGAAAATGGTTTGGTTTCAAAATTGTTTAATTTCACCATTTATTTTACCTCAATTTAGTTTATTAAAGTTTGAGCAATGCTTTGATGTCCTTTGCTGGAAGTTGCCATGCAATTTTACTATTGTCTCATCATGCTCCTGCCCCTGTAGACATTCATGATGACAAAATCTGCCCTTAACTGTTTTGTACAGAGCAAAACCTTCAATATATTAAAAGTTAATTTAATTTACACTATTCAGATACAAATAACAAAAAAAAAAAAAAAAACTAAAAATTGATATTATTGTTAACACCAGGAACAAAATGGTTAAAAGGTCAGAAATATATGAGGCAGATGATGCATTTGTACAGAAAATTCTGAGTCTGGGATTTGGAACATAGCCACAAACCCAGCCAGGCTAATAACCTACTTCAAAGGGGAAAATGCAGTGTGGAGCACAGAGCACGCAGAGGAGCTACCTACCTCACAAGAACTCTTTTTTTCCAAGTTCTTCATTCCAAATCAGGGATAAACAGGTTACACCTTGGCCTTAGAAAACCCTGCAATAAAACTGAGGAGGAGGAACCTACTACCACAGGAAAGATTAAATTATTTTCTCTTGCCATGGTTTCCACAAGAGCACATATGTTTCTCTTCAGTGGTGAAGAAATGCAACAAATAACCCACACACCCATTTTCAGACTGAGATGTCATCACACTGTACCCCCAGAAGAGAATCTTCATGCAGAAGATGATTAGAGAGAAGGAAACCAGGTTTCCATGAATGAATTCTGCAGCTCCTGTGCAGCCACAGGAATTCCTAGATTATTCTTTCCTCATTCCATACCAATGCCTGTAATACTGAGACACAAAGATAAAAACAAACAAAAATACTCTGAAGAAACAAGCCATTCTTTTGGAACTCCCTATTTTGAGTAAGAATAATGCCAGGTGACAGCTGTTTAACTTATGTGATGTGCAGTAGGGATGTGATGAGTGAAATTACACACAAAGTTTGCTATTTGCCCCATTTAGATCCACCTTCTGTTACCACTCAAGTAATCCACTCAGAAATGTGAATCACAACAGCATCTTCCTACTGTCAGCTAATAGTGCCACAGTTCTCCCCAGAGGAGACCAGTGCAGTTAAAATACCTGACATAAAACTGTGCATTGTGGATCATTTTATCCACCAGTGAAAGAAATGTCTCATGGGGGAAACAGAGCAAATCACTAAACATAATCTGATAAAATACAGTGAAGATCTTTAACTTCTTACACAGCCTAAAGGTCATACTGGTAGGCCATGGATGTTAAAAAGCAGATTATTTTAAATATATTACAGTTCTTCCATATCATTGTATGACAATAATAACAAACAGCCAGGGCCTCAGTACAAATCATTATGCAAAGTTTAAAATGAAGACAGCTTGGGGAATCCCAGCCTCCTGAGAATATGACTGTGTGACATGAACAGCATGAAAGTGAGCCTCCATGACCTAGGAATGGTGTTCATTTTAACATGGAAAATATAATAGAGTTTTCAGGGGAGGTCTTGATTTCTAAAGCACAGAAGTAGAACTGCTGTGGCAGACTGCATGCTGCTGTTTACAATCAGTGTTCCTTTGAAAAGAGCCGCGGGATGAGGTGGAAAAGCCTGCAGGAAAGGAAGGAGTGGCCCCTCCTTTGGGAATTACTGCTCACTGGGGACGGGTCAGCATGGCCAGCACAAGGTGGCAGAGGGTGACAGGCTGCTCAGAGTCAGGAAAAACACACAGGCATGAGCAGGGGGCAGCCAGAAGGGGCTCTGAGAACTGAGAACCTCGCAGGGGCTAAAGGGAACTGGGCAGAGCTGGTTACAAATTGCAAAGCCACCCGCTGAAATCTGATCTGTGAGAAATAAGAGTGAGAACCTGCCTTCATGGACACAGCAGGCAGGAGAAGAGTTACTGATAAATTCCTTTTATTTATTACTTATTTGCTCTGAGTATCTTCTGTTCAAAACTCTAAGTATTCTAGTTTTAATTCTAACATAACCTGTCATTCAAAATATGCAAAAAGCCTTTCAGCTTTCTTTGGGGAGAGCTCTATAAAGAGGAGGTCTATTTAAATCCACTTCAAAGATCCAGCTGACTCAGGGTCTCATTATGTGAGTGATCATATTACTGACACCCAAAAAAGAGCAAAATAGAATGGGAAAACATCAGCCTGCTATCGTTTATTGGAACACTGAGGACTACATGCAGTATCAGAACAGATTAATTAATTCATTCTCAAGTAAGAAGGACAATTTTCACTCTAATGCATAGATTGTATCTTCAAACACTAAACACTGTTAAGGTTTTGGTGAATGGAGCAAAATGGGAATCTTGCTTTGCTCTTTCCAACAAAACCAAGCAAAATCCTCAAAAGAGTGACCTGTACACCAGAGACCTGAAACTGCATCACCCTGCTGGAGAAACCCCTCTGGCTACAGAAGGAAATTTCACCCTGCTCCAGGGTAAAAAACATACAGCAAAAGTCTTCTCCCAGTGTAGCACAAACTGTGTCAAAATGCCATTGAAAACATCTTGACTTTTATACTTCGAGTATTGCTACCAGGCTCTGGAAAAAGAAAAATGATTCTTGCAACGCAGCACCAACATTTCTGAAAGAGTGAATCTTTCTGACTTCATGCTAATTTTCTATACCAGATTAGGACAGGTATTTCCAGCTTTACATGCATATTTCTTTCTGAGAGTTGTCACCACCAAATTAAACGTTTCAACATAATATTACTATTACTATTAATATTTTACTTTATTACTATTTAATAATAATAAAACTATTATTGTTAAACTGTAAAAACAATTATATTGTTAAAACAATAATATATCATTAAACCAATATAATAATAATAATGTATTATATAATTATATAATACAAATATTATATAATAATTATAATATAATATAATTATATTTATACTTGTTATATGTTATGTACATGTTACATGTTATACACGTTATATGTACTACAACAAGAAATAACTTACACATTTACAATAGATTAAAAGAGGGGAAAAAGAGTAAAAAGAGGAAGTTTATTTTCTGACTGTAATATATAGAATTTTAAAAGTGACAGTGGATTGGAGGATGAAATTGTTATTTGTCCAACCACAGTGGTCAAACTAACAGTTCATCAATTTTCTCTTCTTATAAAGAAGAATGGAAAACAATCATTTTTTACATGAACAGTGTGAGAAAACTCTAGTAGAAATATGTAAACATTAGAAAGTATAGAAAACTTTTAAAAGAACAGAGTGACATATTATTGTTGAAATTTAAAAACAATTATATTATTAAACCAATAATAGATCTATGTAATTAAAACAATAAAATTATATTTATATAACTATATAATTATATCATATTATATAATTATATAATATATAATATAATTATGATTATACATGCTATATATAATTAAACAATTATATTAATAACAACTAAAATATTTTATTAATTTAATAATAATAACAACACATTATTATTAGTAGTAGTATTATGATGATGTTCCATTTCAGTTAAATACAAGGCTAACCTTTTCCTTTGGGCAAATACCTCATTCCCTACTAATTTAGGCTGTCTGAAAGTAGAACTTCATCCCCTTGGATCCAGGGGGGGCCTCTTGGCTGCCTGCCCTGGGCTGAATGTGTCACCTGAGCAGGAGGGACAGCTCAGCCCGGCTGCACGTCACTTACACGTGCTACCAAGAAGCTTCTCAGGCTCCAAGGGCACAGGTGCCACACCTGTAGAGGGAAAACCTCACTCCAGTGGTTTCAGGAAATACAGAGAAGAAATACAGTCTTGCTTACTTACAAAATAACTTTTAAGGCCACAAATGGGAGTCAGAAATCCAAGTCATAGAACTCTTTTTGAGCTGAAACAAAAGTTCTTGCCACTGCACTCCCAACTGTCTTGCAATTTCTATTATGACTGGCATAGAGGACATTTGCTATAGAAATGAGCACTGAAAAGTAAGAACAGTAATGGGACAGCAGATTTTAACTGCTTGACTAAGTTGAAATTTGTGCTTTCTGTGGAACAATAGTCATTTGGAGGCTCACTATGGTGTCTTCTACTGAGAAATCCCAGAGCTGCAATGATTTTTTTCCAGCACTTTTCAAGATAGTGGAGCAGGAACTCCCACACCTCACATTTCCCTGGGGATAGGAATTATTCTTTACCTCTTAATAGACTGAAAAACACAGACTCAAAACAATCAAAAACAATAGACTGAATATGAAACGTGTCTCCAAAAGCTTGCTTGCAAATGGTAATATGCCCATTTGCAAATTCAAGCAGCACTGAAGTAGAAATAGGAATATATTGCCAAGTTAACAAATGTTTGGTAGATATTATAACCTCCTATTAAACAAATGGGACTTTTTCAACCAATTTTCTTAAAAAAAAAAAAAAAAAATATATATATATATATAGGCATATGAAGACATGGAGGAACTTTTTTTTTGAAATCTAGGTTCGGACAACAAGAGCCTGAACTTTTCATACTGGAATTAAACCACTGTTTAATGATTAGATCCTTTGAAGACAATAGTATAGCTACAGGAAGTCTCCTGAAACAATAATTTGAAACTATTTTTCTCTGCACTTCATAAATAATGAATAGTTAAAAAGAAAAACAACTCACTGGTATCACATTTTTTTTCATACACTGGTTATGCAAGCAGGCTACAAGATCCTTTTGAGGAAAAAAATTTATTATTTTAACACCTTGCAGTCATTCTCCCTCACAACTGGATTTTTAAGACTTGTGGGAAAAAAACCAAAGCATAACATGTTTTGCAAGTAAGTAAAATAGTTTATGAAATTGTTTGGAATACAAAACCGTTACTCTTTTAATATAACATCATAAAAACTTTTCTTGTCATAAGTAACAAGCTATTTATATTTTCTCTTTATTATAAATTTCTACCCAGAACACTTATCCACAACCTGGCAAAGTAATTTAGTATGTTTCTATAAATAATGATGAGTGACTTAATTTTTTAAAAATACTATAAAAGAGAAACTGTCTCACCCACACTAAATTCCCAAATGTGAAAACCAATTTGCTTGAAAATCTGTTCTTTTCTCTTTTTTTAAATGGAAAAAGCTGGGGAAACAAGGTCATTAGAAAGTGAATATAAAACTGTTAGATATATTTGCCTTACACTTCATGTGTTCCAAGCAGGTAATTTGGATAATCTTTCAATTACAATGCGCTGCTATCAAAAGAATTTCTAATAACTCCATCCCATTAACTATTTTAAAGAATATACCATGCTGAAGTATTAAATGTAATAGCACAACAGACAACACAAAAATCCCAAAAGGTTAATATAGGAAAGGAGGTTATTAGGAATGCCATCATCCCTGGTGGGAACCAGCCACAGTGCTAAGCTTCACCCTATTGCTTCCTGTGAAAACTCTGTTAATGGATATGGCTCAAATTTCATTTCCAAAGTCAGGGCAAGACAAACAAAATGATACCACAATTGAATGGCATTTGCTTCGTGGCTGGAGCTTTCCTTGGGTGACTCCTACCAAAATATCACGAGTTAAAGTATGAAATCTGGTGAGATCAGGCCACCAAGTAATGATTGAGAAATGAACAATTTTGGAAAGTTGGAACCCAATCCCTTTTTTTCTTGGTAAGGATGTGCTGCCCAAACAAGCCCTGTGTGAATCCTCCCATCAGTGCTGTCCACCCCAGCTGCAAAATCTCCTCTCCACACCAAACCCTGCTGGTGCCAAAGTGCAGGATTCCACCCAGTCCAGGAGATCCACGGAATGATCACATCAGGCCTGAAACCACAGCTCTGTCTCAGGAATTTCTACCCTATCCAGGATTTCGAGCTAATCACAAATCTGAAATTTCCCCTCAGGAATGAGACACAGGTCCACACTCTCAGATGGCATCGAAAGCCAGACTGTCACCCAGCCACCAGGCCCCCCAACAATCAGCCTCAAATTATGCACTGGGGTTCTTAAAGAAATTCAGTCTTCTATGTGTCCATTATTTGCCATCATCCCTTGCCTTGGTGACATTGGAAAACAGTTTAAATTCTCAGCTGGGAACTAACCTTGGTGTTAGTAAGGTATATGTGTGGTTATGTAGTTTCATAATAGAACATCTACACTTGCATTTTCCAAAGTAACTTAAAAAAATTACCACCATTCTCCAGATACACAAGGAATTAACACATTTGCAATGTGCTAATGTGTTGAAATGAAAAAAAAAAAAAAATGCAATGGAAAGAGATTTGCACAGTATTTATTTCATGGGTATTTATAAGTAACAGAAGACTAGCTATTGCTTTTTATGCATTTATTTGAAAATGATGAATGAAGCAAGATTTACTGTACCTGAAACATACAAATGGCACAGCAGCATGTTTCAAGAAGAATAAATTGCTTCAAGTTTTCTCAGCAATGAAGCAGCCAGATAAGTTATTTTTATGCATCCAGTTGGCAGAACAAGTTGAAACATTATTTTGCACACTGTGAGTGCATCTTACTCTCCTTTTTAGTACTGGGATAATTGTTAATTGTGAGAGTGGGAAATGTCTTAGCAGGTGTATAAAAAAGCAGAGCAGAAGGGAGAAATAATGAAGGGGAGCATCGTGCCTTGGAGAGGACAATGAGAAAACCTGCTAACACAGAGAACTGATAAGGCATTAAACCACAAAATAACAACAATGATCCTTAGGAAGTGGGGTCATTATTGATCCTTGACCAGATTTGATTTTGGCTGCCGATGCGCAGACATAATTTGAAACTCTATTTTGATTTTTCTCCCTTTTTTTAAAATTATGTAATTTTAAAAAGTGTTTTCAGTGTTTACAAACCCAGTTATAAAAAGGTAGATCACTAGGAATTTTGAACAAACACTGGCAAAAATAATGAGACCAATAGCTTTGAAACCCCAGCTTGTTGCAATTTCCCTTATATAAATGATAAAAAATATTTTAAAATACATTTTTGGAAATAGTACATCTGAGTCTGGTGTGATATGCAGTGCACAGGAGAACTTAGTGGAAGATATTGACAATAGTGAGAACAAACCAGAGGAGCTGGCTCATGTGCTCCTTCCTTCCAGATGATACATTTTTTTAATTTCACATTCTCACTACCAAGATTTATCCTCCTGCTTACACTTTGCTCTCCCAGCCTACCACACTTTTTTTTCCTATACTCAATTTACTGATTCTCACTTCACTTGCATGAATGCAACATCATTAACTCCACTTGACACACCTCTAACTTATACCAACACTTCAATAACTTCAGAATCAATCCCATTATCTCCATCATTCAGGAAATGCAGAAGGAAGGTGAAGCCTACACTAATGAGCCTCAGTGTTAAAGGGACTCGTGTGATAAAGAGCATCCTTTAACAGCTGAAACAGCAAATGTGTCCAGTTTTAGATTTATGTCTTAGGTTGCAAATGCAACATGTGGCTGGGGGTGTGTATTCTGTTCCCATCTGTCAGAGATGGGGCAGTTATCTCTGTTCATTGGGCATTTTCTTTATCTCTCCCACAGCCAATCCTCCCTCCAGGAGATCTCTTCTGTTCATGGCCAGTGGGTGTCCCTGCATGGCTGAGAAAATTCCATCATCCCATGGGGAGATGTTCTGCCCAGGGGAGGAGCCAAGCATTCCTACCTGGATACAATCTGACCTTTTGGGAACACCACAGCAGCCTTTGCCCACTGCATTCCCAGAGGAGCAGCTTTCTGCCCCACTGCATTCCCAGAGGAGCAGCTTTCTGCCCCACTGCATTCCCAGAGGGAGCCCAGGCCCATCTCCAGCAGCCCTGGAGCTCCAGAGGAAAACTCCAGCCTTGTCCAGGATCCTGCTCCAGCAGAAGCACAGCTGGCACTGCAGGAGGGCTGAGCCACCATGGAATGGCACTGCTGCCACCACCCTGACCCACAGCCTGCCAGGGCCTCTTCTGACTCTGGCAGTGGGGTTTTGTATTACTGCATTTTTATTTTTATCGAATAAAGAACTGTTATTTCTTCTCCTATATCTTTGCCTGAGAACCCCTGAATTTCAAAATTATAATAATTCGGTGGGAGGGGGTTTACATTTCCATTTCAAGAGAGGCTCCTGCCTTCCTCAGCAGACACCTGTCTGTTCAAACCAAGACAATTTAGTATCTCTATTCCTTCAGCTGGTCTTTTCCTACAGCAGGTAGCAGCAGAATCTGCCCAGCAGCTCTGCTGTCAGCTGACTGCCACAGTCTGTATCACCACCAACACACTAAAAAACCCAGCCCGCACTTAATGAGCGTTCTGTTAACAACGGAAACCCACTGTGCCTTCCTCTATTGTGCAGCTGTAGCATTACAAACCCACGGCACAACCTGAAGTCGCTTTTCAGCCCAGAGATGCACTATCACTCACACAGTGGCTGAGGCTGGAAGGGACCTCTGGAAGTCTCCTGGCCCAGCCCCACGGCTCCAGCAGGGACACCCAGAGCTGCCTGACCAGGACCAGGACAGTGTCCAGATGGAAACAAATTATTTATCAAGTGGGAGAGCAGGCTGCAAGAGAACAGGAAGAACTCTTGCAAAACTGAGATTCAATTTTGCCACTTCACAAACACCATCCAGTTGCACTTCATGAAGATAATTATACTGTCCCTGGAGAGAACAGTTCAAGGTTGACACTGATGTATGAAGTGACTCTGGAGAGTGTTGGGAGCTGCAGAGTGCGAAGGCTCCTGCTGTCTTTTAGTTACACAAATCTCATCACTGGGGTGGAAAGCTTCCCTGTTTTCACCATGATTAATAAAGACAAACTTGTTGCCTTGCATCTTTTACTGAGTATACATCAAAGGTCTAGTATGAAAGGGCACTGATTTATAGCTAAAAGATGCACAAAAAAAACAACCAAAAAAAGTCTCTTGGTGTATTCAAGCGGAGGATCAGAATAGTGAGCAGAATTCCTCACATTCCACTGAGTAAAAAGAAAAACTATAAAGTGGGATTTAAAAATCTCTCCCAGATTATAAAGGGCTGTTTCTACTGAACAGTTTTTACTGAATTCAATCTTCATGTGCTTCTTACAGTCAATAAAGTGCTACCAACAAAACTGTATTGAATTTAATTCTGCTTTTATACTGCAGTTCAGATACACCGTGATTTGGCTCAGGTTCTTTCAGATTTCTTTAATCTAATTAAAAACCGATCTCTGCACAGTTCTGATTCAAACATGGCAAAGTGATGGCTGTGCTCTGTTCTAATGGCATTCAGGGTTACAGTCACATGAATCTTTGGATCAAAGAGCCTAGAAAAAGTAAAAATCCTCCTGCCAAATCAGTAACGAATTTCTAAGTTACTTTTCCTGCAGAAAGACTGTGCTACTTTTGCTATGTATATTAATGTATAAAGAGCAATTGCTTTGTGTCAAAAGACAAACAGCTGGATAGACAGAATGCTGATGCCATTGAAATCCCTATGTTAAATTTTATGGTTTTTTAGTAATTCTATAATTCTACTCTTCCTGTAAGGCTTCTGAAAACTCCATTATGCACTGACAAAAAACAAGTGAAAGAAAAGCATTTGTTTCATATATTGTTGCACATTTCCCAGTTCACAAACTCTCACTTTAGATGCTGCAGCATCTAAACCATGAAACCATGAAGACAAACAAAAACCTTATTTCCTTCAAAGGATGGAAGCAGAACTGTCCTTAGTCATTCTGACAGTGAGTGACACTGGTATATAATCAATGACATATTTTTATAATTATATAATCATTTATATATTTAATTATACCCCCTCACTGGGGTTTGGTCAGACAGGTGAACATTACACAGGTAAAGGCCCTGCAGCCACTGTCGGGTAGGACAAAACCTGACAAACCTGGGCTTCCTTCTGGTGGGCAGAAAGCCCAGTCTCATGTTCAGGGCTCTCGGATACAAACCAATATTCATGTGCACATATACAGAACCAGAGCCCCATTCTTCCTGCCTAGGCCAAATTTGGGAGGTATTTCAGTTCTGAGGAAAAATAAGGGGAATGAAAGAAATGATTGCCACGGGCATGAGTTGTGTGGTTTACCACATGCATGAGCATCTAATGAATTGACAGGAGTGTTCAAGTGTTCATGTGTGTGTCCCCAGTCAGCTCCCATGTGAGCACAGCATTAGCTTTTGCACAAGTGATTAATTAGGTTAATGGGCACCATCAGTTAACAAACACCTGGCAGGGTCCAGGCAGCCTGTCCCAGGTGTGTCACCACAGCTCTGAGAGCGGGGTCAGAGAGGCACCACGTGCCAGAACCTCTGCCTGCCTGAGCTGCACACAGAGCCTCGGCTCAGGAACGGCCACAAAGGGAGTCATCTCTCAGGGAATGAGGGAAAACAGCCCAGGAGGCATTTGAGAAGATTCATGGCAGGAGAAACTGTTGGAAACATGCAAGTGGAGCTGTAGTAGAGCTTTGCTGAGCTTTTCCAGGTTTTTTTGAAAACTAATTACTGCAAATGAGGGGGAGCAGCTTTAGACTTCGGTCTCCTCCAGCTTGGCTATTTCCTGAAAATACCCCAGCCTGTTTCACTCACTCATTCTCTCTCATATTGACACACCTTTCTGATGAAAACTAAAAATTAATGTTTCAGTCTTGCTTCTCATATCTCCCGCTACCAGCCAGGGTTACTGTGAGTTAAGATTGCAACCACGGTGGTCACACTCCAGCTTTCAGTGTGACAGTAAACTTTATGCTTTTTGGAAGACAAATACTGCAGATGTAATGCTATAGATAAATGCTTGATAGCACACAAAATGCTCTAGGAGAAAACTGCTTTCTAGCACAGATTTGAAATTGGTTTTGTTGCATTCCTTCCCTCTACACCAGCATCACGTAAAATATAACTCTAAAAATTTTAGCAGTGTTAAAGAAAAACCTCAGAATCTCAGTCACACAGCAAGTGCATACACACATATTTAAATATGTACTTAAATGCTTCCAGTCTTTTTTTCACAAAGCACAAGCACAACATAATATATACATTAGTCAGCCAGCACAGGGTAATTTCTACAAAATCATAATTCACAACAATTTACCAAGGTTTTGGTGTTTCCCTTTTAAAGCTGCACAAACAAACATGCAGAGCACCAACACCTGAGTGTTTCAGAAATGCAATTATGCCCCATGCAGGGATTGCAAACAGGCTGCAGCCTCCCATTTCAGTCCATGGACTCTGCAATGTGCTACCATACACTTAACCACTGGTTGCCCATGTGCTCATACTGGGAGATCTCTCTGGTGTGCTAATTAGTGCAGAATGTAGCTGCCAAAATAAAATGACATAAAAGAGACTAATGCATCATAAATATCCCACCTGAGTAAAATAAGAAAACATCTGTTAAAGGCCTTTAAACATTTGTTTCATTATGGGGGGGGACTGGAATGGATAGAAAGGAAAATGAAAAAATAAAAAAAGCAGGGGATAAATGTCTGTTTGTTCCTCTTTTCTAGAGTTGGATTCATTGTGATAGGTGGCTTTGTTTATTTCTGTGTAGCTGGTCCAAATATGGGCTTACTTGCACACAGTACTAGAAACTGGGCCTGAGCTTCTGGTGAAAAAAAAATGGGAAAAGGATGCTATTTTTCCCTGATCTTCATCACCCTTATTCATGACAGGGAGTGGACAAAAGTTTCTCACCTCAGCACATAAGGGTAAAAACCCCTGAATCCCAAAAGCTGGCTGTGCTGGCTGCAGTGCCAGGAGTGCAGATGTACATCAGTGCTTACTCATCCACCCTGAGAGGGGATCCTCCATCCCAAACTGCTGCTCTCTGGAACAGCTTCTCTGCAGGTGGGACTGGGGAGCTTTAACAATCAACAAAACAAACCCAGCACAATTAGCAGGCTCAGGGTCACAACTCAAAGCATTCCAGGACCCAGCCAGATGCTGACATGCAATGGGTTCCTGAGGAATTCTAGCATTTTTAATTTTCTAAAGGCAGATTGCTTGAAAGTATCTGATAAGCACTTCTGATCTCCAGGGTATTGCAGCATTTTTGTTTGTTATGGAAGAGCTGCAGCACTGAGGAGGATGCAGTTTAAAGGTGGATGAAATGTTCCCTGCCAGTAGCAGTCCCAATCTAGGGAAGAACATTCCATTGCTAAGGCAAAATAATAAAATATTACACTCTAAGTCTTCCTAGATATATGCTGAGCTGAATTTATGACAAATGCTTCTCTTGTGTCATGTTCAATCTCTTAAACATGGTCTCGCTTCTCTCCCTTAAACACCCTCCTCTCATTCAAACGCTGATTTGAAGTGAACCATTCCTATGGAAAAAATACCCAACCTTAAAAATTTTGTGGCAGTTTGTTACTCAGACATCCTGAAAAGACTATGTGTTGCAGGCAAAACAGTCCTGACTTGGAGAATTTTCCTTATTTTATTCTCATTTAACACACAGTAAGTTAAAAAAGACATACTAGATTTACTATACACTAATTGAAAATTAAGAATCATCAGGGTCCTACAAGAAGGAATGTGTATTTGAGTGCTGACTCTTTCAGAGCTCCTAAGGATAAAAGCAAACAACTTTATACAAGCTTATATTGTGCATACCCTGCATAGAACTAGTCTGATTGGGTTTGATTTTTACTTTGGCCAGGCTTACAGTTTGTTCTTAAACACTGTTATCTTTTAATTATTTTGTTATCAATACTGGCAGGCAGCCCAGACGATGGGCACTGTTGATATTTTCCCATTTTCTCCATCTACTTTAGGCTGTTGACTAACAGAAGTATGAAAACATTTCTCTATTAGCCAAAATTCATTGCTGCTGCTTAAAAATAGTTCGATGCACTCGAGGCATAGTGATGCACACACACACCTACCAATCTGATGGCATATTTTAAAACTTATTAATGGAAACATGACAATTAGCAGAATTACTGGGAAGTTATTAAGGATCAATGGATCCATTTGCTGGGAGAAAATGAGAAAATAATTCCAGTTCCTCTGATAATGCTTTTAAAATTATCATACTCGCATAGGAATGGATTCATTTACAGCAACAGTTTGGAAGCAATGGGATTTCTGACAAATACTGTGCTCTGCTGGGTTTTGATTACTAATGGTTACAACTGCTTGCAAAGAAGTGCACACCACATTCTAAGAGATAAGAGAGAAATATGGCATGAGGGGAAAAAGCAAGGGTTAGGAAAGCTCTTCCCTCTGAAAGCAAAGTTAGTGCTAGGAACAGCTAATTACAAAATTGTCACCACACAGCCCGAGCTCCTGGGCTGGCAAAGTTACACAGAACAGTCCCAGGAGAAATAAGAATTTCTAACAAAGATATGCCTACAGTGAACAAGTCTAAGAGGAATTGTAAACCTACAAGGAGAGATCCTGAACGAAAGCTGCTGCTGCTGCTTTGTGTTCGGGACTGCAGGCAGGCTCTGCCAAAGGTGCGGATTTCTCATTGTGTAATTAGAGATTGTGCTAATTACCACAGTCAGCAGCACAGGACGGGGCCCAGCCAGGCTGCAGAGAGCCCAGCACCCTGTGGCACGCTGGTGTGACTGCAGGGACTCTGAGAAATGCACCCCTGCTGCAGAGTGCCACTCTGAGAAATGCACCCCTGCTGCAGAGTGCCACTGAGAAATGCACCCCTGCTGCAGAGTGCCACTCAGAAATGCAGCCCTGCTGCAGAGCCCCACTCAGAAATGCACCCCTGCTGCAGAGCCCTGCTCTGGGAAATGCACCCCTGCTGCAGAGCCCCACTCAGAAATGCAGCCCTGCTGCAGAGTGCCACTCTGGGAAATGCACCCCTGCTGCAGAGTGCCACTCTGGGAAATGCACCCCTGCTGCAGAGTGCCACTCTGAGAAATGCACCCCTGCTGCAGAGTGCCACTGAGAAATGCACCCCTGCTGCAGAGTGCCACTCAGAAATGCACCCCTGCTGCAGAGCCCTGCTCTGGGAAATGCACCCCTGCTGCAGAGCCCCACTCAGAAATGCACCCCTGCTGCAGAGTGCCACTCTGGGAAATGCACCCCTGCTGCAGAGCCCTGCTCTGGGAAATGCACCCCTGCTGCAGAGCCCTGCTCTGGGAAATGCACCCCTGCTGCAGAGTGCCACTACCAAAGGACAAATGGCTTTTATTCAGCAAGAAAGGGGACAAGTGAGATTTTTTGTTACACTCATCTGGCTAAAGAAAAGAACAGCTCTTTTGAATTTCTAGGAAGGCTTAGGACAGTCAGGAGGGACAACCACCCTGCACTGTGCAGCCCCAAACCATTGCAGCTTTTGGGCTCATCAACAGCAGAACACATTTGAAATTCACATTTTTGGCACCACAGACTGCTGTTGGCTTTGTCATCTGTCTTAATAATTATTGTAACAAAGAAACAAAGTCTGTAGGCTAGAGAATATTTTCCCATAATGTTTTCTCATGTATTGTTTATACTATATTTTTTACCATTTTGCAGCAATATTAGAGGCCTCAACAATCATTTGCTAGTGTCTGCAACATAATTGAATAGAGTTTTATTATCCCAGTGAGTAGGAATAAATATTTAATTCTTATGTACCACATGACAGTGGGAATTGTTTCAGCCAATAAATCTTTTTGTTATTCTACTTTTGCATATGTACTTTCTGTTGAGACAGAAGTGCTTGTACAAAACCTTCTCAGATGCTTCAATGAAAATAAAATATTTGGAAAGTCATTATTATTTAAAACTTTGCCTCTTCTTTCCATATATCAAAGCAACAAATTTTTTTTTTTGGTGTGTGTTTTATCCTTTTAAATGAATCCAAGAAAATAGAGACTTAAATCAACAGAAGGAGGTGAGAAAAAGAAGCAATAAAAATAACAGTGGAATAAACCCACATCAGTTTAACCCTGTGCTTCCCAAAACCCATATTCTTTCACTTCCCACATGACATTGAGCAAAAGTGGCACCAAAAGGACAAACACCTTCCCCAAGCTCATGTTTTTATAAAAGCTTCAATAACACAAAATAATAATAAACCTCAAATCAGCCCGAATTTCAGAACATTACCAGGGATTTTAGCATGCTGAACACAGTGTTATTTGTTGGTGTTTCGAGACAATGGATAATTTGGCAGAAATGTGGTTTTTTGGGGTTTTTTTTTTTAATGCAAAGAAACAAAAAATGACCATGAGGGATCCTGCGACTGTTTTTAGCTGCAGCAGGAAAGGAACATTCTGTCTCCAATGGGAACTTACCTTCATAAAGAAAGTCGAGATTTGAGAATAGATGAGTTGGGGAATTTGGATTTTAAGAAATTAAAAATTCTGTACCTAATGAAAAGGAGGGTAGAGACTTTCTTCCCAATATGTAAAATTAAAAATAAAACCATCGCATAAATGTTATAGGATTCCTAATTTTAGCAAGAAACCGAAAGGAAATGGTAGAAAGTTTTACAGAGTTCTATTAATTTAAGTCTGTGTAAACTGAAGAAATTCACCCGGTCTTTTGATATGCTAACAACCAGATTTCCTCTGCCAGATGGGGGTATCCAGAGAGACCAAGTCCCTACTGTTATTGTTTATACAACAAATTATTGTTCTGTTGTCCTAGGGAATATGATAGTGGGAGTTCAAGGTAAAGCCTAATCTAGATGGAACTTCTCACAAAATTAACAGCTCTAATTTGTTTATGTTCAAACCCAACTTGGAATCAGAGTAAGTGCTCTTATAATTCAACTTGGATTTTCACAGCAGTCCTTACAGTGCTTTTTGACCAGCACAAAAGATGAGCTGTTTTGCCTGGGTTTGGGCTTTTGGGGGTTTATTTTTCGTTTGTTTTCCTGTTGGTTTTTTGGTTATTTTTCCCAATCCAGTGAGTAAATGGAATGGATTTACTAGTCTTTTCTCAGAAGAAAGGTAAAAGCACAATGGCCTGCAGATGGACAAGACAAAATGGGGCAGGGTGATAAAAATCACCAATCAAATTGAAGCAAGTACATTGTATCTTATAATTCTCAATAAAAACTAAAAATATAACAAAACCACATCACTGATATTTAAATACCTGACTGAGATTTCTAAGAAAACCAAGCTTTTCTTCTTTTCCAATGAATTACAAGAAGCACAACATTACAGAAGGAAAGCAGTGAAATACAGAGTTTCTGACAGGATAGACTGTTGCCCAGTATGATGGGTGGCAGGGCCGTTCTGCCTTCCCCATGAGTTACCTGCTGCTGGAAGGTTCTCTGCACAGCAGAGTGTATTTTTATATCCCAAATTTATAGTCCAGCCACTGTGGAGGTGCAGGAAGAACATCTAAAGAACTTTAGGTGGTGCAGCTGGGATCCAATCCACACCAAAAGAACAAAAATCTATCAAGGCAAAATGATTCTCTGGAAGTTTGACTTGGAAATATTCTGTTTTGCCTTGCCCAATGCTATCTGGGATCACTGGAGTTAATTTTATGGACTCATCTACGTGTGCAATATTTTTAAAATGTGTATTTATTAGTACTCTTAACAGGCCACCTAAAAAGTGATGGAACAAAGACTGCAAAACACAGGACTTGAGCAGATTAACCTTCATGAGCTAAACAATATCAGAGAGACCTGTACTTTTATATAGGCCATATTAATTTGGGCAGAGGACTTCATTTCACAACGCTGTCAACCTAACAGCACTTTTATGGGCGAGATTCACTCTATATTCACTCTGCAAAATACATCAAGGAGATGGACTGCTTTTGTTTTACTTTAGCAAGGGAAAAAGCTGAGCAATAACTGTGTTATAACGATTATTAATGTAAGTGTAAGAGAGCACTGTGAAGACAAAGGAATCACATCTCCATCCAATTTGCTGTATGCTAAAACTGCTATCACTTTGCTGAATGAAGTACAGAAACACCAATTTGTAAAAGCAGGAACTTGGCCAAAGTTGCCTTTATAGTTTCATAGAAACTAAATGGCAGCATTCAGTACTTTAGATGGCACTAGGAGCCACTTTGCAAAGTTACTCTCCTTGTGCTACACATTTTTCTTCTAAATAAATGGTCACTATGTAATAGCTGGCTACTCACACATCACCTCTCACTGTTCACAAGTTAATAAGCTGTAATATTCGTGGGGAAAGCCAAGCTCGTGGTTGATTCTAGGATATCACCATAAAACAGCAACAAGCCATTACAGCATTTAAACTGTTGTCTTCTGCACTCCTGTCACCCTGGCACGATTTCCATCTTGGTATGTACTTCAAAAACTCATTAAATTCTTTCTACTCTCTTCAATATTTACTAAAGTTTTTTTCTTGTTTCGTTGGGTTTTTTTTGTTTTTGTTTTTTTTGTTTTTGTTTTGTTTTGTGGGGTTTTTTTTTGTTTGTTTGTTTTGTTTTTTTTTCTTCCTGAAAGCTCAGCATCATTTCTTGGAAACTGCAGACAGACCCTACACTTCACTAATTTTTCCTTCCCCTTCTCCCACTCAACATTTTCACTGTAGAGGAAGCTATAGGCATCACTTTCCTTTCTCTCTCTTTCCAAGACCTGATGATATTTAGAAAATTCCTCATTCTAGATGGTGGCTTTGCTTCTCCATAAGTGTTCAATAACCTTTCTAACTCTTACAGACAGTTCTGCACCCTCCTCCTTAAGGCCAAAACCAGTAGTGAAACATCATAGTTGGGTCATCATCATTGCAGGGTTTTGGTCTGAGGACACCAACAGTGGCTGAATCATGAGGGGAAAAAAGCCTGCTGATCTCCTACAGAGCACAGGCACTTACTCATAATTCTCAGTTGTTCTGAGCCTTCTTAAAGTAACCTTTTCAAACCTTCAAGTATTTTTCAAACCTAAAATTCACCTAAAGAAAATACTGAAATCTTTAAGCAATTTTGTTTTCAACTGAAAACTTTTTGTTCTCCTTCTCCTGTTTCTTTGCATTTATTTACTCCCCCCCTACCCTGTCAAGATAATCAATGTCACTTGTTACAGCTGTAGCATTTGGAATGGGCAGGGGTAACACATCTGTGGCAAACTTCTCAAGCTCAGCTCTCATCAGTGCAATCAGATATATGGAAATTGTTTGACACATTTCCTCCACATGTGGGCTCAGACAACTTTAAAACAAGCATTAAAATGGATGACTATGTAACTGGAACAAGTCTGAGAGCCTTCTGATGCCACGTGTCCCTGCTCACAGGGTTGACTAAACCACATTTTACTTGTTTGAGAAGCTCCTCCAGGATCCTCCCAAGAAGACCAGAGGTGTTGGAGTGCAGTGAGTGGAAGTGTTAGAGTCCAAAGGTGGAGATTTAGGCACCAGGGTCATGTTTGGCTTTTTCTCCCATAACACCTGCAGTGCCATTCTGTGGTATGGATTTTATCCAAGTCCTAGCACAACTCTGCACCTTTATAGGTGTGGATCATCCCAAGGCAGTCACCATGGAGGGGTGCAGGGCAAAGACAAAGGAGCTGGGACAAAATGCTGCTTGTGAACTAAACAGAGTGACCTGGTGGCCTGAGGGGGAGGTGACACAGAACTTCTCACTCTCTCTCTTTATAGGCATCCCTATTTCCTGCTGTAATAATTAGGATAACACAAATAAGTAATTTGCTTGTGTCAAATAGTCGTTTACCAGAAAAAAAAAAAAAAAAAGTACTTGTTTACAAGGAAAAATGAAGCACTAAGATTTTCTCTATACTTTACACTGGGGATAAGTGACAAAAATGGAAATGGTATGGAGACCAAATTGTTTCATAAAAAAGAGAAATTGAACTGAAATTTGAAAATAACCATTATTTGAAAAGAGAAAAGGAAGACTAATGAAATAACATTACACAACTGAATTTGATTCTTTCAAAAGCACCAAAAAAGATAGATTCCCATTTATAATTTGGATTTCCTGTAACCATGCCAGAAGATGTCAAACTCAATTACAGCTGATGTCTGCCTCTTATTGTACATCACATTCTAAGATTCAGCTTTATGCATTTTTTCACAGTACAGCAGGATTTTAAAGATGTATCTCTGCACACATGTACACAAATGACAAACCAATGGTGAAACAATTAGTGTCTAGTATTGCAAAAAGGATGATCTGGGTATCTGAACTACCAGGACCAGCAGAGTTCCTGTTTGCTGCATGAAGAGAAGCAGCAGGGAGAAAAGTAAAACCTCTGACATTCATTCCTCAGCCTCTTGTAGAGTCTACAGCACAGACATCAGCTGAGGTCTGATTTCACTGTATTGATCTGCAAACTTTACACCTGGACACAAGCTAAACCTAACCAGCCCAGCGAGACCAAAGGGCCAACATGAGCTGCATTTAATCTGGTTTCATCCTTAAACCATGAGCGCTGGATGAAGCCCTAACCAGCCTGGGAGTCTCCTCAGAACAACCTGCATCAATCCCTCATCACTGCCCCAGCCTTACCTGTGCAGCCAAATTCCTTCTGTTGCACATTCCAAATCCAGCAGAGGCTGTGATTTCTACCAACAGAGCCAGTTCTGCCCACTGGAACCAGTAAGTCCCAGAATAAACCATCTCTGACAGGCAGCAAACACAAACAGGCACAAAAATTTGCTTTTCCAGAAGTGCTCCACTCAGGTTCCAGCTCTCCCTGAAGCCTCTCAGTGTTGCACTTTAACCAGCAGTGTTATGAAGAAAATGAACCATTCTTTTCAACGTACTGAAAGCACATTTAGTCAACAAGTGACATGCTCAACAATGAAATAATCTATCACTAATTTAAGAACTCTGCTTCAAAAACTGCTCTCTAGCTGCAAATTTCTTCCTTAGAAAATTCATTACTCAAGAAATCAACTTCTCAGTGATATTTCAGCAACCAGGTGTAATCTCAGTAACATTATTTAACACAGTATTTTGTGGTCTCAATTTACATACACTTTTTAGGAAGCATTAGAAAGGGAGATTATTGTAATTTGAAAAAAAGACTCTAAATGACCTTAGAGTGAATGAACACAGAACTATTATAAAAACCAAGACACACTCAGGGAGTTCAATAAGCCATTTATAGTCCCTCAGAACAAACATGACATTCATTTTCATTTTAAGGCTGTATGAAAATTTAAAGCTAAAAAAGGCACCTATCATCCTATTAAGTGTCTATTAAAAAAAAAAGCAAACAAAAGATAAAAACAGCCCAACAACCAAAACCATCAAATGCCTCAAAGTCACTTAAAAAAAAAAATCTTTCTTTTAGCCCCATTTTTCAACAGCCAAATACAGAACAGTGCAAGGGATGGGTTTGATGCACAAGGACACTTCACAGTATCAGCTAAAATCTGACAGTGTGAGATGCTACTGTGATTTATAAACTGTTATTAAAACTGCTACAGATTTATAAACTGTCCAGCAGCTCTGAGAATGGGAAACTCTGGTGTAGTATATAAACATTTTGTATATGATGGTTTACGTAAGGACATCCCAAAATATTTCAAAAGCTCCTTCATTCAGCACTGCTCATATTTATATATATTTATACCTTGAGCTCTGTAGCTCAAGGTAAACTCTATAAGTTTAACAAAAAAAAGTGGCAGTGCATTTAAAGTCTGTTACCAAAGTAAATTTGGAAAAGGCATTCATTTTCAGGACACACCCTTCTAGCAAAACCTCACTGCATTGCAAAGTAGAATCCTTGTTTTAAAACAAGGATTGTTTTAAAAAAACTTGGTTTTGCTTGTTTCAAACCTTGTTTTAAACCTTGTTTTTTTGCTTGTTTTAAAAAAAACCTTGTTTTTAACTAAATCACAATTTCTTAGGTCAGTGCATACCATTAGATAAGCCCCTATTTGATGTTTCCTCTACCAAAGACAAGCAGACTTGCTCCTTTTTTTTTTTTTTTTTCATTATTCATTTTTTATTATTCATTTCAACAGCAGCAGGATTTCTTTTTGTCACTGACCCAGAGCTTCCCTGATCATCTCCAGCACTGATACAAACAAAAACACCCTGGGAGTCCCTTTTCTCACAGGGCTGGAGCTTAGAGCAGGAACCAAACTGCACAGCAAAGCTGCTCAAATTTATCTCACAGTTTTGCTTCATATGGGAAAAGCCAAACTAAATTCAGATTTACTTCTAAAATAATTTGGATTTACTTCTAAAATATAATTCAGATTTACTTCTAAAATATTGAAATTACTCAACATTTGGCCTTGTCACTTCAGCTTTCATTCATATGTAAAAAAAAAAAAAATCCCTCAAAACGTTACTGCCTTGCTTTCTCCATGATGCACACACTGTACATTTCCTGGTGAGAAAGGAAAATCTGAAAAAAAAAAGCAGCACAGCAGGTTTGGAAGAAAGTCACCACTTAGGGGAAATGACAGAATACTATTGACAAAGTATTACTGAGGAATTCTAAACACTAAATAAACTTACAGACTACCAAGGAGAAGTTTTCCTACTGGATAATGAACTTAGCAAGTGTGATGGTAGAAACAAAAAGAAATGTGAGCAAGAATCATAATTACTAAAGGATCAAATAAACAGAATTTATCTATATGTTCGAATTTTGATTAGGCAAGTTTATCCTTCCTTCCTCTGAAATTGCATAAAATATAGTTAATTCCTTTTTCAAGAACCTCTGTGTAAAACTTTCATATAGGAATTTATCAGTTTATTTGCTATGGCCTCTTCAGCTGGTCAGTGATGCATGAGAACCACTCCAGTTCTAGGCTCTAACACTGACAAGCAAACCTCCCACCCCACAAAGATTATTAATTCTTAAGGGTCTCTCCACTCTGACAGTGTGTTTCAGCTAAGAATTTTTTTTTTTTTTTTTCAGAAGTCAAGCTTTCTTTTCCCTATTTGAAAGCTAAAGATTTGGACTACATTTGAATTCCTGTCTTCCTTTTGTAAGTCCTGCTTATAGAAAGAACAAAGAAAAGACTGCAAAGTTCTTTAAAAGGGGTGGCAACTGCAGAAATTCCCAGTCAGTGCTGTAAATATTGTGGGGGGAAACACAGTTGAGAGCATTATTTATAGCAAAGTTTAGATACCAGCTACAAGCCATTTTCAGAAGCTGTTCTTATCTATATATCACACCTTGATGCTCAGTTCTTACAGCTGGATATTTATGAAGGCAATTTGAGTGGTGCCTTGAATAATAACACTGAGAGAAGACTTTGCTCTGATAGAAGTAGCCCCTCTAACCAACTGCATTTGTCACAAGAGCAACACAGTGATTTAACATAATCAGTCTTAAATGACATTGTTCCCACAGTATATGTAAATAAACCAGGGCCATTAATTCAGATTTTTAGTAACAGACAGCTGGATTTGGTTAAAAAAAAAAAAAGCATGGTCTAAAAAGATATTCAAATTGTGTTTCCCTAATTCAGCAATACAAAATTATCCAGTTAAAAATACCCTGGCACACATCTGAAATGAACCTTTAATATCAACAGCAAAATCCCCAAGTCAGCAGTGATGACTTATCAGATGCATATTGCATATTGTATCATTTACACCATTTTCTATAAGTATGTTCTGCTAATTTAAAAATGCCAGGTAATCTGCTGGTGACTTTCTTCCTTTAGCTGTTTATCATTTAGAACATAAAACATGATGAAAATCTTGAATCACAAATGAAAGTGAACGTTTGTTTTAGATTTTCAACCTGTCAGTCACCATAGACCCAGCGATTCAATGGGTAATTAAAAACAGGCAGTATCTTTACTTTTTTTTTGCATTTTGCTCTGAGGAGACAGGACTACAGCTGTGACTTCAGGGAGACAGACATTCCTGACATGTCTGCAGGAATATTTTGGTTCCCAGAAATCACTGGGGACACATTCTGCCTATCCCAGCAGGAATGAGGAGATTGCATGCTAAGGCAGTGGGGCTGTGACAGCCTGGAAAGATGCTGTCTCTTCTCTTTTTTCTCTGAGTTTGAAGTAGTTTCTCCTACAATTTTGTGGCAAAATTTAGTAATGCCTTTTTTTTTTTGTTTGTTTTAATGTTATCTGAACATATCTTAGATACTTTCTTTTACCACTCTTTTGTTTTATTAAGGAATTATGACCTCAGCTATTGTGAGTAAATAAACCTTTCTGCTTAAACATTTCATTTTTTCAAAATTTAAATCAATATTTCATTTGGACACTGAGTTCTGTCCTATTGGACATGTAACTTCCTAATATCACCAAACTATCAAAAGAAAGAAAGAATTTTATATTTATTTTTATGTTTTTTGGGTTTTTTTAAGCTATGAGAATCCATCACTAAACTAATGGTTTTGGGTTTTTTACATTCACTGAACCAGCGTTGTTTGCTAAAGCACAGAGCAGTCAGTAGCTGGCCCCAAAGTGACTACAAACTCACATCATGAATATTTAATAAAATGCTATAGCAGAAATATAGCATACATTCTGTACTTCTACAAGAAAGCAATATTCATTATTCTGCAGATTATTCCTTAATAAATATTTCAGAAACTTGAATTAGAAAAAAAATGAGAATAGCATATACTGTGCTCTTGATAGTTTAAAAGCACTTTTGTTTTCTGACCTATGATGAATCCTTATGTTCTTTTCATTTCTGATGCATTTTAATGCCATTATGGGTTTGAAATTCATCTTTTGGTCACTTTGAGGGGATAAAGATATTGATGTTTAGTTACCGTGCACAAAGAAGTTAAAAGTCATCTTCCATTAGCATGCACAGAGCTGACACTTTATTATTATTATTGTTCCAGATTCCTTGGATAACTTCACATAAATATGACACTTCATGGACTGGTATCAAGAACAAACTGCCAGAAATGCTCACAAATTCCCCACTCTGAAAGTCAAGGAAACTCACTGCTGGGCTGCCACTCTTCTCTCTTGCATATGGTAACACCAAAAGCAAAGAGCTATTTGAGAACCAAAAAACACCCCAAATTATCCCTCCAGCAGTGTGGTTTTCTAGTTGATTTGTATAGCTGTGCAAGAATTCTTAAATTTATCACAACAGGCAGTGAGTTTAGACAATGCAGCTGCTCTGCAGCTCAGATGCAGAGAAACTGTTTGTGAGTGTGTGGGCAGGGATTGCCACCATCCCTGGGCTGTGGGCTCAGGTGCCAGCCATGGATAGCATGGGGATGTGCCATCACTGGATGGGGATGTGCCATCACTGGATGGGGATGTGGCATCACTGGATGGGGATGTGCCACCAGTGGATGGGAATGTGCCACCAGTGGATGGGAATGTGCCATCACTGGATGGGAATGTGCCACCAGTGGATGGGAATGTGCCACCAGTGGATGGGAATGTGCCATCACTGGATGGGGATGTGCCACCAGTGGATGGGAATGTGCCATCACTGGATGGGAATGTGCCATCACTGGATGGGAATGTGCCATCACTGGATGGGGATGTGCCACCAGTGGATGGGAATGTGCCACCAGTGGATGGGAATGTGCCACCAGTGGATGGGAATGTGCCATCACTGGATGGGGATGTGCCACCAGTGGATGGGAATGTGCCACCAGTGGATGGGAATGTGCCACCAGTGGATGGGAATGTGCCACCAGTCCCTAGATGGGAATGCAGGTGTTTATTGGTGTTCTGCTTGCTCTGCTGTGGTGCTGACCCTCAAGGGACAGCTCACAGGCTGTAATTAGCAAACTTTTGTTAAATCAGTGAACAGATTCGATTCTGTGTCATTTAAAACATGGAAATTGGGAATTTTTGGTAAGTTTGTATTCACACATGTACACACAAGCTAGGGAGGAGTTTGAGAGCACCTCTAAAGTGTTGGTGGCACAGAAGGGCAGTAGAGAAGTCCTGGTTCTGTTTTGGTGCAATGAGTTCTGTCCTTGAGTGTTCTGGTCTCAGACACTGCCTGGACACTCCAGGCTGAGCAGATGGAAGGATCACCTCCCCTGACCTTCCTGCAGCACCTCCCCAGCACATCCCAGATCCCACAGGGATCCCAAGGTGCTGACTCGTGTTCAGGACACCCAGGGCCTTTCCTGCAAAGCTGTTTCCATACCCCACCACAGTCCTGGTCCAGCTGTTCTCCATCCACACAATAAATACAGCACAGATCTTCATCTGCTCTACATTCAGAGGTATTACCATGGGAGATATTCTCCCAAGGCAAATCAAATAGAGAATTCGAACCATTGAGAACTGAACATCTTAAAAGATAAAACTAGATTTGTTTTAGGGTTTGGGTCTTTTCCCCTTTTGGTGAAGCATGGTAAAGGAGAAAATCTGGGAATTCAAAACGGATTAAAGGTCACCACAATTGTGCTGAGAGCAGCAGAAATAAATGTCTGCTTAAAAATGCAGGCAAAATTGCAGAGGTGGGCTTGAACATTGAAACAGAGCAGAAATACCAGGGTTATTCTCTCTGGTTTATAAGTTACAAAAAGAATGCTGTTGAAGTAGTCAGAAATTTGACTTTAGATCCCTTCTAAAGGATGAAATAATTAATGATATAAATAAAGTTAGACCTGAGGCCAGAAACATAGCCAGGGTCTCCAAAAAGAATATTCGTTCTTTTCAGGAAGAAACACATTTAAGCCCAAGGCCAGAATCAGTCTCTGGAGTAGAAAAAAAAGAGAAAATTATCTTCCTAGGATCAAAAAAAAAAAAAAAAACCAAAAAAAAAAAAATCCTGAAGTAGCATATATTTAGGCAAGAGAAAGCTTTTGTCCTCAGCCCTGAAAGATATCAATTAGAAAGCTGAGTTTTGTCTGCATGGAGGGTGTTTTGGAATATAAATATTCCAGGACATTAAAGAACAAGCCCAGCCCCAGGCTGTCCTCCAAAGCAGGGCTGCTGGAGATGCCCCGAGGGTTCTGGAACCCCTTCAGTGTCTGCCCGAGCAGGGCAAGGAGCAGACAGGGAGGGCGAGCACAGAAAATAAAGATACCAAATGCATGCTCTCCTTTTAATGAGTTGTTAGTTCCTCTCTCCTAGCCAGGGCCTTTGTAAATCTCAGACAGACAAGGAATCCTGAAACTTTGAAATTGCCTTGTAAATTAGTTACTGCTAATGAAACCATTTAGTTTTTGAAGGGATGGGATTGTGAGGGCTTTCCACGTCAAAATAATTATTTAACTAACATTACTGAAGCAAATAATTAAACTGTGCTGTATGAAAACTCCCATAATAATATTCACACTATTTCCTTTTCTGCCTTTCTAAAATGTTACATTATGAGACTTGTTATTGATATGTGAAGTAAAAATCTGTCACAGCCAACCTTACATTCATTATTTCAAGTTACATAAAAGATGTAGTACACGATGTATGTGATTCAAGAGATTCATCTTCACCATATAATCTATCAAGAGTTTTACATTTCAGAGAGTTTAAAAATATGCCCAGATAAAGAGGTGTTTTAAAAAAAACCTTAAGATAGTGATAGGTTTTAAATTAAACTTTGAACAGGTGAAATAATAAAAATTCAAAGTCAGGTTGGATGCTTTATCAGTACCATCTCAAGTCACAAGAAACATTTTTCTTATCAGCGATGATGAAGGAGAATGATAATCATACAATTTAATGTGGGAGAAATACTCCTCAGCCAGTCTGTCCTCATTTGAGTTTCTTTGCTGCTGTTTGGAAAAAAAAAAGGAGGTAGGGAGGAGTGCGTTGGATTAGACTGGAATAGATTTTACTCCTTCCAATAATGGTTTTTCTTTAAAAGAAAAGAAAAGTAATACGGAAATTAAAGAAATTCCTATCAAGGAATTCCCATGTGGGTTTCAAAAATATAGCCAGGAAATCAAAACTGGAATTAGCAGCATTTCCTTCCTGTGAACCTTGGTTCCAAGCACACTGCTGATCCCTACTTGTTGCTCTTCTGCGGGGGACACCGGCTCTCAATGACACATTCCTCTTCCTAGAGACTGAAATGTCTATATTGAAGCATTTAAAGAGAACCTGAAGTCAAATAAATGCTCAAGGGTTCAAAGTATCTCAAGTGTCTAAGCTCAAATGATTCAATGCTGAATATGAAAACCCTCATTTATACACTGACTGCTTAAATAAATATATGGGACACAAACAGCATCCCCAACTCCCCCCTGTGCCCCGTGGGCTGGGGGAGGAGAAAGGAGTTGGGAATGAAGAAGTGAAGTTGAGCCTGGAAAGAAAAGGTGCTGTGGTCAGGTATTTTTATTTTTGTCTTTGTTTCTCACCATCCAATTCCATTTTTAATTGGCCAAAAATGCAATTAGTCTTTCCTGAGTTGAGCCTGTTTTGCCCTGCTAACTGATAAGTGTTCTCCCTGTCTTCATCACGGTCCATGAGCTTTTTTATCTTTTCTCCTCCTAATCTGCTGCAGAGAGAGAGCAAGAGAGGGGCTCAGTGAGGTCTGCCAGGCAGCAAAGGTCAACTCACCACTACCTGAAAGTAAAGAATTCTGTACCTGCATCCCAAATAAATGCCATTACACTTACTCTACTGTCTGATAGGTGAATGTTAATTTTGCTTACCATTGGAGAGTCATAAAACTAAAAATCATAAGAGAAACATGCAGATCCTAAATGCAAACTATCTGAGAAAGATAATGTATAAAAAATGCTAAAAAGTTCTAGATCTTTGACAAATGTTGGAGTTTGATCTTTTATTCCTAAAAGTTTTTTTTTAAGAAAAACAAATAAAAGCCCAGAATTGAAAGAATGTAATTCTAAACAATTTTGATCTAATACTTCTGAGGAAAAACCTGAGGAAAAAAGCTTTTCTCTCTGTACACAAATCTACTTCTCTGTAAGAGCCTCTGAAAGCATTTATTCTAACACAAAAACCCCCTTCACATTGTGTGGAATCCCTAACAAAAATAATCCTCCCCCTAATATCTGAAGATGGCTTTCTGAGAATATAATAGTACACTAGTGAATTCCTGACACAGAAGTATGGCAGGGTTTCCCTGTCTGTTAGCATGAGATAAGTTCTGATTTGATGTGAAAAGAGGTTTTCTCATGTTCATAAAACAGAGGTTAGTACTGTGGTCACAACTGGAAACACAGTTTCTAGATGTGAATTCCCAGGAATATTATTTAACTGTTTTCAGAGGCTTTGAGCTAGAAATTGGCATTGATGTATGGGGACAATACACTAATACATATATATATATATATATATATATATATATATATATATATATATATATAAACTTCTACAGGTTAGAAAAAGAATTTCAAAGGAGATTAAGTAATATGTAATCCTACTGAAGGAATATTAAAAATAGATTTAGTCATTTAATCCTTTTTTTTTTTTCCAGAAATGTTTTAATGAAGCTTTATGGCGAGTCTTTAGTAGAGTGTTTTACTCAGCTGAGGATGGGTATTTGTAGTTACTCTGATCTCCCACCTGATGATGGTTAATGACCTGGGGGATCATGATAAAAGAACTCGGGGATTTCATCTAACAACAGGTCTGAGTTTATTGACATCTTAACATATTCCTTTTTTACTTTAATCTTTCCCCCACTTACTCTGATAAGAGAAAGAATAAATTGAAAGAACATTCTTGTTCGATTTTTAATAAAACCCTCATCATCTGAAAGTGGTTGAGTGATGATTGCTCCCGCCTATGTGTACAAATTGTGGATGAAAAATTCCAAACTGTATTCTGAGATTACAAAGATTTCTCAGTGAGTCCTACTACAAACAGAACCTGTCTGGACAAGTTATTTTTCTCAGCAATACTAAAGGAACTTGATATTCTATTACTTACTCAAAATCTTCAAGTACTTTACTGTGGAGATGAAAAATTTACTTATTAACTGATTAGGTTTATATTCTTATTTTATTATGAATTACTGGGTATATGAATCTAATCTGTCAAAAATTATTTTTATCAACTATATTCCAAGATGATTTAAAATTGTATCTACTCATTATACTGGTAACGTTCAGAGTTTAACAAATCAGAATGCTTTGTCTGTGAAGATCTGCAGGTCTGGGGTTCTGAGTTAGTAAAGTTAAATGTCTGTGTTTACAATCTTGCTGCATAATCTGAAACACTCACAGCAGCACAACTGGTGTTCACTCAAGGACTGGAAAACCCACAAAGGTAATAAAGAGGTTTAATGGCATATTTTGCCTCATTTATAAATTCCAAGCTGAGAGTGAAAAGGCATAATTCCAACAAAAGCACAGAGGAAGCTTTGCTGAGGAACCTTTGCCACCTTTGCTCTCTAATCACAACACAATCAGAGAAATGAAGCTGTTCTGGTGACAAAGGTGACTTTTAACCGTGTCCCAGGCTACAAATGCAAGCTTAGCTTTTAGTTCATTTCTCCTCAAACAGCAGCCGTGCCAAGAGCCCGGGCAGGAGCAGGAGCTGTCAGCAGTGATTCCATCCCTGAGTGCAGAGCCCAGGCAGGCTCAGGCTCTGAGCACAATCAATAGGCAGCTAATGAGCACCGCGAGCTGTGCAGGGCTTGAGCCACTAAAGAAACCACTCAAGTGCTTCAGCAGCCGAGTCAAACTCTGCAACACACCTTTAAGTCTTAGTTATCTTACAGGGATATGAGTCCAGGCTTAAAGCTGCATGGCTTTGTGCATGTGCAGTGCCTAAGTATAATTCTAAATTCTGGGCTAGAGCTGCTTCCTGTGCTAAGGTGAGGAGGTGCTTAAAGTAGGGGTCCTGACTGGAAAATGAAAAATCATTTCACAACAAATCATTTCCTAACTTAGCTCAACTCACAGAATCATGCTGTAAAGTCAAAGCAATGTCCCTCATATCCTGAGGCATCATATTTATTTTTAAGACTTTTTTATCAAAAGTGTTGGTACACTCAAAGTTGCTTTAACTTTGAGCTCAACCTCAAACCGGGATTTGAAAGTCAAAATGGATTATTCTTTTTGCCCATCATTGATTGTAGTAATTTATTTTTTTTCCCTCAGTTGGATTTGGTCCCTGGTGCAACCTCATTTCTTCAGACAAACTAGTTCAGAGTTATTTCCTTTAATGGGCTCACTCTTACACAATTAACTAGAGCACAGAAGGAATCTGTTAACTGGTAATTGTTTATATTACTAAATGTCTATTTAAATACTGAACTAAACTTGAAAAAATGATGGATTATCTGCTTTAGATATTTTCAAATAATAGAATGATGCCCTTCTGGACTATTTGACAAGCTTAGATGATTGCAGCACACGTGACAGTGACAAAGCAAGCATGAGGAATGTTTTTTACTTTAAATTATACCTCTGTAATGAATTAACACAATTTCCTTTTGCTAAGTGTAGGGTCTAACTGAGTCTTTGCTTTAGAGATTAGTTCTTTTTTGCTGTTTATAGCTTTTAAAAGGCTGGCACTGTTGTTTCTTTAAAAAAAAAAAAAAAAAGAAGGAAACAGTTTCTTTGATTGTTCTCCAAGTCATTTTCTGGCCTGCCAACATTTAAGACAGGATATCTTCTTACACCTTCTTTTTCCTCTGGTCTTACCCACACAGTGTCCCCTCATCTTTTCTATTTTTCTTACTATTTCTCATCCACATACTTTAGCAAGTCTAAAAACCCAGTCTGTTCCCCAGTTTGAAGGCTGTGGTTTGGCAGTGGTGTATCCAACGACCTTGTCACTCTTAAACTCTACAAACATCAGAGTGAAGCACAAGGTAACCTCAGTGGTGTGAGCTAATAATTATCATCTTAACCCCCAACCATTTGGACTCTCTTCCCTCCCAGCTCACTCTACCAGAGGTATGACCACCTACATCTGCCTGCTTTTTGTGCAGATCATCTTCCACCCTGAACCAAGGAAACACAGTGGCCATCTGCCAGCTTCCAGGCACTGGCATTATCGTTCTTTTGAAGCAAGAGGAGGCTTCAAACTGCACCAAGGAAACTCTAATACTTCAAATGCATCAGTCTTTACCAGGAAGTCTGTCACCAGTGGCTATTCATTTATCCTAATGACCACTAATCTTATCTACCACACTGCTGGAAACAAAAGTGTACAAATTGCAGTTCATGTTCCTTTACTCTTAAGAGCCTAACAAAGTTTATATTTCATTTGGCAAGGGTAGAGACAGGTGAATATTTACTCTTAATTATTTTGTTAACATCCAGAGAGCTCTTAAGGAAAGTCTTTGTGCAGAAGATCTTCCCTTATGAGTTCCCACTAAACTGGATTTTCGTTTATCAGGATCTGAGTCCACTCCTCTTATCAGGACTCGAGTTCCATGAACACCTGGTCCCCAGTGCTGCAGGTCACTGCTCCACCACAAATTTCTCAGCTCAAGTGGCAACTTGCTCAACACCAAACAGTAACAAAAACAGCCACAGTCAGCAAGGATGTGACAGAGCTTCAACAGCTCAATAACAAATTCAGAGATCATTTATTCAGTTATAAATAGTTCAGGCAAGGACTGGTTTCTAATGAAATTGAGAGACAAAGCAGGTTGAAGTTTGGGAGTGAGTGGAATGCTGGCAGTACACGAGGCTACCTGATAGCTGTGTGATTTCTGTGTGCACTGAGAAACAACTCCATTTGGCACTGTGAGGCACCAGCACAACCTCCTCAGCACTTTTTCCTTCAAAGAGTAAATCTCAAAATTCTCGCTGTACTGCGTCTTTCCTTTCAACTCAAGGGAAATTGGGAAAGACAAATGATTCAACAATGCAGTGACAGGAAACATGGTTAAAAATGATAACCTGATAGCTTGGGATTATCTGTTAAATAATGAGAGACAAGTACTACCTATGACACCTGGGTATATCACTTGGGTTGGGGTTTCACTCTTACAAGACTTAACAAATAGAGATTAGAGAATCTGGAGATTCAAAGGATATCAAAACAAGTCAGCCTCCTACACAATTTATTTACTTGTTTACATTGCTGTGCAGCCAACAACCAAACAGCATTTCTCAAAATATTATATAAATTGAATCAAATTAGCTTTTCTGGTCAATAAATTTTACTTTTCCTTAATGCAAAGCTACCAAAGTCTTTAAAGACAATGCAAATTGTGTGATGCATTTTGGAAACCTGACATTTAAAATTCAAATGACCCCATCCCTCTTGAAGGCCTTTCAGAGAAAGCAGTGGAGACTGTACTGTGCACTTCCCTGCTAGGGACAAATTGGACACTGGAGCCTTCCACTGATTTGGGTGAGAAACCAATTCCCTGACTTAGACAAAACTTACAATCAGAACTGGAAAATAGTCTCAGATTTCTGGAGATCAGCCTCTGAATCACACAATCTCATTTCCTTTTCCCTCCTGTTACTTTACTTACTTTACTTTTGGAGCTTTTTCCTGCAGTGAGGCTTTTTTTTTTTATTACTTCTTTTTAATAATGTCATAAAATCCCAAGAACAGAAACCTTATATATATATATATATATTTAATAATAACAACAAACGTCATTTTATCAGTTCTCCAAGAAACAGCGGTACTGAAGACACTGTCATGTATCAACCTCTAATTTGAATCTCAATTTTTACACAGAAATCCATGATTATTGTTGAGATGTAGTACACAGATTTACTTATTTATGATTCTCTCTAGAAAAACTACACCAGCTGCAGACACAATAACTTCTGCTGGCAGAAAATACCTTGCTATTTGTGCACTTTACCTTCACTTTGGTGATTCACAAACCCTCATTAGCTCTTGAAAAGTTAGCAAGCATCACTTGTTAACTGTTACTGCCAGGATGAGAAGCAAATGACATGACTGCTAAAAAAAAAACAAAACAAAACAAAAAAAACCACACAAAAATCCCTTAAAACAAAAAGAACCCTCCTAAAACATATATGCCCAAAATTAAATAGGAGAGGAGAGTTTGATAAGAAAATTAAATAGGAGAGTCAGTTTTATAACAAATGTGGGCAACTCCTGCCATGGCAGGGACACCTTCCACTGTCCCAGGCTGCTCCAAGCCCTGTCCAGCCTGGCCTTGGGCACTGCCAGGGATCAGCCACAGCTGCTCTGGGCACCCTGTGCCAGGGCCTGCCCACCCTCACAGAATTGAGTCATTCAGTTGGAATGGTGATATATAAGTTCATAAACTTAAATATATATATATATAGGTAGATATGTGTTTATATATTTATATATATATTTTTATATATATATATATATAGATATAGGTATGTGTATACACATTCCTGCATATCTACACTGTAGCTACTATCAATGCTCACATATTTTCTGCAATGCTACTTTTCCAACACTGGTTTCTTACACTCTGTCTTTCCTCTATGTGAGTACAAACTTTGCTTTGAAAACAAATCAGATTTAATCATTGAAAATGTTGATGAGCAAGCATGAAGTTTTCAATAACTGTGCTGCTGTTAGTGCCACATCATCCACACACACCATAGAAACTAAACTCATTACTGATGGGATAGAAAACTAAAATATGTAACTGCTTGAATATATTCATACCTGTATTTCCTCATAACTTTATTCTCACCCCGACCTCCGTCTTGAAGTCAAAGTGACATCAAAATTTAGAGAAAATTATCTTTCAAAACATTAGAAAAGGGAAAATCCGTAAGTGTCTTGTGGGCCATTTTGGAAAATAGTGTCTATAGTAGTGAATAAAATAGAAGAAATGTTGGGGGGAGAAAGTGGCTCAAAATTAGTTTCTTTTAGAAAAAACAACAAAAAAGAGAAATTACTAGATTTTGCAGTATTTGAAATATTTTCATTTGACTGTTTTTCCAGAATCACAGAATTCCAACAAGGTTGGAAAAGACCTTGCAGATCACCTGTGACCTAACACCACCTTATCAACTAAACCATGCTGCACCCAATCTGTTGTTAAACAGCAATTTCTCAGTTTTAGCAGAAGCGTTTTAAAATATAATTCCATTAAAAATAGGTTTCATATTTAGCTTTCAAAATATACCTGAGAAGGCATCTGTTAAAATTTATACTATAATTTCAGCACTAAGTTCCACAAATAAAAAAATCCTGTAATTAAGCAATTAGGGTTATAAATAAATATTTCCCACCTGCAACTCAATCAATTTATAAGAAAACCCCTCATCTGAGAATAGGAGGTGGAGCATAAGGGGGACAAACATCCAAAATATGCTCATAAAAATCTCTGGTGCTTCTAACCCAATGAATTTTCCAGGAGGCAAGCCTCAGAAAGTGTCACTGAGGGGCTGCACGGTGTCTGTGGAAAAGCCTTTTCCTCCCTGCTGTCTCCTGGCAGCTTCTGAACTTCACTGGAACCAAGCAGGGGAAGAGAGAGAGTATCCCAACAGTTCAAGTAAGCATATCAAAATACACGCAGTGGGCTGATTAGTTGAGTTTTGACAGGCTGCTAAACGGCAACTCCGAGTGAAGAGCTGCAAACATCCCACAATTAATTCCCTTGCTATGCACAGCCTGAGCTAGAGCCTGCAGAGGAACTGCTGACAGCACAAAATTCGCATTCCAGTGCTTCTCCCGCCTCTCCCAATTTACAGGAGAATAGGAAATCATGAACAATTGATACACTCTGTTAGCTCCTATCATGGAGGGTGAGCTCACATGTAGCCTTAGGGGTATCTTACACAGTTTAATGCTGAAAATAAAAGGTAATGTTCTTGGCAAAGAGCTGGGGGGATTAAATTTGGAAGGCTTGAAGCAGCTTTGAATTGTAGTCAATAAAAAAGAACCAAACAGTAATTTTGTAATTTAACTGTGCTGGTTATGCCCAATGAGTCAGACACTTGTGAAATAAACCATGTAAATAGAAAAATGGCTTAACTCTTTCAGCAGTTGCTTTGTATTTTTTCCCATCTTTTTCCTGCCTTCCTCCCCAGGTTGTTCCCTTGGTTAAACAATACTGTATGGTTACTTTCTCCAGCTTACTCTCTTGGGACAGCTCATCATTCACAGAGAAACTCTGTCTTTTTGAAATAATTTTTGTTGTTTTTTTGTTGTTGTCGGGTTTTTGTTTGTTTGTTTTTAATTTGTTCTGTGCTGTGGACAATGATGAATGTGCTACCAGAGCTTGTAAAGGTAAATGTCCTTGAGACTGCAGCGACTGCTCTGAGCAAATTAACTGGGTGGCTCAGAGGTCTTCTACTCTATTGGAAGCTCTACACTTGAGGTGGCTTCCCTTCAGGACAGTGTCTTCTCTGCACCTGATGTGTGCAGCCCTAAATCAGCCAGGGATAAAGAGGATTTTACATCACATGGTGCTCACCTTCCCTTGTTTCTGCTGAGCTCTACAGATCTGACCTGGACAAGGGCCCCCACCAATTCCTCCAGCTCTTTGGCCACCCTGCTGCTGAACTACACAGTCCTGGTGCTCCAGATGTAGGAAAATGATACAAAATGTAATTTAATTTTTTGTTTTGTTTTGTTTTTTGGGTTTTTTTGTAACTTTAATCAGTCTTGTTTGCCTTTGCCTTGGGGGAATGGAATTGAAGTTTCTTTTCAAAGGACTGTTTCATCACTCAAGGTGTGATGAGCTAACATCTCCACAGACTGGGAGCAGCACAGAAGATACACAAAAGATAATGACCATCAACCCCAAACATCACCTCTGGCATGGTCAGAGACACCTGGTCTGGAAAAGAGAGTGAGAGAACCAAGGAGGGAGAACCACATTAGCATTGGAGGTGAAGAAATCCGTAACCAATAGGAAACCAAACACTGAGAACTGTACAAATTGGAGCCAATGAACATTGAACCAGTGAATTTCTATTTTGACTGTATAAACTTTGGGAAAAATCTAGTAAAATGTGTGTATTATGGAATGATTTTCTCTGCACAACCCTAATGTAAGGCCTTGATTCTCTAACACTAAAAAAGTTGTTGGAGGACTTTTGTCTTTCCTGCAGTTTCAGTGGCACAGAGAGATTCATTCTGATCATCAACTGTCAGAGTCCAGGACATCCCTCTGGCTGCCCTGGCTGTCTCGAGACCCTGCCAGGGGGCTTGGGGACCTTGGCAAGAAGTCAAAAACATCTGTGGCTTCGATTTAGCCTGTGGGAAAAAAACTTTCAACTCTCTATGAGGAATTACAAGCCACAAGGGTTTTAGTAGTGTGATATTTAAACTAACACAGGGTGGAAAAGTAGAATTTTGGGATTTTTAGAATGGGGTTCAAGGGGGTACAAGATGGAGGAAACTGGGCGTGTCCTAGCCTTCTTTCCTTTCTTCTTGTCCTCCATGTCTTGGTGTGATGGTGGCACTTTTCTATTGGTTTAAGGTAGAGATTCACAGTCTAACATAGATAATGGGAATTGGTAAAGAAATTGAAACACAGACACCTAGTTTTGAGTATATAAAGTGGGAGCCGCCCAAGGCTCGACAGCAGATGGCCATGGCCTCCTTGCTAGCCAGAGCTCGGCAGGTCAGAGAAAGAATGTTTAGATAAGAAGAAATAAACAACCTGGAAAGTGCAATTGGACACATTCCAGACTCCTCCTTTGCTGCGTCGGGCTGGAAAAGAAAAGACTCTTGTCCATCTCTCGGGGTCACCCTGACCTTCTGAACCCCGAGAGAAATCGGCAATCAGCAGGTTGGCAGAGCCTGTTGTGAAGAGCCAAAGCTCCTGGGATCTGAGTGAGCAGCCTGTGAGCTCAGAGATGCCCAAAGCATCCACCAGGGCTGTTCCAGCCCCAGCCCCAATTCCCTGCAGCAATAACAGTGAAAATCTTCCTGTTCCAGCAGCGAGGCAGCTCCACTGTCTGATTCCATCATTAATCCCTACATGAGCCATTTGCCTGCCACCACTTAAATTTAACACTTCTACAATTAAAACAGGAATTACTTTGGTTTCCATAATGCAACTACACAAGATAGACATTATTAACCACTTCCTTAATTGCAATATTTTTTATGATTTCTCAAATTACTGAACCATGAAATTTATTTTAAAGACTCCAAGCAGTTCTAAGTAGAGGTAAAACGAATTTTTTTTTTTTTAAAGAAAGTACCCTTATAATTACCTCATACTAGTAAATTATTCAGATTATGATTGCACTGATTTAATAAGGTCATAACCACATACAGACTCATTTAGAAAATTATGGAACACTACAAAAAAAAGAGGTCATTCACCACTGTTTCACTGGTTGAAACACTGCCTTTCAAAACACCATCTTTACACTCTAGATTTTTTGGCAATTTCTTAAGAGTAACTTGACCTTGGTGGAAAAAAAAAATTAAGATGTATCTCAAAAGAGAAGGAATCTGGAAAAAAAAAGGTATCCTAAAAAAAAAACAAAACAAAACAAAAAACCTAACACAAAACCCCTCCACATATAGTTTTACTGGTGAAATTCCTACAAATCAGCAGTGCTCTGTATTTAATAAAAAAATACATAAAAGCATACAAACTAGATACATACAAGCACAATGTTCTAAAATCTCCTGTTTTGGAAGGAAAGAGTTAAGATTTCGGAATTAACAATTCCCAGAAATTTCAATAGGGGCATCCTCAAATCTTCAGAAAACAAATTAAATCAAGTAATCATGATAGAAAAATAACTTGATCATCCTCAGTGATCTCAATCTAGAGATATTCAACAATAAGATTTATCCATTCTGAGTACATCTGAATTCTCAAGGGGAAATTACCACCCCTGATTTTGGAATTAAAAAAATACATTTAATTCCAAATGTCCATTCATGATAATTATACATTTATACAACATTTACATTTATAAAATGGCAATTTTATAAATTACACATACAAGAGACCAAGAAAGTTCCTTTTCTCTCCAGCTGATTATCTTCAGTATTTTTGTTGCACTTAAAAATGAAAGCAGTGAGTGATTTATTTGCTTGCTTGCTATAAAATATTGCAGAATGTTTTTTGTAAGATTTGCCATCCCCATTTTGGTTTCATTTAGCAGTTTTAAAGATCCTGTTATACATTCTACCCTTTTGGCTGTGCCTTTGGTGGTTTGGTTTGGGTTTTTTTCCCCCCAGTCCTTTTACTAGAATTTTCTATGCTTCAAGTGGAAAACCAGGTATCTGAACATGATGGTCTTAATCTACTTCATCCATTTTAAACCTTTTGCCCCTTCCACTGAAGTGAGTGACCCTGTAGCTCCCTTCAGTTCTGAACTAGCAGCAAATGTCATTACCTTTCAATAAATCCTTTTTCCCATAGGGCACTTCTATTTGAAATGAACACAATCAGTCCCTGGTATAAATTCCTGTCATATTCCACCAGTCTGTGATGCAAAGACAGACAGAAGAAAGATATCAAGCTCCACTGTCTGTACCAAGGAATTCAGACACAATAAGGAAAAGAGAAAACAAGGTTAATTTGGAAGGAAAAAGGAAAGTACTGTGGGAGAGCTGCATGATGCAAAGAACAGCACCGTGGTGTGACAGGACAGGAAGGAGCTCAGATTAAAAAAGAAGAGAATAGTTCAGGATGATGTGGAGATTTCTAAAGACTTTTGCCCTTATGAATCCTGTATGGAAGGGCCAGTCAGGACTCCACAGACTCACAAGCAGCGCACAGAATTTCATGGTGGCAATGCTCTCAGGGAGGGAGGACAGCAGGGCTGGCCTGGCTGGGCAGTCTGAGAGCACAATCAGCTGCTTTGTCTCAGAGTAGTGCTTGCAAACGTTTTCCTTTTCCTTGGCTGGCACACAGGGGACCCTGGAGATACTGACACCAGTGTCCTGCTGCTGCCTGGACAAAGCCCTGCCCAGCATCACCACACAGGCCCTCCAGGAAATCTCAGAGAAAGAGGGCTTGAAGGAACAAAAAGGAAATTAAGTGAATAAAGTCACCTGACTAACCTCAATACAACTTTGCTGTTATTCAATATTCTAAAGAGTAATCACAATTAAAGAATTTCTTTACACATTTTCCATGCCCCTACCCACTCCAAGTGTTAAAGTGAATTTAGCTCCACTAGTGTGATACCATAGGGGAGCTAAGGCTTGGGAGGAACAGCACTCTGAAGCTGTACAATAGGTTAATTCAAACATTCTTGTGTGAAAATCACCAAAGAAAGAGCAACCTGCCCTTTGCTGCTCCAGGGGCAGCCTGCCCAAAGTTATAACAGGTCAACAGCACAAACCTTCTGTGGGGCTTAATCCACTTTGGAACAAAATAAGCTATTTCTTGTCAAAGACAATCCTTCTCATGTAACCCTATCACTCTAAGGGCTTTGTGTTGCAGAGGCACTTTAGTTAAGAAGCTGTAATTAGGAAAGTTGGGGTTTTTTTGCTCCTATTCCTAATCAAAACAGGTTATATGCAGAAACTGGTATAAACAAGGCCTTGTAAAAACTGTTGTCCTTATACACAAACTTGATAAAACTTTTGATTTTTTTTTTTTTCTGAAGAGAGGAAGAAGGGAGAGTTGAGCCGAAAAGTATAAAAGATTATGGACTGAAAAATATGTGAATACTTTGCAGTAAATTTTGGAGGAACTGTTTACTCCATCACAGCAAAGATCTATGCCATGTCCTCATATTTATGCATAAAAAGTTGTATAATTTGAGAAGCATCAGATCTACTAAGCAAATCTTATAGGATGCAAGCACTCGTATTTTTTCTCAGACATCTGAGACAGAAATAGTGCAGCCCTCCCTTGGGTACTACATGATGATTTAAACCTCTCTGTACCTGAATCTCTTAAGCCATAAATAATATTTGCTTAGTCCTTAGAGGAGTGCTGCCTCATTAAATAAGAACATTATAATTATTATGATCAGTTGTTTGAAGAAGTGATCAAAGAATTACCAGCAATCAGCAAATCCTTCTAGACTGGAAATGAAGAGAGACAGTGACACCAAGAAATCACTGCCAGAGAAAGACAGACAGATCAAGCCCTTGATTCAACAGCTCAGAGTGGGTCGATATGGCAGCTGAGAAGATTGTAGCCAGAAATGTTTTGGGGCAAGAAGAATTCTTGCATTCTTCACCTATGGATCTATTTTCCTAGAACTTAGAGGAGCTTTATACCTCTCAAAGTTCCTCTCTCCCTTCACAACATAGTTGGATAATAATTACTGCTTGCCCTGAGTGCCCTAGTGGGCTGGAGGGTCCAATCCAAGGTCCTTATGGCAGCCACAATTGGTACAATTCCTGATTTACAAATATATTCTAAAATATTGCCATTGGTTCTAGATCGGTTTCAGTAGAGGCTGAAAAGGTTCATTTACAGCTATATATTTATTTATTGTTATATACACCAAATAGATAGGCCTTAAAATAAAGTGATTTCTGAAACTCTCACTGCATCCCATCATTCCCTGTTACCAGAAATTCAAGACATTCCTCTCTCACTCCCACATGTTTTACCCCCCTCTTTCAAATTCCATTTTTGACATTTCCTCTGGTGAACAAGAACACTTTTTCCTCTTGCCTGAAAAGCAGTTTTCTTTTCATGTGGTCTTTGGCCATGAAATTAAGAAGAAATACACTAAAGAAAATAACAGCCCTTGGCTGTTCACTAGCAGAGCGTGCAAGTTCTCTTTACTGCTGCACACCATGTGCTGTGCCAACTGATAAATCTGTACAATGGAAAGTGAAGTTTTAGTTTAGATTGAAAAGACTAGATTTTTCTAACTAAAGCCTCTAGTCTGTTAAAAGCAAATAAATCTTAAGGATTTGAGTCCAGTTTCACAGAAACTGCTCAGCACTAAATGGGTTTCAAAGGGGAAAAAGTCTTAATTAAATACACAAAAGAGAAAGCATTTAATTTTGAAAAGGGTGATTTTTTTAATATATTCTTATTTACTAGCAGTATACAAAACTAAAACCCATTTATCACACATTCAAAGCAGTCCTATTTCCAACTGACTTTTAATAAGTATCAGCAAAATTTTTGCCTTTTTATCATATTACAATTAGTCAGTCCTTTGCACTGCTATAGAATATGTGAACTCATACTAATTTGACTACATTGACTAATCTGAAAAAAGAAAAACAAATCAAATAAGGAAATTTAATATAGTTTCAACTGCCAATAGCATAAAATTCTTCTCAAAAACAGGTTTGGTTTTCTGAGGTTTATTTTGAGAAGTAGATGAAAGAAAAAAAAAAACAAAAACAAAAACAACAAACAAAATAAACAAAAACCCCAAACAAACAAAAATTAAACAAAAACAAAACAAACAACCAAAGACAAACAAACTAACAAAAAAAAAAAATAAAAAAAAAGACAAACCCAAACCCAAACCCAAGCAACCAGAAAAACTGGCACAAAGGGTAGCAATCGATCTGATTGCAGCATTAGCAACAGATGTCAAACAGAGTTTATTCAGCTCAGCTTCAAAAAAATGCATGTGCTGGTGCTTGTAGGAGCAGGCAACACGAGTAGGCTGTTTCTGGCTGTGAACAATGGCTGGGGAGTTCTGGAAAACCATCCCATGATTTGGATTTAATATAAGACACATCTGTGTGTGTGCCCTGTAAGTTTTTGTGTACAAACATTAAGATATTTTCCTATGCAGACATCAGGGGGTTACTGCAAAGTAAGGTGGGAAAAAGAAAAAAATAAAAAAAACCAAAACAAACAAACAAACAAAAAAAAACCAAAACAAAACTTTCTCATTGTTCACCGTAATTGTTTTCATTCACCTAAAACACTTCCCCCTCCCCTGCAGGCATCTCAAATACCCAAAACTCAAAATCGAGTCAGTGAGGTTTCGAGGATGTAGGGAAAGCAGGTCATTATTTCTAGTGTTCAAAGGTGCATTCTGGGACCACAGTAGGAGATCTCCAGGTGAGAGAGCTGTAATTTTGAATGTGCACCATAAAGGCTAGACCATCTTTAAGACAGGCAGCTGCCATTTCTAAACTCCAGGATTCAAGCATCAAAAAAGAAGGAATGGAACAGTATGGAAACAGACCCCTAACCTTCAGTTGATGTATTTCAGTTACACCAGAAACTGAATTTACACCAGTAATTACAGAGACAAAATTCAAAGTTCTGTTATTTCTGTGCTGCATCTTTATCTGCACTTAAAGGCATCAACAAACCATTGTAGAACTGATGACTGAGCACAAAACAAATAACAAAAAAAGTCACTTCCCTGCTCCAAGTCATCAAGTGTTTACCTGTGTATTCCTCCAGGAATGGCTTTAAGCAGATCACACTAATCTAAATCACTCCAGGAGATGGGATGAATTGTACAAGCTACACCCAAATTCCAGAACCTGGGAGATGCTCCTCCACAGACAAGAGACACTCATAACATGAATCGTAGCAATCAAATCAGCAAAACATTCAGCCTCTGCCCCCATCTGACCTCGGGGTCTCTGCCTTCCTGTAACAATTCTGAACTCACATGCATTAACCAGTCCTTGATATTTCCCTGTATCCAGCCCAAAAGCCTGGACTCATTCTTTGTTTTCCAATAACATAGTGGCATTAAAAGAAAAACAAAAACAGAGACAAAGAGGAGATAGCTGACTGTTCCCTGCATCAGTTATTTTGGAGAATCAAATTGAGGCCTTTTGTCTTAGGTGAAAGTTTTTCTTAAATTACCAGCAGGTATCTGAAGCTCCCGGATTAAAGCAGGGGTCAACAATGTCACTCATCCTACACACATGAAGGCAAGGCAGATCTGTTTGGGGACTGGGAGACAATTAGACATGGGGGAACAAAGTGCCACAAATGAAACCACGGCTCCTTTCAACAGCTAAATTAATTCATTGGCTTGCCTGCTCCAATAAAAGCAAATAACGCTTGAAATAAAGTCCTTTGACACTTCCGCCCTGCTGCTCTCAGAAGGCAGAACTTAGGAACTGTAATGAAATATTACACTGCCCACACAGCATTTTCCTTGGGAAGGGGGTGTGTGAAATGTCTTACAAGAACTACAAGTTCTTAGCTTATTATTAGATTGCAATATCTGATAGGGAGAAAAACTTCAGAAAGTTTGAGGGGCATCTTAGCCTGTTACTTTCTGAGGAAACATGAGCTAAATGAATATTAATAACTTTAATCTTGGGAGAAGACTCAAGCTAAGGCTCCTGAGATAAATACAGCTGAACCAAGAGGGGAATGTAATCCCTTGAGCCCTGGAGGGAACAAGTGACCTGCCTGATTTAGAGGAGGGAGTGAGGAAGAAAGAAGCAAAATGCATTTTTAAAGTTTTACCAGAAATACAAAAAGTCTAATAAAAAAAAAAAAAAAGATATATGGATTAAAGAAGCAGACACTGGAAAGTTCTGCTTCACATAATGACCAGATTTTGCTCAGCTGAACAGACACCAAGTTCTCTGTAGGAATGCAGAGCAGCAGAGAAATGCACCTACCAAATGTGTGTGCTTCCTCCCAAGGAAGGCAGCAGAGACAGAGCCTGCTCAGCAAGAAAAACAGGCCATTTCATACTCACCAAGGATAAGAATAAAATTAAAAATAAGTTTTAAAAGCCCGCTTGGCTTCATACATTTATGCAGCTATTAATTGTTGGGAAGTGATGATTTCATGTCAACCTCCACTGCCATTTTCTAAGTTTTTTTAATGCCTTGAAATTTTGCTTACAGATCAGAGGAAACACACAATAATGGTTTGCTAAATAATAAATGACTAATTTTTAATAGTTTCTGACAAATCAAAGTGTGGGTGGAAGATGGGTCTATTAGATTATAACTCAGTACTGTTAATTTAGGTAGGGATGCTGCAGGAACAACATCAAACAGAATTTTAATATCAAATTAGTGAATTACAAAATGAAGCCCAATAGACTGGTTCAAAATATTTCAGAGCTATAATGATGGCAGTTCTTGTTCTATATGCTGCATTACAGCCCTATGCCAACTTCACACTAAATCTGGGCATTTCAATGTAATTTAACCACTTTTATTCATAGTTGAAAACTTTCAATAATTTTTAAAAGGACTTGATTGTTTCCTCTGAAAAGACTGAGAAGAAACTGAACAAATGAATGCTACCCCATGGTGTCCATTTTGAATTTGTCCAGATTTGTGAATGCCACGTTGATAAGATTGCTCTAAATGGCAAAATTTCTTATTGCAACCTGAATGAGAAGAACCAAGAGGAAGGAAAACCATACATTTTACATGCAATTTGTGTGCTAGCCAAAATACTGCTTTACTGAAACTTCCAAGGGAAAGCCAGAGTATTTCTGATATTCTCATGCACCTCTGTATGACACAGAGCCCAGAGCTGCTGCAGTAATTCAGGGCCTGAAGAGAGTGCCTCATTCCTGCTAAATAAGTTACCACTGTCAACCCCAATAAAACGTGCCTGAGACTTGAGCATCTTTTTGCTTCATTTACTTTTTCATTTCATGAGCAGGCACTGCTGATGCTCTCATACAGCTTGTGGAGTGGGTCTAATTAAAATCCTTTTAGTCTCATCGTGAAGTGAGTAGAAAATGGAATAAAATTATTGCAGGGTTTTAAGGTTTTGACACTGGAGGAGAAGTCAGGCAAAGTAGAGTTAGAAACATACACACTACAGGCTTGTGCTTTTCATGCTAAAATGAAGACAACAGAACAATATTTTACTTCCAAATTTTCCATGGTTTTTCATCAGATTTCTCATTGCATCTTACAGGATTATCTAAAATCCTTTCATTTGACATACTTCACATGCTCCTTCAAATGAACAAAATTATTTTCCAGAGAAGCATTTGAGATTGCAATCTTCTAGGCAATGCCTCTTTCAAAACATATCTAAGAGATTTCTTATATAAATCCCATATATTTTATGTGCAAAGGCATTACATACAAACAGATACTGTATGTTGCTACAAGGTATTCCCAAAAATGTTTGCAAATTGTTACTGTCAGTGGGCATAACTCTGCACCAAACCCAAAGCCATGCAAATAAAACCACTTCACACTTTATTTTTGATTATGCAACATCACATACATTTGAACTATTAGATTTGAGCTGTTCTGCAGCTGATAAAACACCCAAAGCAATACAGCAGCCACAATAGGTTACATTTAGATCATTATTAGAGCTCAACAAACATCTTTAGGACACTATTTCATTCTTTGGCACAAAATCTATGTGCAGCAAAATCACTTGAGCTGTTCTCCTTTCCCCTGGTCCCTGTTCTGTGCCCTGCCATAAAAAGCACCATTCACATGCTCTGGTGAATCTGGAAACAAGAACAATTCAGTGGATGCTGTATTCTTGCGAAGGGTGAAGCTTACAAGAAGTTTTTATTAGAGTAAACTGCTGTTAATGGCATTAAATGATAAGAAGTTTAGCTTGCAACTGCACTGATTACAGAACAGCAGAGCTCTGTGATGTGAAAGCAAAGCTCTCCCAGGTGTGTCTGCTTTTATGGCAAACCCAGCTCATTCCTGCATTGAAGGGATCTCTGCTAAACCTACACAGCAATGAGAAGGACACATTTTATTTAGGTAAAGAATGCAAGTTTCTAGCCTTTGGAAAAAGTTTAGTTTTCAGCCAACAGAAGCAAGCACTAAGAATGTTGTGCAAGTAAAGGTTATGTGAACCCTCAGCAGAAGAAACCTGAACCTGAAATCCAGATTACCTGTTCTTTTGAGGAAAGTACAGGGAAAATACAGATTCTTTCCAGAGACACATACAACTGGTGTATCCAATAATTCCCAGAGGTGCAGGTGACATGAATTTCTTCCCCTTGCACAGCTCCATGCACACAGCACTGCTGTTTTGCCTATTTGATGTAGTCAGTTGTACTTTCAAATATCCCATCTGCAGAGAAGGAGATACTTCTCCATTTGGTTTTATATCCCACAATCAAAGTGGATGGATTAACATGGAAGTGGTGAATATTTGCTCCCGGAACACTGGAAGTTTTGTCCCTATTAATATGTGTTATCTGAGTGCCTTAGGCTTTGGCTTTACACAACAGAGCAGACATGAAAGTCATTGCTCCCAGCAAAGTGCTGTCTCCTGTTATCTGCAGCACAAAGTGGATTGCTGCTATTGTGCATGTGAATTCCACCCTCTCCAGCCCTGAGACACTCTCTTACACTGCATTGATACTTCTCCAGCCAGAGGAATAAATACAGGCATTTCAATTGAATAAATACAGTCATTTCAATTGAATAAATACAGGCATTTCAATTAGCATTGCCTCACACACTGCCTTTTGGGACACAGCATTAATAGATGTGAACATTGACAGCATGAGGCTTGCAGAAAGTGGAATGGCTAAAGCACCACATCCATTGGCCAGGAAAAGAAGTAACAGGAGAATATTACAAGGGTGAGACAACCAACTGTGCAAGGAAAAGATTAGTGGCATGTAATCACTCAATAAAAAACATCTTCCTCTAATATGTGGAAGATCAAATGCAAATTCTTGACATGATTGAACTTCCAATTAATATATATAATATGTGAGGCTGCTAAATAATATCCAGGCTTTTCTGATGGGAGTTTTGAGGCAGAAAGCACGGAAGTGATTTTTGTGACAGTAACCAACCAGCACAGTCAGGTTTAGAATACCTGCCCTCGCAGCTTTCACAGAAACCCAAGACTGATGGGTCCAAACCATCTGGTCTGACATCCAGTCCACAGGCCATTAAATAAGTCCTAACATCCTTTGAGAGCACAGGAGAAGAAGTGGAAGAAAGTAAAAAGGCAGATACCAGTGCAGGGCAAATAACAAATATCACTCCCAAAATGGCAGGGAGATGATTATATGATACTCAAATTGTTTTCTTTGCTGCAGACAAGACCCAAAGAGCAGTCTCAGATGATCTGAGAAAAAAAAAAAAAAAAAAAAAAATCCTGTCCTGTATTTGATCAGCTGCTCCTAACACTGGTGTGTGAAGCAGACACAGCAGCAAGACACCAGAGCTCTTTCACATTCACCTGTTTCTGGCTGGGTCTGTGCTTTGATGCTTCAGAGAGAATAAAAAGCAACAAGGCCCCTTGTCCTTACTCAATCAATGCAATGGAAAAAGACATTTCATACTAAGAGATAAACATCCTTTGTGTATACTTGGGAAATGCCTTCATGTGCACAGCAGCAAACATTGCTGGGCACGGAGAGCCATGCAATGTCCCCAGAGGCAATGAAGAAAGGACTGGAAGGAGGGAGGCAGACCCCGAGATTCTGGGGCCAGAGGAGTGTGGCTCAGGTGGATGTGACCTGTGAGGGCAGGGCAGGGCAGCAACTGTCACCTCCTGGACAGGTCCTGCAGGGCAGGCCAGGACACTCCTCAAGGTCTGTGAGACCAAACCCAGTGTGGAGCTCAGCCCTTGCTCCTGAAGAACAAGGTTTTCCCACCTGTTCTCCTGTAATCCTGATACAGGGAAAGCATTTTTTGATTTAGGAAAAATATAACATAACCAAAGATGTCCTTTCTTTGCCCAAGGAGTGGAAGAACAATATTAAACTGTACAGGGGGAAAAAAACATAATCTTGAAAAACATTAATTCTTGCTACATAGAAGTGGAAGGAATCTGATCAGTGGGGTTTTACACAGAATGGAGCTTTCATCACCTAATAACTGATCAATAAAACCTTATTTCATGATCATGTGTTTGCTTTAACTAGTCCTTCAGATTTTCAAATGTAATTTGTAGCTTTATATACTGTTTTCCTCCTTCTAGAAATTTTTTATATCCAAATGTGGAGTTTTCATCTTAAAATGAACTCAAACAATTTCATTCTGCATCTTGAATTTCTCCTATGCATTAAAAATGCTCATATCAAATCACCTCATACACCTTTACTGATATTCAGCCATTGTATTACTTGCACAACATTTCAAGGATTCTCCAGGATTATGGCCCTTGTTGCGCATTTACCAGTTTTTTTGCACTGCAGAAATATCAACTGCAAATGTAATTTCTGAAAAGGAAAAATTTAAAATTAATACAATGTAATAAATAACTTCATTTGTGTAAGTGGCTGAGTTCACGGAGCAATGTCTCTCAAAAATATCAGAAAAAACACTGATCTACAAAAGTTACAAACATTCATTGTAAATTTTGCTGAACATTGTAAGGCAGCAACTTAATCTTTTAAGCTGAAGGAAAAAATAACAGTTAAAAATCCTCCTCGGTAATTTTCTCTTTGAAGAACACAGCAATGACATCAGTATTACAAGATGCACTGCTCAGGGATCAGAGAAATTCCAAAAGTGAACAGCTCAGTTTATTTTGAATATATTTTAAATCTTGGGTTTAGTTGGTTAATGTTTATATATTTTAGCAGTTAATCCTAGGTACTTCCTGAGTCAATATGTTGACTCAAAGACTTTAGCAATCCCTCTGAATTCAAAACCTGGAAACATCATTTCCACAGTCTGAAGCTTCTTTTAAACCTTATTCAAATGTATGAGGTATTGGAGGAAAAGTAGAAATCAGGATCACAATGCAGGAACCATTTCTTCCTTTGCTCATCTCCCTGTTTGCAATAGGCATTTCAATACTTTAGTTCCAGGTCTGGATAATTAAAGCAGATGGACAAGATGAATTTTTAGGTTCTTTCCCAAGGTATTTCTATGTAAAAGTCTTGCCTACTTAGACCTGACATTTTCACTAGGCAAAAAGAAAGTACTTTAATTTCCCTTTCATCACCTGGGAATAGAATCACAGAAGTCCTGTGGAATTCAACACAGCACTGAACTCAAACTCATTCCTCTATACATCAATCCAGCACCTTCATACAGCAAAATAATTTTATTTCCCAGCAATGTAGTATTTTCACTTAGTTTCATAGTATCTGACAGAGAAATTGTAAATACTATGAAAGAAATAGAACTTTTTATTGTTGTTGTTATTGGTAAAAATTGTAAAAATTTCAGGTTTTTTTCTAATTTAGCTTTTCTTCAACAATGCTCTGTGTATACCCCACAATCAATTTAGCAAAACATTGTCCAAGTAGAGCAATATATGCCCCTAAAAGTATAAGAAACTTCACAGTACAAACACTTTCTATAAGTACTTTAGCAAATTTGCTTGGAAATATGAATTACTTTAGTTAAAAGTAATTCACCACACTTACATTTCATTAACAAGAGGCAACACATCAGCTGTGGACAGCAAATGCACCCTAATCCCAGCTGGGTCATTTTTCCATGTTTTTCCAGAAGTGCAAAAGGAAAGTTGCAGTGATGACATCAGGCCCTAACCCTTTTCCAGCCATGGCATTACAGAAGTTTAAGCAGATAAAGGAAATAAACAAAAGCTGGCAGGAGGATGAAGGAATTTGGTAATGATAAACAGCCAGAAATAGGGAAACCTACTTGGGTCGGTCTGTGAAGTCATTATAATAATTTGTTTAGAAAGCACTGAAGAAAAAATCCCCAGTAAATACTTTGGAAAGTGCTGGATCAATTTGCAAGTGCTGAGAGCACAGCAGCCTCAGAGACTCGGGGACATTTGTATTAAACAAGAGACACACAATTAAGCTGCATCTCAAGCTAAAACCCTCAGGGCTCCACATTTCATTCCAGTCAACCACTGCTGCTTTTTGGCACTATTTTCTTTGCAAATATGAGTAATGTGGGCCCTTTAGTCACTATTAAGCAGTAATCTGGGGAAATCAACCACTTCCAATAATCTTATACTCCAATTTAGGGCACTCTGAAACCACATAATGAATAATACTGTCGCCAGTTCTCTCCTGTAATGACACATGGCATATGCCTGCTATTCTTCTTTTCAAATCAAATCCAACTGTGTTGCCTTTTTTCAGAAAATCTTGTTTATTGTGTTCATTTGAGTTTCTTTCTTCACTCATTTGATGAAGAAGTAACAATCAGAAAGCAGCTGATTCCTTTGCAATCAAAACCAAATTATTTCTTCAAGTGAGTAACACCATGTTATGTTACAAGTTACTCCTGGCTAATAAAAAATCTATTTTCACTGTAAATTAGAAAGCTGATTAAGGGACCTTCCAATGTTCTTGTCCCTCCTGGATGGATTTTACCTTTTACTTCCACTCAATAATTTGCAAGAATGATTTCCCTGTTGACAGATGCAGAAAAGGTTTTACAGCTAAGCATGTAGAATGCCAGAATAAAATCCAGCCACTTATTCAATTTCTTATCTTATTACTGTGTTTTTGGTTTTTTTTGGTTTTTTTGGTTTTTTTTTTTCATAACGACTGGAAAATTCTGGTCAATATCATGCACTGAAGCAATGTTATAAGGAATACAGAAATTCAAATCTATGCTGTCTAGGAAAGAAAACAACATGCAACAAAAAAGTCTTTGAAACATGTGCAAAGATTTTAAGAAAAGTCTCAGAGATGAAAGTAGAAACTTTTTGATACTTCTGCTTTTATAACTTGAAAATTCAACCTTTACCTTACTTTTAGAAGATGGATTGAAAATATACTTTACCAAAACATTGCTTTTCTGCTTCTTAAGTAATCTAAGGCAATGTGAAATATACAGCCCTTTATCACAAATATCCCCAAATTATTCTGCTACTTGTGCAGAAGCAGCATTTCTAAGTTATAGATAACTGTGTGATAGAATAATATAGATTAGAGAATAATTCTATAATATAATTATAGAATAATTCCTTATTCTTCCCAGGCAAACACAATCAATTGCATTCCTGAAATTCAATCTAAAAGTAATTTATCTTACATGAATATTCCAAATTCACAAGATTTCACATAAAGCTATTCCTGTAGCATTGTAAATCTCCAAAAGAAATTGTTTTTCAAGTAGAAATGGCCCTGTGCAGAATAACTTGCAAAGTGTGTGGTGCAGTATTTGTTTTTGCAGTATTTGTGTGTGTGGTAGCAGGGAGAGCTGTGTGAAGCCTGGTGGAAGTACAATTCACAAGTGAATTTTAAATAAACTATTAGAGAAAAATCTACATAAAAGGCAGCCTTGCAGGTGACTTTTTCAAGCAATTTCCATCACCTCACAGGCACCCTGACTCATTAGTCAGCTCAGAGCTTTCACAGGAGTAAGTGGTGATTTCCCTGTGGTCAGATGATCTCTTGCAGGGAGGGATTGTATGACATTTATGCGCTGTGCTGCTTATTTATTTCTTCTGTCTCATACTTTATCACTATTCAAGAGTTTTATTTACTGTAGGAAAAAGGTATTATGGAGATACCTGAAACTAACAGCAGTGAAATGAAATATGAGGTTGATTCCTTGGTGATCTCACATTTCCAGACACTTTTAGTCAGGCTATATTTACCCAAGGAGGGAACCAGAGAATCAGAGATCATCTCATTTCTCTGAGTAAGCTCTACCACAGTAAAAAAACAAAACAAAACAAACAAAAAAACCCAATAAAACACCACTCCAGAATAATATTGTTACTAAAATGACTGACTGAATTAGCACAAAACCTGATTAGCACAAAATATGATTTCAGTTTGTGAAAACTATAGAAATTCTAGAACAAATTTACACTTGGAATTAATTAATCCAAGTGAATAGTGCAGTAAGATAGAGGGAGTTCTGCCCAGTTGAAAAGTGGTACCCACACCCAGACAGTATTTCTCAATCCAGAGGAAATTGAATCTGAAATTACATATACCTAGGGTTTTCTTCTTGCCTTATTATGCTGTTTTCCAAGATGCAATTACATTACAGCATTGAAAGCAGTCTTGTTTTGCACAGGTATTACCATTTTTATTAACCAAAGTAACTATGGGTATATATCATTTACAATTATTCCCTCTAAGTGTTTAACTAAATACCTCAGAAATTTTGGAAATTAAACCAGTAACAAAAACCTATTATTTACTGACATGTTTAATAGGATTAGAGCCCTCTGTGTTTTATCTTCTGAAATTATTTCACTCCAGTCCCTTCAGCTGCTGTGCAATTCTTGACTATGATGCACAGCCTTATTGTCACTCTGAGCAGTGGCTCTTCACCTCATGATTAATGTCAGCTGCATTCATTGGGTAACTTAAAAAATGCAGAAACTTTGCAAGCAAATTAATGCCCTTCAGAAACTTCAGCAAAATTGCACAAGTACAAATTTTGCAGGAATCAAGTTGTACTGTAAGTAAAATGGCATTTAAAATCATCAAGTGTCTTCACAGTCAGTCTCCAGTCCAGCAATATCAGTGTTCTACAGATTGCACTCTTGAAATGCGACTTCCAACAAACACCTGACTTTTTTTTTTTCTCTGCTGGGATTGAAATCGTTATTATTCCACTATAATTGTTTTTCAAACGTTTCCTAAAATACTGCTTGCAAGCAACTCCCATAACCAGGCCACATCCATTCCCTTCCCAAGTGACAGATCTGGATGTACAGGCACATACAGCCAACAAACTGTAAAATTAGCAACGAAATGAAGAAACCCCACTAGACAAATTCTTAGTGGAATTAAGTGCTTTACAATAAAACTCCCCAAATTGTTTCTATTGTTACACTACTTCTGGATTGATTTTTTCATGGAGTCCCAAAAGACAGAAAAAATGCACTCAAATCTTTGCAAGGGTCACAATATCAGTTATATTTGCTGTCATCCAGTAAAGTTTCATAATCCTCAATATGAAAAGAAATTATCAAGGAGACCATTTTTATAGTTCTAAGTGTACTTAAGCATCTTTTACTTATGCACATGCAGCCTGCTCAGCAAATCACTTGAGCAAATTTTGTGCCTCTATTTTTTAATATCTCTATTTATGATCATAAATGCCATCAGCAAAACTGGGAATTGAAATTACATAGTAAGGGGAAAATAGTCCCTGTTCTATATTTGAAACATTAAAATTGAATTGCAAAAAAAGCGGCTTAATATTCATAGATGTTTATGTTACTACAAGAAAAACACCCAGTTTATAAAATGTATCCCAAGAGCCATATGCAATTTGTATCGATTTTACTTTCATAAAGTTGCTACCTCTTTATGATGATTTATAAGTAGATGAGTTAAGTATTTTAATATATATATATATCTGTAAACATCTATCCAGGCTATTGGCTATAAGGAGGACCACAAAGCTCCTTTTTATGTTTTACAGTAATAAAAGGCCCAGAAAAATATAATCTTTTCAGTTATTCACCACACTTTCACATATTATTAGAGCTCTCCTAGAAAGGGCACTGCATGCATCCTGATATAAATACACTTTAAAACAAGCCAAGGTAGCACTGCAGGTCACACATACACATTCATGGATTTATAATGTGCTCTAAGAAGCTTTCAGACTGCACAAACCCCAAATATTCCAACACCAATAAAGTTTTAAAGGTCTGGTCACCAAGAGCTGGGCTGAAGTATTTGTATGTGAAACAAAAACCATTTTATCTGTCTGAGTAGATTCAAGTTCTTGAAAAACATCATTCCATGCCCCACATTTTGAAGTGACAGACTAGGGAAAAAAATCTATCAAAACTTCCTTTTAGGATGCATTGACTATTTTAAATGGAAAATATTTCCTCAAATTCTCCAAGTCAATCATCTCCAAATCACAGAATCTCCTTATTCCTTTTTGAAAAAATATTCTTTTTTCTCCAATCACTGAGGGCTTTGACTGCCACCACTTTTCAAATATCATGGAGAGTGTCCTAGTAACTACATCTGCCAATTCCCTCAGGACCCTGGGACACATTTGCTCTTTTCCCATGGACTTGTGTAGGTTCAGATTCCTCAGGTGGTCTTAAACCCAACCTCCTCCTAAACGTGAGGGACTTGGTTTGCCCAGTCCCTGCTTTGAGGCTCAGAGATTTGAGAGATGTGGGAAGAGTGGTAGTGAGAAAAAACTCCCCAGCCTTCTCCATGCTGGTTGCCACTTGATTTCCTCTCTTATTTATTTGGGAGTGGGTATATTTTCTTAATTCTTCCTTTTCTGACCAACGTCCCAGTAGAAGCTCTTCCTTTGGTTCTTCAAATTCCTTGACTAATTCCAAACTCCATATGTGCTTTACCTTTCCCGATCCCATGCTAGCAACACCCCTATGATCTTCCCAGAACTTATTCCTTATTGTACTTCTGTTCTGCAGGAGGTCCTAACTCACTCATTCTACTGCCTCACCTGCCTCATTTCCCACACAAGGGAATAAGAGTTCTTGTGCTGTAAGAAAAATGTCTTTTAAAAGCCATCAACTCTTTTCTATTTTCTGCCCTTATCCCTGAGGGCAGTTTCCCAGGGGGGACCCCATCCTGGGTTTTGAGATAAAAAAAAAAAAAAAAAAAAAAAAAAAAACCAACCAGAAAAAAAAACCAAACCAGCCTGTGCAGTCAAGAATCCAGATGCAGCCAGCGTCATCTTTAAGAATTTTGCTGAGCCACAGCTAGAGCCAAGGGGCTTTGGTCCATTACTTCCCAAAATAACAGCCCATGCCATATTCCCTTCCATAAATTGAAGGTGATTGGTGCATTTGCTCAGATCTGGAAACATTTATGCTCACATTAGAGCACAGAAGAAAGGAAAATGTGACTGAATCCCTAACCTAAGGCTTAACCAACACCTGCTCTGCACATAAACTGGATTTCCTGTGTTCCCTTTTCATGCAGCTTTCATTCCACTGAGCTGCTGCAATTCTCACCTTGTACAGTACTCCTTGGTTAGACCTTTGCTTCTACTCCACAGATGGAGGAATAGTTAGGGAGCTTTGCTCCAGTCTGGATGAAGTTCCAGAGTGCAAGAGACTCACAACCAAGCTACCCTGCTTCACAGAGCTGGGAATTTCCTGATTACTGCAATTAATGAGATCATTATTCCTTACTATTCCCTTACCTTTAAGCAGACTGAATGAAAAAGTTCAGCAATTGAACACTCTATGAGAAATCATTATTATTTATTATTGTAATCCTGCACTAATGCCTACCACTTAAATGACCTTGTAAATGACACATCCCTCAAATGCAAACCTAAAGATTGTTCTGCAGGTTGATAAACAAAAAGCAGTCATGAAAATGGCAAACACGTAACATTTATTGCTGAGCCATCAGACTAAAATATACCTCTACAATATGCCTTGCCTTTGCTACCAAATTAAAATACATTTATAAATATAATGGATAATTCCACACCGATCATCTACAAAGGGAAAAACCAACAAAATTTATCATGGTGTTTTATATCATATGATAGAGTTACAGTTTAACTTGTACTAGCCCAGTAAAGAACTTTACTACTGTAAACACATGGGACTCTTATCCTATAGAGATTTATGCATTGCCTAAATCTACTCAAAGTTCCATATCATTAATACATTGAAAGAGAGGTGTTGAGTACACAAAGCAGCAGGCTCAGACCAGCAGAACTACTTAGATTAAAAACAGTCTGACAAGAACATTATTTTTAATTGAGATTGAAATAATTGACTTAAGTGGAGGCTTTTTGTTTCCATTACTTGGCAAATCCGATTCTGCTTGATTAAAAAAAAAAAAAAAAAAAAAAAAAAAAAAAAAAAAAAAGATTGAGTGGGAAGATTCACTCTGATCTTTCCCAGATTTCATAATAAATCGCCATCCCTTGGCAATCATTTACCTGAGTCAACTTAGTATTCCCTAAGTCAGATGAGCTTTCTTGCCTTTCATAACATAAAATTAAAACAGTAGAAATTATTGATTAATGACAAGAATATATATGACCAGCTCTATCATTTAATAAAGCAAAAAAAATCCATACCATTAAAAAAATTGATCTGGTTCAGTGTCCATAAATGTAAAACGTGTATGCTTTACTACTCTCTGAGGAATTTCTGATTAACCCTCTAGTTCATATGGTACTCAGCATTCTTGATTGAGGCTCTTGCACAGTCTCAGTTAAACAGAAATGTCATTATTCAAGGAGACAAAAAGTCATAAAGCATAATGCAATACTGCACTGTCACCATAGGCAATAACCAATAGTGTGAATTCAGGCAAATGACTTCTGCTTAAATATAAAACCAAACTGTTCATAAAACATCTGATAATTCAGGAGTCGAAAGGATTTGCCATATTTGCCAAGTTCTAGAGATAATGATACAAACCACTGTGGATCAGTGGCTTAGCCCTAGAAAAATGATAATATTGCTCTAATGCTCACAAGTCTGACATGAGAAGGGGCTGAATTACACTCTCTGCATGATGTTCAGTGATATTTCACACAAGGACAGAATTCATGAGGTAAAAAAAGCAGCACAAGCAAGAGGCAACAAAACATAAAACACTGTTGTGCACAATCATTTCAATTAGCAGGTAAACTACAAGCAAGTTTTGCTCTTCAGTCTATAAACATGATTTTACCCTAAAACCAATTCAGAGACAGATTTATTGATTAAGGAGAACAATTCCAGTGTTTGGTAATACCACTCCACTATTACCAAGCTGAGTACACCCTGGTAACAAACATTGCTGTATGACCAGAAGACCTCTGAAAAGAAAAACACTGGTTTATATTTTAGTTTACAGGTACAGAATAATTACCTGTGATTTCAGGAAATAGGAAAGGAAATGAAAATAAGCCAAACAATACTGGGATGTTCATTGACTCACTGCTAAAAAATCTTAAGTGTAATAAATATTAACATCTATGCAGTTATGTAAGAAATATACAATATTATTTTCAAACTATGTATTTCAAAATAATTAGTCACATAAAGCCAGGCCATAAAATTTGATTGAGAAGAGCTTTATCCCACACGAAGTCCAGATGACTCTGGGAAACATCAATAAATATAACTCCTATTGTAGCATGGAAAGTCATTTCACTAACCCTCGCCTTGTTTGCTTGGGCAGTACTTGTGAGAACCAATAAAATCTTTCTTTGATTACCGTGGCAATCAATACTTTGTTTTGAACAGAGGCAAACACTTTAAATCCTAAGATTTAAAATACATCTCCCTAGAGGATCTGGTTGACAAATCCCTTTTTTTTCCCTGGTCCTTTTCTAAAGCACTGTCCCAATAACAGCAAATCAATCACAGAATCAGAGAACAGCCTGAGCTGGAGGGGACCCACACAGATCTTTGAGTCCAGCTCCTGTCTCTGAACGAGACCACCCCCAAAATCTTGCCATGTGTCTGAGAAAGCTGTTTCTTAGTAAAGCATACCTGAAGCATTCCCAAATCAGATACCACAGCTCTTATAAGGAGTCTAAAAATTTTCCTGACCCAGTATATTTGCCAATATCTCCACAGAAAGTGCTTCGCTCTCTTACAGTTGCCTGCTCATTAAACATCCCCTCATGGGAACTCAGACCAGTATCTTCATTCAAGCTGAGATCAGTTTTTGCATCCTTTTCAGGCTGTCTTGAATTTCTGCCAACACAGCAATATTTAACCAACTAATTTAATATTACTGATTAATGAAAAAAGCCTGTAGCTCCCAACTCTTTTCAAGTGTCTAGTTTTAACACTTGACAGGAACACCAGAAGCAGTACAGCTGGTATAAAATGTAATGTATACAGGCAGATATTTTCAGGTATTCTCATGAGTAATTGCTCTGTTGAATCAGCTATTTAAGTAGTTTTTTCTCAGACTATAATCACACCCGGTTTGGTTCTCCTCCAGTTTAAGAAAGATGTAAAACTGAAGAAGGTCCTGCTGATGCCATGGTGACAAAGGGCCTAAAGTTCAGAGGGAGAGAGTATAGACATCCAGTGTGGCAGAGAAAAGCCTAAAGAAAACCTAACAGGAGACTACAATTACTTGTAAAGTAGTTGCAAGATGTCAAAGCCAAACTCTTCTCAGCCTCCTTAATACAATAAATCAGACCAGTTGGGTAGGGTGAGCCTGCAGACTATGGAAAAGCTCTGTGCCAGGTGGGGAACGTGCCATAGATTTTATATTCATTCCATGTTCAGAGGTTTTCAAGACTTTTCTAGACAAATCCACAACTGACCTGATTTACCACTGGCATTAGAGCCACTGTCAACCAAAGATTAGATCTGATCATCTCCTGAGATTCCACTGAGTCAATTATTTTATGGCTGTAGGATAATCTGTAGGAACGGGACTCATGCAGGCACCCCCCCCATCCCATTCTGAAACAGAGATAGTCTTGCTGTAGATGCCCTTTGAAAAAGGCTCAGCTTTTAAGGATGGGGAAGCCATTTGAATAGCATTAAGAACAAGAGGAGTGTTTTAAACGACTGCAAGTGAGTACAGATTGAATTATACTCCCTGAAGTGCAATTGGGAATACAATCTAATCTCATTAGGTCAATAACATATTGTGCTAGTAAATCTAGTTTATTTTTTTACTCTACTCTTACCATTCTCCATTGATTATTTTCATCGTTTTATCCATATAAATATGCTAGGTCACCCAGAAAACCTGATTACTGTAGTTAAAATTATCTAGGAAAAAACAAAGTATTTATGGTTACAGAAAAAAAAAAAACAAACCATCAATTTTCACAGAAACTTTCAATAATCTGTCCTGTAAATGGTTGTGAAGAAAATTACCAAAAATATATCAGATTAATTAATTTGTAACTCTGACTGAAACATATCTGGAGGATTATTTTTATTTCCTTTGAGTTTGCAAGATAGTAGGAGAGCATTCTGAGCTGCTTGGCTTTGGTTTTACAATAATTTAGGGATATCACTCCAGCAATGACTCTGCTGGAATGCAGGCCCTGGTCACCCAAACAAGGCACTGAGATCAGCACAGGAGAGAGGGCACCTGAACATTCCTGCACTTTACTTGTGCACTGAAGGTGCCTTCCCTGAAGGAGGAAGGGAAACAAGAATTACAGCGAGTTGTGTGGTCTGAGAGGTGCTAGCATTCATTTCCTTCAAATTCAAGTACTGTAAAAAAGTTCCTTGTGATCACTGCAAATTCAGATTTTTATTCTGGTAAATCATTGCTTTTTGCATGCAGCCAGAAAGACTTTGCCACCACGTTTCTACATCTTCATCCTGTTAAACCTCTGGAAAATGGCAGGCACAAGAGTCCTTATGCTATGAAGAAACCAAGAGGCGCCAGCTTCTCAAGAATGACTGATGGAACAGTGCCAGATTAGTTAAACACAGCCCAGCCAACCTATGGCTCTTTTCATCTCTTTTTCCTTTCTGTCCATGGCAGAGGATAATCTGAGGAATTCAAAAGCCTAATATACTCACTAGTGAAGTCCAGGAACACATGCATCTCGACAAATGGTCTCTGTGGCATTATTAGTAATGAAGCAGAATCTGGATTTGTTTTTTTTTTCTCCAGCAAAACATTCAATTTATGCTCAAATCGGATTAAGCCAGATATCTGTTTTCTGATCTTTTATACATCTATCTTTCATAGCTACCAAATTCTTATTACACATTTGCCGACTAGTTTTGATTTATAAACAAAATAGAAATATTACAGACTGAAATTATGATAGGAGAAAGTAATTTCAAACAACCCTCGGCAAAATTTAGCAAAATTAAGCCATGTTTAAAATAGGTATATTTTTTTAAATCAAATGACAAGTTTATAGATTACTTGTTTAAAATAATTAGCAACTGAAACAATGATCATATGTGGTCATTAGGATAATGATATTAAATGGAAATGCAAATTTCCACACAAAGAAACCTAAAGAGCAATGTAATTAGGACACATGGAACAAACTGAACTGCACCATTAAGAATTCAAACTGCAAATATTTCAAATAAGAAAACAACAATAATTCCACCTTGGCAAGTTTTGGAACAGCCTAAATCTATTAAGAAAAGTATTGGCACAGGACTATAAGTGTTAGAGTTTAAAGTCAGATTGTGGTGAAGTCTCTGCTCGTGTCTTTGCAACAAACAAACAATAAATCAGCCCCCGCAGACGGTGGAACCGATGCAAGAGATGCAGCAGCAGTTGTGCAGCCTGGGATTTGCAAAAACCAAACCCAGTGTCTCCATCCTTCCCCCTCTGGAGCATATTTACTGTCAGTCCCCTCCCCTGCCCCGTGGCTCTGCTGCTGGAAGGGAGTGGGCAATGCTCTGACTTATGGCAGCAGTGGAATTTGGCTCTGCTTCATTCGCTGTCTGACAAAGCGATCCAGGACTGCTATTGAACCACATACCATTCTTACTATTCTCCCTTGCTCTGTTTTTTATTTCACTGGGTTTCTTTTTTTTTTTTTTTTTTTTCCTCCACCACCCCATTTCTCAGGATAGAGAAAAATGCTTTGTACCCTATTTTTAAAGCTATCCCCAGCAGCAATACCAGTACTAGTATTTTTACAGACTGTCTTCTCCCATCCAAAAATTCTAATAATATGCCATTGGAACCAGTTTAAATGTTACACCTAATTTAATATATTAAATGAAAAGAACTGCTGAGAACAGATAATTATTCCATTTCTGTCTATTTGATATTTTCAGTTCACTTTTCTATGTAGGCTTTCTTTCATGCAAAACAGTATTTTCTAGTTTATTCAATAATCTTTCCTACCAAACATAACATTTCCCATCAGCAACTGAATTGATCAGGAAGTGATCAGAGCTGGACAGCAGCACAGCAATGCCTTTCAGAGTTATTGATTTACTTCCAATGAAGCCAATAGGAGCTTGCAGTCAGCATAATATTCATATTGCCATATTGAACATAATTTGGTCTTTAACAGTAATTCAAAATTATTAATTTTACTATGCTTAGAATAAATTTCAGTATTCTTAGAAGTTACAAAGATATTGCAAGGAATGAACAATGAGACATGAAGGCAAGCATGTATATGCATAATTTTGTGTATTTTTAAAATAACTGTCTATAAGTTTCATCCCTCACAACCATGCATCATTCCACCAGCATTGCAATATAAATACCCACTGCTTCTCTCCAATAGTTTCAATGAAAATCAAAAGAAAATCTTCATCACTTACATCCCCTAATGTCAAGAAAGTATTCTATATCATTATAATTTGAATTTCCAGAAACTGAGCTCCAGAAAGGACATCTATGCTTCCTGAATTATTTTCATTCGATCCAGATGTGATGGGAGAGTCAAAAAACAATAAAAACTTGAACCCCAACATTAGGGTTACTTTATACAAAAATATTTCCCTCAGAATTCTATTTCCATTTCCATGAAAGTTTTTGCCAATGTGTCAAAACAATTTATTAATATATTCATTATAGAAAGCATCATTCCTACTCTACAAATCAGGATCTGAAACAAATCTGCTTGTCTGAAACTGTTCACACAGTTTGAACTAAGTCTGCAAGACATGGCCCAGTAAAAATAAACACAGAACAACAATAACACCAAACAGGTTATTGAATTTATGTTACGAAGACAGAAGGGTGCCAAAAGATTTTAAAGACGCTACAGAAGCAGGTGAATCCTTAACAATTACAATAATAATTACAATAAAACCAATAATTACAGCTTTTTACAAGGATGTGGGGTTTTATTGCAATTGATTCTCCTACAAGAGTTAGGAGTTAGTTTCCTCAAATAGAGGAAAGAAATGTGTATTTTTCTAATGTTTCCCTATGGCTTTGTTGGCCCCACGTTGGGCCTCCCCTGACAGGGGAAACCCTCCTGGGGCAGTTTTGTGTCAGGAAAAGCAGACACACAGGACTTTTTTGGTCTTCAGCTTCTTGTTTTATTGTTATCTTATCAAAATTTCAGCACGCTGTCTGCACCAGACCTTGCATGCAGGAAAACAGCACAAAAATGGCTAACAATCTCTTGTTACAAGGCCTTTTAAGCCTAATCAAAAACTTAGTTGCCCAATTAAGAAGTGACACCTGGATTATTTTCCCTTCTGACCCAAAAACTGATCCCTAAAGACCTGTAATGCAGATTTTTCTACCCAATTACAAGATACCACACAAACCCATGAAGAAGAAGGAAGAAAAAGGAACACGAGACAACACCCTATATCCTCTATCTTGTTCCCATCTACAACACACTAAAAATCCTAAAACCTAAATTCCTCACCCAAGTGCCATACTATACTACTCTCTATAATCTATTCCACACGTTTGTGGTCTCTAGTTTATTTTGAGGCTTTGGAGGATTTCTCCATGAATGAGGGTCAAAGTCAGGGCTTCCCTGGGAGTCAGAATCCCTCAGGGCAGACAGAGAAATATTCACCTTGCCCTGGGTTTCCGTTTCCCAAGTCTTAATTTAGCCCAGTGGACAAAGTTTGACCAACACCTTGCCATGGACACACGTGCATTAAAAAGTTGCCAGAGTTACTTGTTTGGGTTGTGCCCCACAGACAAGGAGCTCTGCTGACTCTGTCACTGAGCCAACCTGAACCTGTTGTTTAAAACATGATTTCAACAAATTTTCACTACAAATCGTGTGTGCCTGATGTGCCAAACAAAGGTTCTTGAAATAAATGAAGCAACAACTCGTGTCATGACAGCTGACACAGCAGCAGCAATATGCTCCCAAAAAAATATTTGCACTTGATTTTCTCAAAGTCAACATTCCTATCAATTCTTAGGTTCTTTTTTTTAATTTGATGTGTAGTAATAGAATTTTAATTAACAGGATTTTATACATAAGGAATTAAATAAAAAAGGTGTTATATCCCTTTAAAAGTAAGCAATACATTTGTAATTTTTCCTTATGAAATAGCAATATATTTTAAATAATACTAAGTGCAAATACATAGATGGTAAACAGCAGGAGCTCCTAAATAACATAAACCAGAGCTTAAAATGCTTGTGAAATCCTTTCTTTAATATATAATTTCATCAAGAACAGTTCCCACAGGAGTAACTGGAATTTGTGTGTGCCTTCTCTCCTTTAACCTGCAGTATTTCCATACACCAGCCATAGACAATTGCAGAGGCATTCAGCAAGTTACCATGTTCAAGCATCATGAATTTCCTGCACAGGACTTTCACAGGGAATCAGGGCACTCAGAATGACAGCATTTAAATTAAACCCCCTCCCAAACTGTGGAGGAATCACGAGAAACACTTCCCTAACACCAGTGATATTCCTAAAAACGAGGCACTGGGGCAGCAGCATGTCCCAGCAAGTGAGTCAAGTCTCTTTGTGCTAAGCTGTGCCAACACTGGATTATTCCAAGCAGGGAATCCAGTGGCATTACCCACAGCAGCAGAATTCTGTGTACAGGCTACATCCAAGACATTATTAGAGACAACTTTTCTGCTTCTCCCTCCTCCTTCCCTCTCATTAAGGCAGTAAATCCAATGTGAGTTATCCAAATGCTCCTGAGCAATTAACTTGTGTCATCATTCTACAGTCATCAGTTCTAATTTATCCTTAATGAGAAGAATGTTAAAGCCCACGTGCACCTCTGAGTAAATACCAGGACTTGTAGCACATTCATAATTGTGATGCTTGTGTGAAAGTTAACATACATTAACTGAAATAGGCCCACGCAACAGAAAGAAAATAGTTACAATTGCAGAAAGGCAGGTAATGGTTTCCTTCAAATCAACTCAGGAACTCCAACCTCATATTAATATAATTTTCTGAATTATGAATAAAAGATTAAGAATACTAAAAATTAAAATAAATTGAATTGTGCTTCCTAGCTGGTGTCTCAGTTCCAATTTTTATCAGCCTCCTCTTTCAATCTATTTTTATTAGATTTTCTTTCCATAATACAACTAGGGCAAGGCAGATATTTGAACTGTATTCCCATCTTGATATATCTGTTATTTTACTTATGCAGAAATTACAAGACTTGTCCCATAGGTTATGAGTAAAAACATATACTTACATTAGTTTTAAATAGATCTCTTCTGGATCTCAAGCACTGATATTGTTGCCTTTACTAAAATTGAGGGTTTTGAATGCTAACTCTGCAAGGTTTGGGTTTTTATTTTACCTTAATGGATTAAAGCCAGCTTAGGGCAACATGAGATCTAGTCAATCTTCCTCCAAGGAACATTCTTGGTGCAAAAAGTGAAAATTAAACCTGAAGGCTTGAGTACAAGGTGCGAAATGCAAAACTCCCCTTGTGTTTTCTCATCATCTTCAACTTTCTTGTTAAAAATTTATCAAACCTACCAGTTATGAATATCAAGCACCACCAAAATACATGAGATTAAAACATCAAGATTCACAGCTTTAAGAAAGTGTCAGCCTGAGAAACTGGATTTCTTCTTCCTGAATACGATGTGAATTCTCCATTTTGCTACGCTGGTTTTTAGGTGAGAGGAATACAAAACAGACCTTCAAGGTCTCCAGCCCCATAGAGCAACTCACACCATGAAACAGCCCACAGAGGCTTCTAGAACAACAATCTAGGCTTCTTTTTTATTTATTTCCTAGCCTAATTGTGCAGCTGTTGCCTCTTCTCTCAGGCTGAAGGCTTTTTCCTTGAGCCCCCAGCTGGAAGATATTTTTAATTCACATACACCACTGGTAGTCCCCTGCAAGGGAAGGAATGCCCTCAGCAACAGACAGAGACAGTTCTAACTTAAAGCTTGTAAGCAAGAGAATATTTCTGATGGGATTTTATTTAATTTTTTTTAATATGTAGATACTGAGTGATAGATACACATGTGTATATATACCTAGATATACACTGTGTATTTACCTATTTATTTTTATATAGTTACAGATAACTTAAAGGATTTAGGCATGAATTCAATATTATGACACATCTAATTTTAATCTCCATTTCAACAGTGAAAAACTTAGTTTTCCTTGAAAGTACTTAGATCATAAATAGTACATCCAGATTACAGGCTGGAGCTAAATATACCAAAACCATATTCCAAGTACTTATAAAACTATTTACTCTTGAACTAAATGGATACATTTTTAAGTCATACATTACTAAAAGCAGAATTGCTTTAAAGTTTAAGGAAGAGATTTGATTTTTTGAGTTTTTTTTAGGGTGGCAGGTAAGAACTTATATCATGTGGCACAAAGTAGTCCTAAAAGCAGCACCTTCCCTTCCTACCCCAAGCTTGTGCATATTTCATTTTAATCACTTTTTTCAATCTATTAAAATAAAATTTCCACAGCACTTAGTATCATATGTAATTTTAGTCTCTCTTTCAGGAAGAGGCAAGCTTCAAGTTCCCATTAATTTTTAAAAACTAAAATATAAGCATTCAAATTACCTTGTGATTCCTCCCTATTCTTTTCCTAATCAAGATCTATTTATTCTACTAAAATATTATTTTAATTTTTCCACCACTCTGAAGTGGGATACACACTCATTCTGGGATACTAATAATAAGCAAAGCAACAAACCACATTAAAAGAAAAATATTTAGGACACCTCCTTAATCTAGAGGAGTCTTGTGCTCACAAGACTAAAAATCCTCACTCAGATTTATGTGACAAATGCCAGCCACATTTAGGTTCTTGCTATTTCTGTGAGGTGCACAGATGAGGACCTTCAGTGAGGTTTGTTTCTGAAGGATGATAAATTTCATTGCTGAAGGCTTCTAGCGTTACACAGTTACTATCAGCTCTCTCTGATATTTTTACTTTGGATATTTCCAAACACCTGTGGAACTCTGCAAAGCCACTTCATGGGATATTGCAAGGCAGTGGGTTTGCATTTCCCTAATTCCACAATCATGTCTAATACTGGCTTCATTCATGTCTTTCATGATTCCATAATCATGTCTGCTAATGTCAGAAGCATGTAATTGACTAAATGACACACACACAAAAATATTTTACCCCAGTACTTTCAACAGAAAATTTATCAGTGTTTTCCTTTGCCAAATAATCTGAAGAGTGTACCAGCCACCCACCCAATGAACAAAGGCTTCTACTCTCTAACAAGGAAATAATGACTGAATTTTAATGGTCCTTACACATCTGTAAAGGACTAGAAATGCACACACGAATAACTAATCATTCAGGCTGTTGGAACAAACCAGACCTTCCCTACAAAGTGCAGCTATTTACTCCTTCAGGCCTGGTCTCCCCTCTGTTGAACATTAAACTAAGCCACAAAATAAAGTTTCCACCCAGCCTGTTTCTGCTCTAGGACAGGTCCATCCCATCAGTGAACAGAGTTAATAAAACTTTGAAGAAGAGATATGAAGCCTTGCCCCAGGATGATGGAAGCCTGCACCACTGAAGCCATGTGGCATCTCACAGTTTTCCTGGGGTGTTGTTGGGGGTTTTACTGAGGAGCTCTGTCCACAGACATATTTCTGTTTAAACACTGCCCAGGCCACGTTCATTGCCCAGATGTGTTGTAATAAACCTACCCAAAGCCAACTGAAACTCAAACACCACGTGCCTTGCAGCTGCAAAGGGGTTTGTAACTGCTGTAGGGCCTCCAGTGAAGGCAGGGGGATGCTCAGACTTTACTCAGCTAACCAAGGTAAGTCCATATGGATGCAGCAATGCCTGCAGTAGCTGTGGAGTGCTCACAGAGTTGACAATACAAGGGAAGTCCAAATTCACACTGACGAATCCAAGTCATCATCACTTGTAAAGAAACTGTCCTATCTTTGTGCAGTGTCACTGAGAGAGAAGCCAGTTTTGTTCTCCACTATTAAGATATGTTTTCCAAGTGAAGTTTGAAAAGAAAGAAACAGTGAGCATGGATTTTACCATTTTACTTTTCTGCTACTACATCTCAAACAAAAATAGAGACAATATTTCTTGGATTACATAAATGTGTTTATAATGCACACTAAACCAAAGAATATTCTTGGAATGTACCTTTACCTTTAAAAGGTACTGTTCAAACTTTTCAGATAAGCAGTATAAAACACATTTTGATTTTATAAGCAAGTTCCTCACCTATCTAGTTCTGCAGTTTATGTCCCACCTGTATCTGTTTTATGAATGCCAGTGGGCTTTAAAGATCTACCACATACCCTTCAGTTCCTTTCCTCTCCTTCATTAAACACATTCTTGACACTTTTTAGGACCCATAGTGCACTCACATAAAGAGGATTTATGAATAAACATGTGAGATGGGCTCCTGCTCACCCAGACTAACACTGAAATGCAGCAGCAGCTCATATCTTCACTTTCAGAGTCAGGTGAGAATTCCCCATGGAATATGCATTGTGCAATATTTGACACAAACCTAACATTTCTTTTTGATTTGTAGTTATGTCCTCTGAAAAGCACAAATGAAAGCACACAACCTTGCAATAGAACTTTCTGCAGTGCTGGAATTAGCATCCATGGGTTCCTGTGCACTGTGAGCTGTGTCAACTGCTTGGCTGTTTACAAATTCCAAGCAATCACAGCTATGTACATTTATATTTAATTAATTTTTCAACCACGCTTTTCTTCTGCTTTATTCAAAATCCATTTCCATGTGACTACAGTAGGCTCTCACTGAGACTATTTTTTCCCATCTGTAAAATCTGTAAAGTACAGATTAAGTAATTTTTAATTACAAACTAATAACAAACTAATGGTATAATTTATGTGGTAATCTAATTTGTCATTTGAACACTGTAGAAAATAACAGTAGCTGCCAAACAAGACATCCTAGAAAATTGTTGCAATACATATATGGGTAAATGAAATACTATTCCTCATCATACTATTCCAAATTAAGGATTTCTAAGGAATGCAGAGCAAATGACAACAGCACAGTAAACAGAACTCTTTGAAAGTCAATTCCAGACAATTTTAGTAAAAAAAAGTCATATAACCTTCCTCTACTATTTCAACAAATATCTTCCTCACATATTTCAAATCACTCTCAGGTTCCACATTCCAGGTTGTGAGATACCTGGAGTTAGAGGCAAAACTGACAGCAGTGAGAGACCCCTCACTGATAAAGAACCATCCACCTACAGAACCACCCACATCTTAAACTGGTGTAGGGCTCATTTCTTCAGCAGGTAGAACATTTTCTAGAGCCTCAGATTCTGATTCAGCATTAAATTGTAAATGATGTGCAACAATAAAAATTGTGTAACTGCTGGCTTGTGTGGGCTAGAGGTGTGTTTGGGCATAACATGGGACTGAGATGAGATGTGTGCAGAGTTGAGAAGGCAAAAGCATGAAAAGCGGCACTTCTAAGTGCAAAGCAAGAGTCTGAGAAAGGCTTTTCATGAATCCACAAAGTTTTGTTAAAATTAATTTTGTCAAATATGGGAGAGTTGTGCATTCTACAGCTGAAAGCTGGAACTGCTGGTCCAGCTGTGGCTCATCGGTACCAAAAGCACTGTCCATAACACAGGGTCTGACACCATCTTAAAAGCTCAGAATATCTGAATTTTTCAAGACTTTTAGCTAATCTCTTCCAAGAATGACTGCACTCTTTCTTCTACTAAATGGTCAGTCTTTATTAAAAAATACTATTTTGAGTCATTAGTCTTTGTTTTGTGAATCTTGAAGTGTTCTGATATTATTTCCTATGATGTTACATAGTTACTCTGAAGTCTTAAAAAGTATATGACACTGGAAAGAATTTCAATATTGTCTCAGTAAAAAAAAAAAATAAATCCTCAAATGTGTTAGAGTGAGAAGGAAAGAAAAATGAAACCATCCCCGAAACACCCGGACAGGTATTCATGCCACTGCTGTTTACATATCTCCTCAACTTCAACACATCATGAGTTGGCCTGAAGACTTTTATCCCATGCATGTTATATGGTTAAGTTTATTAAATACTGCTGAAACTGAAAACTTCAACATCTCAGAATTGTTTAAGGCATTTCCCAAAGCTATGTCTGGCTTACCAAGGATCCAGCTAGTGCAGAAGGAACTATGTAGGTACTGCTCAGCTCACTTGGCAAAACAATGTGAACTTCCCAGCTGCCATGGATATTTGTCTTGGTTGTCTTTCATGGAGTCAGTTTTACATGGGAAGGACTGTATATGAAATTATGCTTTCAGATTGTTATGAGCCTCATTCACACACACTTCCGGGAGAAAAAACTTAACCTACTATTGAAAAGGTGTCAGAGAAATAGCCTAAATATAATTTAAAATTTTAAGCAAAACTTTTGGATCCAAAAGCATTCCACACAGTATCTCCATTGTCACCATTAATCTGTACGCTGTGCCAATCTGTATCAAACTGTGAAAAATATCACATTATACCATTCTCAGCAGCTTCCTGCATTCTTCACATTTAGAAGTACACTAGAATGAGAGAGGGATTGCAAAAGATTTAGGTTTACAAACAGGAAACCACAAAATATTTTGCTTTCTTATCCCAAAACTATAACAAGCTAAAGACTTAAAAGAAAAATAATTGGATTTTATTTATTTTTTTAAATAATTGCATTTTATTGATGTGTGTATTTGCACATGGAAATTAAGATACATGTTATATGCTCTTTATCTCTATTAACATACTGGCATATGCCTCAAAAAAACCCCCAAGAACAAAGCATATATTTTTTAGGAGGTTTGATTACTCATTTCACTCTGCAATGGTGCAGGAATAAATTGATCAATGACATTGCTCAGTATCACAAAGTACTGGGTTGTACTTGCCTGATTCAGTGTTCAGTCAAGTAAGTAGAAATCAAAGGCTGTTGTTAAGATGTTAATCAGACCTTTGCCCTTCACGTTCAATACCACAACTTTGTTCTGAAAATTCCTAGAAAATCTGAAGTTTTTGTTTTGAGGAAAAAAACTTCAAACTTTCATGCTGACTATAGATTACTCTATTTTTTAACATTATGTATTCAAAATTATGTATCAGCTATGTATTCAATTACATAGCCAAAATATGTAGTAAGAAATATCTGTCCTGTGGAACTGAAAAAGCTTCAGCAGAGTGTCAGTGTCAGTCTCCTTCATCTGTAGTTTGGTCCACAGAATCACAGAATGAACTGGGTTGGAAAAGGCCTTTGAGATCACCACATCCAACCTATGACCTAACACCTCCTCATCAACTAAACCCTGGCACTGAGTGCCACGTCCAGGCTGTTCTTAAACACATCCAGGGACAGTGACCCCACCCTGTCCTGGGCAGACAATTCCAGTGCCCAGTCACTCTTTCAGTGAGGAATTTTTTCCTGATGTCCAACCTAAACTTAAGGTGCAGCTTAGGCTTTGTCCTCTTGTTCTGTCAGGGGTTCCCTGGGAGAAGAGCCTCCCTTCAGGGAGTTGTAGAGCAGGGGGTCCACCAAAATAAAAGACAGCCACCCCTAGGGCAAGATGAGGTTCCCAGGTGCCTGCTGGGTGCTGCCCTTTGGGCACAGCAGCTCCCAGCTGGGGCAGAGTGTGTGGAAAGGTTCCCAGCAGGAAAGGTCCCAGGGCTGCTGGTGGACAGCGGCTGAAGCAGAGCCAGGTGTGCCCAGGTGGCAAACAGGCCAATGGCCCCTGGCCTGTACCAGCCATGGTGTGGCTGGCAGGAGCAGAGCAGGGCTTGTGGCTTGTGCTGGGCACTGGGGAGGCCACAGCTCCAGAGCTGTGTCCAGTTGTGGGTCCTCAGTTGTGGGGGACATTGAGGGGCTGGAGCGGGGGCAGGGAAGGGAAGGGAGCTGGGGAAGGGTGTGGAGCTCATGTCCTGTGTGGAGGAGCCAAGGGAGGCTGGGGGGCTCATCCTGGAGGAGGTGGGGATGGGGACACTTTCTCACTGTTGGCACCTCTGTGCCAGGAGGGTGCAGCCAGGTGGGCTCTGCTCCCAGGGAACAAGGGACAGGACAAGAGAACTTGAAATTGGCCATTAGGAAAACATTCTTCACCCTTTGGTGGTCAGGCTGCAGGCTGCCCAGGGCACTGATGGAGGCACCATCCCTGGACGGATTTAAAAAAGGTGTAGAGGTGGCACTTGGGGACATGCCTTAGTGGTGGCCTTGACAGTACTTGGACTTGATCTCAAAGGTTTTTTCCCAACCTAAACTATTCAATGATTCTACAAAAAGGGAAAAAAAAAAAAACCCACATTGCTGAGTATTCAATGAGCTACAAGGGAAAAGTGTGGTTTTGTTTACACTTCTCAATAAATAACAGAAAAATTCCTGTAATAAGCTTTGTTATTTCAACACATACATTGTGCCTTTTTGCTACTACCTTTGTCATGAGAAGGAGGTTTCAGAATTACCATTCTTGATATTTCTGACCTTTTCAGTATTCAGTTATGTTTAGATTGACTGTCAGTTCTACCTCTTCTTCAGAGGTTACTAAGGCTGTAACCAAAGAAAAATGCGAATTGCCAGCAAGTCAAATTACAGAACATTAATAAGGTCAAAGCAGTACAGTTTATTATCATCTTTCACAGAATACATGAAACATTAACGCTGTGCTACTTCATTTTCACGACAATAATTGTTAAGAGACCTTCCCGTGCAACTTATTCTCATTACAACTTTAAAATTACATTGTGATTTGTAATCCTGTAGCCCTCTTAGAATTTGTCTCTCTCTAAATATCTTATTTCAAACTGCACAGAGCTGCACATGAAATATTTCCAAATAAAGTGTTTTATTTGCACTTCAGAGTTTCCCGGAAACTAATGGAAAGTAGACTGAGGCACATTAGCAGGCAGGCTGTAAGACAAGATCCCATTTCACATGCTGGCAGAGCAAGAGATTGAGCTAAAGACCTCCTTCCAACCTACTCAATTGGAATTATTCCCTGTCATTGTGAAGATCAAAACACAAGCAATGTCTGAGAATCCCTACTTAAGGTAGAGTGTATTTTATAGAGAATGGTAATGGTTGGTGCAGCCTGGTCTAGTGGGAGGTGTGGTCTAGAGGGGTGGAATTGGGTGATCCTTAATGTCCCTTCCAACCCACACCACTCTGTGCTTCTGTGAAAAGCTTTCAGCATTACAGCACCACCAGACAAGGTTTTCTCTCCCAGTCCTCAGTGCAATATTGACTGCCTAGCCCAAACTGTACATTTCTCATCAATTATTTTATTTATTCTTCCAAAAGCTAATTGGCTTCAGCATTACCTAGCTTGACCTCTGAGATAGCAAAGGATGGATTTTCAGATCTGTGCTAAGAAATCATATCTATCATTGCATATTAACAAGTTGCATACCAGGTCCCCATGCAATAGGGTGAATATTAACCTGAATTTGGTCAGCAAATATTCAGAGAAGTTTCTAAATTATTCTTTATAAATGGAAAACTTTTCTCTGAACAATAAAAATACCCTTGTATTTTTATAGCGCCAGGATTTGAAAGCATAAGTAAATATAATTGCAGGGTATTTATTTCCTATACACTGAAATTATTAGATAATGCCTAAGTGTTGGTTTAGATTCCATTTATGAAACCCAGTGTGTTTCTCATTTTGAAGAAAACCCTCCTTTTTTTGGTTGCTGTTGTTTTTTTTCATTCTAACTTTCCAGATTTAGCAAGGTTTACTGTGAGTTCAGGTGGACCGTACAATTTAGGGGCTTCAGCAACTCCATATTCATAGGACCTTTCATGTGCCCCTTGTTCACAGTAGCTGCCTTATGAGCAGGAATAACCTGCTTGGCCTTGGAATAACATTATTTAACATTAAGCTTTTAGGGACAACTAAGGATAACTTAGCAATAACATTGCTTTGAGGGAACACTGCCCAGCTCTATCCAGAATCCCCATCTGCTGAGATGGAAGCAGGAAAAGGCAAAACTGTAAAATAAATGGGGGAAAAAGGAGAACAGTCATATTCTATTTTTAGGTAACTAAACTTTCCTCAATATACTGACATTCCATAGTTTGGGCTGGAACCCAGAAAGCACTAATCTCTTATCTGCATGGCAGTGAAATCCCCATCACCAGAACTTAGGTGTCTGCACCCTCTTCTGCAGTAGCTCAGAATAATCATTTCGGATTAAGGCCTTAGCAGACTCAGAATGACACAGCCTATGTCCACTCTGCTGGACATGCCTTCACTTTCAGTTCATACATTCTCCTTCCCACTTCTCCCCACTCTGGGCAAATCCCCAGTTACCAGCCCTGCCACGTGTTGTAGGTGACTGCTGCAAGCCCAGACACACAGCTACAGGCTCTGCCTCCTCAGTGAGGCTCCTTACAGGACTCCCAGCTCTCTGCTTGCCTCCTCCCCTGTCACAGAACCACACTCCTCCCACCTGTAAAAACCTTTGTAAGATGCATCAGTAAAATGATCTTACAATTCTGTTGAAGCTGAGTCATTAACACTAAGTTACAAACTCTGAACTGGTTGAGTGAACCCAAAGAAGAATTGGAAAAACAAGCAGCCAGGACTTTGTATAAAGCATTTGTGCTACTGAAATAGTCAATACAACACAAAACCTTAACCCAAGGCTCTTCCATTTGAACAACAATGACACATAAATATGTTCTGAGAACTCTCAGTTTCACTGTGGCAATGAAAACCACTGAGTTAACATTACACAGGCTAACTGAAAGCACCTTTATTTTCTGAAGTTTCCATATTACAGGAGGTGCTAGGATGAATATGTGCTGCAGTGCAGGAGGTGGTGGGGATCCCAGGTTAAGCATAAGAAAAACACGTAGAAGTTGAGATAATGTTTTTGTATTCCTTTGATTTGAACTTGACCTGATTAAAAGAAGCTTTTGCTGCACCAAGTGCACTGCAGGATAACCAGCACAGAGCTGGATCGACCCCCACTGTGCACATGCACCACACCCTACACAGAACAGCTCCAGAGCAAGGTGGTGCTGAGGCAGGGAGAAAAACAAAAAGGAGGGGAGAGAAAGCCAAGTGCTGATTTCTCTGTATATGGACTATTAAATATTAAAGGTGGCACGCTGGAACAATCACAACCCTCAGCAGCCTTCACTGCTGAACTTCTACTCTTGACCAGCTCCCAGGGCTCCTTTCCCTGTGCTTTTCACATGGAACCAGCACATTAATTAGGATGAAATCATGCAGCTTCATCCAAAAATGCCAATGTTATCTGAGGGCTGGATGGCATCCAAATTTCATTTCAATATATCACTTGGGCATTATAAATGATAAATCAATATTTCTAATAGTTTTCCATGCTAATGTATTGCGGTGGAAATAAGCCAGCATAGCCTACAAGAAATATGCAGATTACAAAGGTCAGACTTTGAGCATAATGAGATGTAATTATTAATTTTGGTCAAAGGAAACTTGGAGGCAATTGGCCACTGAAATCAAGGAAAATTCAAGAGGAATTTGAAAAATTAACATAATTTTGAACTTAAACCAAAACCTAACAGGTCAGCGAGTCAACTCAGTTGAAAAAAATGTTCATTAGCTTTGAGCAAGGGAAGGGAAATGAACTCCTAAGAATTCAATAACTAAAATATATGTGCTTAAATACAGCACATCACTGCTGTAATTCCAGAGAACATCACATGTGAACTTACATAGCATGGTAAAAAATACATCCATTATTTAACTCCAGGGAATAATTTTTATATTTTTCCACATGTCTACATGCATTTAGCTCTAAGTTATTGAATGGTGCCTTTGTTTTTAGTTTGGTTTTTTGTCTTCAAGATTTTAACAGTAAAATGTACCTGACTGACAAGACACAGAATAGGAAGAAAATATTCTGCTTTAAGTGGTCAAATAAAGATAATTAATGTGTGTGCTACAGACACAGTGTATTTCAGACATTATGTCAGTAAAAGTGAGAATACAGACCAAAAATTAAAACAATTGAAAAAGCAATTAGTAGAATAAAAAAACCAACATTCCATTCTAAGTGCATTCTCTCACATTCTAAAGACATAACAGCAGCTTCAAAACACTATTCAATAATAATTTTGAATATTAATCAAAAGAATATGCAATCCAAAGCAGGAATTCTTATCATTAACCTGTATTAATTTTTAATTCAAATCTCATATAACAATACAAAAATAGCCAGTTCCATTCAAATCAGTGCTGAAAATCTTGCCTAAGCTGGGAGCTAAGTCCCACTGACTTCACTGAAGTTACCTAACATATCCATTTACTAGGTAAGCAAAATCAAATGTAGATCTAGTGAGTCTGCTTAAGAAACAAGGGGAGTCCTACAGGAAAATTCTGTCATCAAATCTCAAAATATTAATAGCTGGTACTGAAATTCAATATTTACATTTTTTGGAACATATATCTCAAACTTGTTTATACTACAAGACTACAAATCAGTTCTCGACAGAGCACACATGACACTTGTGGAAAGTATCTCAGTTTCCAAGACATATTTAGATTCTGTAGAACAGTAATAAGGAATTTAGGGTTCATTCAGTATCTTTTACAAAAAGAATGGTAAACTAATTAATTATAAATAACATCAAGCCAAAAGCAAAGTCAAAACCACCAATGTTATCTTGACTGAAAATCTCCCACCGAGAATAATCTCCATGATCTTGACAGACAATGAGCTGATCAACAATGAGCTTAAAATCTTTCCTGGTCATGTGTCTTGGGTATGAAAAGATGGGGGGGTTGCCTTTTTTTTATTTTAAATCTCTGTGGGAGGTTTTTTTGGATTTTTTTTTAAGTGCATTGTAATTCCTACAAAGAATAAAAATAATAGAGCTGCTTTATGGCTTTCCTTAGAGAACAAAAAAACCCCTTAATTTTATCATAGTCTATTGTCATGAAAATTTAAACTTATTTAAAGCAGTGTGTGTGAGTATAAATGCCCAATTATGAAACACAGCTGCAAAGGTGTAGGCAGATGCAAGAGATCTACTGGTCACAAAGAGAGCACCCTAGGGAGGGTACTGAGAGGGAGCAGAGAGACAGGGAGAGGAGCTGCCACCCCAAGTGCAGGGATCCTAAAACCCAGGAGAGTCCCATGTTCCTTTATGGCATGGCAGCAGCACGGGGATGTGCAAAACATCATTTGTTTGCTTGCTAAGGCTCAAACTGATGAAATTAATCATTCAGATTAAATTCTCCTCATTCCAGAGCAGGCCTGTTGGACCAATGCATGGACAAGGCCCACACTCCCCTTTTTTGCCCTCAGGAGCATTTGTTTTGCTCTTGTTCACCTCATGAACTGCATTGATTTAGCTCAGCTCAAAGTACAGGGATCCAAACCATTGTCCTTCCCCAGTACAGGGATCCAAACCACTCTCCTTGCCCAGTACAGGGATCCAAACCACTCTCCTTGCCCAGTACAGGGATCCAAACTACTGTCCTTCTCCAGTACAGGGACCCAAACCATTGTCCTTCTCCAGTACAGGGACCCAAACCATTGTCCTTCTCCAGTACAGGGACCCAAACCATTGTCCTTCCCCAGTACAGGGATCCAAACCACTCTCCTTGCCCAGTACAGGGATCCAAACTACTGTCCTTGCCCAGTACAGGGATCCAAACCATTGTCCTTCTCCAGTACAGGGACCCAAACCATTGTCCTTCCCCAGTACAGGGACCCAAACCATTGTCCTTCTCCAGTACAGGGATCCAAACCACTGCCCTCCTTCAAACACCCCACATACCAAACACCCAAGACTCCAAACTCTCCAACTTTCTTGTCTCTGAGTTTCATGCTCGTTAATGAAGCAGGCAATTACACAGTCAGTGTTTTGCTCTGTCCTTGCCCCTGTTGAGGGTGGGGATGTTTGGGAAAGCGCTGCAGAGATGGACAGGACCTGACAGACACACATTTGTGTCACACTATGACATGAAATAACTCACGCATCCACTCAAGATGCAAAAGAAGGAAAAGAGGAAGTTTTATTTCTGACCTTGCAATATATAGAATTCCAAAAGTGATAGTGGATTAGAGGGTGAAATTGCCACCTCTCCAACCACACAGTCTATTAATTCTCTCCTCCCACAAAGAAGAATAAAAAGCTATCATTATTTACATGAACAGTGTGTGAGAACTCCAGTAGAAATATGTAAACATCAGAAGGTATAGAAAACTTTTAAAAGAACTTTAAAACTTTTAAAAGAACAGGGCAACACACGTGCACACACTACTTCTGTCTGCAAACTCAGGTGCTTCAAGTCTGCTCCATCACCAACCCATTGCCTTACCCTCATTTTCTACCTCCAAAGAAGTGAGCAGTAACCTTAAGAGATGAAATGCATCCGTTCTCCCAGGAAGACCTAGACACTTTTATTTTTAGACGCTGTTTGTTTATGCATTTGCATTCCAACTTCCTTCACACTAAATCACAACACTTGCTAAATATGGGACATCATCTGGGAATGCTTTTGTGATAGCTTACATGTCCATAAAGCAAGTTCTGGTAAAACACATTGCAAACATACAATCAAGATCTCTATGACTACACAGTGATTTGGCTACTCCAAGGGAAAGAAAATAATCCTCTTAAGCCTCCTCTCTTTTGAAGACTATACATTTTAAATAGACAAAACCAGAACAATTTAAAATTCCAAAAGTTCGAAGCACGATGGTGATTCCTGAGGAAGTGCAGCTGAGCACATCTGAAGATCCACCAGGTGAATCTCTCAAAAACCCATGCTTGGCATTCCAATCTTTCCTGCCCATTGGTTTGAATGGTGTATGAATTAGATTAACTGTCCTGATTATTCAAAGAAATTTAGCTTAACGACCTGCAATTACTTTAATGGCTTTGAAATTCAGAAGGTAAGAAGGCACTATGTTTCTTTAAATGAACATTAAATATAAAATGTCTCTGACTGACTGTCATGAAAACCCAATTTTATTGCGATTTAAATTATTCAGAATCAATACCAGACATTAGCTACAGTTAGGAAGTTATGAAGATAGAAGGAGCTAAAAGCGACCCTTTTTAATACAGAATAATGACATAGTGTTGTGAAAGTAACAGGTTATTTGCTATGTATCACTGTTTCAGAACGCAGTATCTTTATTTCTTTTAACACTAAACTATAAAAAGAAAAATGGACTGAAGTTCATCTTTGATGAGTTCGTGCTTAAGCTCATTTCCCCACTTTGTTGAATTTTCTAAGTCCTGATGAATGTAATTTGTATTCTGCTACCATCGTGTGCCTCCAGTCAGGGTAGTAAAACAGTACTAGCGATTCCAGCACAAAATGTAGCAGGAAGCATTTCAGGTCAAGCAAGAATTAAAGAAATCTTGAAAAGATTAGATTAATGAAAAATTCATTATATTGGTATGTAGCAATTCTCAACAGTGATTTAAAAATAGCTTCAGTAGTGTTGCTGCTTAAGGATACATCATTTCTAAAGAGTAAAGAATATGGGTAAGGAGTGATAAAGCCATAAAACTCATGAAATGTATAACCCAACCTCCCTGATTCTTCTTGCCAGTGCAGGAGAGTTGAAATACAGCGCAGCAGAGGCAGTCCATTAGATCCCTCACTCCAAATTCCAGGTACCAACAGGCACAGGGAAACTTGGAAAATTAGAAAACACAAGCACAGAATAATCAAGAGCTCCTCAGTAGACAAAGAAAGGGGATTGTTCAAAGGAATGTGCTTAGGTGCACTGGAGCACCTCCCAGGATGACCTCAGCTACATAACTGCAGTGAACACTTAGCTAAAACCACTCTGTAAGCCTGCAGAGGCTTTCCTTCTCTTTTGAGGAAACATTGGAAAGAAAAATCATATTTATTAGCTATTATATATGTAAAAAATTCCTAAATAATTTTATGACATATTACTTTTAAGTAAAGGCAAATTAAGTCATCAAGTGCTTGGTTTCTTAACCTTAAAAAACAAAAGTAGGGGAGGAGGATAAATGTCACTGAAGTTACAAATCATCAGTGAATGCTGTTACATAGAGATCCATCATATATTGGCCACAATCTGTTGGGAAACAATAAACTAGCTACCAGCAATCTATTTTTAATGGCTGAGAACCATAAGCAATTCCCATCAACTCCCATCACCCGTCATGGCTGACTCACACTCTGGGAATCAAATCACATTTACATGTGCAACTTTAGGCACCTGGTTTTGAAAACTTTGGTCTGAGAGTTTTAGCTCTACACAGAGCTATTGTACTCAACAGAGCTGGCACTCACTCAAAATCTATACTGCATTTATTAATTCAAGTCACTCACAAAGTTTCTCCCACATTCTTCCAGCCCACTCCTATTCTAAAATTGTAGGCTAGAATTTATTTCAGACACATTTCCATATGAAATAATTTCTTTTCCCATCAGCACTAACTCTACAAATGGCAATAAGAAGATACAGTTGGGATATTTTTTCACTTAATAATCATTATAGTGCATAATAATGATAGTAGTAGTACAAGCAATAAATAAAAGCAGTGAAATGCAAAGTAATTTTGTGACAGCAGTTTGTCCTTCAGAAGAAATAAACGGTTGCTGTTTGTGGTGGAGCAGGGTGATGAACCATCAGCTGAACACATTTTAAACACAGAACTTACAGGGTAAAAAAAAAATAATAATTGGTTTGGGAAATATTTCAGTAGATTCATCCACCAACTAAACAGCAAATATTTCCGTGGGACACCACCTGTGCTCTCAGGGCATGAGGAACACCTTCCAAATAATGGCACAAATTGCACTGGGGGCACTGAACACAACATTTCTACTGCTCAGAACACCACAGCCAGGGCTTTATGGGCCACCAGCTCATAAAGCTCATCAGCCATCCAGCTGATGAGTATGTGTGCCTAAATAATAGTCATTCATAATCATGAATAATTGAACATAATTAATAACGCCACCACAACAACACCTCAACAAACCTTATAAAAATATCCCACATTTGAGGAGGATCAAGGTGAAAAGTGCTATTTCTGCTCCTTCTGGGATGAACTTCTGGACCAGCTATGAGTGTATTATCACTTATGTTTTGTGGGATGTTTTTTTTCCCAGAAACTTCTTGAGAATTACAGCAATTACAAGCAGTGAAAACATTCAAGGAGGTTATTTGGACTCACAACACCACTTTAATTGCACCTGAAATTTCATGCTAATAACTTTGCCCAACAGCAAAAACAAAACTCCAAAGAATCCACTGACTGCAACAGCTTCTTGTCCTCCCCCAACCAATGTCATATGCACTAGATCTGTACTTGTGTTTTCTCCCTCTCAGAGCCAATAATCATTTCCATTTTACCTCCAAGCCAAGTGAGAAAAATAACTTTTTCTGCCCAGAAAAATGATGTGCATTCACACAAACCAGACTTTTTTTGCCTCCTATTCATTTCTGTTTCACTGCAATATAGTGAGAAATGCAAACATGCAATTTGGGAGTATTTAAAATCAGCTTGGTTCCTCTGTATACATATGCACATGAATATTAGGGTTAGAAAAGAAAAGAAAACAAGGCTATTTTAGCACAGAGGGGAAAGTCTGCTCCATTTCATTAGTGCTCCTTGAAAAAAAAGAGTATTTTCAACAAAACTGACAAAAGAATGGAATACATTACATATGAAATTTTAATATTTAAAATGCCTATCATATTACAGATTATTTTGAATATATTGAAGATCAAAGCTACAAATGACTGATTTTGAAAGTTCTGGTAATTTTCTATTTGATAAAGAAGACTGTCAGGAAAAAGGAGTTAGAAAACAATGACAGTGCTAAGAAGTCGTGGAGTAACAATACTGGTTTCTAATTTTAAAAAGTGCTATTTTTAAGAGAAGAGCCTTTCATGGTGAGAGAAGGTTGGGCTTGATTCCAAAGACAATAAAAAGAAATTTACTGCCCTCTCCTGGACTGGTAAAACAAAGTTAAATGTTTTTCTCGAGTCACACAATCACAGGGATGATGTTCTTTCAGCAGTTAGCACAGACTCCATCCATACAGCAAGCTGGGAGAACAGGTGGAGCTTTTGGGTGATTCCTGCGAGTTAAAAGGAGCAAGTTCAAGACAGGAGTCAAAGAATTTCAGGATTATATTCTCAGAATCATCCTTAACTCTATCTGTGGTGCAGCAGAAGTCATTTACTTTCATAAATACAAGAAAAACAGAATGTGATGCTCAAAGGAAAAAAGCTTTTTGTCCTAAAGAGCATAAATATTTATTTATATAAGTTAAGCTGATGTTGCTTTTGTTTTGTGCTTGGTGTGTTTTTAGTGTTTCAGGTATTATTGTTTGTTTGGGTGGGTTTTTTTGTTTGGTTGGTTTGGGGTTCTGTGCTTGGTTTTTTTCCAGTTTGGTTGTGGTTTTAATTTTTGCATGGCAGGGTGGTAGTGGTATGGGGTGTATGATCCCTTACTGTTCAAGATTGTAAGAAAACACTGACTTTCTTAAAGACTGAAATATAAAATGCCAGCTAATTCTGCCAACAGAAACTGTGTATTACTTCACCTTAAAAATTCTATGAAGAAGTAGACCATGCTAAATTTAACCTGCAATGAAAACCAACACATAAATTGGAAGGAAATTATTTCCATGAGCTTTTAAAAACACTCATAAAAAGATTTTTTACTTAAAAACATTTAATATGACTATAGTTATAAATTACTTTTAGACAGTAACTTCAAAAAAAATCAACATTTCTTGGCACAAACTCCTTAGAGTAAGGACTGATAAGTCTCTATGAAATGACAGCCAGAAAGGAGAAGAAGTTCAGAATGACAGTGTAGATGAATTCCAGCTCGAGTGAGTGAAGGGAAGGACCCAGAAAGCCAAACACAGCAAGGGCTCTTCAAGGCAGGGCCAGGGCAGGATTAGCTCAGAGCTGGCACCAGAGGCACAAAGCTGGGCCTTGCCAAGCTGGTACCTGACCTTGTCAGGGCATTTCTCCCAGGGTGAAACACGCCTACAACTCCTCAACTTGGCACAGACATCCTTTCTGTCAACATCAAATCTGCCTCCTTTCTGCAATCTGCTTTATATTTACTGCCACAGATTTATAGGCAATGCAAAGGAATTCTGCTTTTTTCTTCGGTTTGGGACCCTTTCTGCCCTTCCTGGAACACCAAGAAATGATAGAGTTGATGATCTTGTCCAAAATGCTGCTGGATTTTGTTCATCACACCCTTTAGGAATGGTACTGCAGTTGTAGAAGCAGTAGCTACTGATCATTGCACTGAGTTTTGCCTTTTGGCATGGAAATTCACTTTATGCTACTTTATGCTGGAAGAGGAAGCTCTGAACTGTTTGCCCTGTGTCTGTGCCTTTCCAAACTCCCTCTGAAATGAGAGATCACTTGAAGCCATGAGAATGTGCAGCACCAGATCACTGAGCAGCCAGTTCCTCCTGCCACTCTGCAGCACCACCAGCAGATCCCTCCTGCTCATTCACCAGTGGAGTACAAAAATCATCTCTCTTCCTGAGAGAAATCATCATCCCTTTCTGAGAGAAGAAAATAGGCTGTTCACTGCAGTTTGGAACTAATCTAACATGTGTGCTCAGGCCTCCCACTGATGTTAGGGTGCCCTGAGATTCCTTGCTGATGAATATGGCAAAGCAAAATACCCCTCTGGACACACAAAACCAGCACAAATGGAACCCTGGCCAAGTCATTCACTCTGTATTGATGACTATGGCTTTTAATTTAGTTTGCTCATGAAATTCATTTAATTGTAGACTATCCAAACAAGCTCTAAAATAATAAAAATTTTATTAATCTGAGAAAAAGACATAAAAATATTTATAAGCCTCTAAAGTTATCACCACAGAAACTCCTCTGGGCTCCAAAAGGCAAAGCATTTTACAATTATATGCTTTGATATGATACTCACAGTATTATTAAGTTTAATCAACTGTTAATATGAAATTAGGAGGTCTTATAAGTACCTCATAAAACAGTCTTTACTGATAATATATTGGGAGGTGTACGTAGTCCTCAAAAAAATCCTACCCATTCCTCAGACTTTCATCCATATAGTATAAATTATGATTTCAGAGGTGCTATGCAGATCTGTGTTGGCTCTAGAAAGATTATAAAGAATATTGAAAATAATACAAGCTTGAAAGCAATCCAATATTAAAAAGGGGACTTAGAAATTTGGCTGATATCAGAATCTGATATCAAATAAAAAAAAAATCATAGTAGTTGTAGATTTCAAAATAAAGAGCTGGGGAAATTTGTCATCCAAATCAGCAGCCTTGGGAGCTCTTGCTTAGCCCATGCAAACAGCAGCTTTCTATGCTCATATTTTGCTTTTAAAGATTGCTCTTCTCCAAATGCTTGTGGAAAGGCCTGACAGGTGTGAGGGATCTGCACAGGTTTCAGGGGGTTACAGGGAAGGAGCTATTTGGGGGACAAACACATGCACAGAGAGGCACTTGAAATCTCTCTTGATTCCCGCTTCCAGTGTGGTCTTCTGCTCGCTGAAATCATCCATAAAAAGTACATCTGACAATTTGGGAAGCTAATTCCCCTTCATTTGAAATAAATCTTACATTGCAGATAGCATTAAATGGATTTGTCTGTGCAGTGGCATGCTTCAGCTGAGGAACTGCTGCACGTGGCTAACTGCTGCTAGAGAATCCCAACAACATTAATGCCATTTTTCTGCATAATCAAGAGTGGAAATGTGATCTGCTCTTTCCAATCCAGTCTGGGATGACGGACACTGATTTACCCTCATCAAGATGATAGAGTTACATGGTGTTCTAGAGTTCAAGTGATGAGGTTTTTTTCCTAAATGTGAATGTCCATATTTAAACTCTCTTAATTTAGCCTTGTGTCTACTTTTTTTAAGCATGTTTTGGGAGCATTTTCATTTTCACTTCTGCTTGTTTTAACTTCAGGTATTGCCTATTTTTACCTGTTATCCTGTGATATTATTTATTTTTCACTACAAAGTAAAAAAAAAAATTTTTTAGTAAAATGTAAAAAAGTATTATTTACTTTACTACAAAGTTAGCTCATGTTGGCAGACAAAAAAGAGGTGAATGAATGGAGTAAGAACTGAAAATTACTTATATTTACATAGGTAACAATGACATCAAACTAATGTATGCAAACAGGTTTTGATCAAGGCTCAGGATGATCCAGAGGTGAGTTACAGGATCTGCCAGAGGTTTGCAGAGAGGCTTTGGAGCAGACATTTCACCTTCCACTTCCTCGTGCCGACTCTCTTTAGGCTGCCTTGCCTTCTAGGCTCCATCTCACAGTGCTAAGGTGCCAGAGGAAGGTCAGTGCCCACCAAGCCAACCTTCCGTGCTGTGGTACCCAAACAAGGGTGCCAAAATTCTTTTGGCTGCTTCATTCAAGTTTGTGTGTACTAGATGTTGGTTTTTTTTTGCTTCAAACCAGTTCCAAGCTATCATCTTTTCGTGCTCCAAACACTCACCAGCTGGCGGGGTATTTCTGAAAATGCCAATCTGGAATTAAACTGTCCCCCTCCAGACCCAGAGGGATGAGAGATGTCGAGGAAGAGAAAGTCTGTTACACAATATTGGTCAAAAAAATCTCAGCAATTAAAAAAAACATTCAGATGTTGTAATACTTTCACTAAATTGCCAAAGAGCTTCAGAAAAATAACCCACACATTAAAATGTACTTGATAATCCAGAAAAGAAACAAAGGTAAATCTCAAAAGGAAACTCCTGAAGAGGACCTTGTGATGGCAAGTGGAGTTTTATATTCCTCTTTTAACTGGGGAAGAGGATTTTTTGCAGACTATGACCCTGTCCCTAGGCAACTAAAAGCTGTGCTGTTGTTTATGATGATTAATTTCCTAGACTGTTATGTTTCAAGGCAATAAATTATTTACAACAAACTTCAGTAAAGCTAAATGAGCTCAGACTTGGGAAGACATTTTGAAGGTGTGAAAAGGATTGGTATGAGGGAACTAAAATAAAATGCTTAAGACAAAGCATGTCAGCTTTAAAGAGTGAAAATTGTAAAAGGAAATGTATAATGGACTATAAAATATGGATGGGTGAAGTGAAATTTTGAGAATATAGACTTGATCCAAAGTTGAACTGAAGCAAAAGAGAATCTTAAGGCTGTGAAGGTAGAGAAGTATGTCTGGTGATGTTACTGTATTGCACTACTCTGAAAACACAAGAGAAACTAAAAAAGGGGCATTAAAACTTCCAAGCAGCATTTCATGCATTCCACAGAATGCTCGAACTCCACCTTCCAGCACGATTTCTGAGTTCCATTGGAGCCCAGCCATGCAGATGCATTAGACCGATCATATGCTGAGCTGCTATTAGGAATGTAAACAAACAATTAGGGAAGCTCCCACTCAATAACACTGGGCAGAGCATCCAAACCCAAATGCAGCTTAATGGATAAATAAATCTTCCTGTTTTCCATACACCAAGACATTTCTGCCAGCCACAGCAGTAAGGCCCCATGCCATGGGGAGCCAAGAAACATTTATCCAGAGCAGAGTTTTATTCCACTCAGTGCTCTAACAGACTGAAAGGGTCAGAGAATCCGTGTGCTGATGCACTCTTACCAATACTTTCTTTTTAACAGATGACAAAGAAACTTGACAAATGTTTAAGTAATTAAAATAATATCCAATTACTGTATCTTGCTCTCATCTACCTTTTTTTTTTTTTTTTTTTTTTTTTCCTAATAGATTCTTTGATGCATTTTCCCTTCAGGATAAAGAACTTCTCCTTAGTAAAATAGGTTAACTTTCCCCCAGCAACCCATTCCCTATTCTGTTTATACTTTATTTTCTTTTTACTGAATATGCTTTGTGTAATACTATTTGGATGGATCATGACACCTTCAGTTAATTTTAAAAAATCTTACCTATTTGTACTAAGGGATTAAAGTATTATCTCCTCCAATTCCTAACTCAAAGATAAAATACAGGCAAGTTGTAAGGAGTAAATCTATTTTTGAAGTAACAGAACCTACGCTGCACAATTTAAAATGTGTCTACACCCACATAAAGAGCTTCCTATTTAAAATATCACAGACTGAAATTGCATGTCCGGGTTTGTTTACTTTCAGACTCACAACAAAGACACACATTAAGTATGATTTAAAGCTTACAACAATCAGGAGACACAAATACTGAGCAATACCACTTGTACCTGAGGAAATTCAGATTTCTCATCTGTGTGGAGGGAGCAAATATCAACACACACCTACATAGCACAGGTGTTTCAAAGCTACCTGCTTCAATACTCAGAGAGTTGTCTCAAATTTCAGTCTTCCTCAGACACTGAGTGCAACTACACGGATATTTTGAAGACATGTTATTGGATTTCTACTTGTGCAATTTTTTAAAAACAGATCCTAAAATTACTTCCTGGGACTAGTTGACTGGTTTTCAGTAAAGTACTTTTGGGATCCACTTTTGGTTACATTTATGTGACACAGGCTATACTGTTTTAATCATCTGTGCTTTCAGTGCATGGTGATGAGGGAATTATCATGCACTTGGGGACACGGTGTAATTAGGAGAGTGGCACAGCAGGGGAATGGAAATGATTTCAAAATCTTCAGAAATTAAGCAGCCACTGTTGCACCGCTGTTTGTTTCAAGTTGCTATAGAAGCATCCAAGCGAAAAGCATGAACAACGAATCAAAAGAATGCCTGGTATTATAAATAATTAAAATTTCTGCCCTATCATTTCTCAAGGCTCATAAGAAGCAAGGACGTGCAACCAACTGGGTCAGACAAATGAATCCATTCACACAGCTGGTAAAAGAGTCTGCCTGAGCATAGCTAATGTGCTGGGGTAGGAATATTTGAGCAGGTGTAATTATACTAATGATTTATTGAATGTTTGATTAATTGGAAATTAAGTGAATGCACAGTGGCAGAATTGTCATAGCAAATCGTTCAGCTGTTTGGTTAAAAGGTGCTCAATCTCCCTTCAGTAAAGCAATTAAGAACATCCTAAATCACGGAAATGAATTACCTGTGCAGAATTATCTGATGTAATGATACTGCACACAAACTAAAACCTATGAACACACTGTCCTAACAAGTGAATTCATGAACTTAAAATACAAATACCTTACACTGCTCATTAAAGCAAGGGCCCTCCTGACCTCCTGAGATACAACAGGAAAAGAAGATATGGTAGAGTCCAGAAAGCCTTGAAACCTCAGGAAGAGGCTCACATTGTACATGATTAATCAATTAATTATTAGGAAATCTATATACCAGATAAATATTTGGTTTATGTTTTCAGATACTTGTTTTAGAGTAACTTAACAAAGAAATCCTACTGCTGCCTTAAAAAAATCTTTCCAGCACTGGTTAAAGAATCTGCCAAAATAGATTCTGATGTTTCTTTTTCATTCTGAGTTCACTGATTACAAATCTACTCCAATTCAAAATTACTTGAGTGCTACAACTACAGGCTTAGCTTGGGATATTGAAACCCAGTGGCTCCCTGACATATTTGGATCAAACATTGCCATTTGGATCCAGAATGTCGTGCAATAGCTTTTTGATGGTGTGGTTAACAGGAAAAAATGCCAAGTCTCTTCATAAGTGGAATATTATCAAAAGATTACAATTATATAATGCAAAGCCAGAATCAGAACATGCAAATGAGTAGTCAGCCTGCAGCAGGTAATTATCAGATAATAGGCTTACTATTCTTATCCTTTCAAGTATTTGGTAAGGCAGTTCAGGAAATTTTAGAAGAGAACAGTGAGCCCACAGCCAGTTCTTGGAACAGAAGATTTCTTTAGGAGTTCTATAAAAAATAAACATTGCCTTACTATGAATCTTGATCAGTTTAAGGGAGCCTGCTGGGGCATGGATCAGGAGACCAGAGCCACACTGCAAACCCAAGCTAAAACCTGGGCCAGTATTTGTTTAGTACTCATGTGTTTGTGTGGGTGGGAGAGTGGTGTAGCTTGGAAAAGGCACATTACCAGGGAATTCTTCTCTTGGAATGCTTCTGCTGAGGTTCAGGTACATTCACATCTACACCTAAACCACAGCTACCTAAAACAATCTCTTTCCTATAAAAATTGGATTTTGTTTACTAACTGGTCTATATAGAGAAAAAATTCTTTGCTCATACGAAGCAAACAGCTCTGCTTAATTTCTAACCACAGCCAGGAGTTAAGAGGACCTGGCAGCTACAGAAGATTTGAAGAATTTAATGTCTAATCACAGTGACTGTTTTCCCACAAGGCTGATGCAAACCATGTAGACTCTTTAGTTTAAGCAGAGAGTTCTAATGATCAAAACTGAAAAAAGAAACAATCTGTGTTTTCTCCACCTGCCCTCTAAACAGGACTCTTCTAGCTACTAATTGTTTTCTCCTTCTGGCAGGGAAAGGGTAGTAGTCCTGTGGGCTTGCTGAAAGTTGTAAAAGCCATAGAACTGAAGAGAGATCAAGAGAGCTGTATCCTGCTCTTTGAGTGCTCATTCCCAACCTGAAGAGCTCCTTCAGCAGCACTTGAAAACACTTCATGCTATAACCACAGTAATGGAAGCCACTTGACCGAGTCAAGCATGGAGCAAGTCTATCATCACACAGCTCCTCCTCTCCCACTTTGTGACAGAATCCTCTGATCCCAATTAACAGAAAAGCTTAATTGAAATAAAATTAGCACTCTTTGCTTTCCCTGCTGTCCTCCCTGCTGTGAAAATCTACTGACTTGTAATTACCAAATTGACTTATTTTAAAATGCTTTCTTTGAATTTCCATTGATCATATTTTGTTCTCCAGTCAGGCTGGCTCTTTGCCAGCTCAGTGAAAAGAACCCCCACCCTTACCTCCACATGAGTGATGCCAATATCAAGATCACTGCTAAGCTCCGCACTATCAAACAGTTGAAATATTACTCAAGGTTTTACATAACCCTAAAACCATCAAACCACATGCAGAATTGATGCTAACATGCCAAAATATAAGAAAGAGCACATATGCCCAGCAATTAATTCACAGAGAAACCTCCCCAAGTTAGAAACCTACAAATATTGTAGGTTATTTCCAACAATTATCAACTCAGGTCTTGTGCTGTTGTACATGGCAGGACTGGATTTCCCTCCTGGCAGACAAACAAGAGGAATGTTACCTTACTGCTGCTGAGACAGCAAAGCTTGAGAAAATAAATTTGAGTGACTCTGAAACCACTTTACTCATCTAGCAGCTGGGAGAAAGCCTTTGCCAAAGAGAAACTCTCCATCTAACACTTTCCTTCACCAGTAATAGGATAAGATCTTTCTATCCCAACAAGAAAGAAAAACACTTGATGGAGATATGTAAGTCACAGAAAATGTGATCTGACAACATTTAAAGAAATAAATATTAATAACTCAGGTGATTTCCCAGATGTAGTATATTATATATGGAAAGCTGCAGAAGAAATCAGAAGGTTCAAATTTTTCTTCATAAACATGTATGAATAATTCCACTTCTATTTGGATAATGACACAGATTTGAATAGGTGCTACTATTGAAATCACCTTGCACATAGTAATTACACACCACAAACTGTTTTGAGATCAATGAGATCAAAATATAGGATCAAAAGAGGTTCAACTTTGAAAAAAGCATACTGAAACATTAAAAATTTGTATCAAGCAGCTAAAAAAAGGAACAGATAATAGGTCATTTTGGAAAATAAGAGAACATCAGTTGGTTCTGTATTTAATAAAATTTTTAGGTTTCTCAGTAATATAGAGGTAAGAGTTCTGTATAAATTGAGCAACAAAAACATAGTGGTTGTTTAGGATTGAAAATAATTTTGAAAAATCTAACATTGCAATAAAGAGAGATTGCCACTTGCTAGAAGGAAGGAATATAGTGCTGATTTCTAGCTTTCAGGTGAAGTATGGTATCTTTAGCTTTAAACCAATGCACATTCTTTAACTTAGATCTCTCCCTGAAAGCTAACTGCCAATCTCCAAATTTAGTTCTCAAAACCTGTATATACACTGCTGGAAATCCAGCCCAGCCCAGGAGAGCAGCAATACACAAAGAGCTGTTTGGTCACTCAGGAGCCTTTCCACTGCTTCCACTACTTAACAAGTTCTGAGGAACAGATGTCCAGATATTTTTTTTTTTTTTTCCCTAATAGCAACTGGCCAAGCCACAATGACTGAAAAACCTCAGTCTGGTTGTAGACAGAGCTGTGGATACCCATTTCCACTCCTCTCTCCACTTCCTGGGTGCAAATGTAACCAGTATGTGAGAGTTTGCAAATGCTCCTTCTCCTTCCTAAATAAATCCCATCATTCCAATTGTTAAATACACAACCACACCCCTGTGAATGTACTCAACAAGAGATGGTGACATTTCTCTCATCATCTCCTGCACACTGAGAACAAACACCAGGGAGCCACTTCTTCTCAAGATCACTGCCACACCCTGCCCTTGCCTTCCCCACTGGGCCCTTTCTCAGAGCAGGGCATTCCCCAGCTCCAACCAGCCCAAGGAAACACCCAGGGCACCCTCAGAAAGGCTCAGGCTGGCAGCAGGCAGAGGAGATACTCCTGGTGGGTGCTCAGCCTGGCACAGGATCTGTGCCCTGTCCTGCAGCACTGTTTGTGCCAAGCCTGGGCACAGCCGTGTGGAACTGGCCGTGCTGCTGAGCACTGCTCCCTCAGCCAGCCTGGCTACACCACCTGCCCCTAGGACAAGGCAACGCAGGCTCCTGTCTCTGACTCACCAAGATTGTCAGGAGAAATGTTCATTTCCTCGTTATGGACATACTTCCCAACATTAGTAGTTTGAATTTTACAACAGGAAAGAATGAGCTTCCTGAACTATTAACTGTTCTGTTCTGGGTTCTCACATCCTTTATTTTTCACTTTTCCCTTCAGTTTCTTGTTATTCTTATTCCATTAACATAAGCTGTGTCTCAGTGCAACTGCATGTCTGACACGGTAAAAACTAACCAAAATCTCACTTTAAGATATCACACACACATTGTTTATATAACCCATTAAATAATGCAACTGTGGCAGAGAATAACTCACACAAATCCTAGAGTTTTTAATACATGGTGCAGACAGCTACAAATCTGCTGCTGGTAGTGGGGCTTCCTGCTTCAGAGCTTAAGCCACGTGCCTGGGAGACTTTAGAAAATGAGGAATCAGTGATGGAATGTGGCACACAATTTCTGAGGTATTACTGCTCCCAGCATCCTGGTGCTGCCTGCTGGAGAGCTGGGGGCCTGCTGCTCGCCACCAGGCACCAAAGTTTCATTAACCAACCCCCAGGATTTATTCCTGACGACGTTTTTGACATTTACACAACATTTTTTTCATTTTTTCATTACCCCAAGGAAAAACAAGAATAAAGGATCTCCTGTTTCCAGACCATCATTTAAAAAGACTAAGCTGTCTTTATGGAAGTGTTTTCATGTAGTAATTTTTGATTTAGTATAGAATTATAATCAGCAAATAACTAAATGCATTTGTAGACCCTGTAGTTTATACAGGGAGTCATTAGAAAACAGCACTTTACATATTTTATGTTTTATGAACTGACAACAACAAAAAACTGAAAACGCTCTTATCCCCACTTACCTCAGCCTTGGTTCTTATTTCAAGCATCTAGAGGGGTAACATTTTTGCCAGTGTAAATATATTTATTCCTACACATGTGCATTAACCTCATTTGACAGTGTAATAAGAAAAGCGTATATAATAAGCATCAAAATAAATTTGTGCAGATATTTTTATTAGTTCCCAGAAATTAATCAATTTTTTTCCTTTTAAACATTTTTGTAGTCTTATGAAGCTTTTTGGTTTTGGTGGGTTTTTTTGTATTTTTTGTTTTTTTTTAAATGGTAAGTGATGCTTTCTATATTGAATTGGCTGGAAAAAATACAGTTAAACCATATCAACTTGGTGGTTTATAAGGGGAAAATGGATTGTGAAAATAGTGTTTTCTTTCTTCCATGCACTTCAGTATTTTGCATGTTTTATCTGGAACTATGCACGTGTCATCAATTTAGCAAACAGAAAGAGAAAACTCACATCCTGGAAAACTTTAGAGCAAACCAGCTAAACTTTACCTTTTCATTTCTTTTTTTTCTTCAATGCAAAGTAATCAGATAACATTTAAAAAGCTGCATATTGATAATAAATATATTTCTTTCCTCCATCATATATAACCATCATATCCCCCACATTACAACAGGTCATTTTGCAGAGCACATTAAAGGTCAGCAGTTCTAAACTCTTTTCTGTTTGAAACCCTGAAAGTGTTTCAGGGGACAGTTTTCCTGTGACACCCAGCCCTCTGCCCAGCACCAGAATGCCCCGACCAAAGGAAAATCCTTTCATTATAGACAATTACAGAACCATGGTTAAAGACAGCGATGCAGCCCTACAAAAACTGCCAGCCAGCTCAGAGTGCCTCACATGAAATCAGAATACAGGAATGACTGAAGAGCTCAGAGCTCCTTGGAAATGTCCCTTGGAAATGTCCCTCACATTTCCTCCTATGTTTTTGCAGCAGATGAGCTGCACACCTCCTGTACTGGGGAAATTCTAAGATCAGAACATTCAGAGACTCATTGGGCATGCTGAATAAAACTCATGGTACAGGTCATCATTAGTCTCTCTTGTCCTGCATCCACTTGAAGCTAAGTCAGCATTTCATGTCTGGAATAATGTACTTGGACAAACATTTAAAAAAATATATTCTTCATAAGAAAATTCAGCATATTCTGTAGAACACTGAAGGTGTTTGACTTTTCCCTTATAAGAAAACCAATTACACTAAAAATGTGATTCCACTTTACAGCAACTTAAAAACAAAAACCACAGAAAGAATTGTTTTCTAAAATCACTTGTACCTTTCATGTGTAAAATAAACCAGTACAGTGTTATAATTGTTCCAGAGATTATGTCCAACATCCAGGTAAACCACAGCACCCTAAAGGTGGCCAAAGAGACCCCAGTGCATGGCTAAAAGATTGCATTGATACCACCACAGAAACAATAGGGCACCTTCCCCCGTTTATCCTCTTTGCATTTTTACTGCTTGCACTGTGTTTTCAAGATTTTCACCATCACTAGATCGAAATCTTTTTTTTTTTTTTTTACCATTTGCCTACTTTTCAGTGTACAAGAGCTAAGAGTGAAATAAGAAGAAATTTCCAAAAGCAGGCTATTAAAGAAATAATCTAAAAAACTTCATATGTAAAAATTATGGAGAATTTTTAAGGCAGCTGCACATTTCCATAAATGCACATGCATATCTAAATAAAACAAAACCTTCAAAGGATAGCTATAGGGAATTTTTTAATTACATGACCTCAGAATATCAGTTGCTTTCCATGATCATACTGAAGAGAACCTGGAACACGCAATTAAATGTCAGGATTGATTTCACATTTGCAAGTTTGAATTTAGTGGGTCTGCTTTACAAAAATCTCCAATAATAAAACAATAATTTCAAAAAGAAAGTAAAGAGAGACAAATTATACACTGTTTTGTCAAAGAAGTTATGAATTGCTCCAAAGGATAGTATGTTAACCATTTTAGTAAGACTGATTTACTAGCAAGGGTTTCTGATGAAGACAACTGATATAGTCTGTATAATTAATCTGTGTCAACTCAAGGAGATTCTTATCTCCTATAAGAAATTGGAAGAATTGATTTGCTGCCCCTCCCATCTCTCAGGTGAGCCCCTGTCTGAAGAGCAGCATTACTGGTTTGTTATTTGCTGCAAAAGAGACACCTGACCAATATATTTACCAAATGTCCAAGGCTGAACCATTAGCTGCACATTATCATCACACACAGAAAACAGGAAACTCGAATTAGAGAGCAGTGGCAGAAGGTTTTGTTTGAATGCAAAGAATGTCTAAACTGAGAATTACACACATCTCACATCAACAATATAATTTGTCTTCCTCAAGTAAAAAAAAAAACCACATCGTAGGGATCATTCTAAAGGGGATTTGCATGTGCCTGAAAAATTACAACAGTTCAAAATAACCATTTTTATGTTCCTATATGATAAGCTGGTTCTGGAATAATAAATAAACAGAATTCTTCTGCGACCTAATTAACAGTTCCACCTGTCCTGAGGCTTCAGAGCAACAAATTGTACTTGGAGGTCACACAGGAAAAGGAGCAAGACAAGTCATGCACAAAAATCCACAGAGAAAAATCAGAGCGTGAGAAAATGATGGAATCCCAGAATGGTTTCAGTTGAAAGGGACCTTAAAGATCATTCAGTTCTGACACCCCTGCCATGGGCAGGGAACACCTTCCACTGTCCCAGGCTGCTCCAAGATCCATCCAGCCTGGCCTTGGACACTTCCAGGGATCCAGGGGCAGCCACAGCTGCTCTGGCAACCAGTAGGAGACCAAAGACTTTTCCTAAGTAGAACAGAACAGGAATCCTTCCTCAAACAGCCAAATTCTCCATCCAAGTCACCAGGCAGGTAATTAGCTCCCTTCAGGCAATATCCAGCCCTCGCACTGTACAGTCATTGCAGTATTTTCAAAAGGAATTAAACTGCCTTAATTACTAAAAAAAAAAAAAGTGGTGAGATATTTTAGGAAGCTCTTTTCACTGACTAGTTCTTAGCATGAAATATTAAATTAGAACATAAGCCCTACCACGATACAGTTTATTTCTTTTTCTACAAGTTAAACTCCCTGATGTAACACTGAATCTCTATCAGCTTGTTTATTTTTTTAATTTCCCACTTCATGACAGGTAAATATTTATCACTACTGGATGATTTATTCATGTGAAAGATCTTTCAGGTTTCCCAAGTACTCACTATACTAATAGAAATGCAATTAAGAATAATTCAGTTAAAAGCTGTAAATGGTAACTCCACAGTGCACACCTCCACTCCCAGCTCAGAAACATATTCAAAATACAACTTCCAGACACCAAAATTTCTTATGCACTCCATCCATATTAAAATGTCATTGGCCGTTGATTTCAGCTTCATTAAACCTTAAACAGTTTATTGAATAATTAGAAAATACCATAAATAAGTATCATATTCCTTTGAGGAGCACTGTTACAAAAAGGATAACACATACTAAATTCAGCCTAACTTTTTAACAGATTTTAAAGTACAAAAAAAAAAAAAAAAACAGCCTGAGGAGACAAAAGCAACAAGTAGAAACTTTGAATAAACAAGACTGTGTACCAAAGACTTTACATTATCTATTGAGAAAATAAAGATTAGAAAACCCAGTAAAAGGAATATGGGGAAGAAAAAAAAAAAAACAAACACAAAAAAAACCAACATCCAAGAAAAACTTCATTATAGAATTTACAAATTCTAAGCTTTGTTGCACAAGTTCATAGATTCCCGAGGCCAGGATCACAGTCCAGTTGGGTTAATCAGATCTTTAGACAGGCAGACATGAAAGCTGCTGCAGTTAGCTTGAAACAGCATGGACTACTGTGAGCACAATTAGCTGAACCAGGTAAACTCCCAGCTGCCAAATTCTGTAAGAACTTATTCTTCATTTGTGTCCAGAGTGCAGTTGGATGTCATTAATGTGCCTAAAAACTAAATTCCCCTTTTCATAGACTATAAATGGCTGTGTGTAAATAATTATAACACCAGCCTTGAAAATTCTGATAAAAAGTTGAATACCAGCAATGGAAACTGAGCTTAGACTTAGAATGTGCTTCTGTGGCACATGAAATTGCCTTGGAAAGTGTGGGACATCAACCACTCTGTGAGAAAATGCACATTGTCATGGCAGCAGTGGCACAAAGGTTACAGGGAGTAACACAGGTCAGGCAAGTTCTCATTTATTACTAAAAACTGCTTTAATTTTTAATCTACTATAATATACAAAAATTACTGTATTATTATATATAAATATTATTAAATTATTGTTAAATTATTATATTATATATAAATAATACATATTATAACATATTGTTTTTATATACTATATTACTATATTATAATGCCTACAGAAAAAAAAACAGCTTTCCCTACACACAGCCATGGCACTTACTAATCTTGCCAGTCAAAAAAACCCTTTCAACTCCCCAAGATGCTGTAAATAAATGCCTGGCTAAGTAGCCAGGTCCTGTGCTGTGCCCTGCAGGCCACAGGAGTCAGGCTTTCATTGACAGGCTGGAAAAGGCAAGTTAATAGTTGTGGGTCTCTGGTTTATCCCCAGGAGTGCCACATGGCAGCTCCAGAGTAAAAGAATCCACTGCTAATTTCATCCTCCCTTATATAAATGTCAAGCATTGTGCATTAGCCCATCCCTTAGGGACTCATGTGCAAATGCTTTTTGTGAACAATATTGTAACAGCAGCCTTGGTGTGAAAGCCCAAGTTGTTTGGCAATCCCACACTCAGCAATAAGTAAAAACAAATAAATAAACCCCACTACTACAGGTAAGAAACCTGCTCAGATAAATACACTTAAGCATTGCAATCACATTACAGAGCAAAGGAAATCTCAGCAAAATCAAAAGCTTTAGAAATGGTGGGGGTTGAGGTGTACTTTTCAGTTTAGCAATGTATTCACTTGTGGTTTGAACAAATTAATAGAATTGCTTTTGTGAAAAATTTCATCACGACTATTACAAAAAGAAATAAACTTTGTTTTCAAAAGCATCATCCCAGAACAATTCACCTACTTATCACCAAATCCTTCAAGCTGGTTTTATGTTATATCAGTCATATTCCTGCTTTGAGAATTGGCTACCCCAGCTTCTCTTTGCTCATTATGAACAGAAATAAATAAAAAAAAAAATAGGAAATCCTTACCAAGATACGTAAATCCAGCAGTAATCCTCTCCCTCTAATAAAATAATCTAATACAAATAATGCCTAAATGACATCAAGAGTTCAGGGAGAAAAGGAGGAGGGAGGTGAAAGAGTAAAAGAAAAGCACTGAGGCTTCTGCCACAGTCAGGCTGCTTGGTGACAAAAAGTGCTCTCATTTTAGGCTGAAACGTAAAAAAATGATGTTTAGGACTAGTTTCCAGAGGCCAGCATGAAGAGTAAACTGCATTTTGTAATGCCTTACATCAATTTAATTTCTTCATTGCCTGGATCTTGTGTGATTGAGAGGGAAAGAGCAGCTGCTGTCACACACATGGATTTGACACAACATATAAACATGGAACTACAGCTCCAACTATTTTACTGTATTACAGAGATGTGGCCATTGGAATGCTTCACTTTTTACTACACATAACAAACAGCAGTGAAGAAAAGAAGTAGAAAGAACAAGAGTGGCCTGATAGAAGCCAATTTTTTATTAATTTTGTTGTGCAAAACGCTTACAAAAATTTTAGTAGAGTAAGGATTCACCACATTAAGGAATAATACACAGGCAGTAGAAAAAATTATTTTGTCATTGTATCAGATCTAAACAAGTCCAATAAACATCCAGAAGAGCTGCAGTGACAGTGCAATAATGGAGAACCCAGACCATGGCTTCTGCTGAGGATGAACAGGCCTTAAAATAACTTCCAAGTTGCTATGAAATGAAGTCGTTGGGGGCGAGGAATAAACCCAACACCTATTCCAGTTAAAAAGGAGCCAGGAGTTCCTGGCAGGTATGTTCTTTAGCCTACAGTGCCATCGTCTGGCTATGGAAGCTATATCATCATGAGGTGGGGAAATGCAACAAGCTAAATATTTAAATGTAAAAAAGAGCAAGCTTTAGTACTATGCACGTTTCTAACAATACATGGTATGGAGGGGAGTTGTGGTGTTTACATGGAGAAGCATTGCATGCATAAATGAAAATGTAATTCTCAAGTAAAGAGAGAACATGAGAGCAGAACATTCAAACCAAATGACAACAACTATGGCTAAAAATATCATGTAATATAGAATTATGCTTCTTTTGTCTTTCTTTTTTTTTAAATAGAGTTATTAGTTTAAACTTGGAGTTAAACTATGTAATTTGAAAACCATTGCTAAATAGTTTATGATTGTGGACCTCAAAGGCAAGTGCACAAAGTGATATTTCATTAATTAAGGGACTACAACAAAAACACTTTTTGAACTACATATCTCGTAACATTTAAACCACGTACATAAAATCTACTCTGAGCTTCACTATGCCAGGGAAAAAAAAAAAAATAACACAAAAACGAGCATTTTCTTTTTTATAATGATTATTACAGCACCCACAGCTCTCCAACTTTAGCGGTAAGCAAATCCAGCTTGAGTGATGTTTTAGACAAAGCTCAAATGAAATAAGTGGACTTTTTGGTAACTAAGGAGTGTTAGGATCATCAGTCTGGTCCTAAAATTCAGATAGATAGGATAAAAAAATCCCCAGGACATGACACATGCAGCCCTGGGGAAACTCACAACAAGCTTGGGTATGTTTCAAATACACAGGAAAGTAAGAGGCAAGGTAAGAGAAGTTTGTGACATTTACATCAACTTCTTTTTTTAGTGAGTATGACATTCCAGAGCTCTTTTAATTAATTTTGAAGCACTGTTTGAGGTGAAAGAGTACGTACAAGGAATGTTTTGAAAGATAAATTAATTAGCATGCAGAATAACTTGTTCTAGGCTCCAATCTGACTCAATTCTCACAGCCTTCTGTGTCAGATTACAGCAGATCAGATTTGAGTACTCCGCTGTTTGGTTTAAAGGCATAAAGTCAATAAATTCCCAACAAAGTTCAGCTTGCAGAGCCTCCAAAATAAATATGGACACTCTGACAGAGTTTGCACTGGTTAAGGAACTTGAAAAGTGTGCAGAACTTTTAAAAATTATGATACTTTCCTTTGAGAACTTGACTTTAGGAACAAACATTAAAAGTTTTGGAACCCAATAATCTCCAAATCTCACAGCAACAACTAAGATTTGCATCTGCTCCAGACACTGAGGCTGGAAGTAAGTGAGCCCACATAATCCTTTCTTTCCCCAGATGGCACTGGATGATTTTTTCCTCACACAGTGAGACAGAGTCTCGCTGGAATCACAGCTGCAATGTAAGCACAGCAACCTTACCCAGCTGTCTTAATTATCTTAATGGCAATTGGCAAGGACTGAGGGAACGCCCAGAATTACAAAGTTTTTGGAGGTTCTTCAAAGGAATTTCATCAAGCAGCAGCATTTCATTTAAATTCATTAAGAAATGCCAGTGAGTGTAAATAAGGTCACCTGGGCTGGTTTGAAAAATGAATTTGCAAGTCCCTTGAAAGCATTTTCTTCTCACTGCAAACAAAATCTGGCCAGAACTCCAGCACCTGGCGTGTGTGTGAGGGGGTTATTCTGCACAGTGTAGGAAAGCTGTGACAGCACAGACCTCCTTCAAAGAAATCAGCCTCAGCTGAGATACAATCAGCTTTTTGGGACAGAATTTGGAAAATAAATGCAGCTGGAAAACACAGCCATGTGCTAATTTGTGCAGGATCAAAACTAGATGCATGGTGGACATGGACAACTTTTGCAATTGATTGACAAAACAAGCTCTATTTCCAAGCTCCCCAAATGGAAATACAGAGTCAAGGCAGATTCAGTAAAGTCCACTAGCTGGGGTAACATTAAAAAAAAACCAGAGGCATCATGTTATATAATTAAAGTATCAAATCAACGAGAGCTCTGTAACCACATGGAAACAGAAAACAGGTTTGCACATTTAAATATTGCCCTAGAATGAGCTGCAGGAAAAAAAAAAATCATTTCTACATCACATTATCAGTGATTATATGAAATGACTTAATCTTTTATAATAAAATACATAGGGACATTACCATGTCAATGTTGTAGACTAAAACATCAGACATTAAAACCAAGACTGTGGTTGGGTGGCAGAAGATATTTTAATACACATAACTTGGTCACTAAATTAGGGAGAACTTTGTACTTCAAGGAACTGAAACAATTTATATATGTTCTTAATTAATAATGCTCTTAATCTGACATACAATTTTAAGGCAACTTTGATACAAATGAAGCTGTACTAGAGAGATGGAGAGATGGAGTGTTACTTTTCTGCATGCTGTTGAATTTTAATGCTCTCATAGATCTGATGCCATGCAGATTCTAAGGGTTTTCCATTTACCTTTTGCATTTTTTTTACTTAGACTGTGTAGTAAAGATTGAAAATTCATTACATGTTAATAAACAGTGCGTCACAGTTCTTCAAAAGCATTTTATAGACTATAACCAATAAAGGGTGAAGTTCTTCAGGTGTTCCAAATTTTCTAAACTACTCAAACACTGTCAGAAGAAATTTCATCCCAAGGTCAGTTAGAAATACACTGAGTAATCGTTTTGCACCTTCACCAGCAGTGAAAAGGCATCAAAGCAGATATAAACCCCACCCTTTCAATGTAGAAATGTGTTCTACTGCTTTGGAAAGGAATGGGGGAGATCCTGACTTGCAAGGTCACGAGAGCCAGCCAGGATGTTCCTGACTGGATTTCACCTCCCACACCTGGCATCTCAGAGGCAAAAAGCAAAGCCTGCTTTTCTTTGGCTGCTGTGAACCAAAGAAATACAGGGATCTGTTTAGGAGAAACACAATAGTACAGGCAGATGAAGACAAAGGAAATGCAAGCCAGCAACACAATAAAACAGCATCAAACTTTGGGTGCAAAGGCAAAAAGTTTCAGGAGGTTCCAACAAGAGTGTCCTAAGGCACAAAGAATTTTTTCCATCCAGCTGGTATGACAATACCTCAGCTGGTATAAGATTTTACAGCTCCCTGCAAATTTTGTCTTACATTACCCATTAACCAATTACCAGCAAAAGGCCACAGCAAGCCAAAGTTTTAAGAAAGAAACAAATCTGCTGAAACAGATGTTCCCTGCTGGATTTCAGACCATTCACACATGTAACAAACCTGCTCTGTTCCTTAGACTTCAACCTTTAAAATGTTACCCTCTTTCCCTTTCAGATATTGAAAGGGAAAGAGGGTAACAGAGAACAGATTTGTTTTTTTAAATGGCTTTGTTTTGAAGTCAAAATGTTTGCTCCTTGCATGGTATGCATATTGCCATTATCTAGGAAAAAAAAAAAGTTAAATTAACTTTCTTTTGTACATTAGCCTGCAGATAAAATGAAGAATAAAAGAAGCCTTACTTTAGACTTTGAATATCAGCATTCTTTTTTCAACATTTATACTCTATTTTTTTCAGAAATAATCCCTGATCTTTTAGAAAACAGTTGTGACACAGCAAGTATGACATAGTGGGACATGTCTGTACACCAGTCCTTTTAATATTGTCCTGGTTTAGCACTGAAGAGATGAGATAAATGGCAGAATCCCTGGATTTTCCTGACCTTGATCAAGAAGAAGAAATTTTTAGCTGAAGTGTGCAAAACTGCTATGATTACATCAATCTAATCTGGGAAGCACATGGTTTATATATAAACCATGGTCTCTGTCTCATCCATCACATTGAAAGACAATAAAACATACTTCTGTTCAAAAAATTGGAAAAAAAATCCATTAACCCTTATTTTACTCCTTACATAAGAATCCTCAGCCATTTTTAAAAGACTACAGAAAGATGCACACATATTCAAGTTTCGAAATACGGATATATGTAAATTTAAATGTAAGCGCTCTTATAATAACAGGCTGCTTTAGGCAAAAAGACACTCTGCATCATTGCTGAAGAAATCAGTTCTGAAATAATGGAATTAGGAAGTTTTGATCAAACAGCCCAACCAACACCATAAAAAGCCATCTATAGCTACAGAGAAAAGATTTACCTGGCAAGAGATCCAATACAAGTAAAAAAGACAAACTGGAATCAATGAGGAATGAATTGGATTACTGGACAGAAGCATATTCTTGCACATGTTCAAGCTACTGGGAAAGTAACAGAGCCAGCAGGTATAAAAAAACCTTCCAAATGTCTGCTTACCCTTTCCTGATCCAATCACAGCCATGCTGTTAATCAGGCTGGATTACATCCCAGATATTAATTTGGCAAACAAAACAATCATCTGATTCAGTCTGTCCCCTTCAAATAAGCTGAAAACAATCTGCCCCTGATAATCTTGCCATGCATGTGCTCCTGGAGAGCCACCTGATCAATTGGTGCTGAGATGAGAGGAGATCTCTGCATTCACATACACATGCCATGAGGCTTTCCCTATCCATTCACGGCGTGGAAACGTGTCCTATAATGCCCAAGGAATATGCAAGGTGAAGGGAGGCAGCTCAAAGAGTTATGGACTCCTTTTGACTAAAATTAAATAAATCCTACAGATGAACTCATGTTGTGTATGAACAAAAGGCTGCTGGCTCATCAAAGCATCACTTCCTCACTGACCAGAGGAACCCTGACCTGCTGCTGGGATTCCTTCCTGGAAACACTTTCAGCAGCTGGAGACTTCCTCTGCATCTCCTGGGCTTTGGGTTTGGTTAGGGTTTTTTGTCTCTTCACTTAATAAACTATCTCAACTCATGACATTTCTTGCTTTTACCTTTCCTGTGTCTCTCCAACCCCAGAGTCAGGTGGCTGGGGGGTACCAGCTGCTGCCTCAGCCAGCTCACCAACATGTCAAACCCTTTGGGTGACATTCTGTCCCTCCTCCTTCCCTGTGACAATGCTGTTAAGCATAAGTGATATTTCTCTTTGAATCACTGATTCCAGAGAGCCTCAATGCCCAAAAAGAATCCCCAACATGAGCCAGCTCCTAAGACAACACCTGGGGACCAACAGAGGGGTTAACACAGAGGAGGAATCACAGAGCTCCTGCCTCTGGAGCCAAACATTCCTGTGCAGGATTCCAAGCCTGTCCAACAGACTCACATGTTGCTGCAGGCACAGAACTGAGCCCACATGCACACAGGGTCAGTGCACAGCCCCTGCTCTCATCCACAGTAATGCTGAAGACATGGAGTAGAAGAAACAAATGAGAATTTTTAATACCTAATATTCCTAAATATTTCCATGAGAATTTATTCTTGTTCTTATTTTTTATTCTCTTAATAAGGAGAACAAATGCAAAAATAGAAGCAGCTGTTCAATTCCTAAAAGGACTCAAATTTTCAATATCAAAATTTCAACTTTCCATAGAGATACAATATTTGATACAGAAAGAATATTATCTCTCTCCATTTTATGATTTAGAGCAGTGGCCTGCATCGAGTTCTTCTCACAAATTTCAAGTGGCATTTCCAAGTTTCCTATACAAAGGTTTCAGTGAAGAGTGCACAGGACTACACAACGTTTACGCCACACAGAAGCAGCCTGAGATAAGAGCATTTGCCTGGTGTTAAAGACAGAGCAACTGCAGCCTCCTCTCTAGCAGTGTATTGGTGGGATTGTCTCAACAGGAACTCTACTACAAGGACTCAGAATAAATCATAAAATAACTCGCATTTCCACTCCTTTTTTTTATGGAGAAATATATAACCTCTGGATTTTTAACTCACCAATAGGGCTCTTTAAGGAACATTTAGGAAAACAGGCCTGTCAGTGCCTATTTTCCTTACTGAGAGGAAAATTAAAATGTAAGAACAAAACATTTCTATGCCTAAGCACAGGTTGGCAGTAAGTTAAATGATAAAAAAGGCCCCAACCTGTCTGTACAGAGATAATTTTGCTCACACCAGTGTAAGGCCTCCCTTCTCTTTCAGCGCTCTTTAGACCAGGTCCAAAAAAAACCTGTGACCACAAAAGTACCTGCCAGTAAGGTGGGTCATAGGTACACGTTGTCAGCTCAGTCCTGCTTTATCAAATCTCCCACATCTTTATTTTAAGAAGTGAGAAGAAAAAGAGAAGGAAATGTCAACTGGAAACGTACTTGTCCCTAAAGCATCAATGACCATGAAGCTCTCTGGCACATGCAAACCCTATAAACCCCCACACTGAGGAGCCTGGGTTCGAACAGCTGACACCACCCAAGAGCTTTCAAAAGGAAAAGTTCCCCCACAGCAGCAAAAGCTGCAGTCTCCCACTGCTGTGAAGTTTTACTGGTTCACAGACAAGATCCAAGACATGTTCCCATTCACAGCATACTAGTATTTATAGATCTGTGGGGTTTTCCCTTTTTTATATAACTTCAAAAGCCAATTCCCCTCTGTTTTTACACCTGTTGAAAATTTAATGGCCAGATGTAAACAAAATTTCAGCAAGACTTGAGTCTCCCTCAAATTATTCTTCACTTAATTTTAACAGATAATTAGCATCAACTCAGACTTGAGTTTTCCCTTTCCCCTCTGATTCTTCTCCCCTAAATCTCAATATTTTAACTTTACATTTAGCCAAGTATTAAAGCAAACAGTTTCTGTCTCCTGCCTTCTCCCTTGTCCCCAAGTGAAACATAATTACTTGTATGCAATGCAGGTACAGTACATATGAATATATGCCAAAGTAACTTGTGCATACATTTACTTCAGTGCTAATAAAATATTCATGCATATAAAAGAATGTTCTTTCTAGCTCGGTGAGTTTTTTAGGAGTTATTAGCAGGAATGTGTCATATACCTAATGACATTTATTTCAAGGTAGAAGAGATTCAAAAAGGAAAGTAAAATAAAGTCTGAGAGCTAATTCTGTAGACAATCACAGAATTATAATTTCAAGATTTATCAAAATAGCTTCAAAATGAAGATTTGAAAAAAATGCAATTTATTTGCAGCAGACACCATGTTTATACATATTAATACTGGGATAGGAGATGTGATGGTTCAAGATGGAACACGTTGGCCAAAAGACACACTATAGTAGCAGCTTTTTTTAGCACTCTGCCTTAGCAGGTACTGCAGCACAGCAAATACACTATCCATGTCCCTTCTGTGTATTCAGCATATGTAAAAGTCATGCAGCAGAACACGTTGACACTTCAGTGGGAGGTCAAATTATTGTTTTGGCACTTCTGTCACGCCTGTCACTTCAATTCCACTTTATCAAATTACAGATTGCTAGATAGAGTTGGATTAAGGGGAAAGACAGACACACACACACAGAGGAGCAACTGTCACCACTTCAGTTGTGAAATCCCATAATTGCATGTCAGTGACAGCGAGAACAAGAGAGCAGTAATGGGGCTGACATTATGAGCATTCAAATACCAGGAAACTTTGCAGCAAGACTTTGCACTCTGTCAAGCCACATGCCAGGAAATGGACTGGATTTCTGAGCAATTCCTCACATTAGAATTGCCAATATTTATTAGGCTGACTAATAAATAATGCAGTGTCTTAAGTTCCAGGGCAACTTTCAGCTCCCTGTTTTCCCAGAAGTCTTGCTTTTATTTGAAAAGAACATAAAACTAAGACAAAGGAGAAAAAACCACTTTGATTTAAAAATATCACTAAAAGAAGTATGAATAACAATAAATACTGTCTAAACAATGTAGATTATGGGCTTGATTCAACTTTCTGAGTTTTAGGATCCCTGGAGAGCAACAGATCTTGATTTTAAATAATTGTGAAGGAATCAGCCATGAATTTCAAGTAACTTTTCTGGTAATAAACAAACAAACAAACAACACACCCCACACACACAGCCCTTAGATAACTTTACCCTTTGGTGGAAGATGTGAAAACTTCCAGCTCTGCGCTGAGGAAGGCTCACGAAGCGTCACGTAAATCTGACTTACATGAGCTGAGATGTCAGGGGAAACATCTGCCGTGCTGTGACAGCAGGATGCTATTCCTGGAACAGCTCATTATTCCCCCTCTGGGTTACTCCCCCTGGTTCCTGAATTCTGTGGTCAACCCTCTCCACTTTGTGTGGTCCTGTCCTGCAATGGTTCAGCAACACCAGGGAAAGAGGCAGGAGAAAGAGGAATCATTTGTTCACTCTCTTAGACACCAGAAGGGCCATTAGCATTCAAAACTTCCTTAGATTCCTCCAAATCTATACCCAAATACAATTTAGACACTTCTCTACCAATCTGTTGGAATCTATAATCTTCCCTCACAATAGAAAAATAATTTCTTTCAATGGGAGTGAAAATGCATCTCAATAATCTACACAATTATGCAGATTGCAGGATGCCTTCACAAGGGAATAAAAATGTCACTTATTCCTATTCAGTGCTAAAGAACCCCTAAACAGCAGGAAAAGGGACTACCACGAAAGGAAACAGCATAATAACAAATCCACATCGATGACACCAGGAGTTGACTTAGTCCCTCCATTGTGCTCCTCACTATTTGATACAACTTATTAATTCCCTTCTACAGTCATCTGAAGATCAGAGAAATTGGATAAATATTTTCTCCTAAAAAAAACATTCCTTTCAACTTCCAGGAAAAACATCTTTATATGATCACTATGAATAAGCTAAAAGAACCCCAAAAACAACCTGCAATAAGCCATTGAATAGACAAAGCAAAATATATTTGTAATGCTGTTTCTTTTTCTCCTGATTTTGTCTCAGACACACTTTGTAACCTTGCCCTTCATATATCCATTTCTCCATATGTAACTCAAGCCATATAACTGTAAGCATTTTTCTCATAGGTGTTTTTAATTTGTTTGTAAAGTAATTTGAGATCCACTGACAGAAGGTACTAAAGAAAAAAAAAAGAAATATTTTGCACAGCAGGCAGAGAAAAGGAAAGGCATTACTGCCTACCCCATATCCCACAGCAGGTAATAGGGAGTTAGGAAACATTATGGCACTCCAGGGAACCTTCCTACCTTCCTGACCCATCAGGTTATTGCCCTGATGCACTGCCATAAACTCTGCAGCTCTCATAAAGCCTCTGCACTCCCAGCTCTGAAGTGGGACATTTTCAAGTCAAGATGCCTCTCAAAAATATTCTCTCCATTAGCCACTTCCTTCTCCAGAAGGGAAAATGCAGCAGGACACCCTGGGTGACCTTGAGCCCCTGCTAATGGTGCTGAGTGCTGCTGGATGGGGGCATTTTCTGCCTGCCAGCAACAGGAGAGTGACACTGCACATTACAGCCAGCACAGCCCCATTAGGGGCAGAATAAACTGAAATAAAACAGAAATGAAACAGCCAGATCTGAAGAATAAAACATTCCCAGCATAGTAAAAAGAAGCTGAGACAAAATTATCCAGCACAGAAAGGTCACTGTAAGTTAACTTCCAGTTTGCAGTGTCAGGTGGAAATGTCACACAAAGGATGTCAGGGGATGTAACTTTATATCAGAGTTTTGGTTTCACAGCATTGTCATGAATTAATTTGATGATATGACAATTGCAGAGTAAAACAAAGTATGTCCTTTGTGCTCTATTCAGATCTCAGAGACAGAGCAGGACTGAGAGAAATCTTATTTACAGTTTCTTTTTCTATTTATATTTTTGGAGATTACTGTTTGAAGCAAGTCCCATATAAGCATATTTTTAAAATGATAACTGCTCAGACAAAATAAAGTTATGAACTGAGATTAAATAAAAAACAAGGAAGATTTATAAAATACACTTCTATAAAAAACAAGGCAAGTTTTTCAGGTAATGGGAGATAATGGAGCTGTGTAAGGGCAACAACAACAAAAAGGCTGTACACATTAGAAGCCTTCTTAGAGACAGACAGTGGCTTGGTGATAGCAAATGGAAGGACTTGAAAGGAATCCACCTGCTCTCCCTCTTGGCAAAATGGCCAATATCCTTATTAATTGCCTTCCACCAGAACCATTTTGTTTGTGCCCAACACACAGAGTTATATCAGAAAACACGGGTAAAAGGAAAAACAACCTCACCATCTGTCATCGGCCCTGCAATAGCAGAACATCACACAGGCATTGCAATCATGGCTCAAATCCCCAAACATCACATGGCTAGAAGCAGATATCCATGGATTTTTTACAAAAATCACACATGGTATGTTTTTAACAGGTTTCTTCCTGTGACAATTTAAGGGTCACTTTTTATCCATTTGTTTCTTTGAGAAGCAAAGCTGAGCCATTTCTCATTTCATTTTCATGAGTCATTAAACATGCAATATTGTGATGTTCAGAATGGTGCTGGGAGATCCAAACAAGAAAGTTTGGGAGTGTCAAATGCAGAAAAAAGTATTCATGTAGGAAATGAGTTGTACGTGCACTTATGGGTCTTCTGCTGGGAATGGTAAGGGCAATTAAGTAATTCATAATTATCCAGGCCAGAGAGAGCAGACTGTGCATTGCTTGTCACCTGGTATTCTCAAACCTGGGAGCTTTTAGCCTTGCAGGAAATAAATAAAAATCTTACATGGAAAGGTCAGTTGAAGACAATGAAAGGAGAGACAGATCACAGTGATGAAGTGGTTATGATAATTAACTGCTATTTTGGAATTTACAGAATAATAGATTTCAAAATAATAAGTACAGTTATTAAATTTGAGTTTGCCTGCAGGCAATGCTTTAGTCATGGTTACATAAATTTCTACTTCAGAAGTCATAGATTAGGAAACTTCAGAAAAAAAAGGAACACAAGAAAAGGCACCTTGCAGGTTTGTATTTTGTGGTTAACTGGGAAAATTTCCAATTAATTACTAATGATATAGTTCATTAGTAGTATATTTCATTATGGAAGTGCAAATTATTAGATACTAATGATGCGTGCCCTAATTGCCGCAGTTTGTCTTGATTTCAAGTTCAATGAAATAAAAATATTTATTTACAATGTTTCAGGTTTATGAATTACATTACATTCTTAATTGATGCTTTCAACAAACATGAAACAATTCATTAGTATTAACCAAGACTGATGGATCTGTATTTGATGATCACTGCTAAGTCCCTCCCTGGACTGGAAGAACAGCTGTCACTTAAACGTGGTGGAAGCTTCCATTTTGGGACCAAACACAGAGAAAAGATGAAACAGATCCTGCAACATGTGTTTATCACATTCCTGCTCTTTCAAAGTGCTTCCACAAAATAACAAAAGGAAAAAGAAAAACCCAGGGGTTTTCTAGACTATATTTTTCTCGGGGTTTTCTGCTAATTGCAGTCTCTGGATGTGAAAGCTGGATATCCTGAGTCACTGAAGGTAGAAAGTACCCAGGCTCAGAGCAGTCCCTTTGAGTTTCAAAAGAAGGTATCAGGCACACATCTCCTGCAATTCCTCCTGAGGTACAAACCATGGCATCATAAACCAGGAAAAATCCCACAGTTTACTGGCAACAGGCTGGTGCTCTGCTAGATAAAAGTTGCAATACAAGGAAGAAGAAATATAACACTTTAATAAATTGTCATTCAAAGCTTGTCAGGCTCCTGACACCTTTTCCCATAATTCACACTACAGAAAGAACTTCTGGCTTGGGCAGTTTTAGTAGTTGCTACCAACACTAAAAAAAAGTCAAAACTTGGGGTTTAGAAGTAAGCTCCCAGCCTGGATTTTAGCCCAATTTAAAGCAACATGAACCTAAATGGAAGCACCTGGAGAGTTTGATGGAAGCTGATGCTCAGAACCTGCAGCCTCAGTGGGACAGAGTGAGTACCAGCCAGAGTTAGAGACTTTAAACCATGCAATGTGCTCAACACTTCCCCAAACTCAGTTACTATTCCACACAGAAATACCCTGCACAGATCTAGTAATCCAGATTTTCAAATTTCAGTAGCAACAGATTTCCAAGCAAAACACGTTACTCTCTCTAAAACTGGACTGATATTTATTTCTGACAATTACATTTTTATAAGCTGAAGGCTTCTTTGTGAAGCCTTTGTTTCTTGGTTAGTTTTTACTGTGGGTAAGGAGAAGAACACAACTGAAAACTTATTTTGTATCTGGTTTATATTTATCCACAGAAAATAAAACTGGAAATATTTGTTTTAATCAATCCTTTAAAAGGGAAAAAATATTTCAAAGGTACTACTTCTAAAGCAAAAAAAACCCAATCATCTTGCTGTCTTACAAATATTTAACATGGTATGCCAACTTTATTATGACAGACACACAATAACTTTGTTATTAATGTAAATTAAGAATACGAAGTGCAACTGCCTTGTAAACTTTTCTGTAGTATAAAGAGATTAAGACTATAATTCCCTTCTTCTTCTATAAAAACAGTTATTCAAATTTTTAGCAAATATATTCAATAGAGTAAGACTGTTCTGTCCCCATTGAAGTTAAAATACAACATGAACACTTATACATATAAAGATCCATAAAATAATTTCACATGATTGAATTAAAATAAAAACCCAAGCAATAACCAGAGAAAATCCCAGCTACTAGAGTTTCCTGAAAAATCACATTAAAACAAGCCACTTACTTTTCTGTCCTCAGTTTCTACACCAGAACTGCACTCTGCTTTAGTGTCCTGAAAGCACAAACAGAGAAGCCCATGTCACAAAGCACATTGACCAGCACTGGGGAAGTAACTCAGGCTGAAGAATTGTTATTTTTGTACACAGAGTTATTTAAATATATGATGGCAAGTGTTGTGCCTTTAGGTGAAGTTCATTAAACTTTACTACAGGCATAAATTTAAACACAGGATTGAAAGAACACACAAAAAAAACCCCATACCTATTTCAATATAGTGTAGACAGCTCTCAGGAAAAAATATGATTTGTTATTATACATTTCCTTTTTTGCTTCCATCCTGAGAAAATATATTACTTGCTCACTATTTTTTTAATAAACAAATGATGGAAGCTGAAAGAAATATAAAGGTAAGCTAAAGAGGAAAAACTGCTCAACCTTCTGTCTGTTATCAGGTGCTAGCCAGGACCTGACAGATATTTGTGTCTGAATCTCATTGCAACGTGCAAGAACAGCAAAGGCTCTATTTATGATAAACTTGTAAATGTGTGCACAGACTTGTACACACGTGGATATCTTGGACATGTTTTCTTCAGGAGTGAAACAAATGATCTCAAACCTAACGACACCCAACACATGGTCCTTTTATTCCTAAAGTATTTTGACTCAATGAACCTATGAATTTTTGTGCTGAAGACATGCAGGGATAATTGTTATCACAAAAATTACACTTCAAAAGGAATTTATTGCTTCAGTCACCCTTTTTACAGCAAGTTACTACTGGAAACTCAGTAAGCCAAGTACAATTCAAGTCATTAAACACTTACAGACAAGTGACCTACTCATTTTCTTTTCAATTTTACTTTTCTAGTGAGGATATCCTTGGAAGCAAATTTTGCTTAAATATTGCAGCTTTAGAGATTTCCACTGAGAAAAGAATAACATATGGCAGAGGGACAATTTTTTGCGAAAAGTGCTTCCCCAACCTCTCACCAGATCTGGAACTACTCTAATCAGATTTCAGATTATTGGTTAGTTACTTGCACATAAATTCAAATGCTGATAACAAGTAGCAGCTCCTATAAAAAATGAAAACAAATGTAAGATGAAGAATTTCTGTTTCTTCAACAGCATGTCTATTCATCTTAAATGAAGGACTGGTTTTACTTCAAAGCCAAAGACTTCCTACCTACACCTATACAAGATTTTAAGAAATTAAACCATTCAATCACCATAGAGCAATGTTTCCTGGAAAAAATATTTCAATTCACAGCAAATTATATTAAAGATGGTTTCATAAAGCATATCAAGTTGTGCCACTTCTTAAGCAGCAAACAAACATTTGTTATTCTAGCCAGTCTAATACATGAATCAGCACCTCTAATACTCTATATTCCATCACTTTTCATGGGGAACCAGACTGCAGTTTGGGGAATATAACACGCCAAATTTTTCTTTCAAGTGTGTCTTACTGGCAGCCAGCCAGTCTGTCCCCACATCTTCCACCTGGAGGAGAAGGAAATACTCTCTCTGCCTACAGGCTCACTTCCTGAGCCTGTTTGGATATTTACATTTACTTCTTTTTGAGTAGGGAAAAAAAGCTCAGCTTTTCAAAAGCCTTCTCCCTCAGGGGAATGAATTCAAAGTCCATTAGCATCAGTGGTCTTCATGTCCTAGCTGTGCCCTAAGTCACCTTTTGGGAAGAGTGTAATGTTCTTTAACATATTTATTGGTTAATCAAAAATGAATAATCTCTTTCCATATTACCAAGGACAAGAGTGGCTCTGTCTTACACACTGACCTAAATTAACTGAAAGCAGAATAAAGTAGCTCCTCTCAGACTATAGTCATGGCTATTACAGGCTCTCAGCATGATGGATATACCTGAAGAGCCAACAGCACTCAGATCCCTTCTGCTGCCCATGGAACAGTGCAGTTTGCTGTTTCACCACTGTCCTTTCCCATTAAAAGCAATTCCTAAAAGGCCCAAGTTCATAAGCATTCATTACTCAATTAAAAATGCAGTTTTACCTGGATGAAAAAAAACCCATCCTCCTCCCAGCTCAGCTTATCTGGCACGGTTGTCTGGAGCAGCAAGGAACAGGCACAAGAGCAGCCTCAGCCTCACTGGACACTGGTGGGGCCAGCCCAGCTGAGCCTCCCCTGCTCAATCAGGAGTTAATGAGACAATGAGCCTCACCTGGAACTGAGACCCCACCTGGAACTGAGATCTCATCTGGAACTGAGACCCCACCTGGAACTGAGATCTCATCTGGAACTGAGACCCCACCTGGAACTGAGATCTCACCTGGAACTGAGATCTCATCTGGAACTGAGACCCCACCTGGAACTGAGACCCCACCTGGAACTGAGATCTCATCTGCAACTCAGACTCCACCTGGAACTGAGACCCCACCTGGAACTGAGATCTCACCTGGAACTGAGATCTAATCTGGAACTGAGACCCCACCTGGAACTGAGACCCCACCTGGAACTGAGATCTCACCTGGAACTGAGACCCCACCTGGAACTGAGACCCCACCTGGAACTGAGATCTCATCTGCAACTCAGACCCCACCTGGAACTGAGATCTCATCTGCTACTCAGACCCCACCTGGAACTGAGATCTCATCTGGAACTGAGACCAGCCCCAGGGAAAGATTCAGGCTGAATAGCAAATCACAGCATTTCTGCTCTGTGTTTTATCCCTGAACATTAGAGAAGCATTTCATCCCTTAGAGTTTGGCTATCTATCTAAAGATATGGAAAGTGAATCTTTACAAATGAACCACTGCACCTTTAGCAATGAAAACCGCATCTGCATGGGTTCAGTCTCACTGCAAGAACGTGTTATCTTTGAAATTATGTAGAGTTGGATTTAAAAGAAATAGCTGTATGTCTTCAAGAGTAAACACCTGGATTCAGACTTCTGCACAAGGGCAAGATAAAAACTAGTTAATTTTCTGAAGCAATTAGTGTTGTAATTCTTTAAACCAGTGAAGCTACTGACTTAATCAAATCTATATTTAAATATAAATATTTGAGTATATGTCTACATCCTAGATATACCTCTGTTAAAGGAAAAAATGTACACAGACGCTAAGCTTTAAAAATCATCAAAATGAATCATCTGTCACTCTCAGAGCAAGAAGGGAAAAAATGAGAATGTTCTTCTCTGGGAGACATCTGTGCTACTTTCTCTAAGTGCAAAATGACAAAGCGCTGTCATTTCATATGTGTATTGCAAATTTCCCAGCTCTATGAATTATTTGAGATGGAGAAGCACCATTGCTGAAAAGCAATTGTAAAATCCTAGAGATCTGAACAGTGTATCAGGCACCCTCTTTAATGTTGTTACATCACAAAAAAAAAAAAAAAGGAAAAACTGAGAAAATATGTTCCTTTTAAAGAATTATTTTAAGCAAACTATATAATGATAGAATACTTCATAGGATGTTTCATGGAAAAGACTATTAAATAGAAAACCCTCTCATCCATTTCAGTTTAAAACCAACACAATTCCCTTTTTCTTTAGGTGTCACTGCATAACAGCCAATTAAATAATATTATTACAAACATATTAAGAGCTCTATGTTTTATATACATTTCCTTTTTGGTCTTTTTTGTTTGGTAGCAGCAACAGGGAAACAAAGCAAGGTTTCCTGCAGGACATCGGGAGCAATGTAGGACAAGCACAAGTTTAAGGGCTGGGATTTTTCAAGTTTAACACACTGGGCCCTTGGGAAACAAATCTACCACTTCATCAACAGCAGCACTATAAAAATGTTACTGAACAGGGTGAAGTGAAAGCTCTAGAAAGCAAAAGCAATTATTGATAGTAGCATGGCCCTGAATGAGATTTTGGCTTTAGGATGCAGTGTAAACCTGCATAAACTTTATTTTGCATAATTTCTGTAATTCTGTGCTTAATTTCATTCCTTGAATTGCAAGCAGGAATAGTGAAACCACTATCCTGAAGCCTCCATCGGTGCTGCTAACACCCCCACACCCTGAGTGCCCTGTGCTTTATCACACACTGCAGTTTGCTCTCTCCCTGCCACCCCAACCCTAACTCCTTCCTCTGCTGCCTGACAGAAACATCCCAAAACAACCACAAGAAAGCAGAAACTTTAGAAAAGTGGTCTGAATTTCCAACATCTTTTCTCTCCTCAGGTGAACATAAGGCACAGTGGAAGGCAAACAGAATTCCTGTGCACACCCTGCACTCCCACAGCCCGGGGGAGGGAGGATGAGCCTCTGGAATTCCGAGGATCCCGGTGCTGCCCCGGCTGGCTTCCTCTGTAATATCAAGGATGAGCAGTAGGTGGAAGCAAATAACCTTGTAAAATCCTGTTCAGCCTCCCGTGAAAGATAAACCTACTGCTGGTCAGGTGTTCTACACGCATCCTTGGCACCCCAACAAGTGCCAACAAATGATGGGTTTTTCTTCACAGCACTGGCTTCCAGTTTCATGAAACAGCCAGCAGTTTAGAGATGAAAGGTGGTTTGTATCGTTTGGGTTTTTCTTTTTTTTTCCTTTTTTTTTTTCTTTTTTTCCTTTTTTTTGTTTGTTTGTTTGTTTGTTTCTTTGTTTGAAATTTGCGCAGCTGAAATGGACTCCTTTTAATGACTAAAGCATTTAAAAAGGTAACATGATCTTACACAAAATAAGAATATATCTACATATATATGTATAACATTAAAAAGTACACAGTCAAATTCTAGGTTATTGATTCTTTTGGATATTTTTATTGACTGTTAAATGTCTCAAACCCCTGAATTATTGAGGAAAATACTCCATGTATTTCTCTAGCTATTGGCCATTATGTTTCATTATTGCTGCTAACAAACAGGCTGCCAGCAGAAGAATTCATTTGAATTTCATATTAGTTCTATTTCATCCATCCCAGAGAACAAATTAACCACACATTAATACTTACTGAAGAAGAAAATAAATGAAAAATGAAACCTTAGAATGTGACATTCAAGTCTTCACTGAGTTTGTCCCCAGTAACTCAGGCAGAAGCCTCATCAAATTAACAAAGCAATTCAAGGATCTGAATGGCTTCAACCGTTGCAATGTCAAAGATATAGGAGAGGAGAGGAGCTCTATTTTGAAAGAAAATGCTTCATCTCTATTTACTAACATTTGTGGACCAAGAGGTTTGTGTGTACAAGCTCAAACCAGGAGAAAACTGGGCCATCTGCACCTATTTCTGATGCCTCAGGGCAGCCTTGGGGGCTTTAAGTAGAGTCAAAAAGGAAACAACCCACCTGAGATTTAAAATCAAACTTCTCCAGATTTTAGGGAGCTTTCTTGTCTTGTTTCTAGATAAAAGTAGACTGTAAGAGGAAGGTTTGCAAGACTCTTGGAAACTGAACTGACAAATTTTATAATAAAAAAATTACTGCTTTTAAAAATACTGCTGTATTTTTCATACAGATTTGAAAGTACTCGTGTGTGTGTGCCCTCCCACACAGCCACCCACCACCCGGCTGTGCCAGTGAACACCCAGCTCTGCTTTCTGCTTTCTTCTGCTTCCAGCCCATTGCTTATGCTCATTTTCAAGGCTATCAAGAGTTAAAACTTTGTTTTTCCTCCCAAGGAGAGCTTTGACTTTTTCCTACATAAAGACTTGTTTGAGGGAACAGCTACTGCTGCTGCTGGAGCTTTATGGACTGGAGTATATAAAACATTCACACTCTTCTTTCATTTCCTTCTCTCACCTTCAGGAGTTGCTTGTCCTTTCCTTAATGCTCTCCAAACACTCAGAGATGCACAGACACGTCTCTGCCCAGCACAGAATCCTCGTGCCTCACACTCCCCTCCTCTCTCCAAACAGATGTTCCATTAGCCCAGGGATGCAAAGGTACCCGAGTGTAAAACCTCCACCTTTCTCCCTGGATATCCCAAAACCCCACAAAATAGGCAGCATTTTTGGAAGATACAGATGCAATTTTAAGATGTGAATCAGTCATGTAGCAGTATCAAGCTGTAAATATTGGCTTTTGAAGCCTAGATGAGGCTAAGACTTAATTGTGGGCTAAGACTTAATTTTGGGCTAATTTCATTTTCAAAGCCAACAACAGAAACTGACATTTGTTAAAGTTGTCAGTTTGGACAAAAACACTTAAGATTGCTAAATGCATCTCCCACAACCCAGGGGAGGTTGTGGGATCATTTTGACCTACAGGTCAAATCTGAAATTACTTTTCTATATGTCCCTCTACTTTCAAGGCTGAAGATACACAGGAGCTGTACATTTTAAGAGTTTGAAACTGTTAAACCTGGATTTTTCAACTATATTTTATTTATCTAACAAAATTGCCTTAGGTGTCAGGTAGGCCAACAGCCACATGAACATGTTTGAAATCACTGAAATCTAGGTGGTCAATAGATATTCCTGATAAATTCAAGGAGCTGAGAAAGCTGTTCAGTGATTTCAGCACAGCCACACACTGTGTAAGCTGGGTAAGGTGACAACTGGCAAGATATACCCAGAGTACAGACACAACTTTTAAAGAAAGAAACCTAATGTAACAATTTATGTTTTCAAATTAACAACAGCACAAGGGCACAACACAATTCCTGATGGAGTCTATCTTTTTTCAGTCAGGTTTCCTAAATGAAACAAGCACATAAAATTGCTTCATACCTAAGACACCTAAAAACCTTTACAATATCTTTACTAGGTTTTACCATATTTGACAGAGAAATAAATAGAAACTCAAATATATTCCTGTTCTTTTCATAAATGAGTGTCTGAGGAAAAGACAGAACATCACTTGCAAAGCCATGCCCTAGTCCAGCTGATAAAAGACCCCAAAGAGAGGTGAGGAGGCTGAGAGGAGGAGGAGGATTCACTCCATGAAGTGAAGATGCTGAAGTGGCTGCCAGGAAGGAGCCTGTGTTTACTGAGAGGCAACTGTGTGGGCACAGGGTATAAATCAATAATAAAACTATTTCACTTAAGTCCAATTTTCACAGAATAAGTTCTTTCAAGACTGAAGAGGATTTTTGTTGAACTTTTAAATGGAGTTCAGTCATTTTGGGCTATGTAGTGATAAAAAAGCATAAATTTTAAATCAAATAGCCATTTTTCAAGCTTACAGAGTGACAGGACAGGAATTGTTTAATGACAGAAGATGTGTGATGACTGCAGAAGTGCCCTGGAAAATTAGGACTCTGTAAAAATCTATTTTCTCTTTGATATTCCACTACACTTTTGATCATCACAAGTCGGGTTTCATGCTTTTATTATGTTTTCACAAAATATGGCTGTTTCTGTGCAGCAAAACAGTTACTTTCCCAAGAAGCTGGCTATGTATTTACTCTGCTTTCTTGAGTAAAAAAGTGAAGCAGAATTTCAGATTGGACTCAAGACTTCCCTTAATAAACAACCCACAAACTTTCTCACTTCTGCCTCGCTGAGGGGGAGTGAGTGGGGCTTTGCTGCCTACTGGGGTTAACCCACAGCCATCAGAAACTTAAAATGTTTCAGTTCCTACCTAGTCTCAAAAGTCACAAGTAGTCAGGTCACAAATTATCAGTGCTTCATACACTGGAAATAATTTCAGCCTCCTGGCCCAGCGCTGTCATCCCACTAATAAGAATGCAGAAAGAAAGGCATGAGTGAACACTGCATGCAAAGGACTGCTCCTATCATGAGCAAACTCAAAAGGAGCTCTGATGATGGCAGCTATTGCCTCAACATCCAGGGGAAATAAAGAATTGGACTGGAGCCTCGGGAAGCAAGTTGATGTAATTTAGCTTTGAGAAGTTTCCTTATCGACCAGTAGTCAGTTTTCTTGTTCTTGTTGGCAAGGAGAGAGTGACTGAGGTGCTATTTCTTCTTCCATGCCCAGTGTAGGGTAAACAAGCCCAGTTTGCTTTGAAAAATCTGCCAAGCTGTGCTGTCATGAAGACAGCAGAAACCTTTGGTTTCCCAAACATTTTCAGAAGCACACAGCAAAAAAGACACTGGTCACAGCAGAGCCAGTGTCCCATAGCCATTCCCTTGGCACAGAGAGCAGCTCAGCCAGCCCAGCAGGGAGACCTGGCAAGGAAAACAGCCAATGCCAGAGGCACAGACATGGTTCTGCTCCCAAATGCTCAGCTCTCAGCATCCCCAGCTCATGCTCTGCTCCCAGGGCTGCAGCTCACAACTTGGTTTCCACTCAAGTGTCTCAGCAGCACACCCATGGACTTCTGCAGTCAGCACACACACGGTGCACTGCTCCTCCTGCACCTTTTCCTGGCTGTTTCCTCCCAGACAGCTGCTCCTCCTGCACCTTTTCCTGGCTGTTTCCTCCCAGACAGCTGCTCCTCCTGCACCTTTTCCTGGCTGTTTCCTCCCAGACAGATGCTTTGCCCTATACAGCAGCACTAAAGTGATGAGCAAAGATCACTGACCACAAACAGCCCTGGCAGCCACTTGTAAAAGGACAACTCTGTCTCAGTGCTGGTCAAGAGATGTAGGAAAAAAAAAAACAAGCCAAACCAAACCAAACCAAACCAACCTCCCCTTATCAAACAAACCATAAAACCACATGGCCCCTTCGTGCCCCTAAACCCCTTTTCTTCTGTTGTGTACATAGATTTTGTGGTTTTCTGTGTAGATCCATGTGCACTGAGGAATTTGCCTTCTTTTTAAATAAGGAGTATAGATTCCTTAGTTGTAGTAAATACTTTAAAATATCTAACAAACCAATGCAGTATTTTTAATTGGGGTGCAGATAATAAATATCTCTGTGTAATACTGTGCAGTATGTGAGGACATTTCAGTATATAACTGAAATATAACTGTTCCTGCATTTTCTTTATAACTGTTTTCGCTGTATATTCAGACTGGCAAATGTTTTTCCCACATAGGTATGTATGAAAGTTGAATGCAAAAATGAGCTATGGCATTTGGGAGAGAGAGGTGCCAGGTAATCTTAAAGCAGCATAACAAGAAGTTAATAAACAGATTTGGATCAATCAAAAAAATAAGAAAACCAGTTTCCTCCACCTTTTCTTAAACTAGTAGAGAAATGAAAGGAAAAAAGCAGCCATCAAAATGCATTTCTTAAAAGTTTTTTATCTTTATTAGTCTCATAATCTGCAATTTCTCACTCACCAGACATCTTAAATCATCTATTCCCAGCAGAAAATCCAGCAGGAATGAAGCATCCAGCATCATCACACTGTTGACTTTTAGGAGCTGTCCAGGACTGAGACGTCCAGGACTGAAGCTCTATAACTCTCACTGTCCCGCCTGTCTAAACACAAAACTTTTCTACTTAAATGCACCAGCCATGAGCTGAGCCTCAGGATTGGGCTGCAGGCTCTGGACCATTCCAAAGGGGATAAGGACTCATCTCCTGAGCAGGGTAAGGGCTCCTTTACCTGAGCAGGGCAGGGACTGATTTACCTGAGCAGGGTAAGGACTGATTTACCTGAGCAGGGTAAGGACTGATTTACCTGAGCAGGGTAAGGACTGATTTACCTGAGCAGGGCAGGGACTGATTTACCTGAGCAGGGCAGGGACTGATTTACCTGAGCAGGGTAAGGACTGATTTACCTAAGCAAGGAAAGGACTGATTTACCTGAGCAAGGAAAAGACTGATTTACCCAAATAGATTAAAGGTTCCTTTACCTGAGCAGGGTAAGAACTGATTTACCTGAGCAGGGTAAGAACTGATTTACCTGAGCAGGGCAGGGACTGATTTACCTGAGCAGGGCAGGGACTGATTTACCTGAGCAGGGAAAGGACTGATTTACCTGAGCAGGGTAAGAACTGATTTACCTGAGCAAGGAAAAGGACTGATTTACCTGAGCAGGGTAAGAACTGATTTACCTGAGCAGGGTAAGGACTGATTTACCTGAGCAGGGTAAGGACTGATTTACCTGAGCAAGGAAAGGACTGATTTACCCAAACAGATTAAGGGTTCCTTTACCTGAGCTGGGTAATTACTGATTTACCTGAGCAGGGTAAGGGCTCCTTTGCCATTTCATAACCAGGAGATTTCATCTCACTAACTCATCTGTTCTGTTTCAGAAACTCCTCATCTTTTTGGCCTCTGAAATATCCCACTGTGTAATTACATATAATATTGAAAAACACACACTTTTGTTTGGTTTGAATTTGTTCATTAACAGTTGATTGGATGTCAACAGTTCATTTCACCAGTGAAAATTTAATAACTAGAGCAGTATTTAAAATGCATCAGAGGTCTCTCTCAAATGTTAGAATTCACACCAACACATTTCTCTCAATCCTAAGGAGAATCCTTCATCCTCAATCCTGTAACCTTCATCTACTTGACACTTGATAAAATGTGAATGTTCCAGTTTAATTAATGAAGTAGGTACTGGTAGTGTTTACCCAGGAAAAAGATTGCCATACTTATTTCAAAATTCCATTTAAAAGATTAACTCACCAAATCTGATGGCATTTCTTTAAAAAAAAAATTTGCACAAAATGAAGAATTTGATATTAAGAAATGGCAACTCAGCATGGCCAAAAGAATCTGAGGGATAAATTTATATCAGAGATGTGATCACCCCCACCTGCTACCCCCACATCACATTTTCTCTCTGTTCTTTCTATATTATAAGCTAAAATACACAAGTGTGTGCTTTTGATAAAGTTTTTCTTCCAGTTCAACAAGTTACCCAAGCATGAATACTGCATAGTATCTAAGCTGCACAATTTAAAACAAAGTAAAATAGCAACAGGAGATCAATTTCAAAGCTAAAAAATTGATTACATGAAGCCCATTTTTTGATGGAGCACAAATGGCACTGTTCCTGAACTCAGAACATTGCTTTGGTGAATTATTTTCACCCCTTGGTAAGTATAACTGTACACATTTCCCTTAAACTAGAAAGTTTTTAGAATCACATTAGAGCAGAAAAATTTATTTCTCCCTCTTTCTCTATAAACCAGGTTAACACACTTTTTATTTGATCTGGTAAATTTTCTAAATTACTTCTTGGCAAGACCAATTCAGAATTTATGATCCTAATATACTGATGCTTTTTCCTTAAAGACTGAACACAAATCCTAAACCTTAGAGGGGAAAAAAAAATCCACAACTTCTTCATAAAACTTGAATTTTATCAGCTTCTGCTCTTAATCCTACTATAATTTAACCCAAGATGGGCCTAGAGAACACAGGCTGACAGGTGATATATGTTTCCTATTTTGCTGTTCATATAACCATTAACAATAACTGCAATAGAGCACGTGAATGATAAAGACCAGACACACACTGAACTGGAAAATCCAATATTTTTTACCAAGGTGAAGGGGGGTAGGAGTGGATCTTTTAAAATAAATTGTGCTTCAACTAATATGCCAGTAAACAATGTGCCCATAAAGTGGTTTCCTATTCCTCATCAGTGGTGGCAGTAGTAGCAATAATAACAACAATTATAAAGTAATAATTTATTAGAATGAGTGAAAAGAATAGCTGTTATAATGTAAACAGGTTGAAACTTGTCTATCTAGGACAACGTGCTCTCTAAAAATGTAAAAAAAACAACAACAACAAAAAAAAACCCCAAAAAACCAAAACCCAATAAACAAAACAAAACAAACAAAACCCCCCCAAAAAAACAAATTACAACTTGAATTTTTCTTAGTTGGATTCTTGCAATTTAACCAGCTTCAGATTTAATTTATACAAGTGCATCAAATCACAAACTCTCCAAACAGCTACACTCCTAAACTTTGCATTTCTTCTTTCTCTTAAGGCAAATTTCAGAGGTGCAATTGTCAGTAAAACTGCAATGATGAGGAGAGTTCCACCTCCAAAGGTGCCATCACTGTATTCCAAGAGGAAGTGGAGATCCTGTGGCAGTGCTGGGTTATTTTGTCACAGGGATCACTGCCAAGAGCTGATCTCAGTGCTGCCCCAAAACCCAAGGAATTAACGTGAAAGTGTGTCATACATGTGACAGATGTGACACGTGTCATGCATGTGACAAAGTGTGGCAGATTAAGGCCCAGATTCCTTGCTACAGGAAGGCCAAATGTTTACGTTTTCTCCCCAAAAGCAAAGAACAGTATTTTTTAAAACATATTTTAACTCACTGTTTTAAAAGAGACAGTGATATTTTTATAAATTCATTCAGAACAGCACCAAAGCACTCAGGTAGGTCCATGCATCCACCAAGTGAAAGCACAACTAATATATCCTCTGGAAGACAACCATTATATTCACTCTTCTAAAACAAAAAGAAAAATACTGTTATGTTTTATCCTAGCTGCAGAAACTAAAGAATTACAATAATATCTTCCACTAAAACAGAGCTGCTGTTCTGTAAAACATGCATCCTTAAACACTAACATAATTAACTGCTTTTCAGCACTCGCTGAAGCTTGGAAGGATCCTAAAATCCCTTTAAGTGGATAGAATGAAGCATATTTTTATCAAAATTGTAAATGTTAAATGAATTTATAAGGTAATTTGTTAGAAATTTTGATTTTTAGACGGTTTACAGGTGCATTAGTACAAAATTAGGAAAATACGCTTTTTTTAGTCACTGTTTTTAAAAGTCTTCCTTTCCATTTTGTGTTTCAACATATGACAGTTTTGTATATAAAGGCTGTCCTTAAAACATCTGAATCACACAAGCTCTCTCTTCCACAATCCATTATCTCATAAAAGAAATGCCATAAATGCAAAAGTAAAAATAGCATCAGCAAGTCGTTAGGGTGAGCAATGTTCACTGAAGGAATCCTGATAAAGACAGTTATTTCCCTTTGGAATCCCTGGAATGATGTGGAGTTGCAGTCATAGCTAGTAAAAACTGCCTCAAAACTGATCTATAATAAAGAACTTTGAGATAAAATAATCTGAAATCGGCTTCCAGTTTTGTTTCCTTGTTTCTGTAGCTTTAAATTCCCACCAAATAGAAAATATTCCTTTTTGCTGCTAGTTAATTTTTCACTGCTTAAACTGAGTAACCATGCAATTTCATCACACCTCATGACAAGTTCAAAAGAACATCTAAAACTGTGGCTAACTTTACAACAAAAATATTGAACATCATCCTTTTACAATGGAATCTCTCTTACTGAGCCTAATGATGCAGCCAGAGAAATACATTCCCTAAAATTATGTGACGATAATCAAAGGATAATATTGAGCAAATCACATCAGATAGTCGCCAACAACTGACACTTTTTTTTTTTTTTTTTCACTCATCAGGCTGGAAAAATCCATTTCTTAATGGGATGTAATGATCCAGTAAAGCCAATGTGAAGCTGATGTTCAGGAGATCTAAAGAAGCTTCAGAAGAGCAGACCCAGGACAGGATCTGGCACCAGATGAGCACTGAGATTCTGCAGCAGAGCTGCTCCACTAAATATTGCCTCTGCTGGCCTCTCCACAATGCAAACATTTCACATGTAATTAATGGAAAAAGGTTCAAAAAACCCTTTCAGACCATATCAGAATTATCTCAGGCTCTGGAGGACCAAGCAGCAGATGAAGGACAGCGATCTCTCCTGTCCTCAGACCTCCTGCAGTGCTGAAGGAACAAAACAACAAGAGAGCACTTGCAGAATTATCTCCCCAAATGTGCATGTCCTCTGAAGGCTCCAGCTAACTGTGCTTTACATAATTCCCATCTGGCACTCTCAAAAGCAAAAATAACAGAATTCTCAGATGCCATTCATGGCAAATACTTCATCAGCTACTGTCTGCTGCTTGTCAGGAATTTCAAAGTGCAAGGGGAACTCCACAAGAGTAGAGGCAGCTTCTGATCAGCAGGTTGATTTCTTCATTTGTGAAACTAGTTAAGATCATGAATCATGTTTTAGAGACTAAATTTGACTAGGAAATTAGAGTGGGTAATTCATCCTTAATTCTGTAAAGGTATAAGAACTTACTTTGACATATAGAATATGCAAATATTCAAATATATAAACAATAAATATCCAAATATTTAAACAATACAGGGTAGAAGACAATGAGAGCACTAAGAGTGATAATAACTGCCTGTGTTTCAACAGAGGCAGCAACTCTGATACCCTGAATATGGAGCACTCAGGGTTTGTGAGTGTGGGCCAAAAGGACAGCACTGGACAGTCACAGAGGAGGTTTCTGTAGCCCAACACCTTTCCCAGTCTAACTTCTGATTGCTCCAAGTTCATCAAGTACATTCCATACAACTGAACTTGCAGAAAAAGCAGTCAAAAATCTGAGTCAGGATTTCTGACAGCTGAAAAAAAAAACACTGAAAAACTGCACTGTGCTTGTGAAACCCCCAAATAATCAAAAGGCAGCAGTGTAAAAGCTCAGAGACACTGAACAACCATAACTCTGAAACTGCCCCAGGGCTTTGGGCTGGGGTTTCCATGCCCACCTCCCCTCAGGAATTTCAGCCACCCACCACTGTTTTACCCAGCGTCTCAACTCTGTACTCTAAAAAGCAGCACTCTTCTAAACACTTTGTTTCTTTGCACATGATTTTCTGACCAAAAAAAAGACTGTAAGGTTTTTCAACAAGATGAAATAACAATTCTTCATTCCAAAAATAATAATCACAGTGACTACTGAAGTCATCTTTCTTTGCCACAGCACCCAGACAATGCTGCCTCTCTGTGGATGTTTCAAACCTTTAGAAAAGGTAAGAGCCTACATATATTTAACTCTCTTTTACTCTCATTTCTGATTTAGATGCCTGAAAAAGAGATTGCAATCCATGTTTGTAGGCATTGAACATTACAATGATGAAAAATTATTTACTTTGAGTGTTAGTAAATCACTGAGTTCAGTTTTTTTAGGTTCTTTTATTTTACCCACAAGTCAGTTGCAGGCTTATTAATGACCACAGAAAACACACTGAATAAAAAGCTATGGATATGACATAAATATAAATGTTTCAAGGAAAAAGAAACTGGGAAAATTACAATCTGCAACACTAAAAAGGATTATTTTTTAACCTACTTTAGAATAGGTCATATGCTTACATCCTCCACTGAAATTTTGGTAACCATGACACTGTGATGATACCTTAGTTAACTGCTGTTACATTTTTACAAACACACACTTCAAAAGAGAAATGACTTATTTCCAACTCCATGTCCAGCAATACCAGGTAGGTTCAAGCCTAGAGAGAGCAAGTACACTCAAGTAAAAGTTATTCAGAAAATGGTCTTTTGGCAGATTGAGAAAATTGGCATTTGAAAATTGCAAGGAACTGGTGATAACACACCAACACCCTGAGCTGAGGTGCAGAACTGGTGTGTCCACCCACGAGAGGAGTGGTCCCAGTGTGCACACAGGCCTTGGTCTGGGCTCAAGGCAGGAAAACAAGTGTATGTGCAGCCAATATTAGAGTCACAACAGTGGAGTTTCAAAGCTATTTTTAATGCAATAGAGAAAAAGGAGGGAAAAGCAAGATAGCCTGGTTTATGTTTGGACAGAGAAATTGTCAGTTGAGAGAAGGAGATAACAGAAAGCCCTGTAGAGAATTGTATAAACTGGGATCCCTACAAGCTTAAGATAGGCTGGGGGAGATGGGAAAACAGGTCTGCTGGCTGAGCGATAACCTAAAACCAGAGCTGTTCCCATATCCTTCAAAAGAAGCACTTTTAATAAGAAAGAAATCCCAGCAATGCTATTCCTTTCATCTCCCCCTGCTGTCATGGTGCACTAACCATGGAACAAGAGTCACTCCAAGGCCATGCTCCAAAGGCTCACATTGCAAATATCACCCTGAACAACCACAAAGACAAACAAAAGGAAGGAAATTAATTCACCAAATTAATAATAATAATAGTAATAATAATAAAGGTCCCTTTCTTTGGTTAGTGAAGCTTCTCCACCATCCTTGTTTATCCTGTGAGTTCTTTTTTAACCCTGCCTGGTCACTTGGTGAGAGGCAGAGCTGAGAGCAGACCTGCATTTCCTGGGGAAGAATAAAATGAGCACAAACTTCAGCAGCACACATTCCCAGGTGTGCAACTCCCAGCTGGAGCCAAACAAAATCTCAGATGTTTAAATATCGGAGCATCTGTGAGGCTCCAGGAATCCTGGAGGCCCCTCAGCTACAAGAACTGCACCCAGAGGTCTGGTTGTTCAATAGCACAGCTTTAGGCAACTGATGGCACAGCAAGGAAATAGATTTGACCAACTCTCTTGAGAAATTCTACATAAATTCCCACATATTGCAAAGATTTCAGTATAACTGCTGGGAAGGAAGACTTATAATCAGACAGAGTGGTTCCAAGGAGATGAAAAAAGGTGACAAGGACATGCAAGGGTCTGTAACTCCCAGGGTGAGAGGCACACAGCTCTCCAGCAGCACAGAAGCCCAAGAACACCTCTCTGGTACTACAGAACAAGTTTAACAGAACACTGGAAGGAATTCAGTGCAACTGGGAACTCTCCAGATATTTCAGAGCTCTCTCAAAAATGCAGGGTTGTTCCTGAACACCGCAGATATGCACAAAATCCTTATCTCCATCAGCCCTGGTGCTCTGCTCTGCCTGGAAGAGACAAAGCTCCCCCTCCAACAGCTTCTCTGAGGGCAGTGATTTTGCTAAAATACATTGCCCAGGTGAGAAGGGCTCCCCAGCCAGTAAAAGGCGAGTACAATCCAGTACCTAACACAACCCAGCACATGGGCTTGCTCCAAGCCAGAGGCACTCGGGGTAAATCTTCCAGAGGACAAACAAGTCAGCCAGAAAATAACTTAGAGCAGCTTTGTGACTAAAATCACCCTTTACACGTGGAAACTAGTCAAACAGTAGAGAACTAAATTAGCTGTAATTTGAAATATTATGTGAATAATACCTCTAAGGTCTTTTATTTCAAGGAGAAGCATTTCAGAAAATTCTAGTGCGTACATTTTCAACAAACCTCAGTGTGGTGCATTAAAAAGGCACAGCGAAAGCTAAAAATTCAGTACACACTGAACACCCACCACAGTGTTTGAATTTGGGAATATATGGCCACAGCAAGGCAGAGCAAAGGTATGCTTCCAGCAAACAGCCCTGTTTCCTAAGTCACTGTATTTTTTTTTAATTGTGCATTAATATTTTGCAGCAATACCAACAGCTGCTTCTGATTACTCTCATGAGAAGCAGTTTCCTAAAATTAATTCTACTTAAGCCCAAAAGACATAACTGTTCCATTAATATAACTTGTGCTAAAGTCATTAATATTTCAAGTGCGAGCACAGGATTCTGAGATAAGAACACAGAGCTGAACTGGAAATGGATGCGTCACGCACTCTAAAAAATAATAATGCTGGATTTGTAGAGCAATGAAAATACAGAGGAAACACTATGAAAAACTGGATGTTTATCTACTCTTGTGTTTATAATTGCTGTGACTCACCACAGCCCCCAGCATGCAGGGAGAAGTCGTGGTCATTGTACCTGGCTGATCTCTCCCTCTGTTCAGCCATAAATGAGCTGGTGCTGGCACCAGGGCACCTTGCTCCTGGTACTCCTGGAAATCTAGAGCAGCAGGTTTCTCTCAGGAATATTTTCTAGCTATAGATACAACTGTGTGAGGAAAAACTGTCTTGAAAGGTATTTGGATATAAATATTTAGAGACATGGAAAGAAGCTGGCCTTAGCAAAGAGGCTGGGTGGAGCACATGGTGAGAAAAAAGACAAGCATTTCTCTTACTATTGGGGGAACAAATAAATTTGGAAATACAAATGAGAATTTTTAGAAGATTTAAATAAATCATCACTTGATATTTAAGTTCAGTTGAAGAATATTTCAAGTCTAAAAGAAGACATTGCACCAGCGAAAATGAATTAAACCCACATGTATTCATCAAGTATATACATCAACTTTGAAGTCATTGCTCAACTTTCACAGCTTAAATAATTTGAGAAGCTTGTTTATTACCCTATAGAGCATAATTAATATGTGGCCTTATTTAAACAGCAAAGAGAAAATCACATTTCAGGAGTTATTTTTTGATTCAAATAATAAATAAATTCAGCACATGAAAGTACAATACCATTGAACATGTTATTATACAATGCAAACCTGCAAATACAAACCAGTCTTATGCTCTAAGACAACCATATGTTAAAAAAGGAATCTGACTAACTGCTTGTTACAACTCTAGTTAAGTTTTTGTGCATTAAATTAACTCCCAAACTTAGTTTTTATATGTTTTAACTTCTTTTTTCTCACTGGCATAAAGCAGTAGAAACCTTGCTAGAGCCTTTCCCTAGAAAAGCACATAAAAAGAAAAGATTCAAAACAAGTTTAAACCAAGAAAAGAACTGAATACAAATTCAGTTTGCTGATACAATTGTGTACATTCTGAGCCCTTGTTAGAATGATAAGACAGTTAACATTTTTCACTGTTCCAAATTATTGAAAGACTGAGTCTAATTTTTTCTACTTCATGTCTCATTAAAGTTCATGTCTCATAAGATGTTCTCAGTCTTTTAGTAGCTTAATAAAATATTTAGGTATCTTCTCGTTAGGAAGAAGATGAGTATAAAAAGGTACCTGCCAGAATACTAATCTGGAGATATCCCTGCCAAATACTTATTTTTCCTTGCAGAGAACAATAACCTTCCTTCTCGGCTAACAAAACTGCATCTGCAAAAGCAAGGCAAAGAGGTCAGAGTCTATTCCAAAGCCACCACTCCTACCAAAAGTCATCCTTTTCCCTTGGAATATCAAGACCCAAAAGTATGTGACTGCTCAGACCAAAAGCAGATTTAGCTAAAGGCAAAATGTACTCTTATTTGAAAATGAAAATTATTAGCTATATACTCAAATAAGACAGTGATTGGACTCAGTGTATTTTACCCTAAATTTGGAGCACATGTACATTCAAAAAGCTCTAGGATTTTTCTTTAGGAACTACCCCAGTCTTCAAAACATAATGCAAAAGCAACATTAATTACACAAAATCAGCATCTGCTAGTTTGCTTTTTGTTTTGCCATGGAACCTTTCAGAATGGAGCTCCCACTTAAATATAACAGAGCTGCATCAGGAGAAAAAGTACTGATCATTTAAAACCAACAAGAAGAATTTTCTAGTGATTGTTTTTGCACTGATGCACTCAAACCTTTTCATGTATTGTAAGAACTATTCTAGAGACCAAGTATCAGATGTTTTGTGGAAGGCTTGATGAGGACTTTTCCAGTGGCTTTTGGTGGCTGGCACCAGAGTCACTTTCAAAACGCCTCACTGGGAGTTCTCAGCTCTCACTGGGCTCCTGCCAGTTAAGGCACCCCAGAGCCCACAGTGTGCTTCTGATCAAAGCTGAAAGGACAACCCAGCCCTGGAAGGAGGAGAGGGAGACACTTCCATCAGAACAATGAACTGCAAATTGACCAGAAAACTTTTCTGGGATTCTAAAGGAATACATTCTAATCCTTGCTGTATGTGATTCATACACTCTATGAATCAGTCTGTGAATTCATACACTTCAATCTCCTACAGCCAAAATCAATATCATACTCTGAGGCTAGATTTCTCTGGTGATAGTAATTTTCTGTTAATTCGGGTTTATTAAAAAAATATTTCAAAAGGTTTGCTTTATAAAGATTTGATAAAAATATGTAGGTTTTACATGAATGAGAATATCATTTTTAGTCATGTTTAATTCAGTAGCTTAATGTAAATATTAAGGAAAAACAGTCTAAAGCAAAAAAGGGAATTAATTTAATTGTAATAACATTTCTCTTTTGTACAAAAGATTAGTCACAAAGGCAGTCAAAGTCAGAGGGATGGAAATGCAAATGGATCATTTACAGCTGAACACTGGATTTTGCTCATTTGCAGAGCACTCCTGTTTACACTTCTAATCCAAGAAAAAGAAATAAATGATTTCCAAATTGCCAAAAGCCCTGGAAAGTAGCCTGTGTTGGCAGTGGAGCCACGATGAAGAGCAAAGCCGAGTTCCAGCAGCAGCTGGAGCCCCGATCAGACCTGACACAGAGCGATAGGATGCCCTGCAGGACCGGGGCTGAGCAGGGAAACAGAGATGGAAATAAGGGCAAAGAACGCCTCCAATGCCACAGACGTCCTGAGCCAATTCCCAGGTCACTGTGGGGGTAGTTGAGGAATGATCAGCACTGATCCCAATCCTTTCCCAGCAGCCCAAGGCTGGCTCAAGCAGAGTGTGATTCATGTATTGCCAGCCCCATTTCCATCCACCGTGTCCAGTGACAATCCTTCCACTAATCCCATCAAGGGGATTCTTTTGTTGGTTTTTGTTTGGGTTTTTTTTTTTTTTTTTTTTTAATTCCGTCTCTCACCAACTCAGATAGCAGAATCAAATACTGAATAATACATCCAACGAGTTTCTTAATTAGCTGGGTGAAGGTGAAACAGAAACAGCTGAGTCAAATAATGAGATGTCAAGAGCATCAGCTCAGACCAAGGAGGGATTTGGAAGAATTCTTCCTGCCAGAAAAGGAAACACAGTACTTTTCCAACACAGAATACTAAGGGATGTCCTCTTTCCATTCCAGTCCCTCCAAAAATACCAGCTGGGGGGAAAATACCAAAGTGAACTGACAAAAACAAGGACAGCAGAAATCACTCACATTACAGCAAGCAACATTAAATAAGTCATAGGCAATTAACAAGTTTGAAACAAAGCAAAAAAAAACAAAACAAAAAAAAAACCCCAAACAACATAAGCAACAAAACAAAGCAAATAAACAAACAACAACAACAACAACAACAACAAACCTACCCAAAATCATTTTCTAGAAAAGTTAAGTAGAGAATACAAAACTGTTGTAATGTAGGATGATGATCAAGCAAGTAGGTTTATCCTCAATTAAGAAGAGGCTTTCTTCTCTCATATATCAAATAGCTAAACAGAAATTTCATTGCTCTATTAATTAAATCTATTTCATTCTCCCCATTGCAATCCAGAGTGAGAGCAAGTCTGTTTTTCTGCCCTTAGCATTAGCTGAGGGCTCTTGTAATCAGACAAAATTGCAGTCAAAACTAGCTAATAAATCCTTGCTTTATTTCTGTGTTTGGACAAGCAGCTGGATTTATCCCTGCTCTGCAGTCTCCAAGGGATGATTTTGCCAGTATAAAGGAGCATAACATTACATTTTGGCCCATGCAGATTTCCAGGGGACTCTGCCAGAGACCCTGGGTACTGGCAGAAATTCAAAGCACTTATTTCCAATGGAGCTGAACAGAGAGAGTGTACTTATTTAGAAAAAGAAAAAGGTTTAAAAACTGTCACTGTTACAGAATTGTGAGTTGCAACTCAAAACAAACATGTGGTCCTCAAAGCCCAACTGGAAACCTGCAAGATAAACTGAGAAGGAGGCTTGTCCCTGACTAACTCCTCCTCACAAAAAAACAAGCTATGTAGTAATTGTTATATTTTTAATTTTCACCAAGTCCATTAGATCCAGGCAATATTGGCATATCCCTGCACTATCCTGAATAAATTAGTGCCTGTCTATCAGTCATCCTTGCCAGAAGAAACTTGACAGTAAAAGTAAGCAAAAGTGAGAAAAAAATAGAGAGGTGTAAACAGAAGTGAAGGTGTGTCATGGGATATGGGATTCATCAAATCAGGCAAGGCAGAAGGCAGTAAAAGAATTGTTTAAAAACCCCAGTAGAAGTAGGATTTCTCTTACTAATCTGAACACCCAGACTGGTGTTCCACAAATGACCAGCCCTACAACACCTTTACTCAGCCATAGTAAGGAATAATCCCCTGGCAGCAGGTGACCCCCCTCACTGAAGGGAGCAGCTGGGAGAATGGGACTTTTCTGCAAGGACAGCTTCACAAATCCAGCCCTGCTGAATTTCTTCACTCTGATTCTCCCACTCTGCACCCACACACAGGTCTCACTTTCAAAAATATACTAAATTTGCTTTTTTTTGTTGGGTTTTTTTTTCCCTTCAAGTGCATCAGAAATATTAAAATATCTTTATCCTGAAAAGCTTAATCAATCTATTCCACTGCAAAACATTCCACCAACTCTCCAGACTGCCAGGCTAATAGAACAGGTCATGGGACCTTGTGGCATCAGAGTCTTATTCTAGTGGCAAATACTTCCAGAAAAAGAAACAACTTCATGTACACAACCTGTGTGCATTATTTGCATTGCAGCCACAGGATGGTTCATCATGTACAAATAGTAAATATAAATATAAACCTAATTGTTTCCCCTTCCAAAATATAGGAATAGAAGAACAGTTCACAGAATGTAGTAAAATCTGGATTTAATCTTTTTTATTCCTCATTTATGGGTTGTTTCTGCTATCATTTCTTAAATACCTTTAAGATTTACTTCCAAATCTTAAATCACTAAAAATCTCAGAAACAGCCATCTTAAAATATTGGAACTTGGAACATTTTGTACTTCACAGCTGAATTTCTTTTTCTCTCACACTCATACTGGGTATCTATAAATGTCTAAAAACCAAAACTGTTGCCTTAATAGATCTGCCTTTAATGAGCTACACAATTGATCCAGATAATTGATAACGCAGCACTGCTTTGGAGAGTCTCAGCAGCCTCTTCCTTAGGATTTCCAGATGCCAGGGCAAACACCGTGCACCTTGAAATTTCAAACATATGGCACAAAACTTTAGGGGAAAAAACAAAATTGCAGAGTTGCAAAAGGAGTAAAAAAATATTATTTACTGCAAAAAGCAGTAACATTGACAGGCACCATGTTAGAAGCTGAGCACTAAAATTCAGTTTGTAGCATCTCCCTAAAGGAGCATGTAATTTTATTAGTAAAAGTAAAGAGCATTTCATATGAAGGACTGCATAGTGGTGAATTCTGGGGGTTGCTTTTTGTCTCCTCCTTAAAAACAAGAACATTCCCAGCTGCAGTGTCCAGCTGGCTGGAAGAGCCCTGAACAGTGGAACATTCCCTTGTTCCTGCAATCACTGTGAGGACATGAAGTTGTGTTTCTCAATTCATGGTGTCAAGCTCTGCAAAAACATTCCTACATATGCAGAGTCAAAAATGGTGTGGTGAATACAGTGAAAGTATTCCATACTGTAGCCTTCAGGCTAAAAGAAAATGACTTTTGATTAGACTCATAAATTACTGAGCATGTGGCTCCAGCAGTTGTCAGGAGTTATCAGATAACACAAACTTTACATGGAATCAGAACTAATTCCTGCACAGTGCTACTGCTGTAAAGGCTGCAACAACAATGGCAGACATATCATTAAATGGGCAAACCTAGAAATATAATTAAATTAACTGATAATCATCTCTCTTCTTCTATCCAGACTCTAATTTAATGCACTTGCAAATGTAATGAGGTTCACTGAATTGAAAAATACTGTGGAAATAACAGAAACAAGATTAAATTAATTGCACGACATACTGATAAGAAAGCTTGCCTCAAATTATGTGAAGCACATTTCTAAAAGCCATTAAAAGGCCAGTCACATATCATGCACCTTGATGACAAATAACACATTTAAATTATTTTTTTACTAACTGGAATATCCATTGTGTTTCCTAGAACCATATGCTAATTGGCTTGTGCTCTCTCATCTTCAGGTAAATAAACATGTGAAAAACACTTGGGCAGAGAAAAATTAAAATCTGGCCAACAACTAAAATTACTTCTGCTTCAATCATTTCCATGTGATTCACACTACAGAATTTGAGATGAAGACATGCTAAATGCATTTATACCTTGCAGCAGCTTAGGTGAAAAATGATGTTTTCTTCCCTAAGAAACCACCATTTAAATTTCCACAAACAGGAATAAAGCATTCATTCTGAAGGCAAAATAAGCAGGTCTCAGCTGTGCCTGGAAGTGTTCTGGACGATGCAGCATCTCTGAAGCATCATCAAACATATAGAACAACCATCCATTTTTATTGGCTGTCTTTTTCTTACAAAGAACCCTGAACAGGAATTCCAGCATCTCTCTAGATACCCTGTGCAAATTCTCGACTGCATTTGATGTTTTAATTTAAGAAACAAGTAAATCCTCACATAAAAGCATATTAGTCATTTTAGATAGTGTATTTGAAAGGAAATATTTTCTGGCAAGTGCCAGTAGACCAAAATTTCAAACTCTAGTGGGAGCTACATGGCATCCAATGCCAAGGATTTCAGTGGGATCCTGTCAAGTAATTCCAGATTTGTATTTCCTTACACAGAGATTAACAAAGGATTTGCATTAGCAGCCAGTGACAGGCCACTTCAGCCCACATTCCCCTGACACATTCCAGAGGGCAAACAGAGGGCTGGAACCAGAGCTCCTCGTTTTAACACTGAAAAGCAGACAGTGGCAACTCCCAAGTTGGATTTCTGAGCAGCAACATGCTGCAGTGACAAGAGGAATACAAAATCACAGCTGGCCAAGATGCTCCTGAGCTGGAGAGCAAAGAAGGGAGAGAAATGTTGAGAAATAGTGAATTAAATGCCAGGGCACTCAGGTCCTGACCCAACAAAAGGTCAAGCAGACACTTGGAAGAAGGTGAGAATTCCACTAATATCAGCACAGTTGATGAAATGGAAGCCAAGCAATGAAAAGGCTCCAAAGGCAGAAAATTCTGATGACACAAAACTTCCTTCGTGTTCTTGTTCTTTCAAAGGCCTTTGTAGAAAATTACCCAAGAGAGGCTGAATAATTTTTCTTACAGATTGGATTCATCTGACCTGGCTTTCAGTGTCTGGAGGCAGCTCTGCCAGGCTGGGCATCCTCTGCTCTGCTGCTCACCAGGACAGGGCTCTCCTGAGCAGGATCCTTCCCTGGGGGTACCATATAGAACTTGAAATAGCCAGAAAACACATGTTTAATACACTGGTACCTAAGTCTCATCCGGTTTTTACTGTAATTATCCTCATTTGGGACCTTTAAAGATACTTTAGTAAGTATTTATATAGATTTCTATCATATTTTTCTAGCTTCTGTGTTTTTATAAACAACCAGTTAAGTTATGAGCTTTAATAAAGATCACTCTCAGGACTTCTTGTAGTAAAATTGCTCATTATTCACTAAATATTCAATTCTTAAGGAAGAGAAATAGTGAAATTAGAGGTGTATGGATATACCTGGGGAGAATTCCAGGAGGGTTTATGCTGTTATAAACAATGCTTCAAAAGGGAAACTCGCTGTTTATACTGCACATACGTCTTGTTACTTATTAAAAACAAGCATTATTCCAGGAACAGACGGTTTGTCAAGGTGGCCATACATGATTTTATTTTCTATTTTCAACATGCCTTCAGTATAACTTTAGTTCCAAAAAGATCTGGTCCTGAAATCCATTAAACACTGACAATAGAGTAGAAATTGGTGTTAATTAGTCTGGGCCTCCTCCCAAATCTCTACCAATTAAACAAGTGTTTAGTGCTATTAAGCTTACATGTTATAAATCTTTATCTGCATAACAAAATGTGTTACAAAATGGAAAAGGGGGAAACAGGAGAATATGGAAAAAGTAAAAAAAAAAAAAAAAATCTGAAACCAAAAGTAGCTGAAATGTTAAAAAAGGGGAACAAGCTGCTTCCTTTTCTTTCCCTCTAAGTTACCAGAACAAATAGGCATTTTAAAACTCATAACTCTGTGTGAGATTAATATCACAGTTTTTGGGGTTTAAAATACATTTTACATGTCATGTAAGAGGGCAGACAAAACTGAATTCTCCAAGGGTGATTTCCCTACACAGTCTCATGTGTTTGCCATACCATTTGTAACATAAGGGAGTAAAGCTGGGAGGAGGACAGGGGTGGGAGGAGGGAGAAAAGCTTTCTAATCTACTTTAAGATAAAAGTAAGACTTGGAAACTTGTGTGAGAAATAGAATTCTAATGCAGGGCACTGAAATGAACCAGCAGACACAGAAGAGTTTCACATTCAGCAAGTCAGGTGTCTGAACAGAGCTTTGTGCTTTGAAGTGCTGGCTCAGACCAGTGCCCATCCAGTTCAGTGCCTCACCTCTCCCTGCACTCATTCCAAGTGCTTCAAAAATAGACAGAAACAAATGGCCTCTGTTCCCCACACCTATTTTGTTTCTAAAATCACTTATGACTAACTGCTGAGATAAAATGCTTATTTACAGGTACTTAAATATCTATAAAAATGTTTACAGGAAAAATCAATCATAATATATTTCTGAGCAGAAGGAAAGTGTCTTTTTTGAAAAATTCACAATGAGGACATCCAAACCCAGTGATTCCACATCCTCTCTGGACCTTTGCTCTGGGGTTTGTGTAACTTCTTTCTCAACAATGTTTTTCTAATGTCTGGAAAGAATTTCCTGTGTTGCAGCCTGTGTCCATTATCCTTCCACTGCACTTCCAGGGAGGCTGGCTCCATCTTTTGTGTGCATTTAGCTGGTTAAAAAAGCACCAGCTTGATCCTCCAAACAAACTCAGTTCTCCCTGCACCTCTTTGTGCCTCAGGCAGCAGCAGGTGCACAGAGATCCAGACCAACTCCCTGCTGAGTTCAAGCACTGTCCAGGGGGAGCATAAAACCAAGTTGTGCTCCTCTGCACTCCGGGACAGCCACTGGGATCCCAGTATTCTTTGCTTCTGCAGGCAAGGTAATCAGTTAGGGGTAGGAAGCCTTGAGAAAGATGACAGATGCATTTCCTGAGCAGAAGCAGTGGCAAAGGCTGCAGGGGTAGAAGGTGACAAATTGCATCACGGTAACAGCAGCTCTCACAAGCCTTGATTAGTCTGCACTGGCTTCTCTGCCAGATACATCATGGCCAGAACTGGTCAGAGGGTAAATCTGTATGAGAACAGGAAATAATTGCCTAACAATAACAACATAATGGTCACCTCAGTTTTTAAAGATGATGAAACATCCCCATCCAGCTGGAGAGAAGATAATTTTTGGCTAACGTTCAGGAAGCAAATGTTGGTTATGCTGGACCAGCAGAGAGAGGATGAACAGCCAATCTAATCACTGGCAGCTCTCTTCCTCACACATCTAATAAAGGGACATTTTGCACATGGCATATTTTTGATAAACTGGAGGTGAAAATGCAAGACAGGAATTTGCTAAAGGAGCAGGAAAAAGGGTGTTTTGCATAATCACTTTTAATAGGTGTAGGAAAATAAATGGAGGAAAGGTGAGGAGGATTTTAAGCATATCCAAGTGACTTGCAGCTGGGGTGTAGAAGAACACATCTATCATCCTAATTGTTGCTTAGTCTTGAGTACTTGACAAGTAGAACATCTGTGTTTAGATAACACAGGCCTGGATAGACCATTCCAACACCTTTGGGATGCCTGCCCTGCTGTGGGAAAGATCAAAGCACAGGGTAAGCTACACCTGTGTGTGTCCCTGGGACACAGGTGACACCAGCAGGCTCAGGGATCCTCCAGCAAGGACCTGCCTTCCCACCAGGCTGTGTCTGGCCAGGTGATGCCTTGGGAATCCTCCAGTCTGCAACAGAATGAAAACAAATTCAGCCTTTGGGATTCACCCACGGTTTTGTGGCTGTTCCTGAGTCCTGCCTGTGTCAGCTCACACACTAAATGATAAAATACCTGCCAAAGCTCTTGTTTTCTGTGCAGGAGAATCCACCTCCTGCATGGACAGGTTCATAGCTAGATGAGCAAACAGAGGAGGGGTAAAGAGGCATTTAAATGACCAATACAATAATGCCACCAAGATTCCACACTCACTCAAGGCAACAGGAAGAATTTTTTTGGGAGCTGAAAGGATAAACTCAAAAAGCCCCTCTGAGGACACTAAAAGCCCAGAGGGCCCTCCTGTGGGGTAATGTTCATCCCAAGTTCTGTACTGGCTGAGGAACATGCTCAGCACTGCCCCAGGAGCAGGCCAGAGCAGCACTGCTGGAACCTTCTCCAGGATCCCTGCTCTCCCACAAGGCTGAGAATCATTTACTTGCAAATCAGGGAGCCTAATGCACAGTTCAATGGATAAGGAGAAAGACAAGGACAGCTGGAAAGGTCACTGCAATAATTAAAACTTACACCTCATGAATTACACAGTGACTTCTCCATTTCTTGACATGACGTGCACGTGCTGGTATGAGTAGTGGTGAAACTGTGGGAAAGAACCCCAGCTCATCACCCCACGCAGATTCAGGGGCCACTGTAGCTTCAGGGAGCTCAGTGTCTCTCCACACTGGCAGTGGAGCTGCTCTGGTGAGCCTGAGCCCTTCCCAGGGGTGTCAGGAGGGGTGGAGAGCACAGCTCCAGGCTGGAGGCCAGCAGGGGCTTTCAGAGGAGCTGCAGGGACTCTGCCCCACAGTGCAGCTGCTCTGCCTGGGGCTCAGCCTGTTTCCTCACAGCTGGGCAGCATTCCATCCCTTCTGGGACACGAGGTGTCCCCAGCCTGGCTGAGGGTCCCCCACTGCCAGAGCCTGGCCAGGACACCCAGAGCAGCTGGCAAAGCCCCGGCATCTGCCTCCAGCTGCACCCATGAAACGTGATGGCAACAGCAGCCACACTGCCTTTAATACACAGCCAGCACGTGCCCCAAAAACAAATATAAACCCGAGAAAAACCTGTCAAAGCACCAGAAAAGGTTGTTTTCTTGCCTGACCTACCCAGTACAGCTACCTACCACGTGCCAGGCCTCCAACCCTTCTCAGCGTTCACAAAAACATCACCTCCATACACGTGTTTTTTCTCCTTGGTGCTCAATGCTTTTCACAAACCTGACAGCCAAGCACATCATACACAGAAAAAAGACACCTCAGGAGAGGGGTGGGAAAGCTGGTGTGGAAACCTTGTGAATACAGCCTACAAGAAATCTAATCTTACATATCACAAACCATGCACAATTGGGGGGTTAATAAGGAACTGCAGCTGCAGGATTATTTGTGCTTAGCATTTATCACAGGATGCTATCAAGCTCATAAAAAACTGGGCTTATGAGAGTAATACTGTAAATAATTTTTCCCATCATGTCTTCAACACTCAACAATAAAAAATCAACTTCTGTAAATACATAAAAAGATATATCCTGCATAAAAAAAGCAGATTGAAAACCTCAGTTTTTAGACAATTGTTTTAAAAAATGTCTTTTCCCCCTCCATTCTGTCAGGTTACCATGGGACTTACCAGGACTCTTAATTTATGGAGATGCTTTCATTCTGTGTCTGAAAGCATGCATGTAAATACATTCTTGTCACAGTAAATTCTAATTGCTAAGTCCAGAAGTGAATTTAGAATACTTAAATACAGTCAGTGTATTTCTCAACTGATTTTCAAAACCAGATTATGCTTTTTAAAAAGCAAAGGTAGAGAACACTCCTTTAGGGCACTGAGGGTCACAAATTCCACTGTTGTTTCAAAACCCCAGTTTTGAAACTGAAAAACTTCAGTTATGAAGCATTTCTTTGCTCATTTGTTTTAGACAATCACCAAAGGAAGAAATAGTTTGACACTTTGTACTGAAAACACTTTTGAGTCGTTAATCTCAAACCTGCTGGTTCCAAGCAGTGAGGGAAAGTTCAAAGAACAGGTTCTTTATCCCAGCTGCAGTTAAATTGCATCAGCGATTTAATAACATTTCAGCCTCAGAATGAGCAAATTAGGAAGGTTTCTCCGTTTATTTCCCCTTTTTTATTTTTCTGCTCTGCCCACTATAAAAATGTTTTAATATTGTGAAGGCTCAAGTTTATTTGCACTGATGCATCTTGGGTTAATAATGAGAACACAGCACCCCAATTTCAGCAAAGCATCTTCCCAGGAGGAGCTTTTCCTCAACCAGCACTGCTGTGATCATAGAATTATTCCAGAACCCCATAAACCTCTTCTTAAAAAATGCTTTGGAGATATAACAGCATGTTCCCCTATAGAAAATGCAGCTGGAAAACTGGCATCACAAGCACAAAAGAGAAAGAAAAACCTTTCTGTCAGCACTGGAAAGCAGCACAGCTCTCTGCCATGAAATAGCCAAGGATCCTTTAGGAATTATTCTACAAGTCTGAATGGTCAAGAAACTATGGGAGTATGGATTAGAGATCATACAGAGTATTAAATGCTCAGCATGGCCCCTGCTGACCAAGGGAATGTTGTTTATTCTCTTCTAGGCATGTCATCAGCTAATCTCAAAATATGAGCAAGACCCTGCACCTCCTCTTGCCTTGAAAGAAAGGCAAAGCCTACCTCAATTAGTCTCTTTCACTCTGTATGAGATTCCTGTGGATTGGTTGGGAAAGTGCTGAAAGAGATGAACAAATGCACTGTGATCCCACTTGGACAATGGGCATACTGAGCTCAAATATCCAGGCAGTTCTCGTGGCTAAATATCCCCTATATTTAGGAACACAGCAAAACTGCAAGCCTATGTCACATGCACAATTGCAAAATTAAGTTCTCTTCTTGATTAACCTAAAGAGGGCCCATAATCTGTGTCTCATTTCTGTGTGTTCAACTTCAATTTAAGTCAGATCTGCTAGTTTGCTACTTGTTCTGTACTTTCTTTCATCATATAAATTATATCTTAAAAACAAAAACAAACAAACAAAATAAACCAAATCCAAATAGCACCCAAACTCACAACTGATTAAGGATTTCAAACTCCCGTCTTTTAAAAGAACAACATTTACATTTTGACAAGCAATAAAAGCACCAGTAATCAGAAGCTTACTAGAACTCATGGAGCATGTAAATCATAGTCACTCGTGGCTCAGAGGTTTGCAAGTATTTATTCAGTATTTGTAAGCAGGTAATGATTGTCACTTCCCTGTATCCAAAACAGCTCTCTTCTAAAATGCCTTTTTCTTATTACTTCACTGTGAGGTCTTTGTATGCAGCACCTCAGCTGTGTCCCTGAGTTATTATTCATCAAACAAATCATCTCTCTCCATGAAGAAACAGTAAATTTGCTCTGATGGAAATGGCTGTTTCATTGCTTTGGCTTTCCTGTATGCATTGTGTCATCAGCCACGTCCTTCCACTGACTGACCCACTGCCACAATGGTGAATTTAACCCTTGCAATTGCACTGGACTGTAGGAGAAGCTCTGTTCAGATATTCTGATTTGTCCTATTAGTCCCACTGGTACTGATTTTCCAAGAGTTGATGGCACATTTGTAAGCAATATTAAATGTCCTTCAGTCAGATCCCACTGTGTAGTCATTACTGATCTCTTGACACCTGTCACACCTATCCTCTGTCAGATGAGAGAAGTCCCCTGACCCATCAAATCCACCAGCTCTCAAATTAAGACAATGAAGGGCTTTGACAGAATTCTATCTATATCTTTCAGAAAATATTAATGTGCTGCACTGAGGGCCAAGCAAAATAAGTCTTTGAGAGACAAATGAGAAATTCTAAAGCCCTCAGACAGCACTATAGAAAAAAGGAATCATTGAAAACAATGGCTCCATTTCCAGGAAAAAGAAACTCCTTGTCAAGATGGCATTGTTTTTGAAACTTCTAAAACTGATACCTTCCACACACTTGCTGGTACAGTCTTAAAAGCCATGTGATACATCAAACAAACAGCCCAGAGCTGGAGTTAAATTGGGTTTTGTCTTTTACATGTTGGGTTTGATTTTCTCTTGTCAGAATGTGCATAGAAATGCCATGTGTGAAGGTGTTAAATGAAAACATTTCATGTTTTTAAACCTGATAATCACATCCTGAACTTCTCTAATGCTACTGTTTTGATTTTAAAATTGAAATAAATGCAAATATGCGTCTTTAAAAGCTTTGCAGATCAATAAATTATCAAAAAAGAGAGATGAAAATGAGGAATGGAAGGGTTTACCTTGTTTCATCAAATTATCCTTAAACAAACACGGGTGGATTGAAGACATAAATATCTCACATATTTCAGTTAGACATCTGCTATGATAATATTCTCTATTAGAAATATAATTCTAATGTATTTCACTTTGAGTGGAAACAGCCCCAGCTCACGTCAGCTGATGCATCTTGGGTCATGCAGCACATCCCTCTCTATAGAAAGCAATGGTAGATTTACATTCAAAATAAATTGAAAAACATACTTGAAACATGGGAATCTTCTGAAGCACCTGTTAAGGCCAGGAACTCAAATCTGCTCTCCATGGCTGAAGAAACAATTTAGTCTTTCTGCACCTCTGGAATAACATTTGCTAAGAAATTCATATTTTCTCTGAAATGACTCAAAATGAAAATAATAAGCAATAACAAAACATATATCGATTTTTTTTTTTTTTTTTTTTTTACTTTTAATCTCAGTGGGACCATCTTCAAACCCTGATTTAACCACAGCTAGACCAGTCTCCACAGCAGACACTCCTGCAGTATCTAGCAAAAAACGTTTTTGCAAAACTCAACCAGTGCTCTGAATTAACTTTCCCCCCATCTCAATTTATTAATATCCTGGTTGCCTGTAACTTATTGCCTCAATATTCATAACATAACTTTAAGTCCTGGGAAACAGAATGTAAATCTTATAACCTGGTACAACACATACAATTCTCCTGGGATTAAAGAACAAAATGTGTAGGCAGTGCTTTTATTGCTGTTGCAATAAAAGCCTGTATAAAATGGAATAAGCCAACTCAAGATTTAGCTAACCACCACATACCTTCTAGGCATTTTTTAAATTAATAGTTCCAGCTTTAGTTTACAACTACTTCAGCATCAAGGATTCTTTAAAAAACAAAACAAAGCAACACAAAGGAACCTTGTACATGAATTGGAACAAACCAACACACTGCAAATAATGTGATGTCTGTGAAACAAAATGTGGGCACTGGGCACAGGTTGGACTCTGGCATCTTGGAGGTATTTTCCAACCTTAGTGATTCTATGAATATAAAAAGCATGCAAAAAAGAATGGGCTATTGATTAGCTCATCCAAATCTTGTAATTCAAATGTTTTGAGAGTTAAACCTGTGCCACCCTCTAACAGAAAAGAATGGGGGGGGGAAATATGTCAAAAATCATTATGCATTTTTAAAAATTCATAATTGTACCGCAGTCTGATGTTGTGAAAGCTGTCATGAAAAGTGAAATGCAAAGTATTGGTAACAAAGATGTGAAATAAGGCTATTTTGGTAATATTTGTGGGGGTTTTTTGCTTTCTTTTTTTTTATTGAAACCCTTAAATAATTGAAGAACAGCTATTTAATACAAATGGCAAAAAACTTCTAGCAATTAGTGTGTTTATGTTGTTCTTGCAAGGAAGGAACAACATTTTACAGTAATTGCCTTGGAAGAAGGTTATTTTCCATGCTGCAATTCCAGCTGCACCGTAGATTTAATAGACATGCCTGTAATTGTTAAAGCATGACTTTTACCAATGCTGAATGCACCAGTGAAACCCAGCTGCTAGAGCAGGCAGTGGCACAGATGAAATGTGTGAGTTAGAAGTGAACTGTGCTGTCCATCCTCCCTCCTCTGAGCTGCTGCTGGGGGCCAGAACAGCCTGCCTGGCTCCCAGGGGGTTTTGTACCATGGACGTGGCTGGCAAAGGTTTTATGGTTTTGTAAAAGATTTCCTGTCCTAATTTATTTGTCACAGTTCCAGGATTTCTCTGACTCCTTGGAAGCCCCCAGAGACAGCCCACTTAAATTTCAAGCCTCCAACCATAACCACTAAGTTCAGCTAAGTCCCACCAGAGAGAGGATTTGATTACAATTCACTTTTGCCACCACCGCAAACCTGACACTGGTTCAGCATTTGAGATGCTCGACTGTGTAAGGGACAATGCTCTTGAGTGGCAATAACAGCTCAGTCAACTTCCCCAGAACAGGGCACCAGCTATTTAGGACAAGCCCAGGGCTGAGAAAACATTTAACTCCCACTGTTCTCCAGTGGGTACCTACTGCTACCCACTGGCTGCTTATAATGCTGCCAGACCCAGAAAAAATAGCAATTAACACAGTATTTGCTGCTATCAGTGTGCTTTTTGTTTCATGTAATTTCTTGGTTTCATATCCTCACTTTACCCAGAATACTTCATGCAGTACTTCACTCAGTTTCTAGGCTTTCTTTGTCTGGTTCACACCTGGTAGCAACAGGGCCAGAGTCCCTCTAGAGTTTACAGTTTGGGGATTTCAATGAGTTCTGTCCATCTGCTTTTCCACACAATGATTTTAATGGTTTTGCAGGAGCTCACCCCGAGGAATCACAGCACACAGCATCTCTGGTCATCCAAACCTTTACAAACCTGAAAGAGTGGACTCAAAGGTATAATTGTCCATATTCCATGGATACAAATGTTGCTAAGGAATCTCACATACACTTCACCTGTTTTTAGAATGTCACTCCAACTAGTCTCTGCTTAGAATGCTAAACCACCTCAGAAACGGGTGGGATTTGATCTTTCCCAAAATAAGACGTGCACAAGTCCAGGGGGAGGGAAGGAGAGCAGGCAGAGGGAGGAGAATAAAAGAGAAGCCACGATATCCACAAAATAAATAGAGAAAACTGACAGTTTGCAATAAGCATACAGCAGACAAACTGTCCACAACAGTGGAACAAAGAAGGCTCTGGAGTTTACAGTAATGGGCACAGCAATTAATAAGACATATAGCACATGGTAAAATCCGTTCTGCCATCTGTGTCAACTGTCCCCAAGTGGAAGCTGGGCATGTCTGCCATGTTCATCAGCATAAAGATTGCTACTCCGTGCCAAGTCTGATTTTATTGGCTCCTGTTAGTTCCAATGCTAAAAATCTATCAGCATTGCTATTTAAAGCTTCTCATAATAATACCAAAAACTCCAAACAGAAAACACAAAACCACATAGAACTGGAAATTTTGCCTAACCTTAATGCCTTCAGGGCAATTAACATCCTATGTTGTGCTTATAAATTAGTTTTCATAATTGTTTACAAATTTTATCAAAAATGCTGCATATAACAGTTTATACTGTAAGAGTGGCAGAAGTAGAGTTACTTCTCTGAAGCATATTTAAGATCTGATCCAGAAAAAAAGTGTAATACAATTTAAAGTGAACATCAAGATCATGAGCAAAGGAAATGCAAATTGTTTCTCTTGGACCCCTAGATAATTGCAGGGGGCTTTCTATAGGCTTCTCTTCTTTACATCTTCAAATCCCCTGTACTGACAATGCCTGCAGCAAAAGGCAGGGCTTGCACCCAGTGCAATCTGTCACAGCATTTTATAAACAGTATCTGAATTATTTCCAACCACCAAGAGCAGTTTGTTGGGCTTGAAACAACATCTACCCTCTCTTTGCTTGATGGTGAGCCATGGGCAAGTGGCTGGAGAGCACCTCCATGAGGGTCAAGAGCTGGCTCGAGGGCTGCAGGTGCAAATGCTGCCCCATGGGTTGGCACAGTGATGTTTGTACCTGCAGTCCTCCTGTTACCACCAGGAACTGCTCCTGCTCCTCCTCTGCTTACACACCCCCTGTGCATGGGATCTATTGTAAATCCACATATTTCTTCCCCATGGTAGCTGGGTTATCAGTAATCACAGTCATCTGGAGGCAGATGAGGATTTTCACAGTAGCCTCTACCTCAGGAATCATCAGGCGACTGCTTTTTGCATTTATTCCTGTGGAACAAGAGCTTCACATGAAACTCCATCACACTGAAAGCAAAACAAACCCCAGAGAAGGCATAAGAGAGATGATTTGGTTTCAGGAGAGAAAAGCCACTTTGTGGGAGCTCATGTAGGACTTCCCACTTCATGAGTCACACAGCAGTCACAGGGACTTGTCACAGAATTTACTTCTGCAAGCACCAAAGGACGACTGTCTTTAAATCAGACATGTTAAATACACTACATCTTCTCTTCAAAAGAAGCTATATTCTGTAACACCTACACATCCAGAATAAATTAGCTTTCTTATTCAGTGGTGTCAACAATGGTAAACCCCAGAGAATAAGGGAGAAAGAGTAATGCTAGCCTATGCCAAAATACTTATTAATTACACCTCCTTTCAGATGCCTCCCTTGTTGAAACCCTGTTTGGTGCCACATGAAATCAGGAATAACACACAGTCTTTAATTTATGAGCAATAATTTGGAAATTGCCCTCAATTTTTACCTCCTGTTCATTGCAGCAGTGTTCAACAATGCTATATAAAGGAGGAAGATATATTATCCCTTAAACTTTTCCCTGCACACAGCTCCCTGCTGAACACCAGAGAAGAATCTAATCTAAGGTCAAAGAGGTGACTGTGCTCTGAGGTATTTATCTGCTGCCACCCCCTGAGATGGCAATAGAAGTAGCTGATAGTGTCAGCTGTGACACTTTTCCTGTAGCAGGCATCTGCCCATTACTAGGTGGAGAGAAAACCTCAGCTCATTTCATACATGCAACTGGAGAGCTGTCATCTGGTAACAGATTTTTATTACTACCAGGAGTGTATTTGAATTCAAAGTAATGACCTGGAAGTACAAAATTCCATATTCTGTAATCCCACAAGCCATGCAATTCTCCCTCTTCAGTTACTGCGGAATATCTCTATAGCTTCCTCTGCTGCTCCTGATTTAATATAATGCTATCAACAAACCTCCTTAGTGAACAGGGTCATGGCAAGATTTACAGTGCTTTTTCACAGGCCTGCAGGTGAATTTATTTTACCCAATATATCCATTTAGATCCATTTTCCTCAGAACATTATTCTTCAAAGACAACTTAGCGAGTTCTTCAGCATCAGATAAAAGTCAAGCTAAGTGGTGCAAAGATGACAAGGTGTCCTGCATGACCTTAATCAGAAGTTTAAGTGCAGGATAAAAGTGAGAACTGAATCGAGAGCCACTACCCCAAGTGTCTTTTTTTAAACGTCAAGGAGACAAATGTTGCTGCTCAGACACTTTTTTTTTTTTTTCCTCCAGACTGACACCCACAGCTTGTGGATTGCATTCAGCAGGCAAGGATTGGAGCAATATTCTGAGAAAAGCAGTGTCACTCACCAAACCTCAACGCACTATGTGAGAAAGCTCAAGGCGTCCTGTAATGACAATGGACAGGGCATTAATGTGAAAGAATTGGAATTTTTATCCATAGGTTTAGCACACAGTGTGTTATTGAGCCAGCCTAAGCAAGCCCTCACTGCCCTTCCCCTTCTTTTCCATACATTCCAACCCCACATGGCTTTTTCTGTCATGTGTGGTGTCACACACACAGGCTCTGGCAGAACCAGAACTTCCAAATTATTACAAAGCTGTGGGGAGAACCTAAAGCAGCTTTCCAGTGCCTGGAAGAGAGCTGGAGAGGCTCTGACAAGGGCGTGGCGTGACAGGACAAGGGAGAATGGCTTCCCACTGCCAGAGGGCAGGGATGGATGGGCCATGGGGAAGGAATTGTTCCCTGGGAGGGTGGGCAGGCCCTGGCACAGGGTGCCAGAGCAGCTGTGGCTGCCCCTGGATCCCTGGCAGTGCCCAAGGCCAGGCTGGACGGGGCTTGGAGCACCCTGGGATGGTGGAAGGTGTCCCTGCCATGGCAGGGTATGGCACAAGATCCTAAAGATCCCTTCCAACACACACCATCCTGTGATTCCATGATTCTGAGGTTTAACTCTAATCAAACCCTTGCACACTACCTGTGAGTTAATAAAGTAACCTGGTTTTAGAAAGCTTTTCTTCCAAATATTTGGCCTCTGGCTTTACAGTTAAAGACAAAACATCAAATAATGAAATTCTTCTTTCCATGCACACTCAACACACAACAGAGCTGATTAGCTTTCAATATTATAGAATCAAATTGATTGAAGTTACAACTTCTTATTTTGTAAATAAAAACAATTTGCTGAAAGATAACACAAATTTTGGCACCATATTGACCCAATTAAACCTCTATTTCAGTAGAATTCAAAAAACAGACAAAAATAATCTAATTGAGAAATACTAAAACTGGACTTATTCTGTGTGGTGATGAGAATGACATTAAAATGGTTTTTAAAGACCCAGATAGCTAAACAAGATCAAAAAGCATAACTTTACAACCAAAGCAGAGATGAAGAGAAACCAGAGACACACAACTTGAAGGATGCCCTGACTCTGTGGTTCTGTGGAGGCACTGAAGGGAGGAAATCCCTGAGCAGCAGTTTCAAGAATGGCAGAAGGTAAAGAAAACTCTTCAGCCACTGCAAACATCCCTGTACTACAGAGGGATGCAGGACCCTTCAGCCTCTGCGTAGAATTACTTCAAACTTCCCCTGACTACCAAACTTCTGGAGGGCTTGAAATGTGCATGGAGAACAGTCCTGCTAGAAGGGAGCAGCCAAACACAAATTTTATGCATATTCATAGAGTGAATTGGACTTTTGGAGCTGCTGGTAGTTGAAACAAAGATAAAAGAATTGTGAGAGTAAGGAAGAAAAATCACATGGATGAAATAAAGCTGACTGATGTGACAGCTTTGATCATTGTTCAGAAGCTGGAAAACAAAACTCCCTGTGAACCTCCTCAGAGACACGGGCTGTGCCAAGACCTGGCATGGAGAAGTTTTCTTGGGGAACACAAGTAGGCAGGAAAGAAGTAAAAGAGGACATGGAGGCAGCTTTTGGGAGGAAACCAGAGGGTTTTATCCAAAAAATCTTATCTGAATGTTCATGATCAACTAAGTCTACCAGCAGAAGTAAAGCAAAGTGACACAGAGTTCTGTCCTGAGTGTAAAATTGTATTCAGGTGAAAGATTGCCTATTGAACATTAATACAAAACCCTAAGTAACTAAATCCTTTTCATTTTTAACAACAGATGATCAGCTGCACAGAACATTTAACCTTTTTCACTTAACTTTGGTAATATAAGAAGCTGAAATGTACTGCAACAGGCTTCTTTCATATCTATTTATGATATGATCTCTTATATATGTATATATGTGCTTACATGTATACATGCATATGTTTGTAGGAAATCTGTACATTGATCAATATTTATCATTCTGCAGATAACTGAAAAACTATCCTACAGTAGATACACAAGAGAAATCAGACAGAACAATGCAGAGACTAGATGAGATACCGGCTCTGTTTTCAACAATTCCTATTTGTTAGCTTTTTTAACAAGGATTGAACATTTTGGGAACATCTGCCTTGGTAAAGACTCAACATCCCCAGCCTTCCACCGATGTGCAAGAGCAACAGTGCTCATCCCTCCACATCTCTCCCCAGTGATATGTCAGAAATTATATTCCTGATGTTCACAAATTTATATAAAACACAGTGGGAAAAGGAAACAGAAACACTTAGAAAAGCTACTCAGATAAAAGGGAGCCTTTTTCTAGTTGATAAATGCACTCAGTAGCACTTTATGTAATCTCTCTTCAGACAGTAGAAGGAAGCCTCTGCAGAATTTATTTTTTTTAAATAGATGAAACATGAATCATTTTATCTTTAAATTACATAACATGAATGCAAATTAACCAGCATCCTTAGACAACTGCAAAGTTGATTAAGTGGCTCTTAAAGTCAGAAGATACCAGAACTGTGGAGCAGATCTTTGTTACATTGGCTGTAACCCTTAATATTTCTCCAAACCAACATGAGAAAAGCTGAGACATTAATATCCATTAGAGGGAAAGCCTGGTAGGGATTTGAGAGTGCTCTGGCTGCGCTGTAATCGATAGGTTACCTGTTCAATAGAGGGCATACATTACTTTTACTCCAAGACAAATACACTGGAAGTTATGTTTTGTTTCTGTTATCGAGCAGCTCTTTCTCATCCCAGCTTTTGTTGAGCTTTCCTTCCACAGAGTAATGAGCCCAGGACTTTTTCATGACTAAGGGGGGGCCTTCATTTTTCAGAAAAATGTCTGTCCCTCATCTGACATAAAGCACCACTTAAGGATAAAGCAATGGCATGAAAGGTGCAATAGAAGCAAAAAGCAAGGAGAGAAAAAATAAATTCCAGTGCAGGCCCTGTTTCTTTAGGGAGTAAACTATTTAACTCTATTTCCTGACAGAGCAGGAAACTCTGTGCAGGTAAACAGCCAAGCGTTGAGAGAAAACAAGAACAGCTGGCTGAGATAGGCCCAAAAGCTGGGTGGCAGTGGCAATGTAGACAAAAGTCAGGTTTAAGATGGATGAAATGAAGAAACTCTCTAGCAGCAACCTGTTCCTGCCCTGAAGAGTGGTTCTCTTCTTCTTCCTAGAAGGAAAATGTGTCTGAGCCCTTCAAAACAACATCAGAGAATTTGGGTGGGGGTTTATGTGTGAATACAGAATCTGGTTTCAGCTGATGGGATCTTTGATGAGGGTTGAAACGCTGACATGAGAAAAAAAAGGGATCCATAACTCCATGTTCTAAAATAAATGAAGCTGGAAAGCAAAAAAAAAGTCAAAAAGAAAAGGAAGGAAAACAGAGGGAAAAAAAAAAAAAAAACAACCCAGAGGGCTGAGCAGGGAGAAGGAAGAAAAAATAAAAATGGGCAACATACTACAAAAAGCAAGAGAGGCAATGGATTTACAGAGGAGTGTGTCCACAACAAATGACACCAATTCCTTGGAATCAGTGCAGAGCTTCAAGTTTCACACAACTGTCTGTTAGACGAAAGGATGAACACCTACATTTATTACAGTTCTTCCAAGTAAAAGATCAGATGTGGGTTAAAGAGGGAAAGCCTGTGTACACAAAAGGTAGAAGAAAAGCAATGGTTGGAAAAGAGAAATATTTGAATTATTGAAAACCAGCTCATTATTTTCTCTTGAATACATGATCTCAGTAATGGTTATTTGACATTAATGACCATCTCAACTATGCAGGCAAAGAGGTGCCTGGCAATCCACTCAAACATTCCAGTTAGTTTCCTTCAGCCTCTTCTAGTTCAGCAGGAACTTTTGGCTCTACATTTCCTGGAGTGGGAGCTGCTGGGAGAGTTCAAATAATTTCTATAGCTCAGGAATAACCTGATTCCAGCACTCAGGGCTGACCCTTTCCTGCTCAGCAGTGCAGCAGCATCCCTGGTGTAATCACCAGGACCTGCATGTCCTTTATTACAGACAGCCACGACCACCAGCAAGGGTATCTATTGAAAAAAAAAAAAAAAATCATCCTTACTGCTTGTTTGTGTCATCCTGAAAAGCACAGGTTATCTTTACCCCCATCCCAACCCCTGCATCCTGCCAGATCACCACCACACCAACTCCTAGTGCTGGAGATAGGGAGGTTAAAAGCTCCAACCACAAATCAGTTCTAAAGTTCTAAAATAAGAAGAAAAACCAACAAAGAGTGGATGGAATATTCCATCATTATTACCACTTTCCATCAGTATTTTGATTTATGACCAGCATCTGCAGCACAGCACAGCCAGTCTTTTGAAATACCTGCAGCCTAAAAGGAGAAATTTAATATGTAGCTTTATTAAGAAAATAAAAGCAACTGTGAGCCACTGGAGAGCAGCATTCCCAAACTGACACCCACCTCTTGCCAGGAGAGATGCAGTGTGCACCCATTCCTCAGATTATTCCTGCCCACACAACATCATAACTCACCCCCAGGTGGATGCAAATTACTCCTGGATCAATCCTGATACATTACAGTCCTCTCAGGATTTGCTATATCCCATCCTAGTGTTTTTGTTTAGATATTATAAGTGTAGAATGTTATGGTCATGAAAAACAACTGCAAAATTACAGAGAATTTGGGAAAACCCTGTAAAATAAAGGAGTTTTAGTAAGTGTGCAACAGGCTGTACAATTGTGTATTGCAATGTATTTCAAAAACACAAATTGTAAGCCAGAAGCCAAGCACACAAGAACACCTTGCCTGAGTAAAAGAAAAACTTATCCTTCAGCCTCAAAAATCCATTTGATAACAAGGGTTTTACTGCACAAAATGTGTGTCTCCAAGACAAGATGGAATCCTACAAAAGCAAGCTGACAGTAGTTCACCAGGTGAAACCCAGGAAAACTCTCTCACCTGTGTCTTGGGAGTCTGAACCCCTGGACAGTCTTAATCTTATAAAAAATAAGAGATAATAGAGTCTATAACTAATAGCTCATGATAGCATTACTTTTTCTTCTTAAAGTAACAAATAGAATCACAAATATCTATGTTTAAACCTGGGCATCCAAACACGAGCTTACCCAAGAGTCAGAGCTGTTCCCAAAGCATTTTTCGCCCATGGGTGTCAAATCACAATTATCCAGGAATAAATTACACAGGTAAAACATCTTTCATAAGTCCTGTGGTCCACAAGAACCCTGCTGAAAATGTTATTTTTCTGTCACTTCAGTTTTATGTTTTAATATAAATTTAGTGCTACTAAACAGTAGATTCAGAGGCACAGTTCATTGCAAGAGATGTGAATTTCATCCTGCCTGACCCAGTGCTACACGGACAGGTTGGGCTGCACTTCATCCCATTGACAATTTAAACTTTTCTGCCCTTGCTGCTACATGAGCTTTGTAGTTTAGTGTTTGCTGTTAAAGGGTCAGCTCCTTTTGTGCACAGCAGGGTGTTAGACTGGAACTGCTGTCGATTATGGCCATTAACTAGAGGTACAAGCAGACTCAGGGGTGTATTTACTGCTTTTGTTGGAAGCATCCTAAAAATACAGGCCAAGCCTTCCAGTTCCTGCTCTCAAGAAACCTGGTACTGAAATACACAGGACGATGCCTCATAGCAAACAGTGAATGCAGTAAAAATCCTCTCAGTGACTGAATGTGCTTCCAATATTATTTTACTTATATTTATTCCTGCTTTCTTTTTCTACTGTCTTCTTTTATGTCCTTCCTTCTGTTATTTCTGACTGTAACTCTGCAATTCCGTTTCACACCCTGAGCTTTGTTAATGGCTCATTGTTGACTGCATTTCTGACTTGCATGTCTTCCTACTGCAAAATCAATACAGCACTTGGATTTAACATAAAAAGTGAGTGCTAACAGTGCTTTATTCTGTAGCTAATAACAGCCCCACATTATTACTTTTTATGCCCAATAAAAAATGAGAAACTGCCAACTATGGTACCCATGGCAAAATCGCAGCGTGAAGCCCAGAAATAAACCTTAAAAGCCCAAACTGCATGTTGGGCATCCCATGGCTGACTTAAGTGCCCATAGTACTGGGTTTTAACTACCCATGGTACTGGGTTGCATCCACCCATGGTACTGGGGTTTACCTACGTGCTTAACTAGGCCTTACTGCAGAGGTCATCGTTTAATCTTTCCCAGGATGTCTACGGAAGAGCACAGCAGAAGAATCAGCTCAAACCCCAGAACATTCTAAAGGAAGATCCCAGGGAAACTGCAGCAAGCAAAAATGTAAAGAGCAAAGGACTAGGGGGAACAGAACTGTACCCACTGCCCATGTGGAATAATAATCATATTATAAAACTATGGAATTGTCCATCCCCCAGTGAAGATCTTGTTTGATTATCATCTTCCATCACTGATGTGAATGCAAACCTGCCTACATCCCTAATTTAGGGTTTTATTCAAGCAAATGCATCTTTAAGAGACTTTGTTTGTGTTTGTCACATGTACCTCAAATTGCTGCTTTAATACTCAGAGTCAGTTTCGTAAGTCTCAGTGCCACAGTCCCATTTTGCTTGGAGACACATAAATTAAATAGCAAGCCCTTTTTTCTTATACAACAGCATAATCAGCACTGGATAAAATATTTGTTATTCCTACCATAAATTTTCAACATGATAATATAGATCTCTTAGATATTAAAGCAAAATACTTGTCCTGCCAACTACAAAGGTTGAAATGCCATCTTTTCACTACAAAATGTGGCAGAAATAGTCCAGAAGTAGTTAATTCAATGCAGATCAAGTCCTTAGATGCGAGATGATGTTAATAATTACAGGAAAAATTAGATATAGTTGCATTTAAACAAGTGCCACATGAAACATGCTTGACCATCTGGTAAAACTGTCTTAGGGTAGGATGCTGGCAGATATTGCATAATCATCTGCATATGACAGATAATTTTAGCCAAATCTAAATTTTAAAAAATGTTCTCATACTTCTTAAGAAAAAAAAAAATTAAACAATTAAACTGCTTTTCAAACTTAAAAAATATCTGAAGTTATTTAATATTTATACTGTCTGAATTCCATACAAAAACTACCATGATATAGACACAAAAGAGAACAGTACCTTTTTTTAACTCTTTTCTAGGTGTTTTGAACCACAAATTGTTCTGAATTTCTCCTGTATTTTGTTCCCTCAAACATTTTCAAACCAGTGGCTTAGAAAAAGTTAGCACAAAAAAATATCCTTGTGCTACTCAACCACTCTGCAGTACAAGGACTATTTGCACACATAGTTCAATGACCTGGGACGTGAGAGATTTGGAATTCATCTGGAAAGCTTTTCTGAAAAAGAAAAATATCTACAATTGGTAAAGGTTGTCCTTGCAGAGCAGCTGGTGAAGTTTCCCAATCTATACAGAAATCTATGCAGTCATATCTCATTTAACCGTGTTGATTTACAATTCATTATTTAAATAGTGCACGGGAAAAAAGTGCACTACAACAAAATGTTATCAGTGCTGAAGGTCATTCTCTAAATAATACAATGAAACGTTTCCTAAAGCCAACTACTACTACTACTACTACAAAAAAAAAAAAAAAAAAAAAAAAAAAAAGGAGAAAGAAAAAAAAAATTACTTGAACATCTAACAAAACAAATATTGTCATTGAAGAGAATTGAAGCTTATAGTACTTATTCTAAATACAATATGGAAATAAAATTGACTGAAGGGATTTGATCTTCCTTAAATACATTAGAACAGCTGAGAAGGAATAGAAAACCTGCTAAACAAATTACCAAATAAAATAAAATAAAATAAAAAAGAACAGCCCTTCAGGACTGGATTATCTGGAAGGACAGCATTTGTTGTCTGTGCAGTCAGCCACACTGGAATGCCACAGCACCTTCAGTTATGCAGCTGCCCTGGGGAATTCATGTTTGAATCACAGTGACTGAGGTGGGAAGGAACGTCCTGAGGGCTCCACATCCTGCTCACAGTAAGGTCAACCTGAAGCAAGTTGCTCCCCAGTTTGCTCTGGGAGGTTCTGTTGATGGGTTTAGCTGTACACCTGTAACCCTGTTGTACTATTTTACATTTACTGCAGCAGAAGTATCTCCCCTTTTGGTAGCTACTCATGCTAAGTAGTGGCTGCAGTCTTTTTAAATAAATGCTGTGTGTATAGAAGCAAATCCATGACCCAACATATTTTTATGTATGACCTAACATGGCTCAATTTTCAGTTGTTCCACATATTGGCCTAAAACATTCTTGAATCACTACAGAGCTCAAAGCAACTGGCACTTATCCCACCAAATATAAGCACCTTGATGAGGTAAACTAATCACCAATCCAGCGTGCATGCTAAGTTTCTTTTCACATCCTCTCTTCTATAATTTCACCACACAATTCATTTGCCAGCCTGGTACTGTGAGTATCATTTTCAAACAAGCCACAAGGTCAGCAGCAGTGAGAGCCCCTCAAGGATAGTGACTGGTCTGCAGTTCAAGATAGACCACACCTTGTTTCCTCTGAAGGAGAACAGTTCTCTTTATCAGCTTGTGTTTCTGAAGGAATTATTATCACACAAGCTAATTTGAGAGTGCCATAATGAACACAGCCCTTTTACAGCCCTGCTGCATTCCAAAGGCATCAGCGAGCACTTCTGGCCTAAGAACATCTGGAGTAACTGCTGGGGTGTGCCCTAGACTGGATACAACCCTGGAAAAGTGTTTCAAAGGAAACTGTGCTGGCAGTTGTCTTCTCTGAAGTCTCAAAAATGGCCTGAACATTCATTTCCACAGAGAAATGCTGTAACTACCAAGAGATCCATGTGTTCTCTGCTTTTCAGCATCCAGGTAGGATGGCTGGGATAAAGCACACATGTACTTCACCAGTATCCATTAGGAATCAGATCCATCATGAGTTTATTCCCAGATGGATTTTCAATTGTTATTGTCTGCCTAAAAGGTAAAAGCAAAGTGAAGAATCTGATTCTGAAGAATCTCTACAGGGAATGCATTGCAAACACCATCATAAAGCCTTCAAACAAAATGATAATTTTGTTGCAAAGTGAAATATACAACAGGATGAAACATAAATAAGGGAAGGACAGATTCAAGGAGGGAAAAGAAGCAGGGAGAATATTAGAATTGATGTAACTGGAGTGTTCAATGTAGGCTGTGCAGGGAGAGCAGAAGGCTGAAAACATGACTCAAACAAAACTGCTGCAGTACCATGTAGTATTTTAATAAAAATATATTGAATGGTTTAAAAGAAATTTTTAAAAGTTTGTGGAAAAATGAGATAAAGAAACTTTCAAAAGAGTCAAGAGTCATGTCCCCAGAAGAATGTAACATATCAGCAGCAGAGCTGGCTATTAGTGCAAACAAGTCAGTAAAGAAATTTCAAGTTCAGCATCATGAAAGAGTGTAATGAAACCCAATCAGTGGAAAGGCAAATAACTCGAAGCAACAGCTTTGGTACTGCAATTTCCCCTTGGATAATTTTACTGCAAAAAACAACTTAATTCCTCCTCATAATGACTACCCATTAGACCAACAGCTATTGCTACTGTCACCTATGAAAACTGTGCTGTGCCAGACAGAATTCCAAAAGTATTCCTTACAAACAACACCATCATTCTTTCTTACCCTCACAAAGTTAGAGGTATTCACCCCTTCGTGAGCTGCAAAAATTAAGACAACTTTCTGCCACATTCAGTCAATCCCCATCCTCCCCACACTATTATCTAAAGAGAAGACAATCCAATCAAATAACAGCTGGAAATCCTAAGCTGTGGGATGTATTTCAGTCACCTCACTACAACCTGCATGGCTGCAGCCTTTGCACATTAATTAACAGTGATTATGTCATTAATAATGATTCGCATTCATGATCACTGCTGCAGCCCTGCCCAGGCTCATCCTTGGGTACCACGTCCTGGTCATGGCTCATGTCTGTGTCTATCAGTGCTTCAAAATTTTGGGTGCCCCATCTGGGGGATCTTCATTCCTGTTTGTCCAGGAAGGAAACAATGAGGCAAATATGACTCATTTCCTCCTCCTCTGGTCCAAAACTCACTGAGGAAAGTGCATCTTTTAGGTACAGACAATAAGGCAGCTTCACCAGAGAAATCTCAACTCTGCCATTGGTTCTAATTTGGGGGGCTGGGTGTTGTTTGTTTGCTTTTTGTTGATGTTTAGAATTTCACTATTATTTACCACAAAGAAGAGATAAAAAGATGTAGAGTAAGATACTTATAAAGCCAAAAGTCGTATTTTCCCCTTTCTTCCACCACACCTTCAGCCAACATAAACACAGCAAGTGAGGTATCTGAAACCATAACAAAAAATACCCAGTTTTAATAGTTTTAGGTGGAGCTTACAGATCCAGATGAAAGCTCCATTTTGTGTTAATTGACCATGGTTCCTTCCTATCAATGAAACTGCATCATCTCACAACCTGCAGCTTAGTTTAGGCACAATATTGTCCTGAATAGAGACATATAAAATCATGTCTTAACTGGCAATTTAGATAATGGGAATCAATAAAAGTGAAAATGATGCTGTCATGAATGCATCAGTTATCAGTGAATGCATCTGGAAAGGTCCTGCCCGAGACCAATGGGAAAAAATAGCAAAGCCAGAAGTCTCAGCACCACACGTTTTGACCCTGTGTTATTTATCTTCCTCCTCTTGGCATTTTGCAAGCAGTGCTCAAATTTGTGGCAGTGGCTGCTGTTTATTACATCAGCTTAGCAGTGCCCAGGGTTTCACATGCAGATTGCTGGGGACACTTTTTAATTTATCATGATGAAAAGATGCACAAGCTTGTTCTAAAAGTGATTCATAGCTTTTTAATTTTTACTCTGCTAATGTCACAAACTTGAGATTTTCAGCACTTTCAAGGTTAGCTCCTGCAGTGTTGGACATTAAAGCAGTTATTCTGATTTAGCAAAGCAGGTCACTGTCACCTCAGTGCCTTCCTTTGATTCCAACATCTTGTCTTTTATTTAATGACTGTTATAGTGGAAGGACTCACCGTGCTTCCAGTGCAGATTCCCACACCAAACTGTCTGCAGTACAGTGCACCTGAATTGGTAATTCCATGAGAATTAAAATTTTTAAAAAATCCCTACTTTGTAAGTAAACACTGTCATTTGTGTGATTCATCTTTATATCAGGTTTGAATGTCAGTTATGTTTGTGGTAAAATTTAATCTGCACATAAAGTATTTTTGCTAATAACAAGATAATAAGCTAAAAGGCCAAGTAAATGCTATTTACTACTGCAAAGACAGAAAGATCCACACCAAGATGTTGGAAAAGGACTTCTTTTGTTCAGTGCACTCAAACTACTTTTTCTTTTATAGTTCCAGTATTCAAAACATATTGGTTCTTTCCAAAACACTGCATTGATTGGTGCTCCTCTTCTAAAGCAAAGCTGATTTTAACAGACTGTTTGACAGTTGCTCACAAATGTACCTGTAATTAATTTCATTAGGACATCAGCCCACTGATTATGATACACCTTTACTGTCACTAGTATATCAAATACATTGAAATGGAAATACAAATATTCAAATACACTGAAACTCTTCTACAAAGCTGGAGGCTCTGTGCTTCCTGAGCTCTTGTCATGGACAGCAGAAAGATTTATTTCACTTGACCAGTGCTGTCCTCCCACTGGTTTGGGGACCCACAGGGTTAAAGTTTCTACAGCCACCTGTGCCCTCAGCAGCTCTCAGGATTCACATTTCCACTATTTGTTCAGGACACAAACACTTTATAATCTCATAGAGCTCCTCTGCTTCTTTTCACCTCTCCCTTTCACCACAGCCCCAGTCACTCAGGTTATTGTTGTTTTATCTAATTGTGATACAGTACACCACAAACACTCAACACCACAGCGATTCCAAGCACATTTATGACCTTAACCCTAAATACCTTTCTGGGAAATTTCTATCTACCTGTCTCATTAAAATAAAAGTATTAGCTCAGGTTATCCTAACCCAATGCATTACACTTGACACACAGACAATGGCTGGAATTGATGCCATGTTTGCCAGGGCAGGGGTGCTTTTCTTTGGCACAACATTGTTTCTGCAGGCTGCTGAGACTCCTGCAAATGGATGTTGTGGAGCAGGCACACCCTGCCCTGGCACTGCCAGAGCCAGACAAATCCTGCTGAATGGGAGCCTGGCAGCCTTCACTTGACAATAGCAATGATGATCATTGTGGGAAACACATTGCTTTTGCATCCAGCTGCTTTTGAAATGGTTACCCAGCAAGCAACATTTCCAATTTTGCAATTCTACCTGCTAAGGTGTACTATACTGCCATAAAAGTAAAAATATTTCACATTACTCAAAACTTATTCAGAACTACATCTTCTCTAAGCAAAGGGACATTTTCACCTTTTTCTTGCCAATAGCCATTAAAAAAAAAAAAAGAGAGAGAAAAATCTAAAAACAAAGTCAAAAATACACGAAACTATAGAAGATAAAAAAAAATTCAAATATAATCTCAGGGGAAACTAATAATCAGCAGTGAAACAGATTCACCATTAATTTATCTGAATTGACTATGTAGCATAATGTTCAGATCTGGGACACAATTGAAACTGGGACAAGTAATCATTATTTAACTAGATTCTGTAAATTCACCTCAGACCATTTCACTTTTTGCTTAACAGCCAATACTCAAGGACCTGCCACAGGATGCAGACAGAAAATATTTGGAAAAGCATAGTGTTTTCTGCTTGGTGGTAAGAAATGCCACCAAGGCAGTCAGAGAAGAAAACTGCAGCAATGTCTAGAAAAGGCTTGATGGCACAGAAATGTTGGGATATAAAAATTTAAATAGCACATAAAGAAAAGCTTTGCTATCAATACCTTACTGGAAATAGAAATAATATTCAAAATAATCTTGCAATAATCTATTGAAAAAACATCCTCTGCCTATGTGAGAGCAAAAAAGCTACCCCACCATAGCTGAAAAAATAGATTATGATAGTGATAATAATGGAAACCAATTCTTAGAGAATCACAGACAAAATTCTAGTTCACAGGCACTTAAGGAGAACGGAACCAGGATTTGGCCATGCTCATTATCTCATATCAGTACTACAGAAGATGTGGCAGAGATGTCTAAATTGAAATGTGCAGCTGTAAGGGTGACACATACATAAGGGACCCCTCTCACAGGAAAACGGGCACCCACTTTTCCAAGAATCATTTAACAAAAATGCTTAACTCTGTAGATACTTCTAATTATCACAAAGTGCCTTGGGAAGTTTCGTGTCAGCACCAGTCACCAATCACCAGAGTAAGGTTTTTACTGCTTCAGAACAAATTATTTTCTGTTGTTTGTTAGCAAAAAATCCCAAAGTTTTATAGTTCCTGAACACTGCAGGAAGCAGCTGGATATTTTGCATAATTTTTTGTGAGAGAGCCAAGCATGAAGCTCTTAAACCTTCCTGGTAGTAACAACCCCAGTGAGCCAGGGCTGCTTGTGCTGCTGCTGCCTCTGGGCCAGGTGGCCTTCCCTGTTCCATTCTCCCCGAGTTCCCTGTCCCCTTTCCAGACAGCTCTTGTGACCTTGCAGTCACTGTGCATTCACAGCTCTCTCCTGAAGCACCCATCAATCATTAAATTAAAGTCATTTACTCCTGCTTTCAGACTCTAGCCAGGCTGAGACATATGTTACTTAAACATTTTACTGAAGCATGAATTCAGTGCAGACTTTTGTTTGTCTGATTTCTTTGTCCAGTTATTGCATTTTAACACTTACTGAAGCACAGAACTGGACAATTAGAGCCCTTGACAATGAACTTTTCCTATTATACTTCCCTCATATTAATCAAAGGCAGAGATCTATCAGCTGCTTTAAAGGTCTGGGTGTTGGATGACAGTTCTAATTTATCTCTGCTTTGATTATGTCCTTGTCTATCAGCTCATAATTCATGTTTATAGTTATTACCATCAGCTGTTCTGCCCCACGGATGCAAAAGGAACAGGAAGGTGCCTAAGGAAAGGCCAAGCTGCTGCATGGCCACCTCTGGCACCAGCCACATGTTCTGTGACAAATCACGTGGCACACGAGAGTGCTGAGTGAAGATCACGGGCATCACCCACCAGAGATTTCACAGCCCCGTTGTCCTTAGAAAAGCAGAGCTGAGTGGTGATGGATCCAAGCTCGGAGTACACTGAGAGCCAGGCTGGAAATGATGCCAGAGGTAACAGCAGTGGATTCAGGCACAGCCAGGTGTCAGAGATGTCACACTGACAGGGTAAGGCAGGGTAAGTACAGACAAGACTATTGTGTAATACATCTATGCTGAAATACAGCAAAGGAATCAACATGAAAACCTCTACTAGATCATGACCTGAACTCTCCTCTTAATTACACCAAACCAATGAACAATGATCTGCAAGCCTGAGCCAGTTTCCACAATCATTTAATAAGCAAGAGAAAAGTGTTGCTTAATACATATCCTCAAACATGACACAGGTATTTCAAGTCAAGAAAGGGAGAATTATTATTATTGTTATCTGTGTTTTTCCAATGCAATAAAACAATAATTCTTTAAAACAAATATGTAATCAAACTACTATACTCTATTTTTTAACTGTTTTTTCTGGACCACTACAAATAACCTGGTAGTGCTCATGCATAAAGGGAAATAATTTTTAATTGTGCAGCAGGTAAGCACTACGTGACTTTTTCCAATCTGTGCCTTGAAGTAAATTCATGAGCCAACACCATGGAATAAAGCACCAGAGGAAACCAATCTTTACAATTCTCTGGTAGATCAGTTCACCTTGGGTTTACATAGCTTTTTTTCCTAAAATTACCACTTTAAAACCTTAGTATCAGAGTGAAAGAAGAAGGATAAGCTTCTACATTTACAATAAGGAAGTCACACATAAAATGATATTTTATGGTTTGTAAAACCAAACTAAACAAACAATCCTGAATGACTTTACCAAAGGGTTCTGAAGACAAGGACAAAAAGGCTCGCTGGGAATCCAGTTCACACTGGCAGGAAATCAATACTTCAGGCATTGACAAGACACAAACACAATGGAAAACATTCTGACAAAGACAGGGAGCTATAAAGAACCCATGTTTTATACCTAAACCTCACAGCACCTTAAGGTTTGCTCCACGGCAACTCAATACAATCCCCCCTTTTTTTTTCTCACTTTCTAACCTGAAATTTAGAAGCAGCAGCATTAAATGCAGGAATAAATGGCAGGATCTGTGGAACTAAAGTTCCAGCTTTGAGATGAGGATGAATTTCAGGTTTGCCTTATCAGCATGGTGCAGTCAGATGTCGGAGCTGCGCCCACTTTCACCCCTCCTTCTCCCCCTCTCCAGGAGGATTAAAAGAACTCAACAAGGATGGAAGGAGTCCCAGCCCAGTCCCCTGAAGGTGCTGTCCCAGGGCCACTTGCCCAGGAGATCTCACCTGCTGCTCAGACTTGTCATCCTCACTGGATTCTCCACATGGGCATTAAAAAATGCCAGGATCCCATCCCTCACTGGGGGCTCTTGGGGCTTTATTTTCTTAAAATGTTAATATGATAGCTTTTTCTCACCTTCTGTTTGCTGCTGAAACAGTGAATTCCAGTCTGCATTGACCTCCAAGAGTCCTTGCTTAAGTTCATCAAGTGGCCACAACTCAACTGCAATGTTATGTTGAAATAATTTTTCACACTTATAATAAAATATCCACTCAACCCCATACTTTACTTGATGGCAAATACTGCTGGAAACAGCCTAAAACTCTGCAGACTTTGACATATTAATGCTAAAACTGAATGGAGCCCAAGAAGAATTTCATGTAGGCACATTGAATCCCAGCCCTCCCCACCTTTTTATGATCATGGTTTCCATGACCATATTCCAACAGGATATGATGAGAGTGCCACATGCTGAGTTACTGCAGAATCACATCTTCAGAAAACAGAAATTTGTATTGGACACTTGAAACTAAGCAATAGATGAGAAACAGAAACTGAGTTTTATAATAAACAAAAAATTGTATGGATATAACAATTTCAGTTCTTAATCAACAACTAGACACATCCCTCTGAAGAGATTATGCATCCATTCTGTGATGCATCATAAACTGGCCAACAAAAAGAACTAAAAAGAGGTTTTTTTCATGAACATGCACACTGAAGTTTTCTTGTCCCACATATGGGCAGTTTTGACATATATGCAGTTTTATGTCTGTGTGTATGCTGCTTTTTTCCTTTATTCTAGAAAAGGGTATCAGAAAGGACCAGTAAGGACCCTGCTTTCTGGAAAAACTGTGACTGGATTTATTTCTTTCCCTTATGAGCACCTATGTCTGAAAATTATAGACTTGTTAAATCATGAACATTTCTAAAAGTATCATTATAATAAATATATATCTCAATTCCTCATACACTTTACTTTTGCAAAGCTGCTGCTCAGTTTGTCTTATGGCAAACCCACTTGATCCTCCAAGAAATTGCTTTTAAGAGTACCCACAATTAACATGGGTTCATCTAATTAATAGAGAATATGGCATTATTGCACAATAATTCCTGACAAATTGATCATTATCAATAGCTAATGACTACTCTGTTAACTAATTGCCCCAGGGCAAAAGCGTGTCTGGGGAGAGACGCACTTTGTGAGGAGAAGTAACAGCTATTAAGAGCCATAAAGTTTGTGTTGGGAGGTGTTCCCGGCATTATAAATCCCCCAAACTACTCCTGGTAATGATTCCTGGGGAAGAAAGGCGCGGGCGCTTCCGAGGCAGGAATCCTTGTGCGGAGAACAATTCTCCGCCGCCGGGAGCGCACGGGCTGCACAATTAGAATGAGGAATGCAGCCCATTACACGGGATTCGGGAGAGCTTTCCTAGGAAAAACAATCCCATTACACACGCTAAAGAGCCTCGAGAAGGAGCCAGCCTTAAGCAAAAGCTGCAGTGTGGAACTGATGAATACATTCACTTTGGCTCTTCTGTGAATCCCAAAGCAGCCCGTTTAACTGCGCTGCGGAGCGGGATGCCACGCGAGCGTTTGGATTTTGGGTCAGCATCTCCTGGAAGCCGTGCCAGGGATGCTGCCAGGTGACTCTGATAACATCCCTGGATCCCAGCGGGGAAAAAAGCAGCAGACCCCACAGCACTGTGCCCAGAGCAGTCAGGGACACGAGTCTGAATCCCAAACTTCAGCGGGCACACGCAGGTTTGTGCAACTCACCTGGCCAAGGGCGGTGCCTGCTGGAACTTCATCTCCAGGGAGCAGATCTCAGACCTCTGAGCTTCCTGAGAAGCCCTGGATACATTCCAACCATGGCCTGATTATCAAATATAAGGTTTTATTTGAAGCACATTTTTCTCCTTTACCACATTGAATCATTACGAATCCATCTCCTGCCTCCCTCCACAGCTTCATTAAACACACACCACAACTTTCAGTTTGCCCACCCAGAGCTTCTCTATTCCTCTCAAATGAAAGAGCAATTTTGAAGAATGCCAGAACTACTGATCTGCCTTTCTTTTGTGGGATTTCAAATGTTCAAACACCCCTGCTTCAAAAAGGACAAAGTTTGCTGGTTTGATTATCCTGTACTACACTGCAAGAAGATAGCTACTTGAAGAAAGAACTAGCATATAAAAAGGAAGAAAAAGAGGTGAAATTTGCTTATGTGGAAGGAGTATAGACTATGAAGAAAAGGGATGAAAAGCACAGAAATAACAAGATGGGCAAGAAGAGACAGCAAGAGTTATACTAGAAATTAACAATACAATTTTGAGTGAGTTTTGAGTGAATATAAATGCATTATACAATATAGGATCCTATAAAAAATATAGGTTACATATGTATTTAATTATTAATTTATATATATACTTAAAATCTTTAAAATCCATGGAAATAGGTATTGCATAAAGATTAGGTTTGAGGTGTCTAAATGACATTTCATGCCCAGGGTCATTCTTGCAGTTGAGATCATCATTATTCCATGGAAAGAAAAGCAATAACAGAGAAAATGTATTGCTTTTCAAGTAGACAGCCACCAGAATTCCAGTGTATCTATAAATACCTGCAGGGAGATGAAGAAGGAGCAACTTCAAATGTCAGAGGTTGGAAATGAGCTTCCAAACTTCTGCCAGCTCCAAGTGGAATCCTGTGGGGAAAGTCTCATCCTTAGTGCAACAGCAGAGGAAAAGGGTCAGGACAACTGCCCAGGCCTGCTCTGCTCCAGAAACAGATCTTTTGTTGAGATTCACTCGTGCCCCTCCAGAGGGAGGCTGCCAAAATAAGGAATTCTTCAGCTGCAGGGAGGGCACTGAGAGCTAATTCCAGGTGAGGAGGGACAGGGAGGAGCAGAGGGCAGCAGCTGCAGAAGGCCCATGACCAAAGGGCAGAACGCCCCATGTTCAAACTTCACACCAAGAGCTCTCCATAGATTTTCACAGCAAGAGATGCAGAACATTTATGGGAAAAATAGAAAAAATATAAAAATCTCTCCTGAGCCCTCACTATCCTTTCATGCCAATCCCAACTTAACATGCAATGTATCATCAAAGCAACATTACACTGATGGTACAGAATTTATGAGAGATGTCCTGTGTCTTATTAAAGAGGAATTGAAAGCAACAGGGTAGAACAGAGCAGCACAATAACATTGTCTTTACTTTTCTAAAGACTGAGAAAATAAGCCTTGTCTTTTTTTTTTTTTTTTTTAAGGGGAGAAAGAGATAATATGAATGTAAATTAAATAATGCTTCCTCCCAAAGACCTGCTAGATCAAAAACAGAAAAAGTGATAAAGTTAATTACAGACCTCTGTGCTGCATAATTCATCTCTACTATACAATTCACCTTCATGAAATGTGAAACTCTTGTTTAGGAAAAAAATACAAACAAAAACCAAAACCAAAACCACATCACTCTTCTTCTTTCCTCAAAAAGATTTTTCCTGGTTTTCCTTTTAGTTGTCTGCAAAATAAAAGAAAAGTGTTCAAAATTGCAAAGGACCTTTCTAGACTTTGTGGGAAGCACGTGGGATAGGTGGAAGTAGCATCTTACAGTGTGGAAGCATCTTACAATGCTTGTTCAACCCTGAAAGGCTGGAGCACCTAGATTAGAAATTACCTGGGAAAAGAGATTATATATCAATATACTCCAAAAGAGATTATATACTAATATAATCAGTCATAATGGTGGAAAGTCCATGGGCAAGTCATCCGCATTGGGAAAGAACTCTGAATTTTCAGTCTAACTCTAGGACCCTGATCTCTTGGATAATGCTCTGTTACCCAGTAACCTCTATATCCCTACCCAAGCTTCCATCAGAAATTAAACATACAGCTTTGAAAGATACTCAGAACTCCTAATCAAGCCTTGAAGTGACAAAATAATCCAGGACATCTCGGTTTCATTTCTAGTGGCCATCCAAATACTTCAGGCTTATGGCAAGTGTTGCTAATTATTTATTCCTGCATTTAATCTGCTCCATTTATCTGCCATACAGGAACTGGGATGGGAAGCTTTGCAGGTCTGGGAAAGGAAGGCACAAATGTTTAGCTGGGACCTGGCTGGTTCCAGATCCATTTGTTTTTACATCTAATACCAGAGCTGTTAATGCATGCACCCCCTGAAATAAACTGCTTTTTCAACAGTGATTCATATTAGCAATGCAAATACTGTAATTAAAATATATATCAGCTTTTGCCTTCCTCTTTTCTGTGATGGCCAAAGTGTCACACTATCATTTGTATCTCTTCAGTCCACTCCTGTAACCAGCCATATGTTTCTGTGCATCAAACCAGTGACTCAGAAATGATACCCCAACACCAGGAATGTTTTACAGCCAGGATTCCTGCTTATCAGAGTACTTTAAAGGCATCACATGCTCATCAGAACAGTGCCAAAAGAACAATAAGTACCTGCTGAGGCAGAATGGGAAATGCCATGTCAAATATTTAAGAACCTGCACATTATGTTAAATTTCTTTCAAACTATAATTGCCTGGGAATTTTGAGAGAAGAGACAACTCCCCCCATACCTGGAGAAGAAAGGATGCAAAACACAGACTCCTTCCTCCACAGCTGCATTGCTTCTTGTTTTACCCACATTGTGCCTCTGAATCCTCTCCTTGTTTCCAGTGAGCACCTCAGGTCTGCCAGGATATTTCCTGCAAGTGGCTGATGTGTTTGTTCAACACTCTCACAAATGCCATGGCTGTGGAACCATGTCACTTATTGTATTTGTTTTCCAAGGCTTGCTTTTAAAATTGTGTTGTCCAGTTTCTTGCATCTGGAGTTGTGTAAGCACTGTGGAGAAAAGAGCATATGGACATCCCAGAGAGAAACCCTTACAACAGAAACACTCCTGGGGATGGAAAGCACCTCTCAAGTGCAGGAGATTTCAAACCTGTGAATTCTGTTAAAAAAATGCCACAGTCAACCTTTACCACAGGAACTACTCCTTCATGCAGAGCAGGTGATGTTTCAAGTCTCCAAAATTGCAAATTGAATGTTAATATTAGAATTTAATTCCATTAACTCAAGGAGGTGACAGGAACATTGAGGGGAACAGAAAGAAGGAGCTGATTTCAAATGCACAAGAGAAAACTAAGCCATGCAGGAGTAGGAACAGTTAATTCAGAGCTCAATCAGTCAGAAGGCATACAATGTGACTAAAGTAACAACAGGCAAACAGGAATTAGCATGTAACAAGGAGAAATTAAAATGTCTATTTCTCTTCTCAGAGACAGCTCTGGCTCTGCTGTAGATCTCTGGCCAGCAAAGATAGAAGAGAAGAACATTTGTTATGGCAAATCATTCCAAATGTGAAACCCAAGTTTAGATGAGTACCTACTGTGAGCATGTGGGATGGTCAAGAGAAGCCCCAGCCCTGCTCAGTGTGGTCCTGGAGCATTCCCAGGCACTCCCTCTGCCCTGGGACAGACACACACCTCCAGGCTACTGCCCTCCTCCTCCTCTGCCAGCTCACTGAGTGCCCAGCCTGAGCACCAGCCCTCTCTGCAGCATCCTGGAAAATCCTTTCCAGGAAAATCTGGATGCCAGTGGGATCCCAGTTTCATGGAAATCTGTCAAAAAGGAAAATTTCAGTTCCCACCCCAAAACATATGGCTCACTGCTGAACCTTGTAATGATTCCAGATCTCATTTTAGTGAGCAGCTACTGTCCACAAAGAACAATTTTAGCATGAATGGTAATAGCACAGAGAGAACAACAGCACCCACCTGAACATCACCTTGTTCATTGTCTTTAGCATGGCTCTAAACTGGAGAGTTTGAGAGTTCAAGAGTGGGCAGAAAAAACCATCCCAACAAGCAGTACCCAAGGATCAATTCTCCACAGGAATGACCCTTCTAAGGGCCTTTCTGCAGAGCTCACACTGGGCCTGGAGTATGATCTGGGCATTTCCATCCATCCCCTACAAGACAGAATGGTTTAACTCAGAGCTCCCTAAAATGAACCAACAGTTCCAATCAGTTTACTTACTAATTTACCAATATTGTATACAATAAAAAGCAGCAATTTTACCATGCTCTGATCAACATCACTTTGTGCTGAAAATAGATCAACGATATTTACTACTTAATATCACATAAGAATATTATAAAATATCATTTAAATTATATTAAAGTTGAAACTGTCAATATTTCTTTCAGGCTTTGTTATCCCGTGAGAATGAAAAATTATCTCAATCCATTTGTTTTTTGCAGATGCAAACATTTCCTCAGTAATAGGCAAAGGAGACACCATTTATATTTTGCAATTGCATTAGGTGTACCATTAAAGAACAAATACAGAATTAATATAATTGATACATATATAAGGTATTTGAGTATAAAGGTTAGCGAGCCTTATTTAAGAAATCTCATAGATGTAAATTTCATCCAAAATTCCAAATATTGCTCATCCCAAGAAAAAAGCAAACACCTCCCATCATCAAATCAGTGCTGTGACAGGGAATGACCTTCCCATTTGTTTCACAGCAATTTATACATATAGAAAAAAATCTGTTTGGGTAAGAGCTGCAATGACTAAAGTGAGATGCCACAAAGCCACACACAAAAGCAGGATCACGTAAGGAAAGTATTTTAGTGATACCCAAAATGTGAAGCGACTTCATCTCTCCATGCCCATCCCTGTAACTTTGCCTACACAACTGCTCTGCTACACGGGTTTCACTGTTTCCCTTTCCAGCATCTTCACACCTTTAATGATATTTCTCAACATATTTGCACTGCTAAAAATGCTTAATTTGGCTTTTTTCCCTGCCGTGACTGAGGCTGTGTGTGACCTTGAATTGGATGCCACTGTAACAAGCTGTCTCTCACCGTGGGAGTTCTCTTTTCTCAGGTTTGAGCACAGGATCTTTGATTTGGTAAAGCAGCACTCAGTCATTTTCTCCAGCCACAGAGGTTTGTGGTCTGTCCAGGCTCCAGCAGGAACAGCAGCGTTGTGCACACACACAATATCCTTTTAAGAAGGCACTTTTGCAAAGTGCTTTGAGAACACTGAGCTTCACAGCCCCCCAAAAGGTAACTGAGCAGGATGCAGGTATTGCTGCAGCTTCCTGCAGTGGCAACACCAGCAGGAATTCAATAATGCACAGTGAAAACAATAAATCCAGCTGGAATTACAGTGACTAGCAAAGCTTAAAAAAAAAAACCAAAACAAACAGTAAAAAGTGCTTTTTACTCCTCCCTACAATGCTTCTTAACACCGTGCTTGGAGAATTCACTGGCAATAATGACAACACTCCTGGGCCCAACACGAGTCTCCATTTTCCACACCTAATGACAGCAGAGTGTGAGGAGATCCCAGCAGAAGTTTTCTGATCAGCTGCCTTCAAAACCCAGTGGAAATACTTACAACTCAATCTCATCCCAGTGAGACGATTCCCCTTCCAGATCAAAGGAAACAGATTAGATTAAAGAAAATGGCCAGAATTTTGCTGGACCTTTTATTTAAATGCATGACTCAAACCAAGATAAGGTCTGCTTTGTGATGGAATATGAAATGGTCATGCTTCTTGCACCAGAAATAGTTAACGGGATACCAAATATAACAGCAGTGTGCATACAGCTGAAATGGCAAACAGTGATGGGAAAAAGCATCTAATTTTGTTACACAGGGGTTATAATGCAACAGATGTCTCTTATTCCCCAAAGCATCCAGAGCAAGCTACAAGACCCAAATCTCTGATGTTTTGTACATTAGAAATCTCTGGGTGATGGTGCAATGGGTATTTAGCAAAAGGGGAAAAAATGCTCAGCCTACAAAGGGTTTTTCTGTAAACTTCAAAAACTATACTGAGGATGAGGAAGCTTTCAGGAAAAAAAAAATTAATAGAACTTTCTTGCAAGTTTTCCATGTATTTATGGCATTCTGTTTTAAAATAAGCACCGCAAGGGATACAGGGGAGGCTTAGACAAGAAACTTGAAACCAGTCCTGGCCTCCAGAATGTGGGACACTGGCAACAAATTGAATTATACATCATGGCATGTACAGGAGGCAAATTAATTTGCACAGGTTATCTACCTTCCAGCAGCTCCCCAGATTTTCATGGCCTGTGCAACACTTGAAAGGTTTGTTCCAGCCCATCTTCCCCTTCGTCTCCCTGCTCTGAATTATTCCGGATTATTCTGTTATATAGGTCAAACTCTCTTGCAGAAAAGACCCACATCTTTTTTGTGATATATAAGGCCAGAGATGTTAACTTTTTAAAGCCATACCAACCCCATGACAATTATTTCAATTTCATATAAAGGTCTTTAAATAGATCAGCTTAGTAAATGATTATGGGGCATTTTCCTATTAAAAACTCTCTATCCACAGTGAGCCAGGGCTGCTAATACCCACTTTGGGGAAGCACCTGAAACCTACCATTTCCTACAGCAGCCAAACACTCCTATTTTTCAGCATCTGACAAATGCACAGGGAAATTTGTACATGCAATGTGTTCATTAATGACACCAACCTGTCCTTGGAGAGACTGGATATTAATGGGCTACTGAACAATAGTGACACCTACATTTAATGGTTCTACATGGGAGCTGTTAAAAAGTGTTCCCCATTTTAGTGGTGTGCCCCCAGATTACACTGACACAGCTGAAGGAAAAAAAAAATGAGTTTCAGAGACTAAAATTTATATGAGGTCTTGAGAAAAAAGAGGACAAAAACAAAAAAAAAATCTTGATAATTTTAATTTTCTAATCCCCCCAGTAACACAATAAACACTCCATAATGTAACTACAAAATTCCTGTTAAACAACTATGAAAATTAGAACATCTCTGACCTTGAATCTGAGATATTAGGGTTTTTTTCCATTTCATTTCCAGTTCTGAATATTCTCCTATTTGTATTAGATTTGGTGATTAATATGGATCTTATTGCTTCATATAGTTTTTAAAAACCACACAACTTCTGATTTATTCCACCTAAGGCTCCATACCTTGACATGTTACTGGAAGTTCTCTCATTAGGTGAGCTGTGAGCTCTCAATGGTTAAGGTGAAAGTTCTACTGAAACAAGCACTTCTGCAGGAGGAAAATATTAAATCTATTATGTGCACTGGAAAAACACTGTCTAGTCATCAGCTTTTCAAGAAAAATCAGAAATACAGATCTTGCTTCCTCCAATGCAGTTAGGTATGTGAGGGATACAAGTCTAAAGAGCCTTGGACTGTGCAAAGCCACCTCAGTTTTATGTAAGACATTCTAAATACATTAACTGGTGTGATATGGCCCAGGATAAACTGATACAGACTCTGCTGGTATCACTTGCAGCACTTTGATCATGGAAACAAACATCAAAATTAGCATTACTGGAAGAGAAGCACTGCAAAATTGCTGCTTTGCCCCTGATATATTAAAGCCACAATAAGCTGAGTTGGAGCAATTAAAATAATTTGTTTCCTGTTTATGATGTTATTCAATTTGGACAGATACAGAGGAGATAATAGGATCATAAAGGAACACAGGTAACCTAAAGACAAAGTGATAGAGTAAATCACCACAACCACTACATTCAAGATCTGAAACTGGTAGGCATAGAGGGGAATATAAATTATGACAATGCTAAGCAGTAAAAGCACTTTTGAGTTGATAGGGAATGAAAATTTAAATAAAAACATTTCCTGGCCTGCTCAGCCATAACAATGTTCTTTTGTTTGTATTCTTTGTAATTTAGCTGCTTGACAACTTCATTCAACCTTCAGCAGCAAACACAAGTATTGATTATCTCTGAGCATCCTAATGGCTGGAGACTGGGACACAAACCATAAAAGCAGAGTTTCTGGTTACAAGTGAAATTATAGTTTGCCTACAAGATTGCACAATAAATCAGAGAACAAATCAGCCAGCATAGGGCTCTGGGGTCACTAAAGTGATGTTGACACATTACAATAATGAGAACTTGAAACACCTCATGCCCTATTGATTTTTGAGCTGAATCATTGCCATTGCAGGAGATTACAAGAGTGTGTACTGGAATCATGGTCCACGTGGGAGATGCTGATGAAAAACACCAACAACTGCACCAAAACAGTTCTTTACCTGTATCTATTATATCACAATGCCCTTCTCCCTTGCCCCCACCCCAAGGTCTCAGAGTACAATTCCATCAATGTTTAACTGCTTAACTACCTCACTTAAAACAGCTTTCCTTTCTCTTTTCTTCTTTGCCCACATTAATTATGCAGATACATAAGGCAGACTTGAAGTGACACTTTAAAACATCTCACAGAAACTGCATATTAGAAAACCTAGATGACAAGAAATGCTTTTTAATATTTCAAGTAGCTTTCCTGTTTTCACTCGACAGCAAACTATTCTATGCTGTAAAAATAATTCCAATAATCACCAAGTCATTTTCTCCACACAGTGGAGAATACAACATGTAAACACCAAAAGCCTCGCTACCAGCTAAAAACAAAGATGCCCCTCTTTTTTTTTCTCCTGTTACTTCCACTTGGTAGCACTGAGAACCAAAAGCTGTCAGAAGGGTGACCAGTGACACAAAATGATTATAGTCCTGTCACGACAAAAGGAGCAGTTATAATTTGCACTGCAGCCAATTACTTCAGGAACTCATCATTTTGCTTAAGGGGAGAAAATAATACCTCTATTATCCTTTCCAGCCAGGAGGGCTCTTGCTATGCCACAGAGGTGCAAGTAGAGAGAGAAACTATTTAACTAGAGCTCCCACAGTAAATAAACTTTGAAATTTGCAGCTTATTCTTGGTAATAAGTACTTTTTAAGCACTGCAATGGTGTTCTTAATGAAGCCTAACCGTTCATCAGCTGTCAAAGACAGACAAAAGAAAGGGCTAAGTTGGGCTAAGTGAAGGAATGGCTCTGTGAAGAACTAGGTAACCTATGGAGAAGAGAAGAAATTTTTACCTCTTGATGCACTTCCCAGAGAAAGGGATTAGACAGTTAAATATATCCTAAGGATTAGCTCCTGTTAGGCTCCTCAGAGATATGTTTTTAATCAGTGGCTCTGCACTTGGCAATTACTCCTTTGCAGGGGGGTAAATTTTCAAGTTATTTCTCTTCTTCCATTTGAAATTCAGTGCCATCAGCAAGACTCCAAAGAAAGTGGGAACAGAAGGGCAAGGAATCTCAATTTATGGTAGAGCCCTATCCTTTTAAGTTCTTCTCAATTTCTAAGATGCTTATCCTCAACCCAGCCTTTGGAGAATTGTGATTCCCAACCTTCCTTCAATGTGGGTTAGATAAAAGGGAAGCTGCAGCAACAGGCAGGTTTTTAAAGAAACAGAGGTATTTGTGTTTGTGCAGATGTGTGAGGATGCACTTGTGAACACACAAATCCCCCCTGCCAGAGCACCTGCAGTTATTTGTTCTTGCCTTCCCTCTCCCCTTTTCCCAGCAGGTACCTCAATTTTTCTTCCCGTCCACGCCCAAACTGCTGCTGCTCCATCTCGTACCTCAGCCTGGAAACTACACTTGAACTGGTCCATCCTCTGCCTGATCCTCCCTGAGAGACATCCTCAAACAAATGAGAGCACATCAGCTGTGCTAAGTGCCACAAACCAGCAGCTACCACCATAATTAATGGGGGAAAACCATCCCCAGCAGCATCTCCTGTGCAATCTGGGGGCCTGTGGGCAAGGTTCATTACCAACAGAAACTGCAGCACAGGACAAGCTACCTGGGCTTTTCTAGGGGGAAAATTTCATCTCTCAACAAAGCAATATGTTTTTGACAGCTGGAAAATAGTATTACCAGGGAATCCAATAAAGGAGATGCTCGGTGTTTGCACAGAAAGAACAAACAGCAGAGAGTCCAACAGCAAACAGGACTGGCTGCAAAGATGCTGCAGGACTTGGGAAGAGTTTGAGAGAGTGCACAGAGATGTGGACAGGAGGAAGCCCACACTAATTCCCAACTGAGCTGCCTTGCCTCAACCCTTGCTCTCAGGACACTGAACTTCCACAAAGAGAAGCAAATCCCACCCAGATTATTGACATAAACTGTTAGGACTGTGCATGTTTCTCATATTTTATTGTTTCTATAGTTTATTTCTGTTAGAGGAAACAGTATATTCAGCATTCTCCTTGTGGTTCTGTAACTTCTAGAGAATCAGTATCAGTAAATGTAACAAATCCCTAAGCTCATTTTGCTAATATCAATCTTAATTAATGGCATGGTAGAATTCATTAGACAATAATTTTCACAATATTTGATGCTGGGCAGTGTTAGCATACAATCATATCACCCATTTCCATTGTTCATCAAAATACAAGTCAAATAAAAGGGAATAGTCCACTGAGTAAGAAAAGCCAATTTATTAGTACTAAAAAATACCTTCACAAATTTTTGCCATGCATATAAATATATGGAAAATTAAAAAAGCTACAAATGTATTATTACAATTCATATTCTGGGAGAAATACAATGGGAAAGAGACTGAATTTTGACAAAGAAACTATGCCACCACAAAAAAATACTGCAGTTTTTTCTCTGTTTCTGTCAGTAAGAGGAAGTCTCAGCAGCATCTTCATAATCTGTAAACCTTATTTACAACAAGTCAGGACCCCTTGGCAGAGCACTACAATCACTGGCACGTGACAGGAACTTTTCCTATAATTTGCAGTAACACACCTGGTTCAGCCACACAGTTTATTCAGAATGAAAATTAGAATGCAAATTTTAGAAAAGGGTCCAAGAGAACATCCATGATTATAACAGAAGATCAAACGGGTTAAAAGATTCCAAGATTCTTACACAAAACCCCAAGAAATAACACTAAGTCTGCTTATTTTTTAAAGGAAATGAAAAGCAGACTCAAAATAAATACCAAGAGCTGGCACAGAGAACTAGAAAATTCAGTTCTCAGAATAAAAAGGACATGGGAATATGCAATGAAAATTAATGGAACAGCAGAAGGATATCTCTCCTCCCACAAATTCTACCTGTCAGAATCTTTTTTTAAATACTGCAGGTATACATAATTGCAAGACTCATTGTCAAAGATGTGTTGCCAAACCTGGATACCCAAGGAAATACAAGGAGTGCTCAAAGGGGAGCTACATTATATCCTGATGACTGAAACCTGTTGCCTTGAGGATCAAACTCATCTCTTCAACATTAAAATCCAAGGTAAAGCTGCTCCCAGTGCCCTGCTCAGCCCAAAGTAAGACAGATATGAAATAAGCTCAAGTCTGAGCAAGGCACTGTATTTCTCTCTACCTGGTTCTTTGTCTTCATTTAAGAGGGTAACACTGAAGGTCTTGGAGACACTTCTTTTTGACTCTTTTGTTAAAATTGAGAAGGTTTTTTTTTCTTTAACTACTCCCTGCTCGGTTCTGAAGCAGGGCTGGGGTTTTCCTTGTTGCCACACGATGTCAGTGTTGACGAGCAAAAATTGTGAATTTGCATATTTATCGGGACTCAAATAAAAGCTCAGACATTTTGCTTCTTTAAGGCGAGCACGGAACAACTTCACAGAGCAGAAAGCTGCCCCAGTGCAATCAATCCCAAACTTCCAGACTGTCTAACATGGAAGGATGTGCACGTTCCCAGCCAGCACGGAATGGCAGAAGTGCCAACATCAGAATGCTTCTGTGCTTTGTTATCTCGAGGGGATTGTGAAATCCCACCTCTACATCTCATTGGCTTGAATTTCTGAAGGCTGATGAAAATCAATCTGTGTTATGTTTATAAATCTGGTGAAGAAAATGGATTATGAGAGCAAAACTTAAAAAAAAAAAACTTAAAATATTCCTCAAAAGGTAAAATGAGCCCTGCCATTCCCACTTCACTGGGGATGCTGCCAGTTCAAGCTGGGTAATTGGTCCATCGAGCTGTGTCAGAGAACAGCATTTCAGACCTGAATGGGGGAGGGAACTGTGCCATAACCTGCTCCCTAACCCCTCAGCACACATCTCTTTTGGAGCTATCATTCTAAAACATAAAAATATGCTTCCTAGAAAATTCATAGTGCTGCTAAGGCACAATCGAATTCAATCCTTGCTCTCAGCCACCCAAACCTGGAGAGAGAATGGAGGCCTGGAAATAACAGGATCACTGTAAAATATATCCTTTATACCTTATAACTAAAAATCCAACCATATGGATTTTTTAGAACCAGACCTTTCTTCTTGCAATACCACTGACAAAAGATTCAAAGTAACTTTTCTTGAACACTTTTTTTATGTCTCAGTCCCATTTTTTCCCCCTATAATCCCTTTGTATCTCTTACTAGCCCACACTGTGTCCCACATTTGGGGTATGACAGGTTAAAAGTCACACTATGTCACCTTCTGGCTTCAAACACTGGAATGTGATTCATTCTGTGCAGCCTCATATAAAAATCCTTCCCAAATGGGGGATGGGGAGAAGGTACTAGCAAAGTTCAGCTCCTGTGTGTGTTTGAGGCTGTTTAATTTGCACTAAAAAGCCCAGCAGATGTATGAAACACTGCCTGAGGTCTCATGTATACACTGATGTACCCAGACAGAAGCTTAAAACTGCAGGAAACGAGAGCAGGAACATGAAAAACTACAAAAGGTGGATGCAAATGCTATTTTCCTTGGTATATCTGTCTCCCTCACCATCTGTATTGACAGACTTTTATTTTTTTAGCACTTCCACACAAAAAGAAATTAGAAAAGAAATGATAATTGTAAATATTGAAGATGATGGCCATGTTGTTTCAAATCCCTTGCCCACTTGTTACAAGGTACTGCTGTGCATCTTGTGTCTTCCCTGTTAACGTTTCATGGAGAACTTCCATGAGCATACGTTTGTTCTTGTTCCCAACACTTTGTTCTGTCACTGTGACAGATGGCTTTACACTGAAGCATATGAAAATATTAAATTCCTTATCAACCTGTTGAAGTTTGTAATGCCTGTAAGTAATAACCATCTTGGCAGCTATTCTTTTAATACAGATATTACAGAAAGCTATTTAGTGCCTCCATATCAGTTTGCTATTTGTCACAGACTATTTTAAAATTACAGTTTTCTTTGAACTTGATTAATAGTAGCAGTGTTGCATTCAAAATAATGTAATTTCTAAGCAGAATATTATGGTTTACTATTTGTTTATCCAGAAGTTGAAAATTAATTTTAAAAATTACAGTTAAGACATAACAGGGGCTTGTGCTGTACCAAAAGGGGGAGGGTGCTGGGACTTGCTTCCCTGCTGTTCCTTCTCTGTCTAAGCACAGCAACTGATGGAGCACTGTCTGCAAGATTTGAACCAGTTCCCTGTAACACAATGTTCTATCCTGTGCCAAACGTGTTGTTGGCTCTAGTAACTAGATTACAAAAACCCAAAACACAGTGCAAAGAGGCTGTCCAGCGTGCTCATCCTCCTCACATTGAATCAACTTCAGTTTCAGTTGGTAAACTGAAATTCTCAAGAGAAGGACCACTGGTTAAGAACACATCCTTTTTATTTCTATTATTTCCTCAGCTGGAGGTATTTTTGGCAAGAGGTTGCTGGCTCCTATATTCACTGTGTAGAATACTACATAGGAAATAACACAACAGAGCCTCTCTGACCCCAAGGCACTCTTACACTTCTCAATTAGTAAAATAAAAAGTCTTAACTAATGTTGAGCTCTAATATGTTCTGTGTAATCAGCTTTTTATTAAAAAAAACTTTAATGTTATGTTAATAGGTGTGAAAGTCTGCACAGTCCTCAGATAAAGAAGTTGCTTTCTATTAACAAAGCAAAAATAGATTCCAAATGTCTGTATTTTAAATGCTAAAGGCAATATTACAGGAATAAGGGGAGCTGGGGTATGTACTATAGATGTTATAAGAGGTTATACAGAAGCAATCTTCAAACACATCAAGTCTATTATACCTGTCTTAATCATCGAGAGGATTACCCAGAACTCCCATAAATACAGAGCAAGGACTTTCTCAGAACTAAGTGGCCATCTCCAGCTGAGGGTCCCCAGCAAGCACAGTGTGAGAGAAGAGACACCCCAGAGGGGAGCTGCGAGCAGGGACTGAAGAGGTGCACACTCCTCACTGCAGTGTTCCTCAAAAAAGATCCAGGGTTTTATCAGAAACCTTGCAAAACTCCAGTATTTTCCAAACTCTGTTCCTAGGAAACACTTCTGATGTTGATTCACTGCCTCACCTCATGGAGAGTGACAGCAGCAGGAGGTCACATTCTGAACTTGGGTTAAAAACCCTTTTGGTAAGAACATGAGAGATTCGCCTCTAAATGGGAATTAAATTTGGTATTTGAGAAAGATTTTCTATCTTAGAAAAACACAGCACTGAGAACGAGTTCTGTCAGCTATAAATCAATTCTGTACAACATGGTTACATATATAGCTGCATTTTTCTGGCATTTGTTTCCCAAACCTTTCCTAAAAGCCTCCAGTAATAGAAATCCCATAATCTTCCTAACTCATCTGATTAAATATTAAGTATTCTCACGACCAGGAAGCCTTGCTAATGCCCAATCTAAACCTTCCTTTGTGTAATTTAGCCCACAGCTTCCCAACCTACTCACTGCAGCCATGGAGGAGAAGAACATGTCAATGCTGTTACATCCAATTACGTGTCAGAATTTGTTTCTTTAAGCAGAAATGCAGTCTTGTGTATGCAGGATTGAAAGATCAAATGAAACATCTGTTACTAACTCAAGTTGGACCCAGGCACTTTCTACAACATTCAGGAAAATGAAAAGGAAATTTCTCAGTGGGGAAAAAAAAGGACAATTCCTTTTACAATGCCAAAATGAAACATGTCAAAGCTGCAGTGCTGTCTGGCTCTTTTCTTCCATGTTTCAAGTTTTCTTAAAACATAGGTAAAATTTGGGAATTTGTTATAATAACTAAAAAGGATTGGTAGCTACCTAACTCTCCTCCCTTTATTCAGTGAAATAACAGTCTGAAAAAAACCTGCTTGGATCCAGTTAGAATTTTAGAGTCTTTGTGCTTCACAGAGACAAAGCTTTGGGGGAATAAATGTATACATCCTGCATGCCATTCCTAAAGATAATTCCCCATAAGAATCTCAGCTCCCTCATCCATCTTTCTCCTCTGTTATCTTAATGGGCAAAATGCCCTTGGCTCCTCCAGTGGTGCTAAAACCTGAAGGAAATAAGAGCAGCCCAAGCCAGCTCCCTCCTGAGAAGGCACAAGATAATCTACCTGAGTCATACACTTGGTGCATGATTAGTTGGAGTTTGTAACCTCCACTTCTCTTCTTCTACACCACAGCCAAAATCAAGCTGTGCACCAGCCAGTGACTCACACCCCATTATTTTATAATATTATTCATTTAGCTGCTAATTACATGAAAAAAAAAAAAAGGTTTACTACAAATTCATGGACTAGATTTGCATCATTTTCCATAGATGTGTTTCAAAACTGCAGAGGCTTTTTCCACCTTACCCCAGTTGTGCTTCCCTCTCAGTTCTGCGGGGCTGGAATGACCCACTGCTCCCAGCTGCTGTGTGGTAACCCAGGATCCTGGGTAGCACAGGCTGGAAGGAAGGAGCTTACCCAAGGACAGTCCTTCAGATCCTCCTGGATTCACCTCCCTGGAGGGCAGAGGGGCTGGAGTGCTCAGGCAGAGGCTGAAGCATCACCTCACAGCCTTTCCTTCACCCCACACTTCTCTTCTGAATCCTTGTCCTGCACTTCCTGTCACCCCACACTTGTCCTGTGAGGTTAAACTGACAGGATAAATGTACAGAGCAATAATTCAGAGAAATTCATCCAGAGAAAGGATGTGAACCGAGAGCAGGCAGAGCTAATCAAGTCTTGAATGTATCAGCAGAAGTTTATAACTTTTATCTTTTTATGAGACAGTTGATCACACACACATATCCACACTTCTATAAATTTGAGAGAGTAATAAAGCTTTCTAGCAGACTTTGGCAAAATAAAAAACCTCATAACCTCTGTTGCAAAAAAGCCCAATAGGCAGCTTAGAGATCTCGAGTCAGCTGTGAGAGTTACAGCCTCAAATGTCTGACATCTTACAATAATAATTTTATAATCCTGATTATAAATCATGGCCAATATTTGTCTTCCAAGGTAAACTAAAATGCAATGTTTTTATTTAAATGTAAAACATTCTAAAAGAATGGCTTAGATGCAAAATAAAGACTTCTAATCTAAATGATATCTAGGAAAGGTTGAAGCAAAATACAGAAATTAAAATGCCTGGGACAGAAACATCATGTCTGAATCAGAGCCTCTGTCAGAAAAGACTCACACAGGGAGCAGGGAAATCTTTTTTCCTTCAGGTTCCCTGAGAAGATGAAACACTGAGGTCATCTGCAGCATGGAAAATTTTTATTTGTCTAGCAAAAAAATATTTTTCAACCCAGTAAAGACTTCTTAGCACTGGAACAGGTGGTCTGAGGAGGGAAGGGACCTTCCCTTTCTGACAGTTTGAAGGATTAACAGGATGTCAATCACCAGTGAGACTTGACTCCTTGCAGGGAGCAGGGCTGGGCTCCATGACATGGAAAAATGTCCTCTGCATCACTGTTTTTAAAAATCCACAACAATATTTAGGACGAAGCCTTTAAAGTGACCAAAAAAAAAAAAAAGTACATGGGAAAAGATGAGACATTTTTATAATTTTCTTGCAAGCTGGGATAAAAGGATTTTTTTTCACATAAATGTCTCACTGTAACACCCAGATGAAGTTTTGTTCTTTGCTTGCTCAGTTACATGTGGGCAAAAATGAATGAAAGCACAACTGCCACAATGCCTCCCCTCTGCAGAGTGCCCTGCCCAGGCCTGGAATGCAATCATTAATTAGTGAAACACTCACTATTACTTAATTAGAAGAAATATTAATTCTATTATTAATACTTTTATTAATTAGAAGAAATACCAACATACAAACAGGCTTGAGCTTTATTTTTCATTGCCCAGTAGCTCATGGCTGCTGCAGGAAGAGCTCATAACAGTCTACAGCACTGCTGATGTTTGCTCTTTGCACTTATTCTTTTTTAAAAGTTTGTTTCTTTTACTTAGACCAAGACCTGACCAGTGCAGTTTCTCCTCCTGCAGGACATAAAGGATTGCACAGGAGCTCAGTTCCTGTAGTAATGTCTCAGGTTTTAGCTTTTATATGTTTCAGATTCTGTACTACTTTAGTGTGTGGGTCTGAGCTTCATATTAAGGGATTGTGAGCTCTCTTCACAGACAGGGAGACCAAATAATTCCTGCTCTAGCTGGGGACCAAGGACAAATGATCCAAATCTCAGGCCCAAGAGCACAAACAGCGTGGGCTGGAGAGAGAAAAACAAGCAGGATGGGAGTGCCTGGGCTAAAGCTGGAATGGGACAATGAACTGCAAGGTGCAAATGGAGCAGAGCTGATCCCAGTGAGAGCCCCCGGGAGCGCTCGTGCATTTTGGGACCATTTTGGTTCCTCTTGGCTGCAGCCCTGGCTGGGCTCTGGTGCTGCCCAAGGTGGATCCATGGAGGCCTCCTAATAAATCCCTGCTTTATTCTTTAGCTCTGTCCAGCCTCTGCTCTAGATCAGCCTTCACAGGGAATCAGTAGCTGCTGCCTGATATCAGCATCCCCCTGGACCCTCCTTTTAAAGCCTCATTTCATTGATAACTCTCAGGCTGTAACACTTTTCACAGCTGAGCTCTCCCCTGACCCCCAGGTTCCAGTTCTAAAGACCATCCTGAAATCCCTGCATTCAGGAGGGGTGCAGTCAGTGAGCCACAGCTACTACAGGGAGCTGCTAAAACCTTCTGCTCTCGAGATTAAAATTGGGCAAACAGAACTTCTGCTAAGATGTCACATGACTGTGCTCAATTTGATTTACCAGGCCTCATAAACACATAGAAACTTGTTTAAGAGACTGTGACATCTTGAAAATATAATTGGAAGTAAAGAAAATATAGTAAAATACCCAATGCCAATTCTTAATATTTCCCTTTAGTAAATTCCATCTTCCTGTTGTGTCTCAAAGAGTGAGCAAGGATAAGAAAACAGCTCAAGCTTTCAAATATGAAAGTCAAAATGAAATTAAGTTGCTTCCCACAGCCTCTCTGTTGGTACAAAGCTCAGTCTGCCACAATTGGATTTTTGATTCTGCTGGCACTGGGAAAGCCTCAGGACTGGAATGAAATGCCATTTGAAATCAGATCTGCTTCTGAGACGATTTTGCTCCCTGGCACAGCAGTGGTATCCAGCTTTTCCTGGTAACTGTGAAGATTAGTGCAGGATTACAGCCTCAAGTGGTGCTGGCTTAACCAGCAAGGTGGAAAACCAGGATATCCCACCACTGTTCATCATCCAGACCTCATCAACAAACACTTGTTTTGAAAATGGCTGAGGTATTCAAATGAAAGCATGAGATGATATTAACTTTCATTACTCTTGCAAAATATTCCAAGAAAAAAAACAAACAAATGGTTTGAGATTACTCTGTGTCACAGCCAAATACCAAACCTTCCCTCACAGGTGACAGCAGATCTATTCTGCTATAAAATGCATCTCTTGCTGTTGTACACACAGCCTGCTGCTATCACACATTGCAGCAGGTGACCTGCTGTCCTCAGGATTACAGCCACAAGGACACGTCCTGGCAGAAAGGCAGAGCAACTGGAGAAAGGTGAACATTTCATGCTGACATGGAAACATAAAATTCACATAAAACAGTCCAGGAGGGAGCCAGGACGCTCCAGCAGGGCCTGATCTAAATGTTGTGTTCTTAGAAGACTTGCTTCAGTTCTCCAAAGATGCTCAGGCTCACCTTAAATTCCCAAAATGATGCTGGTTTTGTTAAGAGCATCAGGTAATAGTGCAAGTTCCCAGTGCCTCGTGTGCCTCTCACTTGGTGTAAGAGGTTTTTACAGTTAAAGAAGCCATTAGAGTCAGGTTAATTAGCAGTCAGGAACAAGTCCTCATGTAAGCTACAACTCATTTATCTGGAAAAACGATCAAACATCATTCCTGGATTCCTATTAGTCATGGAATCAGAAAGGTCAACTTTAACAAGGAAAACATTTAAGTTAAAAAAGACATAAACACCTGTCCAGGGAGCAGCACAGCACAAGCAGAATAATTCACATTACAAAGTGTGGGAGGTTGTTCTCAGGATTTCCCATCAATCTCCACCATAGGAGCAGTGAACAGAAAATCTTTGCTGAAGTTTTGGGTTGGGTCATTAGTCATCAGTGCCATGATTTACATCTGCTTATGTCCCTCCCCTCCTCTTCCCAGCTAAATTTGCAGTAATTACCAGAGAGGAAATCTGCTTAAAATTTCTCAACATCAAATACATAAAAACAGAAGATTAAAAAATAACCAAAACCACAACAACAATGCAGATCCTCTGGTCTTCTATGTGAAAATGTTGGTGGGATTTCTAATCATCATTAGCAAAACTTTATATTTCATACATATTAAATATTGATTTTAAAAGCTTCTTTCAATAATTTCTAAATATTTAACCAGTGTGCTTTTAATTATCTCTACCAAAATGTAGGTAATTAATGAGTAGCTGCCAAACTCCAGGTATCCAAAACAGAGGAAAAGAACAGTGTTTCCTTCTCCTGAGAATAAAACTACTTAAATAAAAACTGTGGGTGCAAAAGTAATGCAAGAGGATTTTCAAGAACTTGTGGTGTATGGAGGTATACCTTGTTCTTGTCAACACCTGACACAAAGGAACATTTTGAAGTTTTTATGTCTCAAAAAAAAATACTGGAAGGATATTAAGTCCAGGCAGTAAAACCGGGCTCTTTGTCATGTTTAATTGCTCGGATTCATAACCTAGTTTTGCTGAATCTGGATGTTACTGCTGACTCAAGCAAGTTTCTCCATTTTAATAGAAAAAGTTTGCGTGTCTCCACTCCTGTGAGACGAAAGCAATTTTTGAAATATTCCTGACCATCAGTGAAATTTCTCTCTGCAGAAGCCTCACTGCTGTGCATGAAATCTGTAATTAACTACAGAACAAAAAAAAAAAAAAAAAAAAAAACCAAACCAAAAAGGTCTCTGATTGCAACCTGGTGAAGGAAGCCATCCTGTGCTTCATTCTCAAAGACAATGAAGGGAATCACAGCCTCTGCAATTTAGCACAGGTAAGAGCAATGGAAAGAGCAACAGGCATGGTGAGGACAAACAGTTTGCACTCAACTCCAATCCCACAAAGCAAACACGTCCCCCCACTGTTCAAACTGAAGTTCAGCTAAAGTAAAAGTAGTGAGTGCACAAAGCCACTCAAGACAGAGACTTTGCCACAATTCCTTAACATCTCCACTGGATACCTTACAAAGAAAATAAAAATAAAATAAAATGGAAAAGACTTATTCCTACAGACAAAGAACTCCATGGCTGACATGACAAATTTAGAAGGAAATGCCACCAGAAGAGAGTTTTGGCAGTGACACATTTATTTCTTTCCACTGTCTGCTATCTCACCCAAATGCAGTCCCACAGCATTTGGATTTTAAATGAAACGTATTTGTGATGCACCCTTTGAAAGGACAAGCCTGTGTTTCTCTTCCATCTGGTGACTGTGTACTTCTTGTGTTCCAAAAGGCATCCCTGGGCACAGCCAGCAGCTGGGGACCAGTGTATTCCTGAATTCCTGATCTCCTCTCAGCTCAGCTTAGGAGAACACATTCCCTTCCCCTGGAACACATTCCAAGTCAACAGGAATTAAAAGCAGATAACTCTGCTAAGCTGATTTTCACCTAGATTGAAATTTACCTATTTTTGGCAAAGTAATACTTTCAAAACTTTATCCTCAAATAAAGTTAACACATTTCAAAAGTTATGCTTAGTTCCTAGGAGATGCCATAAATTATGTCCCAATCTTGAAATATATATAAAACCCCCAAAACACTGAAAAACTCTCTGAAATAACTGAGGCCCTGTGAAGTCTTTGTTCCCATCTCTTAACTCTAGAAAGGTACAATCTTGTGACACAATCCTTCTAACAAAAACTCCAAAATCCCTATCACTGAAGTCAACTGAAAGCTTGACTTTAGTAGCTTGATTTTTATTAAGGAGTTAAAAAATACTCATTGCTTGCTTAAATTAAAATACAAAGTAAACTTCAGACAAGATATTTTCTATAGTGGAAATTTCCTATGTATTTTCCCCAGTTTACTTTTTCACAATTACCACCACAATAACTTAAAAACATGAGGTGACCACATTTCTCTCTCTTCTCCTCTTTAAGTTGATGCTTCAGTTACCACTTCTAACATACTTATCTTCATAAAATTAATTAAAAATTTAATAGCAATATTTTTCCTTACAAGAAGAAGAGCCCAAACATCCAATATTATTCTTGAGAACATTTCTCTAGACCTTTTCTAGCATTTCAAATACCACCAAGCTGACCACTCGAACAATCAATTTATTACTTGTTCCTGGAAAAGTTTTTTGGTGTATGAGCAAAACTCAGATCCTATGTGAAACTTCTACTACAAGAAGAATAAATTTGAACAATTCCATGATAATGATGCTACTGAAGTAAGTGGTTTGAAGTTGGAAAGACTGAAGGCAACACCTTGAAGTTGCTTCATCCATCCATTGCTAAGTTATTCTGATTTCAAATATTTATTTAAGTGGGCGTAGGCAAGAGTACAAAGCTCCAAATTTCTAAAACCATGCCTGGAAAGGGGTGCAATGAACTGTGCTGACACTCCTCGAGGTATCAGGGTGCTGGATGTGGACAGACACTGATTAAATGGAATTTCCTGCCCACAGCTTCCAGAGCAGGCAATGGCAATGGGAGCTATTGTGTGTTCACAGCATCTCAAAGCCAAAAAATGCACTGCTCTGGGAAGGAGAACTCCCAAAGGGATAATCAAACCCCTCCTAGATGCACAGGTTTAAAGGAAGTAAAGCTGATGACTGACAGACACTACTCAGGCACTCACAGAGAAGCTCCTGTGAAGGATAAAACCCCAAAGTCCACTTTTTTTTTTTTTTTCATTAAATGATTCAAATCAGAAAAACTAAAAATTCTCCACAGCACTACTGCTCCTGCTGCAGACAAGGGAACACTGTTCATTGAGTAGGAGTTTTGCTCACTCTTCAACCTTACTTGCATGTTCAAGAAACAGATCAACATCAGGAACATTAAATATCTAAGAAAAAAGCTGCAATGTATGGTTAAAATATCAAGACATTCAAACTTTTTACCTATTTGTTGCTTCATTTTAGAAATACACATGGAACCAATGTACTGCATGTAAACTGATTTTTCTAAATAATTCATAAGAAAAAATGCAAACTTTCTATGTAACACTTAGATAAATCCTAATTACTTCTGTGCTACGACCAAATTCCTTATCCCTACAGAAGTGACAAACACAAAGGCTGTTTCGGATCTTATTAAATTCCTCAGTATCCATCAAAATCAAGTACCTGAGGTGGAATTTAACGTACAGTCCTGGAAGCAATGTGATTTAATGGTGCCTGAACTGCAGAGCCCAGCATTCCACTACTGGCCTCTGCCAGAGTCTCCTCCGTGTGACAGCAAGTCTTTCAAAAATATTATATCCCTATTAGGAGTCTGGACAAGAGTCTTTTTTTATAAAAGCTAGAGAAAGCCACCTTCCCCACTCCCCTCAACATTTTTTGCACACTTTGAAGTGTGTGGGTTTTTTAGAGGAAGAATATTGCTAAAGTCATACAAAGTATTTAAATTACTTTGCAATTATATTCAGCTGGAAACCGATAGGCATTTTTAAATCCTAGTCTTTTATACCCTGTTCTTGCCTTTTTTCAATGTAAATACATAAAATGGATTATTAGCCAAAATTACCTGTGTGTTTAAATTGTATTTATTAACAAAATGCTGCTGCTGTTATATCCCATGCATTTTAACACGTACAGTAATAAAACCTCCAAATACTCACAAATTGTGTTTTCTAAGATCAGTATATTATGCTGGTGGCACACAGGGACCCTAAAGTTAAACAGGCACCCACGTTGGTCAGGAATCCTGTAACCTGCCTGCAATAATAATAACCAGGCAATAATGCACCTGACAAACCCCCTTCTAATGAGACTCCTGCTCCCTTTCATAGAAATGCTAATACATATTCCATCCACAGAAAGCCAAGCAGCTTTCTGAAGATGAAGTTCACATAAACTTCAGCCAAACCCGGAGGGAGGATGGATAATCCCTCCCGCACGTTGTTTTCTGTCGGCATCTCGCCGAGGAGCGCTCACATCCAGAGAAGCACGCTGGCGGCAGCACCGCTGAGTTTGTAGCGCACACACCCGGATCAGCCCCGGAGCATCCCCCGGCCCCGGGCCGGCACCCAGCCCAGCCCCGCCGCGCCGGCAGCCCGCATCCCTTCACCCGGCCGGCAGCAACAGACCCCCGCACCCCTCACCTGGCCCGCAGTTCCAAATCTCTTCAGCCGGTCAGCATCACGGCATCTTCTCACCTGACTGACATCCCGGCACTCCTCACCGGACCAACATCCCCGCACCCCTCACCTGGCCAGCAGCCCCCTCACCTGACCGACATCCCCCCCACCTGACCGGCACCCCCACACCCCTGACCTGGCCAGCAGCCCCCTCACCTGACCGACATCCCCCCCACCTGACCGGCACCCCCACACCCCTGACCTGGCCAGCAGCCCCCTCACCTGACCGACATCCCCCCCACCTGACCGGCACCCCCACACCCCTCACCTGGCCAGCAACCCCCTCACCTGACCGACATCCCCGCACCCCTCACCTGACCGGCATCCCCGCATCACTTACCTGGTCGGCATCCCCTCCACCTGGCCGGCACCCCCACATCCCTCACCTGGCCGGCACCCCCACATCCCTCACCTGGCCGGCACCCCCGCACCCCTCACCTGGCCGGCATCCCCCGCAGCCCTCACCTGGCCCGCTCAGGTGGGGAAGTCCCCGCCGCTGGCAGCCCGGCCCCAGCAGCCCCACATGCCGCGTGGCCCCGGCCCCTCCCGGCGGGCACAGCCGGGGCTGCGGGCGCTCCCCGGCGCAGGCACAGGATGGATCCCGCCCTCCCCCGGCCGAGATCGCTCCGGAGCTGCCGCTGCCTCACCTGAAGGGCATCTCCCACGCCTGCGAGCAGCTGCCAGGGTTTCATGGTCGGCGGCGATGCCGGGAGGAGCCGGGCGGCCCCGGGCGGCCCTGCAGCCCCTGGAGCATCCACCGCAGCCCGGCGGGCACGGCCAGCCCCGGCCGCCGCGTCCCTGTGCCCGTCCGTGCCCCGCGGAGCTCCGGGCGCGGCAGGGAAGCGCTGCCGGTGGCTCCCGCTACACCGGCATTATTCACGATGCCGTGGGACGGTACTTATGACTTTCCATCTGCAGCGCTCCAGGTGCTGCCGAGAGAGGCGAGAGCCCTCGGCTGCCTGTGCCTTCCCCTGCCGGGCTCGGCAGTGCAGGCGCTCGGCGGAGCCGTTTTGTTTTATTTGGAGATAAGAGCAGCTCCACGCCGGCTTAGCTAAAAACCACAGCCTTGTGGGAAAGGAAGGTGGGCACGGGAGAGCAGATTGCACTCAATAATTCATCTGTGGAGTGCCTTAATGGATGGGCTAAATATTAGCTGCTTATTAAAATATTAGACGTGGTGCTAAAGTTTGCAGGGGTTCACTACTAAGATCAATCATATATACGAAATGGTTAGCGTTTGGATGAAATGATGATTAATCTCTTGCGAAATTCTGAATTCCTTTTAGAATAATATCGCAGACAATGTCATTTTTAAGACAAAGACTGGCTGGAACTGAAACAAAACCCGAAATTCTTGCACAAGAGATGGCAGCAATCAACCCATTTGCGAAGAAAAAAAAAGTTTCAGATAAACACTAAAAGCTGATCCCTTTCACTACACAAAAGCATTGCTTTTGCCCTATCAAAGAAGCTGCTATTTCAAAGTACATCTATTTATGCAACTGATGTTACAATCTGCAAACAACCACTTGTACTCTATTGAAAAATTCTCAAGATGCTGCTCAGAGGACTTTTCTAATTCTGTAAAATGAGTTTTCATACCACACATTCACTATTTCTCAAAAAAAAAAACCCAGAAGTTTATTAAAACATCTTTCAATGTTTATCATTATTCTGCAATCAAAATCGAGAACAGTCTGATCTCTTGGAAAATAACTTGATATCAGTCATTTCCTTTTTCTAAATACAAATACTTTCTGGCAGAGTAGGAGAGACAAAGTTTAGTTATGTTCTGTGAAAACATATAGAAAGTAATATTAAATTCAGGCTGTAATTTCATAGTGTTTTCCTTGTTTGGAAGTTTTTATTGTAGCCATTCTCAACTTATTAAACTTTCTACCTAGACAGACTATGGGACCATCAAGGCACCTTAATCAAAATAAAGTGTATAATTTCAAAAGAGAATGTTGCAAGGGTTGGCCTGACCACTGGGCTTAATAGCCAGAACATCTCAGAGCTCACACTGCCTCACCGTGTGGCCTTGACCACATTATTCATCACTTCAGTTTTCCCACTTGTAAAATTAGAATAACATGACTTCCAGCGTCTCCCATCTCTGACTTCTCAGGACGGCTCGAAGGATTAATGACCCTACAGTGCTCTGAGATTGAATAAACACTAACTGCTAAGGCAGAGCTAATATGTTTCAGAACATTAAAGAACTGAAATGTTAGAAATTCCAATTAAATCACCCTGTGTGTCTAAACATGGGTGAAGTAAAATACAGGGATTACTAAAATACCATCTTCTACCACTTACAATCAACAAAATACTATGGGTTGGCTTATTAGTTCTGTTATTTAAATCTGACTTTTACCATATATTCCTAGCATTAAGCTCAGTTCCATTAAAAATGCCACCAGCAGCAATTAGCACTGCTAATTTACAAAACCAGGCTGTCCAGAGCAAGGCCATTTAGAGTCAAAGCAGTCAGAAAACATCTCCATTACCTCTGGCCTGTTGTTTTGAGCCTTTGCAGCACGTATGGGCCTTCAATCACAGGACCTGCAATTCTTGCACATGCTACATGTGGTTCTCAGTGCCGTTCTTCAGAGATCCCCATGGTTTATTCAAGTAATGAAAAAGAGTTTGAACCAACTATCTCATTAGCAAAAAAAAAAAAAAAAAAAACAAACTAAGAGGGGCAGGGGGCAGCACTGGCAAGGCATACACTGCTGCAGAAAGAGCTGCAAGGATCAAAATAATGGTCTGAATTCCTATGCCCAACTTAAAAAAAATCATTGCAAATTTATGTTTCAGTCTATAGAAATAGTAATCTTGAATAAAAATCCATGTACATTACACATTCCTTTTCAGCACTCTCTCTCAGGGGTGGGTAACCACGGTTCTTCCATGTCCCAGCTGAACTGGAGAGGAAATGTCTGAAATCTCTCATGGTGGTTCTTCCACCTCCCAGCTGAACTAGAGAGGAAATGTCTGAAATCTCTCATGGCCCAATGATGCCAGGGTTGAAATGTCTGAAATCTCTCATGGCCCAATGATGCCAGGGTTGTCCTTGAGTCACAGCAGGGGGGTTGCAGAAGCTCAGCTGGGATGCCCTTGTTTGACAGCAGGGATACTCCAGCAGCTGTGGGTGAGCCAGACCCACTGGAGCCACACCCTGATCCAAAGTGCCCTGTGGGATGAGCAAAAGCTGAGTGGGACTCACAGCAGGGCCTTGCTGTGGTTCAGCTGCTGGGGATCCTCACCGTGACCTTCTCACACACGCATTTCCTGCCATGGGCAAGGCACCTCCTGAACCTCTGTCCTTCCCATTACACTTGCAGGGACAAACCTTACATAACTGAACTGTTACTGTGATGGCAGCAGCTGTTGAGGTTTCAATAATTCCAGATTTATATCTCTTTTGCTGGAAATCTTCAAGTAAGTATTTTCAATGTACTTACTGAATACTACAGATGAGTACCACCACATTATGTCTCATGGCACATCAAAAGTTCTAAATTAATTTAGTTGTTTGCCATCCCTTACATCTTTTTCTCCTTAAAAAAGGGAGTGTTTTTCTTCTGAATTTTCCAACTGACAAAGAAAATTACAGAGAAGCCAACCAAAGCAACTAACTGTAAAATATGTGCCTTTTAGTGAATGGTGCAGCTGGAGTTTTTTTTTAAACTGATGCAAAGGTGCAGGTGTCATCCTAGAAAGCTTCCAGCTCAAAGTCTTCAGTGGGTAACTGATGTAGGCATAATTTCCTGAATTAAGTTTCTGTGCTGTGGGAACTATAAAAAACCAACATAACCGCTGAAAGAAAGTGAACACTGGAAAATGCAAAAGTAGCATCTTGAGCAGAAGGTAATTCTGCACCTGCCCAGTTTGTAAAGTGCTTTTACTACAGTTAAACAGGGCAGTGAAATGTGGTTTAATCTTTAATGCACATCCATGTCCAACACACGGGGGCTCTCCATGCCTGATGGATTCCTGCTGGAATGGTTTCTTCCTACGTGCCATCTAATGAGCAGCACCACACAAGGGAAGCTAATGAAGCATATTCAGATGGAAAAGTATCGTGTGATTTATCACCAACGTGTTGCAGTTTTATTTCAAAAGGTTTTGTGGTTTCCATGTGCAACTTTAAGCCAAACAACCAATGTGTTAAAAAATCCAACATCCATCAGATGCTGCAAACCCAACAGTGCAACTGGAGCTCAAGGAAATCTACATCTGAGAATGCGTGATGTTAAATCATGCTAAATAGTATCCTTCAGAGGGAATCAAAATGATAAAGATTTTAAACCTGAACTATCAAAAGAAATACAATCAGCAAACAAGTTTTTTTCTCTACCAAGCAGAATTTTCAAATGTTCTCCAGGGGTTGGATACTGAAAGCATCCACAACACTGCTAAGAGCACAGGGAAACTAATCACAAAAGTACACAAAAATAATTGGGTTTAACATTGGAGCTATGTAAGAGATGTTCCAGAAAAGCAGTGACACAAAATACTAGGTGTTTTCAGAAATAATTTTTCTGTCTATTCAAAATGTCAGTGCTTTTCTTTAGCCAATTGCTCACAAGTAGCCTCCATAAAGAATTTGTAAATGTGATTATACTGATCTGAATTGCTTCATTTTGCATTTGGAGCTGGGGTTGCCTTTTCCCAAGGTGTATTTGCTCCTGATGTCACCAATCTCTCTGGAAGGTTCTAGTTCTGCTTCTGCCATTTATGCAATTAGAGCAGTTTACAAATGAAATAACTTAAACATTGCAAGTGTCCAAAGGTACTTTCACACTCTTACTGCAATGCTAAATGCAAAAGTTTGCAGCATATTAAATGAAAATCTTATTTTCTATATTTTGTCCAAAAAGTCATACCTAATTTCATTCAGAAACAAGAAATCAAGCACCATCAATAAAATAGTAGAGGAACATCATTTTGATGCAACTAAACTAGTACTGCTCTAATAAATGTTACTTCCAACATTGCCAGAAAAAAAGTGTCCTGCATAAATGCTATGAAAACTGCTATAAAAATAATCAGTCATGCCTGTATTTACCCCCCTGTAAAGAGCAAAAATGCATATTCCACAGGATAGGGATTTTTTGCACAGCCACTGCTGCTTAGGAGGTCAAGTTCAAAAAATAACTACGTATCCAAAGCCCTAAAATAAAGCAAAGTTTCTGAAGAAGCATCAAATCAAGGAAAAAAATCTGTATTTTTGTCAAGTGTAAGGAAGGCACCAGACACCATTTACCAGCAGCATTCGCTTTCAAGACTGTTGACTCTTTTCTTGAGCTTGTTGCAAAGTTTAATGTGAAACATAAGGTAACAACACATCTACCAACATGAAGAAGAAACAGGTCTCTGAAAAGTCTTCAAGCAAAAGAATTCCTTCTGTGCTTATACATATTCACAGCCCTGTTGAAATGCTAAAGTAGTCCCTGGAATTTGCATTCCTAAAGCAGACAGCATTTCCACAGGAACAAGGATTACAAGTTAAGGCTGCAACATGAACTTTAATATCTCACTATATATATCCTTCAGAGGTAATCTGGACCTGCATTTAGGCGTTTTTCCAAACAAATTATATTTTTTTTTGCTTAGTAATTAGGAAACACAACTTTTTACTATGCTGTGAATTCAAAATGTCTTCCAATTCCACAATATTTTTTTCCTTCCCACAGTATTAATGCAAATTGTTTCCTCAATAAAACTGCAAAAGGTTAATTTGTCTACAGAGCCCCATGACCAGGAAAACACAGATGTGACAGTGCTCACCCCAGCAGCGTGAGGAAATGTCAAAACACAATGGAAAATACCTAAAAAACCTGGAAGCGCTTCTCCTTGGAGATCAAATCATGCAAGGTAACACCTCCAAATGATAAAGTGCAGCCTATGGCACAGAGCAGGGCCCTGAGTGCTGCTCAGAACACCAGATAAATTCAATATAAACCATTGCCCAGCCCCAGGACCACAGCTGGAAGGCACTGAGGGAGCACCAAGGCTCCCCCTGCCATCCCTAGAGGCACAGAGCCCCAGAGGAGTCGGAATTGAGACTTTTCACTCTGCCTTTGCCCCCTCGGTAAAGCAGAGCGAGCACAACCCCCGTGAGTCTGACACGTGCCTGCTCCTACCCGCAGTGATCTGAGCAAAGGAAAGAGAATGGCAGAGTTTAGAGATTTCTAGAAGATTTTTGGCCCAGAAAGTTGGCAAATAAATACTCCTGGGCAGCTCTGTGAGATGGATGGAGGTAGAATTCTGTTGAGCAAATGGGTAACTGCCTATCTTTCATTCTTCCTTAATGACAAATCTTTATTTTGCAGCTAAATTTATTTTTACTCCACCTATTTTCCTTTGCAGTTGCTCTCCGGATTGCAGAACACACCAATGAGACTTTTGTCACTAGCTTTAGAGGCATGATGTTTACTTCCTACTAAAATGACTGCAAAGATTTAAATATCTTCATAAATACAGGATATAAAGCAGCATAGGGATTGTTATTTGAGATAATTTAAACATAATTTCATCACTCAATATAACACAGTGACACAAATGCCACCACTTTCTGCACTATCAGGTAGAAGGCAGAGGTTGGGACCACCTCCAGCTCAGTTCTTGGGGACCTTCTCTCCTTTAAAGTCCTGCTGGCACAGAGAATGTCACAGCTTGTGGATGCAAGCAGCCTCTTGCTCCTGCTCATCTGTGGCACAACACAGTTGACTAATTAATTTTTTAAAGTATTCAAGATGTGACACATACATGGGATTGAATACAGATTAGCATTACAATAATCACAGAGCTTTTGTAGCCTCGAATTTGTCTTCTTGCATCGAAGTTCCCTTTAATGTGCAAATGAACGATGCCACTACGTATCTGGAAATAAACAGGCTCATTGTGATCTCATTGTGACCATGGCTGGTCACAAACACAGCATTCTGGGTTATATTAACAGGCTGGCAGAGCAATAAAAGATCCATGCCCAGCTGCCTGGTGCCACATCCTGATACATCCCACCAGTGGTGTCCTGGAGTGGTGTTAGGAAAATCTCCTTCCTCCTAAATGTTTCTGGATTTAAGTTGTTCTCACAACTTGCAAAAGTTTTTTCGGCCTAGTTGTAAAGACAGGATATATATGCCAAGCTGAGTCAAAAGACAGCAAAAGGGACGTGAAATTGTCTCAAAACTTCAAAGCCAGCAAAAGCTGAGAGAGAGGTTCAGAGGAGAGATGGCCCACGCAGCAAAATGCAAAGGGAATGGGGAAACAGGGAAGTGAGCTGGCTGGAGCGCTCAAAGCCCTGACCATAACTCTTAAGTAAAGGGGAACGAAATGATTTTTTTTTTTAATTTAATTTTTTTACCTTTCAATTTTTGACATTAGCTAAATCAATGAGTCTGAAGTCACCTCACACACATCACAAGCTCCACTTCACGCACAACAAAAGGACCAGCATGTCCTTAGGAGGAAATCCTTTACAGAAATCCTTTACTGACCGTGGGCAGGCCCTGGCACAGGGTGCCCAGAGCAGCTGTGGCTGCCCTTGGACCCATGGAAGTGTCCAAGGCCAGGCTGGACAGGGCTTGGAGCAGCCTGGGACAGTGGAAGGTGTCCCTGCCATGGCAGGGGGTGGAACAGGATGGGCTTGAAGGTCCCTTCCAACCCAAACCATTCTGGGATTCATGTGCTTGGCAAAAAGGGCTGCTCCTGGTAGCTGTTGGTAAACAAGCACATTCCCAACAGGATCCTCAGTGCCAGGGCAGTTAATTACAGGCTTTGCTTTATAGTGAGATGCAAACCACAGCTCAGAAATAGATGGTCCTTTAAAAGGATTTAGGGAGACCAACGCTAAGTTTGTCATCCATCAAGGAATGCACACAGGATAATTTATATCAACATCCACGTAAAATGTTTCCAAGAATAATGAGTTCACAATATTTTAAAAACAACTTTCACACGTTTTTCTGACCAAATGTTGTGGACTCGTGGTGTTAATTTTAGCAGTTTCAATTGGATTTGGTACGGTTGGAAATGCAAGGGGAAATCTGCAGTAATCAGGATGTGACACTCATTAACACTTTCACAAAATACCCACTGGATTTGCATAAACTCTGTAAAGATTCATTGGTGAATCTTTAATATGAGATTTCCCTTGGTTTTACTCCACATTCAGGTCCATTTGCCCTCCCTCTCTCCTCTCCCCTGCCAGCGAGAACTGCTGTAAACAGTTCATAACAAAGCATAATAAAATGGACTGAAAAATGAAAATATACTTGTTATTACCCAAAAGCCTATATAATTGCATATATAATTTCATAAACTGCAAATATTTTTAAGAAATTCTTCTGTAAGGGAGAGAAATACTAATTGGATACAATGGCTTGACAGAGTGGCACTCCAAGTCACTTAATAAATCTGGAGATGCACAGGCAAGTTCTTTAATGACCTGTGTAAAACCCATCCATGGCCCAGCTTGCAGACAGCACAGGATTTGCATGCAAAATAGCAGGAAAAGAGTCTAGAAAATGGATAAACCACTAAGGCAGCAGAAGTTTTCTGGTCTTGACTCAAAAATTTTAAGCAAATGCTACTATGAAGGGAGACAATTCTTGCTACTCCCAATATTGTAAATGTGGGAATACATTAAAATACAGAAAAAATAAACCTGGGTCATTTAAGTCTTCTTTGAGAAAGACACCCTTCTCAAGAGGCAGTATTTGCCATGAGTTTTTAGCTGCACTACCCAGGACCTGTTGGACTACACTGACCACATCAACGTGGGTTATTACAGCAGACAGTCCAATATGTAATGGGAAGGTCACAATGGAAAAAAAATTATCTTCTCTTTTGAACTATTAAAAAAAAAGCATTACCAGGTTTAAAAATTCTCATGGAAGTTCATTTTGCTGCTAAAAATGCTTTTTTGGTTACTTTTGGTTCTAAATAGAAATCTTTTACAAGAATGGTTACGAGTTCAGCATTAATAAGATAAGTTTAAGTAAATTTAGGATAAGATTCAGAATAAAATTTTCAATTCCATTCAATTCTTCTCCCTGTCCTAAATTCCTGCATAGAGCCATAAATGACATTTAATTTCTGGTGTGCTATACTCCAACCCAACCGTTTCTGTTAGAACCTAAGCTTTGAAATGATTTGAACTATGTACCTGCACAGAACAGCTCCACCAGACAATAGATTATTTCACTTGCTTGCATTTTGAGCAAATTTATTGACTGAGAGTCTCATTTCATTGCCCCTACTCAACACATCATTATCTCTGATATCCCACAAGCACATGAAAGAATTTTCTAAAGGAAAATACAACCCAAGTGTGAGGGCCAGGATACATTCCTGTATTTTATTTCTGGTTAAACTCTCAGGCTCAGATCACCTTTATGTCTTGTTCACTACTGAGTAATGGAAGCAGGCTGGGGAGAAAAATGAATATAAATGGTTTTATTTGTCTTGTGGAATCTTTTTAAAGACAAATTAGAACATCAGAACTTGGAGATTTTTTTTCTCCTTCTGAACAACTGTGAATTGTGCTGAGGTCACTTGAAGTGTAAATACTCTGTGCACTTTTCATTTGGGTTTTCATTTTAAAACAAGTAATCTCAAAGTGGAACAAATTTTTTTGTTACGGTTTGGTAAGCAGAATTCTCATTCCAATGCTTTAATGCTCCCAAAGCACAACTGATCACAAAGCAACAGCAGATCATGGTAAGTAAAAACTCAGAAATTTTTCTCTAACTCAGAATTACCCATTTCCAAGGCTTACCCCTCACAAGACTAATTTGTACCCATCGAAAAGCACAAAACTTGTGAGATAATTTCAACGGTCACAATAGCAACAACATCCTCTGTGCCATTCCTCAAAGAATTCTCCTTGTTGGATGCACAGTGGACTGCCAAAGCAGCAAAGCACTCTGGCATTCCCTGGTTTAGGACTGCAAGGGCTCCACCCCAAACTGTAGAGCAAGAAAACGAATAAATCAAAAAATAAATGAATCAAAAAGGCATTACAGGCTTTCAGAGTGTGAACTTCCTGACCCTGTGACTGAAGTCCTGGTTATTATTGGACAACCACTGGGAAAATAAGCTGTTAGAAAATAAGAAGTCTTTACTTTTATTTCACTAATTCAAATGGCACCATAATGACTCCTTTGAACACCATTTCTCAAAGCTGTCATATATTGTTCATGAGAGGCAAGGAAAACAAGTTCATCAGATACTTCCCTTCTCATTTCTCTGTATCAATGGCAGGAATCTCAAAACACATGCCACACTGTCCCTCCCAAGAGAGTGAAGTAAAACTTAGATGGACAGCCCCTTTCTGCCTTGCATGGGATCATAGGGTGAGAAACAAATTTCAGGATGGAAAACCAGGAAAAGGAAGAGGACACTGTGTGTACTCTGCTGCCTCATAACTCCCTGTGCCTGGGTACAGTGGACATTTTTGGTGGCTCAAAGGGATGGGGTACACAGACACTCAGGAATAACTGAAGTATGGATAAAATACATTTCTATGACTATAAGGTGATTTTTTTTTTTTTTTTTTTTGGCACTCATACCTGGCTGCCTGCAGCAATTCCATCTAGACAGAACTTGGAAACTGGGCACCAGAAATGTGGCCCTGAGGAATCTGTATCAGCAAGAATTTCTTAAAATGCAGGCAGTATGGGCAAACAGAGCAGATATTTTGAGGGCTGACAGACTCTCCTGGACACGGAGCTGGCCCAGCTGGAACGAGGCTGGGCAGATGTGTTTGGGCAGCAGCTGGAGCTCGGAGCTCAGCCAGCTGCCAGCATCCTCCCAGGACTGATGCTGGGGCACGCAGAGGTGTGGCTGTGGCAGAGATGCAAACTCAGCTTTCTCAGGGACAAGCTGGGCCACTGAGGCCACGAGCCCTGCTGCCCACTCTCAGGGGCAGAAAATGAAAGCTCATTTTTTGCACATTGAGAGCTCTTCAGCCTGATACTGGAATACAGACACAGCACAGCACATGACACTAAAGGAAACTCGAGACTCCAAATGAGCAAACACGGAATTCCACTTTCACCGTATTTTCCCCACATCCCTGCTCCAGGCAGCAGTTTCCACTGAACATGCTTTTCCAGAGAGATCAGGCTTCTTTTTGAAAGCACACAAAAAGTCAGGACTGCTATTCCATTCCAGTATCAGTGGGTTTCCCCTCCTGATTTTAGAATTAATGCTCGTACCAAACGCCACCACTGCTAGAGGTTCATAGAATTTCACAGCCTTTGCTCCTTCTCTTCTCTTTAGGAAAACCCTCAATGCTCCCAATTCAGAAGATAAACTAAAAGGCTGTAAAACACTATTAAGTGTTAATTTTACCTGGGAAACAAAATGGCATTCATACTCTGAACAGCACATAAGGGAAAGAACGAAAATTCAGGACACGAGTCAGGGCAACATATTCCACATTGACATCAACTGAAAAAATATTAATTTGTGGATATAAAATTTTGAATGAAAATTACAGTAATAATAAAACTGCAAGTCAACTTTTTACTGCATTGCAATAAAATATCACTCAAAGCTTCAGCATGTCATGTCTCATTCTAGTGGAAAGTTCAAAAGAAAAACAAAAAGATTTAGGAGGTTATAATTCTAGACATATATATTTGTGATATATCTACATTTTTATTTTTCTATGTATAAAAATCACAGAAATGTTCTCAAACTAATGCATTTGCTGAGACTTTTAAAAGAAATACAGTTCACCATTATTCCATCAATGAGACAGAGAACCCAAGAAAAACAAGTGATCCAAATTAGCCCCCAAGCCCAAGTGATGCTGCACTGAATAAACATTTATATATATTTTTATACACATATATTTAATATCCTTAACAGACAAGCAAGTACAGCACAACCTGATTGTGATTATTTGGAAAACAGAAAAGCACCAGAGATGTTTTTTGAATTGCAATGCCAGGTACAATGGTCAGGAATATTTTGTAGAGGAGTTGTTTAGCTCAGTTGTTGACAACAGGCTGGAAGGCTCTGACTGCCAGGGCTTGGACAATAAAGTGCCATCACCTTTTAATAAAATGTGAAAAGTAAGGTTTAATTTACAACAGAAAAGAAAATTTCCTGCATTCTTGTGAATTCTCACATATCATTAAGTCTTTTTTGTGCTATTCTAAGAGCTGTGGGGTTTGGGTGATTTCACTAATTGAACTCAGAGTAGGGTGATTTCTGGAGCACCGCTTAAAGATTCTCCTATTTTTATTGACTTCCACACCTAGAGACGTGAGTGAGCATCACATCACCTCTGCTCTGGCAGTTTTATTATTTCATGCCAACCTCACACAGCGACTTCAGCTGCTCCTCATGACACAAATGCCTTCCAAGTGTCACACCTACTCTGCAGATTTCCCAACACAGCCCTTCTAAGATTTTCAAATGGCTGCTCCATCTACATCCTTAGAACATACTAATATTTCAAGAGAATAAAATATTCCTTATTTGTTTACGTTTTTATAACTACACATCACCCCAAGCAAATCAACTGTGTTTTCTAACCTGCGGAGTTGTGCAGCATTTGTTGAAATTGTAGAATTCATACTGTTATTACAAGAGCATGGGACAACAAATGTAAAATTAAAACTCATCATTACCTTGAAATCTGGCATGAAATCTGAAACTAAATTAATTCTTATCTAAATGCCAAAACCAAGGAGAAGAAAAACACCACCAAAGGGAAAACCCATTCCTAGATTCTCGTTCCTATTTCCTATTCAATTTGTTTGCATATTTGCAAACAGAAGACTGAAAAAAGGTACCTGAACAGCCACAGCTGAATCACCTGGAACAGTGAGAGGCTGGCACGTGGATGAAGGGAAACATCTTTGCATCAAGACTTTGAAAATAGTCTAAATCTACTCCAAATCCAGACTTGGAGAGCTGTTGAGAATACACCAAGATTTAATTCTCTGGATGAATCTTACACCATATACTGATAAAGACCAACAAAATTGCACAAAATGGGATAATTTTTACCATATCCAAGGAGATATGAAATCACTTGCCTGGGCACAACTCAGTAACCACTGAACTACTCCCCATGCACCTGCACACAGAGGCAGAAGTGCAGACAGCTGCAATTGCAAGCAGATTTTAGGAATTCTGTGAAAACAGAAATCCATTGAAACATGAGGAAAAGTCTGCACAGCTTTTCAGTGCTGAACTTGACAACAGAAGTTCAATGAAGAATCAAACCAAATTATTTTTCTTGCAAAATGGGACAGGATGTCATGTGATTCAAATCTGCTGCTCCAATGATTTGGTCATTAGAACAGTGATTCACCATTCCAGGCATTTTATACACAGTTCTGGGCCCACAGCAAAGAAGCCAATCTGCCATGTAGAACATCAGAAATCAAGTTTTCCCAGGAAGGACATTTTTATTTCTGCCAATTCTAGTACATAAATCTTCAAACAATAATAAGCTCAATAAATTTACTGCAGCTGGAAATGACTCAGATAAGCAGAAATGGCAGGCCTTCAATGCAGAATGACTGACAGGCCAAGGAGAGGCCAATTGGAATGCCAGCCTAAGTCACAGTGTAAATCACCACTGAACTATCTGAGAACTCTGCAGGATGCCACCAGAGATGGTTGTTGGGCTGGAAAGAATAATGTTGGAAAATAATTGCCTGAGCACTGAGGAACACAGACTGGAGAGCAAAGATTTGAACAGACTAAAGGAAACAAGACTGGAGACAGGAAGGCCAAATGCAAACTCACTGACTGATCCAGGAAAGATCCTTCTGATCCTTCTTAGCACCAGAAGCACAGGTCAGGAGCAGGCAAACACTGCTCCTGGTTCTGGAAGCCCAGAATTTGAGGGGTAAGGCGTGCCTCAAACACTGACAGCTGGGTGCCTGAGGGGCCAGCCAAGGGTTGTTGGCAAGAACAAGATGTGGAGTAAGCTCATCTCCCATGATCTGAGGTAGGCTGTCAAATAAAGCCCTCTTGCTGCCTGCTCACTGAAAATCAGTCTTTAAAAAAAGCTTCTAGAGAATGTGGACTCCCTAACTATATCAGAAATGAAATATGTGCAGTAAAACCTGTGAGTGTTCCCTGCAGACACAGCCCTGCACTTCAGCAGAGCCCTTCTGCTGAAGGTCTTTCCGTTAAGTGAAATATAAATTGGTAACTGTTGTTGATACTAATTTCTTAGACACTTATAACTAAATTATCCACTAGAGAGCACAGCAACATTTTCAAACACATTCTGCTTATGCCTGCAAGTGCCAAGCGAGGTCCTTGTGGCACTCAAAGTCACTCTCTACACAAGAAATATGCTAAACAATCTGCCATGCACAGCAGAGATAAGGAGTGGACTCAATACAAGGCTTGAACGAGAAAAGGTCAACAGACCATGAACTTTTAATGAACAAATTTCAGCTGCTCCCAGCCTGGTGTGCAGTTCTTGGACATTACTGATGAAATAACTTCTTCTGCATTATACACTTTTGTGTATAAATATATAACAACATACAACAGAAAGAGAAAATACATTCCTCCTTCCTGCAGGAGAAAGCTTGAGCAGCACAGCTCATCAGCATTCTGGGCAAGAGCTGCTCTGCTTCCTGGTCTCCAATATATTCTGGTGATGTCATGACATTTTTACTTTCCATTAAAGAAAACCTTTCATCATTTACTATTTCCCGTTTTAATGAGCATCCTGAAAATTCATCTATTGTTTAAAAACATAAATAAAATATTCTTCAGTTTTGCTGTATTTTACAGTTGCTGAGAACAAAAAGAACATCATCCATATGAAGTACTCTGGAATTTCTGCTTTAAAATATTGTTTAAAACTGCATGTATTCCCATCAATACATTGACAAGGGTGTCCACAGCATGCAGAAATCTGAATTGCACATCTCGGAGCCACGGGGAGACAAATTAACTCTATCAGAGATCTTTACTAAATATGTTTTTCTTCCTTTTCCCACAAACCATTTGAGTCAATCATTGCTGTAAAAAGATTAATAGCACAGGGCATCTTGTATTCCCAGAAAAACATAGAACTTGGCATATCTAGTCAAATATGTTCAGAAGAGGATAGATTCAGACACAGAAAAAAAAGTTATTGAAAGTATTTAAGGCTGAAATAAGCCACATGTAAGAGAAATCTTGTCCTAAACAGCATAACTTACAGCTTTATAATCTGGAGAAGAGGGAGTTTATAGCCATTTCTCATTTTTGTTGACACCTCCATGAATAGAAATGAAATTAGAAAGCTGACAAGTACTAGAGAATGCAAAGAGAAGTGCTAGGAAAACATTCACTGTCCATGGGAGTTGTAAGCAGCACAGTCAGCTGGGAGGATGGTAAATCACTTGACAACCATTACTGCAAACAGAGGAACAAATAGCAAGGTGGAGAAAATCCAGATCAGCACAAAGGGATGAACACAACCCACAGCAAAAGTGTAAAGGCTACAACTTGTCAGGGTGTTAAAATATTGTATAATACAGATTATTTAAGTGCTAAATGCAAAATATTCATAGAACCATAGAATGGCTTGGGTCAAAAGGGACCTTAAAACTCATCTTGTTCCACCCCTGCCATTCCACCATCCCAGGCTGCTCCAAGCCCTGTCCAGCCTGGCCTTGGGCACTGCCAGGGATCCAGGGGCAGCCACAGCTGCTCTGGCACCCTGTGCCAGGGCCTCACCACTCTCCCAGGGAACAATTCCTTCCCAATTTCCAATTTAAACCTCCTTCAGTTTAAGGCCAGTCCCCTTTGTCCCATCAGTACATGTCCCCATGAAAAGTCCCTGTCCAAACACTCAGTGCTATTTCTTTGGGGTCACTCTAATCCACTTCTCATTTTCTTCAATCCTATCAGTTTAAAATCATTGTAGTTCTCAAAATAGGTATTGTTTCATGTTTATACAGTTGAGGAAAAGCAAACAAACAAACCACCAAAAAACCCCACATAAAAATAGAAGAAATATGAATTATCAGGTTTTCTCACTGTAATCCACAGTTATGGATAACTCCTGGCACAAGTGGGTTAACCAGTTTAGCAAATCCTCCTCGACACTGAGAAATATATTTTCATATTGATAGACCTGATCTCCTCTTTCTGTCTTTCCAATCACACTGATGGGGTCTAAGTCAGACTGGGAGGGTGCAGGGGTGGTATTAACTGGCAACACCCTGCAAAATAAGGCCAGAAAGCAGCAGCCAGATCCTAGCTGGAGAGCAGGTTTGTGATACAGGCAGAATCTGTGTCTGCGTCATCAAAAAAAGTAAAGCCCTTTCTGATGATTTCCAGCCCACAGTAAAACAGTTCTCTGCAGCATAAAGTGTCCAGGTCTTGGGAGCAAAGCTTCTTCTTCGAAGGGGCAAAAGATTTCCTAGCTGAGATGAAGTGCTGACCTGTTGTTATTAGAGCTGCAGCTCCTTCACCTGCATGGTTTTCCTAAGTGTTTTGGCTCTGCAAGAGTTGATGAGCAGTTTAACATCCTGCTGGGAAAATAATAGCTTCTATATCCATGTGTGGACCACTTCAATTCATCTAGGGAAGAAAAGTCTCTGTGGGTGCAAAGGCTCACACGACATATATACTTTTAATAAAGCATTTTGAGACCAAAACAATGATACTGACTTTCCATCTCAGTTAAAGACAGGCTCATGCTGGAAAAAACGTGTTCATGTTGGAGAAATGCTGAAGCTGAGAGGCCTAAAGCTTCTGTGTGCCGTGTATCACACACTTCTAAAGGGATTCTAAGTGGATTTCTCTTTTTAAAAGGTGTTTTGCTTTTGTTTAAATTACTGATTTTAAATTTGTCAGAAGTCACTCAAAAGACTGTTATTTTCAAACAGCATTACCACAATAAAAATTAAAATGAATCTAGACTAAAGCAGGATTTTTATTATCTGGACAAAGTCTGCACCTCTGACTGGTTTATCATACCACAGCCTCACACAAGGATGAGAAAAGACTCAAATTGAGGAAATCCACAGTAAAGAGGCTCTATTAATTAATCAAGGGAAAAGGTACATATTTAATACCATGGAGAGGTGGTATTTTGAACTCATCAGTGTGGGCTCAGAAAGAGCCCCAGTGTGGGTTCTTTCCCCAGGAGATGGACAAAGAGATGGAACAATCACTCTCATAAACTTCCCCTTTCTGTGGCTGCCCGTGCCTTTGGAGCACTCAGTGCTGCAGGAGACCCCACTCAGGTGAGTCCAGCACCAAACCCCTGGGAGTGCCCTGGGCACACGGCGAGGTTTGGGGTCACCCTGCACCCCTGGGGCTGAGCTCAGCACTGAGCTGTAGGAATATAAAAAGGTAAAATAAAAGTCTTTAGAAAGTGCAAAAAGGCCCCAGAAAGTAGACATAAAGCTGAGAAAGGCTGAGAAATTTCAAAACCTTCTCATGAGAAAGCTAGGAAATTAAGAACCAAGTGAATATATTTATATTTATCATAAGGAACAAGAAAGAACAAAAACTTATTGATAGTTCAAGATGTGAAAAGTCCTAGACATATGCTTTGCAAAGATAGAAAAAGTCTCCATCTTAAATAATGAATTATTGTGTATTGTTTGAGGTTCATTGAAGTCCTTTTGCTAATGTTAAACCCACGTGGGTCCTTTTCTTATTGGTTAGAGTATAATGATTTTACACCTTTTCTTTTACACTACTGGTTCAAAGAATATGTAGAAAAAGGCTTTGCATGAGCTGCCATTTTGTCTCTGCTCTGTGTTTGCGTGGATGTTGTTGTTTCTCTGTGCCTCTTGCTTTTTGCTTGTATGATACAGACAAATAATAAATCCTGAGTCTGCAACCACTCAGGGTCCTGTCCTGTTTGCGAGACACGGACCCATCCTGCAGACTGAGCTTTGGCTATAACTAAAGAAAGAAAAAAAACCACCAAAATCTGTTATTTAGCAGCCTGTGTAGACAGGATTGGCAGCAGAGTAAAGCCTTGCTCTGCTGCAGAACCCAAACAGGTGACAGGGAACTGTTTTACATAAAGGTCATGGCTGTGCCCCAGCAAAGCTCGCTTCTCAAGGACAATAACACAAATCAGAACCACCAATGGGGTGGAAAACCACTCCAGCTCTGAAATTCTCTGCTGAGAATCCCAAGAGAGGTCATTTATCAAAGAAACTTCTGAATCTCGGAAAGACAGCAACACTATCATAACATAATCACATTTTTTTAATGAGCCTCAGCTCATCAATACACAAAAAATTTGTGAAGAATTAATTTAATATGGGCCCCTTCACAAACTCCATCTTGGTTTTTTTGAATGGAAACAGGAGACTCATTCCTCTGACAAATTGAAAGATAATTTTTTATCTTAAGCTTTCCACAAATACTACTTTTGTGTAAACTGAGAAAAGCATATGCACAGCATCATTTAGCAAAATTAACAGAATTATTTTTGCACTGATGACACTAAAATAAACTCAAAATATACATAAGAGGAAGGCTCTTTTTTATCTTCTGTCTACATACCCAACAAAGTGGTTCTCTGCATATATTTCATATCAAGCTTTACAGAAAACTCAGGCAGCCCTAGATCTAGCTATATTTCACAGTTAAAGTGTTTTTAATTAAGAACTTGTGAAGAATTGAAATGTATGTGCTTCAACATCACACCAGCAAGTTCCAAAGCAACAACATATATGGTAAAAGCAACAGGATATCCCAAACAGCCCAAACCAGCAGCCATATGGTCCAAGACACACATTCCATCTGTTATAACATAGAATTAGAAGATTATTCTATCCATTATTGTATATTTCAAAACAGAATTGAGAATGGAGAAATATGTACCAGTAGAAAGCTGGTATTTCACTAATGCTGTTCAAATTGTGCCCTAATGTAGTGTTTCAACAAGCAGTACAAAAATTTAACCTGGTCACAAATTGTCTCCTTCCTTCAAGATGTTGAAAAGGGAGGTGGGAAGGAAGGAGAGGATAAAATACATATATAAAAAAAAAAAAAGTTAAAAAGAGGGGGGAAAATGAAGATATATGTAGATATATCGTGTGGATAAAAGCACCTAATCCCAGTTTAGCTCCCAGACAATAACTCTTCTCAAAGAGCGAGGGAAGGGGAGGTAATTTCCCAGGGAGGTCTTCCAGGGTGACACAATATATGGATTCCATTAACTGAAGACAGCTGTGAGCCCATCAATTTGCCCTGGCAGCCTGGGGATGGCAGGGCCATGCTGGGGTTTGCTCAGCAAAGGGGCCACCAGCTGAAGGGTCCCTGGGGAGTGCTGGCTTCCCAGGATTACTGGGACAGGCTGATAATGCCCACTGGGCAGGCTGGGAGCAGTGCTCAGGGACAGAAAAACACCAGCAGAGATGAGCTGAGATTCTCTTAGCAAATAGCTCAGGTAGGGCCTGAGGCTTGCCCTCCTCTGGAAGCTGTCCTGGTCAGATTCTGCATTTCCTTGGAGGTGCTCCAGAATGGGCAGAAGGAAGAAGGCAGGGATGTCACACCCTGCTGACTCAGCAGTGGCTGGTGTGGTCCCTCAGAGCCAGACAGAGAGGCACAGTGTCCTCCTGGCTGTGGCACCTGCACGGCAATCCAGAGGCACAGTGTCCCCCTGGCTGTGGCACCTGCACGGCAATCCAGAGGCACAGTGTCCCCCTGGCTGTGGCACCTGCACGGCAATCCAGAGGCACAGTGTCACCCACAGCTCAGGGACCTGCACGGCAATCCAGAGGCACAGTGTCACCCACAGCTCAGGGACCTGCACGGCAATCCAGAGGCACAGTGTCACCCACAGCTCAGGGACCTGCACGGCAATCCAGAGGCACAGTGTCACCCTGGCTGTGGCACCTGCACGGCAATCCAGAGGCACAGTGTCCCCCTGGCTGTGGCACCTGCACGGCAATCCAGAGGCACAGTGTCCCCCTGGCTGTGGCACCTGCACGGCAATCCAGAGGCACAGGGACAGGTCACCCTGGCTCAGGGAGCTGCAGGGGTACCCAGCAGGTTTGCAGGTCACTGTGACAGTGCTGACAATGCCCCAGGGTCATGTGGCATCAGTGCTCCTGCTACCTACAGAGTTGTTCCCAAATTTAGGGAAGCTTTGTGCTTTTGGGAAATGTTTTCTTTCTGTCCCCTGCTTTAAAAAATCCCCAAAGGAACACTTTAAAATATTATAGCTCTGCTACTTGACTCTTGCAACTTAACCTTGTTTTCTTTGGCACTTTTTTTTTCCTTAACAGTGCATTGTATCTTCTTCAAAAGTTTGTCCAATTAATTTGTACTGCTAATGACTGTCAGACAAAAATTCTGGGAAGCAACAGTAACAGAACACTGGATTTTTAACTTATTTGCCCAACTGCTTGTGAATGTGCCATGCTTAAGGCCATTGAATCAAGTGAGGAAAGATACAGAAGGAGTTTGTATTACTAAAGTACCTGAATGCTGACAGACAACAAAAAAATAATTGTGCATGTGTTTTGCAGTGATGAGAATCTGTGTCTCTTCTTCACACTGCTGTGCAAGGGTGCAGCTCCTACTTGGGTACAGCAAATGAGATACCAGCCCATCAGCTTTAGGAGGGGTGGGAAAAACTGCTCCCTGGCAATGAAAATACATCATTTTAAGGGCTTAATTTATTTCCTTTATTCGGTGATATTAGTTCTGGGTGCTTTCCTGCAGCATATCAGGTCTCTACAAACCCCAGTATCACTATGGCTAATCTATAATAACATAACTATCTGCAGTTCATTCCATCTCCTGCACCAAGCCATGAAACTCAATTACCAAGTGAGAAAAAGATGGAGAAGCCAAAACAATGATGTAGAGCAGGTGTCAGGGTGTCAGTGGAGCTGCCACTGTTATTGCTGTGTGCAGCTGAAGCCCTTCAGGAACTGGGAACACTCGGGGCAGCCCATCCCCAGCCACGCAGGGCAGCACAGGACAGTGGCATTTACACAGAATTCATCAGGTAAGAGGCCCCAGGTTCAACCTGTCTTTCCCCCACCCCCTTATTTTACCTTAAATAATGTTGTTGGTGTAATACAACGTTTACACGTTGAGGTTTTTTACCTCTCAAAATAAGCATTCTTCTCTTCTGTATTTTAAAATGCCAGTACATCAGAATTCATTACAGAACCAAACAAAACCAAGAGAACACATGCATTTAACAGAGAAATAAACTGCAGCAAAAAACAGGTTTCAGTATTTAATGGCACGAATAATGAATTAAAAATTAAGTTTAAATTATGTTGAAGGTCATAGACAGAGCCTCAAAGAAAGATAGTTAAACAGACATTAAAAGGAAGATTTAAATAGGTGATCTTTTAGTATTCTAGCAAAAACACTCTGTCTTTCACTCTTTATTTAAATTAAAATACCACTCAGTGACTGACCTTTTTAACATGGCCTAAGGGAGCAGGGTATGATCTTGTTAGAAAAGAAGTGATATTAAAAGAGCAATACTATTAAAAAGCAGAAGATGATGGAACCCACAGATTAAAATTTGTTTGCTCATGGAAGATTAACTTTTATGAAAAGTCCTTCCTGCTACAAGCAGAGACAACTACTGCTGTTACCATTTTGGTAACTCAGTTTATGGACTGAGTTAATAAAGACTGTCCTTAAAAACAAACACAAAGCTAATCCCAGGTTTGCTGACATTTCAGCAGAAGTGTCCCTTCTTTTCAGCACCCGCCTTGGCTGCCAGCTGTGGCAGAGAGGGACTTCTCTAACTCTGCTCCTGAACATTCCTTAAGTGGTGTCCTTCAGCTTCACTCCCCACTTCCAGACTGGTATCAAGAGGGGGCACAGATCCTGCCCAAAGACAAAGTGGAGGGCAAGAGTTTGGCCTTCTGAGAAGTTCACAGAAAGGCACCTGAGTCTGCCAGATTGTGGTCACAGCCCTGTGGAGACCTCAGCTCTGTCACAGGGGAGCTCAGAGACAGCTCTTTAACAGTCCTCACCTGACTTTGATCTCTGCCACTCCGAGTCAACCTCCAAATTCCCAACTCCCCTTACTTTAAATGGAGTCCGTCTCTAGCTATGGAAATGAAGAATGCCTAATCCCCACCAAGAACTAAACAGCTAAAACAAGTCACTGGTTCACCCCTTCAAGAACTTCCAACAGAGGCCGTGTCCTCACAGCTCTGCACAGCAGAGAGCCCTGAGCAGGGGGGGCTGAGCCCCTCCTCAGCATTTTGGCACCAGCAGAAGAGCAGAGAGCTGGTGGCACCCTCCCCGTGCCCACACCGTGGCACAGGCTGTCACACAGTTAAACACTGCCACTGGAAAGTTTTACACTTTGCTGCTCGGAAATGAAGAAATGTGTTCTGTCTCTGAATTTCCATGTGGGTTTTAATGGATTAAAGCATCACTGTCATGACTTAGAGGAAATTCATATAAATTAGATGGCTGGCAAAACCTTGGGGAGGTTGTGTCCTTGACTTCACTGAACTTGTCTGGTGTATCAATTAGTACATTACTAATTAAATATAAACCACTAGAAGAATAAACTGCATTCAATGAAGCAACCAAAACCTGATGTCACAAATTATTTGTAGTTAAAGGGAACACTCCAAAATAAAGGTGTCCAGGGAGTCAAAGACTACTGTTTTCCTGCAAGAAACCCAGGTGAAAATCCCCCCAAAATACTAAACAGGCAAAGATCTAAAATCTGAGAAGCTACAGCTTCTTTACCTCCTTTGGGTCCCAATATTCAAACATTGCCAAAAAGGCAGAATCACATATGTGTATATAGGATATTCTACAATGTTTTGAGCAAAAGAGATGCTGTTGTCTCCTTACGATACTGAATTTGCTGAATGTGCTCGAAGATGACATCTCCTATAGTAAAAAAGAGAATAAACTGGAAGCCCTCCAGTTCTTTTGCTGCAGAGACTGAAATGAGCACCACTGAAACCAGGCATAACCTTCTGAAATCACATTTGTGTTCATTCATTTCAACCTCCTCATGAGGTAAAAAACCACAAAAGTTACCAGTCAGGCCAGGAAGTGTGGACCATTCCCTTGGTCTGCAGTAGATGCACTGTAAATATTTTCTTCAGTTTAATTCGTGGCTGGAAAGGGATTAAAGCAAAACAGTTCTGAGAACCAAAATTAAGTCAGTGCTGAGAGTTGGATGGATTTCTAGAAAAAAAGCATTTATATGAATTTATGCATTTTTTTTAGTTAAATTGCTGGATTTTTTTCCCATCTTTACTGAAATTTCAGATAAAATGCTCCAGTGATGGGAAACATAGCAATATAACCTTTCCCTTATCAGATCTCAATATAGTTTATTAAAGAAATTGGTCTAGTAAAACAAAAAAAAAAAAAAAAAACCAACAAAAACAAAACAAACAAACAAACAAAAAAAAAAAAAACCAAACCAAACAAAAAAAAAACCACAAAAGAAAAGGAAGAAAAAAAAAGAGCAAACATTCGTACTTATCTATTCTTAAAGTAAATCAAGGTAATTTGAACTGTTCTAACCTCGCCTCTTTGCACAGAATTTGTGGGGTTTTGCTATACAGAATGGAGATGATGAAACTTTCTCTAACAAATTCTTTGATATTCATAATACCAAAAACCTTCTGTCCTATAGCCCTTTAAAATCTCTACATGCAAAAGTAACTGGAACAAGATAAAACCATCACAAAATCAGATAATCAAGTTCTGGTTTTGAAGATTCAGGAAACAGATACAGATTTTTAAAAAATCAGAATCTATTTGACTCAACTTATGTTTAATCACTTTATTTTCAGATTGCCATGGAATCTTCACCAGAATTATGTCTCCTTCAGTAATTTTTCATAAGAGTTTAAAAAAAAGACTCTCCAGGATTAGCTAAAGATATCAAATCCATGGTGATGTGGGGCTCTCTTGATTTTGAGTCCAAAGTCTGAAACATTGCTGGATTGCTAAAAATTCTTTCTATTCACTTTTATTTGTAGCTAAATTTTGAATTTGTAGCTAAATTTTGAATTTTGAATTAAACCACGAATATTGTGACTTCCTGACAAATAAAGCATGAAAAAGCCTTCACTGACAAGAAAGCCAAAGCTGTTCCCCAATTATTTGAACAGCACTTTCCTCTGACTATGTTTTAGATGCTTCCAGAGATCTTAAAACTCAAATGTTGCACAAATTAATTCCAAAGAAGGAGGTGCAGGGGTGGGCAGGAAGGATCAGCATTGAGTACAAGTCAGTTTAATTTGCAGGTATTTGAGAGGACATTATAACAATGACATGAATAAGGATAACAAAATGTTAACGAAAAAGCACTGTCAGTAATGATACATTCAGATAAATGGCAAACGTACTTGCATGAACTCTATCATTACTGCTTCAATCACAGTCATACTTAAACTTTGGGGAGCTAATTTCATTTATAAATTCTGCTGCTGCACATCAATTATCAGCAGCATTACTAACAGAGAGGCACAGAACTGCTGTGCCAGGGTGACTGATTGTCTGGCATTAGCTCTGATAAGAGAAGGGTTGCAAACCACTTTAAATGTCAAAAACCTGCAACAATAATGGGCATAAGCACCAGTTATATTCCTCTAACTTCCCTGCCTTCCTGGCAATTCATTATTCTGTCTTCCCATTGCTACATCCTCTAACTAAAAAACATAAATGCCAAAGAGCGCTGATCTTCCTTACAGAGAATTCCCAGACTGTATTGTGAGAGAATTATCTGACTCAAAACCACAGTTAATTCCCTGAGCAAAATATTTGCTATTTCAAGATCAGTAACAAAATTTTGATTTCAGGGAATTAAAATCAATCCTTTCAACACAGTGATTCGGTTTAAGGAAAAGAGAAAAACTCAGCATCAGCCTTTCTATAGAAATTTCCCAGTGTGGCTCCAGCAAAGGGGGCAGAAGGTTAGGAAGACTTACCCAGAGCTGCTGTGAGCATGGCTGGTGTTGCCACTCCATCACACGGCGCCCTGCCCAAAGCACAGCAAGAGCTGCAGGAGCTGCCTGCTGGACATGCAGCCTGAATGCCAACTGCCTGTGACATTGACTTGTTTGCAGCCTCTTGTAGTGCTGCCGCTATCAGTGTTATATTTGTATAGTAGAATAACATGAAATATTGATTCTGGAGTGCTTATCAACTGGACCTGCTCAAAATACTCTTCCTACGAAGTTCAGCGCTGCTTCTCATGCAGAACCGGTGCTGTGTATTTGTGCAGGGAGCTGCTTGCTCTCTCACAGCACTTGGAATCCCTTCCTCGAGACATCAGCTGTAACTTTTCAAAATCCAGAAACAGTGGGAAAAGATACAACCAGTATTTTCTGAAATTGGATTAATTGCCCTTTAAACTAATTTAAATGATTTGACAGAATGACTTTAAAAGACAACATCTCTTCCGTTCTGGCTTCAATCACTACTCTGAAATCTGTCCCAGGATAGGACGATGACCAGCAAATTTCTAACTGCAAAATCAATCACTAAATATTCTAGGCTCCTTTTCTTTTTTTTTTTTTTTTGTTTTGCATGAGGTATTTTGGGCATATTCTGCATGCCAGCACGATAAGAATAAAAGCAGAGGCTGCTGCCCAGGGTTTGTCTCTGCAGCCTGCCAGGGGTGTGGGACATGCAGGAGCACGAGGGATACACACCAGAGACATCTGCAACAGAGCCCCCAGACACAGCTGGCACAGCCAGTGGCGAATGGCAGGGATAAAAGGTCTCCCTCTGCAAACCCAGCTACTTACAGGTAACTTCTGGATGCCTCCGTGGCTTTCTGCTGCTGCACGATGTGGGATCAATTACAGCTAAACAATCAAAATTGACAGGACTTATTCCACACCACCAGGCAAAGGCATCTCCTCCCCCTCTGCTTTAATGTCCATTTTTAATGTACCCAGCACTTTTATTCACTATTAACCTGTTTAAAGCAGCTGCTCGTGCAGTCACTGCTGTCCCAGCACTGGTGGCTGTGCAGACAGCAGCAGAGCCCTGAGGGTGGGCAGCTCTTGCCTCTAAACCCCATCATGCCAAAGCAGACCAACCACACAGACGTGGCACCCCTGAAAATTCAAAGCTGAACTTGTTCATTGTTCTTTCAGCAGGTCAAAAATTCATTATGTTGGTGTGCTTATAGAACTGACAAAATCAACAATTAACTCTCAAAATCACCCTTGAAAAGATTAAAAATGCCTCACTAGGAGAACTAAATAGACTTGTATGCTGCAGGCTTCTTCATTATAACTATTTTAATTTTGTTTTGGCTGAACCCTCAAAATCCTGAAAAGTCGCTCAATAACAAAAATTTTATTTCCAAACTGGCCATTTTTTTCCCTGAGATTTAATGCAATAATAATGCATTTATTTAACATTTTACACTGTAATGTCTCAGGAGGTAGATTCTATTAACTTGCAAAGAAGAGCCACACATCCCCAACTAGATAAAGGCTTGTACTTCAAAGACCTGCAAAAACCTTTCAGATTCAGAAGTTTATCATGAGCTGAAAAACAGGCAAAAAACAGCATTCTGCAAAACCTGAAAAGTGAATGAGAAAAAAATGTTTTGTTTTACATATTCAGTTGTTCATGGACTTGCACAAATACAAGTAGAATTTGTTTCACTGCAGTGACCATTTCTCTTTGATACCAAGTAAAAAATTCAGCTCACATCTATACAATTGCACATAATAATTTACTGGATTATTATAGCTTTAGAGTTTGCCTCCCTAATGAAAATAAGCCTGCCACAAACATAGATAATCAGATGTATGAAGAACCACTGTGACTCTGATTAGCTGTGATACATGAGTCATCTGCAGAAGCTGCAGTTTAGGCATTCTTTCCACCAAAAGACAGCACCAACCTCCCACTGAAACCAACCCCCTGAAAAGTCCCAAATTTCTACAGAAAGGCCCACGAGGAGGGAAAAACTGGAGCCATAATAATTGAGCTCCACACAACAGCTTGCGGATCACCAAGCAAGAAAAGCTGAATTTCTTCCAAACCTCAGCAGCAAAATGCAAACATTTCCCCCACGCAAAAAACACAAATAAATCAGTGTTAGTGCAACTGAGAGCAGGCAGCACTGCCCACTCCTTGCAGCCCCAAGCAGCCTTGCTCAAGAACACAGAGTTTAGGACACAGATGTTTTGTTCTTGCTTTCAATCCCACTATTTGACTATTCAGTTATTAGAAAATATTCATCTGCCCTGATTTCTCAGCCCACTCTACAAATGCAGCTATGCACAGAGAGCTGCCAGGGTATGACAGGAACTTCTGGCTGGGCTCAGTGCTGTGTTTCTCCAGAGCAACAGGAGTTTTTTCTTTAGTAAGAGTATATTGATTATCTGTCAGGCACCATAGACAGATGGACAGTATAAATAGCAAACATTTGTGTGATAACTTAAGATTTCGGTTTTAATTCACTTTTGGGTGGGTTGTTTCCCTAGCATCACTTCTATAAAATCAACACCTTAGAGAGATGAGTAATGCAGTGAATTTGGATTTATAGCTATATAGTCCTAACACTAAAATAAAAGTAGATACTTTATTTCTTAGATTTTTCTCTTTAAAAGTTTAGTTTTGCATTCAGACCTGCTGGTATTTTGGATTTTGGCTTGCCTAGCAAGCACAACTTTCTGTGGCCTTTTTGCACTTTCTGAAGTCTTTTACCTTTCTATATTCTTACATACTTCTACCTAGTGAACTTCTACTAAGTCCAGTTGAGAGGTGCACAAATGCAGTAATTATAAAAATAACTCAGCTTTGCCAGCAGGGCATAAATCCAGCAATGCTTTGTGAGGGCTTTGAAAGAGGAAGAAATATACCTATTTCTATTCCTTTTAACTTCTTACTCCTTTATTTGCAGTTCAGGATGCCAACCCTGCAGAAGCCTCTTCCATGCAGGAACTGATGGGACCAATATTTAATGTGAGTGCCTGGAGCTACAGGAATCCCAAACCACCAGTGCTCAGCCACAGTCTGTGGCATTGTGGAGCTCACTGACTTTTCAGCCCTGACACCCACCAGGAGGAACTCTGAGCCCTGTGAAGACATGAAGAGTTCCCTGGCACTGCCCCATCCCTCTGGCCAGCTGCTAATTCCATGCTAAGGAATTCCACCTGGCCACTGGATCAAACAGTGAGTGGTTTATTTACATGCAAGCAATGCAGCTTGAAGAACAGCTTAGCACAGGACTGAGCCCCACAAATCTGCATCCAGAACCTAACATTCAATATGTGCTATTTCCTCTCCTACAGGTGATAGAAGTTTCACCATTGACCATCTATTTGCCTGTACTTTTCCCACCTGAAATAAAACACTGAGAAGCTTTTTAAAAAAGGCATGACAGCAAATTATATATGAAATACCTTAAAATGGGTCTGAAACACTGCATTACTGCTAGCTCCCTTTTCACATTCCATTTTTGCCTTGCTTCCTCTGCAGTCTAAGATCAGCACAGAGAGCTTGGCAATAACAGGCTTCCCCTTCCCCAGGATCAGCACAGGCATCTAGGTCACCATAAAGGGACAAACTGCTAATAAAAATAGTTCTCTCTTCCCCTTAGGATTTCTCTTCTCCTGAATTTCATCTGGGCTATACCCCTGGTTTGGCTTTAGCTACTGGGAGCCCATTTTCCCCACTTCCATCTCTTCCATAAATATACCATGACCAAAATGACTAATGAAGTGTTTACCACACATTAAGCTGGAAAATCAGATAATTTAGAAGGCAAAATATGACAAGGAGGGTCAAGAAGGTGAATTGTATTAAAGCTGGTGTCCTGGATTGGCTCATGGGAATGATGCACGATCTGAAAATCCTCCTGGACTTTAGGAGGTGCGGGGGATTCTCCTGGTGCTGCACCTGTAGCTCCAGATGTGGCTCTGAACTGGCAGACCTGTGCTTTGATAACTTGAGGGCACAAACTCCCAAGATCCAGACTGGTGAAGATAATACCCAAAACCTGAGGCCATAACACAGATAAAAACCTAAGAAAGGGCCAACACAAATAAAGAGAAACTGGCTGACACTGATCACAACCTTCTATAGGAAATCTGGTCTGTGAGGATGTGTCATTGAACACATATCTTGATCAAGCCTACAATTAATTTGCAGTGTCAAAATTATTATAAAAAATGCATGACTACACTATGAAATTTGCTTAGTGCTTAACAGAAAAAAGGTTGACCACAATGAGGAGTGAAAACCACTAATGTGGTATTTCTGAATATACAAATACTTCTTTTTTTCAATATGCAAATATTTAAACATTAGTGTCCAGCAAATTACATAAGCACTTGGAAAGTAAAGCACTTCACAGATATACTCAGGACATTTGTTGTTCTTGCACATGAATAAAACAGAAATGGACTAAAAATAATGTGGGTGGTTTTACAACACCGAGAGAGAGGAGGAAAGAGAGCAAAATCCTAATCTCACTAAAAATATGATGGTGGCTGCACTCAAATCTCAGGTTTCTAGTGCCAAGTATTTTCAAAATCTTAAAAGGTGTTTGATAAAAAGCCATTTCAGCACAAAATGTTGGTTAACCTTGAACAGTTAGCTAATGGTCCAACCCACTCCAACCTCAGCAGCAGTGAATAAACAGATCTTAGCAGAGCAAAGCAAAGCCAGTCAGGAGAGATGAGCGGCAATGAAACAGGCCCCAGGACATTCCAGTGAGCAGGAAAATCAGCAAAGAACCCACTGAGTGAAGTGTGTAAGAAATAATTTCTCCAGACTCTTGATGCAGTCAAACAGCTTTTGGTTCAAGATTTTTCTCCACTCCAAATTCCTTGTCCTTTGACAAACAGCAAGGAACTGAATTATTTTATACACTTGATATGTTCCTGCTATATTTAAATGGCTTCAACACTGCTCAAGTCTTCAGTAATACTTTGTAACCTAAATTCAGAAAATAGAGATGATGAGAATGAAAATGTAGCACAATGCCCTTCAGATCCTCTGTCATTTGCAATCTGAAGTATGTAATTAATGCCACGGCACCTAGGGAACATAAAATGCAGAATGTGCAGAACTTAATGTGTGTTATCTTCTGTAAGTACAATAAAATATCTGACATTTTGTATTGATCCTTGCTGTAATATCAGAATTATTTTGAACAATAAGTAAAATGAAAGCAGCTACCTGCATTCAGTTAATACTAGAATTAAGTAAATATAAGCCTGCTATCACAGGGAGGCACAGACTTGGCTCCCACTATATGGGTATAGTGTTTCTTTAAAATGAATTTATGTTCAGATATTATTGATCCCTGAGAAATCACGACAGGGATTAACACTCCATTCATGCCTGGCACCATGGTCTGCTCTGCCCTGTGACTGACCAGCCAATACAAATGGGAAAACAGCATTTCTTAACGCTGCCTCACCTCGAGTTCTGGGTGCAGTTTGGGGCACCAGTATAGGAAGCACATGAAGCCATGAGAGAGCTTCCAGAGGAGGCCACGAGGATGGGGAAGGACTGGAGGGGAAGTCACGAGGAGCAGCTGGGGGCCCTTGGTTTGTGCAGCCTGGAGGAGCCTGAGGGGGACCCTCATTCAACATCCTCATGAGGGGCAGCTCCAGTCTCTGGGACAGGGTCAGGGAATGGCTGGAGCTGGGCCAGGGCAGGGTCAGGCTGGATTTTTGGAAAGGTTCTTCCCCCAGAGGGTGCTGGGCACTGCCCAGGCTGCCCAGGAAATGGGCACAGCCCTGAGGCTGCCAGAGCTCCAGGAGTGCTTGGACAATTCCAGGCACAGGGTGGGATTGTTGGGGTGTCTGTGCAGGAACAGGGGTGGGAGTGGATGATCCTGTGGGTCCCTGCCAGCTCAGGATGTTCTGTGGTTCACAGGGCAGAATGTGTGGCTTGTCCAAGCACAGCAGCACGGTGGCTGCAGTGCCACCCCAGCTGTGCCACGCCCTGAGCCAAAGGCACTCGTGTCCTGGTCCTGCTGTGACTGCTCAGCCCAGCACGGGCTGCTGCTGGCCCAGCCAGACAGACAGACAGGAGGACAGCTCTGGCAAACAGGCCCTGCCTGCTGCAGCTGGAGCTCTGTCAGTGCTGCAGCTGTGGCCCTGCTCAGCAGATGTGGCCCTGGCAGGGACACCAGGGTGGTGGCTATCATTATCACCGCTTTTAATGGAGGGATGGGACCATCATTGGGCCAAGAATGATTTATTGCTCAGGCAAACATCAGTCTCAGAGGCCGTGAGATCTATGAGAGCAAGCAATCAGCCATAGCTCAAAGTAGACACAAGTTCTTTGTTACAAGGCAATATAGAACTTTCTAACCCAATGAATAGATGCCACAAGATTTATTTTGTGTTTCTGACCTATCACCTTTTCTTAATTTTGTTGCACTGCGGATGCTTTTGTCCAATAGGCTTCTGTCTCACACAAAAGCTTCTATTATAACTTCTGAACCCTCAGCTTGCTCTCTACAACCACACCCCTACATTAGAAACCTTTCACCATCTTATCAATGCAGTTTCTCACTTACCTAAGGCATATTCTTACTTACAACTATAGAAACATGCATTTACGATTTTTCTACTTAATGTCTGGGTACTTTTATTTTTACACCAGTCCCAAGGCTGCAGATCAAACCCTTCAGTGTCTGCAGAAGTTTCTGTTTTTCTGATTCCCTCAGGTGGCCACCAACACCCCGGGCAGGGACCGGGGAGGGCCAGACTGATGGGAGTGGGGAAAGATGAAATACAAACCACACGCTCAGCAGCCAGCAAAGAGTAACCTGCACTGGATTTGGCAGCACGCTGGTAAAACATTCCCCACCCAGGTGAGTCTATGGCAATAAACCTACTGAGAAGGGGAGAAAAATGCTAGGCTGGAAAAAAGCCTTCCCTTCTTGAAGATACAGCTGTCAGGACTGCCATGCCAGCAGTGCAGAGCACACAAAGAAATGATGGAACTCAGGGAGCTTTTGGCACACAAGCAAACACTCCAAGTATAGTTAAAAACTTCTCTAGAGCACCACATGCATCTCAGCAAGTCGAGCACTGAGGAAACAATCGTTCCCATCAGCTGACACCGGAGCAGGCACTTCCCCACATTGAAACAGGGTGAGCAATGCATCACCCTGGTATTTGTGGCCTACCACTCCATAGCTGCTCCTCTATAAAATTACATTGCTGATAAAAATTTATGTGTCAAACATTTTTGTGATTACAGACCAAAAGTCAAAATTTGCACTTAAATAGATATATTAAAAACTCACCAGCTCAGGTAGAAGAGGGAAATGCTGTTTTAAGGAAATTTAAATAGGGAACATGAGAACAGAAGGGATTTTTCTTCTTAAATGATTTGAACAATTTTGGTTTTATTACTGTTCTTGGGTCCAATTCAAAGTCAAGATTGGAACCATAGTATTCTGTATCCCTGGACTCATCTCAGGCTGAGCTTGAAAAAATAAGTCTCTTTTCATCTTTCCATTGGGAATGACCCCATTTGTTGTAAATAAAGTGGTTTTCTGTTCTCAGTCCAAGCCCACACTTTTCACCAGCTCGCAGCCCAAGCCATAGAATCCTCCTTTGCTCCCAAGTTCTTCACTCAGTTTTCTTTGCTCCAGCCACCACAGGCTCAGCTGCAGCCACCACGTTTCTGCCCAGACAGCTGGGCCACTTCTGAGAGGGATTCCACAGGATATTCTAAGCTGGAAGGGACCCACAGGGATTTCTGAGTCCAGCTCTTCAGTGCATCACCCGTACACAGTTCACATCCATGACCTTGGTGATACCAGCACCGTGCTCTCACCAGCTCGGGGGGAGAATTTTCAGTGTGCAACCTAAAAATTCACCAGAAATTCTCCCACTGCCTGACATCAACTACCCCCTGGGACTTAAACATATTTCATTGTGCCCTTTTTTATTCTATAAAAGATTTCTGGTGTTAAAGAAATTCTTTTTCCGACTTCTCCCTAGTATATTTTCTTTCTTCTCATTACACACTTTTTATTTTCTGTGTGTTGTCAAAATTTAACTTCAACCCTTGCCTCAAAACCTGATTTTGTACTTTAAATGGCACCTAAATCTTGGCAATGGAATGCCTGTGCCCTTTATAGTCCAGCTGGGATCACCAACACATGCTCTCAACATAAAACCATATAAATCAATGCTGTGCAGTGCTTTTTTTTTCCTTTCTTGACAGGCTTTCCAACCATGATAATGATACAACATGAATTCCATTATTGTTAATGGAAGGAGTTACATTTAACTGTTGTCAGTTTCAGCTCTGCCATGAGTCAATGCCTTCCTAAACATGCTGGTTTATTCTAAAAAGAAACTGCTGCATAATCAAATCAGCCCTTGGAAACATGGATGGAAGCACAGCACAAAAACATCATAATGAAATTACCATTTTAGGTGTGTGTTTAGAGTCTTCTTCAGACATTCTGTTCTTTCCTACAGAGCAATTTCTTTAACATGGGGGAAAATCTGTGTGTGAACAGAAATTTCAAGTATAAACAAAGATTAATCATGAGAGGATTTCCTGAAAAATTCACAGCAAAACTTTTCTTCTTCCCAGGCAATCCCTAAATTTCTTCAAGGAACATTTTTCAGGGAATTGAGAAGTACAGTCAGAAGCATAAGGAACATCACACAAGCAAGTGTACTTTCCTGTGTTGACTCATCCTGGCCTTGCAGACAACAACTGTTATTGGCAGCAAAGTTTTCTCATTCTCCCTCCACAGCACAGAGCTGCTACCAGAGCATTCCCAGGGGCCTTAAGTAAAAACTGTGTCCAAGACATGAGGAACATCAGTGCTGCTCAGGAAATCATAGCATGCTCCCGTGCCAGGGGTGGCTTGCAGACAACAACAGAAAACCCAGAAGTGGAGGATTAAATTCTCTATATCAACATTTCTTCCAGCTGCCTGGCAGAGTCAGTATATTCCTCATTTTCATTAAGCATATTTCAGGATATGCATTTTTTTGCCTGCATTTTTATATAACACATATAACAGGACCATTTTATAAAATATTGTGGGATATTCCAATTATACTTTTACAACATGGCACTCAGGGCCTCGGCAGGGTGATTTTTTAGGTAACAGATGTTACCTGACACCCACAGATTGCTGCCTGCTCTCCTTTCCCTTGAAGCCACCGAGCAGCAGCAGTGGGATGCGAGTGGCAGGTGTGAAATCCCAGCTCAGGGCAAGGCCAGTCCCAGCAGGGCTGATGGCCAGGACAGCACAGCCTGCTGGAATTAACCCCAGAGACAGAGGCTGCACAAACACCCGTGTCCTCCTCACTCAGCATTTCCCCCTCCTAAATTGATTTCATAACATATTAAATCTTCAGAACTGTTTCTTATCCCTCCTTGCTCCATTCTTCCAGGGGTTTGCCTGCTATTTTTTTGGTCAGCTGTTGCACACACAGCAGCGCTTTCATTAAATTGTCCATTAAAAACCTCATTTTGTAGGATTTCTCCACAAAGGTATCTAAATATCTAACTTCTCTCAGTGTTAATGGGATTGAGGCACTACAATAAAATCATGGAACTCAGCTGTAATTTTAATATATATAAATGAAAACTTGGATTTTTATTTTTTTTTTACCCTCACAGGATATATAATTTAGAAGTCATTTAGAGTTTGGGAGTTTCTAATGAACATAAATTTACAAAGTCCACAGAAAATTTAATATCTCTTCAGTGAGCCTTGCAAAGATTTTTTGAAGATTCCATTTTCTTGACTATCTAAAATATCCTTTTCTACTTTGTTTTAATACTATTTTCAAAAGCAATTGATTTAGTGTGTGGCCGTATCTTTGCCTGAATATACATTAATGAAATGTAACTATTATTCAAGAAACCAGGCAGAAAGAAGTTGCTAATTTGTACCATCCATCTATTGGCCTTCCCATTCAACTATGTGGCATTCTTATTCTCTTGTCTATTCTGTGTGGGTTTTTTGCAACACATATAAATAATAAATATAAAAAAATATTTAGGGATATCTGGGGTTTGGACTATGTTACCATCTACACATTAACATTGGGCATTGAAAAAGGGTCGACACTTGATTTCTACCTTATATTCTTCATGTACAGAGGAACAAATTGCAGTTATTGGGTTGTCACCCACAGCAGCTTCCCTGTGGGTGATGTTCTCAGAACACCTCAGCTGCCACCTCGTGCCACTGGACATTCCCCACGCGGCGTGAGCAGCACAGCCAGGACACTCTGAGAGCACTGGGAGCCCCTGGAAGTCTGGTATTACCAATCTTTCCAAAGAATTCTGTTGGCTGTGGCAGAGTTCCCTGACCCAAGCGTTCCCACAGCCTCAGAGCCCCCCCTGGGCTCTGGTGGAAAACCTCTCCCTCCTGTCCCCACTGACCTCACTGTACCGTGGGTTGTTAACTCAAGACTCCTCTCCCAAATTGTCTTTTTGGAAAGAGATTTAATTTCCGATAAAATGCACCCTTTGCTTGTTCTGCCCTGTTTAATGGATTTTCTAGGCAAGGCATTTGAAGGCAGCCCATGCTGAGCCCAGCCCCACGGGCAGCTCAGGGAGGTGAAGCTCCTGCACCCCACCAGTCCCCTCCTGAGCCTGTGACTGACACTGAGCAACAGGAAACAACAGGGGGACAAGGAGTGGTGGCAGACATCCCTCCAACCAGAGCCAGGATAATGCAAAATTCCTGTCCTTCCTGCTGAAAGGTGCAGGGGGAAGCTCTACTGACTTCCATGCAGAACCAAAGTGGTCAGGATCAGCTTTAGGAATGATGGCAAGAATGCAACAACCTCAGCATCTCATTAATGCATAGGTTTGCTCCTTCCCTCTGTAAATACCACAGCAAAAAGTGTTCAACAAATAATGCCAACCCAGGTCCCTGAAGAGCAGACCAAGGTTCAGACCTGAAGAGTTTCACATGCACTGCCCTGGAATAATTCTCCTTCACAGAGCATCTGTAGATTGATCTGGCCTACAAAAATCCTGTGCTGGTGCCTTGAACAAATAATGAGGTTTTCCCTGGTATCACAGCCCCTGAACACTGAAAGATTTTCCTCCTCCTTCCCTCCCCAGCTCTCCCGACGTCCCCTCCTCTGGAGAGCAGGGCATTAGTATTCACTCACTGTGTCTTTGGAAAGGTTTAATCTCCTAGCAATTACCAAGAGCAGAGTTTCATTATATGTACAGTCTGATAAATATTGCAGAGGTCTCCCAGCTGTTTGTGGCTCAGTTTTAATCCAGGCACACCTGAAGGGAGCAGGGACGCCCTGGTCCCCACTGCCTGTGTCCCTGCAAGGGCAGCTCCAGAGCCAGCACCACGGACAGAGGGACACAGGGACAGACAGACTGCTGGGATATGCTCTGGGTCTTCTGCCACGGACTCAGAGCCACCAGGGGATGTCCTGGCACCTGCCAGAGTTTCTGATTGACCTGAGGGTGCATCAGTACCGGTTATAATCCTAAATTCCCACTGATTTTAAATGGGAGCCCTACCCAAGTACTGAAGGAACTAAAAAGATGCAATGTGGATAGAAAACAGAACGTACATTGTGTCTGCAGCTAGCTGTGGATGCTACAGGCTCAAGGAGGAACATGAGGCTCTAGTCCCCATCCTTATCATCCTTATGGGGAAAAACTGCTGAAGACCAGTGCTGGAAATGCAAGAGAGAACAGCCAGATCAGAACCTCACAGAAATACACTGCTGCCTCTCACTTGTGAGAAAATCTGATGCCAAGTGGTTCACATCCCAGGACGCACTGCAGTATTTACAGCCAGGTTTAATTATCCATTTCATAACTGGGATTGTTTCAGCAGGTGTTTCAAATCTGGGGATGTCTAAGTCATAATTTTTTTCCATCTCAAACTTTTACCAGCACGTAAAATTACAATAAAAAGGCACAGGACCTCTTTGTAGCTGGTGTAAAAGGTGTGACACTACAAGAGAAATCCTTGCCAATACAAACTAATTTTTCAGGGCCCAAAGAGGACAATTGAGCTCTTACATGCATATTCTGAAACAAGAGCAGGCAGCACACTCCTGAGATATTTCTGAGCATGCCACCTCTAGCAATCCCTGTGCAAACAAGGATTTTCTGTGCTGGGCACGAGGGCTCCTCCCTGCTGGGTGACCTAACAGCTCAGACAGCAATTTCCCCTGCAATGACAGCACAGAAACGACATTCCTCTGCTCTTTGTTTGAATTCACTACTGCTGGTGACCAGGAGTAACATTCAGCATGACAAATAATTTAATGAACTACTAATTCAGAGTTGACCTTCACTGAAAGTACTGTTTAATTACCCAGTGTTTCTGAAGTCAGGCAAAAGAATGTTAAACCATTTCTGAACAGGTGCAGGAGGCACACGTTAATTTTAATAGCAAAGGTCATTACACAGGTATTTCTGCATTTTTTCCTGGCATCTCTCCTGTCAGAGGACTACTTGGGTATGTTTAGGAAGACAAGGAGGAAAAAAAATATTTCATGTTCTTTCAGCTTAGCAAAGTCTTGTCTCCTATCTCCTTTTCCCCTTTTTATTTTTAAAGAGCAAGTCTAAATCCAGTGATGAAAGAGGAAATACATTATCTTACAAACTGAAGTGGTAAGATTAGATTAGTGCCTACATAGCTAAGAAATACTTGCAGTTTGTGTTTTCATACTAATGTGTAAAAAAATTTCAAAGCAGAATGAAGACATATTTTCACATAAACCTGAAGAAAGCCCCATAACAAAAACACTCCACTCATTGAGGACGAAAAAGAACTCAGCAAATTAACCCATGCTAGACAATCAGCATTGTGAAAATTCAGCATTGTGAAAATTCTTTGTCTGAAAGCAAGATCCATTTTTTCTTTAATCTGTGGACATGAGACACGAACCAATAACTTTGCAGGGAAATAAAGATTTCTTGGCCTGTCTAGCTTTATCTTATCAGATTCCAGAAGTGGGCTTCATGTTAGAGACTACTTTTTATAAAAATCTTATTGCCTGAGGAAGTGTGAAAACAGCCTCAAGAAAAAGTCAGCTTTAACAATATCGAGCTTATTCTCTCCCTCTCTCATTGTTTCATCCTTCAGGCTTTGATGCCTTTCTCACAAGGAGTATTAAAAGCTGCCAACCCCAGTGAGAACACGAAGAATGTACCAGAAACAGCTCCTTACCACCATGTTTTCCTAAGGTACCAAATGACATCTCTTCCTTCAAATGACACTTCATTTCTATAGAAGGCAGGCAATGGGAGGTGGGGATTACATTTTCAAGCTTAATAAAAGTGCTGCAACTGTAAAATTCATTTTCTGGTTTAAAAATGTAGTAGGGGACTTATTCTCAAGGCTGGTGAAGTTGGTAGTTGTAGTAGATGGGCTTGTTAGGGTGTGGTGGAGCTGGTTTTGAAAATTTTGGTTTTTAAGGTTTTTTTTTTTAAAACAGAAATTAGCTAGGAAGTGCCAACACTTTATGGAGCACCCCTAAAGGACAGACTGAGCACTCCTATAATCACTGCTCCAAGAATAAAAGAAATCAAAAGGGATTTCTCCTCTTCTTCTGTCCAAGATAACACACACCAACTTTTATTACCTGCAGCCTACATTCAGAGCAGAAGTAACATTCTCCAGGGAATGTTAAAACAGCTCATCTGTCCCTTAGCTTTACACACTGGAGTCTGGTTCCATGAGTCAACATCCCATCCTCCGTGACAGAACAGTGTTTCATTAAGAGTAAAGTGCTATTTTTTCACACAGGGGGGGAAAAAAAAAATCACTAAAAAGCAGTAAAGGGTATCGGAGTGGTCCTAGAGGATATCAACTACATAAGGTGTGTTAAACTTGTTGAAAATCACTTTGTATTATTTAACTGGCTGTCCCTACCACACTGAGCAAATCCAGCTAGATGCCAGGCTGGAGGGAAATTTCATGCCTTGTTGTCACAGGAAGGCTTCTGGCACCAGGACAAACACTGATGCCAGAGAAACCACTTGTCTCGTCAAGTGTCTCAAAGAAAGCTTTCCCTCTTGTTGGCCTGGGCATGAGAATCCTCCTGGCACTCTGCTTTTGAAACCTTGGCTATTGTGCTCTGGCTGCTGGAAACAGATTGTTGATTTTAAAAGCAAACTGAAGTTGGTATCAGGGACAGTCCAGTCCAGGGACACCCAGGCTGTGACTCCCCATCACTTTCAGGCAGCTCAGCCAAGGCGACGCTCTCTCTGGGCACATGGTAGCAGAGCTTTGAGATTTAAAGCAAATCTTCAGTGCCTACAGCCTCTCAGGTGCCTAAACAAGTCAGGTAAAGTTTTTTTTGGCTCTCTGTCCTCCATATAGGCATCTAAATTGTGCATGAGTTGCACTTTAGGTACCTTGCTGTTTTCTTTGGATTTTGCCCTCAGCTGTGAGCAGGAGCACAGGTTTGCTCTGGCACGTGCAGCAGAAGGACAATGTCACCCATTGACTGCATGCCAGAAATCCACTCCCCATTGCCTCCTTTTCCAATTGCCAATCAATTTCCTAGTCCCTGACTGGTTGTGTAAAATCGAGATTTCAAGGTCTTTTTATTTTTTTTTTTTAAGCAGGAAAGGCCTCGGAGTGGGAAGGAGGATGCAGCAGCTCTTTCCTGACTTCCCTAATGCTGTGTGAGACCCCAAGGCAGTGCCTTGGACAGAGAGAATTACCCAGGCAGCAGGGCTGCTCTTTCCAGTGCTCTCCTCTCCTCCTAAACGCTGCTCACAGGGGTCCCACAGTTGCCCAGTTCATCACATTAGGGCCAGCTGATGCAAACAAAATTAACTCTACAAAACCCAATCCACTTCCAGTCAGAGAAGCTGCCTGATCCAGTCAACAGCTAAAACAATATTAGTTTTATATTCATGCCTACTCCAGGATTTTATTACCAACAGTATTATTTAAGCTCTTGTAGAACATAGTGGGAGATTCTGGATGCTTTAGGTCCAGGCTCCAGAGTGGAGAATGTTTTTTGTTGAAGCTGTGATATCACTGCTCTGAAACAACCAATGGCTCAATAATTTCAAAGATCTGTTTGAGGGATGTTTTGGTTTTTTTTTGGTGTGCAGGCATTCAGCTATTAGCAAGGACAACATTTTGATTCAAGTCATCCTTAGGTCATGGCAATTAATCAACACATTCTGTTCTACAATACTAAAATTGCCAAAAAATCCCCATATTTCAATAAATCAGATGACTATAAATCATGTTTTTCCTGAAACAAACATTAGATAATGGGAAAAATAATTGACCACACTCTTTCCTAGGCAGGCCCAGATTATTAGTGGTTATGTTAAATATAGAAATTCACATTAATGCATGCTTAAAATGCATCAATAATTCAGTAATTCTTAAGTTCAACCTGGGAAATCACTTTTTAAGACAATATATATCACAGCACTGTTAGACCATAAGTCAAGTGTGAAAAAGATGGAAATACAGCCAACCCTGCCTTTTGTGCACATCAGCATAACTCAGCACGTTCCAGAGCTCGCCCTGCCCGGCCAGCTGGGAGAGGTTCCTGCAGCAGAGCAGCCTCTATCTGCAAAGCTCTGCCCTCCCAATTGGAGGGTGTGATACTGCAGAAACTGGTGGTATGGAAATGCTACACCCTGGCACAAAAACCCAGCCTGACCTGGAATCGAGGAGCAGGCAGCGTTTGGTGACACTTGAATTTCCACCGAGTAACTCTGTGCTAAAGGGGAATCTGAGAAGGCAAAGCACTCTGTGTGTCTCACACGTAGAGGCACTAATAGCTCACTCCCACCATGGTGCCTGGGCTCCTATAGTTTTATCATTAAAGATTTTGGTCAGTCAGCTGTGGTGGTAATTATCACATAAATTAGCTGAGAGACAAGAAAAAACAGAACCTAAGACAAAAAAAAAAAAAAAAAAAAATCTTGTCTCCAGCAACAAAGTACAGGACTTCATTTTCCAGTAATATTTTCAAACCTAACACCAATGATGACCCAAGGTTTTTTTCTGGAATATTGCTTAGGCTACAGAAAGAAAGTCTATTAGTGAGTGCATTTACCCCCTGGTATCCAGCTTTTATCTGCTGACCTGCCAGAGTAAAACAATTTTGAAGATGTATTTTCAGATACAGGTGATTAGCACAGCAAGGAAAGCAGCAGAGTGAAAATACTTTTTCAGAGAAGTGTTACTGCCAAGGAGTGCAGGTAGAAAGAAGGAAAAGTAAAGAACAAATCAGTTTGGGTACACTGGGCTACAGTGATCACATTGGTTTGGGCTGTGGGGATTTTTTGTTTGAGGTTGATCGGGTTTTTTTAGATAAGGTTATTCTGTTTTAAAATACTCCATACCCTGGCTCAGTTCTGCATGGGAATGTTATCTTTTCAAAGCATTCAGCTGACAATGCAAATTTCCAAGAGAATCCTAAACCTTGTCTTTAGACAAGTGTTTAAATAAGGGCACCTTGAGATTTCACTGCTCCATTCCATGGCTCCAGTATAGGTTCAAATTTTATTTCTGCTGTCCTTGACAGAGTTGGGCTATTTTTTTTTTTTTTTTTTTTTAAGATCTCCAACAGAGAAAACCTCTCCCTGGCACTAAATGATGTTTGCTATTAGGAGGTTTGCCATGCATTTGTTGTGTGGTTTAGGATATTTTCTGTTCATTTAAATTCCAAGTTCATCCTTCACACAAGGAAAAGACACAATTCCCTAACTGTTGTGGCACAGATGTTATCTACACATACCAACATGTAGGAGCCTGAAATGCTTGGAGATCACACTGGGCAGTGGCTGATATAAATGAAAGGGCATGACTCCTGGCTAATTTAATTATGTCAATCACTGCTCCCTGTAAAGTACTATTCTCTCCTTTTCTCTTCTTGCATCTCTGCTGAAGTGTTTAATGATGTTGCAGAAGAGGCTGAGGCCTGAAGAAGTTACATGAACCTCTCACATTGGCACTGTTGCATAATTAACCCTCAGGCTGCTGAGGATGGATGGGAGCTCTGGACATCAAGCAGGGACACCTAGAGCTGCCCTGGACAGTGTCCAGCCAGCTTTGGCACAGCCCCAAGAGCCCAGGATGAATTAGAGGATGAATTCTAATGGGTGGTAAACATGCAGGAGATTATTCTGAACTGAGAATTAACAGAAGTTATTCCACTGAGGAGAAACCTTCAGTTGAACTGCAGGAAGCTTTGGTTCTGTTTGGCTTGTGGGGCTTTTTTTGGTCTCTTTTTGAGTACTCAGAGCAAAGGACTCCCCTCTACCCCTCGCTCAGAGGATCTTCCAGTCTGTAATCACTTAAAATAGAACCAGGATGAAATTGCATAAAATTTTTGTTATCTTGCAGATAACAAAAGTCCCACAACCCATAATGAAATAGAACGTGCCCAGGTAGCCAGTCCTCAGTGCTCAGCCAGCCTCACAGTGGGAAATGTCTCCTGAGCACGGGGAGCCCCGCAGTGCCAGTCCATGCCCCGCGTGCCCGGTGCCTCTGCCCTGCCACCAGGCACTGCTGAAAGGTCCTGGCACCCTGTCAGCTGCTCAGGCACACTGAGCAGGGCCCCCTGAGCCTCCTCCTTTCAGGCTAAGCAGTGCCACATCCCTTTGTCCTGGGGAGGCCAGAGTGGCCCCAAGCTCCAGCACGGCCTCCCCAGCGCTGAGCAGACAGAAGGAGCCATGTGCCAGCAATCCTCCTCCAGCAGCCCAGCACACCACGCAGCTTCTCTGCCAGGAAGGCACATTGCTGGCTCTTTTCACCTGCTAATAGACAGGTTTTCTTTTCCTTTTTCAGTAATATCGCTGATTTTTTTTTTCTCTACATTTGTGGTCCCTCCTTTAGTCCACCATCCTCAGCTGTATTTTCTTCTTAGTTTTACAGAAGACACCATCCCATACTGTGAGGGTGGGCAGTCCCTGGCACAGGGTGCCCAGAGCAGCTGTGGCTGCCCCTGGATCCCTGGCAGTGTCCAGGCCAGGTGGGACACTGGGGCTTGGAGCAGCCTGAGACAGTGGAAGGTGACCCTGCCACGGCAGGGCTGGGAGCTCTTAGTCTCTTCCAACCCCTCTGTGATTCTATAGTTTCAATAAATCATGATTCTAGTAGCACAACCAGAGTTTGCATTTAAAGCCTATTCTTCCTTAAAAACCCCTGTGAGCGAGTGCTTCCTCCACACCCTCCCTGGAGCACTGGACAGGCACAGAGGGAGGTCTGTAACTGTACCACTGGAGGATTTGGTATCTGTGCTGGGACCCCTCTTCTGTTTTTACATGCGAGCCTCCATACTGCTGCAGACTCAGAGGCCTTTAAGGGGTAATAAACAACAAAACACAGATTTGGACGTTACAGAAAGAAAATAATTTGTCACTGCCTCTATATCATCATAGAATGATGATACTTGGAGATGTCATATTACAGAATTCTATGTAGCAAGAAGAAAACTGACTAATTGTTGATTCTGCTGTTCCTCTTCCAGGCAATGGAATTCTTAAATATCTCCCAAACAACACATTTTTCTTTTTGGTTTTGCTTGCTTCATGCCCACAGCACCACAGAGACATTCCCTGAGAAAAACACTGGATGAGCCAAGGAGATTGGATGGATGTGAAATAAATCTGTGGCATTTGGGAAAACTTGGCAGGCAAAGAAAACACCACACAAAACCCCACACAGAAATCAGACCTCCAAAACTTTTAAAAGCAGCAGCAGCCAAAGAGCTGAGATTGGCAAATTAACCCAAGTTTGAATCTAACTTCCCATTATCAATTATCAGTTTTTCTAAGGCTTTCTGTCCTGCCAGTCTCCAGTCCAGACTGGGAGGTGGGAGAAGTCAGTGGGAGATATTTTTCTCTTCTACACACAGCAGCAATGGCTTGTGAATAACATGCAGATGGTTACAGTGCTTGTTTCACAGACTGCTGCAATGATTACATGTCATTAACTAAACAAAGAAAAATCTGAAACTAAAAAGAAAGGAAAAACCTGGAAAGGAAAAATCTGTCTCAAGACAGGTTTCAGTTATCACAAGCTTAGCCCACTGCCTTTGCAGCTGGGTTTGTTGCAGGCTCCCTCCACATGAATAATACCCCCAACAGAACCAGGCACACCAGGACCAAGGATAAGAAAATGATATCGAGATGATATCAAGAAAATGATACATCACAAAAGTACTGAAAACCCCAGGGAAAATCAGTGTCTCTGTCTGGATGAAGGCTCTTTCTGGAATGTGTCTGATGACATCCCACACCCCCCATGCAGGGGACGTGTGAGTGACTCCCAAAAGACTGAATTTTCAAACTGTAGATCTGCAAGAATACCCCCACACCAAGAACCAGGATTTACTGAGGACCTGCATCAATCTTCATGTGGTGCCTATTTATGCCCTACTGGCTCCAATCATTATGACTCCAAAAAAAAAAATATTTTTTGTACTAAAGGATAGAGGAATCACTTTAAATATGAAAATGTGTTTTAAAGGCTCATTGTGTACAGGGCATTTGCACACTGAGAATCTCGAGTAGCACTTTAAATAGAGTTCTCAGCCAGCTGATGTACTTTACCCTGGAGTGCTTCTACCATTGGTTTGATATATTTGTTTATGCATTTTATAAAAACTCTTAGTTCAATAAATGCTGCAAGATCAAATAGCATGCTTTTGAATTATGCAAAATTCTATTATACATATTGTAAATAAACTCCATGAAACATTAATCAGCTTCAGAATGGTTTGATAAGGACTCTGTGCACTGCTTTCTCTTCTGTATATTTTGAGCATTACAATTTTGTTGTAGGTTAAACTTTTCCAGAAAGGAAATTACTTTGGTATCAAGACACATGCAACTCTCTCAGCTGCAATACCATTCAATTTACCTTTCATGCCAAAGCACGAGCAACATGAAGCCACTGAAATGAGAAATGGAATACAAATCACCACGTCTATCTCAGCACGTTTAACACCGTTGAATTGTTAACACCAGACCTGAGAAAGTTCTGATATTATTGGCATTTAATCCTTCTCTGATGCCACTACAACAGGAACTCTGTCCTGGCTCAACAACTGATGCTTTGCCCTCATTAAGAACAAACAAAAACTGCAGTCTGTGAGCACCTGTTAGCAAGTCAAGGTGGAGAGCACAGTGCTTTTCTGCTTCAAACACATTTGGCACTTTGCATATGAAAATGTCTGATAGGACTGAGTGAATTTCAAAAAGAGCAGAAAATTCAGTTTAAAAAAATCCTTAGGTAATAACCCAACAAGAAGCATGGTGAGTAAATGCACTCACACCACATAAATCTTGTGCTCTAAAATATAATAGAGGATGAATTCTAATGGGTGGTAAACACACAGGAGATGATTCTGAACTGAGAATTAACAGGAGTTATTCCAATGAGGAGAAACCTTCAATTGAACTGCGGAAGCTTTGGTTCTGTTTGGCTTCTGGGGCTTTTTTTGGTCTCTTTTTGAGCACTCAGAGCAAAGGACTGCCCTTTACCCCTCGCTCAGAGGATCTTCCAGTCTGTAATCACTTAAAATAGAACCAGGATGAAATTGCATAAAATCTTGCAGATAACAAAAGTCCCACGATCCATAATGAAATAGAAAAGGGAATTTATCAGCAAGCTGTGAAGTCACAGACACTAAAAGAAAATTTCATTCTAAAATTTCCTCTTCTGTTATACAGTACAGGCTTCCTGTGATCAGAAAGAACTCTTTTCACTAGTTTTACATTGATATCGAGAAAAAACCTCAATGTCAACCCAAAACAACACACAAAACAACTGTTTTTTCCTTATTTTAAGAGCTAATTAGGGAAAAATTATGCATAAAGACAGATTCCTGCAAACAGCTATGAAGTGATGCCGGTAACCCTTATTTTCTTCTGACAGACAGACTTAATTACAAACACATCTAACCTCAGAAAAAGGCTTTAAATATAACTTCTACATTATTATATTTTCTATATTTATGCAAGTATTTTGGCTATAAAAAGGAAATTATTTTAATCAAGGGATTAATGAGAAAACTTGACATTCAAATTAGCTGTTATTCAACTACAGTTGACAAGGATTTTTCAGGAAGTTAATTTAGTTTTTTTCTCTCTCTGTGTTTTTTTTTTTTTTTTTTCCTTTCCTTCCTTTCCCCACTAACTCATAACAGGAAGAGTTGTTTTACCTTATGGGCACTGATTTCTAGTCCCAGGTTGTTCCACTGAAGGGCAGCAGAGCAGTCAAACCCCAGTGAGCCGGTGCTGCTGAGCCCAGCCAGCCCATCTGTGGGTAATTTCAGCACTCACAGATGCACCAATAGCCAGTGGCAGAGCTGATCTAGCACAGGCTCAGAGTTCACTTCAGACAGATGTTCTGGCAGAGCAGGAGAGTTAAAATTAAAAAAAAAAACAAAACTAAAATCCAATAAAAATATCACCATTATCTATCTATCTATGTATCCATCCATCTATCTGATATCACCTCTGTCTTTCTATCTATCCATCCCTCCACCTATCCCTGTCCATCCATCCTCCATCCATCTCTCCCTCCATCTCAGGGAGGGGTGCTTTGCCCTCCTTGGAGCAGTGAGAAATGGCATCCTGAGTGGTTTTCTTCAATAATTCCTTGCATTTCTCCCCTTTCCCTCCCTGCTCCCGTGAGTCACTCCCTTGCTATCCCACCTCACTTATTTATTTGGTTAGTTGCTTGCTAACTGCAGCTTATTTGCACTTAAAATAGTCATTATCTTCCAGCATATCTAAATAATTAGGCTAATGACAGCAGGTTTATTTCTGTTGATTCAATAATGCATCACAGATAATATCACCATCCCAAGTCTGCTCATTTAGGAGTCATTAATAAGGCCTTCCACCAAATGGCAGAGTTGGCTGGCACGCTGCATTCAAATAGAATAATGAGGATGCAGTTAGCTTTGTTTCATTTGCTCCTGAATTCTTATGTAAATGGGTTTTTCCTCCAGTGTTTCTCCATTATATAAACACCCAAATTTACTCCAAAAAATAATGAAATAATTCATTATTCTCTGTGTTCAGCTGAACTTAGGAATGATGGTAAAAAAGCAGCAAATAAATATTGTGGCCTGTACCATACTCTTATATTAATGATATTTATTATTGATCATATAATTATATTAATTATATCCACAAAACAGTGTCAGCCCACTCCAGGTCACAACTACTCTGGGCAGCAGAAGACACAAAAGGTTGATTAAGGCTGGAGATTAAAAAGAAAAGCCCATCCCCACACAGACACCAAACTGACCACTCCTTGATCTTTGGCTGGGAAAACACTTAAATTATAAGATCATTAAAAACACACATTCAAATAACTGGAAGGATTGTCTGACTATAATGTATTTTAATGGTTTTTCCAGTCTTGGACTTCTAATTGAAGTCATGAAACTGTCCTCAGAGGCTGCAGGAACACAGAAGGGGAGCTACAAAATGTACCAGGTTTGCTCCTGGGGGCACTGCCAGCAACAAGGAACACACTTGGTTTGAAAGTGTTTCCCTTCCCACCAGCACTGCCTTACAGCATCGTTGGTATTGCTTGCTATAAAATACGGATTTTCTTCTACCATTAATCAAAAAAAAAAAAAAAAAAAAAGGAGGATTGTGTAGCTAAGTATCAAAGCTGAGTGAAACTGAAACTGCATCCCACATCACAGGACGCTGAGATGAGGTTTACCTGAAAGCCAAGGCACTGATTTTCTCCCTGAACAGATCAATAAAACATTTTGGAATCTGAGATAATGTGATCGGAATGAATTCAATAGAAAATAGCTTTCAAGAAAACTACTGCTACTTTAAAAGATTTAAATAGTATTCTTTCATCATAATTCAACAAATACATTTTTAAAGCCACTGAATAACATAAATGCTGATTCCTGTCTTTAAATTTCCCATTGTGTACTTAGAGATACACAATTTCTCTACACAAGAAACCATAGCCAAGAGCCACACACCAGATCCATAAACACATTTTTAATGCCATACATCACAGGAGCTGGTCTAACTGGATTGTGTCAGTTAAAATCCCCTGTCCAACAATCACCTTTAGGTGTTTATGAAAGCAAGCACCAGTGTTGCCCACAGTAATCTGCAAAGAGGGATAACCTGCATTTTCTTGTGTAAGAAATACCATGCATTAATTTAGACAATTATTCTTAACTTGCATTTATTTTTTTGCACCTGAACTATCCAGTGGAAAAGCTGTTGAATAGCAGAAAAAGAGCCATGCTTTTCATGAGTCATTGAGTCCATAATCCCTGCCTTATGAGTCATATCACTAGAACATCAATATTCAAATCGATATCAATAATAATTCCAATCTATCCTTTTCTCCATTCCACTCATCTGTCACTCCTTTCCCAAGGGAAAGGCTGTACCATGAATTCCCTGTCTCCCCTGCACAGCAGCTCCTCCTCCCCTCTGATCATTCCTTCCACCTTCCCCTGGACCACACCTCTGCGAGACACAGGGGAACCAAAATTTGTATACAGCAGCACGTGTGAAACCAATTCCAGCAGAAACAGGGCTGTATTTTCTATGGTGAATGCCTTCTCTCAAAGTTGCTAAATATTCAATTTGCTTTTTCTGACAGCTATCAAGCATGGAACTAATGCTGCTGAGAACTCCATCTGATGTTTCCAAAAAAACCACTTCTGAGCAATAATAGTCACGCACGCCCTCATCAAGGAAAGATTTCCATCTATTTTGAAATTCTCAAAGTGAATTTTATTCTGGCACTTAATCCTTCAGCTTTCTGCACTTTCCCAGTCAGTTTTAGTTCTGCCTGCTTGGAACAATCCTGTCTCAACAGAAGTATGTGACATTATTTTGTCCATTTTACAAACTGAACACTGTAGATTCCCATGGACTTCCCTCCACCAAGCCCCTTCACTGTAAAAAAATCACCATTGATTCATTCCAGTGGAATTCTGGCAGACCCAATGGATTCAATACACTTCAGCCTCGTGGTTCATGGATGTGCTCCTAAAATCTCCCCATGACTTCTCCCCTCTGTGCTGAGATCCTAATTTCCAGTCCCCACTACCCAAGTGTGTCTGAGGCTGCTGCTCTCCTCTGGGTCTGGCTGCATTTCCCCCTGCCCTCCTCATCTTTCCAGTGAACCCCTCTCCTCCTGCCCCAGCATAACCCGTGTCTGCAAGCTGCACCAGTGTCCTTTTGCCAGCAATGACTGTACCTGCCACACACAGGGCTGGGAGATCTGGATTCCATTCTATGGGATTTCCTGAATAGCTGTGTCACCAAGTGGGTTTTGCCTTCCAGCCCAACCTTCCAGTGCTATTGCAGTTTAAGCAGCTAATCCCCCCTCCCTAAAGAACAGATCTTTGTATGAGAACCTTCCCAGCTTTGCTGCAGAGAAGATTAGTCCTTGGAATTTTGGAATTGGGTTTATTTTCAAGTTAGAATATTCTCAGGTGGCTTTTCCATACATTTTAGGGCTTTTTTTCTTTCCATCCTGCACTATTAGCAATGAAAGAATTATGTTGTTTTTCTCCCCTCTGTTCCTTCAGCATTGAACCCAGAGAGCCCATAAAGGAAGGGACAAAATCTCCCCCAGAATGCAGCATGAATTCATGCAGGACTTCATTCCCAGATCTGAGGGGAGCAGGAGAAACATCCCACAAGGAGGAGAACTGGGATGGAACAGAAAGAAAAGGAAGAGGAGTATGCCTGGGACAGACTGATGAAAATTCTAGAGGGTGCAGGCAAAACAGTGCTTGGGATAATTTCCCCACTTTGAACACTAAAAAATGTCTCCCAAGAAACCACAGAGGCAGAGTTTGGATACCAGGAAGGAGCAGTAGTGGGAGCTGTTTACAAGGATCTGCATTTGGGACCAGTGTTCTGAAAGAAATAATTCATTGACATCTGGAGACAGAGCCACAGTCAATTTAAATATGGGCCATTTTTTCTTAAAAATATGAATCATGAAAAAGTTGTCTCCTATTACATCAAAGTGTCTTTCAGGGAAAACTAGATGATGATACAAATACCCCTAAACCTACTGAGGATCAGTCTATTCCATTTAACTACACATCAGTTGGTACAAAATATTTTTAGCATTTCAACAAGTGAACTTTAGATCTGCTTTAAAAGTACTCTCTGCAGAATGTTACTGCTCTCTCCCTCTGGTAGCCAACAAAGCTGAAGAAAAGCCCAACTCTAATATTATTCATCAAGTTATGCAAATGCAGGTGTCCTGTGGTAGTTAAACATCAAGTCTAAACAAGTATTTTTTTATCCACAACTTACCAAACACAGAGTGTGCTGTTCTTTAGCTTTTAAATCTAAATCCTCCTGAACACATTCCTTAAATAAACAGTCCTGAGTCAGCCATAGGAACTTGCATTGTGCTGCCATAAAATCACTTGTGTACTATCTGCTTTCATTAGTTTTAGTGGGTTTATTGTCTTATTAGCTCTGATCATTGTTTTATTTCTCCAGGTAAGTGTTATTTGAAGCCCAATGATTCATGTATTCAGAATTTCCACCCTGAATGACAATGACACTTCCACGAAGCTGATTCTGCCCTGATCCATCCAGCTCCCATTGTCAGATTATTCAACTGTTTTAGCAGAACTGATCCCCTCAAAGTGTGATCAGAGCACACAGGGGAGGAGAGCCCAGTCCCAGAGATGGGGCTTCTGCCACTTCATCATTTCCCCCTTCCTTTGGATTGAATCCTCTGCAGAGTTTGCTATTTACACGAGATTTTTGCATAATTCTATTTCACATTTTTGCTGCTAGGTTTCATCCATGGTGCTCCTGCCTCCTGTATGCTTTTCTTTACAGCTCCCTGTTGTACTACAAGTGACCAAGGTGCAAAAAAGCATGTCAGACAAAACAAGGCCTGTTGCCTGCAGCAAAATACTTGCAACCAGAAAATACAAATATTTGGAAACCATAACTCATGCTGAAATTTTCTTTTGGGTTTCAAGGAATCTGAGTGGCAAAGAAATTGATTTGTTCTTCAGTATCCTAACCTGGCTTACACAAAAGACAGAAAACCATCTCAAATCATTTTGTCTCTGCAATTTGTATTACTTGTAGGCTGTGCGGATCTAAAAATCAATAGCACACAACATCTTGGTCTTGATAAAAACATAATTTGTGAAGGATTTCAGATCAATTTTTTTCTCAGTGTAGGCCCAATATATATATATATATATATTTTATAACTGTGTCATTTAGCTGTGTAAACTACCCTTCAAGATAAGGGAATAAACCACCACAACAAACTCTCAAACAAACAAAACCCCCCTGCCACGGCTTCTCTTCTCTTTTCTAGGTGTGCTCATAACACAGCTCCTCTGGGGTGCAGATGAGGAAAGCAGAAACTTCACAGTGAAGAAAACCAGGAGTATTAGAGGTGTGGCAGGAGTAGGGTTAGTTTCCATCACAGAAGCCCATGTGGGGCTGTATTTTGGATTTGTGACTAAAGCAGTGCTGATAAGGGTGTTACTGCTGTTGTCAGGCTATGGCTGAGCACTGTTTGCACAGCATCAGGGTTGTCTTCATTATTTTTTTTTTCTCTTCTTTTTCCTCACTCTCCCTCCTCAACCAGTGATCTGGGGCTGCACAAGAATTTAGGAGGGGACACAGCCCTCCCTCTGCATACACAGACAAGAACTCTGCTCTTTGACCCATCTGCCCAAATTTGCCCTGATTGGTGTGCAATGGTTTTTGGTAGGTCACAGACAAACTGCTCTCATTAATGTGTTAACAGATGCAAACGTATTCCAACGGTGTAAAAGATAAAGGGTTAACTACTTGGTGAGAAATCCACATTGCTCAACCCCAGGGGTAAGTTCTAGAATGCTCCACAGTGCAGTGAGCTCCCAGGAAGGTCCACAGTCAGAAGCAGTTCTGGGAGGTACATCTCAGTTTCTGGTATTTAACAGTTCTGAAGGAAAAGTAAATGCTGCCAGATACAAATCTACTTTGCCAAACTCACATTGTTTCACCTATTTAAATTTCTCAAATGATGTAGCATGAGGATAAACTTTTCATTTTACATCAACAGATCTTTCTTAGATCTTTCTTATTCCCCAGAGCTCTCCTTCCTCCTGGGAGATGCATTTTCCAATGGCCACCCCATATTCAAAATTTAAAGACCTATCAGTTATATGATTTCTAACACATCTTGCAGGAGCAGTGAAAATTCCCACAAAGAATGTTGTTTATTGGTTGTGCCTGTGCTACACAGGAATTACACTACAGAACAGACTTGTGAACTCAATAATTAACCTCAAATGTAATGGCGGGACAAAAAGGAAATGAAATTTTCCCCACCTCTAAATTCTTGCAATCCAATGCTCCTGTTCATTTCCATGAGCAGCAGAGACACTCCCCCACTGCAGCAGGACCAGACTGTGCCAGGGATGCTCAGCAGGACCTCAGATCAGGATAAAGAGCCATTTATAGGGGCATTAGATGGGCTCTGAGTGCTCTGTGTGCAGGGACAGTGATTCCCCACTGACCACAGCACTGAAGGATCTCACTCTGACCTCCAGGGAGCACACACAGACACTCAGGGATCACTCTGACCCTCAGGGACCTCACTCTGACCCTAAGTGCCATGCTGAGGTTCAGGGCTCTCCCTGTCCTTGGCCAGCCCTACCTGCCCCAGCCACGCTCAGGCTGCAGCTGCAGCCAGGATGGAGCAGCACTCACCATGGCAGCAGCAGTGTTTCCTCCAGCAGCACACCCCAAAACTCAGAGCAGCCTGGCCAGGTTTAAAATTTCCTGTACCGAGTGCCCACGTGCCTGCCGTGGCTGTACCTCCACCCTGCATAACCAGGAAAAGTTTCAGAAGTCTTTAAGCTCTTCAAAGAAAAGGGGATCAAGTGTATATCTTCATTTAAGGATGGGGACACCCTTGACATGACCCAGATCATCGCTAGGAATGTCATATTTCAATTAGTTTTGCCCTGTGCTGATAGGACTTTGCATATCACACACTTTCCATGCACATTTAATAACTGCAGGATTTTTCTTAAGGAAAATTTTCAAATTTTATGAGACAGGAAGGAGCATGAAATTATAAGGTCTTTTTCACTGTTAAATGAAAGAATCATTAACAATAAAAGTTACTGGATTAGAGGCAGAGCAGAGGAAAGATTGCCCAAGAATGTAGGCAATGATTTGGGATTTGAGAAACATGGATTCAAATCCTAGTTCTGCTATAGTCCTTCTCCTGGCACATCACTCAGGCTGCTCAATTTTCTGGCTTCTCCTTCTGTAATAAAGAGATAATAGCACATACTAATCTCACAGGAATATTGGGACTTGATATCTCTTAAATGCCACAGAACTGTGGAAATGAACTTGATCAAAACCCCCTTAATGCTGCAATCTGGAGAATATCCAGAGTGCAAACAATTGCCAGTGAAAGTATTTTGGATGTTTACATGCATGTGAAAATTTTCATAAAGTCTGAGTAAGAAAATGTCTGCACTGTGATGTTCATGAAGGGAGTATCTCAGTGGTGTCAGAAAACAGGCTGCTATATACAGTAAATTCACAGGCTCGGGCCAGGCTGTATTTAACCCCTAAGGCTTTTACTTGGTTCACTCAAAACACCACTTGGAAAGATGGAGAATTTAGAAAGTTCACAGAAGAATCCATCAGAAAGAAACAGGGACTGAATTCTTAAAAGAGAAGAAGGAGAAATTAGGAAATTGTTACAATATTTCTTTACATGTACATTTGTTTACAGCCAAGGGAAAATTACAATGTTAATTTTAGAGTTATAATTGGTGATAATCTACGGTCATATTTCAAAAAAACCCTTGTGTTAGGAGTCTGCCTCTTGTTTTCAAGATGTCCTACTTGATTTCAGTGAGCCTTATGCTCCTGAATCTGCTTTGAGGGAGTAACTTTAGCTGCCCAAATAAATACAGAAATCACCTGCAGCAGTGATAAAGCACAATCTAAACAAGGACAGTGTCTTCCTTTATTTCTGTAGGAAGATCATGGCTGCAGTGAACTGAGCAGCAGAACCACCAGTAAATCACAAGCAGACCACTGATACTCTGGTCTGTAGCCCATTTACCATTCAGGAAATGACAAATTATAGCAGTGGTTTAACAGTGACTCCTATAAACCTGCTCCCACACAACTGCTCCTTTGTCCAAAAAAATGGTGATTTTATTCATACAAACTTCACATTAATGACAGCAAGAAAAAAAAACCCACAACATTTTCTTCCATTGTGGTAAATGAAACCTTGCAACATGCAGACTTAAAAAACTCCAAGCCCACCAAATTAAACAAAAGTATATTTAGCTCCCTAAACAGGAAAGCACATATCTAGTGTAACATCTCTAAGTAATGGAAAAGCAATATTTCAAATCAGCCACCTAACACTGAATTACCTTGCAGCAGCACTAGGAAAAAAACAAAAAAAAAAAAAAAGAAAAATCCAACACAGGTCAGGCTCAGCTACCCTAGTTGAGCTTTTTCTGAAGCAAAAACATCCATGAAAATATTCTGCTGCTCATCATTAGGAGCAGGTAAATGCCTCGCTGCTCCTGGTCCTAATGAATTCCTACAATAACTGTTGAAGATATTTGAAGATATTGCAAAACAACAATGAATAATATGACAGTGGAGCAGATCCTAACAACTAAACAGTTCCCCATCCTAGCTGAGATAAAGTAATGGAGCAGAACTTACTGCATCATTTACACTGTCTAACTACCATTCTTCATCCCTTTTTTATTGTAATTTGCACGTATCAGTAATTCAAAGTGCTGCAATTTTAAAAATATTCAACTCTCTAGACTAATACTCTCATTCAGACTGCATCAGAATAGAGAGAGATGAATAAAAAGAATACCATCATTATTTTTTTTCTTCTATATTTATTAGAATAAAGTTATAGCATTAGTTTCTTTCTAAGAGAATTGTGGTATTTTATAATAGGTCTCTTTCACATTTTTTTTTTCATGCCTCTCAGGTAGAAATCCCTAGATCACACTAAACTCCTCAGACTCCTCCATGGCATGCTATGATGTTCTGGAAAATAGATTTATCGTTTTAACAATTTTTCAAGATGTGTTTAATGAGGGGGAAAAAAGGACTCATAATGCTCTATAATATTTTCCATGCAATTATAGCCTTATTTTGTTCTGCATGTTTACAATTCCAAGAAAAACACAGCTCACTCTAAAATTAGAGAAAGAGGGTTTAAATGCCTTTCTTTCACTGGCTCTATAAGCCCTTCCTGCAGGTGCCTCTGCATCACTGCCAGACTGCTCTCCAAGGTAAGACTGGAGAGCAAAAGCCTTTTAGCGTAAATATCTTTACCTCCAGCAGGGTTTAAAACATGGATAGCCATGGCAGACCTTCCAAAGGATGAAGCTGTCAAATTAACATGAAGCAGCACCCCTGGCTCATCCTTTCTCTGTTACTTTAAAATCTCCTAGTCAGGGAAAGGTGTTACTAATAAACAAGATCACTTAATTACAGTATGTTTATCAAATTACAGAACAGCTGTTGCTGTATGCACAACCTGAAGAGTAAGAAAAAAAAACAACAGAATGGGCAAGAATTGTAGAAACTTTCTGCCAAACACTGAAACACTTCTGATTTTCTTTCTTTTTTTCAGAGAACTCCAGCACAACACCAAAAAGAAATGTTTTATTTGCCAAAGGATTGCAGTTGTGTAGGGGAGGGCAAAGCACAGCCATTCATCTTTCAGAATAAGCTCAGAGAAATGCAACACAGCCCGTGCCCAACCCTGTGAGCTGAGAGCCCTTCAGTGAGCTCCCCTTCCCTGCCAGCACTCAGAGATAATCCCAGCTCCTGTGTTCCACTTTGGGCTGGGATGGCACAGCCAGAGCAGGGTGCTGCTCCTAGCACTGCCCTCTGCAGCATCCCCACCCCGGGCAATCCCACTTTATCTCCAGGCAATGGGAAAACCTCTCCACGCCAGGGAATGAGTGAAGACTGCTTTATCTGGGTTTTACATCCATTTCTGCTACAGACTCCCCTGCCAGTCACTATTTGTCCTTGATTTCTCACTGTATATTTGGAACAATTCTATCTCCTCTGCCTGTCATGTTTATTTTCAGTGGTTTTCTGGAGCTGTCTTCTATTGCTTTGTTTACTGGTTTGCTCAATGCACTGCAGCTTTGCTGGAGTACTGGAGGTATTACTGCACCATTAATAGAAGGTCAAACACCCAAATCCATAGGCTGTGAAACTGAAATTTAAAATCCTCTGTAGCTAGGCTGTTAGACTTACCTCAACGTATTTCTCTATAAAAAAGTAATAGGAAAAACACTGCAAAGAAACTATAGCTAGGAATTGAACTAAAATTCAACCCAAGGACACTGAATACAAAATTTGATTATTACAAGAGATTTTGAGAAGGAGCAGATATTCATTTCAACACATCCAATTCCAACACCTTAATACCTGTGTGCTGGACTGGAATTTCTGGTTTGCAATGCTTTTTTTCAGGCAGGGAAGGGGACAGAGCGTTTCAGCAGTGTGGTAGCTGTGCCCCATGTCCCAGGGGTGAGGAGGGCATCCCGCCCAGCCAGATGGAGCTGCCAGGAGCCAGCTCCCATCCAGAGCTGTTTCCAGGCAACACTCGGGGCTGGGGCTGAGCCTGCTGACACAGGGACCCCTCAGCTGATGGATAGTCCTGCTGCTGGGCTATGGGCACCAGGAAAATAACCAACAAATGATGCACGTGGAGGTTTGGGAGCCTTAAACCTTCCTCAGGTTCCAAACGAGCATTTTCTTCTTCTTTCTTCCTGTAGGTCCCCAAACCTCTGCTTTAGCTTGCTGAGGGAAAATTAATATCTTTTCCTGGAAACTAAATTTATAGCTACTGAGGCACTGTGTTCACAGCCAAATTAATGTTAGCTTCCTCAAAACATGTTCTGATTATCTCAGGGACGGCTGTCTCCCCTGGGTTGGAAACCCTAACCTCCTTCGTGCAATTTTTACCAGAATTTTTCTAACAAAAGCTGTCAATTGCATCAAATTCTGCTAAGGGCTGTAAGGTTATTCTGTGCTAGAAAACACTGTTCGTGACAGAGGAAAAGCTAAAAGCAACAAGCATGCTGAGCACTACAGAATTGATTTAAATCTATCCTCAAGATGAACAGGCTCTTTTTTTCATCCAGTAAGCCATGCAGTCTTTTTGAAATAATGAAATCTTATTTCAAAGACATTAGGAGGAAGATTGTGTTCAGTGTAGGAGAATAAATGCAAAACTCTTCTTTTTTTCTAGCAAGGACTGTGTGTCTAATTTTTTCAGTGACATGAAACTTTCTGTGCTGGGGCAGAACTCAGCTCCTCACATTAATACAGTGGAACAAAAAAGTGAACATAGTCTGTGTCAATACCCATGTGCAACACAGAACAAAGAGTGTAATTATAAATGTTTACAAAGCAAAAATATCTTCAGCCTAATACAGAACAAGCCATGCTTATTACCGAATACAAAATATCTGAGAACTGGAGTTTATTTTAAGCAGAGGATTATTATTAAGTATAAAATACACATCTACCACAAATTACACATTTTTTTCTGATACTTCTGTGTTTAACATAAGCATAGAAAGCTATATCCTGAATAAAAAGTCTTTAATCATTATTGTTTTTAGGTATGTGCTACAAAGAAAAACATTACTAAAGAATAAATTTCAAGTATGAATAAGCAACAAGTGTTTTGGATTTGAAAGCCTCTTCTCAGAAAGGGAAAAGGCAAAACAATTAATCAGCATAAATACTTTTTTCACATGTCCTATAAATTTTGGAGCTTAATTCATTATATTCCCTATTCTGACTTTATAGAGACCATTTTCTAAAGGAAAGCATGATGAATTAATTATCCATAGCTGTTCTGAGGGCAAAAAGTGTCTGTGAGTAACCTGTACACAAAGTAATCAGCCACAGGTGACACAAACACGACAGTGACACAACCCAAACATGCACAAGGGAAGCACAAGAGAAAATCACTTCAACCTACAGCCAGAACCAGGCAAGATTATTTCCTAAGGATGTCACTGCTCACTGAGGACTCAAAGCCTTTTTCTCATGCTCGATGAGCCTGGTGCTGCAGCAAGCTGGAGAGTCCCAAGGATTTCTGCATTAATTATGAGAGCTCAGGAGAGATCTGGGAAAATCAACAGGCAAGACAAAAACCAGGGACTTACTGAGAGGAGGCTCCGCTCATGGAAACAATAGGCACCACTCGCATGGGGCTTCTGGGGAGTTTCCTGGGGAGAGAAAAACACATTCTTACTGGGAATGAGGGATCAGGGCAGCTCCTGCCTGGGCTCTGCGCTCCCAGAAAGATTCAGCAAAAACTACTATTGCTAATGCACTGCTTGGGCTGTCACTGCACACACTATTGGGTCAGAAGTGCGTTTTTATTGTAGCACAAAGCCAAACAGCAAAATCTGGTTATCGATGCACAAGTGTGATTTTATTATTTATTAAACATTGCATGGACAGTAAATGTGTTCAGACAGTTTGCAATGCATTTGAAACCAAAAATCTATGTTTTCATTGCAAATTTACCTACTAAAATAGATATTATTAAGCTATAACTGTAAATTTTCCCCAACACAGGTCTCTGTTTCAACAGGAACACACCACTGTAATTTGATTTTTGTGTATCTTTCAATTGAAAATTTGTAGCATTTTTACAAAAGAAAACTTATCATAAAATGCATAAGCAAAAGGGGGGTATTAAGAATATATTTTACAAGCACATACTTGGGAATTCCAATAGAGTAACACTCTATTCCATGCCATTCTTTATTATTAATGAGCAGCTGTGGCATGTAACATTTTACTGAATTATTCACTGAATTTTAGTAGGTACAGTAAGCTCAGCCATGTTTTACCTAACAGATTCTCGCTACATGCATTTTTCATTTCCACATGAAAACAGCAATATGTACTCTTTGATACAAATAATCCTGAAAATAGAATTGTTGTTCATATTTTGAGTCTCCAAACATAATACACACCTAGGTCAGAGTATAAACAAATCATTCTGTGAGTAAATTTAATATACTTTTTATCCACTTCAGTAAAATTCCTAACAGTAAACACATTTTGTATTTTTTCACAAAATAACTTGCCCCTTATATGTGGTTTCAGATTAAACAAAAAAATTAAATAAGTAACTAAATAAAAAAAAAAAATCAGTGGAATTTTTTTCTAATGCAACTGAGGGAAAATGGGAACAAGAACCACCTGTAGCAGAAAGGCACATGCTCTATAAACATGTCAGGCAGCATTGCAATGATCACACACACTGATAAAAGAACTTCAGAGTTTGGAAAGGTGACAAGCAGGAACAGCAAACAGTTGGATTTCTGTCTCTTTGGAGCTGGGACCATCACTAGGGGAGCATCTCTTAGGGTTGAGAGCCAGCTTCACACTGATGCTCTCAGCATCAGCAGCTGCCTGACTGCCCAAACCCTCCCAACAACCAATTCTGAGCTGAACACACAAGTTTCTGTTCACTTATGTGTTGTTGGGCAAAAGCAAGAGTGGCACACTTAGAAACTGTCACTTTGTACAGATTTCTGCCCACCCAAGGAATACCCAGCCCTGCTGGGGCACTGCAGCCCCCTGGCCACCACCAGCCAGCTCAGGGCAGCTCCTTGTACAGGGCAAATCCCACAGCACTGGGGACATTCCACCACCACCCCACTGTGCAGGGCAAATCCCACAGCACTGGGGACATTCCACCACCACCCCACTGTGCAGGGCAAATCCCACAGCACTGGGGACATTCCATCACCCTCCCCACTGCAGGTCACAACTTCCAGGGCTTGTACAGACCCCTGAGCTGAAATTATCTACCTTACCAAGTACACTGAATTTGTTATCTAGCTACTCTCAATACCTAAACAACGAGCAAGATTTCAGGCATATTCACATGAGTTTATGAAGCAACTTTCAGTAGGAGGAAATACTGGAAGAAGCTGGAAACTGCCAGTAGTTTTGTGTGAAAAACCCCTACTGTAATTGTGATAAAATCCTATTTGCAAGTCTCAGGATAACTGGTTGGCTCTGGACTTTGGCATTTCACCTTTTTCTTCCCACTGACATGAAATGCCATTGAGAACTGCCCACACAGCTACAAACAATCCTGTGGAGAAACACCACATCTACATTTCCAGTGCTAAATTTCCTTTTCCACAACTGCCATAAACTGTGGCAAAACACAAAACAGGCAAGTTTTGCACTCCAGTGAGTGAGAAATAAATTCCCAATCAGCCAAGTTCTGCTTGCAGCTGGTATTACAACATTTGCACGTGACAGGCACACAAAAAGCAGCAGAACCTGACCACAGTGCTCCTGCTCTGCTCAGAGACAAGGGAAACTGGAGAGGCAGCTGGAGGAAGTCCAGCTGAGTGTGTAGGGAGAAGTTTGGCAGAGATAATGATCTATTAAGATTCACTTAAAAATGAAAAAGTGTTTCCAGGTGAAAGTGCCAGTACTGAGATACCCCGGGGGCTTCTCCCTCGGGCAGCAGCTCAGGCAGCCCCAACAAGCTGAGGCTGTTCTGCAGGATCACTGAGACACAGCCCCAGGCCATCATCAAATATCACCAGAGCCAAGCATTCCAAGAGTACCCCAGACATGTTATTATTTTCCATTAGAAGTGGCTTTGTTAAGCATTATATTAAAGGAAAAAAAAACAACCTAAAGCAAGCAATAATAAAAATCACTACTAATACATATATACAATTACTAACTCTGACTTAACATCTACTGCTTCAGACCTTTATCAAAAGCCTATGTCTAAATTGATCTCATCTGATATTTTTTAATTCTGTTCTAAAAATGCAATTAAACAATGATATCTCTTGCTGCAAGTTAAAAGCCATTCCCTTTAGATAACAACCAAATACAACAAGCAGTGAGTTCTGCCATCATTAGACTTCTAACCATATTACTTCTATTTTGAGGCTTTTTTTTGTTTGGTCTCAGTTTAATTTCCTGTCAGCCTTACAAGAGATTTCTAATGTTTGGGCTGTAGGATATGCTCTGATTAAAAATAATCTTCCCAATTACTGCCTGGCACGACTCTACTGCCACATGCACTCTGCCACTGGCTTCTGCATTTCTGTCAGCAGTAATTGTGTCTGTAGCTTCTAACTGTAAATGAAAACCCAGGGGGCATATTTGGGTTCCAGTTTCCTTTGCCCAGCCATATCTTTTAATTTGCACTGTCTGTCAAAAGGAGATGTTTGTAGGCACTAAAAGGAAATCCTCAGAACATCAGGTTAAAAAAAGGGAAAAGGAAAAAATGAAATGCAACTGGAATATGATAAACCACATTTGATATTTATGCCAGGATACTCAACACAGAGCAGCTCACTGCATTGATTAGCCTTCGAAGAGGGGACTGAAACCATTTACTGAGCATTTCTAGCTGTACTTTATTACCATTAAATTTAATCCTGAATCTTAAGCATCACCTTAGTATGGCTTTTTATTTTTTTTAATTCAATCACTACAATGAATACTTTACAGAACAGCATTTCTTATCACAATGGAAAAAAAAATATTATTTCTCAGCCTCTGGGCCCTGGCCTCAGCTGTGCCTTGGTGTTTCCATCTCCAGCCTGGCTGACCCTCAGACATGGCCCTGTGACCACACTGCCCCTTCTCTCCAGCCTTTGGGCTGCTGTGGGGACTCCAGGCCCCAAGGCTCCCCTTGCCCCCAGCCCAATGGGCTGCTGCTCCTGGAGTCCCCAGCTGGATCCTGGGGCTGTCAGGGTGATGCCCTGTGCAGGCTGACCTGGAACAGAGGCTGGACAGAGCTAAAGAATAAAGCAGGGATTTATTAAAAGGATCTCCTGCATGGATCCACCTTGGGCAGCACCAGAGCCCAGCCAGGGCTGCACCCAAGATGAACCAAAATGGTCCCAAAATACACGAGCGCTCCCGGGGGCTCTCACTGGGATCCGCTCTGCTCCATTTGCACCTTGCAGTTCATTGTCCAATTCCAGCTCCATTAAATCCCATCCTCCTTGTTTTTTTTTCCTCCAGCCCACATTGTTTGTGCTCCTGGGCCTGAGATTTGGATCATCTGTCCTTGGTCCCCAGCTGGAGAAGGAATTGTTTTGTCTCCCTACTCTGTGAAGAGAGCTCACTAACGCTAAATATGAAGCCCAGACCCACACACTAAAGCAGCACAGAATGTGAAAAACATAAAAGCTACACCTGAGGCATCATGTGGAGCTCCTGTCTGAGGAGCTGGCTCTGCTCTCCAGCCCCAGCTGGGCTGTGCTCCCTGGGGCAGCCCAGAGCTCCTGGGAACTGCCCCAGCCCTGGCTCACCTGCAGCCAGAGCTACAGGGCTCAGACCTGGCCCTCAGTGCAGCCACAGCCACCAGGGATGTGCTGGGTGCGTGTTCAGACCCTCACAGGTTCCCTCTTCCTCTCAGGAGCCATGGAAAGGTGTCCCCATGTCCCTGGGAATGCTCTGTGTGACAGGAGCAGGATGGGATCCAGGTGCCCGGGGGCAGAGAACCTGGAAGGACAAAGCACCAAGCACAGGCTGTACCCTGTGAAGAGGGCACAGAAGAAACTCAAGGAGGAGAAAAAAAACCTGATACAACGTCAGGAAGGAAGCTTTGTGTGGAGGGGAAAAATCACAACCAAGAATGCACATGTGGGATCCATGGGCATGAAGACTATTAAGAAGACAGTTGCAGTTATTGCTAGAAGCAAATATTCACTATAAAATGAAGAATATGGTAAAGTCCTCTGAAAATAATTTTCTATGAGGTCTCAGTCTCTGATCTCTCAAAATTAAGTAATTTTTTTGTCTCAAAATGAAAATGGTACCCAGCATATTTGGAATCGAAGGGATGCAGAGAGCATATTTTTGTACAAAGGAATCATGGAAGTTTTCTTTGTGATAGGAGGATAAATACTGAGATTTAGTGAATGGGAGCAGGGATTTGTCCAAATAGCGCTTAAAATTGAATAGCTTCTCTTGGCAGAAGAGCTGATTTGAAATATTAAATGCAAATGTTAGTGCTCTGCACTGTGTTTGCTGGTTGATGTTCTATTCCGTATTGTTTATATCTGTACATGAGGGCAGACAGTGGAAAGGTGAGAACAGACTCAATCTCAGCTCTGTCCTGAACCTTTGGCACAGCACTCCAGGTGCTTCCTTTTGTAGGGCTCTGCCCCTCAGTGCATATTCTGTGCAACAAAAGACTGGTAACAAAGAACTTCAACACACCAACTGAAAGGTCTGTGCAGTGGAGATTGTGACCACCACTGCCTTCACAACTGCATGGTGGTACAGAGGAAAAATGGCACAGATCTGTTAAAATATTACTTTTAAAATAGTGTACAAGCTGTGTAAGAAGTTCTTCGTGCCCCTCTGAGCCCTAAAGGGCTGCAGGGATGCACGTGCTGCAGCACAGAACCAGACTGTGATAACTTCAGGCTATCCTTGCTTCTATTTCCATATCTTACCTGAGATAAAACCATCATTTACCATGTATATCCCCCTACCTGTGACTGAAACTGCCAGAAGGTTGAAACAAATACCTTGCTTTTTAAAAAAGAAGGTATGCCACTGAGTTAAAATGGGTTACTCCTGTGACTGAGGCCATGTGGATGTTTATGTATTTACTCATCATAAAACCTGTAGGATTAAGTATGGCAGCAACATATCCTGAAGCGAAAGGAATGTGGGTCTCTCATAAAAAGACCTTTCAGAATTTTGGCTGCAGAGACAGCTCAGAGGCAGAGCCTCAGCTGTGGGAGTGTCAGCTCCTCTGCCAATGCAGGGAAGGGCAAAGCCCAGAGCATGAGGAGTTTCCCCATTCCTATTTTCATCGTGACTCTTAGGAGTCCCAGAGCTTTTCTTCTCATGTTTTTCAGTCTGTTTGCTTCTCCCCACTTTTCTACAGTACAGAGTGTTCTGCCCCACGAGCAGGTAGAAAATTCCACCAATACCAGCAATGCTGCTCCCATGCTAGCCATGGTAACACACAGCTCTGCCTGCCAGACTGAGATCACTCATTCCAGGGAACAACGTGCTCAAACGAGGTGCAGAAATTACAAAATCATTTGGAAAAGGCTTGACTGTCCTCATCTGCCACTAGAGAAGTCCTCCTACCACCTCACCAGTGGTGAGCTGTTAGCCCTGAAAAACACTAAAAAGCAGGAACATGACACTTCCAGAACAGAGGCTTCGCATTCTGCATTTTTAAACTAGTGGTTCTCTCATCTATCACAGGTCAAGAAATAAATCACACCTCTATAAGCAATGCAGTTTGGAAAGAAATAGCTCATGTAGAGAAAAGAATGGTAAACTTACCTATTTGTTATTATTTTTTAACAGAAATTTTGATATTGGTTAAGAAATGGAGATGTTAATAACATTTGAAATCAAGGACTAGAATAAGAAAAAATAAAAACCAATCAAAGCCCAACATTTTATCCAACAACTTTGTGATTTATGACATGATTACTCTTGGAGAAACAGCCCAACTCTAGGCTACATCTCTGAGCCCTAACAGAAAAATAATAGTTAGAGTGTCCATCACATTCCACAGACTGGAGCATGTCTTTTGTGGACAAAGCAAAGAAAAAAAATCTAATTTGGGTAGACACACCCAATTTTCTGATCCAAAGACATTTCTATCGCCACAAAAAATAAAAGCATCAATTCACATGCTGGAGACAGAGAGGGGGTGGGATGGATCAGCTAGCAAACACCAATCTCCAGGAAAATGGACTTTTGTAAGGTCATCAGGGTTTGAAGGGGTCCAGCCTTCCCCCAGATATCACAAACCGTGCTGGAGGCATCCCCAGCCCGTGGCACCCACCACAGGCCACCGCTGCACAGAAGGGAGAAGTTACTGCACCCTTGGCACAGGGGCTATTGCAGTTTTATCAAAAGGACTCTTAGTGTTTAGCAGAAAATTCATTTCAGTCTGAAAAAGGGGCAAAAATAAAATAATCTAAGCCTGCCATGTTTGGAGATTTACTTCTGCTACATAAAATGACTACAACTGATTTCAAAAGACAAGTTGGTGTTTGTTTTATACAACAAAGGAGATCCTTGGGCTGAAAGAATTATTTATTGCTGTTGCTTGCAGCTGGGTGCAATTTGACAATGATTACAAAATGTAAAGTCACAAGCAGGGAGAAGTCCATGCAGATCCCACACTGGAGCTGAAGTGCTCTCCTCTGATCAGAAGGAAAAAGGGAGGAAGCTCAGCTGTGTCAAGCAGCAGATTTTCCCTAAGAGTAACATGACTTTCCATGAAAAAAGGACCAAAAAGTATAAATTATGCAACCCATTGACATCAGTGGAAAACTCTTAAGGCCAGATTGGTTATTTGTAAATAAACAAAATAGGCGAGTTTTTTTAAACTAGAGTTCTTTCAGCAGGAAAAGAACCAGATTTGTAAGCATCACACATTTCTGAATGACCAGTTCCACAGATTTTTTTTCCTTCCTCCATGACCTTCCTCAGCACCCCAGGAGAATCTGAGCCTGCAGGCAGTGGTTCCTCCCCCATCACTCCCAGCATCAGGAGCTCCAGCCCAGCAAAGTGACACCTGGCAAATGAACCCACTCATCACTGGGAGGGGGCTGCCAAGGCTGGGACAGCAGCCTGCCAGCTCCTGCAAATCTCTCACAGAGCATCTGAGCCTGACACTTAATATTCACACTGGATTGCAAGCTATGTACTCAAGGATAAAGCTCAGTAATAATAAAGATTCACAGTCTGACAGGCTCAGCATACAAATTTTCAGTGCGGAGCTCACTTTGAATATTTATTTATTTTTTTTTAATCTTAAAAGGAATCAGGAATTTTCCTCTTATAAAAGAGATAACAGTACTTGCCATTTAGTGAGGGAAAACAATGAAAGGAGAAAATATAATTTTACTCTAAAATTTAGATATTGGTAAAGAAGCACCAAAATAAATATTTTATTTCAATATCAGAACACTGTGTCCCCAGTCCTTGTCTTGCTCATCAGACACAGGAATACATCAAATAAGTGATGCAGTTTCTTTTTTTGCAGGGCCAGATCCTTTCAGCCAGAAATACACTACTTTAAACCATTTAAGAATTTGCCCACACTTCCAACAATTTATGGCTTGTATTTAGCATGTCAGCTGTGAAGGCAAAATCAAAACAAAACCTCGATATATGTTACTCAAACACGGTACCTCACCTGTGGTCTCACCAGTCCCATGTTGGGTCACCAGTGAACAAATTTTGAGGTGCTGTTTAAACTTCATTCTACCCCTCAGTCTTTGTCATGTTTTACTTCATATTTTATCCAACACTGCTTAGTACTGTGCTTTGTAGAGTAATATTAATTACTTATTTTACAGTGCCACTGTAAAGTCCTAGCCCATTTTTTTTATTTTTCTTTTTAATGTTTATTTTACGTTACAACAACCTGGCAACTTGCTCCAGGGGTGTTGGTGGTTCTTTTTGTTTGTTATGTAAATGTTATAGATGTAGGAAGTGGTGTAAAATGAACAAAATTATAATTAAATTTCTGATAGTTTTTACACTGAAAATACTGTTACTATACATTAGCTCCCTTAGACACTTTTGCTTGGTTTGTATTTTGCTTCAAATGTCTACAATTCTATTACTAAATTTACCTTTTTATTTTAAAATCCCATTGCATCCAGCTTAACTCCATCTCACTAAATCACCTTGTTAGTCATACTTTGATTCATTACATTTCACTGCCTTTCGTATTTAAATGATTCCATTTCTTTCCCTACTCCCCCCACTACTTTGAACATGACAAGTCTCACTTTGTGCAGTGAATCCTCACATTGCACCCTCACAGAGCTCCCTCTATTAACATTTCATCATTCTCCCTACGAGTTTTCCTGCAGAACTGCCTTCCAAAACAATCCCAGATTTGCACATTCAGCCCCACCCCTTAATTCCCTTTATATTTCATGAGCACCAAGACAGTCAGCACTACAGGGAGCCAAGCTGCATCAAAAACCAAGGGATAAACACTGAACTCCAAGCTCCTCCTGCCTGCTGGACCTGCCCATAGGGATTCAGCCAGGAATTCTGGCTCCATCCCACTGCTCACATCCCCCAGGATCAGAGGTTTTGTGGAACACAAGATACAGAGGATTGAGGCACAGTGGAGAATGGCTTACACCATGAAAATGAAACTATTTTCAATCTACAGAGGGAATAAGCAGCTGAATCTCCAGATGATACAAATATGATTATTATGACATAAAGTGCTGTTCATCCTTACTCTCTTCTTGACCAAAGCTACATTTCTCAGGGATTCCACTCACAATCAGCATTCACTTCTCAGACTTAATACAGAAATGAAGCAACAGCTCCTCTATTCTCATAAAAAGAGTTTTCTTCATAGATTTCTTAACTGAGCCCTAGAAAAAGATCATCTCCAATGCTAAGCAACGGATCAGCATTTCTCTTTCGAGAGTGCAGATATGGAAGTGCAGTAACCTGAGCTCAAATTGAGGATGAAGTGGTTGAAACAACACTAAAATTGGATGTACCTCAGAGCTGCCCTCCCCACGGCTGTGTGAACAATCCTTCCTGCCAAAACTGGCTCTGGCTCAGGGCACTCCCCACGACTGGCAACTCAGAGGAGACAGAATCTTCTCCAAGCCAGTTTATCCTCCTGAAAGCTGCTCTGCTGCTCTTTGGCTTCTCCATGCAGGAGCTCAGTCCCTGGGGGCTGGGAAGTGCCCCTGGGCAGGGGCTGACCCTGTCCTGGGCAATGAGGGCTGGAGGGCAGCCACAGCCTCCGGAGCAGCCACCAAGTGCCCCAAGCTGTTTGCCAGCTACAATATCTAAGTTATTATTTCTATTTGCAACTCATCAAGCGTTAGACTGGATTCAAAAAGCTGCAAATCCCAGCCTGAGCGACCCAACCTTCTGGGCAATAACCAAATCCTGTCTGGCTGCACTGTAAGGTGTCTTCATCTTTCCAGGGCTTAAGAGAGATTCTTAGAAGGACTGGGAGATAACTGCTTGCTCCAATGGAATTTTATTCCAAATCAAATTAAAAATGGCTCAGTATCTTGTTACAGAAGGCAATCATCTCAAAAGCATCAGATACTCTACTGCTGTCAGGCAACAGTTTGTCTAAAGGAATCATGGCAATATTTTTTTTTTTTTCTAATCTTACCTTGTAAAACATTTTGGAAATGTTTTTGGAATGAAAAATATTAAACATTTAAATCATGATTAAGATCTAGCCTACTAAACCAAAACAAGATTATTGTCTTTGCTCAAAAACATACCTTCGTAGTTTGTAGCTTGAAAATCTATGCAGAAAGGAATGATTCAAGTCTCAGAGCCACAAGTCAGAGAGAACTGGTAAAATGTCTTTGTCCTGTTTAAATATCAAAGCTCTTCAGGGTATCATTTAGATCTACCCATCATAATTCAGATACTTGTGAATAATTCAAGATGTTATTCTTTAACTTCTATCAGCAATTCCCTTGAAGAGGAGCAGTAAGTAAGCAATTCTTATAAGTTATAGCATAGATCCATATAATTAATATTTTGATGTACTTTACCTGTCTTACTGTTTGCTCTTGTGATATTAAGTTGGTATTAAATAAATAACACACTCAGCTAACTTGTTCTACTTCTCAAAGATGCTCCAATTTATGTAATTGCTTTATTTGATTTATTGTTGCATCTTTACTCGAGTTACATATTCTGTTAATGTGCTATCAATGGAATTAGCTGTTTGTTAGTAGGAAACACTTTTTAAATCAAGCCAGCATTTTTATTGCAAAAGGAATGCACTGTTTGTATGTCCTTGGAATCAAAATACCCTTTTAATGGTGGGAAGGAACCTGCTTCATCTTTGCATGTTTTCCTTGGCATGCTGAAGCAAACCAGAGATGATGTGCTGTTATTCCAGCATAAGAAAAACAGCAGCATCCCACTAACAAACCTCAGAGGTGACTAAAGGCACATAAAATCATATGAAAACAACAACTAAAGTATACCCTCATTTTTCAAATAAGAATTCAGAGAAAGCCTCTGTCCAAGTGACTGTAAATTATGTATCAAGCTTCCACAATTTTGAAATCAAATCCAGCAATATGAAGAAAGATTGGTTTCAGCTTTTCTTATTTGCTAATAGCAAAGAGTTAAAAAACTTTACTTCATGAAGTAAATACCCATCTTTGGTTAGAAGGATAAAGAATCAGCACACAGCTTGTATTGCTGAAATAAACTTCATTTCTGCTCCCCCAGCACTGTAGACTGATGTCCTCCAGGAGCTGTGCTTGTCTGCTCTCCACATTCACAAAGACAACTCTCAGGGTAAACAGGGATGGGGACACAAGGAGAAAAATAAATCTCTGGAAACTGAGAGAAAATTAACTTCTTTATACTGCCCTCCCTCAATCATTTTCATTCACAAAGGGTATTAATTTTGACTATTAATTAGAGTGGCATCTGTCTCTGCCCCACTGGCAGGAGACCAAGGAGAATGAGCAGCATTGGCTGCTGCTCCAGGTGTGCAGTGAGTGAAAACTCATTTCTGAGCTGCTCCACCACAGCAGCAACAATTTACACAGAGTCAGCTGGCTCAAACACACCTCCAAGAACACATTAAGTGAGGATTTGCAGTACATGGAAGCATTCTGGACATATTTTCCAAACTTAAGATCCCTTAGCAGAACAGCTCAGCAATGCACTGACACCAACTGCTGTACATGAGGCAAAAGCTCAAAGCCCACAAACCTAACACAGGCATTATTCCATTTATTCCATAAATCACCTGGCTTTAGGAAAGCACACATCTACTACATAGTCTGAAAGAAAATTACTGCCATCATATGTAAAACCTGCTGCATTTCTGAAAAGTGCTGAAAACACAGTAATAAACTGCACTGCTAAATTTTTAAGACCTACAACGTGAAAGTGACCTGTTTCATATCTCTCAAGATTGGATTTCTCAGTACTTTTTGTATTTTCTACCTTGTTCTTTTATTTCATGGCAAAACACTGCCATGTCAGCATGTGTACTATAATAGAAGTATAATTATACATGCTCTGCAAGGGAGAAACACCTCGAGTATCACATTTCTGGGAACCTGGTCAGACAGCTGGGACACAGAAGGGAAACGGAGCATTTATGAATTCTGACTGGAGCATTTATGAATTCCTGCACAATTCCAAATTCTTTTTGTGACTTCCATTATATTTATGAAACTATTTACACCAATTTTACCTTTGATGTTACAGCATTGTTTCCAAGTCTTGGAGTTTCTTACTGCATCCATCAGTCTTGTAGTGCCAGACAAAAAGTTTCTATTTATGGCTAAAATGACAACACAGAACACACATTTCCTTCCCAGAGTGCCAAATACCTGACTGGTAGCAATGGAATCTCAATATAATCCTCTAATGCCTGAAACTCCTTCAAGCACCTCAATACATCAAGTGTTAAATGTTTTATAACACCTATAAACACTCCAAGAGTCTAATGAAGCTTATATGACTAAGAGTGCAACAAGTGAAAGGTGGTGTAAAAATCAATTTTCTTTCACCTCAGCTGATTTATATTCCTTCCTGAACAAATTAATTTCACACTAAGCAACTGGTTTAATAAAACTTGAGAGCAGCCCTATATTAAAGAGTTTTGTTCTTACTCCAGGCAGAGATAACTTGGAAATAGTAGTAAAACAGCAGTCTGGGATTAGTCTGCAATTTGTAAAGCTTGGCCTGCCTCATTTCACAGCTTTTTCTCATGGAGTTTTTTTTCTGAACTTGTGAAAAGGAATTTTAAAAAGCACAATGCAGGTTTGCAGTCCAGAAATTACGCTATAAACAATAACATATAAAAATAAACCAGGCAAGTATGAAAACACATCCCAAGGAAATAAACACGTTCAGAGCCTTAGTGCCCAAACTGAGAATTAAACTGTGCTTAATTCTAACCTTATAATTGTATTACAAATAATTGTATTACAAATAATACAAATAGTTGTATTACAAATAATAAAATCAAGGGGATTGCTGCGGTACTTGACATGAAACAGGGACATGCCATTGCAGCACAGCTGGAATATTCAGCATTTCTGCCCTCTCCTCTCTGCTGTTGGAGCTCTTTGCCTTTTGCATCCCTTACAGACCCAAGAAATCCCTGCACAGAAGGGCTCCTTCTCCCCATCCCCACAATCACCAACACAACCTTCTGAGTAATGAAGAAGACAGAGATAAAAACTAAATTTCAAAACAAAGTCTATTTTCTATTCACAGATTGAAATAACAGTGACAAATTACATACATTAAGACCTCTCTGGAGCTTTGCTTACAGATCTTCTCAATTGCTCAATACAACTGCATTTTCTTACAGAGACATAAAACTTAACCAACTGAAAAAAGAAAAGCAAGTAGGATGCAACACCCTACAGAGTGCACAGAACACAAAACCAGGGGCTCAAGCTGACCAAAAAAAAAAAAAAAAAGAAAAAGGTAAAACTGAGATGAGCTGAGCTTTTTTTACCATTATTATCTCTGCTGACTGCACTAACAGAAGCCAAAACTATGGACTGGATGTAACTCTTCTCCCACCTCACTTGCACATCTTCCTGGGGCTTCCAGGGTACAATCCTAAGGCAAAAATGTCCACAAGAACAGGTGCACAGCAAAAATAGGAACCTGGAATGTATGCAAAACATGTGTAATAAATATCTACAACATGATTTGAGTAATTCAGAAATATTAATGCATCTCTGAAGTGTTTGTTTCAATAATGTTTTTAAAAGTAATTTGACTTTTTCAGCAATAGGTACCGTATTGCAATTGTGCTAAGCATTTTTAGCCAGCATGGAGATTTGATTTGCTTGCTGTTGATTGAAAAACATGTGAACAAAATCACTGCTTTTTTTCCTGAGATTAAAAATAACATTTGAGGCTTCAGATTTATGTTTTCTGATGTTGCTTAGGATGAAGAAGCTAATGTGGTTTGTGACCCCAATGCCAATTCACCAGAACATGAAGCAGCAAATAGACCACAATTGGATCCATAATGGTAACTTAAACATAAAGTAACACAAGATAATTGAAAGTTGTTTTCTTTTTTCTCATCTCACCTGTATAAAAATTCGCTGAATGATGCAAAGGTGTGAAAGCACACAAAAAAGGAGTTCCCCATTAGAGGCTGAAATATGAACACTGCCATTCAGAGTGAGGGCAGGCTGTGGCAGCAAGAAAGCACACACTGCTCTAGTTTGTGGAAAAGCAGTCAAGGGAATCATTTATCTTCTTGTTTCCAAAATATAAAAAAATATAAAAAAGAAGATCTGATCATGGGAAAATTCTGCCTGACTCCAATCATTTCAGGCCATTCCAAAGGAACAAAAAAAAAAAGGAGAAAATTTTATAGGAAAGGCAAATAAATGAAGGTTTCTTACATAACAAATCGACATGTCAATTATTTTAACAAAAAGCAACTAGTGGAACATTTGACTTAACTTCATTTCCAAACACTGCACCAATGATTTTCCTTGACGCTGTATAAGGCTATCAACAGATTCCACTAGAGACTGGAGAAATTTAAGTATTAAGGGAGTCTTTACAAGAAATTGAGAACCAAATGAGAAAATCCTTATGTTTAAGTCATTCAGGTGAATTATTTCTACCTGGTGGACAAGGACAAAATCAATCTTCATTTCAACCTTTATGTTTCTAGGTAAACTAAAAAGGGTGAATCCTACCCCCACGTTTCACCAGGTATGTTTTTAACCTAGTTAAAATAAAACCTAGTAAACTGGAAGAACAAATTATTCCTTTTTCATAGGAAGCAAGACACATGCTGATGGAGTAATTAATAGTTGTCCCAGCTTACTGCAAATTGCCATGCTTTAAAAATCCCTCCAATTCTAGAGTGGTACTTACTTGAGAACCTTGGTTGCAGGTGGTATTTTAATGATTCTTAGATTGATTTGAATGACCAAAAAAAAAAAAAAGTTCAGTTCAGTTCTGAAGGTTTTGCTTGTGATTTTGACCAAGCCTCTTTGCTTAGTCCTTCATCTCCAGCACAGAGTGCCAGGAGAAAAAGCTTCTACATATTCTCCTTAAGAACCATCCATAATCCACTTGTAAGTCCCTGTTTGCTTACACCATCAGCAGAACAAACGCTGGGCCCAGTCTCTGACTCTATTTGAAACTCTTTCACACCTTTTAAACACAACTTTCCACCTAAGGGCACAAGGAATTTCTGCAAACTCTCCTATACCACATTCCCTCTTCTTCAAGTGCTGCCTTCACTACACAAATCACAGCTCACCAGATCTGATTATTATCTCTCTACCTAATAATCAGGATTTCAATTATTCTTTCCTTCCACTACTACTTTTGCCAATCTTTTCTGCTACAAAACATCTGTATCAGAATTGCATTGATTTCTTAACCACAGTGCCATTTTCCTGAATGGACAGGAAATTTGCAAACAAAAGTGCAAGTCTCAGAACAGTCAAGGCAAGGCAGAAGGTGTGCTGGGGGGAGCCAGGTTCTCTAAAGAAGGCAGACTGGAACAGCAGCTCTTTGCCAAGCAGCCAGAGCAGGATATTCCACTGCTTTTTGTTGATTTAAGGTCTGTGGCACACTGCAGCTGTCACAACGAAGGGCAGACAAAAGACAGGCTGTTGACTGCAAAATGCTTTAAAGCACAGCAGTTTTATAAAGCATTCACTTGGCATTTGTCTCCTGTAACATGTCTCTGTGTAATACAAGGTATTTCTCTCCCTCCTCGCTCTTTAGAGAGATATGAAGTTGAATGTACTGACTGGTACTTAACAATCAGATTTTGTCAGCTTTTGTGCTGAATGGCACCTTCCTTCTGCCATCACCCTTCCCAGCACTATTCCCAGTGTAAATGATTGCCTCATTCCCGGGGAAGGTGACAGATCCTCGGAGCACTGAGCTGCGGAGGGAGCCGCGTGCTGTCAAGCAAATCACCCTAATGGCACATAAATCCTCCCTGCTGTCACCAGGGCCACTGCCACCTTCTGCCTGCCCCCCTCTGCTCTCCTGGCACTTGCCCACCTGCACACACAGCCCTGGGGCTGGAGGGGCTCACTGCTGGCTGCAGCTTTGCCAAGGTGCACACGGGATGTGCTCTCCCTCACCCATGGCTCAGGGAGCACTCCCAGGGCTGGTCTGAGCCAGGTACTCATTTTCTCCCTGCAGGAAAGGCCCCCAGTATCGTAAAATGACTCAATGCCTGGGAAGAATGAGCTCTGAACTCTAATGATTTTAGAAGGCTAATTAATTCCTTTATTAAACTATATTATACTATAACTATATTATACTAACAAGAACTATTACTAACTAGTAAACTCGTGACTCTCTCCTCGAGAGTTCGACACAGCTGGATTCAATTGGCCCATAAATCCAAACAACCATCACCAGAATGCAATCAAGCAATCACCTTGGGTAAACAATCTCCATACCACATTCCACATGGGCAGATAAGAATTGCTTTCTCTTGTTCTCTCTGTGCTTCTCCAGGAAAAATCCTGAGAGAGAGAATTATGTCTCTCTGTTCAGAGAACGTGAATGCCACACCCAGAGACTGAGAGACCCCAACAAAACCCCACAAGCTGTGCCTGTGGACCAGCAAAAACAGCACACAAACTTCAACCCTTCCCAAAATGATCCATCCTGCCCTCTTGGCAGAGTCATCTCCACAAATCCAGCTCTGATTCTTGGTAAAGCCCTGGGAAAGGCTCAGGGGAAAAGTTGAACTGGTTGATGCTACAATGAATCAGGCAAAGACATACCCAGAACACCAAAAAAAACAATTAGCAAGACACCATCCTGTTAAAATTATTTGATTCTCAAAGAAATCCTCTCCCTCAGTCCAAGAAGAGATCTTAACACCTTATTTTAAAGTGTGAGACCATAACCTGTGGTTCGGATTGCTCTGAATGGAGCTCATCTGAGCATAATTTCACTGCTAATGGGAGCTCTACAAGGAACTCATTTAGTTCAGCTGAGCTCATTACTCAGCACAGAACTGAATAATTCGTGCCTGAGAAGTTTGATGGCATTAACAAAATTCCAAAACAACTGCTGGTGAAAGAACTTTGCTTTCACCACTCTGCTCCTTAGAAAGACACTCGGTCATGTGCTCAGGATCCTGAGGATGAATGAAAATCATGAGCTAAGGAAGCCTTTCCATCAACAGGAGGAACAAGATGTGAGAGGAGGCAGCAACAGCTGTGAACAGAATTCACCTCTGTCCCAGATTAAGTAGAAAATCTGAATTCAGTTCAGAAACAGCAACGACGCACGTGCACCAGGCTCTGCAACACACAGAATGCAAGGCATTATAGGGCACTGTTTTAAATAAAACATTCCGAATCGCTTTATCTAGAAACTATTCCGAAGTGCACACCACTGGTTTTGATCCTCATCACTGAGGGGAAAGTTCTAGGAAACACAATTACACACTTCATTCCAAAGTGAGGAGCTGGAATCCAGTGGCATTGTCACTTAAGAGAAATTGATTCTACAGCTGCCTGAAGCACTGCAGTCTCAAATCCCACAGCAAGCTCCTTCCCTGGAAATATTTAAACATCAGCTCCAGAATAATTTCAGTTCTAAATTACCCTGTTCCTTCCTTCCTCTTCATCAGGTTCAGATTTTATTTATTCTACTTTTTGCTGTCATAGTAATATATTACTGAAAATACATTTTCAACTATTTTAAGAAAAAAACATGTTTTTAAAATAATTTTATCTTAGACAAGAAATCACTTTGAAATAATGTTACAGCTCAAATAAATTTATAGTTCCTGGAATCAGTATAAGCGTGTATCTTCCATTTTCTTTTTAGCTGTGTATATAATGAATTTCACAGATTTTGCTGATGCAAACACAATCCAGTCTAAAGAAATTCCTTATCAGTAACAGCAACAGAGACAAAAATCTGCAAACAATGTTAAGTGATAATAAAAGAAGATGAAGAATGGATCACCTAGGCTGTAAAAATCAGCTGGAAGAACCTTTTTAAGCATAAAAAGGGAGGCAGAACATCATAATCATACTACTCTCATGTAAACCAGGCCCAAATTATTTGCATGGACTTGTGTTGTAACAACTGATGGGTTTAGTTCAGTTTGGAGGTGAAGGGAGGGGATCTATGTCTGTGCACCTTGACAAAGAACATAAATTTGGCTGCAAAATGTGCAGAACAAGAAGGAAAAATAAATTCTTACAGGAGAAGATTATAAAATTTAAATCAGGTATTTAACACAAATGCACACATATAGAGTAATACATTTATTCTGATTTCTATCAATGTTTCTACAGCAAAATCAGAGACTCATACCAGGGGAGGGTCAGGAGAGATCTGTGATAGCTTTGGCATCAAAAACAGATCAAGAATTTCCAGATTATATAAACTGTGTTATGTCATAAATCCAACTATAAACAGAAAGCATTTGGAAATAATTTGAATATTCTGATCCCTGTCCTACCTGACTTTCAATTAATTCTCAAGACAGTTATTTTATCTGTTCACCACTGTATTTAATCCTTGGTTTCACCATAACAAATGATGTAATATTTTTAAAGTATCGCGTGTGATACTTTTTTTTTTGCTGTGAGAAATGGAAAGCCAAGTTTGCCTTACCTTTATCTAAGAATTATGCAGCATATTAATGCAGCTTGCCAGTGGACTAAATTAGAAATCCCTGTGAGCAGTATCAGTTTTCCAAAGCTGGTGCAGGTTTGTGGTTCTGGGTTTGGGTTTCTGCTCCTCTCAATTGCTTTACTCCAGTGAGGATCCTCGTGGCAGTCAGTGCCACCCTGACTTGACCCATGGTATCCCAAGTGGACTGAGGAGAGCACAGCCTTAAAACTGAAAGAAAATACAGGATCTTTCCACTGGATTAAGAAAATGCTGGAATCTTGGGTCCCTGAGCCTGCTGTGGTGACAGCCAAACATTAACCCCAGCCTGGCTACTAAAAAATAGAAATATTTTTTGTGCTTCACCTATGGAAATAGAACCCAGCCTATACAGGAACCAGTTCATGCTAGGGAAGCTACAAAGAATTTGTATTTGGTATCTAACTTCAAATTTTTATCAGCTTTGAGAACCCCTTCTCTCAAGGAGGCTTCACATGTAAAGTTCTATCTGCAGTGGAGGACAAAGCACAGACAAAACACGTCACTCAAGTTAAGATTTTAAAGCTAACAAAGCAGCTGCCTGCCTTCATTTCTGCCATGGATGGGTGCCATCTGAGAACCAGGCTTCAGTTTTCCTCCTTTATCTCCTGCAGTATTACAGGTTTTGATGAGTTTGCCCATAGCTTCTCTCTGTGAACTCGATGGAATATTTTGCTCACAGACACAGACAATGATTTTTGCTGTGCTCTTTACTCAGGTGCTGGCAATATGGAAGAGCTTTCTCCCTGCTAGTGCAGCGTGCCTGGACCTGGGCAGGGACAGAATCTAACCTACAAAATGATTGGTTTTTTGCAGTATACAGAAAAATAAAAACAAATTCCATAGCATGACAGTATAAAAAGTCAGGCTCACAAGCAGAAAGCTGCCCACAGTTGATAAACACGAATGTAAGGGATTTTTATCTACATGACAGATTAAGGCACTAACCAAATCATTATTAATAGCTGAACTATGCAGCAAGTTCTAAATCATTTTGTTACTAATAGCATCACAAACTCAAAAGTCTAAGCATCTTCCCAAAAATCTGCAACCAACTAATAGCAGATTTTTACTGCTGGAAGGCATTTTGGCAGAAAGAACTGGACAGCATGTTAAAACTTGATAAAACTTTGAAAGAGAGGACTGAAATAAATTCCTAAGATTTCACCTCCTAATAGGCATTCCACTGCACAGTGAAGCAAAGTGAAAGTTTCGGCATGGCAGGTCAATCACATCTCTGTAGAAAACCCACATTGTGGCAGTAAATAAATAAATCTGAGCAGGTCACCAGGGTGTCACATCCAGGGAACACAAACCCACTGCACAAGCCAGCATACTAAAAGAGATATAATGCTAGAATATAAAGAGAAAATTAGCTTTATGGAAAGCTCTATATAAGTGTGTGAAATTACTAAACACAGACATTTAGAAAATTAACACCTAGAAGAACCAATTTTGCCAAAGGAGAAAGAGCAGGTCTATCCTGCTTCAATAGCTTCAATTCATCTATGTGCAACTGCACTTCTTGGAAATGTCCTTTTTTTACGCAACCAGCGGGAATTTTAAAAGGCAGGATGGGTGCATCACAATGGAAATAAAGGCTCTTTACATAAGTACTTTTGTGAAAAAAAGGCAGAAAATGAAACTAGGCTAGATCTTGAATCTCCAGATGAGATGGGGAGACTGGGAGGTGAAAGACACCTGAACTTGTAACGCCCTCCTTGTGTCTGTGCACAGGCACACGAGGAGCTGCTGCTACTGCCACCAAAGCTCTGGGACTCCTGCAGGGCACTGGGCAGGAAATGCAAAGAGCACTGGGCTGAAAATCAGCCCAAGTGTACCTGTCAATACTTCCACTCCGTGTTTGGACTGTGGGAATGAAGCACAGGCAATAATCTCTCAGTGACTGGAGTGGGATGGTGACAAACAATTCCCTGCTTGTTGGCCATAACATGAAGAACACCAGAGCTGAACCCACCACCTTCTCAAATCTGAAAGGCAATGCAGGGCAGGAAGTCTCTGGCTAGATACAAAGCAAAGACCAAGACATTTCAGCACCTCCTGACCTGGCAAAGTTTAAACCCCACTGGCAACCCAGATCCCATACAGCCAGCTGCTCACTCCCCTCCAGGGGGGTGGGGAGAGAATAGGAGGGGTAAAAGTAGGAAAAACTGTGAATTGGGATCAGAACAATTTAATAACTGAAATAGAATAAGAAATTGTGATGAAAAATTAAAAAAAAAAAAAAAAGAGAGAGAGGAGAGAGAAGAAAATAAAGGAGGGAGAGAAATAAACGCCAAGAAAATCAAGTGGTGCAAATGAACAAGTCACTCCCCACTAACTGAGCAGTGCCCACCAGTTCCTGAGCTTTTCCCTCCTGGCTGAGCATGATTCCCAGAGCTCTGGGATATCCCCTGGGATGGTTGGGGTCAGCTGTGCTGGCTGTGCCCTCTCTCCTCAGTGTCAGGGCAGAGTGAGAGGCTGAGCAGCCCCAGGCTCAGTGCAAGCCCTGCTCAGCACCAGCTGAACCACGGGTGTGTGAGCAGCACTGGTCTCACCCCAAATCCACAGAGCCCCGCAGCGACCCCAGCACAGCCAGAGCAGGGTGTGGCCCTAAGAGAGAGGAACAGCCGTGTTTCACCTTTGGAAACATTTCCCTCTGCACTGGAAGCAGAGAGAAGGCTCCAAAGGCAGTGAAGCTCAGCAGCCTACACACAAATACCCTTTTCAGCTGTTCGAGGGTCCCATTCCCAAATCCCAGGACATGCTGAGTGAGGGATTCCATTCATTTTCTTTGTATGGAAGTGGTAAACAAGATGTAAATTAATTATAAAAGTAGTAGGTATCAAGAAGAATAAACATTCTCCCTTAGATTCATGTTGTGATGAACTATTTTATAACCTACCTACATCCACAAATACATCCCTAAACATCAACACCAAATCACTTACAACTACCATTAAATAGTAGTTCATCAGTGTGTCACTTTATGGCATTTAAAAGACTTTATTTCCATACATCCAAATGCCACAGCAAATTATTTCAAACCAGTAAGAAACACAAATAGTTAGAAGGTTACATGTGGCATATTAATTAACATTTCAAATTGCAACAAAGTCATGAGTGTGGCTTGACATCAGAAATGTATGTACTGAATTAGATGAAACCTGTCCTGTATGTGAATTTGAGCCCACCGGCTGTATCACTGGCTGATAAAGGGTTATTTTGTTTATTGCTGTTTATTTTGGAGTTCCTCTCTGCCTGCCTGCTCCCCAGGAGCCTGATTTCACTGCTGCTGGCTGGGCCCATGGGAGTCACTGGGGCAGATAAATGAAGTGTGTGGCACAGCTGAGAGCCTTTCCTTTTCCTGCTCCAGCAGAAAGATCCCACAGGTGGTGAAGAGGTGAGGCACAACCTGCACTCACTTTTTCTGTACTCAAGTCGGTTTTAGGTCAGACTTCTGCTGTATTTACCATCCTGACTCAGCAAAGCAAATCAAACCAGTGCCTCTTTCCTCTTTGTTTTCACAGATCCTGTTTGTGTGTTTGGGTTTGGCTCGTTGCAGCTATGAGGTCAGTGTATAAAATACTGGATTTCATATATATTATATATATAATTATATATAATTTTTATATATTGGCTTCAAGTTCCACCCTGATTTCCTATTTATCACCTAGGCAGCTGTTCTCTTTAAAACCAAGGATTAACAAGATACAAGCAGCTCCATAACCCAAATCATTGGGTTAATCAGCTTCTCACCCTCATTCCCATCTCGTGCAGGAGCTAAAACGACCAACACAGATTGCAAATCTGCTCTTGCTGGGGCTCTGGGTTAAAGCCAGCTCTGCTTATTGCTGGGGAATGCCTCCTCTGAAGCACAGTAAAATTTGAGAGTCCTCATGCTGAGAGTCATGAATGGAGATATCACAAGCCCCCATACTACATAAACTGGAGAAATAAGAAGGTCTGGATTTCCTCTGAATTTACTTATAATTGATCAGCTTTGGTGCCATAGAAAATACAAAACTTTTCCTGTCATCAAAAACTTATGGAAGGATGCCACTCAGTAGAATTTTCTGGTGTTCTAACAAGGTCTTGTCAGATCTCAGTGCAGCCTTTTCCTCAGGGCACTGGTCTTGCAACCCAGGACAATTTTAATTTGTAAGGACTCAATGATTTTTCCAATACCTACCAGAGAGCACATGAAACAATGGCTTAGAAAATATTAGAAAAGGTACATGGATAGAACAAACCCCACCAAACTGGCATAACAAACCACTTTGGAATAGTTTTGAAATGAATAAATATGGTTGGAGTGAAGGAAAAAAGGTCTTTCATTACAAGATGAGCAATTACAGTTCAGCCTAAGCAAATGACTGTGACTCTGAAACTCAGCCTAAGAAATTTGTAACTAGTCACTGTTCACATTATCATTCTAGTTTCAACTTTTACCATTTTAACAGGTACAAATGTGTAGAAAATGTATTTTTTAAATTTCATGTATGATTCAAGAGAAAATGGGAGAGGAAAGGGATATGGTAGCTGTAACATTTTCAATTCCCCTTATTCATCTGTGCCAAGTTAAAAATAAAATTACCATTAGAATGAAGTGAGTTGCTTGATGCTATTTCTTCAGTGCCTTGTGACACCAATCTGCAAACCTGCTGAGTTTTCAGATAAACAGTTTTACTAAAAATACCTAAATTATTTAACATGTTATGCAGAGAATGTTATTTCTATCAAGGTAACATGTATATTGACATACTACTGAAGTGAGATTCCCTTCCAGAAATAGTATTGTTATGAGCTCCTTGGATGCACAGGTGAACAATAATGGAAGTGAAAATCTCCTGGGGCCTGTCTTCAATCTGTAACTTGTTCCAGAAATTGTGTGTTCCTGGAGGAGAGCACTTGCAGTCCTTTATTCCAGACTAACTCACCTAATTGCTCCAAGCTGCTTTTCTGTTTGCATTATTTCCCACTTTCTCACACATTCAGAAAGAAACCATTACCCTTTTTGCTGCCAGGCTCATCAGTACCACAACTTTACACTCGCTAAAACTGCTAGATAAGGAAAAAAAAAAAGAAAGAGGTGAGAGCAGAAAACATCCTTACTGCCAAATTATGTAGTTTCATTAAGGTCTCTTTCCTTCAGAGGAAAAGAATCTCTGAGGCTTGCACGAATCAATAACAAGTATTGGGTTTAAAATGACAGAAAAACAGATCTGTTTAATTTATTCAAGCATATCCATCTCCTTCCAGCCACACAGACTCCTCCCACCCCCAGTGCATTGGGCAAACTCTGAGACAGAACAAATGGAAACTCGACACAGAGAATGCAGAGTTCCCTGTATTATTCAGGAGAAAATTTCTGGCTGACTTGGGAAGCCGTGCATTCAAAGGATTGGAGTTCAGCATCTGTTCCCATCACAGTACCAGGATTTTAATTTTCCATTTGCTGTCATTTCAATGCAGATTTTTTAAAACAATGAAGGAATGGCTGAAAAAAAAAATAATGAATAAAACAAAACAGAAACTTTTTTTTAATTCAGCAGATGATTTTTTTACTCTGAGAGGCATATCCTTTCTCCTGTCCAGATTCTCTGAATGAGGCTTCAGGAGTCATGAGGAAAAGGAACCTTTTTAATATAGTCCCAACCTGAGAGCAAGCATTTACCATTAAGGGAACACAAACCACTGAGAACTTCTTTTCATGCTCTCACAAAGAGGTTACTTGAGAAGGGACAGGATTTTTACAATTTTAAATATTAAAATTTGGCAGAAATGACTATTTTCAATGCAACCAGTAGAAAATATAAAAGCATAAAATACAAAAAACCCAAACCCCATCTTCACAATCCCATTCAATAACTTGGTCTGTCAACAGCGATGCAACAAATTTGACAAACCTTCCCTAGCTTGTTCCTCTCAGCCATCCTTTGAGAGAGTTAGAAAAAAGGCACTCTACACATCATCAGGTTAAAAAATCTCCACAGTGTAAAATCAAATGTACCTTTTTGGACAAATCACTAACAAAAATCCCATCTTACTGAAAGCAATTAGTGATGTTCATTTATCTCAGCTGCAGGTGTACAGGACTGAGAGCTCTGTGGCTACACAACACCCCCATCCAGCACAGACACCAGCAAAATGCAGCTCCCAACTTTGCAGTGTTCATTTACCATTGATTTACCACGAGACTTTGAAATGGAGAGGTGTTCACAGAGCAGCTGAAGTTTGTTTACTGGTGGGATCTCTGTACATGCCTAGGACTTTGCCTCTCTTTTGGGATAAAACTGAAAATGAGCACCAGGCCCTAGACATGAAGCAGTTGTCCCTTCTCAGGATTATTTGCACACCTATCATGTCAGTCCTTCCACTGGGAGCAGCAGCAAAGCAGCCAACATTTGTTGGCCACACTTTCCAAGGGATTACTTTTAGGATGCATTACTCAAATAAACAGATCACTTCAGTGTGCTGAAACACCTTGAAAGATCAGGCTGGCAAGCAATGTGTGACTTCTGACCACAAAAACCACGGAAGGGAAGTAACTCCAGTAAGTGAACTATTGGTTTTTTAAGATGGACTTTAATTTGGAGAGAATAAAAGGATTAACAAATATAAAGGCACTTTAACCTACATTCTCTCCTATGGTAACATTTTTAACTTTTGGCCTGTGTTTTCTGTTAGGGGGGATTCCATCATGAGAGCATAAAGGATGTGCAGCTTTTACAAAACAGAGGCACTTTTAATGGCAGTTTCCAAGCCGTGGCCTCTTGCACCTCCCCACATTGGCTATAAAAGCTCCTGTCAGCTGCAGTAACATCAACATCACTGCCCAGAAACTGAGAGGCTCCACAGGAGCAGCTCCCTGCACTATTAACTGCTTGGGGCTGGCTCTGGGCTCTGCAGAAACATCCTTTTAAAAGCAGTAAAACAGCTTTTGTTCTCTTTTCAAGTGGAAGTAAGCAACATTCAGAAGTGACATGAAAGGGACTCTCAGAGTTTACAGTACTGGAAGCTGTGACTGACAGTCTCATTTTTTATTTAATACAAATGAAAGCTTGAAAGCTGAGGCAATTTTAGTGGATATTTTTATACTGGCCTCCAGTTTGGGTTAACCAGAACTGCAGTGTGGAGGATCAGCTCTGCTCCCAGAACAAAGTGATCTATCAGATTTTAGTACAAAGTATGACGTAAACCACAGCCTGAACCCTTGGTGCAAATAGTTTAACTAGAATCAGAGAACAGAATAAAAAAGGGACCCACACAAAGATCACTGTGTGCAAGTCCCTGCTCTTTGCAGATCTTCCTCAGATGAACTCCCATGACTGAGAGCATCATCCAGATGCTGCTTGAACTCTGACAGGCTTCAGGCTGGTGCATTGGCACTGGAACAACAGGAAAAAACCCAGGAGCAATTCCTTTTCAAAACAAAGCAGAAACCCTCAGGTTCCCTTATGCTTTCTGCTGCTTACTAGCTGTAGGGCTGGATACACAGGAAGAGCAGTTCAGTGCAGCTCGTGTGCTTTCTTCAAGGTGTTTTTTAACTAAATACATTGAATGCCAACTCCTGACATCTGTCCACACATCCACACGAGGGCCTCTCATGAAGTGTTGTGTTCAGGGACAGCCACAGCCATAAAGGCTGTACCAATTTTAGTTCATGCCATTTATTTTTACTTTTGGGCCAATAAAAAGGTGTCTCAGCAAACCCAGCCAGCCAAGGCCTCAGCAGGTACTTGTCAGGAGCTGAGGCTTAAGATCTGTGCTTGCCTAATTGTTGTCCTGTTCTTTTGAAAGTTTTGAAGTTCTTTTAGAAGTTGTCTATGCCTTCTGATGTTTACATTTTTCTACTGGAGTTCTCATGCATGTTCATGTAAATAATGATTGTTTTGCATTCTTCTTTGAGTGAGGAAAGAATGGATGGACTGCTGGTTTGACCAGTGTGGTTGGAGAGGTGGCAATTTCACCCTCCAATCACTGCCACTTTTGGAATCCTATATATTGCGAGTCAGAAATAAACTTCCTCTTTTTTCCTCTTTTGCATCTAGCATGTGAGTGCGAGTTATTTCGTGTCACAGTGCAACAGCTCACCCAGAAGTAGCTGTCCTGGGTTTCTTCCTGAAGGTTCCTGCCCGTTCTGCAAGGCCAGCCAGTGCAGCTGCACGGTGCAGTTACACCCTGGGGCTCTCAGAGCCCTTCTCTGTTAATGCAGGGGCAGCCCAGCTCCTGGAGCTGCATTTGCACCCTCCTCACTCTGCTGACAGACAATGCAAACCTTCCCAGCCACTCACAGCCCTGGCCAGCTGCCTACAAAACGGAATTAGCTTTTGATTTTTGCCACTGCTGCTGCTGCTCTGAAGCTAGTTTGCTCTTGAGAAACTGTCAAGCAGCAGATCAACTGCACCTTTCTGATCCCAGACAAAACTACACACACCTGGAGCCAGAGATGAACGATTCCTGAGGCAAAACCAGCAATCTGTTCCCAAAATCAAGGGAAGAGTCAAATACTGAGGACCTCAGAATACTTTAATCAGCTACAGATGCCTCAGAGGTATAATTTTCCACTTCTAAAAATTCACAAAACAAAACCCACAGAAAAATCCCAAGCAAACAAATAGAACCAACAAATGCTAAGTATTAATCAAGAAAATATCATTAATTATTATTAAAGAAAATATTATTAATTAAATAAAATAAATAAATCTAATAAATACATAATATAATAAATATAATAAATAAAATATTTTTTAAAAAACAGTTATTAATTCTTCAGTGGTGGATTTTCAGGCAATGCCTGACTAGAAATACAAGTGCCTCTCTGGCTCTCCCCCTGGCTTGCAGGTGGGAGGACAAATAAGGTGGACGAATATTTACTAAACAAGGTGAGAGCAGCACCTTCAAAGTGACTTCTGACTTTGCACTGGAAATTCTCTGCAGAAACTCCCCCTTTTTACATGCACAGGGATGTCTGTAGGGCCAGGAGCTGCACTGGAACTGTGACAAACACACCCAGAATCCTGCAAGGGACTCCAGAATCAGAACCTCAGCAGACAAAATGCCATTTCCTTTTCATTTCCACGTGGTGTATTTACAGAGGGAGCACAGATATTGGCTTGCCAGCAAATGATGGCACTGTCAGTGTTTATTTCTGCCCTGGCAGGAGCTGCTGCCATGCCCTGGGTGTGCACAGACCTGGCACCACACACATGCTCGGTGCTCACATGTATTTCCACCAAATAAATTTGTAAATGCAGACATTTAGACAGAGCTACACCTACCTGAAGAAACTGCTGCAACACCTTTCACAAGAACCTCATTGATCACTCTTTAGAATAAAATCCTTCAGTAGCAGGACAGGATTTACCAGGAGTTATTAATTATTCTGCAAGCAATTTCTTCATGTCAAACAACTAAAAAAAAAAAATCCCAAATCCAAAACCAAGAAAAAACAAAGAAACAAGTGTGTGTTAAATCTCTACATCCTAAAAGTGATGTTACACAAACAGTAACCACATTAAACACTTGCAGGTACGGACCTTGATTGAAGTGTTCATTTAATATAATTCAGGGATCTGAAATATTCTGCATACTTGATTAGAGTAGATTGTTTGCATTTTGATTTATTGCTTCAAGATCAGTATTCATTAAGTCACTTAATATAAAGGCACCCTTACAGCTGCTACCCTATTAAAGGTAATCATTTTTTCCCAGTCCTGTTTATAGCACAGTCACTGTTACACTAAAACAGCCTGGAACCATCTATTAATCACAGTATAAGTATCTCCAGAAACAATTCCTGATGGTGAGGCCTTGTGTTATGCACAGGAACTACAAATTGTATTTTGTCTCAGATTCAACTAGTTTCTAGTCTCATGTACTGTCAGGGAAGCCCTGGGGTAAACTGTGCAAGAGGGTGATTCCTATTTAAAATATTGCCTAGAGGTTTCAAAATGCCATTCCTAGCCGTGTTGTAGGCCTGTATTTTTTTGTCCTAAGTAAGAGTCTCAATTTTCACTCAAACCAATGCACTGAAATCAATGCAATTCCTCTGTAACTTCAATAAACTTTTTAAATTGGAATTGTAAACATAGCACTTTATCTTTCAGCACCACTGGCCAAAGACTACAGACCTGGTTCAATGGTTCTGGCTGATACATTTTACATTTATTCTTTGCCTGGTATCAAAAGGGACAGAATAATCCTGTGATAGTGACATGTAATGAACTGAACCAGTGGCCAAAAAAGATTAAAATTCCAGAAAAGCCACAGTATGTGCTTATCCCCTTTGTTTTATCATCTCTGGAAGGTCAGTAAGAAAACATCCTGACACAAAACAGACAAGATTCAACACACACAAATTGCAGCAAATTGCTGTCAGCTCCTGGGCTTGTGGCATGAGTTTATACCATGTTACCAACACTGATTTCAGTTCATCAAAACACTGTAAACCACCCTGGAGATCTGTGCAGGAGACAGCTCTCAGCAGCTGTGAGTTCAGGGGCACTGATCAGCAGCTCTTCTAGGATTAGTGCACACCCAGGTTAATAGTGCCCACTCTCTGATGTAGAGAGCCAAACTAAAACTGACCTTCAAACCATCCCAAAATATTTATTTTATTTTCCTAATTATGCAAGTTATTCATAGGTGAGGAAAAAAGAGGTTTTTGACTGTTCCATATCAACCCATCAGTATTGCAAAAACATTCAATGGGATTTGTCAAAGACCAAATACAAAAGCATTACCTGAAAATTCCAGTATTATTTCCTCATACAAAGCATTTTTTTCCTGTTGCTGGGTAATGCCAATTAATATACTGATACATCCAGGAATAACAAAAAAAGTTTTGCTATAATTCTTCCCTGGCACAATACAACACGATTTCAAAGGGCTTTCATCAACACAAATTTTACAGGGTCTGTTTGTAATAATATTCTGAAAAGCAGCACTTCCACTCTGCAGCTGCACCGTGCTGTTTGCCCAGGGATCAGGCATCCTATCACAGCCCCTCTGCACCTGAGAGAAAGAATTTTTCACAGAACTCCTACTAGCATCCCTTTATACATCCAATTATATATATGGTTACACTTATTTCTTCTCTTTCTTTGGTTTCTATCCAAAATCATTACAATTAATGGGAAAAGTTCCATGGCCTCCAAGGGATTTCATCTATTCATCTTTCCATTCTGTCAAGAAATGCTGATGTTTAAAGGAATCGTGGTCCCTGTTCTGTGTAGCTTCATTAAAACTACTCTGGCAGAAGTAGTTCAAAGGTTTTTAAAGCTCTGAAGAAGCTTGAAAAGTTTGCCTGGTAATATATTAAAAATAGATATTTTTTAGTATAATAACGCTTCAGTGAGGTACTGATAAGGTAGTGAAGATAATAACAGAATGTGGTAAGAGAAGAAGAGCTACAGAAAAATATCAGCCAAGGTATCTCAGGAGTCAGAGGAAGGAGCTTCCGTTCCCATTCTGCACTTTAAGAGTATCTGAGCAAACAGTGCAATGTTACATTAACAATTGATTTCAAGTGGACCAAAATTATGATTGAAACAACAATAAATGGTCAGGTTTGGGTCACTGAAAGAAGACAAATCACAGGTGAAGTCACATGCAGATAAATCACCTTACAGCTCACTTTTTCACTCACACTGGAGAGGGGGGAAGAAAGAAAATAAAGTCACATAATACAAGCAGAAAACATCATAATTTCTTCTCCAGCCTCTTGAATTTAGTACAGTTACTAAGATTTATGAAATAACCTTGGTAAAAAAATCCATTTTATTTAAACAACTACAGAGAGACTAGAAGCAAAATGCACCTGGGGTAAATAATGGCAAGTAGGATTGGTTTTTCCCCTTGAACATCTCCCAGTCTACTAAAACACAGCAATCAATTCATAAAGCCAAAGTTTCATTGAAGACTGTTATCCTTTGGTCATTTTACTTTCATTTTGCTTAAAATTAACTTAAGTAGAATCTCTGAGGGAGTTGTCTTGATGAACAGTCATAATACTTGTATGAGAAACATCCCCAGTTATGCAAACCTCACAAACTTCCATTCTGCACATCCCGCAAGGTATTAAAAAACTTGAATTTCTCTTGGATTTTCTTCCAGCAGAGATGCACCTGATGATACCACTGAGCCTCAGGGGGATTTAAGGACACAGTACAATCCCCCCTAACACCAGAATCCTGGCATTTTTGGGATGGATGCTGCTCCATCACCACATCCTCATGTCACACCTTGCAGAGATTCTCCCAGTGCAGCAGCAGTGCATTTACCCTTTACCCTTTCTGTGTTTAGCATTAAGGAGAGCAAATGATCTGACTGGAGGATCTGGGGGCACAGAGAGAAATCCCACATCCCACTGAGAGAGAATTCATTCAGTGAATGGGTGCTGATCAGCCCAAGCACAGCACCTCCACCAATGGGCCCAGGAGCAGGTTCCAATAATTTTCCTCAACTGCTGCAAAAGCAAGAATGGAGTAAATAAGGATACCAAGTCATCTGGTGGAGATGGACAAAGGAAAAATGAAAGCACTGGGAAGCTGGTGCAAAGGGCAATGCTACAGCCTGTCAAAGCACAGGCAGTGGCCAGAGCATTCTGTATTTACACCAGTTAAATCCACACTTAGGTACATCAGCCTATGTCTGCAGCTGCAGGGCTTGATGCACAAACACAAACCACATCCCCTCTGCTATATTTTGCTCAGAATTTCCTACCATGCAGAACTAAACTGGTGGTTTATATACCCACTATGTCACTTCCCAAACTTTTAATTACAGCCTGAGAATGTGTAATTGATATACAGATCCCACCCAAACATATGTGTGTGAATGGAACTGACACAAGGGTATGAAGAACTGAAATCACATGTTAAAAACCTCCACATCTGCATGGCTAAGAGCTTTTAATATAGCAATTTTCAAATATCCCATGTGTTTGGAATGACAGAGCATGGAAATGTAAGTCACTACTGAAGAAAAAAATTCTTGACACTAAGCATTATCAAAAATAAAGTACATGGTATTTCATTTTTCTCTTTTTATGCTATTTCCCCCACACACTCAGTTAACAAACTGCATTTTTACATTTTATTTAGAAAAAGATTCGTGCCCTTCCCCTTAAGAACACTACTTGTTCCCAAACCCAGCAAAACTGCCTTTCCCTGGTGCCAAGGACCATCAACAACCACCTGGACCTCCCTCACAGGTATCACAGCAAGGTTTTCAGAGGGCTGCTGGAAACACACAAACACAGCCATGCATCATTCCTCCCTCTCCTTCTCCTCCCTGCTGTTTCCCAGAGATGATGCCAAGCACGAAGGCTCCTGCATCCCAGGAGAGCCATCACCTGAGAACAACAGGCTGCAGCACTCCACTCGCATTTGGAGCCATCCTTCAAAGGAAACAAGGAATTTCTTTTATAACCCTGCAATAGGCACCAGTTCTTCACTGAGCCATTTTTCATATCTCAGCTGTAATTCCACAAATCAGCCTTTTAAATCCAGCAAGTGCCTCCATGGGCTGTCCCAGCCCCCCCTTGGGCAGAGCTGGAAACAATCCACACGGCACTTACAGTTCCCAAAGAAATGAGCAAAAAATTGTCTGCAATTTTTCTTCTTAGTGTTTGAAATTATTCTGCTGTCCATGTGAAATTACCACTTTGGTCCTCAGTAAATTCTTTAATGAAAAAAAGAATACAAAAGAACAGCTTTATTAGCCTGGGATATGGAACACAGGGCTGAAGGTAACAAAAAGGCACTGATGAGATGAACTGCATTATTTCCAGTCTCAATCTAGTGTGAACAGAATGAGAGATTTTCTCAGCATTTTTGGGAGGGGTAGTTGCTTGCTCACTATGTAAGCTTTGAATTTCAGCACTCACTTCAGAACATATCGCAGTTCTGCCTTCTTTTGCTTAAGCTTTGAATTCCCACAGTTACAGGCTGGAGCCTTTCCCTAGTGATCAAGGATGGACTTCATTTCCATATTCAGTACTTAGCTGTTTCTTTTATCCATCTCTTTCCTAAAGATGATTTCCACATATTATATTTGACCACCATCTAGAATTTCCCTTTGAAATACTTTGGGAATGAACAGAGCCATTGGAGCCCTGGCACAATTAGGGGACTATAATCTCTCTGAGTCAAACTGATGAAGCAATCAAGGCCTGGATTCTTCTTTGAATACAAAAAGACAGAAATGTAATACAAGTAGTTTATTTTGGTTTCAGTAAAATCTGTATTTGAAGTCTTCTACCACCTTCTCAAGCATTTAACTAGACTAGAAACTTTCTTATCCCTGCTGCTGAATCAGAACATTTTCAGAGAAAGCTCCCAAACGAGGCTCTGGATTTAAAATCTTATCCCAACACTTTCAACTACGAACTTTGGCTACATCACATTTCTTCTCAGACCCTTCCAGGCACCAAGCATGAATACTTACTGCTCCTACTGCCACATCTCAGCAATCTCTGGAGTTCAGAATGTCTCCATTTCTTAACCCAGCACACATAGAAAGCTAGCTATTTTCTGCCATTAGCTCGCTTCTCAGCTTCCTGCTTTTCTAAAAAAATCAAGTTTCTCTGTTTCAGTCTCTAAAGTCCTGAAAATTACTTTCCCTCTTGAAAAAAAAATCTTAAAAGTATCTGTCATTAAAGAACTATATGACATATATGGTTATTTTATACAACTGTGGGGAAACATGTTCTTGTTGGTTTGATAATCATGACGGAGCAATAAATGAAAAGAAAAAAAACACCCTGAACTCTGAAGCTTATTGCAAAACCAACATTGTTTCTATCATATGGATTTTGTTTACAGACCTCAGAGAACCCACAGGAATAGAAAAGCATCCTCCAGCATTTTACCACTAGTCACAAAAATCCTGTGTGTGCATCCCCTCCCCAGCACAGCAGGCAGGCCAAGTGCACAGTTCCAATTTTAATAAATATAAATTGTTAAACATGCGCTTATCCTATTAAGGCATAATTCAAATTAACTTCCAAATAAGCCATTCCCCTTAAACATGTCACTAAAACAGAGGTTCTGAAATACAAGAAAAGCAAAAAGCCCCCTTTGAACTATCAGACAAACAAGGAGTGGGCAAATATCCAGGAAAAATTAAATTAAGGGAATTATTTTAAGAAATGGTTAATCCTTCATCCTTTTGCTGTGTATGACTTTAGGCAGGACTCAACTTCCCAGAGCTGCTGTGCCCTCTCCACTTCCCATTCCTGGCCTGGGAGTACTTCAGGGTAGGAAGGGAACTTACATTGTTCAGAGCCTTTACCTGAAAGCCTGAACCTGGAAGATTTTGAATAGTTTTGAAAGAGAATTCGAAAGTGAGCATCACTTAAAGCCAAACACCCCAGCTTAGGTGCAGCAGTCTGGTGTGGGACACTCATCATGACCCTGTGAAGAGACCTTGGGCACATCCCTTGGCATCTGTGTGCTTTTCCTGCCCTGCACAGCAGGAGCAGCAGCTCTCTCCCTCACTGGCACCAAAGCTGGCAGGCTCAGCTCACTACAGGCTGTGAAGTGCCCAACAGTGCCCAGCTGGAGAAGCCTCATGAAATGCAAACACAGATTAACCCCCCAGGAGAGGCAAACCCAAGGATTATGCTCCACTTGAGCCCTCCAGAAGGCTCTCTGCTAGTTTACCTTAAAATGACAAATCAAAGAGAACATCCAGCAGCCTGAATCAAACAATTACTGTGAGAAATCACCAAGACATGCATTAGTATCTAATCCAACCTGCCCAAAAGTCAGTGAGTGGATGAGCCCAAGAGCATTGCTGGCAAAGGAACGGAGACTCAGAGAGAGCAAAGGTCTGAGGCTGCAAGGCAGGGAAATTGCCACTGGAGGTACATTAAAAAAAAACCTCATGTCAGGTCCAAGACTGAAAAGTCTTTATGATTTCCACCCCCAAGAGTGCAGAGGCTAATCAGAAAGGGTGTGTGTTTCCCTCCCACTGCCAGCCCCACAAAATCCTGTCCTTTCTAAACAAGACAAGGATTTCCTTTTCTTTTTTTGTTCTTTTCACTATTTTTGTTATTCCATGAGCACATAGCTCTGAGGGGAGCCTCGTTAGCTCCCAAAACCAGGATTAATTTATTATGGCAACTGGGGAAGAGAGAGCAGGGAACAAACATTTTCACCAAAAGCATCAGGATTGGCAGCCTACACATGGAAATGCTGAAGATTCAGATTTTTTTTTCCCGCCTGCATTCCAAAATTCTCAGTTTTCTCTTCTCCTCATTCTCTCTCTGTCACTACACCAAACGACACACTGCCCCATTTCCTTTAAGCAAAGCATCAGTGAAACTCCAGGGCACAGCACAGTGACAATGATCTTGCACCACAGAGCCTTCTGTTTGCTAAGTGCAAAGCAAAAATATTCCTAGAAAAATGTCATATTAAAAAAAAAATTAAAAATTACACTTTAACTCACATTTGACCCATAGACAATTCAGCTCTTGCATGGATCAATTATGTAAAGCCAATATGGCTAAAAGGCAAATCCTTTCAAAAATTTAATGAGAAACAGATACAGGATAAGGAGGAAAACTCATTTACCAATGATCCCTTAGCACTTACCAGAAAAATTAAGACATAGTACAAAACATTTTTTAAATAATTACTTTTAATTTTTGCTCTATTGTCTTTCAGTTTTTTCTTCAGAGACATAAAAATGATGATTTTGGATCAGACTCTGAACAGCACCAGAAACTTTCATCCTGATGTCTCAGAAGAAAAAACATTCCCCCACTTCAACCATTAAACCCTCCAAAGACTCACTAGGATCTCTGAGCACTCAGAAAACATCACTTTGCTCACACTTCAGCCACACTTCAGACATTTCATAACATCTGCATATTTATTTCCATAAAAATTAGGTGTTTCTGATTTTAGTTTTCAAGTTAAGCTACGCTGCTTGTCCCAAAAATCCAGATTTGACAAATTATTTGTATATTTTAATTCTGGCAGACCACATATTTCTTTTCACCTTTTTTTGACTATTTACTCAGTTGAATAGAACTGCCTATAGTTTTATAGGTGCTGCTCAGCAACAGCAGCAACTCTGTGCTACATTTAGATGTCCACTCACGCAAGCCTCCAGACATAAAAGTTTCATAAATAAATACATTTTCAAGGTGACTTTCTTTAAAACAGCTCAATTCAAAGATAACAATTTTTGCCTTCTGGCGCTTATCCTAAAAAATATTCATTTTGCATGAGTAAGTCCGTGTAAAAGGCAAAAAGATGCCACTACTGCTTTTTAAAATAGTTGGGGAATAAAAAAGAAAGGAAGGTACATATTTTCTAAATTCCTCTGTAGATAATGTCACGGGAAATTTGCTCTGTAACTTCAACTAGACAAGATGTTAAGGTCGGCCTTGGGCTCAGCTCAGAGGAGCTCAGAGTCACTGAGGCAGAGGATGTTCCAGGCTCTCCCTGTTCCTTGCCTTGATTCTCCCAGCAGGGTTTGCAGCAGCTTTGGTGGCTGCAGAGCAGAGGGGCTCAGAGCCCAGAGCTGCCAACTGCCCTGGCCTGGGGGTGCCACCCTGCCAGGAGCTGCTCGTGGGCTCACAGGCACCAAAGGAGAGAAACCTGGGGAGCAAACATGGTTCTGCCACTGCACACAACAATGGGATCCTTCCTTTCAGAGGCATGCCCTAGGATTTTAGCTTTATTTTTTCATATATTTGTCATCCTGCAGTTTTTAGTGTATAACTCTAAACTCCATATCCAGTGTGAGCTGCTGCTTCTCCACTTTGGGCAGGCACAACAAACACCTCACTGCCTGAGGCCTTGAGAGATGGAGACAAAAGTGAGTTGGGGGAACAAACTTGGGGTAAATTACTTCATTACCTGAAGATGGAATTGGAAGATTAACCCCCAATATGCAAATGGACCAAACTTATAAAAGTGTGAATACCCGTGACCCTTCATCCTTTTGGGTGTAGCCCCCGGGGGGCTTCCTCTGCCCAAAATCTACCTGAAGGCCCTTCAATAAATAGAACTGCTTTTTATTCCCTTAATTTTGTCTGCCCTCTGTTTTCAGATAGTTCCAAAAGGCATCAAGAGAGCCAAGTTAATTCGAGGCTCACTCCTGGGTAAGTGCAGGGAAACCACAGCTCTGCCTTCTGCAATGCCTACAGATTCACAGGGAAACACAGCCAAAACTCCAAAACACCCAAAGATGGTTTGAGAAGAAGAGAAAGAAGAAGTCATGTTGGATTGCATTCTCGCTTTTCCTGCTGACAAGCCCAACACAGAACAACACACATCCAGTGACATAACATTTACATTAATGGAGCTAATGCCAAAATCAGCACAGTGCAGCTCGACTGACAAGCTGGCATTAAATTAATGCATTGGCTTATACATGTGCTGCACAACTTGATTTCCTGGTATCATTGCTTGAATTAAGATGCTACAAAAATGGGGGAAGAAAGAGAAATACTTGTTTTCTTGTGGGTAGTGAACTTATTCTCAGCCTAAATTTATGAATGTTGTTTGGGAGCACATTGGTGCTCCTGGTGTCTCTGTTGTTGCCTGGGTACAGAGCTTTCTCCTCCTTCCAGGAGGTGTTTCATACCTCCAGTAAGTGCAGGTACCTCTACAGCACCCACAGATAACTCTGCCAGGATGTTTGCACATATACATTTATTGCATATATCCTGCAGGATACAGCAGCATTCATTCCACAATGAAATATGTGTTGGTGGCACTGCTGGTTGTCAGACAAAGTACAGAATTACACAGACTGGGAATTGTGAAATCTAACATTCATGGCAAGTCTTTTTTCTCTCTTTGTACCACACTGGAAACCATTATCTCTAAGGGAATGATGCCACAGAAAAGTTTACAAAAATGCTGCAGAGACTACCTTTGGAAATAAGGAAAAGTTAAATCTGTATTGTAAGACAGCATTCTTACATATTTTAGAGATCTCTCTAGATCCAGCAACTGCTTTCCCTTTTCTGGTGTTACCCAGTTATCCATGTTGTTAAACATAGATTTGAATCCCCACATTACTGGAAACCAGCTCCACTCCAGAAAAAAACACTGGTGTAACATTTTATATTTGAATTATTTTAACATTGTGAAGACAAGAGTTTTTCTAGCAGTTCCCTTTCTTTCACATTCCCTCTAGGCAATGTTAGAGCAAATTTCCCTCTTCTCATCTACTGAAATTCAATTCTTTTTCTATTTAGAAGGCAAGGGAGACAACAGACTTTCAAGAAGTATTTCTCTAGATTAGAATTGTTTGCATCTATTGTTGGCATCATACTTGCATTAAATATACATTCTACATGCAGTTGTCCCTGTCTGAATTAAACTTTACAGGAAAAGTCCATATGGTCATTGCTCTGTGTGCCTTAAAAAAAAAAAAAAAAAAAGGCACCAGAGAATGTAAAGAAGAGGGCCATTAATGAGAGTTCACCTCTTATTTTTAGTATATGTACCTTTACCAACTATTCAGAGAACAAGGTTATGGTTATCAGAGTATTATGACAATCATGCCAAGAAGTTAATTACTATGAAATAAATATACTGCTATAACTAATTTTCATATCCAGTTGATGGATTTTTATTTTATTCCTTTTTCCCCATGGAGTCGGTTCTCTCACAGATTCGCATGAGAGTCAGGTTTTCATGAGAGTTCAGATCTCATTTTGGCACCCAAACGAGAGCCAGACTTTGCTCAGAGCTCGGTGCCTCGCAGAACAGGAGCTGTGAGGAGCTGAGCTATTTTGAACATCTAGCAGCTGCTGTGTAGGTTGAGAATATAAAATTCTGCTCTTTAAAAGCCTGGCCTTACCTAACTAACAGTGTTGTAAGCAAGAATCCTAAATCTAGGAAATTACAGTTCCTTCTGCAGTGTCCTTTGTCCTGCTGAACACTTCCACTTTTAGTGCATTTCAAGAACTTTGCATTCCCATTATTGCCACCAGGCCCCTCGCTGCCTCCACGAGCAGCTCTGACCTTTCCAACACATCCTTCTTCAGGGAGGAAAGGTTATTTTTCTTTCCCTGGTTTAATAGTAGAGTTGCCTCATTACTGGCACCATTAGAATGTTAAAGTGAAATAATGCTCACATTTGGCTCGGGGGGCTCAGAGTGCTCTGCCAGTGTCACCCCAGGTGTCACCTCACCTGTCCCCACCCAGGTACAATCCTGACAGCCTGGAAAACAGAGCCAGCTTCCCTCTGATCAGGTGGAGAGTGCCCTCGTTCTTCCTCAAATTATGACAGCATCAAATTTATAAAAATGCAGAAATGCCAAGCGTTATCAATACCCTATTAATTTTCTGGGAAGTAATAACACCAGGGCCATTTCAGATAAAGAAAAAACCAGTCCAGAAATGGGCAGGCTGTGCTCGGCAGACCCTCCAATGGCAGCAGCACATTATTCACGTGAAGCACAGTGCACAGGCATCAGTTGTTCCTCTGGAACACTTAGCTTTCAGGATTGCTTTGCCATAGATATTGCCTTTCTCACTCCACCAGCTTTTGCTCCCTTCACCACCTTGCCTGCAGAATCAACTCGAGTATTTTTTTCAAAGCTTCCTTTCTTTTCAAATACTTCTTGGGCAAAATGCTTGGATTTGAAACCTACTTTTGCAAATGAAGAATTAAGCTACCACAAAGGATTGCAGCAGCCTTTTGATACTTTGATGATTTAATCAAGCTTACATTTTTCTACCCTTTTTTCTAATTTTTTGGTGTTTTTTGAGATGAAAGAGATAAAGTGTGTTTTCTGCAAAACAGTCCACCAATTCACATGGTTTGCAAGAGGCCTTAATTTCATAATAATGATTGAAAAACCACAAGTATTTATGTAAACCATCAAGAGCAGAGATACAATCCTGATTCCTGTCAGTAGAAAATGAAATATTTTAGAGACATTTCAAGAGAGTCTTCTAGAGATGTTTAACCAGTGCTTTAAATCTTTTTTTAAAGTTATTGTCAAGAGAAATTCAGGTGAGGTTTCCAGTTTGAGGCAACATTCCCAAATGCTTCATTTGGATTGCACTGATACAATCTTATAAGTTCAGGCAATGCACTTTGGTTTATGCAACAGCCCTGCAGAAAAAATAATATTTTGAAGAGATTTAAGATTGTCTTGTTTTTAAACATGAACTGAAAATCTCTAAACAAATTATATTAGCAAAATTATCACCACTACCAGACAGCTACATTCCTCATGTTAATTTCAAATATATTTTAAATTTAATTCCAGTTGTCACATAAACTATTATGCACATTTTGTAATCATGCATCTCTAATCAACTTTAGATCCCAAATTACATTTGTCTGGAAAGCTTCAGGCTTTGGATTGCACAGTCATGAAACCAAACCTTTGTGGACACTACGTTCATACAAGGTGGAATAGAGGCTGCTCCTCCCCTTCCCAGGCTACATGGAATTACAACTATCCTTTAAATTTTCATCAAAGAAATTGTATAAAAAGGATTTAGGAAGCGCTCTTCCTCCAAGCACTAAGAGGAAACTGAAATTCCTACAGAAGGTCAGGATTCTGCAGGTGAAGTGGAGCTTCTCACCCCTTCCCAAAGGCATGGGAACGGTGCTGTGGGTGCCCCGGCCCTGGGCTGTGCCCTGCAGTGAGCAAAGCCCTGGAGAGCAGAGCCCAAGGATCAAACATTCCCTGCACACATCGCAGAATTTGCTTTGCCCCTTCCCACCAGCAGACTCCTCTTGCACACTCCCTGAAGGACCAGACTGCACTGAAGGGAAATTGAAGGCAAAAAAATGTCATTTATTAATTTGCCACTTTTCCCCCCTCTCTTCTTTCTTGGCAATCAGCTGTGATACATAACCTGAATTTTAATACCAAATTACAAGAGCGCTGTGTAAATGGCATACTCAAAAATGCAGACTTTCCCTTTTCTTTTAGGTAAAATTAAGCTAATCTGCTTTGACAGAAGAGGGCTCTTTGGAACCACCTAGTGAGTCTCCCAAATATGAAGCAGTAACTCAAATGTCAATTACTTTTCCAACAGTAGACAAATTGCTGGCACACTAATGCAATTTAAGGACAATAATTAGATAACAGGACTACAGAGTGTACCAGGTGACAGAGTTTCTGAGATAATAGAATCTAGTGTCCTACTTCTTAAATATTAACATCATTCCATTTCAGTCAATCGGTTTATGGTAATTTTAAAAGGGCAAAGCAAATTCTTTTTATTGCTAATAATATTGTGCTTCTCCAGCATTAGCTTTGAAGGTTAGCAATTTACAGGGTCAAACCTTAATTATATTATTTCCTTTTTATTTACTTTTCTTTTTTAATCTTTCCTCTTTGAAGTCTTTTCCTATTATAGAGATTTTAAAGCACTTTATTAAAAAAAAAAATTTGAAACTCTTGAAATGTGAGTTCACTGTGCTCCATAGAAACCACTGTGCCGGTTCATCCCAGCACACATAAGTAACATCTTTGTTAGACCCATCTGGAAATTCACAAACTTTTCCTATAACCACTTTCTGTTATAACTGCATTCTAGTCTGAGTGGTTTGGTTATGTCAGGCAATCCATGATGCCATGTGCCACTTCCAAGGCTTTGCAAAATAAATGCAGTCCAGTGGCACTCCATAAATATTCCAGGCAGAAGAAATCTCCCTGCTTTAGCCACAAGTACCCAGATCACTAAATTTGCATCATGAATTTATATTGGAATATTCTTCCTTTCCCACTTTTTTCCCCTCGTTAGTCAGCCGTGGAACATTTGTTTTCAACAAAGTCTGTAATTCTCAACACCAAACCTCCTTTCATCCATAAAACTAATGTCCCCTGACACAGTGAAATATCTCCACTCTGACCAGAGAGACTAACTCCTGGACAGGGGAGGAATTTACCTGCAATAATGTTTAACTTCTCAACAGAGACCACAACAAGAATGCAAATTTGTGCTCTCTGGGATTTTAAGTTTTGATGTGAATAGAGACAAAAATAAATGCTAATACAGACCATGAAAAGCTGTGTTTCAAAACATACTTTTTTCCCCCATCTTAAGAAAAATAAAAGCTTTAAGTGTTGTATTAAGAATGAGCCAAGGCTTTCAGAAATGTCTGTGCCAGTCTCCCAAAGCCATGCTTGCATTCTTTACAAGCCTTGTGCAATACAGTTTTACCTGTTCTGAAGGGATTTCTAACATGAAAATGTTGCCATACAAAATGTTGTACAGGTTTTGGTCCTATTTTGGGAAATATTCAATATCATAGCAGTGGTTTGCTGCCTGCCATGGGGTGGGGAAAGGAAAATCAGAAAGTATAGCAAAACATTGAGATAATTCTTTCTTAGGCCTGGGGAGCCTGTGAGCCTACAAAGCTGAGCACCCTGCCCAGGGATCTTGGGGTACCCTGTAAGAACAGGCTTTTCTCACTTTTTGGTCATGCACAAACCCTACTGTGATGTACCACCCATCCCACTGCCTGCACTGTAGCAGACAATGATCATGAACTGCCTTCACTGTGCTTTGTTACCCTGCTGATAATCACAGCCATGCACAAGGCACTGCCTGCACCTCCTCACTTCATCTGGAAACGCTTCAAACACTGATCAAAATACAGTACTGCCTGATACAGCTGTGTCATCTCTGCTCCTGATTCCCCTGGTTTTCCATGCAGAAACCGATCCATGGATAGCTGAACAAAGTATCCTGACATCACCTTGGTGCTTCTTTTCAATGGGAGAATTCATTTTGACTGGCAGGGAATATGGATCTGTGAAACCAGCAATGCAAATGCACCATGCTGAGGACTTGGGTATCAGAGTGATCATCTCTGCCAAAGACCTCCAAGAGCCTCAGCCAGAGCAACCAAAACCCCAAAAAAGCCCTTGTGTATTATCTTAGAACCCTGTGACAGAGCCATGGCTTCACCTGCCCCAGTCAGACTGGAACAAAGCCATTTGGAAAGAGCAGAACTGCTAAAACCTGCAGAAGGCAGATCACAACAGGCAGAGAAAATCTGGGGTTACTCTCCCATTACTTGAACTGCAGTTAGAACTCACATTTGACTTCAAGTGAGATTAAAACTGTCATGTCATCAGTACAGGAGGCAAATGAACAGCAATCCTGGAGGTGAACACTGCTCTCTGGCATCCAGGCACCTCCTGAGCTGCATTTGTTTATCACACCATGAATCAGGACAATTCTTGGCTCACAAAACACCTTGAGGGAAATTTCTATTAAAGGAAGTAAACAAACACGTTCACCAGTCCATAGGGCCTGATGGATTCACCCCAGAGCTCTGGAGGAGCTGGGATGTTCAGCTGTAACCCCTCCCTGTCATCTGCCAGTCTGGGGAGCTCCCAGCTGACTGGAAGCTGCCCAAGATTATTCCAACCTGCACAAAAGGGCTCGAGGAAAGACCCTGCAGCTCTTTCAGTCTATCCTCAGCACCTGGAAAATTTTATTTATAGAATATAGATTATACTGGATACTGCTGAGAGGCATTTAAAAGCAAGGAAAGGAAAAAAGCTCTGCCCACCCCACTTTCAGAGGGCTCAGGGGTTGGCTCAGGCACCTGTGGCACCAATCTGTGGATGTGGAGCTGGGAGCCTCTCACATCATGCTCACAGTGCAAAAAACAGAAGAAATTAAAAGTCAGTGGGAAAAAACAAAAAAACACACACACAAAAACCAACCAAACAAACAAACCAAACACGGAAGAGACTGGGGAACGGGTACTGCTCTGTGGGAATGCTTAGATTTGATAAACATTTATAGCTCAGGCATGCATAATTTTGAATCTGGTGCTTTTAGTAGTAAAGTGACAAAACATAGGAAGAGGGGCAGTAGGGGCATAAAAAGGGGCAGCAGGAAGGCATAAAAAAAAGTTACTAGGACAGCAATTAGTAGGGGGACACTTAGTGTAAGGCATAATAATGAGCAATACCTGTTAATAACACATTATATACTTTGCCTTTTTAAAACTTCATACAATTCCTTTAAATAGCTAACCTCAAACAGCTACAGGAAAAAAACAGAGATTGATATCATTCCTTTATGCATCTTTCCATTAAGCAAACTGAACCCAACAGACAACCTTTCCATGAACTTACTCAGTTCTGCATGTTTCAAGACTGATAAATCATTATTCATTCCTCTAAGCACAAGGGCTTTCTTAGTTCCTATGGATAGGGAAAAAACACTTTTTTGGACAATGAAAAATTCTGTCTTTATTCTTTCTCCTACTCGTTTCACACAGCCCTTACTCTGTGTCCCAGGATAATGAGAATTGAATATAAATGAAATAAAGGGACTTCCATCTACTTCTATGAAAAAAATAAAGTCTTTTTTTTTTTTTTTTTTTTGTAATCCAACATCTCATTTCAAAAAGGAAATAGCTTCGAGACTTGCATGCTTTTTAAAGTACATGTCTGATTCTATAATGGCAGTCTAAGAAAATCACACTCCTTAAAAAGAAAGCTCTACATTTATGTTGTTTGTAGTATTTTCTCTACCTCATGCTCTCCTTTGTTTCAATTATTCAATAAAAATGTTTTTTCCTCATTAAACCCTCCTGGTTTTAGCCTCCAAAGTGGAGAACATAAAATTTTCTTCATCCCATATTTATAAAAGCATAAACCACTGAAGACTATTTCTAGGGGTCTCTGTAGCTCTACCTACTACAAACACTCCCAGATCCTCCCTAACTATTCCATTCTGAAATAATTAAACCTTTTGGAACAAATTAAACACTGAACCTCGATAACTAAGAGCTACAGCAAAGAATCAAATTGTGCTTACATTTCTGCACATATTCTTTTATTTTAGTCCTGCCCTTAAAATAATTAAAACTACATTGCCAGAGCATGTTTCAAATGCTACAGCACACAGCTAACAGAACAAATAAATTATTTAGAATGCTACTCTTGTTTGCCTTTATTTCAGAATACAGTCAAATATTATTTATCCCCTGGCTGTATCAGTTTCTCTGAAACTTTACAATTGGGATTTACATCTGTGCTGAGACAAGCAGGTGAAATTGCTTCTGCTGTGGCATTTGTTAGCTCTGCATGGTGTTTCTTTCCATGGACACAGTGTTCACTACACTCATTCCCTTGCTCTCCAATTCCTGTTTCTCTCCTCGTTCAGAGCATCTCAGGAATGGCTGAGGTTGAAAGGGGCCTCTGGAGATCACAGTCCATCCCCCCTGCTCAGAGCAGGGCTTAACAAACCCAGAGAGCTTCACTGAGAAAGCTCTCCAAAAAACTCCTCAGCAGAAAAGAAATGAAGTGAGAGAAGATAGCCTGCAGTGCCAGGATAGCCATGGCAAAGACAGCGAGGATGGACCCGATTATTTCAGGACTGAAATGTGTCCCTTCCCTTTCCCCAGCACTGCACTGCACAGAAATGCTGACAGGGAACCCTGCAGCCATCTGAGGTGTTAGTAAACAGCAGCTCTCAGTGTCTCTTCTAGACAGCAAAAAGAAAATAAAAGTAAGAAAAGGAAGAATAAGTAGACAGAGGAGCAAAAATTAATCGAGTTCAGTAAGTGACCAGACAAAACAGCTGCAGGGGAAATGGAAACATTTAGGAAAAACTCCTAATGAATTCCATAAGGTTGTTTTGAGAAAGCACTTAGGCATATGTCACCAGGAGATACATCTCGAGGAAAAGTGGCAAAAGCAGCAGTTTCTCCAGCAGAGCAGGAAACAAGTTACTTGGCTCTCAGGAACGCAGAACAGCTGAAGAAAGGAACCAGAAAAAAAAAAGAGAAACCAGGATTCTGAAAATCTATGGCAGAGAAAAGAGGGACAGACAGGAATGGATGGAGCAACATGAGATGATAAAATGGGGAGTACAGAGGAGAACAAGATGACACAGTGGGAAAACAAAACAGGGGGCAGGGTTTACAGATGAATCTGAGTCCAAAATTTATGGAATTATTGTCATAAGATGAAAAAGGGGATGACACACACAAATAAGGAGAAAAGCCAGTGACTTCAAACATAAAACAAAGGTAACAGCTGCTCTCCTGTTTCACTAAGTTGGATCATTTACCACATCCATATTTCAAATAGTAATTAATTAAGTTGTACTGGAGCCAACAACAGCAGGGACTCTTTATTAATGAATGCATAGATCTGATAAACAACTGTGCTGAAGATGGATTTTACTAGTAAACTTTAGCACTACCATTTCCTATAAGAATGAATATGCATAAAACAGTGTCTCTGAAGATTTTGAAGGTATGAGAAGAAAGAATCCAGACACTGTTCTATCAGCAGCAAAAGTTCTATGGAATCACAACTGAATGATACCGAGTTCTGCAATGATATCAACTTCATCACACATGAACATAATTTCAGCATTTCAGAAAAAAGAAATTAAAAGCTATAAAAAAAAACAAACCACCCACCAGAAAACACCACTCCTCCACCCAAACAAACAAAAAATTATTTTTTTTTTCTATACCAAGCTTAGGAAATTGGAGCACTTCTCTGAGAACGATCAGAACTCCCTGGCTGCTGTTCAATATGCAAACAAGTCTAATTACTCCCTCTGGCTGGTACCAAAATGTTTGACTCCTGTCAGGGGCAGTTTTTCACCTGGAATCCTGGGTGAAGCTGTTCTGTTTCAGAGCTCCAGGCAAACCCAAGGAATGCACATGCAGACCTACCTCTCAGGAGATGGGCTGAGCACCTTTCAGCACCAGAGTCTCCTCAGCTCGAAACCACCCAGCTGGAGCCTTTGCACTGCTCAGTGTATGTGGGCACTACTCACTTTGTTGAGCAATAGTTGCTCCCTATTTTTGGAATAAGGTTCTACTTTCATGCTCAGAAAGCTGAGTTTAGCTGTAGGCTGCTATTTCGTTCCTTTATTAAGCATCCTTCAACACATTCAGTATCCAAAAATTTATGCATCGTAAAGAAGGAATTTGGATACAAAACTGGCTTTAAAGTTTATCCCCAAGTTTTCCAGAGCTTCAGCAATGGCATTTAAGTCACACATAAAGCTCAAGGAAAAGGTCATATTTTTCAGCTTTCTAGGAAGGAAGGAAGGACAGAAGGATGGAAAGACCCAAGTCACAATGGCTTAGTCATCTAAGCTCAGTGCCCAGCCACCCAGAGCAGAAGCAAGAAACACAAGAGAACCCTGTCTGCCTCTCTAAACAAATCTGTTTCACATTTCGCAGGCAATAAAAAAAATAAAAAGAAGAAAGACGAGTCAGTCTGCAGCTCAAAGCAGGAGAAAAAATAGTGAAGCTATAAAACACAGACTGCGGAGAATCAGTTTTCATCTTTTCCACCCACTTTGGGGTGAACAGGCTACAGTAGGCCAGAAACAAGAATTTTTACCGTGCCCTCAGCATGGCATGAAAGGAACCCAGCAATCCACACTCACATTTCATAGAGCACAACTGGCTGCACTTTCATTTCTGTTCTATGTAGCTTTCATACAAGACTTGCTATTATTACTTTTTTGTTCTGCAACAAAGCTTTTTCCTGCATTATTCTTTCTCAGTATCACCCTGTATTTATTAATTGTTAATTTACACTATCCATGACAACAATTCTGGGTATAATCTGATCAGCAAAAATCCACTTAAACCTAGTGTCATGCCCCACACAGCCTTTCATCAAGATTATTAGCATTTGTATTTTATCAACCCCCGAGAGGCTCTAACCAGGATCACAGTCCCAGTGCCAGCACATCAGGAATTTGGAATTTGAGATAGCCCTGCCCGGGGAGGTGAAGTGGCACTGATTCCTCTGTCACAGGCACAGAATTGTGACACTGCAATCAAGTGATCTGCCTGAGGAAACCAAGGATGCTGCTAAGAAAGATTAGATTGAAATCTAAAATCCTTGACACCTAGCTAAGTACACATGACAAGACTGTGGAGAATGCTGGATCTTTGCACCTTTCTCTAATAAAACCTGAATGTAATCTAAATAGATTTATACCATCTGCCTCCTGAAATGAAATGGATATGAATTTGTATTTTCTAGCCTACTTCTACTATTGACTACTTGCCCTTATACTTCTAAAGCTGAACACAGAGTGAAGGTATTAAAACCAATAAAATCCTTATTTCTATCCTTTGAGATTGCATAGTAACACCCATCAATATTAAACCTTCACTTAATACCAACCATCATACGAAAATTGAAATTCCAGCACTCTTGATGCAAGTATTTATAGCAAACCTTGTGAGAGAGCTGCTAGCTGGACTAATCCTTACCCTGGCATTTTGGAATATGGACCAGAAGTCTCTCCAGCTGCTTTCTTATGAGCCACAGCGTTGGTGAGGTGGCAGGAAAAAGGGAAGTGTGTGCATCCACTGAAATCAGAGGCAGTAGTTCCAGGCTGATATCACATTTTAAGAATATCTTGGGTACTTTCAGTGCAAAGTTCTGTCATTCCCTCAGTGCACACATCCTCATCATCCAGCAATCTTAACAGGAGAAATCGTGACTAATGGAGCACACAGCAGAGCTTCAGAAATCTGCCCTGTAAATCAGAGCTAGAATGAACAGTCACTGCTATTGGAACCCAGAGCTGGGGCCATTTGCAAGGAAGTAAAGCCAGATGGGGATGCTTAATTTACTTTCACTTAGCTTTGGTGTTCTCTGCATAATTCTTGCACCAATCCCCTCAACACTCTCAGAATATTTTGCATAGGGAAGGACATGCTGGCATGCAACCCATTAATCTTCATATACCAATAGGCACAATGTGTGCCAACAGACACAACAACCCATCATGATCGAGCTTGTAATTTCTCAGCTCCTCATTTATTTTCAGCAATGGAATAAGTCAAAAGTACTGCTGAAAAGTGTTTGCGTTATTCAAATTACACTGTAAGCATTTTCCTTCCTCCCAGTTTTAGTGTAAAGGCAAAAAGATGTGGAAAAGAAAATAATTTCTGCCATTCAAAGTGCCCAGAGCCTGGACAAAGGCATGAGGACTGGCAAATAAATCAGGAATTTACAGATTCAACTATACCCTGATATTCTATTGCAAAAGTTTAGGTCTCAACTTTTCTATCAGCTTTCAATGTGCTACTTAGCTTCCTGACAGCGAGGAAGTTACTGCTGTGACTAAACTGCAGAAAGGCATTTTCTAAATGTCTCTGGACATGTGCATGGGGATACAACTATTAGATATATAAAAAACAGATCAATTCGCAAGTCTTAGCAACATTAAACAAGATGTTCCACTGTAAATATCTAACGCTAATAGAAAGATCACCCTGTTACATTTAAGAACAGATGTTTTGAAAGTAAAGATTTTTACATAGCCTCATACTCTAAAGAGAAAAAAGCTGAGTTATAAATCAGCACTTACTTTTATATCCTCTAATAAAGTCAAAGTCATTTTGAAGACACAGTTTTAAGAAGTTGATTTCAACACTGAACATTTTTCTTTTTTTTCTACATGCAGTTTCAGATGTTAGCACTTATACACGGGCTACAACATGGCACATTAACATCTAGCAGGGTTATAATTAGTCTTTGCTGATGTCAGATGAAGAGCACTCACACATTTCTATGCAAGGCTGCTTTCCATTTAGAAAACTTTGATATAAATCATATATTAATCATTTTTTTCTCTAAACTTTATCCCATATCACTGACTTAAAAGTAAATAGTCCCCTAAAACAAGATAGCATGCACATTGTTAATACTTTTTGCTCAGAAGATCAGCCACGTGTAAAATAGGTGTATGTTCATGTAATTGGCTACGGTATTTTGCTCCATGGTTAAATGCATGATTTCCTCTAAGAGAAAGCCAGTGTGCTCTGCATCACATTTTCTACTTCATAAAGATCCAATGAGCTGTGACCACAGGCTCCCCAACTTAATGGAAAGTTCACTTGGTGACTTCTGAGTTTAAATTGTCCCTTTCTACTGTGAATCAATAGATTTAGAACACATCAATGGATCTCTTCCCCAAAAGCTTTAATCCCAAGAGATTTAGAAAGTTGATCTAACTCAGATTTACCACTCTTCAGCACACCAAACCCAAGGTCCTCCATCTTTATAATACAAATAATAAATAAAATTAAACATTTATACATATTAATAATTATAACTTGATAAATATTCATATATAAATATAAATAACTATCTATAATAAATAAACAAAACTGAATCATGAAGGCATCTCCTTGGTGCAAAATCACACACCTGCCCAGGTATTCAGCTATCAGTAGCTTTCAATATTTCTTTTCTAAAATGCTGGAAGCAGTCTTCACAAAGCTATGATGCTTTTCTAAATATTTTTTTGCTTCTCAAAATTTATTGCTCCCAACAAGAACACAAATATCTGAATAATACAGTAAATTCAATTGCATGTACATAAAGATGCAAAACACCCACATGCAGTTCTAGCTGAGGATGTCTACATCTTTGCAGCCAAAGAACTGTCCTTATATTAAACAAAATTTTTAAAGGCCTAATTTTTATTTGTTTATTGATTTTGTTGTATTTTTGGATGTCTACCTCAATCAACAAGAAAATGAAGCTAAATAAAATCAAGGCAGTGTATACCTAAAGAGTCCCACTTGAAACATTCTATATGGAGATGTAAGTCTTAATCAGCATTTTTAATAATTTCAGAAACCTTTAAAAGCCTATCACTAACCCTAGCTGTTCCTAGTCTAGGAACATCAGAAAATAAATGTAGAGGCTGTGTCTGAGTCAGGAAAATAAGGAAAAAGGGTGTGTGGTGGCACTGACATGCACAGTCTCAAGGCACCTCAAAAACACCAAATTAATGAACACATTCAAATAAATTTTGCCAGTGGATAAATTAAGATGGGGAAGTTAAATAAAAGAATAGAAGAATCAAGATAAGGGTTCTACACACACAGAGGTTCCCTTACAAGCAGCAGGTGCTTGGAAACTTTTGATGATCATCTCCAGAGACTTTTTGTCACAATCACTGGGACAAAGTGGAATCAAGAAAGAAGAGAATTAAACCAGGAAGAACCCATAGTGAGTGGCACCTGAGGTCAAGAGTGGAAGGTTTGTGTTCTGAGGAAGGGGAAGGACACTTAGTGCTCTTTTGGAGCAAGCTGAAACTTTTAAGACATTAATTGGCTCCAAAAGAGAGTCAAGCAATTCCTAAAAAAGGAATATGGTACCTAGGCCATCTTATAAAAGAGAATAAATTTATGAGAAATCAGCTTTTTCAAAGCACAGCACCTAAAATGGGAACTGAAAGCACCAGCCTAAGTGCAAAATGAGAACCACAGAAAAATCAATGATTCCAATTTGTGAAGAAAGCACAAATCAAATATTGTTAATATGATATATAAGCACAATCTAAACTATTTGTACTACACGCATTAAGGGTAAATTGCTTGAATAAATTCTATTTTTATGAAAAAATACTGCAAACAACATGCTGACATGTCAGGAAAGTAAAAATAATAACACTGGCATTATTAGTACTATATGCTATTTCCTAGTGATTTCCCAAGATCATCTGTTTACACTTCAAGCAGCTGTTTAAATCCCTTTTTGCCTCACCAAATCTAGTTTTGTTTTACATTCATTATGTAATTCGTGCAGTCTAATACTTACACTATTACTATAATCCTCACTTCATTGCAAACAAGAAAAAGAGGCAATGCTTTTCCATTCAGAATTTCAGGAGGTGTTGATGGTTTCAGCAGGCAACTGTGAATTTTGGGAATGAAAGTAGTATTGGTCACTGATTTTTTTCTTCCCTCTCAAAGCAAGTAGAAACTATCTTTTGAGAGAAAAAAAGAGCAATTGCCTGACACGGCCAAACAGAAGAGGAATATTTTAGCACACTAAAAAAGATCAAATCCAGCCCCAAGGATGAGAGAACAGCCCTTGTGAAGAGTCCTTCTACTGGCAGAAGAACCCAACTCTGCTTCTCAACCTGGGCTTTTCACACACTTCACATCATCCCCTGCACTGATCAACTCATGCCCCTCTGCCTCCTCTCAGCCTCTTTTTAAATTCAGGATGCAGAAAAAATCCTAAGCATTCTTTTGTAATAAAAGAGGTTTAGGGGGTTGCCTCTGTCCAACACCTGAAAGACAATTTAATTTAATAGCTCTGGAGGGCACATAGAGAATGAACTGTAACCGAGGGCATAAACATCTCCATCATGGAAATTATCATTGCAAAAGTATCTTTCTGACAATCTCACAATAATAAATAGATGGCCATGGGTTTGCTAAAAGATACATTTTTCTTCACCCAGGCACTGCTTCTTCCCAAAGGGTCTGAAAAGTAAGAACAGAAAACATGGAAAACAGAATGAAGAAGCTTAGCAGCTGCTGTCCACAGGAGTGTTTGACTAGAAGATGAATAGAAATAAAAGGTTGTGATTAATCTTGGAAGGAACAATCACTATGAGGGCTGCATTTTTAATATGACCCTACTTATTTCAGGTTATTAATTCTGCTTATCAAGTAAGTATGCCTCGTACGCAAATACTTTGTTTTCTTTTTTTTTGAATCATTAAAAATGCATCACAAATTGAAAAGTAAACAACCAGCTGCCACTGAAACACAGTCAGTTTAGAGCTTCATTCTGAATGGGATGGAAATAACCAGGGTAAATACTTGAATAATAAAAATGACTCACACTACTTGTAACACCATCACTTTTACTGCTTTTTCTACAACTTTCAAGTAGCAAAATGGGCTCAGCAGCTCAGCCTTCCTACTAAAATAAATACACAGGCCCATGTGTGTATTTGCAAACCCTTCCAGGACAAACAGAGCTGCAGAATAATTGGGGTCAGAAGGACAGGCCTCTGGAGGTCAATGAGCTCCAACTGCAGCTCTTGCTCAAGCTGGACCTACTTTTACAATGAGCTAGGTTTTCTCATGCCCTGTCTGGTCACGCTCTCAGTACCTTCAGGTACAGGAAGCCCCCAAGTGTCTCTGGAATCACTGTGAAGAGATTCCTCCTCCTCTCTCCCATTTCCAAGGAGCATTTCCCCCGTGCTGCCTGCAACCAGTGCTTGTTGTTCCTTAGCTGTGCCCCCCTGAGAGGACCCTCCCTGCCCCTGCATCCTCTCCACCCTCTTTGGGAGTGTCTGACAGCAGTGCCCAACATCTCTGCTGGGACACGACCTGCTCCAGCCTCCACCCAAACCTTCTGGCTCTGGAAGGCCCAGTGGGACATCATATTCCAGACACACCTCCAAGAGGGCCCAAAAAGGGCAAGAGCAATAATTTAGCCTTCCTTAAGTCCTACAAAAGAATTCTTATTCAAGTGTTAATGCCGGGACGATGGGAGCAGGCGGAGATGAGATTTTAAAAGTGCACAGCAACATGAGGATCTCCTCTAAGGAAGATCATGAGGAGTAATACTACTACTAACAGTAACACCCATGTGCTCCTCACTCAAGAGCAAGGCTGAAAATTAAGGACAACTGTCACCCTTAGTTGTTAAATATCTTCATTAGACAAGAATGAGGATAATTACTGCTCACAGAATTCACAGTTTGAAAAATCCTCATCCATTTTCTCTCCTGTTGATGCGGCACACACCAAAGGGCTCACACTGGGGGCGTTTCTGCACACAGCAGGGGAGGGAGGGGAAAGAAAATTCAACAAAGTACAATAGAAAGCTTGCCTCAAACCAACTTCCATCACTTTATATGTCCCAGAACCACAGAAAATTCTTACTAAGGTTTCTCTTGTTTGTTTTTTTAATAAAATATGTTTGAAATACAGAACACTACATGGGTGCTGCTTCAGCCGCGGTTCACCTGCTGCAGATTTGCTGAAAATAAGCACTGGCAGACCCTTCTTGTTGGTGCCATTGTCAGGAGCTCCTCTCCCTTCAGCCCTCTGGAGAACATCTTCGATGGCCCCACTGTAATCAGCAGGCCTGGCTGGGGAGGGCGGGTGGCTAAAGGACAAAGCGGCGGCCGTGAAGGACATTTCTAATCTTATCAGAGGTTCCTTGGGAGGAAGAAATACACCTTCTATCTCCAGGCCAGCCATTAGTCAGGGGTAAGCAGCCATCCGGCTGACGCGGTTAGCAGCCGCGTTATCGCCGCCCGCGCTCCGCGCCGTTTATCAGAAGATGGATGAGGGCCCTGCCCCAACCCCGCTCATGGCATTACACGCACTTCCAAAGGAGCCTGCATGGCACAGGGATCCCCACATAGGCACGGAACGAGTCGCTGCCCTCCCCTCCTGCAGGAGAAAAGGCTCGGAACAGGGAGGTTTTTTACAAATAAGTCCATTCTCCTTGTACGGCTTAGCCTCTTCTAAGGACCCGCAGCAGCAAAGCTTTTGCATTCCTTCCCCTTTTTTTGTCCATTATATTCCAATAAATAAATGCAACAGATCAATAAATAAATGCAACAGATCATAGTTTCCAATTATAATCCATTAGGTATAATCGTTCAAGCTACATTTTTAGGGTAAGGGTTTCCTTATTCTAGTCCTTCTGGTTTTAGAGAATGTTAAAAAAAAAATTCTAAAAACTACTTCACAGCAATTTTACAGCTCCTTCTAATTGATTATTCCCAATTATTATCGTCTATAATTTTTTAGTAATAACTGTAGTATATACCAAAACTTAAGAATTTAAATTTTCCATGTATATTGCTAAGACTTGCATATTTACATTTTAAACCATTTTAATTGAGCCTTATGCTGCATAAAGCTAAATTTTTCAACAGTTTAATTTTCTGTAACTATTTTTATGCTTAAGCTATTACCTTTTTGCACTACAATATCAACAACACATAAGTAATTATTTTTCCAAATTGTACCTTACAGATTTCCATGTTTTGATTATCTACAACTGCTCAAGACTTCCTTCATCTCCATAGCATTAATAAAGGGGAAAGAGTCTAGGAAGTCACATGATTTACAATTGTTAAATCATCACGAGTTTCAAAGTAACTGAGTCACCTCAAATCTACTGGCCACTTGCAAAGAGTTAATAAATGGAATTTTAGCAGAAGAAACATAGACTAATAAAGTACACTCAATGTTCATAAATTATATTTCAGTTATCATATCCTCCATGTACCTTTCAGTGCTTCATTGCAAGTTACTATTAAAATTAAAAATAAGATACCAGAACATTTTTTCCCCCCTGTCCTTTCCCCTCAACTTCAGTTGTCTTTCAGGGAAGCTACAGATTCCAATCTTCTTCCTCCCTTGCTGATGCCAGATCCATCTGATTCCCCTTTGGCTGCAGAATGACTCATCTCCAGAGGGTTGTGCTCAGTACCCAACCCAGTCCCCTCCAGCCTGCCCACACTGCCTTGTGCCTCAGCACTCCAGAGGAGGAGAGGATCTGTAAATTCAACTATCCCCACAGAAATAGGGGGCAACTACAGACTCCCACAAATCCTCTTCAGGCCTTGGGGATTTGCAAAGGGATCCTCCACATCCCTTGGATGTTTGCTGCTCCTTTCCCACCACCTACACAAAAGCCTTGCCCTGTTCACTCTACTGTCCAATTCCAAGCAATTAAACCTGAGATATAACATAGTGACAAAGACAGTGAAAAGGAGCCAGGTGACTCCCAGTATTCTTAGAAAATTCCAGCTGAAAATTCCAGCTGTAGCATGCTTCAGGTGCACAGGGTGGCACTGCTAAAGGAGTGCCCTGCTGCTAGAAAGGAAAATCAAGAACTCTATTGAAACACGTATTTTACATTCCCCTAGCAAAGCTACAAGTCCAACTGGAACGAGAGAGCAACAAGAGAAGCAGTAAATGGAAATCATCAGGTGGATGTGAGCAGGATTTACAGGCAACTCTTTGGAGAGGGAGGGTTCTGAAGTGACATTAACCAAGCTGAAAACGAGTCACATTCACGCTTTTCCATCAGCATTTCCTGTCTCCAGGTGTTGCTTTGCACTGCAGCAAGGCTGGGGTCAGCTGTCTGAACATAAATGTCTGGTGCCACTTCCAACACTGGGACACCCAGCCTGGGCTCCATCTGCTCCTTCAGCAGCACAACCAGGAAATCCAAGGTCAGGTCTACCAGAGCCCAATAAAAATGATGCAAGGTGAAAACATTTCAAGTATAAAGCCATGTGAGCAATTATTTTCCAGCTATTATTTTTATTCCTCTATTTCTATTTGCACTGATTGCACTTATTTCAATTATTATCTCTGCTGATATTTTAGCTATTAAGCAGCAAGCAGCTTCAGCAAGTTTGTTTGCCTCTTTTCTCTGCCAAGTCATTCTTTTGCACAGAAATTTGAGCAATGTCCTACAGAAACAAATAAAACCAAGACACTGCTAAGTTATTTATCAGCATTCTACCAGTGTCTTTTCCATACCATTTGCAAAAATACATTTTGCTTACAATGAAAGGTTGAAGACAGAGGCTTAGGAGATACATGACTCATAACAGTCATTATGTGCCTCACACAAAGCTCATCATTACCTCCTGCTTTTTCCATATAGGACAACTCTGGCATTGTAATTAGCTTTCTAATAAAACACTTCCCTCCACAAAAAGTCCAAATTTCCACGCATTTCTACCTGAGCACTCAATAAAAAGCAAAAATAGACAATAAGAAGCTAACATACTCTAAATATTTGGCTATATTTACAACATGTAAATCTGTTCTTTAAAAAACCCTGTGAAATCTAACCCCCCTAGTCTAACTCTAGAGCTTTGTTTCTGAAAATGTGAATTCACTCAAGAAGTGAAAAATACTGTCTAAAATGTTCCATGCATTTGATTTCCATGCAATTCTCCTCTTGTTTATGTTTTAGCTAAAGATTTGAATAATATTTTTTACTGGTTTTATTCCATTAATTAAAACAAAACCTGAAAAATCTAGTTGTATTCAGTGAGCAAACTTCAGGTCAGGAGCAACTTCACTTACTGCACACTGGAAAGACACACAGCACATCTTTTAAAACAGAGTTATGAAAAAGAAAATGGGAATCTATTGTAGCTTGACTCTTGACCATAACACTATTCACTTTAAGGGGAGAGGAAAAAAAAATACCAAAATGCCCAACACAATACAAAATTCAAGCAAAGTAAAAGAGATGTCAGATAAATTGTTATACATATGCAGGACATAATAATTTGGTTTTATTTTTAAAGATATTTAATAAGAAAACTCAGAATGAGGCTGTTCATCTTGTTGCAAATAAAATCAATGCATCTGATTTTATGTCACGGTCTGTTTCTGAAATGTTAAGTGGCCAAATCCAAAGAAAAACATAAACCACACCCTACCAAAACCCCACCCCTTCACAGAAGTCAAACTGTTACAGAATACCCCAAATTCTGCTGAAAAGTGAAGCTGCAGTTGTTTAGTACACCTGGAATTTTGATCCATGTGAAATCCATATGCATTCTGAGCCATTATCAATTTTAGCACTTGGTACAGAATGTTCTGTCATTGTCTAATACTGGGACTAGAACTAAATGATAATTTCACCTTGTTACAAACAAAAACTTTCTTTCCTAAACAGTATTTTATATTTCACATCCACAAAAATACAGATTTTTGACATTTTTCTTTTCTGCTCGTAGATTAAGCAGCAAAGTTAATTACATTTAAACAATTTTCAGCAAATCTAATAAATTACCAAACTTTCATTGCTGGTGGCACTAAAAATATCAAAGAGATGCTTTTGACAACGAGCAGAGAAGGCAAATTTTCCAGGTCATAGTGATATAAACGATAAAGCAGGCTGCCAAGAAACCCCTCAGCACAGACCCTCTGGATCTGGGAACTATTTTATATTTCTCTGCATAACTCAGGCACTGCTGAACTCACTGAACACGCTACAATAGAGATTTCCCAGAGCATGGCAGCAAATCCACAAGGGTAATTTAAGCAGCACTGGAAGAACATGTCTTTTAAACTTCTAAATAAAGATATTCAGAAGCTCATGTAATTGCCTGGAATCTCAGGAGTCAGTTCAGACAACAACTTCTGTCAAAGGATTTCCTCCCAGGGAAGGGTCACCTTAAAGACTAACAGGGGAAGACAGCGAGTCCATTAGATCAAGGGACCAAATCCAGCACCAGCTTGACATGGAGATACAAGGCAGGAAAGGTGTCAGAAAATTAATCAGCCGTTAACTGGGCCACGACTAACACCCCAAAAGAGTAAAGAAGTGCAGTGGAATTGGATATCAATCTATTGGTGGCAGCCCTGCAATGGCTTGTAACACCAAGTAAAAGAGGATAGATGGAGCAAGGAGAACACAAGCTCCAGTCACCTGTCCAGTAATTCACTGAGAAAAGCAAGCCCTGAAATGCCTACAAGCCTCAGGAGAGGAGTTCATTGGGATTCCAAACCACACAACATGAGGCTGGACACTGCAATGCTTGTTTCTCACTGAAACATTCCATTTTTGCAACACTAAGTACACATGTAAGGGGTAAAGTCACACACACTGCAGTGGCAGCGTATTTATCCTGAGATCATTGTGTATGACACCTCTCCTCGCAGCCCCACGGAACATCAGATCCTCTCTGTCACTTCCAAATAACAGCAAAGTACAATGCAGGCAGCACTTGGAAGAACAAGGCAGGAAAAGTTCTCGCCTACATGACAGGGCATCTCTTTAAAGAGCCACAAGAAGACCATAAAGGGACATTAGAGACAGACATTTAACTGAAACTCAGGGTAATATCCTCCACTGGGAGTATTAGCACTTAATTGGGAACAAACTAAGTGACTGACTTAATTCTGATATATTGCACCATCTGTAGAGTCCAGGTTATAATTGATAGGCCAGCTGGATGTGGAGCAAGGTACAGCATGTGAAATACTGTACTTTGTTTCTCACTCATTATTACTTTGCTAAACTGTTAAAGTTAAAATCGTCCTTTCCACTAAATGGGCATTGTTTTGTACTTATACCTTGTTAATTAACACATTATGAAACAGGTCATGGCTTTCAGTACAAGACAAGACTATTACTCTGAAAATCTCCTTGTTTTCTCTTTCCTCTATAAAATTACCTTAACAATGCACATGAAAGAGGTCATGGAGCTGCTCACGACCATGAACCCGTGCAAACACATGAGTAAATTAAAGGAATTCCTCAAGTCTTATACGAGCTCTGTACAGAAAATACATACTGTATCAATATAAAACAATATATATTATTTTATAGTTTCTACTGTAAAACAAATTTTGATTCACTTTTCAGCCTAGCCTACCCTTAATACAGAAGCAGTAAGGTGAAAATCAGTGGGTTTGGGACCAGTGAAGTCTGTAGCACTTTACTGCCCAGGTAATTTCATCTGAGAACCATAAAGTTGGCTTACTCTAAAATATGGGCAACTTTGCAAACCTCTTAAACGTATTTTATAGCACATTTCAATAGCTGGTCAAGAGTGCCTGGACTTTGGAACAGGCTTCCTCCTATTTCATATAACAAAATCAAAGGGACTAATCTGAAAGTCCCACTGGCAACAGCAGATGTGAAATAAGAGACATTTTGAGCATCTTGATTTCAATGGTATGAAAGGACTTCACCTATTTTACCTAACTGTAGGGCAAAGGAAAATAATTTTCATATGACCTTATATAAATCCCTACTGCCTTAGTACAAAATGGAAGTTATTGTAATAAATGAGCTATTCATGGATTCCATTATTTATATTTATTTGCATGAATGGAATAGGGGCGCAGTTAAATAGAGGAACTCTGGAATTCTGACTCACTGACTGTGAGCAGCAAAATCATCAAGGGTTAATTGCAAGGAGATGTCTCCTCTGATGCTAAGGTAGGATCTAACAGGTCCATTCCCACTTTTATGTTGATTTCAGAACTCTCTGAACTGGCAATGAGCGCCCCAAGCCGTGGCAGCCCCAAATGCAGCAATTTCCTCACATTCCCCTTCAGACACACAATGTCAGGAGCTGCTCTCATCCCTTGAGCTGATACTGCCAAACCAAGCAACATGACAGATGTTAATTAAAAGAAATAAATACAGCACAAGTGTTGGAACAACAAAACTCATGATCTGCCATGCAAGAAAAAAGCCAACAGCTCACTTTGTGTGTTGATTTGTGCTCTTCCCTGAGACATAAGGAACTCATCTGCATTCTAAAATGCTATTGATACACTTCATTATGCTGTTCCTGTCATGTAACCATACACACGTGGAAGTTGTTTGGGCTCGGAAAGAGTGGAATTACATTTGAATTAATTTGTTTTGTTTTGTTTTTGCAGAAAATCAGAAACACATCTAGAGGACAGTGGTTTTCAGAAGAAACTCGGGAGCAAGTTTACCTCATAAATGCTTCTCTGGCATTTCAAACATTTTCTAGGGGAAACAAAAATAACTTCAAGCTTCTTATCACCTGAACCATACTGCAAAAGGTCACTGCAGGCAGATCAGTGTCAGAGCAGCAGCCATTATTAAGCTCCAAATGGCCTGGATTCTTCCATTTTTCAGTGGTGAAATTTCATCCAACATTGATTTAATCTATTATCCAAGTCAATGCTTCACGTCCTGCACACACCAGGAAATCTCCACACACCAACAGAAGCACAGAAATGCCAGGTCAGTGGCATCTACACTTAAACTTGAAATACAAACTGATTTAACAATTGTTTTCTCAGGTAGCAAGAGAACCCCAGAAAGCCACCACGACCAGTTACCAATCCTTTTTCTTTGACTGCTGTGGGTCCTGTGCAGCTCCCCACAAGGAAGGGAATCAGTGACCAGGAGCCAGGCTGGGAAGGGGCGTGGTGCTGAACTGTTCCATCACAGAGCACATCCAAACCCAAGCCATGATAAGAAGCTCCAGGAGCACCTGCAGCTCCTGGGTTTAAAAGGCTGACACACCGAGCTCTCAATAAACACCACGAGCAGGATGTCCCATGGCCAACATTTTGCTGCAAGGAAGGCAACTACCAGCTCAGTAACTGTTTAAGCACACCTACACAGAAACAGGAAAATAAAAAGATAATCTTTAGAAATGCAACTTGTGTTATTTCTAAGTTTTATCAAGTGTGTTGCCACAATGCAGGGCAGAATCTCTCCAAGCTGCTCGGAATAGAAGGCACAGCATAAACAGTGATAACCTGAAATTAAAATAATAAACCATTTGATAAGCTTGATGTGGTTTGAAAGATGAAAGATAACAAAGCACCATATGCAAATCCAGTTCTTACTCTAATATGACGCAATATATATACACACATTTCAATTGCTCATGTCAGTAAAAGCACAACAAGGCAAAGAACAAAGAATTTACTCTTGTTCTTACACTTGCAGACTTAATTAGAAATATTTTTGGGCACACATATAACATTTGCTGCAAAATTTCAATAGCAATATACATCATGTGAATCTTAACAAAGATGAAAACAAAACTCTTTATACTTTAAAAATGCATCTGATGTGAATGCAAATGTATGATTTATTCCAACTAACCTTGCCTTATTACAAAGCAATAATTAGGAAAGATTATGGTATAAAATGGAAGGAGGGGGCTGACTCTGAGCCAAAAGGAACACAGAAATAAATCAAGGAATTTGAAAAGTTGAAGCAACAGCAGGCTGCAATTTTGGCTACCATTAAGGACATTATACTATTCACTGCAATTTCTGTTAACAGTAGACATAAAAATAGGTGGTTTCATAATAAAAACTGGACAGTAATGTACATCTTTATTTTCACTTAAAGCTATGTCAGTGGCTCAGTATTCTGTCAGGATATTCCTTTCCTGTTTCATCAGTTACAAATATTAGTAATTTGTGGTAAAAGAAAAATAATTTTACTATCTCTAAAGAGGAAAAAAGAAGTCTACAAACCTCTTCTCCAAATCCATAAAAACCCCATATTACTCTTACTTACCAGCTTCTTACCACAGTGGTTTTGCACATAACTTTAATACTGAAATTAAAGCACATACAACCACTCACATGGACAAAGTTCTTTGACTGGGATATTCAAGGAGAAATCCTAAGGAAAACTTCACTTTTCTGGAAGCATTTGCCTCACTGACTCTGTTTTGTATCTCGCTGCTGGCTTGTATCTTTAGGTGTATTAGGACAGCTATTTACAGCAAAGTGCTGAGGGACATCAGATCAAAGGGACAATTACAAGGCTACAAAGGTCTGCTAAAACCAGATCCCAGGAGAAGCTCAGTAGCTTTGACTCCCCAATGCCCCAAGGAGAACCCAAAGATCTGATTTCAACTCAGCTTCTTTCCCACAGAGCCAGCTCATCTCCAGCAAGCTGAACACAAATCCCCTGCTTCTGAGGGACAACAGAGCTCCAGCAATGCACAAAACTCAGGCAGCCAGCCTGAATCTCTGAGGAACACTTCAATCCATGCCACAGCTCTGTGACACAGCTCGGGTTGCTCCTCCTGCCTGGAGGAACTTGCAGGATATATCATATTTCTGCAGGTTTTCAATCACATCTGTTTCCTCTGGCTTGCACAGGAGCACAAATGCAGCCCAGTCCAGCACTGCATGGATGCTTCAGCACTGCTCAGAAAAATCTAAACCCCAGTGTGTGCCCAGGAGCCCCAAACCCTGCAAACAGCCCAGCCTTGCTGCACAGCTCTGCACACAGCCCCTGATTCACAGCCCAGGTCAAGGCAGCAGCCTCAGCTTCCCTCCCTGCTTTAATAAAAGACCTTCTTAAAAAAAACCAAACAGATCACCAGCAAGAAAGCAAGATATGGAAGGTTCATTTTACAAGTCTGATCAAACTGGGGAACTACTTTTGGTGCCTGTTCTGGACTAAGAGAGGGATAAATAGAGAATCAAAGAGAAAAGTGACAGAACAGCAGAGGGGAAAAAGAAAATGAGCCAGTTTGGGGGGGGAAGGTGAAGATTAGGACAAAACAGTACAGAACAGGCCCATTTGAGTAACATTTTTTATTTTAAGAGCCCCTTGGCTATGCCTTGGCTCAGCTTTATCTGCAGGATATATAATTTCTCACAAATTTTCCTGCAGTAGCCTTTTGATGAGGTGGCACAGTAATAAATGGGGAGATAATTTGATGTGTTGAACTTTTATTGCTAGTGAGGAATAAAAGGATTTTCAGCTCCCTGGCTGAGTCTGCAGTACTGACAGCTGGAGCAGGGAGGGAGAGAGAGCTCCCCCGGATTAAACCACAAAAGGAGAATAGGTATGGATTTCTCATAAAAATAACTTCAGTGATAAAACACAGCAGCACTGAGTACCTGTAAGAATTAAACTGCGATTACCAACTGAGTTTATGAAGTTGGCCTGTCATTCTCACACAAATGGAAGAGTGGGGACATGCACACACACACGCTGCACTGGGGTTCCACTGGAGCTCTCTGCATCTCTGGGAGATGTGAGTGCTGAGCAGGGAGCCCTGGGGGTGCAGCTCACAGCGAGAGCCAGCAGTGCTGCCCCAAAGCTCTGCTCACTGCAGGCACCACTCCCCACCCCACTGCGTGTGAGGGCTGCCCCAGCCACTCACACTGACTGCTTGCACCTGCTTATGAAAATAACAGAAGAGAACCCAAAGAATAATGGATTTTAGAGGTTCTAGAGAAAAAAAAAAAAAATTAAAAACCCGAACAAGTGCCTGGTTTTACTGTTCATTGTTACCAAGTGTCCGTGCCTGGGTGCAGCACTGGGGCTGGGGGCTCTGGGCGAGCAGGGGATGCTCCACGCTGGGCACAGCCCATCCTGGACACCCACCCTGGGCACCCTGAGCCTCAGCCAGGCTGGCAGGGCCATGGGGGAACGGCTGGGACAGAGGACAAATCCCAGCAGGGAGAGAAGGGAGGGGGGACACGCAGAGCAGCCCTGGAGCAGAGCCCCACACCAGGGAACAGCTCCTTAGGGAATGCCAAGTTTCCTTTAACAACAGCTCACTTCAAGCACAGTATATATCATTTAGTACACTACTGTATCATTTCGAGCTCTACCTGGGCTTCCAGCCTGTTTTACAGCCCACCACTCCAAGCACAAGTCCTAATTAATAATGATAAATGATGTATATAAGACATCTAAGGATGACTTATGATTTACATAACATTTACATTCTTTAAATCCAACATTTACATTCTTCAAAGCTGATTCTCAGTACAATATTCTATCTTAAGATATCTGCCTGTGTGGTTACAACATCCACAGTCAATTCTGAATGTTGATTTGAATTACTGACAAGTAATTGAAGAGTAGATCATTGACACTGAGAAGGCAAACAAACTGTTAATGCTAATTCCTCTGAGTACATCTCACCAATAATACTGGCAGGAGGGAATTAAAAGAATACATATTCCCAAATAATAGAAAATCTGTGAACACAGATACAGTTTAATACAGTAATAAATTTTTTTTTTGGTATAATAAATAACAAGGATCTTATACACGTTAAGGAAAATTAGTTAAGCCTTAGGAACTTCATGTTTGCCCCTTTCATTAGAAAAAGAAAGAAAAGAGTAAATAGGCTGTAATTCACCATTGATGTGTGGTGTAGAAAACATATTTAATGACTTCCCCCCTTCCCCATAACATTCAAATTCCCAGTTAAAGGCACAAGAAAAATACCTATTTTGAAATATATTGAAGAGCCCTTTAAAATTCTTGGGGTTTAAGATACAAGAATACTATAAATTACTATATCATTATTTTTCAATTTTAAAATTAACTAGGTTTAATTACTTAATCTCTTGTGCTATGTCCTGAAATTCCAATGCCTCCTCTTTGAGCGCATTTTTCCTCAAAACCGCCCCGGAGGACAGGCAGGTACAGCCCAGCCCCAGCAGAGAGCGCAATTGCTGTTTCCATCAGCAGGGTTTGCACACACCGCAGGGTCACACCGAGCTCAGCACAGGGGCTTCAGGCAGAGAGAAAACCAAAGACAAAAACAGCAACAACAAAAACCCACACAAAACAACAGCAACAACAAAAACCCCCACGAAACCACAACAACCCACACAAAACAACAACAACCAAAAAAAAAAAATCCCGCACTATTTTTCCTACTTTTTATTAGTACTTTTAATCGACCAAATACTTGATAAACTCAACTTCATAGCTGTGCATTGAAGTCCAAGAGCTGACAGAAAATTCACCTGAAGCTCAGCACAGACTCTGAGCCTGCGTGCTCAGGTGTCCCAGCCCGGGCAGGGCAGATTTGTGCCCAGATTCCCGGGAGCAGTGGGGCTGTCTATGGGCAGGGTTTGAGCTGTGCCCCAGCAGAGCAAACATCACTGCTGTCCCCATGGCACAGCACGAGCAGAGCATTTGCCACTGGGAGCAGTGGGAGCACTGCTGGTGCCTGAAATCCAGACCCCAGCACCTTCCCAAAGCGTGCTGTGAACTTCAGCATCCACAAGAACTGAACCCTGAAATCCAGACCCCAGCATCCTCCCAAAGCCTGCTGTGACCTTCAGCATCCACAGGAGCCCACAGCCACACCCTGCAACTCCCTGGGGTGCAGCTCCACCAGCACTGCAACACCACAGCAGTGTCTGTGCTGCCCCATGGGCCACTGAAACCTCACCCAGAATCTACAGTTAAAGCCTTCTCCATCTGAGTAACATTTTAAGGCACACAGTCACAGAGAAAAGCAGGAGGAAATCCAGACAAAAGGCACTTTAGAGACTTATTTTTCCTGAAGAAGATGTTACTGCTATTGATGACCTAATGCATCTCTTCACTTTCTCCTTGTTTGCTGAAGGATAATCAGGAGTTAAGTCAGCCCTGGGTTGCTTTTACATGAAGACCCAAGGCAAGTCAAGAGGTTCAAGATAAAGAAAATCCCAAACGCTTAAAAACTCCAGTTGTCATTAGCTGCAAAGTTTTACCTTCAGCCCTGAGCCTGTTAGCCCTCCTTCCCCAGCCCTGGGGCTTTTGGTCAGGCATGAAGTGTCCCCTGGTGTAATCTTCACACACCCTGCTCCTCCCTGACAGCAGAGATGCCCCCTCTCAGTCAGTGTGTCACCAAGCTGTGACAAGCCCCAGAGGAGCCCCTACATCTGGTGACACAGCACAGCTGCACAGGAGTCATGCTGGCAACACTCTGTTCCACAAACTCCAGCAAATGTTAACTGATTTCACTGGAAAAGGCAAAGGAGGAGGGTGGAGGCAGCAGCAAAAAGGATCCCACCTGCAGCACAGCATGGAGATTCATCTCCAGAAAGACTCACAGGTCCTCAGCTGGGGAAGCTGCATGTTTTCCTCCGATCAGAATCTCCTTCTGCCAAGGAGGAGAGACCTTACATTCCTGTAACATTACATCTCTGATTTGAACCTCATGCTTTCGTGTACTTCAAATGCTTTGGGTGTTGGGCAGTGGAGGACCTGTAAAGTGCATTGGTCACAGGGGACTTTGCTGGATGGAAAAGGTGCCAGGAAATATCAGAGGCAGCATTAAAACCTCAGGAGTCAGCAGAGGTCTGAACAAGGTGCTAAGATGAAAGAGTGAACATGTTATGAGAGATAATAATATACTTTACTTCTCAATTTCCTAAAACCAGAATTCCTGCTCCAAGTTTCTAAGAAAGGGTTTGTTTTCTTTAAATTGCACGTTCCAACCTACTTGAGAAGAGAACTATGAACTGGGCCTGCTTTTAGTAGATACTCTGAAGGAGATGTTTCCTGAGACATATTTTGTCCAGTAAAAATACGTTCTGGTTAATTATGGATGTTTAAGAGCACGTGGAGTAAACACCCCTCTGGAAATTTCAGTGCCCACTTCATATTTCTCTAGGAACATTCTAATGAAGTCAATTACACAGAGCCACTAAAAAAAAAATTAAAATTAAAAATCAGCTTTCAGATTATTATTTCTACAAATCAATTATCAAAACTCTATTAATTTATCCCATTAGCTTAGACACTTATTATACTACATTATAATTCTCTCTTTTAGGATGGCACATGATTTTATTAGTGTGTTCTATCAGTTTTGGAGGTTGAAGGCTTCCGGGCAGAATTTTTTCTCCTCCATCTAATAAAGGTTATTAAGAATTTAAATAAGGTTTGAAAGTGAGAATAATTTGGACACCAAAGTAATGGCTATACATATCTCACAACAGCAGTTCATTAGTGGGCTGATATTCAGTCAACTAAATTAAAGCTTCTCACTTGTTTTGCTCAATAGATTTCCACCCAGCTCCTGAAATCCCAAACCAAAAACCTCAGCCCCTGTTCAACTGCAGGACTCACAGGAAGGGTGAAGTATAAAACTCTGTACTTTGCCCAGTATATTTTTTTTTAATATATTTGCTGTTGCAAACAGCAGCTGTAGCCAGAAATAAACAGAAGAGCATAAAATCTGCAAACATACCCTACAGTTCTTTAAAAATGCTAATTAATTAGAGCAAATATGCCTATTGACTTTAGCACCTGCACTGGCAGTGCCAGGGCTCTGCAGCACCTTGCACAGCAGCAATCACACAGAAGATGGACCAGCCTCCCTCCCGCTCAGACCAGGGCTTGTGTCCACCCTGGGGACTGAATTATGCCAGCCTCACATTACCAAAGGCAGGGAGCATGCAAAATGGATTATATGCATGCCACAGAAACCTCAAATGCTTAATTTCTGCAAGCACATTCCCCCAGATTCATGACAGTGATAAGACATGAAACTGCAGTGACAGTATCTTAAAGAATTGCTCCTTGCTTCAACTAAATATTTGCTCCTGTTTTATTAAAAAAACTCTCATACAATCAAAATATCCAGTGGCCCATTTAACCAATTTACACACTAAACTTATGGCCAGCAGCCAATCTGAAGTGAGCTGATTCTGCTGAAGAGGTATCTGGGGTCCTTTAGATATTCTAGGTGACCATTGCAGTGGTCTAATAAAATAATTTCATGACATGTGAATCACTGAGCAAGGAAAAAAAAATCACTAAAAACTGATTACATTATCAAACTCTATGAAACTGCATCAATTTATTTTTTAAAAACAATATTTCAACTCTGTGATACCATGTGGAGTCACAGCAGCTGGCACTTTCCTTTTTCATACACTGAAAGAAGGAGTCCCAAGGAATGTCTAACATGAGATAACTCTCCAGGAAGAAGGAAAAAGCCATTTCAAGTCTGGCTTGGTTGCTTGCAGTAAGGTCAGCTCAGGCATGGTTCAGGGCTAATAAATAAAGCCTCCATGTGCCAGGCAGAGGCTGGGGCTGGGTTTGAGGAGCAGAGCAGCTCTGACCTGAGCGAGCTGGCCAAGGAGACAGTTTGTCATCCTCAGCAGGGCTGCTCCATGCCAGCTCACAGCTCCTGTGCTGGGGTGAGACCATCCATCACCAGGCTCCCCTCTGGCACCTCCGTGCCCTGCTCCCTGCCCTGGCACAGAGCTCAGCCCTGTGCTCGTCCCAGTGCAAAGCAGAGCAGCAGGAAAGGCAAAATCACCTCTGTGCCAGCACAGCCAGCATCTGGAATGGAAAGGAGGGAATTGAAAGGAAATATTAAACGCAGACTGAATTAAAGAAGGATAGCGTGGCTCTCACATTAAGGACGGATTGCTGCCCTGATTTTTAAAAGTGTTAAGTTTTCTTTTATAGTTCTTTTGAAAGTTTTAAAGTTCTTTTAGAAGTTGTCTATGCCTTCTGATGTTTACATATTTCTACTGGAGTTCTCATGCACTGTTCATGTCAATAATGATTGTTTTGCATTCTTCTTTGTGGGAGGAGAGAATTGATGGACTGTTGGTTTGACCAGTGTGGTTGGAGAGGTGGCAATTGCACCTTCCAATCCACTGCCACTTTTGGAATCCTATATATTGCAGAGTCAGAAATAAAATTGGGTCTTTTTCTCTTTTGAACTTACCAAGCTTCTGTGTACTCATTTCATGTCCAATAGCAACAACAGATGAATGAAGTGACATAAACTCCTAGGTGCTCAGAAGGCAAATGCAAGTTTATTAGACACCACACATTCTTTTATAGACAGTTACATTAGAGCTGGGCCTGATCGGTCCTTAATCAACACCCCTCATACCATTAATTAATTAGAAATTACACCCTTGGTTAATTAGAAACAACACCCTTCTTGAAAACATCTTACAAGAAAACAACACGTTCAAAACACCAGCTGCAAAGACTAAGAATTGTTGTAATTCTTTCTCTGAACTTGCCCAAAGGTCTGATTTTTAAATATATATGAAAGGGAGTAACATCCTTAACCCAAGATCGATCTTTCCCTGTATAATTTGACACAAAAGGTCATGTACATAGAGCCAAGGATCTCTAATTCTTGAGGCTCAGAAGATGCCTTGGGAAGGTGAGGAATCCAGTGTTCCTACCAGAATCCAGAGATTATTTGGGAATGATCCCATAAATATGCCTGATATAGCTTTTTGAGATATCTTTTGAGATTGGCCAAACATTGGTGCAAACAGCACCTATGGGCACGGCTTGGGACTGCTCTGGTTCTCCTTTGGCTGAAACCACAGGCAGGGATTGGGGCTGCTCTGGTTCTCTGGCAGAGCCCACAGGCAGGGATTGGGGCTGCTCTGGTTCTCCTCTGGCAGAGCCCACAGGCAGGGATTGGGGCTGCTCTGGTTCTCCTTTAGCTGAACCCACAGGCAGGGATTGGGGCTGCTCTGGTTCTCCTCTGGCAGAGCCCACAGGCAGGGATTGGGGCTGCTCTGGTTCTCCTTTGGCTGAAACCTCAGGCAGGGATTGGGGCTGCTCTGGTTCTCCTCTGGCAGAGCCCACAGGCAGGGATTGGGGCTGCTCTGGTTCTCCGTTAGCTGAACCCATGGGCAGGGATTGGGGCTGCTCTGGTTCTCCGTTAGCTGAACCCATGGGCAGGGATTGGGGCTGCTCTGGTTCTCCGTTAGCTGAACCCACGGGCAGGGATTGGGGCTGCTCTGGTTCTCCTCTGGCAGAGCCCACGGGCAGGGATTGGGGCTGCTCTGGTTCTCCTTTGGCTGAAACCACAGGCAGGGATTGGGGCTGCTCTGGTTCTCCTTTGGCTGAAACCACAGGCAGGGATTGGGGCTGCTCTGGTTCTCCTTTGGCTGAAACCACAGGCAGGGATTGGGGCTGCTCTGGTTCTCTGGCAGAGCCCACGGGCAGGGATTGGGGGTGGCTCAGCTGCTGCTGTGCCCCTTCCTCTGGGGGGACAGGGCTGCAGCTCTTCCCCAAATTACCTGCCAAAGCAGGGCAGAAATCTCAGCTCTGAGCCAAAAGCACTGTCAGCATCCACACAGGATGTCCACAGGTGTGTCCTGTTTGCACAGCCCCAGGCACTGGTGCCAACAGCACAGAATGGTTCTGAAAGCCACCCTCGATCCAGTGACTCCTGAACCTGCAGCTGATCCTCTGGAGTACTGCCTTACCCCATAATTACATTTATTCCTTTAATTACACCTCCACACTGAGTGTGCTTTAAATGAAGAACTGGTAATTCTTTCACATTTTAATTTTCAATTTAAAATCTACTCATTGCAAATGTCATTCAAGACACACACATGCCCTGCTGACATCAAATGTGATTGAGATGAGCATTGTTTTACCAAGAATCACCTGAAAAAGACAATAATTTTGCTAGCTAGTGAGATCTGTGTATGATGGCATTATAAAAGGCTTTGTTCCAATTTCTGTTTTCCTTTCTGCAACTTAATGACAGCTTCATTTTTTATATTACTAGAAAATGAAAAATCCCTAGCATTGTTTTTAGATATAACTACCATAGCACAAACCTTCTTCTTTGTCCTTGTACTGAAAAAATAGGCCTAATTCTGCAGGCCCCCGACTGATGAAGATCTATCCCAATGTGCTTCAGAGGTTAAAAGAGAACAACTGCAGTTAAAATGACCATTTCTCAGCTCACACCATGCTTCAGCATGCCTTGCTAAAAATGGGACTTCTAAACTTGTTCCATGCTCATGCTTCACCATGCTTTTCACTCTAAACACAATAATATGTTATACCTGAGTTCCTATTTGCATGATGATATTGCCAATTTCTAAAATATTTGAAGTAGCTTTAAAGAGAATTAAAATTTGAAATGCAATTAGTTGCTACCTGTCTAGTTCAGAAGCTGAATTAATTCTCCTGTACAGAAAAATGAGACCATTGTTAGAGAAGCATTTTGTTCACAAGAAAAAGAATCCAAATTAGAGCTTTCCTGGAAGAAAGTCATGAGAAAAAAATCCTTCCAGTTCTTCTCATAAAAAAAACCAAACCACCAAAACTTCAACACCTCATGCCTGCAAATTTCTAGGTAAATGGCTGAATTGTACAGCAAGCTGAAAATTAAACCCTTTTCTCAATAATTTCCAAATTAATGCTGTGTAGTTTTAGGAATAAGTCTAACAGAAACCAGACATTCCAAGTCTCCATACTATGTCAATGTTCACCTGCATAGCTCAGAAATAAATTCTGACCAGACAGCATTGCAATGGACTTACATTTTGAATAAATAGTTTGAAAAAGGATTATTAAGAAGTAAAGGATTTCCTCGAGCAGCAAGAATGCTAGAGCAAGATCTGACACATTTCTAAATGTCACCAAAGAACTCCATTCTTTTTCTTCTTTTTTATTTTTTCACAATGATGAATAATACCTAATTTATTTTAAGTACAAAACCAGCATTTTCTGTAATTTTTAATAGTCAGTCTTTAACTGAGCAAATTGCAATAGCTCTTGCTTTTCTATTTAACAGGTGAAATTAGTTTGTCAGAGTTAATAAATCACATATAAACTATGTACACACAGCAACCAACTGTGCTACACATCATACATGAATTCTGTCACACACAGGCAACTCATCTGTCTATCAAAATCAAAACTAATCTATTAAAGTTATTAATTACAAATTGGAGCCTACTCATCTTCAGGTAGTTCTTATGGGAGAGGACTAAGAAATTGGGAGACAACATGAGAAGAGTGAAATACATAAGGAGCATTCCAGTAACTCCTGCAGTGGAATATTAGAAATGGTGTAAAAATGGAGTTATTCAGGAGGAAACTGGCCAGTGGAGAACAAACCACAACAAGGGAGGACAAGCTCAGGGTCTCTCAGGATCTCTGAATATTGTTCCTACTTTGACAAGTAAATATTTGCAGAAGGTATTTTTTCAGATGTGTCATTCAGAACAAGTGTTAGCTAACAAAATCAGATGGAATGTGCTAAACATTGCTTTAATTAAGACTTCTCTCTTTGACCAGTCTTTAAGCACATCAGTGAAGTTATTACAGGCTTACAAAACAGAGTGGAAATGATTTTTTCCTTTTTCTTTTCCAGCTACTAAAATCAATATTGTTGCTTCCATCCAAGTAACACAACTGCAAGAACAGGGGAAAATCAGCTTCCAGCAATTCTCCACGTTCATAAATCTTTGTTCATAGCCACATTAACATTCTCAGCTTCATACAAGAGGCACGGTGTGCTGCAGGGGAGTAACAGAGATCAACAGCCAGAGTAGTTTTTATTTACTCCAGATAAACTGCACTGTGTGTAATCACTTTTTTGAGCATTTAATGAACCATATTTGGGTTGTATTTTCACTGAATCATTTGCATTTCTCTCAAATGCAGACCAGCATTTGATTCCACAGTACTGGGAGGTTGTTATTGCAGCCCAGTGTTGCACATGACTGTTCATCAAAATAATTCAAGACAGGCAGAAAAGTCCACATGGGTTTGCTTTGACTCAATCACCAACTCCCTGTGGGTTGTTGTGGGAAACACCTAATGGAGAGCCAGGGTTCACTTGCTGATGTCAAACTAAATGTTTAATAGGCCTCCCAGGCTTCCTTTTTATTGTTGGAATTTCTGCAAAATAAAAAAATAAATCTGAAAGCAATAAAAAAGGACTATCAGGAAAGCAATTATTTTTCTGCACTCCTCCCCCAGCTGCAGAGCAGCATTGTCTCTGTAGCCCAGCTCGGGATGGGAAGCATGCAGCAGTCCCAGGAGCTTTTCCCAAGACAGCAGCTGACATTCCACCTCCCAGCCTGGCGCTGATGTGCGGAAAACTCGTACAATGAGCCTTGACATTTGTCATTGTACTTAGCTACAAATGCATTACAAGAAATTACAAGGGATGCTATCAGAAAATTGCAAACCCAGTGAGTGTTTCGCCTAGTTACTGTAATTCCTCAACGCTGTTCCAATCTTGTGCAAATTAGAGCCACTTACAGCTCTGAAAACTGACAGGAAACCGAATGAGGTTTTCATTATGCTTTTAATAGTCTTCCTGGGTTCCTTGCTGCTAAAAGATTCTTGAGGAAGAGCTCCACAGCCTGCCTACCTCCACACTCATGGCAGGTGCAGGCACTAACTCAGGGTAGTCCATTACACTTCTGCAACAAAAAGCCAAACCAAATTCCCTTCCACAAAAGGGAAGCAGCACTATTAAGAAAAAAAAAAAAAATCTGTGGGAAGCTAGGAAGATTGCCTCAGTATTGTGAATGCTTCCTTCATAGCTAAAGAAATGGGAACGTTCTAATCAGATTCTGCATTTATAAATCACATCTTGTAACAGATTTATGAATACTAAAGAAACTTCCTAGTGGCTCCTGTAACACACACTTCAATAGTATTGACTCCAAACCTCCTCTGCTGACTGCCTCCAGTTCAGTGCAGACAGCACTCATACCCCTAAACCCACCTCAGGTTTATGAAGTGTGAGCTTTAAGGACCTGGGAATTCTAGCAGAAGGAAGGCCAGGCCAGTTACCCAAAATTATCCCATAAAAGTGGCCCGAGGTGTCACTGCAGACATGTCCATAACAACAAATCACCAAGGGGGGCTGGGAGAACAGGCCTGCATTTCCACTGTGGATTTCAGGTACATCATCCTCCCACCTGAACTCCTGCTGTGCTGATATCGCCGCCGAGGTGAACAGTGACAGACACAGCAGGGAGTGCAGGGAGCAGCCCAGAGCTGCTGAGAGCACTGGGGAGAGGGGTTTGTGCTGGATTCTCCCTGTTCAGACATCTCTCTTCTCCTCGCCCTGTCCATGCCCAGCTCTGGCACCGACCCCCACTGAGGCTGCTGGCCCATCCTCTCTTCTCTCCTGTCACCCCCATCCTCCCATCCCTACTCAGGGCTCTCACACGAACATCTGGCCAGAGGACACAGGGCAGGGAGCACACAGAACCTACTGGGAAAATCCACACCCTCTCTGGTTCCCAGGCAGGGCCCTGCCTGTTCAGCCACCCCTTCCCAGCAGCACAAACAGCAGGTGAGCTTTGCACTGGCCACAGGAACCACCCTTGCAGTGCTTTGTATGGAATAACAACATTTTAAGGTAATCTGCTGCTTATTAAAGCTGTGTAGAGATTTCTCTGGGGAGGGGGGAAGAAAGAGATTGGGCTCTGAGTATTCAAATTTATCAAGGAAATGCAAATAGCTGGACATGGCAAAGTAAGGAGGTAAAGCTCACTGAGCAAAAAATGAATCTTTTGATAACAAAGCATCTCAGGAACTCAGTTAACGCTCTGATCATTCACTAATAGCAGCAATACATTTCTATTAATTTTAAGACTACTCCACCTTGCAAATGGAAACATGTCAAGGTCTAAGTTTCTCTTTCTATTAAAATGAAGGAAGCAAATTTGTTTCCTAGCACTTTCTCTCATTTGTTTCCAGGATTTAAATAATATGTGAGTCAGCATGTTCTCAGCACACGCTTTCTCCATATTAGTTATCTAAAAATACAACACTGAGCAGCCAGCACCATTTAAACTGAGAGGGATTTCAGGCTATTTCTTGCATACTTAAAATCAAGTGACACCAAAACCACTGCCATGGTCAGCTGCTGAAGCTGTTAAGAGCACAAAATATTCACACAGTGTTTTCTCTAAATTCCATATGTCTATGTAAGTGAACCAAGACACCCCACAGTTCTGAACAGGATAATTTTACAATTTAAACCCTACATCCTCCTGCCCTAGGCCCATCTAAAGTGACTGGCATCTAAGTGATAGGAAGGCATGCCTTCAATTGGCAAAAAGTGGAGATCTGCTGTATAAATCAGCGTGTCTGTCATAATTCACCAGCCTGTCTTATCAACTCATGCTTGGCGTGTGCTGCCCTAGGCACCAGAACCTGATGTTGTAAATTAATCAGCTGCTGCTGCTTTTTTGGAAGTTTGGATATGTGTAAAAGGTCTTTAGAGGCTGAGGACCTGCAGGTAATTCCTTCCTACCATCTCTCCTATCCTCTGTGCCTTTCCCATGAAGAACTGGCTTTGGGTAAAGAAAAAAAAAAATGTAGTGCATAAAAATTCCAGCTCAGATGTTCCCTTGGGACAACAGCCACCAGATACTGCTTCCCTATACTCTACATCTGTGACTGTTTCAATTTCACTCATTCCTGGTCATGCTGCCCTTTACAGATGCATGCTTTTTTCATGGCTGTTTAAGCACACGGTTATTCTGAGTAGACCATAAGGCATCTCAGTGCATCTCAGATGCTGCAAATTGCTGCTGCATACTTTTTAAAGAAATTAATCTGTACCCTTTTAAATAACTGAGTTAGGACAGCCTCCTGCACACCAGCCATTTCTCTAGGAAACTGATCTATGGCTGCAAGATGGAAAAGGCAGCCTGTGCTAGTGCAGAAACCCAAAATTCACTAAACTAAATAGAAGCCCAAATTTGTTTCTTAGTGGGTAAAGTCTCTGAGAGCAGTCAAGGGGAATACTGCAATCAATCCCAGACATTTTACAGGTGAGTCAAGTATATTTTATCTTTCTCTTGGCATTTCCATTCAGCCAAAGAGCTTCCATGATCCAATAAACTGTTCTTAGCTTCCTGAAGCTCAGGAGAGGAGTTGAGAGCTCTTTGCTTAAATTCTTAATTAGGGGTAAAATTTACAATTTAAAATAGAACTAAAACAAAACTCACAAGCAGCACTTGCAGCTAGATGAAATAGATGCTTCAGTGTTTATTATGATGGATAACAACATCTCAACAGTGCTCCTACATCAAAAATGTCAGACTAAGCCCAGTGCTCCCACAGGATAATGTGATCATTAAATTTCTACCCTAAATGAGATGGAAGGACTAAAAATTTCAGAGAACACAGGATATTCCTTCTCTTTCTGCTAAACAATCACTGCTGGCATTCTCATATTTCTTGCCTGATCATTAACCACTGACATAATTAATATGCACTCACAGAAGCCTCAGCACAGTTAGAACATAATCACCTATAGATTTGATTCATGGAAGTGTCTTTTTGGAATAACTAAGACAGATTAGGTTTCTTAAATTGTCTTGGATACAGAAGCAACAAAAAGCAAGTTGGGACTTGCCAACTGTGGAGGGGTCCTAATTAACAACTCAATTAAAAAAGGCAAATTAAAACTTTATGGTTCGTTATCCTTCATTGCTTAATAAATTGTTTTGCTAAGCAAATGATTAAGAATGATCATTCTATAAAGCTTAAATAGTATCTGGCTTTCCACATTTTTTAAAAATTCAATAAAATAAAACCAGTTTGTTTTCAAATATCCAAACCATACTGTTTGCAGAACTTTGTGCCAATTCAAGGACAAGAGCACAAATGTGTTAGAAAGTTACTATAAACATAAAAAAAATATTGCTCCTCTTTATTACATCCTAGAATATCTCCAGCTCTTGTGATGAAGAAAAGAGTTTCTATATATTCTTTATTTTTTACTGTTTTTTTAATGCCACCAATCTTGTGGCTCATTAAAATGAATTGTCCCTCTCTTAACATCATGGATTTCTTGACACATTCAGAACTTTTGGAAACACTATTTAATAGTTCAGGATACTGAGGGATGAATAAAATAGGTTTGATCATAGGGAATATTTGACAACCTACAAGAGAGTCCAGAATGATGCATTTTTGCAGTTTTAAAAGAAGTTTATGGATAGTTTTAGATGTCCTGAACTGTCCCCCAAGACAATGTTTGCAAGTCTGTGTTTCTTACTTGCTAGACAACAAAATCTTGAGCCATTTTCATATAAAAATATACTAAGATGCTACTGGAAATAGGAAACCCTCTACTGTCTTGAAGTCTTGTTTCCTACTTTGTAATCCTGATAATATAAAAGTTTAAAAACTAGAGCCCAATACAACTGGTTTGAGTACAAAACCACAGTTCTTTGTTTCAAATTCTGACTTACTAGAGGCAAAGAAAAAAAAATATTTTGCAGGTTTTTACTGCTTCCCAATTCAGCAAAACAAAAACGAAGATAGCATTAATGAGTGTTAAGAGATAATGCCAATTAATGAACAGGAAGGAAAGTCTGCTAAAGAAGGTCACAGAGTCTCCAAAACAGATGAAATTCAGCATCCCCAATTCCCTCCCCCTGCCCAGGGTATTTCAGGAATCAGTTATCATCTCCTTTCTGATCTCTTTCCTGCCACAAATTTGAGCAGGTCAAACACTCCAGAAATGCCTACACTGCTAAGAGACAGATTTTACCCTGAAGACAACAGAGAGAATTCCAAATGCTGATTCCAGCTGGACACCCATGGATATCCAGGTGTTTATGGACCTGCTGAAGACAGAAATTCTCACTTGACATGAGCAGCTCTCCCCTCCCTGCTCCTCACACGCTGAAAGCATCACTCTGCTGAGGGATACAGAATTATCAGCACTCAGATTTGGCAGAAAAGTTAAGGCACATGAAAAACCCAACCCCTTTTTGCTCTTCCACACTGATGCCTGCACAGATCAGAGACCTCAGAAACTGCAGCAGCTCACAATGAGAATTATCTGATGCAATAAACACTGACATTGCTATTGCACTATCAAAATCAAATAAAACTTTCTACATAGGTTTTCCTTGCCCATAAAACTCAAGTAGCTGATTAGGTAAAAAATTACTGGAAAGATTTTCCTTTGCACCTACTTAGAAGAGTATTTTTAAAAACTGGACATGTCTAATTTTACTGAAAAGCATAAAAAATTGTTTCTCTGACGGAACAGCAAAATTGGGATAAGGTAGTGACTGCTTCAGTGAAACAGAAAAGGGAATTTTCTTGCAAAAGTATTTGCAGGCAATCCTTGAAAGATTAATTTATCATTCATCACTAAGAACACCTTCATTAAAGGTACGTTAATTTATAAATACTAGTTGTGTCATCAAAAATTCCATTTATACAGTCATTATAGCCTTTTCTACTTCGACAGGATCCAGCTGTTTTATTAACAATCCTTCTGAGCATCTTCAATGACAGCTCTGCCTTACTCAGCAGAAAACAGCCACGAGTTTCTGCATCAAAGCAGATTGTTCAGCAAGACAAGCAACTTCCCTGCAAAACCATGGAAACAAATTAATGTGTGCTGCTGACAACCAGAGAAGTTACAAAGGGAACTTCATTAGAAGGTTACTCCTCATTATTTCCACTTGCTAGTAAGGAGCTCAAAATTTTTATTTTCCTTGTGGTTTTGGTTGAGTTTTGGGCATTTGTTACTTTGGTTTTTTTTCCTCCTCTTTGTAATTAACAGCATATTTAGATCATGATTTTATTGGCAATGTGATGCATTTTGGGCAATGCTCTGAGCAAATCCTACTCGTGTAGGATCTAAAGTGGACATTTGGTATCAAACCTTTATGGTTTTTAGAACTTTCTCATTATAGAAATACATCACAGAGCTCCACAAGGATTTTCATTTCATATCCTGCATCATTACTGAGTGAAACAGTCCATTTTCCTGCACATACAGGATTTAAGGAATTAAATACCTATAGAGCATATGGACTGAGCCAGATTTACATGTAGGTAATTGGCAATTTTAAACTCACTAGTACACACAGAAAAAAAAAAAGAATTGGCCACACAACATTCTCTTCAGGTCTGAAACCAAAGCAGCAGCTTTGAAAACTAAAACAAGTTGGGAGTAATAGGGAAAACACAGTCTCTGCAAGGAAGGGAATGGTTTTTCCTGCCCTCAAGATTCACAAAGAAAATATAAGATACATGAACTGAATACTCCAAAGCCATTTATCACAATAAGTGAATTTATGACTTCTAAAAGATGTCCTTCCTTGGGGATGGAGGCAAAGGGAAACAGCCTCAGCCTGCTACTCCTGAACAGCTCCTTGGGCTGCTTAAGCTGTACAGTCTGCAGGACAAAGCATGAGAACTTTGTCACAGTTATTCTATTAAAAAATTGCAAAATCGTTTCTCTTACTCTATAGGAACTCAACATCATTTGTTTCCCTTTCTGTTTGAGACCTTAATTCATATTCATATCCAAATAGACAAAAATATTAAATTAAGCATTACATGGGTGACTTTCACATAGCAGGTAGCAATTTGTTTTATCAGATCCTACCCCAAAGCAAAAAGTAGCCATAGAAATGTTTTAACATTAGAGAGAAAAGACAGATGACACTAAATCCAGAGATACCTTTTATAGATAGATGTTTAATTTTATGAAATTTCCTCGAGTCAACTTAGTGAGGTCTTGGTACAAATTCAACATCAGGGGCTACTCAGCAAAATCAGTGTAAAGAACAACCTTGAAGAAACCAAATTTTTGAAATGTTCTCTTATGAAGTAATAACAAACAATGTGTTGACATCAAAACATGATTGGCAGTATGACAGGACAGTCAGTAAATATGTGAAAAACATTTCAACCCATATACAGACAGGCTAGTCTAGAAGTTGCTTACAATAAAAAAAAGAATGCTCATAATGAATTGCAAAGAATAATGGCTCTCATTTCCCAATATACAGATCCAGCTGAACAAAATTGTAAAGAAACTGATAATTTGGAAATCCATTGAAATTCAGTATCTTGTAAGTTCAGGCAGAGCAACAGCTGGAAAATCTTACACTTGAAAGAATACAGGAAGGAGAAACTTGGATAAAACAAGAGTGTTTCTATTGCTAAGGCAACAGAGCAGCATAAATAAGATCTGGGAATATAAAACAATTTTCGGAGTTCTTACATGTTTAGAGCTGGGAATGCCAATATAACCAGTGGCAAACCCCTCCAAATAGGCACAGAGGTTTTCTTAGGATCTCTTTTTAACAGCAATAATAATGATAAAGCTAAACAGAAGAAAAAAAAAAAAAAAAAAGGAAAAGAAAGCCCACATGTCTAAGACACAATGAATGAAATTATCTCATCCAGCTTCTGATGGTTAATCCCAATGTTCCCCTGGTACTGAAGTCCCAGGAAGAACACTTGGCAGAGTGGCAGCTCCTGATCTTCCCACTGCCAGCACTGCTTGCACAACTGATTAAACAGCTCTGGCTGTGCAAAACCAGCTAACCTAAAGGATGAATTATTAATACAAGGAATTCCCAGCAAGTTCTCACTGATGAATTGATGCTGCTGCTGACTTGCAAAACCAGCTGCTTTTACTTCATTAGCCAAGAATAGTTTAATTTCTGAAATAACTGCAGTTAACGAGGTTTTCATTTTCCCAAGGCCTCCCATATTTTAAGGAAATAACTTCAAATGGAAAGACTTCTCACTCAGGTGGTGTTGGTCTCACCTGAGTTCTCAAACACACTAACAAAGACACATGAACATTCCAAACCAACTGTCACACAGGAATTGATCCCCCTGCAGCTGCAGGAAAAGAAACATTTTCAAATGAAAATTGATCCTGCAGTATGCAATAACTTGTCTGATATTCATTAATTCATTATTGTGTGAGTAAAGGAAGATAAAATGAGAAACACTCAGTGATGTAAATAGCTTTATGCCCTGTCCAGTAAAAATATTAAATCATCAATTACCTTTTCATCTGAATGCTCGAGTAAAATAGAATCTCAGCTGAAGATATGATCCATTCCAGTTAAATGCTTACAGACCTCAAATGAGAATTTAGTTAACCATGAACAAAAGATATGAAAATGCCAAGCTGAAACAAAGGTGCCAGGGACCCTTTGTACACTGAACTTCAGAGAGGTTTTAAATATGTTGAACAACAGCCAAAAAGTTGGTTACCTGGGCACAAATCCTGTGGCTCCAAAAATTCTATAATCAGCATAGCATCATAAAGCCAATATTAAAGTTTTAGTTCATAATGATGAATATTCACTACAGGTGAATTTGAGTGGTGTTTTATTGTCTTTTCCTACCCATTCCCTTCCAAGCATGGATAAATTATTACTCTTTTTACAAAGCCATTTATTCAAAACTCACTCAATTGACATTTAATGAATTTTGATTATCTCATGAATTGAAAAATACAACTTTTTCCTACTTGTTGGGTCATAGACTTACTTGGAAATTATGAGGTTGGAATAAAGTTCATCCCTGTATGTCCTCCATTTCATATGCAACAACTATGACCTGCCATACACCACAGGTGAACTAAGAGAACTTATACAACAATAACAAATACAAAGTGGCCCTTAGGATGTCCATGTGCACAAAAAGATGGCAAAGTCCAGCAAGCTTTATTGTTGCTTATTTGTTGTTCCACTGGATGAAGCAGTTTTCTGTTTAAGTGCTTTTATCTACACCCCTGCACTGAGCTGCACATGAGCCCCCACAGCTGGGTGGGAAACCTTCCCCAACCCCACAAATCCAGCAGTGCAGGGCTGGGTGCTCTCCTGTGCCCAAAACCCCACAAATCCAGCAGCTGCAGGGCTGGAAGCTTTCCCTGTGCCCAAAACCCCACAAATCCAGCAGTGCAGGGCTGGGTGCTCTCCTGTGCCCAAAACCCCACAAATCCAGCAGCTGCAGGGCTGGAAGCTTTCCCTGTGCCCAAAACCCCACAAATCCAGCAGTGCAGGGCTGGGTGCTCTCCTGTGCCCAAAACCCCACAAATCCAGCAGTGCAGGGCTGGGGGCTTTCCTGTGTGCACAACCCTACAAATCCAGCAGTGCAGGGGGCTTTCCTTGTGTCCACAACCCCACAAATCCAGCAGTGCAGGGCTGGGGGCTTTCCTGTGTGCACAACCCTACAAATCCAGCAGTGCAGGGCTGGGGGCTTTCCTGTGTGCACAACCCTACAAATCCAGCAGTGCAGGGCTGGGGGCTTTCCTGTGTGCACAACCCTACAAATCCAGCAGTGCAGGGCTGGGTGCTCTCCCTGTGCCCAAAACCCCACAAATCCAGCAGTGCAGGGCTGGGGGCTTTCCCTTGCAGGGAAGCAGAACCCTGGCAGCCCAGCCCCACACCAGTGAAACCACTCACACCAGTAACACAAGCACCAAACATCTGGGAGCTCACACAGGGGCAGAGCAGACCTGAGCAAGCCCTTCTGTGAAATACAGCAAAATCATTCCCAAATTGTGGGATGAAGCTTGTGCCTCCAAAACCAAAGGTCACCCAACTACCAATTCTTTGCCATCACAGTGATTTAGAGGAGGAGATTTCCAGCCAGGTTTCCAGACACCAGCTATCCTGGAAGTTCCATGAACACAGCTTATTTAGTGCTGCTCAAGTGGTTTCAGTGATTAACAGCATAATCTCCTCTGTATACCACTGCACTCTGCTTCTGAAGGGACCAAAATAGAAATCCAACTGCACTGTCCTGCCCAGATAAGCAATTTTCTGCCACCTGAATGCAGAATGCTGAACTTTCTTCCTCACCCAAGCAAAACAGACGTTTCAGGCATATATTTATGATGTTCCTGATATTATCTAGCATTAACATACTAACATTGCTATGTATATTATTTCAGACAGTTATTTAAATGAATGAGATATTTGACAACTTTTTTTTATTCCGTATACTACACAGCCTTGTTGTGTCACCTTCTGGCTTTTATATAAGACTTACTTTGAGGTGCTAAAAACTGACAAATTTTTGCTATAATACTATTATCAGTAAAAGAAAATATTTTAAAACTTTCCAAGCAGAGAATTAAACCATTGGCCTCAATGATCACCATACTGTAATGCAGAAATTCTGCTCATTTTTCTAATCTCCGTCTTCCCTAGGCTACACAGAGGAGCCCTAACAGGTGTATACACACAAACACCCCAAAATAAATATAAATAGCCATAATATCAGGTAAAAACATATCAATGAGAGATACATAACATAAAAGAACATAAAAGGGGAGAAGATGGTAGTGACCACGGTGGTTTGGCTGCCCTGTGCATTCCACCTTCACTGACTTTCAACATCCCTGTGTTAGCACAGGCTGTCTCCAAAGCATGTGACATCCTGATGGCTACGAAATAATGAGAATCAGGGTGAGAAGTGTCATGGGACAAAACACTGCAAAACAGGTAAGTTTGTTTGGGAGGGTTCTTCCCAAATTTTAACCCATTCCTGGCTAAGAATCTACACAGTGCAAACAACACATGCTCCAAATTTATGATTTAAAAATAAAAGTCTTGCTCATACAACTTGCTGATCAAATAATAAAAATAATTTGCTTATGTTCAAGGAGCTTTTCAGAGTGGACTTAATATTCTATCTTCAAAAGCTGTCCAGGTACAAATGTTCCAGAAACAGCCCAGCTTACACAGCCCTTGTGCTTAGCTGTTCCCTCCACCACAAACCAATCCTGAACTTCAGTTTCCCAGTGCCTGAATAACCACATCAATTTAAGCTCAACAACTCCCAGTATCTCTCCAATTTACACATCACTTTTGCTACAATGCTCTCAAGATCCCAAACTCTGCAGCCAGAACATTTCGTAATCACTGAAATGCTAATTTTGGACTGTGCTACCACTGAATCCTTGGGATTTAACTACTCCCTAAAAACCAAGGGGAAAGTCTTATTCCTTATTGGTATTATTGTTACTATTATTATTCACTACCTCCATCTACCATGAGATAACTCAAGTATGAGCCACTCCAAGGCACACTGGATGCTGGCACCAAGCCATACCAGGCAAGAAGGGTTTCTTACCTGTTTAACATAACAGCTCAGTTTTGCACAGCAATTTAGATCTGCTGAGAAAACGAGGCAGTGATTTTATTTTCCTCAAGATTGTGTACAATTGTCATGCATTGCATTGTCATGAGCATTGCAGGCTCATGATCCCACAGCACTTCTGGCTAATTTTTGAAAATTTCTTATACCTGCAAGAAAGGACACACTAGGGCAAGTAAACGCTGTGCTTCCTTCTCCATATCTATTGCCTTTCATATGGATCTCACACATTTACATTGCAAATCCATCTTTGAGATGAGAAAGTCATTTAACTCTCACAAGCTCAAGTAATTTTCATGTTGTATCCCAGCACAGACTTCCTGCAAATAGCTGCGCTCCCAACTCAAAAGCCTCTTGCTCTGTTTTTCTGTGATAGTTATATTTCTTGTTTAATTGTGGTTTTATCTTAAAACAACCAAAAATGCATTATGCAAATAAGTCCTTTCAAGAAATCACTTTGTGAAACTAAAATAAACTTGAAGGTTTATTGCCTTGTAAATTATTCATTGTAGCCTTTTAAATGACAGGATACAAACTGTACAAAACAAGGCAGCAGGAGAGACACTTCTATTTTTAAAATCACATTGGGTGTGACATCATACTCCCAAAAGCCTGCCACCACAGCACTGGGAAGCAACTCTTCCATAATCTGGGAAGCAGACACAGGCTCACACTGCCCCTCCTTCCAGCTGTCCCAAAGCCACAGAGCCAGGAGAACACTGCACAAACAATCACAGACTTTCCAAAAGCACTCACCCCATCCCTCAGCCTCTTCTGGAAAGGTTTGTATCTGAAGCCCATATTGAAAATCCCCACTGACCTCAGGTTTCTGCCCAGCTCTGAGCACACCCTTGGGTGTGAGCACTGCTGTGGTGTCAGGATCCTCCCAGCCACACGTAGGCTCTCCTGGCCAGTCTCTTTTCTCAGCTGCAGGATCCTACTGCCTCAGTGAGTTCTGCAGTTAGACAAAGGCTCTTGGGGCTGCAGCACAAGCATCTTGTGTCCTCAAGGTCCACTCTGCAGTCCTTCCATCCTCCACAGGCCTCTAAGACTTTGTGAATTCTGCAAGACATTGTCCTCCTCATTCTATTGTTTCTGTAATTCCAAAATCCCAGCCACAGAAGAAAGGCTGTAAAAACCCCCACTCAGCTACTAAGGCAAACATCCAGGTATTTCACTGTGCCCCAACCCAGTGAAAATCTTTAATGACTTCATTGTCCACAGCTGAGGGGATCAGTTGTGCTGACCTCCAAACTACACACAGGCATTTCCAATCCATCAGCCTGAGGAACCTCACCTGGCTGTAATGAGCCAGACAGAAACTGAGTATACACTGAAAATCTGAGGTAAAACCAATTAGCAAAGTTTTCCAACAGTTCCAAATAAATAAAACTCTTGAGCATAGATAGAGTTTCTCTGTGGCAGTTCAACAGTATCAACATATTGAGTTTGCTCTCAATAAACTGTCAAACTTCCTTCCTCCAAAAAGATTCCACGGGAATTTTCAATGAAGCATCTGATGCCATATTTTTTTATCCTTTATATCAATTGCTTGGAAAGCATAAAATTGTATATAGAATAAACTTCCTTAAAGCAGAAAGGTTTCCTCCACGTTCTGTGTTCAGAGTAACAACGAATTCAGTTATTTTTGGCTCATCCTCACCCTCTGTTCCTTTCCCCTTCATTACAGAGAAGTGACCTCTGCTCTGCCAACAGGCGATGTCACCTTCTGTCCCCTGCTGGGTACATACTCAAAAGAAAACATTTACAAAAGAGCCTGCACTTACCCCATGCTGCCTTCTAGGATACAGGAGCCAGATCTAAGGAGCTGCAGGCTCACCTTCTCTGACCGCTTTCAAGTCACACCAAGCACAGCACCTCCAGAACAAAACCCCAACAAAAATAAAAGCCCCTCTTGCCTGGCAAGGTTGCCCGTGCTGTTTTAGCACTGCTCCACATTTCCGACCTCTCCACCTCTGCAGGCTCACTGGGAAAGCTGCTGGGAAGCTTTTGCAAAAGGGAATGTTTTAACTGTGCCTTCAAAGCACGCTTCCCTGAAATCAGGAAAAAAACAAATGCTAATTAAAAGTAAAGTGATAATGACTGTGACATTTAAAAAAAATATATTTTAAAAATGCAATTCTGTAGCAAATTAGGAAAGCTATGGGGTTTTTTTTTAATCAAAAATCAATTTGGGCATGAATTGCCACGGCAACTTCACAAAGATATCAAAAATATCCGAGAATAAGGACTGGTCATTAATCAACACATTTATCCATACAAGAAGCTAAAGTCAAAGCATACCTGTGACTTAGTTCAGCATTCACTCATCACTCTATTTTAAAATAGCTTTTAGCAGCTCAAATACAGGTTCTAACTGTTTTATAACTTAAATATTTACCAGTTCATTATCACTTCACAAAATAAACATCACAAAATAAACATCCCTGAAAGCCACTGCAAATCACCACTACAGTTTCAGTCCTTCCTATATTTTACCTCTTCTGCCCCAAAATGTAGATATTTCCTTATCTTTCTGCAGGAAACCAAATGGGCAGAGAATACATCTATTTCTGCTTAACTAGAAAGCACAAATTAGAAAACTTAAATCCTCCACATGCTTCAGTGTTCCTCTCTGAATGTACCGTAGAGCTATCATAAAGAAAGATTAAAAACTATTTAACTGTAATTAAAAGCTGACTAATATGGACAGACTAGAAAGTAAATCATTAATGCAAAAGATTTTGTGTTCATTCATCTCAATTTTCTGTTGTACAGAAACTTTCCATAAAAATGATTGCTTCATTTCAACAGCAACACAGTCTTTTGTTTCTTATTCACTCTTGCCAGTTGTCATCCTCTTCATCTTTATGGTTCATAACTCTGAAAACTGACTTCTCCAACAATATGCATTTAAAACATGTATAGATCAAATGCTCAGAAATAAAAGAATTTGTTTCCCATCACTTACATTTGGTTCTATGAATGCTTTTCTAACAAACATGAATGGGAAAAAGAAGACAAGGTAGCAATCACTTTTCAAACTTCAGCAATCCTCCCAGCTTATTTGCCCATACCAAAGATATTTGCTTTTCACTGTGCATTAAGGAGACTGTTTGGCTTCTCAAAATAAGAATTTTTCTGTGCACAAACTGATACAATCATCTTCTCCTTCAAGGGAGGGATGCTCACCATCACATTTCCAGAGGGCAGAAAACTCACTCAGTTATTCTCACGTGCACGGAGAGATTTTGCACTCTTACTTGGCCACTGAGGAATGAGAACTATAATTGCAGGGCAAACAACTTTGGAAAATACATACAGAAATAACATCGGGATGGTTGAAAATTCAACTCCGTTTCTTACAAGTCTGAGGCAGAAACAATGAAATACAGCCAGCTGCCATTAATTAAAGAGACTCTTTCAGCATGGCAAAACCAACCTCCTGGCAAAACCTCGAGCTGCATAAAAGAAATTCATCTCAATGGCAGCAGCAAGTGTTTCATGGCATGAAATGCAGGAAAGTATTTTGTGCTGCCATGGAATGATTTGGCAGGACAGCACTGCAGATCATGAAATACGCAGAACATCAGTGACCCTTCAAAACAACTTAGCCCCTTCACCCCCTACAATTTCTATTATTGTGCACTCAATATTTGGTCTTGTTTCCCATATTGAATATTATACTTATGGCCCAGATCCTACTCCTAACAGGAAATATATAATGCCCTGTATCTCTCAAGGGTGCAGTTCACAGGGTACTGCAAAATGCAGGAGTCCCACAGCCTGGAGCTGCTTTTGAATCCACAAAGATACTTGCCAAGAAAGTGTTAAAAGATTAAATACCAGGAGAAATAAGCCATGTATTCATTAAATTGCCTTTCAGCGTAATGGTACAAAAGGTATTAAAACTCTCTGGAGCAGGGTTAATAACAGATTTTATGGAAGTGGTTAATTAAGAGGTCAGCAGTTTCCTTGTACATTTACATTGGGTTTATGGACAGATTTGGTTGAAGGAATGTACCACCCCATGTAAACTGGTAAGCTTGTAAGACCTGAAGGTAGCAGTTTCTGAAAAAATGAATCTTGCTGAGCTGTGCTTTGCTGTGTTAGCATCAGTGGGTCCCTGAGCTTCTTCCACTCAGCAAGAGCCTGCTTCCAAAACTTCTGACAAAGTTACCAAGCTCACAAACACCTGGAATCACAGTGGTAAAACTGGATATAAAGAGCAAATTACACATACCAAAAAAAAAAAAGACTGTACCTCTTTAAAACCATTTCCTAATGGCTGCACTGAGCCTGGCTGGCTGGAATTCCCTTTCCCTGTGGCAGGAGACCGAGAGGGAACAGAGCCAGGAGCTGGCCTGGCCTGAGCACAGGGATATCCCAGGCCAGGAGGTGCCAGGCTGGGCAGGAAGAACAGAGGGAGAAGGGGCTGGGGCATCCCTGGGGCACTGGCTGGGCAGGACCTGCTGGGGGATGTGCTGCATCACCTCTCGGGTCTTTTTTTCTGTGCTGTTCTTAAACTTTGTCCAACTCACAGGTTTTCTTGCTTCTGCTCTTTCAATTCTCTTCTCCATCCCAGCGGAGTGAACAAGGGGCTGTGTGGCAGCTGAGCTGCTGGCTGGTGTGTGGAGTTGTGTTGAACAGAGCACATAGCAGGGAAAATGTTATTTCCATGGGGAAATACCTCACAGTGTAATCTGATCATTAATTGGGAAAAGATCATGCAATGGCTGGAGAAAGGGCCATGAAGAATTCATCCCTGTGCAGCTGAGGAGAAAAGCTTTGCTCGGGGGGCTGCAGTGCCTGAATTTCCTGAGGATGGGAGGTAAGCACAAAAAAGTCTCCATCCAGTTACACACACAGTTCAGAGAGATTCAAATCATCTGTGCCTGCCAAAACAACACACAGCACACTGCCACAGGGGCCAGAAAACATTCCTAGAGATATATACTACAGAGATTTTTCATTTCAGTGGCATTCAGGGGAAGTATTTGGATGAGTAACCACTGGCTTTTCAAAGAGATTTAGAGTGGGACACTGCAGAATCTGCAGAGAGATGAAGGTTTCACCCTTTTCCTGCCTCTTTCCATATGTTAAGTCCCATTGATCTCAAAATAACAAGCACCAACAAGAAGCAATATCAGCAACATATACTTAAATCACCCTCTAAGAATTGAGAATACTTGATAAATTTAGCACAGTTGCAGCCAGGGGCAAAAATTTTGCAATATTGGAAGTATGCTGTGAAGCAGAAATGATGTATCTGCACTGAATAACCCCTCTTGCCACGATTCCTGCTTGTTCTCTTCCCTTTCTATATTTAGGAAATCGAAGCAATTTAATGTAAAACAGCAAAGCTGGGAAATTGACTGCAACTCTTAAGAAAAAGCCTAGGAGGCTAATGAACCATTATGGTAAAAGCTGAATAAGCCCAGATCCTGAAAAGAAATTGGAGGTGTATTTTAGATATGCATGAAGACGATCAAAAAACCATTCCACACAACTTGCTGTGTGCAAGTAGGGCACTTTGTTTAATCTTATCCAGCTACACAACTTAAATGAAACAAACCTTTAATTTGACTTTCAAAAGTATTACGTATTTTGGGAGCTGCCTTGAAGTTGGCCAAATAATGTTCCTGGAGGTACTTCAAGCTAATTTTTAAAAGCCAACAAGTTTCAAATATTAGAAAAATAGGCTCTGCTTTTCCTCAGGGGAAGGGAGAAAGAGCTAAAAAACCCAAAACTTTTTATCATCGCTGTTGAGTCAAGTAAAATGAAGGGATTTATTAAAGATACTGATGTGGCTGGTTAAAAACACAACTCAGAAGGATTCCTTACATTATCTGAAGACCTGAAGTTTCCCCATGCACAGATACACATCACATGGAAATTTAGCCATTGTCATCGAGATTTATAATCACAAGCTTAATTCTAAAAAGAACATTATCAGAGCCAGTGTTTGTAGAAAATCACAGACCCTCATCCTGCAAACGCATTTGAACTGAACTGAGACTACTCATGCACATAAAAATAAACTCCAGGTGTACTTGTGAGATCAGGGCCTGACTGACCCCAAAGGAATAAAGAACAGAGATATCTAAAAGCTCCCTTGGATCTCCTATAAGTGCCTGAACCTGCAGAAACTAAAAAACATCAAAAGGGGACTAAAATTGGGTCTTGCTGTGAGAAAGGAGTAAAAAACCAAACAACCCAAATCAAACTAAATCAACAACAACAAAAAGAAACAAACAAAAAAAAACCCACCTCAAGCCACAGAAAAACCTTTGTCTGATCAATATGCAGAAAGGGGCATTAGTAGTTCCTTTCCTTGGTATGAAATAATCATAAAGATTCTTTGGGACACAGTAACAAGAACATTTTGAAAGTCTAAATTAAGTTTTTTATTATTTATTAAACTGCATCTTAAATGTCCTAGTTTCATTACTATGTTATAAGAGGAACACTGTTGTTACAGTCTAAAAATCACCATGGATTTTAGATGCCAATTCTTCATTATACTGCCTGAATACCAGGGCACCTGTGTTTTTATATGTTTAAAAAAAAGACTGGGCGTGGCACTTGGTGCTACAGTCTAGTTGAGGTGTCAGGGCATAGGTTGGACTTGATGATCTTAGAGGTCTCTTCCAACCTCATTATTCTGTGATTCTGTGATTCTTGTTTTGGTGCAAATTAAGATGAAAAGAGGCTCCTAGGTCGAGGCAATACCTCTGGTTAAACAGACACATGGCTGAAAAAACCTGGTCAATTTTAAACAGAGCCTTCTGCAAATCCAAAATGCAGTCAGCAGCTTTCAGACTAGCCAGGAGCTCAGCAGCAGTGCTCAGCATCCATGGGGACACGGAGCACCGAGCCCTGGAAAAGCAGTGCTGGTACCCACGAGCTGCACCCCCCTCATCTGCATCCATTTGTCATCCAGCCTATAGAAATCAGCAATTTCACTCCTTTCCACTCTGCCATGAGTCATTTAATTCTAAATAAAGTAGGATGTAATGTACCATGCAGCAGAGCAAAGCCAAGGAGAGGAGTGTGTGTGCTTTGCTCTGCTCTGCTCCTACCACAGCTCAAAGGGAAGTGTGCTATCGTGGCACAACAGGGCTGTGCCAGCCTCCACACTGCCAGCCGCTCATTCACAACCACATTTCAACTAGCTGAAGGTCTTACAGTTAAATGATTGTTTTTAAGAGTGGAATTTCGTTCTTACACACCACTCGTACGCCTTTATCAGTGGGGAACAGCAGTGTCAGCCAACGGCCTGACAGGTTAAAACATATTGTATATTCCAGAGAGACTCCTGAGCCTCATTTCTTATTTATGAGTCTGGAGTTAGAATTTAAATGAACATGAGCCAGAGTGTCTGCCTGTACAGAAGATCCCCAATACTCACTTCAGAGTTTATCATAGCAACAAATGACTGAAAGAGAATTGAGATACTCCAGTGTTGGAGTGAGAAAGGTCATAACTCTCTTAATAACTACAATAAATTCAGTGTCAGAAAATAATTTGGTGAGTTTAGAAAATAGAGTTTGATTGCAGTTAGCAATGCCCTGATTAGCTAGAAACATTTTGGGTATTAGCATGCACCAACATCCAGAGAATGCCACACAGCAAAGAGACAACCATGGCCAAAGGAGAGTCAAGCGTGGCTGACTTAAAGCAGCATCCCAGGCAGCTTGTCAGAAAATAAACTTCTTTTTCAGAGGCAGCTGCAGATATAGCAGTGCTTTCTGTTTCCAAATCAAGCACTGGGGACTGGGCAGGCAAGCAGGGCAGGTGAAGGGCTCCAGGGTGCCCAGCATGGCTCTGCACTGAGGGGACACACCCTGCAGAGGTGCTGTGCACTGAGCTGCCCCTGCACATCCCACAGGGCAGCAGAGTGTGCAGAGGGGAACGAGCCCAGGTATCAACAGGAGATCTCCAGACCTTGGGACACACCTGGAGCAATGGCCAGTGCAGAGTGCCCAGGGAATTCCCGTGGCATTAGAACATCAGTGTGCTGCTTTCACACACACACAGCTGTGTGGCATTCACGTTCTCTGAACAGAGAGACATAATTCTCTCTCTCTCAGGGTTTTTTCCTGGACAAGCACTAAGAGAAGAGAAAGCAATTTTTATCTGCCCCTGTGTTTGTGCCCATGTGGAATGTGGTATGGAGATTGTTTACCCAAGGTGATTGCTCGATTGCATTCTGGTGATGGTTGTTTGGATTTATGGGCCAACTGAATCCAGCTGTGTCAGGACTCTCAAGAGAGAGTCACGGGTTTTTTGGGTAGTTAGTGATAGTTCTTGTTAGTGTAATATAGTTACAGTATAATATAGTATAATAAAGGAATTAATTAGCCTTCTGAAATGACAGGAGTTCAGAGCTCATTCTTCCCAGGCATTGGGGGTCACTTTTTCGATAGAGCTGTGAGTATCAAGACCTCAGGATCTCAGACTGCCTTAGGCTCTTCCATCCTTACCACAGGTTCCACTCCCTGAGCAGGAGGACAAGGGATGGCCTGGCTTGAGCTGGCTGCTGAGGATCTCTGTCTCAGCCACACAAACTCTTTCAGTCTAATGGAAAAGTGGAATGAGCACCTTCCTCAGTTTCTGTTTGCCATTCAGCACTCCCTCTGTGCTACACCTCTGTATTTAAAACCTCCTGGGCAGAACACTGAATATGCAGGAAAGCAGTGATACATTTTCTACCCAACTCATCCACAAGATCCAGTGAATATGTACAGTGTTCACTACTTTTACATATTTCCCTGAAAAATGACCGTTTATCTGATCACACAGAAAGTCCAGTTCATCTTCAGCAAACACAGATAAAAATATACATTTTGTATATTCTATTTGTATGTGTTGACTGTCTTCAAGTCCAGGCTCACTGTGCTATGCTGGAGACTCATGGAAATTAGAAGATACTTTAAAAAAACTCCTGAGTTAAAGAAGAGATGGTTAAACAGGGAATCCAGAGGGCTACTGTAATCTTCACATCCTAAATAAAAACCACTATGTTTTCAAAACTACACAGGTTAAAGGTGGGGTATCAGAAAATCAAATTGCAGTTTGAGATTTTGAACTTCAAAAACAGCCCTAACAGTCTGAACAGAAAGGATTGGGAATTGCTGAATAAAACAAGATGTAAAGAGTTGCAAACAACTCACAACCTGAAGACAAGTGTATAAAAATGAGAAATAGAGACTGAAATGGAAGAAAAAGTCTAAGAATTAAAGCACAGTAATATCTCCTAAAGCAACATTAACATGTATTCCAAAATGTCTCCCAGAATATCTCAGGGAATATAATTCCCAATTGTGACCTACTATTGAAGGTAATCTCAATGTTTTTCTTACAAATGTTACTTATACATAAAATATATTGAGACAGAGCATGTGGAATAAGTTATCAACAGAGAAAATTCCATATAGGTTTATGTTGTAGTGACAATCACATATCATAGCTTGACTACCAACAATTTTAACAACATTACAGATGATATCTCTATTTTAATACAATATATTTGAGCATGTAAATGTATACTCCCAGACAGAATCTGCACTCCTTTAACCACTACAGCACAGTGAAGTATTGTGTGTGGAATACAAATGTAGGAGCTCACTCATCAATTTTCAATTCTCATAGCTTATTTAAAAGACCTTCAATCAATTATCAAAACTCTTTTTCACATAAAAAAGGCTCATTTTCCATTGTATACAGATGTTTGTCCAAACTTGATATAGAACAGAAGGAGTCCTTTATTTCTTCCCAAATGCCAAACAGGTATTTCCCATAAAGGCATTAATTTTTATTGATCTAATTGCTCTAACTGCTGTTCACTTTGAAACAAACAAACTGTCAAAAATAAATGCACTGGATGAAGCAGCCTGGCCTGTGAAGAAAGTGGCTCAAGGTTCTGCATGCAATTGATGTGTATCAAGCACTTCCAAACCCCCATTATGGATTTTAAAAGAGCAGGATGTAATTTTCAGCTGAATAGCCCTTTTATGATTTCTAAAACCCTGTGGGGTTAATAACTCAGCTCATGAGGCTTTACTAGAACAGACATTTGAAGTGTTATAAGAAGTTGTTGCATGCTGTCCTCAAAGCTCAACTCCGCCAGAAAATCTTAAAACCCCTTTGGACTTTCTGCTTCTGGATCAGTTCTGAGCTCCTGCATCAAGCAGAGGAGTTTGTGCCTGTGAGTTTGGGTTGAGTAGCATCAGTCACTCCCAAACACAGCGTGAGGAAGCAGCACTGGGATCTCAGATCTCAGCTCTGGATCTGCAGTTGGGCACAGGAACAAACTTGTACATTTCCATGGGCAGCAGCCTGCAGCCTGGAACTGGACAGACCATCCCTGAAATGCAGTCACATGTGCTACACACACTTTCACATGTGCCAACCCCTCTGACTAATCCTATCCCATCTAAAAGAGGCAGGAAAGAATACAGAAAATATTTTCAAATATTCCCTTCTGAGGTTTTGGGTTGTTTTTTTTTTCCCTTGTTTCCTGTTTCTCCCTTTTCCACAAATATGTTTGAGTAAAAGCATCTATTTTCCTGAAAGAAATGTATGGATTTGCAAAAGAAGCACCATCAGCATCCTAGTCACACCTACAGATGGCATCTAGAGCTCAGCCCTTCTCTGGAGCCCCTCACCTGGGCAGGGAATCCAGGGAAAGGGATGGCTGCTGAATAGCAAATGAAGAGTGAGAAGAGTGGGAAAGCAAAGGCCCTGACCCAAACCCACCAATAAGAGCAATGTCAGAGCTGACCCACCTCCCTGAGCTGCAGCCTTGCTGACTCCTAGCACTGACTAAGGAAATTCCATGTATTCCCTAGTCCTGGGTTGCCCAGTCACACACACAGTGACTGGTGACACGTTTGTGTCACTGCCTGGGTCCCACAAGAAGCTGCAGTTGCTCTTTAGCTTCATTGCCCCTCCCTGAGGCACCCACTGCTGAGCTGGATGCTCAGATGTTGGATTTCCTGGAAAGGACCATCACCAGAACCCAAAGGTGACTGTGGAAGTACTCACCTAGATTTCAGTTCTGAACTAAGCACTGAGAAATGCAGGACAGGCTTCCCCCAGAGTGCAGGCTGCTCATTGTCCCCTCCCCACTGGGATCTAGGCCTGTGCTGTGACTGCAAAAACACCCCATGGACCCAGAAAAACACGATAATGGGGAAAAAGGAATGTTTTCCCCACAACTGCTGCCCTGTGGGTGTTTGCATTGCACTGCCCATAAATGCACATCTATTCTGCACATTATCTCATTTAACACACTGCTCCCAAGCACTGGAGTTCAAGCAAATCCCTCAAGCAAATGGATAATAAATGGTTTTTCTTGAAACCATTTACAGAAGAGTGTCAATAGTATATACTTAAGCCCCATTTAAAACACTCAAATATCAACAAGATGACTTACTCCACTGAATGGTAAAAGAACATTTACTTCCTTCTTTCCCAGAGTTCACCCAGGACATGCAAGCATACTAGACAAGGAAAATTAATTCAAAGAGCTAGCTGCAACCCTTTAGATAGCAAAAAAGAAAATGGAAAGATCTGGAGAATTTCTTTTATTCCTCAGGCAAGCAAAAATGGGGAGCAAGTAAGTGGTGTTTCCAGGTTACCATAAGGACAAAATAAAGATAAGATGAAGAGAAAGCCTGCTGATCTGATACTACTTAACCTTTGTAAAGCAAGAAATCTAAAGGCCTTTCAGTTTCTCTATAGCACCTGCTTTCAGACCATTCTCCCCAAATGATCTTATGCTGATTTAGCTGATGGCAGCTGAGCTGCATCTGCATCATGGGCCCGATGCTCAGGCAGCAGTGACCTGGGGAAAGCCCAAACCTGAGGGGTTTAATGCACTAAACAGGAGCAGAACAGTAAAGTTAGATGCTGCATGGCAAGTTAAGTGGAATCCTACACTCAGTGTTCCTTGTCCACACTGACTCAGGCTCACTATGTGTAAGTGATGTGGATGTGACTCCTGTGGTTTCTCCAGGAGGATCTACACAACAGGAGTCACATCTGTGCTGGGGGAAATGCTGCAGTAAGGTAGAAAAATTATAAAGAAAGGCTTCATAAAATCAAGCCTGCTCTCCTAAAATCAATGGTTGGCTTTGTCAAGCTTTTTGCAGGTTCCCATGTGAAAGCAATCCTGGTGTGAGCAATTCTTTAACATAACAATCTATTCCTGGGTGAAAAACAACCAGCACCTGTAGAAACTGTTTTTACACTGTTAGATAGAAAAATGAAAACTATCTCTCACAAACAACTTTTCCTGCATGTACATACTGGGGGTTTGAGTGACCAGTCAATACAGAATAACAACTTGTTAATAACCAATAAAGTAATTGGCAAAAAGCTCCTGACCAACTGGAGTCCCACACGAGGTAGAGCTGTATAAAAGGAGTTATGTGAATAAAAGGGGCTTTTGCACCATGAGGAAAATGGATTTATTCCAATATGTGATTTATTCCAAAATGTGATTTATTCCAATAGAGAAAGACCACTGTGCATGAGCAATGTGGGAAGCACATGAGACTGCTTCTCCCTCCCATGAGACTGCCCTTCCCTGCCCTCTCCAAGTGACACTTTCCATGCCTCAGTGCCATCCTGCTCTGCCATTCAGTCCAACTGAGCACTTGTGTTCAGCACACGACATTCACAGGGCAACCTCCTCTCTATTTTGGCTCATTGCTTCCTTGCATTCTTTAAAACACTGAGTGAGAGCCCTTCCACTGAGGGAATCAGCACTGCATCACCACTCAAGTTAACTCTGGGTGCTTTTCATAAAATACAACCACTTTTTTAACAACAGGTGATTCCAGAGGCATGGCAGATGTTTCAAAGCTGATAATGAAATTCCAGCTGGCTGCTAACTGGAAATAAACCTGTTTCTTTTGCTGCAAGGCCCCTCACAGTCACACAGTTCACTTTCAACAAATGCCCTGTAATTGCTGAGATTTTGGGAAATTGTGCACGGTGTGAACTGACTGTGCAGCAGGATGTTCAGGGGCTGCTCAGCTGGGGATCTGTGTGTCCAGCACAAGGGGCTGTCCAGGGGCACCGACAGCTGGATCAGGTGAGGTTACCTTGTGGATGCCAGCCTGGTCAGGGAGAGAGAACTGGCAATTGTTTCTCACAGTGGCTTGTGAGAATTGTTAGGGAGTTGTAGGAATGGGATAACTTGTTAGTATAAGCAATCTGCAGGTGGTGTTTTTCCACTTCACTTTTCTGTTCCTCTCAAGGACGGTGTGTGAAGAAGATGCTTTTATTAACTAACCAATCAAGTACAATGTATCATATTGGTCTATGTAAGCTGAAGTTTCCTTTCCATTAAAGCCTTCTTTTCTTCCTTTTTACACCGTGTCCTCGTCTGTTCTTGTGTCATTCTTGGCACAAGGGTGACAGTCACCTGAGCTCTTGTTCTGCTGAGCTCTCAGCCGTGCAGCTGGCCCATGGTCCAGCAGGAGCATTCCAGCATTTGCATGACCCACTGCTACCAGTCCATGTCAAACTGTGCATAAAACCTCTCCCAGTGCATGCATCCCCTTTATGTTCATCCCTGCATCTGCCAGAACAGTTTCTAGCAGCTCTTTGAAAGCCTCCGTGTCCTGCAGGGTAAATCCTGCAGCAAGCATCACACATGGGGCTTTCTGAGACTGTCACCTGCTCTGCCTGGGAATGACCCCAAACACCTTCAGCTCCCAGGTGGTGCCACTCACTCGGGCTGTAGGCAGGTGGGAGCTGCCTAGGGCTGCCCAAATCCCTCACCTGAGCAGTTCTATCCCAGGCAGCAAAGCCTTGCTGGAAGGGCTGGGTGGGCTCCATCAGCCTGTGCCAGGCCAGCCCTGTCCCCTGTGTGTGGGGACATCCCTGGAGCACTCAGGGGTGGCTTTGGTGGGTGCACACAGGCACAGCTCTAATGCCCAGCTGCACCATTGGAACTGAATGGCAAACATCAGCTTCAGCCTTTTTATCACAACTTTACTGTGAAATCCAGACCTCACCACACCTCTTCCAAGATTAAAATAATACTTACAAAACACAGCCTTGAAGAGGATTGTAAGGGTGATTATGTAATAAAATCCTTTTTTCTTCTTGAATGCATAAAAAGACTAGGAAGTCTTCTGTGGATCTCAGACAAGCTTTGCATTATTTTTCTATTTGAACTAGCGTGATTCATTTATCTCTTCATTATTAATACTTAAATTGTTCATAGAGCTTTATTTTAATTAACTTCTGTACAGAATGTCAGGACAAGGGGAATAAGCAGCAGCTTTTACCATTTAGAATGGTTGACATGAGGTTTTTATTTGGTTTGTTGTTTGTTTGGTTCATTATTGAAAAACTGTGCACAAAGCACGTTTTTTTTGCAGAGCTTAAAAGAATTCTGGCACCTCTGAAAATATCAAATACAAAAGTAAATGTGAATATATCCAAGTCCAGCCCAGAAGAACATCAAATGAAAACACTGCTTGCAGGAAGCTGAGCTGACCACTCTTCATCCTGCTCCTTCTGACTTATTGGCCCTGTTTGCCCCATCTGAATAGGAGAAAGATTGATTCTGCAAACAAATGCTAGCATTTCCCTCTCTTAGGGTTTTTAGCCTCCTATTCGATAGAAAAAAAATTATTAAATGAAACAAAACCTGCTTGTCTTCAGGCAGTCACAATCACCTCTATTAATCTATAAATATCCTGTGCACAATAACTCATGGCGTGTATAAAAGCAATGACAAGGTCACTTACTATGAACAATTCATGATCGGTTTCCCTGGCAACAGAAATGTGTGGCAACAAGGGAGAAAAGCACAGGAAAAATTATAGGATGCTTCCATTATGTAAGTGACTCCTGCGATTTCTCCAGGAGGATTTACCTAAAAAGTCTCAGCCTCCAGCTGCTCCTCACTCTCTCTAGTTCTGTACCAGAGGGAACTTTGCTTGTTTCACTGCAGTTACTGAGGATCTGCAGGAGTGAAAAGAACACCAAACATGTGACTGGTGAGGACTTTCGTTGTGTTTTAAACTGAGTCTCAAAACCCAGCATGAATGTGATCTCTGTGGGTGAGAGTCTTCTCAGAGGTTTGAATTCTTAGTTAGCATTCACTGTTAGTTACTTTGTCATCATCCAATTAAAAATCAATCACCGATTTGCATGTCTCAAAGGGTTCCCAAGTTTTCAACAGGACTTATGCAATGTATTACTTTAGGACCCAAAGTGACTTTCTAACTGAAGGCTCAGCAGAAGCAAATGTTTCCTGCACAGGCCATGGCTCTGGAATGCCATTTCCACCCTGAAAATGCCATTTCCATCTCCAAAAGCGATTTTATAGCAGTGGGCAGTCAATATTTCACTGATCCAAACTCAGTCTTGACAAGGACTTAAGCAATAAGAGCTATGGCTCTCCTGAATAACACAACCCAAACACATTCCACAGGAGGTGTGACGAGTCTGGAGATAGCAGAATGGGAACAGTGGTGTTTAAAATGCTCAGCTGCTCCAAGGTTGTGCACAGAGGAGGAATAAATGACAAGATAACCACAGCCCACTGCCATCCATCACTGCAAAAGGCAACTTTTCTGAGGTACCCCAGAAGGGAGAAGCAGCAGAGAAATAGCAGAGACCACAGATAGAGCACAGCCACAGTGACTCATCTGTGGGCTCTGAAACCCCCTCTTCTGTCTCTGAGGAGACAGGGATGAGTCTGTCCCTGGAACACAGAAAGCACTGTGATCATTGACACTGATGTTTTCAGCCTCTTTCCATCTGCATTTTTTTGTGGTGCCCCTCTCCAGACCCCTCCAAGACAGCTCTCATGCCCAGAAACACAACTGAAGAAGGAACAGGAACCACTTCAAGAGGTAGAGCTATAGATCCCACAGGCCATGTGCCTTCCAGAGCTTGGGTAACAAACTCAGCCTTGGAAAACTGTAACTGAACCTTTCAGTGAAGAAATAATTGATTTGTGGACAGCCAGCTGAACAAAATGCTCTGAGCCACAGCCCCGTGGGAAATGATGTGAGAGATCTGGATTTCTCAAAGCACCCAACATTGCCATGAGGACAAGAAAGAAAGCAAGCAAGGGATGCTTGAAGATACTCAGAGTTCTGCAGGTGTTTGGCTTCTCATGTCCCAGGTGCAGCTCTGGGAAACAGACTGATGAAAAAGCCTGATGGGTGCATCTCAATTTTGTGAGAAAATGCTACTCACCTTCAAACAGTTTAAAAGGTTTATTAAAACTTTATCAAAAATCACAACAGAAGACTGAATAGAGAAAATATTACAGTACTGGGAGCAATGGATTTTCCCCACCATGTGCTCATCCACACCATGGAGGTTTCACCTTTTAACCCTTTAGTTCCTCCAAAGTTCTGTCCATCGATGCCTTCTTCACTGTCCAGTGGTGGAGATCACATCCTTAAATCTTGATTGGAGATCAGGTGCTGCCATAGTGAGAAGCCAACCCTCCCAAATATCCCAAACCCTGATAACAACACAAGGGGGTAAAACATAACTACAAATCTATAAAACTTTTCTTAACACATATACATGATATTTGCATTTCAGTGTGAGAGCCAACCTTTGCATCACTCATCTATCACAATTTCAGCAGGTAACTGCTGCATCAGTCACGGCTTCACCAACATTCCATCCCTGCAGGGGGGTTTGCAGCTGTCCTTACCCACAGGAAACACCAACTGCACCCAATTCCACTCTGAATAGTGGCCCACGGTGCAACCACACCTTTAGCCAGAAAGGGATACAAAGGCTCTTAATAATTCAAAGGAAAACACCTTGAGGGCAACCTAAGGGCTCCTCCAGAATGCTGCAATCCCTGGGTCAAAATGGGCAGCACAGAGAACTCAGGATGCTGAAGAGAACAAATTGAGGGGAGTTTAGCACACATTAATCCTGCAGCAGAGGAAACTTTGCAGTGGGTGATGAAACACCTGAGTGTTTGCTTCTTCAAATTCAGGGGAATTTGCACTGCAGAGCCACACCAGAAATGAAGAACAGCTATTCTGCTCATGTCCCAAGTAATAGTCTATTTAAAAATAGATGCTCTGTGATAGAGATGCCTCCAAAATTTCCAGGCAGCTTTGACTGGTTACAGACAGAACAAAACAGAACTGCAAAGGAAAAGGCAAAGGCAATAAAATGAGTCCCCAAACATGCATTAACCATCTGAGCTACTGTGTTATTCCTAAAATCATTCTCATTTTTTTTTTCTAAGAGGTTATACAACCAACAACCTTGACCACATTTACAATGCTAGGAGAAGATTAAATGAAACTCTTAAAAAGCAAATTTCTGTCCTTTGTTCAGCAGAACATTCCTGTCATAATTAGCAAGATTGATAAGATTATTTATTTTATGCTCTTCACAATGGGTGAAACTGTCCAAGCCTCTGTAATTCAACTGCAATGTTGAACCTTTTTATTTCAGACAGCAGGGACACAGATAGGAAACAATAACTGCCTAAAAATTCTACTATCCTCTCCCAAAACCCTGCATCTAGAAGGAATAAGAATAAACTCCTCTTAAAAAGAAGTATTTATTAACTTTTAAGTCAATTTCATTATTAGGAAAGAACTGACTTTTAATTCTAAAACTCCTAAGCTGGAAAGACCAGAATTAATTCTTCAGATTTCAATTTGCAAGGTTTGCTAACTCTGCATATCCTGGCAGAGATGCCAGAGTTTCACACTGTAAAGGGAACTCCTAAAAACAGGCTTGTTTTTCCTTTGCCAGGAGACAAAACAGAAGGGCAGAAAAGCCCCTGCACTGGCTGCAAACAACTTTTATTTCTATGCTCTTCTCCCAAAATACTCCACTGACAGTGGAATTGCAAGGACTCAATGCCTAGACCATGTGTGCCCTTTTGAGCATACCAATAATGAAAAAAGTGGAAACAAAAAATGTCCATGAAATGTGAAATTTCCCTTCTACCTCTTTCACCAATGCAAACATCTCAACATTTTAAATAATCAGAAAAATGTATCAGACGTGTTCATTCAGGTGATTTTTCTTTACCAAAATGTTGCTTTGCTCTTCATCTGTGGAAGGAGATGGGAGATCCATCTTCCCTTGCTTTAGGATTATTTTAATCATGTAGTGCTCCACCAAATATCTAAACATCAACATTTTCTCCTGGTCTTTTCAAACCATTGAATACCAGATACAAGTTATTTAGACACTACAAGTTGTATTTCCTCTGTCAAAATAGCAAGAAAAAAATCAACAAACAAACCCAGGTTTTCAATTATTTACTACCCTAGGAAAGGGAAACACAAGCTAATATATATTTTATCTCATATCTATTTTTTCTTCCATTAAACAAATTGAACCCAAAGTCCCACAGTTAACAAACAAAATCTTCCCTCTGTTCTCTCAACCATTTCAAACGTCAGTCCTGAGCCCATAATTAACACTGAGTTCTACACAACAAGCAAGGCTCAGGTTTGCTTTTATTCCATGTATCAGTGCACAGAGACCTAAGGGCACATTACAGGAAATGCCTTCAACATTTTGAGACATGCAAGAAACATCCAAATCTTTCTCTTTTTTGCTTTCAAAACATTGGGGGAACATTTTCCATGGCTCCTTTCCTTTGTCACGCTAATGAGCCGTGCTGGTCAGTGGGTTCTTGCAGGGCGAGGATTTGCAGCATTCCAGGAGATTTCCCACTGATAAAAAGGCACACCGAACACATATCACAACACACAGAGTCATCTGTCACTGTAAGTCAGCCAATTGCAACTACAGGGGGCATTTTTAAGCAGGCAGAATGTAATTGCCTGCTTGGAATTCTGCCAAGACACTGGAGCTAATTATTTTTTAAGGATGAATTTAGTGCTCGCAAGAAAGCTGATGGATCAATAGCAGGAGGAGATGAAGGCAGTTTATTCACAGTGCTGCTGTGGGGATGCAAAGTGCCCCGCTGTGCCCTGACAATGCCCATTGTCCTGAAAGTGGAGGGGGAGAAGCATTAGACTGAGGCTGTTCAACAACATCCACTTTCCACAGGAACTCCCACCACGAGCACACCCAAAATTCTGACCCAGCTGCCAGAAACTCCTTCCTGCTGATGCCTTGTTGGGACTACCTGAAAACAGAGGCCAGACAAAATTAAGGGAATAAAAAGCAGTTCTATTTATTGAAGGGCCTTCAGGTACATTTTGGGCAGAGGAAGCTCCCCAGGGGCTACACCCAAATGGATGAAGGGTCACGAGTATTCACACTTTTATAAGTTTGGTCCATTTGCATATTGGGGGTTAATCTTCAAATTCCATCTTCAGGTAATAAAGTCATTTACCCCAAGTTTGCTCTCCCCCAGCTCACTTTTGTTTCCATCTCTCAGGGCCTCAGGCAGTGAGGTGTTTGTTGTGTCTGCCCAAAGTGGGGAAGCAGCAGCTCACACTGGATATGGAGTTTAGAGTTATACACTAAAAACTGCAGGATGACAAATATATGAAAAAATAAAAGCTAAAACCCTAGGGCATCATTGCCCTACAACTCAAACCAGGGGCTTATGCTCTTTACATGGAATACATTACAGGAGAATACTGAATTTACAGGTCTAAAATTAGTACTAAAGGGGATTGAAATAGCCTGCACTATGTTCCTGAGCAAAAAGTAAAAACAGTCTCTGAGACTTCTCTGCTGCCTGATAAATGTTTTAAAAGACCAAGTGTCAAAGGAAAAATTCTACTCATAGCTGCATAATATTATGGCCTCCAAATAAACATCGTGTATGGGATGCACCTGTCTCTCCTTTGACTGACTGTTCCACACTGATATTATGAAAAAAAGACAAAAAAATTTAGTCTCTTTATTAGAAAAAAACTTTAAAAAACAGGTCCAGATTCTGGCTTAGCATCACTGTCACACCCCAAGAGCACTTTGCAGCCACCTGATGCAGGTATCTTTTTTTAGAAGATGAGAATTCTACCCCTTCCCCCCACAATACCTGCACTAAAACTAAGAGGAGACAAAAACTTAGTCAGAAATGAGTTAACTACATTAAAAAATATAGCTATGTGGCATACACATCCACCCCTGTCACATACTAGATGCCTGGACAGCACAGGTCAAAGAAAGTAAAATAAAGGCAATATTTTTAGATGCAGTAAAATTGTTTTTCTAGTTTAGTTGTAGATACATAAAGCTTTTTATGTTCAAAATAGTTTTAAGTGCTTCAAATAAAATATAAAAGTAAAAGTGCAACATAAATAAAATGCTTTAAAATAAAAATGCTTCTCTGAATGAATATTGCAAGGTTTTGTAAAAAGTCAGAAGTGCTTTTTTCTGTAACAGAAATAACATGAACAATAAGACCTTCAAACTTAAGTCAAGGAGAAAAGATTAAATAACAAACGCTAAATATCAGACCGAGTTTGCATGGTTTGCTCTACAATGCAATGCTGCAATTCTCCTACATTAGAGCTAATAGGAAAACCTAGGAACTGACACTGAACAAAATAAAACTGACTGTACAAACCAGAACCACATGGACAACAGGCACTGTGATTAACAAGGTTTAAATTCAATGGCTTTACGGTCACTGCACAGCCCGGAACTGCCCAAAGACAAGAAATAAGGAAGGGACAGCATTCCTTGTGCACTGTGAGGAAAAGCAGCAAGATGGAAGCAGGAAACGAATTCTGCAAGTGGCTGATGGAACCAGACAGCAGCCACAAATATCAGCAGCTCCAGCTCCTGCCCGGTGGGATCCCTGGATGGAAATTCGAGGTAACACAGCCAAACCTGGCACGGATGGAGCACATCCATCAGTGCTGCTGCTGCTGCAGCACAGGGGGCAGAGCCTCCCAAAACTCTGCAGCTCCTCACTGCCTGCACTCACCAGGGAGCAGAGTTGGGAACGTTCCCTTGGGCTCAGTAGTGTTGTGACAAACACACTTTGTCACAAGTTAAAGTGAGAGTTCAGGGACTGCTGGGTTTTCCCTCTCTCAGGTAGAGGCCCAGCAGAGGCAGAAGGCAGCAAAGCCCTCCCTCCTGGTTATCCTGCCACGCTGGCCTCCAGGTTTCATTTTCCCAGCATCCAGCTGTCACCTCCTCTCCTTCTCTTCACACTGACAGGGTCTGGCACCAGCATCAAGTCAGAAATGGCACCGGACCTGCCTGGACTCAGTTTCTTACCCAATTAAAGAGAATTCATCAGGCAAGAGGAGAAGAGCTGGAGCTCTGCTGTCTGTCCTGGCACTTTCCTCTTCACAGCCCCTTTCTCTGGCACAAGCACTTCTTTACAGCAGGGCTTTACAGACAGGGCTGTTCTTCCATCAAAACACCCAAACACCAAAATATCTGTGTAGGAGGGTTTCAAAATATAAATGTCCACTTTTGAAATTTAATGGTAAAAGTGGGGAAAAAAGGAAGAAAAAAAAAAATCACCTGTCTTCATTAGAAAACAATCCAACATTTCCTTAGCAGAATTTGAGTCTTTTCCCAGATTTTATTTCTCCTTTGTTTTACAGTTGGCATTCACAGATTAATCAGTCATTTTTATGACCTGTACACCCAGTTACAAATCCATGTATTTGCAGTTTTTGATGCAAGACATTCTGGCTACAATTTCAGTTCAATTCTACTCTCCATCCATGCCACTACGACGCTTGCATCTGAGTTTTTCCATCCAGCTCTTCTTGATTCTTCAAATCTAAAATCTAGTTTTCTTGACATAAGCACTGAAAAAATAAAACCAGCAAACCTTTAAAAACAAGAATCAAGTACTAAAGTGGAGAGGAGCAAAAAAACCGGGAAAGAGTGAGAGCACAGCCCAGCTCTGCACTGCTCCACATCAAAGAAACCTGATGGAGCTGCTGGAATTGTTCAAGAGTTAACAAGTTCCCCTGGAAAGCTCAAATTATTTCAGAATCAAAATAAAGGCCAGATTAAATCACTGTAAGCCTTTCCTCTGGGCTGCAGCTCTGAGAATCTTTAATATAAACCTGAGTAACCACAGCTAATCAAGTTCATTTATTGTGCGCTGCCAGTAAAGAATACCAAAAAATTACTAAAACATAATAGCTTTTCTTTTAAATTCCTTACTTTTTTCTGCTTATAAAAAAAGCCAACAGGCAGGTTGCCTGTGCATTGCACCTTCTCACTGACATTTGAACTGCAGAGATGTTTGCACAGAAGCCTCTGCCCAGCCTCAAGCATCCAGCGGCTTTTTCAAGCAGGTTGACACAGTGATGATTTTCTCAATTCATTTTTTTTAGCTTTCTTCTCATAAAAGGCTTTGTCCAACTACAGCTAACAGGCAATGGAAGCAGGATCACGATGAATATGCATCTCTAGGACTGGTAAAAACAGAAGAGACTCAAGTCTTGAAGAATGAAAACAAGAAGTCACAGATGTTCCATTTAGTTCACTTTGCAAAGCGAAAATTTGAATTTCCTTTCCAAAGAAAACATCTGTGGCAAAGGTTTAAATTCCTTTTCCCTTTTGATTTGAATTCACTCTCCTTTTCTTACATGTGCTTTATACAGACCAAACAATACAGGGTTGTTGTTTTTTTTTTCCTAAGAGCTAATAAGGACAAACTGCAAAGTAAAACCAAAATTCCTCAGCAGTACTGCATCATTAGAAGTAATTTATATACAGATGACTGAGTCAAAAAGGAATTATGAAACGATGCAAACCATGAATGTATTAAGGAGTACACAGCTTTTCTGTGTCTTCCCCCCTCCTCCCCTCCAACTTATCCATGGCAGTAATTTCTGAGGGCTGGATGCAGCCTGTGCTCCTCCTCAGGATCCCATTCACTGCTGCCAGCCTGGGGAACAGGAACAAGGCACGTGCACTCAGTGCTTGCACACTGCCACTCACAATCCCCTGCATCCTACCACTGAGGCTGAGAGGTACAAAAGGTCCTGCAACTCCTGCCTTGGCCACTCTGTTAGCAACAAGGGCAAACCCTGATAAAAAATATTTATATATATATATATAAGATATATATTTATAAATAATGACACAGTCTTCCTACATATGGATTATATACATGCATATACACATATTTCACAGAATGAACTGGGTTGGAAAAGGCCTTTGAGATCACCAAGTCCAACCTATGACCTAACACCTCCTCATCAACTAAACCCTGGCACTGAGTGCCACGTCCAGGCTGTTCTTAAACACATCCAGGGACAGTGACCCCACCCTGTCCTGGGCAGACAATTCCAGTGCCCAGTCACTCTTTCAGTGAGGAATTTTTTCCTGATGTCCAACCTAAACTTAAGGTGCAGCTTAGGCTTTGTCCTCTTGTTCTGTCAGGGGTTCCCTGGGAGAAGAGCCCGGCCCCACCTGGCTACAGCCACCCTTCAGGGAGTTGTAGAGAGTGATGAGGTCACCCCTGAACCTCCTTTTTCTCCAGGCTAAACAACCCAGCTCCCTAATTTTTAATTTCTACTAGAACTGTCTCGTGTATTTGTCTGCTGAATTGCCTTTGTGAACATCTACCAAGATTCTCCTGCAGCTTCTCGCTATTTCTCCTCAGTGACAGTGGCTGAGGATTGATTGAGGCTCTCAGCACTCAGCTGCCCCAAAAAACAGCTGTACATCAGTGTAATGGTTAGAGCTCTGCTACAGTAATAAAGGAAACCAGGCTGGTTTCCCTCCTCTGCCCAAGAGACAAAAAATAATTCTGCCTACATCCTTCTAGGAGACAGCTCCCAGCTACAGGCTGTACACTGTTCTGGCTGGAAATGCTTGACACTTTTCTTTCTACAGGGTTCTACTTGGCTAAAAAAGAGGAAAGCTGTGCTCAAGAGTGGCTGTGAAAGCAGCCAGGCCAGCAGGAAGGCTGCTGCCTCAGGGGCACCACACACCCTGTGCTACTTCTCACCTTCCACTCTGAGTAACACCTGCAGGTGCTACACAGGTCTGTCCTGGAGGTGATGCCTTAAGGAACCTGGAAGTGAAACAACACACACTTCTGAGGTAACATTAGAACAGGAGGTAATGCAAAGGTTGATCTTTATTGGAGGCCTCCAGGGGCAGGTATGGGAAATGCCCACAAAAACCCACCCCCCACAGGCTGAATACAGATCTGTAAGTTCAGTCAATTAGCATCATTTAAAAAAGCACCAATTAAGAGCACGAGTGGTGATGCAACTCCTGCCCCCTCCCCCCCTCAAATTCATGCCCCTTCTAAATCCCCCCCCTCAGATGGAACTGAAGTTTGTTGGTCAAAATGTGTCTCCAAGAGCTGGTTTTTGGCCTTGGTTCCCAGGGAGAACCAAGGTGGGATGGAGGCTTTGGAATATGTTTTGTCTTTCTGTGTATTAGGGCAGAGAAAAGCACAGGGAAATCCAGCTAGGCACTAGGAAATCCAATAATAGGCTACAGAGCTCCAAAAATATGTGTACAGGATACAGAGATATAGAAAAGAAAAAAGGCAAAAATCATTAGTCATCAATAGCAGCAGCCAAAACACTCACCTGTCCTATAAGGCATGACCCAAACACCACTGAGAACTCCTTTTCCAGCACTCACTGGCTTTCCATGCAAAATAAAGGAAACACTCCCCTGAAAACAGCAGCAATCCAAGCTAAGCTGACACAGGAGGAAGGGACAGCCCCACCTTTCCAACCAGAACCTACCTGACTGAGGATCTCTCTGTGGAGAATTGCAAGGCGAGTTTGAGATTTTCACCCAGCTGAAGCTGGGCACAGAATGTACATCTGCCACCCAATCAATATTCAAACCATTTGGAACAAGGACTGCAAATATCCATTTGTTCAGGCCAGATATAGGGAAAAAAAAAAAAACCTAAACCTCTGAAACATTCCTAGAGGTAAAAGTTTCTGAGAAAAGCTGTAATTTAGTTATGCTGTGTGCAGAGAAAATGCCATCCCAACCCCACCTTTAAAAAACACACAGATTTTGGTTCTCAACTGGGCACAGAAATAAAATCATTAGGGTTGGGGTTGGTCTAGATGACCTTGAAAAATCCAACCCAACCCAACCTGTTCTGTTATTATATGGCAAAATATGCAAATTCACACACACCAAAGCCATGGCAACTTCTCAGGATGCACAGGCAGACAATTTTAGGAACCAAAAGAAAATGAACGCAGTCCTTATTTTCAAAGTAAAAACTGGGAGCCCGAGACTATGACACCTGAAGTCCATATCACAGTTCAGGGACCTAAATCTTTTATGGCTGTTTCTCTAAGAGTACAGAGCTGCATGAAAAACTGGGATCACTGGAAGAACTCAGCTCTCAGTCTAACTGTGGCAGCAGCAAGGAAAAAAAATGAAGAGAAGTTTCACCTAAGATAATTCTGCAATTACAATAAATTCAAGATTTTCTGGAAAATCTTATCAGGTATTTTACAGTGCAGTTTCCACTACAGGCAGCAGCATAGGAAGCAGAATTATGAACCCTAAATTTTTCCAAAAGAGAAGGGATCTGGGTCCTCAGCTAGCAGAACTCCAACCAGAGATTGCAAGGGAAAAAATAAAAATAAAAGTAGAATACAGTTCTACTTTTACAGCTCTACTTTCCCCAGTTATTTTATATGCTTTAAAACAAAATGTGCCTCCTCTGAATACCTATTGTTCAGAGTGAATCTCCCAGCTAAACCTGTGTTTTGTGGAGCTCCAGCACAAAAAATTTATTATTAAAGCAATAAATACTGTGGGGAATATGTATACCACACAATCCTTTATACCAGAAATTCAAAGAATCAACCACCCCCAGAATTAAACTGCCCTTTGTCAGTAAACTCAAGGGGAAATCATTATGATTTTATACTAAATGCAGAACAAAGTCTTTTTTATTCTACCCACCAAATTATTCTGATCTCAGGGCAGTCTTTTCAGTATGAAAATGATAGGTAAACACCCTCCAAGCAGAGAGAAGCAATCCCTAAGTGAACTGAACTTATGGAACATACGTTATTTAGGCAATGAGCCAACTGCCATATGGTGCTGATATATTTTAATTTCGATATACTTTAGCTACAGAAACTACTTCAAAGCAAATAGGAGCAAAGAACACTATAAAAGAAAAAAGCACTCTACTGGGAGACCTGGTTCTGAGACTAAGAACCACCCATAGCAATCCTATTACACATTTATGTCATCTCATGACTGATTTTCCTTAAAATATTTGAAGGTACTTGCTCTTCACTTTTGTAGTTGCAGGTCATAAATATTTTGTTCTAATGAAAATTATCAGATTTTGTGATAAATTACCTATAATTTCATTAATGTGATTTCTCACCTGTGAATATATATTTCAAAACAACAAAAAAAAAACTTCAAATCTATCTCCTTATAGTTTATAAGATAGACTCCTTTACAGGAGTACTTTAAGCAACTATAACAGGAAAATTGGGTACAAAAGATTTAAGTGCGAATTTCCCAATTTTCTAATTACAGGGGTTTCCTTTGGCTCTTTCAAGGTATATTATTGGCATTTAAGCATTAACACACATTACCTAATTTTGATTTCTCTACTATTTTTTAGATAATTGATCTAAAACAATCTTTTCTATACAAGGCAATTCATCCCATGTTAATCTACATCAATCGATTTGTGAATAAGTTATGTACTTAAACCAAAACAGCATCAGAACACAGCCCATAATATTTTGTAATCTCATTTACTTTCTAACACATTCCACTGGACTGGGCTGGTGGGAGAGGAGCTATATTTTTTTCCTGCAGGAATCACAAAAACCCTGGAAAGCTTACAACTTTGAGACATCAACTCTGTGCAAACACATAAAACACAAACTGATAAAATATCTCAGCTGCACTTAATCTGTATCCAAATTAGGAGATCCTCAACGCACATTTTGTTTTGTTTTGAAAATATTGCACAAAGATTTGTAAACTCTGTGGCGGCACGCTTGCAATCTGCTAGGATTCCTGGCTGAAGGCTTGAAATCAGTAGAAACAGCCAAAAAAATGCCAAGGCACCTGTGCCCAGCGAGCCTGGCTGCTCCCAGTGCTGTGCCCTGCTGAGCTCTGGAGAGAGCAGGGATGGGTGAGATGTGAAATGCAGAAGGATCCCTGCCACACTCACGGGCTGTGCCTGGTGCTCCCTGCCTTAGCCTGGGCGATGCAGAGCAGCCCCAGCCCAGTGAAGCACTTTAGCACCACGCTCTGCCCCAAAGCAGCCTCTCACATCTGCACTCCCTGCAGAAATGAGCTGTCCCTTCCCACACACAGCTCTGAAGGAAGGAGAAGTCTCCACGTGTAAACACAAGCTCGTGTCCTGCTGCTGCTCCGCTGCACATCTCCAGAGCAGCAGCAGCACTGACATGGAAGAGCAGCTCCAGAATCACATCTCTGCCTGCACAGCACCCCCAGCTCCTCACACCTGCAGCTGGGGAGGACACCTGGAGCCCAATCCCACCCTACAGGAACAGAGGCTGGCCCCACCTGCCCTGGCCAGGTCCTTCAGGGCAAACAGAACTCCTGTGCTCACACTGCCCCTCGCTGCTCCTGGGCACAAGCCCTGCTCAGGCCAGGGCAGCACAACGCCTGCTCCTGTTCTGTGCTGCACACACAGCAGCAGGGGCAGCCCACACCCCTGCCAGGACCTTGACACTGCAACCAAGCTGGAAAGGTTCCCTGAGGAGCAGCTGAGCTGGCTGCCTCACCTCCTGTCCTCCTCAGCTTCAAAATCAGCAACCTTGCCAGGTTAATACTGGCAATAATTGCATTTTAATGCTTTATAATGTACTTCATGTGCACCAGGTTAAGTCAATAGGGAAGATAACTGAAGTTGCAGCATATTTCTTACACTTCTAAGGAGATGTTTATGTTTAAAGCTGACCAAATGACATTCTAAGTGCTATGTGATCTAAAAGATTCTTTTAACACTACTAATTTATCCTTCTGTTCGAATGGTCAATGGATTGCATTTCTTTAAAACCTCAACCAACCAGCAATTAGAAAAATAGTTAAATTAATTGACAAACTGTCTTCCCCAAGCTCCACGTTTCTTTCTTTTTCTACTCTTGCCTACCATGCCTGCCAGCTCTATCTCAAGTAACAACAACCTAAACCAGTTCTTCTTTCTGGTGACAGTGTTCCAAAAAGCTCAGTGGAGTAACACTGGATCTTGTGAGCTTTACAGGGAATGTGCTTGCCAAGCCTCCCAGCAGCACCAGGAGCACTGGAGTTGGCTGTTCAGCCCCAGGGAACAAGTCCTACATCATTTTAACTTCCCATAGAAGTTCTCTTTCCAAAATCGGGGGCTACATTTTTCTTCTTACTCAAATCAGATTTTCGGAGAAGTGATTATCCAACTACATTTGGCAGCACTCAAGGTTCCAAACACGGATCTTTTAAGCTCTGAATAAGAGTGAAATAAAGTAAGTGTGGACATACCTATGCAGTCACACATGTGTGTGTTTGGAGCTGCCTCTCATGTAAAACACCTGCAGAATGGGCTGTAGATTTCTGACTTGAGTCCAAAAGAAGACACAGCTGTGATCAGAACATTCCTCCTCCTTCCAGCCACTGAGACCAGCTTTTTCCATATTAAAAGGTCTTACAAGGAAAGCCCAACACAAAATTTCTTCTAGATCTGTAGAAGAATCAAAGTATTGCCTTTATCTGACAGAAAAGCAGGCTCCTGTGACCCAGACTAAAATGCCAAGTCCATGGAAACTCACTAAGCCCTTCCTGCAACTTTGAGAGCAAGCACAGACACAAACATCCAAACTGATTTAAAAGCAGGTCTTCCAATGAGAAAATTAACAAGTTCTACAGTGACTTTTTTTCTTCTTTGAGGAGCAAAACATTAGAATCTATATTTAATTCTTGTTTCAGCTGAATACCAAAAGCCTTGAAACAACATCTACCTTTCTACACAATGATAGGTCTGGGACAAATTTACTGCAACTTGTGCAGCTGCAAACAGGTAGGCAGGGGTTTATCTTTGCTCTTTGCCAACAAACCAGATCATAAAAATCTCAGCATACCCTAATGCTCCAACTACACCCTCCAGGGCAAGAGAAGAAAAAAATACCCAAGCTTACATTTTTCTAACAATTTCTGATGTTTTCACCCAAAAGATCCATTCCATTCCCAGCGCCTTCCTTTGTGTAACATCCAGCTCCTGGTTACCCACAAAACAGAAATTCCAGTGCTATTTCTGAACCCAGCAGGCTCACAAAACCTTTTTTTTTTTTTTTTTTATGATAGAAGGCAGCACACAAGGATGTGTGTTACATTTTGAGTGTTGTCACTGACAGGATGCATTGTGGAGGGCTTGAAAGACACAACTGCTACTGGGAAAACAATCACCTCTTACTGCTGCCTGCTCATCCACCTCATTAAAACAGGAAAGAAAGGAAGAGTTGGTACAGACAAATCCCAAATGAAAGCCAAAATGAGGCCCAGAATACTCCAAAGAAAAGGGAAGATGGCAGTGAAAATTTCAAGGCTAATCCAGGAATTTTCTCTCATACCTTTTACAAAGTCTAGCACTTTGATGCCTCAATCAAATATGCCCCTTCTGCCACTACTATATTTTAAATAACATTTGCCTCTAGTTACAAAATATATTTCCATGAATACACAAAAGGAAAACATACACCAGACACTGACATTAAATATTTAACTTTCTACCTTAACAACCTTTCTTTTTCTATGTGTGTTTCTTGCTTCTGCTTGAGGCTAAATAGTAAGGCCAAGCCATGAAGCAAAGCTGGGATCAGTCCTTATATATTATTCATTAATTTCAGATGTACCAATTCCACCTCTGTCTCTAAAGCCAGACATGTCACTTCATAATAAAGCTCTTCCAGCTCAGAAATCTAGAATTCTTATCCTCTGAAGAAACCAGGGCACACAGAACACTTATGGGGTTCAGCAGTGCATATTGTGACTTCCAAGTACAGGAGGACTTCTGAACCTGAATTTAATGAGGCAATTAAGAAACAAATACATGATTAATTTTAGACTGCCTTAAAAGGCCAAGCATGATTTCCTGGCAGCAAATATAACATTGTTCAACACTTTTAAGAAGTGATTCTAACTTCTCTTACAAAAAAAATATCCCACCTGATTTCTTTGCTTCCAGTTGGCTACAGGGGAGAGAAACCACTTGCTTCAATCTCCCAGCTCAGCTCCTTGTCACACAGAGTTACAACTCCAATTGACACTTGAAAATTACCACTTTCTTCCTTTAGCTGCACACATTTACCAGGAAGAACAAAATTAGTGACACTTTCAGCACCTCTGCACAGAAAGGGTTGCCAGAGACTTACTGAGCACCTGGCTGAAGATCACCCCCAGCAACATTACCAGAGAATCTGGTTTGCTCTTAAAATAATAGGAACACTTCATCTTTGGTTCACTGGGACTGTGTTTCAAATCTCTTCCTGACCTGGAATTGCCTGACAACAGAATCCCAAAGTTGTTACTTCCACTGCGGGGGGCAACAAGTGAAACACTTCACCAAGTAATGTGAAAGTACACTGGAAGGAGAGACCTGAGCACAATATTCACATTTGTTCCATCCTGTGGCTGAATTCCCCTCTGCCCTCAGCACACAAAATGAACACAGCTCTGTGTGATGAGAATTGGCATAAAACAGTGTAACCATGTGAGCCTGAAGGAAAAACCTTCCTTCCATCTCAGCCAGAGCCCTCTCACACTGTACAACTGTACAGCCTGGGACTGAGGGCAGCAGGAGCCTTCAGCCAGGCAAGGCACTTCAAAACCTCCATCTGCCAAAATGACAAATGCTCATTTAGCTGCCTTTGTTGTCAACATCCCTTTCCTAAAGGTCCATGGGTGGGCTGACTGCGCTCCAAGCTGACCAGCACCTGCCCAGGTGCATTTCACAGATGCACTCTTATGTCACAGAAACAGGTATCCAATGTTGGTTCATCAGATTTTATGCAAAATGATGCTTCTGTCACTTATATTTGGATTATGATGCAGAAGTTTTGTCCCTAAAGGGGAAAAAAAAAGCTATTATTACCTAATGATATCTAACAACAGATAGATTAAAGCAGAATATGAAGTTTAATATTGGCTTGAATATCCAGAATAACTAATGAAAACTGTGGACAGTGATTTACAGTGCTAGCACTGCAATGTGTTATCACACCTTCTGACAGAGAAAAGCATTTACTAACACACTTTCAGAAGAACAATCTGTTTAACACAGATTTTTTAAAGATTTTTTTCTTCCTGTAGTAGCTTGCCTCGCATGCTTAAACAGCACTCATTTTGCTTTGCCAACTAAACATGGTAAAAGTTCAGTGTTTATACAGAGTACACTGGAATGTCAGGTGCTTATTTAATTGCTTTTGTAGCCAATTTCCTTGCCCCTCAAGGCTCATTAGTCAGTCATCTAATCATTGCATGCAGTAATGCACCCTCTATGTTTCCTCCTTGAGTTCAGGAATATATCTTCATCTGTGCTCCCAACAGTGGTGTCCTTCAGCCACAACCTTTCACAGGGCTCTCTGACTGGTTGCCAGCCTTGCTGCCTGCTCCACATGGAGGTGGATTTCCCCAACACCCATCAATTCTGCTCCCCATATACTTAGCCATCTGGGCAAGGAGCTAATGGAGAAGGCCTGCTGTTTCAGGAAAACTCAGTGTGACTTTTCAGGTAATGGGTTTGTTGCACCTGTCCACCTGAGTGTCTTACAAAGGTGCAGAAGGAAATCAGGGAATGCTGCTGAGCTCCCTTCCAAACCTGCAGCGAGGGCAAGGCTGAAGGGATGGATGTGGGAAGGAGATGAAAAAGCAAGGTGCTGCCTTCTGGAGTGGCTGTGAGTTTCAGAGCCCCAGGGAGCTGTGGGTGAGGCTGTGCCTGAGCCTCTCAGCGAGAGGGGTCAGCCCTGGGTTCAGCCCAGCTAGGCAGCTCCATTTCTGCTGTCATGGTGGGGCACAGTGTCACTGCTGTGACACAGGACGGGCTGATACCCCAGGGGGTCCTGCTGCCAGCCCCAAGGGGAGGGTGAGATGGGCTGACACGAGTGCAAAGTCCCCCAGCTTTGGTACAACCCCAGGCACCAATAAGTGCCAGGACCCCAGGGGCTGCAGAGCAGCTCTGCTGGAAAGGCCCTGGGGTGCTGCAGCCAGCTTGAACAGCCAGCAGCATTCCCTGGCTGCAGAGCAGGGCCAGAGCATCCTGGGCTGCAGGAACAGCTCTGCCAGCAGGCTGAGAACAGCCTCCTCAACTCCCACCCAGCACAGGTGAGGCCACCCCTGGAGTGCTGTGCCCAGTTCTGACATCCCCAGGACAGGAGAAACAAGGACAGAGCCCACCAAAGGGCTGCTGAGCTGATGAAGGTCCTGGAACATCTCTCAAGTGAGGAAAGGCTGAGAGAGCTGGGACTGCTCAGCCTGGAGAAGGCCAGGGGAACCTCATCACTGTGAACAAATATCTGAAAGTGGGGTGAAAACAGGACAGGGCGCTCCCAGTGTGCTGTGACTGGAGCTGAGGCTGTGAGCACCAGCTGGCAGCCAGGAGGTTCCCTCAGAGCACCTGGAGCTGCTCCTCTGCGAGGGTGATGAGCCCTGGCAGGCACCTGGGCATGTTCCAGCTGGGATAGCTCCACCTTGGGCACACCCAAAAGCCATCTGGGCACAGTCCTGGGCAGCCAGATCTGGGTCCCTTTCTGCCCCTGCCAGTCTCCAATTCTGTTCATTCTACACTGTATCTAAACACACACATTAAAAAAACCCAAAAAAAAAAAAAAAAAACCAAAAAACTCACAGAACTATCCCCAAACAAGCAAAAGACATGCCCAGAAGAAAATTAATAATTTGCTGCCCAAAATAAATAGTAGACATTTGTTAGTGTCAAGCCAGCAGGCAAATTGCATTTTCAAAGCTGAGTTTCAATTCAGTTTAACCAGCTGACTGAGAATTCTTTGGGATCCAGTTTCCAGAGAAACTGACAGGTGTCACTGAATTAGCACAGCAAATTCAAAATAACCTTACTAGGTTATTTATTAATTTATTTAGTATTTAAAACACCAACAGATGTTTAGGTAAAGTTACTATACACATAGTTTATATCTAAACACTGAAGAACTGTCCAGCTGCCAGCACGCTATGAATATGTGTTCTTTCTTTTGGGGGGCTGGAGGGAAGGGAAAAAAGAGAGAAATGGACTTTTCCTGTGTAGAATTCTGACAGAAGGAGGGCTTGAAAAGCACCCATCAGCAGCTACTGGAGCAAGAAATCCCCCATGTTGTGCTCTCCAATCCACAGGGCACTGCAGCTTCTCAGCTGCTGCATTCTGTGCATATAGAGAGCAACAAAACCAATTTAGGAGTTTTCTAAACATTGGGATTTAATTCCACAGCAGAGAAGAAACAAGGACAATAGGAGCACTGCAAGTTATCTACACACAGGCATAGAATTTCTGAGAAATGCAATTTTGGACACAAAATGGTGTAGAATTCTTCTCATAATGGAAAAGTGGCTAGGTTGAAGTGCTTTGGAATAATTATAATATAAAATGAAAAGCTTCTTGATGCATTATATTACTTGAGTTGGAGTAATTCTCGTGAGTTTCTATTTTTAAACCATGATAGTGTATTAATGAAACTTTTCAAGGAAACTTCAGCTACAGACATGGAAACAAATTGCTGCTAACCCCTTCAGAGCTTCAGCTGAAAGTCACCATGAAAGGAGTATTAAATGGGTATCAGTTTCATAGGAACAAAACTGATGATTCAAATTTAGGCCTGTATTCAGTTTGTAGAAATATAATTTATACAACATAAACCCAGAATCCAAAGAATTTATTACAAAATGTCAAATTATTTCCTTCTCAACATACAAAGTGCATATCTTAACAAATGAATGAGTAAATAAATAAAAGGAAATATTTTTTTTTAACTGTTCCCTAAAGAAAGTTACTGGCTATTTTTTGGTCCACTACCACAAAGAACATAATGAATCTTATTCCAGATGCTGGAAGGGGTTGTTCTAAAAGGGAATAAACCTTATTACTCTCCTCAGCTGCCTGAAAGGAGGCTGTGGTGAGGAGGGAAATAGTGTCAAGTTGCTCCAGGGTGGGTTTACAGTGGATATCACAAACAATTTCTTCATGGAAAGGTTTGTCAAACACTGCAACAGGATGCCCAGGGAAGTGGTGGAGGCCCCATCCCCGGAGATACTTAAAAGACATGTAGATGTGCTAAGGGACATGGCTCAGGGGTGAACTTGGCAGTGCAGGGTTAACAAATTCATCTGATGATCCTTCCCCACCCAAATGATTTCATAGTCTTATAAAGCTTGGTTAGGTTCCTGTTCTAAGGGAAGCAAAGAACAGAAGAGATTTGTCGCCCTGGTTATCAAGAGTTTTCTAAAGCCTTCTGAGTTCACATTCTTGTAGAGAACTTTCTCACACAACTTTCTGTAAACAACCTATTGTTTTGCATTCTTTCACAGAGGTGGAGAAATTTGATGTACAGGTAGTTTGTCCAGTGTTGTTGGAGAGGTGGCACGCTCACCCTCCAACCCACTGGCATCTTTTGAGAACTATAAAAGATTGGAGTCAGAGAAAATAAATTAGTCTCTTCATCGTGACCAAGGCTGTGGTGAGTCGTTTTTGCTTGTGTCATCTGGTGACAGAGATTCATTCCCTTAGGGCCAGAAGTGGAGGAGTTCACCTAAGTCCTTGCAGGTCGCCTGCCTGCTCCAGAACGACCCAGCAAAGCACCTGGCAGATTTCCAGAGCTGGTTCTGACCAGCCAGCTCACCCCACGCGTGCCCCCAGTGCCACGTGCAGCTGCTCAGTGCAGATGTGAGCACCCCAAAGGCCTCAGGCAGCCCCGCAGTGCTGCCAGCTGCTGAGGGTGCCCTGGCCGTGCCCAGAGCAGCAGCCTGCCTTGGCAGCAGTGCAGAGCCCTGCTCCCACACCACACACAGCCTGGGGCCAGCCTGACAGCTCCCGGAGCCTTCCAGAATGGATCTCAAATCCCCCCACGCCAGGGTCAGACCCCACACACCCCACAGACATTTCTCTGCTTCCTGGTTAAACTGTCCCCATTAAGCAGAGCTGAACCTTCCCAGAAGTGCTGGAAGAAAACCCATTCCCAACCAACCATCCCAGCAGAGCTGAACAGAAACCCACGGCTTGCTCCAGCCCCACCTAATGATTTCTGAAACTATGGGAATAAATCACATGGGCTCCATTTTCCTCATGGTGCAAAAGCCCCTTCTTTATTCACATAACTCCTTTTGTGCAGCTCTACAGACCTCGTGTGGGACTCCAGTTGGTCAGGAGCTTTTTTGCCAATTATTTTATTGGTCATTAACAAGTTGTTATTCTGTATTGACTGGTCACTCAAACCCCCAGTATGTACATGCAGGAAAAGTTGTTTGTGAGAGATAGTTTTCATTTTTCTATCTAACAGTGTAAAAACAGTTTCTACAGGTGCTGGTTGTTTTTCACCCAGGAATAGATTGCTATGTTAAAGAATTGCTCACACCAGGATTGCTTTCACATGGGAACCTGCAAAGGGCTAGCTTGACAAAGCCAGCCACTGATTTTAGGAGAGCAGGCTTGATTTTATGGGGCCTTTTTTATAATTTTTCTATCTTACTACTACATAAAACCAGGTAAATACCACCTACAGACGAGCCAGGTCATTCTTCTGCCTTTCCACACAGGCAGGACACACAACCCCATAATGCAGTCCAGAGAACTTCACAGTAATTTGTTTTAATTAAGCAAGTTACAGTCAGTTACTACATCAGTCCCCTGATATACTCCACAGAGTAATGCATTTCTTGTGATTCCTGGGAGAGTCTCTACCCTGATGAGCCATATTCTGAATAAGAAGGCCATATAATCTTCCTAACTTCCATCCAATAGATCAAAATTATGTTATTAAAATATTCAAGAGCCTTTTCTCTCACCCTTCTTTCCCTGGCATTAAGAATAAATCATTCTAATACCAACAGCAGCTAAAAATACCTCTGTATTTTTTTGATATGCTTAGAACACACCAATATGCCTATCAAATTGGGCAAAATGAATGTCTCAGGACAGAATATTACATTTGGGAACTGAGGGGGTCCTGCAGCCTCTGTGGATATTCTGAATATTGATTATTGAACCAACCAGAGTGCTGGAGCAGAGGCAGCCAGGCTTTTGCACAGGGCACCCCTGGGTGGTGCCCCCAAGGATTACCAGAGAAGGATGAAACAGGCTGGGTGTGCTTTTCTCACATGGATAAACAGCAGCCCCAGCACCACCAGATTTGTTTCCAACTTGCTCCACGAGGTCACTCCCCCTGAGCACCATCAGTGCCCCACAGGCCCAGGCTTGGACCTGTTTTTCTCTTCCAGGGATGCCCTCCATGGGCACAGACTCCCCGTGTGCATTAGCCTTCAAACAGCATCTTTCACCTCTGGGAAATAAAACTCCCCCCACTTTTTTTCCTTTTTTCCAAATGAGGATTGAGCCTCAAAAATTAATCCAGTGAGAGAAATTTACTGAACACAGTGAAATGTCTAACACACAAAGCTAAAACACTTAATGGCACTGCCTAAATGCTGAAAAAATCAGGCTTTGAAAACAGCCGTGTGAGAAATCATCCTTTATTTCTCACTACAATACCTCAAGTAGGAGAAAACTGTGTCACGTGCTGCATTTTCTTTTTAATCAGCAGCTGCTCACAGACGTCCCTGCAGGTGTTTAACTACTGAAATCTCACATTTAAAATAGTGACTTATTTGCAGCAACACTGGATACACCTCAGATCTGTGCCCAGGATGAAATACACCAGTCAGAAAAACACATTTTCCTACTTCCCCCAAAACCAGTAGAGTCATTCTGCTGAGGAACACAGGGAATGCTGCAGAGCAGAAATCCTTCAGCCTAACAGAGCAGGCAAAAAAAAAAAAAACCACAAAAAAAAAAAAAAAAAACCAAACAAACAAAAGAAATGAGAATTTTCTCCTGCACTGTGCTGTTACTTCACCTTCCTTAACACAAGTCCATCCTTAACCTAAAAACCAAATCAAACATTCTCAACATCTGTTGCAATGTCCACATCAAGGTGTGGCTGGACAGGACCATGCTGACTTTAAAGGGTTAGGAATGGAGCAGGATTCAGAGCCAGAGTGGAATTTCCCATTCCAGGGGCAGCCAGCAGCTCCACTGCCACTGCCCAACCTGGAACCACTCCCCTGCCAAAACCCTCTGGAAATTCCTGACCAGAGGCTGCTCCCAGCCTGCTCTCTCAGGGACTTGGTGGCTGGAGGGGCTTGGGGGGAGCCCAGAGCCCCACCTGGGCACGGGTGGAAATGAAATCAGGTCAGAGAAAAAAGGTATGTGTGTGGTTTCTCTTTTTTTTTTTTTTTTTTCCTACCCAGCTCTATTCTAATTGGCAATAAATTAAATCAAGGTGACTGTTTTTCCCCCCCCGAGGACAACTGGGAAGTGATGTCCCCCTCTGTATCTGATCCCTGGTGGGCACCAGGCAGGGCCAGCCCAGCCCACTGGTGACCCCTGCCCCATGCCAGGCACTCACTGCCCCTGTGCCCCTGCCCTGCTGGGCTCTGGGAGTGTTTGGAGAGGGAAGGATGAACAGAAATCTGTGCTTCAGCAATAACCACAGCCATGCTGCTGACCTTCAGGCTGAGGGGGCTGTTCCTGTTCTCCCAGGGACAGCTGCTCCTGGAGAAACAGCCCTGCTGGTGCTGTGCTGGGGGAGCCTGCAGGACCAGCAGGGTGTGGTGGGACAGCTGTGTTATGTGATATTTGCTTCACCTGTTCTCCAGTTATGCTTCAAGACACTCACAATTTTGATGTTTGCTTTCAATCAACACCTAATCCCATCAATTTCTTCTCCCTTGTGGCCATTCCATGAGCTTTCCAGAGGCCATGGGGGCAGGAGGAACGGGTCCAGTGCTGTGTATGGCCCCATGAGGTGCAGCTCAGCGAGTCCTTCTCATCCTGCAGTCCTGACTCTTCCATCGTGGGAAAGACTGGAATGAGACTTAACTTTTCTCAAGTATTTTTGAAGTTTTCAGTTTGTGGTCTTTGGATAAATTCCTTTTGGAACAAATGCAATAATGCTAACACAGGATAAATTTGCACCTGTGCTCAGGGAGATTGTTCTTCCTTTGCCCAGAAGATGCAATTTCAGAATTTGAGCCTCTGTTGAACACTGCTAACTCGTCTGGGATTGGAATGTGACTTCATTCATCCCACTGCTTTCAGGGCTGGTGTTACTTGGTGCTCCTCTCTTTTGGGCTCAGATCTGTGCAATGGCAGTCAGCAGCTGGACACAAACCCTGCAGCAGTGCAGCAGATGTTGCACAGCTGGACCTGCTCAGCCCTGAGGGGATGGGGCAGCTGCAGCACCTTGGCAGGAGCTGCTGTTTCCATGGTCAGAAAAAAATGCACCAGGCATGCAAAATGTGGGGGACAGGACGTTACCTATTAAGAAGGGGGGGTCCTACAGATTTTGAGGTTTCCTACAAAGTTTAGTTAGTGCAGTTAAAACAGCACCTGACAGTAAAGGAAAAAGAGGGAAGAGCACAGAGGTGGCAATTTGCCTGATGTTCTGGAAAGCCCTGGGAAAGGAAACCTTTAAGGAATTAGGAAGGATAAGCTACTGCCAAGTTAAAAAAAATAATCTTTCAGTTGAAAGTTTTTGCTGAATTTTGTTGTTAAAACTGAACTGCAATCAGAAGTTCTACTGCTAAGAATATCTTACAATTCCTGTGTTATTCTGATGACTCCAGATCAGAAATAAGGTATTTTAGAGAACAGAACAAGGAGCTCTCTAGAATTTCAATACTCACGTCTCCCAAATCACCTTGTATGAAAATGGTATCAGACATATAATTTTGGCCACGCTTTCAGCATCCCCTGCTGAAGAGGCTGCAGCAGGGCTGCTCTGCCAGGGAATTACAGGTTTGACTTCTGTCAATGCCCCCAGGGGAGGTATCAATTCTGTCTGCCAGGACACATCACCTTTACAACACCTCGCTTTGCTCCCACCAGGAGGATCACATTTTGCATTTATTTCAGGAAGAGAAGTGTCTACAGAGATGCATTCTTGCTTTGGTTTATTTGGTCTGTCCCCAGTTTCCATATTAGATGACTACTTCTCAAAAAGTCACCAGTCCATTTTCATCAAAGCACCTGCCACTCATAGGAGTATTGCTTAGAGCTTTATGCATCCATTTCTGATTAATTTTCCCATTAATCTCTTCCAAAATGTACAAATGCATGCACACAAGGAAGAGTAAATTCCAGCCAAATTAAAGTTGTATTTGAAACAAATAAATTTATAAGTAAAGTCTGAAAAGCTCTAAGAGCACTATTGGTAAGTAACAGATCAAAATTCATTTCAAGATTAATTGCACATGGTACTTTGATCCACGTTTTTCTATATCCACAAGGACACCAGCTCCCTTAATTCACCCATTTTTAATGCCTACATCTCCCTAGATAAACCCTCTGGGTGCAGCAGGGCAGAAGCTGCAGGACCAATCCTTCAGGCTGACCATGAGCTTCAGGGAGATGCTGGTTTTCAGTACTGATGTTAAGAGTGTTAAAGCAGGATGGAAATTCCCAACTTTTTTGCCAAGAACCTGTTAATAACAGTCAACCATCAGAAAGGCTTTCACTGCCATGGAAGGAAAGATCTCAAAACAACACAGGATGCAGCTTCTTATTTTTTTATGCAGTGGTGGGAAAATGCTTTTTGCTTTTTATTTTCACTAAAAAAAAAAAAAAGATGAATACATATTTAAACATTGTACATGCAGACCCCCATATAGCTGTATTTTTTTTTTTTTTCTCTATAATAAAATGAAAAGACAACTATAATTTTGTGGTATCTTCCACTCAGCTCCAGGAGAGCAAGCTAAAATCTGAATGAAATTATATTAATGTATCATGCAAAAAGTTGTTCAGAACTAACTGAAGCACAATATTCAATGGGATTTTGGGGTGTTTGTCAACAGCTGTAGAAACTGCATTAAGGAAAAATGCACTAAAACCAATCTTGGAAAATAAAATACCTTCCTCCCAGCCTACAACCTCAGCAATACTCTGCTCTGGGAGATTGTACTCCAGAGATATCTCTTTTTTTTAGCTATCTTGCCTGCCTTGACTCTCATTTACATGATCTGAAAATCACTCCAACAGTGTGAGGTGAGAAGAAGCAAGAAGTCACAAAGAATAGGTCTGGCACGTAAACAAATGCTTCAAGATGACAGAGCTTGAAGAGAAAGCTGAAGAAAGAGAAAATGTAAAGTAAATTTCTCCTTGGAAATGTAATTAAAAACCCTGAAGTGAAGCTACACTATTTTATGACTGAATTTACAAAAAAAGAAGAACACACTGTGGGAAATAGTAAAGGCAAGAAGATTTTCAGAAAGTTGGGATCTTCCATCTTCCTATTGTCTCAACCATGTAATGATGCTGATGGCAGAAATGAAGCTCAGGGAACATCTCCCAGCAGTCCTGCTCCGTTCATGAAGAGAAAAAGCTCCCCGACACACCCACCAGAAGAACAAATTGACATCAGCTCCTTAAGAAGAGCTGAAGGAAAGGGCCTTTTATCTCCAGACAGGATTCTCAGTGAACCCACTGACACACAGAGTGCTGCAGGTGATCAGCACTGGGGGAACTGGGCTGGACAATGGCCACAGTGACCAGAGTGGGGCTGGTGGCAGCAGGGACCCAGGTGCCTCTGTGCAGCTGTGGCATGTAAGGTAAGGACACAGTGCTGCCAAAGCCTGGGGACACAGGAGCCAGGTTCAGGGAGAGCCTCAGGGTGGTCCCTGCTCTGTCTCAGGCAGGGAGCCAGCCTGGACTCCCTGGCACCAGGCTGTGCCTTCCTGCTCGTGGTCCCATCTGCTCCTGCACACCTGAGGAGAGCTCCATCTGCCCAGCCCTGCAAAGGGCAGCCTGGCACCCTGCCACAGTCCCTGCTTTAAAAACTGGGGTCAGCATGGGGAGCACCCCGAGGAGGAATTCTGCATCCTTCCACATTCTGGGCCAGCAGTCTGCACTCTCAGGGAAGGGAGAGTCTTCTCCACAATGTCATCATGGTATTGATTTTTGAAATGCAAGGAAGACAAGGAACAGCTCATCTGGTTTTTATTACCATGTATAAACAGTAGCAAAATAATCTCCAAATTAGAGAGACAGGTTTGATTAGACACATCAGAGTTCAAACACGCACCCTGGCTAGGCAAACAGAAGGGAGTGTGCCAGCATTCTCAAAATGCCTCACAATATAGGAAGGAAACCTACACAGGAAACCAAAAACTCAATTAGAAGCTAAGGTGCAATACTATCAATGACATCCTCATTTGGCAAAGTATTTTACCTTACACAGTGTGAGGAGGAGTTACACACAGGGAAAGCTGGTGTGTACATGGAGCTCGTGCCAGCCTAGGTCCAGAAATAAATCCCTTTGCAGGGAAGTATTTAAGCTGAACAGGCCTGTATTGCCATGGTGTTACATCACTTACTATTTCTATAATATTTCATTCCAGGGAAATTATTGTGTAAAACAAAAGGGCTGTATGACAAGAACATACTGACATCTGCTGGCTCCTCCAAATGCATTTCTCTCAAGATTAGGATTTTATGTCCTCAGCAAGTTTTTCACTATCTAATGGGCTGCATAACAAATTAACGTTGTCTGTCTCTGAACATACAAATTAAACCAGTTCTTCTGTACTTGCAAATGTTAAAGTGTGTGTGACATTCTATGGTTAAACAGTTCACACAAATATACTTCTCTTCCATCTTTGATTTCTAAAGGATCGCAGGAAATTACTGTTGCCTAATTTGTATAAAAACACCCAGTGATAGGGCACAAAATTTACATTCAAGTAATTATTTCCCTCATTTCTTTCCAACAAAAGACCAGTATTTCCAATTTATTACCCAAAACTGTAACTGGAGCTGTCACTCAGGCCAGGCTCATTATGGCAAGTATTGTTTCCCAGTAATGATCAGCCAATTACAAGACCAGATTGTATTTGTAGCAGCACTGTGGCCAAAGGAGACACGTAAAGATAACACACAAATCACCTAGCACACCTATCCAGAGTGACACCTAAACTCAGCAGAGAAGATCAATTATCTCTTATCATTCACCACAATCAACACAGGCATTTTGATAACCACAATATAATCCCAAAGACTGAACAGCTTCCAAACCTACAGCCTGCAAAAGTCAGGCATTCCAGCTAATGCATGCAGCTCCTAAAGCAGCTCTAACCTGGCATGCTTGTGAATAGGGAATATTCTGTAAATCTTCATGCACTTCCAAATTTATCATTTGAAAAGGGTGTGATAAATTCATTTAATGCTTGCTGTAGGAATCCTAGCTTAGCATTTCCTCCCTCGTGTGTGCTATAACACAAAGTTATGGATGACAATTTAAACACAAAATAGAAGGAAGTCAAAATCATAATTCACACTGTCAGCAACTCAGATGTGTTGCATTTAGTTACTGAGGCATAAATTTGGTATTGGAAACAATGATGCAAATCATCAAATAATAAGAGTTGCCAAGCTGTGCTCAGTGCAGGTCATAAACACCTTCCTCAATATCTCTGTATTTCCACATCAACCATCAGCTGCAAGGTCAATTCCTTTTATCAGCTCATTAGCTAGACTCATTTCAGAGTTGTGAAAAGGTAAATGAAAACCACAAATTCACCTTCTGAATGCATTATTTGAGTACATTCCTACTGTATGCACTGGTGTGTTCTACTGAGTACATCACCCTGCCTATTTCTTCCTCTTCCAGCACCGTGCCAGGCAGGACCACCCATACCCCAGTGTCAAGCAGCAATAGCGCTGTGCTACAACATTCATCTGGAATTCCCTTTCAATTTCCTCACTGGAGACAGTTTATTAAATTATTTAAACTTCTTATATATTAAACATCGGCAGAAAAAATGCTGAGGGGGAAAAAAAAATTAAAGAAAGGGGAATATATTATTACCCTAGAAGTCTCCTACTCTTTAAAAGGTGATTCCAGATTCTTCAAATTCACAGATGACAAGAGACAGCCTTCCAGCAGAGTGAGAGGAAAAATACATCTTTAGGAGATCCCCAAAGGCAGTTTTGACCACAGGATCCTTGTTTGCTCCACTCAGCACATGCTACTGCCAGAGCCAATGCACAAACACCAGGATTGGGGCATTAAAAATAATAATAACAATTTTAAAAAGCCCAGCTTTCCTCTTATCAATTCAGAGGCCTCAAAATGACCCTCAAAGGTGCAGGCTCCACCGTGGGCTGCCCTGATTTGGACTGGCAAAACTGATGAGGGAGGTAAGAGGAGAAGCACAAATGGTACCTGATGCAAGGGCATCAGAAGTGTTCCTCCTCCCCGTTATGATCAATATCATTTCCTACTGATTTACAGGATAGAAGGTCTGTAGAGATTTTGGGGCTCACTTTGGAGACCTTCAAAGAAGAAGAACCAGGAGATCAAACTATGTGGCATTTTAAGTAGCAAAGGAACCAGCAAAGCATGAGGTGTTAATACAACACAGCTCAGGAGTCATTTGCTCTGGCCATGTGGAAACAGTGGCTGAGGATGAGCTGCTTAAAACAATACTGAGCTCTGCTGATAGGACAGCTTTGATTCAAACACAGGGACAGCAACAAAGCAGCCAGTTTACCACCTAAAATTTCCCTCAGCTAATAAAGATGCATCCACTTTCACAACTAATAGAGCATTCCTTTATTGGCAAAGTGTGAATCTCTCAGAGCAGGGCACACATGATAACTACAGTTTGATTTTGGCAACCAAAAGTCTGAAATCTGCAGGAAGGAAGAGCTAATCACCTTTCTCACTTACTCTCCATTTCTACCTCACTTGCATTTATTACTTCCTTGTGAACAGTATGGTCATGTATCATGGATTAGTTCACATGAGAACTATTCCAAGGACTAGAGAAATCTTTATTCAATCTAATTTGTACCTTAATAACTCTTGAGTAAGATAGCTTCACCCTGAGAAAACTTCAAGAAATATTTTTTTGTCATAGAAATTAGTGTCCAATCTTTTTCCTTCTTGCACAGTCAATAGCAAAATATTTAGTGGCTTCATTGGGGAAACAATTTTTACAATTTTAAGATTTCCTACCTGCTAGAAATACTTGCATTAGATATTTGGATTCATATTTTAGTCTACTGCTTTGTAACAGTGCAAATATGGAAAGAGAAGAAAAGTCTACGTTACTTCTACTATCAAGGGAAACTTCCTAATTTTCCTTTACTTTGCCTGCTTGTAAAGCTGTAACACAGCAAAGCATCATAGTGACCAATAGATAAATTAATTAAAAATTGCATGGTTTAAGGCATGTCAATAAAGGAACACTGATATTAAGAGTTATTGTTTTATTCAACAACACAACTCCCCCCAGATCACAACAGTTGTTAAAAATGCCACACCAGCCCCCCAGGCTGTCAGGCCCATGTCAATCAGCCACAAGCTGAGCTGGTGACAGACCCTGACAGGGCCATCACAGCTCTGTGGTCACCACTTGAAAACAAATTTGCAGCTCAAGCCCAGGTAATTGTGCTGATTGGAACAGAGGTGCTGGTAACCATTAACTTTGGAGAGACTTGATTTTTACCTATATGTATTTACTGTGCTCTTGTATTTTCCTAAATTTGATCACTTCAATTGCTTGTTTTAAAATGGTTTTAGATTACTCCTTTTCATTCCAGACCTGGTACTCAGAGATGGGATCGTGACCTCACTGTCCTTTACAGCTGCCCCATAGTCCTGCAAAACCCTTTACACTATAGCACCAAAACTTCTCTGTGACACACTCTGGATTCATTAGAGCAGAAAAGCATCTTATATTTAGAACACAATAACATATTTAGGTTCCCACATAGCCAAGTTTGTACATAATGAGATTTCAAGCGACGCTTGAGTCCTTTTTAAAATCCACTCAGGTTCTGCCACACACACACATTTTAAAGAAGGCAGTTCTCTGGCTGTGCTGGAGCAGCAGTTTGAGTCCATTCAAAAGCAGGAACACAACCATGAGCACTGCAACAACGGGAAGGGGAAAATCTCTGCCTAACCACATTAAAAGGCAAACACATAAGGAGTGTTACCATCAAAAGTTGATTACAAACCCTCCTGCAGAGAAATGGCAGCTGCTGGAAACAGAAAACCGCCCACAGTGCTTGAAGGGGCCAAACTACTTGACTGCATCATTCTGCCCCTTTCAAGCAATATGTCCCAAGCAGAAGTGATAAATAGGTGGCTCATTGGGTATGGCAGTTCCCAGAGTGAGGATGGAAGATCATACCAGCACCAAAACTGACTGATTTGGAGGCGTTTTACAGTGCAAGGAGCAAAAGACAGCTTCGGTATCAAAGATGTGATTTAAGAGTAAGGCTTGTGCAGGAGGATCTGGTTGTGCCCTGTACCCCAGAGAGCTCCGTGCACCAGGGCACAGGTAAATCCCACCCTGCCCCACCTGACAGCTGGGCTTTAGGGCTGATTTCTCCCAGAGTGCCAAAGGATCCTTAATAACCAGCTACAGCCAGAGATTCAGCACCAAAACAAAGTGAAAGCAATGTTGTAAAATAGAAATAACGAAACAAAAATTCACATTAAAAACTCCCAAGTAATATCGGGGACTGGAAAACAAGAATGAATTAATCTGGTTAATTAATCTGGTTTTAAGCTGAGGACATTCACAGGGAAGCAAGTGTGTCAAACATTTAATAAGGCCAATTTGGGTATTTGGCAAGAGCCCAGCACTGGTCATGGCCAGGGCAAACCCGATGGGTCCCCCGTGGAGGCAGCTGCAGGCTAACACAGCATCACGATGGCAACGAGAGCAGGGCACCAGGAAGGGAGGGAGCCATTTGGAGAGTGTCCTAAATTAAGGAGTGGGAAAAGAGTCTAATATCACAGAAAGATCAGGAGGCTATCTAGATCCATTCATCTTCCTGCTGGGTCACTCTGTGTGGCTCAATTCAAACTGCACTCTGGGACTTCCTTAGCATTTTTATTGTTGCAGGCTCAAAATGGGGATCACCATGTGGTAGATGACATTTTAGGCAGCTTATCTTCGATGCTGCAGGAAAGGACATTTAGGTAACTACTTATAGACACAGTGCACTGCCTGCAGTGGAGTGACACTATTTTATTTTTTTTTCTTAATCCCGGAGTTTCACTGTAGAGTTTCCTTGTAACAGGAGAGAGTGTTTCATATTATTTCCTGAGATGCTGATCAGAGAGAACCACCCAGTAGCACAACTTGAAGCTGATGCTTCAGTGTCTTTTCCCACAGAAGTAGAAAGGCTGTAAGCTCTGCTCTGTGGTCAGAAACCACACAGGCTGTGCTGCATCCCAAGGGAAATGTTACAGAATTACACCCATTTGAAGACAAAAAGATTGTTGTGAAAGCAGGGTTTAATACTGTATTCTACAATTTCATACAGGCGTTGTTTACAGGTTCTTTATTGACAGTCAAAATCATTTGCTCAACAAAATATCTCTGTAATATTGCATAATCCTTAATTTAGGGATGAATGCTAACTACAAAAACAGGGAATAAACAGGGCAGACAAAGAGAGCAATATTGGCTCTAACAGAGACTACCAAGCCTTTTTCCTGGATCAGTGCCATTCCACTTTGTCTAATTTCTCTCTCCTCAAACCCTAAATTACTAGTCCTCTACAACATCTGAAAAAACTCAAACACCTAATGTCTATTTAACAAAACGTCTTTAAAAGATAAAAGCAGAAACTCAAGAACTGGCCATCCAGAGGAGCAGTAATGCTGATTCACCAGCCAGACCACTTTTGTGAGAGATGACTGCCATTAATCATTGAACAGACATAGAAAAGATAGGTTTTTTCAAGACAACAAGACAATTACACAATGTTTTATTTTGAAATCCAGGGCTCTGGATTTGTTTGAGGTGCACAACAGACTGTGAGTTTGGTAAGACAACAGCATTACATGTGTAACTGTTTTCTACATGTGTTTCTCATGTGTAAGCTGCAGCAAAGATGAAAAAGCTTTAAAACACCCGAAGGACAGACTACAGGATGAGCCAAGTCCAAGGAAAGCAACTGCACCTTCCCTGGGCTTTCCCACCAGGGCAGCACACATGGATTTAGTGTTTTATCTCATGTGAACATGGGGTTCATTTCACCACAGAAAAACCTTTCTCCTTTCATAGAAGTACAACTGTCCAACACAACCACCCTTCCTTCCACCTGTACACAGGCCTTCTTCCACCTTCTCTACAACTGCTCCAACTACTGGAGTACTTTAATATAAAATAGTGGCTCTTCCTTGTTTAAACACTCTCCTAAATTTCCTACCCACATTTTCACACACTCACACCTTCAAAACAATACACTTTTAGAGTTGGAAGTTTCTACATCAAGTCTGAGTTTCCCCGAATTTCTCAAAAGAAAAAAAAAAAAAAATACTTTCAGGCCAGCTTCTTACTGCTCTGATCATAGAATGTTTGCTCCCAACTAATACAGAGACTGAACTCAGAGACAATAAAATCTTTACAAAACTTATGGAACCAGCAGCCAGGACAGCAAACTGTTATGGGTGTCCTCATCAAGAAAATTGGTCAGCACACATTCATATTTTATTTGATTCTAGAAGAAAATGCAGTGGAACAGTGATGAATAAATGTCCCAAAGTAAAGGAAACGTTTGACTCCCAACTATCACTGTACCAGACTCAAATCAAAGAAGTACAAAACACACAGAAAGCTGAGAGGCACTAACTCCCCACTTGGGCTATTCCCTTAAGAGTTGGACTTGATCCTTGTGCGTCCCTTCCAACCCAGAATATTCTGTGGGTGTGATTCTGTGCAACTACAGCTCTCACTACCATTGCTTTAACACTGAGGAGCCTAAAGACAGCAATTGCTTGGGATGTATTGCAGGCTGTATCATTGAAATTCATGTTTTTAGCACTGTAACCTCTCCTTGCTGTATCTTAAACTTTCCTGGCCAAGGGTTGTGCACCGGAGGGCTGAAGCCAAGTGTGTTGCAAACAGAAATCTGTGCATTGGTAGTGTTTGACACGCTGGTCCCAGGCAGCTGCACCTGGCCCTGCAGCCAGCCCCGTGCTGTTTATCTTCAAGTGATTTAGTTCTGCATGTTTGCCCTTTCACACAGCCAAGCTTTCAGCTCACCTTGCTGTAACTGTGCTCCCTCGCACCTTCCCAGCTGAAGCACAGGCAATTATTTTATTGGATCTCAGTTTGCTCACACTAACTGCGTTGTGTTGCTTCTGCACAGCCTCCCTGGCTGCCTGCAGCCACACACTCCCAGTTGTGGCACAGCACTTCCCACTCCTGGGAGTTATGTGAATGTTAGGGCACTGAGTGGCACAGGCAGGTCCTGAGGCATCTGTCAGTGTAAACTCATATTTACTGCGTTCCTTTCAGCCATCAGCACAGGAACATCTTGCTGTTTGGGAACACGGGATTTTGGAGCTGCCTCTACAGTTGCAAAATGTTCAGGAGTTTTTAACTGGCTTGAACAAAGCAGTCACAGAGCTTCAGTCTAATGTTAACCAACTTCTGAAAGAGACATCCTTACAAAATACCAAACAGCTTCTTTCCCTTTGAAATGAGCCAAACCAATACCTCACAAAATACCTTGGATTTTGGAATATTCCCTAAATATTCTTCCTTCTGGATCTCTGCAAAGCACAAAATCTTGAGCAGAAGAATAGACATTAAACTACACCTACTTTGCAGAAAATAGCATTTCAGCCTATTTTTGGCCCTTGATGCTGCTTGCTGGCCAGATGTGGCCCATCCTGTGAATCCAACACGACCACCCCTTCCTGCTCTACAGAATTACATAAACTCCAGCATCCCAGAAGGGATTTTCCAGCTCCTTTCAGTTTGCATACTATTTTTATTGCATCAACTTGAAGGACACAAAATGATCTAATTTGCAATAAGTTGTCATTTCTAGCACAGTAAATTTTAGCAAAATAATAGTTAGGAAGGGAACATGTAATAAATACTGAAGAGCATCATAAGCAGCTTTTAATAATTAAAGCAGACATTCACAATAGGTGATACAAACACTATCTACTGATAACATCTGCAAGAATGCACAACATAAAGTGTCAGAGATGGCATTATACTCCCCAGAATGAGGACTTGCACTACAAAATAATCATGGGCACTGGAAAACTACTCATAAGAAAGTACAACTAAGCAAAGAATCCAAAACACAGAAAAAGTAAAAAATGGTTTCTCATTAATGACTTGGGAGAAGTCAGAGAGAGGAGCTTTCTGCTCTCAGGAAATGGTACAGTAACAATTTTGCTCAATGGAGTCATCAGCAGTTCAGCTACAGATGTTTGTGATTTCACCCTATCAGGACCAGAAACAGTCAGGAGCCCTAATTAATGTTCTCTTTGCCACTCTTTTAAGCCCTGTCTGTTTTCTTGCTTCCTAACTCTTCAGTTTTGTTCACACTCTACTTTTACAAGGCTGTGTGAGACAAGAGGACCCCCATCTCCCACATTAAATGGGAAGGAGTCAAGATCCAAGAATTAAGTAGAGGGAGTTCTGACATGATAAAAAAACAGATTTTTAGCTACTATATATTCTCCCAGGCTGTACTATGATGTGTTATTCTTAATTACATCAGAATCATCTTTTTTAGACAACAATATGCTTAAGGTAGCCATACCTTCAATAGCTGTAAATAATATTTGTTCTTGTGGCCAGCACTTAGGAGCTCTGCCCTTTATGGTATATAATGCTTCTAGTTAGATTTAAAAATCAGATCATGCCATTTCAAACTACAAGGTGAAAAATTAGCAAAGGTGGTTTTTTTAACTCAGCCATTGTCTATTTCCAAACAGCTCAACCTCCCCCAGTGCAAGCAGATACTGAACAGCTCCTTGGTCCTGAACAAAGCTTACCTGTCTGCACAAAGAGAGAGCAAGGGTACTATTTCCTTTACATTCCTCCTAAAAACTGGGCAGAAACCTGGTAAATCCAGCATATTATATAGGGCTGGCAAAGAAGCAGTAGGTCTCCCACAAAGCAATGTAAAAAATACTGAAAGAGACTGAGTGGCCATAGCACAGGAAGGGTTTGCAGGGAACAAGATAAGATTCTTTAGAAAATAATAGGTGAGAGCATTACCAAGAAGAAAAAAAACTCATAGAAAAGACAGCAAAATCAGGAAGAAAAGTAAGAGGAGAATGGGAATACAAAAAGCACACGAAGTATGCCATCAGAGATGACAGAGGTACGAGCTTATCCTGCCTTGGGCAGGAACACAGAGAGTGACAACAGGAGTGCCCGAGTCCCTCCTGGCCTTGCTGTTCCGTGTTTAACTTCAAGGGGGCTTTGAGCAGGGAGCAAGGAGACACTTCAAACCCACCAGCACTGGCGGCCATGGCCTCAGGACATAACATTCCCCTCCTGTGCTGCAGCAGAGCCAGAAGGGATCATGCATGCAGTGTGCAGGCATCACTGGAACGATTCTCAGGGCTGGGAATTGCACCTTGCATGGATACCATTATGTGTGTATCCTGTGCTGGAAACGGAGCACATTATGCACAGGAACTCACAACCCCACTCTCTTCCTCCACACCTGGCTCCTGACAGTGTTTCTGTCAGTAAAGGGTAGCCTTTCATGAAAGCCAGAGCAGCATCCTCATCACGTCAAGGACACCAAGTACTTCAATTACAAGAACTATAAAAATCATCAACATACTGTGAATTTTATTCATTACGTTTGTCAGCTCTATTACTGATACTCGGCTAAGTACTAATAGAAAAAAGAAATATAGTCTTGACATTAGAAATACAGATTTCATTTCAGCAAATGCTGGATCCTTTGTCTAATGTATTTACCAGAAGAATAAACTGTAAATGAGTCTTGGGAAGCCAAGCCTTCAAAGCCTGCATAAGATAGCAAGTAGATCTTGACTATAATCAGAATTCCTACATAAAAATAGCTTCCTCAAAATCCTGTAATGCAAAACGTTCCAGTAAAAGTAAATAAAAATCAAATACCTGCTCTAAATCACTACCATAATCCTGATAACTGCAGCACGTGATATCAACCACTTTCCTGAAAACTAAATGATCTATTGGCATACATATTGAAAATTCACACAGCCCCACTACTCTTCCCCACAATACAACTCCTCAAGCAGCTATGCCTATTTGACTTCTAAAACTTAATTATTTGATTATGAGGGCTAGCTCTGTTTTAGACTGCAATTCATCCACCGTCATCAATCTCTACCACAGAGTTACAAAACCTTGCTTCTACTTTTACAGCCCGTGCATACAACTGTTTTCACACTTCCGAATGACAAATGAAACACACAGTATCTGTCTTAAGTATCACCGAGTCTAGAGAAGTGAAACAAGGTACTTGACATTCTTGGGACACCACCAGCAGCGTCTGCTGTGTTTTATGCTCCATCTCGCCTTAAATAAGCTGAATTTTATTTAAAGTGAAAAAAACAGTCAACGCTAAACTTACTTCAGAATGTAACATACTATACCACATTTGCAATTCACAGAGTAGATAAACAAAAGCTGCAGATTTGGACAAGATCTTTCACACTTCGCTGATGTGAATCACTCCAGTCAAACTTCAGACCACATTCGTTTCACCATCTGCGCGAACCATGTTGAGTTGGCAGCTCAGTGTCCAACAGCCGCATCACAGATTTTGGAAGCGCACGACGTGTGCCACTCTCACATCGCAAACCCATCTCCCAGGGCAGAGCCCTGCCCCTGCTGAGGAGCGGCATCCGAAAGGAGCTGCCTGCAACTCTAACACGGCTACAGTGTCACTCCACCTGCACCGAACAGGTATTAAGGCAACACCGATAGTTTTTTTTTTTTCCTGACAGAGGCATGCAGGAGAAAACAGTCTGATGAATCGCCAATAAAATCAGCAAACACCAAGGACTTACAGGCAGGTAGTTTCCCAGCAGTTAAATATCTGCACTCTTTTAACGAGCAACTCGGCAGAGCCCCGAATGCCCATGTTCCTCGCCGTTCCCTGCGTTTGGGAGCCACCTCCCGTGCCGCCGCTCTCCCCGCAGCCCCTCGCACGGCGCTTCGCAGGCGACAGCGGAGCCGGCGCGGTGCCCCCGACCCGCGGGCATCCTTCTGCTCCAGCACCGGAGCTGCCCGAGAGCCACCCCCGGCCGCGGGCACTCCGCGGGCGCGCATCCCTCCCCTCCCTCCGCCCGGGCTGCCCCGGGAACTTTGCGGCGGCGGGCCGGAGCGCACCTGCCGGGCTGCCCCGCGCCCCCCCGGCCCCGCTGCCCCCCGCGCGGCCGCGGCCCGAACTCACCATAAAGAGGCGAGCGGAGGCGAAGGGTCGCGGCGCTTCTCCCGCGCAGGGCGGGCGGCCCCGGCAGGCGAGTGGCAGCGGGACGCGGCTCCCGCCGCCGCCGCAGCCCCTTCCCGCGGGCAGCGCCGCCGCCCTCGCTCACCGCCGCATGCCGCGCCCCCCGCCGCCGCCCGGCTCCCCCCGGGCTCGCCGCTGCTCCGGCAGCGGGGCCCCCGCCCGGCCCGCCCGCGACCTCGGCGGACGGCGGCGAGACCCCGGGGGCGGCCCCGCCGCGGCGGTGGGGGGAGAGCAGGGGGCGAGAGGCGGCTCCGCTCCGCTCCGCTCCGCCCGGGCGCGGCCGGCGGGAGCCCCGCACCGGCCGGACACGGAGCTCGCCGGGGCGGAGGCGCTGCCGCTCGCCAGCCGGCGCGGAAAGTGGCTCGGCGGCGGGCGGGCGGAGGTGACCTTCAAGCCCGGCGGGGCGGGCTGGGGCGGGGAGGGGGAGAGCGGCGGGGGAGCCCCAGCGCCGGGGGAGGCGGCGGGGGCGGGATGCGGTGCGGCGGGACGGCGGCGGCGCGGCCCGGGGGGAGCGGGCCCGGGGGAGCGGCGCTCCCGGCTCCGGAGGCGCGGCCCCGCCCGGCGCTGGCGGCCGCGCGGCGGCGCCCGGGAACCCGCGGGGCCCGAGCGGGGCCCGTCCGCACCTGCGCCCGCTCCGGTGAAGGCTCCGCGGGGATGGCTCCGCGGGATGCCCGCGGCCGGGCGCTCCGCCGACCCGGAACCTTCCCGGGGCACCGGCGGCGCGGTCGCAACTTTGCATCCCCGGGGCTCGTCCCGGAGAGCTGCGCTCTCCCCCAGCCCGAGCGGGCAGCGCTGCTGCGGGAGGCGGACGCACACCAAAGCGGCACTGGGGGAACTGATTAAAACGATGCCCTTGGCGATCCCCAGCCATCTCTGCCTCGCTTCCTTCCTCGTGCCCAAAGGAACCCAAATCTTGCAAGAATTCTAGTGTTCACCTAAAGAGAAGAGTATCGCAGCATTCCTAAAGGCATGAATTACTGTTAAATGAGGCTGACAGCAGCTATTGACGAGAAAGTTTGGGGGGAAAAAATAAATATCAAGACCTGTCAGAACACTGCCTTGTCCTTCTCAATACCTTAAGTATTAAGTCTGTAGTGATCAAACGTTTTTGTGCTGCTCGACCTTCAGCTACAATAAATTAATGCCCCTGAGACTTACTCCAACATGTAACTGGTATCAATTACAGACGGGGATTGTGAGGATCAGACAGACGTGCTGCCTCCTCTGGGGTAGGAGTAGGGACTTGTTTTAAGCATCGAGATGGAAATGCAAAGCAGTTAACAACCAGGTGATAACGAGGAGGCAAGCTTTAAATCACAGGCGTGTGGTCCTTAAAAAAACTTTATATGAATAATCTCCCTATAAACTTTTTCATCCGTGCAGAAAATAAATACAGCCAAGTCTTTGTAAGTTGAACTGCAGTTCCCACATCGATGATGTACAGAAGTACCTCAAAAGCACATATCTGTATCCCTCTGCCTCTCCTGACAGATCTGGGGCTTGGCCTATTTCTGCTGCTATTTTAAGGCCCAAGGTGTGATCCTGGATCCCCAAAATACGTAACTTGGCAGAACTGCTCGGGAAGGTTCCTTTACCAAGGCACACCAGTTTATGAAGCAGGATGATTTCAGACAGTAACTTCAGAATTTATCATTCCTCGTTAAACATGAAGCAGTGTTCAATGGCTGGAAAATTTTACTCCACCTCGTTAAAATCTATCAGATTACTGAGAGATACAAAGTTACTCAATGATTCATTTTCAGGATCAAAACTCAAATTATCAAGTTATCCCAACAGATTCTCTCAAAATGTATGTCCCACTCTGTAGTCTGATCCCTATGAAGTTCATATAAAGATCCTTGGATGGATTTTAAATCCATCCTGTGGCTTTCCTTCATTTTTCTTTTCAGCCTTCCAATTCACTCCAAAATCAACATAGAGAGGGCAGTGGGAGGCTTATGTCCAACAAATGTAAATTGGGAGTCAAAATATTACACTGAAGTTCTGTAAATCACTAAAAGATTATTTTACAGTTGGTAACTGATTACTCTGCAGTTCAAGATATTTAAATCCACATTTTCTAATCCTTCTATGAGAAAGTGATACTGGTAGAAGGTTAGCAAGTAGGAATGAGGCAACATTTCATCAGCTCTTCCTTAATTTGTATAGTTAGGCCCTCTAATAAAATAATTTTCAACACTTTGATTAAATATGACTGACTGCATTGATAGATTTGCCATATGGCCCAATACCTTCTGCTTTTTCAGCAGTTTTTAAAGACTGAACTAGTAAAAAAAAAAAAAAAAAAAAAAAACACAACTGAAAAAGAAATGCCCATGAAAAAAATGTCCACCCTTTGATGACATAAGCTGATGTAGTATGAGGCAAACTTTCTTCCTGGTGAAATTGTTGCCATTAGGTTATTTAGGCTAAATGCTGGCTCACACAGAGGTGACCCCTGAGTGACTCAGAGGAGTCAGATTCTCCTCCCATACACTCGATGACCATGAAGCCCCAGGATTATGAAACACAGCAAGAAAGGAAAGGCCATCCATTGCCTTCTTCCCACGTGAAGGAACCCAGAATTCCTTTCTCTTCTCCAAATATGTGACTTTCAGGGCAGCACTAATGCAAAGATTTTTAGGTATCTCAATGTCTTTCCAAACCTGACTTCTTTATCCTCTCACCTGTCTGTACAAAGCTGGCAGTCTCCAGAATGAAGAATTAAAATTATTTAAAATTATTTTAAACTTATTATTATTTCAAATTTATTATTATTTTAAATTATTTTAAACTATTTAAACTATTTAAAACTATTTTAATTTAAAATAATTTAAAATATTTTAAAACAATAAGCCGCCAGAGGTCACACAAATAAGCTAAATCAAAATCCTTCATGAAAGAACAAAAATCTCATGAACTAGACATAATAAAAAGTTTTCTTTAGGCTCTCGAGCATTCCTGTTGAGTAGTGAATACTCACTGGAGTGTTGAGAACTACTCACAGGATTAAAACTAAATCAGGTGCAGGTGTTGGTTACTTTGATCTGTGCTTGATTAGAGAATCAGGTGTGTGCTAAGTGACTGGATGAGAGCTTGTCTTTTGGAGTCTCAACACCTCCATACTCTCCTTTTGTACCAAGCCTGTCAAAAAGGTTCCCTTGGCTTGTTTTTCACATCTGTCTTCCCTTTGTTCCCCTCACATGAAAGAACCCTGAACTGCAAGTCAGATCTTTCTTAAAAGAGCTCCTTCATTCTCCAAACTTTGCTGTCTGTATGAATCAGAGGCTCCCAGCTGGGGTTAAAGTTCTGCTGGAAGAAATAACTTTGGATGAGAAGAAAGGAGCAGAGAGAGAAGCCAGCATCAGTCTCACATGGCAGAGCAGCACCCAGATATTTTTCTGTTTTCTGTTCCAGAGCTCCAGCACTGCAATATTTCCTTTCCTAAACACTGTGAATCCAAATGTACCTGCCTGTGCATCTCTCCCACAGGAACCACCTTCTGAAAGGTATCTTCCTATTTATTCACCTTTGGAATAAACAGAGCATTTAAAGCATTTGATAAAAAATAATCTTGTTGATTCCACCCCAAAGTTATAATTGTGTAAAGCCACAACTCTCAGTCATTTCTGTAGGAAATACTTGCAAAGAAAACACACAAACTTACGTATAATTGTCAAGTCATGCACTTCAAAAGTTCAGAAGGAGACACTTTCCAATTTAATGTAAATTGGATTCCAATTTAATGTAAATTATCCATGGCAAGAGAAAAAAAATAAAGGGCAAGTTGCAAATGGCTCCATTGAAATAAAATGCTTTAAAGAGATTCCTGGTCAGGGATTGAGTCTTAAAATATTTTTGAAAATTTCTTTTCTGAATAAAAGCCTATTTCATATTTTCTTAAATTTGGAAACCTTTTCCCCTTTATAGTGAAATATTTTCTGTATTTATTTCCAAATTTGGGAACTGGTGTGAGGTTGTTCTAACCAAGACATCTCAAGAACACAGATATGTAGTATATGGGAGAAGAATTGGAGGTGAAAGAGGATTTACTGCAGAAAATAATTGTTCTGAACAGCAGACTAAGTCAGTGCTCTAGATGCTGTATCAAAAGAAAAAAAAATCAAGAGAAAAGGGGTAAAAAAATTATTTAAAGTCTTCAAATATAAAGCTTCTGTGGGAAGGTATAAATAGATATCTTCTGTAAGGAAGATAAAAATAGTACATATATATTTAATGCTTTAAAAATTCATATTGTATTTGCAGCAAAGAATATCTCCAACACATCCACTGTGATTTATTCCTTCTGGGGGAGGCTGCTCAGGCCATTACCAGTGGGAAGGGAACACAGAAACCATTTGCAGTAAAATTTGTGAGCTTCAGGACAAGTATTAGTGGTGGTGGCGGATGTGTCGCAAATTTCAGTGCCACAAACACTTGATAGATCGCCTTCAGAAAAAATCTGCATTGCTACAAAGCTTGGTAATGGTGCCTTGACAGCCCTTGGACACTGGCAGGAAGTGTAGCCTTAATGATCTGGGGAAAGATGCTCTGTGGATTCTTGAAATTTGTGACAAAAAGGACCCACAAACATAAGGAGATGAACAAATCACCTTCAACATACAGGGAACATGAAAAAAAATATGTACCAGTCTGTATATGTGCTGTGCTGAGGGTGTGGGGGTTTAGTTTAACTTCAGATTTCTTAAATTCTTTTTAATTCTTGGCAATTAATAGTGTCTTGAGCACAGTTTTATGGAGGGTGTGTGGTATGGAGTGGATAAAGATATTGTGTGTGTATGTGTGGGGTTAGATTAATGAATCTGGTTAGATTGAATTTGTCATTTGCTTGGGCTTTGTGTATCAAATACTGGCATCTAAATAGTTTAATGCTTTCATCTCCATGACAGAAAAAAGCGTTGCTGCCTTTTTTGTTCATATAGTTCTACTCAGGAGAATAACTTTGGGATATTGGGCCCATACTTTTAAGTTATTATTACATTTAGGTTCCAGATTTCAGTCATACATAATCAAATGAACTACATTGTCCCAGAGATTTAACATTACTTAATTAGAAATTCACAGCTATTCAGTAGAATCTTTGAGTAGAAAGATAATACTTCTATTTTTAATGCCCTACAAGCAATAACTTCATGTGCTTGTATCTACATATCTATAAATTCAAGAGTTTCCCACTTATTTGCCTGTGATAAAATGTTAATCTCTATCTTTTCTCCAGGGAGTTGTAATTTTCCTCCCCCCTGACTTTGACTTACAGCATATGTACAATTTCTCTCAAAGAAACATCTTGAAGAAGCAACTGCATGCCCTGCTCCCTGGCATCTCCTGATTTTTATCCATCCACTTTATTTCCAGGTTATTTTGGGAGTGCTTTGGGATTGAAGGCCGCTCAGATGGGGCTGATGGCTCATTGCTTTCTCTGTGGTGAAAAGGTCAGGCTGCTCTAGGTGACCTTTCTGCTGGGAAAGCTGCAGGTCTGTGAGCTGCCTTTCTGCTGTCCCGTGTGAAGGGATTGCTCTATGGATTCAGCATGATCAGATCCTGTGCTTCCCTTGCTGTGGGAATTGGAAAACCAGAAACTTCCACAGACACTGAAGGGTTTGATCTGCAGCCTTGGGAGAAGCTTGGATTGATGTAAAAATAAAATACACAGACAATAAGCAGAAGAATCACAAACTTACGTTTCTATAGTTGTAAGTAAGAATATGCCTTAGGTAAGTGAGAAACTGCATTGATAAGATGGAGAAGGGTTTCTAATGTAGGGGTGTGGTTGTATAGAGTAAGCTGAGGGTTCAGAAGTTATACTAGAAGCTTTTGTGTGTACGTGTGATAGCAGCCCATTGGATAAAAGTGTCTGCAGTGCAGCAAAATTAAGTAAAGGAGAGAGGTTAGAAAAGCAAAATAAACTTTGTGGCAACTTTCCATTGGGTTAGAAAGTTCTATATTGCCTTGTAACAAAGAACTTGTGTCTACTTTGAGCTATGGCCAGCTGCTTGCTCTCATAGATCTCACGGCCTCTGAGACTGATGTTTGTCTGAGCAATAAATCCTTCTTAGCCCAAAATTAATCCCATCTCTTCATTAACAGCAGCAATAATAATACCTTGCTGTTTTCATTTCCATTTCCATTTAGGCAGAGCTCTGGAAGTGTTGAAATGAATTGTTGGAAGCAATGACATCAGGCTTTTCTCCTTTGTGGCTGGGACAGCTGCTACTGAAATACCCAGGGCAGGACTCTGGGTGATTTTAGCCCAGTGCCATCCCCAGCTGCCTCCTGAGGATGCCACCAGCCCCTTCCCCTTTCTCTTCAGCTCTCCCTGTGCAGGACAACAGTCCTGGATGTCCTTGACAAAGAGCTACCAGACCCTTAGCTGTGAGCTCAGAGCCTGAGGAATTCCACGGGGGCCAGCAGGGAGCAGGCAGCTCTTGGGAGCAGCTGTGCTTTTAAAGGAAATAAAAAAACAGGGGCTTTGCAGCTCTTGTCATAAATATGGGAGCCATGAAGGAGCAGAGGGAGTCATCTGCCCAGTGATGGTCCCTGTAGGAGCTGGAGGGTCCAGTTAAGCAATTCCAAAGACATTCAGGGTCTGTTTGGTGCTGAGAAATGTCATTAATCCTTACATTGCTACAGCAGGATTCAGAGCAACTGAACAACTGACAATTTTTATGGTTTCTCCAAGTGCAACTTTTTTTGATTGTGCCACAATTAATAAAATATTTCATGGAGAATCATTTGTACAGGTTTGGAAGTACTTTTTCCATACCTGCAGACTTTGTAGTTTACTCTTTCTAGAGCTGTCTGATCACACTGGCACCTGTGACACCCTCAAAATGTGCTAACATTAGCACCACAACCTCGGACTTTTCACCCTAAATTTGAGGAACTCATTGACTGACATCTGCATTTACATTATACACAATTTAAAATTCCTTTTTGCAGTGTTAATTGAAATACTGGAAGACAGAATTTGAGAAAAACCTTTAGTGAAGACTACTTGATTCTCAATCCCCTGAACTGAGTTTCTAGCAAGTCTTTGTAGTTCATTAGCTACTGGATTTTGGAATTATCATCTGCCCCTCAGCCTAACAGCACTTGGAATTAGTCCAGAACTGAAGACCCCAAATCCTGGAGTGTGGACTAACATAATTGAGAAGTACTTGCCTAACATCACACGTGATTCTATGTTTGCAGCAGAGAAAGGATTTAAAACAGGGTCATCGACAACAAATACCAGGGAAGCTACTGGTTAGCAAAGAAAAAGAAAAATAAATTCCCTGAAAATAATGAAATATTTTCCAAACCTTTTATTTGTGAATCCATATTGCTGTAGATAAAGAATCAAGTTGGCAAGTGGTCCATTAGAAATAAGGGAGAGGAAAAAACCCACAGAGGTGTATTCACTCACTTTTAAGGTTAGAAACTCCCAGAAAATTCAAGAGCTGCAAAAATCAGATCTGCCAAAATCTCTGACTTTTGGAGTTAAACTACAGTTACAGAAACAGGTAATTTCTTTCTAGTATTTTTATCACTAATGTATTCACATCTCTGCTCTCATATGTGGAATATATATTAGATTCATAAAAATGAATTGAAATTTACTATTTCCTGGATTATCTTATTCCAGTTAAACCCTTGATTCATAAGGCAATTGCTGAAGATAAATAGAACTTCATTAATTGTTCATAAACTGCACAAATTCACAAGTTAGAGATGAAAAATGTAAGCCACACAACCCTTCATCTGTAGGCCACAAATTCGAGTCCAGGTTTGAGATCAGCAGTGACCAAGATCCATTTTCATCTTATCACCTGAAGGCTTTCTGGTACCATTTGTGAACTCAGTCTGTTCCCTCAGCTCCATCTCTGCAGAATAAGTGGCCACATAAATAATTCACTGGAACTTGTCAGAAACAAGAAGTTGTGAAATGTAAAGTCCCCTCCATCCATCCATCCAGCTGTGTAAGCAGCACAGGAGCTAATTTTCTAACCTTTCACTAAGCTGTGCATGGAACTAGACACAGAGGAGCTCTTGCACATTTTTAATAAACCAAAGCTCCTCAAATATCAATTCTTTCTAATAATACATTCCCTAGAAATACCACTTGTGAGGTTTGTCTGCTCTTTATTGCAGAAAAACTTCTCACAGGGACCTTTGGCTACACACCTGTAACAAAAAATAGCTTTTCCTTAACTGAATAACGTTGATGTTCTGTTGCCCAGGGGGAGTACATCAGAGTCAGACTTACCTGAAAGAAAGCACAGAGGGGGCAGGGGGGACATGGCACCACTTATTTTGGGGTTTTCGTGGTTTTTTGCAGTGTGAGTTAGATTATAATGGGATTTTTAACGTCATTTGGAACCTTAAACCTTTTTTAATTTGCATGAGAGAGAAAACATGAGGACCTTACCCACCTTTGTCTTGGCAGCACTCTGGCCACGTCTCCTAGGAGAACATGGAATAACAGAATTGTGGAGTGGTTTGGGTTGGAAGGGACTTTAACACCATCACATCCCATGGGCAGGGACACCTTCCATAGGCCAGGCTGCTCAGAGCCCCATCCAACCTGGCCTTGGAACACTGAAAAACGTAAGAGAGCCACTTGATCTGCAGCACTTTGGGTCTGATGACTTCCAGCCCATGATGTGGTGAACGCCGGCTCCTCTGCAGTGGTGGCTGAGACAAAGGGATGCTGAAGGCCACAAATGTTTCACTGAGTTTGTACTAAAATGGATAGTCACTGGGTTTATTTCTGCAACTACAGCTACAAAACTAGAGTTTTAAATAAAGCAGGTTTTTACAAGGTTTAATGGTAATTTAAATATTTTGCCCTTACATAATGTGTTAGAAGAACTTTTCTAAGAAAGTGACTGAAAGTAGGCATTTATTATTTTCTTGTTCTACCCTCACACTGAGACCTTAATCAAGCAGATGTAGGATTTGTACTTATGGACCAGCTTGCACCTGCACAGGAAACCATGTCCTGTGCCCTCCATTTATCCCCATTCACTGCACTAGGTCATGGGTTTAGAAATTATAAATTACAACAGATTTCTCTTCTACTGCTGTGAAAATTTAGCCTCCAGGTAGCCACTGGTAACCCCCAGGCTGTCCAGATGCAGACAAGTGTGGAAGTAATCTGAGAATCATCCCTGTGCCAAAGGTTTTAATTAAAAAAAACAAACAAACAAACAAACAACAAGGAGCACTCCTTAAGACACTTGTGCCTACAAAAAGAGTCAGCAAACCAACTACAATGGCAGGAAAAGTTATACAGCCCTGGCTATTCCAGCTGTAGCTGCCTTACTAAAGGCACTGCTTTTTGGGGAAGAATTGTGTTGAAATGATGAGCCAAAAGTGACAATAGTCATCCTGCATCAACATCACAAGAGACATGCAAAAGGGCTTCTAACACGTATCCACAGCCAGCCAATGACTACAGGAAATATCACATCAATACACAGATCAAGCTGATGCTTAAGATGGCTTTCCAAACCACCTTTGTCAATTGCCCTTCTGCACATAAGGGCCTCATGTTAATTGCTTTAAATATTGTAAGGGATTAAGCAATTACGGGGTTTTATAGAATAGAGTCAATAAAAAAAATACTCTCTTTTCAAGTCTACTACATGAACTTAATTATGAGATAAAGTGTTAATGATCCTGTAGTACTTTTACACTGTGAACAAGGCAGATGTACAGGCTGGCCAGGCGTGTGATAACAGGAATTTCAGTGGGACTTCAACTGGGCACCTGCTGCTGCAGAAAACCCCTCGGGTTACAAGTCATTCCCTGAGGAAATGAGTTTTTCAAGCTGGCATAGCAGTAAGAGCCAAAGGGCTTGATCCTTTTCAGAATGAGAGGTAGGACCCTAAACCACTTCAGAATTCTACAGGCTTTGTACAAAACTCACTTGATTAATCTCTAGCAGACTCTGGAAGGCTGTGACTAACTGTGAGGGGCCACTACTAATTTTGGTTATTAACCTCATTTGATAGAAAGATAATCTGTTTGTCCATTAATGTTAATCCCTTTAAAATATTTCTAGTGCTTCTCCCATTAATCCATGCCCTTTATTTGATTGCAGGGGGACTAATTGCAGAGTAAGATAATGGTTTGGATGAGTATGTCTGGCAAAAAAAAAAAAAAAAAAAAAAAAAAAAAAAAAAAAAAAAACTTATCTTTAAAAAGAAGATTTTCTTGAGAGAGGAGCATTTCAAAACTTTTATGTTTCCTAGGCCTGGAAAGGGGTGGGCTATGTAGGGATTCCTAGGTAAAAGTCTCCAGAAGCATATAAAACTAGAGTTTGTGGTGTATTCTTACACCAAACACATTTAAAATCCTTCAGCACTATTCAAATAAAACCAAAACTTGATGGGTCGAGAACATTTCCCTTGTGGCTGCTGAGAAATGAGAGTCAGTAACATGAATTCTGCTCCCTTCTTTGTTCAGTACTGAATAGAATGGAAATGGGAAACCTGCATTTCCTGGGATTTGGTGAATCTGGGGACATGGTGGGGTAAATATTTAGCTCAGCTAATAAAACAGATGTAACAGTCTGGACCTGGTGCCAACAGTAACAAAGACCTTGTGCAAGGGCCATTGGTTTCAGCAGCATTTTGGGAGTTGGTGTCAGCTTCATTTTAAACCCAGCAACAGAACCATTGATTTCATTAGGCAGGAAACCATGAAAAACACACAGAAATTGATTTGGGATGTGGAACGTACAAATTTGGGAAATTGACTTTGGGATGTGGAAAATACAAATTTGGGAAATTGACTTTGGGAGGTAGAAAATACAAATTTTGATGAGATTCCCCCCTGAATTTCTCATTCACACTCTCTTTACCACTGCCATATGAGTAGCTATATTTAGATTCCCATGTTAACACAAAAACCTGGAAGACTTCCTGTACCTATGAACTGCTTCCTCAACATGCAGGAGATCATGTCAGAAACCTTCATGAGGGTATTCTCAGGCCTTGGCAGAGCTGGGAAGGTCAGGATCGAGGCCAGTGCTCCATGCCTGATGTAGTTTTTTCCCAAAGGGACTGCACAGAGCACACAGAATACAAGGCAGAGGATTCTTGTTTTATATAAGCTGTTTCTAAGCCTTAATTTGGCATAAATGCCTGAGTAAAGTGAATGGGGAAGAGCAAGCACGCCCCAAAATCTTTCCTAATGACCTCTCCTGACAGATGCCACCCCAGCTCCCAGAACCACATAAAATAAATCCAGCGCAGCAGTGAATCCTGGTAGGAAAGAGTTTGTGGGCTGGTAACATTTTCAATGTAAATTGTGCAAATTTAGCTTAGGTGAAGTCATTCTTTATTGAGAATTGCATGATGTGCAGCATCCCCCAGGTTCATCACCAGAGTTGCACATTTGCTGTCACTCACTGAATGAACAGCCCCCCTTTGCATTCCTGCATTTATCTGTGGCCCACAGCTCTCACTGACCCTGGCCCTTTTCCCTCTTTCTGAGCTGACCATGGCTCCCAAAGTGTTTTGGAGAATATTGTGTCTCGATCCTGTACTCAGGATACTGAATCTGTGTTTCAAAGAGACATTTGCCCACGCACCAACAAAGTAAAATGAATTCCACAACAAGCAGCCTCTGCACATTAGATTTACGAATCTATGCAGATTCTCCAGAGAGGCATAATTCTTCCACAACACTGAAAAAATCCTCCCCCCTTACCCTTTTCTTGAGCTTTTAATTATAAAAGATTTAAATATAAAATTATTTCATTCAACCTCTTTCTTTTATCTACACCTATCCCCATTTCTCAATTTCATAACAGCAGCTTTATTCCCTTGTATTTTACTCTATTTTACATCTTTCTTTTCACCAAGCCACCTCTTATGAATTGTGTGCCAGGAGTGAAAGCTCCGCCCTTTTCTGCATCCCTGAAAGTCCAGGAAGTTTTGAAGAGGCTTTGTGATTTATGTCTTTTCATGGAGCATTCCATGATTCCTCCTGCAAAGTGTCAGGAGATAATGAGGTGATGAAGAGTTTGTGCAAGGGGATGTGAAAGGCCATGTGTCAGACATCATACTCCAGTTGTCCACCCACAAGTCCCCTTTGGGTTCCCTTTTTCCAAACCAGTCCAAGGTCTCCAGCTAAAGGATCACAGCTGGAGAAGACTGGAGAAGACTGGACTTTACCTGAGAAACTTTGGTGTGAATAATGTGTTTACATTATTTTTGTTATCTTTAGTAGATATTGTTCATTTCTACCATGGAAAATATTGAAATCTCATGAACCTCACAATTTCCATCATATTGTTTTCATGAACTTTTCCAAACAAAGCTCACAAGTCCCATGAACCATCTAAAGTGAATTATTGTGCCTAATGAGGCCCTCCCAGGCCTTTGGGGAAGAAGAGGAACTCAAGGAACCCGCAGAACTTTTCCATAATACCCACCATGGCCTCACCCAGGTACGTTCAAGGCACCAGCAGCTTGGGCAGCAGGCTCAGCTCTGAGCTGTGGTGGGGCTGAATGGAGCCAGTTCTGGGCTCATTCCACAGCCTTTCCACAGCAGCAGACTGAAAACCACCTTCAGTGGGTCAAATGGACAAACAATAAAGCCCCTTCAGAGATTCAGCAATGCACAAGAGGGATTTGCTGTCCTAAATCAAAAGGAGACTTATATGTAAAATTCAATTTCTGTATTTACTTCTTTGACAGTTTTTTTAGAAAGCAATTGACTACTCATTTGGAAACTGGCAACTGCAAACTTAGGAAACACTGAAGTATTAAAAACTACTATTAAACAGTTTTAAATGATCATTACCTGGAAATAGATGAAAAATGCCCAATTATAACTGAAACTCATTCCTAATATATTGTTATTTGCCATCATCTTTGCTTCATGAAATCTGATTCCAATCTGAGAAGATTCTGCCTCGTTGTACTGCCAGGGCAGACCAAATTTCTTGCAGCCATGACTGTGCCCTCACAGGCAGTTTTTAATTTCATCACACTGTCAGAGAATTCCTATCATATTTATACAGCTGCAGAAAAATCAACCCAGAACAGTTCTGAAAAACCTTCAAGCCGTAAACTTTCTAAAATAATGAAAAAATGATCACATTATCACATTATTAAAATACATATACTTACATCTGCTCACTAATAGTTTACAATTTTGCTAAGGTTTGCATTCATGAGCAAAACTGCTATGAATTCCAAAGGAATTTACAATTATTTTACCACAGCCTGTTAATAATAGAAAGACTATTCTTTGAAAGTAATAGAGCAGAAAAATAAGGCTAGATCTTGTCTCAGGTCATATAAACCATCATTTAAAGACTATCAGTGTGTTGTGGTTGTTAGAGGCAGTGACACAAAACTAATTTATGGTGACCAGGCAGAAGGCATCCAGCTGGAGAAATCCTCCCCAATAATCAATGACAAAAGAGTCACCTCAGCCGAGTGTGCCCTGCAAGCCAAGGCAGGAGCAGCACTCGCTGCTTCCCCCACTGATTCCCTGCCAAAGGGAAAGGTTGGAGCAACTAATTAAGCCTGAAATGATGTAGCATCATCGGATATTTGCCCCTGCTGCAAGTGCTTCTGATCCAAAGGTAATGGATACATCTGAGGAAAGCTCTTTGAGGAGCTGTTTACCAAAAATGAAAGCAGAGCCCACAGCGGCTCAGAGATCCCCCTTTGGTGCTCAGCTCTTGGGATGATCTGCTGCTGCTCAGCTCAGGAAAAGCAGGCTGGCACCAGAAAAAGCAGGAAAACCTGTCCTGCAATGTCGCTATTGGACACGAAATGAGTACATAGAAGCTTGGTGAGTTCAAGAGAGAAAAAGACCTAATTTTATTTCTGACCTTGGAATATATAGAATTCTAAAAGTGACAGTGGATTGGAGGATGAAACCTCCTCTCCAACCACACCGGTCAAACCAACAGTCCATCAATTCTCTCCTCCCACAAAGAAGAATGCAAAACAATCATTATTTACATGAACAGTGTGTGAGAACTCCAGTAGAAATATGTAAACATTATCAGAAGGCTAAATAAGTTTTATGAGAAGTTTAAAACTTTCAAAAGAACTATAAAAGAAAACTTAACACTTTTAAAAATCAGGGCAACACTGCAACACTGGTACCGAAATTTCACCTCTATTTCAGTGTCTCAGGACTGCTAGAATGTGCTGCACACAGAGAGTCTTTGCAACACGGTTCCAGCCTGTCTTTACATTGCTCCTGGCCTCCACCTTCATGCCATGATCCCACAAGGAGGTTTCTAAAATACAACTCAAATGAACAATACAATAGGAAAACTCACAGGAAAATGAGCTGAGAGAGAACCATGGAGTGGTTTGGGTGGAAAAGGACCTTAAAGCTCATCTCATTCCACCCCCTGCCGTGGGCAGGGACACCTTCCACTGCCCCAGGTGTCCAGCCTGGCCTTGGGCACTGCCAGGGATCCAGGGGCAGCCACAGCTCCTCTGGGCACCCTGTGCCAGGGCTGCCCACCCTCCCAGGAAGGCAAAGCCCAGTGGTCGAGGCCACCCAAATTCCATTTCTGTAGAGGCAATTGCCCTTTGTTACACACAAACTCTCCAAGGGGTGGGAAGCCCTTAGGGGAAGGAGAAAAATAAAATTATGTTTTCTCTGAAAGCCTGCACTGTCTTTGAGAGTTCCAAGAAATGAGAGATATCAAAATTCCTGTTCCCTGTAGGTGCTTGGGTTTGTGAAGGTAGCCAGCCCAGGCAGACTGGGTTGTTCAGAGAGCAAGAGGTGAGATGAGGAACCATCTCCTTGAGCTTCATCCTAACAAATGGAAATGCTCAAACAAAGACTTGCTTTTGTGGGGTTTGTTTGTTTGGGGGTTCTTTGTCGTGTTTGTTTCTTTGGTTTTGGGGTGTTTTGGGTTTTTGTTTTGTTTTGTTTTTTTTTAAGAAACAACTTCTGTGGCTGTCACAAAATCTCATGGTTTCCATCCACAGGGCTTAGAGTGCAGCAAGGGCACAAGTCTGCCCCAGGAGCCACAGACACTGGCAGCAGCTGCAGTTTGCCCAGCAGCAGCCACAGCTGCGGGGGCACCACGCAGGTCACTGCTTTCTCCAGTCCTTGCCACCTCACCCTTCAACACTGATTCCTGGGTCACACATGAGAAATTCACCACTAATTCTGGTTTAATACTGAACCAGTAACAAGTTTTGGTTGGCACTGTTACACAAAGGAATTAAATATTTTCACCGGGAGAAAAAAAATATATTAAAAACACAAATTGAACAAAGGCTGCAGGGGAAGCATGAGGCACTAACCCCTACAGTAATCCTATGGCTTCTGTCCTGTTCCCACTGATAAATTTATTACAAATGTGTAGGCATGAACTGCAGCAGAAAATTTCATGCTTATATTGATGAGATTAATGGACTATTATCTCATTTCCAAGATGACTTAGAATTGATTTTATGGCTCCTTTCCTCTCACGGGTTTCAAGCACTGATTAAAGAAAGGCCTTGGCTATAAAACCAGTGCCTGAACTTTGCCAGGTTTGAACTGTGTTTTCATACAGGCTTTCTTGTTGGAAGCACAGTCACATCTAAAGAAAACATTTGTAAGAGCAAAAACCACATTTCTGTAGTATTCTGCCTTTTTTTTTTCCTTTGGCACCAATATGCTAATAAAAACCACATTTCTGCAGCATTCTGCCTTTTCTTTTCTTTTTCTTTGGCAGCAATATGCTCTGGGGAGTGCAGCAGCAAGGAGCCTGGTGCTGAGGCTGTATGCCAGCAGTGCACGATGCCAGTGGTGCTTTCACTGGGGGTTTCAGGGTAAGGGGCTTTCATGGTGTTTTCCTCAAAGCCAGCACCAGCACCAACCCCACAAGAGAGAAAACACTCTATACTGACTAGAAATAACACTCTGCACACTCTGTACTGACTAGAAATAACACTCATATGGCAGCAGCAAAGCAGAGAGCCTGGACTTGAGATCTGTAGGTATAATTGTGCTGCTTGGTAAATAAATAAATAGAAAAAATGCCAGCTGTGTTACTCTATGTGCCTGCACAGCCATGAACCACAGCCTGTGCTCACCGTGCACACACAGCTTGGAGATTCCTGCTGCCTTTGGGAGCTCTCTTTGTCTGTGGCTAGAGTTTTAAAATGGTGCACAGCTCCACTGATTACAACTGGAACAAATGTTTTGCTGACTATTTTAATCCAGAAATACTAGTATATCATTGCTAGCTGATAGAGAAGCAGAGTGAAATGTAAATGTACAATACAACTACATTCCCAATGTGACAGTAAAGAAAATCACTTAATATCCATCTGGTCCTATTACATATTTGGCCAAATATAGCCCTTTCTATAGTACATTTTTTTTAATTTACTTTCTGTTACACAGACATACTAGAAATGCTTATAAACATGTTCCCTTTTCTATTTCTCTGCATACAATCACAACTAGTTTTAAAAGTAATTCTGAAAAGAAACCTAAACGAGCAGTTAAAATAATCTCTTTTAATTATCCCCCAATATATTTATATACTAATACAGCCCTTTGTTTCTAAGGCTGTACACTAATGTGGTCCTATTTATAGAAATAACATTTTTACAACCAGTTTGAAGTTGGTTCCAGGAATAATACCAAATTTAGGAATAAAACTTGAAAGAGAAAGGTGGGGCAAATACTTTGCATTTTGTGCAAGACTTCTGAAGCCTCAAGGGTTTGAACCCCCCTGCCTGTTCAATAAAAGAAGATTTCTCAGCCATTGGCACCCCCTCTCTGCCCAGCTGTCCCACTCGGAGGGGGTTTGCTCTGGATGCCCAGAGGAAGGTGTTGCATGGCTCAGGGTGTCCCAGCAATTGCAGCTTGCCAGGTGCAAATTCCCCTCCCTCAGCTGAGCTCCAGGCCTGGGGATAAATCATTCCATAAACACATCTAATCGAATTCTGCTCAATGTCTCAGGCAAATTGAAGGCAGACAAGTCTATTCAGAGCAGGCATCTGAAATGAATCTCACATATAAAATCAGTCTAACAACCTAAAAAAATAATGCATTTGGTGACTCATCTGGATGTCAGAACATCAAGAACTCAGGGAAAGGAGAGACCGGAATAACAAAGTCCCGAGAAGTGCAGGACATGTGAATGCAGACAGGTGAGGGAATGTCCCCAAACCTCTGCTCACAGAGGCAGGAGCAAACAAACAAAGATTCCAGAGTGCAGGAGGACACCAGGGAAGACGGAAGAAATAAAAACTACACATCAAAGTCTTACAGAAAAAGTTTTCATCCTTTCCTGTACAATCCAGGATAAAAAGACTTAGAGAGAAGTGAAAGCAAAAGTACAGGAGAAAAGTAGTCACTGTATTTCTGAGAGAGATACTCACCTAATACAGTGCAGAGCCTGATAGATGGTATTACAGTCTAGACTCTCCTCAGAGAATGGTCCTGAGATACAGCCTTGCTCTATCACACCTCCCATCTCTGCCACATAGCAATCACCCATACCATCCTGTCATTAAATGACAAAAATTAACTTTAAATTGAGACTACCTGACAGGAAAAGAAAAAAAATGTTTCTAGAGTAAAAAACCTTCATTTGGCCAGACCAATCTGATAATGGGAAAAATGCCTCCCTCCTAAAGGCAAACGGTGATCAATGGGAGACACAGGTTCTATAACATCCAGCCTTATTCTAATTCCAGAGATGTAGAACAGTGCTTAGGGTTGAAAAATACAGTAGGACTTGCTAAATTTCTGAGTCTTAACATTCAGCCCTGAACTCTCCTGTACTCAGAAAAGCTCTGTCCTTTAAAAAGGTGAATATTAAATCAGATATCATTTTTTCAGCCTTTATTTTGACAGAATTCCGAGCCTATTACTAGCAAAGAAAATAAATGGATGTAAAATAGCCTGCAAAGTTTTAGCTGAAAACTGTCTAGTGAAACAAAGCTGAGCTCTGATTATACCTTTGGATTACGTTATTTTTGTCTGATTTAAAAGAAGCAAAAATAAAAATTACAGTGCAAGGTCAGCAGTGAATGAACAATGAAACCACACCTCTAGATCCATGTCGAGGCACAGGAGAAGCTGCCAGATGTGATGGGCTGACCTTGCCTGGCTGCCTGAGGCCCACCCAGCCACTGTGTTCCTCCCTCTCCTCATCAGGACAGGGGACAAAAGAAGATGGAAAAGCTCAGAAGTCAAGATTAAGACACTTCAGTTACTGTCGCAGGCAAAACAGACTCGACTTGGGGGAAGTTAATTTCATTTATTGCCAATTTGAATGGTAGGAAACAAAGTTAAACCACCTTCCTCCCAGCCCACATTAAGTTTTTCCCCAGGTTCCACTTCAGGCTCCTCTCCTTCCTCTTCCCAGAGCTGCTGCAGGGATGGGCAGAGCACCGATGCTCATTTCAGTCTTGTTCATCCCTGCTCCAGCTCAGCATCCCCCGGGGCTGCCAGGGGAGCCCTGCCCGGAGCCTGCAGCCCATCCTGCCCCTCCTGCTCTCTGTGCCCAGGGGCTCCAGGGCTGCTCTGCCCCTGCTCGGGCAGCTCCTGCCCTTTGCTGCTCCCTTCTCCGCCGCTGGCCGATGCTCAGCCTGCCCCGCGCTCACGGGCTGGGCTGAGAGCGGCAGAGCCCAGCGGAGCGGGGTGTGCCTGCCGGGCGGTGTGCCCGCTGTGCCAGCCCAGCTCTGTCCCCTCCCTGCCGGGCGGTGTGCCCGCTGTGCCAGCCCAGCTCTGTCCCCTCCCTGCCGGGCGGTGTGCCCGCTGTGCCAGCCCAGCTCTGTCCCCTCCCTGCCGGGCGGTGTGCCCGCTGTGCCAGCCCAGCTCTGTCCCATCCCTGCCGGGCGGTGTGCCCCCTGTGCCAGCCCAGCTCTGTCCCATCCCATCGGGTGTGCCCCCTGTGCCAGCCCAGCTCTGTCCCATCCCATCCCATCGGGTGTGCCCCCTGTGCCAGCCCAGCTCTGTCCCATCCCATCGGGTGTGCCCCCTGTGCCAGCCCAGCTCTGTCCCATCTCATCGGGTGTGCCCGCTGTGCCAGCCCAGCTCTGTCCCATCCCATCCTATCGGGTGTGCCCCCTGTGCCAGCCCAGCTCTGTCCCATCCCATCGGGTGTGCCCCCTGTGCCAGCCCAGCTCTGTCCCATCCCATCCCATCGGGTGTGCCCGCTGTGCCAGCCCAGCTCTGTCCCATCCCATCCCATCGGGTGTGCCCCCTGTGCCAGCCCAGCTCTGTCCCATCCCATCCCATCGGGTGTGCCCCCTGTGCCAGCCCAGCTCTGTCCCATCCCATCGGGTGTGCCCCCTGTGCCAGCCCAGCTCTGTCCCATCCCATCGGGTGTGGAGCTGGCCAGCTTTTGGCTGCTGGCCAAACCCAACCACCACACCACATTTCTGCTCATAAAACTTCTGAAGAGCCACATGCCCAAGATTCCTCCCCCAGTGCCCCAAACATCAGCTCCTGTCACCTGCATCTTTTATTTTTAATACCCTCACTATCAATTCTCTCAATTCTTCTTTTTTTCTTGGTATCATGGACACAGATTTTCTGTGAAACCATCTCTTTTGGCAATTCTTTCTCTCCCTTCTGCTCTCAGCCACATTGCAGCACAGCTTTCTCACATTTAGGGAATTCAGGTGGGCCTGGCAGAGCTTGAGCCTTGTCTGACCCTGTACAATAACACTTTTCTCCAGAGGGTCCTTACATTTATTTTATTAGTCCCTTGTACTTGTTCAAGTAAACACAAAGGAACCACAGGGCAGTGGTGAATTAGGATCTAAATTTTAATTCCTGTTCTAGATTCGTGATTGGTTTTATTTCACTAGAGGCAAGCTCTCAAGACATAAACAGAATTAAAAATGCATGGACTGAACTTAAAATGTAATATAACAAATGAAATGCAATACTGTTACTTAATAGCCTTGGCTATTGAAAGTTCAAAGACATACTGCATTTCAATTATAAAATGAAACATCGTTGTGTTCAAAGGAAAAACATCTGCTGAGACACAAAATCCCTTTTGGAGATTTTCTTGTACTATTTCCCTATTTTTAACCCACAAACTCCAGGGGAGGTGCTGTCAGACATCAAACCCATTCAGTTCACCAAACCAGGTTATCAAGGTGACCTAATTTAATTTTTAGCTGATGAGGACATTTCCATGAAAGACTCTGCAGTCTCCAATGCCTTACTGGGGGTTAGTCTATTAAGTAAAGAAAATTAGCAGGGCATATTTCCTTATATGCTTAAAATATCTTAATTACAAAGAAATTAAGAAACACTCTTTAGCTGCCAGCTGGGGTCAGCTCACCACATCACGAATATTTAGGGAACACATACATCTTCAATGACTTGCTAGGGAATGGCTTGATCCAAGACTCTCCTGGTGCAAAAAATAATCCACTTAATAAAAAAAATCTTCATTCCTCTGCCACTTTATAGGTGAAGGAAGAAAATGAAAATGGAGGAAAGGGAAACTCTTTGCTTCTTGGATAGCTCTTACAATGTATAACACAAATATACTTTCTGTGACTGCTCTTTAAGCTCTGATACGTGGTGTCACATGCATCACATGTGCAGGAAATGTGGTTTGGGGTGATAAATCCATGTTTTGTTCTGTATCTATGCTACATCTCTGTATTGTTAACACACATCAAAGCAGTTGCTCGCCACAATCAGAGGTTGAATGGCTGCCAATGAACAATTAAAAGCATTTTAGTTGACCAAGCTTGCAATTTAAATTGATTCAAAGCCATTCCCACTGCATGCTCTGAAGGAATTAAAGTCTGCTGCAGATGCTCTCTTGGATAGAAACAGGACAAGCATTTGTGTTCTTGTCTGAGCCATAAGAAGTTGTTCTACTCTATTTATGCTGTAAAAATCCATCTCACCAAGATTATTAGAGGTTGGTGGAATGTCACACTCTGGAAAGTCACTCTAGTGACAGCAAACTGCATCAATGCTCATGGATTCAGCACTGAGTCATAGCAGTGGGGGAAATCTTATTTCCAGTTTATTTCCATCCCATCCATGGATGGGATTGGAAAAATCCCTTTGCCAGGAAAGCAGAAGCTGTTTTCAAGAGGTGATTTTAATACCTAAGCTTAGGAAAAAAAGGTGAAAGCTGGAAGCCAGTTGGTGGTGGTGTCTGGGGCCACCAAGAGGGATCAGAACCTGTGCTGGTGCTGAACTGACAGGACCTGACTCAGTTCCTGTCTTGGAGGCTGGTGGTTCGTGATGGCCATAAAGATGATGAGGGGATTCACGGGGAGAATTCCTTCAGGGAAACATGCCAGATACTATTTTATAGCTTGCAAGCCAATGGGGAAAGTCCATAAATTCAAATTGCATGGTGGGGAAATCTTGGGCTATGGATCAAGTCTACATCCAGAGTTTTCCCTACAGCTCATTACCAACTTCCTAAATCCTGATTTTAATTCTTAGCTTTTAGGAGAAAAATAACCTTTAGTAATTAAATTTTTCTACTTCACTTTTTTTCCCCCCCTGTACATAAGATCACAATCCTTCCTTCTCCATTTTAGTTTGGCAGGTCCTGTCATTCCTATCTATGTAAAAAAAAAAAAAATCTGGTATTAAACAGGATCCCACCAAATGTGTTGAGAGTCTAAACTCCACCACCCAAGACCCAGCTCCAGCCCCCTGTGCTGCTGTTGGGGTTAGGTTTGCACTCAGACCCATTAGAACACTGACAGTGTCCAGGTTATTGCAACAGCGCTTGAGAAACAGAATCTTCTGCACCTTTGAAATAAGAAAATCACACCTGTGTGCTGCATAAAAAACCTTTTAACTATGCTTAAATCACATTTATAAGTGCTTAAATAATTGTTAAATAAATTAAGCAAAATTACAGCAGCACATAAGAGAATTCTATAGAAATGCAATGTTCAAAACAAAAATATTGCTACTGGTGGTGATCCATGATGGCTGGATGCACCAGGGCCAGCTTTTATAGACAAATCACCTTTCTTATTGTCAGTTTATTCTCTAAATATTCTTTTTTGAACCACACATTTCTCTGAACTAGCAAACATGTTGCAATAAAAGCAAATGACACCTGTGTACTTTACAGCTGCCCAGCCTGGAGAAATACACTGAGCAAACAACAAACACAATCTGTTCTCCTGCACCTTTAAGAAATATAATTAAACCTGGATAAAGGCAGTGCAAAGCAGGTAAGGCTTTAGCAATTTTTTTGCTCTAAATGTGGTGATTTTTTGATAAGAGTGATTGATTGTGTCTGGGTAAGTTTGCTTATATTTGCTGTGGACACTGCCTTGACTGGGGCTCACTCAATCACCTGGAACAGGAAATCAGGGCTAATGCACTAAAACAATATCTGTTGTGCACTCAGTTCATCCATCACAATCCTCCTGTGCAGTGTCAGGAGCAGCCCTGCGAGGGGTGTGGGTTCAGAAAGGACCTTCCAGCTTGTTTTTATTCTAAAAGAGATTTCTTGTTCAATTTTCAATGCGCAGGAACCACGTTCTCCACCCCGAGCTGAGCTATGTTAGGAATTTGAAACAAATCAAATGCAGTGTACCTTTTAAAAATTTCCAAACCAAAGCCATGTATTAAAATCTATGAAGTTCAACGTTGCAAAATTTAACAGCAGAATTGACTTCAAACAAGGCCACATTTTCTCTTAGCTTGGGTGGATTTCAATTCCCATCATTCACCTCAGTGCTTTTTAAAATAATTTAAATAACTTCCCTTTTTTTTTTTTTTTTTTTTTTTTTTTTTTTGTAAAAGTGACTGTTACAATTTAATATGTTTTACATGTGAAATAGTCTCATTTCTTTTAATTCCTTATAGGTCACAAATAAGCTCACACCTATAGGAAAGTACATACATTTTCTAAAACAAGTCAAAAAATAGAAATGATTTGAACATATCTGAGTCCACATACCTGACTCAGAAGTATAAAACTTTTGGTGCTTGGAAATTAAGCCTTAAGACTAGAAAAAATTATGAGATTTCTCAATACCTAAAAGAGCACAACTATCAAATGGAGATTCTTTTCCTAAATTTATTATCTCACTCCTCATTTATAAGCATTTAAACTTTAAAAAAATCAGCAGAAACTTGAAACCCTGAGAGAAGAGCATTCTGTGCAAGCAGAGCTACAGGACAAGGCCCGGCTGTTCTTCTCTAAAATTTCTCAGAGTTGCTTTTAGTTACCTGACATCAGACTTTACCATTTGGTTTTGGACAGAAACCAACACCTGATTACAGGTAATGACCCCTTTGTTTCTTTTGTTACAAACTATCTGTCTTTTAAATTAAAATTTTCATCTCTAATGATGCCATGAGTTTCTCTTTTCTGTTAAAAGGGAGCACTTAAAAATTTGCAAAACTTTCAAGTCCTAGGTACCCACACCAGAACCCTGCAGCAACGCCAGCCTAAGCAGAGGGGGAAAACAACTTTATATTCTAGGAAATGCAGATTTACAGCCTCCTTTGACATCACAAGCACCCAGACTGGCTCCACAGAATTGTCCTCCTGGAGGACAAGCTGAGCCCAGCTGTGTAAAAGGCTGGGGGAGCCTTGGTTCACCCACAACCACCAGAACCACGCAGAGCCATGAAGGAAACATCCACCTCCTGCTTTGATGGATTGGCTGTTGTTACTGCTCATGTATTGACAGCATAACTTCGGCTGTGTGTTCAGAACTGAATATTTGGAACAGATGAGTTGTATATAAAACAGAAATGGAGATCTGCCAGCTGAAATAGTCCCCAGAGGAAGGGGCAAAACCCTGTGGAAATCACTGGATTTTGTCACACCAAGACTGAGCCTAATGACTTCATTTGCCACTTCTCCAAGCCCTTGGAGCTCCCTGTATGTGTTCTGCTTCCTGGGAAAATTCAGGATGTGTATGATCATTAAAGATCCTGTGATACTGTGCTCCCTAATCATGCCCACAAAGTAATGTGATGTAGTAATTAATTAATACCTGTGGTTCTCATTCACCCCTGTAAATTCCCCCAATGTATGATCTGTAACAAGTCATCAGTTGGGAAATCATCATTTCCTTATTGTTTATAAAATGGTTTTTTGAAGGCCATGGACTTCCAGACTTCTCACACCCAATTTTCCTCAGCCACCCCAAAGTGTATCTCAGAACAGCGCCCAGCCAAAGGCAACCCTGAGCATCACCATGTGCTGCAGGGACAGCAGCTGCTTGATAACCACTTTTATTTTGGTTTTCTATTGTCTTCTGAGTGACATTTTGACAATAACCAATCCACTTTAGTGATCCAATCTTTCCAGGGAGCAATTTGCTGCTGTGAGTGGGTTTGTGTATTCCCTTGCAGAGGCTGTAGAACAATATTAATGCACTTTGGAGCTCATGAACAGTGACAGAGCTGGAGAAGTGAACTCAAATGGAGAGTCTGGAAATTTTAAGAACCTTGAGCTAATAGCCATGGTGTGAAACTGGGAACATATTTTAGCCATGTAAAAAATATAAAAGTTCAATTTTTGAATACTGACAGTATAGGAAATCTAAATTTTGTGTAAGTCCTCTGAGCTGCACACGATGAGGATTAGAAATTAAGTTTTTCTCTTCCTTCATTGCTGATATCGTCTATTTTTTACCATTGCTGTATTATTCAAACTTGAGGTGCCATAGGCCATGTCTTCAATCTTGTTTTAGAGGAGATTTCTTTATGCCAGTAATTGAATGGTAGGCTTTATGTCAACTTACTTGTTTGTCGACACAGAGCACTGTCACCAGCTGTGCCTATAACAATGATTTCTTTTGTGACATGTACGTCATTATCTCCTCCAGGAATTTGTCCAAGGCCAACAATTCACTTCAAATAGTTATTCTGAAAACCATCAGAATGAAAGTACTTTGAAATATTATTACCTTAGGACAAAAACGATGCACTGATTTATCTATGTGCAATTTCTTCCATATCCTTGGTCTCTACACATGAGCAGAATTTCACCAAGAGCATGAATTTTGAGCTATGGCCAGGAGGGAACTTGAAAGATGGCAATGGGAAAAGGAGCTTTCCTTTCGGTGACAAAATTAGCATCATTATGAAAATTTAGCATTATTGTCGAGTATTTAGTATTGTTTGGGATTTTTTATTCCATGACTGATAGCAGTACAGTGCCATCTATATCTTCCTGCATGCAGAAATGAAGGCAACAAAGGTCTGTTTACTCAAGATCCTTCAATTTTCATTATAGCATGGCTAGAATGCAATATCAGGGCTAAAACCTGTAATGCTGAAGAGGACCACGGGTTAATAAACCCCATTTTCACCTCTGACCCAAGTCCACAATTGATCCAGGTGGTCTGATTTTGTTCTTGGTGTAGTGTCAGGTCAAGGTTTTTCCCTGTCACACACAGTGTGGGCAGACAGGCACCTCAGAGCCAACTCATTCAAGTCTGAGCACATGGATTGTTGGAGGTGGACACCCTGTGCTCAGAAAGAATTTACTGTCTTTCTATTCTGTGCATTTGAAACAATCCATGGAATGGGTTGGGTTGGAAGGGACCTTAAAGCTCATCTTGTTCCACCCCTGCCTTGGGCAGGGATACCTTCCACTGTCCCAGGTTCCTGTCCACCCTGGTTCCTTGGGCACTGCCAGGGATCCAGGAACAGCCACAGCTGCTCTGGGCACCCTGTGCCAGGGCCTGCCCACCCTCCCAGGGAACAATTCCTTCCCAATATCCCGTCCAGCCCTGCCCTCTGGCAGTGGAAGCCATTCTCTGTGACCTGTCCCTCCATGCCTTGTCCCCAGTCCCTCTCCAGCTCTCCTGGAGCCCCTTTAGGCCCTGCCAGGGGCTCTGAGCTCTGCCTGGAGCCTTCTCTTCTCCAGGTGAGCACCCCCAGCTCTCCCAGCCTGGCTCCAGAGGGGCTCCAGCCCTTGGGGCATCTCCATGGGCTCCTCTGGACTGTCTCCAGCAGCTCCACATCCTTCTGCTGCTGGCCCCAGGGCTGCAGGTGGGGTCTCACCTGAGCAGGTAAGAGGGGCAGAATCCCCCCTTGCCCTGTGGGGATAAACCCAGCACTCTGGGGGTTTCTGGGCTGCTGGGGAATGTGGAGCTCATCATCAAGCAACTCCCCCCTGCAAATTCATACAAACAGCCCCATGACACTCATGCAAAGCAGTTTTAGAATTTGCATTACGCCATGTCATTACCTTATGTATAACAATGCATATGGAGCTGTTGAGCAAGGCAAGAAGTACAGGATAAAAGGTTACTGCCTATGGAATGTCACACTACAAGTAACAGATCCCATTAAAACACCAGTGCTCTTGTAATCGAGACAATTGCAGCCCAAACAAGAGCTAAAGGTTTTGTAGAGTGCTGCTGAGTGAAATATGAAATTGATATTGTCACTAAAGATCCTCGTAACAAGTTATTTTTGCCACTTGAAGCAAAGGACATGAGAGATTTTCAAGCATCTAACACGGCACAGATGAATGCAAAATGCATGGGTTTCCTCCTGTCAGTGTAATAGTTCCTTGGAGCCCCTCTCCCCCCACTCCCCCCCACACATACATTATTCAGCGTGCTAGAGACCATCTGGAACCTGCTCCTGAAATAGCCCAGGACTTGATGACCTTCCAGATACGCCACAAAACCCATTTGTTTGACAAGGGTTTGGAAGAAGGTAGTGGGTGTGTTGTTTCTGAAGGGTTTAAGCAGGCTATATTACAGTTTTGATTAATGCTTGATTTAATTTACTATTTGTATGTGACTGTTTTGGAGAGCGAGAGGTCACCCACTCTTAATGTTGGGCTTAATGAGTGCCTCCAGTGTTTCCTGCTGAAATATAACTGTGCACATAAACAGCCCCTGGCACAGGGCCTGATTGGTGCCCATCACAACCACTCTCTGAGGAGCCTCTCTCTCCCTGCTGGAGCTGCTGGGCTTTGTGTGACACAGGACTTTCCCTCTCCTGAGACACCAGCTAGACTTGTAGGAGCAATTGTGGCAGTGTGTCTGCAGCTCACTGCTGAGCAGCTCCTGAACACCCCATCCCAGTCTGCTAAATGCTGCTCTGCACCCGTGTGATAAGTGATGTACAGGAAAAAACATAGATCCTGAAGAGTCATGGCCTGGGTAACCATATGAAGAATTAAACCATAAACAGTTGCATCAAATAAAGATAAAAACCTGCCAATTGTTCATTCTACTTGTTTCCTCTTTTCCTTACATCTGCCCATGTTTTAAAGCACAGGATTTAGAGACTGTGGCAAGGACAGTTTTTGAATATGGTATGAAAGATGATGAATGATCGATGGTGTGATTAAAAGAGCAGAGTGTGGAGAAGAGAGCATGGTCACAGTGCTGCAATGAGGTTAATGATCTTGCTTCAGTTATTTAGATGGAATAAAGAATTCCAGCATCACACAGCTTTCTACTTCCTGACAGCAAAAGAGCCTGGGCCTTCACATACTCACAACAGCAATGGAATTCCTACCTGAGTAAGTACCAAGCATGGTTCAAAGCAAGAAATGTACTTATATAGAAAACTAGGGGAGAAGTTTAGACAGGTGGCACATAATTAACTCCAGGGCAATCTATCAGGGCAAGCCTGTAAATAAATGTCTGTTTCTTTGAGTTCAAAGTCAGGAATTGGTATTTAAAGACACAGAAAAATGTTCTGCATGTCATCCTGTGCATCAAAAATAATTTCTGTAGAGTAGGAGGGACAGGAGGCAGAATCTACTGAAATGATAAATTTCTACATGAAAAAATGAATAAAAAAATGAAGATTCTATATTTTCTGATGTGGATGAAGAACCCATTTGACTGTGCACCTTCGACACAGCTGCCTTGTGCCCCATTTCTGCAGGAAGGATTTCCCTGCTCAGCAGACAGCCTGTGTCCCACACCTGTAATGAACTGCTGGGAGTTTGTGTAGAAGTCAAAGACACCTCACCCTTCACTGCTGTATTTGTCCTCAACAACAACAGGATTTTAGTTTTACCTCTTCTGGGAATATTTATGATATTTTTCCCAAACAAACTCATCTCTCTCAACAGCCTCACTGTACACGTGTGAACTCCGTGGTGATGCTCAGCACATCCCCTCTCAGCTCATCATCATACACAGAACCAGAAGGTTTCCAGTGCCTGGAACACAGCCCCCCCGCAGGCAGCCACTCCCAGCACAGCCCTTGGTGACACACACTTTGTGTCTCAATGACATTTTGGTTTCGGGGCTGATTTCTGCCTGGAGCGCTGCAATGCCCCGCCATGCCGTGTAACACTGCACGTCTCCAGCTGCTTAAGTTGCTTATTTTCCAAAAGGTTACTCACAAAGTGCAGGTCGTGGGGATTAAGTCGTGTAGCTCCCACGGAGTACAGCAAGAATTTCACAGTAGAATCCCTGCAAAATCTTTTGGGAAATGAATTAATTTTTAATGAGTCATTAATCACTTTGCTGACTTCACAGCCAGCACTGCTGAAGCAGCCTGACATCAACAGCTAAGGACGGTGTTTACCATTTCCTAGAGAGAGCTAGAAACTGCCTTATTTACTTGATCTGGCACACTCCAGGGCTTTGAAGACTGGCTACTGCCACAGCTTTGCCTTTCACTGCCAGGACACTTCACCTGACAATAGTGCTGGGCATCCACTAAAAAAATTCAGTCAAATGCATCAAGTAAAGCATTAAAAACCTACAGCACCTGAAGTCACTAGAAAACAATGTCCCCATGACTTGTTCACACAATAAATTCTAAAAATTTCCACAGCTGGTAAAATACATAATCTGAACAATGCAATTTGTGAACGATTTCTGAGCTACAACTTTGCAAATAGCATTTGTATTTAGGAGAAGTATTTTGGGGTTCAGTCTCACAAAATGATTGAAACTGCACTGTGATTAATCAGCACTAATGAGACACAAGCACTGGTGTTTTCTCTGTGGCTGAAGAGGAAAGCATCCAACATCAGACATTTAAATATATTGATAAGGGGAGGCTGCATGATGATGATGATGATGATGATGGCACAGCTTGGAGGATTTTTAGATTTAAGGAGACTTATCTGAGAGAAGATAGCTTTGGTTAGGACTATGGAAAATTATATGGAAAGAGAAGGTGTAGGAAATAACACTGCTATGAAAATGCATTGCTTAGTAAAGTGTTTGGGTTTTTATAAGGAAGAATACTCGTTTGAACAGAAATATGATCTTCCTACCTCAGCTCGGGTTCACAGCAGGAAGTCAGAAATACATTAATCTTAGTCCAGGTGTTCTCAGTTATGAAATGGGTAGTGAAAATAAATCATACATTTTCAACAGTTTGGGGGAAGTTTTTTGGACCAAGGGAAACCTGCTTTGCTGACTTGGCTGGAGTTGATTCTGCTCATAGCAGCCCCGTGGTGCTGTGGTTTGGATTTGAGTTATTAACACAGGGATGTTTTATTTACAAGTGCTGAGCAGCACTTACACAACTCCAAGGCCTCTTCTGTCTTTTTGGATGCCCCACCAGTCCCAAGAGGAAGCTGAAAGGAGACAAAATATAGGGAAAATAGCAACCAAACAGCCTCTCTAAATGTATTTTCTGTTTCATCAAGAATAGGGAAGGTGTTATTACATGCAACAGGCTGTCTGCTCTATTCTCCCTGCTCTGCTTCCCAGAGCACTCACTATGTTTCAAAATCACAAGCAATGTGTAATATATTTCCCAAAGCTTTATCTGAGTCAAAAAAATATTCCCTGCACAGTTTGTTGCACTGAACTCTGACCAAAGAGTCGGTACTGTTTGGAACACTATGGACTTAGCAACAAAATAATGAGATTTTTTTTTTCCTTTGAGAGCCCTGTAAGGAACCATGAAAGGGCTGAATCTGTGGGTAGCTGTGACTTTGGGCAGCTCTGCAGGAGCCAGCTGGAGGGGTTGCTATGCTACCCAGAGTGGTGGGAAGCTGCAGGCAGGTCTTTGTCTGCATTCCTGGGGGCCAAGGGGCTCCATATTCCTGTGGAGTTAAGCAGCTTGACAAGGTGAGCCAGGAGCAAGAAAGGAGCTCTCAAAATCCTCAAATCAATTTCCTGGCAATCTGGGAAATACGTGAGCTACACCAGGCAAATGTTTGTGCTGTAAGAAGCAAGTCCCAGCATCCAGTGAGACTCTGAGAGAACAGCTTTCCTTCCAAACCAGAGGAGTCTGAAGCATTTAACTTTATTTTTGATTCTCTGAGAGGAGCCCAGCTATGCAAGAGTTTTAAAGTAATTGGGGAGGGAGTGAATATACACACCAGTGAGAGATCCTGAATTCACTATGAACAAGAAGATGCTTCATTTAAATTAGTTTATGGAAGTTGGATAACCTTCCAACACTGGGGATGTGACAATAAATTTAATGTATTATTTTGGAAAAGGCAAGAAGCAGAAGTATATTGAGAATCCGAGTACAACCAAAATTTGTGAAAATGGATTTGGTGGCATTTGTTTCAACATGTCAAAGCAATTCCTGGTATGTGGGAAAAGAGGCAAAAATATAAGGGGTTTACTGGCACATCACATTGACTTTGACAGATGCCATTCCTTCAGCAGTGGAGCTGGTTTGGGTGTAAATAGAATTCTAAATACCAAGACAGGAACTTTGAGGAGACAAGGGGACTTGAGCTCTTAATTTAGTTTTATACTTTTTCAGTCATTCGTATATTCAACTTTCTGAAATCCTCCAGGATGGAATATCTGGAGTTTATCCTGGCCTCCAGAAGACAGCTAATTGGGTTTGTAATCAGTCAGGCACAGATCTGACTCCAAAGCAGAAGGAAGGTTGTGTTCTGCATGAGCTGCTACCCTGATTGCAAAGAGTCCAGAAATGCAGAGACAATCAGAGGGGGATTTTTACAGCCCCCCCTCAACAACTGCTCACAGCAGTTCAGTATAAATTACTGTGGGCTAGACATCTTATTTCTCAGTAGTGGTAGCAGGGTAAAAACTGTCAGTTGGGTTTTTTCCTAGGGAAACTCTTTCAATAGGGAATGAGCAAGAGTATTCAGGTGGGCAGCAGCTTCATACAGAGAACATATGTTACAGAAATATACATGTTTAAAAAGCAAAATATTTCACCTGATTAGCTTTACACCATGGTTGCTATCATTCAGTTCTCTTGCATGCTATACTTGCCTGGGAGTTGATAATATCCTCCCATGACACCAGACTCACCTAACTGCCTTCATGTCCTACAATAAAGCACAAAACTGCAGAGCAGAATCAGAACAAGCAGCATGCTAACAGGGCAGCTGAATCAAAACAATAATAAAAAAAGACTAAAATGTTGAGCTTTCTATTTTCCAATTCACTTTCCCCATGAGTCTTATCAATTTTCCAATCAACATTACTATATGAATCTTCAGACAAAGCCTGACTAGACCTCTTAAAAAGACTATTAACCGCAGCTATTCCAGAGCCATGGCTTCTGAATCAAAGGTCACGACAGTTATGAATGAGGTTATGGGATTTTTCACTCTACTACTTGGACTTATGTCTTCAACAGAAGTGGAAATTTAAACCAGAAACAGGATTGCGACATGACAAATGAATGAAACTGCAAACTGCAGAGAGCAGGGCTAAGAGGAGGTCGTTCGTGAGGCACAGCAATGAATTGGTGATGTTGATGCTTTGACAAGCAAATAGATCACAGACACCCAGTGCTTGGTGCTGGCAGTGCAGCCCTTCCTGCAAGGCCTTATGGTGAGAGAACAACAAACCTTCCTCAAAATCCTGCGAGCCTGACTGATGGAACAGGTATTTCAAACCAATATCACAGACCTTGCTTTCCCCCGCACGTTAAATCTCTGCTCTGTTTTCTGCTCTTTCTTGATTCTCCCCTTCCCTCTCTGCCCTGACAAACTGCACGACAGAAACGTTTGGCTCTTCTGTACCTTTCAGTGTTTGTGCAGCGAGCTTGGCTGGCAGCATTGCTTGCTTCAAAGCAAGGCAGGGTAAAGTAGGACTTTGTGGTCATACCAAGAAATCAATGACACACTGAAGCACTTTTTAATTAGCCCACTGTGGTCCTGAACTAACCCCCAGTTACAGAGATTAAATAATTGCTTATGGCATTCTCAATGTCTAGTTCAGCAGAGTGAAAAGAAGACTATTGACTCAACTGCTAAGTTTTGAGAACTGATGAAGTCTTGCTGAGTGCAGAAATTCTTTTCAGTATGAAAAAGCCCCAGTGCAGTTTTATGACCCAGCTCCTTTGAACTATTTTAATTAAGGACTCCTATGATAAGAAAGAAGTTGAAAAGCTATTTAGCAGCAAGACAGGCTCCCATTTAAATGTTGACTCATGAAGTCAGCACTTTCAAGGGTATTACTGTACATTTGGTCTTTTCTTTTCAAAGCCATTAACTTCTGCCAGCACAGTTCTATCCATCGTATGTCTTCATGATTAGGAACCTGTTAAAGTCAATATCACTTAAATATCTATTCTCTTTCAGTCACCCTTGATTTTTTCCCCTTGTCTGCCAAAATTTATTCTACAAATTTTCATAAACAACTGCTTTCACCTTTCTATTCAGATCTTCTGTAGTTGTTATCTGGCACGAGTCCCCTGATCTAAGTGAGCCACCTTGACACAGGGCTTGAAAACCTGGCCTTAAGGACTCATTATATTTAAAAGTGCAACTAATTTAACTAGATAGTCTTTCAAAAAGGTTATTGTTGCATTCATTTTACTAGTAAAAATGTATAGGAAACATGTTAAAGGAAAATAGCATTTTTAAATGTTAGTAGAGCAATGTAGGAATAATTAAGGTTTTTGAACAAAGACTATTAATGGTCTTTCATCTTATTTCTTAACATTTAAAACAAATAAAATCATATGAACTCGTATTTGGTAATGCTGAGTTCATCCACCAAAATTATGCCATCTGTGCAAAACAAAAAGGAGTATTTGCCCTTCAAAGCATTCCATGACAGAAAATCAACAGAGCACTCCGGGCTTGCTATTTTTAAGAGATATTCAGACTGTGCAGTAGGAGTCTCAAAATCCCACTTGGTTTCTCAGTAGCTTGGTAGGATCTGAATTCCTGCACGGAATAAGGCTGCTGCCAGTCCCTGGAGGGGAGCCCTGGCAGCAGCCAAGGCTGTCAGGACACAGAGCCTGCTCCACTGCTGCTCCTGCTCCATCCATCACCCTCTGTTAAGAAAAAGGTGAGCTTTGGCATTGAGATATAGGCCATTCATCAAGGTCAGGGGAAAAAGGAAGAGAAAAACTCGGGTTTTAGGAGCAGATGTCCAGGCAGCAGGAGCAGCAGCGAGAAGGGGAAGCAAAAGGCCAAGGAGCCATCGGGCTGAGCCCTGGGCAGGGCACAGCCACTGGCACATGGGGACAGGGACAGGAAAGGATCTGAGCTGTGTGCCCCACTTTGGACGTGTAAACAGTGCCCTGTGAATGGCACGGGAAGCACAAGACATCCATACAGGCATGGGGAACACGGGACATGAATCCAGGCTGAGGCTGAAGCCCCGGGAGCTCTGGGTGGTTTCTGGGATGCAGGAGCTCCTGGAGCTCCTGGACCACCTGGCATCTGACAAGCTGCAGGCACTCACCAAGTTTTCCAGGCTGCAAACAAACTTGCAGTTGCAGAAGGCATCGGAATGATTTCTCCCAGTGTGGCTCCCTTTGCAGGGCACTCCAGGATTGCTGGTGGGGCACCCATGGCAAGGGGGTGATGGCACCAGGTCCCTCACTGCTCTGAGATGCCACCAGGGCACAGTGAATGCATTGTGCCCTGAATTAAGCTGAACAAACTGCATTCACATGTCGCTGTGAGCAAGCTGCTCCCATGGCACCAGACTGAGCAGGAGCAATCCTCACATTCCATAAGGAATATTCTCATTTTCTTTGCATCATGGGCAAGGAACCAGTTTCTCAGCAATAAAGAAACTCCGTTTGCTGGCAGATGTTAGAGCCAGAGCTGCACAGAGATTTGGCTCATTCCCTGTCTGCTTGAGGGAAACATAGGAAGAAAACAGGATTTGAAAGGAGCCAAGCACTCAAGACCTCTAAAACCAAATGTACAATTCTGTTTTCATTTTCTTCAGTGAAGGAATATTAACCTGCCTGTATTAACTTCTATTTAAGAAGATGCTATGAGCTTATTTTGATATTAAAGATTCTTTAGAGCACTTTCTATACGTCAGTTCTTATTTTAGTTTAACTTAATTAAAATCTTTTTGAGATTCTCTTCATGAGACACACTTTAGCCTTTCAGTAACAGAATATAAATAATTATACCACCCCAAACATTTGGAAATACATTGAGCAAAGTAAGGCTGTCCACATGATTGTGTTAAAATAGTGTCTGCCTTATTATTTTATACATTGGGCAGGCTTGGTGCCTCTGGATAAGATCCTGGTGATGTCTCATGGCCTACTTTAGAATAATACTTATTCTCATCAGAGCCAAAGTGTCAGAACACCAGGACTGAAACCATTCCTGAGGGAAACACCTCCCCAGGCCAGTGACACCCCCACACCTTTAAAGAAAATGAATATTGCAGTATCAGCTGTCATGAGCTCATAGAGGCTGCAGCCAAGTAGAAAGTTTATCCATTCTCTTTAAGTCATACCTGTTTCATCACTTCCTACCATCCTAGCCTTACACCTTCCTTGAAATCTCAACAAGGTGACTTCTGAAATTGATATAATTATTTTTCTGAAATAAAGAACAAGTAATAAAAAGTTTTATACATGTACAGCAAGATGCTTTTTAACAGAATGCATGTAAAAATGCATAGAATGTAAAAATCCATAGAAATCTGTCTTGCACTTGTACTTTGTAAGAAAAAGTATTTTGTACATATTTTGTTGAAGAATGTCTAGTATAAATAGTTTTATTGTGTGACTAAACATAGATTTGATGAATTAAAATATATTATCCTGACTGCCTGTAACTTTGCACAGATAAATACTAGCATTGATTCAGGAGTCTAGATTGGGAAAATCCTGTTGCATACAAATAACCCAAAACATTAAAATGTATGCTCCATCCACAGCCACCCAAAAGGGAATGAGATCGAAGGTCTGAATATCTGTTTTCTAAATTAAAAATTCAAATCAGGACATGTAAAGTAGTTTAAAATAATAATTACACGAATCCCAATTAAGTAATACACAGTAATTACAATGAGTGCTGTTAGCAGATTCAAAATAGGATTTGGGTGCAAGGCAGTGCCAGGAACACAGCCCCAGGCAGGTGCACCCAGACACCAAGAGGAGGAGGAACCACAGGTGCCTGTGTGTTAGAGACCTGTGAAATCCCCTCACTTCTCTGGGCTTTGTGCTACTCAGGCAACCAAAACCGTGCTGGTTTTGTGGCTTTGCAGCTTTTATGGGCTAAAATGTTCTTAATGAATGAATACCTGGCAGAATTCAGGGAACTATTTGTGATACAAAACCAATTTCTTACAAGAGAATTGTGTATGCCCTGATCAGCAACAGGAAATTAGAGTTACTTGTCTCTAAAATTTAGCTTTTGCTTTCTAGTGTCTCACTGGGTTCTTCAGAGGACAATTCAAGTGATGTCTTTATCTGCATGTGTGAACACTGCCTCAGGAACCAAAGTTTTACCTTCTATAAAAAGCAAATGAAACAGAGCACACTTTAGATTTAGCTACCTGTGCTTGAAAACGTAGCAGTCTGCAGCCAAAAAGCATGATTACATGTTGTGAAAACTGTCTTGGAAAATTTATTATTGACAGAAATACTTATCTTGAATTTGTGTCAATTTAAGGGGTAATATTTTGTTTGTTCTGTACTGCATGCTCAAAGCACAACACATATTACTGAAAATCCCAGGAACCTCTATATTCCATGTGCACCCCTCATTTTTATTCAGCATTTGGGAAAATGTGTGATATCCAGACTCCTCCAGCTGTATTGGGAATAAAGGATTGCACATCCTGGGACTGCCAGTAAACCCAGTTCATGTCTGAATGCTGCTCTGCTGTATTTCCCCCACACTCCTATAGTGATGTACCCAAATTCTGTGCTCTGAAGCTTTGCTATTTAACAGTACCTTGTCCCTTAAAGCATTGCACTAAAGGAATCTGAAACTTCGTCTAATTTTGATCTGGATAGACTGACTTTACCCATGCACAGTAGATTGCATTCAGTGTCTCAAAATACAAATTCAGTGGAAGCCACATTGTACTTGTGATGTTACCACAAACACTGAATCATTTCTCCAAAACAAAACAGATAAGATGAGGCTTCTTGAAATATCTCCAGTGTGGTGACACTTTATTTTCTATATAAAACATCCCAGTCTATATTTTAAAGCTGTGTTTGTAAATAATCTTTTCCCATCATGATGCTTTTCAGATATCTGATTCCAAAGTGCTCTTTTGCTGAGGGCCTGAGACTACAACAGGGTCCAAATGAAAAATCTGCTGGGAGAACTGGAGCCAGATTCAGATATGAACAAAGGCTTGGAAGAGACTTTGTATGTGTGGTGGAATGTGCATCCATTCAGCCTTGCATGTGTGCTCTCTCTCTTTCTTGTAGAGAGTCAGATTTTTTTTTTTTAATGAAAACTTTTCCTTTCTTTTTCCTTTCAAAATTCAATGGTTCCCCCTGTCCCCCCAAAAAATCTGGTGGGAACTCACTAAGTCATTGTTCTAAGTTTCAAAGGCTGCCTAAGAATAATGACAAAGAGAAAAAAGTGAGAACCTTCATCCCAGCTTCTTGTAGGTTTGGATTACAAATTGGAGGCTGCCATTCTCCAGGCACAAGCCCAAATAAATAAGTAACAAATCCCAGAATGACTTCAGGATGTGCTGAACATTCAATTCCTGCGCTAGTTAGCAGGACAAACAGACAGCACGAGCTTTGGAAATCAGACAACAAACTCTGAAAGGCCAATTTCTGACACCTTGGAGAGATGGAGGTCCCAACCATGGCAGGAATGGCTTTGGGGATGTTTCAAACTTGATGGATTTTTTTTTTTTTTTTTTAATCCTGGTTCTCCTTTTGTTTTCTCCTTGTGACAAAACCACTTTGGTAAGACACAGTAACCCAGAGCCCTGCCCATATCTTACCATGGGCCAAAGGAGGCAACTAATCCCCAGGAATTCCTGAATCTGTGGTCCAAATCACTAACTATTAACATGAAGGTTATACCTTCACAGATTTTCAACAAAAGCCCAAAGCATACTGCAGAAAAAATGTTTCAAGAGGGGGAAAAAGACCCCCAAACATACCCAATTTCCATTTCCACAATTAACACGCATTTTAAAAGTCAGAGCCTCCACAGCCATGCAGCCCTGAAGAGCTCAAGGGTCTGTGGTTCAACTGAATCATCTGACTTTCAAGCAGAGGACATCTATTTTAGTTCATCAGACTTTCTAAAATTAACCGAGGTTCACAGCTTGGTAAAAAAAATACATACTGAAAGAAGCCCTCTAAATCTGGATTGCATACTGATAATTAAAGTTCCATATTCTGAAGGCTTTTCTCAGGGTTTTTGCCTCTTTCCAGTAAAATCTTAGAAAATGGAAAACTAACATAAAGAGCAAGCTGAAAGGAGTAAGCTGACTTCCACAGTTCTCAGAAATGCTAAAGGATTGAACAAAACACACAATGTCATGGTCAAAAAGGTGCAGCAGGATCTATTTTTGCCTTTAAGAAAAATAAGTTGTTAACAACAGAAATACATTTAGCTTTACAAAAAAAGCACCATTTTGTCATATTATTATTAATGTGTCTATTAGTTACTAAGATCAGGCTGGTCTATCAAGAGATTCTTTAAATACAAATGTCTCCTCATGACTCCACAAAAGACCTTTATCCTTTCAGTATGACACAGAATCCACCTGCTTGCATCCAACACCTAAATCACAGGAACTTCCTTCCCCTTCCCTTCCCTTCCCTTCCCTTCCCTTCCCTTCCCTTCCCTTCCCTTCCCTTCCCTTCCCTTCCCTTCCCTTCCCTTCCCTTCCCTTCCCTTCCCTTCCCTTCCCTCCCTTCCCTTCCCTTCCCTTCCCTTCCCTTCCCTTCCCTTCCCTTCCCTTCCCTTCCCTTCCCTTCCCTTCCCTTCCCTTCCCTTCCCTTCCCTTCCTTCCCTTCCCTTCCCTTCCCTTCCCTTCCCCCTTCCCTTCCCCCTTCCCTTCCCTTTCCTTTCCTTTCCCCTTTCCCTTTCCTTTCCTTTCCTTTCCTTTCCTTTCCTTTCCTTTCCTTTCCTTCCTTTCCTTTCCTTTCCTTTCCTTTCCTTTCCTTTCCTTTCCTTTCCTTTCCTTTCCTTTCCTTTCCTTTCCTTTCCTTTCCTTTCCTTTCCTTTCCTTTCCTTTCCTTTCCTTTCCTTTCCTTTCCTTTCCTTTCCTTCCCTTTCCTTTCCCTTTCCCTTTCCTTTCCCTTTCCCTTTCCCTTTCCCTTTCCCTTTTCCCTTTCCCTTTCCCTTTCCCTTTCCCTTTCCCTTTCCCTTTCCCTTTCCCTTTCCTTTTTCTCCCTTCCAGTATCTCCATGTGTGGGGGCCTCTTTAAAGACTTCAGACTTCACAATTAAACTAATTTCTCTTGATGCACAGTCTCAGTTGTCCTTAAAACCCTTAAATCACTTACACCTTGTTACCTGTCCCTCATGTTTGTGCATTATTAGAAGCTCGAGCACAGCACAGTTTTCATTTATTTGCTGCACTGCAGGCTGAGGGCAGAATTTGAGCAGCCTTGTTGTGAGTGACACTAAGCATAATTCTTGTGGAAATGTGTCACATATCAATTAACATTTCCCCAGAGTCCTAGCATAAGCCAGGCCTGGGATTTTGGCACTGAACAGCAAATCCATGGAGCTGTTCATCCTTACACCACACTCCCATACATTTCCCCTCCCCTATGGTCTCTTCCATCAAAAGAATTCCCGTCAGTGGTGCTTCCCCCTCCCTCCCACGGCCAGCTGAGGGAATCCTTCCTGCTCTCCATGAAAACCCCCATTCCTGTTCTGGCTGCTGAGCAGAGCCACTGCCAGGCTCAGTGTCACCCTCACAGGAGCTGTGGGCTCTCCCTGCTCCATCTCTGACTGCTCTGCCCTCTGTCATTTGTCAGCAATCCAACACTCCCACTGTCTACTGCTCATTCACACTCACAAATCTGCTTTCCTCAAGGAACATTAACATTTTCCACACGAGGGGAATGTTTCTGTCCTGCAGAGGAACAGTATCAGCTGTTTTATTTTAACCTCATCACCGAGCTACAGGTTTTCACTACTCTCCTTAGGTCTTCAATGCATTCATAACCTACATAAATTTCAAAGATTTTCCCACAATAAACTACTACAGCTGAATTCTATTTGTGCCCATGGTTTCCTGGGGGTTGAGTTATTGCTTTTTTCCTAATTTCATGTCTTTCAACAACATGGCTTAAGATGGTCCTGTAAAGGTGTTTTTCATTTATTTCAACAGTCTGATTCCTACAGAATCTGGTTTGATTTTCCACTAAAGCCCTTTACAGGGGGCATAAATGCTTTATAATTAAAGTTAATAAAGGTAAACAATTGTGAAATTAGAAATGGAAGAGGAGAACACTTAGACACAGAAAGGACAGAAAAATACCAACCAAAATATTACACCCCAAATTTAAATGGCTCCACAAATTCATCCATGCACTATGTGGTCAGTGTTATGTCCATCTCTCACAACTGCAACTCAGAGAAATTTTGTCTCAACAAACTTAGGTTACAGATTCTTCTCTGTGCTAAAGAAATCAATCCCATACATCTTTTATAGCTTCCTGAAATGTATATATTTATGTCTGATTTGTCTTGGTCTTCAGGTTTATATTGTATAGCAAATTGTAGCACAATAAAATGCATTGATTTTATTTATACAATTTATGTACAGTGGGATAAGAAAAAAAAAGTACATAATTTACAAATTTGTTCAGGCAGAAGGTTCAAAAACAAAGATGCAAACACAGAAAAATATTTCTACCAGTCTGCACTACTTAATTTAGAAGTTTCTATGAGAAATAACATTCATGGGCCAAGTGGAAGTAGCATTTATGTGCAGTATTATAAGGCAGTCACTTTAAATCCTGTATTTCCACACTATTAAACCTCTGCTCAGAGGAGTCCTGCTGATAAGATATGACTTGGTTCTTTTAGAGCAATATCATTACTTGATGATTTTGAAAGAACCTTATTTTTCAAAGGGAGAGGGGAGGTGAGATGCATTCCCTGGGATTGCACAAGGCAGCTCGGAGGAGCCAGGCCCAGCTCCTCTGGGCTTGTTTAGTGTGGGAAAGGGCAATGAGCACACCCAGGTGTGACAGAAATACTCAATTACACAGGGACAATCCTGATGTGCAATTTTCACATCACTTACTGGAGGGAAAAAAAAAACAAAAAACAAAAAAACAGAAACAACTTTGATGCCTATGTTGAGAATTATTTATGTCTTAACAGCCCAGTTGGTCACCAGGAGTCATCATGACATCCTTGTACTCCTCTGGACTCTTTCAAAAGTAGAAATTTAATTTCACTTTCCAGTACTTTCCAAAAGTAATGAAACTCCTGCTTTTCCTACTGCCATTAATTTCACAGGACCTAGCAGATAGAAGCTCAGTGGGCTCTACACCATTCCTGAAATTCAAGTAGGATAATCCCCAGAGCTCTCAGCAGTCATGCTAAACCAAAAACATGCACAGAAAAGTAACATTTCCTATTTTTGTGTACCAAAACCTGTTGCTGCTGGTGTAATTTGTATTTATGCTACTTTATCACACGGTGCTGACAGGGCTGCAACAGCCCAGCTCAGCACTGCTTTGCTATTTCATTTTTGAGAAATTATTTCCAAGAGATTTGGTGCCTTATTATGGCTTCATTAGAGAGGAACAAAGACATGTAACTGTCTAACAGCCTGTGGGGCTTTCATGGAATGGAGATTGCTGGGATAGAAATGCTTGAAAGTGGTCCTAAAATGGCCAGATTCAGCCCCAAATTCCCTTTATGGAGAATAAACTCAGGGTATGTTTTCCATTATTTCCATCCTATAGGAATAATGCAAACCAGGTGCAACAGAAGCAAGAGTTCTGACTTGGATTAATAAAGTCATAAATCAAAGTTTAAACTAAATACCCATTCCCATCTAAATGCTGTTAAATTCTAGTGCTTTTTGAAGTGTAATTCTTCTCATTTGTGCTTTTTTTTTCCCTTTTTTTTTTTTTTTTTTGCCCATGGAACCTCTATTTTCCAGTGAGAGCAGGAAATGCAGGATGGTGTTTGTGCAGCTTGGTGCACCTGAGTTCAGCCAGGTGAGATAGGGATTCCTCTGTGTGCAGGTGCATTTTTCCTGGGGGGCACTCAGGAATGATGTGCACATTCATGGTATGATTTCCATATGTATCTAAATGCTGAGAACTGCAAATAGCTGCCCTTCTACACGGATATACTGATGTCCTTACACCAGTCCTTCTAATAATTGCTGCCTGGGCCAATAAACAGTGTACTGTTCATAAATAACTGTTGGAATCCAAAATGCAAGGAACGCTCAGAACTTTGGGCCTGTAAGCCAAAGCTTGGAATTAAACACAGGATTTGATCTGAGACCTTGGAAAAGGCTTCCAAACTTAGGTGCTAGAAGCGAGAATGTGGATTTATAGTTCAAAGTTTTACATAACGTAAACTTTAAACGTATCATTTAAAGCTTAATGTAAAGATTTATGTTAAGCTAAGTGGAGGAAAGTTTAGAGTTTTAGAGTTTAAGATATAGGAAGAAATAAAAGTAGTTGCAGAGGTAAACAAGGAGTTTAGAATGCAGTACTGTAGGTTTGTGTGTCACAACATGATTGGCTAAGAAAGCTTACACTGTAGCATGAGCCCATAAGATGAAATAGTTAAGATTTGGGTCAAAAACATAAATATCCTTGTTAGCAGTGTTTTATTGGTCAATAACTCCTTAAAAGGTTTTGGAAATCAGGCGACCCCGGCTTTAGGGAAGAAATGATGATGTCTGGTTCCAGATCAGAAGGCTGAAGGATCTGCTTTATTAAAACCATACTATATTACATTAATATACAATTTAAAGAGATACTATACTATTCTACATGTTTACTTCTTACTTACCTAACTAACTCAAACTCGTGACTCTGCTGAGAGCCCGAGCCACAGCTGGATCCCATTGGTCACTGACCCCAAACAACCTTCACCAGAATCCAGCCCAGCAACCACTGCAGGTGAACAATCTCCACACCACATTCCACATGGGGAAAACAAAGGAGCAGAGCTAAAGATTGTTTTCTCTTGTTCTCTCTGTGCTTCTCCCGAGAGACAGAATGATGTCTGTCTGGCCAGAGAATGTGAATGCCACAAAAAGGTCTTGTAACTAAGGGTCTTGTGACCTTCTGAACCGTGCTGTAATGATGTGAACCAAATTCACTCTTCCTACCTATGTGGAAGATAAGAAAATAAACCACATCATCAAAAACAATTCAGAAGCCCTGTCTCAAATCCCTTTCAACATTCCCCACAAGTGAATTATTACAAATAACGTTTTAGGGAACTGAACTTTATTTGCAAAGCCAACAACAATGAGGTGTTGATGCCCTGAATCCTTCCTATCAATCCACACCCTACTCCTTCCCAGCCAGGCTGTATCACCAACAGTCACTGTACCTTCTTTTTTACACAGAACTGCTTTCATTGCCTCATTTTTGGGGTGAAATCAGCAGTGGAGCTACCTCTGCAGCAGCCTCTCTGAAGGTGATACAGCTGGGGGTGTTTGGCCAGGCTCTCACAAATATAGATAAGAATTCCTCCGATTATTGAAGTGAACCTCTTGTCTCTTTAGGCTCCAGAAAGTAACAGATGCCAGTCAAGTCCAATATTCAGAATTACTGGAAACTTCTGATCCTTCTAAACCATTCTTGCATGAGAAGTATTAAACATGAACCCTTCCCAAGCATGTTCCAGCACAGAACTGTGGGGCTCAAACAGCAACAGCAGCAGGAAGCTCAAATGTCCTGGTTATCTGTAACATCTGTGCAGGAAGAAGATCAAAGCCATATATGAAATGGCAGTTTTTAAAAGACACTGAAGGAGGCTGAGCCATAACACTCTAGAAGAGGAGTTCATTGCACTTACATGTGCACTTACAAGGTTTATGAGTCTCTAGGCCTGAGTGAATGAGCCAACACTAAATAAAAGGAAGCAGTCAGAAAGCTGTCATTATGATCTACTACAAATTTCAACCTCATTTAGATTTACCCACTCCTCATACCTCAATTCAATTCAAAAGAGTCAAAATCCTTCTATAACCTTGTCTTCTGTAATGGAATACAATCAACATGCAGGATTTAACTGAGGGGAAAAGGGAACAAGACTGAACATGCTATAAGGATATAGAAAATATGTGTTTCTGGTGATACTTTTATACGTATAGTTACCAGAGAATAAAGGCCATTTTGCAACAAGAAACAAAAAAATACTAATAACTGTAGCAACATCTGCTACAGGGGCAGGCACAACAATGTTTGGCCATAGTTAGAGAAGGGCTGAATTATATCCAAGATTTAAGTCCTGATTCCACATAATTAACATGAAAGACTTTCTACTGTACAGGTGTTTAAAGTATCAATCTTGCTTTAATGAACAGGTAGAGTCTACCCAAAGAATATCCTTGGGCTGAAAATACGCTTTGATTTTCTTTTTTTCTTATTCACATTTTAAAGCATTTTAAAGTACAACTGTTTAAGTTGCACATTGAAGTGATCAACTGGTATTGTAAAAAGGGCATCTTGATGCAATTGCATTGAATCAGCTCTTCAGGAGCTGGCCCTGCCCTCCCACCAGGGATGGGCTCACATTTGGGTCTGCAAATGAAGGGTCTGAGCTCTCTGTGTCTCCCTTCTCTCTCAGTCTGGCTTTTCCAGCAGGGCTGTGCAGACCCCAGTGCTAACCAGGGACTACAAACCAGCCACAGGAAAGCTGTGCAAACAAGCCAGAGCAAGAGAAAGCTTTTCTGCTTGCCTTGGCCAGGAGTAAATGATGAGTACTCAGCTATGTTATGTACCAAACCCCAGCAGGCTACTGACACCCCAAACTATGACAGAACAAAAAATCCTTAGCTGGAGGCAGAAATCACTGTACATGTGACAGAATGAGAGGCCCTACTAACAGGCATTAAAAAATTAAGTATCTAAGACAGTACATTGGCAGCAGCCATTTACTTTATCTGTACATTTGGGAGCACATTGAGGAGCAGCTTTTCAATCTGAAGGATCAAATCTGACACAATTCATCAGACAATAACAGTGAAATCAAAAAGACAGTAACTGGAAAATGCAATCCTCCCCTGAAATTCTCCTCAGCTCACCATCTGCTTCCATTCTATTACATCCCACTGGGGACTCACTGTCTTGCAACATCTCCTCTGGGTGGAATTGCCACAGATGTAGCAGGCAGGGCTGATAGCTCTGCTACAGGACCCCAGCCAGGCTTTGGGGGACACAAAAGGCAGCCTGCACCTTCCCCAGGCAAAGGGACACACGTGGAACCCAAACCCAACATGTCACAGCAGAGCTCGCAGAAAGCAGCCAGGTTTTCCTGGAGTGAAAGCAGCAGGATTGAGCAACACAATGGCAAATTTACAAGCATTTAACTGCAGAGGTTATTTCCTCAGAATGCCCTCAAACACAAGCAGTGCCTGCAGTTGTCAGAACTATTTTGCTGACACAGAAATGCATTGTTGGTGCCTAAGACGTGTATGGAACCTCTGTGACAGGAATTTCTTTGAAGGAAAGTGCTTCGAGCCATCTGGGAAGAATAGCAGCCAAGCAGTGATGACTGAAATGCTATTTTCAGTCTTCCACAACTCCACTAGACTAAAATGGTGGAAATTCTATTTTAAAAGATATATAATCTCTACAGCATATCAAGAACAGGGAATGCTGAGATCGATCAATTAACCACCAGAGTCTAGGACATTGCTACCAACCCAAATGCATTATCAAAGGTTATTCTTTATATATTAACTTACCCCTACCTGTACTTATTGTTGTGTGATGTATGCCATACACCTCATGGCTCTGAGAGCTTGGGGGGAAAAAGAATCTGTGTTTTCCTGTTAATTTGTACTTGGTTCTCTACAATTCAAAGTGCATGTTCTTTGAACAGGATGTGTAAGTGACCATTTCTGCTCCCAAAGAGAGTCTCAGCAGCAGCACAGGAACAAAGAGGAATCTGTTTAACTCATTCATCTGAGTTTCAACTGCAGCTGAGTTCAGTGTGGCAGAAACAGAATCCTGAATTCCCCAACCATCTTAGGGCACTTGAATCAAGCTCAGCTGTGAGCAGGAAATCTGAATCAGGCTCAGGTGAAGAACAGAAAGTCTTTATAAATAAGTCTTCCTGTTATTTGGGTACTCAATCTTTATTCCAATAACTATCCGACAAGCTGTCCTACCCAGAAACAGACATGTTGGCCTGGTGTGGGTGAGTTCCTTTGCCCTCCAGCCCCATTTTGCCAGAACTTATCCCTCCTCAGCTCCAGCCCAGCCAGGTGTGGCCTCACCTTTCCCCACCCCAGCAGCCCCAGGGGTCAGGTCACATTGTTGAAGTCAAATCTGTGTGGAACAGTTTCTCCCATTAAACCACAATCCTTTGGGAACTGACAATTCCTGCTGGTGTTTATTCAGAGATTTATTCAGCACTGAGTAAAAGCTGCCTGCAATGGCTCTTCCCTGCTGAAACATGGAAGCACCACATATTAAGCAGGGTCTATGATAACCCTGCCCACCACATTGCTCCAAATCCTCCAATTTTTAGACAATGACATCTTTTAAATTCTATTAGGAGAACCATTACTTCATACCTTGCAAACAGCAAATAGAAAATTGTTTTCAGTAATCATGTATTATATACCACAAAGGAGTCTTCAAGGAATTAACAAAAAATGAATTTACCTAAAATTTCCCAATTTTTTTTTTAAGCTCAGTTTTTTTTTTTTTTTTACTATTACAAAGGTGAACTCTCATGATGACTTCAAAATATATTAATAAATTTCAAGCCAGGCAAAGGAAAGAGATTCATGTTACTATTCATATTTTAAGATATATTATGTGTTAAAATTCATTTGGTCTTTTACTGAAATGCCAGAACATCGAAATGCTGAAATGCTTGCACCTCATTTTTGCTAAAGGTCATGTTGATTTTTCATGATGAAAAGTTCATACCTTCCCACTTAGCAAAAATGGGAGATACAACAAAACCAAAATATATTTAATGAGAAGCTTCTGATGTACTGAATTCACGTGGTCTCAGACTGGGTAAACTAAAGCAGAAAACAAACAGTTATTTACAACAGCTGGCAAGGATCTTAACAGGCAAGAAAACCAGGAAACTCCTGAAGCCTTTACAAATCCATTTGAAAACCCCTCCATCAGCTTCATTTCAGTTTCTTGAAGTCTGGAAGCCTCCAGGGATTTTGGACCCATTAAAAGCCTGTGACAATGCATCAGTTTAGACAGATTTGGAATGAACATAAATTCTTTTTTTTTTTCCCCATCATTTGTTCTACTCTAAGGTCTCTCTTTAATTTCTTACTGAGTGATGAACATACATCTATTGAGCCTCAATGTCTGATAGGATATTACCTTTCTTACTTTGCAATGCAAATGCAATAAAGCATTAGGAATGTTCTAAATAAACTCTTCTAAATACAAGAATGTTTGCTGTATCCGTTATTTTTCTGACAAATTCTTTTTGTGAAATTATTATTCCACTTGTGTAATGCAAAGCATGATTATATTAAATTAATTGGAAAACTCTGTTTCGCATTTGCACATTTTCAGTATTTTATTTCCTTCACAAATGTTTGAAAACTGTGGTGCTTTGGGAAACCATTTAAGCACTGGAATGCCTCATGAACAGCAGCTCTCCCCATTCACATTCAGGAGCAGTTCTTTCAGGAGGACCATTACCAGAATGACTCACCTTGGTTTTAGAAAATCCATTTTAACCTAAGAACAAACTCACTGCTTGGAATTTCAAAACATCCTGGCACAACGGGGTTTTTATATATTTCAAATTCCAATACGCCGTGTTTCCCCTCTCTCCTCCCACTGCTGCTGTGCTGTAAATCAATTAAATGTTTGTCTCCCAGCACCAGCCCTTCTAACAGGTTTGATCAAGGCAATGGCCACTACCCTGAGAATGCTTGCTGTCTGCAGGGCCAGGAATAGGGAAAAATCTGGAATGTGGAATATCTGCAATGTCCAATACTGGCATCAGTGGGAGCCTGCCCAGAATGGATCCCAGCAGCACAAGCCCTTGGGAGACAGTGTGAGTGTACCTGGAAACTGCAGCCCCGAGGGCAGGGAGGTGCCTGCATCCGTCCTGGCGCTGCAGTTGTCAGGGGCTTGCAGTGGAATTGTTTTTCAGCCTCCTTTATGATCATTCCAGCAGCAGAACGCTGGGAGCACCTCATTATGTAAATTGCTATGTTAATGAGCCCCACCTCTCCTGAGCAGGACTCCCAGTCAGGACAGCTCCCACCTGGGTTTTGGGACATTCTGGGACATTCTCTGTTCCACCAAAGGTAACAGCAGCACCGAAGGCACTGGGCTGTTATGGGATGTGATGCTGTTCTCCAGTCCCACTGCCCAGGTGTGCCACCCACAGATCCCCTGCTGGGCTTGCCAATAGCTGGACTTTAATGAGCTGTTCATGCCACCAGAAAGGGTCCCGGAGGGGTGAGGGCTCAAGAGCTGCCATGATATCCAGTCAAGGCCAGGATCTCCAGATCAGTGCCTGTACCCACACCCACCATCCCAGGCCTTGATCCTACAGGAGACCCTTTTAGAGCTTCTTTCCCACTTGCAATAATAAGAAAAACCAAGGCCATCACCTTCACTCATTTTCCCCCTATAATTCAGCTTGGCTGCAATGCCCTTCCCGGTTAATAAAACTGAGACTGGAGATGTGTTATGATTCCAGCCACATCATCTTATTGTCATCTCTTATCTTAGATTTAGATCATAAGCTTTATGAGGCAACGTCTGGGGTTTTGGGCTGATTTTATACAGTGGCTGGTGCACGGGCTTAATTCAACACTGTGGCTTGTAGGAATTGTCACTAGTGATAAAAACAACTGTATTAATGAGCATGCATTATCAATAATATCATTAGTGTTATTCTCTGATAAATGTCATCGTTTCAAAATCAATGTCAGGCAATTATTTTAAAATATACACTGGATGGATTATTTTCTAATAACCCTACAAATGTGTGTCTTGGTCAAACAAAGAGACGAATTTAGCTCCAGCTAAGCATGAAATACTCTGTAATGTTTTCATTATGAGGTTACATATGAGGCTGTTCATTAGACAGACTAAATAAGTAGACGATAAATAAAAATTGAAAGAAAGAAATGTTCAGGGCATCAGGATAAACTCAGCAGAGCTTCTAGTTTTTCTCTGATAACCAGGCTTTGCAGGCCTCCTGGATTCCGACAAGAAGACCACTGCTGCCCTTTGGCAGGGCAGGCCAGGCCCAACAGCTGGAGCTGTCCAAGCAGTCCCCAGGTCAGGGGGAGCTCCTGCCTCTTGTCCTCCCTGGCTTCGGGGTCAGGGTCTTCCCCACCAAGCCCAGCTTTGATTTGTGGCTTTAATGAAAACCACTTCATGGTTAATAATTTATTATTGTTCTCTCTTGGATTATTGGTTTAAGTGCAGTTAATTGATGACTAATGACAGGAAAGCTGGAATAAAAAACCTTCTCTCTTTTGTGCTGGCTGCACTCTCTCCATGGAAGCAAGCTGGGTTTGCCACCTATTTCTCCCAGCTAAGCAATGATCATTTTGAAAGAGCATTACCAGTGTTTCTGGGCTATATATAGACATACACGTGTAGCTGTGCATTAGGCACCATCAGTGAGCTTCTTCCTTCACTTATAATTTCTACCATGAAAGAAAAAGATGAGGATAATATATACAGAGCATTTAAGAGTATTTGTTTCCCCTGAATACACTCATTTTAGTGATATTCATCATCATTAGGCACAAGGTTTGCTTCCTTTCCTTTTTATTTTGGTGAAGAAAGCTTTCTCCTCAGCAGTATCTGCACTTGTACAGATTTGGATCCTCCCACTGGTGGAAGCTGTACTAGCTGGATTCAACGAGTGAATTGAAATTACAGAAATATGTACATAAATATTCATCTCTTTAGGCTGTTTTCACCTCCTTTCCCCTCGGAAAAAGGCTGAGTGCTGTAGTCAGTGGATTAAGGCACGCTGAGCAAGGATGGAAAGGAATCAGGTATCAACTTCCCAGTGACTAAAGCCATTGCAGTGACCTTGTCTTTCACAGGAAAGAGCTGGGGACACGTTAATGCTTCAATCAGCTGCTTCTTTGTGCCGTCCCAGGGACAGAATGTCTCCTGTGTGAATGAGGTGCATCGCTCTGGTGACGATGGCATTTTGCTTTCTCTGCTTTTACAGGAATTAGGAGCATAGAGAAGTGTCCTTCCTAGAAATTAAGCTATCTAACAACTTGGGGTTTGCTGTGTGATTTTTTTAAAAGGTGTAAAATAAGTGAAACCAAATATCCCTTTTTCCTTAACTAGCAACTCTTATTTCTGTATCTTGAGGAATAAGAAATATTACAGAGATCATTCTCTCATTGCTATACCAGAAACAGGCACTTGCAGACTACTCAAAATAAGTAGGATAGAAAATTATTTTCATGTTTCTACATATAAAGAATTTGGGATTGAAGTTACATTTATCAACACTGAACACGACAGTGTCTCTAGAGGTCATTCTTACCAGTCAGTGAGAGCACTCTGAATCTAGAAGTTATTAAGTTATGTAAGAAAAAGCCCATTTTTGGCCAGCTCTGCAGTGAGAGCTCTGAAGTGGGCAGAGGGGATGAAGTGCAGCTGTAGGGCAGCCTCGAGCACCCCCTGTCACAAAGGACACACTCATGTCCTGTTTCTGTAGGAAGAGGGACAGGCTTCCCTTCCCTTTCCTTTGCAGCATTAAATCCATTTGTTACAGCTGTAGATTATCCTTTAGATACACACCTGCACCTGGACATTAAACCTGCCTTCATGGAATACCCAATTCCAACAAGAAATCAAGTACAGTGACTGCTGCAGTGTTCTTGGGTGGTTCTCTTTGAGAGTTGCTTTATGTTGGCATAAAATATATCCATGACCTCAGAAAATTTCCTGAACACTGACTTGAAAATGAAAATTCCCATTACAAAAAAAAAAAAAATCTTATCTGGTTCTTCTGGAAATAACTGATGCAGTGAGATTAAATGACTTCACCAAAGAAAGACAAGAGTCAGGTCACTCCCTTTAGACCCATAATATGTCAGATACACATTTCATTTTGTGCCATCACCTACAATGGTTCACAAGGACACATGACAAGGTAATTTAAGGAATGTGATTGAAAATTTTCATGGAGTAAGGAACCTCAACATGTTTTTAAAGTGCAGGAGGGTTAGATGCCTAACACATACCTTGATCTGGGGATTTCCCCTACAAGCAACTGAACAATTAGAGGACAAAAAAAAATAACATTAACAGCCATTCAGTGTCATTGTAGCCTGGAAATTAAAATGCCTTTGAAAATACAGACGGCTCAGGTGATCTTTCTGTACTGTGCCTCTTTTTTTGGTAGGAGGATATCCATTATTATCCAGCAACATTTTTCTCCCACAGGCTCTATCAGATTACACCCCTCCATCACTTTCTCTCTTCACTTAGTGATGGCTGGGTTTGGGCAAACGTCTGCAATAAACCAGCTCCTCTTTACAGAGCAAAGCAAACACCACATGGTAAATTTAACACAACCAATCATCTCCCCCTCCAAACGACTTCCATTGCATTTGCTCCTGATAGTAAGTGACAGCTGTGTTTAACGAGCTGGAAGAACAGGTCAATAAAACATATATAGAAATAAATATATATATACATATATATGCATGTTGCTGAAGTGTCTATTCCATATATGCAGACATTAAGGCAGCTCATGGTGTTTTACCCTCCTGCAGGATTTTATCATAATGACAGAGCACCACAGGTTCCATCAAACAAGATTAAAGATTATTTCCTCACACAATACTGCCAGTAATTCCTGAGTATTTAAAATGTATTTTTCAGACCTGTAGATTGGTTCAGATGATCAGAGACCACACCAAGGATGACCTTGCCTGGCTCTGTGGAGTTCATTACTGAAACACGAGCCCTTTGCCTGTTCCAATAGTGTTTTCCTGCTACTTCCCCAGGAAGAGTTATCTCTTGGAATCAGCTGCTCTGCACATTTTACTAAGGCAAATAAGCATTACAAATTTACAAACCTAGAGGGCTGAGAAGCAGCTCAACCCACACAGTTTTGAGAGCTATTCCTAGGGAGCACTGTAGCCTTTTCCTACTGTGGAAAACCCAAGGTATTCCTACACAGTTGCTGTTGGTGGCAGAACCCACCACCAAGGATTTGCCTGACAACCACCAGCACTTCCAAGACCCAAATTCCTCTCTGGATCTCTGGATGTTTATTCTCAGATCTTCTCTTAGCCCCAGAAATTGAGGCTTTCTTAAATCAATGTACTCAAGAAAAAAAAAAAAAAAAAAAAAAAAAAAAAAGTGCTTAAAGAGCATTTGAACATCATCAGCCCAACCAAGAATATTCTCCAAACTGAGAGGATGTGAAATGCCCTCAACCAAGAATAATCCAGGAGCACACCACACCTCAGACCAACAGCTCAGAGTTTCCAATTGCACACTTAGAAAGAATCCTGGCAATAAAGTGCCTAAATAACTACAGCAGGATAATGATCCTCAGAGCAGTGTGGAGGCATCTGGGACTGTGACTTGAAAGAATCAAACTTCTTGGCTCTATTCTTTCATGTTCACACACAGGCCTGAAAAAGCTGAGTCGATCCTTTCAAAAGTGAAGTTAATGAATTAAAGTGTAACACTGAAGAATTTATTAAGCATTAAGGAGAGGATCAGAGCAAATGATCCAAATGCTGTCTCTGTGAGAGTAAAGGGAATGGCTAATTGGCTGTGGCTTTGCACCCTAACACACAGAACCAACCAGTACACCCTAGGTTTGCTTTCAGATCAAAACCACGCTGAAATGTTAATAAGGAAATAAAAATTGTCACATGCCAAATGAAATCAGTGAGTCTGTCACCTAACAGAGACCACCATTAGATTCCAGAGCAAGAGGAGAATCTTGGCACCACATTAGGTACAGCATGATGCTCCAGATGAAGAATATGCAGGCTTTTAATATCTTCATAAGGTAAGTATTCCCAAAAAAGCTCAAAGGGTGCAGGCAGTACATCAGCAGTCACCTACTCCAACCCTCAGCGTTATTAAAGAAATTAAATTAATAATTACTTACAAATGGAGTCAATTCTACCAGAACTGGGGGTTCACCCAAAGTTTGGACACAGGCTGCAGGAGGAAAAGCCAGGGGAATGGCCTGCCTTACCAACCCCAGAGCACAGTGAGACACACAACACGACAGCTCTGGTCTCACCCCCCCAGCTCTGCCTCAGACTTACCACAAGAAATTGAAAATTCTTCTTAACTCCTTTCTGCAAAAGAGCAAAATCTACCAGATACAGGTTTAAATGCAATTGTTTGTGAGGAACATGAGGACCCAGACACAGCAGTTTCCAGGGAAAGGAACAGCTCTCAATTTACCTTGCAGCCCGTTATGGTCCCAGGCTGCTGAGGCAGAAACTTCTGCACCCCAGCATCTCTGTGGAGCCACTGTGGCAAGAGACAGTGGTGCTTGTTTATTCACACCTGGATGGTGAGCAGTGGGGGTGTGGGAGGGAGGGAAAATCCCCCCTGTCACCCCTGAGCCCCTGAGCTTGTGTCTCCAAACCTCCCAACATTGTCTGGCACCCTCAATGCTGATGAGGCACGGGGCATTAATGAAGTGGCAAACACAGTCCAAAGAGCAAAACTATTTTAGGTTAATTCCACTTCTGTTCTATAAACTGGCCAGGCTAAAGACAGCTCAAACAACCCTCTTGAATACTGAGCAGCTGCCAATGAGATTTCAACAGAAACTGAGCAGATTTCCATTGCTCTCAGAGAAACAGTGGGGAGCTGAGCAATCTGAAAACCAGTTTCTTACCCAGAAAAATGAGATGATTTCCCTCTCTTATGAAATCTCTTCAGGTGGACTACAGACAGTTCATCCAGATGCACTATGAATTTCTTGTATGTGTTATGTTTGCATGTGGAACTTGATTCTTGAGCTCAGAATTGCTTTGAAGCTGCCACAAGGACTCTGTAATTTTGTTTTAACAGATTTTATTTTTTTATATTCTATATCCCAGTGAAAGTCAGTTGGATCAATCTGGGTTCTATTGCCAATGAAAATTTTCAAACTTCACTTAGAATGAGATGAGAAAGTCACATGCTGGTGTCATTTGTTGTTTTACTTGCCACAGCTGTAACAACTGTGTGTCTCTTAGTTTGATTCTACAGTACTTGAAAAGGCTCAATGCTGAACAGTTACAATTTCAACTTATATCTCAGCAAAAGTCAGACCAGGGACTCTCTATTTGCAATGCCATGTAGCACCTACACAGAATTTTCAAGTGTATCTTGAGCCACTTCTCCAGCAGGAATGCAATTTAATCACAGTTATGGCTCTGATTTCTGGTCTTAGCTCTGACCAAGGCACTGTGATGCTGTGTAAAGTTCTTCTACCAAATACTTGAACTCTGTAGGAGCCAGGGCCCCTTCCTGGTGTCCTTCATGGGTATAAAATCTATTCCATTTAATGCTCTTTTGCAGAATTTGGTGCATCCCATGGCACCAGTATATTATATAATATTGGTGATATTGGGAAGATAACAGAACTGCCAGACAACAAGCATTTTTAATTATCTAAATGATTTTTTTTTTTTACAATCAGATAGTAATTCTTGGTAAATTGCAAAAGTGAGATTTATCATGCTAAAGGATGAAATGAAAGTATTTGATACAGAATATTAAACTACCAAATAAATTAACTAGCCAGTTTTCATGAAATAGCAGGGAGGATTATGATGTAAAGACCAGCTGAAGTCCTATTCAGGCCTTATTAATGCAAGGAATTTTCTCAATAACATTCTGAATTGCAAGCTCAAGCCTTGATAGCTCAGTCATCATTCACAAAGCTTTAAAATTTTCTTCATCATTCACAAAGCTTTAAAAATCAAAAGTAGGCAAACCCCACAGTTTTCTAGTGGATATAGACATATAAATCAGTGGTTGCTGTGTTATTCAGCCAATGTTTCCCCTGAAAGGAATGACAAAGAATGCTTTGCCATTCTACTTCAGAACAAAGAGAGCAACAGCTAAAAATTAAAATCTCATTTATTGCAGCATTTTAGAAATTATTTAAAACAATCCACATACCAACAAAACTGTGTGATTTCAGAGTAGAATTTCATAACATATTCAGTTTATTCAATGTAGGGAAAGTAAAAATATTGCATTGTAGCCCCAGCTTGCCAATGGACCTCAGTTCTGCAGCATGAAATTTGAACACTGGTGCAGCCAGAGCTGTGTACTTGAACAAGTATTTAACTGCTTTCCTCAGTGACTTGCAATGCATGGCTATCACAGACAGAATAAAATCTGCCTGATTAAGAAAACTCTGGAGAGAATCTCAAAATTAGTCTCCTAATGACTCTTATAATTTTAAAAATGAAATTTAAAAGTTAAAGAAATTATAAAAAATGAACCACCTTACAATGTGTTCTTTTATTGGGTCTTTGATTAAATGAAATCTGAGAAGGGATGACCCATGAATAATTGTCAGTTCATTTTAAAACCTCTGCTCTTTCCATCTTGCTATTCAGTCTCCCTGAACTTCCAAAGTGTTTAATTAAAAAAAAAATGATTGGACCAAATCTTTAAAATTGTTCTATAGACCTTGAATGATGAATCAGAGTAAGCTACCAGGCTACCTTATTCCACTAGCAAAAGAGTAGAAAAATAACCATTCAAACATTTCTATTTTCTTTCAAATAAAGCCCTCTCTGCTGGGGATCAGCACCATCCTCTGCTGGAGCCAGCTGCAGTTCTGCTTGGCAGGGAGCAAATTCTGATTGCCACGAATGCATTTGTTGTACCAAAACATTTGATGACTTAGTTTTACCCATTTCTCTACTCTGCCAGAGTGAATAGAACTGGTTTCACCACTGCTCAGGGTGTGACAAGGCGGGGTTTTGTTGGGATTTAGAGGTGTTTCCAACCTAAATGTTTCCGTGATCAGCCAGAAACTGTCTCACACTACACTCAGTGTCCACTGACAGCAAGAAAAATGGTTTCCCACGTTGTGTGCCCTGGGATCCATCCAGCAAGGCACAGCTGGAGGGTTCCTGTCCTTGCTCAGCCCCATGGCACCAGGCACAAGGCTCAGAGCTCATTTCCCAGTAACATTTCTGACTAAGCCGGCTCTGGGAGTGCCTTTCTGCAGCACGAGTGCAAAGAAACAATGCTAGCTGAGGAAGATGGTGTTGCCACTCTAATAGCACATTGATAATTATCTCTAGTTATTATTATTTCCCATTTTAGGGAATTGGGACTTAACATTTGACTCAAGAGCTCTGGAATTCAGTGGCTATAGAGAATGAGAAATGCCAGGTTACCAGGACAGCTGAAGCTCTAGATCATACTGTGCTAAATTGCTTGGGCATGTCCTTAAGTGCATGAATTACCCATTAAAATCAACTGCTTTTATAAAATACCTTAAAAACCCCAACTTGTGCAATCTTCCCAGAGCTCGAGGATGGCCAGCTCTAATCAACATCACTGCAGAGCCCAAGCTGGATTGTTTATTTAAATATTCCACCTATTTCACTTTCAGATAGCAGTACATGGTGTTTTGTTTTTTTTTCTTTGTTTACCACTTCTCTTTCTGATTCGGGGTTTTAAAACCAGTAAAACTGAATACATTATCTACACTGGAGAATCTCTTTTGTTATCTCCCTCTCTCCCCACTCTGAGAGAATGTTAATTCTGCTGCCAGGTCAGCTCTGGTGATCTGATGCCAACTCCCAAATCTCTCTCTATCTCCTGATAATAATTTTTTAAACAATAGAGATAAAACCAATCATAACACGTTTTTATAAGTGCCCAGAAAAAAAAGCCCATATTTAAATTGCTGCACTGACTTGAAAGTTTAAGGAAGCAGAAAGAAGATGATTATGCTCCTTTATTTTCAGATTTTGATATCCTGGCAGGCACACTCTGACACTGCAAACATGCTCTGCCTTATAATGCTACACTTACTGATGAAATTTAAGGACATTTTTAAAGTTATAGAAGGAGATTTATTGACAAGAAACTCAAAACACTTTCTTTGTAGACTTTATTTTATTGCTAAATTTAATTAATGTTTCCTTCAACCTTGATCTAGATAATTCTGTCCCTTGGGAGGAGGATGAGGGGAAATCGTTCAGCAAAAAAAAAAAAAATCTACAGCTCTGAAAAATAAACTTTTAATTAAGTCCAAGAAAACCCAACCAATCACAAAATCTAAACTCAAGACAGAGATAAAATGGAGTCATTTGCATTTTCTCGAGTAACTTCAAACTATCTGCAATCAATGCACAGGGTGTCCAAATTCCAAATTTCTTCAAACGAGGCAAAAGTGCTCAGCACTAAACCCAACAGTGAATTTTAGCTAACACCTAAATGTCTGTTCTTGTGAGAGCTAGATTCCAAAGCCTCCATCACTCCACACACACATGGAAAGCTTGCAGGTTTAGGTGATCAGGAGGCTTTCAGGCAGAAGCCCGTGGGCTCACAGAAATGCTAAGGAAGGCCACGCTCAGTGTCGGCACAGCTCGGTGGCACGGGGCAGCAGGAGGTGCCAAGGCAGCAGTGCCAGGGCAGGGCTAACATTTACTGACAATTCCTTGTTATTTGCAGCCTCAGGCCTTCCTCACATTTCAGTGTCCTGACATTTAACTGACCTTGACAGATTTCTCTTGCATGAATTTGTCCAATCTCATTTTTAATCTATGTAAACTTTATCAACCATAAAATCTGACAGGAAGAAATTCCATGGCTTAATTAGAGGTTGTGTTAATCAGCAGCTCCTTTTGTTTTGAAGCCACTGCAGCAGCAGCAGTTTCCTTTGGGGTGTCCTAACCCTTGCAAGGGAAGAGACAATGAACTCTCACGGTCCATTACTGCTCACACTTCCACTCAGGTGTTGCAGATCTTTGTCATAAACTCCCTCAGTCACCCTTTTCTAGGCTGGAGAGGTTTCTTTGTGATTCCCTCAAGAAGAAGCTCACACATCACGATGTTCACACAATGAACAGCTGTGGGAGTATTTGCCATCCTCATGTAGACTCCACACACATTGCAAGTTTAACTAAATTCAGCTTGAGGAGTAAAATTAAGCCTGAGATTGAAAAGCCCTTGAGAGAACCCGGTGTGGTTAAGGGGTGCCAGCACAGCTTTAGGCAGGGCAGGTTGTGCTCAGCAAACCTCCAGGAGCCCTTTGAAGATATTACTGCAGTGACAGGTCAGAGAAATCCTGTTCTCATCCCACAGGCAGTTTTCCCAAAAGCATTTGGAAAAAATCTGCATCAGAGATGAACCTCTAGCCAGGAATCCCAGGCCAGAGGTTAAAACAGGGCACAGGATCCAGGAGCAGCAGCAGAGCAGAGGGAAGGAGCAGGAATTTCACTGTACTTTTGCACAGCCTGGTCCCCCTCTGGGTGTGGCTCCCAGCCCTCCCTGGAACTCAGCATTTGTGGGGCACCACAGACCTCAGGCACTGCAGAATCAGCAGAGAACAGCCTTTACAGGAAACTGCTGATTAATTTTATCTGATTGAAATTAGAGGAGCAAGGAGCAGGGTGAGCAAAGTGTAATTACTGTGGCAAAGCAAGCTCAGGGTACCTCCCTGAGTAGGGCTCAGCAAGGACACGAATAATGCATTTCTACCACTTCTGTAAGTCATTAAATATGTGTCAAAAACGTGTTTCAAGAATTTATCCACCCATTTCCAGTAGCCAGGTCTGAGGTCATGGCATGGCACTACTTTAGATGTTGATTTGATAAACATTTCCTCTAAATGGTCTCAAAGCAGCCAGCAAAAATACTAAAAATACATCAGAATTTTTTTCTGATGTATCTTTATTGCTATCACCAGAATGTGTGAGAAATACATGTATTTTTCTCACACACTGTGGCATCCTAACATGAAGCTATCAAGGCAACCATACTTTTTTGTCTTTTTTGCACAAATGAGGAAAATCTAGCAGAATGACTTCGTTTATGGAACAGTCTGGGATTTTTGTTATGGCAAGATTGTGGCACATTACAGAAATATATGAGGTCTTAATGTACCATCCTCAAAGCACTTGGATACTGATAGGCAGCAATGGAGAGATAATTACAACTTTTAGGAGAAGGAACAAAGAAATATTCCCCTACTGAGTAGTATAAATTCAAGGCTAATAAGTAGTTACTAGTATCACACAAGTCGAACTGTGTAAATTATGCAGAAAAAGTATTTACAGATCCATTTCAGTTTCCAAGTGAATTACTTTCAGCCATGTGCTGGATGCTCACTTTCATAAAAAATTAAAGCTGTTGTGTTTTGCTACAGAAACACAGCTCATGAAGAGGAAGTTTTTAAGTTTCATTAGATAGTGATGTTATTGAAAACAGGTTTTGAATCTTCACCAAATATATTCACATAGGTGCTTGTGTACCCAACCAATTAAGGTCTGGAAGTCCATGCAGTGCAGCATTCTAAATCATTCATTGCAAGAATCAAGCTCAAAGTTCCAATCTGTACAATAAAGTTTACAGAAAACACTTCTCAGAAACATCTGAATAATTAATACACAGCTGAGAGAATCTCAAGCCATTCTGCAAGTGGAAAAAAAATTATTTCCTATGAATTATTCATTTAGCTCTGCATACAACTCTTTTCCTTAACCCTGGAGGATTTACTCTTTTTAGGTGATTATCTGCCACAGTGGCTCTGTTACACCGAAGCTTAAGTGATGCTGTGTTTGTGACTCTCCACTGGCTCCTGGGGTAGCTGCACCACAGCAGCCAAGCACTTAAAACCACAAAAGCAGAGTGGAGGAGGCAGATGTTTGGGCTATTCTATTCCAGACAAGCAACCTGGCTGCCATGAGCTGGGAGAAGATGAGCTGCACCTCCACCCTCCTGCTGGAAAGGTGCTGGCTCTGAGACACGCTCCAAGGTGAGAGTTCATTTTGGCAGTACCAAGGGCCTTGTTTGCCCTTCAGAGCACTTCTCTGTAGGGTGGAAATAAATATTGCAAACCCTCTAGGAACTGCAAACATTGCAAACCCTCTAGGAACACTCTTATGTTCATTCCTCTCTATTTTTTTTTAAGTTTGCTGGGCAGCACAGGAATCCTACCCTGTAATACCTGTTGTTCCCTATTGACACAGATCAGCATTCCCCAGTTTTAAAACAAAAAAACCCAGATGACACAATAAAAATTTGTTCAGTGGTGCAGCAGAAACCAATTATAGCCCAAAAACATGAAGATTGAAAAGCAACAACTTGTGACTATTTGTTCTGGCTGTTTTCAGAACACAACTGAAGTGTATTGGCATGTTCCAATTGTGGCTCTTTTTTTCCACAGCCCACCTTTCCCCTCCTTCCCTTTGCTTTAAATGAATAGCTGCTTTATCATCAGATGGAGATGCAACTCTCTCCAGAAAGCCAGGGAAGAAAGAGATACTGGAATCTCTGCTGAATGTAGAGAAGTAACAAAACAATGGTATAAAAGCATCCGTGAAGTGCATACATCAAAGTCAAAGGAAATCTTTGTATTCTGCTGGTAATGCTTACAAGGTAAAGTGGCATGCAGATTTCTTATTTAATAAATTCCCACAGAAAATTAGTTTTTCACAGTGGGAAGAATTTCAAGGCTTGCTGCGATGAACAGGCAGGATCTAATCACTGCTCAGGCTTTGTAGATACACCAGGGTTTGCAGATATTTCAATGATCCAATTATTCTGTTGAGGCACAATCACCTTACCTGCATACTAATCAAGTCATATGCCAACATGAAACAACTCTGCCTTTTCTGGAAGCTCTAGACATGTACGGCTCCCTGGTTGACCTTCTGCCAATTACATTCATTTCAATTCTATTAGCTCATCTTTTGCCCAAAGGTGACATATGCACAAATCTATAGGGAAAATTGCCTGAATCAACTTTGCACTGCACAGGATGCAGGATGGTTGCTCAGCAGTGTGAATAGGAGGCATTAGACTCTAAAGCTGGATGCAATTGGACACTAAATAGCAATGAATTTTTCACTTGTAAAACCTCTTCAGAAACTGTACAGTTACATTCCATAAAAACGACGGGATTCTGTTTATTAGAGGAAACAAAATCAATTACTCAGTTTTATACCCTGTGAATACCAGCTCAGAATGAGGATGAACAGAGCTCGGATCAGTATTTAGAGTCACTGTTGGGGTTCCCTTTTGGGGGGCTTCCCTCCCACCTGATGTTCTATTCTAATTCTTTGTGACTGTGGATTGAGATATTGGTAAACTGACTGAATTTGTCGCCAGGAGAATTTTGGAGCATAGCAAGCAGAGATATTTTTAATATTACATTTACCAGCTATGTTTTGTTACAAAAATGCTTGTTATCTAGACTTTCTAATACCAACCTTCTCTTCAAAATAACAATGGAATTCTTTTAAATATTTATCGGTATCTATTCCAGAGAGTCATATCAATTTCTAAAAGTCACCGACATTTTTTCAGAACATTTCTGATGCTCAAAGACCCGGGAAAGGAAGCAAAAGCCACAACATTTTCCAGGCCTAACAGCAGTGGCACTAGCTGTTCTTTGGTTTATAGACAACTGCGATGGTTTTTACATCAAGTGCCTGCTCTGTCAGGAAATCTGTGCTCCTTAAGTGAAAGGAGAATTCCAGAGGGCTTGCAGAAGATCCAAAGGTCAAACCATAAACCACCCATGGTGTCAAACCATTAACCCTGGAGCTCATCATCAACCACGGGACAGCAGCAGCAGCAGAGATGCTGTGGGGCAAACCCCCAGCAAACCCCAGCCAAGGGTGAAATGCTGCCCGTGATTAACAGGACTGATCATTGAGCCTTTCCAGAAATCCCTCTGCTTTCCCTTTCCTGCCTCTTTTCAATTGTCATTAGCATTTTAACCTGCCCTGAAGACAGGGGCAGGTGGACAGGTCAGTGGTGACTCTCAAAGCTCCATGGCAGGAGCTGCTCTTGTTCCTCTGCCACCCCTCACTTCTGGCACCTTGAATGTGGCACCTTTTTTTTTTTTTTTTTAAATTACCCCTGCACAGCCTCACCTGCAGCACCAGGCCAGGCAGCAGCTGTAATTACTGCATCAGGAGTTGGTTTAAATACTCCAAGGCGCTCTTGAGGAGAACTCAGCTCCATTAAATGAGAGGGATAAAAGGCAGATGGTTTTCTGTTTTCTTTCTATTCCATTTTTTCATACAAGAAGCTTGTTCAAGGTAGTAAGGGAAAACACCTCCTCAAGAACAATACTGAGGCGAATTTCTATTGCTTTTTTTTTCCTGTAAGCTTCTTATAAGGAAAAAAAAAATCAAATAGATTCTCTGGAAGAATTGACTTTGTAGAATAATAACACAGAAGGAACACAGGAGGAGGACAGATGGATAAGATGCACATACTCCTAACAAAAAGATGAATTGTTTATTTATTTTTCAAGGCCGTTTGTAACATGTGAGTGTCCCCAGGAAAAGCTTTTGAAAAGAGAATGGAAAGTGCTCACAACTGAGGAAAAATGCTCAAGTACTGCATATTTTACAATCATAAATGTCTTTTCAGAAAAGAAAACTGTCTGAAAAAACCTATTTGTTTTTGCAGCTGCAGATAATTGCTTAATTAAATAAATAAAAGCAGGTATAGCTCTGCCATCTCCCCACAGAACTGACATGACAGCAAAGGAAATCCAGTAATTACAGAACTCAAGCAATTCCTAAATTTATAAGAATTATTAAAGAAAGAAAAAAAAATGTCTGTCACCTGTGTCAATTTCCCTGATAAATCCCAACAGTTGTAGCTGTGCTGGCTTTGATCTGAAGACCAGCTGAATTCAGCTCATTCTGAAAGTATCAGGCCTCTGTCAGAATTATCTATGCAAATCTGGGTGACAAGAGGCTGAGAGAAGGCAATCACTTTTATACATTTTGTCACTTTGTCTGAATGACCTCTTCTTTAAAATATCCACTTAACCCTACATCCTGCTATTTTATACAACAGCTTTTCTTTTGATTGTGGCAAAAAATCTATCCACCTGCTGCGCCCAAAACTATATTATTGTGAACACATCTCTTTTTTTGCTAAGCCTCCATTTATATTCCTAAGCAGAATAGAGATTGCCAGGTGATCCTGCAAACAATTAAAATTTAAGTGAATGCCCCAAAGATATTTCATTGGTATTAAAACAGGGCATGTCATAGATTTTCAAAGTGGACTTGTTCTTTGCTGTGTCAGGGAATTCATAATAGAATCCAGTTCTGCAGAGATTCCTGATGAACTGAGCACGTGAGGAGAGGCAGAGAGCAATGACCTCGTGTGAGCCTCTGCCAGGATCTGCACATCAAAGGCAGCCCTGAGATTAGCTACAGCTACAACCAGATATCCCGTGCACATTTCTGCTGGGATGCTTCCCAAAGAAGTCACTTGTAGAATAATGAAGCATTCAGAAGTTGGAGTGGGTCTGTGGAGCTCAGAGTGTCCCTAGGTTGGGTTTGGGAGAGAGGAACAAGCCCTGGCAGAGCTGACACAGCATGGCCCAGGGATGGGCTGGCACGCTGTGTCCTCACAGGCACCAGTGCTGGGGTGCTGTGGAGAGCTCAGCTGGTGCAATGAACTCCAAAGGGAAGAATTTGGTGAGGGAGAACAATTCTGTTGTATTTTTAGATCTATATTTATATACATGATGCCTTGGGGTTCAGAGTTATATACTAGTGCAGGATCTGAAAAATAGAAAAGCTAAAAACTTCAGGCATCTCACACACACATTCTAATATAATACATATAATTCTATAATTCATTGTTCTAGAAGCGTCTCAATAAGAGTCTTTTTGCTGCCCTCTACACAGCAATATGGCCTGGCCATGATTTTCAGGTGGAGTAGCCATAGAAGTGCAGTCTGTAGTGAGGATGCAGAGTTCTACAAGCAGCCCCTTCCTGCTCACAGGGTGCTTCTGTCTTGGCTCTAGGTTTAGAGAAGTGAGAGAAGCTTTAAGGATTAAATTTTTCCCCAAAGATTTCACTGGGCTTTTTATGGTAGTTAAAAATAACTTTAAAATTGAGAACACTGAAGCAAAAATTCTGTGGTGAATTTTAAATTTAATTTTAACTAGCTGTGGATTATGGAAACATTTACGGAATAAAACAGTGATCCTTGAATATGAACAGTTTATTTTTTGTTCACTTAACTTGTTGTATAGTAAGAGGCAATATAATTAGAAGATAAAGAAATACTTTAGTTGCTCATACTTATTAGTGTGTTCCTTCCACAAGTGCCTGCTTGGTGGTCAACTTCTTGCCCTTTGTAGATTCATGAACATTTACAAAACATATCAAACACAAATGTCTAAATATTTTTTGTTATGAGGCTGAGTTCAGTGACTCAGGGGAAAGAGGTCTCCAGTTCCTTCTCCACCCAGCACTGCAAAGCAGAAAAATGCTAATCAATAATATTAATTATATTAATATTATTTGTTATAATAATTATAATACCAGCTTATATTTATCTAACAGATAGAGCTCCTAATATGCAGGTTAACTTAATTAACTTGTCTCTGATTTAGAAGAGTTTATGAAAGAATAGGGGGAGAAAGGTGAAGATTATTTTTTTTTAAAGCAGGGCTGTAAAGGACCTTCCAGCACAGCACAGGAATTGGTTTCTGGCTCAAGTATAGCAAATTCTAGCACACAGAGATGGCTTAGGTTTTAAAGCCCCTGGGAGACCCCAGGAAGAAGCACACAGGACCACTGTGGGAACACCAGTGACCCAGCACATCCTACAGAGGGTGGCTCAGACAGAGCACTGGAAATGCAGAGCTGCACTCGTGCTGCAATTCCCTCTCCTCTGCTCCTGAACTGCCTACCCTGGGAAGCAACTGCATGAACTGGGAGCTCGCTGTGTCTGTAGAGCCTTTGCACGTGGGAGATGGAACTTCCAGGTGCAGGCAGCACCAATCCCAAAACGAGAGCTCTGCTCCTCCAGGGCTCCAACAAACACTGTGTGCATCAAGCACCAAGGGCTGACACCACGGCCCTTCCCTCAGTGTGGGAATTAGAAAAACAGAAACTTGCACAGGCACTGAAGGGGTTGATCTGCAACCTTAGAATAAGCTTAGCTTGATGTAAAAATTAAATACACAGACACTAGGCAGAAAAGTCATAAATGTATGTTTCTACAGTTGTAAGAATATTCCTTAAGTGAGAAACTGCATTGATAAGATGGTGAAGGGTTTTACAGTGTAGTAATGTAATTGTATAGAGTAAGCTGAGGGTTCAGAAGTTATACTAGAAGCTTTTGTGTGTATGTGAGATAGCAGCCCATTGGATAAAAGTGTCTGCAGTGCAGCAGAATTAAGTAAAGGTGATAAGTTAAAAAAGCAAAATAAATCTTGTAGCAACTGTCCATTAAACTAGAAAATTATATATTACCTTGTAACAAAGAACTTGTGACTACTTTGAGCTATGGCCAGCTGCTTGCTCTCATAGATCTCACAGCCTCTAAGACTGATGTTTATCTGAGTAATAAATAATTTTTAGCCCAAAAGTAATCCCATTTCTTCATTAATAGCAGCAATAATGATACCTCAGCAGGCAGAATTTATTTTATTATCCCCCACCCCAAACCAGACTTTGAACACCAGCTAAAAAGGCTGGGTTCTCTAGCCTGGACTAGTTCTGCTGCTCCCCTGTATGGTACCCATTTTATGTGTAGTAGAGCTTCATTCTAGAATTTTCCCACAAGTTTGAAAATAATATTTTTGTATTTATTTGCAGAAAGAAATATTGGGCTTAATATTTGTTTAATCTATCTTCCTTTCTTTATTTATACATATGTCCACCCCCTCAGTCACCCAGAAGTTGTATTACATTGTGAATGATATAGATCTTAAGAACCTACTTGCTAAACTTCCTTTTTCTTCTTTTTTTTTTGTGAAATTTCTATTTCTGTGAAGAGCTGCCTGATGCTAATATTGTCAGTCCATACATGATGTGAATATTGGCATTCATTTTCCATGCTGAAAATGCCAGCATTTTCAGCACCAGGCACTGTTTTAGTGCCCTGATATGGTGACTAACACTTTAAACCCTGGAGAAATAAAGATAAGCAGTGGGAAATACAATCCTAGCAGGGATTCACAAGTGAACGTTTCTCGATGAAAAGAAACACAATAACTTTACAAACGTTTTCATCATAATAATCCAAATCCTTATGAGTCACACTTGAGGAAACTCACCACAGATTCCTCTGAAATATTTACGACTCTTATCATTTTTTGACCAAAAAAATGGAGCCATGTTCTGAATCACCAACTTGCCTGACTGTTACCAGGGAAATTTGCAAAGAGGGGGAAGAAACCAACTGATAACTCTTTGGCTTGTTTAACTATTCAGATTTAACTATACCGATTCCCTCCCAGCATTATGCATGCAGCATTTCCACTAAGAGGCTGGCTGATTTCTGCTCTCTTTTCCACTCTTTTATGAGCAGCTTCCTCAGTCTAATTAAAGCAGAGAACCCAGCTGTCTTCCCCTCTGCTTCAGAGAGCTAAGGGAAGAACTCCAGGAAAATCACTCTTCAGGGACTCCACAGGGATAGCCAGGATGTAAGAAGTGGGAATTGAAATCTCAAGCCCCAGATTGCTGAGCTAAAAAGGAGCTACATTTGCAAGTTCTGCTAGGACCTGCTCCAAGCCCTGTGTTTTGGTGCAGCCACAGGCACGAGAGCAGGGTATTTAAAGGGAAGGAAGTGAAAATAATTGCATTTCCCACCTGAGCTGACCCACAGCAGCAAGCAGCACTGCCTGGTGAGAGTGGGGTGGGATGGGGCAGCTCCTTACAGCTGGTGCAGAACGTGGCTCAGACTTGGAGGGATCCTCCAAGGGCTCTTTGTGCTCCCCCTTTGCTCCTGCCAAAGGGGTCCCAGTGTTAATCAGGGCTGGGGTGATTAAGAACTGTGACACTTTCTAGGAGGGGACAGGGGGTGGCCACAAACCCACTTGCAGCTTAGAGATGACACCTGAACCCGGGTTTGCCCCGAGAACACGCAGCAGGAGGAGCAGGAATACAATCATCAGGCCTTTGTGGAACAGACTGAAATGCATTTCAAAATTTCACTTCAACAGAGACAAATTCCATTTCACACCTTTGGCAGACTGGCTTCATCAAACATTTTTCTCCCCCAGGAAGGCTGGAAAATGCTGTCTGTCTCTGGGAAATATCACAATCCTGTTGCCTGTGTCTTTCCCTGTGACTGCCCATGTGAAAGACAAGCATCTGCCCAGCTGAGCCTGGAAAGCCGAGCAGAATGGGACGTGTGGGCTGACACCAGCACCAGCCAGCAAGCCCTGCACCATCTCAGGAGGGATGGATTGTCTCTGCAGCCTCCTCTCCTCTCAAGGACAGAGCTCAGGAGCAGAAGGGGACAGGGCTGGATGAGCCATGTCCCATTGCAGTGCCCAAGCCTCTCCACAAGGACAAGGCTCTTTGCCATCACTGCAGGATGAGGGAACCCAAGGCAGGCAGCACCAGCAAAGTTCTGGCTTGTCTAAAACTGGGATTTTGCTGCCCTCATCAGTTTACAGCCCTTGAAATAACCTGGCTTGCTTGTGCCTGAAGCTAACCCTCGAGATGAGCTTCCCCAAAGGTGTTGTAGCTCATTAAAAACTGCACTAAACAGTTGGCTGTGGATCTAGGAGAGGTGGCCTTGCTGCATGATTAAGAAAAGTAAAATAAACTACTGGAAACTGTATAGTCACTAATGAATCTCCTTTGAAAAGTCAGAGGTTAAATACAAATGTCAACAACAGGATTGCAAGCTGTCCTCAGTTTCATCAGTGAAATGGTCAGTGCAGGCTACTGACTCCAAAGATAAATATTTAGAATAAAAATAGAAAGGTCAGTCCAGAGAAATGCAGACTTTGCAAAGCCAATTAACTAAAGCCCTCAGGATAGATTGTATAGTGATGATATCCCAGTACAGTCCTGTATTAAATCAGATCAATACAGGAATGCACTTAAAACTGATTTTTGAGAGCTCCAAGCAATACACAATAGGGTAAGTTGCCTCTGAACACAGTGAAAAGCAGATACTTCAAGTGAGCATGACAGAACAATGATCTCAATTTTACAGTGTTAAAAACTCCCTGTCCTTGCAAGCAGCAATAGATTTGTTTTAAAATTAACAGTGTTCCCTCACTGGCACAGGGAAGTTGATACAAGAGGTCAAAATCAGTTAATTACTGTAAAGATGTGTTCATGGATATGCCAGGGCTTAAAGAGATGTTTAGTTCTCACATTGCCATGTAGGAGCTGGATTATTCTCAGACAGAGCCCAGCAGATGATCTGTTCCTCACAGAGTATTTTTTTAAATACATTGGGTGCAAAACAGACCAAAACAAACTTCATAGTTTGGATTTTTCTTGGAAATGAGCTAGCCTAGTTAGGGAACTGCTTAAAAGCAGATTGTGTCTGGTGTGAAGGGGTGATGCTGACGAGCTGTGTACGTGTGACACAAGGATGTGCCACGTGCAGGGGAAATCTCCTCCCTCCCGTCAGAAACTCCATTAAATGAGGGATCATAAATATCTGCTGCTTTTAACCATGTGCACAGCACAAAGAATTATGCCCCACTGCACCTCTGAGCTTCTGAGACCTTCAAAGTTGGAATATTCCAGAGGAAGCTGAACATCCACCCTCAACTCATCAGTTATCAACACCACACTGCCTGCTCTGGATCAACAGGATTTCAATGAAAAGTCCTTCCCTAATCCTCCTCTTTGAAAGGAAAATATCTATGCATTTAAAACATCAACTGCCTCGTTCCTTCACTCATCAGAAGAGCTTATCTGCAGTCCTAGACAAGTGAGAACATTCAAAGTTATGTGTGAAAAGCAAATGGGGAAAAGAAGAGTGATAAATTTGACAGTGGTCAATATGTTCAAAAGTTTGAATGAAAATCTGAATGGTGTAAAGATAAAACACACCCTAATTATGTAGTAAGCCAAAATAGTTTTCATAGTGCTTTGATCTATTTAGTATTTTACATTCATAATTTAAAAGTGCCTACTAATGCATTTACCTGAGATGTGCTATGATCACTCAGGGAATAAAGCTGCTTATTCTCATCTATACAGCTGAAACAACTTCTTTTCCTTATTTTAAGACAGGAGAATATAAAATCTGCAATAATTTTTATGAAAAAATATGATTTGACTAAAAAACCAAACAGTTCTAAAAGAAAATGTACAATTAGAAGCCTCTCTCTGCTATTTGTCTACAGAGTAGGCTCCAAGTCACTGAACTGAAAACCCAACTAATTTTGGTCTTAGATAAAAAAAAAGTTTCTAAAGCCTAGATGAAGAAGGAAGTCCATAGACCAGCTCGTGTACATGGTCAGCTTCTGTTGTTATGTCTTTGAAAGGCCTCAGCTTCAAACTCTGCTCAGTTACTCATTCATCCAAGTTTGAATTATTAAACATGTTTTTACTTTTCACAAACTTCCTCTATTCTACCCACCTCACTTTTTTTGTGAGAACTGAGGGAAGAATTGAGCTTGGCATTTTGATAGGCTCCCACTGCCAGCTCAGGAGAAGCACGGATCAGCCATACCCCAATTTATGGAATGTAAAAACTCTACTAAAATACACATAGAAAGTCACAGTGACTTCAAAGATCACTTTCTTCCTCCACAGGGGAAATCCCACAGAGACTTGAGTAGAAAAACCCAACAACTGTGTTTGAGAAACAGAGCTGAAACAGGAGAGGGTTATCCAGGATGGATAACCAGAGCTTTTCTTCATTAGTAGTATAGAAAAAAAGGTGGACAACCTAAAAATAACCTGAAAGGCTGCCACAGAAAATTTTCACCACTCTATTGGTGGTGAAGAAAAAAAAAAAAAGAAATCTCAATTTTTGACTACTTGAGGAGATTTTCCAAGACAAAAGATTTTTTTGCCCTCTTATCCAGCTGCTCCTCCCAGGGGCCAAGGAAATTTTAAACACGACTAATAATGAGAGAGAAATCACTTCAGTACAAAGTGGTATTCTGGAGGAAAAGAACTTCTGGAGCTCTTATTTCTTATTCCTCCCCCAAGAAACAGCTCATTCTTACCTGGGCCATGATCTCCAGGGAAAACTATGATTGCAGCACTGATAAAATATCAGAAACAAGTCATTAAAACACCTCACACACAAATCTCTTATTCTCCAAGCGAAATAGAGAATGTTGGAGAATGACCACAATGAGAAGAAGCAGACTCATTTTTAAAGAAATTCCTTCCATGTCATTCCCTGCCAGTGCCATCATTAACCTGGGCATGTTGGTATTTGCTTCTGTGAACTGCCTGACCTTCACCCTGCCACTGCCTTTGTGCACAGGCTGCTAGAGCCTCTGTGCCCTCAGAAATGCCACCCAAAGTGCCACCAAATTCCAGGCCCTCTGTTGTGCACTGTGCATCAGCTGGCAGCCCTACAAGCACACAAGAATTTTTTTTTTTTTTTCCCCAAGAAGACAAACACCAGCAAATTGAATTACTGTGCTAACAGGAGCAAATAAAATTTATTTAGAAAAAGAATGCATAGTGAGATTATCTAATTAAAATTATTCAGACTTGCTTTGCACTGCCAGTGTTTTGAAGAAGGATAGCAGGTAGTACAGTATCTAGTCCTGTGAATTTATTAGTGTTGAGCTTTAACCCTACAACTGTCAGCTCTGATTGGAAAAATTATGTTCAAGGTTTTGTAGCAAGAAGTGATTAAGTGCATTTACAAAGTGAGGACATCCGTTCCCAAGCTGCCTAACATCAATTAAAGGAGGCCAAATTAAATCGATGTTCTAATTCTACAAAATTAATGGTAACTTTTTTTTAATAGATGTAACAACATTTCCCTGAGGTCCTGTAATAAATTCTTATCACAGCAACTCATGTAGAAAGTAAATGGTTACCTATCCATGAAAATGCCATGTTTAAAACCAGTTATGGGAATGATGACAATGAGGTTCCTAATGGTTCCAGTGTTCTCCCAGGCACTTCATACTTGATTTAATGTTTGAGAGTTCTTTACTTTTAAACATGAGGAAAGCATGAAGGAAAAAACATTCTTGTTTATTATGGAAATTATTAAATTTTTTTGCATTAGTTCATTTTAAATAGAGCATTCCCCTAAACTCATGGGATCAGGAGCTAATTAAGGTTACTTGTAATCACTTTTAATCAAAATGCAATCATATGTCTTCACTTTACGTCATTCCGTAAAAGGCAAGAGGGATTTTTTAATTTGTTTTGGGGAGTGGTTTATTTGTTTGTTTTTGGTTTTAAGTGTTGGGTGACATATACCAAACACTTCAATTTTCCATGTCATCATTCCTGCTCAGAAGATGAAGAGGCTGGAGATATTTGAGATGCAGTTTTGCAGCCTAGATGCTGAGGTGAAGGCACCTGCTCCTTGTGGCAGAGTGACACCGGCTGTGGGTGATCAGGAATTAGACACCCATCACCCGTGGGAGAGGCAGCTGAATTAATGGCTCTTATGGTTTCTAAACTTTCACATTCTCTCTGCCATAATGCTCTTATAATTATTAGAAAAGACACATTTGACTACTCTCTATGGCTGCTTTAATTTAGTATATAAAGCATTAGGTAAAGAGCCATAAACCAACATTTCTATAGTTACAGCCACATTCAGGAATATTTGTCACTCACTGCCATTAACTCTTCTCCTTCTGGAGGATCTCTCCTAAAACACTGTGGTGCTGAGCAGAACCATAATGGAGCATATTACCTGTATTACAATGAATAAAGTGTACATTAAAAGCTTAACAGATTAAATTACTCTGCCTGTTTGGTTCAGCTTTCTGTTTATGCAAGTCTAGGCCTTAACCTGCTCCTGGGCTTCTCTTCTGAAAACTACCACCAGTACTCAATTGCATTCTCAAGTCCAGGCAAGACAAACTAAACTGATGAACATAGCTCAGCGCTTGAACGCTGATTTTATAAATTCAGCACGCTCTCGGTATTGATTTAAAATGCGGTTTTGTAACACAGGTTTCATAGTGATGCTTCAAAATTCATTAAACACCACAGATATTTCCTCCTAGAACATTATTCTGGTCTCCTGACAATCGGTGGCTTTACCAACATGTAATCATCTATGTTTATCTGGAGATGCCCTTGTGTTATTTGTCAGAATAAATCATCTAGAGCTCAAACACGATGCTCTTTTCAATTTCATGTTTTCAGAAGTCCTGCTGAATGTGAAGAGCTGTTCAGCTGGGAGCTGCTTTGCTTCCCTAGAGAAGTTACAGCAAAAGACATTCACTGAATCCAGAGCAGAAAAGAATTTCTTGTGTTACGTTTGAAGTGTAAGAATGCAAAGTCTGCATAAAAATGTAATCGAATTTAAAAGATTGAACTCTTTGAGCTTCTCTAGATGGTTTGGTCTACTCTGAATTCTTCAAATCCTACTCAGGACAGTATTCACTATGTCCTTTGGGAATAAAGAGCACTATGGAAGAAGGAAATGAGATACAGCAAGGAGAGCAATTTTCAAACCAACTGCTGGGAGTTACACTGTTATAGAAACCCTGCAAAGATGATTCTGAAGACTTTAGCCTAGTCCCAAAATCATAAACTCCCAATCCAACAGACCATATCCTTTTGTTAGAACCCTTTAGTAATTCAGCAAATAATTAATCATATGCCAATAATTCATTATAAAGTGAATAAACCAACTCCACCCTACATGTAATTGAAAACTCTTTATCAGACCAGAAATTGGAATCATGTTTCAATGGCAAAGAAATGTGGAACTCCTGGGGAAAAAGGTGCCTTAACAAGCAACTATACACCCCAGGCTGCCTCTGTCATCTGCTGTTTCCTAAGGTGGAAAATGCAGACCTTCCCAAAGCAAAGGGGCCTTCCCCTACAACAGACACGGTTTAATTATGACCTCCGAGAAAACTCAAGAAAAGGAAATATTTTTTGCTATGTCATTGTTTAGTAAGGAATGACACAGACTCACCAGAAGGCTGACTGGCATAAAGCACCTGTTTATTTTGGACTGCTCCTTTTTATAGACTGTTCCAATACAAGTGGTCTTAATTGGTCATTTAGTTAATACATTTCACCTGACTGGCTAATTAACAAGACACCTTTCTTATAAACAATCTTTGAGTATAACAAGAAAACAGACAGTAGGAAAAACAACACCTGCAGGTTGTTTTTTATAATAAGCTATCGTTGTTTATCTTCAACTCCCCAAAGGCTCCCAGGTTGATTCTGGGAAAACCTATCTAGCTTTCTCACTCTTGTCCAGGCTGTCACACCCACGTGGCTATGCCTTGTGGATCCTTCCTCAAAGCTGCCATTACTGAGGAGGAGAAAGGCTCTGTTTCACCCACTGCTCCTCAGCTCCACACTTTCCTCCAGCACTCCAGTCTCTCCCAGGTCTATTCCTCTATTCTCTCCTCTGCAGTGCTGGGCAGCAACTTCTCTCTTTTTTCCTCCCTGAAGCAGCTACACAAGTACACGTACTGCTGTTCACCTTCCCAGAATCCAGCTGATGCAAAGCAGGAGGCTGAGAACAATGCTGCTTTTTCTCTTCCCCTATTACAGCAACATGAACATTTCTCCAAGCAACCACTGCAATTTTAAACCACCTCAAACCCTTCCCAGGTTTGTACAGAACACGTGTTTCCTAGGCATGTTTGGTGGCTGTTAAACATGAATGCGAAAGCAAAATATTTTAGTACTTCAGTCAAAAGAATAAACCAAACACACACTGCCCCCAAACACCCCCTCATAATTCTGGATATTTACCTTTGCAGTGAGTGCTGCTGCTAAGAAAATTGGTTTTTAAATGTACGATGGGAATGGGCAGCAGCACCCTTCTAAAACTTCCTGGTGAAGTCCCAGCCCAAAATGCTGCTTGGCTCACAATTGCTTTATTAGATGTTACCTATGAACATCTATTTTTATAAACACATTATTTCCCCTAAACATAAACCCCTCCTGCTCTCTAAGTGCTGCATCAATGTGTTTGTACTGATGGAAACATTTCCCTTTGTCTTGCCCTGGAGCTCATGGTTTGTTTGCTCCAAACTCCTCACATTTCATTCAGAAACTTTTCCCAAAATATCTCTTTTGCCCATTTGGGCTCAATGTTAAGCAGCAGTATAAGGTTTAATTAATAAGAAATCCAATCTTTTCTGCGTTTTCACATATAAATTAAAGATGTTGAACTAAATATCTGATGGAAAGATACCTGGTTTTGACCAGACACTGCAGTTCCCAGGCTGAGACCTTTTTCTATTTAAAAGTGACCCGTGGGGACTGATTATTAACAAGTTAAACTCCTCTTTCTCTCCCTCAGCTCTGCCACCTCCTACCTAAATTGAGATCACGTTCACTGCTCCCAAAACCGGGCACAGTTCCATTAAGGCCCAGCTCCATTAAAGTTTGTGAAGCTCTGCCAATTTCCATGGCAGAGAATTTGGCCTGTGGTTTGTTTAAAGGTTAGAAGCCTTGCCTGCAAATACTACAATTCCATGTGGAATTCAGCTACTCTTTCATTTTTACAGCTGCCCATGTCAGCCAAAAGGTCTTGTCTTTAGACTCTCTGTGAATCTGAACAATGAAATTGTTAAAAACCTTCCAGTATTCTTACAGGCTCTTAAAAAAGGAATTTTTATCACATTAATTTACATTGAACTTATGAAATTTAATCTTTTGCTCTTGCTGCTGTAAATTTTTGTTCCAAACCAAGAGAAAAAAACCCTTTTTTTTTCCACCAATTCTAGAAATAAAATAAAAGGCAGAAGTTTATTCACTTTACTTTTTACTAACAGAAGTTCCAGTATAGGTTTTCAGTGTAAGAACTGAATAACAACCTGTACTCCTGCTAACCTGATTTACAATAATTAGTCAAAGGAACGAGAACAGTCCCCAAACAAATTTCACTAGGCCTGAGGATGGAAGAAAACCGTGGTAAGATCATAAAATTTACTTTGAAATATCTGGCTCCTTATTCTAAACAGCTAATGGTGAATATTAATGTACTTGCAGCTAAAACTTCCTTTTGATGCTTTTCTGTAAGTACACTTTTTTTGTTAACGATGTACTTCATAAACATGACAATTGCTGCCCATGATTTTTCCCAGCACACAGCCAAGGAATACATCCCATTTTAATGGGAAGAGCATGCAAAGGCCTTCTGGATGCTAGTCCTTGCAGAAGGAAGAGATTTATCTTCAAACAAAGATCTACTTAAATATGTTTGTGACAGCTGAGGAATTTATCTCCAATTCTTTTTGCCTCTGGTGTGCCACATTGCTATTTTCCCCATAGCAGCATGCAAGAAGCAAACTAAGATGTCATATACATAATACAGAGATAAAAAATGACCCGATTTCCATGTCCATGTGATAAATGGAATGGAAGTTCAGTGAGCACATATTTGCACATTAATTGAACTGCATGATTCTGTCCTGTTCAATCAAGTCACTACTCTGTGTACCACAGCAAATTTTTCCCCAAGAACCATTAAACCAACTTTATTGCTTAAACACATACACATTTTTACCTATTTATCTTCCTGCCTTGCCAAGAGAGAAGAAAAAAGTTACTTCTGCGTATTCACATGATTGAAAACACATACACAGGAATTCATATATTAGTACATCACATCACTGTAATGAGAATCTGAGCTAAGTGTTGCTGCTCACTGTAATAATCAGAGAACAAAGGTATTTGATCAACTTTCTTCACCTATAAATATTTAGGAGACATTTGGGCTTTGAGAATATTAAGTTTTCCCTCAGAAATCAAGTTTCCTTTAGCTGATTTAATCATCAAGATCAATATGGCCCATCTAGAGCTGTGACAGTGTGATACTCTTGAAATCCACCAGTGAGGACTGACAACAGTATGATTAATACAGCACCTTTAAAACCTTCATCAAAACACGTCCAGATTCTCCCACAGGCAGTGAAAACTTACAGCATCCAGCAAGAGGATGTGGAAGGAAAGTAAGAAACAGAATCAATAAACAAAGTGCACTTTCAAGTCAATATCAACCCTTTAGTGAGACAAGCTAATATTCACTTCTGTCGCCATCAGATCCCTGATGCACTTTACTGAAACACATTCTGGAGACACATGTCCATGAAATGTGTGTGTATATGTATCTACATACACAGAAAAGCCATGCAGGATGGTTCACAGCTGTCATTTTTAAATCTCATTTTCTTCAGAAGCCTCCTAGGAGTCCTATCCAAACAGATTTGAGCAGGGTGGGGGCTGCTGTGGGGATGGAATCTTTAGATCCTTGGGGGAGAATTCCAGTTTCAGCCTGGGGGTTGAATCCAAAGAGCCACTTCAGGGCTGGGGAGGTCTGGGTACAACATTTCCCCTGCAGGAGCTCACTCTGCAAAGTGCAGTGACACCCAACACAACACCAGCCTTGGGTCCCCCCGTCCCATGAACAGCCTTGGAGCCATCACCAAAGGGACTGGGCAGCCTTTGGGTGAGAGAAGGACAAAAGAGAAGCCTGTGGAAACTTCACAAAGCAGACCTCAAAAGAAAGATAGAGGCTCAAAAAAACCCAGCCCAGCAAAACCAAACCAAACAAATAAGGAAAAAAAAATTTAAAAAAACCAAACAAAATGTACAAAAAAATAATAAAAAAAAAAAAACCAAACCAACCAACCAAGAAAAAAAAAAAAAAAAAAAACACTAAACCCACCAAAACAAAACAAAACCAAGCAAACAAAGCCCTCAAGCCCAGCTGAAAGACTGTTTGCAGAGATAGAGACTTTATTGGGGAAGGTTGTGCAACTTTGAATGAAGCAAATGGAGGTAACTGAATTAGTCCATAGACCATTTTTCATACATACATTAAAAAAAAATCTCAAGTCTAAAGCTGGTGTAGGCAACAGAGTCTCAGCTACCAGAGGCACATGTAAGAACCTGGATGGTATCACAGCCATAAAGATTTCAGTCAACAAATATTCTGTCCTTGTTTTGTAGTGCCTCTCCTAGGAGCACCATGACACACCTGGGCACTCTTCAGGCTGTGCTGGGCCACCTCAAAAAGCACCTTTTTAAAAGCTTTTGTCACTTGAGCTGAGTAATTTATGTGTCCAAGTTCTTGCCAAACTGGATGACAATTAAAGCCTGGTACTTATTTAAAGAAATACAAAATGAAGGCTCAAGTTCCAATCATATATATATATATATATATATCTCATAAATGCCCTATTTAATAATATATAAGCAGTAAATTAGACAACTGGTTGTGTTTAAACTGATGTATTGCATGATTCAATCTATCTGGGGGTTTATGAAAGTTTGTAATTTCCATTCATTATCTTTTGTTGAGCTACTTGCTCTTCAGTGGTAGAAGCTTCTGTTTCCATGAGTAAAGTTGTCCCCAAACCATAAATTATATCCTACAGTTTTGACATCATTTATTTTCATACCATTATACATGCCAACCTTTTGACTACTCAAGATCAAAAGAGTTGCTCTCCAGGCTCATATTTCACTATAGCTCTCATATTTTATGCAGCAAATTAGGTTTTACAGTAGCAGCTACAGCAAGACTGTCTCTCATACTGCACAACTTAAAATTACTGCACAGGATTTCAGAGGGAAGGAGCACAATCCTAGAAATTCACGCTTGAGTTAAAAATGGATGAAAACTTTGTATAATTCTTCTCCATCCATTTTGTGTAGTCCTTTTACATCTATATGTAGCTAATGTGGTTAAATCTCAAAACTATAAAAGGAAGCCATTGGTGATAAAAGTTGGAGGGGGATCCATCAAATCCTGATGAAGGCAGGTATTTGGTGTGTTCAGGGGGGGCTGCACCCCAGGCACATCCCAGGGTCACCCTCCAGGCACACACTGCCATGAATTTCCTTCCTGCCACGTTTGCAATGTCCATATTAACTTGTCAGGATAATTGCTCCAGCTGGGAGCTCCCATCACTGCCAGTCAAGGGTTTATTGGGGATCTGAAGATACAGAAGGTGCTCAGCAGGATTTGTATAGGACACTGAGTTACCCAGAGACACCTTTCACTGGGAGTTCAGACCCTTCATCAGCTTGCATGACTGAAAAATACTTTTTAGTGGAAATTACTGACGGCTCAACATCAAAATGTCAACTTCTGCACAGTTACAAATGTTCAGTTCTAAAAGCTTGACAATTAAAAATACTTTTCATTTATAAGTCTTGATTTTACACTTGAAATTATAAATATTCTTAGTTATATTATGCAGAATGATGGCACCTTTGCAATTATCTTTTTAAGAAAAAGCACTGGTACCTATTTATACAGAATTTGTGACAGCTTGATTTAGCCAAATCTATAGTGATTTCAACATACCAAGCAAAAATTACGATCTTACTGCAATAATTATCCTTTTGATAAATTCTGAAGTCCCACTAAAAACTATAGATTTTAAATGCCTTAAAATAATCAAAATTATGACTATAAGGAAAGCTTTATGCTATAATCCTATAGATAATGTAGTTTCCTTAAAAAGCAAATATTTTCTTGCTGTAAATACATTAAAGATAGGAACTTTAAAAAATACTAATAGCAAATTCTTTATTAGTCATCATGACTGATGACTCCATGCCTCAATCCACTTGGAAAGAAGAGGGAATAAAGAGCTGGGTAAGATTAACAATGCACAGTTTCAAACAAATGCTGTGGCTGATGCAAAGTATTGATGCATCAGAACAGGGAGAAGCTGTAATCCACTCACTCATCCTGAAAAACAACCTGAAAATAGAAATGAAAATGTCTCCTGTCCTGAGCACACACATCCCCTGCAGTGATGGCACACGAGGTCCTTGCATGTTAAGTGTGCTGGGGAGAAAAAAGTAGGGCAGGGAGGGGAGGGAGGCTGAATGACATGTTTTTATCTGCTGTGGGGCTTTAATACAGCACCTGCAATTTACCCTGACAGCATCCAACCAAGCATTCATCTCTCCCCAGATAAAGTTCCCACTGATATCATAGTTTTCCCATAGAAATCAATCAGACAGACAACAGGATTTAAAATTCCTCATGAGCTAGCAGAAAGAATTATAAGTCTAGCAGGAACAGAGCACACTGCAAAGCATCAAACCAGTCACCGTAGGACAATATTGGTAGAGGCGTATTTCCTGAGCAGGCTCTGCTATCTATTTACACACACATCTCACTGACTCCTTTTCCAGAAGGAACTAGTTCACCTTGGCATCAGAGGCGGGCAGCAGAAGCAGGTATGGTCCTGCTGGCAGTGAGACCCCAGCTCTGCTGCTGCCTCACCACAAGGTTCCTTCATTTCTCTTGTTCTGCATCACCTCCAGAGTGTGTCAGACACTGGACAGAATGTGCAACACAGCCTGATGGGCTGGGATTGCACCTGGGGCCTCCAGGAGCAGTGCAAGACAAGCAGACCATAATATCAGCCAGCACAAACCCTTCACAGAATTCACAGCATTCACAGAATCACTGGGTTGGAAGAGACATTCAAGATCATCGAGTCCAACCCAGCCCCAACACCTCAACTAAACCCTGGCACCCAGACCTACATCCAATCTTTTTCTAAACACATCCAAGGAGGGTGACTCCACCATCTCCCCTGTCAGACAATTCCAGAACTTTATCACCCCTTCTGTAAAAAACTTCTTCCTAATATCCAACCTAAACATCCCTTGGCACAGCTTGAGACTGTGTCCTCTGGTTCTGTCAGTGCTGCCTGGTGAAAGAGACCAACCCCACCTGAGCACAGCCACCTTTAAGGACACTGTAGACAGTGATGAGATCACCCCTGTCTCCTTTTCTCTTTAAACCCCCTCAGCTCCCTCACACCCTCTGTGGTGGCTTTCAGACCGTGTCTGCCATGGACACCTTGCACATGCGCCGCTCACATCGCTCATGCAAACACATTTCCTGCACACAGACAGGGTTTTCATTCACATTGTACAAATCAAAAACAAGTGAAACTGCCTGTCCTGCCAGTGGATTCTCCTTCTCTCTCCACCCCACCCAGGAGAGCAGCAGAGGGTGGATTGAGGGAATCCATGTGCTGGCCTTTTCTGAACATGCTGCCCCCAGGCCTGACCAGTTCCTTCCACATCAGGGACCTGGGGGGCTTAACAGCGACATTTCCTGGTCATCAAGGCCCTGATGGATCATTGGATAAACCAGTCACACTTTTGTTATCATTAGAGCCATATTCTCCTTATTATTCTGAGCTTTCTTGTAAACTCTGATTTAATAACCTCCTTGGGCTTTGAGCTGATTTTGATTCCATTTTATTAAGACATATTGGCACTCTTTTCTTTATGAGAGTAAAAAATAGGCTGCCTTGACATTCCTCCCATTAACGCAGGCAGAGAGCTAACACACAGTTATGCTGAACTTGTATTTCAATCAGGCATGACCTCTCACTTCTCACAAGAAGGCCTTGAACTTCATGGTATCATTTATTCAAATATTGCAGAGGAAAAGAGGAATCACAACAAGCTTTCTCTGTTCTATTTTCGTAACAGCATTTGTTTCAGAAAAAGAAATTATGCTTTGCCTAACATAAAGATCATTTCTTCTCACTGCTAATTAGAAGGAAGAACACTCTGGAAAGTCAAATAGTTTGCTGAATGAGACACCTTTTCATGGGGAAAAACGTACATACAAAAAACAATAAAAGGACTAGATGCCATATACCTGTAATAGATAAAGTTAGCAGAATGGAAAAAAGGCATTCCTCAAACTGTTGTTCCAGCAAATTACATGAAAACTTATTTTATTGTGTGTTATGGGAATTGCTACAGTGGACAGCTGTATTTGAGACTGATCTCAGGCCCATTTTGTAATAGTATTAACAGAATCTGTTATGGGTTTGAACAAGAAAGCAGGGTAAGCTGTGATAAAATCTTTGTGTTTGACTACCTATACATAAATTATTCCTTTTTAAGATGCCTCTAACTTGCATATTTACAAGACTATGACCTTAACAGACACGATGTGGGCAGATTTGGCAATTATTTTTGGAAGGCTTTGCTGCCTACAGCTTTGACTCTGTCACTATTTGTTGTCCCTTTTTGTTAAAAGATGGAAGGAAGGTCCTGGGATCACTTGACAGCTTCTTCTAGATGTTCTCATTTCTGTAGTGCTATGTGGTAACCAGCATTTAGAAAAAAACCCAGCTGGTTTGTACCTTCCTAAAACATTCAGTAGCTGCACAAATACGCTAAGTTTTCATGCAGACTTCATACAAAATTTAGTAAAGGAACACAGCAGTGTTACCTAAGAACAAAGAAAAAGGAATAAACAAATTTCAAGACTATTCAGATCACCAGTTCAAGAGCAACCAAGTAGAGGCTCTGATAAAAGATTTTACAAAACAAACCTAAGTGCTTTTTTATTCAAAAGCAGAGCAGAGAGCTTCCACACAAGCACTCCAGCAGCAAACAACGGAGGAGCTCTAATGAGACAAGACCTGACACAAAGGTAAGCCAGAACAAGAGGATTTGGGGCTGTATCTTTCTCAGAACCGTTCCTGAAGATCCAAAGGTAAAGCAAAATCAAATCAAATCAAATCAGGCAAAACACAGAGCCACTATTCTCAAAGCTGAGGAAATGTCCTATGTGTCTTGTCGTCCCCACAGTCACGTAAGGCCTCAAAACTCCACCAGAACTGTAGGGCTGTGCCCGTGTGGCTTCCAGAAGGAAATTTTGGGAAGTTTGCCATTATCTCAAAGGAATCGTTTCCTGAGCTGAAAATTCATCAACCAGTTCTGCATGCCTGCTACCTTTTTTTTTGCTATTTTACGTGAGTTACTCTACTGAACTCAGACTATTTCCAAACAACATGAATGCCCTGATTAAGGAAAATATTTAATTACCCTCTACATCCAATTAGGATTTGCCCTGTATTGGAGATTTGGCAATCCTTCTGAGTACTTTCATGAGTGGGAGAAACAGCACCCAACCAAAACCTCTCACACACAGATCTGTGTCTCCAAACTCAGCAGGCCCACAGGTGGGGCACAAACCTCAGCTGGTGAGCTCTTAAAAAACAACCAAATGTGTTAACTTAAGGTTTTGGAATCAACAGAGTACCAACAAACAAATTAATTCAACTGGCCGACGCAGAAACTTGCAATATTCCCAGAATTTACACACACAAGAGAAAAAGGTACATGAGAACATTTGACAAATAAATAAGAAAACAGACTGTACAGAAGGCAGCAGAGTCAATAGTTGCGCCCACACAGTGACAAATCTCAGCCCCCAAAATCCCATTAAAAACCAAGAAACTCAAAATGACTATTAGTGGGCTCTTGATAGAACAGCACCAAGCATTTGAACAGTGCAACAGTGAAAAAACAGATACAAATCCTACTCCTGAAACTCCCTGAGACAAGCCAAGTATACAATTGAATCAGACCAGCTAAATTGAATGCTGATATTACAGTCTCAATCTAAATAAAAATGAATGATCTCATTCTTTTGCAGTATGCAAGTGAACTCGTGTTCTTGTTCTTTAAAGTAACTAGCACAGTTTATCTATTCTCTTTAATAATGCAATTTAATTTACCAAAGGTTCATATTAAAAATTTATCCAGCAGTTAGAGTCACCTACACATTTTTTCAGTTATACATGAGCTTTGCAGCACACCACAAATTCCCTACTGTGAGTCCGAGAAGGGTTTCACAGAGGAACACTCTGAGCTTCCAACTGATGTTACAAATAAATGACTCAGGCACTGTGCACCAAATTAAAATATCTGCCAGTTATTACAAGTGCAGTGACTTGTTCAGCAGCAATGTCCAGGAGAGGCAAATGCAGTCAAACACGTTTGTGCTCACAAAGGGCCGCTTCTGCTTTAGCAGTCAGTTATTCCAAAGACACTCCAATAATCGGGATATTTTCACCTCTAAGAACACCTTCAGACCATTCAGAAATACTCACACATCAAGAGGAAAGCTGACAAGATAAATGTGAGTCCAAAAGGATCAAGCTAACCTGCAGCAATGTCAAGCACCTAACGTACAACACTGCCGATGGCACTCCAGAATTCAATGGGAACTCGGCACTAAATTCATCTGCTCTTTCATGCTCCAGTCTGTTCGAGCAGCTCATGGCATATGGTACAAGAAGAGTGAGGCAGAGCAGGTGTGGAGGTGACAGAACACGTGCCAACCCCCAGAACCACCTCTGCAGCAGGTACAAGCCTGCTTGGCTGAGGAGCAAAGGAGAAAAATGGAAGGGCACAGGGCAAGGTCAGCTTGCACCTTCTGGGGGTGGGAAGTAAAACACACACTGAACAAACCTCTGAATTGTGTGGTTTTGGTGCCATGGAAACCTTCAGAAAGACATGCACATAGCAAAACTTTCCTAGAAGGGCTTTATGAGCTTAAATACTGTTATACCATGACCAGATTTCTAAAGATCGGCTCGTTAAGCACTAGAAGCAGCATAAATGCCATCCTGAAGTAACTTAAACTTTCACCCCAAAATTGTAGGCAAGCTGGCCCCTCTATCAGAAGCACAGAGAGCTATTTAACATTCCACCAGTATAAGACAGAATTTCCTACCTCAGCTTTGCTGGCATCCAGTGATGTCAAAACCTGAAAATTACAGGAAAAATGCATTAGTATTGATCCAACAAAACAGGAATGGGATTAATTGGCTTTTGAGGTGACTGACATCAATTGGTTCTGATGGCTAGAGGGAACAGAACTGAAGAGAACTGTCTTTCACACTGAGACTATTCACCTCTCATGCACATCAGAGGGCAAAACCAGGGATATATTAAAGCAGTAAAATTCAGGAATATTGGGTAAAAATCCAGGAAATACACCAAAAGAGAACTGGGAAAATATGTTTCTATTTTTACTTATTTTTATTTTGTTGATGATGAGCAATGCAACCATAATAAGCTTTCCAACCCAGACACAATTCCCAGGACACACTGAAAAGAGTTCAGTTCCACAGAGGTAGAAGCAACACAATCTCTGAAGGCCACGTTCCATGTGGAGTGTGACAAAGGAAGTTTTGCCAGATCCTTCTCACTGGGGACAGTCTGCTGGGCACAGGTGCCCAGAGTTTGGACACCTGGGAGCTCCAGGGCTGACTTCCAGCAGCCAAAGCTGCCCCGAAGCACAAACATCACCGAGTTCTCTGCCACTCAAGGGTTACACTGAGCTCAGTTCAGGCCAGCATCTAACACCAGGGAGATACAAACTCAACTGCTATGAAAAACTGCACAAAACCCACTGCTGGCAGTACAGAGAAACTCATCATCTATATTAAAGCAACTTAAACATTTAAAGACACATATACACTGCTATAGGTCAAACAACAGACACAAAGTTAATAAGCTCATATTAGACTCTGAAAGCTGTTTAACCATGTTGTAAGACAAAAAAATCTTTGTTAGAACTTTATGTCACACTACTGTCACCACTGTACTAGGTTGAAAAGCCCTTAATAGTCTCCTCACAAATTCCAGCCTGACACCTAGCTATAATTCTGTCTCCAGGAGAATAGATCTTCCTTTATATTGGTGTTAATCATCACTTCTAAAGGACATGACCAGTTCTCCCAAGCTCCAAGGAGCAGGAGGAGGAGTGCCCAGCCATGACCCTGGCTGAGGGAAGGAGGAGGAGAGCACAGTTTATTGAACAGAGCTCAGCCTGCACAGCAAAGGAGGCAATTTGTGTGCAGAGCTGCTGTTCAATGGAAGACATCTGTGGATTCATCAAAAGCTTATTCCAAAGGAATTTAGGAATGGAAATGAACTCCTGTCACATCACAACACTGCACCTGCAATCACAAACAGTTATTTAATTTAACCTGATTCAAACCCAGGTTCAGCTCTATTTGAAATGTGTATCTTTGTCACTAATGGGATTTTTGAAGCTGTTCAAGAATTTCTCTCACACGAGCAGAACTGACCTTATTTAAATTCTATTTATTTACAAAAAACTTATTGCCTTTTTTGTTGTTGTTGTTAATCCTCCTCATCAATATTTTTTACTGTTATCAGTTATTTTTCCTTTCCAAAATAAACCATACAAAAACCATCCCATCCATTCCCTGCTGGCATTCCCTTTGGTCACTCTGGCACCATCCCCTCACAAAAAAAGTCTTACTAATAGACTCATAGAGTTACACTCCACTTCTATTAATTTAATTACATCTTTCTTGGAGGCAAATGACTAAAAGCACATATTGTAGTGGATATACCAAAAACCTGTCTTAAACCACCAGAATTTGAAGTGGAGCTTCCTGAAGCTGCCATAAATCCTGCTCTAAACCCTCTGTCAAAGGTGCCTATCTTCTCCCTCTATCAGCTTTGCAAGAAATGTGAATAGAACTGAACAATGTGAATATTCCAGCCAGAACTCACTAATGCCTTGCAAGGCAATTACTCTTCTATTTTAATAATTCACCTTACGTGTCCAAAGACTGTATTTCTCTTTTATATTTTTGTACCTTCCTGGTGCTTTACAGTCACCCAGTGGTCAGCTGGACCACTGGACACATTATGTCCCTATCTTTCTTCTCCAAGTTATTGTCTGATAAATCCCTGCTCAGCAGCTGAATTCCAGTTAGTTCTTAGAATCATGACCTTTTCCTCGGTATTACTAACATTAATTCACTTTTATTTCAGTCTCCAAGCCCATCCATCTCTTCCTGGATAACACACTCTGTGTTAGCAATTCATCCCAGCTTTACATTTTTATCAAATTTCATTAGCCCATTCTTAGGCCAAGCATACTAATGAAAAATTATCAAACAAAATGACAAATAACACCGTGGCACTGCTAAGAGGAGTTTTCTGTTGAGCCGTGCAGCAGCAGCTGACCCTGGTACAGCAGGTCAGGGTGCCAGGCTGTCACACCAGAGTTATCCTGCTGAAATACTGCAGCAGCCTGAGCTGCACAGCTGAGAGAACATCTGCACCCAGGCTGGACACAGGGACACAAACATACCCTGAGTTATTCTGGGAACTCTGCAAAATGATCCTCACACCACAGGGATTGTGATCTTTGATTGTATACTCACCACTACACCAATGGAGACAAAGATGGAATGTTTCTACTTAAAATAATGGCATTCCTCAAACTAATGTTTAATTAATAAACAGTAAACCACATTCATTTAATATTATGGGTCAAATAACACTCATTAAATTAATGGGCTGACTATTGTTAGTCTGTGAAGACCTGACAATTATCTAAAAGTTTCACAGTGATTTTTATTTAAGTTAGTGTCTTAACACAGTGAATTATCATTCTATCTGTATGACTGATTTCTTCCTCCCCCTCACTCCTACCCCCGTTCCTGAAACTTGTAATTCCTAGCCCAGCACCTGTGTCTGCTGTCACGTTTGAGGAGCAGTGAATGAAGACACGGGAGCAGTGTAATGGCTATGACAAAGAATTGCAGTTCCTTTGCTGAGGCTTTTGAGGAAGTGTCTGTGTGTCACACTGTGATCACTCAATTAAAGCCTCTGAGGAGGCACTGCCAGCTCTCGAGCTCCTTAAGCAGAGCTAAGATCTGCAGCCAAGCCACCCGAGACACAAAGCCAATTCATTCACCCCCACCCCAGGCAATCCTGGGTCAGGAAGCACCTGGAGAGATGTGTCCATGAGAAGCTAATTATTCCAGAAGGTGGGAGTGGGCCGAGCCAAGGCAGGAGCAGAAAGGAGAGCTGGGCTGCAGACAAGGTGTGTCACCATTAGCTCACCCCATTCCCCTTTGCAGATCACCTTCTGCAATAATCCACTGCTCTGCCCCACGATTCCTGTGAGGGATCATCATTTCCTCTCTCCTCCTGCTCCCCCCATGACATTTTATGCCCTAGTTGAAACCACAGGAATTTCACCAGGAGGAATTACGGCTCAGGTGAGGGATCCTTGTCTCTCTCACCATAATCCCTCTGTGACATAACAAAACCCTGGGTTTATGTCACTTTCCCAAGCAAGATGCAATTTATTCTTCTGGTGCTACCGGCTAGACGTGCCTGACAGAAAACATCTTTTAAAATGGCTTTTTTTGCTATTCCTGGAACTTGTATTCAGTGCAGAACTTCCCATTCCACATGAGGAATCCTGCAAATACTGACAAAACATAGACATGGTGATGACACTGCAAAAAAAAAGTAGAGTCTTTTTAACTATGTTTACTGCTTTTAGCATTTAGGATGGTCTCATCTTGAGGTGCATGCATAGTTCCTCTCTCCAGAATGAGCAGAGGACAGTATTTGCTATTCTAAATCAGAAAGCAAATGGCTGCTATTTGTTACCAAGGACATGACCAGTTCTCTCAAGACAACACCTTACCAGAAAGAAATAAAGGAAACCTTCTTGAACAAAGAAAGCTCCTCAAACATGAGACTGGACAGCTCATTTAGTATCGATTTTGTATTAAAAGTACAAGAAATTCCCTGTGTTAAAAAAAAAGAGGAAAAAATTGCAAGGTACATGTTTTGAGCCATGATTCTCATCTATCCTGTACCTGAAGGTGAGTGATAATTTCACTGAACTGTCCCAACTTACACACATATTAAGCCCTTTTTCTGTCACTGATTTTTCTAAAAAAGACATTTTCTTAATTTTTTTCACTTTCTCATATCAATCTGAATCCTGTACATTTAAAAAATAAGACCAGTTTTTATCTTTAATATCTTTCCCCCTTCCCAGGTTCCTATGGAAATAGAGAAATGATTGAAAAAAAAAAAAAATGAGGCCAGGACTAGAAAAAACCATGCTGTAAACAAACATTTAAAATAAGTTAAAAAAAGCAATCTTTGGCAGTTTGGACTTTAGAATGTTTGGAATATCAGGCATAGAGGATTTTAAACATGAAAAGATATAAATCTAGAAATAGTATTAATGGAACTGGAATTGTTAATGCCAAGACAGAATTAATTTTATTTATTATTTAGACACAAAATATCTGACAGACAGACAGTCCTGGAGACCAACACCTCCACTGCTTAACTACTTTAACCTGCTGCAGTAACACCCTGCAAGGGAACTCAGCAAGATTTGCACTGGTGAGATCAGGGGCAGAGACCTGACAAGTTCCCATGGATGTCCTGGCATTTATCTGAACAAATGTGAAATTCTACCTTTAAAGTTTGTCTCACTGAGCTCAGGCAGTATTAAAAAATCACAATTTGATAATCACTGTGCTGCAAGCTTTTATGAAATTGGGAATCCACCTGTGGGTCAGGGGGGATGGGAGATTGATTGCCCACTGGCTTTTCCCAGTTTTGTCTGCCTGGAGCAGTCACCAACCTGGCTCCTCAGGATTCAGAGCAGATTTTTGGTTGTGGCTCCCAGTCCAGGCCACTGAGCAGAACCTGAGCTGTGGGAGCTGTTTTATGGCAGTGTCCTGGGCTGTGAGATGTGGCTGGGGGTGTGTATCCTATCCCCGTCTGTCAGAGCTGGGGCAGTTATCTCTGTTCATTGGGCATTTTCTTCATCTCTCCCACAGCCAATCCTCCCTCCAGGAGATCTCTTCTGTTCATGGCCACTGAGTGTCCCTGCATGGCTGAGAAAATTCCATCATCCCATGGGGAGATGCTCTGCCCAGGGGAGGAGCCAAGCATTCCTACCTGGATACAATCTGACCTTTTGGGAACACCACAGCAGCCTTTGCCCACTGCATTCCCAGAGGAGCAGCTTTCTTCCCCACTGCATTCCCAGAGGAGCAGCTTTCTGCCCCACTGCATTCCCAGAGGAAGCCCAGGCCCATCTCCAGCAGCCCTGGAGCTTCAGAGGAAAACTCCAGCCTTGTCCAGGATCCTGCTCCAGCAGAAGCACAGCTGGCACTGCAGGAGGGCTGAGCCACCATGGAGTGGGACTGCTGCCACCACCCTGACCCACAGACTACCAGGGCCTCTTCTGACTCTGGCAGTGGGGTTTTGTATTACTGCATTTTTATTTTTATTTTCTTCCCTAATAAAGAACTGTTATTCCTATTCCCATATCCTTGCCTGAGAGCCCCTTAATTTCAAAATTACAATAATTCAGAAGGAGGGGGTTTACACTTTCCTTTTCAGGGGAGGCTTCTGCCTTCCTCAGCAGACACCTGTCTGTGCAAACCAAGACAGACAGGGTGCAAAGAAACCAGCCCTGTGCTGAGTGTTCTTCACTAGCTCTGACTCCATGATGTGAACAATTACCTGTAATCTCAGTGCTTCACTGTGATAAACAACAGCAGGGGAACAGGAGAAAGAAAAAAGATAAAACCAAACCAACCAGCAAGCCTTTAGAAATATTGCAATGTACTGTCTGGCACTTTTAGTGTTGACAAAATTAGAAAAATAAGCCAAACCATATTGTAATATTTCACTTCCTAAAGCACTGTGCCTTTGAAACATGGAATTCTAATGCATCTTGCCAAATTTAGTGAAGTAATCATGATAAATATAGCTATAAATCTAAATTGTTCTTTAAATGCATTTAAATCTCTCTATCAAAAGCATAGAAAAATATGCATGCAAGAGAGTTCACCTTCTTGCTAATTCATCAGTTTTCATTCACCCCCTTCTCGATTTCTAAAAGCGATTCTGGAAAGTGAAGCAAAATTAACTTTTACATCCCCAATCCTGCCTCAGACTACCAAGAAGCCCTGCATGACCCTTTATAAACCTGATCCTTAATGGTCACCAAAGCTCCTGAGTGTCAGGAAGGTGGGACTTGACCCAAAAATGTTAACTCCTCAAGGCTGGGCTTTTTCATTTGTGTTCTTACCCTTGTTCTGACTAATGCTCAAATAAAGTTCTAAACGAAAACTATTTTTCCTCATTAACACTCTGGATATTTTGTTAAAACTGTCTGTGAAGGATTTAAGAGGTTTATTTATAGCAGCTCCTCTCTTCACAATATAAACAAGACAGCCAAACTGAGACTTTCTAGAAAAGAAAACTCTCAGATGGATTTTTGCCTGGGATGTGAAAAATGAACACCTACCTTTTTAAAAGACAAGATTTTATTTTTTTAAGTAAAGTCCTGGGCCCCACAGAAGCTCTAAGGGTAAAATGCTGCTCTTCAGTACTTGCTCCTGAAAGCAGAAGTGAGAAATTCCTGGGATATCCTGCAGGATCAGCTCCCTGGAGCTTCCACAAGGCTAAGCATAACAGCCTATGGCTGTTACACATGAGTGCCCAGTAAAAAAATCCAATCTATTAAAGGCATACATGAATGGAATATGCTGAAGGGAGAACAGGGGGAATCAAGACTCATATTTCATAGATATGTATCTTTAATTAAATTTTGCTCAGTTTATTTACTGCTATGCATAACAGCATTAGGTTACTCCAAATTTCTGTTAACTCAGTAAGTCTACAGGCAATGACTTCAGCAGTTGGTGAAAAATATATCTGCTCTTAACTACATCCTAGTAGTATTTGTGATGCTCAATTAATGCTGTTTAAGCTCTTTAATTTAAATTGGCTCAATAAATCAATCTGCAAAATGTGGAGTAGTTATCATGGATAGTTCACTGAACATATGAAGTCTCAGTTATAATATCATCTTTTTAAAAATTTCTGTTGTGTAACCAAATAAACTCTCTAAAATAAAGAAATAAAAGAAAAACAATCCCTGAAACACTTGTTCTAACTAACTTATACAATGATTTTCATGAAAGAGTCTGTATATTTGTGTGCCTGGTACAAAACAGTTGGAGAAGAACATGGTTGTCTCTTTGAAATCGGAACTCACTCTTACAAAGCAAACTGACCTGCACAGAACTCACCAAATGGCTCCTCTTTAATACTGGGAATAAATTTCATTACTCTTATAATGAGGTAATAAGAGAAAACATCAATACGCAATAAGTTAGCCACAAAAAAAGTACACAGGTTTTGTATGCAATAAAATGTATGGTCTTTGTTTGCTGTCCTCTTAAAAGCAACCTAAACCTACTTTATCCATGCCTTTAGCAAAATATCCACATGCTCTGCTGCCTATGATAATTTTGGCAGTTTCTAGAAGTCAGCAAAAGTAGGATTTCACACTTATTAGATGGTAGAAATTCATGATCCAGAATGCAACTGCAATAAACTAAATCTGAAATTCAAGGTAAACAAAGCATTTTCAAGTAAACTGTTGAGCCACTACAGCTTTCTATGGATTCTGGCAAAAAATTACATTAATGCTCCCTGCTTAATTTAGCAAATAAAAAAAAAAAAAAAAACCACAGCTGGAATATAAATATAAACAAAAAGATCTCTGGTGATTTTTTTTCACGTGTCAATAATTTTGTAAGCCAAGAGGACAGAGTGAAAAGGCAGCAATGAAACAATTCCCTCACCATGCCAGCCTCACAACACTCAGCAGCACTATTAGCACTATCCATTTCACCCAGGAGCAATAAACTCACATTTTTTGGAATGCCCACATTATGCCAGAATAATATAAAAATAGATGATGAAGCAAAAATGAGCTAGATTTAGCCCCAGTGTCCTGCAGTAAGTGCTGTAATTGCACAGCCAGCTCATTACAGAAAGCCAGTCCCCTGAGCCTCCCCTGTCCCAGTTAAGCCACAGTAATAGAAAGCAGCTGTGTGAGGACATCAGGTCAGCACAATCATTAGCCCCGAAAATTGCATCCCCATCCCTCCTGTGCAGCAGCCAGGCGTTCACACACCATCAGCCTCCCAAACACCAGGTCAAACGGGGATGACCTCCACCCAGGAACTCCATTAGCAGCGACCTCGCAGCTCCCAGCAGCCCTCACTCCTGCAAACCTGCAGTGCTGTAATGAATTTGGGCTGCTGCCCTTGCTCTGGGCTCCCTGCCCTGGGGGTGCTGGGCAGAGGAGGGGCAGTGCCCGTGGCAGGGGACACCCTGGAGCCTCGGCTGCTTCGGGGTCCCATCGCCTCTCTCGGGGAACAGGAGCTGGGAGCTGGCACTGCCACAGCTGAGACATCTCCCAGCTCTGCCCAGGTCATGCTGATGCCTTGGAGTGGCTGCCTGGGACAGAAGCCAGACAAGATTAAAAAAATAAAAGCAGGTATTTATTAAAGGTTTCCAACAGATACACCTTGGGCAGCCAGGAGCCTCCCAGAGGCTGCACCCAGGATGGACAATGGGCACGAGTTTTTCACACAGTTATAAGTTTGGTCCATTGACACATCAGGGCTTAATCCTCCAATTACAGCTTTGGCTAATGAAGTCATTTACCCCCAGTTTGCTCTCCCCCAGCTCACTTTTGTTTGTACTTTTTGGGGCCTGAGACAGTGAGGTGTCCTTGAGTTTCAGGCCTAGAGAGGAATTGCTTTGTCTGAATAAAACAGGAGAACAGTGGCTGACAGGCCATGGAGTTTTAGGGCTATACACTAAAGCTGTACAGGATCTGAAAAATATAAAAGCTAAATGCAAAGGCATCAACAGGAAGGTGATGCTGCCAGCAGCCACCACCATCAACAGGACATCCTACCCCCCATAAAATGTCATCTGTTCTTTGTAAAGCACTCAGATAACTCAAACAGAACAAGATGTCTCACAGGGAGTTATTTTGGTTATCGTGGGCTTAGCACTGGGCTGGCATCTCCCAGGTGCCAATGAACATCTTGGTTTGAAGGGACATCTGACAAGGCAAACTGGATTTCTGACTGACAAACATCCACTTTACAACCATGGAAGCCACACCAACCTTTCACAAAGTAGAAATCTTCCATGCATTTTCCTGGAAATGTGTGGAGTTTCTCCCATGAGTAGGGATGCCTACTCCATGGTTACTATGCTGGGGTTAAGTGAGGGAATCTGTGCATTATCATTATTTTGATGTTAAGTTACATTCAACTCCTAATCCATACCATTTCTTTTGCCAGCTTTAATATAAGTACCTTGATATCATGCACAGGTTTATGATGTTCTAATCAACTCTATTTTTTTTTTTTTGTTTTATGCAGTATAGGAAGTAATTCTGATTAAGATCTTCCATCTGTTATCTTTTGTCTGTTCATTTGTCTTAATAAATAATTCATTTTTATACAAATATATCTGATTTGCCATCATTAGAGCTTGTGGGACAAAGCAATTCAATTATACCTCTATAACTGCCTTAAATTTAAACTGTTGCCAAACCCGAGGCTAAGGAAGGATTTACCTTCATTTAAACCTGTTCTGGGAAGGAATTTAAATGCACAAAGGGATTCTCTCTGCCCCTCATCCTCAGGGCAGCTGAGAGTCCCACACGTGTGAGGAGCAGCTCTGGCAGGAGCTGGGCAGCGAGACTGGCCACTGTGGTGGCCCAGGGTGTTCCATTCCCCAGCAGCCACCCCCAGGGCCACTAGCCATGGGCAGCAGTGGCCTCTCAGCCCTCCCCTCTGCTCTGAGCAGCAGAGATCCCCTCCCACATAAATCCCTTTAAGAACACAGCATCCCCCTGGGTTCAGCAGTTCCTGGTTCTCAGGGGGCTGTTTGGAGCTGGGGGTGGCTGTGAGGGACAGCAATGGGACCACACACAAAACGTGGTCCAGGTCCTGAAGTGGCAGGCACAGGCAGGGCTCTGTTGTCCCCAGCTGCCAGGGGCTGAAGGTCTGGCCTGGTACAAACACAAATTCCCATATCCCAGGGGCACACCTTCCTCCTCCATCATTTCTCCATTTGTGCTGGGGGCGGTGAGGCACAGAAATGAAGACAGAGCTCTTTGCCAGCGTTCCCATGCATTCTGATTAAAATGCAGCCTGTGAAGTCAGCCAAGGTCCTCTCAGGTTGGGATGCTCATTCCCACCTTTCCCAGGGATGAGTCTCCTGGTGGGACGAGCGTGTCCAGAGCCCCTGGGCAAAGCAAGGCCCCGCCTTCGTGGTCCTGACGAGTTTTGGCCACAAAAGCAACAACCCCTCCATCAATGCCAAAGACTAAACAAGTTTGACTATGTGCTGATGTTCTCCAAATTGTTTCTACCAGCACTAGTTCTGGCTGGTTTGTTTTGGGGAAATTAATGATGATACAGCAAGGTCGTGGTACCTCTGCTGTAGCGAACAGATGTTGGCACATTAATGCCACCGGCCCGTGCTGCACGAGGACAGAGCTGCTCCTGGCTGTCATTGCACCAGCTGAGCAAAACCAAGCAGCCCAGCCTAAGAAATTCAGTCTAAAAGGCAAACGTTTGAAGAAAAAAGCTGCACTTTGCAAAGCCATCGCTCTGTATCATCCTCATCACAACACGCCACTTTTCTCTTTTTTAAAAATCAACCCAAAGCCAGCAGAACAATAAGAAGCCAAATCTTTTTCCCTCTCAGCAGCACAGGCAGTTTTCAATGCCATTTGTAAGCTGCCTATTTATCCCTGACATTCACAGCTTGAGTGTATCTCCAGTTCAGGTTGCTCTCTTACCCTGAGGTAGAAATAATCAAGTATTTTTTCCATCTTTTTGCTGGGAGGACTCAGAGCTGAGGGTGCATATCCACAGCTCTGTTAACCTGGTGTGAGATTCTCATGGTAAACTGCACATGAGGAAGGCACGACCATGCCCAAAGATTCCAGTCAGCAGGGAAAGCAGCAGCCTCACGACTGGGAGGGAGCAGAACTGGGGTAATTTGATGTCTAAACTAAAATAAACACATTTTTCTTAATAACCTCATAGCAGCAATACATTTAAAGCATTAAAAAAGGGAATAGATCAGCAGGATGAGAGCAGGGAGATACTCCACCAGGATAAAGCAAGGCACAGCCCCTTTACCTGTGGGGAAGTTTAAGATTTGTGGTCAGTATTGTTAAGTTTTAAATACCTAAAGTACTTCCTTTAAAGGAATTTTACTATATTTGGGAGCTATTACTGCAAACTGAATTACACAAAAGGCATCAGTGCCCTAAGAGTTAGCTATGTAAGTGCCATGTGTCAGATCATTCAAAATTTTGAGTCATATTTTAAAATATGGAACTTCTGACAACACAACAGTCGCTGTAGCTGGAAATGGATAGCAATTCTTCCATCAGCCCGGCCCCAAACAGGGGACTTAACATCAGCACAGCTTGAAAGTCCATTTAAACTGTGACAGGACTGCAAAAAGCCCTTAACAGAAGCATTTCCTAAGAGAAAGTCTCATCTGTTTCTAAGCTACAGCTGTTGTTGCTTCAGTACTGATAGGCATACAAAATAAGAGATGGATCACTCAGTCTCAAAGGCAGATGTAAGCTATTCAAATCCTTCACTCCTGATTTCTCATCATTAGTAGGTTTATACCTGTCTCCTGGCTGTGTTTAAAGCTGCAAACCTTCATCCCTGGGAGCTGGAACAGATCTGAAATGTCCCCTAGAAATCCTCCCTCAGCACAGCAGCACTTCAGCAGTGCTGCAGGAGCCACCCTCACAGCTCCCCTGCCCCTTCTGACCATCACCCAGAGCGCACTGACACACCAGTTATTAGAATTCCTCACATTTTTGAATAAGAAAAGAGTCTTAATCTTTGGAGTGAAAGATCACAGCAAGAGATGCTTATAATTTCCTAGGGCAGGAAGAAAATAGTGCAGTGAATTATGTAAAATACTTTAAACATGGGCACTACTGAAAGCCTTAAATTAGGAAGCAGAACATGTCATTAAGCAACACCTATTCTCTTCAGGAGAGGATCCTCTGACTTTAAAGGTGTGGTTAAAAAGCAGGATAATGTACAGATAATATTCTGCACATTCTAGAACTTAAATCTAAGCAATGTAATAAAATGCAGTAACAAGTGGTGTCCCTCAAGGGTCCTGCAGAAATACCTTTGTCTTTTGGAATCTTCTCTGTGCAAAAAAAAGTTCAAAAATAAATCAGCTTTTCTTTAAGCTCTCTACTCCAGGATTTATATACAGTGAGTGATTAAAAATAATTAAGAAGTCCATGCAAATGCGTTCCAATTACAATGTAACCCTTAAACACACTTGACCAGAAGGCTCTAATTCTAAACCAGGTGTTGTTGAAAACCCCTTTCAAAGCAGATGAAAGCTCTCCTGCTTATGAACCTTGAGCCAGGCCCTTCTGCTTAGACCAAGGGAACATTACAGGGCTCCATCAGGTCAAGGTGATAAACCAGCAAAAAAACACCAACAACCAGATTCTGGAGAGAGAAATCATGTCAATATGAAATAAAAGTAAATTCAGTTCCACTTGAAGGAGACTTTAGTGGAAGTTGCTGTTTGGAAATAAAAAGAACAAAAAAGCATCCCTGAAGCCCCACATAATGCTCCAAATTAGAGCCAGAGAGGGCCAGGAACACACAGCTGTTTGCACTGTATGGAACTTATGTCTTCCATCCCAGCCTGGCTCCATTATATACCCTGAAATTTCTTTAGTTCTGAGGGGGGTGACTTCTTTAAAAGAGAGAGAAATTTACAGGTGATGTTTCAGGAGCAGCCAAAAACTGAACCCTGTATGAGAGCAGCCAGGCTGAAGCCCCCAGTCCAAGACAAATATTTCCTAAAGCTGGTGATGTTCAGCACAAGCCTTGGCATCACAGGCAGTTCCTACTCCAGCTGTTACTAAGAAACAAACCACACACGAGTCCTGCTTTTCACTTTTGTACTTCTGACTAATCATCACCATTATTCCACGGGCTAACAGAGTGAGGCTGTCACCTGCCCTGTGATTTCCCTGGCTGCAGGCTGTTTGTCACCTCAGCAGGACTCAGTTCTGCTGATTTCCTCAGGAGCCCCAAACCCACAGCCAGGCTTAGGAAAACAAGCCCTGGCTAGAAAAGGAGGGGGCACAGGGGACCAGCAGCTCCTCATGCTGCTAAAGGATAATGTGACATTACCTGCTAGGGGGAAATTGCAGCTCAAGTGCTGCTCTGAATCTCATTCCCATGGCTGAGGGAAGCTTAGAGAACCCAGCAAATCTAGAAATGGCAGGAAAAGCCAACTCCTCTCCAGTCCCAGCTGTGTGGGGAGGTGTGAAGGGCAGGGCTGGCACGGGATGAATCCTGTGTGGAAGTTCTGCAGCACTAAATGCTGCTCTGAGATGTTGGGGGTGTGTTTGTGCTACCAGCACTGCACTGTGCTTGCTCTAAAACCACTTGTCTCTATCCACCACCGTTCCCATCAGTCCATATTGTTAATTTTTTATTTCTCAATCAAGAATTCATGGAGGTTAGTGTGACATTGCTGCAAATACCCTCGCAGCCTAGTAACTGTAAATAATGGATAGGACTCCAGAAATACCAACCAGCCTCTCATTGTTTTGGGACACTTAAATCGTGCCTGCCCCAACTCTCCTGCCAGCAAACAAACAGGTTTCTCCCTGCACTGCAGCAAATGCCTCATCTCTCAGGAAAATGAAATGTGTCATTGAAATGGCTGTAGTTTTGGTAAGTGCACACAGACATTTCACTGTGCTCACAAAGATGCACTGAGTGCAAGCATCTCCCTTCCCTTCAGAAAGCGTATTGCAAAATGCTAACAAATCTTCAGAAGCTCAGGTGAATTTTAACACAGTTACTGCATTTCATACCACACTGCAGTCAACTATATCTCCCTCTTTGCATTTCTGATAATTTCTAGCATTTATTTTAAAAAATCTATAATGAACAGCTACTATTGAGGGTCCATTTGCTCCTCCCGTTTTCCATTTAACCTAAATGACTGCAGCCTCCCTTATTTCCTTTGGTGTTGAAAACTACTTTTACAGCACTACCAATGCAACATATTTGTTAGAGTTCTCCTAATTAATTTTCCATGAACCTTTCAGCATGAAAAAGAAAAAAATCTCACATTTCTGCATGAAAAATGAATTATATTTTCTCCATTTCCTTAGAAATTTACATTCTGGGCTCATCTGTGCCACATATTCTTTATGGATAATGAGCAAGGCATCCTCACTTAGCTGTCACTGAGGCAGTGAAATGTTTACAGTGTGCACTTTGGAGATTCTGGCAGCTTAGATTCCAAGAATATTTCTTATTCACAACAATAAGCTCTGTCCTAAGTTTCTCTTGCACATGAACAGGAAAAGATTGATCTGAAGAATCCTTGAACTTTGCTGACCTGCAGTAATGCTGTTTGAAGAAAGGTTAGTTCAGAGACTTCACGCTCGTGATCTGTTTCATATGATGTGACAAAGATTCTTTTCTGCCCTTAACATCCTGCAGAACTCCTTGGGAAACTGAAAATATCAACTAATGGAGAGACAAATATCTTCATTATGAAGTTTACAAACAGAATACACACTGTATACCTTTGGAGAGTATTCTCCTACCATATTTATTCTGCAACATTTTGGGGACAGATTACTGACAGGCAAAAGAAACCTCCTGCATGAATCTCCTGCCAGATCTGTGCAGGAAATTTCATTTAACTCATAAAAAAATCTCTCTCTAATTACCTCTCTGAAGCCATTCTTTAGCCAAGTTATAAGAATATATCTGTTGTAAAGATGATGTTAAGATTTCATTTCTGTGCACAGGTCCAGTCACAGGCTCACAATGACATGCTTAAGCCTCTGGGCTTTATTGAACCAGGGCCTGGAAAAAAAATCATCTTTTATGCTTTGTTCTTATAAAACCTCATATAGTTTGAATAAATCTTTGAAATGTAACCAAAAGAATCTCACACGAGATTGTCTTTCATTGAAGCCATAACATCCAATTCATGTAGCTACAGCTGGAAGGTTATTGCTGTCAAGTTTTGAACTTGGGCTGTGAAAGACATAAAAAGTGACAGATTTCCTCCCCAGAAAGGAGAACAGAGCCTTCTGCAAACCTCTCCTTCCTCAGCCCAGCTCCTGCACCAACCTGAGCCTTCTCAAACCTGCTGGGGTTGTTTTCTGTAATCAACCAAATTTCCAGGTGTAATTATTAACACAGTCTTTAATTAAATGAATGCGTTCCTTTGGTTACATTCTAAAGAAAAGTCAGTTATTGAATGTTAACAATTCAAACACTTCACAGGCCTTTTTGAGTTCTGATTTGGAAAATCTGGATTCATTCTCAAAGGTCTTTCATACAGTTACTAATTCTAAAGGAATTTAAAAAATATATGTAAACCTATGTTTTCCATATATTACTCTAAAATGATCATCAGTTCATCAGGAGTAATTGCATTTTGCAGAATGAGACAACTTCTGCCATGCCAGGAGTGCTGGTACCATGGCTTTGCTGGCATTTCAGCAGTTCTACTGCTGAATATTATATTATTTCCCCTAGAAAACTATATTAAAAAAATACATATATTTTTGCTGCATAAAATGCTGGTACAGTGGGTGGAATAACAACCCTAAGCCTCCTCAAATATACAGAAAAATCCCAATCTGAACAATGCTATTCCAGACAAGTTGTTGTTTTCACACCAATTATCCCGTGACTCAGTAACATCTTGATAATAAATGAAATAATGTACAAGTATTTCTTGCCAGTGACGGATGCCCCCCAGCTTTTTTAAATCTTTATATTTACTTGTCAGAGGTGAATCTCTCAGATCTGAACTGGCAGCTGTGAATACACAAACAATATTTCAGCATTCCCTGCAAAATCACTGGGTTTGTTCCTTGGCACACTGGATAGTGACTGGAAAAGAACTTTCAGAGTGACATCATGAGAGGGGCAGAGAAAAAAGGAAAATCTCTGTGCCAGCCTCGAGATTTCTGAAAGCTCAATGCAACACAACTAATCAGCTGCAGAAGGAAAAAAAACAAGGGGAAATTGTACCTGGTATTCCTTTTTGCAAACCTAATGGCCCCCAGGCTCCTGTGGAACTCTAAATTATAACTTAGATAATTGTAGCAACAGTCAGGAGATAAATTATTGTAAAAGATCTTCATACAGTAGTACCAGATCTTCAGAAGGTCTGATAAGGGCCCTGACAGAGATGCTAAAATCAAAGCCAGCAAGAAACTAGCAGGAGATCCAGTCAAGATAAAAAGGTTATTCAAGGCAAACAATTGTCATCTCTAGCCTTAGTTTTTGAGAACTTTCTCTGTTTACAAAAAGAAAAGAAAAAAAAAGAAAAAAAAAAAAAGAGAGATGCAGATATCTTGAATCCATGTGAAGAAAGAAAGGAGTCCATTTTTCCAAAGTCCAAACTCCATTTCCAAAGTCCATCTTTCTAAGTCCAAAATCAAAAGGAAAAAGTGTACGTTGAAATTCTAAGTTCAATTTGGAGTGACTGATCCAGAGTTCAACCCATTCAACAAAGTTGGGAGCCCTCTACACAGCCTTTCAATTAATATTTATCTGTTTTAGCCCTGAATTTGTCTTTACTCTGAGTCTTTGAGGCTCCAGACTTTCCCATTCCACTCTAAAGGGAAACTCACTGCTGACAATGTGCAAAAGACAAGTCCCAGGTAACAGAGGAACAACCAAGCACCTGGGACACACTTACAGCAAAAATTAGGCTTTAATCAACACTGAAAACTTGAGCCAAAATTAATGTCCACCCCTAGACATGCCAAGGGACAGCACAAGAGGTGAGGCATCCTCTGCATTCAGGTGACCAAGAGTTTTCTGTAGAGAAATGTGGGATAAAACTTCTGCAAGAAACTGATTCAGTTGGAATTCTGTCTGCATTTAGAGCCTAATACAAATTCCAGCTTTTTGGTAAAGAAAAAGAAAAAAATTCCATCCCTCTCTACCTAGGAGATTTGAAAGATGCATTTCCTGGAAAGTATTACACAATTAAGCTATTTTTACTGCTGTGTACACTACAGAAAACCAATTGTCAGAGAAACACTTCTCATTTTTCTCCACAGTTGTTTTTCTGTGCAAAGAGAATTGAAAATAATTAAAACATTTTCCTTAATTTCCCCACTGGAAAGGATACTAAGAAAGTCTGACTAGCAGAAAATATGTATTATTGATTTTTTTAATATTCTTACTTTTAAGAGAGATATTCCACTTCTCCTTTCAAGGAGAGGATCCCTGATAGGCATTATCCTGTTGCTGGAAAGGAGGAAGCTGTACCTTCCCCTATTATTCCCTTGTTCTCACACTTCACATGTTACTTGCTAGTGGAAACCTTTCATGGCTCATAATAAAGGAATGAAAAAAGCAGAAAACTTTCATCATTACCAAAGTAATTCTATCTAAATGATGCTAACAGAGTTAATTCCAATGCAAATGGAGGAAAAAAAATGTTCATTTAGAAGAATGAAGTGACAGAAAAAGAAATTATCTTAATTGTGCTTCTCAGAAAACGTCCCTATTGTAATTGTGATTTAAATATTGTGGGCATAAGCTTTGATTGCCTGAACAATTCCATTGATTACATATTAATTTGTCTTGAAACACAAACCTGCTTGAATGCAGCCTCTCATTTTTTAAACACCATCCAAAGCAAAACTACAGAATATTCAAGGTCCCACCTTGTCCCATTCCCAGAAGGACTCAACCACCTCCCCCAGTTGTGTATTATTTGTTTTCCCCTCTCACACCCAGCTTATTTCACATAATCAATTTAGAGAGCAAACAGAGCATCCCAACTGCAGAGCAAGAGGAGACGCAGCTGGTGCCTGGGCTGGAGGCAGGAACTGTTTTACCCACTGGGTCACCATTAGCACCAGTCCTGAAGCCACAGTGACCTCGAGGTTTGTCCAGCAGCTCTGGCCTGAGATAACTGAATGTGTGTGAGGAGGGAAATCAGCTCCAGCAGCTCAGCACAGCACCTGGGCCTGGCAGGAAAGTTCCACACTGCTCTGAACAGCTCAGACAACTGAAGAATCAAAGTGCTTTTCTCTGCCATCAGCCCTGTGTGAGCTTTGTGCTTAATGCTGTCAAATTATTTTCTTTATGTCTGTGGAGTTCACAGCATTTGCAGCAGTTGCACTTGCATATCAATGCTTTGTCACACAGCTCTTAAATTTCCTGTGCAGAGGTGCCTGTGCTGTGTCCTGCATGCGTTCTGCTCCTCTCCATGAGTCTCTCCTGACTGTGCAGGGTGAGGCTGCCCAGAGCTCGGGATGCAGGAGCAAGTGCAGCAGCAGCAAACTGCAAACAGAGACTGTAGGACCCATTCTCCAGTGGCCTTTCCCAAGCCCAGGCTGTCTCCACCTGCCCCAGGTGCATTCTGCAGTCTCCCACTGTCTGTCTGTCCTGCAGAGCCTGTCTGCTGTCCTGCCCTGCTGCTGGGCAGGCTCCTGAGCCAGCCTGGAGCCAGCAGGGCAGAGATTCAGCAGCACACACACCCTGCAAGCTGTGCCTCAGCCCTGCCTGCTCAGACACAAGCTGAAGTTGCAAACAGCTCCAGCAGCCCAATTTTGGTTTCTTTCCATGCTTGTCTGAGATGTCATTTGGGGAAAATTCATATATTTTCATGCATTTGCTTTCCACAAACTGGCTGGGAAATAAGGAAATTATATGCTCTAGGAGGTGTTGGTGGCCTGTCACATTGTTTTGGTCAGGGTTGCTCTGTTTGTATCGCTCTGAATTTTCAATCAGCTACCTGTGACTTAGTGGTGACCCCAGAAAGAAGTTTTGGGGCATGAACATGGAAAATGAGCTGTAGCCTCCTCACCTTACACTGTGTATCAACACAGAGCAGAGCACACGTGGATTTATAACTCAAGAACAAGCAAGAGCATAGCATCAAAATGCACCTCCTATCTGAAACAGATTCACGTAAAGGTCACTTTCCACCAGAAGTAAATAACGTTCAGTGTGGGGGAATCACTGCAGGTGAAGGGGAAAGAAATGCACTATTTGATTTGGGGAGAAATTGGTTAGACAGAAGGTGTTTCAAAATATAATCAAAAAATAATTAGAAAAAGGAACAAGCCAAAGGACAAACATCTGTGACAGAAGGATGTGAAGAGATAAACAAATCCTATGTATGACAGTTAATTTCAGTTCAGACCAGAATCCTGCTGGGCTACATTTGGAGTAGTCTGTAAACACCCTGGGAAAAAAGAAAACTTACATTCATTTCAGTGTGAGTGGTGGCAGCATCAACAAGCAGAAGATTGGAAAACCAAACCAAGACACTGAAAATATCAGATTTGAGTGAAACCACACCACAAAGGGATAACAAACAACAGCAAAGGGAAACCACAGCAGTTAACAGACCAAGAGTTCTTCACAAGCCATGAGGCAAGACTGAGAAACAGATACACACTAAAACCCTGCACTTTGCTTTCCTAAACGCCCCAGATGAGAGGGGGAAAGGCCCTGGCATAACTGGCAGGACAATTCCCTCTTCTAAGGCAGGTGCCACTGGAGTCTTCATACTTTTCTCGCTTGCTGACTGGGGGCTGTGGCTGGTCAGAACTGAGACAGCAGTGCAGGGAGCTGAGAAGGGACTGCACTAACAGTGAGGAGTGGGCTTAATCCCTCTGCTTGCTGGGGCTGTGCTGATCTGCCCCATGGAATGGTCCTGCAGCTGCCCAGAGGGAGTGTGCCCCATTCCTGAAGAGTCTGCAGCAAGAAGCTCCTCTGTAGGGCAGGCAGGTGTGCCCAGGGCACTGCACACAGCACCCACACCTGGGCAAGGCTCCTGGGCACTTCCAGCCCCTTCTCTCCCAAAGGGCAGCTGGAAAATGCAAAATTCACTGTGGAGGAAGAGAGAGAGAAAAATTCACAAGCCCAAACTCTCCTAATTTGTTTATCACCCTGCTCTGTTTTCATTTTGTGTAGCAGTGAATGCTCACCCATACAGACCACAGCTTGTGTGGGCAAGTACAAATTACTAATAATAATCCAGGCAGAGCTGTGCTGTAACTTCAGCTGTGGGGTTGATGTGCTTTTGTCATGAAGGTGATGAAATAAGTCTAGACCCATATTTTGTTTGATGGGCATTGCAGAGAAAAGCAGCAGCAAGATGTTGAGAAGCACTGCAACCGCCCTGATTGAGTTGCTGAAACAAATCTCTCAATGTTTTTTGTGATAAATTCTTTAGCTGAATTGGAGTTTGTTTGGGAGCAGTCTTGGGTAAATACACAGTTACATAACTCTGCTTCACCATAAAATAAGTGTTATTAACAGCCCTTTATGGATAATCAGAGTTAAAATTTCTTTTTCTGCAAATATTCTGAAGTATTTGTTGAAAACTTGATGCCAGCATGCTTATTGAATACCAATAAACCCATCTGCCAGAGTATTTGGGAAAAGCAAACACAAAGCAGGTGCAAATGAACCCTGATTAAATTTGTTCAAAACTTCAAGCAAATACAAAAGTTAGAAAATGAGTGGAGATGTATTTTTCATATTTGGCTAACTGTAATTGCAATTTCTATCTAGTCAAAGCAGGATAATTAAGCAAAAGACAAAAAAGAATCTGGCAGCAGGCTGAGCAAAGTAACCATTGCTAAAGAAGGAGAAAAAATTAGGGTTTAGTGGTAATGTAAACAGAGTTAATGAGGGAATGTTACTACAACACCAAAACTCCAAACAAAGAAATATAAAGCAAGTTGTTATTAGGAATTCTTACTTAGCACAACTAATTAGCTACTAATAAAATTATGTTAGTAATTGCCATCAACCACAATTTCAGGCTAAATTTAATAACTCAGCACCAGCTCTCAGAACCTGAATTTGTTTTGAGCAGAAACAAAAGAGGATTCCTGGTAAAGCAGGAAATATTTAGGCTTGGATTTCCAGCACCATGCAGCAGCTGAGAGCAGCTAAACTCCCATCACCTGCTCCAAACATTTCTGGGGGTTCACAGGATGTACAAAAATGTCCACAGCTTTAGGTTAAAGTCAGCTGTCACATCAATTGCATCCCCCTTTGACAAAAATGTGGTTATTCGCTCACATCATCACTACAGGTAAAATGAATTAGCTTGAACATAAAGGAATATTTAAAAAGAGACTACAGCTGAGCAGGAATGTTTGGTTTGGAGCAGGCAGAGAGGACATGGAGAAGAAAAGCCTCTGTGTATTTAATGAAGCGGCTGCTTTACCTTGGAACACTTCCAGGATGATGAGAACCCTGTTTGAGGAACAGTTACCTCCTGATTGTCAGTTCATGCAAATGGCAGAACAGAAGGATTAAGGGTAGAAGAGTGAAAATTGTTTCCAGAAGAGATGAGTGCCTGTTCTTGAGAAGGAAAACACGAAGAATAAAACATTTTGATCCATGAACAAATTATCTGGATCTTCCTGCTGGACCCCATGGATTTGATTTATCGAGAAGTGATTTGATTTAAACTTTGTAAAGGTTGTTTGAATGTTCTCTGGTACTAAGGTATCCTTTACTGCCCTGGGGCCTGGTTGTTGACTCTTATTTGACTGAAAATAAGTTTCACCTAGACTTTCACAAGATTCTGAACAAGCCAATGGCTCCTTCCAAGGAACTCACAGAGGGGCAGAGAGGAACTTGCTGGTGACAATAAAATTGTCAACCCTTCATTTGAGCAGGAGGAGTCTGAACACACTGGGCAACCAGGCAGACAGAAAGTTACTCAACACACAGGAGAAAACCACTGCTCCTCAGTTAAAAACAGTGGGACAACCCCCCCAGTGAGTTATTAGAATCAGCAGTGTTTTCATGGGATTTTGGGATGGGCTTTCCAAGAGCTTCCAGTCACGTGAGTAGAGAACATGTTTTGGTTCAGAACAAACCACCCTGGCTGGGGGGAAGGAAGGAGGTGAACACCATTAACATCTTTGCATCTCCTGAACACCATTAACATCTTTGCTCTGTAGCAAACACCCACCACTATGAGATCAAGAAAGATATGGAAAATCCTGCTGATGCTGCCAGATTTTCAGATTAAATGAATTCTTTCTTTAGGAAATTATTGGACTTTCCCAACGGTGACTTTCAGAAAACATCTGCTGAACTTTTGCAGAGCATTTTGGTTTTCTTTTAGCCACCAGTTAAAGCTGAAGGGATTTTGAGAGCAGAGTACTAAAATTTAGCTAGACCTTCCTTATTACAAGGAAAATCTTCAGTAATTAGCTCTTCCCCTAACTGCTTTTTGGCTCTCATTACAAACAAAGTGCTATGCTAATATACCTTGTGTTGCAAATGTTTCACAATTCCTGCTAATCAAATTAAACTCAATTTTCAGCAAATAAACCCTCAATGCAGTTAATGGAAAACAAGGAACAGCACTACTTTGCCTGAGAATGGGTCATTACCACAAGCTCCTAATTACAAGTACCTCAATGCATAATGTAAAGCACAGTCTTATATAGGCTCTTAAGAATTAAAGCTGTAGCAGGATCAAAGACTTGATGTGTCCTTGAATTTTTTATATGTGCATTTGAATACAGATGGAGAAAAGCAACAAAGAGAAACAGAGCAAAGCTGCAAAACACAAAGATTCATTCACTTACCCACCCTTCAAAACGTATAATAATAATAATTTATGCAGCTTATGAGTCTGTAGAAAGAGACTGATTTTGACTCAGGACACATTCTGAAACCAATTTTCATTTGCCTCCTCCTCTACCCTCTTGATAGAGAATGTTTCACACCTACCAGTTAATGAAGGATTATTACTTTCCTCTAGAGTAAGCTGCAAATACAACCAAGGTTAAAGCAAAGGACGTTCATCCTGAATTAGGTTATATGATGCCATCAAACAGGAGCCCAGGTGATTGATGACATATTGCTATTACTGCACCAGGCATTTATCAATACTGCACTGTGAATTATTTTCCAGTTTAGTTCTCTTATTGTCACATGATGGTATATTTTATCAAATTTACTTAACTAAAAAAAAAAAAAAAAAGAAAAATAGAAACCCAGAGAGAAAAGCACTGTAAACAACAGAAGGCATAATAAATCAAAGTAACTGACTTACAGAATGCAGACTCTGGCATCACTTGCCAGTCAGAATTCTGCTGTTCTGAATGAATTCACACAGGTTGCATTTTTTACTCAGATTTCAGAATGCAGGAATGGACACAGCAGCCACTGCAGCCCAGCCCATGAGTCACTCTTAACCAAGTCCTACAGAGCAGTTCAGCTAGAAATACTAAAAAAGGCTCTTCCACCAAACTAAATTTTCTTCGTATTTCTGCAAAATAATTTGCATCTATTTATTTTCCTGGAGAACTTTTTATTACACAAAGCTTTGAAACTTTCAGCGAGATGAATACTTTATGCTCTAACTCACACTGGGTATAAAGAATTCATATTGAATTATATCTGGTGCAATTATAAATCTTCAAAATGTTACATTTGCAAAATTTCTGTGTGTTGTTGTTAGATTCAGGCTGCTTCTCCTCATCTTCCTTATTATTAACACAACATGAACTGCCTGTGTCTCTCCTCCTGACACCAGAGTCTGTAAATGCTGAGCTCTTTCTTTAGCTTTGTAGTTGTCCTCTCCCTGAAGGGCATGCAAGCACAGAATGGGAATTATGGCTATTTGAAAGAAAATTAGTTCTTATTTGGATATCCCTGGAACAGTGGAGAAGGCAGGCTCTGGAAAATCCCACCTCTCCTCCTGATCTCATCCTGGGCCTCGTGAAACAGAAAATATTGTGAGTTTATGAGCAGCAGATCCTTCTCCACCTCCCACACACATTCACCTACTTTTACCCACCTTTACAAGCCAGAGGCAAAAGTAAATATTATAACCAGGCAGGGAATGGGTTTGTGCTAGGGAATAATACATTGGAATATTCCAAATTCAGTGTTTACTTGTAGCTCCTGCAGAAGCAGCAGCTGAGACAGACACTCATCCTGCCATGAAGACAGAGAGGGATGGGAAGGTTCTCCAGGGGAAAAAGCTCTAAGAATTTGGGGTGAATGGACAAGAAGTAACCTTGCTCAATAACAGAGCATCCAATTTGAGCCCTGCCCAGTCAGTTCTGCTTTTTTTAAGATTTTCCTTATGTCTCTCAAATATTTGGCTATAAAATATTTTGTTATGAACAGCATTAAAGGTAACCAGTTTCTGATGAGGTGTCAGATGAAATGTTCTAATGGGTTTAAAAAGTTTGTGAATATTGACTGTTCCTGAAGAACTCATTTCTCTGTCTGAAGATAAATTGCTCTCAGATCTAGAACCTTAAGCTTCTATTACCTAAAGGCACCACCTATTTTAAATCTTCTGAACAATATTTTGTTTTACACAGACTTTACAGCTTTACTTTGTTCCAAAGTAATAATTTGCATTTCTGGAATTTTCATCCCTTGTCTCCTGCCTTCCCTCTTCTTTGCACTAAACATTGATAGCATGGAGAGAAAAAATCCTAGATAGCTCTGGGATCAAACCCAGTAGTTTCACTGAGGATCAGAATTCCTGTCCTTTGCACTGGCCATTTTTGCACAGACAGCACTCACTGTCTCACAGTCCTCAGCCTGGTTTATTCATAACAAACAAAATGCCTTATGTCACCAAACTGCATTTCAAAATATTATGCAAATAGTTTTCAGACTCTGTGTAAAATGCCCATATCCATCCTCTAAAGAGCTGTAATTTTTACCTTTTTTTACTTGTATCTGTAGTGATTTATGGATAATTTAGGTAAAAGAGGCTGAACTGAAATTCCATCTTACAGAGAAATAAAGACAACGTGTTTTTCTGAATCACCTTCAAAACCAAAGGCAAGGCTTAATAGGTGAGTCAAGGGAGTTTACAGGATCCAAAACATCTGTGCCAGAGCATTATAAAATGCAGTTTTATAGAAAAAAATGAGGTTCAGTTATGCAGCTTTGTGGGTACTGGATACGTTCATGTCCAAGAATGGAAACCAAGAAATTATGCTCAGGAAGAGCTTGAATATTTGTTTGTGTTTCCTCCAAGTGCAGGGTAGCAAAATTTACAGCAGGAAACATAACATTATCTACCTTTACAAGGAAGTAGATGGGTAAAGTCTCTTTAAAACCCTCCCAAAAATAGGTTTGTTTTCAGTGTACCCTCAGTCCATAACCTTAATTTTCTTTTGGGTAACTTCTGATTGTTCCAGCTGCACTATCTGCTGCTCCCACTAGCATTAATAAATAGGATCTGTGTAGTTTTAATTACTTCCCTTAAAACAGATTGAAATCACTGTGAGAAAGAAAATTTCAATGAAATACAAGCAAACAAAAATATTTTCAAGACAGCACTTCTCCCTCTTTCCAGACTTTCATATGGTGGCTCTCCAGCTCCTGCACTGCCTCATTCCTCCAGGGAAGATTCCTGTCCTACAGGTTGCTTGACCTCAATACTGCACTGTTACCTGGTGGTGCTCCAGAAATGGCCCCAAACTCTGCAGTTCATTCTCAAGCAGGACATCATTGAGGTCAGACTTTTAAACCCTCAGGAGAAAGCCTATCTTGTTTCTCAGACATCTGAGAAAGCAGTGAAGTGAGAATTAGAGGCTGATTCCTGTAAATACCTCCAGAGTGAGCACTGAGCAGTCCTGGAACACATTTGAGTGCCATTTATTTTCTAATGCAAACAAACAGAGATAGAATTCCCAGACACACGTCGTTAAGGCATTGCTAATTACAGACAATAAGCCAGTGATACAATCTTACTCATATATTAGTGGAAGGAGACATTGCAGATCCTGGGCTGATGTACAACTGACAGAGGAAAGGAGATATATTAATTCTGTGTGTACCACATATAACAGCACAAGTTTCATTTTCACAGTCACTCTCCTTTTTGATGACAGCAGACAATTAAGAACAGAGAAGTTTGCATGCAGGTAACTCCAAACAAAAACCAGATCAAACTGTTAAAGTAACAGTAGCACCTGCAGATGGTGTTTTCAGAGCAGAAGCACAAATGTGCACACACAGAGGCTGTATTTGTAGGAATTGCCATGAAAGAACATCTCCCCCTTTTAATCACAGCAGAATAAGAGTGTACCTGCGCTTCATCACTATTTCTAAAATATGAAGAAACTTTAAATCTGAATAAACAACATCAAGATCTGTAAACTCATCAAGGAAAACCTCTGAAGAAAACAATATCCCTTTTTCATATCTTTGTAACTTAAACTTTGAGTTATTTGTTAGACAATTCCACATGGACTTTCCTCTTTGTTGTCACTGTTTCACCATTAAAGTGTGTTGTTGTAAAACACTGGAGACTTCAGAGGCTTAAGCCAATATAAAAATCTCTGCAGTATGAAGTAATTTTATGTCACTACTCTGGTTATTTCAGAATTGGCTGCAAATAAGAGCCTGAGGATGATTTAAGGTGTCCTCAACCCATCATGGCCATGGTTAAACAAAGTAAACACATCAGTCTTTAGCAGTTATTTATAACTGGAGGAAAAGCACAAGCCAGCTACAGTAAACAGAGCACTGGAAAACATTCTGAAGGGGAACTGAAATGCTTTTCTTCATGTATTTCTATATTCCATTTCTCAATAAAATAAAATAAAATCCCAGTGACCATCCACAGGAGGATTTATCAGAACTAAAAACACCACTTCCAAAGATCCCAAGATACCACCACTGAAGTGGAAATCTAGGCATTCAGATGTGATTACACACCAGCAACTGGCACTTCTAGTACAGTTTGAAAATAGAACAACCAGCCTGCAGAGCTCATAGAAAAGACCCAGCTAACCATGGTAACTGTGGGAAACCCAGGACTCCTGAACAAGTGACCAATGTGATCAAGCAGAAGCCATTTATGGTTTACATTGCACACATCTTTATAGATTCTACAAACTACTAATAGACACTTCTTGATTGGTGCCTTTGTCTTGTTCTCTCATTTTCTGCCTGCATTTCTCAGAGTATGTGACTGGTTACAGTTCAGGTGTTTCACAGCCCTCTGTTATCCAGTTCTTGAGGTCTTGGTATTGGGTTTCTCAGCCTCTTCTTTCTTAATTTAGCACAATTTATGTTCCTGAGGCTTTGGTAACAGGCTGAGAAGCAGGCTGGCTGGTGCCCACTCTGGCCTAACCCTTGCAAATACATTGCAACACCAGGAGGTGGAAAGCCCAAATCCTGGACAGCTCTCTGTGATGATTTGGGCCCTGCAGTGGTGGCTGCACCAGTGACCAATGCAAAGCACCAATGACACCCTCAATCTGCTCAGGGAGAAAACATTCACCTTGCTGCCTAAAGCCTGAATTCCTCCAGCATTGTCTGGTTCCTGCCCTGTGCACTGGGGGTTTCTGGGGAGCCTGGGCTCAGGGTTTGCTCTCAACGAGGTGTGCGACCCCAGCAGCAGAGCTGCAGGCGGGTCAGCCTCTGCCCAGCATCACTAAAGGGTTTGTTTGCAGCCAGGCCAAAGCCAGAGAGCTGTTTGCATGGCTCTGAGGAGGAACTGATCCTGCAGAAACCACCCCAGCACTGCCCTGAGTGGCAGCTTGATAAACTGCGTTGGTGCCGAGTCTTTCACATGCTCCGTTCCCTTTGAAAGGAGGGAAAGATGGGATAACTGGAATGGGGTTTGCACACTCCCAGCACGTGGAAATCTGCTTGGAAAATGAGACAATCTCAGCACAAAGGACTGTGAAGTGCCACTGTAACCTACAGAACACAACTCCAATTGAAGCCTTCTTGCTGGAATGGTGAACTGGAGATCCCAGAGCAGAGGCTCGTGGCTGCTGTTCAGTGTCACAAGGGCCCTTCTGGAGGGTCCCTGGGGGCACCTCTGGACTCATCTTCTAAGGAAGAGTCACCCTTCCATGAAACCTTAATCTCAGGATTTAGGAGATTGGTGCTGCTCCGTGCCTGGCCAAACTGACAACTCACTTCCTTACATGTTAGGTACTCATATAATTGAAAAATGTGCCCAGATAGAGTCATGCATCATAATATTTGGCATCTAAGAAGCCTAAAGAATGCCCCAAACCAAAAACCAACAAAAAAAGTTTTGAGAAGTGGGTTCTGATTGTTTTTTGGGGGTTTTGTTGGTTTGTTTGTTTGGGTTTGTTTGTTGGTTTTTATGGTGGGGGTTTTTTTTGCCTTTTTTTTTTGTTTGTTTTTGTGATTTTTTTTGTTGTTGTTGTTGTTGTTGGGGTTTGTTTGTTTTTGGTGGGTTTGTTTTGTCTTGTTTTTTCTTTGTCACCTTTAATTTAGAGATCAGGACAACTATTTTCTTATCCATGTGGTCCCTGCACACAATGCTCTAGTGCTGGAAACAGTAGGAATAATTTGTGGAAGCAGTAGACAAACTTGTCTCCTGAGTGGTGCTGTTGCATGCTTAGAATTGCCAAATCTTATGATGAGAGAGTCATGATTAGCTGAAAAAACTGATTATTCCCAGGCATGAAAAAGAAACTATTGGAAACAGTTTTCCTGAATTCTGTCTGTAGTTCTGTTGTAATTTTCTGGCTCTGAGAGATGTTTGGAAACCAGTACAGCTTGTCCTGTGTTAGCTTTGAGATTGCTGTATTCTGCCTGAGGGCAGAGGTTCTTATTTTAGCATTAATGAAGCAGATTGCATATTGGAAATCACACCTATGGCAGCACAATATTTATTTAAAGTTTAGCCTCCATGTCTTTTGTTATCTGCACTGGGCAGCCTCAAATCATAAATAAAAATTTGAACAATTTTCCCCCATAAACTCATTCCTTCCACAGCTTTGCTAGGTCCTCTCTGGTCCCCTTCCTTAATTATAAAATTCTTCTGAGGCACAGGATGCATGTTATTTTCATCAGTGAGAGATAAGAGATGTCAGCATAGAACTGAGCTTTTGCTATACTTAGTCATAATCCTCCTATCACTTAAAAAGGCAACTGGAGATCTTTTTCAATAAAGCCATCAACAGGGATTCAAACATAAACACTGGATTTAGGCACATAAGCTTAATTGACTTTCAAAAAGAGATGAGCATCTCTTCCACTTAGGCTTTCCTGATAACACCACCCTGAGCAGCTCAGATTTATGGATGCAATGATTAACTGGGGGGGGAGGAGCCAAAAATAAAAACATTCAAAAATCACTATCGTGCTCTGTTCTCTATAGGGAAGTTAAAAAAAAAAAAAAAAAAAAAAAAAAAAAAAAAGAAGACACATTCTTCCTGTAAATTTACTTTCAATGTGAGAATTGTCAGAAGCACCTGCACATGATGCACTGTTATCTTTGTATTGATTTTCTGCAGTATCACATTGAACTGCAAAGGGTGCTGGTGGTTTAATTGCAATTACATTTCACTGGAACTTCTGACATGAATTGCATAACAATCTTTAGAATGTTTTCTCTCTTTTTTTTTTTTTTTTTTTTTGCTTCCAGTTTTATTTGATGTCTCTTCTCCCAGTCCTGGTTTATCTCCCCTCCCTTTCCTGTAGTGCAAGGCTTACAAGGTCATGGCACTGAGCCCCACATTGAATGAGCTACTGAAACCAGGTAACCCCGAGTGCAATTGATCCCTGAGGAGCAGGGGGATATTTCCATCTAAATGAGGAGGATGAGCTTTGTGGCTCCCATTAAGGTTAATGGGGGTTATATAGCTGGGTCCTGGTGCACCATAACAAATGCTTGTCCCCTCAGCTAATCCATTCCAGCCTCTGAGTACTGAGAGAGAAAAAAATATCTTCAGGGAAAAAAAAATACATTATTGTGATTTAGAAGCAAATCTCTGAGTTGTTCCATGTTTCTTCTCTAAGTTTCAAAAGTGTTAAAGCAGCACATTTCATCACTTTCCACTTCATCTGCAAGAGTGTTCAAGTTAGTGAGGGTTCTGTGAGAACCATTAAAAATCTGTCAGAGAAGTGCTGGTCATGGCAAAAACATTTTTCAGGAGCTGTCAATTTCCCCAAATATCCATCAGTGCTACCAGGCACAACAAGGGATTCCTCATTTAGAACGTGTCAATTCTTATTATTAATGTCATGATGAAAACACCTGCTAAGTGTCTGTGTCTGGCAAAGTGAAGCTGTCACAGAAATGAGAGGGTGAATTCCACTTGGATTAGTGAGCAAGGAAGAGCTGGAGATTTTTTTTTTAAGTTTCCCTAAAGACAAGCACCTTATCTTTATCCTGAGCTGGGCTTGGAAAGGCAGGAGACAGGGAATGCAGCAAGGTATAACTGATGAGAGATAATGTGAAAATAACGTGCAAGATTAACTCTTTGTAAAATTCCACATTTGGATGAGTTCTCCATGGTTTTGTTTGCAAGCTCCAGGTGGAAGGTGCCCCACAGCCCAGCAGACCCTGCAGATGTTGGGTTTTGTCACAAGGTTGTTGACTGCAGCTCCTAAGGACAAACCAGATGAGTTGGTTTGGCTTCTCCCAGCAGGAGCACTACAGGTAAAGGGAGTTCAGGTGGGCCAAGTCCATCCTCACAGGAACACATGGATTTCTGTGAGTCTTGGGATGTGCCTTGGCTGGGACTGCCTGGCACACAGAGCACTGCAAGCTGGGTTCTGCTTTTAAAAGGGCACAGAGAGAGGAAAAATGCATCCTAGGACTCACTGAGGCATATATTCTGGTATATATAGTGACAAAACTTAAATGTTAGCTCTTTCTTAAAAATATATCCATAAACATTATACTCATGGGATTATATGGGCTAAAAAATGATATCACCTGTGAAAGGTCTTACTGAGACTCCAAGGCAGCGTTTGGAAGAGAATTTCAGATTTCTGCTTTGGATAAAAACAAATCATATTCAGTAAGAAAGGTCATCATTAAGGAAACTATTAAATAGATCTCTCCTTATTCTTACACCCGTGAAACAAGTTTGAGGCAGAAGAGAATACTGTAAACCCCAGTCAATATAGCTGGCCACATGCTGACCAAGAGGAAAGTGCTCCCCAGAAATGCAGATGCCTTTCCCAGCCCTGCTGTCAGGACAGGCAGCTCTGCCTTCTGCTGCTGATCCCACCAGGCACTTAAATACCTGCTTAACTTTAAGCTCATGGCTTTAAGCACAAGGCATTAACTGTAATGAGCGTTCTTATATTCTTAATCACACACTTGGATTCATTGCCAGAGCAGGCAGGAGGACATAATGGGCCATGTCTTCAGTTTGTGCAAATTGGTGGGACTTAATTGAAATGAATCGAGGTGTGTCAATTTGCAGCCGGATCCCTGGGGTTCAGAACCTCCCCAGTGTCAGTCAGACCCCAGTGCAGGTCTCACTGCAGGGCTCACACTCACTGCAGGGCTCACACTCACTGCAGGGCTCACACTCACTGCAGGGCTCACACTCACCCATCCAGCTCACACTCACTGCAGGGCTCACACTCACCCATCCAGCTCACACTCACTGCAGGGCTCACACTCACCCATCCAGCTCACACTCACTGCAGGGCTCACACTCACTGCAGGGCTCACACTCACCCATCCAGCTCCCCTCACTACAGAGCTCACACTCACCCATCCAGCTCACACTCACTGCAGGGCTCACACTCACCCATCCAGCTCACACTCACTGCAGGGCTCACACTCACTACAGAGCTCACACTCACTGCAGGGCTCACACTCACTGCAGGGCTCACACTCACTGCAGGGCTCACACTCACCCATCCAGCTCCCCTCACTGCAGAGCTCACACTCACCCCAGAGCTCACACTCACCCACGCAGCTCCCCCAGGCACCCAGCAAGCAGCAGTTAACGGCCACACATCTCATTTTTGAGGCAGCCAGCAGGATAACCCCGTGTCTCAGCCTGCACGCTGGCTCTCTCAGTGAAAGACTCTATTATCCAGCCTGGGTGAGTTATTACCCAGAGCACTTTGCCTGTCATATTTCACTGCAGAGCCTGCAAAGCCCAGCTCGCTCTTAGGTGCCTTAAAAGTTTTTGCACATGACATTTCAAATAGAAAACAGATAATTGGCTTTTAAATACTTTAGGTAGGTTATTTAAGTCTCATCTTTTTTTTCTTCTCGGCTCTTTGTCGGTGTAATTTGGCACACAAGACTCCCCCATCCATCCTCCTTGCACAGTGACCCATATTCCCAGAAGAAAAGTAGGCTTTCAAAGCATTACCAACTCCCATCTTACAAATACTCTTTTGTAAACATCCTCATGGGTTGAAAAAAACCCCAAAGCATTTTTTGTATGAAGCCCTATGATAAAGTTTAACAAAAATAAAGAGCAAGAATAATTACATTGAAGCAAAACATAATTAAAGGAAGGCAACTTTAAATGTCCTATTCTTACTATAGTTTTTCAACCACACACTCAGATAAATTAACTTTGCTCTCCCTAATATTGAAATGTGATTAATCTCTTTCCCCATGAAGAATTTCACAGTTAAAGAGATTTCTGTTCCGCAGAGAACTGAACCCAGTGCCTAAATCCATCTCATGCCAACAGAGCACACCAATATTCAAACACAGCACTTTGGCAGGATTTCATTTCCTAATCAGAAGTGCTGGCAGACACCACCAGCTTGGCCATGGAGGGCAGCTGGGGGCTCCTACCAAGGCTGTGCCAGTCTGGAGTTCTACCCTGCATTCACTCTTGATGGAACAATTCAATCCTTGGTAAATGTCACATTTAAAATAACCACACTCTGAACTATGCACAATCCAATGTTAAAAGAAAGTAAAAAATAAATTAGGAACCACGCAAACTTTATTGATAATTCATTGTTGGATTGCTTGTACCTAACAACCACATCTGACAGCAGATCCCAGCATGGTTAAAAGTATGAGAAAAGCTTTCACTTAAATTTGGATTGTACAACAATATGTATTTTTAATGGAAATATCTAAATTCCCAAAGTTTTTGGTTTTTAACTGTGATGTGTCACTACATATATTGAGGTTGGGGAAGGAGAAAGCTCAAAGCAAAACATTTCAAATATTCCAGGTCATTAACTGCACATTTCCTAAACATTGAATTTGCAAAAACCCCCAGCAATTCCTGCTTCCATTTATGAACCCGTGCCAAAAGGACACCAAAACACTGTCCTGTGCTAATGCTTCAAACAGAAAAGTTTGAAACAGAAAAGTGAATATTCTGTGGGTAATCTCTGGTTTACAGGGGCCATGGGGTGAGGATGGCCTGAGCATTGCTTCTCCTGCCCAAGGTGTGGTAATTTACCTGAGAACAGGGTGCTGCTGAGAGAAGGAGCTCATGCCAAGTTAAGAGGCACTTCCAGCCTAAAGGTTGATCTGAACTAAGCAGCATTTGGGATCTGCTGGCACTTTCTTTCAAGGGAGTCTTTCCTGTTGCACACAGCAACATTTTGTGATTCCTGAGGAGTGGTTACTCTCAGCAGCCACAGCAATTGTGTTCTTCAAGGTCTGGCAGCAGCCCTGCTCTGCGACAGGAGCAGCAGCTCCCCCAAAATAAGATCCTTTTGAGAGAGACCAGAGCTCCCATCCCCACATGTCCATTGTCTCAGTGTACAGGACACATCTTTCAGAGGGTGATTTAAAGTTGAAGCCATTCCCTCCTCCACTAACCCGTGCCTAAACCTTAATTTATAACATGGGCATCAATGAAAACACCTGAATTTAAATACTGCAGCTCTCCAAGCTGAAGTGTCACCCTCTAGTAACACTGAAGTATTTACTTGACTTCAAAAGAGCTGTTAGATATAAAGTGAATGCTCTACATAGGTTGCTACACCATGGGGAGAAGCTCAGAATTTTAGGGACCAAAATTCCACTTGACAATCACCACGTTCCTCACGGAAAGGGACAAGGAGGGGCACTCTGCTCCAAGGCAAAGGCTGCTTTATGCAGCACAGTGCCTGCTGCTTCCAGAAAAGTGTGAGGAAACATCTCAGTAACATCTTTTGGGTAGGGGGGATGGATTCTTACATTTCTAATTTCACCAGCAAACAAGTTCACATGCCTTCCTCTCCCTTTAAATTCTTGGTCTCTCATAGATTTAACAGATACCCACCAAGGAGGCACCACCCCCGTGCTCCCTGTGGTACCACCTCACACATGGTTCAAAATGAGCACCCATCATGAGCAAAGCTTTATTCTTGATTTTCTACTTTCAATGCCAAGTGGGAGAGACTCAAGTCAATAAACACACAGAAAAAAAAAAATATTGCAGGAAAATAGTATGGTCCTAATGCATGACATTTGGCATTAGATGAACATTGAGTTGGTTCATTTGCCCTAATCTCTTCATATTTCAGTTTTTCCTCCTCTGCTCTCCACTACTCTTTTCCATTACTTCTTTAGGGAAAGGATAAAATGGGAGAAAAAAAAATTAAGCACTTGAACTTCCTTTTTAAAGTGAAAAACAAATGAATTTTCATTAAAAAACACGTATAAGAAATCTTTTATTATGGAAAAGGTTTAAGAATAAGCAACATGAACTAAAATGCTTGGGTAGGTCTACAAATTTCCCTCCTTTAAGCTTGGTTCTATCTATGTTCAGTACTTAGAGCTGCCTCTGTTTCTGCAACCCATCTAAAATTAGATCAGAAGCTCTCCAGGGTAAGGATTGTGTTGTGTTTGCTGCTCAGCGCCTGCTGCCATTTAGATACTTGACAAAAATAATAATGAAATGTTGTTATTTTTCTACTTTCATGTCTAAAAGTCTAAAATTCTATCAGAGTACTACCAAAACATGTAGGCAGCAGAGATAACAGCCAGCCTGGTTTAATGACTGAGCACACCAGATGTTTCCCCTGTGTTATTCACACATGAGTTTTGTTGTCTGTTTGTTGTTTGTAAATCTCTATTTTTGACCATTATAGCAGTATTTTTTCCTAGCCTCTGAACCTGATTCCCAAGAGGAAAAACAGGAGAAGCCAGCAGAGGAGCCAGCACTGCACCCAGTGCACATATGGGTTCTATTGTGTGACTCACTGCCCTAACGACAGCTAAGCATATTACAGCCTGCAAAATTAACTCACACACTGTGAATAATCACAGAAAAGAAATTTGTTTTGCTACAAGGTTGTTTTCCAGCTGTTTTAATACAGACAATTTTTTCTTGAAACACAAATTGCAAAGGGGGGAAAAAAAAAAGACAGAAAGAAAAAGACTTTGAAAATCTGCATAATTTGAAAGTGCTTAATGTAAATTAGATAGATCCGCCTAATTTTATTTCAGTACTTTTTAATTGCATTTATAATTAGTAAAATACATTAATGTGCTACACAGAAGGTCAGGAGTTCTGGTGAAAGAATCTAATTAAAATGCTCTGCTGCATTTATGTCACACATGCGCTCAGTAACCTTGAGGCCTTCCTGCAGCAGCAGAGGAGGGGTTTGTATTTCTGTTATAAATAACTTTTTTCTTCAACAGTGCCCGAGTAGCACGTGATATGTGGGTATTCTCATCTCACACCCCATCTGCACTAATTGAGGTGGTTTGGTCCATTCCATATTGCACTTTTGATGAGAGGCTCATGAATAAAATGAGGCTGGTTCCCTTCCCAAGGAGCACTCTGGGATTCCCAGCTCTGCCCAGCCTTTCCCTCTCAGGGACCCCGAATTAAACTGTGCCTCACACCACTGACAGAGACAGAGCTGAACTTGGTGACAGCCAGGAATTTGAGTACATGTGGTGTCACGTATTTATCCTGATGTCTGGATCCACTAACAGCATGGATTAAAAAAAAAAAAAAAAAAAAAAAGATTGAGGAACAGCTTACAGCAATAATCAGCAAGCAATAATTAGCGATGCTAATTTTTCTACTTAGAACTCATATTGTGATTTTATTACATTTAAATTATACATGCTCAGGTGTTCAAATGCTCTCCTTTCATCACCCTCTTAGGTGGTAAAACATCATTAACATCCTTCTAGCACCAGCATGATTGCTCAGTAAGATTAGAGATCTCTGCCTCAGCGAGTTCCACACGTTCTCCTGTGAGCAAAGCCCAAGGGGAACAAAATAGGAAGGGCACATTTTCACATTATACATCCACTGTTAGCCCAGCTTTCATTTCTCTACAAGTAGCAGAATTTAAAAGTTTTGGAATAATCACTGGAATTACAAGTCCCTGAGCTGTCAGCTCTGTCTGCAACAGAAGAATTATTTCAGTCTTCAATAGGAAGGAAAAACAGGAGAATGATTGCTCCTGCTCAGGATGAGAAGCTGAAGCTTTCAAAGGTTTGCTGCTCCCTACCAGCTGTAAAGATAGGTCAGTGTCTGGGATCACTGTTTATTGGCCTGAACATCATAGGAAAGAAAATGAGGTATACAGAATAAGTAGGTTAAACTTACATAAAAACAAACAACATTCACTCCTTTCCTTTATAATCCCTCCCAGCAGTTGTAAAGCAGCCATCAGCACCTGTGGGAATATCTCTAATAGTTCTGAAAGAGAAGGAAAATGATTCAGTTCACTCAATATCTGCTTTTACCTACTGGGACTGAAGGGATTGAAGTCCTTTCTGGAATGAAAGGATGGCAAACACCGGCAGGGCTTGCAGGCTGGCTTAGCCTGGTGGGACTGAACTATTAGAAAAGCTCCTGCCTGAGGACCAGAGCTGGCTCTGCTGAGCAGTTGGGCACACAGCTGGCAGCCAGGAGTGCAGAACGTGTGAATTGGCAGGAGAGTGTGAAGGGAACAGAGGATAAGGGCCGAGTTTGCAGAGTAGCAAGAGAAAAGATAAGAAACATTGAAAGCTGCAGACCAGGGAGAAGAGTGACATTCACTCACCTAAGTTTTGCTCTGGCACTCTGATAGAACTCTAAATATTGTATCAGAGCTGGCAGATAAACACTGGCTTGCTTTGAAATGTGTGTCCTGAGCTGTTGGCAGCACGCTAAACTGTATCGCTTCCTGTCGGCCTCCAGCCCCTGCCAGGGGACCAGACTCATTTGGATTCCACAAAGAAATGAAGGGAGGCTGAAGGCAGATGGCCCAAGCCCAGACTAGTTCAGCTGCACGGCTTGCACTTTGAGCCACGGAGAGCTGAGCACCCGTGCAGGACCCCAGAGAGCCACAGGCAGGCAGAGCTGCCACCCAAGCCACGAGCGGCGCGTCCTGCACCAGGCTCAGCGGAGGAAGCGCTCCTTGCACAGCAGAGCGGGGCAGGAGGTGCCCACTGCTGCCACTGCTGCAGGAGCCAGCTCAGATCCACACAGCTCAGGAAATCCTCCCCAGTCCCAACTCCCCAGGGGAGCAGGCAGCCCCTGGGCATGGCCAGCAGCAGGAGGAGCCCTGGCTAGAAGGCTGCAGAGGGCTGTGCCCAAGTGGCTCGTGTTCCCTAAGCCAAATGGTTTTGGTTGTTGTGAAGAGGTTTCACAGTGACTTCTGTGAGCCAGAGAGAAGTTTGAGAAGAGGATCCACGTCTACCCCTGAAAGAATTTCCTACCAAGGTCATTGACACAGAAACCAAGAAAGAAAGAAGGATAAATAAGAGAAACCTGCAACTGCCTGTTCCAATGAGCACTTTGTGTTTCCTGACCAATGAGTAAAGTGTAAACTTATGAGTTTGTAAGAATGTATAAAAAGCATGCATGCTAGAATAAAACCAGGTTTGAAGTCTTCTGAAAATGGAGTGTGCTGTTTTCTATTGTCTCCATCTCAACTACAACAGCTGCCTGCATCTCCAGACAGTTAACATGTGAATGGGGCTGAAACTGGTGCTGAGGTGCTGGAAATTCAATGTATTTGGACAACAGGCACAGAAACTTCTCAGAACTGTACAGCTTATTTGCAATACCCCTTAGATGCAACATCCTCTAAAAGGGCAGAGGAATATTTTTTAAATGCATGTTTGTTTGGCCATGTGCAGCTAAAAGCACGAGCTGTACTGAGAACACTATTAATCCTCATTCTTGTCCCTAGACCACAGAACAAATCACCAATGCCATTCCCAAAGCTATTTATAAAGCACAGTTCATAAATTCAGCATTACCTGCACGTGTGAATGACACAAACAATCGACTTTTCAAATCCAGGCCATCTTGTTTGTCAGTGTTCAGAATTTCATACACAGAATTCACTGTTGATCATGGTTGCAATTTCAAGACAGAAAAAATAGTTTAAAAATAATTGGGCTTCAATTATATAATCTTCTTTAAAGTGCTGAACAGTCCTCTTGGGGGAACTAATTCCCACTGCACACACTTATTCTTACTAAGGCTTGCTGAGGCAGCTCCTTGGAAAGGGAAGGCTCAGCTCAAGGAAGTATCCTACCCAACCAGAAGCTTTATGGAGGTTTGAAAAAGTCATCTAATAAAGAAAAAGGGGGTAATTTTCCTAAGATTTAAAAATATCAGCATAAGGCAGAGATAGATTTCCATGAAGGCTTCAGCACGCTAAAACCCAATTTAAATCTGCTAAAACTTTGCATGGATCTGCTTTCATGGTAAACTAACCCAGACATACTGATACACTCAGGAAAACACAGAATCAGGGTCTCAATACTCAGCAAGCTGATCACTTTCCAGAAATACAATGTAAATAAATTAATAAATAAAACTCCCCCTCACTTCCAGAGTGTACAGAGATTTACAGAATAGAGAGCAAGCAACACTCCTGGATTAGGCCTTGAAACCTTATCTTGGCAGTCCATAATAGTCCATAATTTCACACAGTGAAATTAATATGAAAAGTAAAATCTGACACATGTATAAAATTAGTCTTTTGTTCCCCCCTAATGATTCAAACTCACATTAGCAGCACCATTGTCCCCAAATCTAGATGTCAATTCCCCATTACACACCAGGCACCAGGTCAATGGCACAGCTAATGAGGATCTGCTGGTGCAAATGCTTATTGTATCTTAGCCTAATTCTAGTAAAATTTAAATGGTCTATTAATTTTCTTAATAAATTTAGATATGGCTCCTGCCTGCAATCTGTCTTTGATTAGCTAACAAAAGTGTATGAAGATCCTGCCAAGCTGACAGTTCAGAATATTTCAAGCAAATCATCATCTACATTAAAAAAACATCAATCTACTCATTTCTCTGTAGTGCAGGCAACCAAAAATGGTTCAGATCCTCATGTTTAGCCTGCCCAGGCCTTCCAGCTCTGCTTCATCTGGCCCTGGTACAAATAAATTATTTTGAGTGGAAACTCTCAAATGTGCAGGTACTTCCTGACTAAGACTGCAGGTCAGGAGCTCTTTTAGACACAGGAATAACTTCAAAGCCTTTTTTCATCTTTAGACCTAGCATGGAAAAAGACATGTCCATCAGGTGGAGAAGTGCACAAAAGAAGTTACCCCACAGATTAATTTGTCTCCAGATTTATGGAGCATAGGGCTGAAGTAACAGGGTCCCCATCAAGGGATTGCAAATAGATGTTGTTACTGAGGGGGTTGTGCTATTTCTAAGTGAAAATATTAAAAAGGGGGGAAACTGGGACTAATATAATTATAATATATAGTCATCAGGTCTTCCTTGTGAGAGCACAAATGAGTTTAGCAACAAAAATACCGAGGAACCCTGACTATTAAGATAAACTTGAAAAATACTGAAAAAAGTGCAGCCCAGAGAGGGGGCAAAGCTATTTAAACTAAACAAGATTGTGCTAAACCATATAAACTGCCCAAGAATAAGCCCAGGATTCCTAATAAAAGGTTTCTGTTCACTGAAAGAGCCAGGCTCTGGCACAGCCTTGCAGTGGGGTTTTGTACATTTATAAATGTCCGACCTTTAGCCGAGACACAGGGTCAGCCCTTATCTTTTCATTGCAGATCAGCTCCCCAAGATGATAAAGCCCAAGCACAATGTGCCAGCAGCCAGGGAGGTCAATCTGCTTGTTGTACAAGACAGTGGCTTTATCTTTTTGCTCCTAAAGTGACAGAAAAGTCCAGTGGTACCTGGAAAGAGGACGCTGCAAAACTTTTACCTTTGCTTGCAACAAGAGCAGAATCAGAATAAAGAACTGTGTTACATTGCAAACCTGCAAAATATTTATACAAATTAATCCAGTGTTAGCTGCATTAGTCATTGATAAAGTTCTGCACTAAGATGGGAATGATGATCTAACCTCAGATCCAAACAACCTAAGGCAGGGGGTGCTTGAAGACAGAAAATATTCAGCTTTCCTCAGCACAGCAGTACAAAAGTTCACAGGAAGATAAACATTTCTCAGCTTTAATTATCTCTGAACTGGTTTTTTGCTTCTGTTCTTTGGTTTAGTTTGAGAGGTTTTTTTACATTTTAATTACAGTTGGCAACTCTCAGTCTCCTGCTGGTAGCTGTAATCAAAACTGAAAACTGATTAAATGATGCAATCTCTGCCACTGGACAGCAGTACTCAACCCACATACGAACAACAATAAGCCAACACAATATTTTAATATACAAACAACATTTCAGCTCTCTTTACAGCAATGAGTTCAGAACATTCAAACCAGGTCTCAGTACTTTCCCAGCCAAGAATGAACCACATCATGCCACATGTCAGTCACCTCTGGCAGCCACCAGTTGTCCCCACTGAGTGCTTCTGTCCCCCTGAAGCCACAAAAGCCCTGGAGTGAGGAAGGGGCAGCTCCCAGCACTGCAGAGCTGCTCGGTCACAGAAAGCCCCACAGGTAACAACATTACAGATTCCTGAGTGCCATCTGCTGGCACCTGCACTGGGAACCAAACCTAACAGCAAATTTGATGTTGCCCAGGAAAATTTCTGGCAGGTGTGCCAGAATTCGTTTGCATTGCACTGCATCCCGTGTGAAGTTTAGAAAAATGTCAATGCACACATTTTGTCTTTTCCCCGTTGTGGTGTTTCAGTGGCAGAGAACTGCTGAGGCACAACACACTCAGGGTTACAATGATGGAACATTTCAGTGTCTGGCTGGGCTGGTTTGGTGCCTTGGGGAGGGCGGCCCGTGCCCATCTCTCACAAACACAACTGTTCTCTGCTGGGCCAGCACAAGGTTTTCAGTTTCCCACCGTTTGTACACACAGGACAGACAAGGAGGCTGGGCAGCCAGCTGGAGATAAGAAGAGTGGAAATTACAAGCCATATTTAAGCAAAAAAAAAACATTTTCTTAAAGATGTTGAGCACTTCCAATGGGTGCTATTGCAGGAAATCCAGGACTCCTGAACAAGTGACCAATGTGATCAAGCAGAAGCCATTTATGGTTTACATTGCACACATCTTTATAGATTCTACAAACTACTAATAGACACTTCTTGATTGGTGCCTTTGTCTTGTTCTCTCATTTTCTGCCTGCATTTCTCAGAGTATGTGACTGGTTACAGTTCAGGTGTTTCACAGCCCTCTGTTATCCAGTTCTTGAGGTCTTGGTATTGGGTTTCTCAGCCTCTTCTTTCTTAATTTAGCACAATTTATGTTCCAATAGCCTTGGTGAATTCCTGAGGCTTTGATGACAAGCTGAGAAGCAGGCTGGCTGGTGCCCACTCTGGCCTAACCCTTGCAAATACATTGCAACAGGGTGCAGGAGCTGGGGGCAGCTCCTCGAGGACAAACCCTGCAGGGCTGTGCTGGCAGAGCTTGGCCAAGCAGGGAGGCTGTGCCTGATCCCAACCCGAGGATGGAGGCTGCAGGAGGCAGACAGGCAAGGAGGGAGGGAGATGGATGAGCTCATTGCTCAGGCGTGCAGGGAGGGTGGCAGCAAAGCCAAAACCACCAGCACTTGTCATGGGCTTACACAGATAAATCACACCTGACCACACTGGCTGCCTGCTGAGCTGAAGGGACTGGCAAGTTGGACTAGGAACTTCCCACAGCTCCTTCCAGCCTGAATAATTCTGTGTTTCTATGACAAGCATTTCTCAGGATGGTGACAAGTGATTTTTCAGCCCACCAGAATGATGAAAGTGGCTCATTTGGTGAAAGTCATTCTTGTGTAGCTGATTCAGGATCAGCAGTCTTTTCCACCATTTCTTACATCAAAATGGCAGGTCAGCAGATGGATTAGGGAAAACAGCAGAACCCTTCCAGAGAGAAATCTGTTTTCTTAAAAGCTACTCAGTGGTTCTTCTCCATCCAAGCATGCCACTGAATGGGCTCCTTTCTCACTAACACTGGACTTCCTACAAATACAATCCAAGAAATCTGTTGGTTTCCTCAAAGTCTTCTTAATAATGAGAAATATTTGACATTTCTCTCCTCTCTTGTTCCTACAGAGTTCACCTACAAACTAGGTAAAAAAGACTCAACACCTGAATTGCAGGAGTTGCAGTTTTACTCTGGCTTCTAATAATAGTAACCAGGTTTCAATTAATGAATGATGCCAGTTAACAACTGAGAAATAAATAGCAGTTTTGGTGGATTGAAGCACTGTAACTTCAAAATAGAGGTACAACATGCTTCCAAAGAAGTGTTCTTCACTCAGGAATATGTGAACTAGGGGATTTCAGGCCAAGTTTGTCTGAAATTAATCATCTCCTCATATTCCAGTTGTGATACTGAGACCTGACCATCTGCTGAGCAAAATGAGGAAGAACCCTCACACAGAAAGAATTCACTGTACGTGGATTTTGAGGACATCCAAAAACCCAAGTGTGTTTTCAATGTCATTTCGTGGCCTCTGAATAACCAGTAAAATAGTGAATAAACAGGCAGGAAGAAGCCTACGTAACATCTATCATACAAGTCCAATTTTGTTCAAAATCAACAGGAACAGAAATATAATGATATATGTTTCATATTTTATAGGATAGATTTTAGTGAGAAAAATTTTAATAAGCAAAATTTAAGTTAGAAAACCCTAGGGGAAAAAACCCTTAAGTCTTGACAGCAAAGAAATTCAAAGAGCAGCTGAATACAAACCACTAGGGCTGTTTAGAAGTTTTTCCTTAGCAATATCTGTTTCAGATCTGGATTATGGATGGAGCAATTTTAAAGTGAATGTTTCAGTGGAACATTTAATCTCTGGCTATCAATGTTTAAAAATTACATGCCCCAAACCCAGAGTATTTCAGTTTAAGAGAATTCTAAAGTGCATGAAAATTCCTGCTTTAGTTCTGCTCCTCTTCCCCTGAAGTAGCAACAAGCAACCAAAACCTCTTCACCAGTAAATCTAAATGAACTCCCAACATGTGAACACCTGCACAGATTTATCTCTAAACTTCTATTTTTTTTGAAGACAACAGGACTAATCTGAAACAGTGACTTCAGGGTTTTTTTTTTATCATGTTTATCCTTGCAAGGCTGAGCACTGTGCCAGCTGTTAGGAGCTGGTGTTTAACACGTGGCTTTTTGTGCTGGTTTTGCCTGGGAGAGCACGGATTTGCTCCCAGTAGCTTGTCACACTACGACACGAAATAACTCACATACTCACACTAAGATCCAAAGAGTAAAAGGAAGGAACTTTTATTTCTGACTCGCTATATATAGGATTCCAAAAGTGACAGTGGATTGGAGGGTGCAATTGCCACCTCTCCAACCACACTGGTCAAACCAACAGTCCATCAACTGTCTCCTCCCACAAAGAAGAATGCAAAACAATCATTATTTACCTGAATATGCATGAGAACGCCAGTAGAAATATGTAAACATCAGAAGGTATAGAAAACTTTTAAAAGTACTTTAAAACTTTTAAAAGAACAGAGTGACAGTAGCTGGTAAGGGCTGTGGTTTGGGTTTGGGCTGGAAATGATGATGGGATGGTTACACAGGATGGTCACACAGGGATGGGCTGGTCACTGCTGAGCAGGGCTGACACATTTTTGCCTTCCCAAGTCAGGGATGGAGCTCAGCTGCCCTGGGCTGGCTGAATCTGCCTGCCCAGGGGAATGGGGAATGAATTCCTTGCTTTGCTTTCCAGCTTTACCTATTGAACTAGTTTTATCCAAATCCATTGATTTGCTCCTATTTTTTTCCCTTTTATCCTTCTGATTGTCTCCCCCATCCCACTGGGGATAGAGTGGGTGAGCAGCCACGTGGTGCTTCAGCTGCTGGCTGGGGTCAAGCCACAACACTTCTAAAAGTGTTTTTCTAACACGTTATGTTAAAAACAAGCAGTTTCTTTAACCAAATAGTCCTGTAATACCAGCATATTCTCTCTCAAAGCTTCTCCAAAGCCTGGCAATCTGGGAATAATTTGGTTGTAGTCACTCATGATTAGCAGCACTGCCTACATTCTCAGAGACCTCTCAGGGTGGCTTTTGATTATTTTTCCCCTTTAGTTGGTTATCAGGATACCTATAAGCATAATTAATTCATACTTTGGACTCTCAGGATTATGAAGTATTATAGGATGGCAGCACTAAGACAGAATGCTCTAATTCACCAGCTGTCATGTGTTTAATTAGAGATTTTGATGAATCTTTCCTGCTTAGATGAGCCTTCATACTTTGTGTTCTATTCAAAAAAAAAAAAAAAAAAGGAAAATCAGAAAGAATAAAAAAAGCCTTCTTTTGTACAAGGAGTGTAGGACTGTGATCAAGTCTGTGTTAGCATGGCAGCCTTGTCTATCACCCTGATGTCAGAGCTGGAGTCAAACATCTCATCAGCTGCCAGCACTGACACCAGCACAGCAGCAGGAGCAAGGGTGCAGGAGCAAAAATGAGGCTCCTTTCATGCAGAGACAGAAAGAGCACAGACAGAATTCCTTCCCAAAACAGACAAACTTCAGGTATTTCAACTATTTCTGTGTTTTGTGTCATCCACATGTTCACAAAGGTTAAACCAACATTCTTGCCCTCAAAAATGTGAACTGGCTCCCCTTTGAGATCTAAAGAATAGTTTATATTTTGTATATTCTGTATGGAGTAACACTATTCAATGCAACATAAAGTTGGGAATATATTTAAATTTATCTGAAAGTCATATTAGCTGCAGCACAGGGAAAAACTTGTGAAAGAGAGCTATAGAACTGACTTATTTAAGCTATTCTGAAATGTGCTTTAAACATTTCTTTTCATGGAAATTTCTCTTATAATGGTCATGGATAATGCACAGGACAGATAGTATTTTCAAGATCAGTGTCTATGTTAATAAATTAAGAACTCTGACACTGGAATACAGTTAGTATTGATCAATAGTTTCAATTTTAGATTTTTGAAACCAGTTATATGGTATCTAAAGTACAAAAAAAACCAGTTGCAGTAGAAAAAGCCATTCTGCTATAGTGCTACCTTTGTTTTTCATCCTCTCAGCAGGCATGTTAAAGATGTGATCCAAGGATCCGCCTTTCCAAAAATCTTCCATTCTATTTAGCTTTGGCAAGCCTGACTCCTCCATTATTTTTACTTTATGAAAATAAAAGTAAATTTCTTGCTGTCTATTTCAGTTAGGTGGCTTAATGACAAATCACTGATGAAAAGATAATCTTTAGAGAGAGCAGAAAGATGACAGGGATAGTTTTTAGAGAGGAACTTAAATACTGTCCTCATTTCAGTTTTCCTCCATTAAATAGCTCTGCCAGTATAAGTGGATTTTTGACCCGTAATTTAGGTTAGGCTAGGAATTATTTAGTATTAATTATTAATTAATTAGCATTATCCAACTCCGCTCCCATTAACGTCAATGTATGAATCAATATTTAAAAGGAGAGAAAATTCAAACCTGGAGTATTTCCTCATTAAAGAACTGTGAGGGGAGAAAGCAAACAAGAAAATGTGCAAGAACAGTTCTCCAGAGCATCCCTCTGCAGCAAAACCCTGCTGCTGTGGAGCTGCCAGCACAAATTGCTGCCACTTTTCTGGTGGCTGCCTAAACTAAGATGTCTTATGGGGATGGGTGAAAGGAGCTTCAAGGAGATCTTCAGTTTCCAGTCCTTGTGAAACCAACTCCTGAGAAAAGGGACTCACCAAGTCACCAGGGCTGTGTGGGTGGCACTGGCTGCACGCTACAGGCTGGACAGGAATGGGATTTTAGTTCAGAGGGTTTGATTTGGGGCACTGTGTCCCCCCACACTGTCCCCACTCGATTTCTCCTGCTGCCCCACAGGGTGGGTGGCACAGAGAGCCTGGGGGGGTCCTTGCAGCAGCTGCACAGGGAGCTGTGCCAGGGCCATGCAGCACCCAGGGCACTCCCAGCACCTCCCTGCCCCAGCTGCTGCCCACAGAGGGGCTGCACCAGCTGAGGAGAAATCCCACCAAGCCCACATTTCCAACAGCCCTGGCTCACCAGGCTCTGCAAACTCACCAGACAGGGAGGAGTAGAGGAGGAGGGAAAAACTCCCTCCTTTCCCTAGGGAGGCAGGACACCTGGAGCCCTTCATGTGGGATGCAGCATCACCAAACCCCAAGGATCCTTAAATTATCTTTATTTCAACGGGCTAGTGCAGGAGGGAGATGGGACTGGACAGGACAAGGGAGAAGACAAGGCACAAACTCTTTGCCTGTCCGATTTCTCCCAAATGTTTCAGTGGAAACATGTCCAGATTTTAGCTGAGAGACACAAAGAAATGGAAGTGTGTCACTGACTGTTACAGATTGGTCCATCTCAAATATTAACACATGAATTCATCTGCTCTGTGGAAACTTAAATTGCCCTTTTGTTCCCACAGATGCAGCAGATGATTCAATCATCAACGGCAAAATGTGGCCCAAGTCACCCCAGATCCTGAATTTCCAGTTTCCCTGGGAGAGTCAGCTGCAGGATTAGGCTTCAGAGAGATTAATTATAGACAGAGCAATGTTACTAAACAATGCTCCACAGAGTTTCCAGGAGACATCTGATATTCTTGTACCATTTAACAGTCTGATTATGACTGCTACTGTATTTCCTGCAATAAAAAGTTCTTTCATAGACTATTGTAGCACACCATCTATTTAAATACTGTCCCTAAAGTTCTTATTCTAAAAATATTATTCACTTCCCTTTCTCCTCAACCCCTGCCCTTGTTCCTGCCCATGGTGTGCAAACCAGCAGTGCCAGGACAGGACAATTCACTATACTTCAAAAAAACAACTGTGGCATTTGTTTCCACAATGCAGTTGATAATTTGCATCACAAAAGTAGCAGATCTGCCAAAATTCTTCTACAAATCTGACACTAGAAGTGGTTTTTGCAGTGTATTTGACAACCTCTTTGAATGAAACTGTGGCCTTCTCTTAGTTCTCACATATCAGATATTACCAATAAATTACTGTCTTTAATGACCCCCTCCATGGGATATGTGAAATGCATATTTTGACAGAATTATGGCTAATAACTAAAAAACAATACAGCAGTACCAATTTGCAATGCCATCATTATTTAGGTGAGCTATGGGCACCTCTCAAGTACAGAAGTTCTGCAGCAGCATTTGTGCAATCTCCATTGCACAAAGCCCAGTTAAGCATTTCTGTGAATTGAGGCCATGACCCTGCAAGAAGCTGAGGAGCAGAACTGCTACTGAAGGATTTTTCTGATGGACCCTTTCTTTATAAATAGATATGCAAGAAGATTTATGAACAAGACGTGGTCCTTACTAAGCCTAGAAAGTTCATTTTATCATTTTCTGCTTGAACAAGGATGCTACAGGGCAATACCACAGCTGGCCACAAGGCAACCATTTAGGTGAATAAACACAGGTAAAACTTGCCTCTTTACAGTTCTTTCTGTTTTTATTGATGAACCATTTTCACTGATTAACACTTTTCTCTGAAGCGTAGTAAACCACCCCTTATGAAGCCAAACTTTGCTATCCCCAAAATAATAATACTCCATGAGATTGCTTGTGTGCCTCTTTATGTGTTTACAGAATAACAGATGACTGGAGACTTCAGGGAAACAAAAAAAAACAAAAACAAAGAAATACTTCTTTGAAATAATAGATACTTCTATGTATGATCACAAAAAGATTTTTGAAATGCACACAATGAATTTTGCTGTTTAGAAAGTCCTGGCTCTGTGAATGGTAATTAGTTTATGCATAAATCATATTCAGAAATATTTATGATGAAACCTCCACTCAAAATAAAATAGACAAATGTCTTTAACCTAATGAAATTGCACAGTAAATTATTTCCAAGAACATTCCAATGTCAAGGTAACTCACTTAATTATCCATTATCATCGAAATGTAGACATAATGTTAATTAAAATGAAGGGGCAAAACCATTTCCATTTTTTATGAAGATCCATTGGGCTCCTGAAGAGCCATTAGCTGAGCTGGCAGGGTGAGGTGGAGGACGAGCCCTGCCCTGGCAGGTGGAGCACTGAGAGCTGAAGTGCTCAGCTCAGACTGCAGTGCCGCTGTGCCAGCCCAGCCGGGCACTGCGCGCTCACCCTGGAGCACCAGGCTGAATTTAGGGCTGGGGGATCCCTGCTGCAGGCAATTTTCCCTTCAGGGCTGCTGAAGGGGAGCAAAAGGCATTTTCAAGTTTGTGGTTCAAGTCAACCACTTGGACTGAAGGAGCTGTAGAAATAAAATGGCAAATTGGGGGAAGTTTTGTTTTCCCTTGGGTGTGGACACTGAATTGCAGCTGTGGAGGAGGTGAGTTCCACCCTGGGGTAATGTGCTGCTATAAATCAGCAGCTCAGCTGCACCCTCACAGAGCACCCTTGCTGCTTCTGTCCTACACCAGCAGCTAAAGCAAAAACCTGCTTTGGCTCTGCTGGCATGCTGCTTAGCTTGATTTTTAAAATAAGATAAAAAATAAATATAAATAAAATTAATATAAGAATAAAAATAGTTATAAATATAAAATAAAAATTCTTCAGGTAAATATATCTTTTTATATTATATCATATATATGTTATTATATAATATATGTAAGATTATATATTATTTATATATATAATAATATATAAAAATCTTCAGATAAATATATATTTTATCTGAAGAACTTAGTGAAATTACCTCACAAAACACATATTTTTGGGTCACAAATGCCTGTATAACCCTGGTTTATCTGTCCTTTCTCTTCTGCCTCATTCAAGTCTTAAAAAGCTACATCACATTTTTTTTATAAGTAAAATGTTTGCTGAAGTGGTTTGAATTATTAGGGCAACAGCACTTAGTCTTGTGCAAAAATATGTACTGCAAAGAACAAAATTCAGTAATTTTTGTTACCTTTATATTCCTGAATCCCTGTATTAGTCCAGAATAAACTTCAGACAGCCACTGTTAGTTTTCAATTTCTGTTTTTCAGGGAGTACATCGTAGAAGGACAAAAATGGGACAATGATGTGGGTAAAAGGATCTCGGCTTGGGGAAACTATGGTCAGTGCCCATCCTTCTACAAGAAGTAGTTTACTTCAATTCAGAAGTTTGATATGTTTATGTTTCATTTTGGTTTTCACTCTAACAGTTAATTGGAAATATGTCAATTAATCCCATGGGTAACTGCTACAGACCATACTCTTTTACAGCAAATACTATGTTCTAGCCAAAAGTGTTTTAGACATGTACTAATTTAAAATTTATTCATGAAGAACTCTTCCAGTCTATCACATTTTATTGCCAGACCAGCTAAAACCCTGCTCACCTTCTGCACATTAATACTACTCTTAACATCACCGGGGATTTTCATTAGTAAAGTGTTTCATGAAATTTAAAGCATATATTACTTCCTTCAGACCTTTGAATGGTGAATTATAATTGCTTTAATAATTCAGACTGACATGAAAATAAATCTAAGGTAATAACCAGCTTGCATATTACCTACCACATATTGCACTCTAAAAGTAATCAGGGACACATTAATTAACCAAGTCTTTTTTTCTGACAAAAAACGCCTCAGCTACTGACAATAGAAAGCTTCACTGCTGTGTAATAATATTTACAGATTGTTTGAATAATCTTTTCCCATAGCCCTCATAACCCTGAAACACCTTATTCAGTGTATCATGATAAGTTTCTAAATGCCTAAACCTCTTAACTTTTAATACAGAATTACTCTTCTCTGTTATCTTACAGAAGATAAGTGGGTTTGGGGGGTTTCTTTGACCAATACAATTAGTTTCCTGCTTACCCCAGATTAAGCTTGTGGTTTGTTTGGTTTTCTGCCCCCATCCTGGCTTTGCAGTTAACAAATTGCCTGGATTCAATTTAGAATTCCACTAAAATAAGGGAAGGATGGAAATATTTTTGTAGCACAGCACTAACTACAGTGTTAAAAAACCAAGCCGGCACACAAAATAGTCTTCCAAGGATTTGGATTCTACTACGCTGCTAAATATAATTTTAGCTGGTGTAAAATATGTTCCAAATTCCATTCTGCAAGCACAGACAGTTTTAGCACATGGAACATGCAGGAAACACACCAGTAGGTATGGAAATTGAGCCAGAAAAGCAGAAAAAGGAATGAATGCCAAGCAGATTCTTCCCAACTCTCCTCACACCTGTTCAGGACCTTCCTTAGGCTAACAACGTGCCTGGCTGTTGTAGGCCAGGGATGTCCTGTGCTTCCCTCTTCCCAATAATCCCAGGAGGCCTGGGGAGGTGATGCCACATGGATCTCCCAAATACCAGTGCCTGCTTTCCAATGCACGGGACAAATCCCACAGCACCTTAAGGACCCCCCCACCTGCACCCCACAGTGCCACCAGATTTCACATCTGGGCAGCTGCAAGGCAGCCTCGTGCAGTCAGGACACGCTGGGCTTTGGGGATGTCTAAGGTTACAAGATGTGTCTGGGGGTGTGTATTCTGTTCCCATCTGTCAGAGATGGGGCAGTTCTCTCTGTTCATTGGGCATTTTCTTTATCTCTCCCACAGCCAATTCTCCCTCCAGGAGATCTCTTCTGTTCATGGCCACTGAGTGTCCCTGCATGGCTGAGAAAATTCCATCATCCCATGGGGAGATGCTCCGCCCAGGGGAGGAGCCAAGCATTCCTACCTGGATACAATCTGAGATTTTTGGGAACACCACAGCAGCCTTTGCCCACTGCATTCCCAGAGGAGCAGCTTTCTGCCCCACTGCACTCCCAGAGGAGCAGCTTTCTGCCCCACTGCATTCCCAGAGGAGCAGCTTTCTGCCCCACTGCATTCCCAGAGGAGCAGCTTTCTGCCCCACTGCATTCCCAGAGGAGCAGCTTTCTGCCCCACTGCATTCCCAGAGGAGCAGCTTTCTGCCCCACTGCATTCCCAGAGGGAGCCCAGGCCCATCCACACCAGCCCTGGAGCTCCAGAGGAAAACTCCAGCCTTGTCCAGGATCCTGCTCCAGCAGAAGCACAGCTGGCACTGCAGGAGGGCTGAGCCCCCATGGAATGGCACTGCTGCCACCACCCTGACACACAGCCTGCCAGGGCCTGCTCTGACTCTGTCAATGTTTTTTTGTTTTGGTTTGGTTTTTTGTGTGTGTGTTTTTTTTTTTTTTTTTTTTTGTACTATTGCATTTGTATTTTTAATTTTCCTAATAAAGAACTGTTTTCCTATTCCCATATCTTTGCCTGAGAGCCCCTTAATTTCAAAATGATAACAATTCAGAGGGAGGGGTTTACATTTTCCATTTCAAGAGAGGCTCCTGCCTTCCTTAGCAGACACCGGTCTGTTCAAACCAAGACAGGGGATCACAGCAAAACAACAGATTTCCCCCTCCCTGTGTGAGATCTGTGCAGCTTTACCTCTCTGATAATCAAGTTCAGCCCATCTGAAGGACTCTCACAACACCATGTTTAAGTCCTCAATTTGTAGAGTCTGTGTTTCCATGGTTACCCCCACAGCCCACATTGCAAAACTGCCACAGTGAAACAATTATAACAAAGAGCCAACTTCATGCAGTGCAAGTCACTGCACATCCAGCACTCTGCCTCTGCTTTCCTCTCCCAAAGCTCTCAGAGCTTCTGCTGCACTCGGGCTCTCGAGGCAGGCAAACACCTGTTCTAGTGAAACACCCAATTATTGGACAAATATCTTATCTCCCCACAAGTAACTTCACAGTTCCTGTCCACAGCTAACAATGAAGTACAATAGTTACTATAGTAACATTATTCTGGGAATAAATAACACTTTGCTTCGGATTCCTTTCAACAAATAAAGCAAAAAACCCCGAGCAGATTCGGGATTAATAGCATTATTTATTAAGAAGCCTTCATAGATTTTTATTTATATTCCAAGCCACGAGCTGGTTTTGGTGCCCCATTCTGTCTTCTCCAAGTAATGAGGGCTACATCAAGTAATCAACCCCCTCTGATTGCACTGGAGCTATGATCTCATTTGTCAGGAGGTCATTGGAGACTGACACTGCTAAACTGATGGAAAAACCTGGCACACACCTGGAGGGCATCCACAGGCTGCAAAGGCTCTGAGCCCACCCAGGACTGACACCCAGGGCCCAAGAGCTCCTGGCAGCTCAGGCCCTGGGCTCTGCCTCTTGCTTGTGCAGCTGAGGCTGACAACAAGGTGCCAAATGCCTGAGTATGCTTCTGGTGTCAACAAAAATGATTTTTAGCTGGGAAAGAATATCCTGAGGGGAGGTTCTGCTTTAAATGCAATTGCAGAATTTTATTTATGGCTCAGACACTCATGGACTTTTAAAAACCAAATCAAAATAACAAAACAAACAAACCCTTAACCGTGACTGCCAGCAGCTCTGCACAGGGCAGTGCTTGCCTAGAGAATCAAACCTCTTGATCCAGATCACCTGGCCCTGCCCAGATGGTGGCAGGAGTCTCCAGGGGGGCTGCAGTCCCATTTCCAGGCAGGGCCCCCCAAAACCATTCTGCTGAATCCTTGCATGCTGCTGTGAGACCCTCCAGACCAGACATGATCCTGAAGCACAGACAGAGCACGCAGCTATGCCACATGTGTGCAGAGCCTGTCCTGTGTGTCCTGTGTGTCCCCAGCCCTGCCTCCTGCTGCCTGTCCCTTGTGCCCCAGGTGTGGGGTGCCCGTGCAGCAGGAGGAGGCTCTGGGCTCTCAGGTTCCCAGCCAGGAGCTCCGAGCTGCAGTGGGAGCTCTGAGCTGCCTGGGGGAAGCAGACTGTCTGAAACTGGCTCCAGGAGAAGCCTCAGAGCAGTCAGTCACTGCCTGAGCTGGAGAGCCCAGGGCTTCACTCAGTGCCATCAGCCTCTCCTCCATCCCTCGTTCTGTCCCACTGTGGTGGAGCTGGCAGCTCCCGGAGCACACAGGGATCTGAGAAGCACAGCACAGCAACACCACAGCTGGCACTGCAGAACAGCTGGAGCCTGCTGCTTACCCCACTGGAGTTTTGTATTTAACTCAGTGCAAATGCCATGGCTTTTGCCAAACTTCCTACACTAATAAAATTTAATAGAACTGGCAGGCTGGAGAAAAATCATACCATTACTGCAGTGTTTAACTGAGGTTTAGTTTAGATGGGGATCTCAAAGTAATAAACACTGGAGGATATAGCAGAAATCCCAGTAAACTGGGGTAAGGAATTCACCACGGATGAATCATCACTTATTATGCAACCAAAACTCTTCTCAGCATACTAATGGTACAAGATGGCCCCTGGTACTGCATTTTTCATTTTTGTGTTTTGCTGCATTTTATCTGCTTTTGTCTAGTCTGCTTTTATCACTCTTAATCCTGTGCAGAGAGGTGAGGCTCACCCTCAGGAAAGCTCCAACCTCATAAAAACCACTTTTTTTTCCACATGAGAGAATATATTGACAGACAGGCATCAGCTCGAGCATGGTCAAACAGCTCCTGCTCTTTCTAAACAGCATCTGTTTCACACAAATATGCAAAGGGCAATTTAGCAACTTCAGATAAAACTTTTCAGAAGAGCAGGTAACTGGAGCAAGATCTGTTTGAACAGCTTTCTGCAACAACTCCTCTCTGCCCACAGGCACAAGGAATAGAGTGAAAAATCACCTTCAGGTAATGAAGAAATGTTTCAAAGAGCCACATTCAAATCACTGAGGGTTTTGCACTGGGTGATCACAAAGTGATCATTGACCAAGTGTGACCCCTGGACTCAACCAAGCAGCACAAGAGTCAGAATCCCCCTGATGACTGAATCGAGGCTCCTGGCTCATAACAGCACTACAAAGGACATGAGAAAACACAGCAAGGCATGTAAAACTATTTTCCTGCATATTGCTGCTCAACATAGGTCAAAATTTCATCCCTGAAAGGGTGGAAAGCAGTATAAGCTGGCCTGAAAAATGAAAATCAATCGTAAGATGCTCTAGGAAAAAAGCAAGTTGCAAACCTGAACAAGGACAGTTAAATAGATGGGAAAGCAGCTCTCCCTGAAACAATCAAATCAGGTCATAGGCACCTCCCAAACAACATTTTGCTTATTTCTTAAAGACAAAATTATTAAAATTTTTAAATTTCACAAAATATTCCAAGGTGGAATGAAAACTAGTCAAATCATGATGTTTCCCCAGAATTCGTGATGTGCTGTAAAACCTAAGTTCAATATAAGGAAGAAGACAGCTCCTGAAAGGATGATATACTGGGGATGTTTCAGTGAAAGAGTCTGACCACAATCACTGCAAAGAAAAACCCAATTGTGGATGGTTGCAGAGTTTCAGTCCTTTTTAAATAACTCCAAAAACAGGATAAGAAAATAATAATAATAATAATAATAATTTAAAAATTAAAATGGGAACAGCTAAGTAAACTAAATGATCATGTCAGTTTCATGTCAGGTTCCAAAAATCCCTGTATTTGCACATGAAGAAGGTAAAGAAGCATCTATGCCCAGGAAAGGGGCAGGGCAGCTTTGATCCCACTGCAGAGCCAAAGCACCAGGGGTCCCTCCCACACCAGAGCTGGGCAAAGGCAGAGCAAACCCAACCCCAAACACACACCTCAAACAACACTTCCTTCTCTCCCTTTTATTCAAGCCAGATCTCCAGTTTCTCCAGCTCTGGGATGTTTCCAGAAGGAGCAGGCTATTTTCTGCCAAATCAGCCACATTTTCATGGAAATGGTCAAAGACTTGATGCAATAATTACCACTGAGAAATACCTTTACATTCACATTTTTCCCACTAAGAAGAGTAATAAATTCACCAAGAAGAGGCATGATGAACATTCCTAGGACATGGATTTTTCTGTCTTGAATGAAATGAACAGTTTGCAACATCAAGCAAGGTGATGGCACTAATGAATTTTAAAGGCCTCTCCTCATGAGTGGGATTAATCTTCTATGTCATAAATACTGATTAGATACCCTATATGCAATATGGAAATGAAATGATAGGTTTATTCATCTTAATGTTGTGTGGTATGTTCAGACCATGTGACATGAAAACAGGAGGCCATGAGAAAGCTTTTCTAAACTCCACACACATCCTGGCTACGGCAGGAAATGGGAGAGGCCACTGGCAAATCCCAGTGTCCCTCACCTGCTGCCAAGGAAAAAGGGATCTGAAAGGTCACAGCCCCTGGTCCAACACCACAGCAGGACTTAAGATGAAAGAGCACAGGGAATGTTGTCATTAATACAGGAATAATGCTGTTGCACAAGCTTTATCTCCTGTACAGCAAGTTCTGACTGAAATCACTTTGAATTCAGTGTATAAGGCATCTAAACTTGGCTTTAAAGAGATCCAAATCTGATTTTAACTTTCCTATCAATAAAGAACTTTCCACAAGCTTTCTTGGAAGATTCATCCAAACAAATAATCACATTTACAATTGAAAAACTTACATATTTTTTTTCTTCCCCCCAAAATGAACTCCTTCTGTTTCAACTACTTCCACAGCCTTGTTAAAACTTTTTTTGTCTGATGGACTGGAAAACCTCCATTAGCAAAGCATTGCTCCTGGTGTAGTTATTTATAATTTGTGATCCCATCACCTCCTCCTGGTTAACCTCATCAGAGTTTGCTCCTGGAATCTCTCAGTGCAGATGGAACTGATGGGTAATTTAAGTTGGCTGAAGGTAATTACATCAGCTAGTCAGAGCCACAGCACTAATGAACCACTGGGTGTGGAAGGTGCTGTGGCACCACTAATGACTGCAAGCCCTGCAGGTCCCTTCATTGTGACTCTGAAGAGAGCTTTGAGTAGAGCAGCAGCCCTGTGAACTGTGCTGGGACACAGGTACACCCCACACCAACTCTGTGTCAAAACCTCTCTCCTGAAACCCAGCTCTGCTTTTGACTTTGCCAGGAGCACTCCACTGATCTTCCTTTCTCATTACCTTGTGAAGTTTCCAGTTTCCTGAGTGTGTGGTAAAAAACCCCACAGTCCAGCTACAGGATGACAAACTCCAGATTCCTGACATTGAAATATTGAAGTGGTTTTCTAGCACATTTGTTGTTTTGTGGTATGCTTTATCTCCACCTTGCAATCTCTGTTTTCAGAGCAGCTCATCTCATAAACCACAGTAAGAAATAAAGGTGATAAAATCTGCTTCTGACTGTATTAGTGACAATTTGATTTTTTTCTTTCTCTTTGCTTCACTTGTGCAGCACTCTCACCCTTCCTCATCGACCATCAGATCCATCCCCAGGTTTATAGAAATGTTCCTCCTGATGAACATAATGCAGGTGTGCTGCTAATTCAGGGCAGTTACTTGATGCTACACCAGAACTCCTGTTTCTCATCCAGTTTTTCTTAGGTATTACCAGTGCAGCTCCTAAACATGCAAATATCAGCTACTTGAACATTTCTCACACACTACGTACAAGTAAACGTATGCTTTTTCCATATAGAAAACTGCATTTTGGTAATGTCTGCCACTTAATTAGTAATAGGCTGGAAATAAGAATACCTCTAGATCTCATGGAGGCAAACAAGTCCTTGATGGCTCTCCTGCCCAAGAGCTGCAATCCCCGTGGGATTGCTGTTCTCAGGTGCTCAGGCCTCTCTGTTTGGAGCACCTGAAGTCTCTGCTGGATTCTGGTGGATCTCAGAAGGAAAACCCTTCCATGGAGAGCTGATATATCCCCCTGTGTGCAATCAAGGGGGGTGCAAGGGAAAGGTTGCTGGTAATTTTGACCATTACCAACATACTCTGAACCATGAAAATATATGTTCCCTTTTGAATTTCTATTAAGAAAAACATTAGCAATAGGAAAATCAACTTGCTATTCACTTGCACATTACATTCAACTCCAGCTGACACTTACTCAGCAGAATATTTTTTTTCTATGAATACAAAAAGTAGTATGAGAGAAAGAGAGAAATTCCTGCCTGGTTCTGCAATCTTTAAATAATCTTAAACATTCCATATTCAGAATTGTAATTTTTAAACTTTTCCAGTTGAAGAATCAAGATCTTCATTCATACTCATGGAATTCATTATATACTATCTATGTTTTGTGTGTCAGCCAGTAAACAACAGCTTCAGAATATTATTTTGCATATCCTGTTTTACCTGGAACTTGTTTGAAGTGTCTTGAGCAAAATAAATCCAAAAGTGGAGCTTACCAAGTTATTGAATTTATTAAAAGCAGATAAAAGACATCTCTTTCCTTGACTACATCTTAAATTTAAGAAAAGTTTCTACTTCAAGTTTCACTTTCAGTATAAAATATGCCCTTGTGGAAGCTGTTACAAATGTCAAACTTTAAGGAGCATAAATTTATGGTGGCATTGAATTTTAATGGCACTATAAATGTCTATAGTAATGGTGATATATCTATTGCAATAAATTGCTATGGAGAAATATAAAAATAAATGTAAGATAAAAGATTGTGTATAAAATATGTTTTTACATACTCTTTAATGATTAAAAATCATAGAAAACTAGAGGCAATGAATCACTGCAAACTGCTGTTAGATTTTACATGCTGTTTTACTTGTAGAACATATGACACAATCCTTTGGCCAGAAACTGCACCAACTTTAACGAGGCTAATCCAGATCATCTTTTTTGTTGACTTGAAAAAAATCTTCTTTCCATTAAGGATCACAGAAACACTGCTATCAATGACCCACATTACTGAAGCCATGGCTGCTATAAAAGGGAAATTTATGGAATTCTAACATCATTGTTTGGCAGTGCTGCCTGCCTGCTCTCTTCCTCTTCAAAGCCGTTATTTGCCACAGCTCGTCCCAGTTGGGCTGAGCTCTGTTCCTAGGACAAAGAAATGTTCACATTGTGGTAAAAGGAGCGCTCAAACCCAAGGAATCACAGACGTGCAGAGGAACAGACAGCATTGTCTCTGTCTAGGTCAAAAGCAGTGCTTGATGTAATAAATGATCAGTCTACACTTCCATTAATTCACTGTCTTAAAAACCTTTATGTCCTTGCTTTATTTTCTTAAAACAGGGGCAGCTGAAAATTATGAGATTGTTCCTTGACAGTCATGGAAGCTGACATCAATAAAACCTACTCATCCAGGAATATCAGGGGAAAAAAAAAAGGGGGAAAAAACAAAAGCAAATGGAGCTTGGTCAGGAATGGATCCTGGAATCCCAGTAAACACCCCTGGGTGTCAAAGTGAGGTGTTTTTGTCTGGTTTAAAATACATTACAGTCATTTTAAATGTGGAAAATCAGGTTTTCTCCAAATTGCAGTAGTAATACATTCCAAACATTCACTGAACCCCCTCAGACTTCAATTTAGCTGGACCAATTTCCCCAAAATCTGCCTTGCAGTACTGTGCAGGGCTGCTGTAATCTGTGCCAGTGGAGATCTGCGGTGTCTGGGCAAATCCCATCCACGTTTTCCCCACGGGGAGATCTGGGGCAGAAACACCCAGAGATATTGGGGAATTCCAGTAGGACAAACTGCAAACCTGATCCCTGCCTTTCTCTTCATTGGGCTCAGGACATAATTGGGGACTAATGAGATTAAACTGCCCATGACTCGATTACCAGTGACACTTCTGTTGAACATACAGAAGCAAGACCTCGGTGAACAATAAATGGAAGCTGCCAGCTCTATAAATATCTGCAAATGAAAGCTCCAGGACCCGTCATGGCACTGCCAGCTGCTGCCAGGTTTGGAGCAGGGCTCCAAACATCTTGCCAAAGGGTGCTCCTGCAGTGCAGAACGGAGAGCAGGGCAGGAGTTCTGGAGGAGGGACTGGGCTCACTTCACCGACAGCAGCGCTCGCTGTGCAAGAGGGTCCTGCAGAAACCAGTGGGTGCAAATGGAGAAGGAGGTGCCAGAAAACAGCACTGGAAAGGTCTCTGGGAAAGTGTCCCACGAGGAGACATTCCAGAGAGCAGGAATGCTGCTGGGAGGCGACAGATCCAGTGCCATGTGCCAACCCTGTCCAAGGCCACCAACACACACCCACAGGACCATGCCCACGAGGGCAGGGGCTGCTCTGGGCACACAAAGACCACAGGATTTTGTACTCACACCTGATGGAAGCAAGGAAACCACGAGTGACTTTCACTGTAAAAACCAGCCTCCTGTGTCATGGAAGTTATTGAAAAAATCTCTAAGCCAGAAACATCATTTTTGGTTTTGTTTTTGTTCTCATGTTTCTTACAGGAATTAACACAGATAAGTTTGAAGTATCTCTGGAACTCAATAGATGATAATATATTATTGTCAGATCTTTAGGGTTCAAGAATGATTTAACTTAAATCTTAAGAAAATTAGGAAAGTAGAATTTAACCAATTTGAAGTGCTTATTAAAATTGTGCTTTGGTTGTTTCTAATGCTAAAAATGGCATTTAGTGCCATCAGCTTCCCCTAGGTACAGTTTCACAATGAAGACCACTGAGTAAATCTACTTGTTATAAATACATGAAGATAACAGAGATTCAAAGAAAAAGTGAAGGCAAAGAGCAAGCTTAAACTTCCAGCAAAATACTCTCTAGTTAAAGCAAAAGCACTGAAAAAAATTGCAGACAGAGTTCAAATTCCTGTTATTTACACTGTTATTGGCAGCTGGTGCTTTCTGCAGCCTCAGAGTAAAGAGGATGGGACATGTGAAACGCTGCTGCTCATTTTCCACATCAGCCATAATCTCTCCTCATTTCTTTCCCACCCTTGAAGGAAAAGGAAGGCAATCCCACCAGCTCTTCAAGAGTCTTATGGAACTGGAAACTTTTTACATTGTGTGTCTCCTTGTCTTGCCCACTGTCACTGACACTCAATATTAACATTATTATAACCCAGCATTAGCATTACACAGCTTCTCTGGGGATGTGGCTGGGTGGAAAACCTGCCAAAGAGCCATTTGGTGTGGCCTCACCTTTCTGCTTTTTAGTGTAGTTTATTTTTTCATTAAAAGGATACAACATAGTTATTAATAGCTTGAACTTCATTTTATCACCATTAGATACAGACATATTCTTATTAAGGACAAAGAGAACTTCTCCTGGCACATGGAATGTTCAATTGGCACCCCATGGATGGCATGGATCATCTTTCACTGCTAAAGAGGCAGCATTTCCACATGGAGAGATTAACTCCCCTCACAAAATTATCACATGAATATTTCAATTCTTCCTTCATGCATAAGAATTCAGAACCAAGACTGCAAGATCTTTGGAAAACCTATCCCTGTTCATGAAGAAAGCTCGTGCAGCTATAAAATAATATTGCAGCAAAATCATGGCCCCACTCTTCTTTTACAAGCTGCAGATAAATGAGGGGACAAGGTGATAATATGGGATTATTTTCCTATTTCAGTAACCTAATTAATTTCATTTTGTTCACACTTTCATCTGATTTCATTCTCTTAGAAATATTAATATTTCCACATACATGCTCTTCACATAAAGGATTAGAAGTTTCCTAGTTCAGCAAGAGAGGGAGATAGAAATGATCTCTGTCAGAGAAATGAATGAGCTGTAAGCCACAATCCTTCTATGCACAAAGCTATTCTAATACAACATGGGAACTATATTTTTTTTTTAGAATGCATGTTATCAAACTTTCTACCAGATATGGCCACTTGGGAGTGATTACAAGACCTTTCATTCCAGGATAATAATGAAAAAAACCCCAAACCACCACAAATAAAGCAGAGAGAGCTGAAAAAGAAAATCTGTTCAAACTACTATTAAACTTTGCCATAAATAAGAACAGGTGGGAACGATGGCAAAGGAGATCACAGACAAAACAACATCAGCACCACTGTCAAATGAGCAAACAGGGACTTTTTCCTGCAATTCCAAGGCAATAAATTGCTGTCACCTCTGTTTCTGTGTGGCACAAAGCAGCAGTCAGTGTGGACAGGCCAGTGATTACAGTGATGGATCTGAGCCCTGCTGCGTCGTCCCCGTGATGCATCTTTCCTGGATGGACAGCTGAAGGCAAAGGTTCTGCTGGAGCTTTAAACACTGCTGCTGTGCCTGAGCTCCTCAGCTCAGCCTAGAACCACACAGCTCAGCCTAGAACCACACAGCTCAGCCTAGAACCACACAGAGCCCTCAGCTCAGCCTAGAACCACACAGCTCAGCCTAGAACCACACAGAGCCCTCAGCTCAGCCTAGAACCACACAGCTCAGCCTAGAACCACACAGAGCCCTCAGCTCAGCCTAGAACCACACAGAGCCCTCAGCTCAGCCTAGAACCACACAGAGCCCTCAGCTCAGCCTAGAACCACACAGCTCAGCCTAGAACCACACAGCTCAGTCTAACACCACACAGCTCAGTCTAACACCACACAGAGCCCTCAGTTCAGACTAGAACCACACAGCCCAGTTTAACACCACACAGCTCAGCAGTAAAGGCAATATCTGTGTATTATCAACAGCATTTTTGGTAATAAACCCAAAAATCCTATGAAGAAAAATAACCCTGTCCCAGTCAAAACCATCACAACTGGACAACCCCAACAACAGGACATTCCAGAGTGAAACCCATGGTGCTTTAAAAACTACTCTTAACCAAAGCTGGACAGGATTTTAGATATGTTTTATGCTGAGAATCTCAATTGCTCCACAATTGCAGTCCACACATTCTGGGAGAAAGTTCAGAAGTGTGGTAAAGATAGAACAAACAGAGGGGATATTTCTTATTTTTTATTCATCTGCACTAGGATGTGATTACATATGTTACTACTGTCACCTAGTTTAATAGTTAAAGAAAAAGTCAATAAAATAAATAGTTAAAGCAAAACTAAAAACAGGTGTGTATAACTTTATGGATGCATACCTTTAATTTTTATCAAAATCTACATTTCTTCTCATTCAGCTGCTAGGAATCTGTCTAACAACCTACCTTAAGGCAGACCTTTCATACCAGCAAGGCTCATTTGTCCCCAAACTCTATGAATACATGGCAAAATGATAAACAAAGAAATCTTGAGTAGGAGATAATTATTTCTGCTGCTCCTGTGCAACAGTAAAAGATTTCAAAGGGTGAAAATAAAAATCTGTGTCTAAATAGGATGTTACAAATAAGAGCTGTCCCAATACCCTTGTAGTCACTGCAATGAAAATGTCACCAGCAAATTTACTACAAGGAGTAACTAAATGACTGATCACACATTTGCATGAAGAGAAGAGCAGCAACTGGCTTTTTTTTAGAGTTTTTACATGATTCCCAGTTTCCCTCAACTTCCAGAGGTGTATCCTGCATGTGCCTGCGTTGGGCACCTTTTAAATCCCGTGCAATGCTGAACTGAGCTTCACAAAGGAAAGGAGCCAAGCCACCAAGCTGCCCAGTTCCCATAAAAAAAAAGAGAATCAGAGATTTGCAGAAGGAATCCTTCTATTCTGTTAATCGTATTAAAATCTTGGCAAGAATCCTCAGGGAACAAAGAATCCTGTTCTGTATGAACAGGTAAATGTCAATTTAGCTGGACCAATTTCCCCAGACAACTGCTTCTACAAACTAAGGGACATTTATACAGCACTGAAGTTAAGGAAAACTCCCCACAGTTTTCAGAAAGTTAAATCCATAACTGAGAGTGACTGCTAAACTCCCAGGAAACTCTGGGACTGACACAGATAAGCAGTTATTAGTTTTCTCTAGATCCCTTCATTCCACATGTCTATATTTCAATTGCCTCAGGCTTAAGCATTTCTTTTGTCCAAACAGTGAGAGCACAAAGCCAAGCTTTGAGCTGTAACCCCTCCTGGCTGGACACACCATTCCAGCCCTGGGCAGGGACAAATCAGGCCATGCCTGGGAAGGGTTCACCTCCCAGGCCCACAAAAATCCAGGTTTCATTTGGGGAAACATTTCCAGGTAGAGCACTGAGCTAACCCTGGCACTGTGACTCTGAAAGGGAAACGTCTTTCTGCCCAGACTGTGATTTCCATGAAGTGACCCATTTGGTGGCAGTTGCTATCATTTTTCTGGTGCTCACAGAGCTTGAGAGTTCTTCGGATGCGTGCCCTAAGATCTGCATTTATAGAACACCAGCTGGTGCTTCACACTGATCAAGTTCTGCTGTTACCAACACACTACAGGGCCTTGTTTCCCTAAATATAGGAGGGTAAAATTATCCACAGTGTTATTCATCTATTACACTGAACTAAATAGTGCTTCCACTGATTTGTGATTTTTGTTATTGTTTTCTTAAAATGTCACAGTATCACATTTTTCCATTTGAAGAGAGTGTGTGATGACAGCTATACATAGATCCTCTTGGACTGCTGCTTTCAGCAGCGTCTGAAATATAAATTCATAACCAGCAGAAATAGAAATTCCCAAGTGGCACTTTCAGAATCACAATTTTTGGAGGGCATGTGACCAAAGCACGTTGCCACAATGAAAGCAGTTGGCAGCTCTGTCCCAAACTAGGATGTCCTCTTGGTCACAAGTCAGAGACACCAAACAGCCAAAACACTGAAAAATTACAACTCTTTACTACAAGGACACAAAGACCAGTGAAGCATCTTGAATCCAGAGCTCTTGGTTCTGCACATTTGCTCAGAAAAGAATTGAGGAAAAAATACTATGCACAGCAGTATCTCCTAAATTCCTAATAATACCACTCAGGCACTTTGTGCCACACACAGCAGCAGTCACAAAGTGGGACTAAACTAAACTAAACCTCTTGTGCTAGTATGGCCATGCTATATCCATCAGCCTGGCGATGGGTGATTTAGTTGTACCAGATCCACAAACAGAAGAAATGCATGAATATAGACACTTCTGACAAGCTGTAAGAGGCGAGGTTAAAATAAAAATAGCATAGAAGAAAATGACTAAGTGGTTCTTGTTGAAAGGGAGCACCAACAGTGCCATCTCTGCAGGTCCTGACAGGCTCCAAAAGCACCTGAGCACAGCAAGCCACATGCTAATTCCATAAGGAGGCTCCAGGAATGGATGTAAAGTTACCACAACATGCAAACACACAGGGAAAAACAGGAAATATTCCTCTGAGGATAATCTACTAAATGGGAAGTCTTGAGAGCAGACAGGGCTGCAGCTGTCCAAAAGTCATCTATGGACTCTGAGAAGAGACAGAGGATGAAGCAATCACACCACGGTGTGAGGGAGCGCAGTCACGGGGGCTGCAACACCACCACAAGACATGACTTTCCCTTACAGCAAGGCCCCTTCCAATCTGTGACAGGATTAAACGTCCTTAGAGTAAAAGATTTAAACTCAGGCAGCTCAAGGTTAGGTTTGGATTCTGCTGGGGATACCAATATCCTTGGCCACCAATATCCTTGTCAGCCTGCCTGCACTGACATGAAATCTGGCTTAGCTCATTACAACAAGTCAGATAATCTTCTCTTATGGGCAAGAGACTCAAAGTTATTTCCTTTACTAATTTTTCAAATAGCACTCTGGGTTTGAAAGCAGCTAAGCTCAAATAGTTTCCAACAGACAGGTTTCCCACTGTTGTTTTTATTCTTCTCTCTTTTGACTAATGATCAAACTTTACAATACACCAGTGAGGAATGTCAGTTCTTCATAACACAGTGCCATTATCACAGTGCACAAAACACCCAGGATTATCTGAGATGGTAAATCAATGACTTTAGCCCAATTGGTGATTTAATTACAGCTAAGAAACACTTTATGAAGTTACTCGCAGGTGAATAATATTATTCCCATTTTATTCTTTAAAAATCTTTTTGGTGAATTCAGTCTGAGGTACGAAAAACCACATCACTACAAAAGTGCAATGATTTGTGTTTAGATTTTTTCCCAATATTGATTTAAAAAGGTCAGTTTCCATGTTCTCTTTAGGCAAGGAAGGGATTTCTTAGTTCTACAAGATACAGCTAGACTGTAACAGCATTCCAGTGTTTTCTGGCACTCTACAGATGGGACTAACACACACCTGTGTTAACATCAGGAGAACACCTTTTCCTGCAATTAACCTTTACTATAAGAACAGCCTGAGTGGATATTCAAGGAGAAACATGGAAGGGATCCACACCTTTGGTACATGTAGAAAATGGAAGGTTATATTCACCTGTGACCCTCTGGGGTGCCTGTGTCACGGGGGTGTGTCACATGACAACACAAAATAACTCACACACGGACGCTAGATGTAAAAGAGGGAGGAAAAGAACTAAAAGAGCAATTTTATTTTCTGACTATACTATATATGGAATTTTAAAAGTGACAGTGATTGGAGGATGGAATTGCCACCTCTCCAACCACACTGGTCAAACCAACAGTCCATCAATTCTTTCTACTTACAAAGAACAATGCAAAACAATCATTATTTACATGAACAGTGTGAGAAGATTCTAGTACAAATATGTAAACTTCAGAAGGCATAGAAAACTTACAGAAGAACTTTAAAACTCTTAAAAGAACAAAACAGCAGGGGTGCGTGTACATATATAGATTAGATAGATATAAATAAAGAGCTATAGATTAGATATAGATGACATAGCTAGATATAGAGATATAGATAAATATAGATATAGATGAGATAGAGGTACATGGATATATAGATAGATTAGATATAGATATTTTGCATGAAGAAGGTCACTTCACCTATATTTTCTGAAGGGTAGGAGCCACACTGCTCAGAGTGAAAAATGAAATTCATTACAGCTCCATGATATCAGCAGTCAGTTCTAGCAGTGTACATCACCCCCTCAATATGCCTCAGAAATAATTGGAAAGTTTTGTGCCTTATTTTGTTGGGTTTTCATCTTGAAAAGACCCAAATATTAAAAAGTAAATAATTACAGAAACCTCTCACTTTATACTAGTAAAAATCATGATAATTTAGTATATAAAATGAATGATTTCAATTACCGCCACCTCAGTCCTGCTATGTGAAATTGTTTAGTGTTAAGATATTTTAAAAAGCCTACCTTCAATGCAGAAAATATAAAGTAAGTAAAGCTTGCAGCCATAGTACTTCAGTTCATGAAAAAAGATTCAGTGTACACACTTGAGCACACCTCACCTAGGAAACACTGAAGTTTGTAATACAATTCAGATGTTTACAGCAGTTTAATCACGTGTATGTCTGAAAATAAGCACAACTGCAAGAGGTTGCTTGCTTGTTTAACTGTCACAAAGCCCACAAAGCCTGGAATAATTCACTTTAAAGTGTGGCTGTTTAAAATCTCACTTTTTCTTCCGTAAATAACTGGTTGGAATTCAATCCTAAGCTCTCCATGACCCCTAACAGCTCCAAAGGCCAGCTGCAGATGGTGCCCCTTGACTTGCTTACACATGAGAGACTCTGAGGTCAACTTGTATAAACTGCTGGCACTTTTAGATCCCCCCTGGGACTCCAATTTGTTGTGTGCCAGTTCATCTTAATGATTTAAATTAGTGCAAAGTTCTCCACTTGAATACCAAGGCACCAGCTCTCAGGTCCATCTTTACAGTCAGGGCTGTGCTGCTGGCAGCTTGCAGAGTGCTGCTGCAAACTGATCTACCTGAAATTCACTTCATTCTTCACTGAGCTTCAGCCACCTTTTCTGGTTTTTAAACTTGCAAGCATGTTACTAAAATCTTCTAGGTTAAAAAAGAATAGCGACTCTTCCAATTTTACTGGAGGGAAAAAAAAAAAAAAAGACTAAAATTGTTATTTTATATATGTGCCTTCTTCATTCCTGGTTACTCTTTAGATAACAATGATCATGAGAAGACTAAAACAGTCATCTTCTAGTCTGGCAATCAGGAATGGTTTTGATTCATTGCACATTCACCTTTGTCATTGATTTTCTGCTCCCTAGTGAGCAAATATCTGGCAACTTCTAAATTTAAGCAAGACAACAAATAGAACAATGATGATTTCCATTTAACAATGTGATAGATTCCTCTGATTTGTCAGGAAATAATCTTCCTTTTTCAGAGAAAACAAAACTCATATTCACACAGCTTCTTCTCAACACTATCCCCATCTTTACATCCAAACCCTGCTGTGAGCTGAGCCTTTAGAAAAGCCCCCAAACACTGCCCAGACAAAATAAATTCTGCGGGTACCCCCTAAAACAACTCCAGGGTTTGATTGCACCCAATAGACACCAGCAGAACAAGCCAGCCCAGCACAGGCATCAGTCAGGGCCATGCTCACTCCTGCTACCCCTGCACTTCCTTGCTCAGAGCAGGATTTTCAGGGCATCAAAAATGCAAATATAAAATCAAAAATGCAGAAGGAACAGGGGGTTAGCAGACAGGAAAGCAAAGAGTAAAGTGGAATGATGATCAAGATTCTGAAAGCAAAGGATCATTCTACAAATGTCCTCTTCTTGAGGAACACCTTCAATCCTATGGCTGGATCCCATCCCTGTCCACTGTGCTGGCAAGAAGCAAAGTATTAAGGAGCAGCTGATTTCCAGCACTACACTTCCCTGGATTCTCTGGGCTCCTTTCCATACTTCCAAATGGTAACACCAAGAATGAGGCTAAAGAGGTGGGGCCAACAGCCCTGAGAAACCTGGGGAGAACAGCAGGTGCAGGTCTGCAAGGAAACAAGATGAGACAAGCAAGAGAAACCACAAATATTAAACATTTGTTTCATTCCAAGTAACACAATTTCCTTCAGGAGCAAAGTCCTTAATGCATTCCAAAGCACCATTCAGATCACTTCCAGTCAGGCTGATTTAGAATAATGAAAATCACTGCTGTGCCCCGATTATTGTACCTGTTTGCATGGGTGTGGAACTAGAACTGAGCTGCTTTTTGTTTGTTTTGGTCAGGGCTGCAGCTTTTCACGGAAATAATTACACTACACTGCTACTTCATATAATTCCCCTTCCAGGTATAAGCTGGAGAGATAATGTTATTACTTGGGAATAACACTCAGAAGAACTGTACACTCAGGAGGGAAGAGCTGCTTCACCGTGATGAAATAGATAAATTGGCACTTCTCCGGGTGCAATCAAGAGATAGGAGACTGAGTCTGCATCTATTACCATGGCATCAGAATGCTGTGATATCATCCTTGTAGCAGCCCTCTGATGTAACTCTATCTCTAGATTACAGAGAGAAAGCCAAAATCAAACCTCAAAAGGCAAATACTGCAGCAGGATTTAAGAAGCTGGAAGACTTAAGTGGAATTTACATACTTGAATCTCAGGATGCAAAATTAAAACCCCTATTTGAAGGAAGAAAAACCAAACCCAAACATACTTAGCAATAAAAAAGACCCCAACAGTAACTAGTCCATTAGCCAAATAGTGAGGAACCCCTGTCACTGTGTAAATGTTTGCTGCAGGGTTCTCTGGGCCTGGAGAACATCGAGTTTGGAGTTGTGCATCAAGTTTGGGGATTTTTCCTAGTGCTGAACAGATGGTGCTCAATCCCAAACCTGTGTGTTGTGATCCAGCCTGGGTTTCCTATGCATGCTGCTGCTTTCTCTAAGAGAAAAGCTCTGAGGGATTTTTTGGCTTGCCATGATCCAATCCTGCAACTGTGGCACGTGTTCCCAGTTTGAGCTCCTCAGCAGCACCCCACACTACAGCGTGCCAGCCCTTTTAACTACCTGATTTCTGAGCACAGCATCTATTTATCTAGACAAAAAGATATAAACATTAAGCAGAAAAACCCAAGCTTTATATAATGCTTAAGACAGCTAGAACAAAACACAGCGAATTAATTTTTTAAAATACAGGGAATTAATTTATTGCAGTGAAATGAAAGGTCAGCTTGCTTCACTTTAGGGAAAAAAAAGCATTAAAAAAAATAAAAATCCACATTTAGCACTGGGAACAATCAAAATGACAAAGGAAAACAGAAAGGCAACAATAACATGTTCATGGTGATGGCTCTGACTCCACGGACTGTTTGTGTGCTCAACCCACATCCCATTTGGAATGGGGCACACTCCAGTTTTGCTGCCCATCTGCAGGGGAGAGGATGCAATCAGCAGAGCTTTTGGACAGAGGAGCATGCCTCTGGTGCCTGGATGTAAATCCTAGTTGGACAAACCTGGGATTTGCAATAAACTCTCTCCAGTGGGAATGCTGACTTCCCTGGGATTTGCAATAAACTGCCAGGCCCCTCTCTCCAGTGACTTCCCTGGCTTGGGAACCAGCACTTCCCAAGAAAGCACACATAGGACCTGAGTTTCTCCTTCAGGCACCAGCTGCCTACAAGCCCTTCTCTGCAGTGACTAATTTTGTTGCTCCAGCTTAGCCTCTTTGAGGATTTAAGTCTCCATGACCTTGCCCAGGTCACACTCTACTTTCCTGCATAGCAAGAAGGAAAGGCTGACACCATAGTAACCCAAATCTCAGCCTGAAACCATGGTAACAGGATCATCTTGCTTCAGGCACGCTACCGGAGGTACCCAGCACAATTTCAAAATATTCAAATTGAAATAAACTGCTTTTGAGCAAATCAATTCCCTGACCCCAATTCCTGCAAATTATTCCAGTGGAGAATTTCAAGGCAGACTGGAACTTCCATCAGAACCTTTAAGGGAACATGCCTGTGATTTCTCTTGATGCATCAAAGAGTGGGTGGTTAGAAAATTCTTCCTAAAATTCCCTTGAAACAGTGGCACAGAAAGACAGAAGGGTCTCCATCTGTTCACCTGTGGATATTCTTAAAAGCCTTTCCTGTGACTTTCTCCTTTAATATAGAAAAATGCTTCAGAAAGTATCCCGGTTGTACAGTCTAACCAAAATGGAGAAAAAATAGGGGGAAAAAGCCTTTTTGAACTAACCAGCTCCTTTTATTTTCATCAGTCTTAAGGTTATTTGCAGCCCTAATGAGTGCAAGATAGCTGCTTTCAGTTTCATTAATCTTAAGCTTATTTGTAGAAAAAACAAGTCCAAGATTTTCTGACAGAAATGTGATTTCCATGTGATGTTTTTCCTTTAAGCAACCATAATGCAATTAAGAAGAGAGAAAATGTAGCCCTACCCTCCAAGCTTTTCTGCAGACTACGACCAAATTTACAGCCTTTACGCCTCCAGTTTGTCTGGCACGAATAAAACAAGGTGGGGATCAGAGTTTGTTGTGTCTCACAGAATCCAAACCCACCATGTCCAGGTTCCCTCAGGGAAAGGTGCAGGGAGATGGGCACACAGCAGAAAAGAAGGAAATGGGATGGGGAAGATCAGCACTGCACAGGACTGAGGTGATGCCATTTATTCACGTGGAGAGATCATTGTAAGAACTCAAAGAGATCATTAATTACAAAGGAAGAAGCTGAAAAAAAACTTCTACATATAAGAGATGATTTTTCCTACAATTTCTACAATGAGAGATGTAAGCTAATGCCAGATTGTTTCTTAAGGTATTTTACTGCCTGACTCCCACTGAATTCTTATGGAACAGGCTGCCTGCAGGTGATGGCTTTTCCTAAAGGTATCTGCTATAGGTTTTTAAGCCAAAGAGTTTCTCTCAGAAATCTATTTAAAAACCCCCCTAATTTAACTGTCAATATTTTATTATCCACATAAATGTCAAATCCTTTAGCTGACATTACTATTTTATGGGCATGAGTCTATTGACATGCTGTAACACATGTTAATTGTGCATTGCATCATATTTCACTTAATTAATTACGGCCTTTCTTCTTGATGAATGTCCTTGGCTTGTTATATTGTTAGCAAGGGTAAACAGGAGCACACCACTTAACTTTATACCATTAATTTAAAAAGTATTTCTTCCATTCTTCCCCTTCATCTTTTTTTTATGCTAAATAGCTCTAATGCACACAGCCATATGCAGAATGTAAATTAAATGCACAGAATATTCATCTGTGAAAAACCAATTTGTGTGCAGAATGCCTTATATAGACGCAGAAAAAGATCATTTCAAATCAAGTCCATTTTTGAGTTCAGAAGTGTGATTTGCCTGTGCAGTTCCTCAATGGCTAAAAAACCTGAAAAGCAAAACTTAAACCTGTTATTTGGGGCAAATACACTGGCTGAGAAATAAGCAAATGAAAGAAAAGCTAATTTTATTATTTTCTAACCCTATCTCCTGTTTGTCTGAAAAGCCCATGAAGCAGCCAGCCAGCCAGTCAATGATATAAAAAAAATCATTAGGCTGAAGCCTACAGTAATATTATCATCTGATTAACAACAGCCACCAAAATATCATCAATTCAATAAGGCAATGGAAGACCTTATTCCCCTCAGAGGTTTCTTCACTTGTATACAAAAAAGCAAAATGAGCAAGTGCCTCTTCAGCTGCACAGTTTGTACTGCTGAGCTGGGATGAGCCTGGATTGTGCCCTTTGGAAATATATGTGTACACATCCAAATACTTTCAGTGCCTGGATACACACACCCCAAAACCTTGAATAAAACACACCTTGAGCTGTCCCTAAATGAATCAAATCAATAAAATACACCTTGAGCTGTGCCTCCCACCTGCAGAGAGTCTGTCTGCCAAGGAACCCACTGCTGTGGAAAGCACAAGGGGGCTCTCCTCAGTCCAAAGATGCTTCCCAAAAACATTTCATCTCCTCAGCATCACACATTTCTCCCTATTCTAAGGCCTGTGGCAATTCAACTGTTTTTAACAGACCTGCCAGCAGTTCTCCAGTCCACAGCAGGAAATGATTAGGACTATTTTATTCATCCTGTGCTCACACTCCAGCCAGGCTGCCTGCTCCCTGCTGGTCCTGGGGAGCTCATCCCATTAACTCCCCCTGCTCCCAACTTTCCCTGGCACTGCTGTGCCTCAGTAGTGTATAAATACATTGTGCCATAAATAAATACATATTTACACACCTATTAGTGGCTAAAAACCTCCCCTCTCTCCAGCTGCAACGACACTATACCCATTCGAGCTCTTTTTACATCAAATTTATTTGCAGGTAAACACAAAACAAACGGGATGGTTCTCTGGCAAACAAGGTGTTTGCAGGAGCAGTGAATAGAAATTGCATTCTGACAGGTTAGCTCTTCTGCTTAAGCTCTGAAGCTGCTATTATGGTTGGAAAAACATTTATGCAAACTGCTCAGAAATTTGCCTTGGTCTACTGCCCATCCAATATCTTATTTCTCCGATGGAGTCTCATTTCAATGTAATCATATTCCCAGTAAAAATTGAACAGTGCAGGAATGGGAGATTCAACACAAGTTATTCAGTCTAAAATACATGAAAGGCTATTAAACCTGGCCATAGGGTTTTTAGGAGGGGGAAGGGAATGTTTACTTGACTATATTTTAAATATATTTTATGTGAAATTTTGATTTTATAGTAAATATCCCTGCTGATCCCTTTGCCACTTTCTTCTGTAGTAAACATGATCTGCTGTAAACATAAGGCTTATTTCAAATCCTAAAAGGTAATTAAAGCTGAGAGAGTCCAGAAAAAAAAAAAAAACACTGATGGTTCTTCTGTGCCTAAGGGAAGTTTTAATTAAAAGTCACAGGAGAATAATCTGTAAGAAACAAAAATGAGATGGCTGCTGTTAATTTGCCTGGGTCTCAGGCAGATAAACAGGAAATATGCAACAGCTAAAGCTGCTGTGCTTTTGTTGCTCACTTTAACACTTGCTGGCAAAGTTCTGCCCTGAGCAGCCCTTGGCAAAGCCAAACCTCTGCTCTCCGAGGCTGGGCTGCAAATTCCACCAGGGGAACTGCAGCACGCGTGAGCCTGGGCTCCAGAGCTGGGCATGGCACCAGGCAGTCATTGCTGGATCCCAGCTCACCAATTCCCATGGGGTGAGACAGGATCCCAGATCACCAATCCCCCTGGGGTGGGACAGGATCCCAGATCACCAATTCCCCTGGGGTGGGACAGGATCCCAGATCACCAATTCCTGTGGGATGGGACAGGATCCCAGCTCACCAATTCCCCTGGGGTGGGACAGGATCCCAGATCACCAATTCCTGTGGGGTGGGACAGGATCCCAGCTCACCAATTCCTGTGGGGTGGGACAGGATCCCAGATCACCAATTCCTGTGGGGTGGGACAGGATCCCAGCTCACCAATCCCCCTGGGGTGGGACAGGATCCCAGCTCACCAATTCCCATGGGGTGGGACAGGATCCCAGCTCACCAATTCCCATGGGGTGGGACAGGATCCCAGCTCACCAATTCCCATGGGGTGGGACAGGATCCCAGCTCACCAATTCCCCTGGGGTGGGACAGGATCCCAGCTCACCAATTCCTGTGGGGTGGGACAGGATCCCAGCTCACCAATTCCTGTGGGGTGGGACAGGATCCCAGCTCACCAATCCCCCTGGGATGGGACAGGATCCCAGCTCACCAATTCCTGTGGGGTGGGACAGGATCCCAGCTCACCAATTCCTGTGGGGTGGGACAGGATCCCAGATCACCAATTCCTGTGGGGTGGGACAGGATCCCAGCTCACCAATCCCCCTGGGATGGGACAGGATCCCAGCTCACCAATTCCTGTGGGGTGGGACAGGATCCCAGCTCACCAATTCCTGTGGGGTGGGACAGGATCCCAGCTCACCAATTCCTGTGGGGTGGACAGGATCCCAGATCACCAATTCCCATGGGGTGGGACAGGATCCCAGATCACCAATTCCTGTGGGGTGGGACAGGATCCCAGCTCACCAATTCCTGTGGGGTGGGACAGGATCCCAGATCACCAATCCCCCTGGGATGGGACAGGATCCCAACTCACCAATTCCTGTGGGGTGGGACAGGATCCCAGATCACCAATCCCCCTGGGACGGGACAGGATCCCAACTCATCAATTCCCCTGGGGACAGGAAGGATCCCAGTTCACCCTCCACAAGCCTCTGAAGCAGTCCAGGTAAGGAAATGCCCTTTCCTCAGGATAAAGTGCCTGCAGAGGCTCTGCTCCACCTGTTGGGCACAGCCCTGGGCTCTGACTTTGCCTCCCAGAGAGCCAGCAGAGAACAGCCTTTCTTTGCTCCCTTTCCAAGGAGCAAAAGGAAGTGGAAGGATTCCCCCTTTATCCCCCCATTGCTGTCTCCAACTTTTGGAGGGAATTCCTCAGTTTGCAGTTTGGGGTTCTGTGGCTGCAGAGGTCCCCACTGAGGATGACAAGGCTGTGCTGGAGGAAGGGGATGGCCCCACTCTGCCCCAAGCCCTGAGCACATGAGGATAACCAGGAGACAATTTTAACACATCCAGCTTCCCACCACAGACATCAGCCCCAGAAACTACAGCAATAAATCACTGTTATCCTTTTCTGCTCCTGGCCTTCAGGAGCCTGCCAAATGTCAGAGCAAGAAACTTGGGATGTCCCCATGTTTTGGGAAGAAGGAAGCGTGGTGCACTGTGTGCATACAGAATCACCAAAGCTGCACTCATCTGCTAACGAGGTAACTGCCACAGATTCTGTTTCCTTCTTGCAAGGGGCAAATCTCATTGCAGGTGAAAAGTAACTATTTGTATTTGCTCAGAAATCTTTCCCCAGCTTTGATGCCTTAAGTTTTGACTTTTGCATTTTTCACATTCTGTGCTGCTTTAGTGTGTGGGTCTGGGCTTCACATCAGGGGATGGTGAACTCTCTGCACAGAGCAGGGAGACAAAACAATTCCTGCTCCAGCTGGGGACCAAGGACAAATGATCCAAATCTCAGGCCCAAGAGCACAAACAGCGTGGGCTGGAGAGAGAAAAACAAGCAGGATGGGAGTGCCTGGGCTAAAGCTGGAATGGGACAATGAACTGCAAGGTGCAAATGGAGCAGAGCTGATCCCAGTGAGAGCCCCCGGGAGCGCTCGTGCATTTTGGGACCATTTTGGTTCATCTTGGCTGCAGCCCTGGCTGGGCTCTTGTGCTGCCCAAGGTGGATCCATTGAGGCCTCCTAATAAATCCCTGCTTTAGCTCTGTCCAGCCTCTGTTCTAGGTCAGCCTTTTCAAGGGATCACCTTCATTACAACCAATGGACATCACTGATAAAATCTAGTAAGACAGCCCCTTTTTGGGGGTCACATTAATTTTTGATACTTTTCTGCATCCATTACAAAGAAAATCACATTTATTTGGGGTTTTCTTTTTGTTACACAAGTAAAAATCTCTACTCCCGCTTACCTACATCCCCAGTAATTGTGTGTTCCAACAGGGTAACTCCACCTATAAATTCAGACTTGTCCAGGTAAAATGAGCAGCAAATCAGTTCTTCCTGCAGTACACGTTGAATTGTGCTATTATCCTACACACACAGCAGGTGCCAATTGTTACAAAATCAGCAAGCATCACAATTATAAGCAGAATTACTTGTCAAAATTTAAGAAGCAGACAAACTGCAAACAGGAACATTGATTACCCAACAAATGTTGAAAAAAGGAAAAGTGTCTGTGTCTGATGAGGCCAGTATAATATTTTTTGTTCTATGTATCTCTTCAAAATGCAATGTTTGGTTGAGACCATTTTTGAAGACTACTACTGTAAGTGTTTCTTCAGTTACCAATGCAAGCATATTTCCTGTGAAACATTTACAAATCCTAGAAATAACCACTGTGGCACTGACAAACAGAGAGGCTGCATCCATTTACACTTCCTGGGAGCAGTGCTTAGAGCAACCTGAAAGGGAAGTGAGGAGGCAGTGTCTGAAGAGTGACTCTGCTCTGGTTTTGTGTCTCTTGGCCATGGCTCTTGCCTGCCAGCCACAAGGAAAGCTCTGATCTGTCAGAGCTGACAGAGCCTTTGGGAAACACTGAGAATAAGGCAGGTGGGACTGAGCTGAAAGCCTTGCTCCTGCCTCTTGCCTGCTGTAATCACTGTCCAGCCCAGGGAACTCCAAAGTGCATCCTGACACCCAGGGGAAGGAATGGGAGCACAGTCACAATGGGAAGCTTTGTCCTGTTTTCCCAGCAACATTAGCAAATTGTGCCTCCAGTATTGTTATCCATCACCACCCACTAGAAATTGGTGACCACACATTGATGTAATATCAGTGGAATCATCCCTCTTTGTACCTGCCCTATGACAGTGACCACAAATCTCATCCCCTTCCATGCCTCCTCTTGCAGAGCTCCCACTTTATCCTGCAGCTTGAAAGGGAGGCGCCAGCCTGGCAAGAAAATCTCAGTCCCTGTGCAATCACAGCTGAATTTCCTCAAGTCTCCTCTATCCCTCTCAGGCACATGATTGAATATTGTCCCTGAAGCCCCAGCAGTGCTGCAATGCCCAAGTTATCACTGCACCTTGCTCCCAGTCTCGCTGCCTTTGCCAGCAGTCCCCACCTGTAATCAGGTGTTTTCTTGGCCCCACTCCTCCTCCCAGAAAGACAACATTGCTTCTCCAGGGATTTCTAGTGCAGCTCACTTCTCTCCAGAACAGAAGTGATGAAGTTAAGACCCTCCCCTTTCATCATTTTAATTTTATGAGATCCTGGTTTCTACCCAAAAATTTTGTTAGCCTCAAATTCTGCTGCATTTTGTGCCACTAAGTTTTATTCTCTTTGCATTTTTTACAGGTGGGGTCTGTGCAGTCCACATCCCTGTTTCCAAAACAGTGCATTTCCCTCATCTCAGCTGTACCATCAGGGGCTAAAATACAACACTGCTGCAAAAATTGGACTGATTTTGACACTCTGAAACTCATACTCACCCCACTGGACATGCCAGAAACTGTTACTGTAAGACTTGGACAATTAGCAGAGCTAAGTGATGGAAGGGTAATTTTGGCACAATTTATCTCCATCAGTGTAATGCAGGAGGTGGCACAGTGTCACACATCCAGGTCTCACATGTGGAATGACACAGGGCTCAGTGATATTTTTTCTCCTACAGAGGAAACATCTAAATATCTGTATAAGGGCAAAAGAAGGATAAGAGTACAAATCCTCTATGGAATGTTAGGCATCCTCTCTGAAAGGAAATGTGATATTTACTGGAATAGATGTGAAGATAAATTGGAGACAAATACAAGATTTACAGATGCAGAAAACAAAATGTACAAGGGAGCAGATTGGCAGCTCCCTCCCCTGCTTTGCCACTGGCTGTTGGTGCTTTCAGGGAATTCTGCAGGAACTTCCTTTGGGATACACAACCCCTACGTGCTTCATTACAGACTGAAGAAATCCTCCCAAGATCTGCATGGAAACTGCTTTAATTCTCTAGCACACTCTAAGAGAACCCTAAAGGACAAACCCCTCCTGAGCTAGGACAGCTCAGCTTAAAACAGTTTTTCAAATATTGGTTTGGATCATTTTTGTGCAGTCAGGTTTGAATAACTCTGCAAGAACTGAGAAGAATGGGAGGAACTATGTAAATACAAGAATCATACCAACATTCTAAATGGCTGACCATACATTCAGCAGACTCAGAAGCTCTAAAGCTGCACTCCCCTGTACAGGTGCATGTCAGCTGGTTCCCTTTTGGCCTGGGAGATGGATCCCTGGTCTTGGGTAAGGAACACACATCCCACAGCTGTAAATGGGTGCCCCAGAGCTGCAGCTCCCCACGGGAAGGGCAGGGGAAGCAGGGCAGGGTCCCTCAGGTGTCCCCACACTGGCAATCTCAGTCCCCCCATTAAACACTGAGCTCAAGGCTTGGGCTGGGCTGGCCAAGCCCCCACCCAGCTGTTGGTCTGTGCTCTGTCCCCCCATGGACAGGGGAGGGAGTGGGAAAAACTGGAGAGAAAAAACTCCCAGGCTGGAGCAAAGGCAGAGCAATCACCCAGAAGCGCTGTCACAGGCACAACACGCTCACCTGGCAGGATTTGATTTCATTTTTGCCAATTAACTTTAATTATCTCTACCCCTTCTTGTCACCACAGGTTACACTCAGTCCCCAAGTGTCTCCTTTCCTCTCTCATGCACACGTGCCATTATTACACAGTTTATATTTTTCCTGAAAAGCAAAGAAAAAGACAGATTTCCTCTGTTTCACAGTAATACCAATTTTTCTGTATAACTGTGGGGTTTTTTTGTTCACCTACTTGTAGCCTGACAGGAATGGGAGAAGTATCTTCAAGCAAAGCAGTTTTAAAAATAAAGAGACAGATTACTCATATCTCTATAGACAGCTCATAATGAATACTCAAAGGAGGAGAATCTGACAGAAGTGGTGAACACACTCCTGAAAACTGGAAAGACAGAGGAGAAAGAAGGCTTCTGGTCTACTAGAGCTGATACCTTAATTAGGCAATTATAACTATCAAACATTGCCAAAGCTCCAGGCCTAGTTGAATTACAACTGAGAAATCAGTAGAAAAATGGTGAGGGGAAAAGGAAAGCCCTCGGCAGGATTTGTTATAACTCACAAGGAAGGAAGGGAATATTTGAGAACTAGAGTAGCAGTTAATATAATTCCTTTTACTTTAAAAGGCTCCAAGACCATAGAAAGCCCAAGCTTCTTATCCTGTACTCAGCTATGCACAAGACAAGAAAATTATTAAACCAGATTTAGGAATACCTGACTTAGAAGGCCATGACAGGAGGCTGAATACAGAGAAAGAGGAGCTCAGGCAGACAACTCAAATCCCTTCCGTATGTGACTTACCTGGAGACAATCCCAGTGTAAGGGACAATTTATCTGGAACTCAGAAAGGCATTTGGGAGCGCAGCACAGAGCAGTTTGATCTGAAAGGAGGTGAACATGTTTGCAAAGGACTGACAAAACAAATTCCAGTAGCTTCAAAGACACCCAGCAGCAGCAAGGAGCAGCCAGCTGTGGAGAGCACAGGGGAACTGGAGCTCCTGGGAGCTCACAACTTCAGGTTGTTTTCTGGAGTCCTGACCTTGGCATGCTGTGTTCAAAATTGTTCCATCTGCTGATGGAACACAAGTTCTGAGGCAACAGAAGGAGCCAACAATTTCAGAGTGACCTGGATAATTGTGGTTTATAGCCTTATCCATGGCACCCAGGCCATGAGAAGGCACCTCAAGGAATTCCACAGCACTGGAAAGTGACCACAAAGAAAATATGCAAGTGGGAAAAACTGGGGAAAACTGGAATGTGTTGTGCCTGACACAAAGGATCCTGTTCTAACTCACTACAGAGAAAAATCAAACAAATTGTGGGTTATTTATAGTGAGAAGTATATGGAAGAGGCAATTATTCTAGAAATGCTAAATGGGATGTCTTTTAAGAGGGTCGTAACCAAGAAAGTTACTGAGTGATTTCACTATTGATGTGATTTCACATCAATATTGGATGATAATTCTCTAAAAATAAAATACAACTTAGATTAAACTCTCAAGAATGTGGTATTTTTCAGACATCAATGATCTGTGAATTCTGTTCAGAAGAGAGACAATCTCTAGATTCAAAATTGTAACCACTTACTATGTTAGCTTCTGCACCGTGGATGAATATCAAAACTATTAAATTCCATGCCATTGAATTCTTATTTTCTTAAAAGACCTCATTTTGGGGTTGAGTCTACACTTAGCTATAATTATATGAAAATAATTTTAATTTTGTCCATGTTATACAAGGATGAGATGAGAAAGAAATGAGAGAAAATAGTAGATTAAAATCTTTGGCACCATAACTTAGAGGAAATTACAGAGTTTTAGAGCAGGTAATTTCTTAGGCTTACTGAAGAAAAAGCAAAAAACTGATGTAAAAATGCTGTGACTAATACAAGGACAAAATAGCAGCTTTTCTATTGTAGTATAATACATAGAATACCCATCTTTTAAATAGATCCAGCATGAGAATAAATCAGGAATAGGGGCTTAAAATGATGTTGAGTGTGGGTCAAAGAGGAAAAAGGTTGGGTTTGGGGATTAAAAAAAAAATGGAAGTATATAAACTAATCTGTTTCTCTGAGAGAAAAGGCATGTTTTGATGACTCTGTAGTTTTGTCTTTTTTCTATACAGATATTACTGCATGTTCTTAATTTTTGTGTGGCAAGACAAAAGGATTTTCTGCCCAAGTACCCCAGGAAACAGCCAGTGAGATGACCTGAACAGCCTCAGACACAGCCTCTGAGCAAGAACTGAGGAATTCCTTGCTTCTAGAAAAAGGCTCCAGACAAAAACATTTTAGGGGATGTTTTGAATTTGTATCTGTATGTGACTGCTGATTTAACTGGTTTTTATGTCCTTACCTTCACTTGTAAAGCTCAAAGTGTTAATTTTGGCAAAGCTGTTGCCTAATGACTTTCAAATAGACTTAAAAACATATTTTGATATTAACTGTATTGCCAAAGTCAACTATATATCAGCTAAGTGAAATTAACCTTCAAGTGATACTTGAATAACAGTAAACCACAAGGGTATGGAAGAGATTAGATATACTGTAGTTTAATTATGTGACAATAATTCACCTCATTAATCTCTTAGGAAACAATAACCACAACAGTTAAATACTGTGATTAACAAACCCTATTTCAAACTTAATTTTCATTTTATACGACTTTGCAGTATTATCCAGTGCAATCAAAGAAAAGATAAACTAAAAAAAGCAAATATTAAGTTCTCTGGAGAAGACAACCAAAATGTCCTCATCTTTTCCACCTGTGACAGGAAAGGAACAAGACCAGCATTACTTGGACCTATTTCTGTCCCAATAAGTGGAGACACAGTGGTTCCAAGCCATGTGCAAATAATCTCAGGATCTCTCAGTGCACACTTCTGCTAGGTCCAAGCACTCTGTGAACATTTCTGGTTCTCTCTACTACCTACATCCCTAATTAAAACAGCACTCCCTGGGAGGACTGCTGCCAATTTGGGTAGCACACTGGAGCTTAACAAAGGATTTAATGTGCATTTAGGGTTTGTTGTTGTTGTTGTTGCGCCACACAACGGTTTCCTAAACTGCATGCAGAAATAAATCTGTATCTGTTGATGCCTTGGAGTGGCTGCCTGGAACAGAAGCTAGACAAGATTAAAAAAAAAAAATAAAAGCAGGTATTTATTAAAGGCTTCCAACAGATACACCTTGGGCAGCCAGGAGCCTCCCAGAGGCTGCACCCAGGATGGACAATGGGCACGAGTTTTTCACACAGTTATAAGTTTGGTCCATTGACACATCAGGGGTTAATCCTCCAATTACAGCTTCAGCTAATGAAGTAATTTACTCCAAGTTTGCCCCCCTTCAATTCTCTATTGTTTACATTTTTCAAGGCCTGAGACAGTGAGGTGTCCTTGAGTTTCAGGCCTAGAGAGGAATTGCTTTGTCTGAATAAAACAGGAGAACAGTGGCTGACAGGCCATGGAGTTTTAGGGCTATACATTAAAGCTGTACAGGATCTGAAAAATATAAAAGCTAAATCCTAAGGCACCACTGTCACTGCCCTTGCTAAAAGCTTGAAACCCCTCAAGCCTTCTTTTGCCCTTCCCAGTGTCAGGAATGCTGTGGGAGAGGAGCACAGTGATCTTCATGGATCAGGAGATCCCAGTGTGGGCAGAGAGCATTTCCCCACAGCTCTGCAATGCCACTGCCTGGGGCAGCCTGGGGGAGCTGAGCTTTGGTGTTAGGAGTCCCAGACAAGCAAAATGCAGAGAAAAAATGTATTTACAACAGGAGCACTTACTAAGGGTTGCTGCCATGCACAGGGCTTGGTCAGCAATCACAAATATAACAGTCTTCAGATGATGCTTCAGGTGTAGCTTTTATATTTTTCAGGTTCTCTGCTGCTTTAGTGTGTGGGTCTGGGCTTCACATTATGGGATGGTGAGCTCTGTGCACAGAGCAGGGAGACAAAACAATTCCTGCTCCAGCTGGGGACCAAGGACAAATGATCCAAATCTCAGGCCCAGGAGCACAAACAGCGTGGGCTGGAGAGAGAAGAACAAGCAGGATGGGAGTGCCTGGGCTAAAGCTGGGATGGGACAATGAACTGCAAGGTGCAAATGGAGCAGAGCTGATCCCAGTGAGAGCCCCCGGGAGCGCTCGTGCATTTTGGGACCATTTTGGTTCATCTTGGGTGCAGCCCTGGCTGGGCTCTGGTGCTGCCCAACGTGGATCCATTGAGGCCTTTTAATAAATCCCTGCTTTATTCTTTAGTTCTGTCCAGCCTCTGCTCTAGGTCAGCCTTCACAGGGCATCAATGGCAAAAGAAATGGGGACAGAGCCCCTCAAACCAGGCAGGTGAGCCTGGCACCTGCAGCACTGCCACTCAGGTGTGTCAACATCAGAGAGGAGAGTTCTGCACCAAGTTACAGGAGAAAAGCTTCAGCTCCATCCACAAACACTAAACCACCTGCTTCCTGGGGATCTGGGGTCTGTTTGCAAGATAAGAAGCCTCAGTCTTTTTTATTTGATGAGCTCACAGTCTAAGTTCACATCAACTGCAGGCATTTTCCACATGGATTAAGCCAGATATCCCTTAGTTTACAGCTGTAAATCAAAACCTCACTTTTAAATATTCCTTTGTAGATTGTATTCCTCATTCAAATGCAATGCAAATAGGAGGGAAAGTGTTTGTCTTGATTACTTTGATTTTAGCTTTTTAACAGGTGTCACGTTTACTCCACAAAACTTCTGTAAAACTACACTTGGATCCCTTCGCTTCTGCTTGCTGACCTTTTTTCTTTATAGCTCTCCAAGGAGAAAAGGAGATATGTTTATAAAATCAGTGAGCAATAAACAAGAAGTTCATGTTCTCATAGAACGAAAAAATAACATCATTGAGAAAGTCATGTTCAAAAATATAAGTGTCTCAGAGAGAATAAAACCCATTCATTTATAACATTTTTCCATTAAAACAATGTAATAACTACTGAAGTTCAAATGATGTATGAGTATCTCCTTGAAGAAGATCTCCTGTACATCTGATAAACCATAAATACTGTAGAATATACCTCAGGCAGAACAAGCACAGCTTGGTGTGATCCTGAAAAATATCCAGTGTGTGTGAAGATGAGTTATGAAGGTGAACAAGTTTAATATATCTGCTTGCCTCGTGGACACCCACAATTTGCAATTTAATCATCCAAAAGTTACGGTGTGTTCATAATTGTATTAGATTTTGAAATAAGGCAGTGCTGGTTATGTTAAGCCTAAAAAATAGCCCATCTTTTCAGGTTTATGATAATTTATAAAGGAAATAGTTACAAACAAGGTGAATGGGAGCATTAAAGCTGCACTGAACAAAAGGACAGTATATTGCAGACAGATTCTTGAATCTACATCACATTTTTATCATTGTCATCTTTTATATCTCCAGATTTATAGACAGAGAAAAACCCCACTGCTGTTATTCTGTTAGGGTGACAGGACTTAAATTTTTTTTCTTCAAGCTAATTTTAAGAATATCAAGACTTTCAGAGTGGAAAAAAAGCATTGATCAGTCTTGAACCTCTATTTTACAAGTAGAGGCACAGGCTTTATACCTACAGACCCAGATCCTGGCAAAATTGGATAATATCAGAACCATTATTTCATATAAAATAGTTTAAAAATCACTGAATTAGATCTAGATAGAGAAAGCTATCTTTGTATTTTAGTGGCTTAGACACTTACCTGAATAAAGCACGATGATCTGCTAGCTTATTTTTCAGTAAATAATATCATTGTTTAGAAGAAAAATGAAGCATTTACTTCTAGAAAGATGGGGAGAGATTATACTATAATAATGCAGCCAGGTGCACAATTTTAGAAATAAAAGACCTTGGTTCAAATCCATATTTTGAATTAAGCAGAGATTTAAACATGATCCACCCATTTTATATATAAAATAAAAGGAACAGCAGCAGCAGCCTCTTTCAGGATCTGGACCTAACTCTCTGCTTTAACCAGGGGAGGGAAAGGATTCTGCCACCAAACAGAATTCCTCATTCAAATTATAATGTTAGCTTTCACACTGTCTGGGCTGAAGAATGAGGAAGATTTTATTTGGGGTAGATTTGAAGCAAACCCTTTTCCACGAGGGGTGACCTCCTCACAGAGTTCAGGACTGAGGGGGATGGAGGCTCTGCCTGCACAAGGAGCAACAGGTACAAGTTGCACCAGGAGAGGTTTCACCTTTATAAATTATTTTTTTTTCCACAGTGAAAACAAGGAAACTCTGAGACATCCCCGTGAATGTGGCAGAATCCCCATCACTGAAACAAGACTGGACAGGGTGCTGAAAAGGCTCCTTTTCTCCACAAAAAGTTGGACTAGATGATCTTTCAGGCCCCTTCCAACCTGGCTTGTTCTATGATTTTTCACTCAGCAGCTGGGCATCAATAGTAAAAACAACATTCTTTCAGATACTGCAATAAAAAATAATTTAAAAAAGGGTAACTCTGAAGTCTTCTTGCTCTATTATCAGTGAAAGCTTTATAAAAACCACCCACCACTATGACATAAAACCTTCTAATTCCTCCCCAAAAGAGAATCACATAACAAGATCTCTAATAAAAAGGAAAAGATTAATTGGAGAGCTGCCTTGAGAGACCAAATGTTCCAGACCTGACAGTTTTATAATGTAAGTAATTAGGGCAACATTCTGAGTTGCGTTATCAGAGCCAGCAGCATGATCAGCAATTGTTTGCATTTCAGGGTCTATTCAGGAGTCCAGCACACAGAAAGGAGAGCACCAAAAGCAGATGAAACAGATGTTGATGGAGCAGAGCTGACTCCTCAGCTGAATGCCTGTCAGAGCCTTCCATGCATTTATCTTCATTAAGAGAAATGTAATCTTCAATAAAAAAAGAAGTAGTAACTCAGAAGTTAACCCAGAACAGGCTCCTGCAGGTGTCAGCTCCCTGTGTGAAGTGAAATTAAAGATGAGCACAGGAGCAAAGGGTGGGGAGCAAACCCAAACTCCTCTCACTCCCACAGCTGAGCCCTTCCTGCTGCTCTCCTGGAGAGATCTGGATTCCAGGGGCAATGAGTGTGGGTCCCTCTCTTGGCACAACAGCTGAGGAGAAGCTAAACCCAAACCCCCAAACTGAGAAAGGAGCCCCCTGAACTGAGAATGCTAAAGCCAAAGGCCCTTTGCTGGATTAAACAGTGATAAAGGGAAAAAACAAAGCTTGAAAAGTAACAGCCAAGAAACATGAAAATTTGTAACAAAAAGGGGAGAGAGAGGAGGGTGACAGATGATGTGTGGGATATTTGACTCAGGGTCTGCCAGAAGTGACCCCAACAGCATTATTATCAATGCCTTAATGAAGGGATGGGACTACTGTGGGGCTAAAAATTATTTCTTACCCAGATAAACACCAGCCTCAAAGGCCATGAGGAGCAAGCAGTCTGCCATAGCTCAAGGTAGTCACAAGTTTCTTTGTTACAAGGCAATACAGAACTTTCTAACCCAATGGACAGTTACCACAAAGTTTGTTTTTTTTCTTAACCTACCTCCTTTACTTAATTCTGCTGCACTGCAGATACTTTTATCCAATGGGCTGCTATCACACGTACACACAAAAGCTTCTAGTATAACTTCTGAACCCTCAGCTTACTCTATACAATTACATTACTACACTGTAAAACCCTTCACCATCTTATCAATGCAGTTTCTCACTTATTTAAGGCATATTCTTACTTACAACTATAGAAATATAAGTTTATAATTTTTCTGCTTAATGTCTGTGTATTTTGATTTTTCCACCAATCCAAGCTTCTCCCAAGGCTGCAGATCAAACCCTCCTGTGTCTGTGGAAGTTTCTATCTTTCCATTTTCCACACAGCATGAAAACCCCAGCTAAGCACGAGGAGTCAAAATGGGGTGCTGGGCTGGGTCCCACAGCAGGGACAGGCAGAGGGGTGACTGCAAAACAGGGCAGGTGTTTCAGGGAAAACAGAAACTTGCAGGGATTCGTTACAGAAGGGTTTAGAAATTCATAGTTCCATCATAATATTTCACAAATGTTAACTATTGGGGCTTATCTACAGAATGGCTAATTCCCTGATTGCCTGTTAATTACATGTCATTAAATAAATCAGTAAACTGTTTTGGTCATGATTTGATGTAAAGAATACAATTTTAAGTTTTCCTTTATTACAGGTGTTTATTCTTCAAATTATCTACTTGCTTAGCTTTCTTCTTATTTCTTACCTGTGCGAGATTATAACTGGTACCATATGTTCAAAGAAATTAACTTCAACTGAAATGAGGTTTTTGTAATCAGTTGTATTTTTGGCTTTGTCAAATGAAAACTTGGCAAATGTCATGAAAGGATCACAGATATAGTAAAACATGGGATGCTTACCAAAATTATAAATATTACACATCTTTCACCACATAAAATAAATATCATTTATCTGATCACTTACGGCAACTCATGAGAAGTTTCTGCACTGTGATCTAGTGTGGTGTAGAGGTTGATCTTTGACTTCTATTAAAACCAAAGAAGAAAACACCCAAGGGAATTTTTTTATACCAGGTGCACAATTTTTTTAAAAATCAAAATGCTGTGAAGTGACTTTTGTTTCCAGGGAATCAGGTCCTAAACAACTGCTCCAATCCTTGCCTTACAGATGGATAAAATACCGAGGTAATAAACATCACAACAAAAATAAAGCCTTGTTTTACAGTTGAACTAAAGGCTCCAAATAACTGAAACAAAGTAAATAACGTAGAAAAGATTCATCTCAAAGGAGTACTACTGTAACCACTGAATAATTACAAGCAGCAATGTTTATTAGTATGCAAAGAAGCCAGATCTGTTTTGCTTCCAGAGCAGCACAAAGGATAAAAAGTCAAGGAAGCAGCACACATTATAATATATCACAGAAAAAAATTCCCCGTTTCAGAGAACATCTTTACTCTGGAGGCACAGAGTGCAGAGCTTCTTGCCAAGAATAAAAATTCTTTAATTTCTATTTCCAGTGACGCATTGTGCCTTCAGAGCTCGTTCAATTGAAAAAGTACAAAGATTTCAGTTTACAGAACTTTTGTCAAAATGATTACAGAAGTTGTCATGGAACAATTTCCAGAACAAACTGTGCTATTCTCCTTTTATGGCCCCCTTGACATTTTTAGTCCTTTAGAGGTGGTGAAAGTGGTATAAGTTTCTATTTTCACAAGAGTGGCAGTGTTTTCTCTGATAAATAGCAAAAGTTAAACTCACAGGCATCTGTGAGCGTATTGAAAAGACAACATTTTTAAGTACTTTGTGTTTGTATGTGTTAATGAATATGTGCACAGAATGAAGAACTGAAGCAACAGAGTGAAAGAAAGATTTTTCAGGTGTTTTCAAGACACTGCTCCTCACTTAAGGAATTACTGACAAATTCACTTTTTCCTGTGTTTCCATCTTTACAGACATATCAGTAAATGACAGAATAAAAACTACAGAGGGGTGCTGTCAGGAGTCACACAAAAGAAGAGCTGAACTGTTAAATAAAACCTTCAGAAACAGAATAACTCATCGTAGCAGGACGTGAAGAAACATGGCCCATCCAAAAAATCCCAGCTCGACTTCAAGAATGTACAATTAGCAGTTTAAAGAAAAACGTGAACTACTTGCCATTGGCTCATCTTTTAAAAGTAGTGCTTAATCAAAACATTACAGATGGAGAGGGAGCTAAGAATTGGCTATAAATTAGGTGTTCTCCATAACAATGTTGGGAAAAGGGAATATTTAATAAAATGTAGTTGTAGTTTTCTCAGAGAAACTTTGTGAACAGCTGAGCAGATCCCCTCCACTGCTCTGAGTGGAGTCACACATTAATAGTCAGTGCATCTATCAAAACTACTACCTGCACTACAAATGTGTAACCTGTCAGACAAGGGAATCTCTGGGGATGCACATCCTGCTGGGCTGCTGAGATGAGTTATTCACTGTCTCTGCAGCTTGAAAGGAGCAGAAAAAGGAGAACTTGGAAGTTTCATCATACTGAGAGTGTCAGCACCACAGCTGAGAGATGTGGTTCTCAAATTAGCCTCTTAAAACAGAAACTGAGGGGATCTAATTTCCCTGGACAGGTCACCCACACTATTTTCCCAGTCTGCCTCATTCATCTTCCAGCTTCAGAAAGATGAGTGGACTGAAATAGTTTTCAGTTTCCACACAATTGCACTTTCTTTCATATTTAGACTTGCTTTCACTTACAATCACAGGGGGATGTCACTTGGAGGGCACCTCTGGCACTCCCCCAGTCCAATCTGCTTTGTGCTCCTCAGTCACTCAGAGCAGGCTGCTCAGGAATAGTCTAGTCCAGTTCTGAGCATTTGAGTACCTCCAATAACTGCCATTCCTTCTCTCCAGCCACACACACACAATCTGCTCCAGTTCTGGCTAAAAAAAATGTTACACACATACAGCTATGGATACACACACAGATATCAAGAGATATCTATATATATATATGTACACACACACATATATATCCATGGAATTTCACACATTCTGCCTCCTGTCCTTGGACAATCAATGTGCCTGGCACTAAAATCACAGCAGCACGACCAAGTACAAATGCAGGACTTCCACAAGTTTGTACCAGTCCCCATGGAAGCCCAGGCTGGCAGAGCTTTAGTAATCATTGGTGCTCTCCTGGATGCAAAGGCACAAGGAGCAGGTCTGCACCACGCCACGCTCAAATCTCAGAGGTGGAGATGTGAGGATGTGTGTGCAGCCAGGCTGTGGGAGCTGAGCAGCCAGTGCTGAAATCCCAAATCCTGGCACGTGCTGCTGCTGTGTTTCCAAGCAGCCTCAGGGTCTGCTCAGTGTCCATGGAAAGAACTGACCAACCCCTTCCCCAAAACCTCAGCCCGCACAGCACCAGCAGGGGCACCTCAACACCTCGCTTTAAAATTGAAATTTTAAAATTGAAAAATTGGAAATTCAAAAATTAAATTTTAAATTTAACATTTTAAATTTAAATTAATTTTCAATTGAAATTTTACATTTTTTCATTTTAAAACTGAAAATGCAACAAAACCAAAGAACTCCCGAGAAAGGTAGAGCTGAATCCTGTTATCTCCACCAAAGACAGAATGATGAACCAAAAGATAAATTGATATCCAGGAAACACCACTATTTGTTTTTAGGAATTATTCCGGGAGTTATAGCAACTGCAAATATAAATTGCTTGTGTATACGTGTATCAATAACTGCAACAAAATAAAAACCAAACCAAACCTGTTAGAAAAACAAGCAAGCAGTCAAATTCCCCTCCTTGTGTGCAGATTTCTATTGATTCTGTGGGGATTCTGTCATACTTGAGAGCACTCAACAGAGACTATAATTAGCCAGAAGCTCTGCAGGAGACCAGATGATCCAATACAAGTATTTGGCAAAGGACGTGAGTATGAAGGGGAGGTCTGTGTGTGGGCACTCAAGGTTTTAGAAATAAGAATAACAGAAGCATCAGTAACTTAATGACAAGAAAAAATACTGATGATTAAATGATTTTAATAGTATGCCAAGATGAGGAATAACAGTCTTGGGAAATGAGACCAGGAAATTATTATCCCTCAGGTTTCTTCCACACTTTGTTGTTCAAGTGTGAAAAAGACAATATGCAAACTCCTCAGCCATGTATTTAGCTTTAACACTTTGTTAGTGCCAGCAACTCCAGAGCTACCATCTTCAGGAATATTTTGCCATTCTCACCCTTCTGGATTGAATAGATGCTGAGAAAGTTTTAGAATAAAAAAATGTTCCAAACTAGATGTGTATGTGGATTTTTTTGAAACCCTTAAATAGGCAAGCAGGATGAGAAGTTTACCTCTCTACAGAAATACCCTAAATTTACATTTATTTTAGGGAAACAAACTTTTTTTGGATTAAAGCTTGACTGTCGTGTCCTACACTACACCATAGTGTAAAATAAACTGGTGGCCAGTTCCCATAGCCACAAACTTGATTGCTAAAACACTACATGGTTTTTATGTTAGATTTATAAACAGGATTTTGTACAAAATTGGGGCAGGGAGGCACTGTGGGAAGCAGATCACTGACTATATTTAATTTAATTTTTAAAGCAGAATTCTTCAAAGTTGATATTAGTTAAGGAGTTGACCTGAAAGTTTTTGGTAACTGACATGACTTCAAGATAGGCCTCATGGCAGATTTGTCAATATTTTCCTCACAAACTGTTTAAAAAGCCCCAACCCTGCAGACAGTGGTCCAGCTCTAACAAATATATAGTTCTGGTAGCTGTGTTAATGAAGACAACACAGGAACATTCATGTCCTTGTAGACCATGATTTCTGTGGTTAGGGGATTGCAGAAATTTAAATATTTGCAAGTTCAGGAGACAACTTAATGAACAAAAGCCAGAATTGACAGTGGAAGTGACACCATGGACAACCAAAAGGATCAGGCCCTCTTTTCATATTAAAATTTCTATTGTCTTCACCATCTGTATTAAAATAGCCTAGTTCTTGGTTTCATTTTCTTCTCTAAAAATATATTTTAGCAAGTATTAAGTGCATATCCTTACCAGGAAGGAGTTCAACTGCTCAAATTTAAAGCAGTTTTTGAACAAAAAAATAAGGTCTGTTGCTGTTCCTGGCATATTTTTTAAATATTCTCAAAATTCACATGCTTTATCAATAAGTCTAAAAGTCTAATAGTGAGGAGGCAATAGAAAGATTTTTATCCATTTCCTGTCCTTTTTAACATCTGTCTTGTAACACTGTGAGAGAACTTGGGGCAGAGCACATCACCATTGTTAATTACCTAATCCCAGTCCAGGTAGAGCAAAGTGCAGTGGCTGGATCTGTAATGGATTTTCTGTGCTATCCTGGACAATTCCTTCCAATAGCATGAAAAAAAAAAGAAATCTATAGTTTCTGAAATCCAACAGAAAATATTTTGAACTCCCTAAGTTCCTATAATTTTGGCAATGCCCTTCAAAACAGAGAGATTATTTTCTGTATGCCTTTTTCTAGATTTCTCTGCCAATCCATGACATTATGGAGGAGGGTTTGTCTCTGAGCTGCAGACAGATGTGGGTGCAGATATTCACACTCGGGGAGATCCACGCAGCACAGCCAGCAAAGGCTCTGCTTCAAAATGGGACTCTGGATTGGACAACTGCCATCAGCTTCCCCAACTCTGTAAATCTAGAAGTAGCTGCCACTTCTATCCCTTCCTTAGAGATATCCAGGCCAAAGCCCAGCTCCCAGCTGAGTTTTTCCAATTAAATTGACTGCAGTATAGGTGTCTGACAAGAAATCTGCTTTAAATATAAATGTACATAACTGAGCTCAAATGCAGAAATCACTCGCACAAATATATTACAAAGCTAGAAATATAACAATTAATTTCCTGTGGTCAGTAATTGGATTCTCTTTGCATAGATTATTTATTGCAAATATGACAACAGAATTTGCACATTAATACTTTGCCTATTTCCACTTGTGCTTCCTACTCTCACAAAAGCTATTTTGCCATTCTTCATGTTCATGGAGATTCTTTACCCTTTCTTTTAATTGTCAAAGCTCTCAATACGTGCAGTAAATTCCTCCCCATTATTTTTAACAGGTTTTTCATGTCCCATTGAATCAAACAGCTTAAAAGCTTTGGCTTCAACTGCACTTTTTGAACCTCCTGTCCTTATAAATATAGACACTTTTTCTTCATAGGATTTCCAATTTGATGTGCCCTGAGCTGCAATGCCAGAAGGATTACTTAAAGTATTGAAATTTAATTCCAAATCATTGTGGGTTTGATCACACAACTGAGGAGGCTTTGCTGTGTATTGTGCAGGGACCAGGCACACGAGCCTTCCTCACATCAGAAAGTTTGGAAAAACAGCCTTTGTAGGGCAAACCAATTACACTTCAGTTTCTTGGGCCCTGGGTCTTAATACCACGGTTTTTAACACCACAGTTTCATGTATTTCTACTCCAGTAGATATTCTGTGGGCCAAGATCAAGCCATTCCTGGGCCTCTAAGTGAATGACAAAATAGTGTACAAATGTATCCCATTGCTGGCATCTATCCCACTAGGCAATCTGATCCTCTGGCAAGAATCCTTAAGGGTTTGGACAAGGATTTTCTCCTTTTGCAGTAAGCCCAAGACAAAAATAATAATAACTTAAAAAAAAAATTTAAAAATAAAATAAAACCACAAGCCCTGAGCAGGAGGATCCACAATCTTTGAGGTTTAAGATGGAGAACCACAAGGAGAATGTGGTGCATGAAGAATACATGGCAAAGCATCCAGGAGATGCCAGGAGAGATATTCAGATGGGCAAACAGTCAACACCAACAGAAAGTCCAAGGCAGCTGAGTGTGTCAGAAAGATAAGATGTTTGTCCTGCATATTCAATGTCATTAAAAAACATTGCCCTACAGTCAGTGAATAATAAAACTTGAACCCTGCTCCCCTGTACCCCCACAGAGTGACATTCAACACTACCTTCATCAAACCTGCAAAGTCTGTTAGAGCTGAAAACTGTTTCTTCAAAAATAACTCCAAGTTCCTACCTCAAGTGTGAATTTGAATATCTTAATAGACATGATTTTATTTATTGAGAAAAACTTTTCACACTTCCTTTTTTCAAACATCCCTAGCATTATCCTATAGAAATTCTGAAATGAAGTTCAGCCCTCTACACAGACAGTATTTATCTTATGGGTTAGTTAAAACTGAAATCTTTTTTGGGATCCCTGAATTCCTGCAGGACAACTCCACAGAGTACCTACATGAGAATGAGGGGTCTGTAGGAACACTGAAGAGCTGAAAATTATTCTTTTTCCACCCTTTGTCAGAATTCACATTTGACATTTCAACGAGTTGAGATTTGTTTGCCTTCACTGCCTTTTTCTGCTCTGTTTATCCCTTCTGCATTTGTCACCTTTGGCACTGCGCTGAGCACTGTGCACAGCTCCTTGTACTGAATACACATAAAATGGGAGGGTGTCCAGAGGAGAAGGGCCATCAAGATGTTCACAGGGCTACCAGACTGGAAATACCAAGAATTGTTTAGTCAGCCTGAAGCCACAAAATTAAAGGCATTGGTCTTGATTTACCTGTGGTTACATAAAAAGAGGAACCAGATTCTCCTCAAACATGCACAGCAGAAGGCCAAAAAGCAACAGATAACAAGTTCTGATTAATTACCAGGAATAATTCTCTATATAATTAGGAATAAGTTGCCCAGGAAGTCTGTGGAATTCTATTCACCAGAGATAATACAAACTCTTCAGGGCACAATCCTGATCTAACTATGGAGTTTAAGTAGGATGCTGAACTAGAAGATCTCCCAAGGTCTCTTCCAAGCTAAAGAAGTCTATGAAATATCCAAGTAAAACTTATTATCCATTGGTAAAAACAGACACAGTGGGTTAGTCTGACCTATTTTTAAACATACTGATCCACATTTTCAGTTTATTCTTTACATCTCTCTGGCTCAAGTTCCCACACGTCTCTAGTGGCTGCTCTGTGTTTTACAGGCTCTCCCATTTATCAAATCACATTTCTTGCAGATTTTTCCAGGCTCAGAGCAATGCTGGTCTTTTCAGGAATCACTAGCTGGGAGCACACCCAGTTTTTCCAGTGGGCTCCCAGATCCATACTAGGGCTTTGGCAGTTCATCATTTCTGCTGAATGCAAAGGCACTCCTGGCCATACTGGAAGTCACAGGTTGGATTTCTCTCTCATCTCTGCAGAACACCTTCACTCTTTAGCCCAGCTCAGCACTGTGCTTCCTGTTTTGACAGAACATGCTTGGCTTTCCAAATGGGGCTCACCAGAAGGGTTTTGCCACTGGTGTGCTGGGATGCTCCCAGTTGCTGCTGCACAGGGAAATATGTCATCTAAGGCAGGGCAAAAACTCAGCATCAAAAATATTTGCAGCTAAGAAAGAAAACAAGTTTTGAAACACAGACATTTCCCATGCAACAGGAATTATGGGCTTTGAGCAGCCCTAAAAGCCCTAAAAGCAATGTTTTCCTCTGAAAGAATCACAGGAACAAAGCAAATGAAGTCAAAACCTTCCAGACCCATCACTAACAGTATCCCTCAAACTTAGTGTGTCTTTTGCTTTCCCTAAAATTGCAGCAGTTAGAACACCAGATATGCAAGACTTGAGCTTTTTATCAATTTATCTTAGATTCTTTGGCAGGTGATTTCCAAGTTTCTACTTTCAACCTGCTTTTCTTGTACAGTATTCCCTATTGCACGCTGCATGAGCTCACTGTGGACCACATCTATCCAAAATGTCTTTCTCTGTGCCTTGAAGCTTTCTTTGACTCTTGAGTCTCTCTGATCTCTTGTAGTTAAACATGAGGTGAGAACCTGGGAGATTCTTCTGAAAGAAGTGAGAAGAACATTTTCCCTTTTAACTACCTGCAATTTGCATGATTTCTGGATTTTATTTCCAAAGTTAAAACAAACAAGAAGATTTAAAAGAGAGCCTTTTAAAACTAAACCTAAAATGATGGAAAAGAATTTTCTATTTAAAAAAAAAAAAGTTTTCAGTAAAGACTGTAACTGAATAGGTCAGATGTGTGAAAAAGCCCCTACTCTCCATTTTCATAACGTGTTTCTATCCCAGAATATCTTGATCTAAGCAGACTGTCTCTTTGATATTTATGTATCAGCAGGACAGAAGACAGAGGGATTTGAGAAATCCTTGGCCAATAATGGGGAAAATCACACTTAAAGAACTGGCCATCCAGCAATCTTCTTCCCCAAAGTGAACATTAAAACATAAAAGACTGAAATATTTTTGCAGACAGACCGGAGGAAGAACTTCATCCCTCCACTGAAAGTGGTCAGGACTATATGAAGTCCAGATATTTGCTTGTCTATTAATCCAAAATCATCTGAGCCCTGTGTCCTGCACTGGGTGTAGGGGTGAGGGCTTGGCACTGGGGGCTGCAGGGGTGGCCTCTGGCACAAGAGGCTTGGGACAGGGACAACTGCCCATCCTGAGGCACTGACTGCAGGGAGGGGCAGGAAATCGGCAGCTGGTGGAAAGCTGAGATCAAGTTTCTTTTGGCTTTGCTTTGCTTCTGCACATCCCTGTTGGAACCCTGGCTGCTGAGAATTTCAGCCTTTTTGTGCTGGCAGGCACTGACCCCCAAGAGAACTCTGCACTGACCTGAGGCCGTGGAGAAGCTTCCCAAAAGGAATGATAGAACTGGGATTGAGGATTTGGAGTTTGAACAGAAGAGTGTAATATCACATGGTGGAAAACTTAGAGTTTAAGGTTTTAGAATATAATAATATATATATATAAAGCAAGATAGAAGTTTTAGGGCAGTAGCTAGTCTTTCTTCTTCACCTCCTTCTTCATGAGTTTGAGTGGAATTGTGTAACCAGCTAAAAAAGTCTGCATTGCAGGGCACAGGTAGTTAGTTATTAGGTTATAAGTAAAAATAATTTAAGTGTCATTTCTTAATAAAACAGTTTATCCTTAAAAAGCCTTGTAGAAAGAAAGATAGGACTCCATTTTTCAGTTTGTTAGTGAAGTGCTGTAGAACTCACAGCTTATAAAGCTATAGTATAGATAGGAATTAATAAACATCTGAGTCCCAACGAGAAATACAGTCTCACACATTTAATCCCAACCTTAGCAGAAAAAAAGAAACAAAGAATCCACACATCACCTCTCCTTTTTTTTTTCATTAAACTGCCTTAACTTCAAGCCGAGAGTTTTCCACGTCATTTTCTGCCCCTGTCCTGGCTGGGACGAGGAGCGAGAGCAGCCCCCAGGAGCCAAGCTGAGCTCACCCCACCACAAAGAGTACCCCAGGCATCCACGGATAATGAACTGTTAATCACTTTTAAAGCTATTAAAGCTACTGGGCATTTCTGAAAGGATGGCTGACTATACCTGACAGCTCCAGTTTCCTTGAATGTGCCCAGCAATCAAATGGCAAATTGGCAACAGGACAAATCTCACTAAATGCATCACAGTGAGAGAGAAATCTTCCCTGTCCCAACAGGAATTCTTTCTCTAATGGCAGCAGTTCTTTCAGACAAAACAAATTTATGAGCCTCCTGTACAAAACTGAAGTTTAATTTCCTTTTTTTACTGTTGTAATCACCAGTTATGGTATTTCTTCAAACCAATAATGGATTTTCCTTTGTGATAATTCAACATATTAAGCACAAGCCCATCAAGAAATTATCTCAATGAATATGTCAAAATAACACAATGTGTTTTCCCTCATATTCTGCTAATGGATTTAAATCCAGCCTTTAGGAAATTGTAATGTTTTTGGAAGATGACTCTACCTATAACAGATACACAATTGAAAAAATGACTTCTTTTCAGAGCAGCCTTTTAGAGGGGCCAGGTGGAAGATGATATAACTTAATGAAAGTTTGAAAACATAGAAAGACTGAAGGCAGTACATCAACTCCTGAATCTCCAATCAACAAGGTAACATCTTTAATAGCTTTTTAGAGCTCTGCCTCTCAGAGCTATAATCTTAAGTTATCCAGCTCATGCAGTCTCACTTTTTTCATCTTCTCCAGTCTCACTTTTTTCCCCAGTGAGAGATTATGAAATCCATTTATCTTCACCCAGTAGAATACTGTAGCTATAGGCACAAAATATGCTGCTATCAGGGAAACAAAATGCAGTGGAAAGCCTTCTGATATATTTATTAACTGTTTAGTGGTGGTTTTTTTTATTAGAGAAATAATATAAACTCAGCTTCTACAAAATCCCCAAGGAATCAAAACAGTTTGACTGAAGTGTGTCATTGCACTGTAAAAAGTTTACTTTCAGAGAAAATATATCTATGTCTCAACTTTTTATGTAACAAAGAGCAATACAAACCAAACCCTGATTCTCTGATAGCACACCCCATTGTCCACCCTACTCAGTTTGCACCCCAGAAACAGCCAGGAGCCATTAATAAGCTCATCTCAATTCTCAAATTAGCTGACTTCAAATTCTTCCAGGGACACAAGGTTGTACCCATTCAGATCAAACCTTAGAAAGAATTACTGCTGCTATGCAATGCCAACATCTCCAACTGCCACTGACATTTCCCTCAATATGAACATCTTAGTTAAAACTGGGAATTCTGCTCCCTGCTGCTTCCCCCCATTTCAGAAGAAAAACAAGCAGGTAACATGCAAGTACAATGGGCAGGGAAGCAGGAACATGCTGAAACACCATATTGTGAAATATGTGCTCACATTTCACCAATCATCCAAGAAACCTGTCTCAAAAGAGGCAAGCAGAGAGGAATAGGTGAATTCAGGAGCACAGGTGCCTGTGCCTAGCTCAGCTGCCCTGCTGGGAATCGCTGCCATCTCCCAGGATTCAAACCTTCAAAAACCCCAGCCCCAGAACTGCTCAGACACGTGGCTGTCAGTCAGGGAAAATGGAATCTTTCCCAGAATCCAGCACCAGTTTCAATTTTTACACTCAATTTTTATTTTTAGTGTGTCAATTCAACAACAAACAAAGTCCCCAAATTTCACATTAGGGATCAATTCAATTAACAGTAGACTGAAAACTCAGACTGAAGTCTGAAGTTACTTTAGTTTTGAGAACCTTTGAATACAGTCTTATAATTAATTTGCATTACCATAATATAAACAAAAAGACCAGAGGAATGAACCAATCTTTACCAACAGTCAATATTATAGCTGGAAAGTACAACATTATAAAAGAAATATAACTTTTTTCAGTACAGAACTCTTGATACTTGAATTACTTACAACAGAGCCCAGCTTCCCAAAAGAAGCAGTGCTGTTACATGTTCTAGTCAGGAACTTCCTTTTAAAACACTGGGTAAACTTGCAGTTTGAATGCAAATTTTTACAAAACTGGGGAAAACCCCCAGTCCTCAGAAATCTTCTTATTCACCCCTCTGACCAGCTCAAAGACCCAAGCAAATGCCTGTTTATTACAATATTACACAACAGCAAAATGTCCAAGTCTTTGGATTTAGCGTTCTGAAATAAAAATAAGGAAATAGAATGGTAAGCTCTGAACATTCCTAACATGTTAAAATGCAAAAGTACCTCTAAGAAAATAATTTTCAAAATGCACTCATAGGAAGGAAATCAGAATGCACACATATTTTTCACCTACAAGAAGGATTTAAGAACCTCAACTAGAAAGCTGTCCATGTGTTTGCTGTAACATTACTGGAAACAGAAACTTCAGTGGAGGGCAGAAAAGCTTAGGAGATTGAATAGCTGAGATTTCTTCAAAAATAACACTTAAGAGCTGGTTTATTTCAAAGCACTACATAAGTACACATCAAACTTGAAACTTTTCTTGCTAAAATTAAAAACAAACTGTCCCCATCAGCATTTTATCATTTTTAAATTTTTAATTACCTCAGAGTTCTCTCCTTAAAATCATGGTAAAAGCAGAAAACTCAAAATTTAAATGACTTACAACTGTGTTAAAACAAAATCTCTTGAAAGGCACAGAAAGTATTTGGTTTTTTTATAGCTCTCCATTTTCAAGAAATTTTTATCCTCATTTAGGATCAAAAAGCCAACAACAGGATGAATTGGTAAACAAATAAATAAACCCCTCTACACATTTCTTCAGCTCTCCACAGATACACACCAGCAAATCTACACCTACATTTTTCTGGGTTACCATGGTTATCTTCTTCCCTTACTTGTTTGAACCAGAAATTGGAAAAAAAAATTTAAAAAACCACATTTAGTCAGAAAAACACATATTCTGCTGTGTCCTATAATTCCCCTCTCCATGGTAGCTGAGACTCAAGGCCCAGGGGCAGGGGGATTCCCATGCCCTGGGCAGGTTTGGGATGTCACATTGTCAGGAGGGTCCCTGGGCACAGGAACCACCTCTGCTGAGTTTTGGAGCCACTTGGAGCCAGATCAGCACTGCCCATGGAAATGGCTGAGCAGGAATTTCTTAATTCTGGCAACCCTGATGGAGGCCAGCAGTGCACAGGCAATGATAAAGCTTTTAATGCATGCAAATTTGCAAGGCATGATGCATTTAATAATCCCTCATCTAAGTTGTAAGAAGGCAGCAGGAGGAATAATTAATTTACATTAATAGCTCTCAGTGTGGTTTGTGTAGCACTGGAGTTAAAAAATTAAATAATCTGCAGAGCTCCAAGGAAGACTTCACTCTACCACTCACATTGTGATTCTCTGCAAACCTGTGAGCACCCAGTAGACCCCCAAACACCTGAGCCATCCAACAGAGAGGAAAAAGTGCCAGCAGCAAACTAAAGGAACTCAGCAATGAGCCCACGGGGGGAAATCTGCTTTCCACAGGCACTGAGTTCACAAGGAGGGAATAATTCCAGAGAGCAGCCTGTGTGATGGCCACTGATGGATCATCCTCACAAAGTGTTTTGGAGTCAAAATACTGATGGCACGGTTGTATCACAATGTGATATTCCCTGTGTAACTGAATGGAAAAACGCAAATTGATGTTATCCTCATGCCCTTTTAATACCACCTTGAAAACTACAATAAGGGCTATTCTCACATGAAAATATGGTCAGCATCTACAACAGCTCTATTAACGCTTTGTTTCAACTGCTCCGTCTCCAAATTTAATTAGGTCACTTTTAACTCCACCCTAACACTTTGGAATCAGGAGAAATATTTTCTTCTGGTAAATGAAAATTATGAGGAAGCAGAATCTATCTACAGATAGAGGGCCATAGAAATAATCTCAAATCATTTTATGCAACCTATCACCTATTTTTGAGCCACAGTATTTCTGAACATCTTTCTGTTAATAGAAAAACATGTGGCTCAAGATATGACATGGTGTGACCATTTCTGAGCAAAGTGGTGGATTTAGGTCAGATCACTCAATTTAAAGCAAGACAAGGACCCAATTCCTATTTCCATTCTCCATGTGGCAGGCTGTGTTTTGCTTTCCACTATGGATCATTCCTATAAGTGTCATTGTAATAGACACTGTTTTCAGAACACAAACATTTCCTATCATATGGCTGAATTAAGGAGGCACAGAGACTAATAGACTTTCTGTCATATGGCAACAACTGCAGCAATCAGCAAGTTAAATGGAAACATTCAGTAGCTGCTTCCTAATGAAAACAATATGCTTACAATCTGTTCTGCATTAATCACACTTACAGAAAGCTGAATTACAGTTCCCTTCCTATGGCAAATATTATCTTAATGGGATATAGAGTTAAAGGGGGCTCAGTGGAGTGAAAATGAAAGATGTGGGGGCAGGGTTAGGTAGGTTGCTCTCAAAGAAAAATCATTGCAAAGCATCCGCACTAGAAGAGAAAGTAATGGTTAGGTAATGTCTCCTGACTTGTCTTTCATTTCCTGTGTCTTGTGTGGAGGAAAAACAAGTGAGGAAACAGGCACCAGAGCACTGCCAGCCTTTCCCAGCTGTGAAGGATGCTGAGCACACCTTTCTGGGCCTGGCAGGAATCTCCTCAGCAGCTGCACACACACCCCCAGGGGAATACATGGACTTTTTTAGCAGAGGGAAGTACTTTACTATGCTCCCCTCCTTTTCCAACTGCTGTGCTTTAGTGCTTTCCCTGCTCCTGAAGGTGTGAGCAGCAGGGATGTTCAGGGGGCTGTGAACCCAGCTAATTAATGACCTCAGGGGAAGGCAAGTAAAATCCTTCTGGGTAAAGAAGTTTCAATTCAATCATGTTTTCTACCTTGTTCTTAAACAGTGGGACTGGTTTTTCCTACTTCCTCTGCCCTTTCAGGGTTTGATTCAGTTCCCAGTGCCCTCTCCAGCTGTGTGACACTCCCCAGGGCACAGGCGTGTGCAGGAGGGAGGAACTGCAGGTCACACATCACCACAGCATGCCTCCAGGTGCAGGAGGAGCTCAGATCTGCTCCCTACCACTTCATAAACCCTGACTGCTCATGCAGTGGCATGAGTGGAGCTTTACAAATGTGTGAGATCATGTCACAGACCTCATCTTTGTTAAGTTTCATTTTAGTGTTGCATTTATTTATTATTTTTTACTTCTACTTATGCAAAGCAGTGCTTCAAGTGCCCCATCTCATGTATCTGCTGCATTCCTTCAAGAGGAATATCACACATTTTCTAAGGACTAGAATAAAGAAATTATTTCAAAAGCCATCAGGTACATAAGAACAGTAGGAGTTCTTGCTGGAATGCTGATCCGTGCTGACTTGAGTCCTCTCTGAAGTGCCCATCACACCAAAGCTGCAGCAGGCTCAGGTGCACACACCCCACAGATCTACCAGCACACAATTCTTCTCACATTTTCTTCCATGGGAAAGTGGTTAGGGCAGTGTTTTGTTCCAGTGTTTCTAGGAAAGGCCTGTGTCAGCTTTGCTGGAGCAATCCCTGTCCCAGAGGCACCACAGAATGCCTGTGACACCACAGTTTCCTCACAGGTCTCTCACATCCAGAGAAAAGCTCTCCTGGGAGAGCACTTTCCCTTAAATGGGCCTAAAATGGACAAGGAGCTGCACCCCAGCAGCAGCTGTGGCTGAGGAGCTGCAAGAGAAAGAAGCATTGGTGGGGATGCCATTAACCTCCATCTGCTCCTGGATCCTTTTTGGGTTTTGTTAAGGAAAATGCACCAAGCTCCAAAGGCACTCACTGAACCCTGAGCAGGGGACAAGACAGCCAGGGGATTTCTGGGTTGCATTTGCTACAAGCAGAAATAAAAACCAGCAACAGCTGTGAAGGTTGAGGGCAGGCCTAGCTGGTGTAGTTCTGGGCTTATGGAGTTTCACTTCAGCAGAGAGGTAAGGAAGGCAGATGAATTTTAGGGATGGAGGAATCTGTAGAGTACCAAATATCACTGCAGTCCTCTGCAGAGGGACGACTGCAAAACAGAAAGGTGAAAGCACTAAAGAAACTTGAGAGTGGGACCATAATGCAAATGTATCCCTGTCTGTGACCAAATACATTCATATTCCTGGGAAACAGACTGAATGAAATAACATGTGAGCTCACTAGAACCTCCCACTTCAGAGAAGTCTAATTCCAAAAAGTTAATATAAACAGGGCTCATTGCATTACATCAATATTAATTTCAACTACTGCTCCAAAAAGCTTTAGAAATTTTACACCATACCAGAAAGGCTTAATGCAGAATGATTCTGTAACATTTACTCCATGAAAAATCCTATGTCAGGCAGGAATACCTCACTAACTGTGGTGAGCAGCAATGTACAGAAACATCACCAGTCCTGCCCTTGAATGGAGACAGGCAGAGGTCAGTGGAACTCATGTTTACAAAATAAAAATTTGCTTAAGTTAATTTTTATTCCCCGATGTCACCCTTGCTCCAAGAATGACACCATAACAGATGAGAGACCAAATTGCAAGAGGAGAAAAAGAAGCTTTAATACAAAGGATTCTCTGGCTTATATAGACTGATGTGATACATTCTACTGGATTGGTTAGTTAATAAAAACTTCTCACACATCATCCTTGAGAGGGACAGAAAAGCAAGGTGGAAAAACACCACCTGCAGATTGTTTAGACTAACAAGTTATCCCATTCCTACAACTCCCTAACAATTCTCCCAGGCCACTGTGAGAAACAATTGTCATTTCTCTCTGCCTGACCAGGCTGGCATCCACACCCCTGTAATACGACAGGTCTTTGGCATAGAGGGCAAGGTTTGATTCCTAAAATTTAAGTCAGAGTTGTAGACTTTGGCAACCTGGTAACTGAGCCTTATGCATGACAAAGAACTTCAGAGTTCTGGCACGTCCCATGCAGAAGGCATCTGTATTTAAATGTCAAATAACTGAGAACATATTGCAGCCATAATGAAGTTGTTCAAAGGCTAAACTATTCTCACTCTTATAATGTCTATATCCTGTCTGACATCTGAGTTAAAGTTTTCCTTTTCCTAGGGAATTTTCTACCCCCTTTTTCTTCTGGAATAAACATGATCTCCTTACAGTGGTATTCGAAATAGTAAGATAATTAGAAAAAGTAAGATAATTAGATTCAAATGCCTTGTTGTATGACAACATTAAAAAACATCTGCACTATAAACCACTACCAAATGCCAGATCCCACTGGCATTTTCCAGTGGAATAACTGATTATAAGGGGATTCTGTAGAAGACAAAAAAGACGCTATAGTCCATGATGGCCAAGAAAATATAATTACTTTACTTTTTGGTGTTCACTTCAACATTAAATATATGCAGAAATGAGGACATGAACTAAGTTCATAGCAGGAGGCTAAGCAAAAGAATTGCAATATATCCATTATTTGTGTTTCCTTCATCACACAAACTACTAAAATAGTAACCAGTTCTACAAACACTGCACTGCACATTTGCTGAAATGGATCATGTGGGGATGAAACAGCAGCATCCTTCTACTACTGATTGTCCTGAAAGGAACTCTGTTTGCAGGCAAGACTAAAGAAGTTAAGCTTGCAAAAATGGCACTTGAGCAAAAATCCCATCTTTCACTGCAAGAGAGCTGCAGGCACAGCATCCCCTGAGGGAAGTGCAGGTTGCTGAATTTATTCCCTGCACTGCTCTGTTACAGCCTGGAATTAGCACCTGAAGGCCTAATCTAAAATAAAAACACAGTTATTGTCAAAGACTAATCCTTACAGGCTGATTGGTGCCACAGAACACTGTTGTTCTCCAAAGGTTTTGCACCAGGAGACACCAGCAAGATGGAGCTGAAACCCTGCAGAGGGTTTGGGAAAGAATGGGTGACACATTCCTGGTCTCCTGTGCTCATCTGGGGAATAAAGTAACAGCTGAAGATAAAGCCAAAGCATGGGACTAAACCAATTTAGCAGCATTAAGGGAAATAGATGTTGCACCATTGATGTAAAGCAGTAAGATGGGAAGCAGCTGACAGGAAAAAAAAAAAAAAGGTTGGGGTTCTTTGTTTTTTCCCATAGGTTAACATGTGGTAACCAAGTACTATGACTTGAAAGAAAGTTTTTTAAAAGTTGTTCTTAGATAAGCTGCAAATTGTTTAGCTACATTTTTAACAGGATGCTTGAAACTGAATTTCAAAACCTGATTTGACTTCCAGATGAGAAAGTACAACCTAGGTAAAATGGCAAAATGCAGAATCTTCCCATCCCTTTTGCCCCTGCAAATCAACAGCATTTAATGCATCCCAGGAGCTCAGGGAAACCTGGCCCTGGTCCTTCCAGCGACTCCTATCAGTCCAGGGCATCAGTCAGCTCCTCCTGGAGCCCATTGAAATTTATCTCTCTGTTCAAATGCCATCACATTTATGGGAACATTCCACTGCAAGTTCAGGCATGGAAAAGCCAAACTGGTCAAACAGGTGCCAGGGTCACATCAGGGTCTGACCCAGAGCCCACTGAAGGCAGTCAGCCATTTCCAAAGGCTTTGAATTTAACACACACACAGAGTTGTTACATCAGGGAATCTTCAGGGAAGGTTAAGCAAAGATCCATCCAGCCCTGCTGTTAAATAAAATAATCACTGGGAGAAGTAACATTGGCAGACATTTGTTTCTGTCATGATCCAAAGTGAAGTAAATGAAAAAGGCACTTATTTTCAAACCTGTGTTCTTTATCTTGTGATCCTGTTAACAGGAAAAATCTGTTTCTTGGCTTTGTGCATTTCTAAAAAAAATGTTATGCTTTAAGTCTTTAATTTTATTTAGTATTTTTATAATATTACGTATATATAGTTTATGTCACTTTCCTGTGTTTCCTCAAAGTACTGAAGTAATTAATAAGAATCATTATAATATTTTGCTTCTGGCAAAATACCCTTTTGCAGCACTGAAATCTTTAGTCTCTGATTAACAGAAAACTTTTATCACATTTTTTGATAACCAAATTGCAGTTTATATGAAGTAAAAAAACTGGCTACCTTATTTGATTTTAGTGTATTAGCACACAACTTTAGGTTCACTTGGGATTCCTTGTGAAAAATAATGTGTCACTTTTGAGACAAGCACAATAGAATTCACTAAGATTAAAAACTGAAATAGAAGATATACCCTTCTCTTCCATCTTTTGAAGTGTTCTCAAAACCTTTTCTGTCATATTGATGATCCACTTAAACTTTTTCATCTCAATCTGATTACTTTGTTCACACTGCTTCAGAGATTAGCCTGAAAAAAGACATTTTAGCCATACTGTTCAGCAAATGCCAAGAGCCCATCTTCATAACATCAGTGCTATGTGATTACTTACATCATATTTCCACTAGTAGAGGATTATACAGCCTGCTGGAAAATCCACTTATTTCACAATTAGCAAAGGGAATTTTTTCTGGTTGTAGGAATCTACATGCATTTTTTATCAGCTGAGTTTACTAAAAAAACAGTTGGAAAGAAAAAATGTCCATGTTCCTTTCTCCCAGCAGATGTAATTAATCATAAATCTCAGGACAGATGGAACTGTTGTAGAGGCTTGGAAATCTCCACAGCACTTCCAAAGCCATTGTATTTGCTGTTTTGTGATACCGCAAAACAAACAAAAATCGGCTGGTATTCAAGTTCAATTTTCCTGTTTATGTTTATCTGTCTATTCTGCCCTCAACATTGTCTGGTTTATTTATTATTTGGCTTAAAGAATAGGCTTGACTGGGATTAGGACAGCTGTGTTTTCAGCATTGCCAATTGTCTGCAGTTTAAAGTGCTCAGGCTTGATCCACTATTACATTGCTGCTCCACCATGAGTGTTGGGACAGCCAGCTGTCACCTTAGCATTTTTCTACCCCTATTTCTCTATCTGCCTGCACAGCCCAACACAGCCCCTACTTCTAGTTCAAATCTGTGATGCTCAGAGTTCTTTCTGTTGCAAATTGAATGGCCAAGGTTTGCTCATTGATGCTGGGGTGAATAAAGCCCTGAACAAGCCTGAAGGCATTTTGCAATGAGTTCTGTCCTGTGCAGTCAGATGGGCTCCTGCAAACTGGGTGAGGATTTTTTGGTTTGCACCCCATGTCATCCACGAGTCCCTTTTAGCAATGGAACATCAGGTTCAGATCATGACACTTTTAAAGATACATAAAACTGTCTCACTATTATAAAACTTGAGCTGATCAAAACCAAAACATTTTATTCATCATTTTCAGGACTTGCTTAGCAGTTTTGATCTTGCAATGTTCTTAAGCACATAAAGAGAGTACAGAAACCCAGGGGAGATGGCAGTCTAATGAGAACACCTTAGAGTTTAAACCTGCCTAATCCAAGCCCTGGCACTTGTCCTGCACCCCCTGAAATGCTGTGTCCTGGGGCTGCCTGGCCACCAACCAGCAGCTCGTGGCTCACCCCTGAGCTCAGGGCATTATCTGAACGAGGCAGAATCCTGATTTCCTGCATGGTCCCCCTTCCATTGCTCTCCACATCCTGCCTGAAGCTGCTCCCTGTTTCACCAGCACAGCACTGCCTGAGCAGGGTTTAATCATCCCTCTCCCTCCCATCATCTCACTCTGAAGAACATTCAGGGTATTTCCGTTCACATACGAAATCACTTCCCTCCGTTTAAAAATAAAATATTAAAAATAAAACTGTCAGATTCTAAAACCAACCAGTGCATGGAAAGCTGGCAGTTTCTCTTTAAATATTTCAGTAATGTATTCATTGATTAAAGTATTTCATACCCAATTCTCTGCAATCAGCAGAATTACCATTACTCATCGCATCACTCACACTGAATCACAAAACACTACAGCTATGAAAAGATTAAATTTGTATTGGCTTTTAAGCATTAATACTAAAATAAACACTTCAGCAATAAACATGTCAGCTAAGTGGCACTGCAGTCCTTTCCATAATCTGAGGGAAAATAAATGCTCACAAACTGTTTTCCATATATTAAAAGAGTTAAAATTACAGAAATTTCTGTTCATCTGCTTTTACATTAAAACTGACAATCATGGATTTTTTTTTCTCAGTGTTTAAGTCTGTCAGTTCCATTTTGGTGATAGATGCCAGCACTTCTAACTTACCCTTAAGAGAGTTTATTAAGCACTAAAAAAAAAAACCCTTTTTGTTTGCCTGCCTGTAAGAAAATCCTACCAAGTTACCTGCATGAGGACTTGCAAATTTTATATTAAAACATTTGTTCAATATTTTAAATCAGAGCATTTTAATTATTTGAAATTTGACAGAGAAGTATACACTAAAGGAATTTTAAAATAAAATTCCTCAAGCCATTTAACTTATTTATGTCTCTTTTGATATTAACGTACCCAATTATTTCTGAACAACCTGGTACCAGTAAAATATCAGAAACTTAACAGCGGTGTTGGAAATACAAATCTGTACCAAAAACTGAGGTTTGAGGAGGTTGTTCCATCAGCAGCAGTTGAATTAAATCTTTCAGATGAGAAGTTACTTTAGAACTTCAGTCAAATACTAAACGAGGACTGTAGCAAAGCTATGTAAGCACCAGAAGTTTTATTCTTTCCATTTCCCTAATGTGGAAAATGAAAACCAAGAATCCTCTCCTATAATAAGATCATTCCCTGGTTTATTTCCTTAAGTGTTGCGTGAATTCGATTGTTGATTCTAATCTAACCTTATTATTTTGACTCCCAACAATCCTTAACTAAAATGTTTACAAGATGGAGAGCATACATTGTTTCTAATTAATTTACAATTACTTAGTTGGAAGTTAATTACATCCTCAGTCAGGACAACCCAGTTCACTACTACCAATTTACCTCAATTATTCAAATGGATTTAATTGATTTTTAATGCATTACTCAAATGCAAACATAGACTGAGCCTGATGTTTTCCTTTTGCAAGACAGACCCTTAGACTGCTCATGATTTGCATAGCTTTGTGAAGACTTTTCTTCATTAAAAATAATGACAATAAATTTTAAATTAACTTCCTGTCAATAAAACGCCCTTTTTTCACATTTCAGGCTCAAAACCCAACCCTGCAAACAGCCAAGTGCTTTCAGCAAAGAGTGGAACAGTGTCAGAGCACCACTTTTCCTTCCTCATGTTTCTGAACTTTTTCTGGTTTGGTTTTCTTGTTTTTTGTGGGTTTTGGGGGGGGGATTTTTGGTGGGTTTTTGTTTGTTGGTTTAGTTTTTGGGGGTTTTTTGTTTTTGTTGGGGGTTTTGGGGGGTTTTGTTTTGTTGTTGTTTGTTTGTCTGGGGTTTTTCTGTGGAAGAGGATAGATTTTCCATTGGGACAAAAATCCTTGTCTAGGCAATACAAGCGTTCTGAGCACAGCCTTGCTTTGCCTGGGTTTTACTGAAAATTCCTTACAGCAGATCCAAAAGCAGTCCCAGGAGCTTGGCAGGGTGCAGCTTTAGGTTTCTAACTCGCAGGAGAAATAAAGAAATGCTCAGGTGGAACCCAATTCCAATGTCCAACTCTGCTGATGACTCAGATAAGCCCCATTAAATTAATTCTATTTTATTATGTCAAAATTCTCATTTGCAAATTGAGAATAATTTATGGAGCAGACTGAGATCCTGTGATAAACAGCCCTGAAGAAGAAGAGAGTGCTACTGTTGATGAATTAGCTGTGACAACACATCCTTTAAAAACAAAAACAAACCCAAAAAAGTCCAAGTGACTCGAGAAACAGCATTGCATTCCCCAGGATTTGCATTAGCACTTTGATCCAACAAACTCTGCATTTCTTTAGAGGGAACAGAACAGCTTGTCTCCACACTCTATTATAATTACCACTAAACTGCACTGGAAACTTGGCAATTTTGAATTTCATAACACCCATGACTGACGTTCCTAATTAATACTATTGTTTTCTCCTCTGGCTGAGTTTCCTGAATGCCAACCTCCATAGCATAGACTGAAAACAGACATTAAAGAAAATAACATCAATGTTAATCTCTAGCACAAATACATTAAATGCCTCAGTAACACAGGAAAGGACAGCATTCCTATAAATAATGGATCATTGCAGCCCGATAATCTTTATCCTCCTTCACTAATAAGATGATAATCTTTCTCCTCCTGTGTCCTTGCCTTTGAATTTCAGTGCTGCAGTGGCTGATGTGCATTACCAGCTCTTCTTCTCATCTGGCTTTGAAATCTGTAAATAAAAGACCCTTCCAAAGGAGGAAAGCAAAAGCAGCCTAATGAAGATACAATGCAGAATGCTCTGCTGCATTAGGCCCTGATTAATTCTTTTTACTTTTTGTCATCTGGGTGCAGATCTGAGGCCAGGAGAACTCATAAAGTTATGTATTTGGTTCAGGCTGCCTCGCTGGGGAGACAGCTCTAATGTGCAGCAGAGATCACAGATCTCCAGGGGATCCCAGCCTCCTTGCAGAGGCACAATCAGCATATTCAAAAGCAGCAGCAGCTCCGAGCTGACATCTCTCCACACTTCACTCAGGAGCAGAGCTTGGCTTTCTGTCTGCATCCCTCTGTACTGGAGAGGATGTGTAAGAATAGCAACTGCTCCTGATTTCATGGCCAGACGTTATGTGGCAGCAGAAAAATATTTAATACATTAAAAATTCCTCTCATTTGAGAAATGCTAAACTGGCTTTTTACCTTTCATTTGAAATAAGATTTTTTTGATGCAGGTGGTAGGAAAAAAAATCAATTAAGTAAGGTAATGTGAAAAGCAAATTGACTATTAGATGTGCTCTGAAAACTATTTTATTTATAAATACTATTGTGATCTGACCTTCCAAACTGGCCAAAAACCCATGACATGTAAGTTGAACCCAAAGCATCCTACAAACCCATGATGTCTCAGTTTGGCAGTCCCAAGGCTGAATAAAACAGAATCACTCTGCTGAGACTGGGACGTAGGAAACAACCCTAACATGGTGTGTCAAGATCAGCTGGAAATCAGCAAAGCTTTGCTTTAATTTCCCACAGACTTCCAGCAGTCCAGATACTAACACCCCTAAGTACAAAATTTAAAATAATTGGTTTTGACAGAGTGAATCTGAACTAAAATGAAAAACATCATGGTGGTGACTGTACCTTACATATTCCACATATTGATCAAAAATACTTGAAGTAGAATATGTTACACACAAATTCACCACACAAAAACACGTCACTGATGTGCTAAACCACATGTATTTCTTCTCTAATTTGGACAGATCAGCTCTGTCAGCACAGACTTCCCAGGAAAAGAAATGTGATGGAACTTTCCCACCTGTCTCTTAGAAGTCATGATACAAAGAGTTAAATAAACTGCTAGCTACAGTGAACTGCTGTGGTATTCACATTCTCTGAACAGAGAGAGACATGATTCTCTCTCCCAGAATTTTTCCTGGGAAGTTGTGAGACACAGTGAGAAAGCTCAGAGAAAGAAGAAAACAATTCTTATCTCTATTCACCGCTCCTGTTGTTTGGCACATGTGGAATGTCTTATGGAGATTGTTTACCAAAGAGTGATTTGTTAATTGGGCACCAGTGATGGTTGTTTAGATTAATTAACCAATTAAGTCAAAACTATGTTGTGACTGTCTCCAGACAGTCGCAAGTTTTTCTTAAGTATCTTTTTAATATAATATAGTTCTAATATAATATAATATTAATGTAATATAATTTAACTTAATAAAAACAATTTATTCAACCTTCTACAACATGGAGTCAGAGCGCATTATTCCCCCTTCAAGGGCTGCACTACTTCAACAGAACTGCCAAGCACTGTGAAGCATTTAAATAGTTAGAGATTCAGTCTAAATGTTGGAATTGTGTATGGAAAGCTCAATGTCTCCTGTTTCTAACCCTGCAGATTGCTTTCAAACGTCTCCCTTTCAAGAGAACCAACAAAACCACAAATAGATCACCAAGGCTTGGAAATGCCATTCAGCAGTGGCTGCAGGAGTGGGAGCCTGGTGTGCAGCAGCACCCAGAGAACCCCGTGCCCGTGACTGACTGCAGGGGCTGTTCTCTTCGAGACCGAGTACAAAATGTGGTGGGTTTTTTCCATTTTAGACCAAGAAAATATTAAAGGTATCAATGTGTGTTTGCCTGCTGAGTTTCAGTAAAACATCACAAATTTCAGTGCACTGAACTTGTCAGTTTATGTCAATCATGCTTTGTTAAATAGTTTTGATCTGCTTTTAACTTATATTTCGCTTTTACTTTCAAATGCGTATCTAAATTGAACTGAAATTTCAAAACAGAATAATTAAATCAACTCAGGGGAAAAATGTGCCAAATTGAAAACACACAGACAAAAATTTCTAAACATGTCCTTTTGCTTCATTTTCAAACCATATAGGTAGGAAAATGCCAAATGCACTTCTAGTCCTAGTAAATGCCTTACCCACAACCTTGCAAATATCAAGCAGAGCATCCACCTACAGATCTTGTTTTGAACGCTTTCCTTTTTTCACAAGGTCATTCAGTCAGCACAACACTCAAAGACCAAAAGCCTCTGCATGTCAGAAGCCTTTTTTTCCCTTGCCTGCAATGTCATCTCCATCAAAGTCTGCAAAGAGCTTGGAAGAGGCTCCAGTCCCTTTGCAGCCCAGCATTTTGTGGTGTGTGGTTTGAGAAAAGCTTTTATCAGGAAAAGTGTCACAAAAAATTTCCTTCTGAGCCCCATCAAGTTCTGTGCTCCGCTATCGATACGTTTCTAGAATACTGAGTATTTCCCCAGCAAAGCTTTGACAGGCTGGAGCATGTGGCAGTTCTGATGATCTTTGTCTTCCACCCTTCACCTCATGACACTTTTTACCCTCCCACTCCTCTCCTGATATCCCCACACCCACGGCCCCTGTGCTGTGAGCTGCTCTGCAAAGCTCAGTGCAGCTGCCAGAGCCTCTCTTCTCATTCCTGGGGCTGTGCTGGGGGAGATGCCCTTCATGGCAGAGACAGCCTGTCCCTGCAGACCCCTCTGGTGACCACATCACAGCAAGACTGACAGGCCTGACACCAGGGACAAACACAGCTATTGTCACTGGGTTCTGGAGAAAATATTTATCATTCAAAAGTAGTCTTTTCTGATTTCATTCTGAGACAGACACCAGACCCTGTGCCCCAGATTTTATTGGCTGAAGGACTTCTAGACAGTGAAAAGCCAAATTAAAAAAAAAAAATTAAAAAAATTAGAACATAATTAAATGATTGAACAAACCATTAAAAACAAAAGTATGAAACCACCACTGTTTCAGCATCTGTTCCTTTTGCCATTTCTGCTTTTCTCTGGTCTTCTCCTGGTTTTGTTTTCTCTTTGCATCTAATACTTCTGACATGATTCCTCTTACTTATTCCGGCAAGATTTGAGTGTATTTATTCAAGGCTTTTTTTTTTTTTAATCTTTTGTCATTTATCTTCTCTTTAAAAAAGGATTGTATTTATGAAGATGTCTGTTGTTGAATGCACAATGTTTTCACCAGTGGTTTGGGAAATTCCTTCCCAACAGAAGCTGTAGCATTACAGTGTGTCCTGGATGCCTGGGGAAAAGCTGTAAAACTAAGGGAAAGGACATCATGTGCAAGGAAGGGAAACTCTAACCCAGGCCAGTGTTTCACAAGAGAAAAGAGATTCAGTAAAATAAGGAACTATTGTGGAAATGCAGCAATCCTTCAGGAGAGCTGAGTTTCACCAATGGACAAAACATAAAAGGAGTAAGAGAAGGTTTCAATTTTCAGGGAAAACATTTGTTTCTCAATATTGCAGAGCTGGCTGGAGAGAAAAGAGAGCAGGTAAACCTTTTCTAACTCTGGGAAGAAGACTTACAGATACAAGGAGATGGCAAGAAGTTTTTCATTTAAATAACATAATAAGTGTCTCCAGCTGATAGACTGATATTGAAGAAGAAGCACAGCAGAGAAACAGTAAAAGGAATACTTTTTTTTTCCCAAGGATTTATGAGAAATAAAACAATCAAGGGAGAAGGAATATATGAACCTACAGGAGATGACCAATACATACCTAAATTATATTGAGCACTGCCAAGTAACAAAAGGATCCCAGTAAATATCTGAGCTAATTCTTATTCTTTGTGCTTCATGAGGGGGAAAACAAAGCACGGAGAGGGAGGGAGAGTAGAAAATCCTGCTTATTTCCAATTAGAAATCAGGATTTAGAAGGCCAAATCTTTTTCTCAGCAAATGCATATAAATCTGTGGTTAATCTGCCTGCCAGACAGACATTTTAACAGCACACTTCCCCAAACAGCAATCATGGCACAGTAACTGGCACCTCTTCTCAGAGACACTGCAGATTACCTCAGAAATCACCAGCAGAAAGCAATGAAGCATGAAATATATGACCCTCCAGGTGAGCATTGCCCTAACTCAGAGCCTCGTTTGTAAGCTGAAAATGCACCATATAGGCTTTTTTATGGAGACTAACATTTAAAATGCTAATGCAAATGGCATGCAGGAAAACAGGCACTTTGAACACACAAGGGCACCCTCAAAATGCAGGGACATCACTGCCAGTCCTTCAGGGAGGTGTGTGATGAACCTGATGTATGTGTTAAACCAGGATCTGCTTCACAAAGTCCTGTTGAGCTTTGTTCAGCTTCAGCCAAGCCCTCTGATTTCTTACCTACTGTACTTCAGACATTTCCAGAGGAGGTTTTAATCTGCTTCTTCCCTGCAGAATGCCAGTTGCCATTCTGTTCCCATTTGCCTGGGCTTCAAGTGAGCAACACATACAATCAGCTTGGTATCTCTCCTATTATATGTAATTAATCTATATCCTCATCCTTCTAGATATATCTCAGCCTCATCCAACCTTGCTGGCACTGTTTGCATCCCAGGGTGCAATTTGTGACAATTTACAGCTGCTTGCTTTATCAGCATGGCTTCAAATAGTTATTTTGAACATGTTCTCTGCACCGTGCATGTAAAAAAGTAATGAACCCTGGTAGAAAATGTACGTTAGCTCTGAATACAGCAAAGACTTGAGAACACAAGTGTGCTCCACAGTGTGGCAGAGCTCCTGGGACATGGGAGTCATGACTTCATTTCTATTCTGGGTGCTGAGTGAGTGCCAGTTACGATGACACAGGCTGATGGTCAGGTGGAGCCACCAGCACATCCAGCAGTGCTTGGTGCAGGAGGCTCCACTGTGTGACCTGAGAGTGAAGCACACTCTGCCTGCAAAACAACTGCACTTTGGGGAGGAATTGAGCTTTAAGAATTACCCACTTAATGGGTCCCTTTGCAAGCATCTCTTTCTAAAAAACCTTGAAGCAATTGTGCCGATAGGGATCATTTCTCCTGTGTTCAGCACTACTGAAATCCCTGCTGCCTTGGGAATTCTGTTCTCCATGGCTAATCACAAGGGCAGTGGTGGTGCGGGTGTCTCTATTCATGACAAGAGACTGTTAATCCTGAAGGGTTCAGTGGTTTCATTACCTTGAGAACCAGAAGGAAATGCATTCAGGAACTCAGTACCCCAAACTGCCAGATAAATTGGCTAGAGCTCCTGATTGCCACTTGGAAAAAATAAAACTGTTGGAAAGCCCTAGTTAAGATTCTTCCCCTAAGTGATTAAGTTCATCATCAAGTGAAATATGACCACAATCTGCATTCTCTGGTTGCAAGTGACTCACTTGAGCATGTTCCATTGCACACAGAGCAGAAAGAAGCCTCTGGCCTGAGCTGCTGCACAGCTGCTCCTCAGCTCTTCAAAGGAGAGTCACACTCAGGGTCCACCTACAGACATCAAGCCCAGCTTTTTAAATGGAGTTTAAAGGGATTGCTACTGGAAATAGGCCAAGTATATCAGGGGGTCTAAATGCAGGTCTGTTCTCTCTCAGGAGCCAGGCCTGAACATTTTCCCCATTTCTTTTCTTCATATGTCTCATAGCACATCGTATAAGCACACCCTAAAATGGTAGAACTGCTTTAGAATTAAGGACAAAAAAAAAAAAGTCTCTGTTCTCTTGCTCACGCATTGCCCAATAACTGCAAATGATTGTTTTTCTGTTCATTTCATGCATGGGACCATGCCCTGTTCAGGAAAATGTTGTAAATAATTAAAACTCAATCTAGAACCCCACACATTCTCAGCCTGTTTTCCCCTCCCTCTCTCCTGGCAGCTGCTGTACAGATGTCAGTCCCTGACAGATGTTTTCATGACCCCTCAATCAGTGTCTGTACAGAGGTGACTGTACCAACCCAGGCTTTGGAAGCACAGGAGGCTACAGGAGATCCTGTGGCTCCCTTCACATCAGTTTAGCCAATGACTGCTCCTAGCAGGTGAAAACTTTATCTGCATTCTTCCTAACAAAATAAAAGAATAAGCTGAACAACTCCTATTTAAACAGCACATGATAATGCAGTAAAGATGGATCTAGAACTCAACCCTACAGCAAGGAGAGATCCCTGTGATGCCTTAAGTTTCAGCTTTCATATTTTCCAGATTCTGTACTGCCTTAGTGTGTGATTCTGAACTTCACATAAAGTGTCAGCAGTTCTCCTGCTGACAGCTCAGTCACACAAAACAATCCTTTTACAGCCCCAGAACCAAGGACACCATTTGAGGAGAGCCATATGGGAGGATGGGACTGCATCACCTGGAGCTGGAATCAGACAACTAACCCCAATATGGAAATGGACCAAAACTTATAAAATGTGAGAACTCGTGACCCAGAGTCCATCTTGGGCAGTGCCACAGCCAGGCTCTTGTGCTGCCCAAGGTGTATCCTCTGAAGGGCTTTTAATAAATCCCTAGTTTATTCCTGGAACGCTGCCCAGCCTCTGTGCCAGGTCAGCCTCTTTAGGCATCACCAGGTATGTAAGGAACTGATGGGAACAGTCTGTCCCTGGCATGGGGCAGCCCATCCTCCTCTCTGCTGCCCAGACTTCCCCAGGGACACCCAGCAGAGAGCCCAGCCCTCCTGCAAGGCTGCCCCTTGGAATAGTGTGTCCAGCCACCCTGATGTCACAGGAGTGACATAAACCAGCTCAGCAATAAACACTGCTTTGAGGCTTTAGGGGAAGTGGCATCACTGGAAGGAACAGAGCTGACAAGTTAATACCAAATCTACATCATTCTGTGGAGCAATAATTCACCTTCTGACCTTGCTCCATTTTAACCTGTCATCACTCCTTAAACTTGTGCACCACTGTAAGATAATGAGAGCAAAAAGCTTTGTACCATTACAGCAACAGCTTGAATAAAGCAATGAGGTTTAAAGATTACCTCCCCCAGCATCTGAAAATACAGAGATAATTGAGTCTGACTTTCTTCAAAGCTTTCCACCCCCCCTAATGAGGTCTAATGGATTCAGCATTGAAAATTTAACAACAGGTGCCTTTACATGAGGAGGCACAAACAGTACCTTTGAGTGTCTTCCTCAGGAATGCTAAAGAAGGCCTCACTCTGCTCCCTGCAGCAACAGCTGCTCTGCTAAAGAAAGAAATAAATGCTTTTGCCTAATGTTTAGAGCTTTCCCCGGCCCTGGCCTTGACCCCAGAGCAGGAGTTGTTTCCATCCCAGTTATTGATTCATTCTCATAGCACACACACAGAGTCCCCAGTCTTGGGGCTCAGCTTGCACTGTTTGCTGCAGGGTGGTGGGAAAATCAACCCTTTCTTCCTCCAAACCAGCACAGCAAGAGAGGCAATCAATAGCTAGAGTCTCAGCTTAGTGACTGTCATCACTGCCCATCACTGCTTATTTTTATGGTCTGAAAGAAGAAACACCTACATGGTGAATTACATGATCTGGAGTTGCTTAATAGATGATCTAATAAACTGCATTACACTTAACCAGCCAAAACTTATAAAATGTATTCTTTAATTTAATAAATATGCTCTAAATCATAGATAATGCTCTTATAAATCCTTTAATAAAATATTTTGGCCACTTGAATTATAAATGACACCTACATAAAAAGAAAGCGTTAAATATAACTGATATTAATATATGTTAATATTACAGTATAATATTACTATAAACACAAATACTAAAGAAAAATACATCCATGACTCCTAAAACCCATCCAGATGAGAAGACTCTTGCTCAGGCTGCCCAGGAGCAGTGTGTGGGGGGTGGTTTTGGGGAGCTGTGACGGGGCAGTGGCAGCCCCAGCCCGAGGAGCTGCAGGGGCTGAGCACCATCAATCAGAGCCTGTTTGCTGCAGGAGGCAGTGCAAGGAACAGCACTAAGCATTTTTCAAAAATGAATAATAACCCAGGTACCTGGCACCTGCGTGTGACGTGAAGCATTACAAACAAATGAGGAGTAATAGAGCTTACTGGGCATAAAATGTTACTGTTTTATAAAAAAAGTGCAGAATAAGCAAACCAGAAGTAATCACCCTGAGCACTTCCACCAACTAAACAACCTTTAAACTTTCTGAGGTCCTACAAAATAACATGATGGATTAGCATCTGCATGAGGCTATAAAGGGAAATGAGACAGAGATACTTTGAAACGATCCTAGAATTTTAGTCCTACCTTAGCTCTGTTACTGTTCAAATACTAAAACATCAAGTTAACTATTTTAATGATCCAGATCTTCCTATTGTGTCCCCTAGGCTTTTAAAGTGCTTGGAGAAATATTATTCAGGCTTTAGGCATTTGCCAAATTAATGTCTGGAGACTGCCAGGCATTTTAAAAAGCAGTGCCAATTAAATATTTCCTTATATTGCACATTATTGAATACACTTTGCTAGAGATCCATCTTGCTAAGAGTCCCCCTGCTTGGAAGTTTAAAGAGGGAAAAAAGGGGGGGGAAAGACCTTTAAAAGGAAGGGCAGGCTGATACATGGGCAGATGGAAGGTGTACATCTGGATACTGCCTTGCTCAGAAAGGTGAGCAGTTACTGCATGTGCTGGGTAAAATGTTGCCTGTTTGCTGAGAGCTTCATTGCAGAGAGTTGGAAACCCCATTTTGCCATAGAATTATATTAACCCTGCTCTAGAAATCAAAATTGGACTTGGATTCATCGTTACCAGTTTCTCAATTTTAGCAGACAACAATTGCTGCCATCATATTTTACAATTTGTTGGTTTGGGGGTTTTTCATCTGCTTTAGCTTCTTGCTGAAGACTCCTTGTACCTGTTTTGTCTTTCCAGAAAGGTGCTTGCTCCAGAAAGGTGTCCTAATGGACTGAAAGAATTTAGGATCCCTTCAGTGGAAATTCTCGCTATTTACATTAATAACAAGAGGAAATCTCTTGGTCACTAATTCCAGCCACTACATAATAAATTTCACTTGGAAAGGAGAAAGAATTCACAATATACATGGGCCATTATCTGAAAAGAAAGATCCCTGGAAAAATATTTTGATTCCCCAACTATAGCATCTTTAGATTAAATCCAAGGACTTGAATTTTATCACAGATTTATATTCCATATTCAGACTTAGAAGAACAGGCAGAGTAAAGAGAACTTGAGCAAACACTATTTGTTCATCTTCCAGCATACCTGAAGTTCAGAAAGCTGAAAAATTGAAATTTTGGGGAGACAGCTACTGCCATATCCTTTTGCTTTCATAATTCACAAGCTGTGGGGAAAGAAACAAAATAAAGGCAAAATTATCTAACTTTATTTTGCTATGAGAAAGGTAAGAGAACAAAAGTTCTACCATTCCTAGAGCACAATAAGGTTGGGTAAGGCAGGGCAGGTACACTGCAAGCAGAACTGAGTCTATATGTGCAACTGACTCCTATCAAAATTGGCTGTCTTATTTCTCCTGAAATTAAAGTGCATTTTTAAATGCTCTTTAGAAAACAATACAGTGCCATTCTGCTCTGAGAGAAGTGGGGTATTTAGTAGGCAAATTCACATTTGGCATAGTTTAAATGTTCACACTGAATGAAGTGAGAGCCTTTGTTTTGAAACACAAAAATATCACACGGTGGGAAAAGAGAGAGAAAGGGACAGTGAGAACAACTGAGTGATGGACTGAGAGATAAACATTGTGCAGTATTGTTTATCCAGACAGCCAGCAGCACTAAATAAGGCTCCCACATATCACTGCTGTGGTGATTAACATCCTTTCACAGATTTAAAAATCATTCCTGAAACTGTAAAGTGGATGGATTTCTTCCCACTATAATTAATTCATCCACATTTAATTGCAGGAAGCTGCAATGCTTTTTCAGCTCTGCTCTTTCAAAGCAGTGCCTGAAATCTGCTCCGAGCTCTGTTCTGTGGGGGCCCAGTGGCCACTGCTGTGTGCAGGTGATGGAGAAGCTGCTCCCAGGCTGATCTCCCCACAGCAAACACCTCAGCTCTCCCAACAGCATCAGGGGCAATGATGCCTTAGGATTTTAGCTCTTCTATTTTTCATGTATTTATCATCCTGCAGTTTTTAGTGTATAACTCTAAACTCCATATCCAGTGTGAGCTGCTGCTTCCCCATTTTGGGCAGGCACAACAAACACCTCACTGCCTGAGGCCCTGAGAGATGGAAACAAAAGTGAGCTGGGGGAACAAACTTGGGGTAAATGACTTTATTACCTGAAGCTGTAATTGAAAGATTAACCCCCAATATGCAAATAGACCAAACATAAAAGTGTGAAAATCCGTGATCCATTTTTTGGGTGTAGCCCCTGGGGAGCTTCATCTGCCCGAAATGTACCTGAAGGCCCTTCAATAAATAGAACTGCTTTTTATTCCCTTAATTTTGTCTGCCCTCTGTTCTTAAGTAGCCCCAAAAGGCATCAGTTTTGGGACAAGGAGAGCAGCTGGGTTTGAGCTTTAATGAGGTCCCAGAGACCCCAGGCAGCGGTGGTGGAACCCTTCGGCGCGGTTTGCCAAGGCCGCCTCGTGCCCTGGTGGCTGTGCTGAGGGTGGTGCCTGCAGAGCTCCTGAGTGGTCACACCCAGCAGTCCCCCCACAGCAGCAGTGCAGACACACATGGTGCCTCAGGTTTGAGCTTTTCTATTTTTCACATTCTGTGCTGCTTTAGTGTGTGGGTCTGGGCTTCACATTAGGGGATTGTGAGCTCTGCTCACAGAGCAGGGAGACAAAACAATTCCTGCTCCAGCTGGGCACCAAGGATAAATGATCCAAAGCTCAAGCCCAAGAGCAAAAACAACGTGGGCTGGAGAGAGAAAAACAAGGAGGGGATGGGACTGCACGGGCTAAAGCTGGAACTGGACAATGAACTCCAATGTGCAAATGGAGCAGAACTTCCAAAAGTGAGAGACACCATGACCAGTCATCATTTTTTTTTTGTGGCCATTTTGTGTTGTGCTGCCCAAGGTGGGTCCACTGAGGCCTCCTAATAAATCCCTGTTTTATTCCTTAGCTCTGTCCAGCCTCTGTTCTACGTCAGCCTCCACAGGGCACCAGCTCCCACAAGAATTGCCACAGATGAAGACTACAAATTGCTGAGGCCATGTCAGGAATGCCATGTTTTGTTTGCAGAGCTCCCTTTTATCAAGCTGTTTATTGACAAGGAGAGAGCAGAGCAGCAGTGCCAATGTTCCCTGCTCAGCAGCTCCAAGCACTCCTTGGCATGAGTTTGCAAGTAATGCAAGGGCTGAATGCAGCCACTCTGGGTTTGTCCTTTATTGCTTCAATGCACCACAGCAACAGCAGCAGTGGTGCCACAACCTCTGGCACCACGTGACTGTTATGTAGGTAAACAACAGAGAGAAACCACAAGTAGTACAATGGGTGGGGGGAAAAGGGAAGTTAGCTGAGAGCTCCCACATCTCGAAATAAAAAAAGTTTCCGTGTTATGTTATTTATTATTTATAGAATTGAACAGGCCTGGACTGTTTCTGTATTTGCAATATGGCAGCCCGGCACTTCCCAAAATCAAGAATATAAATCTGATTTTTGTTAAAAACAGAAAGCCTCTGGACATTGTGAGAGGTGTCAGTGCATCTTTCTGAACCTGAAGGTATTCGCTTAACACAACTTCACCAAAAAAAAAAAAAAAAAACAAATGCAGAATATCATCCTTGCACACATCAGCTTTTTCAGTCTCTGCTCAAAGATTACCTCCCTTCATTAACTTTGTTCTTTTACAGGAAAAAAATACACAAAAGGGCTTAGAACTTGTATTAACACATTGCTGAAATGTTCTTTTTGTCACTAGAACAAATTTTCTCTTTATCACTTGTTAAAAGACGCAAAATCTACTTTCAGATCCTACCCCACACCCGATTCCCCATGCACAGAATAATATGAAATTATCCATACACACATGTGCACATAGACTTTCCAGAAATAATCACTTTTTTTGGTGTTGATGAGCCACTAAAAAAACCCTTGGGGCACCCAGCACTGAACTGGCTACTTGGTGTTATTTACCTTCCTATTTTAGCTTATTTGAACATCCCAACTTAGAAATTAGGGCCACACTGCCAGGTAGCTCTGCCTAAAATGCACAGAGTGGGGGAACTAAGCTGAGGAAGAGATTTCTGAGCCTGAGGGTTACTCTGTGCTTTGCCTCTAGGAGTCAGTGCAAGGGAGACCCTCCAGTCACAGCACCAAGGATGCTGCCAGGTGTCCTCAGTGTCTGCCAGCCTGGCACAAACCCCAGAGCTCGCAGGAGAGGATTCTGCCAGACCTGGGAAGGATCTCTAGTGCTGCAGCTCCAGGATTCCAAGGGGGCTGCAACTACCTTGAAAGCCATCTCTGCAAGAATAAAGATCACCTCTACTTGACTTTCCTCCCTGAGCTCTTGGGTCTGCATCTCAAGTGTTCCAACATCTGCTGGGACTAGAAACAGTCTCAATGAAAAAAAAATTTTAAAAAATTTAGAAAAGCAAAGTGTCCTATGATTCTGGGAACTGTCACTGTGCATGACAGGCCTGGCAGCTTAAGAATGGCAAACAAAGTAAATTGTTTTTACAAAAAAAAAGTGGTTTTATGCTTGTTAGGAGGGTGTCATAGAACCTGGCAAGACGGAGGTTGAGAGAAATCATCATTTCCTTGTGCCCAGAACTTGTGAACCCAAACATGTGCCCGGTCTGGGGCCTCACAGTCTGAGGCAGACACTGGAACAGCAGAGCAGGACCAGCAGAGCCCATGGAGATGCCAGGGGCTGCAGCACCGAGGACTGAGCAGTGACACAAGGGATGGGTCACCCCTGGCAACAGGCAGCTGATGAATGCCTTGGCTCCCTTCAGGTCCCTAAAGGCAATTTTTGGGAAAGAGAGCCAGAGTTGGACACAGAAGCACAGCAATGAGAGCCTGGAATATGCAGGAACCTCTCACTAGAAAGAAGGAAAACAAATTTAATCAGGAATATAGTCAAACATTGGAAGAGAGGTCCAGGGATGCTACAGGAGAGATTCAAAACTCAGCACCTATAGAGCAGAGCAAGTGAATAAAAGTATGAATAAGCAAGTGCAAAAAATCCTTAAAATGAGCATCTGTGTCTTCTGATAACATTCTGAGTCTTTTAGTGTCTTATTTCATTCAAGAATCAAAAACCAGTTGTGCCAAGCCCCAAAACCGAGATAAGGTCATCACTCTGAAGTGTTTACAAGATGAAGTTGCAATGACAACTGATAAAATAGTAAAAAGCAGAGATTAACAATGGAACTGCTCAGAACAGACTCAGCAGCAGCACCATCACAGCACGTCCTACACACCATAATTAATTCATCGTGCTATCCAGAATTTCAACAATCTTTTCAGCACGTTCAAGTATCTTCAGAGAATGAAGCCTCTGTAAAAAGAGAACGTAATTTCAAAATCAGACTTCAGTGATGACTGAAGACAAAAGCTGAAGGTGCACTGGTTAAAGACTCTCGTCATGGCCTTATTACAATAATAAGGCTGCCAGTGGATGGAAATTAAAGGCATAATTGTCCTCACTGAAAACTGTTCAATTTCTGCAAGCTGGGATTCTCTTTCCTCTGCATGTTCCCTCCTCATATTAAAAAAAAAAAAAATACCCTCTGTAATCAGAAATGCTCCTATTCAAGAGCGAACTCTTTTCTTTTACCACTTTAAACTATTAAATAGCTGCCTATTTTAATATTGCAATGGTTTGGAAATCATAGCTTTCTAAAAAGCAAAACACAGTGTCCTAAGAATTACTTTCTCTTCTAAAAGGCTGATTTCTTCTAGATAAATAGCATTCTATTCTATGTCAATTTATTCTAAAGGGAGAAAAGAAGCCAAAGAAAACATATTATGCACATAGCTGGACCACAATAATACAAAATTTTACCTTTGGAAAAGCTTGGATTGTTTCCTTACATTGAACTTTGCCTTTTTGCATTGCTAATCTTGTTAATGGGCTCTGAAATTTGCATCATGAGAATAACCAGCCTTACAAGGTCCTCAGTTTGTCTATTGGTTAAAAAGGTTATGTTTGACATTGGGAAATAGTGACATGCCTTGAAAAGGTAAAAATGTAACATGCTTCATTAGGGTCAGCAGTACAACAATACTTGTCAGTGTCTTTAAAACATGAGGACCTGCACTTCCTTTTATTCAATTTAATAATTAAAAAAAAAAAAAAAAAACACAAATTGATGTCTCTGATGATTGCTGTGTCTCTCAGGCTAACCCCAGAGTGGCCAGCCACACTTGCAGAGCTGGAGCTGTGACCACCACAGTGCAGCTCCAGAGTTTTCCATTCCCTTGTGCCACTCCCAGGACAAGCAGCACACCTGAGCACACAGGGAACAGCTGGGAAGCCTCATCTCACATCTGGGGATGCTGGCATTCGCTTTCAGCCCAGCTCCCAGGCACTGCTCCATATCTGCAGGGCCAAGAACAGGGGAATGATGCTGCCAGAGCCCACACCCCTGTTCTTGATGTGCTCACCTTCTGACAAACACACTGAAAGAACAAGCCCAAACCCCTGAGCTGAGAACACACTCTGTTTAAAATATATCATTTATCGTGCAGTTGGAAAGCCTGAGGTGATCTGCCTGTGCCCTTCCCACCCCTGAAGGCTGCACTGCTCTCGCTGCAGCCCCATCCACCCACCCAGCACTCCAACCCCAGGGGCTGGAGGGGGGTTTGCACCAAGGTTTTCATTCCAATATCCCCTGCTAGAGGCTCTCTGTGCTCTCATCCCCTTGCTCTTTATCCCCTTTTCATATTAGTCAATCTTGATCTTTTGGTTTCAAGTAAATGATTTGAAGCTCTTCAGGTAGAAAACACCAAAAAATAAAAATTCTCTGTACTCCTTACACATTGTAGTGGTAAATTTTGAATCACTTTAGTAATCTGCTGTAAGACTGGTTCAGATATCAGAAATGAGTGTCTTTTGGGGGCTTGTAGAGCCCCTTGTCAGAGTGGTTCCAATAGTCCCCAACTGCACACCAGGCACTGGGAACAGCACAGGCTCAGAGCCTGAGGAGGGCAAACTCTTCCCACAGTCTCACTTTTGATTTATTGGAACACAACTGTGATGGATAAACAGGAGCCACGCATCACAAAAAGTGGCAAAGCACTTTTTTTGGATCACAGGGGACATGCAGAACACAAGCTCCAAGGCTTGAAATGGAAGGTCTTAGAGAGAGAAAAGGGTCTGAGCTGAAGGTTAAATATATGCACAACATGCACTGGGAAAGTCTGTGGCTCTTAGACTCAATCCTAAACCTTCAAAGTTCTGAAAAAACACAGACTATTTAAGTGCCCCCAAAAAAGCTCTTTAAAAAGATACGCGACCCCCACGCAGTGTCTCTGTGTTACCCAAGAGCACCATCACATTCAGAAAAGAAGCTCTTGTATTTTCAATGCTTTCTTTAGCCAAAAAGAAGATACATATTCCTTCTCCCTTGTTACATTTCTCTGATTTCCTCTTTGTAAGGAGGAAAAATTGGCAGAACTGATGGCACTGAGCATTTAGAGGTTACCCAACATATGAAAATATGTGCTCTGTAAAATAATCAGGTGTAAGTTCTTGCAAATCAAGAGACAAAAACCTTTCCTCCCCATCCCAATTAATCCGACCTTGAACTGGTATTTCTAAACAAAACTAGACAGGAGAAATACCACTGAAAAAAAAAAAAAATCTTCCAGAACTTTCCTTCTTTAAGTGCCTCAGACAAGACTGGGAGGGCTACAGAGTAAGTGAAAAAGGGACAGAAGTGGATGAATGAAATGGGCACAAACATACTTCCCTGTCCTCATTATTTCTGCAGCAATTTTTCAAAATGCTGTTGACACCGTAATAGTCCCCAGGGAGAACATGTTAAGTAAAGGGAGAGCAGCTCCATTTATCATTAAGGGGACAGCAAATTTCCCTGTAGAAATTATGCCAACCTGCTAATACAGCTAAACAGGAATTGGTGAAACCAGATCTTGCTATTAGAACTCAAGGGCAAATGACAGGATTTTGCTATGATTACTGGGAATTTCAGTTGTTCATTCTGGGAAGTACATTCTACATTACTACAGCCAAACCTGGGGGTGGACAGACCAAAAAAAAACACACTAATAACAACATGGGACAGGCAAACATTTTACTTTGAGGAAACTGAGTTCCCCTGTCTAATCCTGGGAAAATAAAGGAAGTTTACAAGATTTTGTACACAAAGACTGCATGATAGCATAGATATACTGTTATAGCTAAAGTGGGAAAAGTTGTTAAAAATCTAGGTTTTCCTAGGATTTGAACTTCAGCTAACTCACTTCCTTTTTAAAGTACCATTCCTCAGACAACTGAGGAATTAATTAAAACAGAAAATCACAGGGGGATGAGACCAGATCAAAGGGCATCCATATGTGAGAACAGGACCTCTGCAAATCCACTTCATTTCTACTCCTCCCTTTCAGTTCTATCGTTCACAATGGGACGAAGGCCAAATAGAGATGTCCTTATTTGGACAGAGCACATGAAATCCAGGCCTTTGCAAACACAGTCAAATATTGTATTTCCTTAGCTTGGTTCTGTTGGGTTGCAGCTGCAAATAAGACTTTTGAAGCTGCAGCAGCCAGACCAAGTCTGGCTTTGATAAGAGTCTCTGATAACCCAGTGTCTGTGCCAGAACCTTCTCTGCCTACAGCTCACTTCTGCAAAGGAGGCACAGGAATTTAACTACATCCACAGTCTGGGATGTTTATTCCCATTTCAAAAACACAAATCCCACCATTTGCTTTACTAATCAGTTTTCACCTGCTTTCCATTTATCCTGTTCATTTAGGAAGATGTGCTCTCTACATTTGCAGTACCTTCAGCTGGGATTTCCCACCACAACTGGTTGGTCTTTTTGTGCAGAGGGGTTTGCCTTACAGCTCCTATACAAGTGGTAATGGGATATTTCATCCTGTTCTTTATGCACTGGCCAGCTTCCTAAACAAAGACAATTAATTAATTCCACAGCTTTTCAGAGGGACCTGGCATAATCCTGGCAAATGCCATCTTTTGGATGTGGGTGCTGCAGAGCAGAATAAGCATCTGCTCCACAGCAGGATGGGTTGGGCAGAGCAGCACATGGAAATCAGATGCACAGGGAAATCAGTCATGCACCAGCTCAGAAACTGCTAAAAATGCACAGATAACACAAGGATGTGCAGGAAACACTGACACTGTGCTCTGATTATCAAGCAGAACTTTCCCCTGATGTCTGCAGGTCTAGAGAGCAAATACCTCTGCATTAACACATGCCTTGGATAATCCAGAACGCTGGGGCCAGCATTTTAAAAGCAGGACTCTCCCTCATCAGATTTGGTTGTTAGTTTGAGCTCAGGGACACATATAACTCTTCCTATGAAAAATAGAATATTAATTCCAACTTACTTTTAAAGGGGGAAAAAATACAAGCATGGAAAGGTGCCTCATCTGGCTTAATGAATGAAGTTGTTGCCTGTTCATCTGTCTTGTTCTGTTCAAAAAGCATTTCCTAACAGAGGCCCTCAGGAAAGGGAAAATGTTCAGAAAGGCTGAACCCTGAGTAGAAAATAAATCACAAGCCCACTTGAACCAAGTCCATGACCCTAAAGAAGAGTAGATGCATCTTAGGTCCTTGCTAAGTCTCTGCAAATAGCAAATGTTGAAATAACAGCTTTCTCTTACAACACTTCTCACACAAATGTGAGAAGTGAAGAGATGCAGTTTGCCAGAGTATTGATGGCTCAAATGGGTAGAATTCTGAGATGTAAACACCCCTGAGACTGGATAGTAATTTCATGGTTTTATCACGAAGAATAATTTTCTTTTTGTAACCCAAGTCACAACCGAAAGGGTAACCTGGTTAACAGGTGTGGAGAGATGACACCCATGGGTTTGTAGGATTCCATGACACACAACAGCAGAAAGGCTTTGTTCTCTAAATTGCTCTACTTTCTTCCAGATGACCACAAATACCACAAAAATCACCAATCACAACTTTTTTTGCAATAACCATCACCACAGCGTGAGCCACAGAAGTTCCTTTAGTAGCCTTAACAAGAACTTGGAAGATTTAGTGCCATATTTCCATAAAACAAAAAAGCACTGGCTGCCCTTTCTCAAAGCCCAGTTGCATAGCTGCAACAAATCACTTTTTAGCTATGATATTTTTTCCTATAATGTATAAAAGTCCAATTTGTATAGAGCAGTAGAAGGCCCCTGGCTACGTGCTAGGATAGAGGATATCCAAACATGCCTGGCTTCCACCTGAGTTTAAATCAGAGAATGTAGGAAATTTGTATGTGACAATGGTTCTGTCCCCGTTCTTTCAAGTGAATAAATGTACTTTTAACTGAGAAGAAGAGAGATGTCAGTTCAGGGCTAAAGGAATTCATAAAGACATATTTAGGACCCAAGAGAAAAGATGAAAAGACTCCTGAAATTAACATTAACAGCAGGCACACAGTGTAGCCTTAAAATATTTTTAAGGTATTAGAGACATAACACTTGAAGGCTACAAATGTGTCTTTCACAAATACTTTAAAGTTAACATCTGCTGCTGGGGTCATTCACCAAAATCACACACAAAAGGGGCATTTCTCACACACAGAGGCAGGTAAAGAAAAACAGGACTTCTGCTCTTCAGAACATATTTAAATATTCACTGCCAGTGAATAATTAGGATTCAGGAATGCTTGAGGCAGGCACAGCACTGAAATTCCCCCTCTCCAGTGGGATGTTCCCAATCCTCCTGGGCTGCACTTGGCCTGGACCTTGGGCTGGAACAGATCCAGGTCCTGTAGCTGTGCAGAGAACACTCAGAGCAACTTCCCTGAAAAACACCACTGGGAATTTTCTGTGCCTGGGGAAATTCTGGGATTTAAGTGCTCTGTAATGGCACTGTGAGTTTGCCTCGCTTGCCCACGGGTGACAATTCCCAGAGCAGCCTCTCAGGACAAAACCCCTCGTGCAGCAGCAGCCCCAGCCCAGCTCATGGTGATAATGCTGCACCTGCCCTGCCAGAGGGGGAAAATGTAACTCACTTAAACCCTGACTTTAGTCATATGTTGTTACATGGCAAGTTGTTTTCTGTCCATAATTCTATTATAAATATTAAAAAATCCAAAATATGCAGGTGGCAAATGGGTCAGCTGACCTTCTGTCTTTAAATACAGTGCTGTAGACAATAGATTTCTGCATGGATTTTGATTTGAAAAATCAGAAAGCAAGAAATAATAATAAAAAATTGAAAATGTTTGCCTTTTTTTGTGTGTGGTACCTATTAGACTTCTGTCAAAACATTGATTCTTCTCCCCCAATTAGGGTAAATAATTATTATCATTTCATTGGTAAATAAAAATACTACTTTTTAAATTCAAAAATACCAATTCTCTATTCTGTACTAAAAATATGAAAACAGTGTGGCTTGATTGAAAGAGGAAAAACTTGTTCTGACAGCTTAAAAAGATAATTTGACTTTAGTTAACTTTAATTAACATTTACACCTGCACTCTCCCAATGAGCTGAGGGGGAAGATTAGCCACAGTATATGATGCTACCAGGAGTTCAATTCAATATTTATTATTCATCTCAGTATTCTGTAGGAATTAACTCATTTAATGAGCAAACAGGCATTGTGAATACTAGAATGGATTTTCAGCACTTCAGATATTTATGTCAGTGGAGGTAACAGAGAAAATGTTTACTTGTGAGGCACTGGGATGTGGTTTTCTCCTGTGTATTTCTCTTCTCCACTGATGTTTTCACCTCAAAACCTCCCTCATGCTGATCCAGAGTCAAACCAGTGCCCATGGTGCAGCTGGAGCCCACGTGAGCTTGTCTTACTGGGACAAACTCCCTCTCCAAGTGGGTAATTCTGGTTTTCAGTCTCATCTCACTGCTCTACACCCCACTTACTGAAACTCCTCTGTTAATCCTTTGTTTCACCAGTTGTTGGGTTTAAACATTCATTTGGGGGTTAGATCGGTTGCCCAGTTGTAGGCAATGAATTTCCCAGCAATATTAGAGTTGGGACTCCATTTATCACAAAAAAAAAAAAGTTTAAAAACAGGTATTTCAAGCTCTCTCCCACATTGTAAAAGAACATCACAATCCACTCCTGTGATTTGGAGATTCTTGTATCAGATTTCAATTTCTTTCAAGTCCCACTTCCTTGCCTTCATGTCAGTGACTCACATTTTGTTGCTGCACTCATGAAGTGTTTTATTAATGAAGATGAAATAACAAACACCCACACTCTGGCACATCTACTTCAGGCCTCACAGTTTTACTCTTCTCTTTGCTGGTACTTTCACACATTTGTTTTCCATATTTCAGATGCTTGAGGCCTTGATAGCATCATTATAGAACTGTTTAATCAAACCCACAGTTTACTCTGACAATATTTGGCATTAGTAACAGCTATAACTCACCATAAACATTCCAGTGGCAACTCACTCATGGGAGATTTTTCAGTGGCTTTTACATAATCAAAAATCATGTGGCATTAAACAGACACTTAGATACAGACTGTAATTCTGAATTATTCTGCTATGGCTTTTTGTATACATAGAAGAAAAACCAGCAGATTTCTTCCACTAGTGTGCATAAATTTAAAATAAAACAGTGGGGAAAATTGTAGTAGTAAAAAACTTATGTGTTCCCCAAGGAGGGAGAAGCCCCATTCAACTGAGTGATCAAAGGACAGAATTAAAAATACTTCAAATGCCCAAAAATGTGCAGGTCCAAAACCTATTTAGCGAAAAACTTAGGAAGAATATTTATTAGAGGTTATTAAAGGCAAAAATGGAAATTTCCAACAAGCCATTACATCTAGGGCCTAAGCTGGGGAAATTTAGGACCACAATAAAGATCCTTGCACATCTGCTAGTTCTTAAAGGTTCATAATATCTGGCCACACTGGAATAAAGCATCATGCATAATATCTCACCAACAACCACTGTTGTGCTCTTAACAACACTTTCCATCTTACTTAGGCAGGAAATTACTGGCAGTTTTCTTAGGATGTAAATTGGAAAACACTGATGAGCAACAGGCAGAACTTGCAATTGCTTCAATTACTCTCATAACCCCTTCCTTTTTTAAAAACATCAATACTACAGATTGCTTTGGGGAGCTTATTTCTTCCTGCACCTTTTTTTTTTTAATATATTCTGCATTAAATGGATGTTTAGCCATCTCCTCAGAAGCAAATCTATCCCTCAGCACAAATACTTCCTTCACAGCTCCCGTGGAAGGACACAAACAGCCAAGGGAAGAGATCAATATCACACTATTTTCAGCTGTTTGGTCTTCACCCTTAATACAGTCAGACTGCCAAAATCTCCACGTGTGGTAACTGCAAACTGTTTTTAATTTTTGCACTTAATTTGCATTTATGTTCCAAATATCCAAACACAGATCTATCTATTTAAACAGGTACCCACAAATCTTTATTCTGAGGCTGAGAGATTCCTGCTAAAATGCTCTAAGCAAATGCTTTGACCTTTCCCCAGCAGAGTGTCCACATGCTTCACATGAAGAATACCCGAGTGCTCTGTGATGGGAGGACATTTAGCCAATCACCCCTTCAGCCATCTCCCCTTCTGTACACACGCTCACTTTTGGCAAGTGCACTGACAATCAGAACATGCTGTTCTCTGCTAAGTAAATAAGAAGAGGGTGATTACAGCCATTTTCCAGAGGAACCTGAGATCTGCTGGACTTTGCTGACTTGAACTCTCAGATGTCAAAATTCTATCCTGTAAAACCTCCTATCATCTGGCATTTATACAGAAAGGAGTATTTTCCTCCACACTCCTGCTAATAAGGCCAGTAAGGCACTGTCACTGCACATTCCCACTTAACCCACAATAAAGATTAGTTCTGGAACAAAATTCAACTGCCTCAGATGTGATTTTTCCCAGATTTGACGCTCTCCAAGCAAACCACATCTATTACCAGCAAAAAACACAGACCATTGCACGTGGTAGCTCATTTCAATCTCTGTCAAACTGGTGCTTTCCCTGCAAAAGTAAAACAAAAATTGCCAACAATAAACCCCAGATACTTTATGAATCTAATAACCTCTCTTTCAATAATGAACAGGAAAAATCATACAAATACTCACAAGTTTGAATGAATCTAAGTTGTTTTAAAAATCAAAAATGTATATGTTCTATTGTCGCCCTGGTTATCAAGAGTTTTCTAAAGCCTTCTGAGTTTACATTCTTGTAGAGAACTTTCTCACACAACTTTCTGTAAACAACCTATTGTTTTGCATTCTTTCATAGAGGCGGAGAAATTTGATGTACAGGTAGTTTGTCCAGTGTCGTTGGAGAGGTGGCACGTTCACCCTCCAACCCACTGGCATCTTTTGAGAACTATAAAAGATTGGAGTCAGAGAAAATAAATTAGTCTCTTCATCGTGACCAAGGCTGTGGTGCGTCGTTTTTGCTTGTGTCATTTGGTGACATTCTATATTCAACAAAGCTTCTCTTCCACCATTATTACATCTGTTCTCTGCCAGGTGAGAGCATTACTGCACCAAATTCACCAAAACCACAATTTGGGGAGCCCGGGTGAGCTGGGAGGCAGCAGGGGCACAGCAAATCCAGAGCCAGGGCACTGCGCACAGGGTCCCACATCCACACCAGTTCAGTGAAGTGCAAAACATTTTTCAGAAAAAGCCCAGCTTGTGAGCAGCACGCCAGCGGCTGAGTTTGCGCTCCGAAGAGCGGTGCCAAGGAGCAGCGCGGCTCCCTGGCGGCACGGATTGTCACTGCCCATTGTCACTAGGTGGCACCTTGGCATCGCGCTTTGCTTCTCCTCATGCCTTGAGCATCCCCGAGCATCCCCGGCCCGCGTCCTGCTGCGACCTCAGCTGAGCAAACAAACTCCTGCCTTGCTGCTCCCTGCACCCCGTCCTGGTGGAATTTACCCCCACAAACTGGCCCGTAACGCACATCCCACTGCGTTTGTCCAAATGACAGCACTGCTCTTAAGAGGGAGTGTTGGCAGGGGTGAATGTCTAATTTATACCCCTCATCCTCATATATAAATCAAATAGAATTAATTAAAATTATATACTATTAAATCGAACTAAATTATGAATAAAATATAAATAAAACATGAATTAAAATAAAATATATAAATAAAATAAACAACATTGTTATAATATGTTCTTAATGTAATGTTTATAATAATAAATATAATAAATGAATAAATTGTATTTCAAAATATACATTAAATATGAATAAAATATAGAACTATAAAAATGCTAGAAATAAGCTAGAAAAAAGCTAGAAATAAATAAGCTAGAAATAAATAAGCTAGAAATAAATAAGCTAGAAATAAATAAGCTAGAAATTCTGATTCTCATCAGAGTTCTCCAAAGTTTTTATTGATGGATTCCAGGTTTTTGAGTTTGGTGTTTGTTTGCTTGATTTTGTTTTCTTTTCAAATCCTGGGTATTAGTACTTTACAAACATTGTTGATATGGGTAGAATGCAAAAGAAAAACAAAATTAAAAAATACTATCTGAACTATACTTTCTGTATTAATGATGCATTGATTTGTTTGCCTCGGAGACTGATGAAAGCATCAAAATGAATGGGATGTGATTACCCTGATTTGATGGGCACCTGTACAATGGTTAAGAGTCTTGCTGTGCAAACTGTTATGCAAATCAATAATTGTATTCATTTATTCTCACAAATTCTGACTGAAAACTACGATTCAAATACAAAGCAACATGATCACTTCCCCTTTGGTTTCACTTGGATGATGTAAGCAGAACTTACAGAAGTGCTGTATGAAATGGATTTTTACACCCTCTTTGTTACAGTCTCTCCCTTCCACCTCTGGGAGCACACTGCACCCCACAGCCAATTTAGTCCTGCTGGCAGTGAAGAACATCAGCATCTGCTCAGCTTTCATACAGCTCTGGTGCAGACAAAGCCTTTTCCTGCTTTTTCTAAATTTCCATTCACTTATTCTTAGATTGTGAGCATGCTCACAAGCCCCTCCCTGAAAGTCTACTAAATTCCACTATTTAGAAGTACCAAAATTTCATTACTAACAGCAGCAAATGCTTCTGGCTTTCTCCTTTGTTTTTGCTGCAATTCCTTTTAAAAGAACCCCATTTCTTCTTTAGACATGTCTTGTGTCTCTGTGTTTAGCTGCTGTCCAACTCCAGCTTTTCTTTCCACACCAGAATCATGAGTATTCAAGAGGATTCAAGGATTTTTTATCAAACCATACCTGGCATCTCAGCAGCTCTCTGGATTCATCTACTTGTTAGCACTTGAATTTCCTGCTACTGTAAATTGTTTATTCTTATTTTATTTAGTCTCTCACCTCCTTGGCTAAAGCACAAGCACAGGAGAATCTCTAATGGTGAAATGAAGGAAGGCTGGGAGAACAGGGCAATTTCTTAGTTTCATCTCTCCTGCCAGGAAAGATGACACCTGACACAATTTTAATCAATGAAAAACTCAAAACCTCAACCGTGTCAACTTATCCTGGAGATCTGCTTCCCTACGAATAATAAATCAGCTCCAGCTCTGTAGACACCACACCATTACCACTCCAGGCAAGGTTAACTCTGATAAACAACATTCAGCACCTGATTTAATAACAACACACAAGTACAGGCTGGTGGAACAGGGAAAAGTGTCAATATATTACAGGAGTTTGAATCTAAGAATAACTGGTTTGTTCTAACTTCATTAATCACTAAGTAACACTTCTAATTTGAGGATTTTCCCTATACAACCACTAAGTGTAACACTGTCACATCATCTAAATGATACTGGAGTATTTTCAAGAAGACATTTCCAGATAATGTGGAAATATTCTCCATAAAATATGGAATAATGGCTGTGACCTCCAGCCATTGTGCCAATTCCTCTGCTGGGATAAAAACACACAGCCATGGGAGCAAAACACTGTGAGCAGATGGAGGTGGAAAGAACAGAACTCAGCATTCTGTACCTGCTTCTGACTTCTCCCATCTGCTGTGCATTAACACAGCAACATTTCATCTGCCTGGATTCTCAAATCCCAAATGGGATGGAAAACTTTACAAAAGCTTCCCACAATAAGAATCTCAGGTAAAATTTTCCCCTCGTGCTGGATTACATTTGTCATAAACCACTCTCTGATCCTCACGACAGAGCTGTAAAGAATTTTCTTTATTTTTCAGTGGATGAGATAGTTTCCTCTATTCTCAGTATAGATGACTTTGAGAAATAAAACCAAACTTAGCCAGATATTCCTTGGATTTGTCAGTTTTATTGGCACGAGTTAGATCAGCTCTATGTTACTATTTGAGATGCCTGCACAATGCACTTTCCCTTCTCCCGTGCAGAAGAATCTTCCCTCCCACTCAACCCATTATCCAAATGCTCTCTGATGATGCTCAGGGAAGACTTATTTTTGCTTTCAGCTCTATTGTTCTCTCCCTGGTAGTGACAGATTCATTTAATATTTTTTTTAAGAATGCTAACATACATTCCATTCAATAGGAATCTGAAATTTAAAGAAATCCACTGGGGTTTTTTTCAAGCCATTATCCCCAGCTAATAGATATCCCTCCTCAAGCAGCAGTAGAGATGAAGTAATTTCAGGTACTATCACATTTCTATTCAGATCACAGACAGCAATTCTTGCAGCGATTTTATTTCTCAGCAAAAAAATCATTATTGTCCCTCTTGAATTACCCTGAAGAGTCCTATTTTATTCCTACTACCTCCTCTCAACAGTTCTTGATTAAAAAACAGTACATGATATTTGTTATCAAATATCAATATATAGACAAGAGTGGGAGAAATGGAGACTGGGGGGAAAAAGCAAAGGCACTTTAGAAAACATAAACCTTTAATAAGCAGGAAGGAGAATTTAAAGCAGCCTAAAAAAGACTGTGAAGCTGCAGAAGAGTGCAGCACTTAGAGGAAGCCAGAAGAAAAAGGGACAGAAATCCAAGAATCCAGCCCAAGTCCATCCCTCCATGGTCTGGCAGAGTCTGTAATTTTACAGCTTCCTAAAGCTCCCATAATACTTCCTTCAGTTAGATTTTCTTAGCTCTGCAGGTACAACCAACTGCCTGATGAGATTCAAGAACAAAAGAAAGGCTTTAGAAGACTCAATCACTCAGCTTAATGAAAACATCTTGAATTATTTAACAAACAATCTATTAGGCAGCTCTAGCTATCAGGAAACATGAAGTTTGATAGATCTGACTCCCTGCTGGAGTTTTATATCACAGTGACTCCAGCCCTTTCAATGCAGTCTCCGTGATGTAACACAGAAGTGAATTCAGCCTGAGATTGAGCTGCATTAGACTTTCATATAGGATCTGTCACTAAGAGCAGGAAAAGCAGCCAACAATTATTTAAAAAAAAGAAAAAAAAAACCTGGAAATAAGCTTTCCAGGCCCTGGAACTGGGGCATTATTCAGTAATTCGTTCTCAGGTCCATTTGAATTCTCATCTGTCAACTCTCCTTTTATTACCAGACTGTTCTATAAGCAATGATCTGGCAACACACTTGAAAAATCTACGTATTCTTCCTCATCCATCACAACAAACAATTTTCCAAGCAACAACAGAGACAGTGTAATTTCAAGAGCAATAAGCTCAACTCCTAACTCATTATTTTTATGCCATTGTAGTGTGGCATAAGAAATATCATGGAAAACAGGAAACCTTTTCCTCTTTCCATCACAACCCTCTTCAACACATTAAAATGCACTGCTAAAAGTACCTTTAAAACTCTTTCCATCACTCAAAAATAAGCAAAAAATAATTAAAGTCCAAGCTACTGAGGCTCAAGGAAGACAATTGAAATCTTGTTTGTTAAGTCACTACTTCAGCATCTGAGGACACTTTGTTACAGACAACAAAAGGATTCAATCACAGGAAAAAAAAAAAATAATGTAATGTTACAGTACTGCCCTGAGACAGTTTGACTAAGAAATTCAGTAAAGCCCCCACCCTCTCAGTACAAAATGACAGGTGTTCATCAAATCTTGTTCTGCACTTGTAAAAACATTTTCTAGTTTAGAGAACACATTCAGCCAGAGAAACACTACATCATTCTTCAAAACATTCCTTTTTAACTGACACAAACCTAATTTCAATGCAAATATATGAAGCACAAAAAAACAAATTTCTAAAAATAAACCTCCACCTCTCAGAACATCATTCTCAAAGTTAACTTTTGACAAACTAACAGAAAGGCTGTGACTTTGTGTAGCAAGATGTTCCAGCAAGAAGCATCAGTGCAGGAAGAATTATTGAAAGAAATTCCTCCAAAACCTACTATACAGGGTAAAAAAAGGGATCCTGTCAAATCATCAGAGAAGCTAAAAATCTCTTGTATACATTTTCACTTTTCAAGATATTTTTGTATTTCCGTTGGTGTGACTAAGCAGTTTCCAAGCCAGAGATTTCCAACTGAAAGACCATGTTCATTTGGAGAAGGTCCAACCACCTCCTCCTTTCAGGGAGCTGTTAATGTTTGATGTTCATGTTTAAAAAAGCATTAATCATGCCTGCAAACAGGGAGAAGGGGATTGCCAAACATTCAAAATACTGAGTATTTCCTTATTCTGGCATAAATCCACAACTCCTACAACCTCGAGTCTGAGAGGATACAGATTAGATAATCAGAAAAGGAGGGGGGAAAATATCCAAACTAAGTGTTCACAGAGTGACATCATTTCAATTCCTGGCACTTTCCAAGGAGAGGCACTTGGAAAAGCCCTGTTGCACGATAACACTGCTTTAGAGAAAAAATATTAAAGGATCTTTACAGCAGTGAATGATTAACTCTGAGTGACATCAGTCCATGCTGAGTATCAGCAGCCCCTCTGGCCATCAGACAGGGGCTGTAAATCCACAGCACCTTAGCATAACCTTGGTTTGTGGTACACATTTCCTGCCAAAATGTGATGTTATACAGAAAATGAAGCGTGCAGCACAGACTCAGGGTAGGTTATATCCAACTTTAATCCAGGATAAGGCAGATCCCTTTTGGTCCAGCCCTGCTCAGTTTCCAAGCCATCAGCCTTGCCCTTGTGAAAGCTTTGCTCTTGCATGGCTCTGAACTCAGCCAAACTTCTGCTTTCTCTTTTTGTACCTGCCCCCCTCACTATAACATGGAATTCCAGAGAGGCTTGCAGCTGTAGCCCACTCTCCCATTCCCTCTGATTTTGTTCCCCCTCTGCAGAGCAGTGACACAGCTTGGAGCCCAGTCTGAGCGTGCAGGTGACAGTTTGTAGCACACACAAGAGAGAGCCACGGGGCTGTTAATGAACCTAACTGCAGCAATTCTAATCACTTTGCCTCTCTTTGCTAAGACAGATATTCCCTGTACTACATATTCACATATTAAAGAGCATTTAAGCCAATTCAAGTGCAGTCACTTCAAAAGCAGCAAGGTGTCACAGGCAAGAGTTAGTGCCAGTGATTGATGACTGAAACAATTTAAAAGAAGATCTAAACTCAGTTACAAAATCTAATCTCTTCAGCAAAATGCTTTACTTACTGGACCTTGAGGATTGTTCTTGGCACTGGAAACCAGAGTCATAACATCAGATTTATAGTCCTGAAAAAAGGGGAAAAAATAGTCAGATTAAAGATAATAGATGGCACTTTACCTATCAGGAATAAAGACCAACATTGAGCACCACTTTGATTAGACTTGGAGGTGCCATTAGTAAAATATTTGATTATGGAGATTTTCCTTGCCATTCATCTTGTGCCTTAGACCCTTTTGACTAAATTACACACCTTTTGGTTTTACCATAATGATCCCCAAGGAAGGCAGCAGCCTGATATCTCTTTTGGAAGGCAGTGGGGTGGGAAGGACAGGATTTCTGCCTTTCAGAAACTCAGGGGAGAGCTCCATTGCACTTCCTGAACCAGTCCTGCACATGAAATTTGGGTGACAGATTCTCAGCCACTCAAAATTCTCAGCCACTCAAAATTCTCTCAGCATCTGATGACAAATGAGTCTCTCTTCCATCAGAGGGACCATGGTTTATTTCCTGCTTAGCAGCAGCCCTGTCAATGTAGTTCCAAACCCCTGCAGCACAGGCTGTGCAGGAGGCAGGCCCATGGCTATGCTGGCTCACCATTCTTGTGTCACAACTCCATCTAGGTCTACCCTAAAGCAAGGTAAAATCCCTCATTTTCTACCCCTCAGGAAGCTTCTCCTACAGCCCAGCTGGCATTCCACAAGTCACAAAGCAGTTTGGGGCTTGGGCATGAGAAGAAGCTGAGCACTCTGCTGTTACTGCAATACAGAAACAAAGGCTCGGAGGGGTTTTTACAGGTGAGAGAAGTGTCACAGTGTCTAAACACAGGTACAATAAATTCAGCTGCAAGGCTCGGGGCAGTAATTAAAACAGTTCTGATTTTAAAAGGGTATGTTAGAAAGAGTTAGCACAGCAAATTCTTGCCTCTTCCCTAAAGAATACAGCCACTACACTCACATTTGTATTTTGAAAAGGCCTCCCAGGCCCCTCTTGTCATGCCATCCCTGCCAATAAAGATCAGATTTACATGGCAAGCCAAGCTACACAGTTCCCACTATTGTTTGGGAATTAAAGTCTGATAAGCTGAAATCGAGGCCTATCTGTCCAACACAGCAAAGAGTAACTGCTATAAACTTCTTTTAATTATCATCATCAAGCATGCCTCCATATATAAAGCTTCTAGAGCCTTTATTTATAGGAGATGTGCTGTGACCCAGGAGACAGATCATATATCAGGGAGCTGGTAGTAATTCTCCATCCTTCACCCTGAGTATCCCCCAGTCTCTAATTGTATAAATTAGAGTATGCCTCACTGTCCATTCAATTTAGCCATTGCAAATACCATCTCCTTCATAGGAAGTGCCAACAAACAGACTTCACAAGGTATAAATAGATAAACTTCCACCAAAATCACCTCCCAGACCAATTCCATGTTTCCCAGAGATGATAGCAGTCACTGTTGTCCACTAAGAAGCTGCAAACTGAGACCAACATTGAAAAAAGCCACCAAGCAAACCTTCTCTATTCCAGCCCTGGATGACTTCACAGTGCCTCCATACCCTTACCCACTGCTGTGCCACTGAGCAGCTGTGCCTTTGCTGCCTCTTCAGGTTTTCCTCAAGGAAAACTCTTCAGAGGTTTCCCTGTTCCTCTTCAGACTTTCCCTGTCACTCTCCTCCCTTGTGTCCCTGCTGCCCCCAGAGCCCTTTCCCTGCTCCTGCTTTGCAAACACTCCGTGCAGTAGGATGGATGTGCAGCTGTTTCTATTCCCTGCTCATTTTCTCCCCATCTTGTTCCAGAGCTCCTCAGGCTGCACCATTTCCCTGGGATCACAGCTTCACAGTGCTCAGGAAGGACTGTGGGAATCCAAACTAACCTTTTTGCAGTGCTGTTCCTCCTGGGAAACTCCCTAGGAGAGGCAGGCAGGGAGGCAGGGAGATACCACATTTTGTTTCACACCACTCTTCCAGAAGGCAATGCCCCAAGTTCCAAATAAATATGACATTTTAAGCAGCTATTTTACAAATATACTTCTTTTTCCCCCAACCCAGCTAATCTCTAAGCATTGCACAGCTCTGTGAAGCAGTAACAAATTAATAAACAGCTTTAGGCCAGTGCTGCATGTGGGACAGCTCCTTGGGAAGCTCGTGGTGTGCTCCCTATTAATAACTCACTTACCACCTGTGAAAATCCAGGGACATTGAACCAGAAAGTAAAAGCAAAAATAGCAAAACTCCTCAGCTCTAGGTTGTTTTTAGGGAGGCAGAGAATGCCAACAACAATCAAAACTATTCTAAACCTGATAGAAAGAGCCCAAATCCCTTCTCTAGTAATTCTAGATGCTTGGACACCAAACCCCCTTCTCCTCCTCCTGCATCACACAGGCTGAAATCACCATTCCCTCACTACAGCTGCAATAGCAGCATTCAGCTCTGAGAGACAAAGGAGATTAATTCTCATCATGATGATTTTCACATATACAACACTTTCCTCTACACCATTTCTGTATTTACAGCAAACAAAAAATTGGTTTGTGGAGTTGCTTTTGCACTCATTTTCAGGTAATGTGTCATCATAATATCTGGTACATGTTCAGGTTATGCAAAGTATTGTGCCACTGACAAATCATTTAACTATGCACTTGTCTTGGAGGCTACAGGAAAATGGAAATTACACAGTTGCAACACTGCAGCAGCACAATAAACAAAAACTTTATCCCTCTTGTAGAGCTACACTTCATGTTCCTATCAGTGCCTCCTCCAGGTAATTTCTTTTGGGTCTCTTGTTTCCATTAACATTTGTATTTTGAGGTGATTTCTACTCAGTACTCGGAGGTGGAATTGCAAGAACCATTTACAAGCTATTTTATTCTCAGGGCCTGTTCTGTTACCAAGGGCAGCTATGCTGTGTCCATGCCAGGCTTTCCAGAAGTTTCTTATGATTCCCATTACTATCTATCTGCCCTTAGAGAAATCAAGAAATAGCAATAAAACACTCTCTAAATTTTATATGGGGCACAGCCTTCTCCCCACCCCTCAAACTGAAAGTTTGGACTAAATGTCAGCTAACAGACATTACTTTCTATTCTTCTGACTTTAATGGGAAAAATAAATTTTGGCAGTCTTTCCCCAGTGTTAAAAGTCTTAGCTACTCCCTGGGGATAGAAAGAATCAATGCAAGTAAGATCCATATTTTCTTTCTTGGAACACCACTACTTCCAGCAATTTATTTGACTGACTATGCCTTCTATTACCATGTAAATTGTTTCAGGCTGCAGGAAAAAAAAAGTATTAATCTCCCCTCAGTAAGTCATAAAATAAAGAAATCAATTTCAAGGTCAATTTAGTCTAAATAACACCTGCTGCCCTTTTTGTAACATGCAGACTCCTCTGAAACACTAAGTTGCTGTCTATAAAGGCATCAGTACGTGATGCCTCACATAAATCAGGGTGCTGTATGGTACAGTGCAGCTGATTTGCAGGGCACCAGCTGGGGCTGGCAAACAAACCCAGAGCAGGGCCCTGCTCATCACACCTCTGTGACATAAGCACGAGGCTTTGCAACAGGAAATAAAGCCAAGGGAGCCTGGAGTCTGTAGGGGTCTGGTTCTGCAAGGAGCTTGTGCCTTGCCAGGTTTTGGGAACATGCAGGGAGCACCAGCTCCATGCTGGGAGCATTTAGATCCATGAAGGGTGGGCAGCCTCAAGGTGAGCTTCAGAGAAGGGGAAACGGACAAAAAATAGTAGTAACAAGAAGAAATCTTTTCTTCTGTTCAAAAGCAGAGTGGAATGACAGAGACTGGAAATAGGAAATAAGATAATGGGATTTTTTTTCCCTATCCTAGAATTCACAAAAGGGAAACTACTTGAAATATTCTCACCTGCTTCCATGGAGGGAAAATTTTTCAGTGGAGATCCATTTCTCTTTTGGTGAAAAACTGTCCAATCTTTCTTTTAAATATACTTAGTGTGCTCTCCTTGTAGCACAAGACTGCATTTGATGGCTCTAAAGGGGCTGGGCATCCATGCCCTTCTCCTAAAAAGTTTGCCTTGAACTCTGTAACCTTTCTGGGCTGGAACAGAAAACTCCAAAGCCCCAGGACTGGGTGGCCTGGTCACTGTGTTCCTCCCCACTGTGGTATTTCTTTCCCATCAGATGAATATGACTCTTTTTCCTTTCACATGTCCAGTTCACAGCACTGCTGGTGCCTTGTTAAATCCAAAGTTCCTGACAGATTTTTATTTCCTCCTCTGGGTCCCCCAGCAGAAGGAAACCTGGACAATCAATACCCAAGCAGCAGAAGTTCCTGAATGAAACAAATATTCAGATATTCTGGAAAGGGGATTTCATATTCCTGTAAGACTTCTCTAATGAAAATAAAACAATGTCCTGAGGGCTTCTGAAAAGGGCTGAGAACATAAGGATGCCCAAGGCTGAGCAGACAGCAAACTGAAATCAATTTACAGAAAATGGTCTGACATAGGAACCCTTTAAACCAGGAACAGATTGTGGCTTCCCTTCCAGAACTATACCCCAGCTCTGCTCCAGGATATCCAGGACATGGAACACCCCCAGGTGTCTCCAGGCATGCAAAGAACAGTGCTCCATGCAGAGATGTCACAGCAGCAGAGTTCTCTCTCAAACTGGTGGGCAATAGTAGGTGGTGTCCAAGGCCTTCCCAGCATTTATTGCATGGGTGAATCTGGAATTATTGAGGGGCTTCACCTCTTGTTCTACACAGCAGAAATGCCTTCCTACTGTACCCAAAGAGAAAACCAATCCCAACTCTGCCATTTAGAGCAGGGAGTATCAGCATCACCCCTATTCCACAATTCATGGTTAGCACTGGAATGTGGAGCCATTTTTCTACACATATACTCTTTGCATATATTCAGCTTTATCTGGAAGACAACATTTCACCAAATAATCAAAATATAATTTAATCAACTCTGATATATTCATGTATTTATCGAGTATAATGATTCCCCTATGATGATACACTAGCAAAAAGGAATGTTGCCCTTTTCCATCAGATAACACTCAGTGAATCAAAGGTTACATAGAAATAAATTGGAAAATATAAAGTCACAGAAAAAATCATTTATTTATTGGATATAAGAGAATATTTCATTTTTTAAATCCACGGTCCTGAATCCTATTTAATGCAAACTTCTCTGTGAAATCCCACTATCACAAGCCAAGGATAATGGCTGTGTGTCAGGAGCTGCCAATATACTGATTCAGTGAGTCAAGAAACAAGGATGAGATTTACTGGGAGTGATAAGCATATTAATATAATCTAAAATCATACAAATACTCATTTTGCAGTTGAATGTGTCTAATAGCATGAGATTCCACAGTAGAAAAACAAACAGAAGCCTAGCATGGCTGTCCAAGGGCTCAAAAGATTAGACACAAGAAAAGACCAACATTTTTAAAAGGGTTTATATGTTTGAGGTAAGGAAACAACCACTACCTTCAGATGCACAGCAGAAAGAGCAGTGTGAGACACACAAGGAGTGTTTTCTAATAGGAAATTATCTTTTCCACGTGCCAAGAAGCAGCTTCAGAATCCTGAACAATGAAGCCCTGTAAAGAACAGGGAGAGATATCTCCCAAAGATGAAGAATATAAGCAGTGCAAGAAACCCAGAATATTCCTAGCTACTCCTGCTCATCTGAATGATTATGTATTTCCTAATCCTCCAGCAGTCCATGAAGTGGGTAAATTATTGCAGGAACTGCTGTGAAATCAAGGTGAAGGAAAAGACAAAACAAGTGGAGAGTTAAATAAATACTTTCAAAATGTAATCACAAAGGGCACAGATGACCATGTCTGACATTGCCCATTATCTCCTGAGCAGAATTAGTTTAAGTTTACTGAGGCAGGAGATTTCAGTAAGTCACTCAGGAACATTTATCTAGGAGTATTAGAAGACAATCAGGAGGAGAATCTGCAGAGCAATGATAATCATCACCGGGTTTTGCCCTTGCACTGGAACAGCAGCAGAGGTCCCCACGGATCTCAGCAAACCAAGCCTGCCCTGGCTGCAGGGAGTGCTTGGTACAGCCCCAGTGACTTTGCACCTGAGTTCAGATAAGAAATCAAACGTTTGTCTTTGCTAGAAGCTCAGATAAACCCAGCTGGGCTGTATCTCTACTCCAAACAGCCTGGGAAAATGTTTCCAGTGATTCCTGATTTTCACCAACCAAAGCAGAAAGAAACAACCACTACCTTCAGATGCACAGCAGAAAGAGCAGTGTAAGACACACAAGGAGCTTTTTCTAATGGGAAATTACCTTTTCCACATGCCAAGAAGAAGCTTCAGAATCCTGAACAATGATGGAAATCTCACAGGAACATTCTCCCATGGCAACCCATCACCAAAACACCCCATCAGGAAATGCTTAATTCAGCAACTAGCCAAAATTTTCATAAAGTGAATTTAAAGGGAAAAGATGAGCTACAGGATGTATCCACAATATTTGTTCCCCCAGGCACAGAAATATTTCTTATGCTACAGAATTTTCAGTCAATGATTATATTTTAAATGTATTACCTGCCTGATCACTGTTGCAGGATGCTCCTCACAGAATATACTTTTCATGTGATTCTCTGGCACCAGTTAGATATATATATACATATATATATATATAGATAGATAGATACATATATATATATAAATAATACATAATATTTGTGCACAAATCCAAGCACAAATATTCTGCTATAGCAATACACCACCCACCTTGCATTGTTCTGCCCCAAACTGCTTAGACAAGTTATGATCAAGTTTCTAGGACTGAGACTTCAGAAAATAATCAATATAAGGGCATTGTTACATTACTGGGAACAATTATATGACTGTGAAGTTCACTTATTTAGAACTGGTACCTCTTATATTACTGTAAAATTAACAAGCATTATATGGAGTCTTTCAGAAAAAGAGACCAGAATATATCTGTCCAGTCTTTGCTGTTACATGCATATAAATCTCCTCTGTAGGGACTGCTGCTAGTCTAACATGACAGAGTCATGACTCAAAATATAAATATTTCACTGCTGTGGAGAATTAGCAGTTTTTACAGGCTAAACAGTGGCTGCAAGTCCACTGCTTTAGGAAACCCAGCTGACTGCTTCTCAGCTCCCTGGTGGATACCACAGAGCATCATCTAGCTGTCCAGAGCATTCTCATCTTTCCTTCCTGCTGCTGGAGTCCACACCATGGACATCACCATGCAAACCCCAGTGACGGTTATCATGGACTTCCATGACTTTGAAATAAGAACTGATGAAGATATGTGTTTGAAATATGACTACATTACACCCTGGGCTGTGATTTCTGACAAGTGACCTTCCCTCAGCTCCTGTCAGGACAGCATTCTGTGCACTGCCCAGGGCCTGGGGAGCTCCCCCAAGAGTATTGCAATCCTAGGTCTGCTCCATTCACAGGACAGTTTAACGTATGCACCACCTGTTATTTGTTAAAACATTCTAATACCTGAATATTATATACCTGAATACATACATAATATATAATACCTGAATATTATAATACCTCAATATGCAATATAATACCTGGCAATCTCTGAATGCCATTTCAACACACTCCTGCAGTTCCAAGCCACCTCTTGCCCTGAACACTTGCTGCCTTAGCAGATTTCTTTTTGGTATGGATAGCAAACCTACAGTTAAGTATTTCAATTTTCCTTATATACTAGCATTCATGTTATTTTTCAGGAAGGTTGATGAGGCCTGAAATAACAGGAAATTTCTTCCTTTTATTGAGGAAATACATATAAATGCAAACAAAAGTGAGGAATCAATTCAAAATCCTAGGATAGCTTTCCAATAAATAAAAGTGAAATGAAAATTCAGTTGCATGCAGCTATTACAAGCTCATATAACTCTGCCAAGATAGCACTTCAGCTCCGTGTTTATTTCTGTCAGAATAATATGAGGAATGCTCTATCAGTTGGAACTGGATTACAATAAATAAGATTCAATTTAAGAATAAATGGCTCGAGTCCTGAGGGCAATTTAAAATTTGTATATTTAAGAAAAATAAATCTATATCTCTTGCAAGGAAATAATACTTTGGACAGTGAGTTTATGAAGGGATACAAGCTATGAAATTATGTAGCTGCTGCTAATGTACCACAGAACCTGTCAGCTAAAGAAAAACAGCAGTAAAACATAGGAACCAGAGAGAAGGAAGGGAAATGCTCTGAGAAAGTGCTGAAACATGCAGAAAATGGATGCACCAAGAATAGAAATGAAGGCAAAATCCTTGAATTACTTCCCCATAAGCACCCCCCTGCTCTCTGCCATCATGGTAAGCCTTTTTCCATGGCATGTTGTGGAAATTGGAATAACAGCAGCCAAATGAGTTCTGCCAGAATTTTCAGTGTCTCTGTAGTGCTCTAAGATAGTGGAACTTAGAGCAAAAAGTTGTGACTGCATTCACAATGAATGAGGACATCCCAGCCCAAGCTCATGCACAGCTTCTGACAGCCACAAGTTGAGCTGCAGGGTCTGCTCTGACAGCATCAGGAGAAAAGGCTGAATGCTTGTTTCAAATAAATGTGGGCTATGCTGTGGGCCCTGTCTGCCTAGGGCTGAAATTCAGCATTGGGCAGGACAACACCACAGCTTCAGCACTGAAAATTCAGCATTGGGCAGGACAACACCACAGCTTCAGCACTGAAAATTCAGCATTGGGCAGAACAACACCACAGCTTCAGCACTGAAAATTCAGCATTGGGCAGGACAACACCACAGCTTCAGCACTGAAAATTCAGCATTGGGCAGGACAACACCACAGCTTCAGCACTGAAAATTCAGCATTGGGCAGGACAACACCACAGCTTCAGCACTGAAAATTCAGCATTGGGCAGGACAACACCACAGCTTCCAGTCACTGCAAGCCTCCCTGCCTCTGCATGCCCACGGGGAATAGCTGAAATTCAAACAGCTGCAGATCTAGATGAACTAACTATGTTTTATATCTCCTGTTGCTTGTCCAAATGTCCCCCCACCCACAGCAGGTACGTTCCAGCAGCCAGCACTGGCTCCTGGTGCTTTGATCCATTTCAAACACAGAATCATCTCCCTGTGTATTTACTAAAGGTGAATTTACATGGGAAGTTGCTCTACCTGGGATCTGCTCTGTTATCTGGAGCTTACTGATTCTTCAATTAGAGTTATTGGATTATAAATCAAATGGCATTAGTTAAAACATAACCCCAGCAGTATTAGAGCTCACTGTTTGGCAGGAGTACTGGCTGTTCAGTAAAATGAACACAGAGCCAAAAACTAATGTCCCCAAGAAAACTATTTTCTTTACATGTGATGAAGCATCCATTAACAACAGTCAGCTTGTAAATGACATCTCTGTAATAAAGGGTGACTTTTTTTGCTGCGTGTCCAGAGGAACAGTGGATTTTGGCACTTTTCATATTTTGGCCTTCATTCTTTCACTCCTCAGGCACTGAGGAAGCAATGGAAAAGAGATTATCGTCTTAAAGGAAAAGAATCCTGCATGCAGATTGTGGGGCTTGATACCAGAAGCCATAATACCTCTTTATATTCAGAAAAGTACTGATAAGCACTGCAACTCCACTGTTCACAGCACAGCTGCCTGAAGGTGTAAACATGAACTTAATGTTAAGCCTGTGTTACATTTTAGTCTTTGAACACCTAGGGCTGTGCAGAGAGCAGCTCCGTCTTCCCAGCTCTGCTCTCACTGCAGGGAAAGCTGAGATCAGAATCCTCCCCACTCTGCCTGCATGGCTGGGGGAGGAGGGGGAATGAGGGACAGATAAAACCTGCAGAACTGGGTCCCCAGCAGGACAGGACTAACACCAAAATACTGACCAGAGCAGTGATGGTGGCTCCCTCTTCCCCCAGGTTCATACAACATGGAATGCTGAGAGCCAAACGTTGATCAGAGCTGTTCTATCCTTATTTTTAAGTCCCTAGAGCCCTTTCCATGCTCTTATTCATGGAATTGAAAATCACTATGAAAATTGAGAAGCCCTTTGGGGTTTTTCTGATTCACAACTAATATTTTCAGGGTGAAAATTTGTTGTGTTTTAAACAACCCACGTTTATATCTCTGAAATTCCTTGGCAGTACAACATACACATTTTACAAAAACTCATAAGAGCAGCAATCCAAGACAGTGTTAAGACGACTTTTATAAACACTGAGGTTTTCCTCCTTGCAAATTAGACTGACAAAATCCCAGGCAAGGCCCAGCCTAAGAGTTTCTAAGAGTCAACCCTTGGCTTCTCTGTCATTCCATCACTACCCTGAATCTCTCTCTTTTTTAAACAGCACTATGCTTAAGCCTGGAAACAGTGAGAAGTGAATCTTCCTCCCAGAACATTTTGTGCTTTCTTGCCAAGTCACCCTGTGAATGTGCTTAACTACAGCTTACAAGTCAGTTGGTGCAGTGGTTCCATCTGACACCCATCACTCATCCTGTCCTGCCCACAGCCCAGGCACGCTGCCTGCAAATGCCTTGTCAGTCCTTCAGGCATTGCCTTCACCAAACACAAATGGACTAATAGCAATGCCAAGTTGTCACTCTGCATTTATCAACAATAGGAAATAATTTTTAGGAAAATAATAATAAGCTCTCCTCACAGTACTAACACTAAATGACCTGAAAGACTTTCCTAAGGGACTGAAGCCACAGAACAAAGTTTCATTTCATCTTCACAGATCTGACAGCTCAATTTCCCAAGCTCCCAGGGACCTTCAGCAGTGCTAAACAGAGGCAGTAACAAATGTCAGTGTTTACTCTGAGATCTCTTTGTTAAAGCTCTCTGTACTCAGCAGTCTTTAATAACCCTCTTTAGGCACAGGCAGAGCATGTTCTGCATAAAACAATCAGGAGTGACTCAGCACAGTGTGTCTGCTGTAGCTAAACAGGAGAGAATTGCACTGTTTAACTACCACAAACAATCATATTCCCTATCAAGACCCTTCTTCTATCCTGGTAAGGAAACCAGCTTTGTTTTCAAGCACCACAAGCCCATGCTTTGCTTTTGCTTTGCCAGCTGCAGTCCCAGGCACGGCCTCATGTTCTCAACACTTACCTAGGGCTGAGCTGCTGCAGGCAGGGCAGGAGGTGCAGAAAGCACCCCAGAGCAGGCAGTCCAGCTCTGTGAGTGCAGTGACAGAACCAGGGGCTGCAGAAAGCACTCCAGAGCAGGCAGTCCAGCTCTGTGAGTGCAGTGACAGAACCAGGGGCTGCAGAAAGCACCCCAGAGCAGGCAGTCCAGCTCTGTGAGTGCAGTGACAGAACCAGGGGCTGCAGAAAGCACCCCAGAGCAGGCAGTCCAGCTCTGTGAGTGCAGTGAGAACCAGGGGCTGTGTGACAGGAGTGCTCACTTTAACAACAGATCAGTCACACTGCCCAGCCCAGGGCAGGCTCCTGATCCAAGAGGTGCTCCAGGATAATTACAGAGGTGTCCTGGTGAGCGCAGCCAGCCTTCAACAAAAAACACTGCTTTGGTGCAAAGCTCACAATAACATTTTCCTCAGAATTAACTGATTGTCCAGGGTTTTCAAAAGCTGGCTCTATATTACAGATGCTAAGGAGCTTAACAGTAGTGCAATGGGCAACAGGAGTTTCCTGCACCTAGTTTACAATTAGAGCTTTTCTTGTTTACTTAGAAAGCAAACAAACCTTGAATTTCCAGATCGAGACTTAACTGTGTTGACTTGAATTTCATTATTTAATGAAAATAAGTAACCAGGAAAATATCTGGGGGTTTTACTGCCATTGAAAACAATGTTTTTGATGAACTGTTTTCCTTTGATAGTACATTTGACCAAGAACTTTTTCTGAACACTACAACATTCACAAAGAGAAAGAAACAGGATCAAAGAAAATAAAATAGGATCCAGAAGAATAAGACAGTTAATTAACTTCAAAAAGCAGGATATACAACTCAAGTCATTCCTTAGGGCCATCTATCTAACCTGGTTTTAAAAGCCTTCAGTTATGAAAACTCCATTTTCCCCAATTCATTTATTCCATTTCTCTTAGAAAGCTTTTCTTAATGCCAAATCTTGATCTCTTTTGCTACAATTTAAGCCCATTACCATTTGCTCTTTTTCCCTTGGATCTGTATTATCATCATTACCTGAGTCTCTGCAGCAACTTTTTCCTGCATCTAAAGACTGCCAGTACAGCTTCAGAGGTTTTCCTCTTCCTTAATCTCAGCAACCCCTTATTTTTCAGTCTTAACTCACACACAGAAATACAATGAATAAAAGTGGCTATTTTACATAAGTTTGGGCAGATAATGCATGACAAGAATTGAAAGTGAGGCTGAATGTGAAAGATCTTGAATTTTTCAACAATTTTGGAAAGTGGCATAGCACCTGAATCATTAATACCCATAGACAGATATGCACATGTATTTACAGAGCTCTTTGCTTTGGGGATATTTTAGCATTGGTAGATCAAACTTTAAGGGATTTCCATATCTATTTATTTCTAACCACATGTCCACCTAGTCAAACCAGCCCTCAGGACTAGAGAATTGTTCCTGAGTGCAATTGGTCATTTCAAAACTCCCAAAGATGAGCTTTATTCAGCTTTCAGGAGCTGGTTTTTTAATTCAAGCCTGGAAAGCACAACCACAGATGGCAGCTTTTGGCTTCAGCACCAAACTCCCAGTTGCAGCTTCCTTCAGACATAGAATTTTCAGCTGGCCCATAAAACCAGAGACAGCTGTGAAATTTAGAATGTGGTCAGTCTTTCAGATTATCAGCTCCCAGTGTAGTTTGCTATTCCCAGCCCTTTGTGTGGAGATCCTGGGTGTGTCCTGTATCCAGGATCTCTGAGCCACAGGGATTCTCTGAGTGAAGGACACAGGAAAACCCTTCTTGCATGTTCCAATGTCAAGTTCCTCATTCCCACTCTACTCTGGGAACTCTGTTCCACTCCTAGCAAATAAGCACTGCTGCAGATACAGATGGAAATACACTCACACCGGTGCAGACGGGGTTTATTTGCAGAAATATCTCTCTAAACATAATTAACAACTAATGGCAGCAAAGAGCAAACACATTATTTGTCCTTTTTTTTTTTTTTTTACTTTGAACCCAGCAATAGCAACCCAGCAGGAGAAATACTTGAGTCAAATGAGCTAATGAGGAGAATATTCCTGTATAATGAGATCCAGAGAAGTCTGTACTTGCCTTGTTCTATTCATAGTTTCTGCAGTTTTTACTCTGCTATTTGGGCTCCACACACACCTGATCTTTACCTACCAACACCTCTATATTCCTAAAGTTTTATCTCTGGAAGAGCAGCAGATGTTAAACACCGGGCTGGCTGTTACAGAGTTCTTCAGCTACTCCTTCTAAAGCCTGATAACCAAAGTTACTGGAGATTTAGAACATGGAAAAGAAATCAGAGAACTAAAATGAAATATACTTCAAATTATGGATTGGTTTCCTAATGAACTGTCGTTTCCAACCCAACAAAATCAGATGTGTCCTGTAGTAGAATCAGCACCTTCTTACAGGTATTCTTGCCAAATATATTTTATGTTCATTAGTAGCACAGTTTGAGAAAAACAAAATATCCTTGAAGTTAGCCATGCCATAACAAAAAAAAATCTTTTGTTGCACAGTGAATATTTTTACCTATTTAATCATCATCTGTATAAATCAAGGAAAATATTTCTTTGGTTGGAAGTGAAAATCAGCCATTTCTCCTACTCAGGTGTCTCCTGAGCCAGCAGGTGCTGCAGTGAAGCTGTGCCAGACCAGAGCAGCAGCAAAGTCACCTGAAGAATGGCTGAGCTCCCCTGGTACAGCAGTGATGCCCAGGTACCTGGGACACAAACCTGGGCTCCACTGTGCTTGGCACAGATCTTTGCCTTGGATCTTGTCAGCACAAAGGGAAACAGACAGCAGGTAGAATAATGAGCTTGGGAAAACAATAGAGAGACTAAATCTGGTAAAACAAGCATCTGCTAGAGCACAGCAGCTGCCCAGCCACACCACGAGTGCTGCCAGTGCCACAGCAAAGTTCAGCTCTCACGTGGTACTCACTGATCATTTCTTTAAAAATAAAATTAAAAAGTCCCCCTGTCTTACAAAAGGAAAAAAAATGTAAATTACTACACCGTTTCAAGCAATATAGACAAGAGATTTGAGATCCATTTAATGATTCTTGTGGTGAGGGATAAAGATCAGTAGCTGAAGTAAAGAGGAAGAACTCCCAAGCATGGGAAAATGTTCTTAAAAGGCAGCATTCACATTCCTAGGCACTACCTGGATGGACTTGGCTTTATTAAATGGATCGGGGCCCTCAGATCACAGTGATTCTTATATTTAACATGGATTATCTCTCACAGAAGTTCAGGCTGTGTGGTTGAAGAAAAGCCAAAATGCCATTGCATTTGAACTGCAAAGGGCTACTGGGGACAGATGCCTCTCTTCCAGCCCCAGCTGGGCAGGATGGGGCCACTGGCAGCTGGGAAGGTCATTAAATTGGTTTGGAAGCCACAGAATTGACAGCTGTACATGTGCTGTGGGACATGAGGCAGGCAGGCTGGGGCTGGAGCCCTGCAGAACCACCTGCACTGCACCCAGGCTCTGTTTGCCCATGGCCTCCAGGGCAGTGACCAACAGGACACACACAGGACCTGAGGGGCAATGGCCACAGTCCAGAAAACACTACTACTAAATAGCTAAACTCATCTGCCAGGACCCTAAACTAATAAAAAGCAAGAAATTATTAGAAATTTCTTAGAAATTTGGAGTTAATACAGACCTTCCTACTTTTCTGGATGAGGAATCTCTGGATATTTCACTCCTTATTTAACAGCATCTGTATCAACTGAACATGGTCATCTGCCCCTGGATAGGGGGAAAAAGTCTGGGCAGGGCTTTAGTGATCCTTAACTGGGACACACAACTTCTGTGCCAAGAGAATTAAAGAAACCAACATCTAAATCATGTTCTTACAGAGCCCATACCTGCCTTTCCCCCCTTTTTATTAAAGAAAGCTTCATTTTTCCTGACTTTTTCTATCCCACAACTGCAGGGTTCCATGCATCATAAATAGATTATTCATCCCTACACATACTCAGCTTCTAAAATGGCATCTGCAGCCTGCCAGGCTGACTGTAAATGTTCCTTAGGAATAATTAGGTCTTCTAGAAATATTTAGGACATTCTAAAATCTTTGTTATTTAGCTTCTGATAGTTCCATCAGGGCCATAAAATCTATCAGGTAAATAGGTCTTTAGAATTATCATTATTCAACCACACATTAGTGGTTCCTAATGACTCCAAAGATGCTGTTCCACTCCACTGAGTAGGCTCTTGTGGCATATTGATATGCACAGGAAAATGCATGCAGATATGTGTATTTACCTATTTTGATTGTTGACTGCTTGCAGAGTTAAGAGACCATTTAATACATTTCCTAAAATAATTAAAAAGGCATAATTAGGGCAAGTTTAAGAGTAACCATTTTTAAACGGGCACATTAAGTAAAATTGTTTCTACTGTCCCAAAATCCTTTGCTAAATGTGAGTAGTACTTTTATAAATAGGCACAAGCTACAATTCCTTTTTCTTTGTCATAGCATAGCAGCAGGACACTAAATTCCTTCTGAACTACAACTAATTAGGGCATCAATTCTGTTTTTGCAGACATTTGGGCAGCCTGGTTTAGCTGACCAGTGGGAGCACACGGACAACCCAAACAGAAGCAATTGCTGCCTGTCCTCAGCACCAATAAATGAAGTCAGAAGAAATGACAAGCTCCTCGGATTAAAAGCAAACTATAGCTTTGCTTTGTTCCCAGAGGGATTGAATAAAACATATTCTAAAGAAAAGAGGGAGGAATTTAATTTTTCCATAGCAGTAATGTATTTTTTGCTGGCATGTGATCCGTGTCAACCACACTCACAGGGAGCCACTGAAGAGCCCTCAGGAAGACAAACACAGAGCTGGTGAGGAATTTCCCAGCCTGCCATCAAATGTTTGTTTGAATCCCAGTGTAGTGTGCCTACAAGTATGGGGAGAGGTGCAGGAAAAGGTCAATAACACCAAAAAATAATCATCTAATGGACAGTAATTAGTGTATTTGGCAAATCCTGTTTTCAATCATTTTCCCAAGTCAATAACTGTCTAACTCTGCCCAAATTCACAATGCAGAGGTTCAGCCTGCATTTGGAACAGATGACATTGCCAATTATTTGCCTGCAATGACAATGGCTGCACAGACATACCACAAAGTCAAAGCAACGCACACCTCTAGTTCTGCCATTAACCATAAATCACACTGCAGTCTGACCTGCTGAAATACCACCATTCTATTTTACAAGGTGCTTAATAGCCAAAAAAAAAGTATTATAAAATATGTATACATGGAGAATATTTCATATCATATGTACATTAATAGTTGTAATTATTATATAATATATAGCTGTTATTTACATGAATATTTTTCTATAACTGTACGTTCTTTATATAGTAATAGAAACTACAATTAGATAAATGCAGAATAAATTTTGTACAATAGAGACCAAAAGTCAAGATGCAGGGTTTGTCCAAATGGAACACTGAAACACCTTTAGGAAGCTTCCCTGCACTTTTTGTCCAGAATTAACTCTCAATCCAAGTGTCCTTTCCAACCAGATCTAATGGTAACTCACTATACTGCATCTGCATTGAAAACATCTTGAAATTTCTCAAAGATTCTGTAGGCAAAATTGTATGGCCAAATCATCACAAAACCCCCACCCTCTAAGTGAAAAGAGATCCATGACGTTTGGTAAACGGGAGGATTTGGCACTCAGGTGATTAATAAAGACATCAGGAGAACACATGAAACTTTAGAACTCAGTCTCCTGCTTATTGATGGGTGAAGCTAGAGAGGCCCTGCAGCAGAATTATCCTTATATGATCTCAATCTGTTTTCCATTGATTTTTCTTACACAGCAGTAAGTTTTGATTAACTTTAGAAGCAGCAATGACTACTTCAAAATGCCCAGAATTGATCAGACATAAGGATTTCCTGTTAAGTAGAAATTAAAAAAAATATTTCTTCCAATATCACAATTAAGAAATGCCTCATTGCAAAAGTATAAATGAAAAGGCTGCCGTGTTCCTATGGTCATTTTGGTGACTTGGAATGTCATTAGGGCATCTGCCAAAAAGGTGAATTAATCACAGGAAGAAGTTTTTCCAGGTTAATATAGCACAGCACCAGGAATCCTTTGGTGACTGCTCAGCTCAGTTTGTTACAGGTACCAGAAGATACCACACTCACAGGAACAGAAAATAGAAAATACTTGCAATAACCCAATATACCAAAATAAACAAAGCCACACTTGTAAGTACAGCTTTTGAAATAAAAGCTGCCAGAGTAGCAGTTGGACATTTCAGTGCTGTGTTATTGCTATTGACAACCATCTGCAAAAAGCTTTTTTGTCAGGTCTGATAGGTACCTGGGTTTGGCTTCTAGAATTGCCTCCTGCTTTAATTTACCTTCTTCTTCATGAATTTCACAACTGGAAGCACAGTGGACTCTCTCCTAAAGCTTCCCACCTTGTAAACGGACAAGAGCAGATTTGTTTTCCTCAAGGTTTTGCTGACACCCTCTGAAATCTGCAGTTCTGCGATAACAGTTCTCTTCTACTTTTCAGGTGTAGATCTAAACTGACAGTGCAACATCCCAAGACCAGCAGATCAGTGGAGCTGCTCGAGTCATTAACTGTTGTAAGTTTTGTACAGCCGAGTTCATCACACAAACACCTCTAAAGGCAAATTTTACATTCCTGTACTCCAGTAGGAAAGTAATAAATAGACTGGCTGTCACCTCCATGCAGTTCAACTTCCAGAACACCTCCACTTTCCACAGTGCCTCTCTAAAATGACCTTTTCCTACTCCAGCTTGATGGGAAGCATGAATTTGGGATTTTTTTCCAGACATACTTGTTCAATACTCTGCTGCGACATTCCAGATCATTGTAACTCACAATTTCCCCTGTCTCCTCAGCGTTTCATATTTTAAAGCATTACAATCTCTCTTCCATAATGTTATCTAAAAATAACAACATGAGGCTGGCAGAAAAATCCACTGCAGAAATTTCACACCATTTCAAAGCAGTCAAGAGGGAATCTCCAACCGGGATGCACTCTGGGTAGTGAATGATGTGTATCTGGAGAGAAATATTGTGCAATCGATGCTAGAGATCAATCACTTTAAGGAAATAGTCATTTGGGACAGTCTCTTTTCCAGGGCAGAAAGCAACTCTGCTGGAAAACCACTTTGTGCACAATGTACATTCGTATGCAGAGCTTCATTTATAATATATCTCAGGAGATGCTGTAGCTTGCATGCAGTTATTTAAATAGTTTGGGGACTTTGCAAGGGAGATTTACTCTCACTCTCCACACATTTTATTATGGAAGGTTTATCATCAATATTAAAGTTTAATTCCCCCAAAGCAGTGCATTAATACATTCATAAGCTTTAATACCTAGAGCTCTGTGCCCACCTTCATCATATATTGAACACAACTGTCAAACAGCAGCTCCATGCTTTGCCATCCTTCCTTTTCATTTTAAAGGGATTTCAGAAATATTTTGAAAGCACGGGGTCATTTTGATGCACTACATTTTGCCTAATTTTAAATGTCTGCCATGCAGAAAATTGAGTTTTATGGTTTTCAGAGTAAAAACAAAGACTGCAGACCCCCAGCTCTCACAGCTCATTCTTTTCAAGCAATTTTGCTAATCACATATGGACCTTTTGCTACATTTATTATTTATTGCTTGCCCCTAAATCCTGCTCTAAAGTTTACCCATAATTATTTGGGGTTTATGCCCTTTCAATATTTAAAAGCCATCTTTTGCTTTGTGTAATAGACTTAACATTGGAAGTAATTTCCCATTAAAGATCCATCCACTCTTCTAAATCCTGCAACTGCTTCCAACAGGCCAGTGTCTGTCCTGAGGCTGTCCTGTGCTTCTCCTGCATTCTGAGGTATTGCAAGAGAAAATCCTGGGTCTTATTAAACAGCTCATTAACATAATGGCACAAAAAACCATTTTTCCTTATGTGCTCTGAGCAGAGAGGAAGTGGCAACCAAGAACAACCAACACACAAAAAGAGCAAGGAAGGACATTAAAAATAAAAGAGGAAACTAATTTAATTGCAATGAAAGAAAGCAAACAGCACACATTACAGGAGGAAAAATAGAAGTACTCCCAGAGGTTTTATCGTTTGTCAGAATTGCTGCTGCTCCTTCCTGACACCATGGCACACACACAGGGAAAAAAGTGGGATTCAGAGACCATCAGGAGAGCTTTAAAATTGGCTTTTGGTATCTGAGACAGTACACACTGAGAACCAACACAGCCACAAACCCCCCAGCTGCCTGTGAGTGAAACCTTAATTCAATATGTAATTTAATTTGGCTTCTGCTGCCTATGATTGCTTCCATCCTCAAGAACAGCTGGCAGGCACCAAGACAAAATGCACACTCAGGACAGCAGGAGGGAGGGGTTTAATTAATTTTTTAAATCGTTGTATTTTATTTAGCTTTTGCTGCCATCTACAGTAATCATCACAAATCTGCACAAGCACCAAAGCCACAAAATAGACCTTCAGCACAGTAACAAGCTGGGCTAGACACACACCAGGGGACTTCCACTGTCACTGCAAGATCTAATAAACCTTCCTTGCAGATAAACTTGCTACCTCAGCTGGGGCCCAAAAATTCATTTACAGCTATTTGTCAGCTCTGTAAATGAATTAACTCATCCACATAGCTCCCAGACACAAGCACAGACTTCCTGAGTCTGTGTGCATCCACAAGGCAGCAGTGCTGGCTACAAACTGATCAAAGTTTTAATTTCTCTCTATGAGATTGGAACACTGACTGGCTCAATTCAGTGTCTCATTTTTCCATATGGCCACACCATAAAAATGTGGACACCATAAGGCATCAGTTTGCTAATTTGCTCCCAAAGAGCTTTGTGTAATCAAAATATTTTTCACTTGTTATCGTAATTAATGGAATTTTTTTTTACATTCCAAAGTAATGCTGCATGTCTTCAGACACCCATCCATCTAATAAAGGCTGTCTGTGGCACAAAGAAGGATGCACAGGGGACACTGGAAATGTTAACAGGATGAGACAAAACACTCCAAACAAGAATGCAGCATCTGCTTTGATGGTAATGTTAAACTTAAAATTAAGTCATTTGAAGGCATTACACCTCAGACCCTAGGTTACCTTTTCAGTAACTAATGTCTGATTTCCAGTTCCAGGGTCTGATCAGGGCCCCACTGTGATTTTGATCCCAGCTTTGTCAGTGCTATGTAGCAGCACCTGAACCAGCATGACCACTAAAATCCAGTTTCTAAATAGATTGATTCTAATCCTTTTTTTTTTTTTTTTTTAGGCGCATTCTCAGCTCTGCAGTTCATTCAGAGATGGGCTCTAATGCCACTTTACACCATTCTTACTCCACTGAGTAAGACCAGGCTTAAACTCAAGAGTTATCACAGCAGTGGAGAGCACGATTATCACCTTGTCAGAGTTGTCTACTGAGTATCTTTGAAATCCAGTGTTCTCAGATGAACCTTAAAAAAAGTTACCCAAGGCAAGACACTACTGGGAAACCAATTTTCTCCACTTTTTCAGCTCTTTGGCAAAGATTCAATCTTATCTGAGTACAGAAAATATTTCTGATGATTCAACAAAGCCAGCCAAACCTTTTTTTATTCATTACTTTCAAAACTCTGCATTAGGTAGTTAATTATTTAGGTTTTTTAGAAGGCTAAATCATCAACATACTTGTTTATTTAAATTTCTGCCATAACACAATCCACTGAACAACATGCACTTATCAGCTGGATGGTGAAACCCAGTTTAAGCCATAACAAAATTTTCTGAGGATCAGCAAAAACTGGTGTCAAACCAAACATCTCTTTTCTAGCTACATTTTAGTACACCTGGGGACCATTAACAACATGAGATTTTGAGTAAAAGTCAAATCTGGACTGTTTTTGTGGTATTTTTTCTCTATTGCTGATTGCTAGAAACCATGGTAACATCAGGTATGGTTTCTCCTACTTCCTAATCCGTGGAAGGAGAGGTGTTCACAGCAGTGATAAAACCCAGACCAGTTTCAGAGTTTCATTTTTACCTTTCCTTCTTCCAGCATCACTCAATTGCCTTCAACTACCTGTTAACAAAGGTGCTTACATGCCAGCAATCAGAGATATTACAAATATTAAAAAGACCCGTGATATATTTTCCCTTCTTCTTATATAAGGCAACATGTCAAATCAATAAAGAGAAAATAAACCTAAAAAGAGAGTATCAGAAAGCATGTGTTCTGGAGAGCAAAGAGGTGAATTCTTGACTACACAAAATGCCATAAAACTAATTCCTGCAGGATTAGGATATGTTCAACTCTTCTCCTTTGCATAAAACATGCACTCTGAATTTTTTGCACAACTGCTGGAAGTCAAATAATCTTCAGAGTTGATCCTGAAGTGCTTTTTCCCTGCTTGTTATGCACATGGCATCCACGAGGGCACAGGCTGCCCTCAAGCCAAGGAACTGTGCTGCCAACAGCTTGGACATGAAACCTTCTAACTCAGCAGACAAGCTTTCCTCAAATAAGCGTCTTATAGACAAGTCATGAGGGGTTTTTTGGTTTTTTAATTCATTGAAGTTTTATTAATAGAGCTGAAATCTGAGGGCTAAAAAAACCCATGCAATAAATACACCAAAGCTGTTTAGGGTCTGATCTGTTTGCACAGTTTTGCCTGTGCATATTTTAGGGACAGTTTATCTATTTAAGAGTCCCATCATTAAAATGTAACACGAACTAGGGAAAAAAAGCTTCAAACCTTAAAAAAAATAAAGTTTATGTTGTACAACACTCTATGTCAGTCTGTGAACACAGTGGGAAACAAGGTTTACCAAATTAGATTTGAAAAGCAACACGAGTCCTTTTAGAAAACCACAGAGTACCTCTGCAGTCCAAAGGACAGGCAAAAGTTCTGTCCAAATTGTTTCTAAACACTCTCATCATTCTATAGGGTAAACTATTTCCCAATTTAAAAAATTATTCTTACACATCAAGTGAGAAATTGGCATGAATGAAAGGTGCAATTGCTTACAGTTTTAGTAATTACTTTTTAAATGCAGCATTATTTCACAACTGCATGGGTGAGGTGGGGCAGATTTCTTTGCCACACCAGTGTCCTCTGTAGCTGGTTGTGCTCATGATTAACACCATTAATTGAAGCAGGAATAACTGCTGATAGCAAAGTAAAATTGATAGCTTGAGAAGTTCAAAACCTTGTCTTTATTCCCTTTGGTTTTTTGATAAAGTAGCAATTCCTGCTGAAACGACATATCAGTGCTCGGAGGAATTCATATTCTGTACACACTCCCTAAGCCACTGAGCATTGCTCCAGTTACAGCCTCCAGTCATAAATGTGCTGAACATTTCAGATTTTAAATAATATGAGAATAACAGGCATCCTTAGCAGCCACTGCTTGGCCCTGAAATACATGGGGGTGGAAGAGTGGCACATTTCATCTGGGTTCACCAATGCTCCCAAAGAGCTGCAGCTCCATGCTAAGGGCAGCACTTGGGGAAAGCCAGGAGAACACAGAAATCTTTCAGCCAGGTGCCTACAAAAGCATTCCCATTATTCCCTGGGAAATCAGACATGATGTAGCAGAGTGCCAGTTTCCACAGCCAGCACTGCAAATGGTTTGGGGAATTTTAGCCCATCACCTGCATCATTAAATCTCAAACACAGATAAGCAGCAAGGAGCTGTAACCAAACCTGTACATTTGGGGAAAACCACGTGTTTCAGACAAAGCACACCAAATGATCCATACAGCAGGCCCAAAGGAATTACCATGAATTCCCAAAGATAATGCCTCTGATTAACATAGGTTAAAAAGGTGTACAAGAGATGAAAAGCACTGAAGTTTTATGTAAAATGTGCTCTTCCTCATGACACCATGTTTAAACATCCTTCCCTTCCCCAGAGTGCATTCAGGTCAAGGAGCAGAGAAGTCACACCTTCCTTGGGATTTAGCTTGGTCCTAGGTCAGGTTGGTGACCAAAGCAGCATTCCCTAAGAACTTTTCAGTACTCAGAAGCCCCCACTGAGCTTCAGGCTTCAGTCTTCAAGGAAAAACACCCCTAAAGGTACTAGAGCAGCTGTGAGAATGGCCTGAAGCAGCAGAGCTGGAGTCAGCACAGTGGGAAGAATGCTTTATGGATAATAAAATTAGGTAAATAATTGGTGTAAATCATGGAGGTAAAGAGTTGAGCAGAAAGGCTGAGAGAGAGAAAATTCTTCCTGACAAAACAATGAGATGTGACCAAAGACCCTTTAGTCCTGGGGTGAATTTTCAATTAGTCCAGCAGCCTCAGGGCTGGACTCACAAGGAATCACCAAGTGAAGGCAGGACTAAAATGAAGAGAAAATGCTACAGAGGCTTCCCTGTTTCCATCAGCACCTTCATGTCACAATTTCCAGTGAAATTCCTGTAAAGTTGCCTGCAGAGCACAGTTGGGCACATCCCTTGTGCACAAACGTCTGTAACGTGCCTCTCGTGCTTGCAGGCTCTGGTGTGTGACAAAAGCCACCCTAAAAGCCTTCCACAGCAACAAACAAGACAGGCATTTATTGAACCATGGGCAAACCAGAGGCTCTTTTATTCTGACTCAAAATAAGGCTGCAAAACAACTTCTAAGAGAGTAAAACTGCACACAGGTTAGTCAGCCGTGGGAGGCTGAAAGAGGAGTCAAAGGGCAAGGCCAGCTTCCCCTGGGAAAGGGCAATCCAAGGGATTTGTCACCAGCTCCATGCTGGCTGTCCCTGGGCAGAGCACAGGCACCAAACCCAACCTGGCCTGGGGATGTCCACCCACACCTGGAGCAGGAATTGCTTGGTGCTGATATTGTGAGACGGCCACCTGAGTTAGACCTAAACATGAAGGTGCTGATGGGTTCTGCACTTTTCCACTGCAAACAACTAAATTAGCTCTAATATAACATCTAAAATTGCTGCTTTTACCCTGGCTTGAAAGAGATGATGCAGAACAGGCCTATGATTAACTTTTCCATTTCAGATGCAGTACTTAAATCAGAAAGCTTGTCTGCTACTGCTGAGAGCAGGGAGACAGCAATTTTCCTTTCAGTATCATGCCCTGACAATGAGCTGACGCTATTTTAAAAGTACTGAGCAATTTGAAAGGTTCCAGATAGCAGAGATTTAAATGTACTTTGCAAGCTGAAATGGGCTCAGCTTTTGCACGCTCTTGAAAAGGGAAAAAAAAAAAAATCAGAAAATTATTACACCCTTCATAATTACAAATGTGCTCACCTGAGGCAAGGGCTAAGGCCATGTGCTGGGAGCTACTGAAATGTCAGTCATAGACCATTAAATAATCACATTAACAGAGCACACTTTTAGGTGTGTTTTGCAAGTAAATCTGGCTACAAAGCATGACACAAGCAGGAAATGTCTCATTCATCTCCAGCTGCAGTGTGAAGAGTAGGGGGAGCTGCTCCAGTGATTCTTTACACCAAAAGTTCATTACAAGCAAAAGCCAAAACAGGTCATTAAAGATTAGGAACAGTTACAAGGATATTCCACAAGCAAAAAATAGTGGTTTTATAGCTAGAGTTGCCTTATCACACTAGTCCAAATCCACTCCCATAGCCTGCTTTTCTATGTTCTCTTTGCTCCCAGCAGCTATAAATGAGATTGGTGATTAATTTCATTTTTGTAGCAGCAGCAAAAATCTGAGTGCAACAGAAAGAGGGGCAAATGTGGGACAAAGAGTGGGAAAATGGCAAAGATATTGTAAATTCCATTCTCAGGAGTGTTACACTTTACATTAGATGGGATCTCAGATGGGAAGAAAGGAATTTTGAAGCATTAAACTTTAACAACTGAACCAGACATGTTGCTGTATCAACTGTGAGCTAAACCTCACAAGAGAGAAAGGCAACCTGCAATATTCATCTCTCCAGACACTGGAATTCACATTCTGCGTCTCATTCCATTTACCTGTCATGTGTGTACATCAAATACATCCCAGTAACATCCATCAATGCCAGGACAAAAACTGAGATAAGAATCTTCCAATGTCCTTTCACCTGAGAGAAGCTGCTGTCTGAAATCTCTGTTTCTGGACTCTGCTGCTGCCTCCTCCCTACCTGGGGCTGCAGGAATAAGGACAGGGCACAGCTCACCTGTGCTGCAGGTGGGAACTTGTGTTTGATCTGTGATCCTCAAATGAGTGTTCAGAGAGTTCCACTCACCTGAGCTACGGCCCCGAGCCCAAAACCTGCCACAAGACAAAGCTGATGCCTGCTGCCATCCTTTCTTCCCTATCCAGAGTGCCACCTAAAACAGCATCACACACGTGGGTGGCGAGAAGTACAAATCCTTTCACTGTTAAAAGAGGTTTTTCTGCTATAATTGATTGTGTTTAAGTAAAACAGGATCATTCCTGCCTCAAATTTCAAATAAACTCAATTTGATGTTGTGGCAAACACCCCACTGGAAGGAGTAGCTGTTACAACAGAGAGCACATATATTGTTTAGATATTGTAGATATTTCTACAAATGTTTATATATTGTTTACACTTACCTAAAAAACTTTAGAAAAGTCAATTAAAATTAGCAAGAACGCATCAAAGACAGACACACACCTGGAGTTTAAAGCAGCCTTTTCAATGCATGTTTTTCCCAAAATAATCTGATGGCCAAGTGGCCAAAATTATTGCTTCCCAGAAGACTTTGGTGTTTTCAGCCTTTGAATCCTCCAGAGACCAGAACTAGAATGGCAACTCCTCCTCAGCACAGCAGGGCTGTCCCAGGGGGATGAGGAATCGAGCTGGCATCAGCAATCAGTCAGCATCCCACATTCCAGCTGCTCCCAAGGCTGCAGGAGAAGGCTGGGAGGCATGGAGGACTGAAACAGCTCTTTGCATTTTTAGAATAAGACAGGCATTTCTTTAGTGCCCCAGTCTGAACCACAAATTGGAGATTAAATGACCTTTAGGTAGCACCTTTTTGATAAGCTGTAAAATAATGATGAGCTGTGCTTACCGTCCAGTCTCACCCAGCCCTTCCAGGGACACGTCTGTGCCCCAGTTTGGGGTTGCAGCACATGGGCAGGATCCTCCCAGCTGGGAAATTCCACCCAGGAGCAGCAGGAGGATGCTGGTGATGCCAATGTTATGATCAGCTTAGCAAATATTTCCTCTTTGTGTAGAAGGGAAACTACCTTGGAGAGCTTTTTCAAAGCTCTTACTTTGTTAAGGACTATTCCAACCATTTTCCTATTTTAACTAAACGGGTGCAATTCTTTCCTGGGGTACCACGGTCATGTACAAACAATGGTACTTTAATCACATATTAATTGACCATTTAAGGCATTAAATGCTTCTTTTGCAGTGATCTTTCATTGTGACACAGACAATTATCTTCATACATGGGGATCTATAGCTCCCATGAACTATCTGTAGCTCCCATTGTCCAGAACTGTTGGACAATTAGTGAGAGTTCATCATGATCCATGCACGCCTCGTTATTGCAGCCATGGATCAGATGGCAAACTCACAGTGACAACCACTCAGAGCCACATCTGCAAGCTGCTGTTTAAAATAAGCCTGCTGCTTAACATGGATTTTGAACACACATTTCATTATCACAAAGGGCTCCTGTGTGTCACACTGGGAATCATTGCACCAAGATCCCCCTCCCTTAAATTCCTGTGTAAATCTGGTCTTTTGGGAGGCTGCAAGGAAATATTTCTGCTCATGCAGAGTACATAGATCTGCCTTCTGAACCTTTTAAAATTCCATCTTAAAACTCAGATTTCCAGAAGAATCTGAACAGCTCTAGAATCACTAAATTTATGGTCCCATATTGCATCACTAATTAGTTGGATCAAACCCTTAATTCCTCTAAATGTGCTCAGGCATGAAGGGATCTGCCCACACACTCCAGTGTGAACAAGAAGTAGAAAAAAAATATTATTGGCTAAAATAGCCAAGTGCCTTTTTAAGCCTACTAAAAGTTTGGGGTACCCAGGCTCCTGCATGCACTTGGATCTTCTGAAAATTGTACTGGAAAGCAAAAATCAACTTGGAGTCTGGCCCTGGAGTCCCAGCACAGTAAAACTCTCACAACTTCTCATTGAAAAACGTACAAAGGATTGCAGAACAAAGTTTTTTTATAACAAAAAATGGTCCCAGAATTATTCCACAGCAGCATCAGCCAGGAGAGGAACACCCAAGGCCTGACACAGAGCCAGGTGCACCCTTGGCCGCGGCATGTCACCTTTCTGCTGTCAGAGCATTTAATGCTGATTATCTGCAAATATCCCTTCTTATTTCTCAGCCCCCATTTCCCAGTCTGAAAGTTCTCTTCTGCCCCAGGATCTGCAAACTTTCAAGCCTGTTTCTTTACCACATCGAGCAATCTTTAATCAGTGTCACACCAACTCAGAGGTGTGGGATAAGTATAAAACTTACTTTTTGAACACTCAAAATTGGTTCCTACAGGCCGTTTTTTACATCAGCTGTCAGCACTTAAATGCCACAAAAGCTTTCAGCATGAGTAAGCAATGCCATTTAGAAAATCCATTTACTTTGTCTCTACCAGAAGTTGTCCTTCATGCTTTTTTGTGAACATTTTAGGATACAAATTTTAGTTACGGGGGAACAACCACAGAGAGCAAATAGTAAGTTAATACCCTCAAGCCTGCATTGAAGTAATAATATATTTTAGATAGGTGGGATAACACTCCACTGAACAGCCAGAGCTGTGGCACAGAGGCTTTTATCCAGAGATGGATCCAACCACAACTCACACCGGATTAAGCTCACACACTTGATCTCTGCAAATATGAGGATATAGCACACAACGCCATAATTTGACTGATATATTGGCATCATTTACCCTCCCCCTCTCTAGGGGATTTCCTAACCCTGCATACTTTCTACTTTCCCCTAATCTGACAGTCTCAAATCAAAAGTCACTCAAGCAGCTTTGAGGTTCTCTCTCAAAAGTGATTTAGTTCACAAGACAGAAAAGCTTTTTTTGCTTCTATTTTTATGGGCATCCATGGAAACTAAAGTGTCATTAGGGTTTTAGTAATTTCCATGGTTTGATGGTAGACTATTATATGATTACTCTCAGTAAAAGTACTCTAATCAAAAATTACAATATTGCTAAATTTATCAATAAAAAATACAACAAAAAGCCCTTACTAATTGGTCTGTGTCAATTCTTACATAAAGAGGTGCTGCTTTCCTCAGTCCCAGCAACTACATTTGAGATGTCCTGTTCATAATCAACTCGGAGAATTAAACTAGCAGTGCCTCTACTTCCATTTTTCTCTGTTTCTATTATTCCCTTTTTCCTAATTCCCACCTGAACTCTCAGTTATCCCTCTTTTAGGGTTTTTCTTCTCCACTATTCCACATTCCATAAATCAGGTGAGGAAAACCTTCCCCCAGAACACCGCAGTGCCTGAAAGGTGAGAACAGCCACTCTATGGACACTCACTCACTAATTAACCACCGACGCTCATTTGTCCAGAAGATGCAAAAACCAACCTCAGAGAGAGGCAGAGATGGCAAAGCCAAACCGACCGGGCCCTCGGGGGTCCTGCTGGTGGCAACCCGGGCAGTGTGTGTGCTGTCACCCTGTCCTGGGGCAGCCCTGGGCAGTGTCCCCCTGTCCCGGGGAGGTGACATCTCCCTGTGCCTGTCCCTGTGCCGCTGTCACCCTGCCTGTGCCCAGGCTGGCCCTGTTCCCCGGCCGGGTCCCCACGGCGTCAGTGCCCGTTCGCAGCCACAGCGCTGCCCGTGCCCCGGGGAGGTTGCCCTGGGCAGTGTCCCCTGTCCCTGTCCCGCAGGGCAGATGGCCCTGGGCAGTGTCCCTGTCCCTGTCCCGCAGGGCAGATGGCCCTGGGCAGTGTGTCCCTGTCCCTGGGCAGTGTCTCCGTGTCCCGCAGGGCAGGTGGCTCTGGGCAGTGTGTCCCTGTCCCTGGGCAGCGTGTCCCTGGCCCCGGGCAGTGTCCCCGTGTCCCTGGGCAGTGTGTCCCTGTCCCCGGGCAGCGTGTCCCTGGCCCCGGGCAGTGTCCCCGTGTCCCTGGCCGTGACCCCCGGGTCGGTGGCCGGAGCCGCAGTGCCGTCCGTGTCCCGCAGGGGGCGCCTGTGTCCCGGGAACGGCGGCGGCTCCGGCCGGGAGCGCGTCCGGGCGCGGGCACCGGGAACTGGGAACGGGCACCGGGAACTGGGAACGGGCACCGGGAACTGGGAACGGGCACCGGGAACGGGCACCGGGAACTGGGAACGGGCACCGGGAACTGGGCACCGGGAACTGGGCACCGGGAACTGGCACCGGGCGCCGGGAACTGGCACCGGGCGCCGGGAACTGGCACCGGGCGCCGGGAACTGGCACCGGGCGCCGGGAACTGGCACCGGGCGCCGGGAACTGGGAACGGGCGCCGGGAACTGGGAACGGGCGCCGGGAACAACTCCTGCCGCTTCTGCTTGTGCCACCCTGCAGCCGCCCGCTGTAAGGCTCGCGGTGCTCGGTGCCACCTGGCAATTTTGTGACAGTCGTTTAGGATCTGACAGGTTTGCTCCACGCTGTGAAGTCCCAAGCTTTTCTCGCCATGTCACTGCTCATAAAGGGCCGACAGCTCACCAGAAACCCATTTAGAGCCAATTCTGGGAACATACTATTACTGCTTCCTTCACAACATGAAGATTTCGCTTCCCTTTTCTCTAGGGTTTTACATGACAGTTTTTGTATTTTTTTTTTTTTTTCAATGAGTACACAGACTTCTGGGTTCTTTCACTTACCCATAAAGCTACTCTGTGATGACAATATCTTCCTCAGCCTTCACTATATTACAGATGGAACACTATTCTCCCAGTACATCAGAGGGGATAGTCAACTCTTCATCCTGAAGGATGGAGAGGTTTTTTTATCCTTTACTCTAGGATAAGTGTTTTCCAGACTGAAATTTTGGGGAAACATACCTAGCCAGCAGTAGACCTCAAGATTCCCCAAATCCTAGCCTTAATTGTTCGAGGATACAAGAATCTGCACAAGGAAAAAAATAGTCAAGAGGGAGGAAGGGAATGTGGGGAATAAAGGGATTGAATTGAACAAGGTGTTTGGAAGGAAAATCATTAGGAGAGATCAGCAGATATAACACAGTTGAGAGTTCAGCTTCAGAATATATTCCAAGAGGATTTTGTATTCCAGACACAATCTTCTAGACTTGCATATTTTAAATTCTACACTAGTCCAGCATAAATAGCAAGGCTCTGCTGCATTCCAGGGTGAATTAAAGATTGTCCTGGTACATCAAGAAGCTCATGGCACCATGTGCTGCTGTCCCAGGTGTCACAGAGGTACAGAGCCCTGGAGAGCCCTGGCTGGCAGCTCCAAGAGGAGCGGCCCCACTCTGGGAGGTGCAGTCCCAGCTGGAGCAGCTCGGTTCAAACCCACAGGTGAAACCACCTCAGCCAGTGGATGTCTGGTGCACACTGATAGCCCAGCCCTGCCTTTGTCCTGGCTGTTTGGGCATATCCATCATCCAGCTGATTCCAGGCTCTTAAAAAACACCTTTGTATTCTAGGAAGCTGCTTCCTGCATTTCTCTGGGTGCCAGCTACACTGTGCTTAATCCATCACATTTGTAGCCAGCTCCTGCCAAGAAGCAAATACTTCATTGACTATTTTATAGCTATTGCATTTTGTGGAGACAAACTGTGACTACCTAGATCAGAATAAATAATAGCAATAAAAATAAAGACTTCAGAGATTTGATTCTCTTAAGCACATGCAAACCCTTTCACTTAGAAATAAGACATGACTACAAGGAATGTGCCTGTCATCTAGAGTGCAGGAATCTACTCAATGCTGGCCCCTGAGGTGGCACTGCTCATCTCTACAATTTAAATTATTTTCTCTTGTTGTAGTAAAATCAGGAAATTAAACTGGTTAGATTAATAATGGAACCCCATTGTGAAAATAAATAATTGCTCTGTTCATTAAACCCTGCACTGTGTCAAAAGGTCTGGGGTAGAGAGAAGAAATCTCACATTGAAAATTGCTTTTCACAGACTATCTGCAATTCTTGGGTTGATTGCTTATAAGCAGTACATCTAGAGTATGAGTCAAAGAGTAGACAGGTTAGTGCTGAAATAAACAGCCTGAGTAGGGATTGTTTTTTAAAAAATGGGAATTATTCCAGAATCCTATTCCACTGGAATCCTATTCCACTGGTAGCATCAAATCCAATAATTTCAATGCTACAGTGAAGCATTTGGAACAGCTACAAAAGTAATTTGAACAAAGTAAAGAAAATACAATGACAGAACACTTTTCTTTCTCCAGCTTCCACACACTGACTTGTTTATCTGCAGGAAAAATAAAACAACATTACAAGGGAACTTCAACACTTCAACACCTTCACCCTTCAATGGTCACTTCTCCCAGCCTTATCACAAACTGCTCAACACGAGTTACAGCAAATAAGCATCGCACGACCCGAGGAAGGCAGCAGCATGAGTGAGCCAGGGAAGCAGGAGAAGTGATTCCTGCTGACACTGGAGAGCTGCAGCTTTCCTTGGGGCAGGGGAACAAGGTTTGTGCTCCCCAGTGCCCTTCAGGACTCACACAGACATTTCCAACCCACACCAGTCAGTGTGAATGAGACTGGGAACAGCTCTGGGAGCTGTGGAGCTCCTGCCTCACATCTGTGCCCAAACCCAGCTGCCTCCTCCTCCTCCTCCCCACACAACCAGCACCCAGCATTTCAAGCTACCACCTTTTCCAAGGGTGGGGCTTTGTTAATTAACAAACTCCATCATTTCTGGGGTGATCTTTGACAGTCCTGGAAGGGTTATGAGGATGAACACCACAGAGCACAGCTAAAATTTCGATTTGGAAGTGCTAGGGATTTACAGTGGCAGAACATGCTGGTCAGAATCCAGAGCCATGGGACAACTGGAGGATTGTTCTGGGACACATGGAGAGCAAAGTGAAAGACAAATGAGTGAATTTGAGTGCAATGTGGGGAATGGAACAGGGGGAAAAAGGACTGTGCTGAGCCAGAAACAAAGCACATCTTTACTGCCTTTCATCCATGGTAACTCTACAAGGCAAAAAAACAAAAAAAAAAACAAACCCTTACAACTCTGTTCTTGATCTGTCTCAGTAACTTGGACAGTGGACTCAAAACAATCCCTGCATATAAAAAACCAACCACCATACAGATCAAATTAAAGCCCACTGTTTCTAGAAGTATACAGGAATATCAGCTCTTCATCACATGCCTGCTCACAAAATTTAAATACAGCTGTATCCATAAAACACTCAAATAACTTTGTGTACCCATGCAGCATCAGGGAATTAAAACTGCAGCCACTAGCACCAAAAATGCCAGGTCATTGCATCAAATGAGACATCAGAATTATCATCTCTTATTGCTGGGACACAGCACAGGAACCATAGCCACACCTGATAAAACACTGGAAGAAATGGGTTTAATGGGTGGGCACTGTGTCCAAAAATTCCTGAGTACTTTTTACAAATCTAACCAAGGATAAAAGGTGATGAGGAATAGTGAAATCTTTACTTCAGTCCTGATTTTGATCCAGATTTGTATTTAGAAATGCTAAAATATTTTCATTCCAGACATAGTGTCTGCATTACCAATTCTAACAGCTCATAAAAGGAACATTCATAATCAATTATTACAGAGTTAGAGCTGCATTTTAGCAATAAACTGTCTAACAGGAAATATTTTCTTCATAATGGCAAGAATGTCATCTTTTATAGCCCTTATCCCACCAGTGACAAAGTGCTTTGATCTCCAAAACTGGAGGGAGGAAGAGCAAAGTTTTCAGAATGGAGTTGTTCATTAGAATTCTTCTCCACTTAGATTGTTCAAATTGAGTGCACAGTTAAACCCCCCACAATACAGGCAGTGCTGTTATTCCAACCCTTTGAGCATTTGCAGTCAGATGAGGAAAATTGATGATTTCCTCAATGCCCAGGATGGAGAATGAATGATCCAAGTGTGAGCCACAGATCCCTGGTCCCTGTTCCAGCACACTCTGGACACCTGATGTGGCCAAGGGAAAGCAACCATCACCTCCATGCCTCAATTCCTCCACATGGGAAAAATTCATTCCATACAGGTGTGTTAACAGTGACAAGGGTTGACTATTGTTACAATATTGTAGAAACTTCATGTTAAAATATACACTGTGTGCATTTTTCTTTTATATGTGTGTGTGCAAAAGCATTAAATCAACCTAACTTGTGGATGAAACAGTTTTCATCCTGGTTAAATCTCTGACTAATCAAACAGAGCTGTGAAGAGGCTGCCTCCAGCAGGCCACCTCTCCCTCAGAAGCACCTGGATCACACACCTGCAAGCCTGAGGCATTAGTCAGGAAGTGAATATGGATATTCTGGGAAAAGAAGGCCTGGAACTGTGGCTCTCCCACTCCACTAGGCATGGAAAAAGAAAGATACACTGCATAACATGTGGAAGAGGTTTCACAGTGACTTCTGTGAGCCAGAGAGAAGTTTGAGAAGAGGATCCACGTCTACCCCTGAAAGAATTTCCTACCAAGGTCATTGACACAAAAACCAAGAAAGAAAGAAGGATAAATAAGAGAAACCTGCAACTGCCTGTTCCAACGAGCACTTTGTGTTTCCTGACCAATGAGTAAACTTATGAGTTTGTAAGAATGTATAAAAAGCATGCATGCTAGAATAAAACCAGTTTGAACCCTTCTGAACATGGAGTGTGTTGCTTTGTATCATCTCTGTCTCAACTACGTAACAATATAAAAATCCAAACCGTGTCCTGTTACAAAGCATTCTGGAAAATAACTCTGAGGAAACCTGGTGGTAACACCTAAAAAGTGCAGGTTAGAGGCCATTATTTAAATTGAAAGGAATTTAATGTGGCACTTAGTACGACAGGCTGCTGTACTGCACCCACCGGGCTCGGCAAGCTCAGTGTGCTTTAGCAGCTTAGTTCTACTCTAAGACTCCTAAATGTCTGAACTGTCTGCTGAAACCTCTTGCATAATACATTAACTTCCCTCTGAACACATTCTGGCACTCCCCTCTCTTGATCTTTTCTGGAATCAGGAAGTATCGGGGCACAGATAAATAAGTGGATGAATAATAAAATAAATTTTAAAACCTGTCTCCAGATTTTTTAGCAACTCCTCTACTTTCTTCCTCCTTAAAAAAAAAAAAATTAAAAATAAAAGAAAAGAAGTGATGGACTTGTGCTTCCTGACAGGTTTGAGTGGAGCTTTTACAAGTTCTCAGGTGACTCAGAGGAGATTCACCCATGCTCACTTATGGCACACAGCAGCTCAGCTCATCCCATAAGCTGTTCCTGGTTTCCCTGATCTCAGTTTTAGCCTTTTCACGTCTGATAATGGTCAGTAACTTCCTACAGCTTGCAAAACAGAGAAAAAGCAGAGTCAGCCTAGTGAGCATGATAAGAAAACCCCCCACACAATTCTCCTTTCATTCAGTTCACTTCTCTGGATTGTGGAGGTGTGTGATGGCTCCAGCCAAGCCTTGCACAGATCCCACTTGGAGGAATATCAGCATTTGGGACTCAAAGAGATCCACTTGCTGCTGGGGCAGCCCAGGGAGCTCCAGGACATTTCCTCCTCCTCTGCACCTTAGTGCAGTGCCAGAATCCTCCAGGTCACTCAGGTCCAAAGCTGTGTCTGATGAACCAAAGCCATCTCTCTCAGGCTGAAGTGAGTGGTTCTGTGCAGGTTAAAAATCCCAGTTATTGCCTGCAGAACCAGTTAAAAGATATTCTCCTTTATCTAAGACTTGAGTGCCCCCTGTGCCCTGGCAAGGCTGGTATTCCCCAGCCAGTTCTGCCTTTGCTGCCCTTGGATTGCCTCTACCCTTCTGCATGTGCACCCACCCCCTTGTGTGCTTCACACAATAATGATTATTTTCACTTGGCTTTTCTGCCACTGAGTCATTTCCCCAGAGAAATCATACAGCAGGCTAAAAGTGAGAGTATAGGAAATATTTATTATGGGATGCTAAAAGCCCAAGGAGAAAATTCAGACTTGATACACTAACACAGCACATTCAGGTTCTGCACTGCAAACACAGCAACCCAGGGAGGCCACAGACAATTTTTTTGAATCACATAATTGTTGCATCCCCCCTACCACCATATAACATTTATCAACAACTAAAATTCCATACAGACAGATTTTCCAAGTTAAGCAGCAAATCTAGTCTTTGCTCATCATTTTAGTCTCAATGCAAGCTGGGTGGTTCATTCAAGTGGGCAGAAATTTCTGAAACAACATCCTTTTTCTTTGGAGTTTCACACCTAAACAGCAACTGAACTGCTTGTTGGGACCCAAAGACAGCTACACCAAGGTCAGACATACTCTGCAGCATTTTTCATGCCTTTCAACACAGAACAAGCAGAAAAGTGCTAAAAAATCCAATTATTCTCTTGAGAAATTTGCTCTCTAACAAGCTAAACCCCTAATTTAAAAATCTCACTACAAACATAGCAGTATGCAGCATTCTCTCCATCCCACAGCACTCCAATGCCAATGTTAACCACTTCCACATCTGCCCTGCTGCCTCCCTCCATGGTTCCCAAGGCTTTCCCCTCCCTTTGTCCAGCTCAGACCTCAGCTGCATCACCCAGTGCCTCTCCCAGAGCCCTGGGTGTGCTGCCAACCACTGCAGAACCATTTGTCCTGGCACACCTGGGCCCCACTGGCACCTGCTGCTCTTAGGGGAGGCTCTTACTCCATTCCAGGCCTGGGGGAGATGTCACCTATTATTATTGCCACATTAATTGAAGGGGTGGGACCACAGTCGGGCTAAAAACAATTACTCAAACATCAGTCTCAGAGGCTGTGAGATTTAAAAGAGCAAGCAGCTGGCCATAGCTCAAAATGGTCACAAGTCCTTTGCTACAAGGCAATATAGAACTTTCTAAGCCAATGGAAAGTTGCCACAAAGTTTATTTTGCTTTTCTAACCTATCACCTTTACTTACTTCTGCACTATTGATACTTTTATCCAATGGGCTGCTATCACACGTACACACAAAAGCTTCTGTTATAACTTCTGAACCCTCAGCTTACTCTATACAACCACACCCCTACATTACAAACCCTTCACCATCTTACCAATGCAGTTTCTCACTTAAGGCATATTCTTACAACTATAGAAACAAAAGTTTAATATTTTTCTGCTTAATGCCTGTGTACTTTTATTTTTACACCGACCCAAGCTTCTCCCAAGGCTGAAGATCAAACCCTTCAGTGTCTGTGGAAGTTTCTACCTTTCCATCTCCCACAGTCAATCTGAGAAATCTGAGAGCAAACAGTTCACTGTGATCCCCCCAGGACATCCTGCACTCCAGGCTGGCTGTGGGATGCACATGGAAACAGGATAACCCTGGAAGCTGCCAAACATCCAAATGCCTCCTGTGCCTGCATGCCAGTCTGCTGTCACTGGCACAGGGAAGGGAAAGATGGGGAGAGGCAGAGGAAAACTGCTGGCAAAGAGGAAACAGTTTCTTGCTGCTGGAATGAGGCAGTTACCCGCCAGGGGATGGGGAGGAGGTTGTTATTGCTGTGACTAGAACAGTTCTGGACATGGCTGGTATGAGAAACTACTGCCACTTCTTAAAATTTTAAAGGCTTATAAACATTAACAAAAAAATACAACAAAAGGACTAAATAAGGAAAAATTACAGCACTGGGAGCCCCTGTGGCTATCAGCCACGTGCTGGTCTTCAAATGGATGCTCCCCCTTTTATATCTCTAGCCTCTCCTAAAATCCTGTAGCTCCTTCCTTGCTGTCCGGGGGTGCAGATCACTTTCTCACACCTTGGTTGCAGGTCAGGTGTTGCCATAGTAACGAGCCAACCCCTCCCAAATGCCCCGACTACCAAGGGCATCCCATGATAACAATGCAAGGGAAGAAGACATTACAGTAACATAACTACACATCTACAGAACTTCTCTTAACACACACATGATGTTCACCCCTTAATTGTGGGAGCCAACCATCTCATTACTCATGCAGAACAGCTGGGCAGCTCTGGATTGCCAGCTTGGACACAGCCAGGCTCCTCATGTTCCCTCTTAGGTTCTTTTCTCATGGCCACAGTCTTCATCTTCCTCTTTGCCCATCTCCAGCTGTATCACTGATCATGTTCAAGAGTTTTGGGACACAAATGACAGATTTCCAAGCAGTTTATGATATTGACAGTCACCTTCCACCAGTGCCCAGAGGAACTGCGAGAGTGTGACTGAATGCAGAGAAAGACATGAGGCATGCACCTGTAGGATTTGGATAGGAAGCTGCAGGAAGGATGTCAGACTGATGCCTCAGGTTTAGCTTTTCTATTTTTCAATTCTGTGCTGCTTTAGTGTGTGGGTCTGGGCTTCATATTAGGGGATGGTGAGCTCTTTTCACAGAGTGGGGAGACAAATCAATTCCTGCTCTACCTGGGCACCAAGGACAAATGATCCAAATTTCAGGCCCAGGAGCACAAACAGCGTGGGCTGGAGAGAGAAAAACAAGCAGGATGGGAGTGCCTGGGCTAAAGCTGGAATGGGACAATGAACTGCAAGGTGCAAATGGAGCAGAGCTGATGCCAGTGAGAGCCCCCGGGAGCGCTCGTGCATTTTGGGACCATTTTGGTTCCTCTTGGGTGCAGCCCTGGCTGGGCTCTAGTGCTGCCCAAGGTGGATCCATTGAGGGGATCCTTTTAATAAATCCCTGCTTTATTCTTTAGCTCCATCTAGTCTCTGCTCTAGGTCAGCCTTCACAAGGCATCAAGACAGAGCTGGGATCTGGCTGACCTGAGCTCAAGAGCTGCATCACTCCCTGCACATTCCTCAATTTCCTCTGCTAATTCCATTTGCCATCTTATCAGTTTTGCTGTTTGACTTGGGCAGTGCTGTGCCTGCCTTCCTTACACATCCCTAAGCTTCACAAAAGTGACTGCAATATCAGCCAGCACTCAGGCTGCTTTCCACATGTCCTTTGAAAAATCAAAGGTAACTTTAGTCATTTGCAAGCGCCACTCACACACACACAAAAGTCACAAAAATGAGCAGTAACACTAAAGGCTGCTGGTGTCACAAATGCCACCTGGGCCAGCTCCAGGAATGGGGAGTCACTCCTATAGCATTAAGGACCAGATATTTAGTTGTTGTAAGGCTTTCTCCCTCACTGGAAGATAGCAAAGATAATGTAGTTAGAGAGCTAATCAGGAGGCTACAGGATCTCACAGCCTAAATCTCTTGATCACACTAGGAAATCTGAAATTTTTTGTGAATTCCAGGTATGATTGCTTAGGTATGGGGAAAAGACAAAGCCTGACATTTGATGCCATTTCCTAGACCAAAGCACAGCCTGTCACTAAAATAAAATCAATGCCAAAGTCACAACACAAAGGCAGCACACACAGCACAGCAGGCTTGGGAGCCAGTGTCAATAAGCAACCCACAGCTGCAATCCAGTGCAAGGAGCACTCAAACGCCTCAGAAAGATCCCAGGGATAACCACAGCTTATGGATAAGGGAGAAAGGACAGACAGGGCCCACTAAAACAAGTAAAACTAGCTTATACAATGAGACAAACGTGAGGGATCTCTGTGAACAATTCCTGCATTTCCCCACATCAGGTCAGTTGAGCCCATTTGAAAGCTATGTGAGATAAACACTAGTATCTAACACTAATACCCATCTTCTCCAATGAAGGGTAAATATAGCAATCTGCCCTTAGTAAAGGCCAACACATTCAGCTTCTTAAGGTGCTCTACTTCCAAAAAAGATTTTGCTCCTTGGGGAAAACGGGCAAAAGCAGCCTGACCACACTCGTGGCTGCACTGTCACTGATCGGGGTTTTCTTCTGGCTAATACTGAGTAAATACCAACTTCACCACAGCTAGGATTAAAGTTCCTCAAGAAAAGAGCATTGTGCTACTTCTCAGAAAGAGAAAACCAACAGAAGGAAAGGAGGCTTGGATACCCTGAGGCAGGCAAGCGGCAGAGAGGTAACTCATTAAACTCACACGTGTGTACACACAGAATTTAGCTGAGACTTGTAACAAAAGCAAATACAGCAATATGATACAGCAGCTTTAGTCTACAGCTATACCTCCTGGAATTACAGTGTGCTACTTAAAAAAAATAGGAAAGAAGAAAAGAAGAGAGCAGAAATAAAGGTGGGAATCTGGAATAAAAGCCAAAGAGCAAACCAAGTACCAAAAGGTTTTCAGACACTGTGGGGAAAACTGGGTTAACAGCGAGACAAGCCATGCCAGAAAGGTAAGGATGGAGACACTTCCTGGAAAGGCAAACAAGGAAATCCCAGTGTGAAGCTGTGACAGGATAAACTCACAGTGCCCATCCTCAGTGAGAAAGAGAAGTCAGACTGGCCCAGTGCCCCTGAAACCCCACATGGAAAGGGTGGCACTCAGTCAGATCACAGCACCTCAGTGTTATTGGTTACTTTACCAATAACACAGTTATAATAACAACTCTGGTTATTTCACAGCTCCTTTCCACCGCTCTTGCCCTTTCCAAGCTGTTCATCAGAACTTGAGCCACCCCAATTTACACCTACTTTAAATATAACACAAAATACAATAAAGGAGTTCTCAATCATTGCAACTTCAATTAGCCACGCTCACATGGACGGTTTCTCAAAGCTGCTGGTAATTTGAGCAGGAGAATTGGTGCCCACATGTGTTAGCACAGCCCTGCTGTGGTGCCTGTGCAGGCTGCTGCTTCTCCAGCTCCCTCCTGATGGGATGCACTGACAGGGGCATGTGGTGACTATCTGCATTATCTGCTGCTCATCTCAAAGCCAAGTAAATTAACTGGATGATTTGTCAGGCTCTTAACTGTTTGGGATGATGACAAGAAAATGGCATTCAGCAGTAAATAGATAATTTCTGAGGAAGAGCAGACAGGAGAGAAACTGAATGTTAAAAGCATGATTGGCAGCTTTTGGATATACAAGATTTTTACTTTCAACTCTTTTTGCGTTATTCTGAGCAGAGCTCAAAATTTCCATCCTGGCACTAGGGCATTTTTTCTAGTAATTACAATTATTTTCAATTTAAGAATCTCAAAGAAAAAAAATCCCACTCATGACCCACCAACTCAAATTTGCTATGGGTTTTTTTTTTCTTCCAATCAGCACTACCCTTTGTTTTCTGAGGGTAGGAATTCATTTAGATTGCACTTGGGGTCCTTTTCATAAAGGAGCAATTATCATTACGCTGCAGTAATTTGAATTAGCATGCAATAAAGCACCTCACACTATCTATGAGTCATTACATTCTCCTGCAAGTGATCCACAATGGGCATCTCCCAGTATGCATGGAAGGAGAGTGCCACTCCAAAACACAGTGTAGTCAGCAGGAAAATGAGCAGGAGCTCTGCTGAGCACATTAAGTGTACAAATAAAGGGGAAAAATTTAAAAATTAGAATGTGGCAGTGTATTGCTGTGAGTGATTCTTGCAAGTCCTACAGTTTCTGTAGGTGCTCGCTAGAACAACACTGCCGAGCAATTACTGCTTTCAGCACAAACAAATAAACACATTTTCGAGCTCAGCCCACCTCTGAACTTAGGAAACCTTTTAACTAAACTCTAAATTTTCCTTTTGACAGAGGCAGGAGGTAATCTTGCAAGTCTCATCATTATCTATCAGGGCTTCTCTGAAGCAGCCAAAAAGAGCAAGTCTCTGCACTACTGCTGTTCCAGGAGGTTCAAGACCAGGACAGTTTTGTGATAGATGAGTAATGCCAAGGTTGACTCTCACAATTAAATGCAAATATCATGTATATATGATGATTTACTTACGTTTTATAGATTTGTAGTTATGTTTTACCCCCTTGTGTTGTTATCAGGGTTTGGGATATTTGGGAAGGTTGGCTTGTTGCTATGGCAGCACCTGATCTCCAATCAAGATTTAAGGATGTGATCTCCACCACTGGACAGTGAAGAAGGGGTCGATGGGCAGAACCTTGGGAGGAGTTAAAGGGTTAAAAGGTGAAACCTCCATGGTGTGGATGAGCACATGGTGGGGAAAATCCATTGCTCCCAGTGCTGTAATATTTTCTCTATTCAGTCTTCTGTTGTATTTTCGGTACAGTTTAATAAACCTTTCTAGAATTATGAAAAGTGAGTAGCCATTTCTCACAGTTTGACCAGGGATACAAATCCTCTCTGCTATTTGGATTTGATTTCCATTGAGAAGGTGTCCTCTCTCAAATCACACTAAGATAAACAGATACCAGCATACCTCAAAACAAAGAAAAAAAAATACAAAAGAAAACAAAAAGAAAACCAGCATGTCCATTGTTTTACACCATTTCTCAAAAGAACAGCTACAAAATCAATCTTGCAAGAAAAGATTTCTAGGCATATAATTTTTTTCCAAGATTTTTGAGCTTCCCAATGGACTTGGGCACCCAGTTTCACCACTGTTTATGGCTTATTCATTTTGCTTTTAGAAAAATAATTACTCCAGCACAAGGCAGAGGGGAAATCACATTACCGATCAAACTGACAGACGTGGGAAAAGAAAGCATCTTTTCAGTGATTTTGCTAGACCACACTTGGGCAACCCCCATTTCAATTAGCTCAGGGAGTCATTGGGGTTAAGTGGCTTTAAACAGGGAAATTTATGTGGGTATTTATTCTCAGCCCACACCACTTTGGGAATAGGCTCCCACTGAGCAATAGCAATTCCTCATGCTGCCTGCCATTGGCAATTCCAGGTTTTCTCCCCTGCTGCTGTAAAAGCTGCTCTGCTTTGCACATCAGAAGGGCAAGAAAAAACAACGCCATGGCCAAGCAAATAAAGCACAAAGAGGAGAGACCATGAAGGGTGGAGAGAACAGCCATTGCTACTGCACCTAATTAAGTTTAATTCTTTATATTAAATAACAGAGAGACTTATCTTTTATGTTCTTTAATAAATATTTCATTCCCCTACAGTATTTAATTTTTAACTTCTGGGTGACCACGGCCGGGCAGTGAGCAGACTGAGGTCCCCTCATTGCAATTCTCTGGCACTTGATGTGACACAGTGGCTCAGACATTTTTTCCTTGCCCACCCACCCCACAGCAGCCAGCTGGGATAGAAATAGGGCTGTGCAGAGGCAGCAGTGCCCTGCAGCAGGAGCTCAGCTCATTCCCCTCCAAGCAGGGCTGGAGGAGTCAGGCATTTCCCACAGCAGACACAGAGCACTGCAGTCAGTTGTTCAGACAAGCCTGTGCTACCAGATGGATGGGTCAAAGTGCTGTGGGAATGGCCAAAATCATCCTCAGGGTGCTCTCCATCCTCTCTGAAAATCCATGGTTACAAAGGAAGGCCCCAATTACTGGGAAAAAGACAGGGTCCTGTCCTGTCAAAGGGCAAGAGCCCAGCAGAGGTTGTTTCTAACCCAAGTGACTCTTTCATTCCAACTGCAGGCCACATGCTTGAGGTTTGTTCTCTGTGAGCTAAATGGGATCCACCCAAGCAGTGTCAAAGACCCTTTCCTCTCAGCTGTAATTCTGTAATGAGCAGGAGCCAGAAATGGGTGCTTTGTTCTGATGATTTTCAGTCTAGAACACAGAACATCTGAGCTTAATTTTTGAAAAGGGCTGTTTGTCTCTGTGTAAATCTTCTTTTCTGCTGCTGGTCTGCTCAACATTTAGTGGGTTCAGACCTGTTCTTAGCAGGAACTAAATAGAAAAGAAAATGCCAGGTAGAAGGATGAGGGAGATCCCATTCTTTCTGCTGCCTGTACAGATTTCACCATTTAAGTGGTCTCCACTGAGCTCGTGGATTGCCCAGATACTTCAATAACTTGCTTTCAATCTCATTATCCAAGTAATTTATATACATAATAAAATGCTTCAGTCTTGACATTAATTCTTGCAGAATTTTACATTGGTATTAATTTTACTTCCTGGATTTTAATTGGAGAGAGTATATTTTGTCACAGGGGAAACTGAACATTAGTTCTTCTACTTAACAACCATGTGGTTTCATTAAAAATTACATTAGTTCCTCATTAAGCAACAATAATAGCGTAGAATTGGGATCAATAAAAAAATACATTGCCCTAAGGTGCTGAATAGTTTGGCTCATTTATACTCTCATAAGCTAAATACTTCAGGATTCACAATTAAAAACCCTCCAACTTTTATGCAATGCTTAAGAAATGTCTTTTTATTTCAAGTAATACAGATTCAGATTGCAATGGAATAAATGCGCAGGCTCCGGCAGAGCTCTGCATTCTCCAAGCAAAGTTTTAATAATTAGGAGCTTGCACCATTTTAAGAACTCACATCGTTAAGAGAAGTGCCCCACTAAACACAACCCAGGTAATTCTGTCAGCTCTGAAGAGGAAATGGAAGTTCACTGAGATTCCCCCCTACAGAACAAAGCACCCTGGCTGTACCATCTGACCCCACAGCAGCACCTGGTTTTGGGAAATCCAAAAAACCTACAGCATTAGTGTTGGAAACAATACAACTTTTAAAGTGTTATGTTGTCTCTCTAGTTAGGCTTGACTTTGCCTTGGGGAAAGGAGTTTATGTTGATTTTTTAGGAGATGTAGCATCACTCTAAGAAGATGGGCTTAACACTCCAACAGACTGGGAGCAGCCCAAACACACCCAGGAAAAAAAAAAATCATCAACTGAACACCACCTACAAACATCTGCCCTCAGATGCCACCCTCTGGCAGAGCTGGAGATATCTGGTCTGGAAAAGATTGATAAGAGATCAAAAGACTGATAAGAAATCAAAGATTGAAGATCTAATTAACACCAGACGTGAGGAGATTCAGACCCAGTGGAAACTGAATACTGGGGGTTGCTCAACTCCAAACCAATGAACTTTGAACCAGTGCACCTCTATGGGTTTTGCCTGGATAAAATTTGGGACAAAATCCTGCAAGAACATGTGTATTTGGAGCATTTTCCTTGGCACATCCTTGCCAGAAAATAAAGTAATGCCTGATTCTCTATCACTTCAAAAATAGTGCTAGAAGATTTTCTTTTCTCCCTGATTTTCAGTGACATTAGGTTTCTGGGAATTTATTTACAAAATAGGCATTTACACAAATCAGAGCAGACCTTTAAATCTCTCCTGTCAAGTGAGTGAAAAGCTCAGAAATATGGTGTAACTTGCTATCTTCTCCTGCAGTCATGCATTTTGGGGAGTATTTGGCTAAGAGTAACACAGCCAGGTTCCTTCCTCTCCACAAGTCCTTTTGGATTTATCATTGGCTTCAACAACAGACTTGTAACCAAGCCTAAACCAAGCTCCAAGAAAGACAAGGATCATCCCTGAAGGTGATCCTGGGCTTCACACCATACGCAGTGACATTGCTTGAGACTTGGGCAGTCCTTCTATGTTCCATTGCACAGCCACGAGCCCCCCTCCCTGCCAGCATGTCCAGGCACCCCACTGCAGGATTCCCCTGGGAATTCACATTGCTCAGTGGCCTCCTGAAGGTGCTCAGACAGTCCCATGAGAAATAAACCACACAACTCCCAGTGTAGGACAAAGCTCCCTTCAACAGAGATGGTTTCCCTCAATGCCAGGAAACCTTAATTTCTGTCTCCATACCGCTTGTCAGAGGCATGCAGGGCATGGGTGGCACGTGTGGCACTTGCAGGAGGCAACCAGAAGATGAGAGAAAGCCTTGTCTCTGTCCCTGAGGAGGCTTTGCCTGGCAACCCTTTCACACCTCATAGCACAGGCAGCCAGCAGGACACTGCCCTCCAGAGATGCTCTCCAATCACACAGCACTCCCCAACCCTCTGGTGGTAACACCTGCTTTTCCTCTCTAGTCCCCTTCTTTCTCTCCCTCATCCTTTTTCATTTTCCTTCCTCCTTCTGTTTTTTCTAGTCCTCTTTAGTAGGGCAACTCCTTTTTTTTTTTTTTTGTTACCATTAAACAGTTCTCAGATACAATATTTTCTTGTTTTACTTAATTTCATCCTAGACCACCTGTTTTAATATAACTCCTTGTAGTTCCCCACCGTGGAACACAACAATCAACATAAGATAAAGAGAAACAATAAATCCAGCTTTCACAGCCTTTTGGGAGAGTTCAGCCTGACTTTTGCACAGGTACCTGAGGAACCAGGCAAGGCTGGGCTGTGCCAGCTGAAAGAACGACACCGGCTTCCTTCCCAGGCTGCCAGGGGTGAAAAGAAAAACACACATTTTTCTACATACAAACATGCAGCACTTCAAAAAGAACAACCTTCCTGCAGCTGTTTTGTAGTAGACCGTGGGATGTTTAAACAGCTCAGCTTCAGTTTGCAATCCAATAAATCTCACCAACAGTTTGCTACTTCATATAACTCCAAGCACGAGCTGTCAAATATTGCATGCAACTACACTTTCTCCTCTCCTCGTTCACTTTATTGTTGAGTCTTTCCTTTGCAGCAGCACCTTCAAGGCACCAACCTGTATCAGACCCCAGCTGCTTGAAGCACCACACACCTGCATTTAAAGATGCAATATTTGACTCAGAGATGGCTGCAAACCACAGATAAAATTAAGCATAGGTGAACACTGGCAGAGGAAGAAGACACAGCTCTTGCATCCCACAAAGAAGACAAGTGAAAGGTATTCATGGCCTATCAGGCTGTTGTTTTTTGAGAGAAGTGGGATCTATCAAAAGCTGAAAGCAAGGAAATTGAGGGTATTAGATCATGTTCATTTCATTAAAGTGCTAAGTAATATTTGTGTTGTCAGACCTTCTGCACTATGGGAGGGACCAATTTTAATTTTATGTGTGCCAGCTTTCTGCACACATATTTTCTTTGTTAACTGCAAAACTGGGAAGATCTGAAGCAAACCGATTCTCCCTCCTCCTGTAGCCTGCCTAGCTGTTTGAATAAATCCAGAGCTGTCATGTAGTAACATCTCCCCTCCAGGCTGTCCTGGCAGCGCTGACTGCAGTGTGTCTGTGACACCTCCCTCACACTCTTTCATCTGAGTGTATTGATGGATGCAAAATTAATAACACACCTACAGACTTACATATGTCAGCCTTCAGGGAGGTGCTGGAGTTAACAAGGACTGACAATGCCATAAACGAGGTTGAAATCAAACCAGGACCCTTAGCTGCTGCTGCTGTATTTACAGCATGTTCTGACAGAATTTCGTGCCACTGATGTCATCAATGGTTATGACTTAGGAAATGAAACAACAAAAAGTTCCAAACCAGACATGCCAGGTAACCATGGAGAAAGCCATAGTTCTGGAGAGTAACCAAATTCTCATTTGAAATGCAACAATTATTACAGCTTAAGTGAGTTCCAAATTAACAAACACAGGGAGAGATAAAGCAATGAAAATATAAAAACAAATTATATCAACAATATAAACTCAGACTGTCAGGAGAAGCTGAGGAAAAGCTTCCTTTTTCTACAAACATAATGAATATTTTTAAGAGGTTTGGGTTTGTGCTGTTTTGATATTTCCTTTCAAGCACTACTGTATTAGACAAAGGCAGGAGACAAGATGAGAGAGCTCAAAAATGCAGTTTCTACTTGACCTACATCGTTCCAATTGATCACAGACAATTAGAGCTGTATTTCATCTGCTGTCCTGAAGCTGCCTCATATTCTCATAACCCTCCAAATCTAACAGACAAGCACAGAGGTGCAGGCACACAACTGTAGCTTTAATACTCAGCAGGCTGCTGTCTTTGGGATTGTATTGGATATTAAATATAGCTATTAGCTCTATTTTCTTTGAGAAAGGCTCAAAAAAAATTACATTTCTCCAGTAGATCAGGAAAAAGGGAGAAGGGAAACAAAGCAGGAAAGAACAAAAGCATTAACCAAAAAGGAAAGAAAGTAACAGAGCAACAAAGGGATCCCTTCCTATTGGGCCCCACCACACCCAGCTCTACATGGATTTTCTTGCTCAGAGTAATAGAGAGTAATAGTGAAAACCTACATTATTCCTTTTTTCAAAGTCATGAGACTTAAAGAGACTTATAATGGTTAAAATAATTACATTCATGATCTTCAATGGTGTCTTAATTCATTAGCTTTTTTCCTCTCTTACTGCCCTCCACCACCCATAGCAAAGTGATTTAAAAAGAAATTTTTTTTTTTTTCAAAAGAACATTCAGTTTCTGAACTCTGATTTCCAGTCTTTGTCTAAAAGGGACAAACCATGTTCTGGGATTATTCAATGACTGTGTTTGTTAATACAGTATCCCCTACTGCTTGCATCTGAAAGTTCTAGATATATCAAGATCCAGAGGATGTTTTACAAGATCAACAGGGAGAATAGCTTCCCACTGCCAGAGGGCAGGGATGGATGGGATATTGGGAAGGAATTGTTCCCTGTGAGGGTGGGCAGCCCCAGCACAGGGTGCCCAGAGCAGCTGTGGCTGCCCCTGGATCCCTGGCAGTGCCCAAGGCCAGGCTGGGCAGGGTCTGGAGCAGCCTGGGACAGTGGAAGGTGTCCCTGACATGGCAGGGGTGGAACTGGATGAGCTCTAAGGTCCCTTCCAACCCAAACCAGCCTGTAACTCTGTGTTATTCAAATAGAATAAAGGTTTTCAGATATCCCCACAGCTGACTGAGCAGGCCCACAGACCAAGGGTTGCCAATTCAAATTCTGAAATATTAAACAGTTATATTAACCAAGTGCCAGTGACCTGGTTTCCTTCAGTGAAGCCAAGCCTTGGATGTTTTCAGGGTTTCAGGATGCTTTACAGGATGTTTTCAGAATGCACAACACATGCTAAAGTGTTGTGCTTCCAACCACTTCCCTACTGTTTTCCCCACCTTGACTCAGCATCTTCATGTTCCAGCTCAGCAGCTTCAATACATGGGTTGAAAAAGCACAAACATGTTCTGAGGGTGCTGCTTGTGCTCAGAAAGCCTGACTGAGAACACAATCAAACCCTGTGTTCCAGCCACATGGCAAGACACAGCCTTGGTCTGATGGGTTCATAATCTAACCAGACATGCCAAACCAAGTGTGAGGAAGGGACTTGCTCAAGGACACAGGGCAGAGAATCAGCACTACTGTATTGGACAAAGAAGAGCAGAGAGAATCCAGGTCTTTGTCACCTCAGTAAATCATACAGGAAATTAAAAAATACTATGAATCTGCAATTGTAGCAATTCCTTCCTTTTTAATCAGTTTCTACAGAGAAATCACTGTGCAATCTTCCTGACACACACAAAAGCTCATTTACTTAAAACAACAAAACTTATCCCAAAGGAAAATACTCTGGAGAGGTCTGATTCCCCAGAACAAACTGTTAGAGCAGGTCTTAATTCAAGAGCAAACAAAAATGTCTTGAAACTTGGAGTGCTGATCAAAAAAAAGCTCTGCTATCAGTAAAACCTAACTGAAAAGCAGGAAAATATTATTTAATAATAATTATTGAAAGAGGCATCAGCACACCCTTCCTGTCAAATTATGCTCTGCGTTTACAAGCCAAACCCTGACAATTTATGTTATTTTTGATACTTGGGACCAGGATCTGTTCTTTCCAATTTTTTTTTAATGGATCTCAGGGATTTAGATTTTCCTCAAAGCACATGACCTGTGCTTATTATTGAAGCAACCTGCACTTCAAACTCAACTGATCTTTGATCAGGTATCAAAATACTCCTCTTGAAATGTGTGAGGCATCAGAAACCCACCTTGTGCCAGCAGAAAGCTCTGTGCCCTTTTGGGCTTGTTCCCCTAATTTTGAGGTTTCCTTCTGTTGTCTTAAACACTGTCAGCTGACTCACAGGTGGATTACCCAAAAACTTCCCCAGTTATGATGCCTTTCATCTTCAACTGGAAAAACCCAAATAATCAAGGTGGATTTTGTGTTTATTTCTCAGCGTTGCAGTAACAAATATCAGTGTTATGCAGAGGTGTAACAGCACACAGACCTTGCCCCATGCAAACACCACTGGCTTTGAGGGAGAAAAATGCAATTCCCATTATTCACTGCAGACTAGGGTCTGAAATCTGTGTGTACAGACTGCCTCCATCAGCGAGGGCCAGGGAAAGGTCAGAGCTGCTGCAGAGCACTGCTCATGATGGACCACTTGAAAAGGGAAGATAGAGCAGCCTGTCAGTTCAGGCTTTTCCCTATTATCAGCACAGAGCAGGCAGTCCACAGCTCTGAGCAAGAAAACACACCAAAGATTCTTTAAAATACCATTTTCACATCACCACACAAAAATCAAACACCGTGTGCTTGCTGCATGTTTGAGATGAGTTCTTAATTCATTGAATTCAAAATTTAGAAGTACAAAACTTTGTGACTGTCACCACACGTGTTTTTCCCCACTCCAAATTTGATGAAGTTACACACCAGAGCTTTGTTTTCTTCCCACAGCACACAAGTGTAAAATAAGTCCTCTGGATGCAGACAAACAACTACTGAACAGTATTTTGAAAGTCAAACAGGACTAGGACTAAAATATCAAATAATGGACTGTAGTACACCAAATTAACCCTAATATTTGACAGTAAAATGCAAACAATTAGATACTCCATCTGGCAAGCTATTAAGCTCAATTGAAATAAATTGTATTTAAAAATAAACCTAAAATCTGGGTTGAGGTTGTCTCTTGGTTTGGATTTCTGAATGAATAATTTCACTAAATAAACGCATCCATTAAACATCTTACCCATATCAACAACTACTCTGCTAAAAGGTTCCCACAGCCAAGCCATTTCTCTCTTCCTGTGTGATTTTATAATTTTATACATTGTCTTGTGTGCTACTGCTGCTTTTATTTTTCCTTAGTCTTTGCTAACAGTTCAGACCATCCTTTAACACACTTTTAACAACTTGTGCCATGTTTGTTCCACTTTACCTTTCACAGAACTTACACTGATTTTACTGATGGAGCATTATTATTAAAAGAATAGAGAATCCACCAATTAAATGCCCAGTTTACTACACACCCATCAAAGCCCTAATCATTGTAAAAGATATTTTGGTGAAAAAAAAGTGTTCATTGAGTTTTTAAAGGAAATTTAGCATACTGATAAGACTATTTCACATTAAACACAGAGGTGGAAATGAGCTGTAGATTGACCAAGTGAAGTGAGGGCTATGCTGTTTTAACTCTGCCTCTTACACAGAATAAAATGAAACTGTTGTACAAACACACAGAGCTCGAGAGGCAAAGAGAGAAAGTGAACAAGAAATATTCTACAACTATCACCAACCCCTCAGTCTGCTGTTGCAAGCAATGCCTATGAAATCAGTGAATTTATTAACTACAGTCAATTAGGATTAATATCACACCTGGGAGGCACCAACTGCACACAAGCACTGGTTAGAAGGGAAAAAAAGCATCCTTTAAGAGATGTATTTGGCTGTGGTTACATTAAAAATCTGGATTACAGTTAAGAAGCTTATATCAGGAGGGAGTCCACAGACAAGTTTATGGTTTTGCTTAGAAACTTTGATTAAAAATAACTGCAGCTAAGTGTCTAACTTCCAAAAACTGTTCCAAATTTCAGGACTTAGAGATATCTAGCAGTCAAAACATAAGTAGGGAGATGAAATGATCCTAAACTACATTGCTTCATTCACTTATCAGACAGAAATTAGCTCAGCAGGAATTCATTACTATTTCTAAGGACTTGCAAAGATAAAACCCTTCAGGTCAGAGGAGAACTCCAAAAGCTGGGTGAGAACAAGCAGACCTGTGAAACCCACAAGAAAGGGATTCCAAACCCTCTCTGGGAAACGCTTTCCAATGATGTTTATTTTTTCCTTCTGCCCAGTGGGATCATCCTCCTTTCCCATTTTTGGCCAGCCTCTCATCCTCCCACCTCAGAACAGAGCCCAGCTCCATCTCCTCATGTACTCTCTAACAGCTGGTGAAAACCAAACCCAATTCTCTCCCGGCCTCCCCTCGTGGCTCAGGTATCCCAGTCCCCTTGGTGGCCCCTTTTCTGGGCTCACTCCAGTTTATCCACCCTCCTCACACCAGACTGTGCCCAGGCTGGCTGCAATGAGCAGCAGGTGAGTCCTGGTTCACCCGCAGGCATGGGCTGGGCTTGAGCTGATGGAGAACAGGACAGCTCAGCCCTGTCACTGCCAGAGCCACCAGGACACAGCTCAGCCCTGTCACTGCCAGAGCCACCAGGACACAGCTCAGCCCTGTCACTGCCAGAGCCACCAGGACACAGCTCAGCCCTGTCACTGCCAGAGCCACCAGGACACAGCTCAGACCCTGTCACTGCCAGAGCCACCAGGACACAGCTCAGCCCTGTCACTGCCAGAGCCACCAGGACACAGCCACCAGGACACAGTCACAGCCACCAGGACACAGCTCAGCCCTGTCACTGCCAGAGCCACCAGGACACAGCTCAGCCCTGTCACTGCCAGAGCCACCAGGACACAGCCACCAGGACACAGTCACAGCCACCAGGACACAGCTCAGCCCTGTCACTGCCAGAGCCACCAGGACACAGCTCAGCCCTGTCACTGCCAGAGCCACCAGGACACAGCTCAGACCCTGTCACTGCCAGAGCCACCAGGACACAGCTCAGCCCCTGCCACTGCTAGAGCCACCAGCTGAGCCCAGGACACAGTGCCAGAGCCACCAGGACACAGCCCAGCCACTATCACAGCCATCACCACCAGGACACAGCTTAGACCCTGCCACTGCCACCAGGACACAGCTCTGTCCCTGCCAGAGCCACCAGCTGAGCCCAGGACACAGCTCAACCCCTGTCACTGTCACCAGGACACAGCTAAGCCCTTCTTTGCCCAGCAGAACCCCCCAGCACCATTTCAGCAGCAGCAATTTGCATTTGCCCTGTAAATCTCTACGAGATACTTATTCCTCCTGTTCCTTACTCAGTCCTGCCAAAGAACAGCCCTTGAGTTCATTACCTGCACCCCAGTTTGGTGTCCTGCAATGACACAACATCCACAAGGATGGTCCATCCTGACTCCATCACCTCCTCTGGATCACTGACAAAGACATGAAACTTCCCAGTCCCAAGATGGGCCTCAGAGGGCTCCATTTGGAACTGTCTCCCAGGTATATGCAGCAAAAGTAATGGAAAGCCCACAGCAGGGTTTTATTTTTTCACTTCAGTCTTGTTTAAGAGATCTCACCAAGGTGCAATTTCTCAGTTAATGTTAAACCAGGCTTTTTAAATTCAATAATAGATTAATGAATAACACACTGTCTCAGGTCAGTCCAACAAGTAGGCACAAAATTAATTACCAGGTGGAACAAATAGGGGTCCATTTAACAGCACAAAATGCCAGTGCAGAGGCAGGGATAGGAGAGAGTTCCACAATCATTTCCAGACAGATTAGAGCACTGGGGCACACACTGTCCTCTGTAAATAACAGCTGCCACTATCACTGCCCTCATTCAAATCTGCTAATTACATCCTGTTATCAAGTGATGATGCAATTAATGAGGGGCACCATTCCTCTTACACTGTGTGCTCCTTTTGTGACCTAAAAGAATAAATTTAGATACACTCCTGCTTCTTAAATTTTCAAAGTCATGAAACACAAAGGATCCTCCAAGCATTGCCAAGACTTACAACTTCTTCTTGCCTGAGACACTGCAGGGTACCCAGGCCTCAAGGTTAAGTAAATGTGGCTATTTATCAGAGACCTCATCGTGAGGTTTTTTTTCTCAAATCCAGAAGATGACATAATTTGGACAACGTAATCTTCTTTCAACATTTCCCTAGGATTTCAAATCCCATAAATCACAGCAACTTCCTTAATTTGAGAAGATTTTACATGGCAATTTTGCCTTGCACATTTAGAATGGTTTATTTGTGAACTCATCAAAGGTAACTGCTGCTGCTTCTGACTTTTTTCAGGAAGTCTGCCTAGTTTTTGTGCTCATTAACACTGCAGTCTCCCAGACCTTCATGATACTCAGGATAATTAATTCCCAAGAGAGTTTCCTTCATGTATTAAGGAGGAAACTTTGAGCTCTTAAGAGAAAGACACCCATGGCCCTCAGACTTCTGAAATAAGCCTCAGAAAAATCTAACTCATCATCCCTCACCCTTCCTTCCCATTAGCTCTACTTCCAGCAATAGCAGGTAAGCAGCTCCTCAACATCTGACAGCTGGACCAAAAGAGTGGCTTAATACATAAATATCTATGGGAGAAGCAAAGGGGACCAAATACCTGCTGACACTTTGGTAGATACCAAACATCCCTCAATATACTGCAAATACAATGTGACAAAATCACCACAGCATTACTGGGCATTTTAACTCTTGTGAATGTGCTCCCACTTCACAAGGGTCAAATAAAGCTGAAAGAATGCAAATCCACCCAGCATTGAGATCTCCAGCTGACTGAGCAGAGCTGAACTTTAAAAGCTCTGGAGAGTTCAGGATCTGACCCCTGGGCACCTGCACTGCACTATTTACAACCAGCCCTTCATCTCACACTTCCAAAATTTCAAGTAAAGCAACATACTGAGCATTATAGAACAGGCAAGTAAACTCAATACCCATATGGCTAGCCAGGTGAATACTTTATTTCTATCACATCAGCCTATATAAAACACAAGTTCTTTCTTCTGTAGTTCTAGCAACATCTAAAATTAGGGCAAAAAGCCTGAAGCCTAACTTGCCAGCACTGCTGGAAAAAACAAAGCCCCAAGAAGCCACAGCCTGAGCAATCAATTGGCATCCACATCACCTTGGACAAGTCCCCCTGTGAGCTCACATAACCTTGGGCCAGCACTGTCAGCTGCTGGAAGCAGCTGGGTGCTCTCATAGACACTCCAGCAGGCAAGGCAGCCTCTGCACATCCAGTGCTACACGTTCAAAACCACACACAGGCCCTGAGAGCTCCTAACTGAAAGAGGAATGGCAGAGGATAACAAAAATTCTGTGATCACAACTTGACAAAAAGAATTCAAGCAAAATTAAATGCTTTGCCCAAGATCAAACAGGCATTTAGTGGCAAGAGCCAAGTGCTTCCTGCATCCAGTCCAATCTCAGAACACAAAGAATCTTTGCTTTCTACTTTGTCACATTTTTCCCTGCCATACACAGCCAATATCTTCCCTACTTTTCCTTAAAAGAAGCAAATCCCTACTGCCTCCAAGAATCCTGCTAGTGGGACACCCACAGGCCTCAGATCTGCAGCCACCACACAGGAGCAGCACTTCCAGATGGAACTGGTGCTCCCAGTAGCCACATGTTCTGCAGGGCCTCGTTTCCCAGTTATCAAACTGAGTCGTCACATGCCATTCTGGTCTCATAACATTATTCAAACATGGAAATTAATAATATTAAATTCATCCATCATATAATTTTTCTGGCATTAAAAAAAGGCAACACTGAGAACAGACCTGCCCAGTAAAACAACCAAAGTGGAACTCCGTAGGAACACAAACCCAGGGAGATTTCCCATTGATAAATAAAGAATTTTCATGTACAAATACCTTGTTTCCTAGAACCAGCAGCAAGCACCTCCATTATGTGATGGCTTCCACAGGCACTCCACAGCTCTGATGGAGGCTGAGATCCTGATAGAGGCTCCTGCTGCCCAGCCAGAGCCTCGGGGCACCTGGTTGATTGGAAGCACCTGTGGGCTCATTGCCCAAACCCTGCAGCTGCCAGGATTCCTTCCCTGGGAGGAGGGACAGCACAATCACCCCAAACGTGAGCCACCTGTGCCAGGAGCAGGGCTCGTGCACTGGCAACACCTGCAGGGTCAGAGCAGCCACCACGGGGCCAGCAGCTCCTCAGCTCCACTGCCAGGGCCCTGGGGCTCAGCTGGGTGTGACAAACTCAGCCAGCAGTGACAGGGCCATGCAGATGTGCGGGGACACCTGGACACGGAGCTGCTCCTCACCAGGAGCAGCCCGCTGGGGTCTGGCCAAGGCTGGCCGCACGACAAAGGCCTCAGCTGCACCGGGGGAGGTTTGGGTTGGACATTAGGAGGAATTTTTTCCCAGAGGGGGTGATTGGTTGTTGGAATGGGCAGCCCAGGCGCTGGAGGCACCTTTGGAAGGTGTTTAAGGAAGGTCTGGGCGTGGCACTCAGGGCTGGTTGCCATGGTGGGGATGGGTCACAGGTTGGGCTCGATGACCTCACAGGGCTCTTCCACCCGAATTGATTCTGCCAATGGTGCCTGACCACCCCAGCTGATTTCTACAATTAAATGACAGCGTTTGTGGACAAGGGGAGAGGAGAGACTCTCACTCACCTCAGCTGCAGGAAGGCTTTTAGCACTGCCTCCCCTTCCCGGGCTCCCTGTGCCCAAACAGCGCCTTTCAGGTGGGGTGGGTAGGCAGATGACCAACTCGATTTTTTTTTTTTTTTTTTAAAGTCTAATTGGCTAATCAGGCCCAGGTGATCAACATTATGTCAATTAACACCCTGCTGAGTGCTGCCAGGCTCATCTTCTCTTTGGCAAGCCCTAATTGTGTAGCAGAAGCAAACTGAATTCCACACTTGCTTCAAGCAGGGCCCCATGTCTCTCCATGTTCAAGTCTTACTTGGCCTGCAGAATCATGTTACTACACACAGAGAAATAATTTCCTTTTCAATCAAAATAAACATTGCATGGTGAAGTATTAAGAAACACAGCACGGTACAAAGCAGTAAATTTACCATAATACATTTTGTCTGAGCAAAACAATGATGACAAAAAGCTCCAAACAATTTATACATTCCCGAGAAAGCACAGAAAATTTATAGAAACATAATTCAATCTTACTACCTCACTTGAATAAATGAGAGATTAGTTGATGTCTGAATTAGTATAAAGATTGTTTTCATAATAATAAACCTACCTCCCACCAAAAAGCCTCTGAAATACACTTCAATAAAAGTTCTGCACAGATTATAACTGATTATGTAAAAGCTTCATAGCACAGAAATGGATAAATAAGAAATTAGTCACATTGGTCAGAACCAATAACACCAAAAGAAGCAAGCTAAAGATGATAATGGAAAATAAAAACAGGGTTGATTAAGACCTCTTCTTTTAAAGTTGTTCAGAGAGTAGGAGAAGCTGCTCAGTGAAATAAGTTTACTAACACAATTAGAGGCATTTGGGGAAAGGTTATATGATTATGGAGAATTATCTTTGTAGTGGCTTAGTACTGGGGAATATAGACAAGGAGTTTTAGTTGGTCTTTCTAATCCTACCATATATCGACTTGCAGGTGAGTCATTTTCTTACTCCTTTTATATCTCCTATTACATTCAAACCACTTATTTTCGTATATAAGGATTGTGTAGTGGGCAGCATATTCATTAATGTAATGAGTTAGGCTGCTTTAAAAGCAACAGCCAGCACCCAACCCAACCAAGCAGCAAATCACTGAGACAGAGGAGGGTGCTCGTAGTTTAATCCTGGAGTAGATCCAGCAACACTAACAGACCTCTCCCACAATGATATTTGTGATAGTTATTACAATATTTGTTAATTAAACACACCAGCAATGAATCCAACAAGATGGCACAAAAATCAAAACTCCAAAGGTTTTGACTTTCTCCCTAAATGTAAAATGGGGGAAGTAAGACATATCTAGTTCCAAAATAAAAGATGCAAATCTTTTCAGTTGAAGCCTTGGATTGCAGGTTTAGGCACAACTTCTGACAAGTGGCTTTTGTCTGCAGCTCCGAAGTGCACAGTGCCAGGACTGCCACACATCACAGCCAGGGGACTGTGGAGTGAATCCGTACACACAGGAACATGGAAAGCCTTGAATTGTACCTGTCATAGCTCATGCAAAGCCAGGAGCTGTGATTCCTTCCCAAAGCAGCTCAGCAGAAGGCAGGAAGCCTTCCCTGCTCACAGGCAAGGTGTCACTGATCAGATATTCAGCAATATTTCGTACCGTTGAAAGGCAGCACCTCGTGGCTCCTGAGCATATTCAAATTCTAACCTGAGAAGAAAAATAAACCCCAGTGCACTTCCAAACCTCAATTGATACAAGTCCATAAACAGGAGACCTTGGCTTTTAAAGATTATACACCAGAAGCAAAGCTGGAAAAGCAGCAGTACATCTTAAATGCACAACTTATTGTGCCTGTCACACACAGCCCTGCAGAGCTGCTTTGGAAAGAGGGTCCACCTGCACACACCCAGCTCAGCTGGGCACAGACACTGCTATCCATTCTATTTCCTTAGAAAGGTTGGATATATGAGCCTTAGACTTCACTCTCTGGATTGAATGCAGAATACATTTAATATTCTAGAAAGGAAATAATAACTTACAGCAGCCAAGCGGTGTGAGCAGTCAGAAAGGTGGCCTGGTAGAAGAGGGGTTAAAAAAATAATGAATTACAGAACAAAAGGAAATGCCTGCCAGCCTGGAAAACAGGAGCATCCTCATAAAGTGTATCTGGACTCTGAAGTACATCTGAGCTACCTACAAACTGGGACATCCTAACATATCACTGAGGTGTGGAAAGAAAACCAAAAGACAAAAATTAGAAAAATAGAAACTCTAGCAACTTATTGTGTGAAAAAGGATAAACAGCAAGTGTCTAGCAGTGACATCAGTACAGAAAAAAGCAGAACAATGATGAAAGAAAACAAAATGTAATTTTAAGAGAAAAATACAAAGTCAGTGGACTCTTAGGACCTTATTTTTCCCCTGCAGCAGGACACACAGGCAGGAGCTGGACTTGTGGGAGGCAGCTTGGGGATTTTGTACATCCATATGCACACACCACAGTTACATAACCTTCAGAGCTTTCTCTGCTCTCCTATGCAGAGTGAGCACTCTTGAGAAGGAAGAAATCAAATCTGAAAGCCCTTCAGAGAGATAAAAAGTTCTATATATTATTTCAAGCCTACTCTGAATAGCTGATACTCCTCTTGAACAAGGACGTTTTAACTACTTTAACAGAGTGAAAGAGATTTGAGTGTACTTCAGCAGAATTAGAACAATTCTATGTGTTAGGCTTCTGCAGGAGCTTAAAGCACTTTAATGGGATAAAGAAGAATTTAAGTGCTATGAACTATAGAACAGTTAAAAAATGGATCATTTGATAAAGATTTAAACTAAGTTAATGGATACTGTAGCAATTCTCTACAGTGCAAATTGCTAGAAACAGATTTTGACAATAATCCTCTTTTCATGAATTCATGGGAAAAGATATCACTGCAGTGTACTGTCCACACTTAGCAAGGTTGTGAACTATTTCTTCCAAAACCAGAATTAAATTAGCACAGATCCACCTAATACATCTAGTGCAGCTTAGGTGGTTCCTAGTTCTCTGATCATCCCCACAGTGGCAGCGTTTATTAAGTGACATCATTAGCAGCAATGTGCCAACGTTCTTCCACAGCCAAGTTTCACCACACAAATCACTTCAGCATGAACAAAGAACAGATGAGAGGGGAAAACTAATTAGTTCAGTGCCTTGTTCTCTCTCCTGCATACACACAGCAGATATAACCTGCACACTCAGGTACAAGGGTGTACAGGGAGATCTCTCCAGGTTTTCCTTTTCTTTAAAGCTTCTGAATATGTCACCTCTTCATGTCTGTTTTTGCTGCTGTGGCTCTGTGCATGAAAGGGTTGTGAGCTGCTCAGAGCTGAGTGAGATGCTGATCAAAAGAGAGGGAGAGTGAGGGGTAATTTGGTGCTGGAGCTTCTTTGGCACCAGGTAAAGGCTTTGTGCAGAATCCCATCCCTCTGTTAATCATTGGATCTGTGTAGAGGATCATCTGCTCCTCAGTATTCTCCCTCATTGCCCTCAAAGTCTGACAGAGAAGAGTGCTGGTGCTTCCAGGCCAGGGCAGGCACAGGGCCTGGTGCCTTCAGGGGGACAATGACCTGGAATTACAAACACTGGGGGGAAGTGGATGGTGAGAGACAGCTCTGTTAAGCAGGACCTCACTCATTTTACATGCTCACCTCAAGGCATTTTAAGGGTCTTTGTTTTCAGAAGACACTGAACTCTCCCATCTGAAAATCACACATCTATTGAATCTCGAATTGAACACCGAGGAGTTGGGTAACAACAACATCAACAAAAAAAATCTGTCTTTTAGGAAATTCTTAGCCTAAAATTTCTAGTCAAGGCTTCTGAGTTACATTTCCAGCCAACATCAAACAACATGAAAAACATCGTATGCAACAAGGCATAAAAAACATTTCTGATTTGTAAATCTAGCTATGGTCGTTAACATGGAACAGTGGGTAAACCACAATGTTGTTCTTTCACAATCACAAAACAGAATGCTGCTAAACCTCAGTCATCCCACCTCCCCAAGGAGCAATATCCATGTGGTCATCTCATAGGCACCTGCTTTAAATACTTTTGGGGGAGATGTTTTTGAACAAGAAATGTATCAAATTCTGTATGTTGAACACATTTAGTGAAAGCCACATAAATGTATTTAAATCCAAACCTGTCTTATTTGCTTAACATTATTTAATTATTCACAGAGCTTATATCTGCCTTTGTGGTTCTGTGGTGTAGAACTGAGCTGAGAATCCTGCAGTTTGAGTGCAATGAAGGAAGCACAAACCCAAGTGGTGCTTCATGAAATGAAGAACTTGACAGAAAACATTTACATTTCTTCTTACATTAGCAGCCAGCTAACCTGTGCCAGCTTTGTACACACCCGCATAACAGATTTTAGATTTTAGAGCAAAAGCTGCAGCTTCATTCATCATTGTCTCATCTGAATCACACTCACAGCATTATTCAGAAGGTCACCCTGGTCTGTTTTGGTTACCACACCAGGCTAGGATCACTAAATGACAGAATCACAGAATCATTTTGGTAGGAAAAGACCTTTAAGGACAGAATCATAGAAATGGAAAATCCCTCTAAGATCATTGAGTCCAACCATGAACCCATCACTGCCAGGTCCACCACTGAACCATGTCCCCAAGTGCCACATCCACACATTTTACCCTCCCACTGCCAAATCCACCACAAATATGTTCAGATATATTGACTTTCTTCAACATGGAACAGGGAAACACCATAAGGACTTTACACTGACCTTCTGCTTCAACAAGAATAAAATATGTAACTGATTCAATCTGAATTAACAGTTCAGAAAATGCTTCTTAATGTCATGTGGCACATGCATCTTAATTATCTAACTGCTCTGTCACTCTTTGCATGAGGGAAAAGGCTTCTGCAAATTTTCAACTGCTTTTCATTCCTTCTTCTTTCCATTTTTAAAGTAACAGAAACTGCTTCCAGTTTTCTAGTGATGGACTCAGCTGCATTTGAAAGGGGTTCATGTATTTTCATATTTCATGTATTTTCAGGACTTCTACTAGACTTAGCTGTCATTAAAAGCTTCAATATTTTTGAGAATTTATCCCAAATCATCCCAGTTTCAACTGTCAATGTACTACAGAATCTAGCTGACAGCTTTAGCTCTCCTCCCAGTAAAAGCCCCCAGGGTTAGTTATGAGTTACAGACAGTTTTCATAATGCACTAGGCTGTTACTGTTAATTGCTACTGGCTGAAAATGCAGACCTGACATGAAACAGTCACATCTTGAACAGCTGAATGACCAAGATTTCTTGACAGTTTCAATACTTGAAGAAACATTTTCCACAAAAAGCAAGGACTGACCATTTCCCTCCCTGTAACTTCTCTTGTGGATACCCTCTTAGGGAAAAAAAAACATTCAAGAGGAAATATTTAAGTCAAAATTCACATGTGCAAAGCCCACTGAAGTTGACAAAAAATACACTGTATTGCATCTCCCATGCTAATGGTTGATGCAACTGAAGGTACATAAGAAAATAATAGATATATTTCTCTGGTTTTGTCAGCTGCCAATAAAAAAAATAAACATTGCTGTTGCTTATTCAGGTCAAAAGATAAAACATAATCAATATCTGCAACCCAAAAAAATACAGAGTCCTGTGTTTGTTGTGCTCCGAAGGAATAATCTTTTACAGAGACTGTTTACTGCATAAGGAAAACACCTGCATGGGAAATGCAATGTCCAGCACAACACCTTGATGTACAAAATTCACTGGGAAGGCTGTTAATAGGGAATGATGTTTTCTTAATGTGTTTCTTAATATGTTCAGTCCCTGACCTCTTTCCATGTCCTGCCCAAGGTGAAGCTCATCACAGGGATGCCTTCTGAAATGCTAACAGCATCGTGAGTCACCTAGACCATTGCATTTCTTAACTTCAATTGAATCCAAAGTAAAGAAGTTAGAGAAGCAGAAATTTGTGCCAAATTAGGTGCAATTCACTGCACCCAGAGAAGGAAAGCATCAGCATACAAATTGGACATCTCCAGAGACTCTGTGTAGAAGAGAAAGCGATTACACTGCACTGATATGTCTTTAAATAGTGCTTCTTTTACTTGGCATTAGTAAAGCTTTACTTATTTTAAGTTATGCTACTCCTGGTACTTTTCATACAGCTTTTTTTTTTAATCTTAACAATGCCAAAACCTATTACCTGAGCCAAATTTGTTGATACTTTTATTTTCTGTTACATTCATATTTGGCACCTTTAACATTTTACTTCACATTTCTTCTTTGAAATCACTGGAGTTCATCCACTAAAAATCTGCAAGAAGAAGAGCAGGCCTGTACAATAAAAGGGAATTATACACCCAGCACACACATACACACAATTAAAATCTCGTTATTTTCCACTCAAAGAAATGGGAAACCCGTGATATTCCAAATTCCACCCCACAACAACTTTCAAAACCACATCCATTCTCTTTGAAAACTCTTGTGAATTATTCTCCCGTGCTCACTTGTGCAGAAATCAGGGCTAACAAGATCAAAGCCTTGTTCTATCAGGTTTACTTAGCACAGAATTACCATCCAAAGCACCTCAGCCACCTTCTGCTGCTCCCAGGCCATACAAAATTCACTCTGTGCAGCTGTACTCCTACTTTACGAAGCCCAAAATCCCTAAACCTAAGACTGAAGTGCTGCACTTCTCTCCAGAGGATGGTAGATACAGAATAAACCTAATTATCTCGTGCATTGCCCCAGCTGAACTCTCTCTGCTTCCAGGAACACAAGCAGAAGTGCCAGGTAGCCAAGTATTCAGATCATGTCATCTTCCAGGACTTAAAAAGAAAATAATTATCCTCTAGTAATTGAAAATACAAAACGAGGTTTAACATTGTGTTCTGATCTTTTTATTTCATGCTGTGAGAGGATTAATTGACTGAAAATGGAAAGTGCTCCCAGCCTGCTGTACCTGATGTGCCCCCACGCTCGGAGCTGATCAGGTGTTTGGGGAGCCAGCACAGCCTTTAAACCTGACCTACTTCATGCACACAGGGCTCAGAGTCAGGCGTGCACACCGTGCTGCACGACAGCTTCATTCCACCCATCTGCTCCCTCTGTGTCTGGTAATCACCCTGTGCACCAGGACAACCACCCAAGGCTGTTCAGGAGACACCTCACTTTTTTCTGGTGCTGCTGAGGTATTTGTCCAAATCAACGAGATTTCCCTGTGCCATTATCTGTGGAAACCCAGGGCAAGGGGGATATCCCCCTGTCTGCCCTGGGGTGCTCTGACTCCCAGGAAAACACTGACTTTGACCCTCATTCATGGAGGAGGCCTCCTAAGCCTCAAAGCAAACCAGAGACCACAAAAGTGTGAAATAGATTGTAGAGATTGTAGAGAGTAGTTTAGTATGTCACATGGGTGAGAAATTTAGATTTTAGGATTTTTAGTATGGTGTAGATAGATGCAATATGGAGGGTGCAGGGTGTTGTCTCGAGTTCCTTTCTTTTTTCTTCTTCTTCCTTCTTCTTCTTGGGTTTGGGTGGTATCTTGTAATTGGGCAGAAAAATCCTCATTGCAGGCCTTTAGGGGTCAGTTATTGGGTTAGAAAGGGAAATAATCTAGGTGTCACTTCTTAATTGGGTAGTTTAGTTTTAGATTAGGCAAAAAAGACCTTGCACGTGAGTTTGTTAGCCATTTTGTGCTGTTTTCACACATGTAAGGTCTGGTGCAGACAGTGTGCTGAAGTCTTGATAAGACAAAAATAAAACAAGAACCTGAAGACCGAAAAAATCCTGTGTGTCTGCTTTTCCTGACAAAGAACTGCTTCAAGGGCGTTTCACCCTGCCAGGGGAGCCCTCAGGGAGTTGCCCAACGTGGGGCTGCAAACTCACAATTATCTAACTGCCAGAGAGCAAATCTTTTCCCTTCTCTTAGAAATTCAAGATTATCCCTTAGTAAAGGTTCTCATAAGCCCGTGGATAGGTTTAGACAAGACCCTGAGTTTGCCAGAGCTCTCAGGGAGATTCTGCTTTCATTATTACTTTGTCCAAGTAAACTCCTCACCAGTGCCCTCACAAACCTCTTTTTTCAGGTCTGATTTAGCCCAGCAATTCTTTGGCTTTCCAATTCACAGAAAACTCTAAGCAGCCCTTCTCAAGCTCCAGGAAGGATCTTTCTGTCACCTCTGAGGCAGCAGTTCGTGTTTGCTCCTTGTTCTGTGGTAATGACACCTCCAGATTCTCCTGTTTCACCACATAGCCCCGAGTGAGTGTAGCTGTTCTCAAGGGCAAAAGAAAACTCTCTGTTCTCCAGAAAGAACATTTATTTCTAATCCATTGACCACTCTGATGCAAAATAAACACACAAATCAAATACCATCCTTCACATAAGTAAATCAAAAGTATTTTGGGGCGATTTCAGTGAATTATAATTAGCTATGCAATGTTATTAAATCAAAAGTAAACAGGAGAAACCTTGGCTTGTAGAGAGACATGAATCCTAAACAAACACAAAAATATGCAGAAGCCCAAGTTGACAAGATGTCTTAGGTATTTTTATTTTATTCTTTCACTTTACAAAGCTTAACAAATGTTTGCTATGTGCACCTCTGCATCTTGCATGCCTTCAGTATCTTTCAAGCCTGCCATTGACTCTTTTTAAATTTGTAATTCATCTTAGCAATTCTGACTTTCTAGAAGAAGTTTTTACATTTTCTGAATGCAAATGTTGCCTGCAAAATAGTTTTCTGACTCTTGAAAAATATTTCCTAAAATATTTCAGGAATCAGGGTTGTTATTCTAAAGCTGCTAGGTGAAAATGTCAGGATTGCTCTCATTTTGCAAATTGCCTAAATCACAAACCAGGCTCTACAGCTAAAAGAAACCTGCTGGAATCCCAACAAAGGTTCTTCAACACTGAAACTTTTCTGAAAAGCAATGTTTTTTTAACAAGTCAGCCATAAAGAATCAAATCATGTCTCAACAAAGCATTCCCAGGAGCCCCAGAAGCCTGACGTGGCTCTGGGGCTCAGCCTGAGGCACAGCAGAGTCTGCAGCTCATGGGGAGTTCTCTGTGTGCTCTGGTCCTTCTGCCTTGAGTTAACAAGGACTTACAATGTGTGTTTTTAAAAGAAATAAATCAATGCACATGAAACATTGCATCTCCCTGAGCTTAACACCTCTCTGAAAGAACTTCCATATGCAATAAAAAGTGCTTCACATCAGGGCTGCAGCTGTCAGTGTGAGCTGCCTACACCTCTCAAGGATTTCCTGGGCCTGACACACAGAACTGCAAAAGGAATTGGAATCTGGAGCTCTTGGAATAGAAACAATGGATAAACCACTCCTAACTTTAGGAAAAAGGGGTTTTATTTCTGAAAACAGAAGCCTGGACAGGAGAGGCACTTTTCCTCTAAGTTTCCTGGGGCTGTCCCTGTCCCTCAGCATTTGTGAATTTCTGGTAACCTCTGTATTTATCCTCACAAGTAACTTTTCTTCAGAGTTCTCGAGGTGAGGAGAAACTTGAAAAGGCTTGTTTAGGAATGAATGCTTAGGGAGTTCTCTGAGGCTCACAGAGCCCTTGGTCACAGCAGCACTCTATTAAGTATTTCTCCCTGTAAAAATAAAATGTGATTGTCATTAGCTGGTTCTTTTGCTGCAGTCAGTGCAAGCCTCCTGCCACTGTAGTCTGGAAAGAAGCACAAAGCAAAGGAACTTCTATGCCCACCTCTGCTTTAGTGGGTTCATACCTTTCTCTTCTCCCTTCCTTGATCGGTGCAGTCTGAATTCAATTATGATTTCAACCCCCACACTTCCCCACTATCTGTTAGGCCCCATATTGTTCTATTTTTCTGTAGCCTGATGAATACTGAATGCACCTTGAAAGCCTGCCTGTTTCACTTTTCACTTAAAAAGACGGAGTGCCTATAAATGTCTCCCTTTTTTTGTTGTTTTTTCTTTATTCTTTGATCAAGAGGCTGCTGTGTAGAGAGGAAACAGCACACAAACCCCATATGACTTAGGGAGGGTGGGAAGAAAAAGTGCTTTCTACCCTCAGAAGGGAACAGAAATATTCAGACTTCATACACAGGTTTGCTAATGCTGCTAATTCTTATGCTGCCAAAAGAAAAAGCAATGAAAAGAGCTCCCAAATCACAATTTCCCTGTATTTTGAATCCATAGATAGTTCTTAAAAGCCACAATCTGTTTTTCGTTTCTTTTATTTTCCAGGTCATCTCCTGTAAGACTATTCTACAGCAAGCCACAAAGTAGAGACTGGAAATGTATTTATTTATAAAAAGAAAATAAAAGGGTAAAGAGTCTTGCACAGGTGAAAATGCACCACTGGGCTTCTACTGAGACTATCCAAGAACATCTTTGGAAACAAAGATCTTAAGAATTGGAGCTCATTGCCTTTAAAGCTGATAGAAATAAAGTACAGACTTCTCAGCACCTTCATCTGTTGAAGTTCGTTAAAACTCAGGTTTCCAAGAGCTGACAGCATTTAGCACCCAGGTCTGAGGAGCAGCTGGGCACTTAAAGGAGGGTCTGTTTAAATCCTTCAGCAGGTGAATTTGTGGAAATCATCTCCAAAAGACAGGGCACCCTACAGGGTACCAGTGGTCTAAATTAGGTGGTCAGTAATTGTGCTAATTGAGGATTCCCACAGGTTCTTTCTGTATCCCTAAAGATGAACACTCATGCTCTCTGCTTTGGTTGCAGGTGGCAGGAGTGGGGGACAGGAGCTGGGTGTTCCTCCGGTCCAGGGGGTTTCCAGATGCCTTCTGTCCCTTCATGGTCACCAGAACTGATGCCCTGTGAAGGCTGACCTAGAACAGAGACTAGATGGAGCTAAAGAATAAAGCAGGGATTTATTCAAAGGATCCCCTCCATGGATCCACCTTGGGCAGCACCAGAGCCCAGCCAGGGCTGCACCCAAGAGGAACCAAAATGGTCCCAAAATGCACGAGCGCTCCCGGGGGCTCTCACTGGGATCAGCTCTGCTCCATTTGCACCTTGCAGTTCATTGTCCCATTCCAGCTTTAGCCCAGGCACTCCCATCCTGCTTGTTTTTCTCTCTTCAGCCCACGCTGTTTGTGCTCCTGGGCCTGAGATTTGGATCATTTGTCCTTGGTGCCCAGCTGGAGCAGGAATTGTTTTGTCTCCCTGCTCTGTGCACAGAGCTCATCATCCCCTAATGTGAAGCCCAGACCCACACACTAAAGCAGCACAGAATGTGAAAAATATAAAATCTAAAATTAAGGCATCATTTCATTCTCCCTCTGTGAGAACTCTGCACAAATCCTTATTTCCAGGCCTCGTGGAGATTGAACCAAGTTTTAACAGCAAGTGCTGCTCTCACACTTGTCCTTGCCCTGTGCCACTGCACACCCCCTCTGCCCAGTGCAATCCCAGGGAGCTCAGATCCAGTTTGCACACACCCTGGCACGTTGGTGACAGCACTGCAGAAGGCTACAACATCCTTGTGCCTGTCACAGCATCAAGGGGAGCAAGAAAGAGAGTGTGGAAAAGCTGCCAAAGCAAGGGCAGAGCTCCAGAGCACAGGGGAAGTAAGTTGAGCAGAGCTGGATGCAGAGAGTGGAAGCTGATCTAAAGAAATCAGGTAAATAATAAATTAATATCTTCTGCTGTGCCTACAGAGGTCATTTCCCACCATACATCAGAAAAGGACTTTACAGAGGAGCCTGCAACACCTGTATCTGTGTTTTTAGGAGCTACACCTATAGCTGATGGCACTGGAAACCAAAGAACTTCTACCTTACCTTTAAAGAGCAGAAATTCTTGGGAACAAAAAAAAAAGGAACCTACAACAGAAGGCAGTGTGGATGAACAGGACAAACCTGGTAGATTCTCTCTGGATTTAAGACCCAAAAGAGGGATGAAACATTTCTGCTAATGGTTGTTGGATTTTTCAGATCATCAGGGTTTAATGTCAGGAGCTCATAATGCTCAGGTGGATCTACAGTCTGCTTCCTGTCTCCTCCTGAATTTACAGTTGACTGGATTTGATAAGAATAAGTAGCAGTAAATTGAAGAAAGGAAGGGAAAAGAAATGCCCCAGAGTTGACTCAGCCTCCAATATCTAGATCAAATAATTATATATAGGTCAATGCTATTTCTCTCAACCTAATTTTTAGATTGTGCCATAAATAAAGCAGACTGTCCTTAATGAAAGGTTGCCTTAAGATCTCAGCCTACAAAGGCATATGTATGGAGTCAAGATGGAGTTATCATCAGGGTGGGAAAATTTTTTGACCCATTTGTTGATATTTGATACTTCATTGATAAGCTAAGGCATCTTTGTTGCCCAGAACATAAACAATCAAAAAAAAAAATTAAAAAAGAGCAAAAGATGTATTTTTAGCTGTCCCTGAAGACAACCATGTATTCAATATCTAAACCAGATTTAACACTGCCAGAACCTAACACTTGTAACACCTAAAACCTCTTTTGCTTTCTTTATGCCAACAAGGAGACCAAAATATTTTTAAAATATGCCATCTAAATGAGCAAGAAATTTAATGCAAATGTCGTAAAAGGCAAGGTGTTGAATTCCTGTTGAACACAAACTCTTACTATTACATCTGCCTTTAAAAATCTCTTCCAATACTTTAACCATAAGCAGCCATTTACAAATTCAGATCAATTTTACCACATTCAGAGTGGTTTTGATCAACCTGAAATCATGGTTAAGTGCAAAGAAAGTGTTTGCATGTCAACCCAAAGAAAGCCTAAAGCTGGTTACAGTAGGTTATGGGACTTTGATCCTCATCAGTGAAACAGCCACAGCAGGTCACAGAAATCTGTGCTGCACGTGCAGGCTTCAGTGTCCCAGACCTCACTTCCTGGTTCTGAACAGCTCTGAAAAAGGCAAAGCAGCTCTAGAGAGGAGACAGAGCAAAGGTATCAGGGACAGAGCAGCGTTTTTTCTGTTCTGTATCTCAAGCACCTGACCACTGAGGCAGTGGTGTACACCCTGCCTCAGCCCATGCCTGTCACCGTTGAGGCAGGACAGGAACAGAGAGACTCCAATTCAGAAGGCAAGAAGAGAACTCAACTCATCTGATTTATTTCAAATACATCGCTCTTTTTATAGAGAACATCGTGCAGACCAATTTCATTGGTCTTAAAGTAAAAACATCTCACACCATTGGTGTGCTGTGAATGACTCAAGGTGGCAGAACATATCTATAAACAATGTGAACAACAAGAGAGAGAGTGAATTATTTACATTCCTTTGAAACTCCTTCCCAGGCCCAGCCTGGTAGAAACCTGTCCTTTTCTCTCGGACTGAACTGAGAATATCCATACATGCCAAGAACTAAAGTGGGGAGAGGGGCACAATTCTTCTTCCCTTTCTCAGCAGAAGTACCAGGAACCAGTGAAACTGGCTCAGCAGTTTTCAAATGTGGGCAATGAACTTATGGTGAAAAAGAAATCATACAAGTACCTGTTTGACTACACATAAAGCCCTGGGTCAAATATTTTGTTTTCAGGGTTTATATTCCAGGAAGCAAACATGTATTCTAACCTCTTCCAGAGGCTGGACACCCCCAGTGCCTCAGCAGGGGTCTGCAGAGGAATATTTGAGTAATGTATGCTCTGTATGAAAGTTTCAGATGAGAGGGATTTCCATTTGGGATGGAGACCTAAGAGCACTGTGACCAGAGGACATCATAAACAATGTGTAAGAAAAACTTCAGTCAGATCCAGTCCCCCCAAATTAAAATGTGCTCAGATTCCATTGTCATAAAGATCACACCTAATCAATAGATGTGCTACACGTTTTCACTGAAAATTGTCTGGTAAGGAAGAAAAAAGCTCTATTTTGATAAACACATAATTTAATTAATTTGTCTCTGATCTTCACCAGACAAGTACTGGGAGCGCATGACATCATTTGTACTCCAGGCACTGCTCAGAGGGTTTTACAGATGTGCCTAGAACAGCTCATGCATTTTTAAGCAGAATCACACAGACAGAAATTGTAAAAGCCAGATTTAGTCACTTTAGAACATCATGAAAAAGGAAAAAAAAAAAAAAAAAACCCATGTGTTCTTCCTTTTCTTTATTTAAAATACAAACCAACACTTCTGTGGAAGAACCAGGAAATCCACATTAAAGTGTAGGAATCAGGACAAAAGTATGAAATGAAATCAGGGTGTCTGTGGAAGTGAAAATAACAATTACTTTTATTTGCCAGCACTTTTAGCAGACTGAGCAGCAATCAAACATTTGCAGAAAAAGAGCCTCATTGCAACACAAAGAGGCTCTGATGGACACTTCTTCTGCCTGCAGGGATCCCCCTTTATTCTGTGCACAAACTGAGCTGCATCATCCTCTATGGCAGCTCCAGAAATTGCTAAAAATCAAAAAAATCCAACCCAGCCCCCAACCTACAGAGGTGACTGCCCTGCAGTGCAAACATCATGAGGAGGAGAGTGAGAGCTCATCTGGCTGACCACAGCCAAGTTCTCTGACCCTGTGCCGTGCTCTGCAGCCTGAAAATCCTTTGCTTTGACACTTGGGTTCCTCCCCTTGAAGCATGGACAGATGACTTTCAATTAATTAAAGCTGAAAAGAGGGTTTGTTTATTTATTACAGCACTGGACACATGGAGAGTCACCTCCCAAAGGCATGTGCAAAGAGTCACAAACTCCTGCTCTCTATTTATCCAAGAAGGTTTTACATATTCAGATGATTTCCAGGATGGTTTCTACAACACCTAATACATAATCATTACTTCTCATTTCATATTATAATTAGCTGGATGTCCATTATGGCTGTGCAATTGTCCCATTTAATTGGGTTGGTGGGCTTTTGGGGAGGAAGTAAGACCTCTTCCTCATGGTAAACTCTTCACCTGTGTCAAGCTGACAGGGCTCCTTGGCTTGCTGGTCACAGCCCAAACCTCCTCTCATTCTTAGAAGCCAGTGGTATTTATGGCTCCTGCACTCTTACAATATTTCATATATCACCTGTCATTCCCAACCTTGTTTCAGTTATCCCCCCGGTATCAATTCATTTCCTTGTTAAGCTCTAATCACAGTATATGAGCTTTGCTAACTACATTTCTAACTTAACCCTTAATTCATTAAACCCTTAATTAAAACACATATAGTTTTCACTCTCTTAGTTGCATTCCTAGCTCAACCCCTTGACTCACCCTCTCCTGATTTTTAAACCAGCATTTGCCACAAGTGTCAGCAGCAAGAATGAAAAACAATCCTAGAAAAGGAAGGGATTTCAGCTGTGCCACACAGGCTCTCAGGGCAGCAGTGCTGTGAGAACAAGCACAGCCAAACCCTTCTGCAGTCTCCTCAAGCCTCGTGTTTCTCCAGTGATTCCAGGTAATCACATTAACAGCTTCAAACATGATGTAATGACATCATTCAAACACATTGCTCCCAAAGGGTTGATATTAGATCAAGGAATTACCATTCCTCATGCATTTGTGACAAATCTAATAGGAGGAAATGATTTGTTACACAACACAGCTTAGGTTGGTTGCTCCCCTAACAGCACATGTCTGCTCTTAGCTCAAGCTTCTAATCTTGCCTGGAGCTAAGATGCTGAACAGCAACCCTTAATTTGATATCTGAATTAAGAGAAGGACTTTACCTGAGGTTGGGAATGGGTTACTTCAGTACTCCTTCTACCTTTGAAGTATGACTTGTGTTTTTCAGAACTGTTTAAGGCCCTCAGGAAGACAAGTCCTTTTAAAAGCTAATAGATTTTGGGCATTGAGATTGGGGATTCTAAAACCAGTGCTGGGTCATTTTTTGAAAACAAACAAAAACAAGCCAACCAAAAAACCCAACAAACAAAACCTGTCCTACAGCCCATGGATGTTTTAACTTCCAGAGTTGTAAACCTGTGGATGGCTGAGAACTGGAAAGCAGGTGTCTATCTAGAAGATGAATTTAAATTATCACCATAGAAGCTTCTAGAGTGCCAAAGAGACACACTAAAATGCAATTCTTATGCCTGCACCTGCACCTGCCCTAGAGAAACATCTTTAGGTTTGGTGGAATTCAAAACTACTGAAAGCAAAAATTACGTGCCAAATGTTCCAGTGAAAATACTCCTCTGGTGTGCAGCACAGACAAATTTCTATCCAAAGGTACAAAACAAGAAAGTCTCAGGATTAATTAGATTCTGGGGAGCTCTTACACCTCTCAGAGACAGGGAGTGCAATTGCTCAAAAAGTATATAAATACCTGACCCAAGAGCCATTGTCTTGGTCCTGGAGGGAGTTCCTTTACTGTCCCTTATCTATTTACATAAAATATTTCCATGCATAGATAAAATGTAGGTGTTAATACTTAGACAAATATCTGAAGAGAAAGTTGAAAAGACAAAATACACGTTTGTGTTACTGTTCAGTTTTCAAATGAAAATATTACTGTTATTTTTCAAGTTGTGCCATTACTGACTCTTCTTTTTCTAATTCCATGCACATTGGAGAGACAAATTGAGGGTGGGGGGGTTTTATTGTTAATTTTCCTTTGCTGACTTTCCTCTTTTTGGCCCTTATTCTCAGGAATACTGACTCTATCTTGCAGTATGTCTTATGTCTAGAAACTACTTTTCCCAAATTCTATATTTCCCTTTCATGCCTATAAAACAAAGATTTGTGTATTCAAGGGAGAGAGAGGCAAGGACATACAGAGAACCTGTGCAGTCATTCAACCATATTCTTCATTAATTGCCTCAGAAGTGACCTCTCCCCTCTGGTTTTATTTCAGCTCTTGCCTACATGAGGACAGAGCCTTTTCCTTCTTGTGCTGTAGCATGCTCGGGGCTATGCAGAAATGTCACCTCACGAAAGCAAAGGAAAAAGAAAAATAAGCCAACTGAAATTCCGATGATGACACTTTTTGCAAGCTGCAAGGAAATGATGATTCTATACCTCGAACTGTCAGATGCATCTTCCCAAATCCCTCATTGCTCTGTAATGTATTACCATAGCAACTCGTCTCTGCAGTGATCTAGAGCTCCCCATGGGCAGCCTGCACTTTGTCAGCACTGCCACTCCTCTGTGATGCAAGGAACACTGAGCACTTAAACACCAAATCATTAAAGCAATGTTTCCCCAGTGACCACGCTGAATCACACAAGGATTCAAACCAAAATTATGGTGGGGAAAGCGAGAGGAGCTTGCAGCACTTGGTGTAGGAGGGAAATGAAAGTGTTGAAAAATAATGAACAGAGCAAGAAAACAACTTCTAATGCTTGGTTTCTTTAAGGAAAGAAGATCACAGCATCACTGTGCTGTAGATTCTGACTTTATGAATCCTGCCCCTTCTCTTACCAGTCCTCTACTCCCAGTTTTACTCTGAGTAATATAAACCTTGATTAATATTTATCTCCTCAATGACAGCTGCCATCAAAATGGCCAACCACTGTATCTCTGACTTCAAGGACCTGCCTGTGTTTTTTGAAGGGTATGAAAAGAAGATCAAGATGAAAATCTCATTTTTCCTCCTTTTCCTTTTATATTTCTTAATCTTCCATCTTCTTATCTATGCACATAAGACTACATCAGCTGATGCCAGCATCCTGCCTCAGCAAATAGGAATGAATTCTCCCTCTGCAGAGAAGCCCTGTTCCTCATCCAGCACGATGTGTGTTCTTCAGCCCATTTGCAGGGATGTAGCCTCAATGTGCCTTACCCAACATGCAGAGAACAGCCTCAGAAACACCATAACCCTTCTCCCACAATACACTAACAACCAGTGGTGGGGAGAAAATTCCAGTTTTCCTAACTCCCGCTGTTCCCCTTGTAACATCATAATTGCAGTCATACGGCCTGGAAAATGAATGCCTACTAAGGGGATTTCAGGTGTCTATTGTCTGTATGATGCAGAATGATTCTGTATCATGATACCTGTATGATTCAGGTGTCTACTGTCTGTATGACCTTTGAAACTTTTATCTTGTGTTTCCAAAGAATTGCAGAATCCAAGGCTCTTTCTCAAAAAAGTTTTATTTTTAACAACTAGGAAGCATTACCCTATTTCTAGGAGCCCATGGAGCTTTACACAGTTGGGAAAACACACACCACTGATCTGAAAGGGATGATTCTGTATGTCCCAGACTGGCAGAGTTGGGGGGAGCTTTTCCATCCTGCCAAGCTGCAGGAGCCTCCTGCCACGCTCCCTGGCAGTGAAGCACATCCAGAGGGTCTCTCCATCTCACACGGTGATGCTGTGAAGCAAAGCTGCTGCAGCTGCAGCACTCTGGGTCTGACAGACCTTGGCTCTGGCAAGGGTGCCTTGTGCTGTTTCCTGTGTGCTGCACAAAAGCCAATCCCTGCTCTCAGCTGCTCCTGTGCCACTGTGGAAAACAGATATCATCATGGCAGGGCAAGGAAAATCACTGTCTAACACCTGGAGTTTACATGTGCAAGCTGGGACCCTGACATGCTGCTTTATTAATACAAGGAAGGCATTTCTGTTTTATAATCAAGTGTTCAGGCTGTTCTTTGTCACTGTAAAAGGTTGCTGCAGCTTTAACACAGTGAGGATTAGGTGAATCATTCAAGTTCTAATTGCCTCTCTCCCCACTTTGTTGGAAGCATTACTAAAGCAGCACCTTACTTTGCAGAAAGCCACTTGTTTCTTCTTTATTTCCTTAGAAATAAAAATTTACCTAGGCTGACTGTAGAACACCTCGAGGGAAAACACACCAACCAGCAGAACTGGAGGAAATCCAGTGCCACTCCTGTTTTCTGAAGGGACAGGCAGCAGAACCAAAGGAGTGACAGGCTGGACAGCCTCACCTCAGCACCTGGAAAGGTGGTGGGGGAAATGCCCTGGAAAAGATCTCCAGGCACATGGAGGACAAGGAGGACATCAGGAGTAGCCATGGATTCACCAAGGGAAAGTGATACTGGGCTGAAGGATGGCTGGCAGGCAAGAGGAGCAGTGGGTATTGCCTGCCTTAATTCAGCAGCACTTCTGACACCGTGTCCCTAGCAGATCCTCACAGAGGAGCTGTTGATAAAGGGGCTGGGTGAGCAGACTGAGCTGGATTCAGAACTGGCTGAACATCCAAGGGTCCAGCTGCAGCCCAGCAACCTGCAGTGATTTTGCATCACCCTCTGTGGGTACTTCATGAAAACTCACCTGCCTCAATGTTTTAGACTCACTTTGTTTAAAATCCTTTAAACAGCTTTAGGTTCTTTACCCTTTGCTCTTTCACTCTGTACAGAAAGGCACAGAATGTCATGGTATTAAGTCTCTTTTCCTAGAAAATGCCCTCTAGGCAATTAATATTGAGCTCCTTCAGATGCTGAGCCCTGTGTGAATGACATTTTGGTTGTTTTACCCCTCCCCAAGTTTTGGGAAGACAGCTTGTGTGTATAGCACAGGAGCCAAGGGACCTGCAAACCCATTTGCTCTGAGATCTGGGAAGACAACGCTGTCTTAAAATATTATGGGCCTCAATTAAAATACAGCTGAGGGCAGCAGGATGAAGTGAGGCTGGGAGAGAAGCAGAGCTGAATGCTGGCAGGAGCAGGGATGGAGTGCTGGAATTCCAACCAGCTCCTGTCGCTGACAAGCACAGGCAGAGGCAGGTTCCCTGTTCAGAGCATTTCATTAACTTCAGCCAGTTATTGCTGTCTGTCTTCTCATGCACAGATAAGAATTGCCTTGTTTGTTTGTGGCTGAGTTTATGTTAAAGAGTTTCCCAACACCTGATGGAGAAGATTTCCTCTCAGAGAGGTCAGTTTGCAAACAGCACACATTAAATTCAGCATGGGCTCATATCCAATGCCAATGTGCTCCAGAGACACCTTAGGCTGTAACCTTGACTTCCAACTCAGAAGCTTTGTGAGTTAAAGACTTTTCAGCTCTGTTGTAAGCTATTACATGACCTGCACTTGGCCAGCCATGCTCTCTTGCCCTGTTTTATACAGCCCTAAAAAGGAGTTTGGTTCTGACCTTTTTCACAACTTGATTGTTCCTGTGCTGTTCTTTGGGCTATAATGTTTATGGATCACAGAGGCCTGCATAGATGAACTATTTTATTACAGCCATTACCACTGAGTAATCATCATGTTTGAGAGAGAAAAAATTATTTTCCACACATGTTTGCAGAGAAGTCCAGCTGCAGGATATATATGCACTGATGGTTTTAAAAGACTGGAATAATTCAAGGAGAAAAAATAAACTCAGAGAAGAACAATGTCATTCAGAGAATGACACAACTACACCTCATCCTGAATACAAAGCCAGGGTAGTGTGCATCAAGTGTATGAATGAAAAGGAGCAGAAGATTTCTCTCTTTCAACTGCACATTGTAGCTAATGATGCAGGAAAGCAGGCTGTCCTTTTGTGCCAGCACAGATAATTATCCACTGTCACCCACCGGGGCAGAATCCATTCCCTGCATTTGCAGAGGTCATCCCTGTGATTCCAGCCCTTCATGGAAAACACACTACCACGTCAGGAGGGATAAATGGAAGTACAACACAGCTCTACAAAGGCAACTTGGAGGAAGTTGAAGCCTCTCTGCTGAGTCCTTGCCCTAGTTCTAACACCAAGGCCTTTCCTCCTTCTAATAATTTACAATATCATTGCTAGCATGTTGCTTTTTTATTGATTTCTGTTATGAGGCTGGTGGGAAATGAACACTAAGAGGACAAGAAGCATCTTGTCCAGAAAATAGCCTGTGTGATGGGCTGCACCTTGCTCCATGTCATGCCTGTCACTGCAGTGAGGAAAAGGGAAAATACAAACACAGGACAGGCTTTGGTCAGAGCAAAACATTTCTTGAAAAATCAGAAAAAATGCATTTGGCAAAAAAAGCAAGCAAGACAAACATGCACAATAAACAGTTGTACCTGTTGTAACCACATTAACCTGAAGGAAAAGGACAGGAAGGTAAAACACTTGATGAAGTGACTTAATTCAAAATTTCTAAATATTTTTTCCCCTCTTTTTAGGCCCAGGGGGACAGGAAGAAGTCACAGCAAGTTACCTTACACAGCCCTGCTCTGCTCACCAGGCTGCTCAAGATTCAGAGTTCTCAATCAGCTGTGGCAAAGTCAGCACAAGTCCCCAGTCTTTGTTCACAGTCATTGTTTGTAAAATAAATTAGAATTACATTAAGGGGTTGAAAAGCCTTTCCAAAATATGCTGTGGCTCGTGTCTAAGGGAAATGTGCAGTTCAGGTTCATATCCCACCATCACTCAGGTACCCAGTGATTATAGCCAGACCTTCCCTCCCAGCTGCTCCTTAGACCCATCCTCCCTTCCTTTGCACCCTGAGCTGCAGGATTAGGGGATGTGTCACCTCATGCCTTTGCCTGCAAAGGAGAAAGATCAGAAACCCAAGCCTGCTTACAGGTGTTACAACTGTCCAAAACCAGGCAAGTTGCCTAAACTGTCATCAGTCTAAATTATTTCCCTCCCTCTGTCTCCAGTTTCTAAATGGTCTTCACACACCGAATGTAATCAACCTCCTGCATGGCTCTAATTATGCCCCACTGCTGAAAGAAATACAACAATTTATTTTCACTGAGAAACACCTACTTTCAGAATGCAAGGAGGACTGCAGTTTAGAAGAATGCTGCTGTAAGGTGACATTTCACAGCCTCTTCTCTGTATTTACTCACTTACTCATGCAATAATGCCCAGTGCTGGAATACAATGGCAGAACATGCTCAACCCACTGAGTACTGAGGGAAAAAGATGTTTATTCTTAGTACAGGAGATCCAAATTCAAATCTGCAAGTGGTTCCCTGTTTAATGATTCCATTTTATCTTCCCTTGTCAGTGCAGCAGAGGAGCAGTATTTGTGACAGTGATACATTCTCCTCTTTCTGATTCTGCCATCTTGTGTCTGAATTCAACTCTGGGAATCATATATCTTCATTCCAAGGGCCATGTAGACATCACTGATATCCAAGAAAACCTAAATTCTCCATACACATGGAGGATTAAAAGTTTTATTTCATTGCTCAAGTTAAAAATATTAAATCCAGGCAGTTTTCTATATCCTGGTTGCATCACTCCATTTGAGAAAAATACCAGCATCTGAAAGCCAAACTCTTCAGTACAGCTTAGAGCAGCAGCAAAAACTCTCCTCAGCTTTACTGAGGATGGAAGCAGGTTCTGGACAAGGCAGGAAAGTCTATAAGAGTGGCAGGATATAACCTCTTGTCTCAGCATCTGACCCTCGGCTGGGTGCAGCTGAGCCAAATCAGGCAGCTGGAGCCAGGAATTAGGAAAGAAAACCAAATCCTGCTTGTGGTTTATTATTATACCCATTTATTATTTTTATTTATTTTTTATTATTATTATCACTGCTTTTAATGAAGGGATGGGACCATCATCGGGCTAAGAAGGATTTATTGCTCAGACAAACATCAGTCTCAGAGGCCGTGAGATCTATGAGAGCAAGCAATCAGCCATAGCTCGAAGTAGACACAAGTTCTTTATTACAAGGCATGATATAACTTTCTAACCCAATGGACAGTTGCCACAAAATTTATTTTGCTTTTCTAACCTATCACCTGCTCCTTAGGTTTGAAATGTGTGTGTGTATTCTGTTCCCATCTGTCAGAGTTGGGGCAGTTCTCTTCTGTTCATTGGGCAGTTTTCTTTATCTCTACCACAGCCAATCCTCCCTCCAGGAGATCTCTTCTGTTCATGGCCACTGAGTGTCCCTGCATGGCTGAGAAAATTCCATCATCCCATGGGGAGAGGCTCTGCCCAGGGGAGGAGCCAAGCATTCCTACCTGGATACAATCTGAGATTTTGGGAACACCACAGCAGCCTTTGCCCACTGCATTCCCAGAGGAGCAGCTTTCTTCCCCACTGCATTCCCAGAGGAGCAGCTTTCTGCCCCACTGCATTCCCAGAGGAGCAGCTTTCTGCCCCACTGCATTCCCAGAGGAGCAGCTTTCTGCCCCACTGCATTCCCAGAGGAGCAGCTTTCTGCCCCACTGCATTCCCAGAGGAAGCCCAGGCCCATCTCCAGCAGCCCTGGAGCTCCAGAGGAAAACTCCAGCCTTGTCCAGGATCCTGCTCCAGCAGAAGCACAGCTGGCACTGCAGGAGGGCTGAGCCCCCATGGAATGGCACTGCTGCCACCACCCTGACCCACAGGGTGTCACCTCCTATTCTGGCTCTGGCAGTGGTTTATTTTTTTTGTACTATTGCATTTCTATTTTAATTTTCCTAATTTGGAGGGAGGGGGTTTACATTTTCCATTTCAAGGAAGATTCCTGCCTTCCTTAGCAGACACCTGTCTGTGCAAACTAAGACACACCTTTACTTACTTCCACTGCACTATTGATACTTTTATCCAATGGGCTGCTATCACACGTACACACAAAAGCTTCTGTTATAACTTCTGAACCCTCAGCTTACTCTATACAACCACACCCCTACATTAGAAACCCTTCTCCATCTTATCAGTGCAGTTTCTCACTTAAGGCATATTCTTACTTACAACTATAGAAACATATGTTTATGTTTTTTCTACTTGATGTCTGTTTATTTTATTTTAACATCAATCCAAGCTTCTTTTAAAGCTGCAGATCAAACCCTTCAGTGTTTGTAGAAGTTTCTATCTTTCCATCTCCCACAGTTTTTCTGTCACCCAGGAGCAACAGCGCGGGGTTTGAGAGTGAAGCCAGGTCTCCTGCGCCCCTCACCAGGGCCACCTGCCCAACTTAGGTTCAACAGGACTCAGAGGTGCAGGAAGGGCCTGCTCAGCCTCACAGTGCTGCATTTTGATCAGAACTGAGCAATGAGCAGAGCTAAAAACTGTCTGGTTTTCAAAGAAGAAATGCCAGCTACATCCAGGTGTTGGAATCCTGGACGCCGAGAATTTTAAAATTTCTGTGCTGAAGGGCACAGACCCACAGGAAAATGCTGTATTTGACCTGAGGCTGTGGAAAAGGCTTCCAAAATGGATTGAGAGCACTGGGATTGCAGGTGTGTAGTTTGATTAGAAGTGTGTAAAATCACATGGTGGGAAATTTAGAGTTTGGGGGTTTGGAATATAGAAAAATATATGGGGCAAAGTGGAGGTTTTAGGGCTTTCTTCTCCACCTTCTTCCTCATGGGTTTGGGTGGTATTCTGTAATTGGACAGAAAAGTCCGCATTGCAGGACACAGGTGGTTGGTTATTGGGTTAAAAGTGAAAATCATTTAGGTGTCAATCTTAATTGGGTAGTTTAGCCTTAAAAGACCTTGTAGAGAAGGATAGTTAGCCATTTTGTAGCTTGATAGTAGAATGCTGTAGGAACTCACCACTTGTAATAGAGATAAGAAATAACAAACATCCAAGCCTGATCATCTCAGGTGCCTTCAATCCTGACCTCGACAGAGAAAGGAAAACAAAGCCAAGATCCAGCACCCAGGGACCTGCTCTTCCAAATGGGCTGTGATCAGGAAAATGGACAGTGCAGAATTGAATGGCAACTCAGCATGGCATGGGAGCCTGAAACTGCTCCCTGCACAGCACTGACATCTCCTCTGCAGACAGCCAGGCACCCACAGCTGAGCTCTGAAAACCACCGTGCACACAAACCCTGGGGATGTGCAGGGGGAAATCTGCAATCCAAAGGAACTCTTGCTTAAAGGGAGATTTTAGTGGGCTACTACAGAGGAGTGGTTCTAGTGTACTGTTTGCAGTAAGATAAATAGATTAATTCACAAAGGGAAAAAAGACAGGACACCTTTTTTATCCTCAGAGGAATGAAGGGATAAAAACTGTTTTGAGCCATCTTGGACATCATAGTCTGGACTTTTATAAGAGCAGGTAAGATCTTCAGCATAAAGTGAAACAGGGGAAAACCCCAAATTCTGCTAAAGTGCAGCACATTTCCCTTTCAGTGCTGCTTGATGGTTGTTCTGCTGCCTCCAGGAGCTGCCCAGGCACACACCTATAAACACTACAAAGGGTTCAGACCCCCTGGCTCTCCCTGCTGAGGGCACAATCTGAGCCAGGCCAGACACTGCCTGCAGTCAAGGATGTCCTCCCCCAGCATATTAAATGGCCTTTAGAGCAGCTTTAAAGGCTCCAAGAGGAGAGAAAATCCCTCCCAAAGGTACACTGCACTGCCAAATCACTCTATGATTCTTACTTACAAGATGACAGCCACAGCTCTCAGTGTAATTGATGTTTTCTTTAAAACCTTCTTGAAGAAACAACCAGGTTCTGTGGCCAGAGTGCACTGGAGCAAGGCTTCCTGAGCTTTTGATGGATTTGGGCCCTGATATGGCAAGTAAAATTCTGTGATCTGTGCTAGGCAGAAGGTCAACAAGATACATATGATGGTCTTTTCTGGCTTCAGGAGCTTATGAACAGCAATTCTTTACAATCCATCTTACACATCCCCATATTGCCTTGATTAATAAGAGTGGAGACGGGGTCAAAATATTCATTTCTGATGTACTGATTTATAAAATACCGAAGTTCCAGTCCCTGTAGGCAGGAGATTGAAGTGCCAGAGCTCTGTGTGCACATTGCACATCCCTGAGCTCAGGTTTGTTAGCCTGGTTTGATTTACACACAGTAGGTTCTGTCCTGCAGCCCTGTGCCCTTAGGAAGCTGATAGAAACAGCATTGCTGAGCCTCCTCCTCCTCCCAGGAATGCATTTATGGCTGGTTTAACAGCAGGTGTAAGGCTTCTCCTGCATGCAGACAGCACATCCCAGAGATTTTCCTGCTGTCTCACTGCCTCCAGGTCCCAGCCCTGACAGGTGGCACACCCATGGGTGCCAGAGGAGAAAGCAGGGAGCAGCCATGGGACAGCACCCTCCTGACCAAAAAACCCTCAAACCCAGCTCACCTCCACCTCACTTCTGTACTGGGGTGGTTTCAAAAGCCAGAAAGTACCAGTGAGGTCTCTCCAGGTCAGCCCTCATGTCTTCAGCAAATACTTTCTAAAAAGATTAGAAGGAAAGAAAAAAAAAAATCTATCTGATGTGGTTTTTACCAGGGGAATACATTTTGCTGTGGGCAGAGGTAGAGCTGTGCCACTTCAGCAGAGATGCCAGAGCTCAGCACCCACAGTGTCACAACCACCTGACCAACAGTGCCAGGAATTGGAGCTGTCAAGTAGAATCCAGCCAATTTTCAAGGCATCACATCTCCTGCTCCATGCCTAGGAGGGGACAAACCCTCCACAAAACAGAAATGCCACTGGACTATTTAATTTCTATGAGTTTGCTGTCTCCTAAGTGTAATATCTAATTAGTATCTAACCTTCTTGCTCTTTGGGAGCATCATTTACATATTCAGTGCATGGTTAGCCATACCAGGTGCTCAGATTTCTGAGGATAAGAGGTCTGTTATGACTGTGTAGGAAAGTGGCTTAATTTGGAGCAGCTAAAAGATTAACAACCAGGGAATCGCCAAAACATACAAATATATATGTTTACTGTTAATATTAGTGTTCACTGAAAATGTAATTAGCAGGCTTAGCTCAGATTCTTGTAGATTAATTAAGAGTTATGGACGAGGGTTTGCTAAAGGAGGCACTTTGGGGACAGGAAACATCTGCCCTGTGCACAGCTGGATGAGGCAAAGAAAGGTGGGACATCATCCCCAAAAATTCTTCTGAGATGTGCTGTGGTAAAAGCAGAGAAAATTTATAGAGCTTTTCCCTGACATCTCCCCACTTTTTTCTAAAGCCATTTGGATTCTTTTGGGTCCCTTCTGACTCAGGATATTCTATGAGAGACACATGGATCCCCCATTCTGAGTGTCCTGAAAAGGAACATCACCACTGTCCTCAGCACATTCCATAATCTCTTATGTTTAAACATTAAATCGGGCCAAATCTAATTAAATAGGTATTTTAAATCTGATCTATAGTGGTGTTAATGAAAGCAGGTCATAGCCCTCTTTTAATCTTTTTTCCTGTATTCCTAACTAGAATAAGAAAAGTTGTCTTTTTACCCTTGGAAAATCTTTGCAGTTGCAACATATGACTGGTTAGAAAAAAGTGAAAAATGACAATTTGTTTCCATGAAAAATTTAGGAAAATATGTGCTCTCTCCATACAGTTTTTACTTGCTTTTAGTTGATTTGGTTCATGCACAAAATGCACTGAAAACATATTTTTAAATACCATTATTTTAAATCCCATTTAAATACCTTGCTTTTATTTGTAAATAGTGAGAAACTTGCAATGCTTTAACCTCTAGAGTTATATCCCATAATATCCTGCATTAGTAAAAATATTATTTACCACCCCCTCCAAAGAACCTCAGACACTCTGGTACTAAACCCTCAGGAATTCGCTCTCTTTTTTTGTTGTTGTTGTTTTTTTAGGAAGGATTATTGATAAACGTCTAGAACTGGAATTCAGCTGACAGATCCCGTGCAACCATTCCTGCAAAGTATTCCCACGGGGATAATTTCCTGTGAGAGCTCCCCGTGTCCCAGGAGCAGCTGAGGAGGTGAGGAGAGGCACAGACTGTGGAATAAAGCACCGGGCCCAGGAGGGGGTCAGGGCTGCAAAGCCCAGCTCAGGAGAAGCAGCTCCTCTGCACACAGACATCTCCAAGCCTCCTGAGCTCATTACAGTCTCCACAAACTAATGAAGATCACTAATTAGCTATTCCAGCAGTTTCCCTGTCAGAGAACACCCCTGCAGTTTGTCCTTCCTGCTGACACCAAGCCCACAGAGCATCCCTGCCCTGATCTAAAGTTATTTTTCTCTAGATTTACCCTGGATAAACTACAGCATTCCCTTTCAATAACAAGGGAAAGCCTTCAATAACACCATTAAGTAACTCACACTTTGCTTTTTCTCATTAAGAGGCATTTAAAAGGAAGCCATTAAATTTATAGAGGGTTAAAACCAATAAGAAAACTCAAACTGCTCACTCATTAACTCGTTCACCCTTGTGCCTCCCAGGCTGTTATTTCCTTTCTTATTACCAACTTGCAATAAACTTCTTACTTTACTGCCCTGCAAGTGCAAAAATGGAATGGTGGCTACCCTGTGACCTGATTTATGAGCAGAGGAAAGCAGCAGCTCAGTGTGCATTGCATTATTGAGACCTATGGTACAGCCTCCCTAATGTAAAAATGATTCATGACTTCATGCACAAACTCAAGCGTTCAGGCACATTGTTTCCTGAATCTCGTGGTGTTTGGAAAGCTGGCTCGTTTATCTGTGGGCCCAAGAATAGGGAGGGGTTTGTGTTCAGCTGATAGAGGTAGGGCAAGTCTGAGTTAAAACTTGGGTACGTCCAAGCAGCACCCTTTGCCATGAAAATGAATTTTACAAGATAATTGTTGGGCATAATATATATGTAAGTTATTTTCAAAGAGGTCACAATGCTTTAAAACAGTTTGATGTATTAATAAACGTGAAAGACAGATTCAGCTTTTTTTTTATTCCAGGTAAATACCAAAAATTAGTGCCTTTACCTTCCTCAGAATTCTCAGAGCAGCCTCCCTTACAGATAATACACTTATTTAATTTCTCTTAAAATTCTGTTTCTATTAAACCCTCTCTTAAGCTGTATTGCTCAGGCAGTGGATCAGGACTGAGCTGCAGCCCCCATCCCATGGAAAGCAGAACCCACAGCTTGGGAAAGCAGCAAAAGCCAGCTCGGAGCCAGCAGGAAATAAAAACAGCTCTGGGAGCCTCAGGGAGCAGAACTCCAGCCCTTCCTGACCGAGCCGTGCTCCGGGGTTTGGGAATTGTGCACTCCTGACACACACACAGCTCTGGGATGTGGGAATTGTGCACTCCTGACACACACACAGCTCTGGGATTTGGGAATTGTGCACTCCTGACACACACACAGAGCTCTGGGATGTGGGAATTGTGCACTCCTGACACACACACAGCTCCGGGATTTGGGAATTGTGCACTCCTGGCACACACACAGCTCTGGGGTTTGGGAATTGTGCACTCCTGACACACACACAGCTCTGGGGTTTGGGAATTGTGCACTCCTGACACACACACAGCTCTGGGATGTGGGAATTGTGCACTCCTGACACACACACAGCTCTGGGATTTGGGAATTGTGCACTCCTGACACACACAGCTCTGGGATGTGGGAATTGTGCACTCCTGACACACACACAGCTCTGGGATTTGGGAATTGTGCACTCCTGACACACACACAGCTCTGGGATGTGGGAATTGTGCACTCCTGACACACACACAGCTCTGGGATGTGGGAATTGTGCACTCCTGACACACACACAGCTCTGGGGTTTGGGAATTGTGCACTCCTGACACACACACAGCTCTGGGATGTGGGAATTGTGCACTCCTGACACACACACAGCTCTGGGATTTGGGAATTGTGCACTCCTGACACACACAGCTCTGGGATGTGGGAATTGTGCACTCCTGACACACACACAGCTCTGGGATTTGGGAATTGTGCACTCCTGACACACACACAGCTCTGGGATTTGGGAATTGTGCACTCCTGACACACACACAGCTCTGGGATGTGGGAATTGTGCACTCCTGACACACACACAGCTCTGGTGGCCGCTCTCAGAAGGGAGTGTTTGCTTCACTGCGAGCTGGGGTAGAGCCAGAGCAAAGAGAGAGGTTTTGAGCACATTCTTCTCTCCTCCAAGGCCACTCTGACTCTGCTTTTTATCACTAATTTGATGTGGGATGAGAGAGGTGGGGAGGGAAAAAGGAGAGGTATCACCTTGAGAGTGAAATTCAACATTCAGAGGGGGTTTGATAGCATATTTCTCAAGAGAGAAAAAAAGTTACAACAACCATCTTGTGGAGTTTAGTAAAAGAACAGAAAACCTGTCTTACTGACTGTTAAAAAGAGACAAGAAAACATTTATTTCTAATTGGAAAGAAGTGCATCCCACCTACTATGGATTTGGGATAATCCTCATGTACATGGGTTCATGTGCTCTCCATTCCTACAGTGATTTATCATTAAAATTTGATTTTGAGGGGACTGCAAAGTAGCTTATTAGACAATTGAATAATGGAGAAGAGACAATAGTGAATTGATTTCTTTAGCACAATGAAAGCTGACAACAAGAAATTAAACATTACTAACTTTTATTATAAAGTACTGGATCAATACCTCTGGCCAGAATGCCCTGTTTTCCTAATTACATCAGCAGACCACGAATGCTCTGATTGATGAGAAAGAAAGGAGATGGAAGGATGGAGGGGAAAAAAGGGAAAAATGTGTCAAAGAGGCAATCTGGAGAGTGTGAAGCAAGGCTGGCATTGCTGCTCTTTGAAGGATGCAGCTCTGAGTCCTGCCCTGAGCCTTTATTGCAGTGGCTGCTGCAGCAGGGGTGACACTTTCTGTGCCACCCCTGGGTCAGCAACGCCTGAGAAGCCCCTGCTTCTCCCATGCACAGCTCACAGAGCATGAGGTAACTCTTGGCAAGGCTGCCAGCCCTCATAAAATAAAACAATCCCAGAGAGGAAGCCAAGAACCCCTTAATGCAGAGGCCACGTGAGGTTTTGTGTGGCCTCCAGCGCTGCAATCTCAGCACAGCTCAGGAGGCTTCTGGTGAAACACAGGAGCTACATCACACTGTGCAATTGTGGTTGTGTGACTGTGAAAATTGTGTCTCTCCACACAGGAGCTACATCACACTGTGCAATTGTGGTTGTGTGACTGTGAAAATTGTGTCTCTCCATGCCAGCAAAGATGGCAGAGGGGGGAAAGGACAGGGAAATGGTCATTGTTTTCCAATTTCAGTGGTGTTGCCTAGAACCTTATTAACCAGAATGTTTAAGCAAGGTGCTCAGTTAAAGAAATCCTGAGTTTATCCCCTATGGGTTCACTTGTTGCATTCAAGACTTAGATGGAAACTGGAATTGAGTGTATAGGGCACAAGGTTCTACAAATAATTAATAATTCTGATCTTAAAATGAATCACATAGACAAACCCATGTTCTTGAGTTATGCCTTGGAATAAAATACCTATTGGAATATATTCTATACTCCTGGCTCCTGGATGCTGGCATGTATTAGTTGCACAGCAGTCTCAAAGTCATCCACTCAAGTCTGGGGAAGAGAGAAGAATTGAGATCCCATGTCTGCTGGGCACCAGGCTAGAAAACAAATTTTTGTAATCTGCTTAATTCTCTGTGCCTGGAAACCCATCTCTGAGAAACAGTCACAGCTGCCAGACCAGCATGGCCTTTGGAGACAGCAGCACACCACGGGGACAGAATTTGCCCAGAGAATCGGGGACACAGAGCTCCTAAAGCCCAGCTAGAGCAAGAGGAGACAGCTACAGCAGGGCTGCTGTCCTGAGGGAATGAGAGGAGGGAGAGCAGGGGGACTGGGGAGACAGAGACACTAAGGAGGGAGAGTGATGGAGAGACAGGTTGGATTTTCCTGTGATTTCATTTTATATCAAAATTTTCTTGGATCTAATTCTATTCTTCTCCGCTTCTTTTTGACTGGCTGCTTTCTAGGGAAACCATTGGTTTAGGGGAAAGATACTAGATCAAATATATGGAAAAAAGTAAACAATTACCATAAGTTGGAAAAAACTCAAACCTAAAGGATAAAGAAGATATCTCAAACAAAAAGAGAAAAGAAAATCAATAGTGAAGTGGCAAGATCTGTAAAAGAGGACAGAAAAAAGTATCAGCACACAGAATAAGAACTCACTAATGATACAGATCAAAGGGAAACAGGAACACAAATTTGAGGAATTGAAGATGCTCTGAATGAGAAATACAATATCAATATATAAGGTATGAATAATTGTAAAACATCAAAGTACCACTCAAAATTCACAAGTCTCATACTTGAGATTTATGAAGTGGTGGGAGAACCATCAGGAGCAGTGAAATTCAGGCTGAATACTGAGGGGGAAAAGGTAAAAAACAAAGCAACACCTACAAGTGGTCCTGGAAGGACTTAAGAGTCAAATCAGTCCCTACACTAAACTTGATAAACACAAAGAAAGAGAAAACTCACTTTTGGTTTTAAGCTTGCAGAATGTCAAGAGAAGAAGAAGCTACTGTAAGCTACTCTGGAGAAATAAATATTGCTTTATCCAGTACATTGTAGCTTCTGTAACACAATCTCAGCTCTTCATTCATTCCTGAGCTCACATCCTGAGATACTCACATCTGAAATCTGAAAATTCAGGTTACTGTGGCAGGTTTTATCATTTCACAGATGTTCTGTGGCTACTCTACATGGAGTGGAAAATTCTCAAACTGGTTTTTGCATGATCTGTCTGTTATCTCCTGAAAAGCACAGACAAAGAACTACCAGAGTAGCCCTAACATCAGCTGGAAAACAAGATTATACTACTTAGATCTTTTAAAAACCTCTTACACAAGAGAGGCCAGACCAAGTGTCTTTGAAGGAAATGGGAATCTTGCCATAAGCACAAGAGATTTTATTCAGACAGGAGGTGAATGTTGAAGTACAGAAAACTGTGAGACACTAAGTAATCACTGCTACAGAAAATCCAATTAGTAAACAACACCCCTAATGCCAAAAGCCTGTTCCTTGAATGGCTAATAGAATTGTTTTGCTTGGATGGTTTTGTTGCATATATTCCCCCTTTTTCTTGCTTTTTTAATATTCTGTTCATTTAATCAAGTTGAATAAGTGACTCAGTAAATATTTGGCTGCTGCCTGCTAATTTGGGTAAGAGATTTCATCCACTTGCATTTGTTCTGTGTAAAACACAGAAGGATTGGGCTGCTAATGGAACAGATCACAGGTGAGCAACCTTAATTCTGAATTAACGAGTTTTCTGGGTAGCTAATTTATGTTTCTTAAACCCTTATGGCTTCAGGCTCTGCGTTTCTGGAAAAGCCAGATGACAAAGAGAACTGGTTTTAGCAAGACTTTGAAGCTGGTGAGATCTGACTGCACAGGGCAAGCAATGGACTGGAGGGGTCCAGAGTGAGGGAACAAAAAATGGAATTCAGTGCTGATCCATGGGAAGTGATGCACACAAGAGGAAAAGCCATCCTGGATTGACAAAATCTGGCACCTTGTTAGCATTTGGGGAAAAATAATAGATATCTTGAAGCTATAATAGGTCAATTAAAGTGTCAGTTCAATGCTCAAGTGAAAGAAAATAGCATGTTAGGAATTGTTAGGAATGAATGGAGAACAGAACAGAAATCATCATTATGGCATTGAATAAATCCACAGTGAGTCCACAATTTCACCATTTTGTGCAGCTTTGTTCTTCACCTTCTGCAAAAGAATCAACTAAAATTAAAGTAGAGGGCAGAACAATGATGATAATCAAAATTACCCAAGAATATTTAAATCAAATTCACTTAATCATGGGAGGGGGGGAAAGCAAAGAGGAATATAAACCTGGGAGCAGCAGAGACAAGGGGGAAATGGTTGCTCACTCTGTCCATTAACACAAGAACTAGAGAGGAAGTAGTAAAATTATCAGCATGAAATTATCAGCAAACAAATTCTGCTTCATGCTGCCCTCAGTTGCACTGTGGATTTCTTTGCTTCAGGATGCAAAAGGTTTACTTGGATATAAATTCATTTGATACACAGAAAAAAAAAAGGCAATTGACAGCTTCTATTTTTCCCACCAAGGCAAGGGGAAAAATCTTTTTTCAAAAGCAAAATTCAAAGCAGGAAGTTGTTAAGAGTGAAATGCATGTTCATTTTCTTTCTTCTCTCTAGAACCTTAATGATGGCCTCAGCATTTTCTCTATAATGGGACTTCAGGAATTCTTAGGAGAAACTGAAGGAACAGTAATTGAGAGATTTTTTTTTTTTCTCTAACATCTTCCACACTGGAAGAGCTGCAAGAAAGGGAGCCTGTGCTAGGCACCATTGTTGAACCAGTGAATGTGCCAATAATGCCAAAGATCTGACTTCAACTCCCAGCTTCAGCCTCCTTCCACAACCTGAGGCTGATCCTTTCATTTGTCTGTCTTCCTCTGAGTAGAAACCTTTCTCCTAATCCACTCCTGCTGATTTACTCTGCAGCCTCTTTGTTTTGGGGCTCACTTGCCTGGCACAGAGTGCCTGACATGGTCTGGGACACAAAGGCTGCCTGGTTCTGTCTTCTGGATACAGCTGAAATGCAACTCAGCACACTAAAATATTTATATTTTATACTATATAGATGATAATTATATTGGTATATATTTATTATTTATATAAATCTATTTATATTATTTATATATAATATTGTATTTCTTTTTTAATATTATACTTAGACTGTCTTTGGGCCAAAAAATAAACACCACTCTCCATTTATTTCCCCAGTTCAGCTGCTGTTCACCTTCACAGCCACAGGTGTGAACCAACACATTGTAAAATCAAGCTATGTCAGACAAATGTCAGATGCTGTTTAGGTAGCACCTGCAGGAAATAGTCTGTACAGCCTTTAGTGCTCAAAGTGCCTCTCAGTGAGGCTGGAAAGGCTTCTGAGGCCATTCACAGCCCAACCCATACAATTTCACTTCCATTCTGGGATACTAAAAAAGTGCTTGGATTGCAGACAGATGTGAGAGGTGCTTCCTTTGCAGCAGGGCTCGGAGAAGTGTTGAAATGGAAGGATTTGATCTGGATCAGGTTGAGGAACCCCAGCTCTTTTTCCATGCCCTGAGGAGCTCTGGTACTAGCACAGAGATAAGTGCACTTTGCTGTGCTTCCAGCAGGTTCATTCCAATAAAGCTGGTGCTTTAAGAGTCCATCCACTCTCAATTACAGATAATTAATCTGCTCAGAAAGGCAGAAAGCAAAACACATCTACAGCACCCACAGTGCCAAAGAGACAAGGGCAGGCTGCTCAGCAGGAGAAGGGCCAGAAATTCTCCATCCAAATGCATTTGCACAATAAAAATCAAGCAAAGCAGCGACAAAAACCCAAACCAGCAAAGCTCAGTCTCCACAGACATGTGGCTTTTAAACTGGCATTAAATTGCACATGGAAGTTCCAATAAAAGGACAAATTAGTTGATTCTAGGCTGTATCCATCATCATGAACTCCCAAGCAGGAGCTGAGGGGGCACAAAGCAGGATTTTGGTTGCATTCTTAACTCCCAAAAACACCAAAGGGTGGTTCTGGGCTTTTTGATTTCTCTGTAAGCAACAAAACTCCTCCCTGCTCATGCTGATCCTCACTCAACATCACTTAACTCCATCAATAGCTAAGGTCCAGGGAAGGCAGTGGAAAGGTTTTTGCATTTGCAGAGCCAAGCCTTTGGTTCTAGATTTGTAAAATGCTTCAAGCTGAGTATTTCTGCCCCCAGTTGCCTTTTGCAGAGCTGGTGAAGCCTCCATAAAACCTAATAAAATTCCAGCCATTTTTGAGTTCTGTACATTCTGTTCTTGATCATAAAGTGGGTTATGCTTCACTACTGCCTTCAGGCAGTGTTTGTTGCAATTAAATGCCTTGATACTCTTATCAGAAATAGAAATAGCCAAGGAGGAGTGGCCTAGGAAGTTTTCCAAGGGTTTAAAGCCTCCTTGATGGGTTCATGGCTGGGAGTCCCAGGTTCACAACACATCTCATCCTAGCAAAGTGATTCACAAAATACTGAAAAATCTATTTTCATATTATAGACACCACCTTCACTTTCTATTCAATGTAGGCATCAACTCAGCCCTGCAAAAATTTGAAGTCAAACTCAATTTGAATTCTAGCCAGTGGCAGAGCTTTGCCATAATTTGTATTGTTGCAGTGTTTGCAAGCAGGAGCAGCTGCCTGTTCCTATTGCCACACAAAGGAAAAGCTGGTGCCTCTCCAGGAAGTGAGGAGGTAATTGCAGAGAGATGAAAACAAACAACTGGAACAATATCAGGTAGCAGTGAGCTGGCTCTGAGCACAACATCAGCTGTGCAATTGCTGCAGGAAACCTCCCTGCACCACGCTGCCCTTGGAGCAGAGCAGCCTCATTCCTGGGGGATGGTGAAGGTTACCCAGGCTGGGCTCAGGCTCTGAGGGACTGCTGAAGGATGGGCAAGGTGGTGGTAAATCAAATCAAATCTATTTAATTTGCAGCTCTACTCTTGGCACTATGGATAAGGTACATGAAGTAGCAGAAATCAGGATGGTGAGAAAAGGCTGTATTTTAGTTTTCTTGACCAACCTCTAAGGTGATCTCCAGAGAGGGAGAGGAAGCCTGTGATGCTGACAGCAGAACAGCAGCACTGCCATGGAGACAGAACTGTTCTCCTATTGTGACATTTGTGAGAATGTCACATGGCCCAGTCTTTGCACACTGAGATGTCAAGGCTCAAAGACATTTCCTGGTGCCTTTCAGTGTCCAGAGGCACTACAAACCAAAAGTAAATAACCCCAAGCATTTACAGTTGCTGTAAGGCCCAGACTATCAGTCAACAAACCATTTATCAAGAGTTTCTGCACTATGTGAAGATAGATCCAGAGCCTGCAGCCCTCAGGCTGGATGTCATCACATCCAGGAATCTTCATGGCAAGACCCCCCTCCCCAGCAGATTTTTCCAGGAATTCTTGCTGACAGCTTCTCTCAATAAAATACCTGGAACAGGCTTGGGCAGGGCTGTGCAGGCACTCCAGTCTGCACGTCTGCTGTCCCTCTCTGTGCTTTATGATCTCAAATACATCACTGGGGGGAAAACATTGCAGTGATGTATTACTAATAAATCTTTAGAGTATTGTCACCTCAGTGATGAATTGCATGAGCACATTGCTGAAGTGCTGCTCCTCTGAAGACATATTATGTAAAAACAATTTCCTTGGATTTTTTTTTGTTGTTGTTGTTGTTTTTAGGGAGTTAGGGTGCACACTCACGAGCTTATTTCTCAGCTTTTTTGATCCCTCAAGAGTGAAATCACTATCCAGCATTTTTCTACACCTTGTAGGTGGAATAGTGTGAAACCACTCCACTGCACTCAACCCCATTAAGCAACAGGAAGCAAAACCACATCAGATTAAAGGAATTTCTGGCAGGGTGCAAAACAAAGGTTGCTTGAATATCAAATAAAGGCTGGATGTTAAGAATTTAGCCAAGGAGAAATGTTGCAAACTGGTTCATCCAACAGAAGCTTTAAACCTCGCTTTCTTCTTAATTCTCTTTACTGCTGATTTCCCAGGGGGACGAGTGCTGGTTATTCCCAAGCAATGCAGGTTCTGAGAAGTTTCCAAACTGCCAAGCTCATTTCCACACCCTGCACTGCATTCCTCCTGTGTCACTTTGAGGAAGGAGCCACCAAAGGAAAACCAAGGCACAGAAATGTCGCCCTGGTTATCAAGAGTTTTCTAAAGCCTTCTGAGTTTACATTCTTGTAGAGAACTTTCTCACACAACTTTCTGTAAACAACCTATTGTTTTGCATTCTTTCACAGAGGTGGAGAAATTTGATGCACAGGTAGTTTGTCCAGTGTCGTTGGAGAGGTGGCACGTTCACCCTCCAACCCACTGGCATCTTTTGAGAACTATAAAAGATTGGAGTCAGAGAAAATAAATTAGTCTCTTCATCGTGACCAAGGCTGTGGTGCGTCGTTTTTGCTTGTGTCCTCTGGTGACATCGAAAGGTCAGGTGATTTACTGAGATCTGATTGCTCAGAGGAGGATAAGGCCCCCTAATTTCTCTTACCCACAGCTAACAGGAACATCCCTCAGCTCCTAAGTGCTGTTTAATGCCACAGCAGATATTTATTTTGACACCTGCACCATTTTCCATGTATCACAAGCAGCTCCTGCAGCCCCTGGGGCTGTGATGTCACCTCTTTGAGCACAGCCAGCACAGCCAGGGCAGGCTTGTGGCCCTTCTGGGCTGGCAGGAACAGCTCCTAAGACTCAGTTCTAACTTGGTCTGATTTACACAGCTTTGTATTGGCTTTTGTCTCTGTACCATCCATTCTAGTGTCTCTTAAAAGCACAATGTGCACCCTTTGTGGTTGTTGGGATAGCTCTGCCCTCACAGCACCACCTCTTCTTCCTTATTCCACATTTCCCACTTCTCCCTTGAGGTCCCAAATGGATTTTTGTCACCTTAGGATGTAGAATGTCCCAAATGGATTTTTTTGTTGGATTAAGTGTTTTTTTTTTTATTTATTTATTTAGAGATGGGGCAACTGAGAGGTGTTTTAAAAACTTTTATTCTATTTTTAGTTTTATGTGAAGGGTGAGACAATAGTCATTCATGCTATTACTATTAGAAGCTGTTTCTTAATTACAATATATTTAAGTGGTTTTTGGCTTATCAGTTTTAGCTACATTATGTTGCAAATATTTTAAAGTTAATAATTTAAATTACTTCTTGTAAGTCTTACTATAATGTATTTCTTATAGTTTTATTTCTCTAAAATATTTAATCTTATTTGTAAGACTATTTTTAAATTTTATTTCTTTTTTAATAATGTCTGTCTTACTCTATAATATTTCTAAGTTAGTATTTCTTATCTCAAAGCTTACATATAAATGTATAGTATGTGAACCTTTTACTAAGTTTAAAGAATTCTTTACAAATCTATTTCTCATATTTTTTGTCACCTAATTATGTAGAATGTCTAGAAAAGTGGGTGTTCTCAAAATCCCTTCTGCTACCCTCCTTTCTTGAGCAATGCTGCGCCCCGGCTTGAACAAAAATGGGAATAATCACAAAATTACTTTGCCATCTGAAAAATATAGCAATGGCTACCCTAATTTATCTCCCAGATTTAACATAGGTCCCTTTCCATGCAAGAATTCTCCCTGTGTTAATCTAGAGATAAAGGAGATTCCAGTCTCAAAAGCTGTGCTTTCCTTTTCCTTCAAAGCTAATTGTGCATCTGTCTTCCAAAGAGATTAATAAGCTGCTTCAGCCAGCAAAAGTCTTGTGTCCAGATAAAGACACCAAGTCTTAAAAGAGTTAAGAACAGAAGAGAACAAGGCAGAGTCTCAAGTTTAGCAGGAGGAGGAAATAATAGCCAAATTTGCCTCAAACTCTTAAAGATTACACCAGTTCTGAGCCGGCTCCTTTGGCCTAAAGGAAGAGTAGGTAAGATGGGGTTTATCTTCTTCATATCCATGTTCAATGGGATCTGTTAAAAAAAAATTGGGATGCTTGGACACAAGAAGTTGAAGCAAATACTGAAGTAGTAAAAAAGAGTACAAAAAACTGAAGAGTACAAAAAAACATGAGCCACCACTGCCTGAGACTGAGGGGGTCCAAAGATCTGCATTGAAAGTCTTGCTCATCACCTGAACACCTCAATAAAAAAGTGGCAATCAAGCACAAGGCAGTTCAAACCCACTTAGAGCTCACTACCATCATTTGGTCTCAAATCAGCAAAGCATTTATTCAGGTAACTTACCTCCTTTTTGCAAGCTCAGTTATAGGCACCTCCATGGTATTTTGGATCTTGACTAATTCAGAAGGATGCTTCATTTCAGGATATAATAAAACCACTCTCAAACTAAACAAAAAAAAAAGCAATTCGGAGAGCTTAGTGAGAAACAGAGAAGAAAAAAACCTACAAGGGAGAATATCTTCAATATCTTCAACCCTGCTTTTTAAAAGCAGGATTAAAAGACAAAAAGCTCTACTGCAAAGAGAAGATGCAAAGCACTTAGAAATGCTATATTTATTCTGGGCTGAATGCAAACTCTTCCTTGCCAAGCCTTCTGATTACATCAGACATCGAGTTTTCCAAATATAGCCTGCTAATTATTGATGGCTCTTTTTTATACCCAAGATAAAAGACTGTCAGGGACTGTTTGAGAGCTCTTCCAAAAAAAGCCTCGAATTTCCCTTTATCTCCAGGATGTAAGTCTTGGATGCTCTGGCAGGAAGTATGGATGCCCAGATGCTGCTCCTAGACAGATCTCAACATATTCCATATATTTTCCCAGACTTGTATTCGTGATCCTTTGTGGACACCTAATAGAGCAGGTGATATTCCATGAAGGATTTAAGTATATGGGGAAACCTGAGCACAAACTTCTCTGCCAGGCTCCCAACATGAACAGCAGCTTCCATTTCCCATCAGTAACACACACTTGTAAGTCCAGACATTTTCCTCAGGGTTCATACCCAAAACAAGCTTTTGCAACACAAATTACACAAGAGAGAAATCGAGCTATTTGGGCATGTTTAGTTGAGCTGTAGCTTTCAAATCAAACTGTGCATTGACCTGAAGAGCTCGCTTAAACAACATTCAATTTTCCCAAATTCATGAAAGCTAAAAGTGCATTTTATTGAGTTGCAGACTGACCTTTAATTCTGAGGACAGTTAAAACAAAAATATGACAGGCTTGGAATGTACTGCACTACATCACATTGTGTAATTGTAATTGTGAAAATTGTGTCTCTCCACGCCAGCAAAGATGGCAGAGGGGGGAAAGGACAGGGAAATGGTCATTGTTTTCCAGTTTCAGTGGTGTTGCCTAGAACCTTATTAACCAGAATGTTTAAGCAGGGTGCTCAGTTAAAGAAATCCTGAGTTTATCCCCTATGGGTTCACTTGTTGCATTCAAGACTTAGGTAGCAACTGGAATTGAGTGTATAAGGCACAAGGTTCTACAAATAATTAATAATTCTGATTTTAAAATGAATCACATAGACAAGCCCATATTCCTGCATATTCCATATGCCTTGGAATAAAATACCTATTGGAAAATATTCTATAATCCTGGCTCCTGGATGCTGGCATGTATTAGTTGCAGTGGTAGCTCTTGTACAGGAAGCAATGTTGATCATTTAGAATTTGTTTACTCAGGCTAAGTAAATTAAGAGTTTTAGAAATTCCTATTACACTTCAATAAATCCTATGTTTAATAATTAGTGTTTATTTAGCACACAGTACAATAACTGTCTAATTAAATATAGATTTGCAAAACTAATTTTAAAGCAATACTGACACTGAAAGGACTGCCAAGCCTTCTTTTTTTTTTTTTTTTTTGTTTTTGTTTTTGTTCAATGTTGATTTTGCTATCAATTTCTCTCAACTTTTGCAACACTCAGGAAAATTCCTTTTTTATACATCTTAATGTCACACTCAAGTCCTGGGGTTTTTCTGCCTGCACTCTCTTCCTTACCACAGATATACTAACAAAGCTGTTTGATTAATTTGAATTCTAATCTTTTCAATATGCAGTTCAACATACATTTCATCATACCACAAGCAGCAATGAAAACCTTATTGGACAAGGCCAAGAAGGCAAAAATTAAGCCAGACATCAATTACCATAAGCACACAGCAAGGCCATGATCCCACAGTAATGGGTGCCAGTTCTGGGCAATACTGAATCACTCACAGGATTTATTTGGTCAGAACCAGCCATAATATCCAGACATAGGGTAAGAATTTATGCAAAAGGATAAACAGCAGAAACTTGATGTCACATTGATGGCTTGATCTGCCATAAAGCCTGTTGATACCAGCTTAAGGCACTCTGGGGTTCTGTTGGTTTGTTCAAATTTGGTTTCATACAAACACTCAGGGTGATTCAACACCAGAGCAGCATTCTCCCTCAGAAACCAGTCAATTTTCAATCTATTAATATGAACTAAAGCCAGATTTATTATGGCTGAGTGTAACTGTTCAGTTCAGCAAAGGTTCCACCTTCGATCCGAGCTCGGAAGCAAATTAGACTTTACACTCTCCTGAGATTCAGGAGCACATTATAGCTTTATTATTGCTCTGGAAAGGGACAAAACTTTCGACCCCATTTAGCTGCTGGATGAGCTTGCACAGCAGGTCTCAAGGAGCATAAGGAGGTGATTGGTGACAGCTAACACAGCTTCACTGAGGGCACATCCTCTGGCTGTCTATGAGGTGGCAAATTAGGGGAGAGTGAGTGATATTCACCTCCCTGGACTTGTGCAGGGCATTGACACCATCCCACGTGACACCCTTGTCTCTGAACTGGAGGGCCAAGGATCTGAGAGAGGCACCACTGGGGGGGAAGGAGCTGGCTGATGGTCACACTCGGAGCTGTGGCTCCATGTCCGAGTGCAGAGCAGGGAGCTGTGCTGTCCCTCGGGGTCAGCACTGGGACCAGGGACAGGGACAGGGGGATCACTGCACCCTCAGCATGCCTGGCAAGGGCACCAAGCTGTGCTGACACACACAGCGAGGAGGGGATGCCATCCAGAGGGATCTGTGTGGCACAGGCTGCCCAGAGAAGCTGTGGCTGCCTGGAAGTGTCCAAGGCCAGGCTGGACAGGGCTTGGAGCAGCCTGGGACAGTGAAAGGTGTCCCTGCCCATGGCAGGGCTGGAACAAGATGATATTTAAGGTCCCTTCCCACCCAATACAATGGCTCTACAACAAATGAGTAATACCCTGCCAGCAGTGCTGCCCTGCAGCCTGTAAGTGCTGCTGAGCTGGGACTTCAACACCATTTCTGTGAACCTCCACCAGTGTGATTCTAGCCAGGCTTGATTCCTCCAGCAGGTTTGTAAGCAATTAAAATTAATGACATGCAGATACCTACAGGAAAAAGCTCTAGAAAAATCAAAGGAGAATTCATGTCAGTCCAGTGTAAGGCCCTGACATCCCAGGCACACCCTTCCCTCCTCCACCACAAAACAAAAGCACCTTTTGTTTTGTCTCCCAGTAAAATACTGTTCATATTGCTCTGCAGGTTTTTGCTTTCAGCTGTAACCACCTTAACATGCCATAGTTTCCTTTTCTGTTGTGTTGCCATCATTCCCTTCTCCCCTACTCTCTGGAGAGTCAAAATGCATAAAAACCACCCAGAGCAAAGTTTCATCTCTTCTATTTTGGAGCCCAGAGGCAGAGTCACCCTCTTGAATGATTTGAACTGGGGCTGACTCTGAGTTGTGAGGGTCCCTCTCTGGCTGGGTTCAAGCCAGCTGGTTCACATCTTTTCTTGCAGGAATATTCTTACCACTCCCAAAATACCTCCCACATGTCAGGGACTTGGACTGGAGGGATTTACAAGCTCAGCCAGGCACCAGAGCAAAGCACCCACCCAGCAAAGCCTCATTTCCCTGGCCACACACCCCTAGAAACCCTCCTGAGTGAATCTTTTTGCTTTTTTTTGCCAGTGTTTTCAGGGTTGCAGCTAATGCTGACTTACTGAAGTGCATGATGAAAGGCACTTTAATGAAAAGCCTCTGATCTGGAATTTCTGTGCGTGTCTAAAGCTGAACTGCACTCACCTCTACAGCAGGCACTGCAGTCTGGCCAGTTGGTGCTGTGCAGGTGTCAGCTGAAGTGACACAAACCTGCAAGAGGGAACATTTCCCCATTTCATTTCCCCTTTGTTCTGGAGTTGTGGAGGGTTTTTCAAACAAACAAAACACTCCTTTGTTCATGATCTGAAGGCTGGACTCAAAGCCCTTATTAACAAGTAAGTGGCTTCAGTAAGATCACTTCTGTTAGAAAAGATTGCACGATTGAGCCCAAATTAAATTTTTCCCCCAAAACTCTGCAAGTACCCATCTCACACTGCCTATATCTCTGCAGAGAGATTACAGAGAACTTGCCAAAAGGGAAATAAAACTCAGACTTATGTTAAGTAGGAATAACTACAGTTGACATTTCCCATCAAATGCTATTATTCAGAATAAAAATACCTGCCCTAAAATGGAATCAGATGATCTAAAATCAGGCAATATCTTGGCTGAATCAATGCCCTGACATATAAATCCTTCAAGAGCTACCATAAATGAATTCCCACAGACAGAAGCCTCTACTCTCCAATGAAACAATGCACAGATGCTGAAAATAAGGGATTCTGATGAGCAGCAAAGCCAGGCTCTTACTTACACTTGTAATCATTGAGGAGCACACGCAGAGCTGACTGATTAGCAGCCTGGAGGTGACATATTAACTCAAATTACCTGGAGTAATTAGAGCCAATTTGCTCCAAACTGTTAGCAAACAGGAGAAAGGACAAAGCTGAGCCTAAAATCCTAGGAGAGCCCTGTCCAACCTGCCTGTGGAATGTGACTCTGCTGCTGCAATGGAGCACTTGAGTAACTGAATTAAACCTTGCCATGGCTTTGGTCTGCCAGAAGCCCTCAGGGGGATTTTGACCAGAGTCAGTTTTGCTCCATGTAATTCCTTCCTAGAGGAGATCCCTCAATAACCACTCACTTATTCTGCAAATTTATTCAAAATATTTCTCTCAAGAGCAATGTTAGAAATGTGATTTTGAACAAGACAGGTTTAGATGTCTTTATACACAAAGTTTTGCTGCACTAAATCTGTGAATTACTCTTAGTAGTGTTAAAAGTTTCATAGAAATTTGCAGACACCCTTAGAAAATACACCCCAGTAAACATAATTCTTTATAAATCTAAATGCTGAAACAAAAAACATCTGAAGAGACTGACAGTGAAAAGTCTTGTCTTATACTCCAAACCAAGATGTTTCAATTATGTTTAGTATTTTCCATTATCAGAAAGCAATCAGTGGCTCTGCATATCTAATAAACCATGTTAATAATAAGGCAAAATTTTGTTAAGTACATTGAGCCAAGCTAATTTGTAACATACATTTGCTTTGCACTTTTCAACCTCCAAGAGTACTTTTTCCCCCCTGCTTTTAACTCTGACACAGACAGATGGATTAGCTTGTTTGGAGCATGTTTCCTGTGGATAATTTCAGGTAGTAGAAGGAGATGGTTTCACTCCTGGCCTGGAAACAGGTTGTTCTAAAGGAGTATTTTGTATAATTACTTTGAATAACTATTTATCACTAACTTGTTTTCTCTTAAATGTGAGAAGGCCTGATTTCCATTGAAGTTTCTTTGGCAAGAGAAAGGAAATTTCATTGTAAAACCAAAATTTATAAGGAACTGGCATTACTAACATGAGTTGATGCCATTTTCCAAGACTGGTTCATTTGCTAAGAACAAAACAAGTGTTACAGCAGACCTACATTGGAATGTACATATTTAGGATAAAACTCAGTGGGTTTTTTCCTCTGTATAACTGAGAATACCAATTGATTGATCCAGTAGATCATTATCTATGAAGGGTTTAAACCCTTACATCTCTCACTGGAGCCACAGGTGAGAAAAACCAAGCAACTCCTCCATCCCAGTGGGCAGCTGAGCTCCAGGCAGGGGTGGATGTGTGTGGAGGTGAGGTGTGCTGGAAGCACAGCAGCAGCACAGAGATGTCAAACCCACACCCAGATCCCCATGTCCCGTGGCACAGGTGTGCAGGGAGGGCACCTGCAAGGCCAAGCCTCCAAACTATTCCCTGGGCTTGCAGGGCTGGCTTGTGGATCCTCCCCTGTGTCCCACAAGGCACTCTCTGAGGCTCCAGAAGAAATCCATCTCTCCCTGTGTGCCCACAAAGCAGGAAATGCTCCTCACACCACAAATGCTCTTCCCTGTGTGGAGCACAGCAGCTGTGTCTGCCCTCTGTCACTTTTCCAGCAAAGGCAGAGTTTTCCAACGCCTCTCCCTCATTTCCCCACCAGCAGGAGCCCATCCAGCCTGCCACTCTGACACTCACAGAAGTGTCAGGCAAAGACTTTGCTTACCCTCCCTTGCTGCTGGCCAAAACACAATTTTGTATTATTGCTTTGGGGAAAAAAAAAAAAAATCTATCTTGAGTGTGCCGCCGTTTCTTCCTATACAAATATTTGGGTTGTAGTAGCTGAGGGTTTAGGTTGAAATGAAAGATTGTAAACAGAATAGCAGCTATTGGCAACTGCTTCAAATCTCTGGGCAGAGAATAACAGCCCAGAAGTTGTCACTACAGCTAAAAGATGGAAAGATATTTTAAAAGTATAAATAAAGACATAAGTAAAATGAGTGAGGGAATCTGTGGAGATTTCTGACTTTCAAAGACAAAGAACACGAAGAACATGTTTCAAAAATTAATCTTCTATTTTTCCTTTAAGGTTTGCCACACAAGCACAGATGAAAAACTACTGGGAAATAGAAAATAAACTGGATTTGATAATTAGGATATAAGTTTCAAATAAATTGCAGGCATTCCTACACTAAATATAGTGAACTCAAATGCTTTAGGACTCAGGTTCAGATGTCAACCCCACAAACTATTACATTTAAGTGCTGCAGGCTCAGTGGAAATTTAAGATGAATGCAACAGGAAAAGCATTAGCAGTCCAGAGAGTTCTGGAAATGCAACAGGGAAATTATTTTTAAAGGACCAGAAGACACACAATGTGTATCAGTACAATGAGGAGAAACAAGGGTCTCAACACAGATTTAGGTAACAGATCTAGCACAGATCTCTGAATCTAACCAAGCTGCAGAAGTACCAGACCCACAAAGGAAAGCAGCTGGAAGACAACCTGACTTGTTAGAATTTACTATAAATTTCCTTGTGAACCCTTGCTAATCTACAGCAGCACAAGGTATTTGAGGAATTTTTGTCTTTGCATCTTTGAGCCCACAGTATTCACAACATGAACCTTACACAGGAACAACTGGAGCTGCTGAATTACCCTGGAAACCATCACAGAGAGAGCCCAGGCCCTCTAGGGTCTCCTCTGCACTCCCAGAAGCAAGACAATCCTTATTTGATTTAGATATACAAAAAAGGGCAAACTCTCCTTTTCTTATTTTCCATTTTCAAGAGTCTCTGCATTTACTGAATCCAGAGGAACCAGAATCATAAGGCAGAAAAAAGACAGGGTTTTTTTTCCCTGTGTTTTTCTCCCAGCTGACTCAGAAGAAAGGAGCACCACAATTCAGAACACAAGAACCGTTTTTAGAAGATTTTCACTTCACAGCCTTTGATTCAGACACCTCAGGTGAGGCTGCAAACTGAGCTAACCCAAATGGTACCAGGACAACCCAGGACTTCCCCTTTGTCTAATGTTATCCTGTCGCCTACGTGCTGCAATTACTGTCTGAAAGCATCCAATTCTGTTGGGAAATTGCCTTAGGATTGTGACCCTGCTTTGTGGAAGAGTAGAACTAGGACAAGACAGGGGCAGTCACAGAAACTTCTACTGGCTGATAATTTGGCCCCAGAAATCCAAGGTAAAAATTTAAGCTTTACACTGTAAATGTACAAAAGAAAGTACTGCAGCAGGTACATGGACCAAATTTGCTAAGATTTTTTAAATTAGAATTGCAGGTGCTGGAGAAATATAAAAGACAGTATTTACATAAATTTAAGGCAACTAAATAATTTAATAATGAGAAAAAGAAAACATGGGAAGAAAAATAAATTCAAATATGCTTTTGCAGCACAAGGTTTTGAATGAATGAACCCATGTTCTTAAAGAGCACCAGTTACTGAGGGACACTTCGCTAATGGGAAATTAGCAGTTGTACCAGGGTGCACATTCCAGTGAATCCCAGTGCCTTTGATGTGCTTTGAGGCTGAGGCTCAGAAAGTGGCCTCTGGAGACAAAAATATCAGCAGCTCTATGTGACCTAGCTGAATCACCAGAGATGGTGCTCCAAATGCTCCAAATCATGGACCAGCACAGTCAGATCACAGAATCACTGGGTTGGAAGAGACATTCAAGATCATCGAGTCCAACCCAGCCCCAACACCTCAACTGAACCCTGGCACCCAGTGCCACATCCAGGCTTTGTTAAACACATCCAGGGATGGTGGCTCCACCACCTCCCTAGGCAGAACATTCCAGAACTTTATCACTCTTTCTGTGAAAAACTTCTTCCTGATATCCAACCTACATTTCCCTTGGCACAGCTCAAGGCTGTGTCCTCTGGTTCTGTCAGTGCTGCCTGGAGAAAGAGCCCAACCCCAGCTGAGCAAAGCCACCCTTCAGGAGCTGTACAGAGTGATGAGATCACCCCTGAGTCTCCTTTTCTCCAGGCTGGACACCCCCAGCTCCCTCAGTGGTTCCTCACAGGGTTTGTGTTCCCAGCCCCTCCCCAGCCTCGTTGCCTCCTCTGGATGCTCTCGAGCGTCCCAAAGTCCTTCCCAAACTGAGGGGCCAGAGCTGGGCACAGCCCTCGAGGTGTGCCCTCACCAGTGCCCAGGACAGGGGCAGGATGACCTCCTGCTCCTGCTGGCCACACCATTCCTGCCAGGAGCCATTGGCTTTCTTGGCCACCAGGGCACACTGCTGGCTCATGTTCAGTCAGCTGTTGACCAGTGCCCCCAGGTCCCTTTCTGCCTGGGCACTGCCCAGCCACACCGTCCCCAGACCATAGCAGTGCAGGGGGTTATTGTGGCCAAAATGCAGGACTGGGCACTTGGACTGATTAAACTTCTTCTTCTTGGACTCTGCCCGTCCATCCAACCATTCCAGGTCTCCCTGCAGAGCCCTCCTACCTTCCAACAGATGGACACATGCTCCCAGTTTAGTGGCATCTGCAGATTTACTAATGAAAGGCTCAATCCCCTCATCCATGTCATCAATAAAGACACTGAACAGAGCTGGCCCCAGCACAGAGCCCTAGGGGACACCCCTGGCTGGCAGCTGGATGCAGCACTGCTCACCACCACTCTCTGGGCCGGCCATCCAGCCAGTTCTGAACCCAGCACAGAGTGCTCCTGTCCCAGCCGTGGGCTGCAGCTTCTCCAGGAGCGTGCTGTGGGAGACAGTGTCCAAGGCCTTGCTGGAGTCCAAACAGACACATCCACAGCCTGTCCTGCATCCACCAGGAGGGTCACCTGGTCATAAAAGGAGACCAGGTTGGTCAGACACGACCTACCCCTCCTAAAGCCCTGCTGGCTGGGTCTGTTATCCTGGCCATCCTGTAAGTGATGACACCCAAAATAAACTGTTCCATGACCTTACTGGATACTGAGGTCAGGCTAACCAGCCTGTAATTACCAGGATCCTCCTGACTGTATTAGAGTGCATTTCTTGACTTTGTTCCCATTTTCAGGAATCCTTGTTTAGAAAACAGCACTTCGACAACAGCAGGATCTAAGCATGTTTTCAAAATAGCTCAAGGCAGCAGTTAAAGTTTGAATACTTCTAATAATATAGGTGCTCTGTGTATTCTTTCACGTGGAGATATTTAAGCACAAAGAGGGCATCTGTGTTGGGATTAGGATTTTGCTTTAAACAACAAAAGGCAAAATGGAAAACTGCTAATGCCATGATCTCTAGAGCACTCCAGGCAGATGCCAGCTTTGGTGAGCTATTTCCTTCTGCAAACAACCCGGTCGATGAGCTGTGTTTGGGTTAGTGACTGAACCTGCTCTGGAGGGGATACTGCTCCTACTCCAGGGACCTGCATCCACTGATTTCTGTCTGATTCTGGATCCTGAATAATCTCTAAATGAGAACTTCCAAAATTAGGATGTTCTCAGGCAATAAATCTCAGCCTGCTTATCCAGCTTGCTACATTTTTCCCTGAAAGAGCCCAATTCCAATGGCTGTAACCATTATGATCCCATGGCATCCTCGTGGCACAGGAGCACAGCCCACCTGCGATTGACAGCAGGGCTCAAACCTCATTTTCCAGCTTTAATATCTGCATCACTGCTCTCTGTCCAACCTGCACTAATCAATGGAAACAATACTCAAGTTATAGCTGCAGGAAATTCCTGGATGTTGTTGGCCTGATCACTGAACAGTGAAGTTAGAGAGCCCCCAGCAGGCTGCAAACACAGCCCTATTTTACCTAACAACCCTTAGGGTGCTTTACAGGAGGGCAAATATCAACTTGAATCTAAGTTTACAGAGACTCATGGCAGCTACAGACTGAAATATGATCTTTTTTTTCAGCTGTCTACAATGCACAGAACACAGTGCCTTGGGAAAACATTATGGGTTAAAGTGACTGAGGTGAGATTAAAGTGATTTTTCCAACTAAATAGATACCTTCACTTCCCTTAGATAAATAAAAGTCCTAAGTTATGAAAATAGTCTGCTCCTCCAAGAAGGTGTCCTGCTCACAGCCAGCTTATCTTCATACACAAGGTTTGTATCTGCAAACCACAGAGATTATCTTTAAAACTCAGACCAAAGTTGAACTCTGTGTCTTCACTGCAAAGTCAGTACCTTGTGAGGCAGCTTTAAAGGCAAGACTTTAATCCTGAAATATTAGACATCTGCCTGTCAAAGTTACATTCCAGAGAATTCAGAAGTTCTGTCATGAAAAATATATCACTTTTGGACTGAACCAAAATATACCTTTTATTTGCTTATTACATTGCGTGGCCAAGATTGTAAGGAAAGTTCTCTAAAATCCATTGTTGAGTCTGTCTGGTTTCTCTGTGCTTCTGGCTCTTGCAGGTCACCACTCTACTGATGACTATTTTTGTCACTAATAAAATGCTAGAGAGTTACTAACAACCCAAAAGGACACCAACCCACAGACCTGAATTCCTGCATTTCTTGCTGCTTCCAGATGAGTGGGGCAATGGTGCTGAAAGTGTAGAGTCCAAGAGTTTTAATGGAGAGTTCCCACTGCAACATCAGGTGCTCCTCAGGACAGCCACAAACTCAAGCAGTTCTACCCTGCAGCTTCACTGCACTTCTATTTTAACTTCTCCTGGAGTCTCATGACAAAATCAGCTCAAGAGCCATGTTGGCTGCAGATGGAGCAACACCAGATAACAAACCAGTTCATAAATTCTTATGGCACCTCATAATGATAATACTGAGAAGAGAAAAAAAAAAAAGAGACAAAAACACAAAAAAGTCCAGTCTGATCACCTTTGAATAAAGGCCTATATACAAAACCCTTCCTCAAGACAGGATCTCTGTATAGGTTGATCATTTTGGCCTGCCTATTGTAAAAAAAATCTGGAAAGTTGGGGCAAAAAAAAAGAATTACTCACTCCCCATCTTCAATTGTCTTTACTCTGAAGGCTCACACAATATATCAATGGAGATTACTTCCAGAAATAGAAAATCTCCCCTAAGGCACTCTTTTCATATTTTCACATTCACTCAGATTGGATAAAAATGTGCCTGGTATCAAATTAAGACTGTAGGGCTGGGAAACAGATGATGCCAGATTCAACTGGGGCTTAGAAAAAGACACTTCAAGGTAACAGGAGCATCTGCTACTCCTCATTCAGGAGTGTAACACCCTCAAAAGCTAAATGACAGCAATACATGTCATTTGTACAGGCATTTTCACCCACACTTCCTTGATAATATTGCCATTTTGGCCAACCATTAAGGTAGCATGCTTTATGCTCTTCTTCAAGGCTGGAAAAACAGAGATGGCAGCCTAGGAGGTAAAAGAGACAAAATCCTCAATATGAAAACACAAATGCTGATGGGCAGAATAAAAATAAAACTTCACAATCAGCTGTGACAGGCTGAGATTTCTCCTGCCCTCTCAAATCACACAGTTATCCTTGAGTTTTCCCTTGTCTCCTCAGTAACCAGGTATTGCTAGGGCAGCATTTATCAGTGTCTCCTTAGCTTTTCTTATGCTGAAAATCAAAAGGGGCTTACTGGTGGTATCTAGATTAAAAATACCCAGGGACCACGTTAAAGATGATCTGCTGCCTCTGTTGGCAATGCTGTGTCTTATGAGCAGCAACAGATTCAGAAGAAATAAGAATAGTAGGTTTCTTTGACTTCCCTAATCTGCAGGGTCAAGAAACTGAAACATTATTTTTTTCCTTAGTTTTACATATTCTTGTAACTTCAGCATCTAACAAATCACGAATATCCAGCCTGTGATTCAAATACAGCTCTTTTTTCCAGACATTTACCTATGTTAGCATTTTCCCAAAAATTAAGTGGTGAAGAAGACTCAGCTTTAAAAATCATGAGAGGAAAAACCTGCAAGCAGCACTGACAGAAATCCTTTAAACAGCTTCCCACTCCAAGGCAGCACCTCCCATAAAACACCACTCACCTCAATCGATGATTATCACAAATAGGCTGATTGACTTCTCATTTTCCAGCAGGTTTGTTTTACTCACAGACCTTGTTAATGCAGGTGGGGTTTCCCTTTTCCTTTACTCACTGCTCATCTTTATCACTCTTAAGTGCAAGAACTTCTCATAGCTGTGTTTCTTTCAGACCCAGCTGTGTTGGATCTATGTAGTACTGGGCAAAATATTCAGCATTTCCTTTTCAGAATCTCTAAAATTGTATTCTACACTGCCTTTCCACGGTTTGCAGAAAGGGAACTTGCACTCCAGCCTGAGAAACAAGTGCACCAATTACAGACTTGATAAAGTAAAAAAGGAGCTGAAGACCTGTCTCCTGAAAAAAAAACTGCAAATGATTCTCTGGAAAGGTTTTACTGTTTGATCAAAATAAGAGATCTAGTGCACAGAAGAAAACCAAGTTTTTTTCTTCTTCAAGCTCCCTGATCTCTGCAAGAGGAGGAATATGCAACAGAGATTTAGGGATGCTAAAGGTGTACAAACTTTCCTGTCTAAAAATGAATAAATGCTCTCCTACAGCTGAGGGTCCTTCCTGTCAGGCATATGGGAAACCTTACAAATAACGCTCTCCAAAGTGGCTGAATTGTGAAAGTGCAGCCTCAGGAACTAAGTTTTCATTTAATGCACTGGCCTACTGATGATGACAAAGCTTTTATACTTTGTCTTACATAAGTATTTAGCCAGAATTCAATTTAGAGAGTTTGCAGTGCATAACTCAGCCATCAGCTGCATGTTTTCTCTGCTTCATTTGATTTTCTTGTGTAAATCCCATTCACTGAAAGAAAGGAAAAAAAGAAACTATTTACTACTTTTTTTTTTTTTTTTTGGTTAATCATTCCACTAATGTGTAGACAAATTATAAATCAGTCTGGTGATTTAGACAGAAAAGCCTCTGTAGAATTTTTACCTGCATGGACCACAGAGAATGCCTTTGATCAAGGTTTATGAGCAAAGGCCTCTTCCCAGGGATGCATGCCAGCTCCTTAAAGGAAAATCAATACATTCTGGGGGGGGAGCATCTGGAGGATTAGCTCTTGGATTTAACAAAGCATCCCTCACCCAGGGATTCAGGTCTGTTTGAAGCTTCCAGATCTTAAATCACACTTCAGATTTTAGAGTGAGCTTAATGTGTCCCTAAAAATAAGTCCTAGGAAAGACTTTTTGGAAAATCATTGTCCCAAGAGCTGACAGCCTTCAGATTTCCTCTTGTTATATCCAGATTCAGCTGAATTATTTAGTCTTTCTATACAATTATTTCACAGCAAAAGAGAAAAAATGCTCATAGAATTGAAACATTTACTTGCACTACCAGAATTAAAGCAATTTGTTAACATCAGGTCATTTGTTAATATTGGAATGGCTTTCCTTCCAGAGGGGGAAGTGAATTCTCACCCTTTTCTAAGGCAGAAGGAATCCCTACCCCCTGTCCCTCCAGTCCACCACCTTGATGCAGTGCTGAGGAAGTCTAAAAAGGGACAAAATTACATAATATCTACTGAAGCCTCGGTGTTTGTACTCCTTTCCACCAGAGCTGTAGAAAAAAAGCAATTTTTATTGAGCTCTGGAATCCAATAAAACACTGCAAAGGCTCTGGCACTGCCTTAAGTCGTAACTTATGTATGAGTAGGAAGTCAGTTTTTACACCATATGGGTTACAAGTTTTTTTCCTTTTCATCTAGACTTTAATTTACCTTTTCTGCAGGTAAGAACTTCATACAAAGATTGTTACCTAATTAGGTGTTAAACTTTTGTCTTACTCTCAACAGCAATAAGGCTCCCAAATACATTTGAAGATCTGGAGCAAATTGACTCAGAAATACAAAATCACTCCTTTCCACTGAGATTTTAAACCTCACATATCAAGACCACTTTTGAAAATACAGCTTAGGTTTCTTAATAATTTAGATTTTATGTATTTATAAGTGAAACATAAACCTTATTATTATTTAAAAAAACCCAACTATTTTATCTCTTGTAACCAAATACAAAATCTGCATGCCAGGTTTGAAAATTCCTTTTGCAGAGGGTCTAATTTATGGAGATGATTGAATGGCTCACAGCAGCTTGGATCACACTGTACCTGATGAAACACAACTCAGCCATGCTCTGTGGCAAGGAGTCTGCAATAATTGGTTATTTTTCCTGCTGACCCATAAAATGCTTCTGCTACCAACACTGTGTAATCAAGTTTTATAGTAATGAGTCTTCCCCTAAGAAGAGGCTTGAATTTACTGCTTTGAATAGCAAACAGCACCAAAAAAAAGGCGGTGGTGGTAGGAATTTATCAAAAGGCAGAAGTAGCCCACCCTACTTTATCAGCATCAATATGTTCTAAAATTTAAAAAAAAAATAAAAAAAAGCTATTGACAGCTTTTTGAGCAATCCCCAGTGAAAACCCTCCACTGTGACACTGCAGTAAGTACATGGGGAGCACAGAACAGGGAACTGCCTCCACAGAGCTGCTGCTGAGTTTAGAGAATTCATCTCAGGGAAAACCTCCCTTGGGGAAGGCATGGCTGTACCACCATCCCTGCTCTCCTGCACTGACCCTCACCAGGAGATCTTAACTGGCCTCTGGTGGCTACAAAAACCTCCTGCACTTGCCCTCTGTACTCAGTTTTGGTTCATCTCCCTGCAGTGCTTCTCCAGTGCAGGATTTCAGAGGGATTGTCCGTAATATCATCCAAATTCTATGCTGACTCCAAATTGCTTTTCCTTCCAAAATGTGCAACAATGAAAGCCCCAGGTTATGGAATAAAAGCAAAGTGGCCAAGGAGTGAATATCAAATGTTCAGAATCTTTCCATGTGCATTGCCAGCTCCAGATTTGGGAATGAGGTACTTTAATTTCCCTTTTTTAATAAAAAGAGTGTGGCAGCCACATGAAGAAGTGTCTGTGGAAAGTAGGAGAGCTCCCCTCAGAAGACACCATGGCTCAGTGAGCTTTAAGGGCACAGCAAGTGCAGATCTATATAAAAAAAAAATTAAATAAAATCAATGCTGGTCTATCAAAGCACAGGAGAGCTGAGGAACAGAGGCTGCTCCTCCCCAGAGCCAGACTAAAAGCAGAACTACACCTCTCCAGGGCTTCATGGCTGAGCAGGATGGGCAGAGCACTGCTGTACTCTCTGTCCTCTGGGCCCCGGGCTGTGCAGTGGGAGGTTTATGGACACAGCATTCCCATGGATGCATTCCTATGGATCACACCCAGCAGGGGCTGTGCAGTGACACTTTATGGACACAGCATTCCCATGGATCACACCCAGCAGGGGCTGTGCAGTGGGAGGTTTATGGACACAGCATTCCCATGGATCACACCCAGCAGGGGCTGTGCAGTGACACTTTATGGACACAGCATTCCCATGGATCACACACCCAGCAGGGGCTGTGCAGTGACACTTTATGGACACAGCATTCCCATGGATCACACCCAGCAGGGGCTGTGCAGTGGGAGGTTTATGGACACAGCATTCCCATGGATCACACCCAGCAGGGGCTGTGCAGTGACACTTTATGGACACAGCATTCCCATGGATCACACACCCAGCAGGGGCTGTGCAGTGGCACTTTATGGACACAGCATTCCCATGGATGCACTCCCATGGATCACACACCCAGCAGGGGCTGTGCAGTGGGCAGTTATGGACACAGCATTCCCATGGATCACACACCAGCAGGGGCTGTGCAGTGGCACTTTATGGACACAGCATTCCCATGGATCACACACCAGCAGGGGCTGTGCAGTGGCACTTTATGGACACAGCATTCCCATGGATCACACACCCAGCAGGGGCTGTGCAGTGGGAGGTTTATGGACACAGCATTCCCATGGATCACACACCCAGCAGGGGCTGTGCAGTGGGAGGTTTATGGACACAGCATTCCCATGGATCACACACCCAGCAGGGGCTGTGCAGTGGCACTTTATGGACACAGCATTCCCATGGATCACACCCAGCAGGGGCTGTGCAGTGGGCAGTTATGGACACAGCATTCCCATGGATGCACTCCCATGGATCACACACCCAGCAGGAGCTGCCTGGGCTCACCCCAGCCTCACCCAGGTGTCCAACAGGCACCTCCTGCACTGACAGCCCTGACCCTTCAGTAAAGGGGCACAGCCTGAACTCTGCAGTGCTCATCCATGACATTTAGTCACTATTTCATTCTGCTTTTAGTCTTTCCTTTTCCTTGAGCCATGAGTTTCTTTGGCTTTTTCAGAGAAACGATTCAGCAAGGACAGCACAGGCTGTCTGTGACAAGGTAAATCACAGCACAGGGCTGGTGTTCCACACCTACCCCTTCTTCCCATTGCATTTGAACTGTTCCTGTACTATGCAGACCAAAAACCAATTCCAGATGCCACGAGCAGCAGGGAATAATGAGAAGCAGCATGTCAGGCTAGGAAACTGGAAAAGAATGTTATCTCTGATCTTAGCAAGCCCAGTCTTAGGGCAGAGTTTGGACTTCTGGGAGAGTGTGCAGGGGTGCTGCACCTCCCTGAGCCTTCAGTGAGCACTGAATACAGCTGATAAAACAAGAATGCCCCAGGAAACCCTGCCTCTCTCTTCACAGAGATAATTGGGCAGTGATAAACTCAAGCTATTTGGTCAAGTTCCTGCTAATTACACTGCCCAAAGAAATCCTGCTTAAGAGCAATATCTTGGGCTGAAAATAGAACTTCAAGAATAACCAGCTGACTCCAGAGCCTCTTTCTTGTCTAGGGTAGGGACAAGAGAGCCAGATTCAGATATTTTTTCCAGCCTTACCCAAGTATAGTTATTTATATAATGTGTGGCATTTCCTGCACAAAGGAACCTCGCAAGAGCTGATGTGTGGCATTGCTTGGTGTACAGGTATGCTCACACACCTGACAGGAATTAAATAAACACAGCCCAAAGCTGGGCTTCCTGCTCTCCAGATGCCACTTACTGATGACTCTGAGGCTCACCCATCTCTGCCTGGCTTTAATTTAGGGTGAATACTGGAGTAAGACTCCACTACATTTCAAAAACAAATCTGGAAATTTAACATTTATTAATTACCATATTCTTGGCAGGGTAAATCTCTAACAGCTCTACAGCCTGAAGTCAGAGGGCTTGGGGAAATTGGGATGGAAGCAAACAGTGATTGCTTTCACATGCTGGAGTTATTCACTAGAATTGTAAAGGATTCTTCAGTGAATTGTGCATAAGGGAAAGCTACAGGTTACCTCACTCAGCAGCCTCATGGCTACACAGCTGACACCACCTCAGCTTAAAGTCAAGAAGATTTTAGGGAAATTCTAAATTTTCTTCCCCAGAATAGAAGCTCATTTCCTATCTAACTTTAGTGTCAAATTTAACATTCAGAAATCAGAGTATTTAATCCAAAGTGACTTGGAAGCATATGCTACCTCTTTTGATCACCACTCCAAAATTGTTTTAAGATCTCAAGGCATACACTGACAGATCTTGTCCACATACTGCCCATATATTTTAAGAATGAGAAGCAGCAAAATCCAGTTAAATTACAGCATAAAAAGGTAATAGTACAGGAAAAAAATGCTTTAAATAGCAAAACAAACTTTGAAGCACATTTTTCAGACACAAGAAATAGTAGTTTTCTTTAGAAGGCAATTTGTGCATTATGATAGAGCCAAGTAAAACTGACACACTCTTTAGCATACTGTACTCAAAAGCCACTCTGTCATATGTATTTTTTCACTACAAATGCTATTTCTTCTGGACATATTAATTCTGGAGTTATTTGAATTACAGCTACAACACAGCATAAAGTTCCAGTATTTATAGGCTAGGAAAAAGCTCTGAGGGCAGCACTGGATTTTTTTTTTTTCTTTCCAAATATTTCAGAGTCATCATTAGAATCACCTGACTTCCCAGAGCAGCACAACATAGCCATCATTATTTCAACTAATTCAACAGTGTCAGAAGTATTTGCTCAGTGACAGATATGTGGCCAAGAGGAAGATATCAATCAAGGAAATTGATACCATTGCCTGCCTTGGAAAGGGACTTGGTGCCATTTCCATTGCAGGCATTAGGGCTGCTGAAGTTCCAGGCATGAACAGATTAGATTTGCAATTACACTGCTCATTTCCATCAGGCAATGAACCATTTGTGACTCGTGGTAATTAAATCCCTCTCAAACCACCCTATCTTTGGATTCCTTCTACAGCAATTTGCAGGGAGTCCCCTCCACAGCACATTCCCAGTGGAATGAAAGGCTGTTTTCACCCCAACAAACACTGACTGATGTGAGTGGAATCAACAAGTGCTTCAGTGTTTCTGAAGGAAGTCAGTGCTATCAGTGACCCATTAGCAATAATTAGTTTTGCTCTAAAGATCCACTATCTGAGCCTTGCTATTTGCCAGTGAAAACACAGCCATGAGGGACTTTTCCCCATTCCTAGATTGACAGATATAGATATACACTTATTTCTGTTTAAATATCTGTGGTCCCATGACATAAAAATACCCTTAATTCAGTCTCCAACAAATTCAGTGATGGTCATGGATTGTAGCCACCCAAAACTGAAAAAATACTACCTTTTAAATACATGCCCAATGTTGTCCAGTCTAGGACTCACTGTTGCAGAACAGGAGTTTCCTGTTTCTACCAGCTTAAAAGCAGCACAAGAATGTCCAATTTAATGAATTTACAAACTTAGTCCAAGACATCTTAACAAACATAGACTACAAGAACTACACAGAGGATTTAGATAGAGCACCTCACTAATTATGGAAGATTATTTGGTTAGGTCCAGCAGTATATCCACAGAAAAACTAAATTCAGAGAAGTTTCACACCACTGAAAGAACACATGGAATCCTTGAATGCCCTTAGTTACAAACCAGGGTAGGAAATTGTTTGCCTCTGTGGTGTGTGTGTGTATGATGCACATTCACCACAATTCAACATGCACTTGAATGTATTGAGCAGTGGCTGTTGCTGCTTCATTATTAGTTTAATATTGACTAATTAGCAGCATTTAAAGTGCAGGTGTAGTGTGATAAAATGGCAGCTGCTGCTCATTTTGTGCAGGTCAGATACACAATTCAGTTCAGCTCCTAGACCACACTGCAGAGCAGAGCACAAGGAGCAATTACTATTGGATCACACCTCCTCTGGCAGAGTACTTCAATTACATTTAATTACATGGTGGCTGCATACCAATGAGTCAAAGCAAGACTTATTATGATGAAAATATATTTCCATACATACTTTAACATTTTCCAGCTCTTATGCACCAGAGATGTAGGATTCAGGCTTTTGCAGCACTTAGTGAAATAGCTATGCTTAGAAATACTAAATAATGATAATATTAATGATAATAATAATGATAATAATAATGATAATAATAATAATAATAATAATAATAATAATAATAATAATAATAATAATAAATAAGCTTAAGAAATACCTACACTTATTTCTGTAGTCCCATGACCTAAAAATACCTCTAATTCAGGCTGAGGGCCTGTGATATTCAGAAACTACATGAAATGGTCAGATGCTCAGTTTTATACAAGACAAGAATTCTTGAACAAGAGAAGATGTGTTCATACCAGTCGTCACATCACTGTAAAGAAATAGCAACACAATACAAAAACAGGCTTATATTGTCAAGTGCAAAGCCCAACTCTGAGAAGAAAAAAAGTCTGCTTTAAATTTTACTCAAACAAGAAACAATGGGTATAAATGCAACAAGAATCTCATTACTGATTTCTTTTGATTTTGTGTTAGATTCAAAGTGCCTCTTATAATATGAGAGCCATATTTAATTTCTAAAAAGAGGATTTTGCAGACACCACCCCCAAATGAATACTAAATAGCAAGGACCTGAAGTGACTTCCTTATTCAATAGCAGAGAAAATAAAAAAAAAAATTAAAAGAGGGGTGAAAATGAAAAAAAGGATATTAAATCCAGAGATTTTATTTGCACTGAGTTTTAAAAGAAAGTATGGTCATGTCACTCAAAGAAAAAATAAACCACAGCTCATATGAAACGTTTGCTTAATAACATGGTGAATGTCAGCTATAGATTTCTGCTGCAATATTAAACCTGGGGAATAAAAATAAACAGTAAATCCCCAAGCATTATTACTCTGCAGGAAAAAGTACACACACTGAAAAACAAAAGTTCTAAGAGCAAAGCTCAGGCACCATATCCAGGGATAGCCACAGCCTAATTGTGGGGCCAGCCCCCTCCCCTTACAGCTCAATATTCAAGGAAGACAGAAAATCTGTGAGCCTGAAGTCTGCTCTGAGAATCTTTGAACCTCCCCAACCAAAGCAGATTTGATCTCTGTTTTTATACACTACAAGGAGGGTTCAGTACAACTGAATCTTTGCCATCCTTCAAAGCAGTATTTTGATAAATTACTTCTGCTAGGAACGGTGCAGTTGCTTTCCTGAAATCAGCTCTTCTGCATTTTTCCCCCCTAGGGAATAAACTGCAGCAAAGGAGAGGGGTTTGATGAAAATTCCTGTGTTTCTGCATCTAGGATTGGCCTGCACTTCCCAGCTAGGAAAGGCTTGAATGTTATATCTCATGAACCTATAAATTTCCTTTATAAAAGTGGGCCATTTAGGCTGTCTTGCAGGTCAAAAAATAACAGATTTCTCAATGATCAAAAGTGCTATTAGCCTGCAGTTCTCTCTGAATAATAGGTCACACTCCCAGGCATGTTCATTTTCCCAGTGTCAGCTGAACAAGGATCTCAGGAAAGAGATCTGAGCTGTGTCAAGCAAGGAGTAATTGATTTGTAATCTTGTTTTCCAACAGAGCACACTTTGCTAACTAGATTCTACAGGCTCTATAAAGTGCAGAGTTACAAACTTGCAGTTTTTATGGCACAGAAGCCATTAATACACACATTTGCATGTTGTTAGACACCTGAGTAATAAAGTGGCTTCATAGCTCAGCAAATATTGAGAGCAGGTGGTGTTTCTGTGATCCTCTAACACATCGCCCAGTGAGCCCTGAGCTGTGGGAGCACGTGGCACTCAGGATTCCTCTCAGTTACTCAGCTGAGGTTTAACACAACCAAATGCTGTCCTGCTGACTGACTGAGGAAGCAGAGATTAATTTTAACCTGCTGGCAGATGAACACTAAACCTGAAGCAGTCACGCTCTCAGACATCAGCTATTGCTTGTCAGCACTGCCAGTGCTGTGCAGGGACAGCTCATTTTGCTTCTGAATGTAAGAAAGAAATCAATCCAGCAGGCAGAGACCTAAAGGGACTTGGAAATGAAGACCAAAAGCTGCAGAAGGCAACTTCTTGACAAGGCAGTGAGCAGGTTTGAACCATGGTTTGAGTGCAAGAGGCATTTGCATCAGTCTTTAAATACTGGGGTTCTGGAAGCCACCTCACCCAGAGCCTGCTGAAGTTTTCCACCACCAAGTTTCCTGATATTATTTCCCCCACACACGGAGCATGATCCAAAATACACTTCATTGGAAGCACCCTGCTGCATTCCAGACTGTGACAGGACTTTCTTCACCCCGCCTGTGACCCAGAGGGAAAAATCTGATTCTGCAGCAGTGTGCCCAAGATTTGCTCTCCTCTTCATCAGAGCAATGAAAAATGTACCTGACTTTGAAGATGAGAGCATATCCACCCTATTATAAAGTGAGTTTTAGTACCACTGGTTGAAGTGGAACTTACACGGTGCTGAAAAGCACGAGTGCCTCCAAGGCCAAAGCAGAGCCTGTGGGAGGAGCTGTGTTCCCTTCTCTGTGACCCCACAAACCTGCCCTCGTTAGTGATGGAGAGCCAAACCAGGCTGTGTGGAAGAACAGAAACAAGAAAAAGCCACTTAGAAATGCCTTTCAGACTCTGTAAATAGCATGGGGGCAGGTGATGCACAAGTTAGGCAAAACAGGGGTGACCACAGAACTTACGATGGGTTTAAAAGCTGTATTAACACTCAGGGGTTGGAGCACATAAAGGTCAGACACTTTCTTATAGTAAAAATGTGGCAAACCCTGACTCAGGGAAGAAATGATGGTGTCTGCTCCAGATCAAAAGGCTGAAGGATCTGCTTTATTAAAACCATACTATATTACATTAATATACAATTTAAAGAGATGCTATACTATTCTACATGTTTACTTCTTACTTACCTAACTGACTCAAACTCGTGACTCTGCTGAGAGCCCGAGCCACAGCTGGATCCCACTGGTCACTGACCCCAAACAACCTTCACCAGAATCCAGCCCAGCAACCACTGCAGGTGAACAATCTCCACACCACATTCCACATGGGGAAAACAAAGGGGCAGAGATAAGATTGTTTTCTCTTCTTCTCTCTGTGCTTCTCCTGAGAGACAGAATGATGTCTGTCTGGCCAGAGAATGTGAATGCCACACTTTCTGTAAATGTGGAATTACTCAAGAGCAGCAAATTATCCCGTCTGCCCTGGGGAGAACAAGTGCACAGCCCATGGCAGGCTCACTGCAGGAGGGAGCCCCAGCCCACAGCTGCCAGCACAGCCCTGGGACCAACCTGCCTGGAGGGCAGGGACAGCCAGCACCTGAGGAACCAGGGGGGTTTGGCTTTAGCTGACTTATCATCATTTTTTAATTCATTGCTTCCACACATGTTTTATTCCAAAAATCTCTTTTCAAAGGCTTTTGGTTTGGGTTGTGTAGCACATTGTTTTTTCCCTTTGATAAATGGAAGTGTTGTACTTACGCAGCAGAAGCCTCAAAGAAAATGTAAAGAGGTTGGGGATTCTGTGCCTCAAAAATGTGTTATTACTGTGAATTATTTTTAAAAATGCTAATTGCATCTGGTTCACCACTTCACAGATGGATGGAGCCTTTTTCATGAAGATGAGGCCTGTGCACAGTGAGCCCATCACTGCCACCACACAGGTCTGAAGAGCAGACACACACCAGTAATTGTTGTTGAATAACTTATGTCAGGATTGTCTTGCTATAATAGTTCCAAGTGTTTACTTGAGCTTCACAAACCATCTAAATCTTTTATAAAGAGCAATGGAAGAGGAGAATGAAAAACTTGTGCAAAATGGAAATTCAATCTCAATCTTAGTAAAAATTAAAACTTCTCTTCAAAGAACATTCCAAATAGTGACAGGAATATTTTAGCACTTGTCCTCCAACCCTGCTCAAAAAAAGAAAGCAAGTAAAATCCCTATGAAGTGCTCAAATTCATCCTGCTTCAAATGCTCTTAAAGTTCCTAAAATTATTTTGTAAGCCTACTGAAAGAAAGTAAATGATCCCCACTTAGTGCCAGCAGCTGTACGTCCCAGGTTTTGCTGAAATAGGAGGTGAGGCCACCAGTGCTGTGAGCTCGCCTGCCTGGCAAGGCAGAACTCAAAAGTTATTGATAAAAAGGATAAACAAAACCATTTTTTCACAGTAAAGCCTGTTGTGGCAATCCATTTAAAACTTCCCTTGATTTAAATGAATTTTCTTTCAAGCAAGTATCAATGCTTCTAAGTCTCCAGTTTTTGAATCAAGTCTCTCATTAACATTTTGGTTTATTCTTGAAATTCTGTACAGCTGAAGTGATGGAATTATTTCAGAAACTCAGCTTTACTAAAAGTTCAGCTTTTCATTTACATTCCTGTGTAGCAGCTTACATTCCTGTTTGCAGTCTTACAGATAAATCTGTCACTAAAATATCACCCAAACAGCTTAAAATGTAGAAGTTAACAGAAAAAACGGCATCTAAAATTGCTACTTTTATAATATGATTGAAGGCAGATTTATGATGAAAAAAAAAGAGAGGTTTACTTAGAATTTAATACTTGGAGTTGGTAATCCAAGAGTAGCTTTATGATAAATCCTACATATTTCTTAGAAGATTTAGAGAGTTTCCATATACACACACACACACTTTTCTCATGCTAATTGTACAATTTCTTGTATTTCTTACTGTTAATCTCCTGGCAAAATTTATAATGCTTAAGGTGACATTTGGCAGCTGAGTCCCCACAGATACAATTGTCCTCATTCTTACAGAAACTAATTTATTTTTTTCCTCCCACAACAGGTGTGGCCCAAAGAACATGATAAGTGATAGGAATCAGCTTCAGGATTATTTAATTCCTTTATTCTTATAAGCAGGTAGTGCTGGCTGCTTTCTTTCCCCACTGCATCCTTCCAGCATTTACAGTGAAAGGCTATTTAGTGTTTATAATAATAAAGCAAAGTAGAAGAATACAAACTGACAGTGCCACAATATAATAAAAGCAGGTTTGAAATTTAGCTCCTTAATCACTCAAGGTAATTAAAATATTCATATCTTGCAGATGAACAGGCCATAGAGGTAGTGAGTCCATTCTCTAATTAGCAGCTTTTTCCTGCAGCTCCCAAAGTCTCAGGTGAAAGACAGAACCCAGGAGAGCTGTGCTGGCTCCTGAACACCAAACCCACCCTGGGAGGGGGGACACGAAAGGACAGGGGGTGCTGAGGGCAGGGAGGAAAAGGGGAAAACAAGAGCAAGGCATGGGGGTCCCTAAACACCAAGATTCTAAAAACAACTTCAGACAGGACAGTGAGGATGGAGCATTGATTTGTGCCTCACTGGAGGCAATGTGCTAATGGCCTCAGCACTTGGTCTGGGTTTCAGAGTCCCCTGTGTTATTCTGGGATGTGACCTGTCATGCAGAAGCACAGGGAGACATCTTTGATCAGCTCTCTGTCTTGCTGCCAGAACCATGCAACAGAATTCCAACTGACTGAGTGAGGCTTCGCAAAGTGCCTGTATCATAAAAGGCACTTCCAACCCTCTCAGTTCATTTAGTAATTACCAAATATTGGGGCACAGATTTACTCTCTGCCCCAGATGCTGGAACTCGTTTGCAGTGCCAGCCTGCTCTGTTGGTGGAGCTCACACCCCACATCTGCACCTAAGTCAGCAGTGACAATTCAGACATCTGGGCACATTTTCCAGGGAGCAATTTTTTCACTCCACCTACCTGCTGCAGGTGTTGGGAAGTGTTTGCTTGGGAACATCTCATCACATCCTCTTGAAAAATGCAGGTGAACCCAGTGGGAAGAAATGCTGATGTCCGACTCCAGTTCAGAAGGCTGAATGATTTCTTTATTATAACTATGCTATAATACATTAATATACTGTATAAAGGAAGATACTAAAACTACACACCTGCTTTTCTAACTACCAAATCTAACTATCTCCCAGCTTGTGACCCTGTTCTCAAGTGTCCAGCCACAGGTGGATTGGATTGGCCACCAGGCTCAAACAATCCTCACCAGAATCCAATCCAGCAATCACCCCAGGTAAACAATTCTCCAAACATATTCCACATGAGAAAACAAGCAGCAGAAATAGAATTGTTTTCTCTTTCTGTCCTCTGTGCTGCTCTATGAAAAAATCCTGAGAGAGAGAAGAACACAACATCCTGTTTCAGGTCTTGTGTTTTAGAGTTTCTGACTGTATTCTACAAGGCACCTTGTGCTACAAGGAGGAAAGGAGGTGGATTTGCTTTGTATTGGCTGTTTCATCTCCATGAAAAACATGAAGGAATCTCCTCCAAGCCTGCTCCTAATCCATAAACTGAATGAACCCACAAAAAAATAATAATAAAAAAAACCCTCATTGCTTCAAAATGAATCTGAGAACGAGGGGCAAAGTTAAACAAACACTTTTAACTGAGTGAGACATTCTTTCTTTAATACCATTTTCCACACACACTAAAATGCTGTATTTGGTACCAAATATAACACCCAAGGCTGCTCTTGGTAATTTCCCCAAAGAGATGCTGAGAATACTCACAGAACTGAAAGCATATCTGATCTCCTGGCAGCTGGGAGGGCAAAAACTAAGAACTTGTTAATAAGAAAACAAGCCATGATAAGGGAGGGAAACCTTCAGGGAGCTGCAAAAGCAGTTCAGCTCTTTGTTGTCAGTCTCACAGAGCTCAAGTCCACCTGCATCAGAGGCATCTGCTACATCTGCCCAGGACAGGACAGAGGTGGAACTGAGGGGCTGGCACACACACCTGCAGTGCAAAATGTCACTTTCCCAGAAGATGCAGTTGTCTCAATCCAGCTCTGCTTTGCTTTCTCCCCGAATACGTTTTTAGGATTTTAAGGGATGTTAATACAGTTCTGTATTGCTGTTTGAGAGGTGGCTTTGGTGCCTGGCTCAAGCCACCATGCTTATCCTGATTCATACCTCAGGAACTCCTAATTCAGACCTTGAAGTGATGATTTCCTCCCCCAGAAAACAGAAATCCTGCTCCAGCCAGAGGTATCCTAATCAAGTTAAAATAGTCTGGGAATAGCTCTGGGCATTTCCTTGTAGGCTCCAATAAACTTTGCTCCTTCTGCAGCACAGCTGGTTCCTAATTTGACACTGGCTTGATGAGAGACAGGTCAGGGATGGAAACATTTTTAAGAGCATTGCACTTCATCTGTGTGGCTTCTCAATTTCATCTTTCCCCCGGTGTGTGTAATTTTGCAGAGATCTTTGCATAAAACTTGGGTAGTTTAAGTATTCATCAGCTCCTGCTGCTCCCTTTCCACCCAAGAGCAGAGCACCAGCTCTGCCACTGCAACAATCATTTCCACAGCAACTAATTGCAAATCCAAGCAGAGATTATGCCTCCAGGTGAGGGACTAGCATCAGGAACAGATCACTCTTCAAAATGCCATTTTCATGCAAATGCACCGTGCAATAAAGAACAGGAAAAAAAATAAACACAAGAAAACAAACATCATAATTTGTTTAACGAAATGTTTCTGTCAGTTCTGCAGAAAGTATCAGCGGGCTCAAAGTTTTGAGCATATGTAAAAATCAGATTCTGGCTCAAGTCTTGGGAGATTTAGGACGATCCCACTGTCACTTCAGGAGATTTTGCTCTCCCAGTTTAAGTGAAAACAGAATATATCCACTAGATGTTATATAGGAATCATCCAGCTTCCTTAAGCCAAAACTAGAGAAATTAGATGCTGTGTTTGCAAATCAAACTCTGCTGCAGTCATACTGAAAAATTAATTTCAAAGGTGGGGGAATCTGCCTGGCCTTTGCAGGACTTTCAGGCACTGAATGAAAAAAAATTTACATTGAATATGTAAAGACACCTTTAAGCTGTAGCTTATCAGCCCTTCAGAAGAAATTGGGCTTTTATTATCTTAATACTAAACACATTTCCTAAATTTACATGAATCTTTCATCAGAGAAACCCATGATAAAAATTCAAAATAAGTTTTAGTTGAATCTAATGGAGATGTGTATGTGTATGTTCAACTTCTATTGTTGCTGCTTAAAAATGGCTAATCCTAGAATATGAGCATTTGAACTACTTGTTTTATGTGGTGCAACTAATTCTTGGGAAACTGTGCTAAGAAAGTGCTTTTGGAGTCAGGGGAGCCTTGACTGAACTAATATAAGTACAACTAAAAGCAAAGAGATTTTAACTTCTTTCTAAGTCAGAGGAGGAAAACCACCATGCAAAGGGAGAAAACAAAACATCAGTCAGATCCACAGCCACGTTCTTCTTTGTGATTTCCTGAAGAGGAATGGATCTTGGGACAGCACACACTGACCCAGTGCCACAGCTGACAAACATCACGAGTTAAACACTGCAGTGAGCACCAAATTCTCTGAACATGGTCAAGGACCAAGCAAAGCTGCTGAAATAAAACCTGACATCCAGCTCCAGTGAGACACAGGTCTCATCCTCTGCTGCTGTGACTTCAGTGACTGATCTCCTTGCTTTCAAAGGAGCATCAAGAACAGTGAAGCACCTTGGGAGCTCCACAAGAATTCCTTGAATTAGTTCCCTCTCTTCTTGACACCTCTGATAAAAGCAGATTCTTTCCCCAGTTAATTCCCTTACATTTCGTTGGTATTCCCCCACCAGCCAACATCATCTCTGCAACTGAGAGGCTTTACTTCATTAAAATACAATTACTTTGTGAGGTGAAAGCAGTGACATTTCATCAACCTGCCTCCAAATCCCCTTTAAGGCCTCGATAAATAATAAACTGCCTTCATAAGGAAGGCTGTTCAGATGATTTTATATCATTTATTACAGATGAAACTTGAAGTTTTTGATACTTGAAGCTGTTGATCACTTCTTTGGCACTTGAGCACTTCACACCAGATGCCTTTGGAATTACTTAGCTACAAGGCACTCCATGGAAAGTGGGTGATTCTGGGGTTTGAGCTGTTTTTGTGAGGAGAATGGTCTGGATACTGCCTTGGGCCAATTTCAGTACTGGGACAGCAGAGAGGGCTGGTGTCACCTCCCTGACTTAACATTCCCGTAAGGGATACACCAATGTCCCTTTCTTTGCAAATGTTCCTGAAGCTATTGCTGAGTAATAGACAGAGTGCTACCAGCTGTCCTGCTGCACACCTGGGACCAGTGCTCTCTGCCAGCTGGAACCATGCTCCACACCCCCAGAGTGTCCATCCTCTGCTCCAGGGAATCAATTTTAAAAGTTCAAACTGAAGAGGAGCAGAAAGAAAAGATCAGTGAATTTTCAAAGTCCTAGCAATCTCTTGAGATGGCAGAGAACAGATTTTACACCTTGAAAGTCATCATTTTCTTCAGACAACAGCTCTTTAGCCAAAGGAGGGGGTCAGTGATTGAGAAAGTCACAACTTCTGTTTATAGGCACATTTCATTTCCAGGATTCCATAGGTCAGCGTGACAGAGTTAGACATTAATCAAGGAGGGCATTTTGCACTTTGAGCTCAGAAGAAAAGTATTCCTGGCAATTACTAAAACTGATGCACGACTAAAGCAGCACCAAGGATGTGCACACATCTGCACAATCACATCAAACATCTGCAACCAATTCCATTCTGCAGCCTCTTCTGTTGGCAGCATTCAGATCTCAGTACTGATTTAGTAATCTCCAACAGCTTCAGAACCTCCAGATGAAGGGCTGAGGAACAGCACATGAAATAGCCCCTTTCCTTTAGCAAACAGATTTAAGAGCACCAAGCTTAAAAAAAAATCTACTTTAGCAATTTAAGTAATTGTTCATTTTACAAAAACAAGCTTTAAAAAGATAAACAGATAATAGGATGTCATCATTTGTGTATGTGGATTTCTAATGAGAGAAATGAGCAACTGGCATGAAATAGCAGGAATTAATGATTGTTTATTTTTTTTACGAGGTGGTTTCAGCAAAGATATTACTCTGTGGGATTATGTTTTTTTCCCAGTGAAAAATAAATAAACAGGAAAAAAAAAAAAAAAACTAACACAAAACTGTGCCTCTGTCCTCTCAGCACCACCAGGCACTGACTTTGCTAAGCTTGTGCAGTAGGTGTTCCACAAATCAACTCCCCAGGCTGGGAGAACCTTTCATGTTGCAGCCTATATTATAATATAATAATACAAAATATAATATAATATGATATCATATCATATCATATCATATCATATATATTAACATATGATATAATATTATAATATAATAATATAGTGTTTTGGCAGAGACAACATTAAGACTGCACAAACACCACTGAGAGAATGTTATTATGACACAGGAGAAAACAGAGACAGCCAGGGCTGAGCCCAAACTGTCCCCACCTCTGCCAGCTCCTTTCTCCATCAGAGGTGCCAGGAGCCAGAGCTGTGCCAACAGCTCCAGGGGATCTCCCCCCCTGCCTGCCGATGGTCCCTGACCTCCCTGTGCCCACCCCAGAGCTCCCAGGGGTGATTCCAGACCCCTCCAGGGGGGAGATTTCTGGTACCTGGCATTTACACATCAATTGATCCCACTGCAGCAAACAGGGGCTGGGCTTTTCCTGGTCCCTTCCCAGCACCATCACACCCTCCCCCTGCGCTGACCAGGCAGCTGCAGGCCCAGAATTTATTTCAGCCACACAGCTGGGCTTTTTCTGGGGGTTTTTCCTCATTTTGATTTGGTGAAAAGCTTCCCTGCTAACAATGCACACTGCACACACCCCCGAGGGAACAGCCTCAGCAGCTTCCAGGTTGGCAGACACCGAGTCCCAAGACACCACACAGGGTCTGAGTCACAATTATCCCAACTGAGCTCTCAGCTGGGAAGATTAAGGGTCTTGGAAAGTTATCACTGGGGCAAAATTCATTTGTCAACAGGTAACAAGATATTAATTTAGTTTTGATTTTTTTTTGGCTCAGTTACATAATTTTTTTTTTTTTTAATCACAATTGTGCCACCACTCTGAAGTGCTAACATACACACGCTTTGTGTGCACAGCTACACAGGACACTTTAAAATGAATCAAAATTCAGCAGATAGGGGGGAAAAAAAGGAGCAGGAGCAGATTCATTCCAGTTAAGATGCCTCTGCAATTAACATCCCACAAGGATCTGTTCTTCCATGAATATTATTCAGTGATTTTTTTTCCACAGTGAATTGGGAAGTGAGTATGTATAAATCAAGGCACTGGTAATTTTCAGACAATTTTAATCAAATTGCAGTCATAAATTCTGGGCTAGTCTGACAAAAATACACTTCCATGTGGGCAAACACAGAATGTTTTGTGACATTGGCAGCTGTTGGAAAATGAACCTGGAGCCCAGGCCAGAGCAGTACCTAAAGCATTGATATATTAACAGGGGACATCCAGCAGAATCAGCTTTCTGCAAAAATGTTGAACTTGCAAAGAGCCAGCGAGGGCACGGGTGAATTATTTCAGATGGGGAGCACAGACCTGCAGGATGGAAAACAAAGCACATGGATCCAGATGCTTGGCTTATCCAGGAGGAAGAAATGAGTTCATTCCCATCATGGGAGTCAATAACATCTGGTGCAAAACAATCCACTCAGGATGGGATGAGCAGTTGGGCAAATTCCAACTCCAGGCTAGGATTTATATTTTTATTCTAAGAATAATTATCTACAGCAAGAAATTTACCTGGAGACTTGAGGAACTGTCCGTGATCTGAAGCCTTTAATCAACAGTGGCTGTTTTTGTAAAATATTCCATGTTCTAGCTCAAACAGAATTTAGAAAGACAGAATTAACTTTTAGCAGAAACCAGGGTCTAGCAGTCAATTCTAGCCTTGAAATCTAAGAAGGATCTGAACATGAGTGGCCAGGCACAGCAACCTTTATGTAACATGTGTAACACCACACTGGCTAATTAGAAGAAAATATTGCCACATCACCAAAAACTATTGGTTTTGTGCCTTCAAGAGCTGGAAACTAGCCTTTAGTGAGAGAAAGAAATTTGGTTCTGCTGCTTTTCTAAGAATCAGGGGTTTTTTTGGAGCTAATGCAACAGCTTTCTGTAATGTCATTATTTATTTGAAATTAAGTAAAAAGTGATTAATTGCTCAATCAACATTACTTCCATGTTATTTGGACTCTTGTAATTCACAGACAGTTTCTAAACGTAACAGCCAATGATTCTGCCCTCTGGAGACAGTGAAAAGATTAGGGTTTTTTAGTTGAAATAAATATTTTAGTGAATGAAAAAACAACCTCTCAGCATCTCAGAACAGATGTTACTTCCCCAGTGCATTATTGATAAGAATGTTTAATTTCCATTTAGTTGTGGCCCAGCTCCAGGAACTACGACTGTCTCAGTGTGGTGACTTCATAATTTTACATACTAAATCCATTTATATTGTTTGTGATTAGCCTTCATTTTGTAGAAAATAACATTCCCTGAAGATAATACATGTTGAATGCACAGTGCAACTCAGCTAAAACAGGAATTTACCAAACTATTCATAGAGAGTAAAAGGAATAGAAACTTTGTGAGAATTTGTTAATTTTTCACCATCTCATTATGCTTCAGGGTAACCCATATCATCAAAATAATTGCAGGAGCTGGGGAAATGCAGAGCCCCTTCAGTGCATCCATTCATGGCTGATGCTGTGCTGTCCCTGCTCAACTCTTCAAGGGAAAACAGAACCCTGGAAAACACAGAACCCTTCTAAGTCCATGCCAGGGCTGGTTCCGTGGTGCCCCTGCTCAGTTCTTGTCAGGATCCTGCACAATCCTTGCCATAAAACCTTGGACACCCACGAGCTTCTCTACCCCCACCCTTCCACTTGTTGGTCCAGTAAAGAAAGATCTTTCTATGAAATGAGGAAGCAGAGCTGTGTCCTCTCCTAGGGATCCTAAAGCCACATCCCTGTGCAGCAGGGCTGACATCCAATATATTGGAATATATTCCAATAGATTGGAAACATGCAGGGGGAAAATCAGCAGGTGAAAGAATAGATTGTGTAAGAATTATTGTGCTCAGGAAATCTTTTTCACTTTAAACAAGCTTTGCTTTTCAGGCTGGAATGAAAGTATCCTTACCAAGGACTGCAGACACTTCCCATTGATTTGTGGATCTTAGATGGACCTTTATTAATTATCAGTACAATTAATTGAGAATTACTTCATTATCTAGCACTTAGAGTCACCAGGTTAAGTCACTCAGCTGTGCATTTTCCTACACCAAGCTATTTGAAGTTTGCTGGCAGTGACCAGCTGGCTCACAAGGGTTGGACCAGTTATGCCCATTTTAAAGGTATCTTAAGGTGCCAGAAGGAAAGAGATCAGAACACGAGACAACCATCAAAAGTAAATGTTCTGTACTCTGAACTTAAAGGATAAGATCCTTTCTAGTGTAGACAAGAGTGCCTGTAACTCCTTGGGCTGTTTAAGAAGTGCACAGTGGGGAAAGCACTCAAACATCAGAACACATTAAGTGCATTCCTGAGGGAGAAATTACATGGGTGGCAGTGCAGCAGATCCTGCAGCCTAATTTAATGGAACAAAATAGGCAACTCTTTAGTAATAATGCATCCCCAATGAGTCTGAGCATTGAGTACTTCTCAGGAAAGGGACAGCCAGTGAAGCACCAGCCTGATTCCATTTTCAATTTTTGCATAGCTTCTGGGGCTTATTCCTTATTGTTGTAGTAAGGGCTAATGACTAAGACTGCAAATATTAAAAAAAAAAAAAAAAAAAAAAAAAAGCAAAGTAAATAATTTTATTAATCTTTAAATCACAGAGACTTGAAATAAAAATATTTTTTTCTGGCTGACATTGCCATACAGAAGGAGAAAACGTAGCAAATAAGAACAATGTACAAATATCTTAATTTCATATCTCCTCTAATTCAATATAGATCACAAATGTCTTCTTTTGCACTCTGGAAGACTTTAATGCTTTTGTAATTTCAATCAAAAGCAATATTCCAGTCATTCTACAAAAAATTGTAATGTTAGGCAATTGATTACTCAAACTGGGATAGAAATGCTCCATGAATGTTCCTTATCAGTGAAATTGAACTTCCAATGAGTAAACACAACTGGCCAATGTTACACACAACTGGCTCTTGGTTGAAATTGCTTGTTGAAAACAGGCAGTTATTTGCTGAATTAAATTAAAATTCCCTCATGACAAAATAATAGGATAATGCACACAAAGCCTTTAGCTTTGCACACTTAGCCCCTGATATCTAGTGCAGCTACAGGAAAAATGGCAAAACAAGGTCATTCATAAAGATCTCTTTCTGCTGCCTCTCCTTGTCTCAGGCAATTCCTTGCTGCAATTATTCCTGCTCAGGCTGCAGTGCCATTGTTTGCTGACAGTTTGCTGACACCAGCCAGAGGTTAACAGGAGGATGCATCAGTTTTAGGGAGAACATTTCTCTTCAACTTGTTATTGGAATCAAGTCCAAACCAATTTTTGATTTATCCACACCTTTCTACCAAAGCTCCTTTACTTTGATTTAGCAAATACTGCTGTGGAAGTAACTCCAGCACCTTGTATCAATACCACCACTGACTTCTAAAGAATTATCATCTCCTTTCTTCCCACTTCCAAAGGCAAATAATTATGTGTCTGTCCTGGATCACAGAACTTGATTGTGCTCTGAATCAAAACAAAAGCAGTCATTCCAGCATTATCACGGTCTGCTTAACAAGTCAATAGATTAAATCCTTAAGTTATCCTCTAATTAGGTAATCAGACCCAAAAAAGGAAAGAGAGGAAAGGCAGATGCAGTCTGCAACACATTCCAAATGTCCTGCTCTCCAAAATACTTTAAATTTATGGTGCTCTCCTAAAACGCATCCATTCCATAATGTCTGAGGACAAAAGGAACTCAATAGATTGAAACACTGTTATAAAGAGGAGAGAAGAAGAACTAAACCACAGCCTTGACAGCAGAATGGTTCAATCTGCTTAGAAACCTGAGAGTCAAAAATCAACACCTTAAATTGGACTCTCAGCCCAGACAAACCCACCATTCCAGTTTCTCCCTTCTCAAACACATTTCCTCTTTAAAGTAATATTTATAAATGCAATCATAATCACAAAGCCAGACACACACAAATCAGGTTTTGTAATAAACCAACTGTAAGGAGCAAATAAATGTCCTAAACCAGAAAATCTATGAGAAACTGCACTAACACAGTGTAACCAAAGGTCAAACTCTCAGACTTCAGATCCTACAGTTCATTCTATGTTTTATGCATGTATTTAATGAAAAAGCTCTGAGTTATTGAGTGAAAAATGACTTTAACCCAAGCTAAACATAAGAGATAAAAAAATGTGTATTTCACTCATCAAGATTAACACCATTCTCAAATTTAAGGCCTCCTAATGTCTTTGTTATTTACCCCAAGCCCTTCCAGGACAGCAGCTGACGCTGCTGAAGGCACACACTGGAGCTGCTGCAGTGAATCCAGGTTCAGTTCCTACATCCACACCTGGTCTTGACAGAACTTTTAATACGATCCCATGAACCCAGACCCATCCTTCAAACAAGGGAATTTTGTCTTGAGCCGAAGCTCCAAGCTCATATCCTAATCTCTAGAAAACCCTTCCCCTCCTCCTTTTAAATGACCAGTTTTTCAATAGGTGTTTCTCAGCTTTCCAAGGTATGTTCTTCTACACTTTAGGAATACTTTAGGAATACTCAAATGAATTACTCAAAGTAATGACAAGGTACAACTTGTTCTCTATGCAAAGACAAGGGCATTGCACAGCACGTCACATCCCCCCATCAAACTGGGTTTACAATTCCATCAACATCTGAGATTTAGAAGGCTGGATCTGTCACATGATACAAGTAGTAGTAGATACATGTAGTCAGTTCTTCAGAGCTGATCTGCAAAACCAGTTTTCCCCTCCTACAAAAGCACTTTTTCAGATACTTCCCTCACATTTTCTTTTACAACATGACAGTCCCTGAACTGAATAAAGGTGTTACTTCTGGTGTTAGCAACAAAAAGTTGCATTTTTCTTCAAGGTACTTCCAGCCTTTCCTCCTTTCTAAGTATTCACAAAGGCAATTAAAAAAAAAAAAATTAAAACAGTACATTAATTCACAAAGGCACTAAAGTCAATCTGAAAGTTGTTTAAAAGGTAAAAGTTCAAGCTCTCTCCTGGCTCAGGTGGCATTACAGATGAAAACATAGCTTAGAAAGCTGTGTGCTGTGGGAACACTACAGAAGTCAAACCAAACCCAGGAAATTTAGTCTTGTTCTCTAAACTTGGCACAAATATTTATGGGGGGAAATTTTGGCTCATAACAAAGGAGGCCTTTTGGATACAGAAATATCTTTGCACCAAAATCCAAAGGCATAGGCACAAAGAGTTGGTTAAAGAGAGATTAAAAGGACTATTCTTGAAAGACAAGGACACATGGATCACAAGGATCCACACTCCTGATGATCACTCGTGGGTAACTATGAGTCTCACACAGTTACTCACAGATAACTATGAGTCTCACACAGTTACTCATGGGTAACTATGAGTCTCACACAGTTTCTCACGGGTAACTGTGAGTCTCACACAGTTACTCACAGGTAACTGTGAATCTCACACAGTTACTCACGGGTAACTGTGAGTCTCACACAGTTACTCACAGGTAACAATGAGTCTCACACAGTTACTCACAGGTAACTGTGAATCTCACACAGTTACTCACGGGTAACTGTGAGTCTCACACAGTTACTCACAGGTAACAATGAGTCTCACACAGTTACTCACAGGTAACTGTGAATCTCACACAGTTACTCACGGGTAACTGTGAGTCTCACACAGTTACTCACAGGTAACAATGAGTCTCACACAGTTACTCACAGGTAACTGTGAATCTCACACAGCTACTCACGGGTAACTGTGAGTCTCACACAGTTACTCATGGGTAACTGTGAATCTCACACAGTTACTCACGGGTAACTATGAGTCTCACACAGTTACTCACAGGTAACAATGAGTCTCGCACAGTTACTCATGGGTAACTATAAGTCTATCCCATGTCTATCAGCCCAGCAAGAAGTCAGCACTTGCATGTTGAATTCTTCATACACTTCCCATTTCAGGAAATACAGCTTTAGCCTAATTTAATAATTTCAGTATGTGGTCACAAGTAGGGTGACAATCAACACTGGGCATCACAGAGCTGACAGCTGTGCTCATCCTGCAGGCACACAACTGGGGATGGAATTCTCCAGAGACCCTGGTCATCCTGCAGGCACACAACTGGGGATGGAATTCTCCAGAGACCCTGGTCATCCTGCAGGCACACAACTGGGGATGGAATTCTCCAGAGACCCTGGTTAAAGACTTTTACCCAAACTGTTGATGAAAAGCAGTGACTCACCAGCTCTCCCCAGTGCCAATTCCCCACCATCTGCACCCAAGGAAGGGTTGCTCAAGGTGAACCTCACTACAAAAACTGCAGCCCCTTGGTCTGAACTGGCTTCATCCTCATGCTCTGCCAGGAAGAAACATCACAGAGGGAACAATTCCAGGGCCTTGGACTGTGTGATCCACACCTGCCACAAGCAGCTTCCTCACCGTAATGAAGGCAATAAAAAGAGAAAGGAGGAAGTAAATTATTTGAATAGATACCTAAATTAACAATTCCAGTTTCACCCCTGTGTCTTAGGTTGGAAATGGGTGTGTGTATTCTGTTCCTATCTGATGGGGCAGTTCTCTTCTGTTCATTGGGCATTTTCTTTATCTCTCCCACAGCCAATCCTCCCTCCAGGAGATCTCTTCTGTTCATGGCCACTGAGTGTCCCTGCATGGCTGAGAAAATTCCATCATCCCATGGGGAGATGCTCTGCCCAGGGGAGGAGCCAAGCATTCCTACCTGGATACAATCTGAGATTTTTGGGAACACCACAGCAGCCTTTGCCCACTGCATTCCCAGAGGAGCAGCTTTCTTCCCCACTGCATTCCCAGAGGAGCAGCTTTCTGCCCCACTGCATTCCCAGAGGAGCAGCTTTCCTCCCCACTGCATTCCCAGAGGAGCAGCTTTCTGCCCCACTGCATTCCCAGAGGAGCAGCTTTCTGCCCCACTGCATTCCCAGAGGAAGCCCAGGCCCATCTCCAGCAGCCCTGGAGCTTCAGAGGGAAACTCCAGCCCTGTCCAGGATCCTGCTCCAGCAGAAGCACAGCTGGCACTGCAGGAGGGCTGAGCCACCATGGAATGGCACTGCTGCCACCACCCTGACCCACAGGGTGTCACCTCCTATTCTGGCTCTAGCAGTGGGGTTTTGTATCACTGCATTTTTAGTTTATTTTTATTTTTTCCGTAATAAAGAACTGTTATTCCTGCTCTCATATCTTTGCCTGAGAGCCCCTTAATTTCAAAATGATAACGATTCAGAGGGAGGGCGTTTACATTTCCCATTTCAGGGGAGGCTCCTGCCTTCCTCAGCAGACACCTGTCTGTTCAAACCAGGACACCCTGTTGCTGCATTAACCAGTCCCAGCACTAAGGGAAGGAGTCACTCCAGCTGCTGCTGCCAACCAGCTGCTGCTCTTTGCCAAGGCAGGGAAGGGAGCTCTGTCCAGGGGCACAAAGATCCTTCTGCAACCAACTTGTGCCCAGCAGCAGCTCCTGCTGCAAACTCAGGATGCCAAGGAAATGCCCACATCACTCCAGGAGCATAAAATACACATTGTGTCTGCATTGTCCAGAATCCAAGATTCCATAATAAATGGAATAATGAGCTGGAGCAGCTGACCAAGGTAGATTTCTTCCTTCTGAACCCAAGAAAGATGTTGGATGAGGCAAATAGCAGTGGAATAAACAGAGAAATAGCACACACACAGTGCTGATTTTTTATTACGAGTCCAAAAATGAGTCAAAGCCTATAATTTTTTTAAATGTCCTTCTTTAAAGTGGAAGACATAATGGACTATTAGGAAATGTTCCTCCAATGCATGCATTGATTACCCATACCACTATGCCTATAAAATAAAGATTCTTCTAAGCACAGAAATGAAGTCATTCCAGTGTTTCCTAAGGGCACACAATCCATCTTTTCCAGCAGTTTTCTCTCTACAAGGTGATAGACACTTACAGTCATTGTTAACAAGCTTTTATTGTTTTAAGAAAAATGTTTTCGTTAACAGAATTTCAAATGTCACATCATTAATTTCTAATAATGCCTCCAAATGAGACAGATTTAAATGGGAAGGGGAAAAATATTACTGGAACTTTATACAAAATGTAGTGCAACATCCCAAGCTAGAATCCACTCAAGTGAGGGGAAAGAAGAGCTTCATTGAGCTTGGATGAGTTTTGAATCAAACTCAGTTTCATTTAAGAGTTACTGTAAGAACAATTATTTTATTATAAAAACTATTTAAGAATTGATTTTGGGAAAGACAAGCAGTGAAATAATTATTCATTAACTGATTTGCTTTGTTAATATCTTTAACAATCCCCTGATAAAAAGCCAGAATGTAAAGTTGGATGAGATATACCAGGTCCTTGAAAGGACAAAAAAAAAAAAAAAAAAAAAAAAAGGATAGGTATTAACCAGCACAGAACTTTGCTGCAATAGCAGAACAGAAGTAAGGGGCTAAACCAGGCCTCACAGATGGGGAAAAGCCCAGTGATTCAGGTATGAATCATTCTCATATATTCTGCATGATCCCTTAAAAGGCAAAGTCAATTTATTCAATTAAGGCTTATTTTTCAGGAAATTCCTAATTCAGTATTATAGTAAGATGTACCATTAAAAGGACTTTTACCCCAACCCATAGTAGTGTTCACTTCTAGATATTTATCACAAAGTAGAATTTACTCTCAGGTAAAAAAGGAAAAAAAAAAACAGCCAAAAGCAAGGGTTGTGATTTGAGCAATTAACGTGCCTGTAATTTGCATTTCTTTTGGGGAAAATAAGTCTCTGCCAGAAGTGGTGTAAAAATAAGAGTGGTACTTCACTGTCTGAGAGTTAGAAAGAACCTAACTTCATAAAGCATTGGAAACCCAAAACACAGAGCAAAGTGCAACTCTCTGCAGTTACATGGCTTGATAAAAGCGATTTCTCCTTGGAAAAAAAAAAAAAAACTACACATTTTAAATACTTTTGTAGCTCACGAAAACTGTTGCCTTTAGAGATGATTCTTCTACCAAGAACAAGCCAAATGAACTATCTTTCAAATTTTTAAAATTTAAAAATGTAAATCCTACCGAAACACTGGGCATCTACTTAGCTGCTCCTTTGAAGAAGCATGTCTAAATTCAGGATATCAATCCCAGGAGAGAAAAAAAACCCACATTTCAGAAAACTTCTGGATAAAATCAGTGCACTGAAATCTCCAGCAGCTCTTAAGTGAGCTCTACAGCTGCACTCTCCCCCTGTGACAACTCACAGAGGAAACATCCTCCACCCCAGACACTGTCCCCAGCACCCTCCCCTGTGTTTCTGACCGAGGGAAGCAGCCAGGATGTGTGCAGGAAAAGTACCTGGCCCGAATTGCACCAGCAGGGGCAAAGCTTCAGCTGGCAGGGGATCCAAACGTTCTCCCCGAGCTCTCTGCTGTGCCTCAGGAGCTGCTGACGGGCACGGCAGCTGAGCTGAATAACCAGCAGCAAAGTTACCCTCGTGTAAACATCTGGCAATGCTGATGTTTATACAGGCAACTGCTCAGCAGCTCTTTTTTGCCAAAATCTCACCAGATGAGATCTCTAACTACCAATTCTCCTCCTCTCATCGAGGCTCTACCCCCATCCCCAGCTGTAAAATAGTGCTACTCAACATAAATGCACTTCAAATCTGAATGGGCAGACTGATAAACAGCCCAAACTGTCCAATTCAGTGCACCAATCCTTACCCAATTTCTAAATGGATACAGGGAGCTGCAAAGCAAGTTCAGCTGTTAATAGTCCTTCTCCCCATTAAAAAAGAAATCACTCCTCTAACAGACACGTCTTGCAAGCAGCTGACAGTGAGAGCCAGATAAAAGCACACACTCCTGCACTAAAATGCATGCAGGCAAGATCAGAAATTAAAGAGCACCATGCTTATGATCTCGGTGAGATGGGACACTAGATTGCATTCGTCCTGCTCTTCTTGATGCCCAATTACCAACTTCAGGATGACAAATAATTTCAAAGGTAACCTCCCGGCCCTCCCCCCTTTCCCTGAGCCACTGAAGATGCTCACTTACACTTTTGCCTTCATCTCCTCCTTCGGGCACGGGCTCTTCTCTGCCTGAGCAAGGCATTATTGCATCTTCTGCTGCCGCTTCTCTGTCCCTTCCACCGGTTCCTCCTTCATTCCCCAGCTTCAGCCTCTTTCCCTCAGGCTGGGAATCATCCACATCCTCCCTTCTTATCTTGCCATCTCTGCTTCGCTGCTTCCCCGCGTCTTCTGGGCTGCCGCAGGAATTTGACATTTTCAAAGTGTTGCGGACTTTTTTTTTTTTTTTCTAAGGGAAAAAAAAAAAAAAAAAAAAAAAAAGGCTGCTGAAGCTGCCGTTTTGAAGGGGGATTTGGCTTCTGAGAGCTCCGATGTGTTCTCGTTCCCGTTAAAAATCTGGGTGCTGTGCAGGATCCGGAGCTGTTTCTCTGCCGCCCTCTCCTGCCGGCTGCGAGCGCTGAGCGCGGACGGAGCCGCTGCTCCTCAGGAAAAGTAATAACCTTTCCTATATCGATTATATGCACGCTGCTGCTGCTGCTTCCAGCGCCAAAACCCTCGGATTTCTCTTCTCCCCGATCCACGGAAATTGGCTTTCCTTAAAGTACAAAATATTAGCTGCGCCGTCTTTAAATCCAAATTTACGTCTGTGCCCCAGGGATGCTGAGGACTTTGGTTATATACTGGTAGTGATGCCAAGAGTAATTACCCATTAAAATGCAAAGGTGGCCTTAACTCCAAACAGCTTCTTTCAAAATAATTTCACTACAGGTTTAGGGGTGTTTTTTATAAGGATGTCCTTACAACTTTGCATCATCTAAATCCACGTTCCACACTGTAACACAAATTTCACATAACATTCTGGTCGTAGAGCTGTAGGGATGAGATTAAAATGAGATTCGGGCAACCCAACAGGACAGTTTAGAGGTACTTTTTGCTCTCTCAGACAATTTATTAAAAACACCACCACACATAATCAAAGGTTTGGTGCAATATTTGAATCTTTAAAAAAAATAACCAAGTGCTTTGACATATAGACTGCAATCTGCTGCTCATTCTTCCAATAGAGAAGGCAAGATGCGGTAGAGGCTTTTTAAAAAAAAAAAAAAAAAAAAAAGCAATGTGAGTCCTGTTTTCTCACACTTAAGCACTTGTAGATTTAAATGAGACTCCTTATAGCTTCCATAGGGAAGTAAATCCCTAAGAAGGCCACTGCACATGTCCAGAGATGTTCCAGTCAGGAGCTCAGGGAAAAAAACTTCAGGAGTGGTGCCCAGCCAGGTGTGGATGAATTCAACGAGTCAAACTCCATTTTCTGCTTGTTCAACAAGGTCTGTCTGGCCAGAATCTTTGAGAGAGTTAATCTGTGTCCCAGCACTGATTTCACTAGAATCCTAGAGGGAGTTAATCTGTGTCCCAGCACTGATTTCACTGGCAGTATGAAGGGGGATTAGTCTGAGCAAGTAGTTGTGTCAATTCTTGAAGAATGAACAAAGAGGAGAGGAATCAGTCATTTGAGGCACTCCAGCCAGATCCACAGGAGGGTGAGGGAACAGTTCTGAGAGATCCAGGTTATCTGCACACCCAGAACTGGAGACATTAAACACCCACCGCTAGCACTGACAGTAGCAAAGGGGTGGGCATTGGCCTTTGTCTAACTTGCAGCTGTAAATACTTTCAGAGCTGGAGGAACACAAACCAAGTGGGCTCAGCAGAGGAAAATCAAGCTGGGAGTTTTTTTAAACGGTGCTGGATCAAGCCTCACATGCCTTGTGACCTGCAGTGGTCAAGTTCCACAGCTTGGCCTTCAATCTGGAGTGGTGTCCACTTGTGATGAGCCTACAGAAGAAACCTGCTCAGCTCATGACTGATCCTCTTCAAGAAACAAGAGATTGTCAGCCAGAACACAGCCAGGCAACTACTGCAGGAAGGGTTTCACCCTAGGTGAGCACAGATTGATACAGGTCATGCCCCACTTCTCAGAGCCATGAGTCCCCACACCCATCTAGCTGAGGAGGAAAGAAAACCATCAATAAACACCACTCAGTATCCTCATCAACAACAGCAGCAGTAGAGACCAACTACAGGGATTTTCTTCAAAAGTCACATCCCCTAGGCAGAAGTGTTGATTTCAACAAATCCTTCACCCTCTCTCCCATATTGTTAAAACATGACCCACCCTTTCCCATCTTTCCTCCTGCTTGAAGCTCCTGAAAGAGTTACATGACTGTTTAGATCATCTCCACCAAACTGCAAAAACCTTTCTTATTTCTAGGGCTCATTCACCATTCATACCTGCTTTTTCCATCACACAAGCCATTTAATCCTGTTTTCTATTTGAGCTTTGTTTATTCTTTCTTAAACTTCCCATCCTCACCTAAAATACTGAAATACAGAAATAATTCTGAAACAGAAGTGCTGTTTTAGCTACAATGCACTTCAGGCTTATTTGCACAGTAAACTGCATCAATTTCTGTTGGAGCGTATCTCAATCCAAAAGCTTTGATTTCATGGAATTCAAGTGGCTGGCAAGACCTTGCCAGTTGCAGCAGTGTTTTATTTGTGTTTGAAGTGGAAGCAGGCAGCTGCTCAGGCTGCCTCAGTGACCAGCCCAGCCACACACCCCCAGTGCCTGCCAGGCACTGCTGGCTCCTGCACATTCCTGTCCCCAGATCACAGGCACAGTCAGCTTCTTCCAAATCAGAAAATAAAACACCCACTTCCTCATGTTTGAAGCATAGCCTCTGGTTTTGAAGAAATGAAAATTTACGGAGACGGGGAATGTGTTTTTGTTTCTAATGAAAATCAAACATTTCTGAAATGTTAACATCTTCATGCAGAGGAAAGGAGAAATGGCAAGGTAAGAAATAAATTATGTTGGTATTTGTGAGAGATGGTTGGTCAGGCCTTCGCTTCCTATTATTTAGCACAGAAATACTGCATGGCAGGAATAGGCAGTCGCTGTTTTTGTGTTTCTACAGCACCAAAATGTTCCATGATGTCAGGAAGTTCTCCAATACATAAGCCCACACTTAGCTGGGCCACCAGGCTTCATGCAGGGAGCTCACTGCAAGTCTTTCATACCATCATAATTTTCAGAAGAGGATAAAAGGATCAAGATGGGAGTCAATGTTCTAGACATGTCCAGCCTCCTTTTTCATCCTGTATGGTACATTCCTTGCTTAAGAGCAGCCTGATTTACTGTTTCACCTCCTGACTCTATTTATGTCAGAACGTCCCTGGTGGCCAGGGCCCACCCCTTGCCCTCTTCTGACAGAACTCACTTTATACCTAATGAGCAGTTTCAGAGTCAAGTCCATGTTGATTCCCCACAGAACCCCTCACAAAACTGATCCTGAGCCAAATAAAGCCATGAGCACAAGTCACTAAAATCTGAGAGGCCATTACCCAGGGAGGTACATGAAAGTGAGTAACAAGTGCTCTGAGACCTCGGGAATCCTTGCACAAACTGCTTTCAAGACATTTCTGCTTGAAATCACTGCTAAAAAATGCACTTAGACCAACTGCAAGCCAGCAAAGCCAGAACTCCACAGGTACCACTCTCAGCAGCCAGTCCAGCTCCAGCCAGCATCTCCTCTTGGACTGTAAGATACACTAAATGAAATAAAATAGGTATGCTGAGACCCAAACTGAGGGAGATTTCCACCTCTTGTGCACCCCCAAAACACTGAAACGAGAGGCAGCTGGAGAGAGGATGAGAACTGTGCTGTTCCCTGCAGAAAGCCTGGCCTCCTCCAAGTGCCACCCAAAAGCCACTGGGATTTGGATACAAGGAACCAGGGGGTAACTAAAGGGTTTTCAGGGGAGTTGGGCAGAGGGGGAAAGCAAGAAAACTCCTGCTGGCTGAGTCTCATAAGGCTTAGATGTAAAGAAGCTTTATTTTGTTGTATCCACTTGCCAAATAAGCAGCTGAATTATCAAGGCCAGGGGTTTCAGTTCAGGGGTGAACATCCCTGCAGGATGTGCATTGTTTGGATCCCACTCCACCTCTCAGAGCTTAGACCCAGCAACGATCCTTTTGTTTTCTCTTGCAAGAAAACAACACTCAGAGTGAATTTCGAGGTTCAAGGACAGATGAGCCAAGAGATTTTATCTTGTCACCTAACTGTGCTGCCATCAAACCAGCAGTGTAAAGCAGAGTTAGAGAATCCCCAAATAATTCTGCAATTCAGCTCAACCAGTTCACAGCCACCATAAAAGAGAAGTTCATTGATTTTAGTGTCTTAATGGGTAAAATTATGGGAATTACCTCAGAATGGCATTTATATCCGAGCACTATGATGTTTAATTTAATGGAATACTTGCTGCATTCTCTTACCTCACCTTAGTTTGCAAGCCAATGTAAAACTAATCTGATTTAAAGCCCTCTGATGTATGTCCTCTCTGCAGTGAAAACACAGGTTCTGTAGGTTTATTCGTGTTGCAGGAGAACATAAAATGCCAGTTCTGCAAATGAAAGTCACTATAATCAGCAGTAAAAGCTCACATCTCTTTTCATGTGTTCTCCGATTAAAAAAAAAAAAGGAACAACAGGCAAGTTCCCCACTTGTACAATTACTTTAATGGGTGGAGAACAGAATTATAAGTTTACATTAATCAGGTAATTTGGCACATCTTACTGCTACAAGGAGGCCAAGTTATTTTTAATAAGTCTGAAAATGAACCAGTAAGTCTGGAAAATTAATTTTTCATTTATTTTGCTATTGCTTCCAAATTAAACTCTGCAGCTCATCATTGTAATTACTTCTGAAAGCTTATAAATATTTCATTGTTTTTATTATTGTTTTATGTTCACCAACAAACAGTAGAGACACTGACTCCATTGTCCATAGCTTCAGGTTTCCCTGTAAACTTATTCTGTAGTAACATCTGCTATGATGGCCATAATAAAAAACAAAGCAGGGTGTGCTGCTATTGAATCCTTCAGAACCTCTCAGACACCGAAATATTCCCTTAAACTCTACCAGAAATGTGCCAGGCCTTCACTAAGTATTAAAAATTCCAGACCAGGGAAAGGCTCACTGTTCCAGCCTGGGATCAAATGGTGTATTTGGTTTCTCCCCACCTCTCCTGAAGGATCAGAAACAACCTAATTTTTATGTCTTCAAGTTTCTCTCCAAAGCTGCAAAATAAGAATAAATTGTATTTATTATTGAATATATTCATGAAGACAGCTCTTCCTTTTGCTGACCCAGTATTTTCCCTGCTACAAACCCACAGGATGGGTGGGATCTCTCTCTATTTTCCTTACTCTGCCATGAACTCCACATGGAGGCAGCAGACACAAAACCCCTCCCAAAACGCAAATTATTCCGCATCATTTTTGGTAACACTTTGCAATCCTTCTCAACCTGAAATCTTGCCCACCCTCAGTCCACACAATGGGCTTCTGATTAAGGAGTGTTTAACCTCCAAGTCCCATTGCTGATAATCTTGAGTGTTGGAATCCTGGACGCTGAGAATTTTAAATTTTCTGTGCTGAAGGGCACAGACCCCCAGGAAAATACTATATTTGACCTGAGGCTGTGGAAAAGGCTTCCAAAATGGATTGAGAGCACTGGGATTGCAGGTGTGTAGTTTGATTAGAAGTGTGTAAAATCACTGGGTGGAAGACTTAGAGTTTGGGGTTTTGGAATATAGAGATATATATGGGGCAAGATGGAGGTTTTAGGGCAGTGCTTGGTTGTTCTTCTTTACCATCTTCTTCTTTCTTCTTCGTGGGTTTGGGTTGTATTGTGTAATTGGACAGAAATTTGGCAGAGGCAGAAAAAGAAGCCAAGAACCAGCACTTGAGCCTTGATATTGTTGAAGCAGAGCAGAGGAAGGAAGGATTCAGCCAGACACCAATATGCCTGGGGGTAGTTAAATGATCAAAGGGATTCATTTTCAATCAAAGCAGTGCCTGTTTTCTCTGTGGTCCCCATTCAGCACATGAGCTATATTGTATAACATATGTATGTATAATCCACCTCCAATTTCCCATTAGCCTCAGCACACCCAAACCTATTCACCCTCTAAATAAACGTTCCAAACCTCTGCTCAGGCAGGAGCTGTGAATGTCACCTGCTGCCTTGCCCAAGGTTTTCAGATCAAATTTCAGACTTCCACTTAAGGTACAGCAATGCCCAAGATGTTCTGAGGAATTTGAAGATTCAGTTCTCAAGCTGCTGCAATAAACAATTCCTCTTTGGGGAGCAGAGTAACAGCATCATCTCTTCAGTGGCTCACATCAAAGCACAGGCCAAAACACACTGCTGTAATTTTTCCAAAGATATCTCAAATTATCTGAAGAGCTACTCTGGATTCACACCTGCTGAGTGCAAAGCAGATTGTTAAAATAATTCCTCTCCCCACCACCACTTTCCATCTATGTAACTCTTACAAACTGGAATAGGTTTAGAAAGAGTACCAATTAAAAGACAGCCTATTACTATAAGCTTTATAAAGACAGGCTATCACATTGCAAATTCTATAGAAAGCACCAAAAGTCCAGATCTTCCCTGTGTTTTCTTTAAAGAGAATCTTAAATGTCCAGAGAGGACCAAACTGGAAGGCTGCAAGAGCTGCAGGGGTGGAAAATAAAATAATTTTGAAAAAATTCTTCGCTTCTGGAAAAAATATTGTTGCATAGGAGAAAGGTTTAAAACAAGTTATTATACTTCTTGTTCCAAAAGTTCAGGATCACAAAAGTCAGGTAAGACAATATTACACTAGGTGGACAAAATGCTGTAGGTGACAGGACACAAAACAAAATTCAGATGACATCCCAGACCTACAGAAAACAGGTCAGAATGGATTTTGGCAGAGCTGCAGACCCACTGCATGGACTGACAGCCCCGTGACATGGCAGGCAGGGCTGCACAGCAGCAGAGCTGCTGCAGCACCCGGGACAGCACCATTTTCTGCCTCTCTGCAGAGCCCCAGCTGTCCACAGGATGGGGATCCAGGCAGGAAACTGGAAACATTGCTCCAGCTGAGCTGGACACACTCACAGATAGAAAATGCCTGAGCAGATCATAAAGAGCTCATGTTTTCTCTTATGATGTTCTAAGTCCTCTGGAGGAAAGCTCTCCTTAGGCATTTGCAGCAGACTGGGTGCTTTGATATCAGCTCACTGAAAGGACACTGGCTGGGATGGAATATTGCTTCATGTTAAACACACCTGAGAAAAGCCAATTTTCAGTGTACCTGTCCTTACCCTGTAATGTATCCCCCACAAAAGAAGCATTTTGAAGGATTTGCACTCCTTATTTAGAAATTAAGAGAGAACAAATATTCAGTAGGGATCTGAGAAGCACCTCAGCACTGACATTTGTTGGCAGCAAACTGCACTTTTGTGCACTGGACAAAGGCACAAATTATGTCAATCGTGGACTGATAACTTCATCATCTGAAAGGAGTTTGGACTTGGATCTACCAGAACAGCAGCAGTTTAATACAAGTTTCAGAGCACCCTTCACACTGCAGCTCTAACATGTTTGCTGAGGGTTGGTTTCATTTCTGTGCAGATCAGCCAAGAATATTCCAAACATTTTCTCTGTGTTCATCTTTGAGGGGAGCACAGGCCATGTGCTGGGCATGCTGAAGGGTGCTCAAGCTGCCAGCTACAGCCAAGCCTGGAAGTCTTAACCAACTTGAAGAGTGTAAAATGCTATTTTCACTATTGCACAAGGCTAACTGATGGCATTAAAATACATAATACACGTTTATTTCACAACATGTACTGTATTTTATCTCATATATAAAAACAGTAAAAAGCTGAAGCAACTTGCAACTCTTGATATGCTCAGAATGTATTTATTTATGTACTGCAGGACATTAAGCCCTTTTAAAAGGGTAACATTTTAATTTAACATCTTCATTTGACTATTTGGAGTAGAAGCTCCTGTTGGAGATGGTGTTTTGCCCACATCTCAAGCTAGTTCAGCAACCTTAAGACCCAAATAACTTTCAAACTGAACACTTTGCTATATAAATCCATGTAATAACAGCCTCACCAAGACACCCATCCCTGCACAGATCACCCAGAATATCTTTTGGAGGACAGAAACCAGCAAAAGGCACCTTAGCCAAAGAGATGTCAGTCAGAAACCCTCTTACCTCCCAATGCCTGCTCCTAGAAAGGCTAAATTCTTATATTTATGTGAATTTTAATATTTTTCTAAACATTCTCAAAGCATTAGAAGCCACTAGGTAGCTTTTATGATTGGAAAATTCCTGGAATCTCTCTATCATGCTGACAGATTCCTCGGGCTGCCCCAGACCAGTCAGGAGGGGAGCTGCTGACTTTGCTCTGTGCTATCAAGGTCCATTAGTGCTCTCAGGGCCCGGATGATTCCATGCTGCAGGCAAAACAGACTGAGCTAAGGATGGGAGAAAAAGGATGAGGATATATCTACCTCTGTCTTATTGCCTTTTTTAATACAATATAACCAGTACAGGAAGTTATTGAGTTCTTCCTTCAGCTTCCTCGGTCATAAAATAAATAAATGTCTTCCACTCAAGCTCCCATCAAGGGGTGTTGTCAATATTATCTGCTTGGCTCATCACAGGGCTCAGCCTCGGGCAAGAGGAGAATTAGGTTTTTCCTTCTTCCCCCTTTTCCTCTCCCTTGCCTGTTTGAACACTGGTGCCTTTTCCAGTGAAGCAGCACTTTTCACCACCACAACAGCTTGTCTCACTTGTTCCAAACTGACTTGCATCTGATTGTTCCCCAAGCAGGCAAGCACGAACCAGGCATGAAGAAAGAAGACACGGCAAGGTAGCTTAACTTTCTCTTTCCTTGTACTTGCTCATCCTCAGAGTTTTGAATAAGAAGTTTTGAACATGGAGAAATATGGACCAGCTTCATGAAAGTCTCCTTTCTAGATGTTTCTAAATCTAGTTCAGTCTCCTTTTGGAGGGAAAAGGTGGGGCGGGTTGGGGCAGGGAAGGTGCATTGGAAAATTATTTAAAGCACCTACTAGCTCTGTAAGGATACAGAAATCTCTTGCCTTCTACATGTTCTACATACTACCACCAAGAAAATTCATCTCCACAGAATCTTTCCTGAAAGATTTCTGAATTCTGATGTTTTCTATCACACCATCTGTATCTGAGGCCTAATAAACTGCTCCAAAACCTTCATTTCATGCATTTAGATTAGAATTAGATTTCATGCTAGGAACAGACTCCACAGTTTCAGTACCAACAGCTGTCACGCCTTGAAACAAACTTATTTGTATTATCTAGGCATGTTTGTGCAGGAGCCTGGGCTTGCAAAGCTGCCCTTTGCTCTGTTCTCCTCCGTGTTTAACAAAAAATTCACTTTGCAGCTCTCTGTCAGGCGTGTCCCCATGCAGTGACAGGTCTGAGAGGTGATGAAGCCCAGAGCTGCAGGGAAGCTGCTGGCACATCCCAACGAGCAGCACAGCGGGGGTTTTGTTCCTTTTGCCACTACTGCTCCAGTTAACAATGAGCTCTTGATCAGGAGAGCCAAGAGAAACGTTATCAGTGATTTCCGGAGATAGTCAGCTGAAAAGACGACATTATCATCAAAATACTGCAGATGATACTGGCTGAAGGAGGAGCAGAAGACAAAGGCACAAATGAGATGGCTGCAAGAGACAAAGGAGCTGCTGTGCCATTCAGCCACCCCTCCAAAGGTGACTGTCACCTGAATATTCTACAGCTCACCTAACATCTCCATCTCACACCCTCTGTGTTCAGTGCCTCCTCCTAACCTCGCTCCCTTCAGCACAGCCTCAGTCAAACCCTCCTTTAGAAAAATTTGTTTCCTGCTCACACTTTGTGGTGCTCGAGCAAAGCAAACCCTACATCTCTTCCTCGAGCACCACACCCCTTTTCCTCGAGCATCAGTCACACCCCCCTGCTCTGGGTCTTTCTGAAGGAGGGTGCCAGGCTTCATTCTTCAAAAGCTTCATACAACAGAACCTTGATCACGTCTCCCAGCTCACAATATTCTGTAATTCCACAAGATAACTGGGGCCAACAGGTACCACCAGAATTCACCACATAATAAATGGCTCTAGCAGCCAAAAGTAATATTCTTGTGTTGCAGCAGTACAGAGGGAGTCAGATCAAACCCAAACATACTAATAAACCCTTTAACCAAGGGCATAGCTGGTAAAGCCCAAATGATAAAATATCAGTTTAGGTCAGTCTGAAAGCAAAAGAAGTAGGAATAACAGAGCTACAGCATTTATTAGTAGAAGATAGCCAACCTCATATCATCATCAAAAGAAGAAAATAAAGTGTAACTCTGGGTGTCTGTTACCACCTGAGCCACAAAAAAGACCAAGATCCACAGCAGGAGATAAGTTGTTATCACAGGTACTCCACAGGAAACAAAATGCAATCCCAACAGGTTTTCAGCAAGCTCACTTTCCTCCAAGCATCACTCCTGAAAGGAAGAGATCCCATTTCCTTCAGCCATGAGGCAGAATGAAGCTGTCTCTGCCTTTTGTGAGAGCATCTCATGACTGATGAGGGTTCAGCTTTATATGGGATCGCAAGATGTGTCCCGATCCATCAAAGCAATTTACAACACAATTATAGAAACCCATTCAGTGACTTAAAAACGTGGGCAAGTAATTTGTCTCCCCCTGTTATCAAGCAGCAAAGGCAAGGCTCTATCTCGTTTCTTTTAGACACGCATTATCTCAGAAGTCTAAGTGCTGTATAAGCAATTTATAATAGAGAGAGCAGAAATTTCAAGATACTACCACAGTAGTATCTAATCCAAGGAGTAAAACACAGGTTTTGGTGGCACAACTAACACCTGACTATCTGCTATTATGTAAAGCAGGTTTTTGCTTTTAAACCTGCCTGAGGGCAACAGAGCAGAGCAATGCAGATCTGCTCATATCAGCCTCAAAATGAGTCCAGTATTTCAGGTAAAAGACTCTTAACCTTAAGTGCCATTGATCATTCTTAGTATCACTTATTTCAATTATGTGATCTGTTCAGAATGCAGCTGTGGTGAAATAAATATTCTTAAATATACACTGAAGTGAAAGGTGGGAAAGAGGAAAAAAACAAACCTGGAATACAAAGACATTCTACATCTTGTGCTCCTTTCCTGTCTCTCACTGAGTATTGGTGCTGCATAATCACAAGCCTTCACTTAATTAATGCCCTAAACATCCAGAATGTCTTATGGAAAGCAAATTAATTACAATCTCTTATGTTCATTTTTGGAAATAAATCAGTTTGACATCCTCTACAACACAGGAGCACAGGGAGGGGTACCTTGGTCATTGTTAGGAAGTGAAAGGGGACAAAATAATCCTGCCATACCTCTGTGGGAAAGACAGCTACAGTAAAGGAGGCATATTCCATTTATAGTTCATTCTCAACTAGGACCCAGGTAAAGCAAGCCCTGTAATGTCCTCTGCACATCAATGCCAGGGAGCCAGACAGCTCTGGACACTGTGTGGGGCCATCAGGAACTCTGCTGGGGGAGAGGAGAGACCAAGGAATTACAAATATCAAGGGGTGCAGCTGGGCCAGGCCTTGCACAGTTCAGATGAAATCACTGGGCCTACCTGGATTTACCCTCAGGCACCTGCTGGGATAAAAGGGCACAGGGGAATTCTCCTTTGTGCTGCCAGCCCACCCTGCAGATCAGACCTGGCTTTAGGGCTGTGCCAGGGTTCTGTGACAGAACCTTGCATCTTCAGTGAATGCAGATGCTGGGGAGCGAGGGGATCCACCCATGGGCAAGGACAATCACACGTGGGCTGACTGCACAAATTTTAACTCCTGAGCTCAGGGCTGGGGTCCAAAACCACGACACCTGAGCACTCAGGAGCACCTGAGCTGCATTGGTGCTGCCCAGGGCACCCCTGCATCTTTGTGTTCCAAGGACTTTGTGATGAAGCTGGATTCAGATTAAAAAGCAGCTGGTTGGTTATGGACTCAGAGAGATTGACGTTTAAATTACATTTCAGTGAAGTACTGCTAAAGACACCATACTAAGAACACATGCAATGTTTTCTTTCCTTAGTTCCACCAAAAGTTACAGAATTCTTTGTAATTTATTGATTTGGTCACACACAAATGACCAGATGTTATTGTAGCACAGATAATCTTTGTTTTGTCAGATAGGGAATGCAAATGTGCATTTAAAACTGTAGTGAATATTTTCAGAAATGGATAGATAACAACACTAAACCTCTGCCCCAAACCTGCCTGGCCCCAGGGAGCCAGGTGTGCTCAGAGCACCTCCACAATGTCAGAGTTTCACAGCACAGAAAGGAGCTTTGCTGAGCTCTGCCAGCATGTTCTACATCACAGCCACTTCCATTTATTGCATTTTAACCAGGCCTGAATTATCTGTTTAAAATTGAGATACAGCCACTGCATCTCCCAGCTTTAAAGGTCTCCCCTTTATTTCTCAGGTGTGTTTAAGCAGCTGCACCTTTGTGGCACAAACCACAGGAGGAAGTAATTAAATGCCAGAGAGGTTGAAATCCCAGAGAGAAGCCATTAAATTTAATAATAATGCTGGCTCCTCCAGCAGCTGGAATAACACATGCACAACAGCAGCTATTCTGTTTTGCTTGATCATTTCTGTGTCACCTAGGCAAACCTTTCGGTTCAGGCATCAAGTTGAAACCTATTACCTAAAATCTTTTAATGAAGACTGAATGGTCCACATTTCAGCTTTTCCTAAAAAACAGAGGGGGTTGTTTTTTTTTTAATAGATCTCCAGTGTTTACATGCTTAAAGAGACACATCTCACCTCTTGTTCTCAGTACAGAGCACATCTTGGATGATTTTCCTCAGAGATGTCCTTTTCTGAGAAGTCACAGAGGTCTGTAGGCACTGGAGCATCCCTCTGCTGCTGAGGGTACAGCCCAACAGATCTGCCAAGACCTGAAGAGAAGGTTCCAGCATCTCATGATGGTGATTCAAGTAACAGAAATCCACCTGTTAACAGCACAGTTGTACCAACACAGCCCACCAACTCATACTGCAAGTCATCCACCTCTGTATATTTGTTAATTTCTGCTTGAATTTCTTCTATTATTTTCTTACATTCTTACATAGCATCCTTTGTATCTAACTTTTACAGTGCACATTTTTTGTATCGATGGGAACACTTGGCCTCTTGAAACCCATCTGCAATTATTCCATGGATTTGTACACAGAGAAGCTGAAGTGTGAGTTAAGAGACTGCCCTGTTAATCCTTCCAGGCAAACACCAAAGCAGAAACCAGAATCCAAGACTCAAAAACTAAGTTTTCCACACAGGTACTAAAGTGCCGTGTAAGCTTATCTTAAATAAACACTAAATTTTATCTTCCTATCAAATGCTTTGATAGATCTGCTACTTCTTTCCCCATCTTTAAACATTATTTTGTTATAGTTGTGCAAAACGATCACATTTTTAATTTTGATTAAAAAAACACTGAGAAGTGTATGGGGTCTCCTAATCCCATGTCTCCTTTGAAAAAAAGAAGTATTTCAAGCAGTTTATCATATCACTGGGGCATGAAAAAAAGATTTCTAAAGCCCAAATTCTGTAATAGAACTGGGTGCTCCTTATCTGGTTGCAAAGCTGACCCTGTCCCCAAGGTCCCCTGCCCAAGAAGGCTTTAGGGTCATTTCAACCAGCCCAGCAGCACCTGCAGATCCCACTGGGGATTCCCCACATGGCTTCCTTTCAGCCCCTGCAGGGCATTTCTGCTTCTGTCTTACACCAATTCCATTAGTGCCAGGAAAAAGCATTTCCAGATGGGAGCCAAGGGCCTCTAAGAGCAACGAGAGCAGTGGGTGGTGTGACACACAGAGCACAGCACCAGCAGATTAGGTTTTGGCCATGGAAAAACCAGCAAAACACTGGGAGAGCCCATCAGCTGGGTGTGGAGCTGAGCCAGTGTGAGGGCTAAGGAAAAGTTCACATTAAACTCTTGAAGGCTGCTCTGCTGATTTAAAGCTTGCTAGCAGGAGCAGGGTCCATTTGTACTGAAGATGCACTTTGGTCAATAAGCACAAATACTTAAGCCACAAATTGGGCTAAAGGGATTTCTCCAGAAGAAACAATTAAAGTCTTATTGTGTAATACCTTGACTAAATAATCACAGAGGGGAACAATAACCTTCTTGAAATACATGGAGGATGAACACACCAAGGAGGGAGATGACTCTTCAGGGATTCAGCTAATAGGATTAAAATTCAGAATATCAGAAACCTTAATAGTGCAACCTCCTAGACCAAGGAATAATTGGTATCACCAGAGCAAAGAGTCATTGCATTAATATCACATAGACGAAGTGCTCACAGGGAGACTGAGGAGAACAGCAGTGAGATTTACACTTTATTTGTGGTACCATTTCTAAATAGCCTTACAGGTCCATTATTGGATTCTTTTAAGTACTTTAGAATCATTAATTTGGAATAATTGGCAAGATTTTCAAATGATAGTACAACAAGAATTTTCTCCCAATCATTCTGTAGGAAACTTCATCTTTGGCAGAGTATTTTCCTCACTGTGAACAAAGAAACTCCCACTTTCAAGGGTAGCTGAACTTTCCCCCCACTCAACAGCTAACCCTCAGACCTCAGCCAGCCCTGGCAGAATTATCTGCCATTCCTAGTGGAAAGTAAAAGTGCATCATTGCCAGAATATATCCTCTTATCCAGAGATTCTAATACAAAGCTTATTTTTTAAATATAAAATACTTTTTGCCACATAAAATTTTATAATTGAGAGGTTCCAATAAACTGAAGGGGAGTTGTAGTTTGAATTCCAAGCCCCGGGGAAGATATTGGTTGCTCCTAGAAGGAGGTTTTCCTTCTAATATACAGATACCCTGCATCTGTTTTATATATCTTAAATTCAAACAAACTGACTGGAGTTATCTACGCTCATTCAACTTGATTAAAGTCAGCACACAAATCCCCCAAATCAATAGTTAATTAAAAAGAAGTGCCAATTTCTACACGCTAAATTAGCCCATGCTAATTCTGTGTTCCTTGTTTCAGGTATGTGTTTAGCATTGAAGGAAAGAAGATTCCTTAAATTGCAAGTTATTTATTACATCTTAGAAGGTTTCTTCTGTTAGGGGGGAAAAATAAAAACAGACCACAACAACAACAGCAAAGACAAAAAAACAAAAACAAACAAAAAAGAAAGGAAAAAAAAAAAAAAGGAAAAAAACTCAAAAAACCAGAAAACTTTACCTAATGTTGAAGTTTAAAAGCCAGATCATTGCTGGTTATATCACAGTAGGGGAGCATTGCAAAGTTGTACAAGGCTTGACAAGCCTGCACAAAGTAGACTCATAAAACCAAACCAGAAAAATTCCATCCTGTTCCTGGATTTCCTCATGAGCTGCTCTTTGGATCCTAGAGGCATGAAATTCCAAGAATGCAATGTCATTTTCATTGCATTTGACATCCAAGTACGATACAGGCAGAGGTGTGAACTCACCACAAAGTGCCTCATCCTCCTAGGAAGTTTTTGCTACTTTTTTGGTTTCTGTACCTTACATCTTTTAAAGCTAAAGAAAATCACTATTATGCACCCCAGTCTGGAGCTGGCAGATGTGGGGATTTGTGTGCTATTTGTATTATGCCAATGTAAGCCAGTTCAAAATGCACAATTTAATGCAGGCTCAGGAGGCACCTTGGGCTGTCCTGTGGCACACACCCCTGCAGCCCGGGGCTGTTTGTAAATCACAGCCCGATGTCCTCCCCTCCCCTGCACTAAATAATCTCATTTGAAGACAGGCAATACCTGGGTAAACCAATAAGGAAAAAAAATCAAAGGCTGGGACTGGTTACACACCAGCTCCACCAGGATTTCCTCTCAAGAACCACACCTGTTATCATCTGTTAATACCTATTATTAGTAAATATTTAGAGACTCAGTAAAGCTAAAGGTCTTGTCGAGCCTCTAAAGGCGGGAAACAATCCCTCAGGTTTGAGCTTTTGTATTTTTCACATTCTGTGCTGCTTTAGTGTGTGGGTCTGGGCTTCACATTAGGGGATTGTGAGCTCTCTTCACAGAGCAGGGAGACAAATCAATTCCTGCTCCAGCTGGGCACCAAGGACAAATGATCCAAATCTCAGGCCCAGGAGCACAAACAACGTGGGCTGGAGAGAGAAAAACAAGCAGGATGGGAGTGCCTGGGCTAAAGCTGGAATGGGACAATGAACTGCAAGGTGCAAATGGAGCAGAGCTGATCCCAGTGAGAGCCCCCGGGAGCGCTCGTGCATTTTGGGACCATTTTGGTTCCTCTTGGGTGCAGCCCTGGCTGGGCTCTGGTGCTGCCCAAGGTGGATCCATGGAGGGGATCCTTTGAATAAATCCCTGCTTTATTCTTTAGCTCCATCTAGTCTCTGTCCTAGGCCAGCCTTCACAAAGCATCAAGTGGAATCTGTGTGTTCTGCCAAAACCCCTCCAAGCTCTCCTGGGAGGCCCAGGAGCTGAGCTCACCCCTCTGGCCCGAGCCTTGCCCACCCAGCTGGCTCAGGGGACATGGGGGGAGCTGTGAGATCTGCACGGGGCCCAGACCACCCCAAAAACAAATGCTTAGATTGCAACAAGTGTAAAGGCAAATCTGAATTATGTCCTGTGTACAGCCCAGACGTGACCTGCTGAGACTCTTCCTATTTTGTAGAGCTCAGTAAGAGATCCCCCTTCAAACTTCTGCTCTGCTTGGGCCTGGAACAATTTTTGGCTGGGCTGGGGGATGGTTTGGGTGTTTGAGGGAGAGGTTTCTTGTTTACTTTTCCTTTTTAACTGTATGTGGGATAAGGAATTATATGTAGCAAAAAACCTCTTTCAGTCTGCTCTTGACTATAATCTTGATCCAAGCCTGGCTTCATTCCTCTATAAACCAGCAGCACTCTGAACAATTCCCAACAGATGTTCTTCCCCAGCCTTGTCACTCCTCCAAAGAAACAATTCTCTTTTCCTGAGGGCCTTTTCCCATTCTCCTGCATGCGCTTGCAGGCTTGTCCTGCTGTGTGAAACCTTCCCCCCAAAACAGACATTTTGCTGCAGTGCTGGGAGGCTCTCAGCCCATGTCTGGGCCTCTTGCAATCTTGAGATAAAAGTGGGAAGCAAAATCAGGGCTGGAAGAACACGCCTTTTATTCCTTTTGCTGATGCCAGCAGTGCTCTCAGCCATTCCAGAGAAAATCAGATGTTCTAAAAGTCACAGTGCATTTGCCCCACTGTCACTTCCCTGAGAGTTTATCACTTTGGAATTATACATTTCTCTAATGCATTTAGGAAACATTTTTAAGATTGCAGACAACATACTTCACATCAAAGAATGGGAAATAAACAGATATCCCTCTGGTTTTGTGTTTCTTGAATTTCCCTTACATGGTAAGGTCTACCAAAATGCTTTAATACTTTGAGTTTCTGCTCTTCCCCTGGAGTATGAAACTCATTTTTCATGGTCACTATTCACCATGTTCTGTATTTGAGGATATTTTTTTAGGGAAAAAAAAAGTCGTGGGACCTTTATAGATACATAGGCAAAAGCAGTTCAGCTCTGAATTTAAAAGAAAAATATTTAATTGTTCAGAGGAAAATATACTTCTAGGAAATAAGGCTGAGTTACAGAATATAAAACAATGTAGAAAGCCAGCAGCTATTTTGCTGTGACATCCTTATGATAAATATTTTCTCATGTCATTGAAATGACATGAAGAATTAATGCTAAAAGTAGTTCTTTCAATACTTATTTCTGATTTATTTTGCCTTCACTTGAAGGAAGACTTTCATTATTAAACTTAACCCAAATAAATTCACACACAATTTGGACAAGAGGGAAGAATTATTTCTACAGCATCACTGTAGTCATTGCGGGGTTGTCAAATTATCCTTTGCAGGCAGAGAGGGACAGCTCTCACCAACCCAGTGAAAGAACTCAAAATATATTTAATTAAAGGATGAATAGATCCAGAAACACAGTTTCACATTGTGCAAACAATACCAGCTCTCACGTCACTAAAAAAATCCTGGGGCTGAGGAAGAAGGGAAGTGCAAAGGCTTGAACAAGAGAGATACACGAGAAAATTCATCTTAGGTGATGAAAGCTTGTTGTGTTTTCTTCAAAGCATGGACTGTGAGAAGGGTATTTTGTTCCAGAGGAACTGTGGTAAACAGGGCATGGCAGACTTTGGTTCCAATCAGAGCAATACATCCAGTGTGGGTCAACCCCATAGACCAATTGTGTTATTTACCTTCTTCTTGCTCAGGTAAAGCATTAAAAAATAGAAAATGTTGGCTCCACTAAAGAAATAATTTGGAATTATGATGAGATCCAGAAAAACACTGATCCCTAAACAAAACAAATTTGTACAGTGATGAACTGTAGTTAAAAAGTGCACATAGGATTTTGTAACTGTGGTGGAATGCAGATTTCAACCTGCAGGTCCTCCTGGAGATTTCAGCCTGCAGGCATTCCTGGATAGGGGGGTCATTGGTCTCAGAGGTTACTGCTTGCAGAAGGAGTTTGAGCTGTTTAAAAGAAGTCAGAATCAAAAATGGTGCAATTTGCACTTTAGAACTCAGTAATGTTAACATTATCTTACCATTAGGCATTCCTGATGCTGTCAGATCCATCTGCCTCATGTTTTGCAAGAGAGCACCAAAGGCCAGCAGTCACTAAAGGCAAATGGGTTTATTTAAATAAACTGTAAGTCTAGAGCTGTACTATAAATGATCTCTTCTTATGAGCTCTCAATCAGCACTAAGGTTTGAAACAGACTAAATGATGTTTTGAAAATAACATTCTCCAGTGCCTGTTTTTCTCTTGCAAAGACACATCTTTACCTCAGCTGGTCTTTCTCCTCCCGTATCTTTCAGGGTTTTCAGGCTGAGGAAGTCCCTGAGGTATTCCCAGATAGGAAAGATCTCCTCATTGCTTCTGAAGCACAGCCATGGACCTTTTAACAGCCAAAGGAGTTTGCCTGCCACTGGCACCCCCAGGCCAGACCCCACAGCTCTGGCCATCCTCCCTCCTTGCCTGGCTGCCTGCAGGAAACACCAGGTTTGGAGAGCAAATGTCACCTCAAAACATCTGATTCCACAGGACCTGGGTGCCAGAAAATCTTCCCAATCCCATTCTGTAAAACTGCACAGCAACAATAGAAACTAAACAGCTTACAGCACCTTTCACCTTCCCTCACACACCTTGTAGAGACTGGGAGGAATTTGAAGAGAGAGTCTACAAGATCTCATTTTTCCCAATCAAAAATCTAGCCAGTGTTCCTAAGTTCAGCAGTCTTCTCACTGGTTTTTCAAAGAGCCATTTCTTGTGGCTCACACACCAGGCAGTGTCACAGGGCAGCGGAAAAAAAAGTCATTTATGATCTGGCCAAAACAGCTGTGAATGCCCAAATTCCCATCCCAGGGTTTGTTAGGCAGGAGATGCACTGACTCTATCATGGTGTGTCCAGGAGGAGGAAGAACAGAAGGTTTAGTTGTATAAATTGTATCAATTAAACAGTTTGAGTGAAGGAGACATGCCTAATGCTTCCTTGCTCAGCCTCATACACTGTTTTGTCTGAAGTGCATTGGCTCATATGCTGAAATGATGTTTAAGATTGGTGTGATTTACTGGGCTATCCCTGCTAGCAAAAATACTACAGGAGAACTGTGTATAGATTCTGCAAATAATGAATGAAAGAAAATATATATATTGACAAAAAGTTACATGGACCAATGCATTGGCAGCTACAGAATGGCAGCAAAACACAGAGACTGCAAACCCTATGTGTTGATTTTAGAGACTTATCTCTGTGTTCATACTCAAGAGTGAAACTTGCCTAAGAAAAAGGACTTTTCCACCTGCTACAAGTGGACTTGAACCTCCTTAAAATGAGCCTTTTTCAAGGTGCATTGCTAATTCTCACTGGCTGTCACCTTTCACTGCCTTTTGCTTCAGTTTAAACTGGAAATCGAGCTTGCAGATCAAAATGAGAGCTGCAATTCCTCTGCTCTGACACAAGTCATCAGATAAGAAAGGGCATTTGCCTCTTCCCGTGTCGTGGGATGATTTGGGAATCAGGGCAGTGGAACTGGCATGTCCAGAGTGGATCCAGGACTGTGTGTGCACATCAAAGCAATTCCTGTTTTGCAGAAGACCTCTTATAACGTGGAAATATTGAAATATTTCTAGGTGAATAACAGGTGAATTGAAATATTTCTAGGTGAATGACACCCCATGATTTTTTGGGGGAAGAAACAGGTTTGTTTAATCACTACAGGGTTTTTTTAAGTCGTTCTATTCCTTATGATCCACTGAGCAGGCCTATTTGCATAACTAGGTTTTAAATGCAAATCAGATAAAGAATTTTACTAAGTGGATGATTTGTACAATACAGCCTCTAGGTCTCTTGCAGAATTACTTTGATGAGGGAATGGTTCTTTAATTACGCTGAAGGCCGATTACCCCATTACAGCCATATTGTTTTGTGGATTGCATATAATTTTGCTGTTTCCAAAGATTCCCTGCCATAATTCTGAAGAAAATGAAAACAGCAAGCAGACACTTGAGACACATTAGGCAAGAGATGCTTTAGTGAATTCAATTTAAACTGCAACATTAAAGTGATTTTGTTGAATAAAACATAATGCAATAATGAGCCTGTGTATGTCAACTCTGCAAAGATAATAGCTGGAAACTTAGCTTTGCTTTCCTCTTTTCCAGGCTTTTCTCTTCTTAGGCTCATTAGTCAGAGACAATGCTGCAAAGAGAAACGTTTTCTACTATAGGCTTTATTTCAGTTTAAGTATATTCCCTACAATTGTATTTTACAGTTGAATATAGAGGTAAAGGAATTAATTTGTGTCTGCTTCACATCAGCCCTAATGAGATTACACATTATATGGGATTTTTATCCTTTAATGCCTAATGTTGGGACAACCTAATGTATAGCTCACTCTAGATCACTTGGTGATGTTTGCTGCCTTTTTAGAGAAGAAATATTTGCAAATGTACGTGATTAAAGGGACATAATCTCAGCTATACTCTGTACAGTTTTCTTTTACTCCACTTTCTGACACCCTTCTTGTGTCTACAGGTAACAGCAGCAAATGCAACAAGGCAAAGAGCTCTTTATGTCCAGAGCAGGGGTCACTCATGGCATTAAGGAGGCTCCCTTGGAGCTGCTCAAATCTGAATTACGTGCAAGTAGGCTATTTATGACTGCAAGAATATTCACCTTTACCACAAACAAAAGAAGGATTAAAAGCTAATATTAAAGGAAATGAAAATTATAAAATTTGTTTATTGGATTTTCCACCAGATCTCTTCTGATTTCCAGGGTTAGCCTGCAGCTTCAGATAGGTACAGCACAGCTACAAGGTGTTCCTTTTAATACCTACCAAAATATCTCTAATCTGCTGTTTGTAGGTGGAAAGGTGACTGCCAGCACTTGTACCTGCACTGGTTTTCAGTTGTGGCTGTCTTGGGCTTTCAGAGCTTTTATAGCTTTTTACAGTTTTAGTAAGAGCTACCATATGGTTTGGTGACACAAAACCCTCTGCCACAGAAAACTCCTGGGATTCTATGATTGTAGCATGCTGGCAGCATTTCAGCTTCCATTTATTTGTGGAGTCATCATTTTATATGGACAAAGAAAGGTAATAAATCAAAATCTCAGCCATTCATCATTTAGAGGGGTGCCTCACCTTGTAAATTCGAATTGCTTTAATGGTTTGGCACCATTTTATTTTGCTTTCATTGAATGAAGAATAGCTAAGGAGAACAGCCAAGCTTATACATCACCACATATGTGAATAAAAGGAAAACTGAGAGTGAAATGGTTTATAAAGGCAAAGCAGTGAACAGAACAAAAAGAAAACATCATTTATAAAAAAGGGGAAAAAATGTAGGCAATCTTTGTTGCCTGAATTTAGATGTTATGGGATACTGTGCTTTTAGGTGATAAATAAAAGTCTGCAGGACAGAAGTTGGGGGTATCCCAGAGGTTTCTGGCCCAGCTGTCCCTGGCAGAGCTGAACATCTCTGTTTTGGGGGAAGATGGGTGAGTTTGGTTGATGTTGATGTTTGGCTTTGCCATTGCTGCAGTTTGGCCACCAAACTCTTCCTAAGCTATTCCCACACTACAGGTGCAGGAACTCAGGGGAGCAGCAATCCCAAAAGAGTTTTAGAGCTGATCAGAGCTGTCTTGCAGCTTCATTTTCTCTTATCTCCAGTTCTGTTCTCCTCACAAGCCCCTTTTCCTTGCTGTTTGGGCCTGCAGAGCTGTTTTCACTCAAAAAAAAAAAAAAAAAAGGTCAATAATTTACATTCTGGGTCACTGAGAACAACTTTATACCCCAGGTGGAGCAATAGGAAAGAGAATGTGAATGCAGGGGAGTTCTTAGGTTCTGCTAATTAAAATAAGGAATCTATAGCACAATAAATTATTTGCACTGCTAAGTGAAGGTTGTAGGGACTAAAGTGACAGCAGATATGGAGAAATCAGTGACTGGGGCTCCATTCTCCTCTCTCTGTACCTGAATCCCTGGTGAGGACTCTGGAGTTGGGTGAGAAGCATTCCCTCTTGAGTCAGAAAATGCTGCCTTTTCCCAAGGTAAAGAAGGAGGAGACTTTTCAATCAGGTGTGTTTAGCACAGGAAGGGTAAATCTACACTGCTCTCTGTGGCACCAGCTCCCCTGTGCCCCTTCCCTCCCACGGCAGCAGGGAAGAAACCTCAGCCTTGGAAAAATGAAAGGCTGAGATCTGGGCATTAACCCCTCTAACAAAGCACTGCAAAGCTGCTCTGTCTCCTGCCTTGCACCAGTTTGCATTTCCTGTCTCACTGAGCTTCTGCAAACCCTCGTGCTGTGGCACCCAGAGCAGAGCATTTGTGCCTGTACCTCCCACAGTGGCTTCAGCTGGGACCAGAAATGGACTGGGGACACGGCCACGGCTCATCCCTGTGAGCCATAATTGCTCCTGTGTGACCCTTGGTGCTTGTGTCATCCCTGATTTGTTTTATTGAGGCAGCCCCAGGCCAAAGAGTGTTCCTTGTGCTTTGGTGGCTGATGGTTTAGACCTCCTGAGGAGTCATAACATAATCAACTTTTTCCTTCTTCTGCCATGTGACTGACTCATCTAATAGTGCCCTTTATTTGTACTCACAGTTTCTTCATTTTATAATTTTTTGGCCATTTTTCAATATTTTAGACAGTTCTAAGCTGCTTTCAGAGATCTCTGCAGCTTTACTGAACACTTCTGATACCTAGGTTAAAATATGCAACCCAAAAATGAACAAAGAATAAAAAACCAAGACTGTTTGAGTCCTCCCTTCTGGTGAAGGAAACACAGACTGGAATCTGTACTAATGAAGCAATATCAGCATCCTGATACATTTCACAACATCCACAAATCGTTATTTTTCTTTCTCTCAATTCATCCACCCTACTGAAAATGCACTGGCAATGGCACCAGCATGTGTGAATCTCTTCAAGCTTTTGTGTGTTTTGCTGTTTCATCTGTGAATCAAAATCTTTATTATATATCACCAACAAAACAAACTCTCCACAAGATTTAAAAATCTGATATTCAAATAGAAAAAAAAAAGCCAACAAAACCCTCCAAATTAAAAAGAAACCATGCATTCAAAAGGAATCAATCACATCTATGAAGCAGAAAATGAGCTGCAGTTTGTCAAATAATTTTGGTTTTTGTAGAAGAGGACCCTCAAACTAGAGGGATCCAGTGGCTGTTAATATTCTACAACAATAAGCAAGACTTGGCAGACTATACAGACTTTTTAGAGACTGATTATGCATTCTGTTTTTATTGGTGCCATGTCTGTAATATTTGTTTGTCCCTAGCTGATGCCACGGTAGGTGATATAAAAAAAGATGCATGAATAATTTATAAAAGTACTCAGAAGTCACCAAAGTGCATTGCTCTGATGATGTAGTGTGCACAAGGGCCTTGGATAATAAAAATAGATTATATATCATAATAGATTCTGTATAATAATAAATTAGAGTGGAAAACACCAGAAGGATACATTTTGTTCTGTATTTTGTGCTGCATTTCTAGAGCTCTGGTCAATATAAACACCTAAAGCTGCAAAGGAAATTTTCCAAGTAAAAGCATTTTGAAGGCCTAAAAAACTTGAATGAACTTTATGTTAAAGATCACTGAAATCCTGCATTGTCTTAGCAGGTTCACTTAGACATCTCCTGAAAGCTTCCATCAGAAAGGTGAATTTCCATTTGTAAGTCAGCAGAGACATAGACAGATGGCTATTCATAATCAGCAGGACCACAATTTAAAAAAAAAAATAAAATCCCTGCTATTAGCCATAATTTAAATAGAAATAAAGCACTAAAGTTCTGCATCTCCACAGGGGAGCTGCTGTCACTCAGAACAGTAAGAAGAGAAGGATTTCACTCTGATTGCAATGGAATTATTATTGAGGTGAAAATCTGTCTGGATTCAGAAAATGTTCTGTTGGGACAAAATCTGAAGCTGCCTGGAGGGAGGTTCCCAGCAGTCTCCTTTCTGGTTCTTTCCACTTTGAGCAGGAAGAGGCATGGCACAGTCAAAGACCCCAGTTCACAACTTCTGAGAGGGGTTAAGCATAAGACAGCCAGAGAAATCACAGAACTTTAGAGTCTGTATCTAGGCTAAATTTATCAAGAAAATGCCAGAACAATTCTCTGTGCATGCACTGTTCCTTGTACCTCTGGAGAAGAAACAATGATCCTTTCATGAATGATTCAAGGTGGCTGAGGCTATTTTGAAACAAATCAATGAAAATTGACACTTTGGCCCTTGGCAATTCAGGCTTTGCTCAAAGAGAAGTTAAGGTTGCTTGAACTTTTCTTCTTCTGTGCAAATGTGAATAAAATTATCAGACTCCTTGAACAGAAGCCTGAGACAGAACTATGGTTTCAATTTTATTGCAGTCATTTCCACTAACTCGAATATCATAATTTAGCGTGTTCTTATTCACCTGGAGGGACGAGGAATCATGAAGCTTATGCCAAAGTATATTTTGGCTTTGTAAAGTGTGGGCTTGTGCTGTAGGGTTCTAACAGAGTGATGGTTTGGGCACCTTTCCTCTGTTCCCTTCTCCCCTTTTAATTTCAGGTGCAGTGTCTCACCTCCAGTCACCAGAGCAGACAGATGCCAGCAGGATCTGATGGATTCATTTATCTGGAGCAGCAACTCACCCACTGAGCACAGGCTGGAATAAAAGAATCTGAAATGGTCAAACTTCAGCTCTTGCCCCATGGCAGAAAATTTCATCCCAAGTCAGGGAGTCCTCCCAAACTTCAGTGGTGTGCAGCAAAATGTCATTGCAGGAACTGGGGAATGAAATCCCAGAATGAACTGGGAGCTGAAATCAGTGAACAGCCACAGCAGAGAGTTCAAGCCAAAGTTCTTTGAGCAGCAGGTATCAGAGAGGAGAGGCAGTAACCAAAGCCAAGGAGATTCCTGCCCCAGCAGCAGCAGCAGGTTATGGAATCAAAACTCTCCTAAGGGAAACCCTTCATGAGCCAGACACTTTGTGCTGGTCAGATGGACATGAGCTGATGGAACAGACTGAAACAGGAAATATTGTCATTCTTACCTGATTTGCTAGAATTAAGGGGCTTGCTTTTAAGTACATCTTTTAAACTGTCTAGAATACAATTTTGAACGCCAGAGGGATTATTCTTGCCGATCACAGCTATTTTATGTGACTTATTTCGTTTCCACTCTTCAATCTAATTCCTGAAACCATCTTCAACACAATCAGGATTTGCTTCTTTAAAATTCTTATCTCCTCATCCTTAGTCCCAGTGAGAGCTAAGCAGAAGTGTTTCTTGAGTTCGTTTCCATATTTCCTTGCCAATATCTGACCTTCAGGCCAGACACAGAATTTTGACAATAAAGAATGGTCTCTCCTATAGCACCCAAACATAGGAATATTCAGATATCTGTGTGCACCCTCCTGCATCTGCTCCGAGGTCTTACATGGTTTTGGAGTCTTTCAATTTAAGTTTTTAAATTACTCTATAAAATAGCAATCTTCTACTGGGACCATGGGTTGTTTACATTGTTTTTAATCTTGAAAGGTGTCCTGGTTTTAGTTTCTGAAAATCAGAGGAGTAACCCTGTGTTTATGGGCACGTTTTGCATTTACAGAGGCTTCCAAGTGCTCTGGAACTGCAGACAATAAACACCTGTGAATAAAAAAAATCAGCTTTGGTGATCTCACAAAGATCTCTTCAGCCCCAGGCTGCAATCTCAGGTGGGAGAAGTTTTTCCTAGACTGACCACTGCAATTCCACTGAGTTTGAAAAGAGCCAGAGCACGTAATTCATGCTTTAGAAAATGACACTAAATAGAAGAGATGAACTTCAGAAAAACAAATAAATATCACTTCCCATGTTAGCATCCTTAGAAATAAGCAGAATTAAAAAAAAAAAAAAAAAGAGACTTTTTTTTAGGTTAAAAAAAGAAATTATTAAGAATAGAAACATGATTTATAGTAAGAATTGTCTTACAAATTTATAGTAATTGTCTTACAAAATTATAGTAAGAATTCTTAATTTTCTTTTTTTTAGGTTAAAAAAAAGAAATTATTAAGAATAGAAACATGATTTATAGTAAGAATTGTCCCTTAGCAGAATGCTTACACGTTTTTTCTGAACTACAGGAGGTTTTTAATACAGCAATTTGGCTCCTTCACCTGTACAAATACTTCAAAGCATGCTTACTTCTTTCCTGTTAACTCAATTTTTATTCAAATCTTTCTAGATCTCATTTCTTTTAACTTACACTTTCTCCTTATTTCCATACTTCTGGAAAATCTAACACAGAATTCATGAAAAGCAACTGCTATATACACAGCAAAACATGCATAAACATCTCACCCCACAGAAAGAAAAAATATTCTTTGATAACTGGAATTTTGTTGTGTCTTTTCAGTGTGATTGGGTATCTCGGGCCAGTTTGAAATATTTAAATATTCATCCATACTTTTTTTCAAAAATGGAATTACTAATCCTCACTAGAACACACATTAGGTTTTTTTCCCAAAATTAAGGCTCCCAGATTATCTTTTTGCACTGAACTGTGGGATGTATCACCTAGAGGTTCCCATAATACAATCTATCAATTAAAGATTATTTATTTTGTTTCTCTTATGTATATTGATTCTGAGGAAAAAAAAAAAACTATTAAAAAAAAAAACAAGAACAAAATCCCAAACCCAAACATTCCAGCACTTTTCTCAGTTACACTAGGCTTGCTAGATTTATGATTCAAGAAAACATACCAGAAATCAAGTGGTTTTGAGGAAAAAAAGGCTCTTTTTTTGTTTAATCTCATGGAGAGGTTTAACAAAGTGCCCGTCTCTCTAAAATGAGTGTTTTTTCTGGATGAGCTGGGGATGGGTCTCACACAGATGTAACAGAAATGCATTCAGCAGTGTATGGAAGCTGCATTACAGCTTCCAAAGGTTTTCTCTTCGAAGCCAAATTATCCTTGACAAAATAAGGTGCCTACAGTCATTTTGTGGAGCAACAGTGACATTTAGTGGTGACCGAAGAAATTCCTAAATTTTGTTGTTCCTTTAATGTCTCAATGACCCTGGGAACATTTAGCAGATGTTGTCACTTCACTGAAATTCACACTTAATTTTCCCTTCCTTCTCTCACCATTCTTTTGTGTATTGTAATGCAGTGTTTGCAAAGGGGTAAAAAGCTCTATTTCTATAATAAATCAAAACAGATATTTTAAAAACAAAACTTCTTTGAGGATCTTCCTTGAAAATCAACTCTTTTGCATATCATGATAAAACATTTAATAATCAGAGAAATTTTTGAGAACCAGACTGAAGCAGTGCATTGCACAAATCAGATTGCAAGGATTAGATTTCCCTTATTTCCATTATTTGCCTTAATTTTTCACTTGTTATGTCAACATTCTGGCACTGATCTTGGATCATTTGGTTGTGGTTTTGCTTTGACCCCTAAGCAAGAAGGTCTTGCTCCTTCAAAGTCCATTTTCCTATTTCATAGCAAGTCCCTTTTGTGATGCAGGTGTAAATCACGTCTGCAGAGGATGGGCAGGGCTGGAGCTCTGCAGGGCTGGAGCTCTGCAGGGCTGGAGCTCTGCTGCTGCCCTGCTCTGGCACCACGGGCAGGTCCCCTCCTGACCTCACAAACATCATTTCTCCTGCAGCAAAATCCAAAGCCGTGGTCAGCCCCTCAGCAGAGTGAGCAGCCAGCCCTAACAACCCCTACAAGAGTGCAAGTTGAGTTACTCTGGTTTAAAACAGTTTCCTTCTGATGCCGGGTTTAGAAAAACTTCAGCAGAGTGCCAAGAGTAGAAATGGTTGACACTGAGTGTGTGCAGCCAAAGGTTTCAATGCCACAAGGACATTTTGGGACCTGCACACTCTGCCTCCCATTTCCTGGGCAAGTCCAGCCTCTCTGAGTTCAGCAGCCCCAGCCTTGCCCTCCCCCATAAATACCTGTGGGTGCATTCCCACGTGTTGTGAGGTGTCAGGACCCCTCACTGCTCGTACAGAAGCAGCTTCTGTGAAGGTTAATTGAGCCTTGCATGTGAAATCAGGCCTTTGAGTGTGGTGGAGAAACAGCAGGACAAAGGCCTCCAGACTGAATCCTGACTCGAGCCCACAGAAGCCATGAGAAAGCTGACAGCTCTTCGTGAGAACATGTCAGAGCCCAGCACATCCCTCTGGCTGCCCTGGCTGTCTCGAGACCCTGGCAGGGGGCTCGGGGACCTTGGCAAGAAGTCAAAAACATCTGTGGCTTCGATTTCAGCCCGTGGGAAAGGTTGCCAACTCGATATGAGGAATTACAAGCCAAAAGGTTTGAGTTGTGTAATAGGTGAATTGACACAGGGTGGAAAAGTAGAATTTTGGGGTTTTTTAGAATGTAATTCAGGGGTACAAGATGGAGGAATCTGGGCATGTCCTAGCCTTTTTCTCCTTCTTCTTGTCCTCCATATCTTGGTGTGATGGTGACACTTTTCTATTGTTTAAGGTAGAGATTCACTGTCTAACACACGCGGTGGGCATTGGCACAAAATCTATAAACATGTAACACGTAATTTTGAGTATTTAATGTGGGAGTTGCCCAAGCCTCGGCAGAGACTGCTATGGCTCCTGTACTAGGTAGACCTCGGCAGGTCAGAGAGAGAAAGTTTTAGATAAGAAAAAATAAACAACCTTGAAAACTCGACTTCACACATTCCAGACCTCTTCTTCGTCTGCCGGGCTAGGGGAACAAGGACTTTTACAATTTCAGGGTCATTCCAAGCAAGCAAACCCTAACAAGAACAGAGTTCTGCAGCAGTGAAAAACAACTTGTCTTCCCTGAGGAAGAGCTCTAGGACTGTGGAAAACAGTCTGCTTTCCCTGAGAAAGAACTCCAGGGCTGTGATAAACACAAGCCACCTGGATAAACTGTTTTTACATTGTTAGATAGAAAAATGAAAACTATCTCTCACTAACAACTTTTCCTGCATGTACACACCAGAGGTTTGAGTGACCAATCAATACAGGGTAACAACTTGTAAATAACCAAGTGAGGCTAGACAGGGGATGTTCTTTAAAAGCCCTATAAAAAGAGATGAGTGAAATAAACCGGGATCGAACCTTTTCTTTTTACACCATAAAGTGTATCCTGCATCCTTCTTTATCGAGCACCACAATGACATTTGAGCTCCTTTGGGATTTTAAGAATGAGATAAATTAGTGATTTTTCTGGGTTTTTCCACTCTGATTTCAATGGTCCATCTATAATAAGAAAGGAGATCAGGTTTGGCAATGATCATAAAAGGGCTTTATGTTCATAAAAGATGAACATAAAAGGGCTTTTGGCACTGTTTTCAAACAGAATGATTTAGCTTAGCTCATTGACAAGGTCTACATATCTAGTGATGTGTAAACTCCAGAGTCCACCCAGTGTCCTGTGCTGGATCTCTAATTCTCATAGAGAAAATGCTTGTTGGGAGAGCAAAGGAGAAAATCGAGCATTCAGGTAATGTCAATTGCAGCCCAGCAGCAGCAGCCCTTGTACTCATCCTGTCCATGTTACAGGCTGCCATCCAGTGGAAGCAGCAAATTAATATCTACAGGGTTTGAAGCATTGAAAGAGTGGAGATTAGAGACTTGAGGGAGAGTTGGATGGGTAAAACAGGTCATTTTGCTATTTGTCTAACCATGGGAAAAGGGACATGACTGCCTCTTCCTGAGTCCACTTATTTAAGTGAGCACGTAATTCCTTGGTACCCAAAAAGCAAATATTTGCAGTTTGTGTCTCCAGGAAAGCTCCAGGATACCTTTCTGCCCAAACCTATAAACTGTGAAAACACAGCACTGCAGCTTTTCCAGCCATGTACTTCAGTTAACATTCAAAACTCCTGAATTTAAAGTGCTGGTTTAGGGGTCCATTATCTGTCCCGACCAAATTTCTTCCCTTTAAAGAGTTTTAAAAACACTTTCTAGATATACAGCAACGAGTCACTTCCAGGTAGCACTATAATTTCTCTTGGAAGAACCCAGCACTGTGTTTTATTGTAGTACTTCTCCCTCTGGTAATTTATTTTCTTGTGCCAGCTTGTCCCCAGCTCGTGGTGCCACTGAAGTCCAGGGCAGGGTCCCCTGGGGTGGCCAGGCCATCTCCCAGCAGCAGGAACCTCACAGCTCATTTGTGCTGAGCCATCAGTTCCCTGAACTCTGCATTGCCCAAATGCCCAGTGGCAGATCTGAATCACTCCACTCCCAAGCAGCTCAGCCAAATTAACCCTTCAGCTGCTTCCCAGCAGCACTGCAACGTCTCCAAAAAGAGACTGGTTTGGAACTGTGAGTACATATTTTCCAAGGAAAGAAAGGGTGTTTTTTTGGATTTATGAAAGAATAAATAATAATATTTGATTAGGCAAAGGTCTCCAGATTCTCAGACATGCAGGAGCAGCACAATCAAAAATCCCCACATTTTTTCCTTCTTTCCATCATCTCCCCTCTTCCTTTCATTTCTTCCTTCCTTTGCTTTCTACCCCCTCTCTTCCCTTTCCTCCTTTCTGTCCTTCCTCTCAATTCCCTTCGCCCTCCATCCCTACCTCTGTTCCTTCCTGCATCACTTCCAACCTCCCATTTCTTTCTCCTCTTCATCTTTGGGACAGACTGAGAGGCCCTGAACACTTCCCAAACCCGGGAATGTTTTCCTTCCATGGTAGAAGGATGTTCTCTGAAACACCTTTCAAGTCATCTTTTATCTTCTTGCTCTCCATTATCCTTTTACCCAAAATCTGTACAGATAACCAAAAGGTGGCTGTTGTGGTGAGTGACTTTGTTATTGTTGGGAAATGAGAGCAGTTCCCAGACCTGTTTCCAATCCTGGGAATGGCAGCCACATGCTGCCTCCTAAAATATTCTTTTCCCTTCCCTCCACTCCCACACAATGGTTTTGCAATGGAGAAAAATCCTTAAGCACTAACAGCAAGGTCATGGGGAAGCCTCCAGCAGACAGAACTTCTACACACACTGGTCAGGTTTGCAAGGCTTCAGGCATTCTCCTAACCAGAGGGGATTTCTCCCTCAGTGACTTTGTCCTGATAAAATATTTTTTTGTATTTTTCACTTTTATTTAGGTTCTTCTATAGATTGGAATCTTTAGCACATCACAATACACATATAAATAAATCAGTTATTAAAATGTTTAAACATCCACCAGGATATCGATGTATAACAGAGGATGTCATAGGGAGTTATATAAAACCCTGCCCAGTTGCTGCTCTAATACCTGCTCAAAACTGAAACATTTCCTTTTTAATTGTCACCTGTGTCTTCTCTTTTCTGTTCTTTCAATCCACTTTCCTTGGAAATAACTTCACATGATCAACCCAGACTGAATTAGGTATGGATTCCACAGCAAATACACAGCATCCTGGCTTACTGCTGCAACTAACTACTGGCCTGAATAACTTGAAATGCAAGGCAAGAATTGCAAAACAAAGTTAATCAGATGTTTATCTTTAGAAATACAGATTTAGTATCTTTTATCTGTAAAAACACATGCTGAATAATATTAAAATATTTCACAGAGACATAATTGGAACTATAATTCATAAGAAAAAGTTGTAAAAATGTTTCAGCAATTTCAAAAATATCTATAATACTGGTACAGTTCTGAAAGTAAAATGGTGCAGCTGAAAGAATTCATTTTATCTCTATAAAACCATGTCTCTTCATACAGCACTTCAGGGGGAAATGTCAGAAGGTGTTTTGGCACTTTCATTGCTGCTGTAATCTAAATAATCACCTCTATCCCAAGCCTGCTGTTTTGCACCCCTCAGCCCTGTATGTGCACTACCTTCAGCTTCCACCTTGAGTTTTCTGTACACACACCACATTTGCTGGCTGTAATTAAGGCAGGAAATATAATACAGGATTATCACAGTTTTCATTTTGGAACCTTGCTGATAACCCAGGGGAGCTGCAGACCTCATTGTTATGTCAGAGCCACTCTCCCTCTCATTGCTAATCATTGATTAATTAGGACATGAGCCTGCATTCATCTTCCCCACCCTTGAAAATGAAAGGTCTCACTTGCTCACAGACAGGGAGAAATCTTTGGAAAGCAAAACTTCCAGCTATGGAGTTGATCCCAGTAAATTTCATGCAAACTGTGTGAAAACTCTCTTCTGTGCATCTGTTTGAGTAATAAAGTGAATGGTGTGAGGCACAATTCTGACACATCACACAGGCTTTGAGATTCTTCTCAGCTTATGTCTGAATATTTAATCAAAGTGTTTAATCAAAATTCCTCCCCATGTTTATGGCACCCCAAGAACAACCTAGTGAAGAAGCAGATATGCCACACAGCTCTAACAGATCAACAGTTCAAACTTCACAGCTGCCATATTTATAATCTCTTGGTACAAGAGAACAAATTGGTGGGTTTTTTCCCATTGACAAGTAAATTTTGCCTTTCTTCTGCAAATCTTTCTTTTGCTTCCTGGAAAAAGCACATTGTCCTATGGCTAATACTGTTAAACACATCCATGTTTTCCTCTTGGACCTCATGATTTTCTCAACAATAACAAAGTCACTCACCACAACAGCCACCTTTTGGTTATCTGTACAGATTTTGGGTAAAAGGATAATGGAGAGCAAGAAGATAAAAGATGACTTGAAAGGTGTTTCAGAGAACATCCTTCTACCATGGAAGGAAAACATTCCCGGGTTTGGGAAGTGTTCAGGGCCTCTCAGTCTGTCCCAAAGATGGAGAGGAGAAAGAAATGGGAGGTTGGAAGTGATGCAGGAGGGAACAGAGGTAGGGATGGAGGGAGAAGGGAATTGAGAGGAAGGACAGAAAGGAGGAAAGGGAAGAGAGGGGGTAGAAAGCAAAGGAAGGAAGAAATGAAAGGAAGAGGGGAGATGATGGAAAGAAGGAGAAAATGTGGGGATTTTTGATTGTGCTGTGCCTGCATGTCTGAGAATCTGGAGACCTTTGCTTAATTGAATATTATTATTATTTATTCTTTCATAAATCCAAAAAACTACCCCTTCTTTCCTTGTAAAATATGTACTAAGCAAGCCTTGACAGATCCCTTTTGTTCACCACTTGAAAGAGAAATCATGTATTTGCTATTAAAAGGTCTTAGAAAGGAGACAAACTTTTTAAGAACTAAAAGCCCCTTCTAAGGTGGCAAGTGGCGAGGAGGAGGAAGTTTAGAAGGGAGGTTTCTAATATTTGCTCTCATCAGAGCTAAAAGCATTTGGTGGGATTTGGTGGGATTGGCCTTTGCTTACATTACCTGTACAGTCAGGCTTTCATTTCATTTAAATGACCTTTTGCAGAACATGAGGAGCTTCCCCCTAAACTTTGCCTTTCCCTTGGCCTCTGAAGGACCCAGCCTGGAGCACAAAGGGAGCTGCTGCTGCTGTTGCTGCTGCAGCCCCTGGGCTGGTTTGGGTTTTCAGGTCTCAGAGCTCCATCCAGATGAAAATCCTGCCTTCACTCCAAGTGAGGTAGAAAGCAGCAGGCTCTGGAAGATGGAAAATCCACAGGATAGCTGTGCCTGCACTAAATCAGACCTGGAAACACAATTTCCTGCTCAGCACACAGCCAACAGATCCACCAGAAGAATGCTATTGGAGATAAGCTGGAGGACAGAGGTCTCTTCCATCAGCTCAGAGGTGCCAGTCCTTTGTGCAAGGACATAAGAGGAAACCTTCCTGGTGCTTGGAAGCATCAGGATTTATCTAGTTTGGGGCTCAATGTGGGAAATGGATTTGTAGAGAAATCTCAAAGCCTGACAGAAGGCCCACACAGTGTGCATCTGTATGCAAACCTTGAGATAAGAAATGCTGACTTAAAAATGCCATGGAATAGGACAGATACTGTTGAGAGAGAAATGGAACTAGAAACAAGTTCCAAAGGATGGCCTTGCAAAAAAACTGGATACTTTAGAGAAATAGAGCTATGAAAGATGCACTGTAGTAGGACCCACGAGGGGTAATTTCAGATAATTGGCTTTAAGGCATTTACAGCATGGTCTGGCAAAAGCTGATAGGCCAAGAAACACTTATAGTGTATTGTAATTAGGAAATGGTTGTGATTGTGATGGCATGAATTATAACACCTGTATTGTCTCAGCCTTCTCATGAGACTGAAAATGGAATGAAAGTTTTTAAAACACCTCTCAGTTGCCCCATCTCTGGGTCAGAAAAGAGCTTAATCCAGTAGCTGAGCAGAGGAGTGAGCACTTACAGCTGCCTGGAAAAACCCAGCACATCCTCTTTCCTCCTTACCAGCCTCTGTCGAAGCCAGGTAATCTCTCAGGGAGTGAAGCAGAGTTACCCCATCCAGCAGAGAGCTGCACAGACCTGCACAGAGCTGCTGGCAGCAATTACCTGGCACTCCCTGCAGCTGCACCCTCTCAAACAATCCTTGTGCCTCTCTGGCACTCTGCAGGCAGGCAGGAGGAGTTTCACACTGCCCTGCAGTCTCCACTCGCTGCCCACCATGGCTGGCTCAGAAAAGGCTCCCTGGCTGCCAGGGGAAACTCCTCAGGTGTGGAACAGGGTGTGAACCTCGGCAAAACCTGAGCAAAATGCCACCAGAGCTCATCTGCTTCTTCCTCTGCACTCTGAGCGCTCCAAATCTCTCAGGTAAATGACTGAAAGATCTTCACTGACCCGATCAGGAGACAGACAGGCTGTGAGTAACAAAGTCTTGTGTCCTTTTGTTCAAGATGCCTCGGCAGCACTTAAGTCAAATGAGTACAAGGTCAGGTGATCTTGAATTTTAATTCTTCTTCTAAAATAAATATCAGAATAAGCAAATTAAAAAGGCCATCTGTAAATTCTGTTCTGCAGGTCATTTCTGAACTCTAAAGGGGAATTTCTGTTTGAAGGAATGCAAGTAATGCTGTACTTGTCTCTGCTCTTTTGCTGTTCTATGAGAAGCTGAACTCTCAAGTCTTCTTTCAATGCTGATCACTCTGGGCACAGGGATGCTCTGCCTGTGGAGTGGCTGCAGGGTCAGAGAGGAAGGATATAAAGTGCTAATTAATAGCTCAAATCATTTCTCTGAGAGTCTCTTTTACCCTGGAAGGAGGCTGTGCAACTGGCAATCTGCTTCTCCAAGTAAATGCTACAGACCAGAGCCATCCCGGAGGAGCTTGGTCTCAGATCTCCTGACTGCATTCCAGTGTTTGCAACCTCAGTCCTCTACAAAGCAAGCATGGCTTGCCGGTGTGCTTGGGTTTTCCCTGGTCCAGGTTTCCTAAATGTGCCATTTTAGGTTTTGTCAACAATATTCTGGTTGTCTTGTGGTCCAATTTTTTCCCTCTTCCTCAGACAAAAACCATTTTACAGCTGCCTCACTATTTATAGTTCTTAGAAGCTCAGACAGAATCCAGTGACAGCATCAAGTGGTTTCTGCTGGGAAAGTTTATTCTGTGCAATAGGGAAGATTATGACAACTATGTTTTAAAAGATGACAGAGCTGGGCAATGGTTCTTTAAAGAAATGTGGGGCTATTTTTACTGTATTTTTGCTTAAGGCTCGGCTACCTGAGTGCTGTTTCCAGGCAGGAGCACTGCTGCCTGTGGGGGTGGTGACTGCCAGCCTCACACTGTGACAGTAGAGTAGGAGGGGAAGGGGGGATAACTTGCACTCTGTCTGCCATTCTCTTGGCCTCGACCTCAAATACAAAAATTCATGTCCATGTCTCCTTTCTGAGCAGAGAACATTTATTTGGTCGAGTGTTGATGCCCTAAGCTGCCCCTGTGGCTGTGCAGAGCAGACACCAGGTCAGAAGACAGCGTGTCCCTGTCTAGCCCAGGAGTCTGGGGTTTGATTCTGGGTTCTGGGGGCACAAAAAGCCAAGGGGGATGTTCCAGGGTCTTGCCTTTTCCTGTGAGTTTGGTTAATCAGCAGATGAGGGAGGGATGGCCCCAGAACCTGCAGGTTGGAGTTCTAGCCAAAGAGATTTTAGCATAATTTATTATCCTTGTGTAAATTGCTATTTCTAGGACTTAGAGATGTATGGCTTTCATTTTCAACACTTAGCTAACAAAGAAATGCCTTTCTCAGGACGTTATAGACATTATTCTCTTGTTACCAGTGTTGAGAATTCAGAATTCCCTTGTCAGATTCCCCTTGACTGGAATTTCCTCAAGTGGAGAGTCAGACCATGCTCCAAGACACAAAAAGCTGGTGGCATTGTTGTCCTCCAGACTAGCAAAAGAAGGTTAAACAATACAATGACTGGAAGATAAAAAGCTAATGCTTATTACCACAACAGGAAGGATTTCTCAGCCCTGTATATAAAATTTTAAGGAATATGCCAGGTAAAGCACTCCTGAGCACTGTGCAGCACCAAGTCTGAGACTGCTGTTTCTTCTTGTGTTTGTTGAATCCCTGAAAGGAGATCGTATTACAAATAAAGAGGTAATTGTATTAATATTTTTACACTGTTCACATACACTTAGTAGTAAGTAGTGGTAATAATAGTGATGAAGTAACAGCAAGTAATAAGGAAATATTATGTTGTTCTATATTCACAGAGTAACAAGGACATTAAAGTATATCCTAGAGGAATGGAACTTTATCAAGGTTTATTTAAGGTATTTTAAACTGAAAAGTAAGACAGACACATGTACTAGCCTTGACCATGGTTTGTTTTTTTTAATTGTAATTCTCTAACGCAAAGAGAATAAAAATACTAAATTAAAAGGGCCATCAGCATTTTAAATTGAAATGTACTCTTTGTGTAACAAATGAAATAGAATATACTGCTGATAGGGTAGGAGACAAAAATGCTATTTACAGAGAAAATATCCTTTCTTTGGCATGACTGGAGACATTAGGGTGACAGTCAATACCCTGGCTTGAATGAGTGTAGTTTGGCTTTCCCTGTGAGGCTGCTGGTGGATCCAAAACCAGATGGAAATGTGGCAGCCCTGGGCTCTCAGCCCTCTGGGTCCTGTGCTCTCTGTGCAGTTGTCTCCTGCACTTTATATGGTTATTGTTTCCTTTTCCTTCAAAATGAACAAACCAGAGCTGATGGATTATTTCAGCATTGAAACCAAACACTTCACTGGTTGCACTCAGTGCTGTTTATATAACCTAGAATTGTCTTTCCTCCCACTGTTAAATTTGTACTTGTTACAATTGCTTTGTGGGCTGTTGCAACAGATGGGTGGGAGAAACCATTAATATAATTTGCTTGGCTATGACACAGGATTATATCTAGATCAAAAGTACTCTGGAAAAGCATGAACACTCCTCCAAACTGTAACTTTCAGCATATAATGCCAAACAGAAACTTAAACCAGTGAACTGCTCTTATAGAGGCACATACATTAGGCACATTAGGTACAGAGTTTTTCCTAGTGAAAGAAGGAAAGAATCCTAATTTCTGCGTGAACTTCTGTGGTTCAGCTGAAGTGAGGTGGCAGTCACTGTGCCAGTAGAAGACTCACTGGTTTTGATCAAAAAAAAGTGCACTAAGCCAAGCATAGCCAGGAAATTAAGATTGGCCTCACCAGAGGCCAATCTTAACCCTTGGGCCATTACAAGACTGACAGTCCAATTCAGAACTCTCTGCTTTTAAAATAGGTTTCTGGACAGTTTAATAATATAGGGTTTAGTACTATTGAATGCCAAAAACTTTATATCAAAAATGCCATAAAGTCAAGACTTGAAAAAATAGGAAAACCTTCAGTGCAGTTCACCCCTGCTCAGACCTGGAGCTCCATTGTGTCAGTGAGTCCTGGGGAGAACCAGTGTTTGTCATGGAAATGAAATCTGGTATGGAATCCACACCCTCGGGTATGCCAAATCCCAAAATTAACATGGGAACCAAGCACAAGGAAAAGTAGCAAGAAATCTGAATATTGAGAAGCATGGAGAGCACAAGAGACCAAATGGGTGGTTATGCTTTTCCAATCTAGTTCATCCTGTGATTCTGTGACTCTGCTGAAGTGTGAAGTTCACTAAAAACTTTGGTTTTTTTCATTTTTTAAAGACTGAAAGTGCCTTGACTGCAGTGCTCTAAGTGTATGGAGCCTCAGCCTACCAGAACTGCTGATGTGGCAGAGAGTGACCCTTCTGTTGTCTAAAGGACAAGGAAGAAAATTTCTCATCCCAGAGAAATCTGAATTTTCTTTCAAAGAGCAGCTGAGCATTGTGTCAACAGACTTGTGCCAAAGAATCATAAGAGAGTTGGCATAATGGTTCCCCACATCATTAGTGATTTTATAAAGATACGATAAGGAAATTAGACAGCTCTTGTTCCAATGCTTTAAAAAACATTGCTCATGGACTTGTCAGCCTGGTTTTGATCCTGGGTAGAACAACTGGCAATTTACTGGTTAACTTTATAAACATGGCTCAGAAGAAAGCACCCTTTTTAGTGGCAGTTAAAGACTATTGGATGACAAACCTGGTTAAGTGAAATAAATTTAATCAAAAAATAATCTCTAAGTAACACATTGTGATAGCACAGTTACCTTGTTTTGGGGAGAGTGTTCCCAGTGGGTTGATAGAAACCAGTCCATCCATTCCTCCTTCCCAGTGGTTCTTTTGGGAACCATTCCCTGCTGAGCAGAGAGGATTTTCCTGGGGCTGGAAAGTAGCAGAAGATAAGTCTGATAAATTCCCACAGTGTAGTGCAGGAGGTGTCCATGGGGAATCCTGCCTCCTGTGCTCCAAACATTGCCAAGGATCTTACATCAAGATACCCCATGGTAAAATCAACCACCATCCCATAGTCATGCTTTGGAAACCTCAGAGGAAAGTAATAATTCCAGTTATAGAGCATGGAATAAGCTTCTTCTATTAATAAACTTTGATCACAGCATGCAGGCCCCTGCATTGTCAGAATCCTGTAATGTTGAGGGAGCTGTCCCAGAGCTGTGGGATCTCCCACAGCAGCAAATCCAGCCTGGAAAGGAGCAGCACATTTGGAACCACGGCCTGCTTGGAACAGTTCATGGAGTGCAACAGAGCCAAGTCTGGCACTCGGCTCCATTAAACCCAACTGGAGGGCTTGGCCTTTTCCTCCCACCACAAAAACTGTGGTGGGAAAGCTCTGCTGGGGTCACTGTTAGACTGCAGCTCTCAGTCTGGGATGGGCAGCACTCATCAGCTGCAGCCAGGCAAGAAATTGTCTGTCCTAAACCAGAACTGATCCAATATTAAAAAATCATCCTTCTTTGGAAGTTATTCACTACTTCATGAGGGAGCAATCCTCACTCACACAGAGGACTTGGTCAAAGTGTTTTAGTGATACAACGAAAAACTGAAATAAGGCAAAGGAGCACTTTTATCCAAGCTGCTCCAGCCTTTCTTCTTTGTAAAGTACTTCAAACACCTAAGTGACTGTAGTGAAATATAGCGTGTGCATCTCTGATGCAAAACACCGTTTTGCACTATTCTTCTAAGCTTTTTTTTTCCCCCCCCCCCTTTTTTTTTTTTCCTTTCTTTTGCTGGGAATTTTAGGAGGAGATGCTTTGTTGCCAGCACCTCAGAGTATCTCCATTCTTTCAACCAACATGAAACACTTCTTAACTTGGAGTCCTGTGATCGTCCAGGGAGCAACTGTGAGATACTCAGTTGAATTTCAAGGGTAACTACTCAAATTTTTTTATTCTTTTTGCTTTTTGAACATTGTTTATCTCAGCTTTAGGTTCTAAATTTATAGGTGCCTTGATCATATTCAGTTCACAAGCCTAAGAGAATTTTGAGTCTTTAGCACTGTTAATAAAAAAAGGGGGGAAAATTCCTTTTGTTCCAATTCTGGGACAGTTTGCAGGTTAATAGATACGAGAGTAATCCGAGGTGTGCATCAATTCTATATAAGAAATCTGCCTCTATCCAAGAATTCAAAAATTAAGAAGATTTGCACATTTTATTTAGAAGAGGAAGGAGAAAACATTGAGCTTTATTTCTTGTAGACATTTTAAACATCTGACGCACACCACAGGAGGTTTCTGATACATCTTGAGCTCTGACTTTTATTACAATATGGCTTTGGGATTGGGGATGATCGAGTCAAATGAGTGGGCAGGGCTTGATGCATCAACACGGCGTTGGCTGTGCCCACCTCCCACAACATCAACATCGTGCTGCATTTGGCTCACGAGCCTGGCTCAGGGGGATTTTCTCCAGATAAGATCTTAACCACACCCACACTGCTTCCAAAGACCTGTGGTGTTCCCGCCCCAGTGCATCCCAGTGCAGGCTTTACCCAGAAAGAACCCAGCAGCAGCCTTAGGTGCACAGCTAGAGCTCCTGTCACGCTGCTGCCTGTGTGCTGATGCTGTTGAGTCAGGGATGGGTGAAATGACTCACACAATTCCAGTAGGCAAAATGAGCATTTATTCAAAAGCACTTCTCTCTTTTATAGAGAACATCGTGAACATTAATTCCATTGGTCTTAAAGTAAAAACATTTCACCTGATTGGTACACTGGACTTGGGTCAGTGTGGTAGAACATATCTATAAACAATGTGAATGGAAAGCAAGATAATAGATTGTTTATTTCCTCTCTGACTTTTTCGCAGGCTTAGCCTGGCAGAAATCTTTCTCTTTTTCTCTCAGACTGAACTGAGAATATCCACAGTCTGCTTCCTCTCCTCCTCAGGGAATACGAACGGGAATACGCCAACGGGAGCTGGATCCCCATCTCGGAGTGCTCCCTCACCACAGCCACCGTGTGCAACCTCACAGAGGACATCTCAGCCACCGTGGCCTACAAGCTGCGTGTCAGGGCAGAGCTTGGTGCCACGAGGTCACAGTGGGGCACCACGAAAGGCTTCTTCAACCGCGCCATGAGTGCGTCCTGCTCTTAAATTACATCTCCTGGGCTGAATTCTCAGAGCTGGCTGTTGGGGTGTGCTCAGGTGCCCGTTTGTGCCCAGTGCATGGCATGCAGAGCCCAGATAGGCACAGAGCACACCCTGCTTCTCAGCTGCTCTCATCCTGGGTTGGGGGGTTTCCCTTCTCAGACAGTGTTCTTGGGCAGGAGTTCATCCCGAGGCAGAGCCAAATTCATCTGGGCTTGAATTTCAAGGTTTCAAAGACAAGTAAGATGACTGCAGGAACTTCCTTTTGCAGGCTGGTCCTTCTTACCCTTAAATTTCAGTGTTTCTGATCAACTAGGCTTGCTGTTGTTTAATCCAAGCCATGTAGTCGCCCCTAAGAGGTCCAGAACCTGATCCTAAGGGAGATTTTACTCTGGAAAACAGCCCTGTCCTGCTCTGTGTGCCTTGTACTGTCCTGAAAATCCCACTCCATGGCTCCCTCTTCCTATGAGATCTATGAGGTAAACTCAGAAGAGGAGAGAAAACTGGAAGCCACAGCATTAATTTCATCCTAGCAATGCAGGATGTTTTCTCCACATCCTTCCAAGTCCTGCAAAGCCTGAGGCCCAGCTCAACCCAAGGATTAAAATGAGCATACTGTTTCCAGGATTTCTCTGGAATAATTTCCTCTGTTCTCAGCCATGCAGTCAACAAAAACTGTGGTGGGAAAGCTCTGCTGAGGTCACTGTTAGACTGCAGCTCTCAGTCTGGGATGGGCAGCACTCATCAGCTGCAGCCAGGCAAGAAATTGTCTAAACAGAACTGACCCAATATTAAGAATTCATCCATCTTTGGAAGTGATTCACCACTTCATGAGGGAGCAGTCCTCACTCACACAGAGGTCTTGGTCAAAGCAGCACCATCAGAAGTGCCACCTAAGCTGGTGACTGTGTCTCTGTGTGTGGGAGCATAGTCCAGAGAATGCTTTGGATAAAAAATCCTTCCTTTTTCCAGCAGCTGTGGAGGCACAGACAGAGGCACAGACCACACTGTCAGGCAGAGACAGGGGAAGGACATCCCTGAAACTGACAGGAACAAAAGCAGCAGCTTCTCATGGTTCAGTGAAGTATTTGGCAGCTTGGTCCTGTGTCTTAGGGACCCCAAAACAGCCTTCTGCCTAAGCTGTGACAGTTCAGAGGCTACAGCTCGCATAGGGATTCAGTGTGAATGTGACAGATGTTTAAAAGAGAAAAGTCACTGCAAGTTCTTGTCCTTATGCATTTTTCCTGCTCTGCTGTCACACCTCTTAGGAAGCCTGGCCCTGAGTCTGAGAGGAGCTAAGGATTCAAATCCAGCCCACAGGGTCTGTACGGGGCTCACAGGCAGTCAGGGCAGCAGCACAGCCCAGGGCTCCTCCAGCCTGCACAGCCCCAGGGCCAAACCACAGGGGAAGAAGCACATCGAGTAGGATAACACATGGAAAACACTTGGAAAGGATCTTCCTAAAGCAAACAACTTAGCCAGTCTTCCTTCTTCATTTCTCAACATTCAAAGAGTTAGTTGGCATCCAGTGTGCCAGCACAGAGCTAGATAGAAATGCTCCTGTTTGTTTGGCAGCTGCATCATGCAATGTCCCTTTGTTAATACATTAGCACAATATTTGCTTTTAAACACCAAATGATAACAGGTGTTTTGTTTTTTTTTTAATTTTGAGATGTGGTGCTAAGGAGATTTTCACTTTTTCTTTTCAGCTTTTCATGTAAAAGTACAAAATAGATTCCTAGATCTCCCATTTGTGGCACACTCATCATGTATGTGCTTGGATTTTATGTTTTCATATTGCTCAGTATTAGTGGCAATTCACTGGATGTAAGAGCAAATTCTATTAAGAACATCTCTTCTAAAAGACACTATGTATCACTCTCCTTCCTTTCAAAGCAAAGTTGAAATGTGTTTCAGCTACAGCAGAGTGGTAAAAAATGGTATAGATAAGTGTGAATAATGGCACAGATAAATAGTGCAAACATGATCTCTGTACTGCCTTGAACTTCCCAGTTCATAAATGTTACAGTGCACAGTTTTATCTATGCTTGATTGATTCTCATTATTTCACTCATATTCCTCCAGCAGAATCCCAGACAAAACCAAGATTTGAATATCAAAGTAAGCAGGAAGCAAGTCGCCTAAAAATTTACTTGCATACATTTGCAAAATCTGAAGTCACAGCAGATCATCAGCCCAAGTCTGCCTAAAACCATGCAGATACTAAAAGAAAATCAGGATTCATGTGAATTATCCTGAGGCTCATAATGTTTTTTTTTTCCTTCACCTTTGAATAACTGCCAAATTTCCCACGAAAAGCAGTGGTTTTTCAGCTCCTGTTCTGTGTGGCAGAGCTGAGCTCGTGCCCAGGAGCACAAGAGCTGACCTGAGCTGGTGTCCCAGCTTCTGTGGCCCAGCTGGTTCTGCTGCAGTTGTTCTCGTGGGACCCTCAGGAGAGGCAGCTCCTCCACTGCTGGAGGAGAAAATTCAAAGCCTTTCAAGTTCTGTGCAGCTCAGCTGTTGCCAAATTCCCGTTTGCAATACCAGTCATGGTCCTCCACCTGCTGAAAGTCTGCTCCTGTATTTGGACACACAGGGAGGAAGAGCAGAGAGGTTTCTGCCCTGCTGGAGCTGTTCTTGCAGGCTGCTGTTGCTGCACTGGTGGTGGCAGCCTCTCTTCCCCTCCTGTCTGGGCAGAAGGGGGATTTCAGGGCTGTCTCTGGGTGCTAATGGTGGTCTCTGTGTTGGCAGCTTCCCTGACCCCTCCCCTGCTGAGGGCCGTGGCAGACGGGCACCATTTGCTGGTGGAGCTGGCAGACATGGGACCCTCCTTCCAGTTCTGGGTGCTCTACTGGAGGAAGGGCCAGGAGAGCAGGGTGAGTTTTACCCTCAGGTTGTGGGCACGACCTGAGAGTGCCCCAAGGGATGCACACAAAGCCTGTTTGCCTGTCCCAGCTCCTGCTGTGGGGCTGAGGGACCTGCCTGGAGTGGGTTTGTGCCACCTCACCCTGCACACACCAGGGCGTTGCTGTGGGTTCCTCATGGAGAAGCTTGTCTCTTTCCACATTTCCTTCTCTGGGAAAAGGAATCCCCTCACATACCTCAACTACAGCTAGAAACCAGAAGTCAGGAAGCAAAGGTGTTTGTGCTGACTTCTCCCTCTGAACTTGATCTGATTTACTCAAAATGGGATTAAGGTGTTACACTGAGGTGCTGACAAACTTTTCTCAGTTTTCTGAGCCAGAAATTGCAGCATTAGTAGTCCTTAACAGATTTTTCTTCCATTAATTTATCTGTTCTGGCTTTCAGTCTGTGTAAACTTCTAGCTTGTACAGCTTCCTGCAATGAGCAATTCTGCAGATTAACTCTTGTGCAGCCTCAACCTTGATTTGGGGATGAGAGAGAGAACAATTATTCCCCATTCACTTTCCCTACCACTCTATTAGTTTCATATTCTTATCTTTTTCCAGGCCAAGGACTCCCAGACTACTCAGCTGTTCCCTGTGGAAGCCCTCACAGCTATTTTTGTCTTTACCAGGGTGGGCAGGGAGAAACCTGCAGAGTCCAAGGTGCAGGAACGCTCTGTGATAGCCCCATAAAACAAAACAAGTCTTCCCACTCCCTTGTCTCTCCAGCAGTTGTTAATGTGACTACCAGAGAGCTGCCAGTCCCATGGAACCTGAACCCTAGGTTCCTGTTTCTGATGGAGGATGCTGTGAAAATGTAGGAGAAAAATTCTCATGAGCATAATTCCACATTTATCGGGGTTGAATTGCATTTGTTGCTTTATTACCAGACCCTCCTGCTGATCTTCACAGTTGTCTGTCATCTTTGCTATTGTGAAGTGGGGTTTTAGTACCACTAGCAGGTATCAGTTTTCATTTTTCTTCCCGATCACCTCTGCTAATACATGAGTCCCCCCCACGACTTCCTGCCACTCTCAATTGGCAATTTACTCATACAAAAGTCTTTAGCCTATAAAGAGGCATCAGGAGCAGGACTGCCCACTGTGAGATCCAGCTAAATGAGATCAACCTTGTCCATGGACTTTCTGACACCTTAAAAACAATCAATAGGTTTCTATCTGGTTGTGTTTTATGAATAAAATATTAAATCTTCTTCAGCATGTGATCTTAATGACCTCAACATTAATTCCAAATTTCAGAATACTTTCTACCAACAGGACTGTTGCAAACATTAGTTTTGCTGGTCAATACAAGTCCTGTGCTGGGACACTTTTTTTTTTTTTTTTTTTTTTTTTTTTTTTTTTTTTATTATTTTTACATTTGACATGTCTCTTTTGATGTTTTTGCAAGAGATCACCCCAGGTAGTCATAGACCTGATTTTGTCCTTGAAATCTTTTCAAACTGATGGCCCTCCATATCATGTTTCTGTGGAGAATGCTATTTTGATGGTGGGAAGGACTTGCCCTGCCAGGAGAGCCCTCCTGGCTTGTTGGAGTTTTCCATATGTGTGGAGCTGGAGGCTGATCAGGCCTTCTGTGAGAACAGGTTTGCATCTGCAGCACAGCAAGAGGAGCAGTTGGGGAGCTGTTAGCCATCCTCTCCTGGCTGGGGACACTGGAAACAGCAAATTCATTTTGCTAGCAATGAATGCAGACCTATTTATGGCAATAAAGTAATGTGCTGCTGGTCACACGCTGTTTCAGCTCTGCTGGAGTGTGTTACACTTGCACACACCAAACTCAGCGACCCCTCACTAGCCCAGTCCATCCCCTCTCTGAGCTGTCTGTCAGCATGGCGATGGTTTTGGCATCCATCACACCCAGACAAAGCTCAGATCAGTCGAGACCTCGGACATCCCCTCCTAGCAGGGTACCAGGCTCTGGGTTGTGGCCCAGCATCATCATTATGACTCTGGCTTACAGCTCCTTCCTTCCATCCCCTCCTGCCCTTCCCGAGGTGGGTGGGCTCATTCTGCTCCCCACTGTGCTTTATGTTGGCTGCTTTCATCCTGCTTTTGTCCTGCTCACACAGGCCTCAGACATCCCCTGCTGCTCCCTCTTTTCCTCGCTGGACAAGCATCATGGTGATGCTAGATCATTTTTTCATTTTCCCTTTTCTATATCTCTTGTATCCTGTACACATATTTTTGGAGCTCTGTAGCCTATTATTGCATTCCTAGCTGGATTTCCCAGTGCTTTTCTCTGCCCTAATACACAGAAAGACAAAACATATTCCAAAGCCTCCATCCCACCTTGGTTCTCCCTGGGAACCAAGGCCAAAAACCAGCTCTTGGAGACACATTTTCACCAACAAACTTCAGTTCCATCTGAGGGGGGGGATTTAGAAGGGGCATGAATTTGAGGGGGGGAGGGGGCAGGAGTTGCATCACCACTCGTGCTCTTAATTGGTGCTTTTTTCAATGATGCTAATTGACTGAACTTACAGATCTGTATTCAGCCTGTGGGGGGTGGGTTTTTGTGGGCATTTCCCATACCTGCCCCTGGAGGCCTCCAATAAAGATCAACCTTTGCATTACCTCCTGTTCTAATGTTACCTCAGAAGTGTGTGTTGTTTCACTTCCAGGTTCCTTAAGGCACCAACAGTAGGGCTGCTCTCTGATGTCAGATCCTTGCCCTGTGCCCTGATGCTTTCTGTTGTGGGCCCGTGGCAGGTGCAGCAGAAGGTGGTGAAGGAGGTGAGCTCCGTGGTTCACCTGGACACCATGGAGGCAGGAGCTGAGTACTGTGTGAAGGCTCAGACACACGTCGAGGCCATCAACAGGAGCAGCAGCTTCAGCCCCACGCAGTGCGTGAGGGCACAGGGTAAGAGCCAGCCCTCCCTCCTGCCCCCCTGCTGTGGCAAAGCTTGTGGGAAATGAATTTGTAGAGAATTTTTAAAGTTAGCTTCTGATAGAGGTAGCTTCTGATTGTAATAGTGTGAATTATAACATCTGTCTTGTCTCACCCTTCATATAAAGCTAAAAATAGAGTAAAAGTTTTTGAAGCACCTCTCAGTTACCCCATCTCTAAATTCAAAAAAAAGCCTTAATCCAACAAATGCTCTTCCTTTTGTTTCCACCCCGAACCTCCTGCCTTGTTTGCAAATCTGCTTTGTTTGTTCCCTGGGAGAGGTAAAAGAGGAAGGGTCAGGAGTGCAGCCCCCCACCCTGCCACAGGAGTTTGTCCCCAGGGTGGGTGAAGAGCAGCCACACAGGGCTCAGGCTGGCTGCAGTGAGTGCCTGCTCCCTGCAGTGTCTCTGAGAATGCTGCTTCTGTCATTTCCAGGTGACACATCCCTGTGGCTGGTTACTGCCCTCATCTCTGCTGGCTTTGCTGTGGCAGCTTTGACCCTGCCTTTCCTTACCTGGAAAATAAGTAAAATCTTCCAATATTGCTGCTGCCCCGCTGCTGTCCTGCCAGACACACTGGTAACTTTTTTTTACTGTGCTTTATTGGTTTTTAGCATGCTGGGTATTCACAGGAGCATGGGGCAGGCAGAAAAGGCAGATTGCCAGGAAGCCTTGCCCATCCCAGTGTGAGGAGCTGAGCTGCAGGGACCCAGCAGCCCTGAACTGCCTTTGGCCCCCAGCCCTGGGCAGGGAAGATGCTCCTGGTGTTTCTGGGGAAATGGCTTGGGAGGCAGGCACTGACCCTGCCTGAGCAGCTGCTCCCTGAACCAAACAGCTGTGCCACTGTCAACACTGCTCCACGTCCCCTGCTGCCCCTCTGAGCTTCTCAGCAGCTTGATAAGGAGAAATCAATCAAAAGCTCCTCGGGAATATGTTAAAATGTCCAGTTCAAGCAAGAATTCAGGTTAGCAGCTTCTGTGGCTGTGGATTCTCTGGCAGCTGCAGCAGGAAGGATGCGAGGAACACCTTGTGGGGAAAAGGACAAGCAGCTGAACTGAGCAGCCTGAGGGTGTTTGAGGGAGTGCATTTGTTTTCCAGAAAGAATCAGAGCCCCCCACCCAGCTGATCCTGCGGGGCAGTGAAGAAGCTGAGCAATGTGACCTGATGGTGGTTGTGATGCCCTCAGAAGACGTTCTGCAGCTGTGGATTCAAAAAGCACTTTAGAGCAGCCCAGAAAACAAGCAGCCCCTTTGTAGCATCTTCATCCATCTACATCAAAAGCAAGTAAAGGTGGCAGCTGCCAGTTCCTGTCCTTGCCCTTCACATCCTTACCCAGGAGCAGACATGGGGTGACCCACACTTCCTTTCTCAGCCACACTGCAGCTCCCAAGGCAGAGCAATACATGGAGAGCCCAGTCCCTTCACTCCAAATCATTTCAGCCTGGGTGTTTTACCTCAGGATTGTGGCGCTCCCCCACCGTGGGGAATAACGTGCATTGACCCCACCTTTGCAGAAGGCTGAACAAAAGCTTTATTAAGGTACACTATATTACACTAGACTAAAAACTACACTAAAGAAAAACAGTCCAGGCACAGCGTGGCTCCAATTGGTCAAATGAAACCAAAGCACCATCAGCAGAGTCCAATTAAGAAATCCCTCTTTGCTAAACAATCTCCATAACACATTCCACATGTGCCAAACAGGAGCAGTGAATAGAGATAAAAATTGTTTTTCTTCTTTCTCTGAGCTTTCTCACAGCCTTCCCCAGGATTTTCCTGGGAAAATCTGTGTCTCTCTGTTCAAAGGATATGTGAATACCATACCTCAGTAAGAACTTCTTTCGTGGCTAAGCCAGCTGGAATGAGCAGGGGAAAAAATGCAGACCCTGAAGTGAGGTCATGTTCTTTGAAAAGGGCATGAGGGGATGTAGTATCCTAACCCTGGTGCCACCAAAACTTGCAGACAACACCGTGAGGGATGCCTGGCTTTCACCAGTGCTTTGGAAGGAGTGATGTGGGAAACAGCCAGATTTCAGAAGTGCTTGGAGGGAGCTCTGCAAGACCAGCAGTATCACTGACAATGTACAGCTCCAGTATCACCTAGTCAGGGTGTCAAAAATGCAAAAGCTGTGTATACATGAAGGAAAAACCAGGACCTCTAGGGAGAAGAAAATTAGGGGTGAATTATTTAAATGAGAGAGGAATGGAATAGAGAAAGTTTGGGAAAAGACAGAGAAAGGTAGGCTCCAGAAATAGCAAAAGAAATGGGGAAAGAGAAAAAAAGATGAGTGAAGAGCGGTCAGGATTTTCCAGGGTGCCTGCTGGGTATCCCTGCAGTTCAACATCATTCCTGAAACAGAACAGTGATTATTTCACACAAGGCAGATGTGTTCCTGTGTTAGGAGGGCCAGAGTGAGGGGCAAATGCAGTTCTTATCTTGGCAAACAGAGGAATATCAGGCTGGATGGATCAAGCATCACAGCATTACCATTTAGTGACCATTCCAGGCCTGACAATACCATTGTCCTCCAGGCATCTTGTCCTCTTGAGGAAGGAAATTGCAAAAGACAAGAGAAATTCCTTCTAAATAGAGATAAAATACAGGTGTTGTGTATATTGCAATTATAGCTGTCACACTGGAAAAAAAAGTCATTTTTTCACCTGTAAAGCAGAGACATGTGTCAGCAAGGCATGAAAAGACGTTGATCTGAGACGCTTTTCTCAAAAGCTCTCCATGGTTTTAATGAAATGCAAGACATCTCAAAGAATGCACCTTTTCCAGTTCCATTCTTGCAACCTTGTGTGAGGCCATCGGGTGGCAACAAAGCATCGTGGAAAGGCAGAAGTGACTCAGGAGTCTGTACCTGTGCTCTGCCCTGGCAATGTGATCCCTGGCTCCTGGCCAGCGCCTCATTTTCCTGCTGCAGCCCACTTGCTTGGTTTATTCCTGTCTCATTAGCTTCTTTCTGGACAATATTGGAGTGCAGTGCTCTGGTGTTGAATTGTAAGATTGATATTGCTGAATATTGAGCAAATTACAGGGTGAGAAAATCCATGCAGGTCTGGGCATTGAAGACTCAGCGTTCATTATTAGTTTGTTGATAATTAGCTGGGAAATGCCTGGTTACAAGCACCCATGAGGTGCTGGGCCCGGAGATAATTTGGGAGCAAAGAGGAAAAGGGCATTTTCATGGGCAGAAATGACAAGTGCCCAGCTGGTCTCACCCTCCCTAAACCAAGCTGGAGCAGCAATGGGAGGCACGCAGGGAGAGGTTCTGGCAGTGAGCTGCAGTGTGTTTTGGGGAGCACAGAGAGCACAGAACTTCAGTTCCTTGCAGGGTCAAGGGCTCTTGGGCAAACATCCCTTTGCACAGCTTTGCCCTGTGCTTGTATTTTCAAGGGCAGCTCCACATGACAGAGGCCCTGGTACTGGGGTTGGTTTAGGGACCTCCCATGCCTCACCTTTAGCCTTATTTTATACCCCATTGATTCAGATGAGCTCAGTGCCTTCATTTCTAGACACCCCACAGGGGTGTCCCCTTGCAGGGAATTATCCTCTGGCTTGTCCATGCCATAGGTCCAAGAAGCCTCAGCAACTCCTCCTATCTCTTCCCCCCACACTGCTGCATTTTCAGAACCACAGAATCAGAACCTTTTGAGCTGAAGGGACCCACAAGGACCAACAAGTCCAGCTCTGAAGTGAATGGCCCATGTGGGGATCAAACCCACAATCTTTAGCACCATCCTCTAATCAGCTATGGCAGCACCAGCAATTGTTCAGGGATATATAGAAAAGAAGGGTAATAAAAAGCCATTGAATGTGAAGGGCTTTTAAAAAATTATTTTCATGCGTATTTTCCAGCTGCACATTAAGCATAGAGCATATGTTTCTTCCTCAGTTGCAACAACAGATTTTATGTCCTTCTTCATTGCCAATAAAGCAGTTAAACTGTTGTAGAAAACTGCACAGACAACATTAAACAAAAGAAACACCCGAGAAAAAATTCTTAAAATGGGGACATGGGAGAGAACTGTGTAAGTGCCACTGCCTCCTTAGCAGACTATTCTCAATTTACATTAGGATATTCCAGTTTATGGCAGCTTGAAGCCAAATTTGAGACGGTGATTGAAAATCCTTTTCAACCTCCTCCTTTTGAAGAATGTGCTGCATTTTGTTAAGCCTGGAAATCATGGTAGAGAGCAGGAGCAATTCCCCTGCCATGGACACAGGGGCAGGGTGGCATTGGCGTAGGCAGCTGCCATCGCTGACTCCTTAATTCATTTTCCTGCTGTCCAAAGCTAATTCTGGCATGGCAAACACTGCCTTTGATAACTGATTTTGTTCCCACCACCACGATACCACCTTGCAAAAAGGCTCAGACCAGTCAGCACAGTGAAGAATGTGTACGTGTGAGCTTTGCTCTGTTCCTTTCCCTTCATGAGGTACCAAGTGGCTCCATTTCTTTCAAAATAAACTTTTGTACTTTTCTCAGAAAGTGTTGCATGGAAATAAAGCACAAACCTGCATCATCTTCTGAGTGAGCTTTGGTTTTGTGCTCCATTACCTGTGGTATGTGAGTCCAAAAATCCAACCTTTTTGTGAAGACTTTGTAAGAACAGAAGAAGTGGTAATTAGAACAATTTTCAAAGAACAAATTATGAAGATCAGCATAAAAACTGTGGATTACCTGAGAATTTGAGCAGGGTTACATATTGCTGCACTGACAAGAAAGCAAGGAATTCAATTATCTCTTCCATGACACTAACAGCCTGGAATATAGGGTAATTTTTCCTCTGAACTATATTTCATTAGAAGTATATTGCTTTTTGCAATTTTTATTCATTTCTCTCTCCAATCAAACTGAGATCTTTAACTTGATAAATTACCATTTTACATGTTTCCTGTATTATTACTTTATGTTTTGTCTCTTTTCCTACAAAATCTAGAGGTAACCAAAAGGACTACTTTGACTGCAAATCAGTTCCATTTCTTGTGAAGATGGTACTCTGTCCTGCAAATAAACTGCTACAAAAATAATAAACATCCAAACCAGAGACAGATATTTATTGTTTAAAGAATTTGCCTACAGATGATTCTGTTGCTATTACAATGTGAAACAGCAGAAAGAGAAAATTACGCTGTTCACGTCTCTCGTGGTGTTTCTCAATAAGTGGAACTATTAAAAAAATCAGAAATTACTAAATCAAGATATAAAAGCAATTAAAAAATGGCAAGGTTAAGTAAAATTGCCCAAGTAAATACTGCACACGGAGCCCTTATTTGGTTTCCTGCAGTACATGGGCTATAATTTGGCTGTTACTACAGAAGTGGCCCCATCTGAGGATTTTAATGTCCATGGTTTGCTTGGGATCAACTCAGACCTTTGTTAAGAGCCAAGGACATGCTGTCCCCATGCAGGCAGTGCTCCTACAACTGACCCTTCCCTGCCCACCCCACAGCCCCAGCCCCCAGGCAGGGCTGGCAGCAGCTTCCACTGGATTTACACATCCTCGGTGCCAGAACCCAGCAGAGACATGGGGGCACTGCCAGCCTGAGCTCTGCTGATGTGGCTGCATTTCATGGTGTTAAGGGCTGGCTTCAGGAGGGTCTCAAACAACATCTGATTTTTAAAAATATTTTATATTATTCTTTCTTTGATCAGACATCTGAATCAAGAGCATGAGGCTTATTTAAAGACTGAGCACAGGTTTACATTCTACCTTAAGTCAAACAATTCCCATTTGGCAGAACTATTTTAACTGAGTGCTCTCTATCAGTATCCAATCCTGCAGTCTCTGTTAAGGGTGTTGTATTCACACATACAAATACCAGGGCTCTGTGAAACCTGATGGGCACCATCAGTAGAACCCATGGTGGAGGAAAGGAAGGTCTCTTCAAAGATGCACACAACCTCAGGGGTCAAGTGGAGAGGTAGAGTGTTCCCTACCTGGGACCTTGCAGGGTTACCGAGAATAGAAAGGACTTTTCCCCATCCAAAACCCAGTCAGGGAAGGGGTTGGAAATAGGAAATATTCATGACCAGCTGTGAAGCTGGAAATACAGCTCCCAAGCTGAGCAGTCAGTATGATACTGCTGAACTTTTTCCTCCTGTAGCTTCATTCCCATTTAAGCTCTGAGAAGATTCATAACATTTTCCTTTTGAAGAACTGCTCTGTCGTTTTGCCCCTTTGCTGAGGCCAGATAGTTCATGCAGACCTGTCAGAGTGGTCTTTGATACCAGCCAGCTGCAGCTCTGTACTTTTATCTTATTGTGGTCTCCAGAGCAGCCTTCCACTGCACCACCCCTCCCTGCTCTCTGCTTTCACTCTGAGTGTCCTGCTCGTCCTCCAGGTTGCTCATATATCTCCTCCCTCCTGCTGCTCTCCAGACAGGCTGATGGCTAGCATTTTCCCTCTTTCTGCCAAGTCCTGGCCTTGACTCCCTCTTCTGCCATCTGCTACAACTTCATTGTGGAATTTGACATTGTTCAGAGCATCACTCTGCTGGGTTTGGTGCTGCCTCAAAAGTCCCTCAGTTTGGAGGATGTTTCTCCCCATGACACTTTGTGCCATTTTGGGACAGTCTTAGCCAGGCCTTCTCAGACAGTTTGACATATTTTTAGTCACCTTTGCGTCCTCATTTTCCTCAGTTTTCCTTCGATGCACTGTGAAAAGCTGTCCCCAGCCAGGCAGAAGCTTTCCATGCACCAGCCTGCTGACCTTTTCTCTTCCCCTTGGAACAGTTATGCAATTACCTGCCTTTGCTCTGGAGAGACATCTTTGCCACTACGTTTTGCTTTTAGTATTGATCTCTTGATTTTTAGTTTGGTTGCTTTGTCTTCTGCTCTGCTCCTGGGGGAGAGATTTCTGCTCAAATTGAGGTTTGCTACTGAAATGTTTAAAACCTGCTGGCTGTATGTATAAATTCACTGTGCTCTATAACTTCTCTCTCAATGTAGACCAAATGCAGTGTCCTGTTACCTTCAGCTCCCAGAGCCAGCCTGACCATCCTGCCTCCCTGTGGCAAGCAAAGCTTGCCCTCACCTTCAGCATCACTGCCCTGATGGGATCATGGGCACATCCCAGGGGCTCTTGGTGCCCTGCCTTGGAATACACCCCCAGGGACACCATGTGCACCCATTTTCTGCAAGTCTGCATGGCCCCATCTGAAAGCCATCCCTGCACCTAAGCAGCCTCTTCTACTCTGCTCTGGTAAAGTCTAGTTCCCCAAGTGCATTTTGCACAGGGTCCAATTTCTGCAGAGAAGATACAGAAGCATGAAGCTCCAGGTACAGAGCTTGCTCAAACAAATCTCCCTGATCACTCCCTTCTGAATTAAAATCCCACTGCTAATCATAATCTACCACTTAAAATGCCTGGACATATGGATGAATCCTAATTATGGGGAAAAATACATGCACATACAAATAAGCAAAATTATTCTTCATATAAATGACACCAAATGCACACAGTTTACTCCTTTGCCAGGCAGAAACTGAAAACTACAGCCATTTAAATGTTCTAGCTTCTGTCCCTAAAAATACATTGATAAGAGAAGGGGAAAAGTGTCTTAAAAAACACAACAAGGAAGTAATATAAATTAATTCATCTGTAGTTAGTGGATTAGGCACTTCCAAAAGCACAGTGGGATATGACAATATATAACTTTATATGAATATGGAAATCAGATGCCTGGGTTATAAAAGAGCATGTTTGGGTAATGAACCCTTTGACATTTGTCTGCACTGCTCTGTTTGTTGTGGCCACTTTTGCTCTGGGGCTGCTTTCATGCCAGGCCAGGGTGCCCAGGAATATTGAAAGACTCACAAGCTGCCATTAAAGCTTTGATGTGCAAGAATGCTTCTTTAATTGCAGCAGTAAAAAATGAAGTGGGTTCTGCTTTTAGAGTTCTTCTTAAGTGAGCCTGTAGCTTCTTGTAACAACTTAGACATATCAAAGTTAGCCTTAACAAAGAGTACTAAATATTAATTAAACTTTCATTTTAATCCAATATAACTGTCAACTGTAAGGCAATAATTCTTGTAACCCTGAGACAGAAAAATTTCTAATTCAGGATCAAAAGTAGGATAGTATGATACTTAATTCACTCCCACCATAGGTGGGCACATGTAAATACCTTGTTGGGAATTGCCTCAGGAATATCGTGCTTGCTCAGCCCTGACCTTTTGGACTGCCTCTTCAGGCCACTCAGGCAGCCAGCTCCCCCCGGCACGAATCAAGACATGACTCAGACCTGTCACTTCTTTTCATCTCCCTTCCTCTCCACCAGCTGCTGGAAGAATTAAATGCAGACAGCAGATGAGTACAAACCTGCTGGCATCCCAGCCCCACAGTTCTGACACAAAGAGCAGTGCTGGGTGATGGATGTGATGCTGTTTGGGACAGTCAGGGGCCCCGTGTGCTGCAGGAGGGTGCTGCAGTCCCTGAGTGGCACAGCCAGGATGGGCAATGCTCACCACTGATCACAGCACCAGAGCAGGGCCTCTGCACAGGGCACTCAGGGATGTTTTGTCTTCTGCCCAGTGATGCTGGACCACGGAAATTTTTATGGGAGAGGCAACAGTTTATTTTACCACTTTCATTTCTGTCAAGACTAGTAAAGATCTTTGCTACAGTACTGTCAGAAACCATTTTTTGCCTGGTTGCTTTAGGAACAGGGAGAATTTCCTGAGCAATCTTCTTGTCCTTGCCTAAATGCCCACAAGCAAAGTACGTGAAAGACACACTGCAAGTCATAAGTTAAAGTGAAGACCAAGATTTCCTGTGGTGTCAATATTCAGCCCACTTTCACGTGGACCCCTGGGGGCTGCCCACTTGCTGAGGGCTTAATTTCTGTCAGAAAATCAGGATTGTCTCTCAACAGCATCTCTGAGATGAGCAGGACTGTGCAGCCCAGCCTGTGTGCTCAGAGTGCCAAGCATCACTGCTGAACACAGACTGCTTTGGGCCAGAGCTCTGAGAAAAAGATAAAAACCGGGGTGAAAATGGCAAAAAGGAGCCTCAGTCTGGAGTGGAGAGAACACAAACTTCACAGCTGGGTAACACAGTCTGGAGAAATATGGACAGTATTTCCATCCCAGCCCTCTTCTCCAAATATAAAAATAAAACCCGTTAAGTGAGGTAAGGAGAAACTTCCCATTTTGCTGGTCAGAGCAGAGGGGAGGTATATTGTGGGCACACCAATAATTCATATTTACCATGGAAAGAGAGCAAGAGAAAGATGAGCTATGCAGAGCTCTATGTCAAGGGAGGAAAATTCCAACCAGAAAAGGAGATTTTGAGCCATTTGCAAGACAAATGAATTGAACAAGCGAATGCTGTGACTCTGTGGTGCTGAGAAAAAGCAAAGAGGAGCTGCCAGGAGGGGTCCAGTCCAAAGTGGCAGGAGGAGCTGGGAAATCCAGTCCAGTGACAGCTGAAAAGGACAAAATAAACACATGAGGAAGCCCAGGAGGACAGAGCCATAAGAAATGAAAATTTAAATAAAAGCTGTAGGGGGTTTAAAATGCTGATTTAAGTCAAGCATATAATCCCATGCATTTGACATTGCTGGTTCAAATAAACACCCAGACTGAGCTCACCATGTCCCCATCAGCACCAGAGGACCCAAAAGTAGGGCTTCCTCTCACTTCAGTGAATGGTGCCTCTGTTTTCCACTAGTGAAAAACAGAGCCTGATTGAAAGATTCCTTTTGCAAAAGCTATCATTATTTTAAATCCTCCGGGTCAAATTCTTTTTGTACACAAGTAAATACTGAGTAATAACAATTTACACTGATCCTGTAAGAAATACTAAATGAAAAGGGGTTAGTATAAACTGGGAAGGTAATTTTTCTCACAACATCAGAGAAAAGTTATTGCTGCACAAAGGTTTTTAAAGATTCTTGCAGCCACAACCTGAAAACTACATCTCTGTAGCATTCAAACCCTTCTACGTTATCATCAAAGATAATACCACATAAATAGTACTTAATCCAGGCATCTGAACTGCCTTCTGCAACATATGCATGATCTTTCCATTTTTATACACAACAAATCTGATAAACAGAGATTATATAAAGAGAAGTCATTGGAGTATTACAGCATGAGTACAGAATAGTTTCCTTCTTCTCAAGTAATCCCAACAATGAAAAAAAAACTGGTTTCATTTAGAAAAAAGAAAATTATTCATATTAAAAAATTCTCTGACTGAGCCAACTTTACTTTGTGTTCAGTTTTTTTTAAAATGCTTAAGATTCTAAAAGCTCTGTATCACAAAACAAACGAAATTTCTGCTTTATTTTGCCTTTTATTTTTTTAAATTTACTGCAACTATGTTGGTTCTCAACAGCTCTGCCAGTCTGAAAAACAAGAATGAAGAAGATAAGGAGGAACAGAAACAGAAATATCTGTTAGGATTAGGAGTAAAAACAAAATGTAAGAAGCATTTAGGGCAAAATTATCCCAGAAAACAAAAGTCTTGGATGCCTACCCTCAGGGAGATGGGCACAGGGAGAAGCAGAGTGCGCAGGCGTTGGTGCTGCAGGCCAGCAAACACAATCCACAAGGCAATAGACAGGGAAAATTTGTGAGAAAAGAGCTGTAAAGACCTATATTCACACTTGGAGAAGTGTGATGATTCAGATGCTGGCAGCCACTTGAAAGACAGTCCTGAAGAACAGCACCAGCTTTTTTGTGAAGGCTTTCTGTCAAAGTTTCAAGTGCTTTGTTTATTCCTCTTAGCAAGTGGGTAACCCTGAGAAATACAGCAACACCACAAATGCATTACTGAGTAAATGTCCTAAACATAAAAATAATTGAAGTAATAATCCTGTGGTCCTCTGAATAGCTATCACCTCGATTTCTTGTTGTCCTGGTTTAGGACAATTAATGCAATTAAAACCAAGGAAAGAATGCTGATTATTTGGCTGCAAGATGTAATGCTGCAAGGGCTGGGACAGGGAAAGGTGCTATGAAATTCCAACAGGACAAAGAGAGGCACTCTGCTAGTGCAGAGCACAGGGAAAAACCTGGCACTGAGGAGGTGGCACCCATCAGGCACAGGCAGGAGTGGGCAAGGCAAAACCTCTTGGGTACAAAGTTATTTCACCAGACTTCCAGAGTTGCCATCACAATTGCTCTCACAGAGCCCTGTGAGTTTTCTCACAAAAGTTTTTTATTAACTTTCCGGTTTCTTTATAACAAAAAATGACCAAAGCCAAGTGAGTGTAGAAATAGTGGAAAATCTTATCAACAGTTGGGCTCAGACATTCAGGACAGGCACCAAAAAGAGCCATGAGTCCTGTGGCTACCTGTGAGGGGGCATCAGGAAGGCAGGAACAGGTCCTGGAAGGCTTAAGGAGAAACTTCACCTCATCCTCCCTGGCTTTCTCGAGGAGCTGGAGAAGCTGCCCCCCATGTCCTGTGTGCAGGCAGCAAGGCACAGCATGAGCTCTGCCTGTGGGGTCCATGAGCACTGTCCTGTCTGTCAGTGTGAGCCTGCTTGGCTACTGGGATGTTTCCAGGATATTGGACATTTCCAATGTGGAATAGTGGATATTTCCAATCGTGGATATTTCCAGGGAAAGCCACTGCTGAGCTGCTCTGAGAGGCCACCAGCACCCCCATCGTCCTTGCAGGAAGCCCAGATTAGGCTGGAAGGAGGCACCACTCAGAAGGCACAAACTGCTTCTTCACCAGAGATAACTGAGTTCCTCCACCAAGGGACAGAACCATTGTGTGACAAGCGTGGCCAGCCTCAGTGCTGGGCACGGGGTCTCATGGGTTGTGCCTCCACCACCCTCAGGTGCTCTGCTCCTCCAGGCACTCAGCACCCAGCAGAGAGCTCTGAGCAATGTGCAGAGGGGTCAGAAACTCTACGAGCCAGCTGGACATCGTGAGAGGACAGTACACTTCTATTTGGAAATGAGATATTGAGTATTAACTGCTCCCTGTTCTGGGCATTGCCATCTGGTGAATAAAGCCAAGGGTTTGCTCTAATTAGTTCTGTCCGTCTGCACAAAGCAGGACCTACAGAATTTCCTCCAAATCCACTTCAACCAAAACATCTGCAAGAGCTGTGTCTGGGAATAAAAGCCTGGGCAAGGGGCTCCACTTGGTGTTGTGAAAGATGTGGGTTTCACACATCACACACTCAAATCTAAATTCCTCTGGGGCTGCCAGAGCAAGCCTCTGAAGAAAGAGATTTGCCCCAATATGCCGAAAGCAGAATCAAGCCCTGGATTTACTACTCTCTAGCTCAGAGCAGAAATGCCAAAGTACCACTCCATCCCTCCTCCTCCTGGACGAATCTCTACTCCGGGATATACCAAAAATGCCTTTCAGGGCTGCACATCATAATAATATTAATAATAATAATAATAATAATTCTTTTCGGGACTGAGCCGTGACGCCTCCCCCAGCCCGGCGTGCTGCAGAGGGCTCCGAGCGGTGCCGGGCACGGTGGCAGCGGGTGGCAGCGGGTGGCAGCTGTCCCTGCCTCCTCCTGCCGCACGCTGAGCCGCTCCTGCCCATCCTACGGGAGCAGGGGACAGCGAGCCTGGCAGCCTGCAGGTGTCTCCCGGCGGAGGAGGCTGCGGAGCCCCTCGGGAGGATGATGTGCGGTACCCGAGCAGATGTTCACTCGCCTCTGGGGCTCCTCGGGAGGCAGAGCCGCTCCGCTCCCCTCAGCGCGCTGAAGCTCCGCGGCTGCGAGAGACCGGCCCCGCTGCCGCGCCGGCAGCTGCTGCTCTAACCAACAAAGGCAGGGTTTCAAGTGAAGGGGAAGAATGGGAGTGTGGCTGCAGAGCTTCCTTCACCGCTTCAGCAGCAGACTGGAAGAAGCTGAGAGTTTTGGTGCCTGGACAACTGGATTCTGAATCGTGAGAGGCTTTGAAACCCACCCCCCCCTCCCAAATAAAACAAACCCCTTTGACTTCTTCTCTCAGCAGGAGGGGGAGGGAGGGCGGATTTACCATGAAGACAAATCGAAGATGCAGAGCCCTGCTAGCAGTGAGTCTGAATCTGATGGCTCTCCTCTTCTCTACAACAGCTTTTATCACGACCCACTGGTGTGAGGGCACACAGAGGGTCCCCAAGCCGAGCTGTGGGAAAGAGAAGAAGACAAACTGCCTCAACTACGGCGGGAATGAGACTGCAAATGAGACGAACCAGAATGTGGTTCATTACAGCTGGGAGACGGGAGATGACCGCTTCCTTTTCAGGTATTTCCACACTGGGATCTGGTACTCCTGTGAGGAAAATATCAATGCTGCTGGTAAGTATAAAACAACTTCTTCCCAGCCTGTGTTGCTTTGTGTTCGCCTCGGTGTGATAAGCGACGGGCGAGCCGTTCTGTGCCGTACCTCAGAGCGGCTTCGCCCTGCGGAGAGAGGCAGGGGTCTAACAGTTCCTTGTTGAAAAGCAACCTGTTTCCTGCGAGGGCAGGCATTTGCTTGTTTACCTGCTGGCTGCTGCAGGGTCTGAGCTCTCCAGCCGAGCCAGCCGAGCCCGGAGCAGCCGCGTGTGCCGCCCGGGCGGGCGCTGCAGGCGCCGGGCGGGCAGCGCTCCCGCAGCCGCTCCCGGAGCGCACGGAGGCAGCGGCCGCGCTCCTCCGGCAGCTCCTGGCATCCGACAGCAATCGCCCCCAGGACAGCGGGCTGGCTGGCAGGGGCAGCACAGAGGCCGCGGGTTTTACCAGCTTTTGCCTCTTTTCTGCTCTCGCTGAAGTAAATGACCGCCCGCCGGCCCTCCCTGGAGTGTATGTTTATTGAACAGAGAAATGCAGTTAAAGGGCTCAACCGGGCACAAGAAAGCTCATTTCTGTTCCCTGCTCAGCCATTTACTTGCTGGGAAGCACTCAAAAAGACATCTCTCCAGCTTATCAGTGCATTCATTTCCTCTGCTGTAGGCTGGCACTTCCCAAGGAATAAAACACTGGAGGGTGGATGGCAGGCAGCTGCCCGGGGACCAATTTAAATCTCAGCAGATGCAAACTGACAGCCCCTACTCCCAGAGCTGTCTGCTAGAGCTAATATCCACACTCTGCTTTTGAAAGAGCTCTTTTCTAGATTATGTGACTGAAAAATAAAGTTTACAGATGTGACTCAGTATGAGAGGATGGGTTGTGGAGACTTGATCCTCACTGGGCTGTCCCCATCCCATCCCATCCCAACCTGCCATTGCCCTAGGAGTAGATCAGGGAGTTGGCTCTTCACTGCTGGGAGAGAGGAACAGTCAACCATGGATGTGTTATGTCTCTGAGAACACAGCCCCTCTGGTAATGGGAAGTTTAGGGTAGAATTCTGGTAAAATTGATAGAATTCTCTGTGAGAATGTACTATTAAATGGGGCAAACCTGGGGAAGTGCTCACAGCCAGTTTCATCCCAAGGGGTTGTGTATTCTCCCTGGTGTTTTTGAGGAGAGTACTTGCAGAATTAGTTGTTTATTAAAACTCAATTTAATGTTAAAAAAGAAAAGTTCATGAACTCCAGCCTTGGGACTGCAACAGCTCCAGGCTGAAATGAGAGCTCCAAAGCAACACTCTTGATGTTAAAAAGAAAAATACAGGAAAAAAAAAGCTTATTTGTCTTACTGATTTGGGAATCAGCTTAGGCCACAGCAGCCTGAGTGAGCAGCCTAAGACTCTCTGGCTTTTTGAGCATCTTAGCTGGGGTTGGCATGATCAAGGATGCCCATATTTCTGGCAGATACTGAAATCTTTCCAAGTCCAGATTTATGTGTGAGGTAAGTTGTAACTGTGTGACTCTAGCCCACTCAGAAAAGTGAGTTATCTGTGGGAGAAGAGAAACAGTGATCTATTCTGTACTGGGTAAACAAAGCTGTGCTGTAGTGGGTGATTTCAGGAGAGAGCTGGAAGCCAGCTTTAAAAAGTTATGGTGGAAGCAGGAGAGAAGGGGTTGCTTCTCCCTCCCCACACCCCCACAGCAGCTCAGTGAGTGTTGCCTCTTATCTGAAACTCTTCAGTTAGCAGACTAGGAGTGACCAACCTTTGGAAATAACCCAGGCAGGTACAGGGATATACTGGCTTAGACAGACAGCTGCCTCTTTCAGATTTACCATATCTTCTCCTGGGAAGGACAGGAACAATGTAATGGACACGGGTCTAAATTTGTCCCTAATAGTGCCAACATAAAATACCCGACAGCTCTTCACTCAGACTGATGGCTTTGTAATGCCAGACTGTCAGAGTGTTGTCATGGCCTTTTGCAGCCTGACTGATGATCATTCTATCTGAGCTGCAGGGCCCCGAGGCTCCAGCCCCAGCCCAGCAGCACAGGGCTGTGCTTACACAGACAGCCCCCAGTCAATCTCCCTGTGAGCAATCCACCCCAGAGGCTCATCCCCATCCTCAGCACACCTGCTGAGCCCAGTCCTGCAGGCACCACAAGTCACACAGTCATGGCTGTGTGTTAAATAGCATTGTATAAATAGTGATGTATTAAATTAGTCAAAATCCCCAGCTCAAATGCACTGTACACTGTCAATAGCATCTTTCTTAAAGCTCTACCAGCAGCACTCTGAAGTGTCTGCAGCAGCAGCCTTGCTCCAGGCAAAGTCCCTTCCACAGTCACTCACAGCCTCACACTTTGTCAGCAGAACATATGGCCAGAGCCCGTGGTCAGCACATTCCCACAGCTCCCATCCCATCCCTGATTCCTCCCTGACTCACTGATGTCTGAATTTGAACAATGTGAGAGGAGACCTCATCACAGTCTATAATTTCCTCATGAGGGGAAGGGAAGGCCAGGCACTGCTATCTTCTGTCGTGACCACTGACAGGATCCAAGGGAATGGCCTCAAGTTGTGTCAGGGCAGGTTTAGGTTGGATATTGGGAAAAGGTTCTTCCCCCAGAGGGTGTTTGGGCACTGGAACAGGCTGCCCAGGGTACTGGTCCCAGCACTGAGCCTGCCAGAGCTCCAGCAGTGTCTGCACAGCACCCTCAGGCACAGGGTGGGATTGGTGGGGTGTGTGCAGGGCCAGGAGCTGGATTTGATGACCCCTGTGGGTCCCCTCCCATGCAGGGTCCTCTGTGATTCTGTGCTGGATCCCACCAGGCACATGTCAATGCCAGGAGCTCTCAGTGTGATCATGGCACTGCCAAAAATCTCCAGAGCCTCCAAACCTTCGCAGCTACGAGCCACATTCTTCCTCCAGCCACCAGGGTTTGACTTCTCTCTCCTCCAGCCACACTGTCAAAACTTTCTGTTCCCTGCACTGGTGCAGCTGCAACACAGCAGATCTTGTAGTGCCAACAGGACCAGCTCCCAGCAGGCTGATGCTGCAGGGAACAGGATTCCAGGGCTCCCCGTTGGCTGCAGGGGCTGGGACTCAGTCACACCTTAAAATGACATTTAGGCAGCAAGCAAACAAATTTTCGAGTGTCTTCTCCTTGCCCCTGTTTATCTGCAAAGTGCATTTAGATTCCAGAGGCTGAGGTGCAAGCAGCATGCCATCCACTCTGTGCAGAGCCCAGTGGAGCGTGCCTGCCTCTTGGTGCCAGTTTCTGGTTTCCACTGACAGCTCTAACAGAGATTGAATGCTGTGATTATTTCTGAAATAATTTGTGAATCTAGAGTTTATTTTTACCCAGCATGGCTAGGACAGATCAAGAATTCAAAAAGCATTTAGTACCTGAGAAATGTAATTGTGAATCCCCTCTGGGAAAAAGAGGGACTGGAGCACTTCTATTGCATTGGTGGGGGAGTCCTGTAATTATTTAGCACAATTTCTGACCCAAAAGTGTGCTGAATCCCAGTCTGCCAGAAAGAGGTTGTCCTTTCAGAGTGGGTTCAGTGCTTTGGATGCCGCACAGGTGGAGGTGCCTTCTGTAGGAGCAACACACACCCAACCTCAGGAGGGGATGAGGATAAAGCTCTGCAGACTGTGCTGCTCATGAGCCCTGTTCTGCACCTGGAGCCTCCTCCTGGGCTGTGAACTCCTTGGCCAGGGCCAGATGTCTCAGAGCCAAGCTCACCAGCATTTAATTTCTTTTTAAATGAGACTTTGGGCATGTATCTTGTTGCACACACGCAGTCTGTGCTTGGGCACCTCACAAGGCACCACAGAAGTTCTGCACTGACAGCAGCAGTGGTGAACTTGCTAGTGGATTCCATGACTCAGGAACACACACACCATGAAAAAATTAACACATTAAGTAGGCAAGGTGGCATATCAAATTCTAAAGGGGAGTTTGAGTGTAGGAAGTAGTTGGAGTTGCTTGGAAGCAATGAAAAGTCAGTCAGTTTCGCTCAATTGTGTGTTTGCTTTGATGTTAATAGAAAAACCCATGAACTCAGACCTTGCTTTAGTTGCCAGTGAACAGACAAGCTCAGTATTAACATCCACAGCCAGAGGGGAAGAGCAGCTGCCCAGCTGCCCTTTAACAGCACTGTCCCATTAAATAAACAAGGATGCTGACCATGCTCCCCGGAAATCAGGAGAGCAGGAATGAGTATGCACGGCTTGTTTTGTGGGTTTGGAATGAATTTTTTTGGAGGGCAAGGGGTCTGTAGCCCTTTGTGTGCTCTGTGCCACCCTTTACTCCTGAAGGAGGAAACGGGAGAGTGGAATTTAGATTGGATGTAAATGTCAAAACTGGTCAGAAGTGTGGGCTCTGAATGTGCCTTGAGGAGAAGCCAGAGAGGGAGAGAGGTTTCTCCTGCAGAAATGAGTAAATCTGTGCCATAAACACCAGAACTTGCCACAGCCTTTCACAGCTGCAGAGTGGTTCTGCAACACCTCTGTCCCCCGCCCCTGTGATAATCACACATCACAGTGATTCACCACAGGTGCCTGCCCAGAGAGGGGCTGGGGAGAAGTACCTTGTGAGTATATAATTAAAAGCAAGAGGACTCGGGAATTCTTGCTGGATTATGAGAAATACAATATAATTGGCATGACTGAAACCTGGCAGGTTTATTCGCATGACCGGAATGTAAAAAGTGCTAGTTATAAATTGTTAGGAAGGAAAGAGTGGTAAAAGGAATGGAGGAGGTAGAGCTCTGTATTAAAGATAAAATTTCCAGTGCTAGAGGAACTGAACCCAGGGGGCTAGGATAATCTCCATCTGAGGATGTTGAAATAATTGCTACATGAAAATGCAGGTTTAGAAGAATCTGTACATCGCTATTTTAAAGAAAAGCAGAAAAATTGTACAGGCCATTTGACCCAGGGATTTTAGGACAGTTTTCTGAGAAAGCACTCATTGCATGGCAACAAATAGGTTTTATCAAAGGTATGGGTTTATTAAAGGTAAATCATTTACCAAGATGAACCACTTATCAGATAAGGGTAATGGATTAGACCCAGTTTCTGTGGATTTGCAAAAAAATATTTGGTGGAATGTCCTAGTGAAAATTCTTTCCAGAAGAGCTGCAGAGAGTGGGGAGGATGGTGAGAACAGAGGGAGAGGCAGGCAGGCTCCAGACTGGGGAGCACTGAACAGCCTGAGCTCCAGGCTGGACAGAAGGCCCGGGGCACAGAGATGTCCCATTGGTGGGGATCAAGTGACAATGACAGAGCTCAGACAACACACACCATTGACTGCTTCCATGATTCCAGAACAAAAAATGCACAACAGATAAAAATAAGTACTCCTTCCTGCAGAGCTGCCTGCCAGGGAATGTTGAGATGGCCAAAACTGGGAATTGCATGGATCCAGAGACCAAACCTCCTGTTACTGACAGGATGATTTTAGAGCAATTCCCAAACTGCTGCTGCAGTACTGGTGGGACAAGGGGAGCACAGGAGCAGAATCACCCTGTGCCCACCCCTTTGTTCTTCTCTAAATATCTGCCACTGGCTTCCCTAAATATCTGTCACAGGAGACAACACAAAGACAGTGAAGCAGGGAGGCCTTTTGCATCAACCTGTATTGCAGACTTACTTTATTTTATTGATTATCACTGGGATAAATACATTGTAAACTGACTGAAGAACAGTCTTACAAGGAGACTGTGGCAAGTAATACAAAGGGAGAATTATCCCAGTGGAGACCAGCTGTTTCTAGTTGTCCTCAAATTTGCTTTTGGGACTGATTCTGTTACTGCTGGGATTAGCAACCTAGGGAAAAAAAAAAAAAAAAAAAAAAAGAGCTAGGGATACAATTTGTGTCACCTAAAAAAATAAAGGCGAGATGAATCCTGCAGCCAGCCCGTGGCCATCAGCAAACGTAGGTGTCTGTGCCCAAACTGATCAACATCCTCATTACAGAGAGCAGGGAGCACTCCTTGGGAGGTTACACTGCTCCTCCTGTGGGATCAGCTGAGCCCTGGGATTACGTGTTTGCCTCACTGGCCAAAAGAGAATCTAAGACGCTGCAATTCCCAACACAGAAGTTTTAATTTGAAGAGAATAATCCTGCTTTGAATGCGCCTCTTACGTACATGCCACACAAAATCTGGGAATATTGGCATTACAGAGGGGAGATTTTTCTGCCTAACTGAAAATGTGAGCTGGCCTGACAGAGTTGTAAGAACAGCATTACATTTTAAAGAAGGTTAAAAGCACCAGATGCCGAGGCCTAAAGCTCTGTGAGGTCACAGGTAGGTGCCAATTGCAGGGGGAAAATAAGAACCAAGTTGGGGGCCAGTATTTGTCTGTGGGGTGGCTGGGAGCTGCCAAGTGCTGTGACATGAAAAAGAGGTTATTCTAGGGAAAAATCAGCACCACAGGCAGCACCAGTGTGTTTTGTAAACGCCACGGTGCACGGCTATGGTAAGAAAAAGGGGAAGGTGAAATAGGTGCAGAGTGGGATTTCCAAGGTAGATAAGGAAAAGAGAATCTCCTTCAAGAAAAGAAAGCTGGCGTTCTGTAGTGCACCAGACTGATGAGCTAGAGGGGATGCAGTGATACCTCACACTTGTAAGGACAAAGAAAATAATATGACTTCATTAACTCATAACTGAGGGGGGAAAGTGACAATCCAAGGACAGGTTCCCTCCGAGTGTGTCTGGACGTCACCTCCACAGAGGGCAGTGTGAGCAAAGGAAACCCATGGGCTGAAATGGAGCCTTCCAAAGTGCCAGGAAGAACTGCAGGAGAGAAGAGGAACATTTCTGGCACGAGAAAGCTTGGAGTGAGTCCTGCATAGCTGATGTGTTGGTGTTTGAGGATGTCTGGGAGGAGCCCTCTTGCCTCCCTGGCTCACACAGTGCCTGCTCCGTGACATCCCTGCCCTGGGGGGGCTGCTGGGCACCAGCAGGAGCCAAGGGAAAAATAGCTGCTGACTGGGTGCCCATCACGTTTTGTGGAGGTTTTAATGCCTTCTCTAATCTAAAGCAGCAGAAATTGGCTCCAGGTGGAGGCAGTGTGTGAGGAGGCTGCTCAGCCACTGCTGACATTATTACAGCTGCTCAGGATCTAATTGGTATGGCTGCTCATGCACTGAACATTAAACTGATGATCTAATTTGGGATCAGAAGGGAAATCTCCCTCAGGCTAGATAACAGGGAGAGTAACAAATTTTTGCCTTCCTCTACAGCATGGGAAGGATCCATTGCAGAAAAGCACTTGTGAACTCCTCCCAGCAAATCCCTGGTATTTTGCTTTCAGGATGAGATAGGTCTGGCCATAGGAATGTACAGATTTATTCCTGTTCCTCACACAAACTCTTGCTCCCTTCCTGTGGTACATGATAGCTGTGATTTCTGTGGTGGTGATTGCTTTATTGCAGACATTCAGGTTTTTATAGCATGTTGGGGATATTTTGTGTCTGCGGTGCTCTGGGAGTTTTGGATTTTAGGTCCTCCTGATCCTGCTGGGCACACTAGCTGTGTGAACATCTATCATCCATAAAACATGGACATAAAGGCCCTGCAGGCTGAGCCTCATCACGGAGCAAAGTCAGGGACCAGGCAGCTAACTACTCCTTATTAGATATGTTACTGTTCCTCATGAGTGTTTGGATGTGTCTGTTCTCAGCCATTTAACCCAGTAGCCTTAAAGGAAACATCTGAGGAGTTCTGGTAGCTCCTTGTAAATGGGATAAACTTCAAAGTGCTGGAAGATTAACACACAGGTCCCAGATTTCAAAGGGAACTGAGATGCCTTACCCCAGTGTCAGTGCAAAATATGAGCAGATGCTTTCAGGGCTGAGGAAATGCATAAGGGATAGAAGATCAATCACTGTGGTATCCCCGTGAGTTTTAAATTACACCAGACTCAATCCTGATGTTAAAACTTTCCTTATGTGGGGTTAGGAGAACTGGCTGACTGGCAGATCTCACAACTGGGATGTACAGGTTGTTGTGGTTTAACAGCTGATAATTAAGTGCTGCTCAGCCCCTCGCTCACTCCTGCCCCAATGGACTGGGGAGGAGAGCCAGAGGAAGGCAACATCAGTGGGCTGAGAAAATAACACCTTAATAATTGCAATAAAGTAAGATACAACAATAAGAAGTAATAAAAATAGAGAAAAGGGGAGACAGAGGACTAAACCCTCCCCAAAAGTGTTGCACAGTGCAGCTGCTCACTGCTGCCCAGCCCAGCCCAAAGCAGTGACTGGCAGCTCCCAGCAAACTCTCCCCAATTTACACACGGAGCAGCACATTCTGTGGTCTGGAATATCCCCCTGGCCAGCTCAGGTCAGCTGTCCTGCTTTTTGTGCACCTCCTCAGTGGCAGAGCAGGAGGCACTGCAAAGTCCTTGATTTGGGCAAGCCCTGCTCAGCAGCACCCAAGGCACCTCTGTGTTGTGAGCACTGTTCTCATGCTAAACCCAGCACTCAGCCCTGTACCTGCTACAGGAACCAAACTGACTCTATCCCTGCTGAAACCAGGATAGCAGGGAACAGGGCTGCTGAAACCAGGACCCTCTGTTAGTCACAAATTGGTGTAACATCAGTGTTCTTGTTGCTAAACCAAAAGGCAGCATCAACCTTTGCTGATCTAGCTTAGGAAGGAATACAAAAGCCAGTGAGCAAAAAGAAGCAGATGTAATTACTATGGAATGACATGGCTTGTAGAATAGCCACAGGCAAACAAAATCCACTTTCCTGTGTTCCACTTTCCATTTGGCTACAAAAAGGACTCAAACCATGCTCACAATGTGGAAAATCAGTTGAGAAGTAGAGACATTTCACCATGCTTAGACTCACTAGGTTTGGAGGGACCAAAAAACCTCACCATACAGCATGATTTCACTGTGCATCACCCAGGCAGACAGAAAACACTAATGAGAATTTGTTTCAAAGTTATTGGGTACATGCTTGGGAATGAGGTTCACAAGAAGAAATGCAAGCACAACTTTTTTCACTTGATTTCAAAACTAGATATTCATTTCCAGTGTGCTGCAGTTCACTTCATTTAAAAGTCACGGAGAAAAGGTTAAAGTTACCTGTTTCCATACCCCAAGCCAGAGGTTCCTGCCTGGAAAAACGGGGCATCTAAACCCAAAGAGCAGCCAGGGCAGGCACAGGAGGACAGGAGAAGGAAAGACTTCGTATGGTGAGGGACATACAGCAGCTACATCCTCTGTGAAGAGCATTGGGCTTTGTCTTTCCCAGTTTTCTGGGTGTCTCAGGGATCCTGGACTGCCAATATCTAGTTTATTTTGGCATATTTACATTGGCTCAGGGTCAGCACAGTGTGTCACCTCTGGGATGAGCAGGTGAAACCCTCCCCTTTCCATTCTACAGCTTCAATTGCTTAAATCAACTCAGAGCTCCTTGATTTAATGAAGTCAGCTCTAATTTGACACCAAAATCATTGAAAACCTCTCTCAGCACTGCTGTTCCCCCGATTTTCACAATCACTTGGAAACCCAAACTCCTTCCCAGCTCTCCAAATGATGGATGTGTGTACACATCCTTCAGGTCTCACCAAGATAATCAGCTGAATCTTGTGACTTGGCTGGCTTTCAATTAGACATGATTTGAGAGCAGCCCGTGGAGATGTTTGCTTTGAGATGCTGGCTAAGATTTTTCACATCAGGGAGAGTTGCAGCCTGGAACAAGCAGTTGCCATGGCATAGTCCCAGGCAGCACCACCAGCATTCCCAGCCCTGCCCACACTCCCTGCCCTGCACAGCCCTTCCCTGCTCCAACCACCCAGCAGGGAACTCCACCGTGGGAATGGGACCTCTGGGGTAAAATTAGCAACATTCCTTTGGGAATGTGCAAACTCAGGAGAAGTGCAAGCCTGAAATGGGAAAGTGGGAAGCTTTACACTTTCCCACTTTGAGACGTAGGAAGTTGGAAGGGATTGGGTTTGCTGAAGGAGAACAGCAGCACAGCATTCAGCTTTAAAAGCAATCCCAAAGGCAACACAGGCTGTGAGCAATCGCTGAGAAATTGGGCAAATTCTCAAGATATTTAGAGGTAGAAGAAACATTGATGGGCAGCAGCAATGAGTGGCAGCTGTCAGAGGAAGAGAAAATAATTATCTGCATGGTTCAAGACATGTTTTTGTGCAGTTCTGTGTGAGCTTGTTTATTTTCCAGAAGAAAATATTGTTCCAGCAAAATCAACAGGGTCAACTGGAAAGTGTTGGTTTTACAGATTAACACTCTATTTTTCATTAGGAAAAAAAAGTCAATTAAGTGCTCTGAGATGACTTTAATCAAAGTTTGAATATTTCAGATGGTAATTAACCCGATACAACTCAGTTTGAGTGAGCCTATTAACCTCTATTTTCCCTCATGTAGTACTTTTTTTCACTGAAGTTGTGTTGGAGTCCTCAGCCTCGTCTAGGCTGGGATCCCTTGAGGGCTACATCTTTTTTTAGACAAATACAATGATTTTACTCTCAGTAAATGATGTGGGATCTCATCAGAATCACATGACTCCAGATATAATTGGAGAGATAAAGATGTGTTAGGGCCTAGTGGGAAAAAAAGGGGACCTTGTCTGTCGTAGGCTGGGAGCCAGGGTGTTACTAAAAGGGAATGTTGTTTAAAAGAAATTTAATCATTTAAATTTCCATCATAACTGCACTTTTGAACTCGTAAAATTTTATGCAGAGTAAGTGGATACAGACAGCTTTTCTTTCTTCTTTTTTTTTTTGCAAGATGAAAAGCAGAGTTATAACAGAGTTCAGCCAGAACTACCAGATTTCTTTAAAGTCAATTTATTTAACTTGAATATTTTCAAACTGTGTCATTGCAAGATATACAAAATAGGGTTTTTTCAGGGTTGTTTTTATTTTGCTGCTGTCATTATTAATCAGGCATTTACCCCTGGTTCAAAGAGGAAAGAACTTGGATCAATAAGTAGGACCCAGAAGATCAAATTCTGCTCTTTGCTATGACAACAGCCATGTTAGAAACAGAATATTGTCTTGAAGTGCTTTTTTGGTGTTTTTTTCTGCCTTCTTCCTCATTTCCAGTCTCCAGGCTCCTGGCCTGGAGGTCCTGAGGACAGGAGCAAACAAACCACACCTTTTAGGTGGAAGGAGTAGAACGTAGGTCTCCCAAAGGCTTAAAGGCAGAGGGCACACAGGGCTTGGATGAACATCTGTGTGCTGGAGTTCAGACCCAATTTCTGTGCACCTAGACCTGCCTTTCAGCTGCCTCCAGGGAGGAATTCCACGCTGGAAGGCACAGCCAGGGATGTGTGATGTACCCACAAGGTGGGCAGGGCAGGGCAGGGCAGGGCAGTGCCCTGGAGCAAGCAAACCGTGGGACCTGATGGTTCTTTAGGACTTGTTTGTCTCGATTTTCTGGCAGGATTGGACTTGGGGGAAAGTTGGGCTTTCATATATTGCTCAGGCTAGAGAGGTGCTGAGCTCTGAGCTCTGCCTTGGTGTGAGGATTTGCCTCCAGCACAGCCCCAGCTGGCCCTGTGGGTGTGACACTGACCCTTCAGTGGGGCAGTTAATGGGGCAGCCCCACTCCTCCACTTTGTAGGGAAAGGGAGGTGTCTGGGACTCACCCACCTACCACGGGTGACCCCTCCAGCCTGTGCAGCTCTTGCCAGCAGTGCCTCCTCCTCTCCCTGCTCTCTCCAGCTCACCCTGCCCCAGGCACAGCTCTGCCTCAAGGGCCTGCCCTGCACCGCCTGCTGCCTCTTCCTCACACGCTCTGACACTGCACACAGGAGGCAGCTTCCATGATGGGAACGTGCACAGGCTTGGGAAGTTGGGAGCTCAGGGCTTCCCAGCATGTTGTGAGCAGGAAGGAGGAGAAGGAGTATGGGCCTCATGCTGCAAGCAAGACAGAGAGATCATCTCCTAACACTGCCACAACTTCCTCTGTGTTCCTGGCACTGACTGATCAAATCCACACCTTCCTCTAATGGTTTCCTGAGACCACACAGCCCCCAAAGCTGAGCTTTCCTCAGTACACACTGCCCTGGAGCTGGAAGGCATTCACCCTGCAGAGCTGAGGCAGCTGCCCCAGCTGCATGGGATGGGAGAAATCCTGTAACAACAAAGTCCCAGGGAGTTTGTCTGAGAGGATGCTGAGCGTGATCCCAGGAAGCTTAAAGAAGTCCCAGGGAATTCTTTTTCCTTCACCCGTTTGTTGCTGGGCCCTTCCCATCCAGGCTGGACACACACACATGTGCAAGCCTGACACTGATGTCTCTGGCCACACAGACCCTCAGAGAGAGCTGTGCCTTCATCAGCCACAGAAACATCCCCCCAGCACCAAACTTGCTCCTCTTCCTCCTCTGCCTGCCCAGGTCTGCAGATCCTGCTGGAACACCTCCACCTCTTCCCACTGCAGATGCATGGGGGCATCACACTGGTGGTCCCTCAGATATTTTCATCATCTATTACCCACACAACCTCAAGACTCTTCCCCACCCACCAGCTCAGTCTTTCCAGATGTGTCTCCTCCCACTCTCTGGCTGCTCCAGTTTGAAGTTCCCCAGCAAGTTAAAAATACTCACAGACATGCACACATACAGAATTAGATTAATTAATTAGCCACAGATAAATTTTGGACCCTTGCTATCTGGCAGTCCTGCAGATCCCTGTGACATGTCCCCTCCTCGGGAAGCCCAGCAGAGGCACAGCTGAGCCCGTGCAGGGTCAGTGTGATTAGGAGGGACTGCCTTTGCAAGGATTTGCACAGGTGATGTTTCTACCTCACCCTTGGGAAGGCACAGAAGAAGCTGGTGCCAAGTGCTTTGCCTGTGGCTGCTTAGGTGCTGGTCAGCCCTCTCTGCTCAGCCTCCAGCAGCTCCCTGGGACTGCTGAGCTCACAGAGCCTCACGTGCACTGTCCATGGCCACTGCTCCTGCAGTGAATTCCAGCCAGGTCCCACCTCTTCTTTCTGCTTGAGTGAAGTGCAGGAGAGGTCACTCCTTGGCTTTCTCCCCTGTCAGGATCACAGCCACAAAGGGGTGAAGGCAGGGCTCTCAGGGGATGAATCCCAGAGACTCTTCTTGTTGCTTCTCTGAACAGTCTTTCTGTATTCTCTAAAGACTCTCCAGGAGCCTGGTTAGGGGGAGAAGATGCATCTGGAAAAGGACAGCACAGCAGGATAAACTCTGCCAAGTCTAAAATTAAACTTAAGAGGGCTTAAGAGATCAGTTATACAAGATACCCAAAAATAACTTAGAATAAATCCTAAGAGGAACAGTGAAAGCACTGCTGACATCTTCAGTTCTCAGCGAGATGCATGTCTGCATGTGCAAGTGTGACTCTGCTTTATAAATACCACCAGTGGCTACCACTGAAATTGGAAGAGGGTTTTCCAGTGTTCCAGCAGCAGGAACAACAAAGAGAAGAGTCAGGAACTGCTTGTGCAGTTCCTACCATGCCCTTCAGCAGCAAGGCAGGCACAGTCAGCCATTGCAAGTGAGGTGCCACCAGGCTCTCCTCTACCTCCAGCCATTCTTTTTGCTATGACTCCTAAAGGACTTTTTCTGGACACTCCAGCACTTTGTGTCCATGATTTTTAAACTGGAGGCCTCACCACAGGGAGAGATGGTGTTCTGGGCAAGCTGAGTTTGAGGGAGGAAGAGGATGCTCATTCCTCCCAGCAGCCTGTGACCACCCTCTCCTCTGTCCTGCAGATGAGGCACCTGCAGCCAAACAGTGGCAACTCAGAGAAACTCTGTCCCTTGCCAGGAGGTGAAAGGCACCACCAGCTCTCAGAGCAGCCTGTGCTGTTTTTCTAGTAGCAAAGGCCATTCTCCTTTGCCTGTCTTGGGATAACATTCTGGAGAGCCAGGTATCTGTTAAAGGTTTCCAGTAATACGGCTTTGGATTCACTGTAACACAAGTGAGGGATGATCAGTGAGAGGCAGATTGAAGTCAGGTTCAAATAAAACTGTGATAAAAGTAATAACTTACATTTGACAAAAGAAAAAAAAAACAAACACACAAAAAAAAAACAGACCCAAACCACAGATCCATATGGCTAGAACAAAAAATCCTGCTTAATCTGCTTATATCAAGTCCAAATCTAGAGGTCACTCTCCCCGTATTCCCTTGATTTTATGTCAATAAAATTCCTGAAAAACCTCATACCCTTAAACTCAAAGGCTCTGGATGAGAATGTTTTCTACTTACACCTGAGTATCTTTCATAGTCCACTTACTTATCTGGATTTCTTGGTCAGGAACCTAAAGTAAAGAACCTGGGGGAGCTGGGCCTGTTCATGTCCCTACAAACAGACAAAGGATGACTGCATTGGTGCCAGAGCAGCCACAGAATTTGGATTGGGTATAAGGAAACGCTTGTCCAGAAGTGGACCAGAGTGGGAAGAAAGTCCATCTTTGAGTCACTAAGGGATGGGTATTACCATCCTTGGAGCATTTCAGAATTTGGGTGGGAAAAGTCACGGTCCTGCTCTGAACAGGAAATGTGCAGGGCTGGTAATTTCTGTGATCCAGCAGTTATCTTTCCATCTGTCTGCCCCAAAAGTGGCTGACTGTCTCACCTGACACTCCTTCTGCTCAGATACAGCCTGTCCTGCCCACCCCTTTGGAAACAGAGGTGGTGCTTTGGCAAACCAAGTGTCACTTCCTTTTTTCTTGGCTGTCCTCTGGATTCACAGAGTAGAAATCCTTCCCCTGGACATATCAAAATGTGCATATCAATGTCAAGTGAACCTTTTCTTTTATAGCTACTTATACATAGACAACAGACTACGTACACATCACCTCTCAGTGTATTTGGCATGGATTTAAAACTGCAAAAAGTAAATAAAAAGTAGTAATAATAGCATTATAATGATAGATTCTTATGTCAGCACAGCTATCATTTGAATGATTACATTTATCTCAATCTTGCCAGCAAAGACACCAGAAAGGTGAACACTTTATATTGCTTTTTATGCACACCGAATTACAAATAAGAAACAAATACACTGGCTTCACCATCACTGTGGCATTTCACTGTTTATTCTTTTTTAATGGCTCATCTTTCCTAAATTAGTCTTTTGAACTTTGTAATTAAAACTGAGCAAAGCTAATTTTAAAAAACCAGCCTAGTCCTATAACTGCCTTTGCATCAATTAAAATCTTAAAGGGCAAAATGGACTCTATTCCATGACCTCTGGCAGATGTGCCAGCACACCTTGGAGCACATCATATCAAAAGGAACACATACACTTGATGGAGGGATGCACCCAGGGCAGAGGAATTATTTGATCATCTTTGGTTACCTGAAGAAGTAAAAAGAAAGGTCAAAGCATCCACCCTAAGATACATTTTCTGTTCAGAAACACCTCAAGAATTCTTGCAAGGCCAAAGGTGGGGTGCTAAACAGAGAGAGTTTAATTTGGAGCACAGGGAGTGGTACAGGCTGTGATGCTCAAAGCAAGGCATTTGCCTGCATTTTAAACATTTTTTTAAAGCATTTATACATTTCCCTATACATTTGTGCTTCAGGCTTTGTCTCAGTCACGTGTGTCACATCTGTGTATGGAGAGCTCTGTGCCCGTGGCAGTGTCCCCAGCACTGGGAGGTTTGGTCACACTGGGTGGGGCACAGGCAGTGTCTGGTGATGAGAAGGAGGGCAAAAGTGTGGGTGAATGTGGTATTCACATGTCCTCTGAACAGAGAGAGGCTTGGCTTTCTCAGGGCTTTTCCTGAGAGAAGCTGTGAGAGAAGCAGAGAAAGAAGGAAAACAATTCTTACCTCACTCGCTGCTGCTCCTTGTTGTGCACACGTGGAATGTGCTGTGGAGATTGTTTACTGAAGAGTGATTTGATAATTGGACTCTGCTGGTGGTTGTTTGGATTCATTGACCAGCTGGATCCACGTGTGTGTCAGGACTCTCAGGAGAGAGTCACTGCTTTTCTAGCTAGTTAGTTAGTGATAGTTCTTGTTGGTGTAATAGTGTGTAATACAGTTATAGTACAATACAGTTTAATAAAGTAATTAATTAGCCTTCTGAAATCATTGGAGTCAGCGCTCATCGTTCTTCCCGCCGGTCGGGCACCACGTTTACGACAGGTGAAAGAGGCCCCTGCCCTCCCAGTGCCACCTGCTGAGGTGTTTGTCCCTGTGTCCCCCCAGACCGAGCCCAGCACTGCTCCTGCCCTTGGCAAAGAGCATCTCTGGCCCGGCAAGGAAGGATTTCCTGCGCTCCCTGTAACCCATACCCCTGGTCACGGGCTGCAATCCCAAGGGAAGGCCAGCCCTGGGGCAGTGGGTGGGGGCACAGGGGAACGTCTGTCCCCAGTGTGACACAGCCCCGAGGTCCTGGAGAGACTGGGGTGGGAGTGAGGGCAGGAACCCCGGGCAGAGAGAGGAGGCAGAGCGACACCAACCCACTTCTGTCTCCTAAAACAATCCTTTTCTTTTAAAGGTGAAAAATGTCGAAGTTTTATTGACCTTGCCCCGGCTTCTGAAAAAGGTAAGAGCACACAGCCAAGGCTTCTTGCCTCCCATTTTCCAGACTGCATCAGTGTTGTGTCTTGTGGTACCTGAGTGCCAGGGGAAGCACGATCCCCCAGCACACAGGGACCCTCATGTCATCCACGTCACACACAGCCAGCTGAAACCTGCACCAAGGGGTTGTGGCAGCTGTTTGCTCACTTTGTGCAGGTCTGTCATTTATTTGATCTTAACTCAGGTGGCTTTTTGCAAGAAAAATAAAGATTTGTATTGTAAGACAGACATTTCCCTTCTTCATCTAGTGAGGAAGGAAATGCTGTGTGGTCTCCTCAGTCCATGAAGATATTTAGGGTCAGAAAAATACAGTCACAGTACCAAAATATCTCTTTGTGAGAAAGACTCATCCAGATGCTTCTTTGGTTGGTTTACTCTTGTGAAAAGTTATATATTCAAGTGCACAGAAGCAGGTCACAACCATTTTCCTCACCCTGGTATTGAAGTTCAATTGATTATTGAGATTTCTTTCATTTTCAGAAGAAATTTACCCCACTTTTGAAAATCTATAAGGGGGGAAAAAATGCATAGAGCTCAATTAAAGTGAACTGAGCCCATCCTGGTCCCAGCTGAAGAGATGCCCCATATATTTTGTCAGATCACTTGAGACAATACCAAAACCTTTTGAGCACAGGATGCCTTCCTCAGGCTTGGTGGAGCAGCAATAAGTGGTGTAAAGAACAATTTTCCTTAATTTGCCTGAATTGCTGATCCACTGGAAAACGGGAAGAAAGGCAATTACTGCTAATAAAGCAGGGGATATTGCAGGGAGAGAAACAGCCACAGAGCCTCTGTGAAATTCATTGTAAGTAAACCCAAATAAATTATGCACATAAGGGAAGAACAAGCCTGGGATTAGTGTCGCTAATGGGCTCCCAGTTAAATCTCACACACACAAATGGGACCTTGGGGCACAAAGGCTCTTACAAAACCAGCAGCTCAACACTCGGCAGCCACCAGAAAACAAACTCGGTGATAGAAAACATTACAAAAGGACTCAGTGATGCCTTTTCAGGCTACCTAAAAACAGAGGGCAGACAAAATTAAGGGAATAAAAAGCAGTTCTATTTATTGAAGGGCCTTCAGGTAGATTTTGGGCGGAGGAAGCCCTCCAGGGGCTACACCCAAATGGATGAAGGGTCACTGATTTTCACACTTTTATAAGTTTGGTCCATTTGGGGGTTAATCTTCCAATTACAGCTTCAGGTAATGAAGTAATTTACCCCAAATTTGCTCCCCCAGCTCACTTTTGTTTCCATCTCTCAGGGCCTCAGGCAGTGAGGTGTTTGTTGTGTCTGCCCAAAGTGGGGAAGCAGCAGCTCACACGGGATATGGAGTTTAGAGTTATACACTAAAAACTGCAGGATGACAAATACATGAAAAAAACAAAAGCTGAAATCCTAGGGCATCATCAGGAGGAGGGCAGAGAGCCACAGAGCTGAAAGCTGCACTTTTCTGTAATGCACTGGGGTGTTTTGTGCTTTTTAGTGCAGCTCCCAGAACGACAGCGAGGATCTCGAAGCTCCAGAAAGTTCTGTCCAAGGATGGGAGTGGGACTGGTCCTGAAGGAGAGACACAGGAGAGGAGAGAGGATGGCCAGGGGTGTGAGAGGAGCTGGGCAAGGGAAGCTCCCTGCCTTCCCATCGCCAGGGCTGTGGGCACAGCGAGCCCCTCCAGCAGATAGACCAGAGCAAGCACAAGGTGCCTGCTCTAAAGGCACTGCGGTGGTTTTCTGCTTTATCCCCTTTCTCTGGAACTTCATTATGGTGCAGAATGATTGGTGGCATCACCCACACACTTTCCAAAACAGCATTTAGTGCTTTGCTTTCAGGATTTCTTTTGGTTGTGTGAAATGCTGTCAGCATTTTTTTTTCCAGGAGAATTTTAGAGTTGCTGCATGATGTCAGTGCATATTTCTAGATTATTCTATTTTTCTTTTTTGAGGAAGGAAGGCTCTTTCTGTGTAGTGTTATAAAGAAAATTCTATCTATTTCAGAAGGCTTTCCATGGAGTTGTAAGGCATATTGACAGAAAGAGAGAGGAATGTTTGTCAGAGATGGAAAGTGCTGACCATCAGACTCATAGACAAAACCACGATAAATTCCACAACTGTACATCAAGTTGGACACTGCAACATGGTTAATCTGGAATTTTCACCATCAGTCTTGTACTCTCCAGGGCTACTTTCACCACACGTGAAGAGAAAATTGATGCCTGATTTACTTTCACTGAACAATTCTTTAATGTCTTGACTTAATCTGCTCTTTTCCAGTTAGAAGGAGCTCCCCTTTCCTTGAATTTCTTCATCCCCTCACTCAGCATTGACTTTAATGAGCAGAGGCTTATCAACGACTCAGTTCCAGCCAGTTCAAGTCAATGAGAAAGGATGAAATACAGTGAATAGCAAATTCAGTTCAAACCTTGTGGTTTTCACAGGCAATCGTGCAACTGGGAAATTTGGGACTAAACTTAGCTTCACAATGAGACTGCAGCTTATTCACTTTCTGTACATATTCTTAGCATCACTTAACCACCAAAAAGTGGTTGTTTATCTGAAATGTCTCTGCAATACAAGCTCCATTATTGCAGCTGAGCACTCAGGTTTCCCAAAGTTTTCCTTTTAGTTTTCCCTGGTCCAAAGAGGATCCCTGTCTGACCAACTTCAAAGCTAAACAGAGGCTCCTGAAGCCCACGCCTTCTTCTGAGCACATCATCCTTCACTTTTAAGACACAACTTTTAAGACATGTTAAGAACACACTCAGTGTAGTTGCACAGCCCATCTGTGCTTGGGTCCACCACCAATTAACAGCAAGGTGGTGTTAAACTCCTGCAGATTATTTAAAACCCTCTGATACAGAAAAAGAACTATCATAAAACTCACAGTAAATAAAACCATCCATGATGAGGTCTAGTCACATCCTTACCACAAACCTTGCATTCATAAATGAAAATTCTTACAGTAAAAATCTAATAGTTTATGGCCGAGCTTCCTATCTTTATGCATTAGTGCTGATCTCTGGTGTAGCTGGAAAATGTATCTCTGATCAGTTATTGTAGCCTTGTCATATATCTCACCAATGACATCTACTAAAAGGAGGCAGCAAAATTTGGGGCAAACAGACCCACAGTATGGTATAAATAAGCATTTCCAACCCACACTAGGAGAGCTTTTTCCTGCATTTAAGGCAGCTGCCAGGAATCTGTCAGAACCTCATAAGCCTAACATTGAATTTATTAGCTGTTGCTGGTTCTTAGTGCCAAAGCTGCTTAGCAAAATCAGCTTCATGATGGTAGATATTAACTAAAAAAAAAAAAAACATTTTCCTATGAGAGTTTACATTTGCTATTGATAAAAATGATAGAGCAATAGCTGGTTACAGCAGCCAGGACTTTTAATGGGCTCTCACTGAGCAGATGTTGGGGCCCACGAAGTGCTCTCATTTTCACTACAGACATGAGCAGTAAGACAGCAAATATTTCCAAAAGAAGCTGGAAGGGAGCTGTCAAAGTAGGCTGGACCTGATATTTCAGTTCTCCATTTCTTCTGGGATATTCTCAGAACTTAATCAAAGTTTTGTTGCTGCTGAATATTTTGCTGCCTGAGGAAGAAAAGGGTGATTTATTCAGCAAGGGACACTTCTGTCCCTGTTGTAGTGCCCCACCAGGACACTGAGGCTGGCACGCTCCTCACTACATTCCTCCTCCTCCTCCCATGGCACCTTCTGTCATCCCTTTCCCACGGCCTCAAATCTGTGCCCAAGAAAAACCCCAAGAGGCCACGGAGGATATGTTCAAAAGGAAGAACCCAAGACCAAAAATTGCATCTGGAAACCAGGACACCACAATGGAGAGCAAAAGATCCCACAAATGAGCAGATAAATGGCTTCAGTGACACCACAACACCACAGCTGGACACACCCACAAGTGTTCCTCCCCCTGCTGTGCGCGGATTCCAGCTCCTGCCTCCTTCTCTGGATGCATCACTGCCAGCTCCCAGCCAGAGGGTGAGCCCAGCCCAACTCCTTGGGCAAGAGAAATCAGCTGGAAGCAGCACTTGTGCTGGAAGCATTTTGCTGGAGAAGAGCAGGGCTTTGCAGGAAATGTGGTGCCCCCAGCAGTTTCTGGGATGGTGCTGGTGGAGGTTTGCAAGCACCTGAGTGCCCACAGCTGGAGATGAGGGGCTCTGGCCTGAGGGCCCTGTGGGGAAGTGCTGCAGGAACAGGCTCAAATGTCAGTGTTGGCTCAAAGCTTTGAGATGGCCACACAAACACAGGGCTGGATTCCCAGGGCAGGCTCCTCACAGGTGTGGTACAGCCTGGCCAGGTTACTCCAGTGCTCTGTGGTACCTGATTTTGTGGAACAATTCCCACAAGGAATGGCAAGGCAGCAGGCCCTCAGCAGCTGCCTGCATTGCACTGCTTCCTACCTACTGATAAACTCACACACATGAAATAAACCAGGCTTTTCAGAGACCACAGAGGCTGAGGCAAGGCAAAACCCTGCAGAAGGAAAATTCTAATGGCTAGTGAACACTGAACAGTCCAAAATCTTACGGGGGTGGGGGGGTTAAATGAGAGACTGTCCTGGCAGAGGTAGGAGATGCCTCCTGCACGTCCTCTACACAGCCTGTGATGGTGCATCCTGGAGAGATGAAGCAATATCAATTCTGCATTGCCTAAAAAGTGGCTGGCAGAGCTAAAGTAGCACATGGAAAACAGCAAGTAAACAAATCAAGTCTCACCTAAACACAGCACAGAAAAAAGAGAAAGCTAAGCCAGTTCTGTACATGCTCCTAAACCAGCACTGCAACAGCAATTAATGAGAACAGAAAAACTAGATGCCTGATTTTAATGGATCCTGACATAATAGGTGTAGCAGAATTTTGATGGGAGAAAGATAATTGGAGGGACAATAATGTCTTGTTGCTGATTACACTGAAAGACAAAGCAGATGTCATGTACTAAAGCTGAATCAGAGTAACAAGGTAATGTCATTAACGAGCAACACAATCTCTGTGGATGGATTCCATGTTCAGATAAAAAATGCAGAATTAGGTTAGTGATCACCCCTTGGGACAGCTTCAGAGACAGCAGGGTTAAACCTGATAGCAGAGAAAGTGTAAGGGCAGAAAACAAAACAGCAGGAGCTGACTCTAAAACACCATGCACAGACCAAGAAATGTTATGCAAGATGTAGAGACAAACTTTGGATATGAGCATGGAGAAATTAGTGGAAAGCTTGTTACTCCTGACTTACCCCTACACTTGATTCAAAATGTTAGTAAGAGATCCCTTGTATGGCTTGTATGGCAGATTCAGCTTCCTTCAGAAGCAATAGAAGTGTTTCTAAAAGTTGTGAAGAAGGGAACTCAAGAAAAGCAAGATCTGCTTAAAATACATTAAAATGTTCAGCTAAAAGGACAGCTGAATCTTGAAAGCCTGCAAACCACTGGATACACTGCAGGCCTCTGAAGCATGAAGAAACCCTTCTCAGTCACTGAGTGACTGAGAGCAAATGGCAGATAATGATCAGTGTTGATAAATGCCAAGTGGGGAACACGAGGAGTCATCCTACCTTTACATATATAGTGATGGGTTCTGAATTAGCTTTTCCCCTCAGGATAGAGCTCTTGGGCGATGACAGACACTTCTATGAAAACATTAATTCACTGCTCTGCAGAGATTAAGATGAAAAAGAAATATTAGGATCATCGTAGGAACCAAAGAACAAAACAAGAAGTCACCATGCCACCACAAGTACTCATGATGTACCCACCTGCAGCTCCCTGTGAGCACCTCTCATCCCTCCCCTGCCAGCCCCAGCTCAAAGCACTGACAATAAAATTTAAAGACATACAGAGAAGAGTGTCATTTATGGTCAAAAATAGGGAAATACTTGTTTGGATGAGAAGGACAATGCAGAGCAGGTTTCAGGCTAGAAAAGAGAGAAACGAGACTTGTAGCAGCCAAGTTAAAAAACAAACCTCCTTTTTAATGTACTGGATAGATGTTCCTAAGAAGAAAAAAAGAGGACCAGTTTTCTAAGAGGAGCACTTAGAGACCTGCATCAGTAAAAAGAAATGTAACTTGGTGTCCCAAAAGAACTGTACACTTTCCAAAACAGGCTCTGTATTCTTCTTGAATACTTCCTATTGCATTATAGTTCATGTATCTGCAATAGGGTAAATCCATACCCACAGGCAAATACCTGTGCACTTGTCACAGGAGAGCTATGATTAAGTGTGCAGGAAAAAAATGTGTTACTTGTATTTTATCTGTGTTTTCTTACACATCTGTTATGAATCACTGAAGTTAGTTTTAAAGGGCAATTAGACTTACAAAGATGAAGCCATTCTTACCAGCAGAACTCAAGCTAAATTCCTAATTACTGAAGGAGGAAACAGTCTTGTTTTTCACACTGGGGATGCCAAGATGTGGGGAACACTGGTCTGAACATCATTCATTTCTCAGCCCAGTGCTGAGGGTGGAAGTACATCACGGGCCCTGCACTGATGGTCTTCAAAGGGAAACGTTGAGCCCAAATATATTTAGTAAGGTACATGGGATAATTCTCTTTTAGGGTATTTTTCATCATCTTTTCCACTGTCTTGCTCTACTCATTATATTACTACTACACCAGGAAAAGGAGATTATGGATACAAAGATATCCCACAGTCTGCTCAGTATCATACACAGGATTCAATCTGCTCGATGCCAGAGCCATCAAAAGTCAGCACCACAAAGAAGAGAATCATTTTATGAGTCACAGCTCCACCTCACCTTCCAAAATAAAGAAGCTAACCAAGAGCTAAAGCTAAACAAAACCAAAACACAGCTTTGCCTCTCTCCCCTCAGCAGTGTCAGGTACTCCTCCTCTGGTTTCTCACATTCTGCAAGGCTCAGTCCTTTGTCTGGCTGCCAGCTCTTTATCTAGCCTTGCTGCTCGATGCAGTTGAGTGGAGCAGGCAGCTCTAGGTACCTCAGTGGCCCTGAGGGTCAGGAAGCTTGCTGTGTCTCTGGTGGCTCTGTGGTGTGCCTCTGTGCAGCACGAGGATGGGCAGATGGCCGGCTCTGCCGTGACGCATTGACCAGCAGCGCGCAGCCCGCTGCCAGCCACAACAACATGCTCAGGGTTTATTCTCTTCACCATTTTGTATTGATCACTCCAGCATTTCTGGCTTGGAATTCCCAGCATTGGAGTAGCAGGGAAGAGCAGATGATTAAACCCATCCAAATGGCACTGGAAGAGAGAGTGAGATTTACATGAAGCTGGCCTTACTGCCCTTCCAAAACAATGCGCACAACATTTCTCAGTGTGTGCCCATTTGCCTTATTTTTTCCTCTCTTCACTCTTGAAGAGGAGAGATTTAAGTGAGACCCAGGTGTCAGTTCCAGTGAAGTCACTAAGTGTGAAAAAGCAGAGCAATGAGTCAAGAAACACAAGGACAGCAAAAACAGACGAGGAGGCCACATGAGCAGAACTTTTTGTTGCTGCTAACATGAGCAAGGGTAACAACTCCCCATGTCCCTGGCTGCCACAGTGTGAATGGACAACAAGGAGGAGAATGAAATGCCTTTGCACAAAGAAGAGATGCCACCTGCAGGGTGCAAGTTCACACCCCCAGAACCAGGGCTGGCCCTCAGACAGGGCTCCTTTCCCCACACACAGGGTGACACCTGTCTAGTTGACGTCCCACAGCCTCTTGTGGTTTCCAGTGTTTTGTGGCAGTTCAGGGATCTTGGGGACAATGACAGTGAGCCACAGGGTGAGAGCAGCACTTTCTCCCCCGGGCAGCAGCAGCAGTGTCTGGGTTAGCAGCTGCCAGCAGGGAGGTGAGGAGTTCCACACTCTCCAGGACAGCATTGCTTGGACACTGATGTCTCCTCAGCTGCTCAACAAGGCAGCACTGGCTTGTCCTTCAAGTGCCACGCTCCTGATTCCATCTCAGTCAGGCACGAGGATTTAGGAGCACACGTTGCTCAGCTCCACTGCTTTGAGCAGACAGAAGGGTTTTTGTCATATGATGAACTGTGATGCAGAAAACCCCCCAGAGCTCCTACTTGCCCATCAGACTCTGTCAGACAGCTCAAGGCTGAACTGGCAGAGGAGTGACTGGAGCTGGTGTCTCCCCACAGCTCAGACAGACCCTGGCTCTCAGGGCAGACGTGTGACACTGAGTTATGAGGAACTGCAAAGCTCTCCCAGAGCTCTCTGGCTGCCTGCAGCATTGTCCAGCCGGGTCACTTGCTCAGGGACAGAGTGTGACAGCTCAGGTGAGGCTGCTTTGGGCAGCCCCTGACCCCATGAGGCAGCTGTGCTCTGGGAAGGGCTGGCATGCAGCAGCCACAGATCCACAGGGAGCACAGGCTGAGGCAGTGCTCTGAGGAGGATGAATTCCCACTGAGGCATTCTGAATGTGAGTCTGCCCCAGTTAGGAAACTAATTTTCTGTCTGAAAGGGCCCTCAGAAATCAATACAGATTCCAGGCCATTTCTTCATGGGCACTGCTCAGGAAGGCTGGGCTTTCAGCAGGCAGTGTCACAGCATGGCAGGTAATACATTCATTTCTGCGTTTTTTTATGCTGGAGAATTTCCAAGCCACTCTCCAAAATGCATGACAGACATTTCCAGGCACACAATCCTTGCCTTTTCTGGGTATAACATGGTTAACATGACTCAGCAACATCCTTCAGGAATAGCAATATGATTTTCCCTGAAGAAATCCTTTAAGAGCCAACAGCTCATGTTTATGGATTCAAACTGCTTTGAAGTCACCCAGCAATTCCTGTGTTGGCCACCTCTTCAGTGTTTCCTTGAGAACATGCACCAGCACAGGATCTTTGTCAGTCATTTCCACGGCCTGGGCAGCCTGAAGAAGCAGCCAGAAGAGGATTTCATTCTTTCGTCTGGAGATAGGACCTCAAAATCTGCCGTCAGATCCCACTGGCAATGTGAGCTGGCACCAAAACCCAACTTTTCTGATTTGACAAGTGTGCATCAAACTCCATGGCTGCATGTGACTGTAGGTGGTAGGAGGTATAGATGTGATTTAAACTCTCCAGAACTGGTTTGTTGGCCTCATTAATCTCAAAAGCTCAACAGTAATTGAAATTATGGAACTCTGACATTCCAGAAACAGCAGCAAATGTTTCTTTATCATCTGCACATAATCCCATTCAGATGTCATCCAAGTTCTTGGTGTTTCAATCCAAATTGCTAACAAGCCTGAGAATGGTTTTAAAAATGCAACACAAGAATCATCTTTGGATTTTGTGGGGAAGGAGCACAGAACATGTCAGGCTTGACATGGCTCAGTTTAACCAGAGCTCTCTGGTGGAAAAGATGGAGTGAACTGTTGCTGCTTTGTGTCAGGAAATGGCAATGGATTTGAACAAGGAATGAACTTTGGGCATCAAGCAGTCAAACTCAGCTCAAACCTCCTGGAAGTCATTAAAAACACTGTTCTTTGGGTTCCTTCATCAGGAACTCACTGAATGCCTCGAGCTCTTCTAAGCAGAATTCCCATGAGTTTTTTCAGAATCCCTGTTCCACAGGAAGCTCAGCACTGGAGCTCTGTGGGGGGAGTGTCCACTCGCAGTGCCTTCCTCAGTGGCCAGGGCTGACCTGAAATGGTTTCAGGTTCTGGGAGGAACTTTGGAGGCTGAGGTAAAGATTCTTTCTCCCACTGTCAGAAGAAATGTTCCATTTGTTGCATCCCTTCAGGACTGTCTGCAATCTCCCTTTTCTAACATCTCGGTGCAGGCAGATGCGCTCGAGTTGATCACCACCTTGCAGAGACACACTCAGATCTGTGGATCTTCTCTCAAAATGCTGCTGCTCTCTGCTGTCAGGCAGAAAGGCAGGGGACTGATCCTGCCAGATGGCTCATGGAGTTCTTGAGTGCCTAAAACCCCACTGGTCTTGTGGGTAACAGTTCTCCTCTCAGCCATAATGAAGAGTATGTTCACTTCACTGGAGAGTGTTGGAAAATTAATTTCCTTGTAACAATGCTGCTGCAGGGCCTAAGCCCTTGAGGAGGTGACACTGGTGCTTCCCACCATGAGCTCCACGGAGAAGACAGTGTCTCACACAGTGGTTAGGAAACAACAAAGCTCAGAGACACAAAGTTCTTTAATGTCCCTGCTACTGCACTGATCTTCTTCCTGCCATGAGATCAGATGATATGAATGTGATATGGTTCCTTCTGATGCAGGAGCCCTATGATATAGGTTGATTTATGTGAAATCTTTCCGTGAGTCCCAGCTTTTTAATCTCAAATCCTGGGTGAGAAGCTGAGCCCAGGTCCTGTACTTTCAGGGATTTTGCTTCACAGGGACATTGTCCTGAAGCTGGTTACCCCTTTTCCTCCAGGTAAAGCTCATGGTGCTCAGGTTCAGAGCAATCCCACCTGTGACATACAGCATATCTGTGGGTGGGAGCAAAGATCCAAAGTGCCCCACAGTGCCCAGAAGTGGCTCTGTCATTGTCAGCAGCGCTGCTGAGGGGCGACAGACTGGCTGGTGGAGAAGCACCAGGGACAAAAGCGACAGAAAAGATGTGTTAGAGCAGGAGGTGTTGATGGTACTGTTGTCAGTGGTCATCCAGATCGCAGTGCCCACCCTCCTGCAGTTTCTCAGACACCAGGATGGGCCCAGATACAGGACAACAATTTGATGTTCCACATAGAGTGACAGGACGGCGAGACAGGACCCTGCCAGCTCCTGGCCAGCACAGAAGGGAACATGCAAACCCAGCACGATTTTGTCACCTAAAAAAAGCCCAGCAGGCATGAGGAGGACTTGACAGCTGTCATCCTCTGCATTATTGCAGGGAATCCTGGAAAGATTGGCTGAATACATCATGTCCTGGTGCTTGCATGCTGGGTGGGCTGCTCACACATACCCACCCTGGTGTGTGTGGGAGCGCCACTGAAACCACTCTGGGTTCGCTTTTGCTTTGAAGTCCAAGACCCTCCTTTCCTGGGAGGTCTCACATTGGAATGTCCTTGGCACAGTGGCACATCCCAGCTGAGCTCCTCCCCAGCCCTTTCTCTGCACAGGCAGCAGTGGGCTTGTTGAGCAGGAAAACATGCATAAACAGGATGGAGACCAAAAGATGAGAGGAGTCTGCTGATTGATGAGAGTACAGATCCTCAGTTACAGGCCATCCAGGTGGAACTCTCTAGTGAACCAAGTCCTGACTCTTCTGAAGGAGAGATTTTTCATAGAAGCTGAGTTAGGCCAGACAGATCCCTGGGGCAGAGAACACAAGTTGGAGGGGAGTAAGCAGACAGAAAAGATGACAGCAGAGAAGATTGGAAAAGAGAAGGATACCCTGGAGATCTTCTTCCCTGTCACCTGGAATGACTGAGGTCCCCTCAAGAGAAGGAGCTCTCTACTTTGCAGGAAGGAGGCTGTAAGAGGTTGTGAGGGAAGTGATGCCAAGTGACTGCCTCATGAATCTCATGTTGAGAGAGGAGCAGTGGGAGATCACTTCACCATCAGCACAGAACAGAAAGACTCTGTCTCCTGAATTAATAACCTGAAGCAACTGTTCTACTTCAGGCAGGCACAGGAAAATGCAAAATTCATACACAGGTTGCATTTTCTGGGTGTTATTATTTCAGATGAAATTCAAAATCAGAGAAGCAGGACAGGACATAGAACTATGCAAACACTGCATGTGGGACTTGCCTTTCCCCACATTGGATGCACTAAACAAAAGGCACAGAGCAGGCATTCACTTACACCATGGAATAAAACAAGAGAGTTCCTTGGTAGATATGAACAGGGCCCCAAAAAAAGTAGTAATTGACTATGCCTCCCACAGCAAACTCACCCAGCCTTTGTGTCTCATCAGAAAAAGGATTTACAGGAGAGCAAAACTCACGTCTCATTGAGCTTTTCATGATTTCCTTGCAAGGTGATCCTACTGGCAAAGCCACTCTTATCCCAGCCCTTTGGAAGGGAAGCCAAAGCACTCCCTGTGACAGCAGCCACACAGTCAGGTGTTCCTCTCTCCTGCTCCTTTCTCCTTTCTTAGGAGAATAAAGGACACCAGCTGGCCCCAGGCCCTCCAGGCTCAGTTCCCAGAGCCCTCCAGTCCCTCTGAACCTGTCCCCTTGCAATGGACACACGAACCCAGATGCTCCCACAGGGACACGTGCACCTCCCCAGCACCCTGCTCTTTCCAAAATCACTGCAGCACCAGCTCCAGGCACTGGGACACAGGTGGGCAACAGGTAGGGTGTGCATATATAGAGCTGAGTACATCACCTGAACCCCCAGAACCACCACCAAACCCCCTGACCCCTCCTGCAGGGCTGCACTCCAGCTCCTTGTTCCCTCTCTGTAGGTAGCTCCAGGATTACCCTGGCCCAGGAGCAGAACCCAGCATTTGTCCTTGTTAGATTTCATCTGACTGGTGACACTCAAATCTACTGAGGTCTCTCTCTAAGGACCCTCCATTCTCAAGGGACTCAGGGTCTCCTCCTGATTTAGGATCACCAGGAGCAAACTTCCTTAAGAGTGTCCAGGTCATTGATAAAAACACCCAAGAGAATTGTCCCTAAGCCTGAGCACCAGCAGCCTGATGTTACCCATGGGACTGCAGCTCTTTGAGCCCAGATGTTCCCCCAGGGAAGCAGAGCTGAGCCACACCACAGTGGTGAGCTGCAGACACTGTTACAGCACTGCCCTCTGTGCACAGAGCACCAGTGGGGGTCCACAAGGCTTGACTCGGGGCAATAAACACCTGGGCAGGTGTGTTGTACATTAACATTTCAAGTGTGGGCTGAATGAATTACAGCTCATTAGTTAGGGCTCTCTGCTGCCTCAGTTTGTGGGTCAGGTTTGCAGCATCTAATTCTTCCAAACTCAAATCATTCCATCATTCTCTCATCTTAGACACTGCTGGTTTGAGAAAATGAGGCAAAATCCCTTCTAAACCCTGCTGTTTCTGCTCTCTCTCACTTGCATTCCTTTTTGGAAGAGTGTGCCAGTTGCCTGATACTAAGTTGACTAAGAGGAGTGAGATAAGCAGCTGTTTGCTGTTGATAGATGCAATATTGCACACACAGCCACTGTGAGCAATTAAAAGCTTTATTTATTGCTATCTCTGTAGTGTGGTTTAAGAACTCAAAAGGTCAGCTACAGTGGCAACAACGAATAGCACATATTAATTAGATGTAATTACAAAGATGAATTCCCAGAAAAAATATGAGCTGGGATCAGCCTGGTCACCAAGAGGCCACTCAAATATTTGATAAAAGTGAGACTGCATATCTGGTTTGATAAGCTGGACTGTAGGCTTTATCACACATGTGCTCTCGCAGTGAGGAGAGAAGGTATTAATATAAGTGAAGCCTGTAGCAGTCTCTATGGTTACAGCTAACATTTTCTAATATAAGCCATTGTCTTCAGATGCTTAACTTTCCATGTTTCAACTGCTTAGCCTGAAATTTTCCATCACTGCTCATTGTTTCCAGGTGAATTCTCCAGCTATCAGGTTAGCAAATGTACTGGAGAATTTGAGCAGATTCTCATGCTGAAACAGCAATTGGAAATTGGGCAGGGGCTCAATCTGATCATCTGTTCCCATCCTCTCCAATTTACCCCATGGCTTGGTGACTTTCAAAGACTCAGCAGATCCTGCTGGAGGTTTTGCGCTGCTGGAATTCCCAAAGGTGACATCTCCTGGTGGTGCATCAGTCCCTGCTGGGCACTGCCCCGTGCCCCCAGAGCCCCTGCCCTGAGCACTGCCCCCAGTCCTGCAGAGCTCAAACAGGGCCCTGACCCTCAGGGCTGCACCCAGGGCCTGAGGAAACTTGAGCCAGGCATTTTTGCATCTGCAGCTCCTCAGCTGAGCATGTTACAAACATCTGTGCCCACCCTGCTGTAATTGTGGCTGTTTCTGGGCGAGTCCCATGGCACAAACCCTGTGAGAACGCCCTGAATGAGACCAGCCATCCTGCAGGGCTGTTTCTAATAACAGCCCCCAGCAATAGGCTGTGGCAAGAATTTTAAAACATGGACTGAATTTATTTTCTCTGTGGAAAAGAGACATCTAAGGCTGTCCAGCTCCCACCAGCACACAGACAGTCAGGTACCCTGTGCCATCACCTCCCTGCATGGTGGATTGTGCTCAGCTAAACTGTGGAACAGGTGGGGAAATTAATTCTGTGAGCTGTGCCTTGGCTCAGAGGAGCCAGGAGGTTCTCACACGTACCCACAGAGGTTCTGTAGCCAAGCTGAACAAGAACAGGCAACAGCTTGTTTTTTCTGCAGTCTCTTTACCACCCTGCCACTCTTCACATCCTCATTCACTGCTTTTTCTGTTTTCCTGAGTTTGGGCCATGGTTCGCCAAGTTTAAACTCTGTGAATTACAGAATCCTTAAGGCTGGAAAAGACCACCAAAATCCTTAAGGCCAACCTTTAATGGCAAATGTCCCCATGCCCCCAAACCACATTTGGAAGTGCCACCTTTACTTGTTTTCTGAACCCTTCCAGGGATGGTGACTCTGCCACTCCCCTGGGCAGAGTGTGCTTAATGACTTTTTCAGTAAAGAAATTTTTTCCCAATATACAGTGGATGTGATAAACATTAAAAAAAAAAAAATTACAATTGGCGACCTCAAAAACCAACCAACTTTTCTTAAAAATTCCTAATGCACAGTTACTCCTAGACATTCCCAATTTCCTAATTAATTTTTGCCAACTTTAGCCTCTTGAAAGTATTCCCCAGGCGATGACTGGTTGCTGCTCTTTGCCCCCAGGTGTGCTGTGGCTCTCCGTGGTGTCCGAGGTGTTGTACATCATGCTGTTGGTCGTCGGGTTCAGCCTCATGTGCCTCGAGCTCTTTCATTCAAGCAGTGTCATAGATGGGCTCAAGTTAAATGCCTTTGCTGCTGTCTTCACTGTGCTTTCAGGTATGAACCTCCCCTTCCCCTTTTACCACCACAAAGCAAAATTCCACAACTTTGAGAGAATAAAAAACCGGAGGCTCCAAGATTCTCTTATCCCCATTTAGCTATCGCAATTTTTCACTGTAATTTTTTGTTCCTTTGGCACAAAGACTGCATGATAAATTCTCCTCTTTCCAGGGAGAAGTGAATATCCTCATTCCTGATTTCACAGCAGCAATGCAGTAATTATCCCTCCCCAGCCCGCACAGCCATTACCACAGCTCCAGCCTCAGCTCCATTTGCAGCATCATCACACTCATTTTCCAGAGGAAAATTAAAAACATGTAACGCTGAAAAGTCTTTTTTCTCTGTTAATCCTGAAAGCAGGTGGAGGCTGAAAAACCAAAGAAAGGAGCTCATCTTGTTAATTAACAAAATGGAGAGTGAAAAGGGTTCTAATACTGGCACTGAGGAGGAGCAGCCCCAGGAGTGGGCTGGGACATGCACATCTCTCAGAACAGCTCCTTTGGGCTGGTTTCGTGCTCAGCCTGTACTTGCTGCCCCTCACCATATGAACTTGAGGAATTCACTTCTCTAAAATAAGTCCAACCATGTGCTTAAGTGCCCCTTGACTTCCTTCTGTGAAGATTTTTCTGGCTAAAACCCCCACTTCCCAGGACTTATACAAGCAGCCAGGGTGCCCATGTGAGCACTCCTGCATGGACCTCTCTGGCAGAAAGAATTTCTGCAATAGAAGTGCATTTTATCCTGCTGTATTTCAGGCTGGAAGACATTACAAGAGGCAGTGTACATTCTGGGAAGGACTTTGTATCTTCAGGGATAGCTGCAAATGGTGAAATAATAACAAAAAAGAAAGGTCAGAAGTAGAGCTGAGTGACAAAAACATCTGATAAGAACTACCAAAGCAGTTCTTATTTATCTACATTTATAGCAGTTCTATTTTTCAGCTTTGGATATAATTTGGAACTTAAAAAAAAATCAGTTCTATTTTCAAAATCAAACTATGTGGATTTCTTCAGCATTCAATCAATTACTTCCATGCTGTTCCTCTCTCCCTTCACCATTAACTGCAGTTTTAAAGTTTCGCAAGAATGATGAAGTTTTCTTTCCTACACAACTTTCTATTTTTATTTTGGCCTTCCCTCTTTCTAAGTACATTGCCAAGATAGTCCAAATATAAACTTCAAAATTTTACTGGGAAAAATGATAGAGGAATTGAAACAAGGATAAAACCCCAAACCCCAGTACACTGCTAGCTGTTATTTTCAATGGCAGGGATATCAGGGGAAAGAAGAAAACTATATTTATTTAAGCTTAGCGTATTTATAATGACATAGCTTAATAGAAATTAGGTAATGAAGAGGACTTTCCATTGGAGCATAACGCTCCTCATTAAATTCATGCTTGAGTTCCCTCATAAAAGTGCAATGAGATCTCCACATTCTCATAGCTCAACATCGAAAGTTTAGGAAAAAATATCCCAACACTGTGGCCACTTATTGTTGTTTCTATGAGCCACTAAAAAATACCCCACAACATCACAATTTTGGCATCCCTCTTAACCTTACACAAACTAAAAAACTTACATATACCTCTCATGTAATATTTATAATAAAACATTTTAATTAATGTGATATATTTCACCAGTAGCATTTCTAGTAAAAAATATCAGAAAATGCTTTAAAATACATTGTCTTTTCTAAATTTCCTTCATCTCCAGCTTTCCAAAGCTCCTTAATTTCTCCCATTGCTGACACCTCCATGCAGCTCTGGTCCTGCAGGGCTCAGGGTCTCAAAGCAGCTGTGAATGATCAGTGTTTCTGCACTGCCAACCACTCCAGGATTTTCCACCTGCAAACACCTCTCACCCTGGAGCCCGGATGGGCACAGGCATTGTGCCCTCCCTGCCCAGCCTCAAGCAACTTCTCCCAGCTGGGGGAAAAGATGGTCCTGGGCATGGAGCTTTTGTTGATTTGTGGTACAGGCAGCTCATTTTAGCTCATTAAGTGTACAGCAAAAAGGACCAGAGGGTTTCCCCACGGAGAACTTGGCAAGGCACAGCTAAAATAGACCAAAGCAAAAGTGAATGAAGCAGCACAACAAAAGATTTGCATTATTCTGCTTTAATTTGGATGTGGATAACAGCACCAACAGCCCTGCCAGGTGCAGACCCAGCTCCATCCCGCCCTGCCATTAGGCAGATAAAACAAAGAACGTTTCCAGAGTGTGCTGGTGACCTCCTCCTCCTCACCTGCATCAGTGAGTGTCACCTCAGCCTCCCACACAGCCACAGGGCTGAAGGTGGCTCAAACCCTGAGCAAGGTTTGTGTGACAGAGCCGAGCAGCTCAGCCCTGCTGAGGCTCGTCCTGGCAGTGCCAAACCTCCTGCTGCCTCTGAGTGACTGTGACAGGTCTCAGGGCAGGCTGTAATATTTTATTAGGGTTGAAAAATTACTGACAGGACATATAGAAACAGCAAACTCCAAACTTAAGATCAAGGCACAACTGTCAGCTGAAGAAAAATCCACTGATTTAAAAAGTTCAGCAAGCTCCCGGTGCATTCTGGAAATTAAATACAGCCAGGAAAAAAGCAAGGTGTGCAGCACTTTGCTGTGCTCCCATTAGGCCACCCACCCTGCCCAAATCTCATTTCTCCTGGAGTGAATTGCTCTTTCCACCTCCTGTCTTTGCAGTGTGTCACTCCAACAGGAGGACACACTGAGCAAATCATCCCAGCTCCCTGTAACACAAGGTCTTCCCTCAGCCTCTGCACTTGCTGGTATCAAATCTGACATTTGTCTTGCTGAAGGTCTTGCTCAACATGCCCACAACACAAACATTCCCCAGCTTCCCTCCTCCAGAAGTGCCCTGAATTATCCACATGTCTGGGGAGGCTAATGGAGTGGTTTAGGTACTGAGAGTAAGAAGGAAAGAGGAGCCAAAAATTGGGTGTGGTTGGGGAAGGGAAATCAGGATCTTCCATGTACAGGAAGAGCAACGACAGAAAAAATTAGATGGCCAGAGAGAAAAGTGAATGAATGGTCCAAGTGTAGCACACAGACCTCACTGCACCCACCATGGCAGAATATTGGTGTTCCTAAGTGCCTTGAACTGCCACTCTGAGGCTCTTGCACATCTGTCAAGAACTATTTGGGATATAGTGATGCAGCCCCACTCCCTTAGCCTGAACCCACACTTTCCAGAGCTCACTGGGGATCATCACCCTGCACTTCCCAGGTGCCATGGCAGGAACATTCCAAATTACTGCAGCTAGAAAATACTCCAAGCCTCAGAGCTGCTCCTGACCACCACTGCTTGAAAAGTAGGGTTTGGTTTTCCTCAAAGGGCTGTTTAAATATAAAGTTCAGGTGGTTTTTTTCTGTTTAAACTGCAGGACCACAGTGGCCAGCTAAAGGCAGAGCCACTCAGGCCACCCTGTGATTTACTGCAGCCTTGTTCTTTAACCTCATGGAGACTGAAAGTCTGATCCTCACCCAGCTGCAGTTCTCTCAGTGAGCTCTAGCAGTGTCACAAAAGCATCACCAGCCCTGCACCACCAAAAGTATCCCAATGGGGTCCTCTCACCACACATCATCAGGAGAACCAAGCTCACTTCACTTCTTGGTGCAACTTCCCAGTGTTTTATGAGTGTTCAAATTCATAAATCCTAGCAAAATACGGTTGTGTGGCATGAACACCTTGAGCCTGCACTGCCTGCAGAAGCCTCTCTCCTCCCTCTCTCACCTGAGGCGTGTCTGTGATGGGCTGTGAGATGACTGTGGGTGGCACACCGCTGGTTTGCAGCAGCAGGGTTGGTGGGGATGCTCATTGTGCAGCATTTTCTTCAACGATTTTCTTTCTTCAACTCCCCTCGTAATTGAGAATTCAGAATGATGTAAAATAATGAGCTCTCAGTCACATCTTTCCTCTGCCCATGCAGCTCCCTCCTCCACAGTAGAACAGGAGGCATAAAAGTACAACAAAGACTTTTTTGGAGCTCTCAAAGCACTTCCAGCAGTAGCTCCCTCAAGAATGATAACAAACCTTGGCACAAAAACTCCTGTTCTAATCCCTGCTTCCCAGGTCTCTTGGGGATGGTGGCACACATGATGTACACCCAAGTTTTCCAAGTGACAGTCAGCCTTGGGCCAGAGGACTGGCGACCACACTCCTGGGACTATGGATGGTCCTTCTGGTAAGTGTCACCCCACGTTCATCCCTTTCCTCTCTGGAGCTGTTCCATCAGCCTGTTGGGATGCTGCAGACATCACCTCCAGCTGCCAGGAGCGCCCCTGTGGATCTCCAGCTGCCAAAGCTGCAGGAGCACGAGCCCCCAGGGCCGTGCAGGTTTTGAGGTGTGGGGGACAGTTCAGTGCAGCAGCAGCTGTGCTATCAGCAGGTACAGAGCATTTGTAAATAAACAGCACCCACAATTACCAACACAGATTGAGCACTCTCATTAAAGTTCAATTTAGGAACATAATTGCCATGGCATTTCTGAGACTTTGAGCTTTTTTTTTTTTTTTCCCCTTGTTTTTAATTAATGTCTCAGTTGAACCTTACAGTGCAGCTTTGAACACAACTGCAGAGGAAGGTGCAGTGCTCCTGGCACCATGAGATTTCCCTGTGGATCATGGGGAGAAGGCTTGGGAAAATGGACATGTTTTTTTTTCTGTTGGTTTTTTTTTGTTTTTTTGTTTTTTTGTTTTTTTTTACCTTTCCCATTTATCTTCTAAAATCACATAAAACTAACTTGGCCAAGACACAGCAACTGTGTTATATTGCTTGCATGTTTATAAGCTTACCAAGAGCAGGAGGCTGTGGAGAATAAAAATACCTGCAAACAACATCCCTAGTCCTCCAGAGGCATCAGCCTCTTTGGATGGATAGGGAAAATACTTTCTTCTTGTAATTTCTAAAAATAGCACCTTCTTTTCTTTCCATCTCAAAACAAAGACAACAATCTTCACTAACACCAACAAGTAAATACTTCTTATGCACAGCACTGTAGGGAATTGTTAGTCTTTCCTTCTCACCTCTTTCCACTGTGTTTCATAGGAGGAGTTACTACCATTTTAGCAACATGTTACAAAATACAAATCACATTATATTTAAAATACAGCTTATTTGGTGTCTCAATAATGAATATTTATTGCATGTGATAATGGACTTATAAATACATTGCATTCACATTTATAATATTTATATTAATATTTATAACAAATCTGTCACAATAATTGTATAATTTTCAATAGATTTAAATAATAAGGCGTATTTGTCTTCAGTAATCTATTTTGTAATTTACTGCAATACTCAGACTTCAAAATGTTGTTAAATGTCTTGCATGATAAACACTCATTAGATTATTCTCCTTCATCTTGTGCAAGCCAAGAGCCCCCATGGCTCAGAGTGGGCACCAGCGTCCCTCAGGGCATCCTGAGCTCTCCCTGGCCCACTCATCCCACCCACACTCCCTGCTGGGACCTGTGTCCCCAGAGATGGGGCTGCTGTCCCATGGGAGATGGGGCTGGTGTTCCATAGAGATGGGGCTGATGTCCCATGGGAGATGGGGCTGGTGTCCCATGGGAGATGGGGCTGGTGTCCCATAGAGATGGGGCTGGTGTTCCATGGAAGATGGGGCTGGTGTCCCATGGGAGATGGAGCTGGGAGCTGTGTCCCACAGAGATAGGGAGATGGTGTCCCATGGCAGATGAAGCTGGTGTTCCATGGCAGATGGGTTTGGGAGCCGTGTCCCATGGCAGATGGAGCTGGGAGCTGTGTCCCATGGGAGATGGGTTTAGGAGATGTGTCCCATGGCAGATGGAGCTGGGAGCTGTGTCCCATGGGAGATGGGTTTAGGAGATGTGTCCCATGGGAGATGGAGCTGGGAGCTGTGTCCCATGGGAGATGGGTTTAGGAGATGTGTCCCATGGCAGATGGAGCTGGGAGCTGTGTCCCATGGCAGATGGAGCTGGGAGCTGTGTCCCATGGCAGATGGGTTTAGGAGATGTGTCCCATGGCAGATGGAGCTGGGAGCTGTGTCCCATGGGAGATGGGTTTAGGAGATGTGTCCCATGGGAGATGGAGCTGGGAGCTGTGTCCCATGGGAGATGGAGCTGGGAGCTGTGTTCCACTGGGGATGAAGTCCAGCCCCCAGCCCTGTCCCAGGGCAGCCTCTCCCTCAGCTGTCCCTGGGCAGCCACAGCCAGGGAAGGCACAGTGGGCTGTGGTTCAAGGACCAGGACTGCTCCTGAACTGGGTCTCACTGTGGAGGACTCTGAGATACTCACAAGCAGGGAAATATGTGGGAGCAATGTCCCCTCTGCCCAAATTCCTGGGGTGAGAGCTCAGCTTCATTCCACACAGCCACCCTGGGAGCTGAGCTCCTCTCCAGCCCCTGCAGCCACAAAGCTCCTTCTTGCATTCAGCAGTCTCCTTCCCTCCATCCCTCCCTTCCCTGATGCTTCCAGGGCAGCCCATTTATCCATGCAGGATGTGGGGCACGGTGCAAACACCGGCTCAGCTGGCACAGGGCTGAGCAGCAGCAGCATTTTCAGCCTGCAGTGCTGCTCAGCAGCCTGAGGACAGCCACGGGGTCCCTCGTGCCATGCTGGTGATGGGCAGCAGACCTGGGAAAGGAAGGGCTGGAGGTCAAAAGGAGCAAAACCAAGGCTTCTGCCTTCCAGCTAACACTGAGCCAGCACTGTTGTACAGACCAGAGAACCTCCCCCGGCACCACCCAGACTCAAGCGCCTTCTTTAAGAAGAGTTAATTACAAATGCCCACCCAGCCTGGTGGAAAACCACACATTAACCACACAGGAATTATTTCCTGCTCCGCCTGGGTTCTGATGCTGTCCTGGAACATGAGCTTTGAGAAGCCCCGACCCAGCAGTTGTCACCACCACCCTTATCTCCAGCCTGCTGGAAATGTGCCACTGCAGCCCCCAGCCACAGAGCAGAGCCCAGAGAACTGAAACAGCCCTGGCAAGTGGGGCCAGGGAACACTGTCCCCATGGCCCAGAGCCAAAGGGTCTTGGGGAGCTGGCATTTCCACACTGCCATCCCTTTCCCAAGGGCCAGTGGGAAAACTAAATTTTCTGTGACTCTACTTCCCCTCTATCAAAATGGAATGATAAAAACACCCCTCCCCAAAATGAGGACGGGCTGCTTATGGTCTGCTCAGATGTCTCAGGGTGGTGGCTGTTGTCCTACCCCATTCCCAAGCCATTGGCAAAGCCTGGAGGTTGTTCTGGGCTCTGACACGACTCAGGAGTGGGCCAGGGCATTCTCCAGGCCTGGGATTTCAGTGCCCCTGAGGATCAGTAGATGTTCGAGTTCAGAGCAAATAAAGCAAATAAATCTTTTCTCTAAAGCAAATAAATCTAAAAAGCCTGAGCTGTCTGAGCCATGGAGGAACCTGAGAGCCCAGCCCTGAGCTCAGCTGCAGGACGGTCTCTGGGTACAGGCCCAGCACATCTGGGGCACAGCTGGCATGGAGTATTAACTACACTGCTGCTAAAGAGGCCTTTACCTAAGGCAGGTGAAACTCCTAAGGTAGGACAACCACTCTTTACAATTCAAAATAAACAGCATTTAACCAAGGTCCATAAAAACTAAAGTACATCTATCCTAATTGCCTAATTACGGTGATTTCCCAAATTCCAGGCACTGAGAGGCTTCATTCTGTATTTCCTTCTCTGGACCTTTCAGCACTTCTGATATCATCAGAAACCATCAGAAACATCCAAGAGAAATTCTCCCTCAAATGCCATTCCCCAGGCACCTCCCAGGCACAGTGAGGCATGTGGTTTTGGCTGGCTTCTTCCTGGATACTGCTTGGGAACCCAGCTGGAAATGTTTGCAGCTGCTGGAGCTCTTCCCCACACTCCCCGTGGGAGGCAGACTCACGGCAGGCCAGGAAGATGCTGTGCCTGGACACTCACACCTAGCACAAGCTCCCTTCCTGCTTCTCCCCCCAGCCATGGGAGACTTCAGGGAACTTTGTCACTCACTACATTGACCCTGACCTCACTCAGGGTCACTACATTTCCTCCTCATTTGATTGCATCTGGCAAACAGGTTCAAAAATGACAGGGAAAGAGCTGCCTCCACACATCTCATTGCCTCAGGAGTCCCTGCAGAACTTGTTGTAAGCTGAATTTTGAAATCATTGAAATGAGCCGTTTCTGTTTACTTGAGCCATTTTTCCCCCAGAATTTTTCAGTCCATGAATATGTGCTCTTTTTCAAGTTTTGTCTAATTTGAAATGAGAAACTGCTTCCTTGTCTGCAGGTCCTTTGCAGAATGGGAAAACAGCTCATGCTGAGAGCTGTGTTGACGATGTGTATTTATAAGATAATGCTACTGGGGCTGGGTACTTTCTGCTCTGCATAATTCAGATCAATTTGTTATAGGAAAAGTGCAAAAAGGAGCAGGTAAAGTGTGCCACCATCACAGATGATGGAGTTAATCCAGCTTACTTAGGCAGCCACTGTGAACTATGTGTAGCCAGAGTTGATGGGCTGAGTGTGAAGCCAAGGGCAGCTGGAAGGCAGAGAACTTCTGCAGACAAAAGGAGTAATTCAGGGCCTGTTTTTGCAGCCTCATTTCATGCTCAAAAAGCATCTCAACTCCTTGGGGCCATGAGTCCCTCGCTGGCCCCATCTGAACTTGAGGTCAGGGAGAGCAAGAGAAGCTGGGGGGAAGCCCTGTCCACAAGCAGGGAACAGAGCAGCTCCCAGCTGACCCTGCTTGCCAGGAGACCCAGGACAGCCCTTGCTGCTGTTCCAGCTTGGCACTGGGCTGGTCTTTTCTTGTCTTCCACTTCCCTTCTCCCTCTGCCTGCCTGTGCTCCTGGTTGGTACTTGCAGGTGTCCTGGCCCTGGCTGGCAAAGGTTGGCTGGCACTGCCTTCACACTGGGGAGTCAGCCAGGAAGCCCCCAGGCTGGAAGTGTTGTCTTCTATTCTGGTCAGGCTTTCAGAGACCAGACACAAGGCAGGAAGGCCTTGCCTTGAACCAGGAAAGAAGGAAATACAGTAGTCTGAGGAAGGCATGAACAGCAGATTAGAAACCATCCCTGCAGTGGCATTGTGCAGCCAGTGTCCCAGGGACGGGAAAACTGCTCCAAAAGACTCTCTGGGGCATTGCTCCCTCCAGGAGTGTGTGGGTTTTAGCACTTGTCTGCAAGGCTCTGGGGCATTTCAGAGGCAGATCAGGAGGTGTCTGGCCCTGGTGTCAGAGTGCACTAAGTGTTCACCTTAGCACAGGGTTCTCCATGGCATGAAGGCTGTGCCCAGCCCCCAGCCCAGCCTCCTGCCTGCCTGAGCACGAGCCACAGGTCTCTGGAGGTAAGATGAGCTTAGGTGAGATGGGTTTGTCACTCCAGCTTCCCTGCCTGGTCCCAGCCTGTGTGTGTGTGTCAGAAATATGGCATGAGCTGCTGTGTAACCCAGCTCTCTCTGCTGGTTTCTCTCTCCACAGTCTGGCGTGGGGCTCCTTCACCTGCTGCATGGCGGCCTCCGTCACCACCCTCAACTCTTACACTAAGACTGTCATTGAGTTCAGGCACAAGCGCAAAATCTTTGAGCAGGGCTTTCGAGAAGAGCAGAACTTCCTAGACCAGGAAGCCATCAAGTACTTCAGAGAAAGGTCAGTGCAGTCAGTCACTCCATCAGGGGAGGTTTTCATGGACTCTGCTGGTTCCAAAAAAGCCAGGCTCTCACCCACTTCAGCACTCGTGGGTGAGACTCTGAGGCACCTGGGAAAGGCGTGTGTGAAAGGCAAACACAAAACGTCCTCCTTGATTTGGTTTTTCTTAAATTTTGTGCTGTCCCAGGGCCCACCCTTTCTCCTGTACTCATTAAAATCTTTACAATATGCACCCAATTCACAAAAAGCTGTGCTGCCAATGTAAGCTGATTTTCCCTCTCTAGGAAGGTAAAATTGTGGGGGTGTATCAAATGTGACATCCATCCTTCCTCAGCACCTGCAGCAGGCACCTCCCCATAATCCCAACAGCTGCTGAGGCATTTTCCAGCCACCACCAGGCCACTTTGGAGCTGCCATCTCCCACATGTGGTCCCATGCCCACAACCCATCCCTGGCTGCTTTGCACGACCCATCCTCTGGAGCAAATCCACAGCAAAACACCCACACCGTGCCACCCACCCTGCCACCAGGGTCACAGGTGGCCTGGAGTCCTGGTGGGTCCCAAGGCCCAGAGATGCTCTGTCACTCTGCCCAGCAGCTGGTCCCCGTGGCTGCTCCAGCAACCTCCTGCCCTCATTCTTTGGTGAGGAAGTTCAGGCTTTGGTAAAAGCTGTGGATTGTGAAGAACACACAGATCCTGGGCTCACACAGCAGGGGTGGGCTCCACAGGGTGATGGATCCTCACAGGATGAAGAGCTGAGAAGTACCAATAATCCTCACCAAAATCTATGGCCTGAAGTGGTATAAAGACATTTTGGGGGCAGGAAATATAAGCAGGATGCACTGCTGTTTGTCAGACCAGTGGGGCAGTTTCTCCGTGGTGGAAGAGAGTGGTTGGGAAGCTCTGAGGGGACAGAAGGTTTGGAATGATCAGCATTTCAGCAGCAGTGAGGAGCTCTCCTGAGAGGGCAGAACTAGAGAGCTTCCATGATTATTGCTTTTCCTTGGTTATCTCATTCATTATTCTGTTGTTACAGTTATCCCTGTGCTAACATCCAAGTTTTCACTCTACCTTTCAGACAGTCTGGAAGGAAAAGAGGAATGAGGCAAACAACCATGATTTTCCTAATTTTGCATTTGGACATGACAGTATTCTAAAACATTCTCTGTGGGAGAAAAGAAAGCCCAGACACAGTGAAGAGGAAGGGGTCAGTGTGTGCCTCAGGGTAAATCAGCACTCAGGGAGGGAAACCAGACGAATTATTGAAGTGAGAATTGCAGATAAGAGCCCGGGAGAATTATAAGGAACAGTATTGAGTTAGATTGGAAAATGCTAAGGAAACTTGTTGAAATACCACTACTGGAACAGTAAATAGCAAAACATATTAATGTCCCAGAGGACAGGGACCTCTCTCTCACATGGGCACTGTGGGTTTGGTTGGGCTCCTCCTGCCCTCACAAGATGACATAATTCCACCCCCAGCAATTCCCTCCTCGGTCACCTCCTCCCAGCCCTTCCACACGCACTTGGCACACTCAGCTCAAGCATGTGGTGTTCCCTAACTTCATGATTATGACTTTCTTTTTTTATATCACATTATTTTAATTGTTGTATCTGAATACATAATAGGAAGCCCAGAGACAGTGTTACCATGGGATCATTCTAGAGATTCAAAGCTGTGCAGCAATATACAAATTTTTTTAATTTTTAAAGTGATCATATTCATGTTCAGCTTCACTGCTGTGCCCTGGGGATGCTCTGACTGCTCTGGCTGCAGGGGTCCAGGGGCTGTCCATTAACAACACCCTGTTGCAGCATGCTGTGGGTGCCCTCAGTCCCACACAACTTCCCTGAGCTCCCATCTGCCTTTGCACAAATAGAAAATAAAATAAATCCTCTTTCCTTCCTGTGCACATACCCAGGGATACTTCACATTCCCTCCTACTCCTCCACCTCCATGTTCCTTTTCATACCTCATGAATAAAACCCTCCAGCCTTTCTTCCTTCCAGTTACTTTGCACATATCTTCACCCTTTTTGCCTGTTCCTTTGCCTCAGTGCAGAGCCAGCACCCCCTGGAGCACACACCCAACCTCTGGGTGCACACCCCCTGTGCAACAGGCATTTTCCTGTATGCCTCTGAAAATTAAACTTTATCATTATTCCCAACAGCTCCACTTATCACCTGGGACTCAGGGAAGGAAAGTGTCAGCCCCATTTTGCATGATAAAACTTTTTTGTGGGAATATCATCCTACAGGCCCCTTGCTCCCAGAGAAGGAATTTGCTTTATGAAAAGTACTGGCAGTAAAATGCTGCTAATCTTGCACGTGTTTTCTCAACTCTATCATTGTGTTGTGCTTCATTTTAATTGCATGCAACTGCACATAACAGCATAAGATTTGCTGGAAATGTGGATATTAAAGCTGAAATGGTCCCTTGGGAGCTCCCAGTTCAACAGCTGTGCTGCTGTCCCAGCAGAGCAGGAGGTGCAGGGCATGAGCCACATCACCCCAAGGTTTGCTGTGCTGATCCCCCCTCCAGCAGCTCCCATCCCCTCCCCTTGCACAGCAGCCTGGCCCTGCTGCTCCTCAGCTTCAGCCTCCCCATCCCAGGGCAGCCTCTGCTCTGAGAATGTGGGGAAGGCCTTTAACACCATATGAATGTCTGTGTGCACCCCAAATTCTGCTCCACAGCCTGGTCAGACCCCATCTTGGCCAGCACATGGAGCTGCCCAGCCCTCAGTCAGGAGGGACCCACATCCAAAGCCTCTGCCCCCTGTACCCCCAGCACCTCCCTGTTCCTGCCACTGGGAAAACATTTAAGCAGCTGCTGAAAAATCAAAGATTCATGGTGTTACATCCACTTATGTCCTGTCCAGGTCTGGGATACTTCAAAAAGTCCAGACAAAACAGACTCTGTGGTTCACACTGTAAAACTGAAAGACTCCAGAGCTCTTCAGATATAGCAGGTACAATAGCCCTCAGGGTAACCCAGAGAAAACCAGGTCAATTATACACAAGTGGAGGTATTATTCATGCTTTAAGTGTTCTAGAAAATTATCAGAATTAACTGCAAAGTCAGCTTTCAGTCTTTGTCCTTCAAGTGTTTTTCCTTCCTTTTTTCTTGTTTTCCTTTGAAACGAATATTTGTCCATAACTTTTGATCATCTTCTTCATCTTTTTTAGTTCATTGGGTGTCAGTTCATAACAAGTATCTCTCTTCCATCCCTCCCAGCTTCTCTTCCTGCTCTGTTTCACATGAACACTCTTGCCCCATGTGCTCATGAGCACAGTCCCTGCTCTGTAGTTTACCCCAGCCAGCAGAGGAGGAGCCCTCACTGCCCTCCTGCTTCCTTCTTCCTGCTCTGAGGACCCCTTTAGGAATTAGTTCTTATATGTTACCTCTTTATCTGTAATAAAATATTGCTTGCAAGAAGAAAAAATTAGCTCAGTGATCTTGAGATTAATTCTTGCAGGTATTTAGGCATTTTACTAGATGTCACTTTAAAATGCAACCTGGCCTTTACTGTTGGCAGTGTTGTCCTAGCAGAAAAAGGGCATTTTACAGGTAACCATTGGAAAAATCCAACTCTGTACCTTTCAAATATTCATTATGAAATGATTGATACAGAAACAAGAAACTGTGGTTTATCTTAAATATGTGCATTTTTTCAATTAGTCATTTTCAATTAATTAACCAGTAACTAATTTCTAAATCTTACAGCCTGTGCTTTATGGAATATTAAGCCAAAGATAAGCCAAAGGGACAGAGATTTTTTTGTTCTGTCCCATAAAGTCTGATAATCTCTGTGACAACAGCTGCAGGAATGGTGACAGACCTTCTCTTCCCCTGCCCAGCTGTTTAGTAGCAGCTTTAGCTCTCCCCTGCTGTTTTGGCAGCTTTGTCCCTATGGCTGTGTAGTAATTAAGACACATTCACAAGAATTCTGCTCGTTTAGACCAAGCAGCTCCACCAACACCATCCCCACATCCATCCAGGCAAGGGCCAGCACAGCCAGCTCACCCAGACTCAATGTCTTTCCCAAGTTTGTTCTCTGTTTCCTGCCTTCTCTTTTTTCATACATTAAAAAAAAACCTTTCAGGCACCCTCCCCATCACACCTTTCCCTCTTCCCAGGATTCTGGCAGATTTTGCTCTCAGGTAAAGAATGAAAACTTTCCCAAAAGCTCTGGAAATAGAGGTTTGTTGCTTTCCCAGACAGCCTTGCCCAAGAGATAACTGACCAGCATAAGAACAGTACAGAACTCTCCAGCATTCAATTGAGGATGTGCACATATCCTATAATTTTGTGTTATCTCAAGAAGCTGTTATCTCCTTTGCTCTGCTGGGGACAGAGGGAGCCCCTGGGCAAGGGGCACTGCTGCAGGGACAAGGACAGGAACAGCTCCAGGGAGGACAAGGCAATGTCCAGGGGTGAAGGCATGTGAGGACTGAAGCCTGAGGTGAGGGATACGGGACCTGAAAAGGTGGAAATAAAATCCAAGTGAGATCCTCGTGGAGAGTTCGTCACTGCCTCAGGCAAGGAATGAAAAATTTGTGATGTGAGGGAACTGGAATTACCCATGGCCCTCCTTTAATGGGGACAAGAGCAGCTTTTGGCTGGCTGGGGGTGCAGGGTCCCACTGGAGCTGAGCCCACTGCAGAGAGGGGTGGGGGGGTTATCCCACCCTGGGATCCCCGAGATCACACAGCCCTGTCTCAGTCTGGGATCCAGCCTCGTGCTCCCTGTGAAGCCAATCTCACTTACCAGGGCTGTTAAACCAACATATTTAGCAAGTAAATCTGGAAGAGTCAGCCTCCCCCAGCTCACCCATCTGTAGCACAGCGTTTGCAGCTGTCCATCAACACCCATTGTGCCTCTGCAGCTGATTTCACAACATTTTTCTTGCTGACTGGGCCCTTACTCTGATCTGCAACACCAACCTAAGCAGGCAGATGCTACTGGTGAAATTCTGGAGTGAGCCGAGTTCAAGCTGCCATTGATAACAGTGCAGACAAAATGTCTCTGCAGGGACAGAAAATGTAGTTTTAAGTGCTAGGAGCAGTTAGAAACAGACAGCAGGACCAAAGCTATTGCAGAGCTAATAAATCAGGACTATTCCCAACACTGTGAGAACCAGAACTTTTCAAATCATCATTCACACACTATTTTTTCCCTTTTTGCACATTTCTGTAATGTATCATACTCACAGCTTGCTTCCTCTAAGTCCATTGTGCTCATGTCAGATGTGCAGATCATACCAATGCCTTCCAAAGACATGCCAACCTTTTGCTCTGATTTCCTGCTTGGTCACCCAGCTATCTGAACAGGGTTTCAGTTACTGACCTGATGCACCTCCCCATTGGCAGAGTCAGTAGCTCTTCACACAGACATCAATATTTCCAGCCTTCCTATTCCCCTTTCATCAGCGCACAGGGATGAGTGCAACCTCCTGCCTTGGATTTGTTCTGCACTTTGTTCTGCAACACAGGAAGCTTTATCCTCAGAGCTGCTGCTTCTGGAAATCACATGGACTGGCCCTGAAATGGTGCAGCAACAGCACCATCCCCACTTCCAACACACACATATTGTCCATTGCTGCTGGCCCCGGTGCTTAGATCCACCCTGGAGAGGGGAAGAGTGGTGAGATGCAGCCCTGAGCCCCTCATTTCTATTCCCCATGGCCTCATTACATGAGCTTTCCCCAAGAGGGGCAAAGCCAGGGGAACCAAGTCCTCCCTGAGCCCATCACCATCTCCATGGTGGGCCTGGCTGTAGATGGAGGAGCCCAGGTACGTTGGACTCTTATTGGTTTTGACCCTTCCATTTGTGTACATTTGGGAGCAGCCTTTGTTTCTGTTAAAGGTGCTACTTCTATATTCTCTTTTCCAGGACTGAGGAGGAGAGGGCTGAGGCTGGGGACCTGAGGTTACAGTGCCTCCATAGCTGCTCCCCAAATAGTAAGTGACCATGGCTCGAATGTGTCTGGCACACAATGGCTTGTACTGTCCCCACGCTGGCTCCCGGGGCCCAGAACGAGGTTTGGAGTAGGAAGCTCTGGAAATAGAGGTTTGTTGCTTTCCCAGACAGCCTTGCCAAAGAGATAACCAACCAGCATAAGAACAGTACAGAATTCTCCAGCATTCAATTTAGGATGGGCACATATCCTATAATTTTGTGTTATCTCAAGAAGCTGTGACTTCATAGTAGTTTAAAAATATGCTCTAATTTACACCTGTATAACTTTCATTATCACTACCTTTTTTCATCTATCTTTATCACCAATTCATGATGATGCATGCTATTGAATATAAAAATGATTGAAAGCAGCTTTGGTAGACAATAACGTTAGTATAATTAATGCCGTTTCTTGCACTTTCTCTGGAAATTGCTGTGCTTTTATTCAGTGTTTGCAAAAGCTCTTGCTTTAAGCTATGGGAATCAGTGGTTCAATGTACAGAGCAATGTTGGAGCATGGCTCCTGCCCTGCTCTGAATACTATACTTTTTCTTTACTCTCCAGGAAAGATGTGTGCAGTTTCATGCATCTATTTCCTTGGAAAGAAAGCAAGTGATCCTTCATTCAGCAGGAGGGAGCCTTGGGAGAGTGACTTGCTGGCTCTGCGCTATTAAAATTTGGAAACCTCATGGCATTTTGCTGCCTCTGTCTTGCTGAGATGCACATCTCAGCCACATACTCATGGAAGCTTGGTGTCTGTAACCCCCACCCCTGAGGGTCCTGCTCCCTCCCCAGACCTGCTGGAACAGCTCTCCAGTCCCATGTCACTGCAGGTGGTGTCCCCACAGGCATGATAGTGCTGGCACTGCTCTCCAGCTCGGTTTGTCATCAGCTCACTTGGTAACTCCTGCTCCTTGAAAATGTCATGTCAGTCGTGGATCTCTCCACAGGCAGATCCAGTCCTTCATTCTCACAGGCCTGAAAATGTCTATTGGTACAAAACTGATCTGGGTCACGTTTCCTGAGAATGCTCCTCACCTGCCAAGCTCCTGGCGGGTGCTCAAATGTGTTTATTTTATTATTGAAGCCTGTCCAGAGGTCTTTGTTTTAAAGAACCTATAACAAGTCTTGGCAATAGGTGTTCCAAGGAATAGGCTCTGCTGGTCCTATGGCCAGCCCTGTCCCAAGTGTTTCTACTTTAAAGGACCCAGAGCTCACCCCATAGAGTGCTGACAGTGCTGGGAAAGCAAACCCCAAACGAGAAGCCCAGAGTCAGGTTAAAGAACAGTGGCCATCCCTCAATATTCCATCAGGCTCAGCCTCACATCCATTACCTTCTGTAATGAAATCAGATCAATATTAATGAAGTGACAGGAGGGAAGTTGTGCTCTCAGTTCACAGTTTACTTACAAATCCAATAGAAGCTGCAAAATGCTCATTATCCATGCTTATTAGGGAGGAAAAACCATTAGTTACTGCTGCTTGGGATGGCACAAAGCCTCACAACGCTCAGATGAACCTCTCCTTCTTCAAGCAAGTCCACCAAGCCATAACTGGCCTGGGTCTGACCCCAGGATCCTCCTTGATGCTGGTTCCAGGGTCCCAAACTCCCAGTCCTTGTCACATTCCCCATTCCAGGGGCCCGTGGGCAGCAGAGGATTGAGAACGGCGAGAGAAGGGCTTGGCTAAAGGCAGAGCAGCCACCAAGGTCACACTGACCCCATGGGTGGTGTGGAAGAAGGGGACACATCACCTGGAACAGACCAACCCAGCAGCCACGTGCCAGCAGCAGAGGAAATGCCAGCAGGTCACTGGGAGCACTCCATGGACACTTCCCACAGGGGTGGTCCCGTGCCAGCAGGACACCAGGAGGCACCACCTGGAGTTATTCCTGCTGCTCTCCTCAACCAGCACCTCATTCCCTGCAGGACCTGCCAGCACACCCAGGAGTGCTCTGAGGAGTTCCAACCTGAAGCAAACTGCAGATGAGGAGTACTGGCTCATCCTCAGGCGTCGTGAATCTTTCTGTCCTCCCACCAAGACAAAACAGGGCATCTGTCCTTGTTGAGAAGAAAGGATTTGGGGGAGTGTCCCTGAAAAATGAAAGAGCAAAAGCTGTAAAGAGGAGAACAAGGCTGAGCCATTGTGGAAGACAAACACTACCTGGCCAGGTGATTTTGGAAGAGAGAACATTAAAGGTCTTCGAGCAGCCCAACAGCACTGTGGGAGCACAGGTAGCACAAAGGGCCTTATGCCAGGGCAGGATATCAGGTTCCTCTGTTGGCAAGACTGAGCTCTCCATTTTGAGAAGTGGCCTTAAATTATAAATTCCATCAGAAGCTTGAATCCAGAGGAGTCTCAATCAGGACAATGCAGTTATTCAGTCTTGATAATTCTATATTAAACCATTTAGTGTCCATCACTGAACTATAATTTTCTTTTAACAGGGCTAAAAAGAAAATTATTTTATTTCCTTTAAACCCCTTTAGCAGGATTTAAACTTACCTGAGCTGAGAACAGCACCAGGGAGCTCTAACCATAACTTGGCATCCTCTGCTCTCCCCAAGCTGCCTTCCTGTGCAAACATATGGCACTGGCCCCTATACATCTGATACCCCCGGACATACCAAATTTAGCATTTCCAGACACTTGGAAAGTCTATTTGCTGCCATTTTTGACCTTGGAGGTCTCAACTTTTTCTTTCAGAAGTGCAGGGCTGCGAGATCTCAATGCTCCAGCTGTGTATAGCCACTGCACAAAAATATAGAAGGAAGAGTTTCACATCAGGATATTTTTGCTGTTGTTGCACAGTTATTTATTAGCAAGAAATGCTCACTGTTATTAGGTTCCAGCCAGCAATAGTCCTTGATTTCAGACATCTGTATGTCCATGCCACTTCCACCCTTTCCTCCAGAGTTCTCTCACCATGAGGCACTAATATGAGGAGCCTGGATCCCACGGGGCAGGTGGAAGAGGTGCAGATGGTGAATGTCAAATGGGCAAAAGAGAGAGGCAGGAGAAATATCACAAAGGACAAGGAGGGACACGTGTGGTGGCAGAGCCAAAGAAGAGATAAATAGCCCAGAAGAGGAAGAGCTGAGCAGGAAACAGCAAATTCTTGCTGTCTGTGGCTGAAAGCCTTGGTGTTATTTGAGGCAGATAAACCCAGAGTTCAGGACACCAGCTTCTTTTGTAGAAAAATGAGAGATTATTCAAAATTAATTCAGTGTTAAAGAAATAATATGTCACTGTTTTGGCAGCGTGGGCATTTCAGAAGGGTCACCTGACAAAGAGGAGGCCTTGAAAAAAATAGTTTTATTCTCATGTCATCACCCTGTAGGCATTTCCCCTGGGTCCATCCTACAGCTCTTTTACCATCCTCCCACCCTGGCTGTCTACAGTGAGATTTATGCAACCAATCCCTCAGTGCTTCATTCTCAAGCATAGTGTAATTTTTTTCTATTCAGACAAGTTCATCAGAAGAACTCTAGGTTTAAAACACGGTGGAAACGATTCATAAAAAAAAAATAAAGAATATCCACTGTTTGGTTTTTTTTTTTCTCCCCTCGACCATGAGTGTCATGGAAGCGAAGTGGTGCTGGATGTGCAGGCAACTTTCAAATGTCTCCAAAAAAGTCTGTAGCACCAGCTCAGCTGGAGAGGGCAAGGCACAGACGGCAGCCAAGGTCACTGTGACAACGGGGAACATGCTTTATATGCTGAGCAGCACAGGCTGGGAGGCGGCAGACAACAAGGGCTTGACGCATTTGAAGTGTCGCTCAAAGTTGAGCCAAGGTTTCTCCTTGTGGAGGTACCTGACAGCTGCAATCAGCTGCCTATTTCATGTCAGCATTGATTCCAACTCCAGCTCTTGCAATTCTTCCTGTAATTTATTCAGTTCATAGTGATTCACCACATAAAAAAAACGGGTGGGGAAAAATCCCCTCTGATAAAGCGCCATGGTTACGGGTCGAAGATCCAGCCTCGCTGCGCTGACGGCAGTGGGAATCTCGTTCCTGTCTTCAGGCAAAGCCTTGCCCACTAGGAAATTCCAAAGCTAAAGGTCTCAGTTCTGTCCTCATTTACCTCTGCTAACATCCAGACTGACATTTTGCTTTAACGTTGCTTCTTGAGCTACCAGTTTTTCTGCTTCCGAGATAAAGAGGATGATAAAAGTAAATGCGGTCCCGTGTGGAGCATGGCAGCCCACGAAAACTAAGGGGTGGAAAAGGGAAGCAAAATAAGCTGACAGTTTATAATACATTTCTTGTTTCCTCCAGTGCACAGGTGAATTGAAAGGTTTCTTATATAAATTTCAGTGGGATTAGTTATGAAACGTGCTTTCTGTCACTCTTTTAAATTGCATCTTTCAATAAATGCTTCATCTCCTACAGCTAATCCTGGATTTATGCAAAAAACTCCCCAAACCACCCCCCCCCCCAAAAGCCAACCCTGTCCCACACTGCTAAACATGTGAAATGAAGTCTTTCAGACTGTATGTGCACCCAAATAGCCTTTCACTTACTGTGCATAGCCTATTTCCCTCTAGAAGGGAGGTAGGGATTGTTCTCAGTTCAGTTCAGATAGTTTTACATGGTGAGATATTTTAGGATAAATACATGTAATTTTAACAGCCAAAATGCATTTTTGTTTTAATTGCCTTAAAGGGGGGTTGTCTCTTGTCACCCACGGTCCAAAGCCTGAGGTACTGACCCTGACATGCAAGGAAGGGGCAGCAATCCCTCTGAGCCAAATAACTCTGGTTTTCCTGTAAAAACCTTTTTATTCATCAGGGACTCTCCTGCAACAGGCACTATAAAGTCAGTGGGAACAGGGACATACAGCCCAGAGGGTCCAATGGAAGAGAAGGACAGTGAGGTGGGACTCAGAGGGGAGAAAAGTAAGAGGAGGAAGGGGAAAGGGGGGAGGAATAAATTCTTTTCATAGTTAGGAAAAACCACAGAATAGGACAATGTGGACAGGGACCCTGGAGGGCTCTGGTCCAGTCCTGTGCTCCCAGAATGTCCAGGCTGGATCAGGCTGCTTCATTCCTTGTCCAGTTAGATTTGAGCACGTCCAAGGATGGAGATCCCAATAGCTCTGCTGGCCTCTACCCCACTGTTTGAACACCCTCAGGGTGAAAAAGCTTTTCCTCATGCCCAGCTGGCAATTCTGGCCTTCCAGTCCAGCTCAGCCAGGCTAAGAAGGCAAGGCACTCCCCCCAGGTGTTCCCTGGGACACGTGTGTGCTTGTTTTCTCTCCCGCCCTTTACGTAACCCATTTTATGATTCCTTTTAGGTTCTGCTTTTATGCAGTAGCTCTGTAACTGTCTGCATTTCCAATTAGAAAACCTTCAAATTTGATTTAGACCTGATAATTAAGCTGTGATTTAGCAAATTAACCCTATTGAAGCCCAGAGGTGTGAGACATGCTCTTTAGAACCTTAAATGTTTGGTGTTTAATTGCATCCAACACTGAGAAAAGTGCAGGGAGGAGGAGAAGTGACGGTGCAGCTAATTCGGGCCGCTGGTGCTGACAGGACAGGACCTCATGCACAGCTCTCACACATCCCATCCAGACCAGGATTTGCTGCTGTCTTCCACCACAAGGATTTACCAGATGCACAAAAAGACTCAGTTGGTCCCTGGCATCACTACAAAAGCTTGTCATGTCCTTTGGCTGTTAGAAATCCTGCACCATCATCTGCACAGTGGTTGTCTTTGTGTTCCCCTTCAAGGTCAAGGCATTTCTAGCTGCATTCCCTACCTGCCAGGACAGTTCCAGGCCACAGGGGTGGAACATCTTCCTCTCTTGCCTTCAGTATTGACAGACTAAGAAAAATTTAGCCATCCTCTAATTCCCTGGGTTCCCAGGCAGTGCTCCCAGGAGACTGAAGCATGAGGGCCCACAGAAGGAAGGCAGCTCTTCACACTGGGCAGGATGGGCAGGGAGAGGTGCTGTGGCCACCTGCAGCCAGGTTTTTGTGTTCTCACAGTCATTATGCCAGTAGCTTCCATCCCTTCCTGTCCTTCCCCAGCACCAAACCCTTGGTTCTTGCAGAGCTGTGTGATTTTGGGAAGGAGAACGTGGATGTCCCAGTGGTTCTCACACTGAGGACAGCTGACACGGGCTCAGTTGGCAGCAGGGAGGAGCTGCTCCTGAATTCACGTGCCTTATTCTCAAATGCTTTGCTCTTGGTCATGAGAAGCAGAGGGTTTTATACAGACACGACAGGCAAATCAGCCTGTGGGGAAATGCAGCTGTGGGAAACAGGCTTAAAATTGTCCCAAAATAGGCTTAAAATTTTCTTATAAGCCTTTAGCCCAGTGCAGAGGAAAAAGTGTGTGTTTGTCTTTCTTTAGGGCTTCACAACACCCAGCTCTAAGTGTCACTAGCCCGCAGAGGAACAGGAGTGACCATAATGCTCAGAAAATACCCCCATTCGCTACGTCAAGCTCTTCCAGCGACTCATCAAGCAGCTCTTCACTTTCATCAGAACCAACCAACCAGATCTCCATGGTTCAGGATCAAACCCTGCTGGACATCACCTCCATCACTAGATTGGCCCCAGGGGAATCACCAAACCCTCAACCACTCGAGCAAAGAGATACAAATTTAGCAATATCGTGTTCCAGCCCACTCGGAGCAAGGACTATTCCAGCATCTTGCCCAGCCAGCCTCAGGCTCAGTCTAACACCCAGCTCAGCCAAGCCACAGCAATACTCTGACTGCTCTCCAGTCAGCCCAGGGATCAATGCAGCTTCCTTCTCCACCTTCTGTCCTCACTCAGCACAAAACGTACGAGCTTCAGCTTCAGATCACACACTGACCCCAACCAGGACAAGCACAAGGCCTCCAGCAACAGCGACTCCTGAAGAGAGTTCCCAGGCTCCTGGCTATTCTAAAACTGAATTACAGAATACAGGAAAGGGGTTTGAATCAGACCTGGAAGATCCTGATCATGAGAGGTATGTATCCAGACCACACAGGCGTCTAAGTCCTCAAACGGCCCATGTTGATATAGAATCAGTAAGAGCCCCCCCATAAAAAAAAGTTAAATATCTTTTATGATCCAGATGTTCCCAGTGTTTGTTTTCCAGTACCCACCCTGTGCTTCCACTAAACCCTGGTACCCAGGAAGCAAAATGCCCTATTTCCATACACCCATTTAGCTCTCCAGACCTCATGACAGACCTGGGCCAGGTCGTCAGCCTCAGCTCCACCAGCAGGGCACAGTTTTCAGGTGCCTCCTTTCCTTCCAAACTCTCCCTTGTACCAGCAGAGAGAAGCTCTGCTGTGCCCTGGAGCCTGACAGAGCAGAGCAGGGGATGGTGCTCAGCGACATGGCCAGGATGTCCCCCCCAAACCTCCACTGTCTGCTCCGACCCCAGGCAAGCTGGGCTCATCCCACTCCTCCGAGCCTCTGAACTCCACCTGTCTCTGCCACTTCTTTCCTTGGCAGGAGATTTGTAACCACACAGGAATTCCAAGCCATGGAGAAAGAGCTAGAGGATGTAAAGGAAGACCTGAAATGCCTGAAGTGGAAGGTGAGACACATAGGTGAGACGGTGCAGCCCCTGGCCGAGGACAGCAAGAGGTACAACGGCTACACCCTGACGGAGCTCAAGGCCATGGTGCAGTTTGAGGATGACCCTTACAAGGCTGCCCACAAGATCCTCACCGCCCTCTTCAGCGATGTCTACTGGCCACAGCACCCAGCCACCGAGCAGGCCTGCAACTCCCGCTCCCTGCCCAAGCCCAAAATAGACCCAGAGCTGTACATGGTCTACTGTGACATTCTGAAAAGCATATTCCCTGGAATTAGCAGCCAGACATTGAGGGAAGAGACACAGCACATGCAGACAGGCACCCAGAAAGCAGTGCAGTAAGAGCAGAGCCCACAGGTGCTGTGCAAAGTGCCGGCTCTGCGGTGACTTTAGAGGACTGGGCTGTGGCAGGTCCTGTCGGTCCCCTTTAGGTATGGATTGTCTGTGAAGGTGTTGGTGAGCTCTGAGCCCTCATGCCACTTGCCCAGTGACACAGAGTGGGACGGCATCCTGCACTCTTCCCACATTTTAGAAAACAATTGCTCCTTTGGTGTCTCTTTCAATCTATGGACATTTCCTTGTTTCCAGCAACTACAAATGCTGACAAAAGAATCCCATGAAGGCGTTGTACGTCCAAGCAAGGGCCTTCCCCCAGCCCCAAACAGACCAACCAACCAGCATCTGGGTAGTTTCTATTTTCTAGAGTGTATCATTCATTAAATGACATTACTTGTTAGAAAACCGTGCCTGTTCTCTTTATTTGTCTAAAAGTGCTTTTCACATCAAATCAATCAGCATCGTAACTTGAACACGCACTGGAATGAGACCTGGAAATTTCAAACCTTTCCCTGCCCAGCTGAATCCTTGGTTTCAGGGGACAGTGGTGAGCAGCTGTGGTGAGCCCAACCAGGTCATGGGGGTCAGGGTACAAAGCTCTGCCATGTGCTCCTAAATCACCAACCCAGCAGTGAGACAGGGGAAGGTCTGTGACCTCCAGCTCTCCCAGTCTCTGGTGACTGGGCTGACAGACCAGCTCAGATGTGTTAACCCAGCTGAAAGGTTGTGGCCCCGTGCAAGGGTCCCTCAAGGTGAGCACTGCCATGGAGCCTGTCCCAAGGGAAGGAGGCTGCTGGTCACAGAGGACACACAGGAAAATGGCCCCAGAGCTCCTTCCTCCCCATCTGGGAACCAACAATGTGCCATGGATGAACAGTTTGTCCCCCAGGTTCTGCCCACAGGCCTGGCCTGGCAGCCTGCTCTGTAAAGGTGAGAGTGGAGGGCTGGAGGGATGTCCTTGTGCTACGTTGCTCAGTGGCAGTGGCAGCCACACTCCCCTGCCCCACTGGTTCACCCAGTGCCTCTCAGAGTCAGTGACACTTCTTGGGAAGAGGCACTTCCCTGGTCTCAGTGTGACAAACACACCAAACCCCAGAACACAAGCATCCTGCTGCTCCTGCCAGGCCCCAAGGAGGGCAAGAGGTAACCTGAGAGTTCAGCCCCCTTTCCCCTCTGCTGGGCTACAATCCACTTCTAAAGCTTATTCCAAAAACAACAGAGAGGAGAAAAAAACAATTACAAAAGCACTGAAAGCAGATCATTCCCAGTGCCACCACAGATCCAGACACCCCGGGCAATGGGAAGGGGCCACAGCCACTCTCAGAATCTGCTGGGCACATCTCCGTGGGGACACTGACTTTAGTGGCAGGGCTCCCACCTGCCTTTCAGCAGGATGGTCTCTGCTGCACTCACACAGACATTGGTTTAAGCTCCCTGTTGTTAGCAATTTATTTCATTTCCAAGCTGCTGTGCAGACACAGGCACAGCACTGCCCATGCAGCCTCCCTGTGCCACACTGCAGCCAAGATACACAGCTGGCACCTCCAGGTACCTCCAGGGACAACAGGGTTGTGCACAGTGTGTGCCCCTGGGACACTGACAGCACCCAAAGGGACTGGGAAAAGGCAGCTCCCTCCCAGGTGATGATGTGAGTCACTGGAGTCACTGGAGAGGTTCTGAGTGTCCCCTCACAGCAAACCCCCCAGGGTGGACCATCACAAATCCCATGGAAGGTTCTGTGCACTGTGGAAGGGAGTCTGATTCTCACACAAACACCCCCTGCATCCTGTTCTGCTTTCATGGCTCTTTCTTGCAGGAAAACCTGTCCCTTTGGATGGCATGGGTGGGACTAGGCTGATCCTCCTCCCACAGAACACACAGGCACTGCTCCACACTCATTTTTCTGTGGCAGACCAGACCCACAGGTCTCTCTGAGCTCTCTCTTAGGAGCTTTCCATAACCTCCAGTGGACACTAAACTGACAAAACCACAATTAGCAGTATCAATCTTTATATGTTGCATTGCCTGTAAAAATTTAATACATTTGTTCCTCTGAGAACAGGCTCTGTGGTTTCTCATGCTCATGAGACCAGACAATATGCTCAGATTTTCTCTTTTAGTCTCATTCTCCTCATGCCTCAGATCCAGCACAAGCCCATGAATTATTTTTATTCACCTTACATCATCAGGGCTGGTTCTGTCAAAGAGTGTCAGTTCTGGGTTCCCTTCAGGTTTCAGTGTTGTCTTCTACAGGGTCAGTTGTACTGTGAATCACCTCCTCCCACTCTGGAGATGTGCATCAGGTCTTTTACTCTGATAGTCTTGGCTTTTAGCTATTCCAGAGGAATTTCCAGGTCATTTGCATCCAGCTGGAGCTGGCCACTCTTGTCAGAGCTTCTATACATTATTATTATTATTATTAATATTATTATTATTAGGTATCTGCACCTTCTGAGCCCTACAGTCTGTCCCAGAGCCTTGCCAGCCACAGCAGCCCAAGTGCTCAGGGCCAGGGGAAGAAAGCAGCAGGACAAACCCACTCCACCTGTCCTCTACAGACTCCTCAATTCTTCCTTTCCCTCTGCTGCATTTATACCTTGAAGGCAGCTCTTCTCTGTGAAAGACATCTTCAATTACTGCATTATTTTTGTGACCATTTCCTTGTACTTGAGGCACCTTCCCCGATTTCTATACAGTTAAAAAAATCCATTGATTTTCTACTCATTTTCCTCTTGTTGATGTGCATTACCAAGTCCTTTCATCCTTCCACAAGTCTCAGCTTTCCTTGCTGCTTTGCCGGGGAGAGAAGCACAGCTGTCTGCCCACAATCCCCGAGAGTTTTTCTGTGTCCAGTCTATTTTTTCTGCATTCACCCACTCCTAACACAACAGGAGGGTGAGGGCTGGCCGCCCACACCTGCAGGAAGAGCCCTTCTCCCTGCAGAGCACAGAACTGAGTCAGCACAACCAAACTAAGACAGCAGTGTCTTAAATATACAGGCCTGAAAGCAATTTTTTTGGCGTTGATTTTTAACATCCTCTGCTTGCCAGAATGTGCCCTGTTACAAGCTTGCTCTGTCTTTAGGCTCTAGGTCTTGCTGCCTGGTATTCAGACAGAAAAGCAATTACACAGCCCCATTACTGTGACAGTTAAAGAGATTCAACCATTGTTCTTCTTGGACAATTCACGCTGATTCCAACCCCTCCTGCCTGCCCCCTTAGCATAAATAAGCCTTCTCTCCAAAATGTTATCACCTCCTCTTGTATGGAGACAGGCAGGGCAGGCAATCAGACACACAGTGAAAAATTAGCCTTTAAATCCATGTTGCATTCTGTCTACTCTTCATTAAACTATTTTTTTTTTCCTTGAACACATATTCTCAAGCTCGAAGACCCAGTACCCGACCAAATTACTTTCTTTCCTTTTCTCTCTTAACTACAGGCATTCCATTTGCTATTTTGCAGCCATGCCCGGGTAGAGTCATTAGTATCACACTCGTTCAAGGGCCATGCTGGCTGCTGGGCATTCATCCTGCCTGTATCCTGAGGGCCTCAGAGCCTGGCACAGGCTGCCTCCCCCCTGGCATCTCCCAGAGCAGGTGTCTGGTCAGAAGTGTGAGGACAACAATACTTTTTCCAGCCTCAGGCAATCTGTAGTTTGCACTGATTGATTGCATTAAATAAGCAAGCTATTAATATTGCCCCGGCTGTGGCTCCATGGGCTCCGGTTGGCAGAACAGATTCTTCGGCACATAAGTTGTGTTAAACAGAGGGTCCTGATGCATACTGCTCGTGGAATCACAGAATAATTTCAGCTGGAAAGAGCCTCTGGAGGTCAGCTTGTCCAACCCCTCTGATCAGACAGCATTCCAGTAAAAAAAACCTGAAGAATAAACTCTGTGCTGCAAAATCTAAACCATTGCAATAAAAACAAGCTTCTAACAACAAAAACAGCAACCACAACATTTTAGAAAGAATAAAAGAACTTAATTTACATCTGCCTCAGTGGATAAAGAAGATAAATGGCAAACTTTTTGTAGCACTGGTTTGGAGGGCTCCTTGCTGTGGTTAGATCTATGTGCATCACCAATTCATTTGTCAGCCTTCTCATTAATATCTCTAATGCATAATTGCAGTCAAAGTCACTCACTGAACCATGCATTTTATGACCTCAAGGGTTACCCCTTCGTACTGTTAATAATAATATCCCTGCATAATGCAAACGCTTTATGCAAAACAAGTCCACCAGCTCTTCTGCTTTATGACTTAAAATACAGCACAGCAAGTTTTAGGCAACTGTCTGCATCTTTGTATCAATTACAGGCATCATCTGTCCTGAATTGTGAGTCACAAGGGTTTGGACAGTGCCATTAATTACCTTCTCCATTAGTCCTCCCTGAATGTCTGCTCCTCATGATGTGTTCTCTATACATTTATACAGCCAGTGCCTCTGGCACACTCCATTTCAACCTGACCAGTAATTTTCACAGTAAACCTACAATCTTTGTTTTCCAAGGTGAAAGTGCCTCCCAAGACCCTTTTCCATCTCTCCTATCCCTCCATTTCAGTAAGTGGTTACTTTTCCACTCTGAGCTGGAGCCCTCCCCCACAGAACCTCTCCCCTCCTCGGAGTCTGACAGGGAAACAAGTGCCCTATAAATCATCTCTGGACACCTATTCCCAACCCACAGGCAGGTGACAAAAGTGCAGATGTCCTGAGGGCCTTAATGCTGCTCCCCTGGGAACACGAGTGACACTGGGACATCCCAAAGGGCTCACACACAAGGACAGAACACTGATCCTCCCCAGCCCTGCCCTGAGAAATGCAGACCACAGCTTCTTGCCAATTTATTATGAAGAGTAAATTATCTGAGTGGCCCAAAGAGAATGATTAAAATACACATCAATGCCTTGCTGGGTCAGTGGGTTTTGATCAGATTTCCCATTTTGTGTTAATATTCAGATATGTTACTACCCCAGAGAGATGAATAATAGTGGCTATTTAATTTCTCTGACAATATTAAACATCACGAAAAGTCATATTATCATCCCACATCCTTCCCCATGAATTCTGACCACAGACAGATCTCCTGTTGGTAATGGAAATGTCACTTTGATTCATCTGTTCACCAACGAATCCTTACCAAACAATTTCCAGTATATAGCAAACCATCCCAAAACATTCCTTTGGAAACAAGCCAGAACTGACATTCATTGTAAATTAGTTTTTACCACTGTTTAGACTCAGACCACTTCAGGTAGCTTTACTACTTACTCTATTTTTAGCAGTGCCTCCAGCATACCAGGAAAGAGGAGGATCATAGGACTTCTGCTAATCTGCAAATCTGAAATTATAGTTGAAAGATGGAATTTATTATTACGCAGCTCAATGTCAACAACAGAGATGACCTTTCTCCAATGCCAGAAGTCTTATCCAGGCTGATCTGTGCCTTTAATCAGGGGAAGGGGGAGGGTACAGGTTATTATGTGCCAAAGGAAAAACTTTTTCCCTATTAGGACAGTTAAGTATTAAAACAGATTGCCCAGAAAGGCTGTGCATTCTCCATCCCTAGAAGTTTTCCAGGCCAAACTGCTTGAAGCTCTGTGCAACCCAGTCTGACTTCTATAAGGTTAAAAAAAAGAGGTGTGTAATTGCAGAAAGCAGTCAGGGAAACCTTTGATGAATGGGAGCACAGAGCCAGGAATAATAAGAGGCAGGAACAGCCCCACTGGGGTGTTACAGGGCTGAGCCTCACCGTGCCCCAACTCCCTGTGCTGGCCAGAGCATCCTCCTGCTGTGCTGGGGCTCCCTCGGCCCCCAGCCCTTTCTGATGAGACATAAAAGCTCTTTCTTGCTCAAGATGAAAGTCCTTTCCCCAGCTTGTTTCACACAGAAACCTCTGTTCTGGCAGCCACCTCATGCTGTCAGGCAGAAGAGAATTCTCAGTGAAAGAGATAAAAGGGCTCAGCTGTGCTGGCTCGTTGTATTTACCACCACAGCACAATGGTCCCCCTGGGCGAGGAGATATTTCCCTGAGAAACCTTCCCAGCCACGGGAGCTCCCTCTGTGCTCCCTTGCCCTGCTGCTGACCACACTTGCTCTGCATCCCAGCATTTGCCCCACATCTGTTTCAGCTCCAGCTGCACTGACTGGGCACAGTCTGGAGACCAGTTCAGGGATAGTCTGGAGACCAGTTCAGTCCATAATTCCCAGCTGGGCTCACACTCTCAGGAGGCAGCAGCTGAGTTCCAGTCTCTTCCTGACCCTTATGATGGCTCTAAGGTGCAGTGTTCAGACCCAAAACTTCTCCTAACACTGCTCCCACCCCAGGCTCCTCCAGGACCACAAGACCTTCAGGTTGTAAATGCTCTTTTGCTAAGAAGGAGACTTGGCTATTTCTAAGTTATTTTAGCACTGACATTCACTTCCACATGCTTAGCCCAGCACAGTGTTCTGTCAAACACCAGCATGATGCTCCTTTCCCAGTTAGATCCAGATAAGCTGAGGAAAACAAGAAATGGAGCTCTGAAACAACAAATTCCATGATCCCAACCAGCACTGCTGCATTTCACTTCCTACCTGCAGGCAACACTTACCCTGAGGCACTCACCTGCTCCTGTCCCCTCACTCTGTGTTTTTATCCTCCTCAAGCTCCATTCCATGTACCTCCTGCACAAGCAGGACCTTACCTCAGCTGCCACATTGCTGCCAACAAAATCCTGTCATTCTTTAATGTGCTGTTTCCCTCCATCATTCTTTTGGATATTTTCTTTTACAGTTGGATGAGAGACCTGCCTGTTTTTGTAACTGAGGAGTTATGAATGCTCTGGTCTGATTGCCAAGGTGGTGATCAGTCACAGGTTGGACTCAATGATCTTGGAGGTCTTTTCCATCCCTAATGCTTCTCTGATATCTTAGAGGGAGGAGTTGAGCGTGAGTTAATCTACCTGTCTATTTCTTTGGATTTATAGTTCTCCAAAATGCCCATCCTCTTTCCACAAACTGCACAAAGTCTGTGCATGCTGGCATTTTTGAAAGTCCCATGAGTGACAGGACAGAGACCAACACCGAGAGTTTGTGAGTCAAGTTGGTTTTAGTCATACCCAAAGGGACCATGAGCAAGCTGAAAGCTAAAGGCAGGATCTCTCTGTGGTCTCACTGCATAATTGAGACCTCCCAGAAATAACCAGGACACCTGGGGAAGGCAGCTCACAGGCCATGTGGTTTTCCTCTCCTTATTAAAGCCAAAGCAGTGAGCCATGGGTGGAGGCTCATGGGGTGTTGGAAGCAATATTCCAGGCTGGGAACCTCCTACCCTGCTGCCCATTGGGATGGCCAGTCCCCTCCTTCAGCCAGCAGCTCAGGAAGGGAACACCAGAGAGCTGTCAGACAGAAGGTCTACAGCCCGATTTCCCCCTTCTCCAGTAGTTTCTAGGTCACTAAGAAGGAAGCACCAATTGCAAGTGTTTCCTTTTGGGCCCAGATCTTTAACACTGCAGCACTTCACAGGGTCCTGAGCCAGGGTGAAGGGAACTAATGCTGTCAGACAAGGGTGGAAAATTGATCTCTTCCCAGCAAGATTTAGAGGCCAGTTGGACAAGAAATTACTCCAGCTGGGCACTTGGTCCCCATCTCTCAGCTCTTCCTGCAGCTTGGAGATTCACTCTATAATTGCTTTCTTAGTCCACATTTTATCCTCAGCTGACAGAATTCCATTAGGGTGATACAAGCTGTGTGATAAAGGGATGTTTGTGTCTCACATGGGCTCTAAGTCATTTCTCAGCAAACAAGCAAATAGTCACAGAACTGGGCAAAGAGACCCCTGAGCCAGGAAGTCCCTCCCTTCCTGAGACCAGCAGGGCCTCAGCCCACAGAGGGAAGCAAACACCCTGCCAGGGTGTCACTGTGCTCCCTCTCTGCTCTTCGGAGGAGACACCTCCAAAATGAACAGTTGTATCGCAGTTCTGGGCACACAGCAGCCCAGCGAGGACACAGCACTGCCACCCCCAAAAACAGGGACCCCACACAAACAGGAGCCACAGTGCTGTGACACAGGAGTGGGTGACACCCCAGATCAGAGAGCAAGAGCCCTTCCAATGGGAAATGTAAGAAATGAAACTAATCCTGTAGCACATCTGAGCACATATGTCTGGAGAGTGTAACGGGTTGGTCACACCAGCAAGGCAAACAGTGACTCTGGGCAGCACTTTCAGAACGGTTTTGGCAGACAAATTGACCTTCTAAGCATGATGATGCAGCTAAAAGATAGTCATGATGGGGAAAAAAGCTAAAAGGGAACCCAGGAAGGTGCCTGAAATGCTGTAGGGTGCACAGTTCCAGTACCTGGTGAAGGGAAATGGTGAAGCCATCACCACGTGGTGTCTGGTGTTCACATTTCTTGAAGAAAGTTGGAAGAGATTTGGCTGCTTCAGTGACTTTTACCAGAAGAACAGCTCCTGTTGGAGTTCAGCCTCATGGATCAACAGCCCCAGAACACAGAGGGCACCCTACACAAGGTTCCCACCACTGGCTGTATTCCCCAGCATGGTGTGAGCTGCATCCAGCAGAGAGGACAGCAGAGAGCAGGAGGGGATGGGGAATGGGGAATGCTTCTCCTACCAATCAATCAAAGGAAAGCTGACTTCATCCCCTGCATGTGGCAGAACCCAGATGTCAATACAGCCCTTCATGTTTGCTCCTACCTGACTTCTGCTGGGAGGTGAGCATGCTCTGGAAACTTCAGAAAGTTTAAAGACTCCATTCAACCTCCTTCACGCACTGCTCTCCCCCTCACAGCCTCACTGGCAGCAGCTCCTGTCCCTGGCCATTGCAGGCTGTTCCAAGACATCCATCCAGTCCCACAGCACCTGATGGGCACTGTCAGTGCCACCAGGGCAGCACACATCCCTGACGTGGCAGGGCTGGGCGTCACCAGGGGAATGACACAGCAGGGACACGGTACAAGTGCAGCAGGAGCAAGAGATTTTGCAGAGAACAGCACCACCTGAGCAGCATGCTGCAGTGCAATTCATGTCCCAGTCCAGCCTAAGCCATGAGCAGGGCTCAGTTTAACTCAGCTGCTGGATGCAGATCCTATGGGTTTGTGAATGAGTGTCCTGCCTCAGGAGTACACAGGTTTCCATGTCTTCTGTGCTGCCTCTTACACCCTGCACCACTGCTTGCTCCCTTATCCATGGACAGGTGTCTCTCCCTATATAAATGCTCCTGGATTAAAGCACAAAAAGGCAGAAATTGAAAAGCTGCAGGTCTTCCCAGGCATTTCAGATTACACTGTGAACACTGACAAAGATATCTTTTTCTAGATCAAAAAGTAGGCAGCCTTGCATGTACTTCCTCACAGATTATTTCTTTATCCTCTGCCCTTCTCAGTGTCACTGTGGGACAAACAAATTGATTTCTGTTATCTTGATCCAAGCCCTTTAAATCCAACCACAACAGGTAAAGGTAAACAACTATGGCATAAAGATCTTTGCGGGGCCCAGATATTGAAATTGGGTGAAACTTTATTAATTTACATCAAAATCTTCAGCAAGAATTCCTATGAATCCTTCCTTTTCCTTTGCTGTGCTTTTGACAATGTCAAATGATGTTACTGGGCACATCCTTGCTGAATTACTCCTGATGAAACTGTGCCTGACATTGACTCAAGAGCTCCGTGGGGATTTTCTTGATTGCATGTTTACTCTTCCTCTTGTCCCTCCTGTAAATGCCAGTCTGACATGAATGTACTTGTGAGGAGTTAGTTAAAAAAAAAAAAAAAAAGGTGAAAAATTGAATAAATCCCCTTTTTTAACCCTGATTCACTGGAGAAATGAGTCGAGTGTCTATGTTTGAGTGTATAGGGCTGACTAGGACTCTTAATTATCTTTGGTTATATAAAGGGTCATTACATTTCAGATCCAATTAGGAGGGCAAACACTGACAGCTCCTACCCCACAGAGATGAATGAAGTATTTTCTAAACATTATGCTGCTCTCTAGAATGACTGACTAGAACCAAGGAGTCCATTAGGCTGTGCCTTGGTGGTTTTTGTCATCCCAGACAGCCTGCTGCCAAACCCTTCTTTCACACACAAGACACTGCAGGGGAGGATGTTCCACAACTTGACAATCTTTTAAAATATTTTCAAGACTATCATGGTCTTTCCACAATGTGGCAGCTGTGGGGAATCTGAATGGGTACAAGGGCTGCTGGGAGAGGATGGTAAATGTTGAAGCCAGTGCACTCTGTGGCAGATGCCAGACCAGCTGCACTGGATACAGATTTCCAGGGGCAAAAGGTATTGAAAATTGGTTGCAGTCACCAACTGAGATGAGGAAGACTTGGTGGCAGGGAAACACAGAAAGAACTGTGACCCTGAGCTCAACCAAATAGTTTGCAGTAATTTCCAAAACTTGGAGCATTAGGGTTGAAAAATCTTTAGCCCACCAGGCAGGACTTGAGATGTCCAGACAGATACAGAGAAGACAGGTGAGCACAGGAAGTCCTCTCCCCCTCATACCTTTTCAGATCAATAAGAGAGATGCTGTTCAGTGCCAGGAAACAGCAGATTTCATTTCTCTGCACAGCCAATGCAATTTTCTCAGAACAAACAATGTGACAGGCCCCATCCCATCTAGAGATTGCCTACATGACAAATCTGTGATTGTGCCTTAAGTCTTAAAAACCTTGCTACACCCTCTCCCCTTCCAAACACAGACATTTATATCTGCTCTGAGCCCTTCCAATACCCTTCCTCTCAGCTCCTCCTCTTTTTCATTTGGAGTTGCCTGTTAGATGATTTGGAGCAAAAATTAGCACTTGGTTTTTGGTAGAATTACACCAGAAACAAACAAGGGGAGAGTTCTCAGAACAAGAGGGTTTTTTAGTCAGTGCAGCTTGGGAAGAGCACTTAAACAAAGTACAATGTACTCACACAATTTTTACATTTAAAAGTAAAGTAGTTTGTATTAGTACAAAATAAATTCTTTTACTCCATCAGTACACAGAAACCTGGGAAATGCATTATCTTGTGTCCTTTCAGCTCAGGCAACAGCAGTGAAGTTTTAAAAAGCAAATATACAAGATATTACACTCCTGACAGGGCAGAAAGGGAAGCAGCACAGTTTGGTTCTAAATTGAGCTACACCACTATCTCTGGTTTATGTGTAAAAGCACATCCTGACTTCAGCATTCAGTTCTCTCTGGAAACAACCACAGAATCACAGGAATAAGCAAGTTCTAAATGAGAATCCATGGAAGAGATTTACAGGTTGTCACAAACACCAAGTTTTCAGGGAAAAGTACATTTGCATAGCAAATCCTGCAGCATATTCCCTTGGTTAGAGTTTTTATTTAAACAACTACATGTGCAGGGTATTTTTTTTTTTTTAAATGCACTTCTCTCCTTACCTCCAGCTAATTAAAAGGCATTTACCATTTCTCAGAAGTGATGATCTGTTGCTGGCAACATCTGGTTAGTGCAGCACAGAGGCATGGCCTCCTTGTTCATATAAATTCAGGCAAAATAGGAGGAAAAAACATTGCTCTGTAGCAGAACTCTGAAGGATGTGCAGAGCGCCTGTCAATGGCACTCCAGGCAAAACACCTCACTTGCTTTTTCCATGGTAGTGAAATGATGAAAGAAATAATTATTTCACTGCAAAACATGAAAAGGTGACAGCTGAAATGCACTTATTAAACCTTGATAAAGCCACTTCCTGATCTCCACTTCCTAAAAGCATCCATCACATTTCTGCAAGCCCAGTGGAACCTGTCTAGGTGTCAGAAACAGTGGCAGCTCCTACAGACAGCCCTGGCACCCAAACATGCCCAGAGACAGACAGCTAAAGAGCATTTCCTCTAATAAGTGCATTTCCCTGAGAACTATTTACAGGCATCAGAAATAAAGCAACACCTCCTTCCAGTGAGGATCTTCGTGATCATCCAGCTAGGATTTAAGAATAAAAGCTTTAGAAATAATCCAAAAAACCTGTGGACAATCCTGCTTAACCCAAGTTCTCAGTACTTGGCAGAACAGTTGTCAGCAGAAAGGTTCTCACTCTCTCCTTTATGTTCCTTCTTCCCTGGATTTTCAATTAAGAGATAAGGGGGAAAATTCAGACAGATCATAACCAAAAAAAAACCCCAGGAAACTGAATTCATGCTTCAGATTTCATTCTGAAAAAAAAATTCCTGTAGCAAATAAAACTGCCTCTCACAAGAGGAGGTGGTTCAGCAGCAGCAGACATAGAAAATCTTCCATTTGGATATGCATATTTTGGAGATCTGGAGTGCAGTTCCTTAGGGCTGGATGTGTTCAGGACTTTCCTTGTTATCTTTTCCTCCTCTGCAGTCGTTTCTCGTAGATGCAGGTTTTGGGGCGCAGAGCTGTTGAGGAAAATGAAGGGCTGCTTTAGGACTGTGCTCTAACAGTGACTAACAGTGAAGCCATGGAGTAAAATGAGGAACAAAAATGCCCATTTCTCTTTCCACCCCAGAGTGAAGCAGAGCTGCCCTCCTCAGTGATGTGTCTGACAATGACAGTGAGTGCTGCCAGCTTTTCCACAGTCCCACGGAACTGCTTTCCTGTGCAACCTGCTCTGAATTCAGGGTTGACACTGTCCTGAGTAGGAGGCTGGACCCTCCCTCACAAAGGTCTCTTCCAACCCAAATCATTCCACAAATGTGTTATCAACACCCTCTGTGGCTGATACCAGCCAGGACTGCAGAGGGGACATGGGGCAGAGGGCAACAGGCACCCTCAGCTGGTGACTTGAGAGGCTCTGTGTCCTCAGTGCTGGAAAGGATGTGATGGCCATGGCAGTGGCAGCTGTTCTTTACTGGACAGGTCTGCTCTGGAAGCCAGCATGCCATTCCAGTGGGCACAGAGATGTCCAGGATACTTTTGGCAAGTACTGTTAAATATAATAGCTCTCAAGCTGGTTTTTTACAGGCAATGGCATTTCGAATCCTTCTCCTACAGAACTGTTATTAAAAGCCATCAAATAATATCTGTAGCACTTTCTCGAGAACTAATTGGAGAAAGTGTCATGCTCAGGAGAGAAAACCAATCATGAATATACCAGCTTGGCTGAGAATTTGAGATGTATTTAGGGAGCTATTCTGAGTAATTTACAATGAATGACTGGTACTCTTCAGACTATAAATACAATCTACTCTTTCTCCTTGGGAAAAAAAGAGAGGTTGTCTTTTTAATTATCACTTTGTAAGCAAAAAGACCAACCAGAAAGACAGTGGGAGGAATAGAGTCAACATGGTTCCCCCCTTGTTACACTCACTGTGATTCTGGGTTTGCTGAAGGAGCCACAAGCAGCTGATTCTCAGACACATCTGAACCATCTCTGAAGCTGCTTAAAAGGCCAGTGGGGATGCAATCATTTGTTCCAAAAGCTATCAATGAACCTGAACAATTAACAGCCATTTTCAATTTATCTTCAGCCAGTTTCTTTGCTGAGGATTTCTGCATTAGTGGTGCTGTGAGCCACAACCACATCATCCCCGTTCAGATTTAGATACAGAGTAGAAACCCACCAGATGATGAAATTTGCAGTTTGCCTTTCTATGACAGAAAAAGCAGAGCTAAATATACATAAGACTTCCCACTTTTCCCAGTTTAGGGCTATAACAATGCTCATTATCCACACTGTGTCTGCAGGAATTGAGCAGAAGAAAAATGTGGAAGACAGAACTCACCCGGATCAGCCACAACTTGTTTCTTTTTGCTGCTGGTGACAATCTCATTTTCATTCATCATTCGTACATCCTGATCCCCCACATGATTGCTGAAAAGATTGAAATCAGTACAATGGCCAAAACAATCAACATTGGGGAAAGTTCTGAGAGTCATGGACAAGGATACCAAAGAAGGGATGTCTGGAGTCCTGCAAACTCAACAGCTCCACTGCACAGCCACACCACACAGCATTACCCACACAGGAATTATCCTGCCCTCATCCACCTGAAGGCTTTCTTGCCAGTTTTAATTAGTGGCACTCATTCAGGCACACATTCAAATATAAATATCATAGTCACTCTACAATTTTCAAGCCTGCCTACCCAGCTTGAACCACAAAGCAAAGTGAGGTTTTAAATCAGAGCTGTACAAAGGGGGTATAGAAACCCTCATATGGAACTTCCACACTGCTTTTTAATTCTGAAAGAGCACTATTTGAAACTTTTCTGAACTAAACAAAATTCATTTACTGTGACAAGTTTTGCTTGCAGGCTTTTTTTGCTTGCAAAATTTTAACCATTTCTTTTTGGGAAAGAAGTAATAACTTCAAAGGTAAATTAAACTAAACAAATTACAGGGAAAAATATGAGCTGAATTGAAAGGTAAAGAAAACTTCACTAATAAAATCTCCCTTTCACATAGACCAAAAAAACCCATTTGTACCTTTGCAATAAAGAAGTGTATTTTTCCTTTTCTCTCCAAATATTGCACAGCATGGGTTTCTATTTCTGAAGAAAAATGTAATGTCTCTCAAACTGAGAGTGAAGAAGGAGAGCCAATACTGAAGCAAACCAAAACTTAAAACTATTGATGATAATATCAGACTCAAGTTCAGGTTTGTAAAACACTGAACCATGTGAAGGAGAATAGGCCAACATCACAAGCAACAGTATCTAAAGGCTCCAGAGCATTTTTAAAATGAAGGGATATTATCCAGCATGTCTTCCATTGTTGTTAAAGTACCCTGTATTTTAGTAGGGTGGGAGGTGAAAAAAAGAGAAAAGATGATTGCAGACCAGGCTGGGAATAAAGAGCAACAAAACTCCTGCACAGAAGTCAGGAGGAGAAGAGGCTCAGCATGTTCTCAACTGGAAAAGAGACCATGCAGTGTTTGTGACCCCAAAAACTCCTCTTTAAAGTAGATCAAAGGACATGTGTCTTATAAATACGTGCAAAGGAAGTTATGTAAAAAAGATCTGTGATTACAGCTGGTGATTCCCTGGTTTCAATAAAATAATTTTACTCATAAAAAGATCTGAAGCTGGGGAAAGTAAAGGCTTGTTTTCCATCCTCCTCTTTTTTCTATCCCATTGAAAATTTCCTCAAAACTTTCATTTCCTCAAGGCATTTTCACTTCAGTGACTTTTTCACTTTGAGAAATTGTTCACCTCCAAGTTTTACCATGACAACACAGCCACTGGTACAAAAACACAAGTCCAACACAACACATCCAAACAATAATAATTTATTTAACCTCTGACAGGACCAGTGGCCAACAGCCAATGCTTCAGGACAACAAAAGAAAACAAACCCTGCAGGCAAATATGAACTTCTGTCTTTATTCAGAGCATCTCATGTTCCTTCTGCTTATTTCTAAATGTTTGAATATCCTTCTGAGTGGATCATACACCATTTATCCATGCAAAACTTCCCTTTTTTTTCCAAGTGATGCATGTGCAAAACACTCTATTTGTCAGCTGTCCAACATGCAAGAAAGTGTTCATTTCTATAAGCTTTCATTTTTTCACTTTTCAATCCCATTTAAAATAAATTATTCTTTCAAATCCTTACTTTCCTTGCCAGGGACTGTTTTTTTAGACCCTACCAATCCTGACCTTCTAAATGTAAGTGCATTTTTCACTGAATTTCATCACATTCTCCATGAGATTGCCAACTTAGTGGTTTTAAAGCATCATTCCCCCAAATGCAATTCATTTCTCATTTTAGAAGTTCATTATTTTAGACTGTTTATAAAATAGTAGAATTCTGGCTTCTTAATTAGCATGTGTGTCAAATCAGAGGAGTTTATTTTCTTTAATTTTGATGCTTGGTTTTTTCATGGACTTTCTATTTTTTCCCTCCTCTATGTGATATCATTGGGATTTATTAATCCTTCTCTAAAGAAGCCTAACTTTTTTTATTTTGTGTTTACAGGCATTCATGAAAACTGATGTAAATATAAATCATGAGTACCAGGAAGTGCTAAAAGATGCTTGCAAACAAAGCTGGTAATTTGGTCCTTATATCTAAAAATCTGCTTATTCCTCCTCAAGCAAGGCCAGGGACGCTCTGGAAGGGAATTTTCCTCAGCAATACACACGCTGCTGACATCAGTCACATCAAGCCAGTTTTTAAAGCCAAGATTCTTAGTCCCAGCCCAGATCCACTCACGTACCTGATAACAGTTCTCCTCTCCTGGTGGCAAATCCTCTCGTCATCCGTGAAGAGGATGGTGTGGTAGGGCACCACGGGGTCACACGTGGGGAGGATGCCTGACACCACATGGCTCACCATGTCCAGAATCCCATTGTACACCAGCAAATCATCGACCAGAAGCTACAAACATTGAAGAAATAAACCAAAAATCCATCAAGAAATCAGGCCTTGCTTTCAGCAGTTGTCTCTAAAAAGCATTTTGGCCTATTTGTTTCACAAATCCAGTCATTAATTTAGCTTTTGTTTTCCATTTCTCTCTATTTGCTGCTGGAGTTTGAATTTTTTTTTTTCCTCCCCAAGTTTTTTATCTTGTCACTGATGTTTTTTAATGCAGCTTTCAAGTAGGTAATTAAAAATGTATTTCATGTTTTACATAATTGCCATTCTATTCATTGGAGTGAATCACTCTTAAATCTAGGAATTAATGAATCTCACCTCACTTCAGCTGTCTAAAACTTGGGTTTGTAGTTCAAACTAGTCTTCCAGGCCTACTCTATAGTCACTGGAAAAAGGCAAGTGTTATCCTGTCTTAAGACAATTATCTAAGACAAAAATCAGATAAAGTTTTCTTTCCCTGGACAAAAAAAAAGGGAGGACAGATGACTGGCACAGATTAGTCATTTTAATATTAAATGCAGAGTTAAATGAGATGAATCCCATCCTTTGAGATTACATGGAATCACACTTCAACAAACTGTGAGAACACATTCAGAATGGAGCCAGTTGACTCACCAGGACATACAAAATGCACAGGAAAATTACTTACACCAAACTCCTTCACACCTCTCTGAGGTGTCTTGGCATAATTCCATAACTTGATCATTGACACAGTAGTAGGTACATCAAAAATGACATACACCCTATTCACCTGCAAAAGAGAATTAATTTATATTTAACAGCACAAAGTCCCCAAAGAAATTGAATTCTCATGCATGTTACATCAAAAGAGGTTCATATTTAAAGAAATATAGCTGGAGGAGAGATAACTGATGCTGAGGATGGAAGTTCAGCTCTCATCCCTGCTGATAATTCCCAGATGTTGGCTCTACCCCACAGCTACTCTCAAAAGAACAGAAGATGAGATCTGGAGCATCCTTGTCATCCTGGACTGCCTGGAAATTGGAGGAGGGGGAGAGAGACACTTTAATGAGTATTTCATAAACCAAATACAGACATGTCCTTAGGGGTAAGACAGGCTGGTGCCTCTTCTGTTCTGTTCTATTCTGCATGGAGAGATAATTTCCGAGGGCCTGGAGTGCCAGGACAAGGGGGAATGGCTTCCCACTGCCAGAGGGCAGGGTTAGATGGGATATTGGGAGGGAATTGTTCCATGGCAGGGTGGGCAGGCCCTGGCACAGGGTGCCCAGAGCAGCTGTAGCTGCCCCTGGATCCCTCAAAGTGTCCAAGGCCAGGCTGGACGGGGCTTGGAGCAGCCTGGTCTGGTGGAAGGTGTCCCTGCCATGGCAGGGGGTGGCACTGGATGATCTTCCTTCATTCCTTCCAACCCAAACCACTCTGTGAATCAATGCTTTTATTCCATTCTAGTCCATTCCATCTCTTTCTACCAAATATGAATGGAATCCACCTTTCTATTTGCAAAACTAAAATCTCCCCTGTATGCCCTGAAAGCTACTGCAGAAATTTTGCAAATTTTGTGTGAGTTATACTGCCAGGAATTTAGAGACAATCCTCCAGATGCTTGCTAAACAATTACTGCTTGAGGTATTATTCATCTGCCTTTCAGTGACGTTAATGTCAAGATGTTAAGACCAAAGATTAGGCAGGCAGGAAACCAATCTTCCCTGTTACAGTTAATTCCATGCTTTTCCTTTTATGAGCCACTATATCAACTTCAGATCAACATATCTTAATCTTCATCTTTAGCATCCTCTGAAGTTTTAATCCTTTGATGTACAAGAGAAGGTTATATTAAATCATTAAGCTGGTTTTTTTTTTGTTGTTTTTTTTTTTTTTTTTTTACTGAAGAAAGAAAGGTAGACTGGATCAATAGAAATGTTTGCATCTGTGATTTTCCATGAGACAACTGGAGCATTGTCTCCAACAACAACTGTTAATCCCACAGCAAATGATACATTTGATTAAAAATCTGTTCAAACAAAGAAATAAAATGACAATCAGTAAAAGGAGAACAAATAATTCAAATTCTGCTGATGTAAGAAATTATTTTGGAAAACAGGAAACCACTTTCAGAATTAAAAAGGAAAAGACACTTAGGAAGGAAAAGAAAGGCTATAATGCCAATTCCCTTCAAGCTTTTGATGCTTCCAACACATCAAAGAGTTAATGCAGCTTTCCAAGCAGCCTGCACTGAGGATGGGAGCATCCACAAGCTCCAGAGGCTGAGCATCAATAGGCTGATTGCTCCATCCAGCACCTCCCAGCTCAACAACCATCCCAGGGAAGAGGGAGGAGGGAAAAGTACTCTGTGGACCTTACAGAGGTGTAATTTGCTACAGTTCAAGGACAGAAAACACCATTAAATTGCTTCTGCCTCCTGCATTTCACACATTATCAATTTACCCTTTAATACTGTTATTTTGTGCTCTTCTGCAGTATTTTGGTGTCAGGCAGAACAACACAGAGAATTCCAGTGCCTGCTATCTTCCTTTTTCTCAAGTGAAACAGCCTCTGCAAGTGTGTCTTTTGTAAGGACATGAGCACCCTGAGATGGTTGTCAAATCAATCAGTCATCCTGTTATGAGACACATCTGAGCATCCCATCAAATTGCCAGGATTCAAGATCTGGGATCTACACAGCAGGAGCCTCAAGCATCACACAGACCTTCCACTTCCCTAGGAAATGCAAGCACTCACTGTTCCCAAGTATACTTAAAAGCTTTACCTTAATTATAGCCCTTCATTACAGCACATCATGATATAAATTAACAATTCCTCGCTCTTAATATTCTAATTAATAACTGCAACATCTAGAGTGAGGAGTTCACCAACACTGTAAGTGATAACTTACACATGTCAGGTTTATACCTTGTTTTCTTTCTAAATCCATTCTCTTGTAAGAAATAAAACCACCTTAATTATGTCCATTACAGGCCCCTAAAAAATGTCCTTTCCCAAAACAAGGTCAGAAGTCATCTAAGTTTATCTACTTTTCCTGTTTAGATTTTTGATATCCCAGCTATTAAACATGGGCCTTCTAAAAGGGCTGAATCATCCGTGGCCTTAGGACATGAAATACTAAGTCTGCCATCCCTAATCTACGAATTTGAATTCAACATAGATAATGAGATTAAAAAATAATTTCTCACTGCTGGAACAACATTAATTGTATTTTGTAGAAATGAACTGAAAAGCACCAGAAAGGTGTTTATTGCATGGAACTCCTTCATCAGTATCTTTGTCACAGTGGCCCAAAAACCATCTCTGGAAAATCTTCTGCTGTTGCCGCGTGGAGAGAGGAGATTACAAACCTGGGAAACCTCCATTGCTCCAGTGCAGAGAGGCTGCAATAAAAACAACTTCTAAAAAGCAGCATTTAGCATCTGTTACTAAAATCAAATTTAGCTATGAATTCTATATGCTTCCCCTTTCCTCCGTGCTTCCAGTTCCATCCACACACATGACTAGAACAGAATGAAAAGGGAAAATGTACCAAACCAGGAAGAACTGGTGCCAGCCACATGTGCCTGCCATCAGTGGTGTCATTCACTCTGTCAATCAGTTTGTCTGGAGTCCGGATGTCTCCAGATACATCATCTAAAATGTTGACACTATCTGGAAAAGCAGCAATATCTGAAAAAAAACTTTTAAGCATAAATAACCAAAAACAAATGGATATTTCAGAAACACCATATTTAAAAGTCTATGCTCTTCCCAACTCCATGAATGAGTTTTCACCACTACAGCAGGACTCCCAGGACTGCATAGCTGAGGAACTTGGGAGCACATATTTAAAAGCAGGACAACCCTTAGATGTTCTGGCATTCCAATTTATTTTTAAAATAGGAATCAAGTAACTAGCTACATTTAATTTATTCTTAAATATGTACTTATGAATTCATCAATAATGTTCCATTAGCAGGAATAGGCTCTTCCCAGCTTTTGGTGACAAAGTCCCATATTTTTATCATAAACTTGTGCAAATTCCTCATATAAAACCTATCTCAATAAGAGTGTCTTTGCAGGAGGCAGTCATCAGGCAGACTAGGTTTTGCTTGAGTTTCTCAAGGTCTGTGGTAAAAATCAGTAACTGTAATAAAACCTTTTTTCATTTTTTGAGAGGGAAAGATTAAACTCCCATTGAACAGGCAACCAGATTTTCCCTGTAAGAGAACATTTACATTAAAAACATATATGAATGTTAAAGATATGCAAAGAAACGTGGATGGATGGCACTGCCTTCGGAATTATGAATCCTGAGCAATCCAGTTTGAGGGACATTAATTTCCCCCTGTCCTGCTTTCTAAAAGTCTGTAATTATTCATAAAGAATTGAAGGAATGACACAGCAATGCTTAAATTGTTTAAGAAAAGCTTGATTCAGTTGTGAATTATCACATTAAACATTGCACTAAGACAAATATGCTCTTCTGGGATCTTAATACATCCCACACACAAGTGCACAGGCAGGAAAGGTGATCATTCAAAAGGAGCTCAGGGTTCTTTACCTGGCACTGTTTTGCTCTGTAGAGCTGTACCAGGTCAGTTAAGGATCCCTGGTTCTTAAAGATAATTTGTTACCATTTCTCAATTTCAAAATGTTTCTTGTCCATTATAAATGTTTCAAGTCTGGGGTGTATCATACAAGATACAAATCAAAATAGCACCTGGGGAAAAGCCTTTATTTCATGGAATTCCCTATTTATTAGGCTGTGAGGATCCTTAGAGACAATTCCTGCAGCATTTGTGCTGTTTATTCTTTCCAGGGCCTAAGAAATGCTCCTTCCATGCACCTGAACTATGGGAGCTGTATGTTGGGGTATGAAGCTTTCAGCTCTTAGAAGACTTTAGCTGGTACAGAGCACAGAGTGCAACCTTGATGAACATCAATCTTCCCAACACACCCCTCATTCCCTCTGTTACATATCCAGGGAACACTGAATCAAATTCAAACTCTCAGCCCTGATCTTCATCACTGCATCTTCAGACCAAGGGTTATGAAAAATTTCTTTCTTGAGGCACAATGAAAGATTCCATAAAAAAAAAAAAGCACTGAACTCAATCTTTTTTTATTAATTTATAGCTCAGCAAACTTTCTGGTCCTTCCCCACCACAGAAGAAATGTCAAGAGTAGAAAATACCACATCCTTCTTAAGCCTTCCCTTCTCTAACTTTGTCCTGCTTTGTTGGTGCATGCCATTGAGAGAAAAAAACGTTCTGGAAGTATACAGAATCCATAAAAACATATGGAAAAGAGGTTCATCACCAAAACACAGAGAAACAGAAGCCAAGTTAATCCCACAGGACAAGCTGGCAATGCGGAGTGATGCCCTGTGACAATTTGCCAGGGACTAGAGTGCATCAGCAGGGCCAGGGGTGCTTGGTGTGCAAAGGATACTGTTTTCAGTCAGTAAGATTTGCTCTCCGTGCTCATTGAACAACTCCAGCCCATTCAAACCAATGTAGTAGGGATCACCCCAACTCGTCAGGAGCTGGAACTGGAAAATAACTGAAAAGCAAAAGGCTGCTAAGGAAAATATCAATATGCAAAAGCTTTGTCCTAACAGACTATTTAATCTGCAGTTTGAAAAATTGTTGTGCAGCCCACGATGTCAGACACTCTTATTTGCAGTTCAGGAGAAAAAGCTACCAGAGAGTCTGAAAACAGATCTGATTTATTCTTAAGCCATACTTTATGGAAGCCTTTCTCATATTCTTTGTATCTTGTTAATACCTTAAAGCACCCAAAATTGTTGGATTTATAAAGCTCAAGACTCCTAACCATGGTATGCAACTCTAAAATATCCCGTATGACAAGGAAGATGACAGGGAAGGATACATCCACAGGGCATTAATGGTGCTTCGTAGTCCATACTGGCTTGTTCCAGTGTCCTTGAAGCATTCCTGCCAAAAAAAAAACAAGGCAAACCAGGTTTTTTCTGTACCCATGGCTCATTCAGAAAAGAGAACAAACCCAAAGAATTAAACCTCCACAGACAGCACCCCAACCTCCAGCTGTGATGATGGACCAGACTCCCCTCAGACCTCAGAGCAATTCGGTCAGGGTTAAAACCAAGTGAAGCTCTGCTCTAAGTGCTCCATGTTTTCATCCAGGAGCCTCACACAGGCAGCTCCACCAGGGAACGTGAAATGACACTGCAACAGTGAAGAGAAATCATGTGGTTCAGACAACAAAAACATCCTATTTTACCTCCTGTGTACTTTGGGAGCTGGCTGGGGCTGTAGATAGTCGAGGAAGAGAATTTCTTGAGCAAAGTCAAAGTGGCAGTTGCCTGGTCCCTTGCGGATAAGGAAGCCCTCCAGGGGGGAGATGCTGTGCCCATCCAGCACCACATGGACCACCTTAGCCTGGTTTAAAACAGCAAAACATAAGATTACCTGATATTACATGACATGACTTCCATTAAAATAATTGCAAACAATTCCATTCACTTCAGAGTCTGAAACCATTTCACTTAGCTGTATTTATTTCATTCCTCTAGAGTGTGACTTCCTTTGGCAAAAGAAAGCTGCAATCCAGAGTGTCCATGTCATCGCTGACATTGATTGGGATGGCAGAAGTGAGGATTTGGGGGGAAAAATACTAAAAAAAGTACTGAGAGACCCTTCAATTACTGCATGGCAGCAAACTGAAGCCTCCCTTCTTCAGAGTGCTCAAGCATTGGCACAGGCTGCCCAGGGAAGCAGTGGAGATCCCATCCCTGGAGGGATTTCAGAGGTGTAGATGAGGCACTTGGGGACATGGGGCACTGCTGGCCTTGGCAGTGTGAGGTTTGCAGTTTGACATGGTGACCTTACAGCTCCTTCCCAACCTAAACAATCCTCTGATTCCTGAGCCTGCAGCAATATTTACATCAAGAGAATGGGAAGCTCTCAAGTCAGCCCATGTCACAAAGAGAATGTGAGGAGACATCATGCACCTGAACGCTCTGCTAAGGCAGCTGAGATTGCCCAGCCTGGCTGGGGGCACCCTTCCAGAAATCCCACAGCCTGCTGCGCTCTCCAGAGCAGACTTTGGCGTTCCTGATGCATTTACAGCAGCCTGTATTTCAGCAGTTCTATTTATCTTTGTGGCAGGTGGCACTTGGACTTCTCCAGGATCATACAAACTCCTCTGCCAAGCAGTGCTGTGTGTAACCTCAGGGCATATGAATAAAGAAAAGGTACCTGTACCAGACAGAGACAATTGAGCTGTGGCCACTTCAGAGATGTGAGCACACCTTATCCAACCTCTGGAGATTAAAGTGAATAATTCAGGCACATTTATTCAGCTGATGCAGGAGTCCTGGCTCCTTCACCCTCCCCCAGCAGCACCATGTGGAGCTGTATCCATGATCCCAGGTGCAGAACAATTCAACCACACTGCAACAATTAATCACTGCACCTTGCTCTCTAATTTGTTAAATATAACTTAATGTTTATCACAGGCAGCATTTGCTGCCCTGGGTCTTGCACCAAGTACCAGTTTGTGCTAGACTGGAGGAGGAGCTCAGTTCATTTCCATGAAGATTAATTAGGAGGGAATGTTTGTATGACTACCAAGTGTGGAGAAATAACTATTTTTGGCTTCATCTTCAATACACTTGGGATCAAATAAAGGAAACATCTTTTTCAGATGAGAAACTCTTCTGCATGCTGCTTTCCAGCTGAATAAGTCTGCCAGGCTAAGGAGAGGAAGTGAGAAATGCACTGAATACACTTTCCTAAACAGAAACACGTAGTGAATGGGAAGTCTGGAGAGTCAGAGATGGAACCTTACCTATTATACCACAGCTGCTTATATTTATGTGCCCTTTACAGCCCTCATTTCTAAGTAATTCTCATCATCTGAGGAGGCACTCAGCCGTCACCTATTGCATTTTACAAATGGCATAACAAAGCTCTCCCAAGGTGATTTTTCACAGAGCTGCAAATAGCACCCAAGTCTTCATTCTGACAGTCACTGCCATTACCCTCTCACACTAAAGCTGTGAATAGAATCCCCCAGCCTGCAGCTGCCTAACAAATCATCCCATCTCACACCCAGGGACTGGTTCCTAGAAGGAGCAGCAATACTTCAAGAGACAGATGTCAGGATGCCCTGGGTTTACAGCCTAAAACCTCCTTTCCTGTGGCCCAGTGGACCTTGCATCCTTTGTTTTCCAAATAATTTATTTTATTCTTCTACAAGACTGCAGGTATGGGCTCCTCCTTTAAGTGGTATCCACTAACTCTTATGGGACTTTCAGTATTTATGCAGGTAGACACCTGTATCAGACTCACTTCTTTTTCCTACCTAGCCAAGTAAACTGCTGAAAATACACCTTTCTTCTTCTTTTTTTTTTATTGGTTTGGCCTCCAGAAACCAAATTCCATGTTAGATTTTAGAGATTTAATAAGCACTGCTCAGCAACAACTAAAATATCAGTAAGTTGCCAACATTATTATCACCCTAAATCCAAAATACAGCTCCTGGGAAGAAAATTAGCTCTATCCCAGCTGAAATCAGGACATAAATGTCACTAAAAGCTCTCATTTGTATGTTTAGATGGTAATGCTCAAAATGCTCCAGAAACCTCCCATGTGTCAAATGACCTGGGCAAATGTGATGGAGCACAAAATCAGGAGCTCTCTGTTCAAATCTCTGGATCAGCTGGGATTTCATCAGCATCCTTTTTGTCATCGCTCCAGTTTAATATGTGCCAACATTTTTGTTCTTATTTATTGCCTGAATTTGGAATCGAGAATGCAACAGTTGCCTTTTGGGGTGGAAAACCTGGGAGCATTGGGGTGGAAAACCTGGGAAAGTTTAGGTGGATTCCCAAACTTTCTGTGCAATGAACAGCAACCTCTGGTTTGTTATCACTATCATCACAAGTGTTATCATTACATGTGTAAGTACAGCAGGGGAAGGAGGGACAGCCAAACTCAGAGTGAAAAGGTCTAAAATTATCTCCATCGTGTGTCAATTGTCAATCCCAACATTTTGGTATGGAAAAATAAATCTAATGCAGGCAATTTGCAAATAAGAGAGGATTTATGTTAATTTTAGCTAAATTACTATTTAGCTAAATTAGCTAAAATTACAAAATTTATAACTATTTTGCTAAATTAATAATTTTTAAATTATTTAAAAATTAAAAATTATTTAGCTAAATTAATTTCGCTAAACTGCTTGAAGGTGGCAACTTTCCATTTATTAAATATTAATATTTCAAAAGACTCTTCCTGGAAAAGGCAGTACTGAGTGAGTGAGTGGCCTTCTGAACCTGAACTAAACAGAATTTCTTTGGAAACGTTGCCCACATCTCATTCCCTGCATTTCAGGAAATACAGAATCATATAGTAGGTCTAAATACAAGATATTGAGAGGACACCACTTCAGAATCATATATCCTGAAAATAATATGTGCTATTGTATGTGTCTCTTAGAAAAAACAGCTGTGAAGAGTTCTTTAAACCATCTCTGATTTTTTTTTTTTTTTTTACTATCTGCTGTTTGTGGAGACAGGAATGCATTATACCTGCCACAAAATTCAGCCTCAGACAATCTAGAAAGATTTATGGTGTTCCATTAAGGCAGCTATATTCATTCATCACAGTACCAATTTTCCAATGCACTGCTGTATATTTTTGCTGGCAGGGCTCCTTTTCTTTTACTTACCCCTCTGTAGGTATCCTCTGGAGATTTATTATAGTTCCAAAAGCGAAGCCCTGCAATACTTTCAGTTTTATCAAAATGGATTGTGAGCAGATGATCTTCTCCAAAAGAGAAGGGAATGAGCCACATATGGTCGTCCTCCACTGTGATATTAGTCCCATCTATTAACCTACAAAGAGAAAAGTCCATTAGCTGCACAAAGGGAAAAGCTGGCTTCTCTCATCAAAAGCAGGGAACTTTCCTAGGGTTTATTTTATTCTGGATGCCACTTCCAGCTTCCAGGGCTTCTCGTGCCCTTGTGCATGCAATTAAAAGCAGAGAAAGCATCAAAAATAGCATGCAAGTATTGAACTAAAGGCAGTGGAGGGAGAAAAAAAACAGTATTGTCTTTAGTTAGGTCTGCTTAAGGAAAAACAGCAAAATCCTTAGGTTTTCCCTGTGTGAACAGGGACAGGCAAAGGAAAGCTCAGCTGCCTTTGTAGCAAAGTGGCCAAAGGCAGAACTCAAACCCAGGTACAATATAATTTGTGAAGCCAGCTCCACACCCAAAGCAGTGCATCTGGCACCCTGCAGGGTGTTTCTATGCCAACACAAGTCTGCTGGATCCGAGGAGGAGCTGGATGGCAGCTGGATAACCCTGAGCAGGACCAGGGTTTGCTCACACCCCTCATGGACACAATAAGCTACATCTCTGCTATTTTACAAAGCTTCCAACCAGCAGGACAATGTCTTTTCATGGCAGCACAGGCTTCAGGTTGACTAAATAAAGTTAAACCTGATGTTTTCTGACATTATATTCTTCTACCACAAACTGTGCCATACAAAGATGGAGTAAAGGAGAATATGAATTAATTTTCCACTGTAATTACTTTGGTACACTGCCAAAAATGTAAGTATATACTTACTATTTATTTAAAAGTTTAATGGAAGAATGAGTGCCAGACTTGGCAATTCCTTAAAGAAAAAGATTTGAATAATGACTCTTTCACAGAGGAACTGATTAGGGAGTCCATGAGAGAAGAGATAATTCTTGATTTGGTCTTGAATAGTACACAGGACTTATTCCAAATGCCACAGTTGAGAGCACTGCAATGTACTCAAATTCAACATGCTTGCAGGAATATTCAGAGCCAAAAGAGCCTCTATTCCTTGTGCCCAAAAAAGTTCTTCAGCAAAACAATCAAGAATGTGAAAAAAAAAATAAAAATTAAAAATATAACCCACTTACTAAGAAAGATGTTAGAAAGAAGGAGGACTTGAAAACTCAAAGCCAGCCTGGCTCAGTAGCAGGATAAACAAAGTTATTATGGCCATCTTTCAGCAAAATTCATGATGAAAAAAGCCCTAAATTGATAGACTCATAAACTCTGGAAGGTTAAATGTGTACATACAGGCCAAAAAAAGAGTCTGAAGGCTAGCAAGCAAAAGATACAATAAATAAAATCCCTCAAATACATCAGGGGCATAAAGCTTGCCAGAAATTCTGTAGGATCAACATATCACTAGGCTGCAAAAGGAGCATTCAGAGAGGAGAAGGCGCCAACAAAAAAGGTAAATGAATTCTTTGCATTTGGGTTCATCAGGGTGGGGTCTGGAGAGACTCCCCCAGCAGAATCTGTTCATCACAGGGGATGTCATGGGAAGATTTCTTAGATCAGCAACTGCCTACAGAGATTTTCATACAAGATGGCAGAAGGAACAAGGAATTACACACAGGTAAGATTGATATCTGCATTAGTCAGATTAGCAAAAATTACAAACAACAGAGTTAGCGTGCATGGAGATAAATACAACATTCTAAGGAAGATTCCAGAGCCTTTGAAAAGACAAGTCCTAATTCATAAACCTGGTCACAGCCCATAAACATGCCAGCAAGACAGGATTACAACCAAAAATACCCTTTAAAATGGAGAGATGACTCAGAAACAACAGGATGCAGCTTCAATAACATCCAAAATGCCAAGTCCTCTCCAGATCTACAGCCTATCATTTCTATACTGCTGCCATTTAGATGCACAAGTTAATCTGAGGAAATATACTTGTCAATGAATAAAACTTCATTAGATTTGCAAAAAAAAAAAAAGTGCTGCAGATTGGCCAAAAGAATGGCACCTATTTGTGCAATTCCCCAATTGCACAAAACACTTCCTCACTCTTTGCTTACGTGAAATTTTTCCTTGAAATTACCCAGAAATCCTGCATAAATATCACTCAATATGCACAGACAGATGCTCCAGAACACCCACATTTCTTCCTGGAAAGTCCTTGGCAGAAATACCAACCAGGCATGTTCTCATCTCCCAGCTCAAACACCATCTTTTGGAAACATCTCATTCATGTTTCTACAACAAGCTGTTCCTGGACAGCCTGTGAATTCCAAGAATGAGCAGTGATGGGATAAAAATCATGTTCACATTAACATGTGTTAACATAAGTTTATAGAAATGTGTCACTTCAGAAAATCTGATGTAAAATGCATCCCAAGTCTTTGGTTACTTACTTTTCTAATGTTCTGGAATCTCCTGTGTACTCTGGAAGATCATTTAAGTCCTGGGGTGAAGCAGAGATCTGTTCTGCATTGATTTTTAATGCTTGACCATCCTTTCCTATCACTTCAAGTCCTGTCAGTCCCAGGTAATGAGAGTCTCCCCAGGTCATGGTAAAGTTCAGTTGCAGGCCTACATAAAGGAATATACATTTAATGTCTCTGTAAACTTACTGGTTTGTAGTGATGAGCCAATGTAAACATGAGTGCAAATCCCAGTGATTAGCAGCATGGATGTTTTTTTATACATTCAACAACTTTATATGCTGGAATTGGAGATTTCCTGCTCTGTTTGTCCACCTCCATGTAACAGCAGCTTCTTTTAATCTGTGTCAGAGCCCTTTAATGTGCCACCAGCACCTTGTTCACTTGCAATTACACAACTGCTGATCAAGCACGTTCCCAAGTGCCTCATTTCTGGGACTGCACCCTGACAGCCAGCCAGTGACACATTTAAGCAGTTACATGACAGATTTTGTGATTATGCAGACACAGAGAAGACCCATTAGTCTGAAGTCTATCCATCATCTTTCACCAGCTAAATGACTGTATAGATTCATATAAATCCAGCCTCTCAGAAATCCAAACATTTTTAGAGAACACCTACTCACAGTTAAAGCAAAGAAAAAACTTGGTTTACTAATGTTTTTAAGTTATTTTCTTCACATCAGAACTGGACACATGGAAGCATTTTCATGGGATGGCATCAGTGAAAAGCACAGATATTGATTAGGCTGTATCTCCAGAAAATAAACAGGAAAGAAAAGCTGGATGGACAAAAGGCTGAATGTGAATCTCCTGTTCCACCTGTTTTATGCCTTACTGAAAAGACAGAAATAGCATGTACAGATATAACAAGTAAAATTCCAATCTGGTCAGGTTCTATAAAAATCCATCCCTGTAAATTAAAAATACCTTTCATTTCACACACTACAGAAGCCCACAAATAATCAGGTTGGGTAATGTCTAAAGAAGCACCAGTAGTCATAATTTATGTTTGTAAAACAAACAAGCATTAAACCTCTTAACCCATCCAGCCCAGTTACCTCTAAAAAGCCAGAGCAAGTCCTGATACACACAGAGATTCACTTGGGTGTAAGATTTCATCAGCATTTGCAGGGACACAGAGAAATAAACAGCTGTCAGGTGACAAATGTGGAGCTCTGGCTATACTGCCAGCAGATACTAGTCCCAAGGCCAAAGCTGAGACTAAAGGTGCTCAGGGCACAGGCAGGCAGGAGCTCCCAGGAGAACCAGTCTGTTCTCCAGTGGAAAGCTGCACTGAAGCAGCCATCCACACAGATCTAGTATTCCCCAGAGTTTAGGATTCCTTACAGAATCTGAGGATGACACGGGGAAAAGGAACTTCTGGAGGTGTCTAATCCAGCTCCAAGCTCAGAACAAGTCCAGCATAAAGGCTCTCAGGAGCTCATCCAGGGGAAGTTTTCCTGTCTCCAAGGCTGGCAGATTCCAAACCCTCTCAATCCAGTGTTGGATTGCTCTCAGGGTGAAAAAAATTTCCTAACACCCTGCTGGAAACTCTTGTCAAAGGACCAGGAACTGCTCCTGGAGCTTGTGGGCTATCAAGAAACTCTCTGGACAACAGCTGAAAGGCCCACAGAGAGCTGGTTTGGTACAGGATAATAAATCAGGTACTTAAGCAGGGATATAACATTCTGATCTAGCTTTACTCTAGGGTTTCTGTTGTCAACCCAATCTAAAAAATTCAGTCAGTCTACATAAATACAAAGGATTGGGAGAGAATTACTGGGTAAGGGACACAGCTATTAGAAATCCCATTCAGGGACTAGGCAAATGGCTAATGTTATTTTTCTGAGATTAAAAGCCAACTGTTACAATATAATGTTGTAAATGCCATAGCAAACAAAGCTTCTGCCTTAAATATTCAATTCTCTTCTTTATTCTAGACCTGGCATCTGTCACAAAGTGCTGTACAGCAGACAAATCAGATCATCCTTGATAACACGTTTGGGGGAAGGCTGGTAAATCAAGAATTGATGTAAGGACTTACATTTTCCAGCAAATATTCCTGTTTCCTTTGGTATGCATTCAGAGGCAGAGTCTGCCTCTTGAACCTGAAAAGAAAGTCAAGGAACAGGTTCAGTATTACACTTACACTGACTGTTTATGAAATCTATATTTGTAGAACAGTTATATTTGTACCTGTTTCTTTTTGTATATCAATCTCCCCTCTGCCTCCCCACACAGGCTGTCCTGCAAAAAATGGAAAACATGACCCAAAATGTAGAATATCAGGTGGGTTCTTAGAAAGCCCAGACTATTAGGGCAGGGTTTTAGATTAGTGAATATAGAAATGTGAAATAGGAGACTCCATAGTGTGAGCTACCTGTTCTCAAAGAGGCTGAAATCCTTAAATAACACTTATTTCCCTGCAGACTGCCATCAGCAAGTGATAATATGCTGTATTTGCAATATGTTGCAAATCTGTTGCAGACACAAGGAGTCTGGAAGGAAGTCAAGACCAGAGAGTGCCACCACAATTTCTTCTCCAGAATTAAGAGGCAGAACAAACAAGCAAACTTGTCCAAAAGCTTGTGCTTCTGCTCTGGCAATGCTAATTAAAAATTGCCTATGCTATTCAGAAAAGTGAAGAAACAGATGACAAAATTTGCTGATCACACTGGGGCAATCAGGGTAGTAAAGACAAAAATGGCAAAGGATTGCAGATAGAATTCACTTCACTGAGTAAGTGGGATAAAATGGCAAATTCTGTTCTCTGTGGACAAATGTAAAACAGAGAAAACAATCTTAACTTCACATATACCAGTACTGGCTCCAAAATAAGTAATAGTAGATTAGAATGTGAAATCTTGGCATTTTTATAAGTAGCTCTATAAAAACATCAGCTCAATCCTCATTAGTAGTCAAAAGGCCAAACAGGAAATTAGAAGTCCAAACTCTTTCTCTTTAATTCATCATTAGAAATAAACTTCCTGTCAGCCACAATACATCAAATGGATCTACACAGTGCCTAAGTAAAATAAATAAAGACTTGTCAACACTTGTCTCCTACTGTTCCATTAGATCCCTGCAATGTAACCACTGATCCCCACAGGATCTCATGGGCTCCCTGACTGCAGTATCCTTCATGTGGCAGCAAATGTGCCTGGGGGAATCAAGGTCATTCAGGTGAGACTGAACAGGAAATGGGCTCTGAAATAAACCCACAGAACCCACACAGTGGAAAATCCCTCCCACTGGAGGTACCTCTCTCACGAGCCAGTTCTGTTCCTCACAACAATTCTAGAACACCAGCCTGGGAATTAAAATTTGCAACTTTACTGAAAATCAAAACCCACGGACACAATAAAAGGCACTGGGTTTACTGATTGCAAAATAATGCCCTCCCTAGCAGACCATAAACCATTTGTGCCACGGAACCTTATCAGCTCTTTTCTCCCTTTCTTATCTACTCAATCCCTTCCTGATGATTCCATTCCACTGATGCCCAATATATTTTCTTTCAGATATGAACTCATTTTCTACTATTTTAACTACTTCTGCTAGTGGGCATTGTCCTACCTGTGTTCTTAGATTCTTATGGCTAAAACAAAACACTACCATAATACAGGAGTTATTGGAAAAGGAATAAAAAGTAGAAAGTATTACCATGGTCTTACACCTGACCAAATGTTCAACACCTTCCTAGGAGCAACCATTCTGGAAAAGATTTAGAAGACTAACACAGGGGTATAAATCTCTTGAGTGGCTTGAAGAAGGGAGTGGGGAATAATTGTTTCATTTCTTCCAACACAAAACCCAGAGAACATTAAATGAAGCTAGCAAGAAAAAGGAGGAGGTTCTTTGTGCCATGCAGGTTCAGCTGGGAAACTTGCCACAGAGCACTGTAAATTTTAAAAGTGCATGTGGGTTCAAAAGGCTGGTGGATGAATTCATGCAATAAAAATCTGTGGCAGGATATTAAACACAGAGGTTAAGTTAAAAAGTCCTTGGGAGACACATTTCTAAGGGCTGAATGAGTGTTTCAGAGAAACAGTACACTGTTTGTGCTGTTCTTTCTTTCTTTCTCTCTCAGCAGCCACTACTGGCCCGAGAGCTGAATCAAGTGCAGTAGCCACAGGTCTGATCTGCTATAAAATCAACATGTTAAAGGTTCCTGAATTCATGGACAGACAGATGGACATGGATAACATTGACAGAAAAGTAAGACGCTTCTGTAAGAGCTTTTGGAAAGTTTTTAATAAAACACACCAGTTCATCTACTGAATGTGCAGCAGGGAATAAAGGGGAATGAACAACAGCAGGGCTGCTCAAACTGGTCAATACTGGTCTGACAACATTAGGCTGGGGGAGACAAATGGTGCAGAGGATCTGTATCATTCTGGTAGCATAAACATCCCCCTACAGAAATCCTGATGGTACCAGCAAACACACAGTGACAGGGAGATCAATGGCTCAGTCACAACAGCTTTTGTTATTGCACCGCTGGTACAGCAGTTTCAGAGTTACAACAGGGTGTGAAGGGCATCAGAGCTGAACAGCAAAATGAAAGGCAGAGCCTGTGTCTGAGCAAGCACCTGACAGTCCAGGGCCAAGCTTCTGCCATGGAAGAGGTCCTGGTGAATGCTCACAATAAACAGGTGATCAGGAAAAGAAAGGTCAGCTTCAGTTTGTCTTCATGAAACCCTGCATTGTGCAAGGTTCTGAGCAGTTTCAGATACTGCATCCAAAGATGGGATCAAAATTCCTGCAGAAGTCCAAGGGTTAAAGCCACTGACTTAAGGTCTGAACAGTGAGATCAAATTCCAACTCCATTGGATCTCCTTTTGTCTTGTGAGCCACAAGAAAAACAGGACAAGACAGAAGGAGAAGGTTTGGCTCATCAGGGACCAGATATCCCTGGGAAGATCTTGGCTGGAGCAGCTGGAATTTGGATTGATTCAGCTTTGGATCTCCTGACAGACTCACAAGTAAGAGTGTGAACCCTAGAAAAAGACCACCTCACAGACGCCACAAAGGGCGCTCAGGAAGATTCTGAGAAAGTAGAAAATTTCACGGAAAACGGGTCAAAGACTGCCACACACCACCTTGAGAAAATCCTGTGGGATCTTTGCTCAGACACTGGGCTGTTGGGCTGGAATGGCATAAGGCAAGAGCTCGAGTGCTTGGAAACACAGTCTTCCTCCAAGGACTGAAATACCTTCTGCATGGACTAGAAAACAGGTGTTCTTATGATGCAAAATGCACCCAAACCTGTGATGATGCTAGTCAAAAAAAAAAAAGAAAAAGAGGAAAAATAAGGGGAGGGTTGAGAGGAAGAGACCCTTCTCATTTAACATCCTCAATTTGTGGAGGAAGAAACCAACAATATGGAAAATATGGAAAAACCTTTGGAATGCCAGGGAGCACAGCTACTCATGATAGGAGTAACTGTATGAGAAAAATCACTGACAATGCAGAAAGCTTCAGGAGTACCCAAATCATAAAGAACTCTCCCTAGTCTCTGTCCAAGTAAGTAAAGAAGTAGGCTTATTAATTAATCAGGGAAACCACAATTTGGAGGACCTTTTGGGTTTTAAAAAAACAGCATAAATTATTGACCTGGTGAAAAAAAGTCTTTAAAATCGTAATAATTGTGTCAGCTCTTCTGCAGTTTTATTCCAGCCTGGAAATGTGGCTATTACTTCCATGTTTCAAACAGACATTTATAGAGAGTTTTAAACATAGAGGTCCCCACCTGCTGATCCTCTGTTCTCAACCCTGCTTGTGTGAAAGGTCTCTCATCTCCCTCCCTGTCTGCAGTTGTTGGCCTCTTCAGCTCTTCCTCATATCTCAGGGAGCTGGAATCTCCCATTTCTCCATCATATGTCTCATCATAGTAGTAAATGGCTTCAAGAATATCATCATCAGTAGTGAACAATATGGTATCCCCAAAGTGCTCTGGAGCTGAAGGCAACATACAGAATTAAATGGAGAAATAATGCAAAAATAGAAAGAATGAGAAAAATTATTTTTGGTCCTTCTTTGCATTTAATTTTCAGCAGTGTTTAAAGATAATACATGGCCAATTGATACTGATTAAGGCTATAATTAGTGTTTCACTCTCAAACTTATACTGCAGAATGGAAAATTAGAGAATTTCAATTCTCTAATGGATTCTCTAACACCCTGCTGGAAACTCTTGTCAAAGGACCAGGAACTGCTCCTGAAGCTTTTGGGCTATCCAGAAACTCTCTGGACAATTTCTCTAATTGTCATTCATTTCAATGGAAATTCAACAGAAAATTAGAGAATTCACTAGAGAATTCAGTCAGATTTCAGATACATAGAAAATAGGAAAGAAGCTTCCCAATCACCTTCTCCAAAAGACCATGTATGTGAAAACAAGCAAAAAGATGCAACTTTGAAATTTCTAGGGCCTATCTGATGTGATTGAAACACAGACTGGTTGCTAAGACATAGTTAAAAATGGAGATTAGCTCTGTATGCTGCTAAAATCCCCAGTATCAGTGAAGAATGCATTAATGGGCTTTGCATTATGTTTTTAAATTAAACACCAGACAAAGTGCCAGCTTGCTTCGAAGTGGAAAATGATAACAAACAAGCTAAATGTATTTTGTTTGTATCGTACTCCTGTTTCCACAAGGAAAATCAGAAATGATAGCCTACCTCCAGACAAGGTTCCTGAGGCTTTGGCAATCTCTCCTTTAAAGATGCACTGCTCATCCAGCACCATGATAATGTCTTTCACACCTCGGAAGGAGTGGATTCGGGATTTATTGTAATTCCAGATCCTAATCATGGCTACCTGACAGGAATTCACAAAGTCAATAAAGACAAAGTGAGGTTTTCCAGGGGTGAATGGTGCCAGCCAGAGGTGCATATCATCCTGGGTCCGATTCACCCCATCTATTAGGTTGGTTACTATCCTGGGATCATTTCCATAAGCTGGTAAAATATTTATGTCAGGGGGTTCAGCTGTTATTTTTGCAATCTGAACAGGCTCTCCTTTAGAACTGAAAACTTCAATTCCATTGAGACCAACATAATGTCTGTCTCCCCATGTTGTTCGGATGTCAATCACCAAGTGCTGCCCATAGGGTAAAACAGGGATTTTAAAATCACTTCCATCCTGTATATCCACAGAATTTTCTTCCTCTTGCTTCTTTGGTAGTGTTTGTAGTCCTTCTCTTTTCTGATGTTCTCCAGGCCGGTTGATTTTCTGCTGATGGAGAAACTCATCAAAAATATCCCCTTGAAAATCCATGTTCGAGATCCGACCACGGTGGGAATAATTAAATTTCACCAAGGAGTTCCAGGACTCCTGCAGAGTGTGTTCTTGCTCACTGCACCACTTCATTCTAGAGGTTGCTACATCCTTGATGGGAAAGTCTTCATCTGAAAACAACATTACAAAGGCATTTAATGTACAAACAGGGAGCAAACCACTCCAGCACTGACTCTGCAGAAGGATGTCGTGTCCCTCACTGGAAATTCTCTGACAGCAGCTCTTGTACTTTGCCTCTCTATACAAAGGCCACGTGTCCCAGTTTCCCTTCCCCACTCAGACACAATGAACAAAATCACTTTTACCTATGGAGGAGCAGAACTCCTGCCACAGTAAAAACTGTAACTAAGTTTGACACTGTGAATTCTTGCCTCAGCCCTTAAAGAAATTGGGATTTTTGCCCAGTGATACTTATTGTGTGGCTGTTACAGGAGTTTAAAACAGCCCTCTGCATTTCTGCAGGTCTTTCATAGAGCTGGAAATGGCTGAACTGGTTAATGTAAGGCACTACAGAGAAAAGCTGGTTCTTCCTCTCAAAATGAGCCACAGGTGTATAAAGAAAAGTGGTGGGAAAAGGAGCAGGTTCAGCAAACAGGGAGGATGAGATGAGCATTTTAGGCAGGCAATGTCCAAATATTTTTCCTATTTTTCAGCACATGTGAGGTGTAGAAAGAGGATAATTACAAGATATCCAATGGGAATGCAACAATGGGAGGGCAACAAATCAGAGGGGCCCAGTGGGAGCAAAGCATCTTTTCCTTGTGGCTGCACTGGGGAACTGCTTCATTTCCATCTCAAAACAATTAAGAACAGATAATAACCAAGGTTTTCAATAAAGCAGTCACTCATGTGTTTTCTTCAAATAAATGAAGAAAAGGAAGTGGAGTACTGAACAATTACAGGCCCGTGGGCCAGATTTTACTTCTGTGCAGTGTCCTTGGGTGGATAATAAAACAAATGGTTATCAAGAATAAATGCCAATTGCTGTGAAATGCAAAACAAAATTTTCCCAAAAGACTGCTCAAGACTAACTTTTAACTGTGTTTTTGGAAATACTGGAAAGAAGCAATGTTCCTAATCTGTGCATGGTAAATAATCATTTGCAGTGGGGACACGTGAGATAAAATTAAAAATTTTAAAGCAGATGAGAAACTACCTGGAAAAGGGTTGTCTTCCAGAGTGAAAGGCTGGAGACCAACCTGGCACTCCTCTTTACATCACAAGGAAAATGCAGACACGAAGGAAAGGTTCATATTTCAGAGAACATCAGACATTTTTAAGTCACTTTCTAGCTCACACCACTACCAGTACAGATACTCAAGAGGTGGCTGATCCCCAACGTTACATCCCAGAGCCTCACAATTCACCTGGACAAGGCACTGTACAAATATTTAACCCTTGAAAATGTCAAAGCTTGAAAATTTCAGGATGAGCCGAGTACAGAGGAGTATTTAACATCCATTGACTTTCCTTGTTTGGGAGGGTTTTTCCCTTTTCTTTTCAAACATGAATTACTTCCAACAGTCCAGAGGTTACAATTCTGAAGTCCCTCTAGGGCAGGGCAAGGGGAAGTTAAGAGGTTTGTGAGCTACTTTAAGGAGTGGTAACAGGAGAAGTGGAGCTCTGAAAGGAAAGCAGAGGTGATCCAAAAGCAGACACCAATGGCTAAAGGCTTACAGGGTGTGTCTTTTTTCTTTTAAGAATATAAAATGCATTATTTATTAATGACACCTCAAACATCCAACTCCTCTGTGGGTTCAGGAGTGTCTTGAACCACCAATACAGTTTCTGATGGTGACACACACCACACACATTTCCTCTCAAAACTTTAGTAAACTACATTTTGGGGCAAGAAAAAAAGACACCTTTCTTCTCCCTCTGTTGTGTTAATCTCTTTTTTTACTCCCTGCAGTTATAAACAGCAATCATATTTCCATGCTGCAATCACATGCTTCATTTCCCAAATCATTCTAAAAGCTCTCCTCTCTATCTGTCCCACTTGGTAATCAGCTTTCCTGAAAATGGATGATCAGAGCTGCAGTTTTCCAAGTGAGGTCTCACAAGTGCCTGTGTTGAGACATTGAGGTTTCCCAAGTACCCAAAATGCCTCTGCTGATCCACCCTGGGAGTGCACTGCTCCAATCACTGCTCACACCAGCATTTCAGTCAATCTGTTATCAGCTACTCAACCATGATTCTTCTCTTCCTCGGTCATTTGCAATTGATGATTACTCAGCTTACAACTTAATTTTTGGTTATTAGTCCCCAGATGAGCCTACAAGCATTCTACTGAATTGCATTCCATTGCTCCAGTCCTCAAGTTCATCGTTCTGTGCAGTTCTTCAATCTCCTTAACTCATAATAAACCAAATTATATGTTATTTGCAAATTTTATCAGCATACTCCCACCATTTCCCTCGCACATTAAACTGGTTATCAAAGAAAAATTGATGTTTTTATAGCAACATTAACTCGAGCCAAGCCTGTACGTGCTGTTACTAATTTCTGTTGTTCTTGTGAACCATTTAGTGACCAAAGCCATGCTGTGGCATCCACAGGAGCCTCTGAGCCTTCCCTTTGTCTCACCCTCCACTGGGAACTGCCCTTCTCCCAGCCCCAGGCCAATTAAAATCCAGCACTCTCAGGGAAACACTTAAAAGGTTTCCCTGTTGTTAAAGCCCTCTCAGCTCCATTTGAAGATGGCTTTACCCTGCACACACAGCAGAGAGAACAAAAGCTACTGTATGGTTGCAATTTCCCAGGGACTAAAACACATCGGGAGCTTTAAGCACCACAGGACAACCTGCTCTGAGCAAAATTACAGAAAATTTGCACTGAAAAATTGTAGTTTACATTGAAATTCCTAATTTTTCCCCATTTTCACAACTGAACAGAACTTCTCAAGGTGGTACTTATTTATAGTTTTCACAAAATGAAGGTTTTCCTGTAACAGATACTGTGAAATGTGTGAAACAGTAAATGGGCTGCAGGGAGTGGGGGTGGGTGAAGGGCAGGTGGCACCTATTCCAAACTTCTCTATTCTTCTCTTCTTTGAGATACAACTTCAGAGACACTGATGAAATTGCTGTTTTCTCCACAGAGGGTCAGACAAGGAAAAATCCAGACATTCTAAGTTTAGAGAGAACCATTTTCCTCATCTTTGTCTGAAAAAAGCCCTGCACTAGCTGCTATAGAATTTGAACTGGCACGCCTTCATTTAGGTGAATTTGCTGTCCCTTGTCACCCTTACTTGCATGTAAACACCCACATTCAATATGCAGCAAGATACATTTTCATGTAAATTGTTCTGATGCTCAATCACCCCCAAAATTTCAATTTGTAGTTTTGGAACATCTTATTCCAATTCTCTGGGTCTTATTGTCCTTGTTGTATTAACTCCTCATTTGAGACAAGATACTGAATGCTGAATAATTACAGAATGGCAAGGAAGGGGCATGAAGGGTCCAAAAACCAGGAGTTAGAGTGACATGGCTTGAAACTGAAAAAGGAAGACAAACATATATCCCAAGCAATGGCAAGCTGGGTGAGACAAAGTAGAAATTGTGGGTAAGAAATTCTACTTTTCTGCTATTTACACTTGTTAAAGACAAAAGTATTATCTCATGCCCTGAAAATTTCATAGCCATGGATTTCCAGATGTTGGGATAAAGGGGAACTTGGGAAGTTGCACAATTCTCCTACTGTTCCCTGGGGACACACTGCTGGATCCTGGCAGAGGCAGAACACAACTGCACAAAGCTGGATCCACCTCCAACAGGAGGTCTGGGGAAGGAGGACAAGGATAATCAACAGCACAGAGCAGACAACAGCTAAATTTATTAGAAAACTCTTCATAAATAAGCAAGATGTCTGAGGGAGAGGTTTGTAAAATTATGAGCAGAGAAGAAAAATAAGGGTAATTTTCCATTCACTCTGAATAAATATATTGAGCATCTATTCTCACCGAGAAAGACACAAAGCTACTGTACAAATAAACTCTGCAAATTTGGGATGTAATGTTCTTTATCTCTCTGCAGATTTTAATTGATATTAGCAAACATTTGCTGTCTACAGGACTGTCAATTTTTGGAATGTAATTTACTGAAATTTTGCCTTCCAGCTGCTCCAAACAAATTAAAAGCCCCTAAATCAGAATGTAAATTTTTCTGAAGAGTGTTTCATATCAGGTGTAGGACCAGGAGAGAGACTGAGTATTCTCGGGAGGAAAATATCACAGTTAGCCAAACTAATATGCCCTGTCTAAACTTCCAGGAATCTCAAGAGGTCCCTTCCACCTAAAATGAGTTTGTGGCTCTGCATAATGGAGCACACATCAGCACTTGGTCTAAGGTTGCTATTGTGACCTCTTACCTTTGAGAACAGAGTCACGTTCTCCAAAATTTGTAGTGTTTAATCCCAGCTTTTTACCACACATGACACTTCTCCTTCCACTCATGGGGTACTGTAAACTGCAGCAGTTTTTGTTAGAAATGTGGTCAAAGATGTCCAAGTCCACATCAGCATCCCTTCTGGCCAGCGTTTGTGATCTCCCATCTCCAGTTGCATTTCTACAATTGGATCCTCCCAGTTCATGCCTCTGACATTTGACATCCTCATTTATCAGATCTGAGAAGTTTTTCATGATTTCATCTGGCTGTGTTTGAAATCTTGAGTTGAAATTCTGTTCTGGAGCAAGCCACGGAGGCTTCTGCCTACTGGGAGTGACTTGATTATTCTGTGTTACCTGGGAAGATGACTGCAACCAAGAAGGAACTGCACCTGCACAATCAGTCAGTTTTCTTCCTGTTAACTTTTCCATCTGCTCACTCAAACAAAGCTCATCATCAGACTGAACGTGCTCTGGAACTGCTGCTGCCTCCTCTTTGGCATCTTTTATACAAACTTGAGATGGGAACACTTTTAGATCATCCTCTAACTGAGACAAATTTTTCTTTGTAAAGCTGATTGAGTTCATCTTAGGCTCAAGATGATTTTCTTCTGGCAGAGCTGTCCAGTTCAGTGAAGCACTGTTTGATCCTGAGCATTTAAAAAGCAGGTCTGTTTTCTTGTCTGGGCCTGCAGGTGCATTTCCTTCTTTCCTCTCAGCTGAGGGAGAGGCTGAGCTATCTTGCTTGTGATCTGTAAGGTCAATTGTGGTGCTCTGGTCAGCAAGGAGGTCTCCAGAGCCTCTCTCTAATTCACCATCAAATACAAGGTTCTCATCAACATACAACTTCACCTTCTTTGCTCCAACATCAAGGTCCTACAAAAATAAAGGTATGAAGATTTCAGTCAAGCTTTCAAGCATTAGATATCACAGCTCTGGGACTCTGACATTTGAACACTTAATCAATAGACAGATGGAAACAATTAAACCCTGTGTCAGTACGTGCTTTTGACTGTTTTTTAATCTAAAGCTGAAATGACTAAAAAACACTGTGTAATAGATAAGGGTTTTTTTTAAAGGATGGAAAACCCTGCTAGACACTGCTATCACTTTGTCTGACAAGGTTTGATTATTTAGAAAAGCTTGAGGGGAAAAAGCCTAGATTAAGTACAATTATATTTGATCAGGATATAAATTCCAGAGGCACATTTTGCTTTTCATCCCTAAGATTCACCACTTTCACGACATGTTCCACAGTGAACAACCACCCAGATCAAAGCCACCGGAGTTAAAAAGAGTTACAGAGTTACAGAAATGCAGAGCTAGAAAGTACAGCCAGAAAAAAAAATCATCCAGTCCATCTCTTTCCACTGAAGAATGTAAAATAACCTACACCATTGTGAGGAAATCTGGTTTTAACAGTTTTCAACTAATCTGCCTTCATAGCTTATTCCAACACTTAACTAGCCTTTTAAACAGCAAGCCTTCATCTCAGACACAATTCTGCCACTCACAACTTTATCTCTATGTTCTCCTTCTCTGTGGCACTCACCAATATCTGATTTTTTTATTCCATTGAAGTTAGAACTAATGTTCTTCTTATTCTCTTCACCATTTCAATATAACCTTTTCTCCCTCTTGACAAAAATACCATTATCTTCAAAGAAAATACAGAAGATGAGACACAATCCATCTCCTTTCTGTTCTCTAACTTGTCCATCTCTTGGAGTCTTTCAGGGACTCTCTGTTCTTTCCTTCTCTTTGTGAAAACTAAGAAGCTTTTTGTGAAAGTAAGAAGTTTCAGTTTCATCCCTCTTGCTCATTTATAGCCTGTCAGTTCTCTTTGAATACTGATTTTCATTTTCCTCTGCTCCCAGACTAAGCCAATCACTCCTTCCCTTCCAAGCATGAAAGTCTCTGGTTCTTCACTCCTGAGCACACTGTTTAAACCTTACAAGTTTTCACAGCTTCCATCCTGTTAATAATAACATCTCTGAGGCCAAAAAATGCAATGTGGACGTAGCCAGAGGAAAAGCAGAAGATGCAGGCATGACAAGAAAGCTACAGGTGAGGGAGGGGACTGGTGCAGGAACACAGGACACATTCCTGACAGGAAAAAAGATAACCTTCACTGAGTTCCCAGTGAACAGCTGTAAAACCAGTTTAATTGGCCATTATGGCCTGGCTGCCTGTGGAACTCCTGTAGGATCATAAAGTGCTGCATTTCTGTGCTGATGCAATCAGCCATAAAACAGGATATTTTTTCCCCCTGAATGAGGACACTGCTAGATTGATCTAACTGGGGATCAGAACATTTCAATAATTACATCTGTTGAAAACTACCTGCATGGCTTTGCCTGGAATTATGATGGGGAAGAGAAAGACTATCAGGATGTCTCAATAATGCTATTTTTAAAATTTTTATATGTCTAAACTGCCAATGTCCTCCTTAAATGCTAGAGACATTGAATATTCACAGTTGAATTTGGGATAACTGGAACATTTCTCCGTAACATTCCAGCTCTACTGCTGTTAGGAATACCCAGCCCTTAGTTCTGCATTTTTACCTGGCAATAGGTATAAACTGAAGAGGAATACAAAATACAGATGTACATTTGAAAAGTATTTGTCAATGTCATCTTTTTAAATTAAAATCAGCAACTTTTTAAGCACAACTTGTTTTGAAATGAATCCCACTGCACTCACCAGCAGCAGAGGAGGTCTGGTAGGCAGAGAAAACTCTACAAAATGAGATAGTGGAGCTCATTCTCCCTGAAAAAGGGACAGTCAAGCCCAAAAAGGGATCACTCACTCCAAAAACGCTCTTCCAGTCAGCGGGAGACTCTGTTTTCTGATGCTTTGTCATGTGTGGGATAGGTATTTTAGGAAGCAGAAAAGGTCTGAAGTGTACCAAGATGAAGCAGCCAGGTATTTCTAGGATAACAGAGACAGACTGGACTGGGGCAGGCATTCCAAGAGCTGATAGCTCAGAAGAGCTAATGAAAATGTGCACCAGAATCCTGAGCAGACTGAGCCTCAGGGAGGAAAAATCTGAACAGATCCCAAGAGACTCCAAGAACAAACATATGCAGGCACAAGACTAAGAACTGCTCTTTTTCATTCCCTCCCACTCCTCTTCTGAGTTTCCAGTTGCTTAGTGATCTATTCTGGTGGAAAAGATTGACAGTTTAGCTTCCCCAGTACCACTGCTCAGCTCTCCTCAAGCATGAGGAGGCTGGAAAAATCCCTTCCTCAGGAGTAATCCCACCCTGTAAACAACCACTCAATACTTCATCCAAGGCAGGGCTTTTCCTTCCTGGAAGAGTAATTAAAAGGGCACAATGTCTCAGAACAAGCATGTAGGTATGAGCATTGACAGAAAGAAAAAAAGATTTTGTGAAAATAATTCTGGTTCCTTTTGATGTTCCTTCCCAGTTTGCACCCTCAGCCCTCCCAGGGTGTTTGCTGGGATGGTGCCTCCCAAGGAGAAAACAGGGATGGTATTTCTGGCCATTTTTGTGATATTTGTGCACAAAGGAGAGAGCCTAAAACCAGAGGCACTTTTCTGAGAATTCCTCCTCGACAGAGGACCTGAAATTGCTTCTGCCTGACTTTTCAGAAAAGTGTGAAAAAGCAGCAGTAGAAAAGAAGCCAAGAACCAAAGAAAATACTTCTACAAAACTGATTGTGCTGGGAGAAAGCTGCTGCATCCTTACAGGCACCCCAGGGGTAATCCAGCACTGAAAAAACCCCAAGAGAATGGACAGGAACGTAGGCACAGAAGGAACAAACACACAGGCAACCACCTGAAGAAGAGAATTATTCAACTGGAGAACAACTAAGACGTTAATGCATTTAGGTATTGATTCCATTCCCAGTTCTGTGAAGACATACAACACACATTAGACAGGATCTTTTAAAAAAGTTTTAATAGCACCATTAACCATGCAATTTCAAGGTTATATCAAGTAGTTACAAAATGTCTGACTGTTGCAGATAAAGCTGAAAAAAACTGGCTGCCCTTACACTTGTTCCCTTCCTGCAGACTAAAAATCACCTCCTTTTTTGGAGGTCTCATCTGAAGTAAATAAAGGCAAGATGAAGCATCCTCTGAGACCTTCCTTGTAATTCAATGAATCAAGGAATCTATGACAATGATGTCATCTGACTTTTACAGCTTCCTTCAGACATATTTTCTCTCCTTCCAGGCTCAAGTTCTGAAATTCAAATATAGGAAAGTACCAGCCTGAGTTAATTTTTGGCCTATTTTTGGAAGTAGTACTTGGACATCTCTCACTTACGTGGTTTTTGAGGGAAAGAAGGCAGTTAGAATGATTCCCAAAATCCACACAGAAATCTGGCTCTGGATTTACATTAAGAGGAAGAAAATTGTTCATTCATTGTATTTTGGGGTTTTATACTTCTTAGACAAAACTGCCTCATGACAAATTACAGACTAAGGCAGAACTGCTTTGTATTATTCTTTCACCTTAAGGATAATGAGACATTTCTTCAGCAAGGGTAAACTGCTGCATTTCCACCAAAATCCATAGGATTATACTCCCAGTGGATTTTACACATTGCCTCATAGCAGGTTATTAAAGAAGCAGAGCCTTGAAACACAGACAAACATTTCTGTGTACATCCTGCATTCTATTCAGTAGATTTAGTAACAAATCATACCATTACCTCCAAGAACAGCAGCCCTTTCGCACACTCTAATGATGATGGAACATCCTGTAGACCACATTTTAGTGAGAAAAGCTATTAAAATTCCAGGAAAAGAAATATAAATCATGTTGTAGTAAATTTGTTTAAGCTGTCCCTTCCACGGCCATTTCCGTATGTATAAATTACCATATGTGCTTATATAAGAACATGGATGAGAGCAAACCCAGAGGGATAAAGCTTCTTATTTATAATCCAGGACAGCAAATCCTCTTTGATCCAGTACCTGAGATTTTTTTCTTAACACTGCAGTGTACAAACAATAATATTCATGGTGACATTCAAACACAGACAAGAGACCATCTGCCATCTGCCATGATATGTCTCTCTTGTAACAGTAGATTTCTGGTTTTATTATGAGCACACAGTAGTGGACTTTTTAATTGTCCCTGCCCAGGGAGGGGGGCTGGAGCTGGATGATCTTTAAGGTCCTTCCAACCCAAACCATTTTATGATTCTCATTAAAGTGATGAACCCCAAACTGAGCAACAGCCAGCCTGTTTATATTTATAGACACCAGAAAACACATATTTAAACACATATTTATTTACATTGTGATTAAACAGCTGAAAGCCCTGAATATTGAGATGCACTTACCTTTGTATCTTTATTTCTCACCACAGCAAAGGATTAACGACAGGATGTGCAAGCCTTTTATTAGGTCTTTAGTGATCTTTAATAGCTTTGAAAGCAAATGCACATTGTGCCCATGAAAACATTATCACTACATTGTTAGCACTTACAATTAAGACAAAAGCAAATTTCACAGCAGACAGGGACACCTCATAGCTCCTGTTTTATTACAGGAAATTGTATCTGCTTTTATTTCATGCTTTTAGAAAGAAGATCACACTGAATTTCCCTAGGCAAGGCAAGAGCAAATATACAGAGGAGTTGAGAAAAGACTACTTACACTGGGAGTTGTTGTGTTGTAATTCCAAATCTTGATCTTGGATATACCAAAGTCACGTGAGCGGGTGGGATTGCGGATAACAAAGTAAAGTTGGACGGGTGGGTGGAAAGGGCACATCCAAAGGCAGCTTTCCTCGGGGAGCTAAAAACACAGACAAGCAGACTGTCACTAATGCTCTTCTCCTGAAGCAGGTGTTTTAATTAACTCCCCACCCTCCCCCCACCAGCAGCACAGGAGGCCATTAGAAAAGTAAAGGTTTCATAAAATCTGCTACGTAAAGAGCAAAACCTCAGCCTCATTTCCCAAGAGTAAATCCCACTCTCCTGCCTGCCAGACAGCTCCCAACAACCTGGCAATGAGCTAAAGGTCAGCTGCCTGCTGTCCCAGGGAGACATCTGCATGCTCAGAGCACAGGCAGAGCAAGCCCAGTTTATTTTTATCAAATTAATCAGCTTTGCTGGCACTAGGGGGGATCACTGAGCACAATGGACATTCTACAATCATTTTACAATTTCTTTGCTTCTGGGTCTTCCTCTGAGGAGGGGAACCTTAGAGAATTTTACTTTACTGCCTGTCTCTATTTTAATCAGGCTTTGCAGATAATCAGCTTCACTTACAGGTCTACTCCTCAGAGCTATACTGGACGCTACACTGGAAATTTTCTAAGACATCACAGAATTCCCAACATGAATTTTACATACAACTGGCAATCAAGAGATTTTAAAGTACCAAGAAATGCCTAATTCGGGATATTGTTAAGAACTTCTACCACTACATTTTCAGAATGTAAGAAAAGGATATGTGGCAGCTCAGAAAGAAGGAAGTTTCAGAATCCAAATGTTGAATATTAATATATTTGATGTCCAGTGTTACCCACATGCGGGTAACATACCAGTGATCTGAAAGTAGCTGATAAATTAGTTCCTCTCCTGTTCTCAGGGACACACAGTACACAGATACACACCCACAAGATAACAGGAAGTCTTTTTCCACACCCTTCTCTCTGAAGTGAGTGTTTCAGTTTTTCCAGAAGGTGTTAAGCCCAGAACTTCCCTCCAGAGCCCTTCAGCTGTGTGACTAAGGATGGTAAGGACAGAGCCCTGGAGCCTGCTCAGAGCCATCAGCAATAGATCCACTTCTCACCATGGTCCTCTCCCCACTTCTCCAGACTCTGATGGGTCTCTGCCCCGAGCCTCTCAAAGAGCTTTGGGAGACTGTTTCTGCTTTAATGGCAGTTTGGAGCACCAACAGCCATAAGAGTGCCAGACAGGTTTTATCCTTTCTACTTAAAAGAAAGAAGCCTCTTGACATCAAAGAAATGAAGATCAGCCCTCAAATCACTGTTAATCCAACTCCAGGGTCAACTTCAAAGCTGCATCATGTTTTTGAAGCCATAGTTTGAACAAGAACGGTTAAAAAACAATTTCCCAACTGCAGACAACATCTGATAAGCAATCCATCTGCAGACCTCTCAAGGCAGGAGCTGACTCCCCAGAAATCAATAGTTTCTGGTGTGTACTGAGAGCCAGAGGTGCCTTCACAGGAGGGTACCTGATTCAGCACCAAAATGACCTGTTCCTGCTTCTCACTGGTTTCTCTGTAAAACTGCACACAATGTTCCAAAAAACAGAGATTTATCAGAGCCAGACTGAGTGTTGTGTCCTGAGAGAGAGGCAGCCATGGAGATCATTTTGTTCATCAGTGGAAATAACTGATGGGGCTGAGCTTACACAACCTCACAGGTGTCACAGTCCCCATGAGGGCGTCAAAGATTTGACACCAGAAATTCAAGGCACCTTGAAGGATCCATGCCAAAACTCAAGAGACTGTGGAGGACTCTCATGTTTTATCCCAAAGAGTGATGTCATGTCTTTGCCTTCACAAGAGGTACTTGAGCCTGGGGTTACTGTCTTGGAGCTGAAAAATCTAACGCAAAAATTCTTTGAACCATCAGGGTGAACTTAAGGAGTCAGAATTACATTTTTACTGAACCAAGGAAAAAGGGGAGAGTGGAAACCTTTAATCTTAAGATTTTGTGGGAGATTGGCACTGCTTCTTGTTACACTGAAGGTGTAAATGATGGAGAGTAAAGGAAGCCTCAAGCACTGTGAAGAGGAATGACACAGGTCTAAGGGTTTCCCATGGGGAAGAAACACCTTTGTTAGATATTTACCTGTCCTTGTTATTCTGAGGTTTAAAAGACCTCTATATGCATATAAGAATCAAAAAGGTTTGTGGAAAACATTTCAATAAAATACTTCATCTATGATCAGAATCCCAGAATGGTCTGGGTTGGAATGCACCATAAAAATCATCCAGTTCCAAGCCCCTGCCATGGGCAGGGACACCTTCCACTGTCCCAGGGTGCTCCAAGCCCTAGCTAAATTGGCCTTGGACACTTCCAGGGATCCAGGGGCAGCCACAACTTCTCTGGGCACCCTGTGCCAGGGCCTCAGCACCCTCACAGTAAAGAATTCCTTCCCTATTATCTAATCTAAAAAGTTGAGAGCACCAGATATTCTGCCAGGCATTTCTTTCTTTTACAGTACATCACAAAATACAAGGAAGGAGGCAGTTTAAGTGCTCTTCTTAAAAGTCTGCAAGGGTAATAAATAAACTAATAAAATAAAATCCCTCAACTTCAATAAGAGTATTCTCAAAGACAAAAGTACACCTAAATGATCAAAGATGGAAGTGTTTTAACCATGGTAAAATGAGTTTTCCACACAGTAAGTTTTTATTTCAAGTTTTTGTTCTGTTGAAAATGTTGTTGCTCAGAGACTGATTAATTTATTGGGTGTTTAATGCACCCTGAAGCTTTCCTGTATGATCTGAAATGTATACAAACTGGAAGTGCTGCTCTGCCTTCTGAAGGAATCTGCAGTTCAGGCACCCCATACCCACAGCCTAAGAGCAGATTGCATCTTGGATGCAGCCTCAAGAGAGGAGATCACAGAGTCACAAATCAAGGGAATATATTAATCAATGCAATATAAAAGCTCATTACTTAAGAATAATGAGATCTGTAAATGTATGAGTAATACTGAGAGTAACAGGTTCATAATGGCTTAATGAATGTATTCCTACATAATTTATAAATATCTAGAGGGTCTGAGAGTCACTACTACACCTACTACTACTACCACTACTACTGAGTGTCACCTGCCAGCCAGCACTGCCTAGAAAGGACAGTGGGTATTTATGAGATCCCAACTACAATTTTCAGGAGACAGTGAGGAAGATGCTTCAGGTAAAAATATTTGTCTGGAAATAATACTCCATAAGGAGTTTCAATTAAATTTCAAAATAATGTAGATTTGTCCTCATTCAAGTCTCATCTACCTTGAGAGCAGAAAAGCAGCATTAGCATGAAATGAGCTGTAATTTATATTTTTAATAGACTAAGTCCTTCAGTATCCTCATCCACTAAAATCATACTAATTTTTTACTAGAATCCTTGCTCTACAGGCCCATGAAAAATGGCACAGAGTGAATGGGCAGCACAAATGAAACCATGGCTGTATGGAGGGCTGTGGACATTTGCTAATTCTTTCACACCAGTCACTGTCTTCTGCCCATTGCCATTAGTGTGGGAGCACCTTGTATCTCCTCATCTTACTATCTCACACAAGAGCCATGAAAGACTTTTACCTGCCATGTATTTTTCTTCATCTCTTGTTCAAAACTACCTACACAGTTTATATTTCCATGATTCTTCCCTAGGTAAAAAGATAACAAAGGAACAAGAGAAAACAGGCACATTTTCTTTATAAATTTACTTAAATTTGTATTATCCATCTGAAAAAAAAAAATAGCAGTGAAGCTCCTGTACCTTGAGACCACAAGGATTACTCCAGTTCTAAAACAAAGTTGTAACTGAATACCAACATCTTGAACAGGAGAGCTGCATTTGTTAATAAGAAGCAATATTTGTAGGGTTTTTTTTTTAATTATCAGATAGTTGTTACGCAGTCAGGTTCAAAATGCTTCTGAACAAAAAACCTGGAGATGGAGTATTATAGGAATATTATAATGAGAGATTTTAACATCCAGCACTAAGCTGTCTTACATTTAAGTTCCTATTGACCAGGCAGCACAAATCCCCTGGGTTGTCAGCATTTCGTATGTCCACGTCGTGAGGAGACACAAAGATCCTCTCGTTGTGGAAATCAAAGAATTCCACCTGGCTCAGGCCCACGTTTGCTGGATTCCCCCAGTTGGAAAGAAGTTCCATAGTCACATAAATGGCATCATGTACTTCCATACTGGCTGTCATCTGGACCAAAATGAAATATGGTAGAAACACCAGTGAGCAACCAATGAAATGTGAAACGCAAGATTGTTCAGACTGCAAAACTGATGGGTCAGAAGCAAGAAGATTGCAAAGTCAAGGCTATTTGGATGACATTCAATCATTTTGGGTTACACCAATTCTGCCACACATCAACACTCTTAAAAAGCCTGAAGTGAAGGCAACTAACTCTCTGTTCTTTGTCTGATTCCTTTGTCATTCTGATGAACAGTGATAAATTCTCTTTCCTTACCCTGCCAAAGGTTTATTACTTGACATAGGGCAGAACTGAGGGATGCAGCTCATTCAATGTGCATGGATTTCAGTAACACTGGGAAGCACCCATTATGGGGCACATATGCACAAACCTTCTCTCTCCACATGGAATTTACTCCAGCTTTGCCACCAGCCAGGGATCTGTCACTGTCACAGGCAGAATGGCTCCCACGCTCCACAAAGGCTTTCAGAAGTCTCTTCTTTTGTCTGAAACAACATATTCTGGGTTATTTCCTCATAATTCCTGCATTTTTAAGAAATAGCTGGCACAAAGGTGAAGAGATGAGAGGATGAACCTCGCAGGAAAATGTACCCACACACCGAATGACAACTTTTGCAGCATTCCACCTTAAATACACAGAGTTTGGTTGAAAAGCTGGACTCCAGTTCCCAGCTGGTTCTGAGGCAGTGTGAGCAGAGAATGCAGAGGTGCTCTGAGGACCATAAAGTGAGATGCTGGCAGATCCTGCTCCACAGAAACTGGCCCAAGGCTGCACTGCCTGATTTGCTACTTGCACAGCTGTCTCAAGTATTTGTAGATTATCAGGTGTAGTAATTGGACTGGTGGCATTCTAAAAAAAAATCTCTCTTAAAAAAGTTATCCTAAAGCAAATATAGATAAATATATACCTGCTTCCAAAAGGGCAGAATCTCTCCACAGCTCTGGTGACTGTAGTCCTTGTCTGGCGTTTTTCTGGAGGTTCAGTCTTTGCAGAAAGAATAGATGAAACAGAAAATGTCTCCTAAGTAAGAAAAAGATGAACATGCTTCATTCAGATTGTTCTCACTACACAGCATCAATCTGCAATCCCTGGATTAAAGCACATTTAATGGAATTGGTCTTGATTTACAATGAAAGAGCTGAGCTTGGAGCTTGATCTTCTATGTGGAAGAAAACATAGAAGCAAACTCTGAGGACTAGAAAATACACACACACAGACACTTACAAATAGATCTATATATAATATAGATATATATAAATATATATCATCTCATTTGGTATACACAGGTCTACTAGACTTTCTCCTCCAAAATCATCAAGTCTTTTAAAATCCCCAAACCTCTCAATTCTATTAGCATAAAATAATTTTTTAATTTTTTAAAATAAAGAGCTATCAGTAAGCTACCTAAGAGAAAACAGAGGAAAAGTGCTGCATTCTTATAATGCTATGGGCTCTTTCTCTGACTCTGCTCAACTTTTTTGTTGATTTTTGTTGACTTCCTTGCTTATGAGTTTTTAATTGGTTTTCAACATGGTTTCTGGAGGTAAGAGATGAACACACACTGGGGCAGAAAACCCTCCCCAGCTCATCCTCAGTGAGATCTAGCAGTGTACAGGACAGCTCTGCTCCAAAAGCAGAGCATGCACTAACAGGGAGCAGTGTCCATAATAAAGAGTCCTGGAGGAAGGCAGGATTTATTGGGATGGAAATCACACACTGCCTTGTTTCAGAAGCTTGCAGGATGAAAATGGCTCAAGTGGGCCTGCAGCTGTGCATCTGATTGTATAGACACATCATATGGCTGCTCTATCAGTTGCTCAGTGATCCCTGTAATCAAGAGGGAGCTGTGGGATGCCATCCTGAGGAAGCAGATTAAAGGAAACAACCCTTTGGAAGAATAATACAAATTAAATTACACTTAGGGGGCATCACCATTCATTCATACACAATCCTAATGTGTAAAAAGATTATAACTCATGGGGGTTTTGCTCGTTGAACAAACAGCTCTCTTTTTTTTGCCATACCTTTTGGGGGTTTGTGGTAACTGCTTGCCTTTGCAGATCTCCCTGCAAGAATTCATTCTCAATCTGCACTGCTTGAACAACAGCTGAAACAGAGAAGTCAGGATCCTTCTCACACACACTCTTCCTGGTTACTGAAAGGGATGTTTCTGGTCGACTTAAGGGCTCTGGGACCAAAAAAAAAGGGAAGAAATACTCGTTTTTTTCAGGACATACAAGTACAGAACATTCCAACATCTGAAACTTCCCATTCAGTTACTGACAAAGGGCTTTGCAAGCAGTCTATAACCATCCCAAATGAAGCTGAATTCCCCCAATTTGATTTTATGCTAAGATTCCAAGTCACATCTTCTTTGGGCAACAGTTAAAACAGCATCGTAAGAAGAGGAAAACCAACAAATGAGAAACATAATTTTTATGCTTTTAGATTGCTTTGTTCTGGTATTTAGTGGAAATGCCTTGTAATAGTCCATTGAAAAGAAGTATATATAATTGAAGCACAGCAGGAATTTCTAATTGAGGTGTTCAGCTATTTTGGAGGAATCCCCAGAGACTTCTAGCAAAACAAGGGGAGTCAGGAGTTGCTATTTACAAGGCAAAATAAATGACCTTATCACTTAAGCAGTCATCACAATGCCCACACGAATCCCAATCTTCCCAAACTTCATGGAGAAACAGAAACATCAAAGCCTAGAAACAGGTTTGAAAGAAAGGAAATCAAATTTAGCAACAGATGATGTGAGATTGGACTAAAAGAGAAGCACAGCAGTTATATCTGAGGGCTTTCAAAGTCAAGGGAAGAGAAGAGACTGAAGTTGTACAAACATTTAGGGTGAGGGGAAATACTGAAGTGCCAGAGTGCTCTCAGTGCTGCAGGGAGGAGAGCACAGTGCAAGTAACATGAAAAGCCAAGAAGGTCAGACTGAGCTGAGATTTGTGTGCATTCACTCCTTGCACATATACCCATGAAAACTTTCAACAAGCATCAGTCATCTCTGCAAAAACAGGGATGGAATAAAGACCTGCTTATTCTTCTGTACTGTCTCATCCCCCTGAAATGAAATTCATTTAGGATTTATCACAGCAGTTGGACAGAAACAGCTCCACCCAGCACTATTATAACCTGAGAAAATGCTGCATACATCTCTGGGAAGTCAAAGCAACATCTGCTTCAACAGATGGTGGGTGAGGGTCTCAGAAGCTACAAAGGGGATTTATTCTGGAGCCAAAAAGAATTAACTTCTTTTTCTCTGTTTCATTTTCTGCTAATTAAGAAACTAATTATTTGGCTTTTCAAAACCACTGCTTTCCTGGGACACATCTGGATTCTGTTTTTTTGAAAAGAGCAGCTTGACTACAGAGTATGGCAGGTCTGAAAACTTCACCTCAGACATTCCAAAACTCAAGCTGATCAGACTTGTTCAGTTAAGGACTGCACTGAACTACAACTGCAGTCACAACTTCAGCCCCTGCATTTGGGGTGTGCTGTGTTTTGTTGGGGTTTTTCCCCAGGTAAAGACCACACCTTAGCAGCAGATTTTTAGAATAAGCAGCAGTGGCTTCAAATTATGTTCTCCAGTCCAAGAAAAATATTTTCCAGTATGATCCTAGATACTCAGCACTGCAGACTGATCTCAGTGTTCAAGGTGTAATTCAACTACAGTCCCAAGCAGCCACAGGGCTCTTTTGTCATGCTGTGAAAAACTGGGCCTTTATTGTGGTAGAGAACTCTGCATTTTGTATTGCTAAAAATGTGTTGTGTTAAACTCTTCCACCAAACATCAACTGCTGACTGGGAGAACAGACATTTCCATTAATACCACAGGGAATAGACCTCCATGAGGGAAGTGGGAAACACAGAGCAAGTACTGAACAAGGACTGAAAGGGAGAGGGAAAATCTTGTGCCATGGAAGCAAAAAGAGAAGGAAGATAGTAAAGATGTGGCAGAAGATTAAAGTATACAGGCTTTTACACTTTATCATAATTTCACTGAAGTCAGAACATTTGAAGTGTTAAAAAAAAAACCACAACAAAAGCACAGAGAATCCCACTTTAAAAAAAAAAAAAAACAGGCAGGGGAGTGACAGCTAAAAAATTCATATAATGACAGATGTGTACTAAAATTGCATCTGAGCCAGAGGGGCAAAAAGCATGAAAACTCTCCTTATTGACATAATATATTCTTATTTCTTACTAGAATACATTGATTCATGTCTGTCCTGGTGCAAGAACTCAGCAGAGAGTGGCCGAGTGCCTTTATTTTTCAGCATGACTGGTTTGACAGGAATGTACACTTCAGCACTGTCCTTTCTTTTGGCTGAGAGAACTTGCACTGGCTTCACTTCTGAAAGATGAAAAGGAAAAAGAAATAATAAACTTTGAAGTTACATGGAAGCAGCCGGCCCAGGAAAATTTATTGGATTTTAAATGCTAAAGTTTTGCCACTTTAATTATGTTGGCATAGTTAAAAGTGAATATTTCCCTCCCTTTCACTGACACTGTTCTGTTGATGCAGAAGCCCATATGGATGGCTGGCACTAACTCAGTGAAACAAAATAAAAATAGTATTATAATGTACCAAGATATCTCTGCCAGATATTTACCTGCATTATGGTCAAGAAAAGCAAAAATATTAAAGAAGTCCTGAGTCATTTGTTAACACAGTTATACCAAAGTAAATTCTTAAAATACAGACACAAATGTTGTCTTGTTTAGAAGTTTCAGAGGGGGAGAGAGTTGCCTAGAATAGCCCATAAAAGTACTTCTTTTTGATTTGAGAATTATTAATGCCTCTATTTTTTCCATCACAGCTCTGAAATTTCTCTCTGGACAAAAAGTCCTGCACTTTCCCAGAGATTTTGTTCTCACTGCATTTCCATCCCCTGCTCCTGTCTCTTCTCCTGCCCCTCTCCCCATTCACACTCCACTCACATCTATGATAATGAAAGGAACATTCCTCTACTTAATTTATTCCCAGACTGTTTCTCTCAATGTATGCAATTAACTACAGATTAGGGAAAGAAAAATAAAAAGGAATTAGTAAAATAAACAAAACCAAAAAACCAAAACCAATTACTGTACCGGAAATGAGCAGGGAGGGAATTCTGAGCAATGCTGAAGGTAGGCTTAGGTCTGGTTTCTGCCTGAACTCTTCACCCTTTGTTAAATCATCTTTGAGACCTAATGACTGGTTGTGGGTTTGGACACTGAGGTCTCCAAAGACAGAAAGAGACAAAAGAAGTGGCTCATGTCAATCACCAGGAATGAACACACACTGGGACAGGCATCCAGCACCCAGGATGTGAAATAAAGGTGAGACTGGGAAGATTTGGCTGCCTGAATTACTGCAAAAACAGTTCAAAAATATATCTAAAAACATGGTAATTTCTTGAGAAATCTCACAGACAGTCTGAGACACTCTTAGTTCAAAAGTCTAGAGCTGCTGATGCAGGTGCAGTAACCAGGTCTATATCTTTGGATTTGCCAAAAAGTTCCTAATGAAGTACAAAAGGATGCAAGTGTCCAAAATCAGGAGATCAAAACAACAGGTTTGCTGAAGAGCATGAGAACTTAGGAGGGTATGGAGTAACTCCAAATAATCAACCTTAAAAGCAATTCCCTCCAAGAATGATTATTGTAAAGAATTGGGAAAGACACAGACTTACTGCTTTGATCCTGGTTGAACTCCAGCACAGTTGGGGCACCAGAATCAAGGCCAGAGCCTCTCCCAGCATCTTGATGCTCAGAACCTTCCTTCTGCAGTGCCCCACTGCTATCCAGCTGAAGGCCTTCAAAGCCTGTAATTGCTTCCTCAGTGGGAGATGGTTCTGAAAACACATCCTCTTCAACAGAGTCATAATCATCACTAAGGGAGTCTTCTTCCATCCTCTCCTCTTCCACACTGTGCTGCAAGCTGCTTCTCAATTCCTGCTACAATATAAACACATCTGTCAGAAAAGCTCAAACTCATATTTTAGAATAAACCACAGTGGCTGCCAGTTCCTCTCCAGGAAAAAGAAAAATCTTCTGAGGAACTCAGAGCTGTGATGCAGCTAAAAATATTCTCATTCCTATGTCATGTCTTGCCTCCTTTGATGAGGGCCTGTAAAGAAAAATCATCCTACAACTCCTGTGCTCCTTCTCATCCGTATCCAGCAGGAACATTCGGTAGGCCAAGGAGTTTTTATGTGCAAAACCAATTTTTAGGAATAAGTTACAAAAAGCAAGTAACGGGGAGAGCAAAGGCATATATTTGTGCAGTCTCACAGTTGTGCCTTGCTATTTGAAGAGTAGCTGCAATCCAGAATTTCCAGGTGTCTTCACAAGACTGTCAAGCTCATGTAGCAGCAACTCCTTTTCAAGCATATGTTAGATGATAATAGTCCTGCCTTGTTCACATCTGTACTTCAAAAACCAGCAGAAAAAGACACGGGCCCTAATGGGCTAAGCTCCCAGCTTGCACTGAGTTTTTTGAAGTGGACACACTGTAACAGGATTTTATGCAAAATATAACCTATTTTGATATTTACTGTGGAAAAAACTGCCCAGCCTCTCTCATCACACACCACAAACAGCACAGATGATGCTGGAGAGCTGTGTGCTTTCATGAATGCAAAAGGAAAAGACCTTGCATCTCTTTAAATGCTTTATTTCCCCCTGCTTTGTTGGTATTAGAGTTTTGAGATAAATATAGGTAAGCAAACTGTATAAAATGAAAACCAGAAGCTACCTTAGGTACAAATGAACTGTGACAGACTATATTCAGTTTGCAATGAAAGCTTCAAGCTCCTACAGATCACACTTGTTAGGAAATCCATGTTGACAGAAATATATTACGAAGAGCAGACAAAGTCAGGTTCAAAAGAGGGTTTATAAGCAACCTGAGCCTTGATATAGAGCATGTCTTTAAGAGAGTCAAAACTAATATTTCCAGCTCTTTGACAGGAAATTGTACAAGCTTTCTGCTCCTTTGAAACCTCTGCATCTGCACTGTAACAAGACAGTCAAAAAACACATTATATAAATCAAAATTATTTCCATCTTGATTAAAAAGTGTTTTGAAATTATTAGCTTCCTATTAAAACCACATAAAAGATATAAATATATATCAGTGTAAACAGTTTGTAGAGCAAAAAATAATCATCAATGCAAGAGCAACATAGGAATGAAAGAAAGATGCAAGCTAGGAAAATATGCTTGGGAATTTTGTCTGATGTCACTGGTAAAATCTGTCAACAGTTTCATATATAGATGCTGCTCCACTAACAAGAAAAACTTTATTTATGTCATTAATTGCTTAGGCAGAAAAACATTCATAATTTTTTGTTCATTGATTAGTTTTCTTTCACATTTGTGAAGTGTGCTAGAACAAACTGCAATTAGTGATCAAATGGAAAGCTGCACAGTCAATACAACAACAATCCTTGATGCAAAGCAACTGCATTGATTAGAACATTTTCAAATAGTCTGATTTTTGTTAGGTAAAACAATGACATGCAACAATTTTAGCATCATTATTTAAAGACTACCCTAAAGGCCCAAAAAGCTGTTGTTTTAGCTTTCTCTAACCTGATAACCAGGAGTGATGTTCACTTGCACAAGCATTAAGTGAACTAAAAGAGGCTCCTTGCAGGAAATACCTCAATTCAACCCAACAGAGACAATATGCCACCTCCTAAAAATAAGGTTTAACATTTTGCAGTGTTGCTGATTGAGACTTGATTTTTCAAGAAGCTTTACTTTTCTTTTTTTTTCCTTCTTTTTGTCACATCTGATCAAAGCAAAATTCTCTAATGAAGACACCACTATAGAGGGCTTTGAGGCTGATCCCTGGACACAATCACATTTCAAATGACACTGCCATGAACAACAGAGGGCAGCTGCCAGCTGTACCTGGGAGAGAGGACCATCATCATCACCACTGCTGCTCTCCACACTCAAGCTTTCATAAGGTTCAAAATCTTCAGAGTACTGCAGAGATGGTTTAATGTAGAGTTTACCCCCTCCTTCTGTTTTAATTGCCACAGTTTTCTGTCAAAAGAAGTGTTCAAAGAAATTCGATTTCTTCTGTGTATCAGCAGTACTAAAAGAGTAACCATCACACTTTACATAACAAGAGCATGATCAAGCACTGCTTTTCTCCTCTGTTCCACAGAAGGTTTCTGTCCTCCCTGAGCTCACTTTTGGGCCTCTGAGTTATGGTTTAATAGCTCTGGTTAAACTCCCCACCTGCTGAGCCCAGAGTGGGCAGTGATATTAAACCTTGCTCTCTGTTGTTCCTACACTCCTCTAGCATTTTCTAAGTGCCAGGGGCAGGGATATCCCAGAGTGAATATCCTAAAATTTGGGTGAATTCTTTCTGTGAGTCCATCTTTCCTCATCTTTCACAGCATCCCTTAGCTCAGCCCAAGTTTGACAGGTTTGGCCAGGAATTCCTGAGTCCTCTAGATATCCAAAAAATCCCCATGGAAAATCACTGGGAAAGGAAACTGCTATCTGGCACAAGCTCCTTCTCAGTCTGTGGTTGCACTTTTCCTTAGCTAAATAACTCCAGTTGTTCATAAGGATGCAATAACTCCTATCCTCCCATCCAAGTGGATAAAGGACTTAAGGAATCACCCTAAGCTAGTCCCAAGTAGCAACCAGGTTTTAGTACAGAGCCACACATCTGGCAAATTCAACAAAGTACTAACAGGCCATAATGGAAGCTGAGAAAATGAATTCAACTAAGCAGAAAGAGTGGTAAATAGAGTAATGCAGCCTTAAAGCTTGAATGTGAAGTATTTTCTGAAAGAAAAGAAAACCTGCACAGCACAAACACTTGATCCTCTGATCCCATCACTCAAGCATAGACTGGACATCCAGCCAGGCCAATGGCTAACCAAGTAGTGTAATTACTTGGGTGACACCTCTCCACTGTTCTGAATTCACATCTATTCTTTTAATTAAGTTCTTGACAAGTTAACTCAGATCCTTCTTTAGGCTAAAAGAAAACAGGTTTCTCTTCTGAGATTTTTCTGGTGAAGCAACAACTGTGGAGCTGATGGCTTCAAATTTCTTATAGATAGGATATTTTTATTTATATGCATTTCTTTCTCTTATGATCTACAAGAATTTATCATAAATTATGACTCAAATTATGCAAATTACATTTCTTTGTCCCTCAATCCTGTTGCAGGGTGGAGGACAGCAGTAACAGGCAGGGATCTGTCTCCAAAATGAGTTTCTCCATCCCTTGCACTAGATAAATTGCCTAGGGTGCCATCAGAGCTATCCAGCAGCAGCTATTCTGCTGGTGGACACCTTGAGCCACTCATGTCCAGGCTATAAAAGTTTCTGTGATGAATGTCACTGAAAGCAAACCCTTTCAATGAGATTTGCCTCTTTAGGCTTCCAGACACACACATATCTGGGCAGGGTAACATTTCATGTTGTCAGTATCCAGCCCAAGCCACTCAGAGAGCCCCAGCTGCCCACTCTGTACCACTTGCAACCAATTTCCCCTGCAGTTATTTGCATCCTAAGAATCAAAGGCCCATTTCTTCCACCTGCCCCATACCTGAAGCCAATTCCTGCGTTGTATCTTGCTTGGGGCAGTCTGAGGGCTGTGTTCTGGCAGCCCACTCTCTTCTAGCTGGGCTCCTTCTTCAGCAGGGACACACAAGGATTAGAAGACAGGAGAGAGAAAGCAGAAATACAATATTAGACAATAAACAGACGTCTTTGTTTGTGGGTTTGTGGGTTTTTGTTTTCCCCCCAGCTGAGGACAGAAGAGTAAATCTGACAGGGGAATGGAATCAACAGCTGCAAAGATATCCCACATCAGATCCTGGCCAGTTCTAGCAGCAGGAATTTTGAACCTCTTCAAGGACAGTTATCATCAAGTGTTTTTAAGAGAATAAATTCTTTTAAGATACAATAGCTTAACATCAGGGGAAGCCCCACCTTTTTTGAGATGAAAATATAGAAATACATTCTAGAAGAGGGGTACACATCATTCTGACCCCCAGCTGGGTAGAAAGTAACCTGTCTGAGGAAGCCAACTGAGCCCAGAACCCAACTACCAAAGGTGGACTGACAGACAGGGTTCTGGTGAACAACAGGTGATATGCTGGGTTTACAAAGGAATTGTGTGTATTTACTCTCAAAATTAAGGAAACATAAGGCATTGGCAGATTAAACAGAATGTATTGGGTATTTAACATACTGTGCAGAGAAGGATTCTTCATGTATAAGCCATAAATGAAGGACAAACAACCATTATCCTTCATTCCTAAGGCAAGGAAGAGTTGGTTCAAGAGCTTCTGCAAAAATTCTCTGTATGGTCAAGGAGAACTAAGGGTCTCTGTGCTGGAAAAGGCCCCAACTTAGAGTGGAACAATGGATTTTTGAGAAGATGATTTGATTGAGAGAAAGAGACAAACAACTTGCAGGTCACATCAGCGTCCTCGATGGAACAAAGGCATCACCAACAGTCACAGCAGCATCCTAAATAAAGGCATCTCATTTCCTATGGCCAAGACAGATTTACAGCTTCCATTTCTTCTCAGTGGAGAAAAACAGCTGATGCAAAACCTTTTTTCTTTAAGCCATAATTTAATGGTCACCCTAAGGCTGCAGGAACTGGCACTACCAATAAAAGAAGCTATTGTCCTACAAAGGTCATAGAATCACAGGAAGATTTCATTTGGAAGGAACCTCTGGGGCTCACCAAGCCCAGCCTTTCCACTCAAAGCAGGGCTTACTTCAGAATTAAATCAGGTTGTTCTTTGCAGCTCTCAAAACCATATTTTCTTTTTTGGGGGTTGGACAACCCTACATGCACCTGTGCAGTGACTGTTCAAAGAACTGACATGCCAAGTCTTGACTGTGGGAAAACATAAAATATTCCTTTTAGTTATAGGCCTTTGGGCAATCTGGTTCACCAGGAGATTGCACAAAAGCTGGTCCAAGCAGACAGGAGGGAGCAGGCCCAGGGCAGGACCATCCTGGGGGAAGTGTTTGCTTTTGTCCATTTGGAGTGATCACAGCATTGCAGGATGTTGTCTTATTGCTCCAGCACAAAGTAGCTCTCTGTCTCAGAGGCCCAAACAGGACTAAACACAGAGGGGAAAAGGAATGCACTGCTCCAGGGAAGAGAAACAGCCCTCCCAACCACAGCTCCTGCTACTCCAATAGGCTATTCCCAAGGAACACCAGAAATCCTTTGAGCCAGCATTGGTGCTGATTGCTCTGCTGGCACTGAACTGTCTTGAGCTTACACTGTGAGAAGTGTGCTTGGATCCAGTCACTGCTTTGGGAGAGAACTGGAAGTACCTTTCCCTTGTACTCTCTGAGACTCCATCTCTTCAAAGGAAGTGCCCAGAAGCCCCTCAAGTGTGCTGCAAATGTGAGTAGGAAAGGGGAAGATGGCAGGGCTCATGCTACCACTGCTGAGGACTTAATCCAAAAACTGCTCCAGTGGCTGAAGAGACTCTTTACAAGTCATGGAGTGACAGGACAAGAGGGAATGGCTTCACACTGACAGAGAGGAGGGTTTGATTGGATATTCCCTGTAAGGGTGGTAAGGCCCTGGCACAGGCTGCCCAGAGAATCACAGAATTATGAGGTTGGAAGAGATCTCCAAGATCATCAAGTCCAACCTATGTATGCCCTAACACCTCAACCAGACTACAGCACCAAGTGCCATGTCCAGTCTTTTTTAAACACATCCAGAGATGGTGATTCTACCACCTCTCTGGGAAGACAATTCCAGTACTTTATTATTCTTTCAGTGAAATTTTTTTTTTTCCTGATAGCCAACCTGTACCTTCCCTGACATAGCTTGAGACTGTGTCCTCTTGTTCTGTCAGCGCTGCCCGGTGGAAGAGACCGACCCCCACCTGTCTACAGCCTCCCTTCAGGGAATTGTAGAGAGCAATAAGGTCACCTCTAAGCCTCCTTTTCTCCAGGCTAAACAACCCCAGCTCCTTGAAATGTTCCTCACAGGGCTTGTGTTCCAAGCCCCTCACCAGCCTCGTTGCCCTTCTCTGGACGCGCTCCAGCGTCTCAACGTCCTTCCCAAACTGAGGGCCCAGAACTGGACACAGCGCTCAAGATGTGCCGAGGACAGGGGGAGAATGACCTCCCTGCTCCTGCTGGTCACACCATTCCTAATGCAGGCCAGGATGCCATTGGCCTTCTTGAAGGCCAATGAGAAGCTGTGGCTGCCCCATCCCTGGAGTTGTTCCAGGTCAGGTTGGACAGGGCTTGGAGCAGCCTGGGATAGTGAAAGGTGTCCCTGCCCATGGCAGGGCTGGAACAAGATGAGCTTTGAGGTCCCTCCCAGTTCTGTGCTTTCATGGTTCTACTTAGTGATGCATTCACGTGACCAGGTCTCTCTAAGCCAGGAAAAACAGTCATTGAAATCCCAGGCAGAGGCTGATGCAGCTGAAGGAGTCATCTGTGCAACAAACATTACTTTGGAACAAAGATATCCTTCCCATGGGACAGATGGGATGTGAATACCAACCAGTACCTGTTTGGGCACACAGAACAGCTCCACTGGTGTCATTCCCTCAGAGATTTGAGCTGTCAGTGCCTATTTGACTAGGCAAGGACTGAGAAGTACATCCTCAAAACACTAGACCTAATCCAAGGAGACCCACATTATCCTCAAGCCACATATTTGTGACTACACAGACACTCACTGGAACAACAAACAGAGTTGTGAAACCATGTGTGGGCTATAGACCCAAAGAAATGCCAACACACCTAGAGCCCAGCTTCATTACCTTCCAACCCATCATTTCCTTTAATTCATTACCAATCCTAAGCATAAAACCTTTATCAATCACTATTATCAGTAATTACTCCTAGGGAACACAAAGCAAACAGTCCTGACAAACAGATTTATGATGACACTTTCAGGAACCAGAAAGAGGGATTTATGCCTGTTCTGGATTATTAAGTACCTCCCATTCCTAATTTTTCAGTGAAGACTAATCCTATAGATGGATGCTTTAGAAGTAATAAATGATGCAATAACTCTCATGGGAGATGGATAGGGAAAAAAACTCAGTGCTGTATCTCAGCTAGGAATCATTCCTGTAAGTAAAATCATATTCAATCATTGAGAAGAAATACCTTGAAATGAAAGAGACCACAAAATTGCTAAGGTAGAACTCCTAGGCAAGAAGCTCATACAGACCAGCAGTGACTCTCATTCTGGACTCCAGTGGCAAAACCAAATGGAGGAGGAAAAATGACAGGATGATGGTTCAGTTGGTATCTTTCACTGCAGCTTCATAGGTTTAAAACAACACCACTGCAGAGTTAAACACACTGAGTTAGCTTCTGCAGAGCTGGTGCTACAGTCTCTGATAGATGGAGTTGAGGAAAGGAACAGAGACTGCAACTGCAGTCTTCAGAGATCCCTAAGACGTGTATTCTACCTTGACTGAAGCAAATGGCTTTAAGGGACCATACAAACAAAGAATTTTAGTTAAGCTGAGATATAACAACTGCACAGCAGGACTTTATGAGGAAATTTCTCTTGACAGAGTTCCGCTAGAGCTGCTGCCAAAATATCCCTTTCCGATTTTTAGAGCAAAAAGTCCAAGATGTTGATTTACACCCTCTTTAGCTACCTGAAGATGTATCAGCCCTGTGTGACAGAGCAGCCAATTTCCACCACTTCCCAGAACATGACCATTTTTACATCATTATACAAAAAGTTTCACTTTCACCGAGAACAGTGGAGCCAGGTGACAAGCTGATTCCTCATCACCATCCCATGCAACCTGCAGGAAATTATACAAGCTGAACACACCTAAGCCTGCAAACAAGTAGTATGTGCCCAGTGTAGCAGGAAAACAATGAAGGAGATGAAGTTAGAGCCATGGTTGGAACAGGTATTGCAAGAAAAGTTTGTTTCCGGTATTGTTGAGATTAATAAACTTTCAATCAATAAATTATCATAGTAGGTAACTTTTTTAACTCTTTGTCCTCATTTTAGGTGAAAATGAAGCTTAAGCAGGCTATCATACATTAAAAAAAAACTCTGAGACAGGTTGTAGCAAGTGTGAACATAACTGATTAAGGCTGGTAAACTGCTTTACGCAGGGATTTAGTAAAATCAACTTTCTTTTCATTATGCTAAATAGATTAGAAGGCCAGTAAGTTCATACTTTATACTTTCATGCATGCAAAATTATTCCTGTCACTGCACTGCTCTCGATGACAGACTTAAATTAGAAACAAAATACCCATTTTTCCATAAAGCCAGCTAATCACTGGGAAAAAAATGGTCGATTTTCTTCACTTCAAATATTTAAATAAAGATTAGCTATCTTTTTAAGACAACTATTATAGCTTAAATGTAATTTATGAGCTTAATGAAGCTATTACTGGATATAATTTGATTACAGTCTATGTCATCAAATGTCATTTGTCTTGAGGACACCAAGCTTGGATAACACTGAAGTCCATCAGATCTTAAATCCTCTTAATGGTGTTATGTGTCAAAGGTATATCATTATTTTCCCCTGACAATTTATATACATTTCTAATCTTCTACTTTTACTTAGAGCTGTTTAACAAATGAAGAGGCAGGGAAGTTAAATGTTGGAATTAAAGAGGGATCAAGTGAAAAATTGATAGGGTGTTGCAGAGACTATTCCTTACACACAACCAGCTTAAGCACTCCGATTTCCATGGAATTTCATCCCACCAGGCTGCAGTGGTGCTGTCCCTGGATCCCAGTGACCTCTCTGACTGAGTTCCAGCTCTGGTGCAGCCCTGCCAGGCTGCCAGGGCACTCACCCTTTGTCCTGCTGGGTCTGGGCCTGTTTCTCAGGCAGCTGCGTGGGGTGATTTTCCTGGAGTACTTTCTCAGCTCAGAGTTAGCTCCATTCACATACAGAGAAAATCCTTTTTCCAACTGCTCCAGTCTGATTTGCACGGGATCTTTTCTTTTTAACCGCTCCTGCAGCCTGAAGGAGAAAGGCCAATAATTCATCCTTGCACAGCGCATACACAGATGGTCAGATCTTCAATAAATACAACAACACACCATGACATAAAGCTGAAAAATATGTTCCCAGTTCAAGGAACCCTTTCAGAATACATCTTCTAGGGTCTGTTCCTGCTCTGTAACATGTGTATGAGCACCCACACAATGTGACAGATTAAATTTGACCAAGCTTTTCCTTTCTGAGTTTTTTCCATGTTATTTCTTATTTCACATTATTTTTTCCATTTGGTATTTTGCATATTTAAGCTTTCTTCTTAAGAATTGTAAAGAATTTCACTTGAAATTTCAAAAAGCTTAAAAATTTTTCATCTCTTTTCAAGAATAAAAATGATAATTTGTGTTTTCAAACTGGAGGTGGAAAGCCCCCAGCCAATACTGCAGTTAGAGATAACAGAAAATTAAATGCTGGTTAAAATAATATCAAAATAATGCCCATCCATGGGCTCAGTTTCAGCTGCTCTCCCTCTTCCAACTCTCATTTTCTCTCCTTTCACCATGAGTTATACACAGTCCATGCTAACTCCTTTGGTGAGGTGACATGCAGACCAGGAGGTTGGCATCATATGGGTGACACTTTGTGAATTCCCCTGGTTTCCCTCTGACTCCAGGATGGGTCAATCCACAGGCCAAAGTCCCCCATGTGTCTGTGTTGTGACACAAGCCACCTTTTCCCAAGAGCACATCCCCGGCAGCCAGAATTAGAGCTCTGATACCAAGGATGCAAGTTGGTTTAACCATTAAATAAACTGGTTTTATCCTCTTCCAAAACTGCTTAAGGATACTGTATAGGAAACCTGTGGCCACAAAAATTGGCTGGTTTTTTAAACACAATTGTGCCCTTCAAGCTCTTTTTACCAAACCAGTTTGTTATATAATTCAATTCGAAAAGGAAGGAATCCAGAAAGAAAGTTCTGTAGACTCTCTAAAATAAGATATGAAGTTCATCTCTCCAGGGTATAGTGACAGGAACACATGAACAAAGAGGAAAAGAAATGTTTGAAACTTGTTTGAAAAACATTGGAGTTTGCAAAGGCAACCTGGCTGTCCTTATTTCCCACTTTTCTGTACTTCTGACAACATAACAACTGTGCCTCGTAACTACATCCTCACGGAGCATGAGCTGCCACTTCCTTCTGAATCTACAACCTCTTGCTCTATGAACAAAAATCTTCCCTGTCATTGTGGAAAAAGTAACTATTTTATTAATAAATGTATTTATATTTTAAATGCTGAAGAAACATTGTGATCTCGTCTAGAAATAAGAACTTTTAGCAAACAAAGGGAAGAAGAGAGAAACACCTGAATGTTTTAAGGCACAGCAAGTCAGACTTTGCATCACAGCTGCTGATATTTGATAACAATACAACAAATATTTCATACCCAAAGTGGTAACAAATGCGAATATTACCGGTTTCTCTGCTGAAGGGATATTAAATATTCGTCGTGTTTTTCATCAAAGTCAGTCACCATGTCTTAACATAAACCTGAAATGAGAATATAATGGTCACGCTGAATGATTTATTATGGAGTACCACTGGTTTTGCACCCTCACGAGAAGAAAAGGCTATAAACTGAAAAACATTCCTCTTTCAACCACGCATAAAGCTGTCAGGGCTGTAAATAAAGCTCCTGAAGAGCAGAGGAAACAGTAGTTGTTTTACTCATTTTTCAGAACCCTTCATAACCTACAGAAGAACCAAAAAAACTAAAAGTAGAAGGCATATGCCATGACAAGTTTATAATGCCAGACCTGGCAAGCAAGACAACCCTAGGGCACAGCTCAGCTGTGGAAGGAATTCTCTGAGCTGCTGCTACTCGTTAGGTCAGTTCATCCTACAGCGTGTTCACTGCTGAAGCTGTATATATTTGAAGTGTTTAATTAAACATTTTACCTGGCTTGCCATTCAGGAAACATGAATTTTTCCAGCAATCCTCACCACACCGCTGCCGCAGGTTGGGCCAGGGCGTGCTCTTACACTTTTCGAAGTTTAAATGTGCCAGCAGCACGTGTCGTTGAGCTCTGTAGCAAAGAGAGAACGGCGTGTTTTGTCTCTTACCGACCGCAGGGCAGCTCTGCCACAGCCCGGCCCCGCCTCGGCTCTGCGGGGAGCGCGGGGCAGCCCCGGGCACAGCCCCCGATGGACACGGACCCGGGACAGAGCCCTGGACACAGCCCCAGATGGACACGGACCCGGGACAGAGCCCCAGATGGACACGGACCCGGGACAGAGCCCTGGACACAGCCCCAGATGGACACGGACCCGGGACAGAGCCCCAGATGGACACGGACCCGGGACAGAGCCCTGGACACAGCCCCGGATGGACACGGACCCGGGACAGAGCCCCAGATGGACACGGACCGGGCAGAGCCCCCGGACACAGCCCCAGATGGACACGGACCCGGGATAGAGCCCTGGACACAGCCCCGGATGGACACGGACCCGGGACAGAGCCACGAGCCAGAGGCCCTGGGCGGACACTGACCTCGGACAGAGCCCCAGGACGGTCACGGACCCGGGCCAGAGGCCCCAGATGGACACTGACCGGAGAGAGACCCCGGACAGAGCCCCCAGGTGGACACGGACCTGGGACGGACACTGACCCCCGGACAGAGCTCCCGGACGGATACGGACCGGGGAAAGAGATCCAGGACGAACGCAGATCCCGGGGCAGAGTCCCCGGACACGGAGCACGGACACGGCCCCCGGGCAGACACTGACTCCGGACACGGCCCCCGGGCAGACACTGACTCCGGACACGGCCCCCGGGCAGACAGAGCCCCCGGCAGCACGGGCCGGGCCGGGCCTGTTGCTCGGTCTCCCTGGCGACGGTCGCGCCGCCGCCGCCGTCAGTTCCTGCGCGCCGCGGGCCCGGAAGCGGCGGCGGGGATGGAGGCCATGGAGCCGCTGTGGGCGCTGCTGGACGAGGTGGCCCTGGAGGGGCTGGACGGCATCACCGCGGCCGCGCTCTGGCAGCGCCTGGCCGCCCGCTCGCCGCCCTTCCCGCTGCCGCTGGAGCCCGACACGCGGCAGCTGCTCTGGGCCGCGCTCAGCGCCCAGCCCGACGTGCGCTTCTACCTCCTGCCGCGGCCGCGCCCGCCGCTCCGCCTGCACGACCGGTGAGGGCAGCGACCGGGCGGCCCCGGCCCCTTCCCGCCGGAGAACCTGGGGCTGGTTGCTGGGCGAAACCTGGGCTTGGTCGTCGGGATAAACCCGCCTGATTACCGGGCTAAACCCGGCGTGGTTGAGGGGCTAAACCCGGACTCATTGCCGGCTAAACCCGGCCCGGTGGCCGGGCTGCCCGTTCTCGCCCAGGCTTTGCTGCAGCAGTACTTCGGTAGCCGGGGACAGCAGGCAGGGCCGAGGGTGGCTCTGAGCCGCTGTTTAGGTCTTATACAAAGAATTTTCACTGTTTGGGGGGTCAGGCTTAGGAATAGGTTCCCCAGGGAGGTGGTGGAGACACCATGCCTGGAGGTGTTTACGATCTGGCGCTGGGTGATGGGTTTTAGGGGTCACAGTGGTAGTGCTGGAGGATGGCTGGATAATCTTAGAGGTCTCTTCCAATGCTGATGATTCTATAATTTAGGAGATGTGTATATGAGTCCTGGCCTGATTCCCATTCAAATGACTGCTTGCTACTTAGGTGCAGGTAGAATTTGTATGTCCTGGTCATCAGGGTGGATCTACCTGTCATTTTCCTTACCTGTGAACTATATGTTTCTCTTATTCCCACCACATTGTTGACCTTTCAAAGATTAAATAATGCATCTCCCTCCTTCTACCTTCTGCATGCTGAAAAGGTTTGATCGTGCTTGAGGAGTACAGCTCTGCTCCTCATATTTTCCCAGTTTAGAGGTTTCAAAGCAGCTTCATTTTTCCAGGATAATTCCTAGAGGTATCAGCATTGTCCGTGACAATCTTGTATTTCTCCTTGCTTTGGTTTTATTTCAGATATGAAGAAATAGACCTTGAGACAGGAATATTGGAAACCAAAAGAGATCCTGTTTCTTCAGATGATATTTATCCTATCCACATGATTTTGGATAATAAAGATGGCATACAAGGTTCCTGCCAGTATTTTAAAGAGAGAGTAGATATCACTGATCAAATAAGGAAGAAGGATTTGCAGCCTTGTTATACTTACAAAGAAGCTGTTGAAAAGTGAGTGAAATCCTTATATCTGGCATTAAAATACTTGTAAGTTCTAAAATTTAGTCCTTGCTGTTTGTACAAATTATATCAAGAGTGGTGTTTGTGAAGAGAAAGGGATCGATCTCTCTGTTTTTGCCAATAACAAGACATTACTTTTCCTTCTGTTTCTTAGATGGGGAGAGAAATTAGTCATTGTTGCTTCCCAGGAGCAGCGTTACAGAGCTTTGATAGGCTGGGAGGGGGACCCTGACTTGAAACTCCCTGACTTTTCCTACTGCATTCTGGAGCGTCTGGGCCGAGCTCGGTGGCAGGGAGAGCTTCAGAGGGACCTTCACAGTGGGGCTTTCAAGTAAGTTTGTGTCTTGCTCTGAGAATTCAATCCAAGGTTGTTTTTAAGTATTCCTGTGAATATTTGATCTCTCATCTCTGTTGTAGTGCTTCATGCTTACTAGCAGGAGTGCTTGGGTCTGTTTGGCAGAACTGTACTGGTCTCATCCTTGAGTTCACTGCCCTTCCTGATATTTTCACAGCCAAAAATTTGTCTGGTGGGTCAATACACCAAAAAGGTTTCTATTGTGAAAGTTCTTGTTTTTTCTAAATAACTTTTTCTTCAAACTTGAGATTGAAAAATGATTTTCATTTCCTTTTCTAAATTTCTGTCTAAATATCTTACTCACATTCTGGAGGAATTCTTGGACAGCCACCTTTTGTCCACAGCACTTCCCTGTGTGACATCTCCTCCACTGAGAGGGAGCCTGAGTTACCAGCTCCCAAACTAGGCCATGTATTTTTCTGATGGAGGAGCATTACACATCTTCTAAGAGCTAACTTCTGGATGTGTCCTGAAGTTCTGGACAATACCAGCATTGCTCTAAAGATTCACTGCTTTTAGGACATGGGTGGGTTGTGGCTTGCACACCACCCGGTGTTGTTTTTAGCCACTTAGGGAGCTCTTGTAGGTAACGAAGATGATGGGGACAGAGGGGGAAACTTTTATGGGTGGTTTTCTGTTAGTTTGGTGGCCCAAGCCAGCTCACCAAGGAGGTAATTGGATCCCAGAGCTGTTCCAAGGAGGGCAGTGACTGCAGCATAGCCACAAGTTAGAAGGAGAGGATGGAGAAGGAGGACATGAGGTTACAATGCTGATTCAACCCCCTCATCAAACCATGTCATGACACTCTGTGCCTAAAGGCTTTAGGTTAAAATCAGAGGTATTTCTCTATTTAATTGAATTAACTGTGACAATAAATTTCACAGGTTTTCTTAAGTGTGGCACTTCCTAACTTTGAGTTGTCACTTTGAAAATTAGCATGTGTCATTAAGGCTATGTGTAATATAGGTAAAGTGTTCTGGGTACTGGATAATTAGAATTTGTCTGCAGAAGTTCCTATTTCTATAGATACCTTGCCATCTTTTCTTTAGAGTGGATGCTGGAAAGCTTCATTATCACAGGAGGGTATTGGACAGAAGTGGTCTGATAACGATGCAGTCCCACGTCATCCGGCTGCCGAGTGGAGCACAGCAGTACTCAATTCTGCTACTCCTGACTCGCTTCCATGTTGATAGGTATGGTTTAAGGGTCTCCTGGGGTACTCTTTGACCTTTCACTGTGATGAGGGATTGTTCTGTTGTCACAGACCCATCAAAGTTTCCTGGAATTGACACTTTCCAATTTATTAACTTCTCTTCCAAATGTCGGCCACTTTAAAACTTGTCTTGCAGCTGTAAACAACAGGTTCTTCTAGTGCCTGTCACCTGCCTGCATAAACATAATGCTTCTTCTTGTAGCACTAATCATTCCATTTATTTTGACTGTTTTCACTTAAATACATTTCTAGTCGATTTTTTAAATTTTGTTTTCCTATCTTGTTTATGATTAGAACTTGTGCTTCTGTGGGTTGCCAGTGAAGTAACAGCTTGGGTTTAGTCATTGTTTCCTCCTTGAGGTCTTTTCTTAGAGACAAATTATCTCATGTGCTGTTCACAGGATGAAAAGAAAACCAGAATTCCTAAACCAATCTGAGAACACTTAGCATACTTTCTCTAGTGACTGACAGTTTCTAAAGCTACAACTCATGTTTATGAAGTTATATGCATACTTACATGTAAAATAATTCTCTTTTTTGGTTAGGAGGAGCAAATATGATATTCTGATGGAGAAGCTCTCAAGTATGCTAAGTGCTCGTTCAAACCAGATGGAAACATTAGGAAACCTGAGGGAAGAATTGGTGAGATTCATTACTCTTTCAAATTCTCACTCAGTAGAATCTAGGTGCTGAGTATCAAAGGCACTCATTCTTACTACCTGCTTCAAAAGTTGCACAAAATTCTGGGCTAGGATAGCAAAAGGATTTTAAAAACCTACCAGATCAAGGTGTTGTTGGTGTTTGTCATAGGGAAGCAGTTGTGTTCCAACCACAGCCTCAGAAACATTTTGTCAGTGGATGTCATCATGCAGTTCTTACTTTTCCACTGCTGCTGTTTGGGTAGGTGGCAGAGCTGGAGGGATACAATGCACTCAGGAACATCTCAGGTTCTGCACTAAAAGGCTTTTAAGTTTCTTGTAGATATCCTACCCCAAAATATGGTTGTAAGAGCAGGTGGTATGAATGCCTTTGATACCAGTCAGGAGCAGGTGAAGTTTTTGGACTGCAGTGACTTTTGCCATTTCTCTTTGCATCAGGGCCTTTGTGAGAGAACCTTCAAACGTCTCTATCAGTACATGATGAATGCTGGCCTGGCCAAGGTTGTGTCTGTCCCCTTGCAAGACATAAATCCCAATGGAGGACCCTACAAGACAAAGAAAGGTCTTGGTTTTGCTCTCTTTTTGTGTGATTACATTGATGCCATTCTATCTATCAGCTTCATATCTTAAATTAAAAGAGGTGTAAGTAAAAAATCTGTCCATGCAATTATGTAGATAAGTGGGCTACTAAAGTTAAAATGCTGCAGCCCACTTGAATTAAGCATTCATTACAGATTTTTAAGGAGTGAATATCAAGTTTCTTGGATATCAATGTAAGCTGTGGTCTTGGGGTCTGATAAGACTGCTCAAGCCAATACAGAGTAGGAACAAAGCAGTCTGCTGACCTTTCAGGTTGAAGTTAAATGAGAAGTCAATAAATTTGACCAAAAAAAAAAAAAAACAAAAAAAAAAAAAAAAAAAACACCAAAAACAAAAAAAAAACCAAAAAAAAACCAAAAACAACAAACAAAAAACTTAATGTTGAAAAAAAGACTCATTATGAAATAAGTTAAAAACCAGACCATTCTTGGTTATGACTTTTTCTGAAAGTCATGAGAATGCAAAGCTTCTCGGAAAAATTTCCTATCAAATTATGGAAGTAAGCTTTTACAGCACTTGGAATTCACAGTACACAGAATATTCTGAGTTTGAAGGGACTTCCAAGGATCATTGAGCCCAACTTTTAAGTGAATGGCCTATACAGGGGTCAAACCCACACCTTTGGCATTATTATCTCACCAGCTGAGCTGATAACAGGGTTGAGGTAAGTGAGATACCCAAAATTGCTATCCAAAAAAGCCACAGTCTGCTGAGGGGTGGATTAATGCATAACCAGCTTTGGATGCCAATTTAATTGGTTCACAGGAACTGCTGGTAACTTTCAAACATGTAGTGGAGAGACAAAGAGCAGGAAAGGGAACAAAAGAAAGCAACTGTTCTCAGGAAAAGATACAGATAAAACTTGCACAGGGAAAAAACTACTATAATGGAAAGTATGAGGAAGGATAGTACCTCCAATGGAATTAATACAATTCCTGAAGGATATCTGAACCAAATCCTTAATCACACAAAATCCTAAGAGGCAGATTTGCAGGGTTAAAAAGAAAATAGTTCTGAAAGATGAAGTGTCTGTTTTAGAGATATAATTAACTGTTTGTGAGAAAAAAAAAAAAAACTGATATGAACTAAACATTGCAAATTACTTAGTCTTTGTGAATAGGAGTGATCTTAAAAGAGCAAGTGAAAGAGCCAGTAAAACCATGAAAAATTCCAGAAGACAAAAAAGAGTGCTGATTACATGGAGTTGGATTAAGGCTGTCGATAAGACAAATTCCTTCAAATCTTTTAAGTCTGGGGAAAGGAAATTCTCCGTAGGGAAAGTGTATTCTGAACAAAGAGAAGCAGAGGCGAAAAGTAGGTACAGCATCAAGCATGGCTGAGAGAGAAATGACCCAGGTCTTTCAGGGGTATTCTAATAAGCTGCAAACACTTGGAAATAGCACCCAAAAGACTAGATAGCACTCCTAAAAAACAGTTTATAGGCAGTAGTAAAAGCATTTAACTTGCAATTAAGGTATTTACTTAGAAGACAAGAAAATATAAGTCCACTTACAAACCTGGTTTCAGCCCCCAAGGCAGTGGTGTTTTATGTTCTGTCAGAGATTGGCAGAACAGCAGCTGCATTTACTGCTTAAATTTGTTGGGAAAAATGCCACTTGATGAATCTTTCACTTGAATGATAATTCCATCTTACAGATGTAAAAGCTGAAAATCCACAAAAATGCCTTAAAAACACTAGGTATTAAAGGAGGATGAATTAATAATAGCTGATTTTCAGCAGAGATCAAGATAGTTTAATCTCTGGAGTTACAGAGGAAAGAAGATAGAAATATTTGGGACACACTGAGGATGAAGCCAGAGCATCTGCTATGGGAAGAACATTATTGGGCAGCAGGAGCTAAAGGGAAAGGAATTGGTTTGTTTTGGGGGATTTCTTTTCTATGGGGAGTTTTTTGTTTGTTTTTTCAAATACTGCTTCCAGTGAAAATTAATGGGCTGTAGAAATAGAAAGGATGTAATAACCCTACCAAAATGTCAGCACTTAAATCCTAAGCAGCATCCTACAGAAAGGATTCAACTTGAGGAAAAATAATGGAATCATGTGGCCTGGAGCACAGTCACATGGTGAAGTGACTGTGGGTTAACTTCGTGTCAGCTGCGCATCAGTAACTGCTCAGATACATAAACACAAGATAAAATTCATCCGCTGAAACCTTAGTGATTCTAGCTAAAGCCTTCACCTGGCCTTTTCACAGCACTGTGTAGCAGAGGAGCAGGGATGGCTGGAGATGTTCTCCCCACTGCTGCAGGATGAGCTGGCTGCTGCTGCAGCAGCTGCTGAATCACTGCAATTTGCCAGAGAGGCAGTGTCCAGTAACCCAGTTTGAGGTACCACTGGTGTGAAGTGGTCCAGCAGGATCTCAGCTCTCCTGCAGTCATCTGTCCTCACTCCACCCTTTGCTGGGAGTCCCAGTGAGTGGAGAGTTACCACAGCACAGCTGATGGACAGGAGCATGTGGAATTAAATCACCTACAAGAATCTTGCGGCTCGTGGGCAGCAGTGTGTTCTGTCCTTGTAAAAAGGGATGGGTTAATACCCAGTGAGTGATCTCCCAGTCATATAAGTGTTCTCCAGGTGTAATTCTGGGGATCAGAGCTTAATCCCTCCATTGATTTATTTATGCTGTGGAAATTTCTCCTACTGGACAGTCCTAGCGTTGGCACAGATGTGAAGGTTTGGAGCACCTCAAAAATTCACCTGATTGCCAGATTCATACAAAGGGAAAAGCTGTTGCAAACCTTTCCTAGAAATACCCAGCTCTCTTTAGTAATTTTTTCCCCATTGCACTGCTACTTCATGTTGAGAAAAAAGTAAAATTGTTTAAAGCTGTGCACTCCCCCTACACTTTGTTAGGAGGTGTTACTAACACTCACTTTTCACAGGGACTGATGTCATGGTCCGTTGCCTTAAACTGCTGAAGGAATTTCGGAAGAAAATGGAAGATTATCATGATGATGATGAAGAGATCATCACAAAAGTTGTTCAGCCTGTGGATATTGTTTGTGAAAGGGATATGCTCACCCAGGCTTATCAGTTAAGTAGGTGATTTAAGACATCTGAAGATTTTTCCCATTACCTCCTTATTCCTTGTAGTATAAAAGAAATGTGTGTATTGCAGGTGTTTTTACATTCTGGTTGCTTTTGTATCAGAAAGTGTATTTTTTTCATAGCAAAATGAGCTTTATATCCAGATTAGACTGGAGATGCTGCCACCTGTTATCCCTTCTTGGAAGCTTAGCAACTACCCAGCAGAAACAGGATGTTGTGATGGGATGAGAAAAGATGAAGCAAATAGTGTTCATTATTCTCCTATCTCTTTTCCTTTCCAAATGGAGAAATTAATATCTAACTGTGGAAAGCTGCCAGGGAAAAAAAATCATCCATGCTTCTAATTTGAAGCTGTCACCTCCATACCTCATTCTGCTGGGCACTGCTTCATGTAAAATTGTGGTTTATGACAGTGTTTGGCTGAATATTTTATGTGTCTGTAAAACTGTCTTTAGTTAGTGGGGAATCTTAAATTTTATATTCTGGCATATAGTGTTGTTCAGGGAAATATTAATGTATATAGAAATAGATATATATAAAATTCAGTCAGATTATTTCCCTGAGATATTTTTTTGTTTTCCTTTCTGCAACAGTTGAAAGTAGAGGAACCAAAGGTATTTCTCAGGCAGAACTTCGCCTGGCTATGAATGTGGGGAAGCTGGAAGCCAGGATGCTCTGTCGTCTTCTGGAGAGGTACAAAGTTGTCAAGGTGAGGCTAAAATAAAGTAATTCAGATACTTTCTGAAACTGAAGGTCCAATTTCGGTTACTCTGGGAATAACATTGTTAACCTCAAACATTAGAAACAGCAGAGATTTTAGAATGACAGTGGGAGAGTACTGGTAAGATTGAAAAGAGAATTAATTCAGTTGAGGAAAAGGTGTGTAAGGCAGGGGTTCAGTATTAGGATTGCAACCTGCTCTAATCAGAGCACTGAAGAATCTTCTCAAAGACTCTTTGTCCATGTAAGATCATTAATCTGCTTGCCTTTTGAAAATACCAGGAAATTCTGGAGCAAAACAGTTACTTCTCTAGTCTAGGAGTTATGATGATTAAACTTCTTATTTCCAGATATTTCAAGGCTTTTTTATTTCACAAGACAAATCCAGCTGTCATGTCTTGCATGCACCCAACAGTCCCTTTCCACAAAGGCAGGATAATTGCCATCTTCCCTCAATGGGGAATCTTTTTAGAAAAATCTTGTCATTCAATAAAATGTTCTGCTGAGTTAAAAACAAGCTGTATAAACCATTGGAATATCTATACATGTTTTCCCCCAGTCAGCTGAGGATATGAAATCTTCCCTTATTGATTGGTGAAGTTTGTAGATCCTTGTAAGCTCCTCTTGGAGCAGACAGGGGCAGACTTCCACTGAAGTCTGAGTTACTCAGAGAGCTGCAGTGCCCTTATTTCACAAACATCTTTTTTTCTGAATAAAAATTGATTTCTACTCTGAATACACAGTTTGTTCTTCCTCAGACTTTTCTCCATCCCACATACTGTAGGCGTTTCATTCCAATACACTGGTAATGCAGATTTGTTTATTTTTCAGGCACAGAATTCCTTTTGATTTCTCTAGGTGAAGGTTAGGGACATTTTTGTTACTTAGAAAAAAATATTGTATCTTTTGATGGGTGTGGAACACTGAGAACATTTTCCCTGTGTTGATGCTGGAGAACAGTGATAGAATGGAGAAGCAAGGTGGTAAAATAACATTCCAACTGTTTTCTCAGGGTTTTATGGAGGATGAAGGTCGGCAAAGGACAACAAAGTACATTTCCTACATTTTTGCAGAGGAGAGTGATTTAAACCGTCAGTTTGAGAGGGAGAAGGCCAGGAGTGAGCAGCTGGCTACAGTTACTTTGGCTCTGGTGCCAGAAGATTCCCCACCTGTGGAAGATGCATCTCCTGGAGAAGAGGAGGCTGTGGCCTCAGAGTCTGACAATGAGGAAGAAGGGAAGGACAGGAAGAAGAGAGGAAAAGGTCAAAAGGCCGGCTCTGGTTCTCCAGTGAAATCACGTGTCCAAGATGATGTCCATCAGACAACACCAGCCAAAGGTAACTTGTGATTTGGAAATCTGGAGAACAGCCTGCATTTTTCTTATGGATCATTTTATTAAAGAACAAATAAGATGTTGTTAGCTTCCATTATGGCTTTTGGCCACATATTTATTTTTAAGCCTATTTGCTCCCAAATTGTTCTGGTTTGGACCACCAAGTGTGGTAACCTCTGGAGACTGTCAGGGCTGAAGTGTGGCCAGGTGTCTGTGTCCCAGTGTTTGTGCTGCCTCTCCTGACCCCGTGCTATGTCTCCCCTTTTCCCTGAGCTCACACAGTGTGCTCCTTGGATATTAAGGGTTGGGATGACTTGACCCACAGCATTACTCACCTGAGCATTTTGTAACAAGAATGTCTTGTCCCCTGAAGTTAGTTACCTCAGCTTCTTCTTTAGTTATTTGGAACATGTTAGTGTGAAAGCTGCCAGCCTTTGGGGGACATATTTTTAAAAAATATGGTCAGAGGGTTAATACTTAATTTTTTTTTAACCTATTTAGATGTTCCTACAACTTCTCTGATAAACTCCAGTGGAAGAGAGGAGATCTCTATTTTTCTATGTAGATTATCTTTGGAGTAGTATTAAATTCTTATTCTGCTTTGAGTCAGAAAAGTCGTGTTTCTGGCAGAACTTGAGAATCTTTGAGACAGAAACTCTCCTTTCTTCAGACAGCAGTTTCTGGATAAGCCCTTCATGACTTCATAGCTGTGAAAAGGTTTCTGAGTGGAGAGAATTATTTGATGACAGAGAGTTCACTATTTTTTAGCTTAAATTTTGGAGCCCGAATGTAGTCTTTCATGGTCAAACCACTGCTTCCAGCAGAGCAGAATGTATGGAAAGTGTAGCAGAATGCTTTTAAGTGCATCTACCTGGGTAGATGGAGAATGCCTCTTAGAGAGAAAGCTGAACAGGGAGAGCAGAACAATTACAAGGCTTTTTGTTCTCAAACCAGGCTCCAAGCCAACAGCTGTGAAGTCTCAGGGAAAGAAGCAGCCTTCCCCTCAAATTCTTGAAGATCCTGAGGAGCTCCCAGACAACGTTTCAGGGGATAGTTCTACTTTGGGAACTCTAAAGCAGGAGTCCAGTGTTTCTACCTGTGCTCATCCCACGGATGAAGATGGAGATGTGGCTGAGGTGGAAGAAGTCAGACTTGAAGATCCTAAGGTGAGATCACATGTCTTAATATCTTCTTGTTGATACAACTGTCTGAGCTAAGTTTTGTGCTCTTATAGCAAGACTTCGAACTAGGGTTTTTGTATTTATTTATCAAATTGTTTTGTTTGGTTTTTTTTTTTATTGATTTCAAAGTACATTCATATTTTGGCTGCACTGCATTGTAGGTATAAGTGAAAATTTTTCCAGGAGATAGAGAATAGATGTCCAAAATACAGTTCTAGGTTAGTTCCCTGGTGCCCTCTGAATTCTTTGCTGACTGAATGCGTGTCATAGCTTAATGTAGCAGACAAGGGCTGCTTATCATCCCCTGTCTGCCTTCCTGGGAAGGGGAGATAAGAGACAATCTTCATCTGAGTAGTTTATTGTAAATAAATCCATCCAAAGAGGGAATTGCTCATCTGTTGCTGTGTGAGGAGCCCCCGTTAGGCTGCAGACAGGCTGGTTGGTGTCCCCTTTTGATGTGCTGTGCTGTCCCCAGAAGCCCTGCGGCCCCAGGAAGGAGAAGCGCTCCAAGGCCGCGGCGCTGGACAGGCCCCACGAGACCTACAGGCTGCTGAAGCGCCGCAACCTCATCGTGGAGGCCGTGCGGAACCTGCGCCTCATCGAGAGCCTCTTCACGTGAGCAGGCACAGAGCACGGCTGAGCCTCCCCTCTGGGCTGCTGGGAGCACTGGGGGCTTACTCCCTTCTGCCTTGGCTTGTCCCTGCTGGCACCGGTGCTGTGAGGATGGACAGGGTGGTTGAATCTTAATCAGCTCTTTGGAAGCACCAGTAGTTCCATGCAGATAATTACACAAGAGTGCTTTCATTTGTTTAATGTTTCATAAATACAGATCAAAGAACTTATTTATCCATTCACAGTGTGCCAAACTTGGGGTCACATTGTAAGGCACAGCACTTCCCTGCTGCAGGATTCTTGCATCTGTATCAGTTTTATGTCTGTGTGGTTTCAAAACCTGTTCATGTGTTGTTCTGTATGGACTGGAGAGACTCAGGTTTTCATGTCACTCATCACTGGTCACTGGCATCCTAGCAAGGCCCTCAAAGTTTGCTTTTCAGTGCCATTTTATGTGGTGTTATATGTCTTCTCCTGACACCCTATCTGGGCTGGAGATACTTCCCTAAATGTTATAATGTCTTTCAGCCCTTTAAGATTTCACCTCTGAGAAGAAATGGAAATTCTGGTGTTCTGTTGGATTCTAAATTGGCAGTACTGTGTTGTCACAAATCAGATTGCACCATCCATCTTCTGTGTCAGCACAGAAGATCCTGGCATGTCAGTATACCCAGGGCTGCTTGCTGTAGGAATTTAGTCAGAAATCATGGCCTTACTCTCCTCTGGTCTGAGAATTTTGAAACCTTCTGTCACCTTGTTTAATTGCAGAGTGTTACAAAATTAGAGCCTCGTCTGGCACCAGCCTCAGCAGTGATTGATTGAGTCACATCAAAGCACAGGCTTGGAAGCTATTTCAGGTCTCTGCTGTCCCTTCAGTGCTGCCAACAGGTTCCTCAGAGGTTCCTCAGAATCAGTGGAAGTTCTGTCCCTCCCCAGTCTCTGCCAAGGAAATTTACTGGTGTTTGCCTTCCATTTGTTAATTACCAGGATGTAATCTTTCGGGACTGTTGAAGTCCATGTGTACATTCAGTTTTTGCTTCATTCCCTTATTATCTCCCAGGTCTTTTTCAGAATTGATTGCCCAGGACTGAAAGAGCCCAGAAGTAGGGCCTGGGACATTTGTGGGAAAGTGCATGGGAAGAGGCGTGGGGAGAGTAAGGTGTGAGCACACCCCTGCCAACCATGGCAAGGGAAGAAGGGAGAAGGGAGCTGGCTTCTCGTGGTGGGAGATGTGTGTCTGTATCCATGTTGTGAATGCAGGAGTCATTTCTGTGCTCTGAAACCACTGAATAAACCCTTTCTGCCTCAAGCTGAACTGAGCTCACAACTGCAAGAGCTGACTGCATTTGTTAAATCACCACTAAAAAAGCTGTAGGTTCTCCTGACCTTAGGCAGGCTGCATTTGTAATAGGACTGTAGCCATGCACAGGGGAATCGGGCACTGAGAATTTGCTGTCATCAGAACAGCAGTTCTCCCCTAACAAGGAAAAGGTGGAGTACAAAGAAAATAGAGCTGAAATGTGAAGCAAAGTTCCCAGTTGTCTCCAGCAAAAGGGAATAGGGAACAGGGAAAGAAATTACCATTCACCCCACATCCTCTAACAAACCACTTAGGCAGTTTGGAGCATTGCTGGCCTTAAAATGCAAGGTATCTTTGGCATCTTTTAGACTTCAGAAGATGGTGATGGATCAAGAGAAGCAAGAAGGTGTCTCCACCAAGTGCTGCAAGAAGTCCATCGTGCGGCTGGTGCAGAGGCTGGCGCGGGACGGGCTCCTCAGGCTCTACCGCACCACGGTCATCCAGGACGGCATCAGCAAAAAGGTGACAGCACAGACACAGCCCTCATCTCATGTCTCACAGTGCCCTGGGCCTTTTTGCTGGAGTGCATGGGTGACTTCTTGTAGCAGAACCCACAGTGGAGCTACCCAGAGGCTTCATGTCAAACTAAGCTACTGTGAGAACCAGATCACTGCTCTCCATTATTGGGCTGCAGATAACTGAGACCAAGGAATAGGCCAGAGATCAAAGTCTCTGAATCTCCCTTCTCAGAGGTTCTGCTGCTTATCTGTTCTGTGATTCATGGTTCTTTTTCTGCACTGCCAGGCTGCGTCAAAAAATCTGTTTAAACCCCTTTTGAAAGCCAAGAGTGTATGAAAAATCCTCAGTGAGCTTCTGGGTTGAAATTTATAGAATGTGATTTTTAATTTTAAAACAAAAATCTGCAGTACTAAGGTTTATGGAACTCAGTCTGTGGTTGTAGAGCTGAGACTTGTCACTTACTCTAGTGTGAAATGCTCATAAGCAGAGAATTGAATCTACTGAAAATTACCTGCTGCATAATTAGTGTAGAGCACATATGAAATCTTACCAATCTGAATTGTGTGTGTGCTTTCAGCAGCAATACATGTTAGCTTGGCCTTTCACCTAATGAGTTCTGACTTTCCATTTTTCCCTCTCAACCTAATATTTACAAGTCAAAGTATTTGTTTCTCAGATATTTCAGCTTTTAAAAACCCAAACCCCAAGGTTTGTAGAAATGTCATTAGTAGTTTATTGGTACGAGGACCATGTACTTTGATCTCTTGTTTAATGCAAAGTAGCAACAGGAATTTTCATCCAAAAATGAAATTAATTAACTGTTAATCTCAGGATTATGCATCTGATTAAGAGCCAGTATGTCCATAGACAGCTTTTGTTTGTGTTGTGCTGCTGTGGACAGGTGGAGTTTGTTGTGCACCCCTCAGTGAGTCCCAGTGATCCCCTGGTGAAAAGCGCCATCGAGCAGGTGCGGTTCCGCATCTCCAACTCCAGCACTGCAAACAGGCAAGTCAGGGGTGCCTGGGGTGGCTTGGAGGAGCTTGGCTTATCTAGGGTGTGCAGAAATGCAGAGGGAATAAACGCAAGGTAAGCAAAAAAACCCAAACAAACAACCTCTTCTTTAGCAACAGAGAAATGGAAGCATGCAGCTGAGGCAACATGCTGGTATCTCCTGAAGTCGGGGAAGAACAGGAATTGAGCTCTGCTTATTTTTTACCTAAGTGCTGTGTGGTTTTACTGCAGGATTAAAGTCCCCCAGACACCAACATCCCAGGACCATGGTGAGGAAGAAAACCAGGGGCAAGAGGCAGTTCCTGATTCAGGAAATATGCAAGAAAGCTCATGTAAAGCTGATAATAGTCGGGCAGGAAAACCTGATGATAAAATGGGCATACCACAGCTAAAGAGCTATCATCCTGTTACAGGTACAGCCAACTTTGGGGTTTCTGTCATCCTTCACCTTCCCATTTATTATTCATAATAATTTCCAGATGTTTCCTAAGATACAAATGGTTTTTTTCGTCCTATAGAAATAAAATTGGATTTATATTAAACCAGTCTTACTTATCCAATGTTTTCTTAGCTGCTTGTATTTTTTACAATTGTGAACTGGAGCATTTGTATTTACTAGTACTTCTTTACTATTTGTAACTTATATTTACTTTCAACTGCCCATCTTTCCTTCTACTTTTCTTCATATTAATATTGCACAGGGAGCTGTTTCTCCTGCTCTGATCCTCTTTTTATTTCTATTTGGTCTTTAATCTTCCCTCCCAGTTCCAGGACTTGGACGTTCTCTTGGCTTTCTTCCCAAAATGCCCCGTTTAAGAATGGTCCACATGTTCCTCTGGTACTTAATTTATGGACACCCTTTAAATGAAACACGACAAAAAGGAGGTAGTGATGGTGAGAAAACACAAGGGCTGGATGAGAATGCAGCTGTAATTGAAGCACAACCGGATGGGACCTTAGAAATTGTGACAAGTGTGGTGAATCCTGAGAGCTCTGCACAGGAGACTGAAGTAGATCTGTCTAATCAAACAGGTAAGAAGTGGGTGGCACATCCTGACTTTGCTACAGACCTTACCATGGTTCAACACTGCAAAATAGATAAAAGTCTACTTCAGAAAGGTATGAATATCAAGGGTTTAGAGAATTGTCAGGCCATTGTGGATTTTCAGACTGTGGACTGCCAGTTGTGTTGTGCTTGAGCAGTCACAGTGATGCACTTGGTGTAAGTGCTGGGTTTGGTGTGTTCTTGTTGGCAGTGTACGTGGATGACTCGTCGTGGATGCGCTACATCCCTCCCCTGCCCATGCACAGGGAGTTTGGGTTTGGATGGGCTCTGGTCAGTGACATTCTCCTCTGCTTGCCTCTCTCAGTCTTTGTTCAGATTGTACAAGTCAGCTACAAGGTACGGTGCTCTTTTCTTTTCCTTCAAAGTCTGATGATCTCAGCTGTACCTATAGGCTGGAACAAATATTCCCTTAATATGTTTTAGCAAAACTAGACCCTGGAGAGGAGACACTTCAGACGTTTACAGAAAAGGTAGTTGCTTTTTGCAGGCTCACTGACAAAAAAATATATAGCCCTGTAATGCTGCAAATTTTTAAGCTACTATTTTGCCAGGAGCTTTTTGTAAGCTCACTGAATCTTCTGCCTTATTGATTAACAAGAATAATGTTTAAGCATTTTACAAAAGCAGTAAGGTTTACTCAGAAAATATTTTAGTAGGCAATTCTGGTAGCAAAGCTTTATACTTGAAGGGATAGTTACATTTTGCATTTTGCTTAACTTCTAAAATAATCTAGGTGGAAGGTCTGGAAGATTTTTTAAATGATCCAATAAAAAAGCACACTCTGATCAGATTTCTTCCAAGGCCAGTCCGACAGCAGCTCCTCTACAAAAGGTAAGCAGCTGAGTCAAAATAAGTGGCTCTAGAGAAGAGCCAACAGTGGCTGATTGTTTTCTCAGTTATTTCCTGTTTGTGTCAAAGAGAACTGTGGCACTTAAGACAAGGACCATCAATCCTCAAAGGATAGTGTGCCAAACTGTATTTTTCTCTCCCAAATAGAAGGTAATAAGAAACTAATAAACAATATTCATGTATGCTGTCAGGCAGTGCTTGAGAGCTGAGAGGTTCTGTCCTTCATAACTCATCAGCAGGATGTTGCTTCTGTATAAAACACACTCCTGACTGATGCTAAATTCAGAATTTAATAGGGTCTAAGTGTTGCTGTCCTTCATAAATCTTTGCAGAGGTGCCACATTTCCCAGCTCCTGCCTCTCACACATTCAGTTTTTCCTCATACTCTCTGTGGCACATCTGCCATGGTTTGCCATTTCTCTTGTAGGAGATGTAAAACTTGAGGTTGGACTGAAGAAAGTGATGTGAATGTGTGGAATCAAGAGCACCATGTTAGTTTTCCCCAGAAAGTCACTGCTGACAATTTGTGAATGGTTGGAGGTTTACATAACATTTTCCAAACCTGCAAATGTGCCTTTGGTGAGGGAACAGGGCTGGGCAGTATCAGCAGCCAAGGCTCGTGGGGAGCCCAGGTTTGCAATTCCAAACCTATTGTTAAATCTTAGCAATTAGAAACTGGATCGATGGCATTTTCTGAAATCTGCAGGCTCCATCTGATGGGTTGATGCAAAAAATATGACACATAACCAAGCTGTCTCTTCAGCCTCTTTTCACTAAAACTTCTAACTGAGCCAAATTTCTAAGCTTGATCTTTCTGACCCGCAGAGAAAACTCCTGCCAAAATCCAACTCCCGTTTAACTGCATTTAATTAGATCTTAGTGAAGTTAAATGTGGGCAAAGCTAATTTTTTACAAACTGTCTCAGAAACTAAATCTTGCAGAAGGTTCCTGCAACTGCCAGAATTTTGCCATAGATGTAGGTATGCAGGATGGAAAATGCTGCACTTCTTGCTCTGCCAAAGCTTTGAGCAACTGAAAGCAGTTTCTTGGAACAGTAATTTTAAACAATCTGAACTCCAAGAATCATTGCCCAGTTCTTCATACATACACATATGAAGGCCTGTATTTAACAGTCATGTTTTCTTCCTCCTGTCTTCTTTACATAACATAAAATTGTCTGCAGATCTGCTGTTGACCATATTTAATTCATTTTTACAGATGTTATTTCTGGCTAATTTTCTTTTTTACTAGCAAAATTTTGCTTCGTATTTGGTTAAAAACATTGGCTTTATGATTTTAGGAAAGGAAATTTGGACCCTTGGAGTATTACATGTTTTTCATAGGTTGATAATTCAAGCAAAAATACCACTTCAGAAATTCTATAACTCAGTGGTTTGCTGAAAGCTCAGGTTGCTGCATGAAAATGTTGGATTTTCTGGTATCACTTCTCTGTTTTCATGAGTGCTAATTGTAACACTCCTACCATTGCTACAGGAGGTACATCTTCTCAGTGGTAGAAAACCTTCAGAGATTATGTTACATGGGACTGCTGCAGTTTGGCCCAACAGAGAAGTTTCAAGACAAAGACCAGGTAATTAAAAAAAAATCAAAGGCAGTTACTCTTCATTAATCTCTCAAGATCTGGGGTTCATAATTACCTTAAATGAAATACTGATGATTCGGATGTATGTGCAAATCTCCAGATCCAAGTGATACTGTAAGTTGTGAAGGTAATTCTTCACCTCTTTCCTCTAGAAGGGAACTACTCAAATGTATAATGCTGAACACTGCACACAATAATGATCCAGGAGGTCCCAGACTGGCAAGACTTAATGAAAAATGAGTATGACACATTCCTTTCCATCAAGGTGTTAAGCTTGGATGTCTGACAGAGAACAAAGGGACTGATCAGAGTAAAATAATGAGATTCATATGCATCTTTTTAGATAGAGAGCACCTGCAAATGAGAAAGCAGACCAGACTTATGAGGCTAAGAAAGGTAATGAGGCCCCAAACATATCCATTCCAATCCCAAGTGAGGACTTGCAGTAAATAGCCACTCTCTGGAAACTTGGAATATTCTGTGCACAAGGGAGAAAAGAAACTGTTCTAAATCTAGAAAGGAAACTTCTGAATTGCTGTCAAGGGAATATGGGAATACAGTGCAATAGTGTGGGAATGGGTGTGGCCTCTGTCAGAGCAGTGGCTAAAAACAGCAAAGACAGAAACTGTCCAGTCCTAAGTTGCTGGTGTGTCCTGCTAATTAGGCAGTTTCAGTGATGTTTACAGCCCGAGCTGTGCTGTGTCTGGCAGGTGTTTGTGTACATGAAGAGAAATGCTGTGATTGTGGACACCACCATCTGTGACCTGCACTACAACCTGGCACAGAGCAGCCGCCCCTTTGAGCGGCGCTGCTACGTCCTCAACACCCTGCAGGACGTGGAGAACTTCTGGTTTGATCTGCAATGTGTCTGCCTGAACACACCCCTGGGTATGGCACAGTTGGACCTCCTGAGCACCGTCTCTGCCCTTTCTGGGCACACCACAGTTCCTCTTCCCTTCCTAAAACTTGAGCCAGGCTCTGGTTTTCCACTTCTACTGTTTCGGAATGCTGTCCTGTTCTTGCATCTCAAAAAAAAAAAAAAAAAAAAAAAACAAAAAAAAAAAAAAAGTTGGGACCTGTGTCCATATAATCGTATGAAGTTGTGATCCACTTGTGTTCAAAACATTGCTGCCCTGTTGGAAATACCAGAGTTGACAGTAGCACTTCTCTGTGAGAAGCAGGCATGTTGTATTGAGAAGGGGTAAAAATGGCAGCACTATGTGGGAGCAGTAGTTTGCCAGAGCAAGGTGGATTGAAGATAAGTTGAATTCTGAGCTGTCATGCTGAGAGTGAAACCCCTTTGTCTGTCCAGGAGTTGTCCGCTGTCCTCGGACAAAGAGGAGCAGCCTTGCAGAGGAGGAGACTGCCCTGGATGTGGAGAAGGAGCAGGAGTCAGCAGTGAACAAACACAACCTGGAGCGAAAGTGTGCCATGCTGGAATACACCACGTAGGTCACCTTGGCCCCCACGAGCTGCTGGAGCAGGGCAGGCCAGAGGAACTGTGCAGGGGCTGAGGATGTTACTCAATAGCAAAAGCCCTTGAGGCTGCAGCATCTCAGCTGGGTGTTCTGTGGAGGTCAGAGGTGAACTGAGTCCAAGGAGCTGTAGTTCTGTGTCATGTTCCCAATAACTTGGCTGCCAAGCAGGTTGTGTTCTGGAGGGATGGGATGAACAGATTGGGATTTCTTTCCAGAGCAGTACAGATGTGTGTTGCAAGAGTCCTGAGGAGAGCAGAGTTGGGAGGGAATGCTTCCCAAGTACCCTGAATGCCAGGAGTAACAAATGGAAAGGTTTTCTGTTCCTTTGCTTTATATCATGGTATCTCAAGTAGCTTCAGCAGCTCCCCAGTGTCTGAATCCTGTCCCTTTGTGCTGCACTTGGCTGTAATTGGTTGTAGATTAATTTCTAATGTGCACTGTGATCTGAAGGTGATCTCTGGAGCATTTAATCTTCTGCCTAATCACACCCAGAATACCTGGGAGGATTGCATACTCACAACTTGTGACAGCCATGCAGAACCCCAGCTAATTTTTTTTTTGATTTGTGCTGTGCACTCTGGTTTAGCTCTGTCAATATTCTATTCTGTTTCAATAAACAGTCTGTTTAAAAGTATTTTCAGTTAGTTCCATGTTGCAGGTGGATATATCTAGTTATCTTAAAAAAAAAATGGAGTTGAGGGACCCAGTTCCACTGATCCTTGCTTGATCTTCTGCATATGGTCTGTTTTTGTGGCAGTAAATCTATTAAATTGGATTTCTGGTGTTTACTTGCAGTTAGGCTGGGGTGACTGTGACATCTTTAAGATAAAGAAACAGTTTTGGGAAATAATTAATGCTGTAATATTACCCCCTAAACTGGGAGGGGAAGGGGAGAGTTCTGCACATTGCACACACACCAGTTAAGAGCTCTGAGAAGCAATCTGTACAAAATAATTCCTGTGGGTTTTGTTCCTCTTGCTGGTAGAGGCAGCAGAGAGGTGGTTGATGATGGATCCATCCCTGGAGATGGGCTGGGAGCTGCAGGTCTGGATTCCAGCTTTTATGGGCATCTGAAACGCAATTGGATCTGGACAAGCTACATCATCAACAAGACCAGGAAGGTGGGTATTTAAGATTTATACACTGGAGTGACTTCTCCAAATTTTAATGTTCCTGAAGTTGAGGTAGTGGCACCAAATTCTTACTGTTTGCATGCTCTCAGTAAGGGTTCGCAGCACTGGAACAAAATGAGTGCCAGACGTTCACAAATCTTGGTGCTGAAGTGAACGAAAGAATTGGACATAAATTTTATTTGAGAGTTGAATTTGACCATGAATTTGTTAGTGCATTCAGCCAAAGGAGCAATGAGCAAGCAGTTCACACTACTCAGTGGTTCCTCTTTCCTTTCTGGAATGTAGAAGTTGTCAGACAAAAAGCAAAATATCCAAAACAAGGAAATACACAAGAAAAAAAAAATCCCAAAACAAACAAAAAACCACAAACAACTAGGGAACCCAACACATGTAAATCAGAATTCTGGCTAATGTCCTGTCTCTGATGGAAACTTGTAAGAGCAAGGGATATTTCCTCAGAATGCTCTCCCAGCTGTCTGCAATTTTAGCTCAAGGCCATTCTAAATCTGGGGCTGATGTTTCAAACCAGTAATAGCTTTTTTCTTTGGCATTAATTTGTCTGCTTTTTGAGCATATGTAAGTCTTTACTATCTCCAGCCTCCTGTGGCAAAGTGTTTCAAATTCCTGGTATGTGCCATCACTTCCTTTTGATGCCTTAAGCTCCCCAGTAATTGTAGAACTGTGGGAAGCTGTGAAAAATACATTCTTCATTTTTCTTACTGTTTCACTGGATTTTTGTAAACAACTCTTATGTCTCTCATATTCATCACCTTTTCTTAAGACTGACATCTACTATTTCCAGCATGGAACTGTCCTGTCTTTAATCATTCTTGTTGCCTTTATTTTAACCTGTGACAGTTCTACCTGTCCTTTTTAAAGTGGAAATACAATCTGAGAGTGCTTTAAGGTTGCCCCAGCACAGATTTTTTCAGCTGCTTAGTGTTGCTTTACTTCCCTAAGAATTCTGTATATTTTGTTGCTTTTTCACCATTACCAGGCATTGAGCAGGGACTTTCACAGAACTGCCTGTAATTACTCTCCCCTAAGCAGTGTGCAAATCGGAGCCTATCAGTGGATGTAAAATTAGAGTTGCTAATTTATTTCCCTCAGCCAGGATCATTTCACTCTTAATTCTGTCTGTTGTTCAGTCACTTCATTGTTGAGCAGTAACACAACCTCCAGCAGCTCTTTGGTCTCTGCTTTCCTCTCCACATCTTGTGACCAACTTCTGCCCCCAGTGAACTCCACATGAGAGAAATGGGTTTAGCAGAGAATGGCAGAACTCCCAATACATTGCAGTTGGTTCAGGCTCAGATTTAGGATGGGCAGAATGTACTATAGGAGGTGTTTACTCAGTGTTTGTGTTTGCATTTTGGTTTTGTGCTTTTTAGAAGTTCTTTGGAATGTAAAATGTTAACACTGTTTTACAGCAAACTCTGCTCAGCCTCTGTAGCAATGAAAGAAATTATCATTTCTTTTCCAGTAATTACTGCTTTTAAACTTGAGGAGATTTCTAACCTTCACAGTCTAGTGGTCATTCCAGTGTGATTTAAGAAAATCTCTGGAGCCAGTCTAATGTGTGGTAGTAATAATACAAATGAGTTCTTTCTTATAGCCAGGGATCTTTTCCTTTAAATGGAAAATTTCTTTCTGACACTACTCAGATTATAAAAGTAGATTGTTGTTAAAACCAGTGAATCCCTTTTGTATGTCACCTTTTTTAAAGTTGTGTTGTCTTAGGAAAATACAGTTCCTGAAAATGGGCTGACAGCGAGACTCCAAACCTTCCTCACCAAACACTCCCTGCCTCTCAGTACTGGAGGTAAGGCCTGAGACTGCTCCTCCTGCCTTTGTCAAACCCAGCATCAAGGGTGTGGGTTGTTCTTTTCTCCTTCCAGTAATCTGGGATGTTCCTGGGGCAGTAAAACAGATAAATTATTTCATTCTCTATTACTGGCTATATGGAACAATAATTTTTTATCTAGTATTGATAACATGGGCTGGTCCTGTCTCCTTACAATGATCTAGAGTACTTCTGGGGCTGTAAAATAGATGTGTAAATAAATTCTTATAAAACAATAATTTCTATCCTTTGTAATTTCTGATGTGCAGTTTGCCAAAAGTCCAGAGGGACCGATGTTTTGTAGCACTGTTATCCAGCCTAATGTTTGAGCTAAGGAGGGAAAAATGCTTCAGGTTGAATGTAAAACCTCAGCTCTGTTCCCTTGTGTTTGTGCACTGTAAACTAGGCTTAATTACTTGATGGTTCCTCATTAATGTAGGAATTTATTCTGTGAGCTGCTGAGAAGGGGCATGAAATGACAGGACTAACAAAGAGCAATTTTGAGGGGGCATCTGTCTTTTAATTTACTGAAATTTGTCATTTGGTCTCTATACCTTGTATTAACATTGTAGAATGTCATTGCTAAAAAGCTCCACTGCTGTAAATATGTGTCATTTTAGGTAACAAAATTAATATTTTGGGAGAAGCAAAGGTAGGATCAGAGTCACTTATCCAGAAAGAGGAATGTATTGAAATAACTAAAGAACCAACCCAGGATAGAACGAAACGAGTGAGAGGTGGAAAAAGCCAAAAGAGGAAGAGGCTTAGGAAAGATGTTGGAAAGAAGACAAAGAAGAAAAAGAAAGGTAAGAACAGGAAAAAGCAGCATTCTTTACTATGCCTAGGCCTGCAGGAAGCTGCTTTGGCAAAGAGGGTGTGGGACAGGGCAGCTTTGTGGCCATGTCTGTGGGCCGCTTCAGTCGCTGGGGAGGCTCAGGTGTCCCATGAGCTGTGTGTGAGCCACGGCTGCAGGAATCCTCATGGAGTCTGTGCCCCGGCAGCTCCCTGCAATCCATTATCAGCTCTTGATAGCTGGCTTAAAGATTCCTCATGGAATGATGCTCTAGGTTGTCAATTTGCCAATTAAAGTGTTTGTTTTCTCATGCCTGGGGGAGCTATTGCTGCATTTCACTTCTGGACTGCAACTTCCTTCTCTGCTTGTCTCTCATTCTTACAAACTTGAACTGGTGTTGAGCCTGTGCTAGAACTTTGAGTTATCAGAATATAAGGTGCTGAGATAAATGTCTTCTTTTGTTTCCCTGGGTTTGTCAGAAGAGGATTCTGCAGACAAAAGCAAACGGCTGCGCTACCACGACAAGGCTGACCAGAGTGCCCTGCTGAGGATGACGCGGCTGCGTGTGACCTGGACGGTGCAGGAGGACAGCCTGCTCATGCTCTGCAGGATTGCCAGCCACGTGCTCAATGCCAAGGTGGGAGCACTGCTGATTTTGAAAGACTGTTGTATGAACTTGTCTAACCATTCAGTATCCATCCACAAACAACTTCAAAAACTGAGAGATTTGACAAATCAAGACAAACGACGGATCATGGTTAAGCGACTTGTTTAGAGTTTTGCACCTTAGCTAAAAGAGCTTTACAAAGTAAGTTTATGTGCATTGATTATTATCATAACAATGTTAGTGATAGTACCTTATGTCCTTCACTGTACACAACAAATGATGAACAAGACCATCAAAGTTCCTTCTGTCCAAGAGAGAGGGGAAATATGGGAAATGGATTTGTAGAGAGTTGTCAGGGCCTGACAGAAGGCCCACGCAGTGTGCATCTGTATGCAAACTTTGAGATAAGAAATGCTGACTTAGAAATGCTATAGAATAGGATAGATACCATTGAGAGAGAAATTGAACTAGAAAAAATCCATCTTCAAAGGATGGCTTTGCAAAGAAGACTAGATACTTTGGAGAAATAGAGCTATGAAAGATGCATTGTAGTAATACCCACGAGGGGTAATTTCAGATAATTGGCTTTAAGGCATTTACAGCATGGCGTGGCAAAAGCTGATAGGCCAAGAAACACTTATAGTGTATTGTAATTAGGAAATGGTTGGCTTCTGATTGTGATGGCATGAATTATAACACCTGTATTGTCTCAGCCTTCTCATGAGACTGAAAATGGAATGAAAGTTTTGACAACGCCTCTCAGTTGCCCCATCTCTGGGTCAGAAAAGGGTATTGTCTGACAAGCGTGGAGCTGCTGGGTGCTGCACACACATTTCACCTGCCAGGACTGCATCCTGCTCTCACCATGTGTGTGCACACAGAGGTTTAACTGCAGACACTCTGTTCCTCTGGCAGGTGAAAGGGCCCTTTGTGCCCTGGCAGGTGGTGAGGGACCTGATGCACTCCAGCTTCGAGGAGTCTCTGGATAAAACCTCCCATTCCGTGGGACGCAGAGCCCGCTACATTGTCAGAAACCCACAGACCTACCTCAATTACAAGTAAGAAGTTTTCTGTGTTCTACATATAGGCTATATTCTCCTGGAGGGACATGGTCCTCCTACATGTTTCTTTTGTTTCATGTCACTTAAAAATTTCATCTTGCTTGCACCCTGCTGCTGTCAGATCTGTTTTGAGCTCTGAGCAACACCTTCAATTGTATCTCTTGCAGAGTTTGCCTTGCTGAGGTTTACCAAGATAAAGCTCTCATTGACGATTTCATGAACAGAGAAAATAATTATGAAGATCCACAGGTAGGAGGAAAGTATTCCAAAAGTTCATAGAGTACTTTATGCTGTTTGGATTACTGAGTACTTGCACTGTGATTTCATGTCTTTTCTCTCCCTTGAACCTTTAGCTATTTTTAAAATAGCATCGTTGTAAAAATGCAGCATCATTGCTGGTTTGAGATAAAGTGGACACAGGGCAGCTTTCCAAAGGCACATAAACAACCCCCTGTGCAAAACCCACTGTGTTTTCAATGTGTTTGTTTATAAATATCCTTGACTAAACATCTCTGCTGATTGTTTTTTTATCCTTTCAGCCACATTGTTACCTGAGCAAGAAAATGTTTTTGTTCTGTAATTTCTAATTTTTATTCCAGTTGTGTGTTGAACTGTCACCTTAGCTTCTGTGAACGAGTGCAGGAACACAAGCAAATTTTATCAGACTTGATTTGAGCACCCAAAAGATTTTATTTCTTTTTATTTTTCATTTAAATGAACCATAATTTCAAATTGAAAAGTTGTTTACATTTTCAGTGCAAGCAATTCCATTTTGGTTTTCAGAATTTTTTTCAGAACAAGGACAGTGTCATAGCAAGATTTTTATCTCGGAATGCCAGTTCATACCACTGTCAGAAAAGCCCATCAGTTCTGTTGCTAGATTCCTGTTGCTTAAAGGAAGAGCAGTTGTTCACTGATGAGATATCACTAAAACAAATATGTGTCCCCATCCCCAAAGACTGTTAAATAGAAACTTGTTTCCAGAGATCATTCCTCTCATGTAACAGGTGTTCTCCAAGCCATGATTGTGCAAACACTTCATGGAGAACATGGAAAAGCCTGCAGGGCTTGAGCAGAAGCTTAAACATAGCTCTAGTAAGAGATCTTGCTGTTAATTCAGGAAATTGTCTTAGAACATATGTTCATGGTGCTTGGCTTGTAGCTGTGAGCTGATTACAGATGGAACCTGCAACTGTTCACTGAATCAGCAAACACAAACTGCACGAGCTTTTCCCTGCCTTGCCTTGGCTGTTGGACTGCTTCTGACTTCAGCATTCAGTATTGCTACAAGAATTTTCAGGCACACTTTAAAAGTAGAGGGGTTTTTTCCATTCTAAGGAATTGAGTTTGATGACATTTCTGTCTCCTCTTTTCGAAGGTTTGTGCAAATGAGTTTAAAGAGTTTGTGGAAAGACTGAAAGAGAAATTCAGTTCGACCCTGGGGAACCCCAAACTGGAGATTCCTGACACTCTGGAGGAACTCTTTGCCAGGTATTTTAATCCTGGTGCTTTTGGCTCTGCACATGCAGGGGGTGAGGCAGTGAGAGAGGGGACAGCAATTCAGAGCAGGTCTCTTCTCTGGGCATGATTTACACCCTCTGTATTTGTACCCTTAGTAAGAAAAGTTTTACTAAATAGAACCAGCAGTGTTTCTTTCCCACCCACAATTCCTAAATACATGTAAGTGATTTTCAGTTATTTGCACAATTTTGCTGATTTCAAACCATTCTTATTGCTTATATAAGACTTTTATAATTAAATACGACTTTTAAACCAGAAATTCACTACAGCAGGTTTTCCTAAATTGTCAAGTCCTCAGCCTTGGTGTTAGAGATGATGCTACTCAGGTGTAACTTTCATTGCAGTAGAAATACAGCGTTTTTCAGATTAACTGGCCCCATTTTCTATCACAATTTGTAGCTGGTTGCTCAGCTGAATCATTTCAGTGCTGCTAAAAGTATTGATAAGGAAGAGCACTCAGCCTTGTACAGCATTCTCCAGCTCCAGGTCATTAAGCTTTTTCATGATGATTAACACTTGAAAAGCAATGTGGAAAAATTATGTCTCAGACCATTTTATGATAACAAATTTAGCACCTTTGTAATTTTTCTTATTTTGGGAAGAGCTGTGCATTACAGCAAAAGTGCTGCTGGCCATAACTGGAAGTCCAAAACCTCAATAAAATGACAAATCCTTTCAGTGCTAGAACTGTCTCCTGTCCATTGTTTTATCTCCTTGTCAACAGATATTTGAGTGGAGATGGATCTGGACAGTTCTTTTCCTGTCTGACCCTCGTGCTGAGGGCTGCTGGAGCACACAGTCCCCTGGGCTGGCCCAGCATTTGCCTCGTTAGCAGTTGTGCTCATCAGCCTCTGGGCTTCATGGCTGATGCAAAATCACAGAAAATCACAGAAAATCTGGTTCCAGTGTTCTCCTATCCCTTCCCTTAACTAGATTTCGAGTGCTGGCAATCGGAGAAGACACAAATCAAGGCCCAAAAGAGGATAATCTGAGCAGGTGAGTAGCAGTAGCACCATTTTCCTCATTAGGATCAGGCCACATCAGCCCCTCCCATCTGTGGAAGTCATATAAACAGTGTCCTAATTCAGGGTTTCCATCTGTTTGTTGCAGTGTATAAATTTATTAACAAAAAAAAAAATACTTTGACAAGACTGTAGGGACCTCTGACATAGATTTGGCAGATAAAATGATAATCTAGATAACCTCAAAATTATTTTATCACTGGGATAATTGTACATTTTCTATTGGATGTTGTATCTTAAGAGCAGGAGATGTTATCAGGGAGAAATTTGTGTCAGATTATCTGGATTGATCCAAAAATCGGGGGTAGAAGGTGAGGGAAAATGTAACAGATTCCTTTACATGAATGATCCTCAGCTGTAGATCTTGTGCCTCTATGCATCTATTCCAGAAGCAGGTGATGGAGTTTGTAGATTTTTGTTCTGGTTTAATGGATACCTCATGTTCAAAAATCACCAGGAATAAATCTTTTTTTCTTTTTTTTTTTTTCTTTCAGTATTTATGATATTCATTTCCTAGTGCTGCAGAATCTGATTCAGAGCACACTGGCACTCTCAGATCACCAGATGGAATCTTGCCAGTCATTTCAGGTACAGTGTCTGGACCAAACTTAACTGCTTATAGAGTCATGGAATTGTTTAGGTTGGAACAGCCCAGCACTGCCAAGGCCACCACTAAACCAAGTGCCACATCCACTTTTGGTCATACAACTCTAAAGTTTCTCCTCCCTCCCTTTGCACATTCCTTTTTCAAATGGGAGAAAAGAAACTCAGAAACTTGGATTTGTATCCATTCTGTGGGGAGTATTCTGCTTTTGGGAAAGCATATATTTTAGGAAGATTTTTAGTTTGTTGTTTTCTCTCTGAGGATGAGATTGCAAGATGTGAGGTTGAAGCAATTCCCTAAAACCACATGAAATAAGCTCCACATCACTTCCAGTGGGTCAATCTATACCATGCTTTAGTGCCCACCTGAGCAGCTGGAATGTTCTGGAGGAGATATCATAAAAACAATCCTAATAGCCAGCTAGCACTGGTGTTGGGGATCTCTCTTTCTGTGTTGTGGACTACAAAAAGAAATCATCAATCAGTCAAGTGCTTAAGTAAGGTCAAGGTTCAAAGGGAGTCTAACAGCTCATAAGCAAGAGTGGAACCTGGATAGCCAGGCTCTCAGAACCAAGTGTTCCTGCTGAAAAGAGGGGAAGAATTTACCAAAATGTGTGGCAGAGGAGCATTTTTCACATCTGTAATTCCAGTGGGAGCCCAGTCCCATTTTGAATATGAAGTTAATTTAATTGGCATTTACCATGGCAAGTCTGGAAGGCTGTAGAAGGAACAGAGGAGTAAAGTGAATTTTTATGGATGATTTTCATCCTGAGTGCATGACCTGGAGCAGGGGATGCAGAGCTGTCACTGGGCTGTGTTGCAGACATTCCGGCTGTACCAGGAGTACCGGGATGACATCCTGGTGAAGGCTTTCCTGGAGTGCCAGAGGAGGAGCCTGGTGAACCGGCGCAGGGTGAACCACTCGCTGGGGCCCAAGAAGAGCCGCGCTCTGCCCTTCGTGCCCATGTCCTACCAGCTGTCCCAGAGCTACTACAGGTGGGTGGCAGGGGGACGCTGCTGGGCTTGGAGCAGAGGAAAAAATCTGCCCAAGCGTGGCATGGAGGTGGCAGCACAGGAGAAGTGTCCAGAGCAAGGAACCTTCAGCCGAGGGTGCAGAGGAAGGTGAAGGTGAAGCTAACATCACATCTTACATGGGGAGCAGTCAGGGCATAGAGCCAAGGGTGCTGGGCAGGACTTCAGAGACACATGGAGAGGGGAGGAGATGCAGCACCACAGTTGTAGATGTGGTGGGCAGATTTCTTTAGCACTCCTGTGAAGCAGATGTTGATAGCTTTGGTTTTTATTTGCTGTATGCTACCTGACCTTTACACAGTGCATAAACACCTAATGTTCTGGAAACAGTAAAAGGACTGTGAAAGCAGGTGTGGAAGCTACTTGGTCACCAGCTCTAGAATGAAACTTCAACTGTGGCTCTTTTGTGCTACCATAATTACAAAACTTATTCTCAGAGCAGATTTTGAAGGATTTGTGCTTCTATGTGTTTTTGTGCAGAGTTTTTACGTGGCGCTTCCCCAGTACCATTTGTACGGAATCCTTCCAGTTCCTGGAGAAGCTCAAGGATGCTGAAAAATCAGACCAGCCACACAACTTCTCATTTAAAGATGAAGAAAATGCATCATCAGAAGGCATGGTGGCATTTCCCATGGATGGCCCTGGTGGTCAGTGTGTAGCCATGCTCTCTCTGTTCTCCCTGGGACTGGTGGCTGTGAATGTGAGAATCCCAGAGCAGATCATTGTGGTGGACAGCTCTATGGTGGAAAATGAAGTGATAAAAAGGTAAATGCTGTTATTTCTATTAGAGAATACAGTTAGGGGATAACTTGGATGAAATTAAATAGAAATTGGCATTTCCTGCACTGCACTGTAGCATTTTTACTGTGCTATTGTTTTGATTTTTATTTCTGAGGAGGTGCTCTGGAGACTTAATGGCACTTAAGTCAGTGTCTGTCATTATAGCCCTGGGCTGCAATTGTCTTCATATGTGACATTTCAATTGCTTGGCACTTCAGTGCCATCAGAGAATGGAAAGGATAGCACTGGGTGCTACAGGAGCATTCCATCAGCATTGTGCCTTGGCATGTCACAGACTGAGAGGGTTGGTAACAAGGTTTCAGCTTTATCAGTAGAATCTCTCACCACAGCAGTGTTTCTGTGCACTGTCTCCTCTTGGATTTAATTTTCTTGTGAGCCCTTTTCCTTACAGTCATTATGTGCTTTCTTAAAAGTGCAACTAAAATCTCTTAGTAGTTTGACCTGCTGCTTCCTATTGTGAATAAGCATGGAAAATACTTTGTTCTTTTTCTCTTTAGGGCAGCTTAATTCCTACTTGAGAAATATTATCGTGGTCCCTCTCCCATAGCATGCTGTTCTTCAAAATGAGTAGCTTCAGTTCCTTCACTTCATTCGTGTTACCCAGTTCTCTGTCTTTCTTATTATTTTCTTCTGCACTGAATTGTGATGTCAAAAAACAAAAGCCATGCTCCTGCAGGCAGCTCTGTGCTAATTCCCTCCTGTTATATAGGTGAAACACCTGCTAATGCATCCCAAGATTCTGAAGGGCCACAGCCTTGCCAAAAAAAAAGCAGCCAAACCTCCCCAGTGCAGTGATCCATGCACAGCTTATGATTGTTGTGACTCACCTAACAAGTTTCTTTTCCTTTATCTGGTTAATTGTTCCCTCTCAGTGTGGAGGGACAGATGCAGAGTACTCTAATATAAATAACATGCATTTGTCATAGGCAATTGCTCCCTGCTCTTTTCCAGGCTGACTCTCCAGTGTGCTGGAGATGTTCTGAATGCAAATCCCAGCTGCTCATGTACTTGCAGTGTGCTCAGTTGGGTGATCCTGTGCAAGCTGAATGAGCTGTTTTATCAGCCAGGTCATTAACAAAAACACACTGAGACCTGGCCTGGTCCCATTGCTGAGTAGGGGCATCTTGAGTAGTGCACTCATTGTTTTTTTACTAAGTGATGTGTTCCCTTTCAATTTTAAATATATTTTAAAAGAAGGTACTTAAGTTATAATTCATGATAGAAAAGGTTGGAAGAAGCCTTTCATAGTCTCTGGCATAATCTACTTGAAACAGAGGCACCTTCAGAGTTAGATCAGGTTGTTCAGAGCCTTCAGGTCTATCCACAGTGGCTCTTGTCATGTCCTAGAATAAAGAGTGTTGGTTTGACTAAGTTTGTTTCTGGGAAATCCATCCTGGCTGTTACTGCTGTTCTTTTCTTTACTTGGAGGATGTCTGCAGTTTGGCTTTTGGTGTTTTTTTTAATTATTATTTTTTAAAGTAACTGAAATCTGTAACTCTCTCTCCTCCTTTTCACCCTGAAAAATAAACAGTCTGCCCCATCCTGTGGCATCCCTCCTGCTCTCAGTGTCTAACAGATGTTCCTTCAAGATGAAGCATCTGCTGAACCAAAGAGCTGAGATATTTTGGGTTCATTTCAACATATTTTGCAAAAAAAAACAGAGCTTCCTTTCCCAGGGACCTTTAGGGTATTTCCTTTTCTGTAGTTCTTGTTCTCAGTGCTCTGAATCAGCCTGGTGTGGACACTGCCCCAGCTGCCCAGAGTGCAGGAGTGCCGTGTCCTTGCTCTGCTCAGAGTCACGAATCACTTCCTTCTTTTGGGAAAAACCCAACAAACAAATCCACCCTCCTGTGTTTGCTGTAGCTTGGGAAAAGAAGGACTGGAGGACGAGGACGATGACGATGACGACTTGGATGAGAGCTCTGGAGGCAAGCGCAGAATCGAAGTGAAACCTCGCCAGGCCTCTCACACCAATTATTTACTGATGAGAGGCTACTACTCCCCTGGCATCGTCAGCACACGCAACCTGAGCCCCAGTGACAACATCGTGGTCAACTCCTGCCAGGTGAAGGTCAGGCTCAGATGTACCCCCATCCCAGGAAGGCTCAGCTCTCCAGGTTAGTTCTGTTTGGCCTAAAGTGCACAGAAGTTGCTGGCTTGAAGCAGGAGAGATGGTGAGCTCACCTGCTGAGGAATTGATTTAAACAAAGCCCCCTGACAGGAACATTCTGTTTTCATTACACATCAAGTCTGTAAAGCTTTCTCTCCTGACTTAAAACAGATGGGTGACTCAGACTTTTGTTGGTAACAAGGCCTTGCCCCTATTTCATGTTGTGTTAAACTATTACTGCAATCTGTCCTCTGCTCTGTTAACCCTCTCCAGGAGGTTTTTCAGTCCCTTCAACAACTTAAAATACCATATGATGTCACAGCCAGGCTTTCTCTTCTGTAAAGAGAAAAGAAAATCTTTCAGAGCTCCTTGAATGGAAATTCTCATTTAATTGTCTCATGCAAGTGCCTGAAGTAGTGGTGTCCAATGTCTGGCCTCTTACGTCAGTAATTTAAACATTTTTATAATATTTGGAGCTTGACTCTCTGCAGTTCATCAGCACTGCCCCTTCTTAAAGAGCATCTTGTTTTCAGCTGTAATGCAAATGTATCCAGAGCCTTGAGCTCTGCAGCTGAAATCATTTAGTGCTGCCCCTACCCATTTCCATTGCTGTTGTGGCAGAGGTAAAACAGAAATTCTTTGTAAAAGGGAGCAGGAAGAGCAGTGCCAGAGCTGCACCCTCATCAGCCAGGACTGGGATAGGAGTTCCATGGCTTCAGTTGTGGATACTCTGTACAGGGGGTCACTCTGGGGAGTGCTGGACCTGTCACTGAACACAGAGATGCTTTGTTGAACTAATTGTCTAAAGCATTGACAGGTGGTAGTTCAAACCATATCTGGCCAACAGCTTTCTGCTGTGGATTTCTTGATTAAAAGTGTCCTCTACAGCATTTCCTTGCCCTAGAATTTTCACTTGACCTTCTTCAAGAAAAAAGGAGAAGATTCCCTCATTAACTCAGAGCTGAGCTGACCCAGTGTTAGAGAGAACTCCTCTAGGTGCTCACTGCCTTCCAGCCACAATTCCTTTTGCTGGGAGGGTGAGCCCGTGTAAACCAGTTTGCTCCTCTTTACAGGTCTTTTCAGACAGATATGCAAGGCAGAAAATAAAAAGGGAACTGCAAAATGAAGAGGGAAAGCTGAGCTCTGTTTTTAATTGGTCTGGAACACCTCTAATGTGTTTGTCTTCCTGTAGGATGTTGCACAGTAACTGCTGTTTCACAGCTTAAACTCCCGTGGTTTATTTGCAGTTCCTTCCCTGCTGGGTCACATGGCTGTGGGCATCTCCTGCCTCCCTGAAACTTTCACCAGGCTGATAAAAATCCAGGAGGAAAACTATGAGGTGGATAAGTTTCTCCACGAGTGTACAGAGCGTTACGGGTACAGCCCCGGGGACGTGGCGGCTGTTCTGGAGATCAGGAAGGCCATAGAGGCCACTTCCCACTTTGGGATTTGCACAGCTGAGCTGAGCAAACGTTTCTGCAGTTATGAGCAGGTGGAAGCTGAACGCAGCAGGAGCTTGGAGCAGTACATCCAGGTGGGTTTACAGCCAGCTGCTTTCCATACATTAATGTTTGCATGCTCAGTATTCCCTTGAACAGGACGAGCTTCCAGGCTGTGAGAAGCAGCTATAAATGGAACAGAGTTATTTATGTTAGGCAGGAGAAACACACCACACCTGACAGCAATCTTGCCTCAAAGTTAGGAAGGCCAAAAATTAAAGCAGCACTTAATCAAAGATAGGAATGAACTGTTTCAGAAACCTAGAGGTGCTAACATCAACCTTTGGAAGCAAAGTACTTGTTCCCAGTTATATTTTTAACTTATTTTAAGCTGAAGAAAAACATCTCATGCTGTAATTTCAGGAAGCTTTAGAGGTAAAACATCTTTTCAACTTCAGTGCAGCTGGAGGCAAAATTGAATATTCTACTAAACTTTACTCCTCCCTTGCTGCCAGTTAAATCATGGCAATTCCGTGACACTGGGTTAAAGTGACATTTTTCAGTGAAAGCTCCTGAGATAATTTGTTGTGGGTTTTTTTGTTTGTTTTTTACAGGACCTCATTGAAATGCAGCAGGTTTTAGAAGTAGGAGGCCACACTGTCAGACTGGTGGCAATAGTGTTTGCCAAGCCCTGGCTGCTACGCTCAGTGTGCCTGAAGAAAGCAGAGGATGCTGAGCAGCCAGGGGCAGACCCTGCTCTCCCAGATGTGCCACAGGAACACCTGCCCTCGGAGCCAGGGAAGGGACAGGAATGTCTGGGAGAAGAGGAGCAGCTGGGAAAAGACACACAGTGTGCCAGTGATGAGGAGCCCCCGAGGAAGAGATGCAAGACTGACGTCCTTCAGGGTGACAGTCACCTCTGCCAGGGTGCACAGCCTGCTCTGGCACACGCAGATGGCAGCAACTTGGATGCAGCTGTTTCTGAGCCTGTCCCAAGGAAGGAAGCTGTTACTGCAGGTGAAGAAGCTGCAGGAGGAGGCTCCCTGGAACCACCAGCTGAACTTCCAGAGCCTGCTCCAGAGGCTGTGGATGTGGACACTTACAAGGAACAAGATAAATCTTGTTCTGAGGACAAAGAACGTGAAGTAGAGACCGATGAGCTCAGCACTGAGCACAGCGAGCAGATCCCTGAACAATCAGCCAGTGAGCAGGATGATCTTTCCTGCTTGCAGGAGAACCCAGGAGTCTCTAAAGGTATGGAGAACCCTCTGCATACCTGAAATACAAACCAGCTCATCAACAGTTGGTCCCAAACCAGTAGCTCCACTTTATAAGCAAATCCTAGATTCTTTATGCAGCTGTACTGGAGAGATTGTCTTCTCTCACAGATAAATTGGCATAACACTAACTCATCTGGAAGATCTCCAAATTTTCAAACACTTCACATAATCCTTCCTGTGCCTTTTGCTGGAATGACTAGTCCAGAAGTATGTTTTCCTTAGAAACTTGTTTCCATGTCTTAAACTTTTTCGGTATAATTTGGATCTGAAGTTTCTCATCTCTGGCTTCAGTCCAAAGGTCAGGCATCTCTAAGCCCAGAAAACACAGCACTGCTGGTGTGCATTTAGCTGGAATGTCCATGGCTGAAAGTCCTAAACTCATTAAACCATTCACCAGGAAGCAGCACATGCCAGTGAGATTTAACAGCCTCATTTGTAACCCAATTGGACTTCATTTTTCTTTCCTTTTTACTGCCAGTTTTCTAATAGCTAGTAGTTCTTGCCAAGCTTTACATTTAGTAGTTTGTGGGGGATTTAATTTTGGTTTGGTTTTTATGAGCTCTAATCTCGGACTGAACCACAAGCTCACTGCTCCTGTGGTACCTTGCCAAGCCCTGCCAGTACCCAGGTCCAGGGGGTGATCCCTAACATCCCACAGCTTGGGATTGTTTAACTGGAGCTTTCCTGCAGGAAATGCACTAAGGCCTGTCTAAACAGAAGAGACCTCAGCAGTTCTTAAATTAAACTACTGAAGTGCTTTCCTGGATTTAATATCCTTCACTTGTTTGTAGCATAGGAGGGAAAAAACAGGAGTTCTGTTATCAAACACAGAGTTCTCACTGGCCAGTGAATATTTACATGTGCTTAAGCCAAAGCTGTTACCCTCTGGGTGTGGTAGGAATACCTCGTTAAGTAATTGTCTAATTAAAACCCATGACATAATGTAATGGGAGTTGCAGAAGACAGCCTTTGCTTTGAAACTGAGCTCTGCTGGAATCCTGAGTTTGCACTCACATCTCCAGCTCCTTGGAGCTCTGCCCTACATCCCTCGGATTTCCAGGAGCTTTAGGTGACCCAGACCCCTGGGAGAGCTCCAGGCTGAGACCCTGCACAGCTCTCTGTGAACCTCAGTTCTTTCAGCCCATACAATCACCATGGTTCAGCCACAGCATCAGACTTCCAGGAGTAAAAGCTGCTGGGACTGGGGAAAGGAACCACAAAAAGTGGGGTTGAGTAAAGAGATGTGGTTGTGGGAGGAGGTGTGGGAAGAGTGTGCTGCAGGCAGGGCAGAGGGGCAGCTCAGAGCTCCCCAAAACTGAGAGCAGGAGTAGTTTGCTGCTGTGGTTTTCTAGCAAGCTCTTGCACGTCACAGGTTGGCCACCTTTAACTCTCCTTCCATTAGATAAGGAATTTGAGTTAATTAGAAAATATGTGTCCTTTTCTTTCCAGGAAGCTCCATGACAGATGTCTCCCAGGCAGCCAGGGACCAGTGAGTAACAGAGATGTCTGCAGAATACCAAACACTTGGCACTGCCAAAAGAGTACTGGAAGCAGTGGTTTGGAAACCTCAGTTTTATGCTCTGATGAGCAGTGATGGAGAAACCCCACTCCATTGTTCCTGTTAATGTTCCTTGTGCTCCTGTGCATGCTGAAAAAATGTCTCTGATAGATATTTTTACCCAAAAACCAACAAGCTCCAAATATCAGAGGACCAAAACTGATTTTACTGTACAAATAAGCCCAGTGCCAGCTTCTAGGTGCCCAGGAACTGCAATATGAGAAATGGCAATTTCCATGCAGGGACTGTCTTTTGGACACCAAAATGCTAAAAAGGAGGCATTTGCTTCCCATCAGAGCACTGTTGCTGTGTGGTGCAGGTCTTGGATAATTTTTGGAGGATATTAGAGATAATGCCAAACAAAGCTTCCCTGTTCATCGAGACCCAGGGCAGCTGCTGGGTTTGTAATGGTGCTAAAAGGGGTGAAAAATGCAGATTTGGTAGAGCAGCACCAGCCCTTGCTCAGAGCAGCCACAGGATTTACACTTGTGTTAAAATGGTTGCAGTTATTACCCCTATTAGGCAGAAATTGAAATTATGAGAAAACTATCCCGAAGAATTCCCAACAGCCGCGTTTTCCCTGACTTTGGCAGGGCCTGTGAGAACGTTTCCTTCATCGGGAGGCCGTGGAGGATCGTGGATGGGAAGCTGAACAAGCCGGTGTGCAAGGGGATGATGGAGGCCGTGCTCTACCACGTGATGAGCAAGCCGGGCGTGCCGCAGGCAGGGCTGCTGCAGCACTACAGCGGCGTCCTGCAGCCCGTGGCCGTGCTGGAGATCCTGCAGGTACAGCCAGCCGGCCCGGGGAAGCGGGCAAAGCACCCTGCTCCCTTCAGTGCCACTGAAGCACAGCCAGAGCCCCTCCGCTGCCGGAGGGAAACCGGCTTTACCCCTGCTCTCACTGGCGTTACAGTCTGAGCTTGCTTCTGAAAGGGATGTACAGGGAGGTGGAAGTCCAGGTACTTGCTGAAGAGTGGGGGCTTGTCACCATGAAATTGACTGTTTAATGCAGTGGTAATCACGGGATCATGGAATAGTTTGGGTTGGAAGGGGTGTTGGGACTGCATGGTCTGTAAGGTCCATTCCAACCCCGTAACATTCTGTGATTCTGTGTAGAATGCCAAGCAAAGAGGAGACCCAAGGACAGGTGTTGATCTTTGGAGCTGCTCAGCCACCTTAAAGATCCTCTGGTTCCAGTCCCCAGTCACCACAGATAATCCAAATATTCTTAATTTTTTTCTTATATACCTTCTAGATGGGTAATCTGTCATGAGAATCAAACTGAAATGTGTCTGTGCTAGACAATGTGTAAATCAGACCTTCTGACCTGCCTACAGGTCCTTAATTGTCAGACAAAAGATGGCAAGAAAATTTTGAATTTCTCATAGTTTTATTCCCACATCTTGACATTCAGTTGCCACCACTTTGGAAATGGAACTTTGATTTCTATTTTTTTGCTATAACTATTCAGAATCTGAAGCAGAGCAGTAATGCTGCAGGCCTTCCCAAAAGCATGACTTCCCTGCTAACTGGAAATCCATTTTCCAGTGTCCCTGTGCCACTTTTCCCCCAGGGCTTGTACCCTGTGGTGACAGTGCCAGCTGGCAGTGTTGCCAGTCGTGTATATCCTGTTCTGGCTGTTCCAGTATGGATCCCTGGGCAATGTGAATTCAAACCCACAAAATCAAACAATTAATTACCTCTATATTTTATAGAATGGAGAACTTCAATCTAACTTCTGCACCAATAAATTCACTAAGAAGTGGTTTGGAAACCACAGACAGAGCTTTGTCATACACCTATTAACCATTAACAACGATTGGCGCATAATTCTGGGATTGTCATCTAGAGCAGCCTTAGATTTTTTGTAACTGGTCCTAAATGTTGACATCGCTTTCTGAGCACCTTCTGTGTCAGTAACCATGTATCAATCACTGTGCTTGAAAGTAACTAGATCTATCTAGTTATATCTATCTAGCTATAGATAGATCTAGTAGCCAGAGCTTGCATGGTTTTATTAAGCTGTTTATCCTTTTTACCTTTTTGTTGTAATCATGGGCTCCTCAGGGGTCCAAGTGAAGCCACTTTTGGCATAAATTGTCCAACATTTCTGAGCACACTGTAGCTAGAGCAGCATTCACAGCTTTTTCTTTTTCTTTTTTTTTTTTTTTGGCTACAACTGCCCAAATTAAAACATGCAAATTTTTTTTGCAGGGTTTGGAAACTCTTGGTTGCATCAGACGATTCTACATGAAAAAGCCATCCCCAGTGTCACTCTTTTCTCAGCCAGTTGTGGAAGAACAGCTACAGAATCCCAAACTGAGTGAAAGCCCAACCATCTACTACGAGCCCACGATAGACTGTACTCTCAGGCTGGGGAGAGTGTTCCCCTGCGACATGAATTGGAATAAATGGGTGCAGATTATCCCTGGATAGAAGGGGTAAAGCTGGGTCATAGGAAATTGGCTTAGCCTGTGGGAGGGAGAGTCCATGGAGATTAAATGTTACAATTTGTGCTCCATCATGTTTTTAATAAGTTATTTATCGTTTTTACTTCTGAATGTATTTAAACTGAGAATAAAGCTTGATGTTAAAACACGAGTAATACGTGATCCTACTTGAAGCACATTCTCCTTTTATCAGTAACTGGTTGCAGTGTGTAATTTGTAGTTCCTGCTTTAATTGACAGGATTTTCACAGGTCACAGCAAACGCCCCTTTTTTCATTTCTGGTTCTCTGTAAGGCCACGGTGGTAACACTTCACCTCTGCATTGCGTGCTGTGCTGTGCTCAGGGCTGGGGTTTCCTCACCGTGCTTCAGCTCGGCTACCTTCAGACCTGTCTCTGTTTTCAACACGGGTTCTCGCTGTGACTTTATCACCCCTGTCCTGTGTGCATTACGGGCACAGCACCCCGCTGGAGCCTGTCTGCCCTCCCTGCCCGGCCCAAAGCAACCACGCAGCAGCCGCTTGCTTGCCCGCAGTGCCCGTTTATTGCAGGAGCAGCAGCAATCACGATCCCCGCTCCCCGCGGCCCCTCAGTCCCGCCAGCGGTGCCCGCACTGCGGGTTGCAGCACTTGTAGAAGGTGGTCATGGGCTCGTCGGCCGAGCGCGTCTGGATCTGCATGAAGTAGGCGCGGGGGTGCTCGCACTTGGGGCACGGCTCTGCGGGGAGAACGCCGTGAGGGGCCGGCAGGGCCGAGCGAGCCCCGCGCGCGGCCCCTCGGCCCGGCCCTACCTGCCGTGGAGTCCACGTTCTCCCAGGCCGCGGCGCCGCCCAGCACATCGTCCACCTCCTTCAGCCGCGGGTACTTCCTGCTCGTCACCTGCGGGACGGGCACCGGGAGCGGCTCAGCGGGCACCGGGCACGGCGGGCCCCCGCCCCGGGCCGCCCCCGCCGCCCGCGCCCCGGTACCTTCCGCGTGACGTTGCGCACGTAGGGACAGGTGGTGCAGGCGAAGCGGTGGCAGCGCGGCCCCTCCTCGGCCACCAGCACGTTCCCGCAGGCCGGGCAGAAGAGCAGCATCGCCGGTTCCGCCGCGCCGCCCGCCCCTTCCGGCGATGGCGGCCGAGGAGCCGGCGGAGGAGCCGGCCGAGGAGCTGGCGCACGCCGAGGTGCTGGAGCTGTTCCAGGCGGCGCTGGCGCGGCTGCTGCAGGACCCGCTGCTCTGCGACCTCCCCCCGCAGGTGGGCCCGGGGCGCGGGGGCCGGGCCGGGCCGGGCCGGCGGGGCTGGGCTCACGGCCGGGTCACTCGCCCGCAGGTGACGGCGGAGGAGATCGGCTCGCAGGTGGCCCTGGAGTACGGGCAGGCCATGACGGTGCGGGTGTGCAAGGCGGACGGCGAGACCGTGCGTGCGTGCGGGGCCGGGCGGGGGCGGGCGGGGGCCGGGGCGCGGCGGGCCTGACCCGGCTCTCCCCGCCCCGCAGCCGTGGTGGTGGTGCAGAACGCCTCGGTGCTGGAGCTGAAGAAGGCGCTGCGGCGGCACATCCAGCTGAGGCAGGCCCGGCAGGGCGGTGTGCAGCACCTCAGCTGGTGAGCGGGGCCGGGCGGGCGGCTCGGGAGCGCATCCCAGCCCGGTGCCGCTCCCGCGGCTGCCCCTGAGTGTTTGTCCCGCAGGAAGTACATATGGAGGACGTACCACCTAACGTACAATGGAGAGAAGCTGGCGGATGACAGGAAGAAGCTGAGAGAGTGAGTAACCGAGTCAGCGCTGGGGGGCTGAGAGGGGCCCACGCAGCATCCCCACGGGCAGGGCTGAGCTGGGAGGTTGTGCCCTGGATCGGGGTCCTGTACTGCACATTGCCTGGAAGGTGGGACAGCATTGCCCACAGAAGTGGGACAGGCAGACTGAGAGGCTCTCTGCAGGACAGGCTGGCCTTGGGGGGTTCCTCATCCTCAGCCAGCACCATCCTGTGCTGGGTTCAGCCAGTGCAGAGCACCCCACAGAACCCTTGGCCATCCCTCCCAAACTCCTGCAGAATGGTTACAGTTACTCAGCTCGGCACAGATACTGATGTAGGATAGGAAAGAGCAGGGAACCGGAACGGGTTGCCCAGGGAGGTTGCGGTTGCCCGAGCCCTGGCAGTGGGCAAAGCCAGGTTAGATAAGGCTTTGAGGAACCTGGCCTAGTGAGAGGTGTCCTGCCCACAGCAGGGGTGTTGGGACTGGATGGTCCGTGAGATCCATTCCAACCCTGTAACATTCTGTGATTCTATGAAGAATGCCAAGCAAAGAGGAAACCCAAGGACGGGTGTTGATCTTTGGAGCTGTTCAGCCACCTCTCAGACAGTCTGGTAACAGTCTGGTAACACTGACAGGTGACTCCCAGGTTTCCCTGCCCATACTTGAGGCGAGGAGTGAGGAACTTCCCTGCAGTGCTGTGTCTGCCAGCCTGTTGCAGACCAGCGAGAAAAGGTGGTCTGAAGCACTAAAAATTCAGTAAGACAGCCCTAATCAAAGCTGTCCTTGGAAGAGTGAGCCTGGGTGACAGATGTTGCATTTAAGGGGTTGTTGCAGTTAAAGGCAGATGAGCAGATCCTTCAATGCTGGCAGCCCATCCCGCATACACAAGTGAGAATTTTAATGTGTCCTCTAGTAGAGCACAGCATGGGATTGTAGGAGTCCCTCTGTCCCTGGGAAAGATGAAGCTGTAGGGTTTCACAGGTTCTTTTTCCTGGGAAGCTGGCATTTAACAGCACAACTCTGTGTTCAGGTATGGCATCAGGAACCGGGATGAGGTCAGCTTCATAAAGAAGCTTCGGAAGTAACCTGTGCGGTGAGTCCCAAATGTCCATTAAGAGCTCCCAGTTCCTCATCTTCCCCAGGCCATGGCGTTGAGGCTGCTGCTCTCTGCTGGCTGGCAGAGTATTTCTGAATGTCTGCACGGGGCTGGTGCCTGTTTCCAGATCCTGGCAGTGTTGTTTGTGCTATTCTCAGGGCAGGGAATGGTAATTCAGCTACTTCAGGTAACATACACTGGGAGCAGCAGCAGGAATAGCTGACTCTATGTTTAGACTCTCAATCTGCTTCTACATTGTCTTGAGACTCATTAAACACAGTGTTCTTTGCTGCTGCAATTGCTTCTAGGACCTTGCTTACTTTTAGGCTTTTTAAATGTCTGGAAATCATTGTCAGAAGCATGGTTGGGTTTCTAGCTCATGCAGACATAAGTCTGGTATTAATACTGCTATTTTGAGGAAGTTGTGCACACAAACACAAGATGTGGCCAAGACTCTCAGGCTTACTAAGTTTTAAATTATGCTTTTAGAAACAGTCACAGTGGCTGAAGAATGGGTAAGAGCAGCTTGTCCAAAGCCTTGTGTTGTTTTGCTGCTCCAGGTAGCTGGGTTAAAAACTGTTCCTTTTTGACCACAGTTACCTTTTATTCTTCTTTCAACACTGGCGTATTTTCAAGATCCAGTGTAATAAAATGTGTGCCCTAACAACAGCCAGCCGCTTCAGGGTGCTGGCACTGGCTGGTCCCTCCTGGACCATCATGGCAGTGTGGTGAGAAAAGCCCAGCATGCAGTAATTATTGTCACTGACAAGTATTTTCTTTCTTAAACAGAGAGAGCAGAGAATCCGGCCCTACAAAGATCAGACTGTGGATTCAGCACCTTCCTGGAGGAAAAGGCTGTCACACTTCAAAGAGGAACAAACTCCATTGACTGGACAGTCTCATGTTTTTTACAGTTGCTGTTTGTGGTGTTTGCCTCTGAGCTGTATGTGGATTTCAGGGATTAAAGACACCCTCTAATTTTCTGAGGCTTTTCAGGCCCTTATTTCCAGCTGCAGATGTGTATCTGGCTGGTTTGGGTGCTCCACAGGGTGCATGCAACAGCAGGAGTGAGATTAAGTAACAAAGGTAGGCACGGACTACTCAGAACAATTCACAGTAGCTAAAACGCTACCTCACCGTTTAATCACCACCTTAGCAGTAGTAAACAACTCTGGTTAAAAATGTAGTATTGAAACTAGTGTAATAAAAATAATGGCAGCAGAAAAGGTTCAATACAATTGAACAAGGCACAAACGTTCTGTTTTTCAGAGTCTTCTGAGATAAGGCAAACCATGCCTGCCAAGTGCTAAGGAGACAGTTTAAATTAACCACGGGCAGGGTTAGAAGTGTCATTGGATTAGAGGCTTTGTCCCCATGGAACTGGCACAGCAAATGCAAAGACAGTCCATCTCCAGGGCCTGCTCGAGAAGCCAGTCTTTGCTGTCAGTGGAGCTGTGCATCCAGGTCGTATTTCTCGCAGAATTTGTCTGTGAAGGGTATACAAGTGAGGAACTCGCACCACTCGCACTTGATGGGGTAGAAATAGAACAGAATCACCAGTCCTGAGAAGAGTGCAATGAAGATGAGCTGGAAAACTATAATTTGGCATCGTTTCCTATACAAATCAAACTTCCCAAAGCTAATGTAGGGCAGGAAGGCAAAGGAGAGGAAGAAACCACTGATAAATCCTGAAATGTGAGCGAAATTATCGATCCAAGGCAGGAGGCCAAAGGCAAAAAGAAAGAGCACCACAGCCAGCAGCTTGAAGAAAGCCCTCCATGGGCGTGCCAGGATTTGCCAACTCTGGAAGAGCTCCACAAAGAGACAGGCCAGAATTCCAAACTGGGATCCTGCAGGGCCAACCTGCAGAAGAAGAGCATTACAGATAATGTCAGGCTCATGCCACCTGCCTGGCCTCTGCAGCCAGCTCCAGGAATTAGTTACTCCTTACTCAAAGCCTGTTCAGTGGCTCTTGGCAAAGAGACTCTGCAACTTCATCCATATAATGGGGTACCAGGAGTAAAGGGGCCTGGGTGGATTTAGGATCAAGGTGTGAGGCCAGAACAGACTAAGGAGGGCAGATCTGGTTTAAGCTGCCAGAGGGGAGAAGCCCTTGAAGTCAATCTCCTGGCTTGCCCCACCCACCCTGTAGTTTCCCTTATGAAAGGAGATGAAGGCTCCTGCAGGTCCAGCCATGCAGTCTCCTGTGGGCACGGTGAGCTCTGCTCTTTGCCACTCTCAGGTGGAGGGTGTCTGACACCACTCTTGATCCTGAGCCTGCCTGGGGCCTCTCTCACCCCGTGGCTGGACAATCCCCCATCTGTTATGAGAAGGAGCCTTTTTCCTGCAGCCAGCCCAGGCCAGCCACTTGGAAAGCCCATGGTACCCTGGGATGTTGCTGCTCAGCAGTTAAATGATGGTGCGGTGCCATCTTTGAGCTACAAGTGCCAAGGCTGCAGTGGTGAGCCCAGCTCTGGTCGCTCTGCCTCAGCCACAGAGGCACAGGCATGTAGAGAAGGGTTGTGCTCAGGGCAAGTTACCAGGACCCTGGGCTGCAGGAGACCCACCTCTGCTCTGTAGGGTAGAAATATTGCACTGGCAAGGTTCCCAGTGATGCCACTGAGAAGGTAGATGATAGAGATGCGGTGCCATCCTGCCAGCTTCTCTAGGTCCCGCAGGATCGTCATTTGGAAACAGACTGAAACCAGACAGTGCAGGATCCTGCCAAGTGCAGAGTACAGGAGCTGAAGCAGCAGCCACTGAAGTCACCCCTGTGCTCGTGTTCTGTCCCCAGCCTTGCTCTGGCCTTACCCATGCTGCTAATCCCTCCCAACAAACACAGGATGGCAAACCTTGGCAGAGAGCACAGCTCAGATCCCTGTGTCCCCACGAGGGACAGCCACAACCCTCACAGCAGTCCCCGGCCTGAGGGTGCCCCCACCCTGTCAGTGGAACTTTTACACCTCTGCTTACCCAGCGTGGAGGAAAAGCGAGAGCCAGAGGCGGTAGAACTGGTCAGGGACTTCTGGATTTAGGAAAGGAAGGAGCCCACAGACATCATCCATGCAGTGCACCTAGGGCAGAAATGGGTATTGAGAGTGGTCCTTCTCCAAGCCCAGGGCACACTGCAGATAGCTCTGGAAGAGGGGCTCCCCTCCCACTTCTCTTTGAACCAAGTACCAGGCTTTGTCTCCAACAGATTTACAGAACCCCATCCCTTCCCTGTGGCAGCTTTAAGCCCTCATTTTTCACCCCAGCACCCAGAGCTGAGGCATCTGCTTGCCCATGGAGCAGACTGTGGATCCTTCAGCCACTGCTTTCACAGTGGTCCCATGGTGGCCTTTCACAGCTGCCAGGCTGGCCCCCAAAGGGGGACAGATGCAGCCACCTCTGCCACTCCAGCCAGGAGCAGCAGCTTCCTCCAGGCTCAGGGAGGGACAGGACACAGGACTCCCACCTAATCTGCAGCACTGCCACCCCAGATCCTGCCAAGCTTCTGAGGGCACCTGGAGGGAGAAGGGCAGCCATACAACCCCCCCACTGCACCCTTACCTGAGAGCAGAGCGTTGCCTCCTCATGGAAATAGCCCCGCATGAATTCACAATACTCCCGGGAGGTAATTTCACACCTGCAGGAGGCACAAGTCGCACATGGAAAGCACAATGGATCATTCCTGTGCCCTCCTAGGCCACCCACTCTGCTTTTCTCATCCCATCCATGAGAACTGATGCCTTCAGCTGCCTCTGACATACTGTAGTGTCTCAGCAAAGGCACGAACACATTCCCATTTGAGCCCAGTGCCTCTCCACACACCCCTCCTGCTTCTCTCCTCCAGGAAAGCTCCACAGATCTGCACGCCAGGACTCCAAGGCAGGTCCCAAAGCTGCTGTTTAGAGCTGGGAAGAGCCACCAGAGCCTGTGGAAGCTGTGTCTCAGACTGGGCGAGTCTTGTGCCTCCACAGCTGGCAGAGGGGAAGGGGGGGCTATGTCAAGAGTATCCTGATCATGACATTCAGGGACAGAGAAATTCCTTGGGACAGCACACATTTTTCTCCCTAGCAGGGAAAGCCAAGCCCAAGAACTGGGTGACTACTCAAGCTCAGGGATAACATGAGAAAAACAGCATCTTCCTCTTTTGGAAACCCAGAGTAGGCCATTTCCTGGCAACTCCTTTGAGTGCCCAGGGACTGCAGGCTGGGGACAATGGAGCCTGTCAGGAACAAGCTGGCCACTGCTAAGGAAAAGTACAGGACTTCCCAGCAGAATTGTTCAATCCCTCCAAACTGGTATCCAAATCCCTCCATACTGCAGGACCAGGTGAGTGAGATACCCTGCTGTGCCAGCCTCAGGCTGGCTGTTAACCCCTGCTCCATCTTGGAGACCTGTCATGGCTCTCTGTCCAACTCCCCTTCCCAGCAGGGCTCTGGGCGGTGTGTGGAAAGGACAAGGAGGGCAAATGGCTGGGTCTACAACCTGAAAAGGCCCCATGTCTCACCCCAACACCCAGCCCCTCCATACAAGTAAAACTCACTACCTTCCCTTGGTCCCAATGCAGCAGGGCCGGCCTGTAATCACACAGTCCATGTGGAGGTGGTTGGTGTAATTCCCAGCACTGTTTTTTGTGCAGATCTAGAAAACAACAACAGTCAGACAGCCACAGCTTTGCTTGCTGGCTGGGTAAAATCAAAACAGCCCCTTGGGAAGAAGCCAGATCCCAGACACAGCTCCCTCTGACAGCAGGATGGTGCCTGACACTCCATCTGCCTGAGCATCAGCTGACACCTCCTCTCCAGCCCAAGGCTGAGTTGGTTTCCATCTCCCTGTTACCCTGACAGGATCCAGAGCTTTAGCTGGCACAGGACAACTTTAGTTGCTGGAGGGCTTTGAGCCTTGGCTGGGCAGAGCACATCTGCCCTGAGCTGGTGTTTGTGACAAGCAGCAGAAGCTGCACCAGAGGCCCTGCCTTCCCACCAGCACAGCCGAGGCTCTGCACAGTGGGATGCAAATGCCACGCTGCAGCTGCCCCTGCAGGCCCTGTGCCTCTGGCCATGCTCACCGGCCACTTGGTGATGTCATCTGGCCACTCGTGGGGCTCCATCGAGGCTGGCTGTTCACACACCCTGCAGCAACAAAGCACATATCAGCCTGAGAAATACCTTTCCCCAGCACCAGGGGGGATTTCCACACTCTGCCTGTGCCCAAGCTGCCATTCCACAGCTCCCTGTGTCCCTGCATGGTGACACTGACACACCAGACCAGCCAAGGCCATGCTGGCCATGCCTCAGCCTCCTTCCAGCAGAGATCACAAAGGCAGAGAGCACGCAGCTGCCCAGCAACAAACTGGATCTCTTTCAGGTGGACACACCCCAAGGGCAGGAATTCAGCTGCATTCAGCCCACAGTGACTGTGCCAAGGCAGCCAGCAGCTGGCTGGGCTCCTGGACAGAGGTGTGCTATGCTCGTGACTGCTGCCCCCCGGGAATTGTGCAGGGAGCAGGTGAGGAGGGGGAGAGGGTTGAGAAAGGCACCCACAGCTCACAACAGGCCTCTGTTCAGGTGGGCAGCCCACAGCAGAGACCAGAGGTGAGGAGAAATATGTTCACACCCTGCATCAGCCTCCCCTGCAGTGCAGGGACATCACTGCCCCACACCCCTCCAGAGCTCCTGCTGCCTCATCCAGCAATCCACTGGCCTGGGACTGACTGTACAGCAGCCCTGTCCCCCCGAGGATGGCAGCTGGGCCAGGCAGGACCTACCTGGGGTCCTGATGACAAACAGAGCCAAACTGCCTCTTGTTCCCTGCCAGCATCGGTGTGCTGGGGTGATGGGGCCACTTCACCCACACGGCCAGCGTGGACTGCAGGAGAGAGGAGAGGTGTCACCATGAAGCCCAGGGAAAGAAGCATCAGCAGAATGGAACCCTGAGGCTGCAGGGCTGGCAGGAGAAGGGCCATGGCACTCACTGAGCACTCCTCCTCCGAGGTCTGCACGCAGCCTGACTTGTCGTTGCGCACGCAGCACGCCGAGTGCTTCTCCTTCTCCCGCTTGGCGCTGATGAAGCTGTGCACCTGCTGGTCCTGCCTCATGCACGGGGAGAACTTGGCCCCCAGGTGGATCAGGGCCTCCTGGCAGAGACGGAAACACTCAGCTCAGCCAAGACAATGATTACCTGGACAGAGCAGGCTGAGGGAGCTGCTAGGGGTACCCCTACCCAGACTCAAGGGCCAGCAACAAGTCCTGCACGATGAAACCCAACACACACCATGCACATTCTCCATATTTGCTTTGGAGACAGGTCCAGAACAAAAGTTCAGGGATTTCTTTTCCCATAGCCCCAGAAAGGCTAGCACTATGGCTGGAAGAGAAAACTGTGTGACATTTCCCCTTCATTTTCGTCTGTCCCAGGAGGAATGGCATCAGGAAAGCTGTCACGCACCATACAACTCCTGCATTTTTTCTAACCCCATGCTTGCCTTTGTAGGAACAGGGTGCAAAGCAGGAAAGCCAAGGTCCATCCCAACCTCCAGGCACCCCATTCTGCAGGGTAGCTGGGGCTGGGAGCACTGCTGCTCCCTGACAGTGACAGCAGATCCCTGAGCTCCAAGCAGCAGAGGGCTCTGGTCCATGGGGTGGCACAGCTGCAGCACACAGTCCCCCATCCACCCACTAACAGTCCCACCAGCGGCACTCACTGAGCTGGGGCCGATCCAGAAGTTTTCCTGCTGAACATATTTAACATTTTCATAAACCCCTCTGTTTCGTAAGACCTACAAGGAGAGAAAGCAAGAGCCCTGTGAGCTCCAGCCCCCAGAGTCAGCAGGGCAAGCAGCGGGGACTGGTGAAAACAGCCCCAGGGTGAACAGGAATCCCCACAGCCAATGACGGGGCCCACAGCTCTCTCCATCTGGTTTTTTGCAGGATCACATGTAAACCCCCATCAAGGTGTGAGCACCTTCACGTTGAGGTTTTATTCAAAATGTCTGTCTGGCTACTTCAACTTTCAAGAAATCCCAGGGCCTGGAGGCCTTGGAGTGGCCTGAGCCTGCAGAAAGCTCCACAGAACTGAGCAGCACAGGCAGCATCCACAGGCAGTGCAGGCCCAGGTGCTCTGAAAGCTGTCAGAAATGCAGCTGAGAAGCTCCCCAGGGCATCTCCTGCATGGAGTAGGGACATGGCTGTAGAGATATCTGTATCCCGGAAACCTTTAACAATGTGTGGGAAGGCTACAAACAGCTTCAAATCAGCTCCCAAAGTCACACAAGTCAGTTTTACCCCTGGCAGAAGCAAAATCCTGCAACTGTTGCAAAAACTTAGCTCAGGTTTGAAGTATTTCCCTGCCATGATCATCCTTCTGGTCTCCACCAGGAGGGGAACAAGCTGTTTGGAAGTGCTGCCAGCACAGCCACCGTGCTTCGTGTCAGCTATAACCTGACATCAGGAGCACTGTGGCTGCAGGAGGGAGAGAAGGTGGTGTGGGGGCTCCCAGAGACCCTCCAGGCAGCCCCCAGCTGGACAGCAGGCACCCAGCCAGAAGGCAAGGAGCCAGTGTGCTGTGACACAACAGCTGAGGGCTAAACTCAATCACACTCCAGGCACATCACTTACTGAATCAACAGTTTCGTGTTGTGAGAACCCCACAGGGGCGATGCCGTAGATGCACACAGCGAGGATGGTGATGAGTGAATGCACAAAGGTGACCCAGTAAGTGAAGAAAGGCCTGGATCGAAGGAAGGGGAAAGGATCAGAGGCAGAAACACAGACATACTACATCTGCTAACAGAACAGAGGGGAAAAGCTGCTGTTTTCCCCCAGAAACCTCGCCAAAATCTGGGGTACATGGCCAGGATCACCTAGGAGTGCACAGGACAGGAGGCAATGACCTAAGGTCTTGCCAAAGACAGAACCTGTTTACTCTGACTCCCCCATTACCCTGGGCAACCACCCTTTCCCAAGGAAACATCCACGGGAACACCAAAGCCTGATGCTAAACTGTGCTGTGTTTCTGAAATAATGACTCTAGGGGAATGCCCAGAGGCAGGGATAGCTGAGCCCTGCTGTTCACCACAGGACAGTGGTGGTGGCACAGAGACCTGCAGTCCCTCCAGGCAGCAGAGACACAGACGCACCATGAGGAGCTGGGGGAGGACACAAACACGCTGCCGTCAGCTGCAGCTGGCTCTGCACTCCAAGGGACAAAGATGGGGAGCTCAGCAGCACCAGTGACTCGAGTGCCCGAGGGCCAGCAGCAATCCCTCGCTCAGCAGTTCATGGGGAACCCTCTGTGAGCGCAGCTCTCACCTGTGGTCATCCATGTCCTCGATCTGCCGCTTGACGTAGCTGTCGATGCGCTTGCGGTACGTCCTGTTGGTCAGCTTGCCCACCATGCCCAGCCCGTAGGGCCTCTTCTCCTTGGCAAAGAGCTTCCTCACGGGCACGGCGATGCGCTGGCCTCGCTTCTGCGGGCTCACGCTCACCACCTCCTGCCGCAAGCGCACCTTGGGCTGCGCCAGGGCCCCGTCCTTCTGCTTCCTCCAGCCTCGCTCCAGGGGGCTGAAATCAAAAGCAGGACAGCACTAGGGACCAGCCCTCCCGTGGCCTTTGGTGGCAGCACAGCCTCTGCCTGGCCCACCCGCTCTGGGCTGGGCAGCAGCTGATGGCAGACAAGGTGCCCTGAAGTGGGAGCCGTATTTTAAAGGGTTACCCAGAGCCAGGAAAGGAAAGCACAGAAGTGGCAGAAAGCACAGCAAACACACAGAGCGTGGCACAAGGCTGCTGTGCCAAACTAAGCCCCACCACTGCGGAGCTCTCGAGGCTTTAAAGTGTTTCAGCAACAGGCTGAAACAGGGAGGCTGCAACAGGCACTTCTGCAGTCTCAGGCAAGTCTACTTCCTCCCCTACTTCAATCCTCTAACTCTGCCATCTGCTATGAAATGGAAGTGGAGTTTAGCCCAGCAGTGGAAATACCCACCTTGAAATGTCACTTCAATGCCTCACTTCAATGTGACTGGACTGGCAAACTGGACAAAAGTGAATCCGAGCAGCTTCCCAGACCGAGAAAGCAGCACTGTCACAGGTTGCCAGCTGTACCAGCTGCCTCTCCCAATCTCTCTTCCATTCCTCCCTTATTTGTACCAATGTGTGCATTTTTCAGAATAAAAAACAGCAGGCTTCAACAACGCAATAAAAATCCCAAGTATCCTGAGCTAAAAGAAGGCTTTTTTGTCAAAATAGATCTGATTAACATTGCACAGGTTACTGGTGAATAATACCTACTTTTTATGTCTCCATCACATCCAGATAGATTTGTATTTCCTTGCTCTTAGACAGCAGTGTAAAGGTCACAACTGTAGCACTCAGACTTGACCAAAAAAACCCAACTAACTCCCATTTCACCCTCCTCATTGTCTGGCACTGCAGGAGGCATGCTCCCAACACGTGCTCTAGTCCAGTGTACCTCCTCTGGCCTCCCAAATGTCCTACTCTGCACAAAGACAGTGCTTGTCAGAAGTGCTGAGAGAAAACAGCCAACAACCTTTCTTCTGAAAGATGACTGGAGTATCTGGAGAGATCATGACAGCTCTGAAGTACAGGCAAGCAACAGCATAAGGGAGAATCTGAACCTCTGTAGACAAAATACTGCTGGAAACTTCAGCTCTTTTCATATTGCACCTTGCAGAAGATGCATTTAAATATCCCAGTTTCCCCTTGGGAAGTCCTCCTGCAGCAGAAGGTGCAGGTTCCACTGCAGCCTGCTCTTGCCCAAGAGGTCAAGTGGTTTCTGTGGGGCGGACTTGCTGCTTCCCAGTGTTTCCAGTGCTGCAATCTCCCCATGCCCAAACAAACACCTCACCACGTGAAAGGACACCCAACTGTGACTCTGATAACACCTCTCTGAAGTGTGAAAAAAAATGTATTTTCCTCAATAAATAAAACTAAAGAGATCCAAAGGGAGCCAAGAAGACTGAAACCATCTCAGAGGAGTGACAACAAACTCCCACCACTTGTTCTTCCCCTTATGTTAAACCGAGTGAAGTTCTTGGAAACACTTGAAGGGAAAGTGCCAACACAGCAAGACAGGCTGAGCAGCAGAACCACAACAAGGACCTCCCTGTCTGCTCCATGTTCACACCCAGCAGAGCTCTCTGCTGGGGTGAGCTGACTCGGAAGCAACACAGAGCAATTACTCAGTACCAGTTACTCAGGTGGAAAAAATCCAGGCATACAGCACAGCACCACCCACATATTTGTAGGGCTCTCAGCATCAGTGCCACACCTTTCTCTCATTTCAAGTGAGGAATGCAGCCCAGCTCGACACTCTGCAATGCTTCACCGCTCCTTGGAGCATGAGAACAGTTACTGGTGACTGTGGCAAGGGCAACAGCTTTCTCACTTTGCCATGCTCTCCCATAGCCAAAGGCTGGGCCTTCAGCATCCTCACAGCTGATTTAAAGTGTCTTTTGCTTCCTCAAGGTATGATACAATCTCTGAGACACATTAGTATGAAGCTGGAAGTTGCTGGAGTGACTGCAGAAGTGGCCTCAGAGTCACCTTTCACATCATGGGTAGCTGGGGCAGGAGGTCTTCAGCTGGACTTAAAGAAAACCCATCACTGCACTGCTCTGAGCTCTGCACCAAACGCCCACAGCACTCAGATCTTGACTTCCTCCACGCAGGAGGCCCCACTCCAAATGGGTTGGCTACCCCATGTTACGCTTTGGCAGCTACCATGAAGATACTCACAGTAGTAAGTGGCTTCTTTCAAGCTCATTTTTGTCCAAAGCACCTCCTGTGAGATCTGTCTGATCTGCAGGTTTCACCTCAGCATCTTTGATTGCAGCTTCTGATGGTGACTCGAACACTTCATCTGGGTAAGTAGAGAGCTCCTCATGAAGGACTCCTTCCTGGGCAGAGAGACAGCAGTCCCATCAGAAGAAGCCAACACCCCATTTGAGACAGCAGCCCTGGCAGAAAGCAGCGCTGCTCTCTGCCACACACAGTCCTGCCAGAACCAGAGTCCTGCTCTGCTTCTGGGCCAGCACCATGCCAGACCTGCCCCTCACCCGAGCGAAGAAGGAAGTGTCGAGCTCATCTGGGAAATCCACCGTGTCCTCCTCCAGGAAGCTGGCGGGGGTGAAGCTGCGCCGCTGGGCCCTCCTCAGGGTGCTGTCCTTCACAGAGCGGCCCTGCAGCCAGGGACAGGGACGTGGGGGCACCGCCAGAACCTGACCCCCAGCTCAAAACCCCCCCCCAGCCCAAGTGCTGAGCTTGGTTCATGCTTGTGGATGGAGCACAGCAGATGTGATGTGTGAGACCTTTCTGGTGAGACACACAGCTGTCACCCCACTTCTCAACCCACAGCACCTGCCTCCAGGTTTGTCACGTGCTCCTCTGGCACGTATTGTACAACGTGTCTGACCAAACCACAGTGATGGCTGCTACTGGACACAGCAAAAAACATCACTGAGCCCAGGACAGCAGGCACAGGGCAGGATGAAGAGACTTGTACAGCAAGAGCCAGGTATTTCTGCTCTTCCCTGGCTGCTTACCAGGTGCACATGGACCATGCAAAGGTCCAGACAGGCTGAACTGGACCTGCTAGAAGGCTCTGAGGCTGCTGGCCATGGAGCCAAAGTCCTCAGGCCAACAAAGAAAAAGCAAGACCTGTACCAAAACCGAACCACCATCCCCGCTTTCTGGCCAATCTGCCTCCTGTAGACATGGCTGTAACACAAGAGCAGGTGACTTCATTTCCTCCCCTCCAGCACAGCTATCCCCATCCCCTGTGCTGAGCTCCTTGCACCGTGTCCCAGGGCAGAGGCCCCTGTGGCCCGTGCCCTGCGCAGGCAGTACCTTCACCAGCGCGGCGGCCGCTCGGAAGCTCATTTTGGCCACGGACTCGCGCTTGCGGCGCCGCGGGAGGCGGTTGAAGCCCGAGCGGGAGCTGGTGAAGGAGCAGAGCGAGGTGGCCCCCGGCGTGATGGGCGTGTGGGGGACGCTGCAGCCGTCCGTGTCCTCGGCCATCCGGAACGCTCGCCCCCGCGCCAGGGGGTCGATGATCTGCCAAGAGGAGCAGCCCATCAGTCCTTCCACCCCCAAAGCCTTTCCTGCCAAGCCTCCTCTCTCTTCGTGAGACCATGAAAGGGGCCTGGCTCCTGGGATTGACCAAGAACCAGCCCGCAGGGACCAACAAGCAATTCTACAATAGGGAGATAAGGAATAGCCTACTGGGTTTTCTTCTCTTCTGTTAGTACTGACTATTGTCAACCAGCCTGTTCCAGTATCTCACATAAGACTCCAAACCTCCTCCAGCCCTTCCTAAGCTCTTGGTTTCATTGTCTCTCATGCCAATGAGCTCAACAGTCAGAGAATGTGATGCCTAAATAGGAGTTTGGGAAATCCCTGAAAACAGAAATGTTCTTTCTTCAGCTAGTTTCCTTCCTGATACTGGACAGCCCAGGACTTAAGCAGTTTCCTGTTATCCTGTTGAAACTTTACTGTATATTTACATCTGCTTCCATTAATTAAATTTAACAGCTGGATAAAGCAGGCAAGCTTCCAGGAGCTGCAAGCCCTTCTTTGGGACTCCTCAGGCCAGTGCTCTCACTTATTCCAAACATACGAATCAACGTAATGAAAACATTGCCTTCAGCTACAAACCTTGCCTCTGTCCTTACATCATCCCAGCTGTGGTTTCCATAAGACCTCTATGCTTTATCCCAAGGTTTTACGAGCTTTTTTAATCCACAGTTGCACACTCAACAGGAAGCTTAATGGGCTCACACCTACTGACACCACGTTCTGATTTAATGTAGCCCACATACAGCTCAACAATATTCCTAAGTCTCCTGTGACCTAAGATTAGGTGCAAGGCATTTAACAGAAAAGAAGACAACAAGGCAAAATGAGACTGAAAAATGCACCACACTCCCCTGTGCTTTAGTGATGCCACCAGGCTGCAGGTCACAGACTGACCTGCTTTGGGAGGAATTGTTTTCGCAGTCACCCAGCGGTGCTCACCAAAGCACAGCCATCAGCCATACACTGTCGCTGAGGGGAGCAGTGGGAAGAGCTGGATATTGTGGTTAGTTCTGGTCACTGGATGTGCTCCTCTGGACGCCCCCCTCCTTGGGTCACACTTGAAGGTAATGAGCAGGAGGCAGCACCAAACCCAGGTGCCCTTTGCAGGCACTCAAAACCACTTCTGAGGACCCATGAGTAGAGCTGTAGCACCATTGATGCAAGAGACACTTTTCAAAGTCCTAAAATGTATCCAGGTTTCTATGGGGATGGTAGCTGTCCTACAGCCTGCATTCTGATTGGGGCAGGGCAAATGTCCCCAGTGATGCCAGCCCTGCTACTGTACATTTGAGTCCAACATAGTGGTTACTCTGAGTACAACACAATTCTCTCCTTCAAAATGGCAGCAGAAAGCCTGGGCTGAGAGCTGCTGGTCATGCTGCACACCCCTGATCACCACAGTCACAGCATGAGCAACACTGCTCCGGGCCACTGGCACAGCTGAGGGATCTCAGCCAACGAGACCAGAGAGAAGCTGCTGGAGAGAGAGCTGCCAAACCCTACGTGGGACGTGAGAAGAGTCTGAGCACAGAGCCCAGATGTGCTGAGGCAGAGCTCAGCCTGCAGACAGGTCACAGCTGCCAGCGTGCTGAAGACACCGAGCAGGGAGCTCAGCCTTGCCCTCTGTCCCTCTGTCCCAGGTTACTCACCTTCTGCATGCCCAGCTGGCAGGGTCCCACGTAGAGCGGAGGAGGGGTCTCTGTGCTTGTCAGAGAGATATTGTCCTGGCTGGGCAAGTCCATCTCCCGGATGACCTGAGGCTTGAGCTTCCCGTAGCGCAGGCTGCAGTGCCGGAGGCTCTTCCTCTGCCATTTCTGAGTGGCATCGCTGTCTTTGCTCACCCCAAACCAGTCTGCTGTGCCTCTGAAAGATGCCAGCAGACAAGTGCTAAGAAGAAGGATGCTTGCTTGGACTTATGCACGTGAAAAGACAAAGCCCTGGTGGTCACTTCCAGCCCACCCCAATTCAAGGACAGGATTCTTCCCCAGGAGCATCTCGCAGCTTGTCCTCAGCTGGTTTTAGCAACCTGACAGATGCTGGCCAGAAATGTTTGACCATCAACAGCGTTCTGTCTCTTAAGACAGAAGAAAAATGACAGGAGATAGTCACTCTGGGCAAAGGACAGTTTGTTCCGAGTTTTTCTAAAAATAAAGGAAAAGAAATGGTACAGAAATTCAGAAAATAGCTTGATGAAAGGTGTTTTTTTACTTTAAAAACTATCTATTGCAAACACTTACCATCTCCAGGCCAGCTCTGGGTCCCCATTGTAAGACTGTACTGTTTCGTAGCTCTGTAACTTGTCCCAAAATCCACCAGAAATCTCTCTTCTCTCCCAGCCTCCCCTCCACACTCCCAGAATCTCCCTAACTTCTCCATCTCATGCTGCAGGGTTTCTAGCCTCCTCAAGGGTTGCATTAACAGCAAAACTTGCTGCAGTTCTGGTCTCTGCAAAGGCAGGCACACACACATTTCTAAGCTGCTGGTTGCAGAAGCAGGAGCACAAGGCTGCAGCCACAAGGCAGGTTTGCTGCCAAGTGGCTGCTGCCACAGAAGAGCAGTGGATCAGAAGCAAAATCCCAAGGAAGGCAGAGAGGGATCAGGATAAGTCAGACTAAAAGCCTATTTCAAATCCTGCAGGACAGCTGGTACCCTAAACTTACAGGAGTCATGGCAGCCCTGCCAAGCAGTTCCCACCATGGCTAATCCATCCTCAGGAGATGACAAGCTCTCTCAGCCTACAGCTGACTGGCCCAGGTGTTGAAACCTGAAAGTCCAAGCCAAACCCAAACCTTGGCCTCAGCCCCCCTGCTCAGGGGCAAGATCTCCAGCTGCTGAGAAGCAAGACCTCACAGATGACAAAGTGAGCAGTAAAATACACACTGGAGTAAAGGCAGGGATAAATCTAGAATTAGGCCACATAGGGGAACTGAGACAGTGCACTGGAGACAGGAAATTAGTCCTGTGGTTTTGTACCCTTCCAAGCAAAAACCCCATCAACCAACAGGTGAAGGTGCTCTGCCACCACGTCAAAAGGTGTGTTAGAAAGCCACAGCCTTGCAGGCTAAAACCTTCCATATGCAACCACCACACGTTTTCCACAGCCCTCCCTGTTCTCACGATGATACAGAACAGACCCTTCAGAGGTCCTGTGGGCCACTGCTGGAATTCACCTGAACTCACTGACCCAAATGCCACCAGCAAGTCAACGTGCAAGCCTTTGGAGATGGGGCTATGTGAAAATCTTGGGGCACCTCTCTGCTCCCACAGACCCACATCTCCTTGAAGCAATCTTCCTCTCCATCCAGAGCAAAGGCCCAGGCCAGCCCCTGCCCTGACAGACTCACCAAGCCCATAGCACAGAGGTCAAGCTGCCAGCTGCTCTGGCACAACACACACCACAGAACAGTGTGACCACTCACAGGGCTCCCCACAGACTGCTGTAACCAGTACTTCAAAGGCAAGGTGACCTTGGGTGACAAGCCCGTGCACAGGGCCTCAAAGGGAGAGGGGCTGAGGGTCACTTGGGCCCATATGAGCCTGCTGAGGAGTGGAACCACTCAGCCTCAGAGCTCTCCAAAACTGTGCTCCCACTGGCCTGGAAGGACAAGCACCACCACAGCTGCTGGCACTGTGCGGAACACTCTGGAACTGCCAGAGACCACTGCTGGGTGAGGGCCAGGGTGAAGAGCTGTCCCTCTCCTCCCTGATCACAGCCAAAATCATCCACTAAAGAGTTCAGGGCATCTGGAGCACCCTGGGAAGATGCTGAATGCCTCTGTTCAGCTGGGGATCCCCATCACATCCTATGGAGTCCCCAGGGCACTGTAACGACCAACACCAGAGTCAGCTGTCACTCTCCTGTCATGAGCCAAGCAGCCCTGAAAGCCCAAGGCCAAACACAAGCAGCCCCAAAGGTGGTCACAGTGCCAGAGTGGCAGCTGGCCAATGCCAGGACGGCAGGACAGGAATACAGGGCATTAGGTCCAGTCCCTGCCATGCACAAAATCACACTGTCTGTCTGATTTTAAAGATTCCTAAACTCCAGATCTGGGGTGATGGCCAATGGGCCCGTTGTGCCCTGGACTCCTGGAGTGGCTCATCTCCTTGGAGCTAAGTAAACAAAGACCTCCACCTCAAAACGAAGACAGTCACATTTGCATTAGAAAAAGCCATGATGTCAACAGGGAAAGAGTGGATGCTGTATTCCATTCATCAGCTCTGAGCCCCTCTGGACCAACACAACAGTGTCTGTCTGGTGCTGCTTCCTCTCCTTCCCCTCCTGCCCCAAGAAGGCTTTGGGGCCAACATATGCTGCACTGCTGCCAGCAAAGGCAGGCTGGGCTAAGGCTGCCCTGGGGAGATATTCCAGCTAAGGTGAACACCAGGAGGTTGACAGCTTGTTAGGAAAGGCAGGAGGGAGTGAGGCTGGCGGGTGGACAGCTTGTTAGTCCATGCTACTTATTGACAGCTGCCTACACGTTTAGTAGGAGTGACAATTGTTTTCTGTTAGAGGCACACATGAACTTTCTCACTCTGCCTGTCTGTAGGCCTCTCGGACAGTCCTGGGAAGGCAATGTGATCTCAGCAACAGCCAGACTCTGTGCAGTTCACAACAGCCCTGGCACACACATGCAGGGGTGGGTTTCACACTCAGTGCTACCAGTACCTGAAAAACGATCGGGGCAGGGACTGCCGCTTTCTCAGGGAGCTCCTGCCCCCCCGGTGCCCACGGGCGGGCAGGGTCTGACTCCTTTGAAACCGAACCTGTCTGCTGCAAAGAAAAGAGAGCTGAGGGGAAGGAACCTCCAGGGCTGTGGAGAGGAGCAGCCACTGCATCTCCTTCCATAGCCCAAAGGGCAGCAGTTGTGCCCCACTGCATGTGACAGTGGCCTCCAGCTGAGAGCACGACCTAAGAGAAACAACCAACCTCAAGCCACACAGCAGCAGCATCTTTGAACCCAGGAGGCTGCTGAATCCTCTTGGTGCACCTGTGACGTGTGTCTCACATTGCTCTGAAGGTAGCAGGAGTACTGCCATCCCCCTCAGCTCCCCCTGTAAGACCTGCCTTCTTCAGGCCAGACACGCAGCTCCAGATTCCACAGCTGGCTTGGACACCAGTGTGAAACCATGGAGGTGTCAGCAGGCCGAGATATGATCTGCTTAGAGACAGGAGACTGGTGCCCTACAGGATCTTGCCTAGTGAACAAGTCTATCTGTGGCACATCTGCTGCCTTGCATGGACATCTCAGACACCCTGGAAGACTGGAAATGGTGTTAGATGCTTCCATATGAATCACTCCCATGCCTTGCTCTGGACTACACAAGCTTGACTTTATGTTCACAGTTGATCTGTGTCCTCCAGGGAAGATGGTACGGAGTCCTGCTGCAGTTTCACATTCTGTGCATTCTGAGGGCTGTGTTAAGCAGGAAACTTGGCAGTCAGCCTTCCTGGACTCACAAAACAAATCCCAAAACACAATTTAGGGATGTATGGTCTGCATTCTCCACTGCTAGCTTCTCCTAGCTCCGCTAAATGGAAAACAGGGATTTAAGCCTTGATACTTTCCATTCCCCTGGCCTTGTTTCTGATCCACTCATTTAATGCTTTTATTGCTAGTGTTGTGTAATGTGTGCATCTCCTGTAGTTCTGCTCCTTGTAAAGTCCTTCCCAAAGTAAATTTGTCACAGTAGCACCAAAGCAGTTCACAGTTGCTCACTCCCTTACATGCAATACAAACTGCATGTTGTGAGGATTTCTGGGGCAGGTTACCCTGGCCCTTCCACCCAATGCTTCCTGTCAGGGCCTCCACAGCACCTTCCCAGGATATCCCCTCATCCTTGACGTGCTCTTGCCTAGCTGTCCTGGCAAGGAACACGTCAGGAGCAGGGAGGCAAGGGAAGAGGCAGTGTAGGTGTGCAAGGACAGCCCCAGCAGACCCTGAGGCTGCCCACAGCCCTGAAAAGAGCAGACGCCGCTTCACGGGCTCAGCCCTCCCAACCTCACGAGAAGCAGGATCAGAGTGGGCTGGTGCAGGAGAGCTTCAGCACCAAGGCAGCTGGGGAACGTCTGAGGCAAAGGAAAACAGTGTGTGGGAGATCTCCCAGAGCTGGAGAGCTGCTCCTTTGTGAGTGGGCGAAGCCTGGCTGGCTGAAAGTACCCCTGACCCATGGAGCTCCAGGGATGCTCCTGGGATCCAGGCAGGCCTGACACACTGCCAGAGGTAGAAGCAAGTCATCTCAGGAGAGAAGCTGGGAGAGCCACTCCCTCTGGGCAAACTGGGATAAGCCTTTGCCATGGTGAGGGAAAGAGCATCCAGCTCTGTGCGGCCATGTCTCAAGAGACTCCTAATGACAACCCTTTGCAGGAGTGGGACACAGGACCAGAGCAGCCTCTCCCTGCTCTCCACCACCTCTCAGAGCCATCTCAAGAACCTGTGAATGAGCCAGTGCTAGGAGCCAAGCTGCTGAGAGCCCTGCACAGCTCCAATGGGCTTCTGCCTCCCCCAGCAACCACGTGCTCTCAGACACTGCACCAAAGCACGCCCAGCACACCCCATCTACAGTCACAGCTAAACATCAGGGCCTGACACATCCTGTTAGTGAGAAACAGCCCCCCTTGGGGCACGGGGGCAGCCAAAATCTGTCTGTAAGTGGCAAACACCATTCATTGTCCTGGTCATCAGCATCTTCCTCCCAGGACCTGTCTCCTCACGTGCTACAGACAGGCTACACAGCACCACTGGGCTTCTACACTGGGGACCAACCTGCACCCACTCTTCCACAGCCTGACAAGGTAACGAGGGACTCAGCCTAACCCTGCTGCGACAGGCAGCGGGACGAGCAGAGAACCAGGAGTGCAGAGCTCCAGGATGGCACTGGATGGCAGAACGCACTGCAGCAGGCTCCAGGAGCTCCGTGCCTCACCTCTTGATGGTCTGGGTGATTGAGGTCTGGCGTTGCAGCACCGCTCTCCGCGCGGGGTCGTGGGGCAGGGACGGCACGCGGCTGTTGTCGGCCGGCATGCTCACGCTCCGCAGGAACGCCTGGCGCCGCGTCGGCTGCCGAGGGAAGCGGGAGGGAGTCAGAGCTCTGCGATGGGGATCTCAGCAATTCAGCGTCTGCTGCCTGAGCTCCTGCAACACATCCTCCTGGCTGTTGTCTACCCAAATCACACTCTCCTACCTCGACCACTCCACAAGGTCAAGAGAAGCGCAGTCAGTGGGATTTGCTTCTTAAGTGGCTCTGGATCTGCACTGAAAGCCTGTGAGAGCTCTGGGTGGGTCTGCAGTTGCTGCCTGGTGCAGCCTAAGCAAGCTGGGAAAGGCTTTGTTCATAGCCTAATTGCCTGGGCACACTCACATGTCTTTGGCTAAATGTCACCTACCAAATGTGACACAACTCACCAGGCTCACACAACTGCCTCCCCAGGGCTGCTCTGGATTACATTTTTATCAGCTCAGCAGAGACACCATGTCCCATTTGCACAGGGCAGGCTGAGCAGAGTGCCCCTCTGGCAAGTGAAGCTCTGATCGATCCTCTGGTCAGACACTGTCTCTGCCTCAAGACTCCTTCAGCCTCTCTAGCCCAGAAAGCTAATGATTTCCACTTACATTAACAGTTTTGATATCTTTTATGTAAAAGCAGTACACAGATACTCAGGCTGTAAGTCAGAGGAGCACACAATGCACTCTTATCCTGACAGCCTGGGCTGTGCAGAGAACGTCACCTCCACCAGCTTCCATCATAAGCACAGAGTGTCCCTCCAGGTGCCCAGCTGGCTTTAGAGATTCCAGATAGGGGGAGATCCATCAGAACCTTAAATAATTGATTCAGAAGGTATCAACCTGCACTGGTAAAACCCTGAACTCCACTCCTAATCCCTACAGACTGACCCCCAAACCCTTTCCTTCCAAGGGAAGACCAGAACCAAGATTGATCTGCCAGGAGCTGTCATGTAAGTGAAGTGCATTTGAATCCCTGGATCACAGAATGATGAAGAGGACAGTTCTTGCTGTTCCAAGTGTAATATAAGTTTCCTCTTAAGACAAGCTTGTCCTCAGCCCCCTCCAGGGAAGCTGTATAACCCTCCATTTCTCTAATGACTAAACTTTTTTTCACATAAGTGACTGAACCCAGGCGCTGTACACACCCATGGAGCTGGGCAGCAAGAACCCTCTGGCTCTCCCTTCAGTGCTGTTCCTGCAGCAAGGCCACACAGGCAGCCAGCATTCATATCCAGGTCTCACCCCTACAGCAGTTTTTAATACCTTGTAGCAGGTATTCCTGATATTCTCCCTACTCCCAGCACAAATAAGGGTGTTTTACTCTCATGCTCTGCACTGCTCCCATTAACCTATCACCTCATCTCTACTTCAGCACTCCTCAATGTTATTTATTTCTCATCCCACATGGTTCTCTTATGTTCCTCATGCTGCTAACAGCTTTGTGTTGCCAGTAACTGTTCTTTGCTGTTACTGATGAAAGTCTGTCATTATCTTGGCTATTCATAAGTCAGATTCATACCCTGCTCATTTCAGCACAAGCTCCAGCACTTCCAGGCCCTCATGCTTGTCTTGGGAGACCTTCAGTCCTCCAGTCCCCTTAAGAAATGCTTGTTTGAATACCTCACTCTCATATCCCAGCCAAGACACTTTTCACAATGCCCACATCCAAACACTCACATCCACTGATGTGAGCACGTCAGCCACCCACCCTCATCCCTCCCACATCCCCTTCAAGGGGAGTTAATTACTGCTCATAAATTTACTCAAAGGCTTCTGCCCCTTCTTATGTGGCCTCAGGACCTGCCATCACACGCTGCCTTTCCCTCAGCCAGGACTGATGGGGATCCCAGGCACAGGGATGCTCCCAGCACATCCCTCCCCAGCTCCCCAACCCCTCCCTCCTCGCCAGCCCCTGTACCTGCACGGGCTGGGGGGGCTCTTCTGGCACGGGCAAGGGCACCGGCACCGGGATGTCCAGTTTCAACCATGGTGGCTTCTTCCGCTGTAAACTGCTCGTGCTGTCGTGTCGCGCCTCCGACATCGTCCCACGCTTGTCCTCGGGCCTAGGAGAGGGGAGACACCAGAGTCAGGAGGGAATCTGGCTCATCCTTCACAGCCCATGCTGGCAGGGCGAGCAGAGGGTTCTCCTCCCAGCTGTGACTGATGGGCCCCAAGCCCCACGTGGGATGAATTCCCAAAGTGCCTCATGAGGGCTCAGGGGTCACAGCTTGTGCCCACAGTGGTCATTCAGCACCTGACACTCAGAGGACACAGAACCTCGAGCCAGATACAGACACTGCAGTCACAAGTTTTGAGTCGCCTGCCATTAAGATTTTTGCTGAGACTACTGTGAGATCCAGATTCCTTAAGAACAAGCCATGAATTAAATCTTAATGAGATCTGGATCCAGACCAACCAGCTAAGTAACTGCAGTATCAAAAGCCACTGGCCTCCCTCTAAAACCAGCTTGTGACTCACAAACACCCTTTTTTGCCCACCCAAAGCCAAGCACCACACTTTCCAACTCACCCACCACTTAGCAATTAACAAGCGGCCATTTCTCATCGCTGCTTCTAATCTCTTTTAAATGTAGTGATTTTCTAGAAACACAATACAGTGCACAGAGCAATACCAGTATAGCATGAACATTAGAGAACTGGCACTAATCCTGAACTAAGAGCGGTTTTCATACATAAATAATAATGATATGGTATTTAAATAAAAACCGCTGTGTAATCCAAACGCCGCAGTGAGCAGAGTGACTCGCTGTCATCTTGCCCACTCTGCTGCAGTTTTGCCCTCCTGCTTGGGACCACAGGAGTCTTTCAGGCTGGCAGAGCACCCACTTCACTGTGCACGCTCAGAGAAACAATTCAGAAAACAGGTTTCACTGGAGGTAGATCAGCTCAGATACCTCCACAGGTACTTTCCAACCTAAATTACGCTACAAGTTTGTATTTCTTCCTCTCCTATCACACACACAACTTCAACTGAACAGTGGGAAGCATGTGTGCTGAATGGGACAACAGATTCCATTCCCTCCGGGCTCTCTCCTTGCATGGCCCTAGCCTGGCCTATGGCCCTCAGCCATAGGGGACAAAAATAATCAAGTGTCCCAGCCTCTTCACCACAGTGGACAGATGGAATAAGCAACCAGTTAAATTAGCAAGCACACATGCTTTGACAGGGAGTAGGAGAAAAACTCAGTTGGAATTAAAACTTCGTGCTCTTACAGTGTCAACACAGTCCATTTGAATGCAGAGTGACTTTAACACATAGGGGCTCTTCCTTGAGAGAGGCCAAGTCCTAGGCCAGGACCAGAGAGATCTCCACCCTCAGAGGCATTTGGCATGCAACAAAACAAGGCCCTGAGCTGCCTGAATTATCCCAGCCTTGCAGTGGCTGAGCCAGTCAACCTGCATGGGTACCTCCCAACCTAAATTAGGCACTGGCTCTCTGAAACGTGCGCTGCCTTGCAGGGCATTTCCCCCATATTCCCACAGCTCCCTGCAGCTGCTCTGGAAAGGGAACTGCACACACCATTGCAAAAGATACAAGGCAGGGGGGCAGGCAGGGGGGAAATAGGTCAACAAATGGGAGTGGGGGATGATCTGGATTGGGTTAGAAGAGAATCTCATCTAAAAGGAGCTGAAGGCCAGCTGCCGGTTCAGTCGCGCGAGCTGGGCCGGCTGCCAGGAGCGCTGTGCTCAGCTGAGCCAGAACGACAGAAAGGGAGGACTCAGCTGTAGGTGGATGAAGGTTGGGTTTCAGCAAATACCACAGGCCCCCAAAAGTCTGGGAATTCATGATCTAGCCTGTACAGACATGCCCTTCATACATGCACCACAGTCCTGTTGCACAGATGCAGTGCTGTGCATGAGAAGGACACAAATCCTTCCTTCCCTCCCCGCCGAGCTGCAGGAGTGGCTAAATACAACTGTTCTAACTTCCTGGAAGATAAGGACAGTGAGAGTATTAGGGGAACTCCTGTCTGTTCTTGGTATGAGTAAATCTGCTGTGAGACACGATTTACTGAAAGGTCTTGCAAATTTGTCTTCATGGTGAGGTGAGAAATCAAAGCAGATTTCTCACACTGAAAAACTCCAGCATTTACCTTTGAGGATCACAAACAGGAATGTCCTCAAGGTGTCCTCATCAGAGACCAGCCAAGAGAGACAGAGCCACCACTCTGGCACGACCAAACACAACCTATTTCACACAACTCAAGAGCCTCCTTCCTGTGCCTTCAAGGGCAAATTCAGAGCCTCCGAAGTAGCAACTCTGCTTTTTCCAGCATCTCACCACTGAGCCAACATCACTCAACATCCTTCCTGTCTACCTACAGAGCTGCCTTTGTGAGCAGGAGCTCTGGGTGTGAAGAATACAAACGTGTAGGATTTGCAGCTCTATCAATCAGTGAGGCCAAGCCAGGAAGGCAGAGGATGAATCACGCCTGTATTGCCCGAAAGTTGCTGCAATAACGTGAAACCCTGTGAAAGACTTCCGATTAAATCTGTTTTGCGTTTCCCCTCCTAAATTGCCACAGACCACAGACAGTGATGTCCACACATCTTCACTGGCTTCCTTGCCACCCTTGCAGACTTGCACATGGGATCTCCAGGGCGTACACACCTGCCAAAGAGGACAGGGCATGCACACACAGGGGTCAAGCCTGTGGCCTTAAAATTACCCCCAAAGTTGACTCAACTTTGTGTTTTAGGTAAGGTGAAGATCTCAAGATGAAATTCACATTCTGACGGAGCAATGGACTGCTCTGCTTTCTCCCTGCTTCAGCAGTTAAAGAGTTCTTTAAGTAGCAAAGCATAAAAATGCATATATAATAATTGTCTAAATGCATTCAGTATTTAAACCCCAAGTGAGTTTCCAGGGTGGCTGCAAACAGAGTATGTAGGAGCAAATCCCCCTACCAGTTCAACCTTCTTTACTCACTAACAGGTTCACTTCCCAGTAAAAGAGTGCAGCAGAGCTGCTCAGCAGTCCCAACTCCCTGTGTGCATTTGGAGTGGCCAAAAATAAACCTTACAAACACCAAAGACTGGATCAAGCCCTGCCAGGGCAAGCACTGTGAATTCTGTATGAATAATCAGCCACTGCACAGGTCAGGCAACTGCCTCTGCCCCAGGCACAAAAAGGCCTGGGGTATGGTCATGAGAGACAGGTTTCCAGGGGGTTAACGGGGAGCCTGGACGTGGATCCAGCTGAATACACGGATATACAGACCATCAGTGCATAGCTGTGTGCACAGATGTTCAGGAACATGGTCCAACAGCCTTTGCATGGCAGGTAACACCCATTATCACACCTGGCCCTCACCCAAAGTGCTGCCAATTTCTGCCCCAGCACTGCAGTGAAAGCACTTGCTGAGTTTCACACTGACCTCTTGGTTACTTTATAGGGTCAATGTTTCAGGGTCCAGTGTCCATGTATTTCATCAGGCCAGTGGGCTTTGATTCAAAGTTGACTGCATTGATACGTATTTTGTTTGAATGGTCCCATGCTATAAATCCCAATTTCTCAGTACTGTCAGGAGGCCAGGATGGGAACACACAGAGCAGAGCCATGCAGGGTCAGCTCAGTGTCCCCCTAAAGCCAGTACCTCCTTTCCAACTGAGGATGCCTGGCACAGGGTAGGAGCACAGGATCACTCAACAGTCCTATCTCCCAGGACAGAGCCATGGCACGTGCTGTGAATAACTCACAGGCTTCTTCTGCCAGAATGTCTTTGCATGCAACAGTTCAGTATCCATCTCTATATCCATCCAATGGTTATTATTCCAGCATTTATCAAGCTCATATTTTAATCCAAGCAAACTTCTAGTATTCATAACTGCACATGACAGAGCTCCAGAGCTGAAACACATGCTGTGTGACAAGCCTGCTCCAGCTCGTCTGCAAACCTGCCATTTCCTGGGTTCACTTGTTGCTCTGTAGTTCTTAGACTAGAACAGTGATCAGCTTCTCCCTGTCCTCTTTCTCCATGCAAGTCCTGACCCTACAGATCTCTTCCTACCATCCCCTCTTCCCACACCCACATCCAAAAGCTCAGTCCTCGTACAGGGGCTGTTTCAGACCTCTTCCCTGTGCTTGCTTAGTTTGGACTCTGTTCCACCAGCACCACAAAACTCAGGAATATGCAAATACAAGGACGAATGAGAGGTATTTGCAAATCCAGCTTCTTCTAACTGATCAGCTGGTAGCAGCCTAAAAATTATTAATAATGTCCATTTCAATTAAGATAAACAAACAAAAGAAAAATTGTATCAATAGCAGATAGTCTGGGAAATTCATCTTCAAATGGTCTGTGTGAAAGCAAGGTCACAGAACCAGAATGAAAGGCAAATCCACTGTGCTGTGGGTCAGGCTAAGAAAGGGGAGAGCACATTAAATACCAAAGTTGGCACATGATCAAGGAAAGCTGCTTAGTGAAATCTACTGACCCAAAGAGCGAAGGAAAAGCTTTGTCCAGAAGCCTGAGCATGTTCCTAAAAATGACAAGCATCCTAAATACATTTAGAAGCTTGCACAGTCATTTCAAAGAAAGACTATCCTTCCATTTAAAAAGACAACTGAAGCAATTCCCATGTCGATTTCTTTTCTTCCATAATCTCCATTTTACCAGCATTCCCATTTAAAATAAATCTGCCTTTCCCCTCACCCCCGCAAGAAACATTCCAAACAAAAACCAAACCAAACCAAAACCCCAACTTAATTCAACACTACCACACAAACAAACAGCATCTGCTTTTTCCAACAGCACTGCTCCTCTCCAGCCCAGTGTGTGCGTGTTCCTCCAGACACCCCCAGGAGGTAACACACACCGGGGTTACTCCAGTGCAATCCCATCACCACGCTCCCTGGTCACACTCCAGCTGGTTTCCTCCATTTTTCAAACCCCATCACTGCAATAGTTGTATTTACAGTGCCTGCTACACCAAGTCCCAGGCAAGCCCCATATACCTGAAGGGTCTGGCTGAGGCACAGGAATCCAGGTGGACACAGCAAAGAAAGCGGGATCCTCACGGCGTTCTCCAGACAGGACGAGCCAGGGGAGCCAGAGGAGACAGCTCCTGGCTGTGCCTCTCTCTCCAGGAGGATTGCTGCTGGCACAGCAGGGAAAAGGCAGGAAGTCCAAGGAGAAGAGGAGCAGTGGGGTTTCAGTCTCGTGGCTGCCAATAAAACCATCTAGCATGGATCAGACCCAAGGAGTTACAAACAATATCCCAAACAGCAGGCGTGAGCCAGCCCTTTGAAACAGGCCAGATGGAGGGGCTGAGGGCAGGCAGGGACAGGGAAGGTGGGACAGGCCACGCCTGGGGAAAGCTGTTAAGGGCACAGCAACACCCCAGCTTTGGCTGAGCCCACCACCACTGCCCACCCTAAGAAAATACCTGAGGAATGAAACAAAGCCATCAGCACTGCCCAGGGCCCTCTCCTGCTTTCCCAACGCTGGCTGCTGAGCTGGGAAATGCTGTAAGGCTTTGCAGACCCACAGGCTGCCACAGCAGAAGCTGGGTCTGAGCAGCCCAAGCAGCTCTGAACTGTGCAGACACACTGCCCTTTGAGCCCTGCCCCGCACTGCCATTCCCACACACACCCCACTGTCCCTCTCGCTGCTCTCTGCCATGCACAAGCTCTGCCTGAGTGCTGCTGGAGGCTGGTGCCACCTCCAAGAGCCCACTCCAAATCACACAGGCAACAGTTCCTCTGGGCTCTGGCTTCTGCTCGTGAGCAAACCCATCTGCCAGCTAGCTGCTGCCCACGGAGCAGGCTTGCCTTACTCCACTGAGCCACTACAAGGTGTTTTACCAGCACAAACTAATCCTAGTAAATTATTTCCTGTTGATCTGGCATCCTGAAGAAACTCAGACAATTTCAGATAAGCCCTGTGCAACCCCAAGAGGAAGGGTAGGACCAGCCACTTCAGTGATGGCTCAGCATGACAGCAGCTCAGGTGAGACATCAAATACAACCCTGAGCTGTCATCCCCTGCCTGTGTGAAACTGTCCTACTCCATTCCCACCGGGGATCTCACCATGAACCACTTAATTGAATTAACTGAGAAATACCAGCTGAAAGTGGTTTGGAAGAGGCCAGGCAGACCCCTAGACAGGAAATGGGAAGCTACATTGGGTTGGTATTTCATGCAAAGCCCTGTAGAGGGATGGTATTCAAAGAGGCCCAGCAGGAGTGCAAAGCTTCAGCTGGGACCCACTGAACTTGGAAAAGGTTCAGCTGCATACAGAGACAGAGGGTTTTAAGTACAGGTAATGAAAACATCCGCCAGTGAAGTCTGAATGTACGTGAGCCAATCCCACGATCAAGAAAGGAAACCTGATATCCCTTTGAGCAACTGATTTTCTTGGTTTTCAGAAAAACATGAAGGTTATGATGGAAATCAAACAAGAATTAGTTCCTACTTGAACACCAGCATTAAAAGCTTTCAAAGTAGCTTCACCTGGGACCTGAAGGTGTGGTGCCCTCATATAGGAAAGAGAGGAAAAACAGGAAGCTCAAAAACTCTTCTGATTTCTGCTAGTCCCCAGATCTGTAGTTGAACTCCTTCAAATACAGGTTAAAAGATGACCCCCAACTGCAACATGCAAACACTCACAAGCAACAGGCTGATCTTCAAGGTCCTTTTGTTGCAGCAGACAAAGGGGCAAAATAGTAACAAGAACTCGGAAACCAATGCTCAAAATTCAAGCTAAAAAGATGTCTCGGACACTTGAAAGAGATACAAGCCAAGGGTGCTGCCCTCCTCCTCCTGCTGGCACCAGCATCCCCACAGCTGTTGGGTGATCCACACTGGGAACCGACCCACATGAGCTCAGCAGAGAAAATGGCTCGTTCCAGCCCCAGCTCCTTCCCACATGGCTCCACAAACACTTGTGCCAGCAGAAGGAAAGGGGAAGACGCAGGAACCAACGGAGCAGCTGGAGCCAGATGACTGGACTGCTTCTCAAGGCAGAATAATTTGAAGTGATTGTTGAAAACATGGCCAAAGCTCAGATTTGTAGCACTGTGGGAAGCCAACAATTATCCCAGGGAGGTGGTGGGTTCAGTGTCTCTAAATAATCTTCTGAGAAGCACCCTCGGTGCAGATGTTGAGTGCAACAGGAATAAAACACTACTGCACCACCAGAGGCAGAGTGAATTTTTTGGTGGGGTCATTAGATAGGAAAACACACAAACCATCCACAGATTTCTCCAGAGCTGAGAGCCAAGCCTCACACCTGGGCAGCTTCCACAGAGGGGCTCCCAAGGAAGGAGCTTCCCCTGCTCACCCATGGCCTGGAGCACCCACAGGGAAGCAGGTGGAAGGGAGCCAAGCAGAGCAGGCTGGGCAGAGGGGCCTTTTCCATCTCCTCAGCACGTGTGGCCCAGATGACAGAGGCAGGTCTGTAGCACCAGCCAAGCACACGCAGGGCCCGGGCGATGAGCGATCTCCAACCCCACCTTCCAGAGCAAACCCAGCCCAGAGCCATCTACAACCCACTGAGATACCAGCAAGGGCAGCAGCCTGCACATAAACCAACCAACAGCGAGGGGGGAGCAGTGGAAAACCTTCTGGAGCACTTTGGCTCTTCACCCTGTTTATGTTTCTCGGTGAACACACCCTGTGGCTTTGCCACCACATCCAACAGCCACATTTCCAGCAGCCACATCCTAAAAGTCTGGTCACAGCCTGGCACTTCCAAGCTCCATCAGGGCACAGCATGATGAGATACCTGCCAACAGCTCCAGTGATGGCACACCAAGCTGAGAGCAGCATTCCCATTCCTTAGGGAAGCCAGCAGAGCACTGGTGCTCCTCAGGAGCTGTTTCCACCACGAGACCCATTACCAGCTACCAGAGGAAGGATCATCTGTGCACGCCTTGTTCCTGCACCCTGGTTGAAGGTGACCACAGCTGCTGTTGGCTCAGTGGTGCCTGGGCTGAGCCAGCAGAGCCCTTTGGGTCCCAAGCAGCCTCAAACACAGCTGTCAAAGTGCTCTGCACGATCTGCACCTTCCTCAGGAAAGAGTGATCACAGACACTATTGCAGTGCACATTTAACTCATTTGGACGATTCAATGGGACTTAGAGCACCCTGCTCCAGATTTATTCCCATTACTAGAAACAGATGCCTGGTTAAGTTCTGGCTGACCCACAAGTACCATGGGCACAGTCACTGCCTCAATTATAAGCAAGGTGAGAGTCACAAAAAGGCTTTTGTCAGTGCAGCCATGACCCCACATTAGGAAACAAAAGATAAATATCAGGGAACAAAAGAAAAAGGTATTATTTTCATTGAAATTCTGCATTTTGAAGTTTTTTCTACCAGCTCTCATATTCATCACAAGTACTGTAAGGGTTCAGGACACAAGGCAAGCTGGGAACACAGTGCTGGGATGACACTCAGGACAGAAGTAAACACTGGCTCTGGCTGATTTTGGAACAGCTGCTGTCCGTGCACCCAGCTCAAGAGCAATTTTCTTGGTAAAGTAATGTGTCTCAGTGATTACAACATTGTTCATTTAGAAAATACAATATCAATAAACAATTGATGGAAAAGCAACCTCCCCTAAAAAGATCACAATAGGCCAAACCAAAAATTATGTTAGACCAAAAGCTACTCATCATCCTCTACAGCAAAGACTCTGGGTATTAAAAGCAGCTAAGAATCACTGTTTGTTGTGCTAAATAAAAACATTTCAATGGCAAAAGAGATCAAAACTGCCACAAATGACAACATTTCCTATGGAAAGTTACATAAAACCACTCTGAATAGCAACCTAAAAAAAATCTTAGAGGAAATAACAATTACAAACGCTGGAGCCACCAGAAGACAGACTTTATATTCAGGACGGATGGAAGCCACAGAGCCACTCAGAACAGCTTTCTTGGCATGTTCCTTTGAAACTCAGAGCATCCCCATCACACACCTGCTTTCTCCAGCACCACCACAGTTCTGCTCACCTGGGCACAAGTGAGAGAATAAAAAATGCCCACAGCAGCCGAGGCCCGGGGGAGATCCTTCAAAGGACCAATTAAACAGCCAAGAATTCAGAGCAGAGCTGGTTTGGCTGCTGTCCCTCATCGTTAGCTGATGTAGCCAAGGACTCAGGAGAGCCACTCTGGTGCTCTGATTTCTCCCCTGGCTCGTGCTTGATGGCCAGGCACACACCATCTCCTGCTGTGTCCAACTGGAAATAGCTGCAGGAAGAGCTTGTCCTGCTCTGCAGGTGTGTGCACACCTCTGCACATTCATCGTGTGCCCAGTGAAACAACTCATTCATAATGCAAATAGAAGTAATCATAATTCTAGCTTGGTTTAGAAAAAAAAAAAAAAATTAAAATTCTAAGTGAACCACACTTCTTCAGTCTGAGTGAATGGCACATTCTTGCCCACTGCTCTCCCTGAAATGATAGTCCTAGAACAGCCAGGGAAAAGGAAGGTACACTCTTTTTGGCAAAACAACTCACAGTTTTCTACAGTTCACTTTAAGGCTTTGAATTTGAGCAACAGAGTAACAAATCTCCCGTGTGCTGATTGCTACAGAGCAGTAACTCCCAAAATACAGAAGCTGCATTTGTCCACCCAGCTGTTTGAGACCTCCAGATTTTAAAATCCAAGCAGCTCCAACTTTCACTGAGCCACAGCCAAGTAAGTGCCAGACCCGAAGGACTGTAAATGCAGCGTCCTGTGCAGTTTCAGGATGACCTCATAGGGATTGTTCCTTTTTAAAGGAAAGAAAACCTTCAAAGCAGGGATTGCTGCTGACCAGCAGAGCAAGGGGCTGGCTCTGAGCAGAGTGGAAACAGGAAGGGGAGGAGGTGGCAAAGGTAAGCTTTCCAGAAAAGGCAAGATCAGGCATGGCTTGCTATCTCTTCTCCCCCTGGGAAGGCTCTACCGTGCCAGGGAAGTATTGTGCAATGATACCTCAGACTTCACTGAGAAGAAATTGCATTTCCTTTAATAAACACTGTGCTTTAGAGATGCTCTGATTACTAAGGCAAGGTCTGTTTGTTGCTGAAGGCCCCAGAATTTAAGAACATATCCGCTACTCAGGTCTGTATCACCACACTTCCAACATTTCTTTGGTAGGCAAAAAGGAGCTGTAATTATATTTGAAATAAATTGTTTACCTAGATAGTTGAAGAGTGCATGCAAAGGAAATTACAGCAGAAACAAGCCCTATGTCAATCTGACATTTGCAGCAAGTAGAGCACACAAGCAATGAAACGTGCACTCTTATAGCTTTAGGAGATTTGACCACTAAGATAAATGTGAAGAATAAACTCTCTGTCTTCACCCAGTGGGAAACAGACACAGTTACTCAGAAGGATTTGACCATAGTTTGGATGATTTGGTCAAAAACTCAGCTGCTAATTTGCTCTTTGTTGCATCATCCCAACACACATTAAAAAAAAAACAAAAAAACAAAAACAAAACAAAACAAAAAAAAAAAAACCCAAAAAAAAAACAAAAAAAAAAAAAAACCACAAAAACAAAAATCACCTCTTCATTCCTAAAGCAGCATGGACTGAAACAAGGATGAGAGGTGCGATCTGAAGCTTCAACTGGTCCTGGACAGCAGCAAGAGGGGTAGGACCAAAAAAAGGAACAAACAGTCGGAAATCCCTGAAGTTCAACTAACAAGGATATGACAATAGGCAACCTCAGCAGAGACGCATTTCCACTTCTCCCTGTGGAAACCTCACTTCCAGTGGCACAGACATTCTGCCTGGGAAAACAGAGAGGTTGGCAGGCAAGACCTGCCCACCTCAGGCTGCACTGCAGGGAGGGTCTCCACAACTCCGTGCAAGCAGGCCTGGATGGTCTGAGCACACATCACACACCAAATTAGCCTGGGGTTCTTCGAGGACATGGAAACAGAGCTGCCAGCATGACCATGGGAAATGCTGCCAAACAGATCCATTTCCTTCCAATGTTAAATCTTGCCTGTTGCCCGCCTAATCTCTTGGGTCTAAGCTGCAGGGCTAAGACTGTCCCTTTTACATGGTACTCTCTCAGAGGGGAGTTACTGAGCACTAGCAGAGTCAGCAACCTGATGCCCATCCAGGTCCGCTAGTTCTGAACAAGGCAAAAACAAACAAAAAGAAAACAAAACAATCAACCACAAGGCTAAAAAAAATAGCCTGCCACCAAGGCACAAGCCTGCACAACCCTGGACACCCTGCTCTGTAGAAAGAAACCATCCTCATCCTACTTTCCAGCAGCACTGGGATGTTTTACCCGCGACCCAGACACAAATCCCATTAGATTCAGGCTGCAGCACCCACAGCACACACCGAGATGTTGTCACACAGCAGAGAGGATGCAACACAGCTCCCTGAGCAGGCAGGCAACACATGCATTCCATGGGTTCCTTAAAACTCCAACATGTACATACCCAGCAGCTGGGAGTCAACCTCACAGCAACTGTGTGAGATCTGCACAGTTCATGTTTCCTTTCCTTCCAACTAGATGATGATAAATGTTAAACTTGGAGTCCAGCACCTCTTCAACTGAAAAGAAAGGAAACTAATCCACATCTGAGCTCTGGGAAAATGTTAAGGAAGGAATCCATCCTTGAGTTTTAAGTATTTCTATTGAAATGTGTCATATACAGGCGACAGGCTGGTGGCTGCAGGAACAGCAATTAATAGAGGTGTCATGTCAGGCCACAATTAATGCTGGAAACTCTGAGAAAGATGCATGGTCTCCACGGGGTGCCAAAGCCTCCAGAGATAGCTATGGAAGAAAGGCAGCAACCACAAGGGAAGAATCTTATCAAAAGACTGGTCTGCTGGATAAAAGCTGTAGAGTGACAGATAAAGAAATGTCAGGATCTTCAGCTCACAGCCAGTCCTGCTTGGCAGGCACATGCCCAGCAACACGGGGTTCACACAACACACACTCTGCTCAACTTCCTGCTGGACACACTGAATGGAAGAGGAAAACAAGCCATTAATCCTGGTTATGTTGCCCATCTCAGGCCTTCAGCACTAGCCAGGCTGTGTTTGCACTGCAGAGAGATCCAACACACTGAAGAGAATCAAACCTTTACTAATTATATCTGAGCGTGAGGGCTCTGTGCCCAGAATAAACTGTCCTATCATGCCACACTCAGCAGACCCTGCCTCTTTCAAGAGAACATGTTGGGACTTGCTGGCTACTTTCCGGGGCTGGATTCCAGAGGAACAGGACTGATGACCCCAAAAGGAATTCCTATTCCTGCCTGGCGACCTCACGCAGCTGCAGCCTCGTCGCAGTCCCTGCCGCGAAAGTGAAACGAGCTGTCTGCCAAGTCCAGTGACGAGGTGCTGGCCCTCTCTGAGGGACATAACTCCTGCCTGAGGTGACACATCGGGGCCACATGGTCTCAGTACCAAGACACAGAGAGGACAAGCTTGTTGGAGAAGTTTCTGCTGTGCTCTGCAGGCCAGCAGCTCTCTCCACACTCTAAGCTCATCCCCCTGGCTGAAGCCTACCCAGCACAGAGCAAGACATTCCTGAGACCAGGGCCAACCCATGGCTTTCCCCAGAACCTGAAAAGCCAGTTTGTAGGCAGATCTCTTGCAAGTGGATTGCTTAAAAAAAAAAAAAAAAAAAAAAGACCTGTCATGGGAAGTCCCAGAGCAGAACTAGTTTTGTGGGAGTCGCTTTTACGCTGCACAGCATCAACCTCCTTTCATGGGAACGCACGGAAGCAGGAACAGCACGGACACACGTCCACATGCCAGAGCTGCTGCCTTCCTGGGGGCTCAGGACAAATGAGCACAGAGGCCAGGACAAAGCTGGGGACCTGTTCCAAATGCACAGCACCTCCTGGAAAGCTGGCAGTATCCCAGCTCAGAAATGGCAGAGGCTCCCAAGAGCCTGCACACAGACAGGGGAGACCTGGGCTGAGCAGCAGCAGCCACAAAGATTTAAGGACATGAGGGATGCAGTAGGAGGGAGAGATGATAGCTGTTATTAGAGCAACTGAGGGTTAAAAAAAGGCAGACAAGCCCTTTTATAAAGTCCATTTAGGAAGTATCTAAAGTTCACCTCTTTCTTCCAACTATATCAACCAATCTAACACGAGTCATCGCCTCCTCCTGCAAACCTGCACCACTGAGATGGAACAGCTGGAAAGCAATATCCTTCCAATGCACTGGAGTGGAAATGCAATTCTTCCAAGGGTCTGCTCCCCAGCTTGTCCCAAGTGGGCCGTTTTTATCCCCATGGTCACAGCCCACAGGCAGCTGTTTGTCCTTGCTGCCCTATTAGCGTTACTGCAGTTAACACCCCGTGCTCCTTCCTTGTCCCATGCTTCATTCAGAAGTTTTGCTGCCTTGTCTCTTCCCGTTACGTGTGACTATTTTTTCCCTTTACTGCAGAATGCACTTTTCTTCCCAGAGGAAATCAGCAGGCATGGGGACAAAAACAGGAAGAAAGGAAACAACTTCCTGCTTGCTCCAAGACTCGGCTTGGAGACATCTCTGACCAGCACCGTGCACCCCGCCACGAAGCCAATGTGCAAGAGAAGCAGCAGGCACAGAACCGAGTGGGGCACTAGGACGAGCACCAGACAAAACTCATCTGTGCTGCCACTCACCTCTCCTGAGTTGCACTGGAGAAAAACACAGGGCAAAATACATACATTGGGCACTTTGGCACTGCAGGGATGAGTGTGGCAGGATGGGGCTGCTCGCTGAGGAGCCCAAAAGGACTTGGCACCGAGGGTGCAGTCCTGCAAAAGCTTTGGTCTTGCTCGCGTCAGGCTGCCGTGATCCCCTTGCTTCGTGCCAGCAGTGCACAGTGTGAGAACTCAGTTCAGAGACTCGACCCGGCAGGAAAAATAGCCTTAACATGTAAAAAGCCATACATTTTCCACCAGATCATCTCGCAAAGTCGCTGCCAAAGCGCGGGTGCCAGCATCAGGGGAGGGACGGGTGGGAAAGCGTGGAGACGGGGTGGACCGGGATCGGCTGAACGCGCACCTCCACCTACAGCCGAAAGCACTGAGACCGCCAAGCTCCCGGCATCCAGACACGGGGGTCGGGGGCGGCACCTGCCCCCGGCGAGGCTCGTACCCCGCCCGGCTGAGCGGCGCGGTGCCGGTACCTCGGCGGGGCAGGGAACGGCCCCCGCGGGACGCCCCTCCCGGCCAGCCCCCCCTCGTCCCCCCGGCCCCGCACTCACCGTGCAGGCGGGCGAAGCGCAGCGGCCGCTCGGCTCGAGCCGCCCCCCCCAGCGCGGCTTAAGGGACCGGCGCCGCCGAGCTCGGCCCGCGGAGGGCGCGGAGACTCCTCCCCCGTGCCAGGGGCCGGCCGGGCGGGCACGCCATTCACAGCCTCGGCATGCAAATAGCAGCCGGGAGCCGAGCGGCGCTCGGCGCTGAGAGTCCCGGCGGGGAGCTGCCAGCGCCCGGGGCCGCGGGACGCCGCATCCCGCCGCGCCGCCCTGACTCACGGGGTAGGAATGCGCCGCGCCGGGCGGAAGCCACCGGCCCGCCCGCGGCCCCCGCCTTCCCCGCTGCCTCGGCGGTGGGCAGCGCCCTTTAGCCCCGCCGCTGGGCTGGGGTGGCGGGGTTGAGCGCCGGCTCACGTCAGCATCGGCCCTGCGGGTGCTGGGATCGCTGCCGTGCCCGCGGGCAGCTGCGGCGATTCCCGTGCCGGGAGTCCCCTTGGCTGGGCACCGCTGAGCTGCCAAGCCCTGGCCCCGATGCCCCCCGCGGGAGCCTTCCCCACTAAGCCTCCCGCGCACTGGGCTGCGATGCTCCCGGTCCCCTCAGTCTTTCTTGCTGTTTCACCCATTCCCCTCCGCTTAGTGCCGTGTTTCCCACCAAGTCTTCACACCTCCTCTTCCAGCCATGTGGTTAGCGCATCATCCCTCCCCTAAGCTGTTTCTTTCCTCCCAGTTTAAACACTTTTCCCTTCTGGAGGGCATCCTCCCACCTCGATTGCTCAGCCATCCTCTCCTTTGTCCTGGGACTGCTGCAGAAGATTTCTCCATCCATCCTCCACGGAGCATCAGTCAGCATGTATTGCTCACGCAGAGCTTTGCTGGAGCTCCAGCGAGGCCTGCAGGATGCACATCCCTCTTGAGCGGGGTCCTCAACCCACAGCTCCAGATGCTTTCAATGTTAGTAATAACCGGGGGGGATGATGTTCCTTTCCCATCTTACTGCATCTTCCCCGCCAACCTGCGCGATCCAGCCGAGCTGAGCTCATAGGTACCGCGCCCAGCCCTGCGCGTGCCCACGGCAGCCACACGTCGAAGGCAGCCCCCAGAGAGCCCTGCTAACCATATCATGTCTCGTTAGCTAATGAGCAAACGCAGAGCAGCCCCAGCTAGTCCTGGCTGAGGTGGAGACCAAATCACACGCAGAACCCTGACTGTCCGCAAAGCTTAGCAGGCACAAATTATTTTCAGATGTCTCTACCACATAAACAAGGAAAAGAAGCATCCAGTAATGCACTCGCAGGGCCCTTCAGCATCTCCCGGGAGGAACGCTCTGGAGCTGGAGTAGGAATCTGACCCACCCCTGCTCATTCTTTGCCTCCTGCCAATAGTATGTGCATTTTGCAAGAAAAGCAAAGCTCTGTCACTGAAACGTGACTTCTTGCTCCTGTAGAACACTCTTGCAGACAGCACTGCTAACCCCATCCCAAATTCTTGTTCCCCAGTGCTTCCCTGCCCAGCTCCCAGACTCAGGATTCTTTTACCCAAGCTGCAGGAATCTGCAGAGCTGGATAAAATCTACCCTGTTGATAAAGCCTACACGTACCTTGCTGCCATCACCAGCCAGAGTGGTTCTCCTTCAGTGCACTGAGTCCTCCTAGCCTAAAATAGATGGAATAAGGTGACTTAAGGCCAGGTTCTGACTGCTCAAGCATGAGATGGTGCATGGCAGCAGTTCAATGTTGAGCACCCACCATTCCTGGCCTGGAGCACATCATCTAGCCCAAAAACCTTGTTTGTTTTCTCCCTCTTCAGGGAATACTTCTATTTGAAATGTGGCCTCTGAGGACCAGCTGAAGGAGAGCTCTTTCCTGGTGCTTGTTATGTCTAAGGTGAACATGTGATTACATGAATTTGCTTCATTCTTCTCTGCTGGAAACTGGAATTTCCTCCCTACTTGAAACCCATGAGAAACTGTGATCTTGCCACAAATCATGGTTAAAGACCCAATGAAATAGATATCCATCAGCATGTGAATGCAGCACTTTCACTGCTGCAGCTTGCTAAAACTGCTTCAAGGCCTGGTGAGCCACACACCTGCTTGCTTCCAGCCAGGCTGCTGGGTCTGCACCAGCCAGGAGTGGTGCACAATGGCCCTCAGGTACTGGACAGAATTGTTCAACACCTCATCTCCTGCTGCATGCCCTCCTGCATGCACATTTGTATGCAACACTCCTTGGAGCACTGATCCTGTGTCATCAAGTGTTAAACTGGGGCTTCACTGAATATGGATTATAATCCAAGCAGGGAAATGCTGGTGTTACAGCCTGTGTGCCTTGCCTGACACTTTTGTGAGGACAGCCAGGACACACCAGGAGCACAGAGGTCTGTTTTTATCAGGATCATTGGTTCCCTGGACAGATGATTTGATTCCAACCTGCTTTGTTCAGTGTTTGGGCCAAGAAGGCATCCCAGTACCCGGCAAGCACGGCAGAGAGCATCAGATTGCAGCCTTGACCAGTGAAAACAGAGCTCCCCTTGCCCTCTGGAAGTACACGGGCTTTGTAGTGCCTCCTGTGCTGACATGAAGCAGCAGCACAGCCCTGGCAGCTGTCCTAGCAAACAGGGAAGAGGTCCAGAAAGGCCTGGGATTTCTTCTGGGGAGGATTAATAACACAGAAACCCAAGTGAAGTCCCACGGAGTTTCAAACGCAGGTGGCCTGGCCAGGAGCCAGAGAGGGAACTGCCAGGAGGGAAAGGACGGGGATTCCCCTTGGGAAATGCCTTTCCAGGGTGGATGGCTGGACCTGCAGCCCCTTGCTGGGGAGCAAACCAGTTCCTGGGTACCAGCAGCTGATCAGGTTTTCACCCCCAGCTGCACATGTGTGTGGGGGATCCTGTGGATAGGAGAAGTGGGGATGGTACAGCAGGGTCTGTTCACCAGAGCTGCTACAGAAATATCTCCCCCTGTTCCTCTCTAACCTGCAGCTCCTGGTGTGCAGCTGGCCCAGCTTTGTGCCCCAGGGAGAGCAGTGAGGGCTGCTCTGAGCACCCAGCCTCAGCAGAGCCCTTCCTCACACACCGTGGGAGTGTTGGTGCAAAATGCTTGGAGTGCAGATGCCCCCAGAGTGGATGCCAAACTGGGAATGGTGCTGCTGACCTGCAAAAAAAAATATTGACATTTTTTGGAGTGCAAACCTTTCACTTCCCAAAAAAAAAAAATCCCCCAAAGAACCAAACAACTTCTATTAACAAGCAGCTATGTCGCAACTTCAATTTCCTATAATCCACTCAACGAAGTTCAAAAACCTCAAACTGGGTGGAAGGTCTTTTGATGCTTCTGTCACCCTCAGGCAGCAGCAGACAGCACAGAAATCATTGTGTGGGATCACACCCGTGGCAAGGAGGGACACAGAGGTGGCTTTGGCCTGGCAGTTCCGTGCACCTGCTCAGGTGCTGGATGTGCCATGGGCTGCAGGCCTGCAGGGATTGGGGGTTTAAGCCCATGGAAGAGGTTCAAAAATAAAGCCAAGCCCCACTATCCTTGCCCGTAGGTTATTCAGCCCAAATCAGGACAGATAATTCCCTTCACAGACATCATCAACAAGTCCACCTGGGGCTGGGGAGCAGGAGACAAGGAGGGAGAGGAGCCAAAATGCTGATCTGGGAAGATGGTGGTACCCCAGACCACTCACAGGCACAGGAGCTGCTGCCCAGCAGAGCACAAGGAAATCACATCAAAACTCAGGCCCTTCATTGTCTGTCCAGATTAATTGCAATTGATCATTCCTGGCTCTAGCCACAGGGAATGTGTGTGCTTGCAGTGCCAGGAGGAGGTGGAGGATTGGAAATGAGATATAACTAGGATTTCATGGCTATCCCATAAAGAAATACTTACTTTCAATTGTATTTTACCCAGAAAATCCACTCAAATCAAAATGGCAATTTTCATTTTGGTGAACTCATTACTCATTGAGGGAATTGGCCAAAAAAAAAAAAAAAAAAGAGTATATGTAAAGCAAGCAAGCTATGATTTCCAAAATATTTAGGAAATGTCACTTACAAAATAGCTTCTTTCTCCCCAGTTTACTTCAACACAAAAAGGTGCTTTTAACATACATATATGTGTGTGTTTCATATGGAAGGAATAAAAATGTCATGAAAGAAGTAAGATAAAACTCCCAAAATATCTCTTATGTAGCCTGAAAGTGTCTTATCATTTTCCAATCCACTCTTGGCAAGAGATGAAATAATATTGCTTCAGAATTTCAAAACTGGGCAGATTTATTTCCAAGAGGCACACAAGGACTCTTATAAAGCAGTCAAATACGGAGAGCAGTGGCCAAGGGTGTGACCAAACCTTCACTGTTGGAATGCAGGCCTGGAAGAGCCTGAATCCAAATTGCACAAGTTACCTTTTAGTTGTTGATCTGTAATTCTGGGGCACCTGGGTTTTGAGCAGGGACTTTCATTTAAATGTCCAGGTTCTGCTTAACAGGGGAGGGGTGCCAGAAGGAAAAAATGAGCCCCAAGGAATGTGAGCTGGATGTCATGGTGCCATTTGGGGTCTTTGTTTGTGTCCTACCCCCAGGGCTGGGTGTCAGCTACTGGTGTCACCTTGATTCCAGTACTAAGAGTCACTCCTGTTGATGACGAAGAGGAGCACAAGAGGTAGGAACATGCACATCAACCCTGCAGGTGCCAAAGAATCCCCAGAAGCACTGTGAGACACTGTCAGGTGGAGCAGCAAGGTTTGGTAGCCTGCAGCCAGTAAGGGCATCCTCCAGGTTAGCCCAGGTGGCTTCTAACCTGCTGCAGTGGACAAGCCTTGAAGGAGAACATTCAAAGCTGGCAATAAGAGTGATCCAGTTCAGACAGAACACTGCAGAAAGGACTCAAACTTGGCTTTAGGCACAGTGAAGCTCACCAGCTCCTAAACTCCTGTAATAATTAAAAGGGAATTTAATTGGGGAAAAAAAATCCAGTTCAGTTATTCATGAATGAACTGAAGGAGTTCATAAACGAGCCAAGGAATTTTGGTTTGTCTGTCAGCAATAAGCTACTTTTTGAAGAAAGAGCAGAGATATGTTATCTTGATGTAAAAATATGAACTCAGTAACTGCAGAAAAAATAATTCAGTTACTGACAACAAACTTGTAAAGAACTTGCTCAGCTAAAATAACAGGGCTTTGTGTAAATCCAGCAAATCTTTACACAAATCTGTAAGAATAGTTTTGGCATAGGCAAGTAAAGTAAGAAGCTGAAATTTCAAAGTAAAATCAACTCTCTCTGAGAGTTAGTAACAGAGATCCTATCTCCAGCAAAAATTAATTTAATAATGTCACCCTGCAGTTAGTTAGACTTAAGGAACAATAATATTTAGTGTAAAAACTATTCCAAACAATCTAATTTTATGGGTTCTGATCTAGACTTTGTCAATCCCCCTGTGCTGCCAGGAAATGGCTCCTCTTCCCAGTCTGTCACTGCTTTGCTGGTTTGTCCCTTCTGCACTACTTCTGATTTTTCAGGTTGAAACAGGAGCCGTGGAAGAGGAGGGGGTTACCAGCTCCCAAAGCTGTTATGAGCTCTGTCTCTGGCACGTCTGGAGTGTGGCCTTGCTGTTGCATTTCCAAGGCCTCCAAGGACAGAGTTCCCACCACTTGTCTGGCTCCTGGCTCCTGGCTCCTGTCCCAGAGCTGGGCCACTCTCGCAGGGACAGATCCCATCCCAACGTGCAGCCACTCCTGTGGCCTCCTGCCCTTGCAGGGCCCCTGGGTTTCAACCCTCTCCACCTCATCCTGCAGGGAGAGCAAAGCTCTCAGCTCTCCTCCCATGGCTCCCAGTGGCCCTTCCCTGGGCCCTGCAGCGCCTCTCCCCTGTGCAGAGGATCCGAGGCAGGATGCCGTGGTGTGCACTGAAACACTGGTGCTATGCAAACAGGAACTGAAAGATTGTTTGTACTTTAACCCCATCAGCAGTGAGCCTACAAACATCTGTCAAACACGCTGAGCTGTAAAGCCTCCCTGTTTTCCAGCAGAACTTTTGGAGCACTAACCAAGGAAGCTGTAGCTGACCTTAGATGAGGAAGTGTTGGTGGAGCTGTCTCTGCCTTTCCAGACCTTCTGCAGGACATGGCAGAAAGAGGAAGCTGCCAGCAAAGTTTTTAACAAATACTCTGTTTATGATTGTCATAAGATGCCGAACAAGGGGAAGGCAAGAAAGAAATGAAAGCCCAGAAGAAAGCAACTGTTAATCTTGACTCCTACCCAAGCCTACTGCATGTATTACATTTTATTACAAACATTTCTTACAAAAAGTCCACATGTGGATCAAATGATCCCAGTGGAGTGACAGGCTTCAACACAAGCCAACCTACTAATATCTGTCTTGCTTGGTTTTCCTTTTTCCTGGCACGTGAAGCATTTTGAAGTCATCTGGAGCTTCCTACTGCTTCAGGACTTACAAGGTCCCAAAGCCAGTCATTCAGAAGACTCCTAAGTCACCCTTTGGAAAAGTTTTGGGCGTATGTGTGACCAAGCTTTTCTCTTGGAGCCTCGGCTAAAGTAGACTGGCTGTCTCAGAGACCCATTCCCTCTGTCACTCGATGTGACAATTGCCCCAGTGAATATGGTCAAAGCCTCAGCTAGGCAGAAGGCAGGCAGCCAGCATCCTGAAGGGTTTGATAAAACAGAGTGTGTCTTCATTCCAAATTACGACAGAGCCCCTGGATTTCAAGTTGTTCACAAAGGAAAGATCTGTATGAAATATCTAAGCCTTTCCAAAAATAAAAACAAACCAAATCCCGCAAATGTTTGGACACAGTCCATTTTTTCATGTAATATACAGAAACGTCTCAAAAACTGGGTGGGGAATTGTTTCAGAAAAGGGCAAAACCTTCCAAACTGCTTGTTTCCAAAAGCCCTCTGAGCCCTGTGGAGGAGGCAGATAGATATTTTGCTGAAGTCCGACTGAAATCACCTCAGGGTACACGTGATCAGCCAGAAAAGGGCAGATCTGGAGTTTTGCTGCCCCAGTCCAATTTCTTCCCAGCCAGGCTGCAGCAGGAGGGACCAGTGGGTCATCCCTGGGCTCTGCAGCTCCCCTGGAGTGGGGTCTCTCCTGTGCTCCAATATTGACGGTTTGGATCACAGCCCTCAGTGCCAGAAAGAGAAAGAAGCTGCTCACTGTCTCAGTCTTATTCTCCCCCGAATAAAGCCTTGCAGGAAAGGGAAGGGATCATTTCATTTCTTAAAGGGCAGCTGAATCCCCTCTAAATGGCCACATTCTTGTCCCCTTTGCAGAGTGTGACCGGTGCCAAACTTGGTCACAAAGGCGTATTCACGGCTTTTTCCTTCCTACACATTGAGGAGTTGAAAGCCAGTTTGGTACAAACTCCCCAAAATGACTTATTCAGCAGCTGCTTGCCAGCTTCCTGTTTGCAGAGCAGGGGGGCTGGAGCAGGGGCACAAGCCCCAACACCAGGCACGCTGCCATGGGGACTCTGTGCCCCTGGTGCTCCCTGAGCCTGGCAGAGCATCAGCCACTGCTGACCAGCCTTGGCTTGGGCAGAGACCCCATCACCAGACTGGCCTTTTCACCTCTGCTCTTGGTTTCACCAGCAAATTTGCTTTTTCTTGAGGTCACTGGTCCCTGGGATATGTTCCAGCTCTAATGAGGATCTTTTCCCTAGTAAATAATTCCTCCTCTCACCAAGGGAATGGAGCAAATGCTCAGCCTCAAGCTACTGAGCACTGAGGGCAGCCAGCTCCTACCCTTGCCAACAGCCATGGAAGTGATTATCCTCCCTGGGATCAAGAGACTCAATGTCTTGTCTAAAAACCTACAGGAAGACATTGAGGGAACAGGGACAAAGCTGTCCTTCAGCTCCTAGGTTCATTTATAGCAGGGAACTCAGGAAAAATGGACAAACCTTGCTCACCACAATGCCACCTTCATACTGGCAGCCACAGATCCTTCCTCGTAGCCTCTCAGCTCCGTCATGCTTTGGAGAAGTGTAGGAAAGACCAGGACAAGGATTGTCCAGATGCTTTTTATCTGGGAGCTGAGCTCTCAGGAGTGGTTTGGGGTGGCAGGGTGTCCCTGCTGGGTACACCATGGGTTTGTCAAGGAGAAGGAACCCCTGGGTCTGTGTGAGCTCACTGAAAAAGGAGTGTCTGCTGTGGATGGCTCAGTGGTGACTCCTGGTTGCAGGGGGAGGTGATCAGGATGTTTTCTCAAGGCTGGCTTTTGGTTCTGTGGTTTTTTCACCATCTGTGACTGCCAGCAGCATGGTTTCTCTTCTCAGCCTCCTACATGGCCTTTTGCTGGAAAACACCCATGTAGTGTCTGCAATCCCTGCAGCCATGCTCACTGGTCAGCTCCCAGGGAGGAACACAAACTTCTTCATCTCCAGTAGAACAACTTGCCTCATGCAAGGGACAGCTTTCCCAAGAGCAGGCCACAGCCCACGGGGAAGGATCGCTGTGCTGGTGGGTAGAGATGTATTTCTTCCACAGTGCCACCATCTCTCCAACTCAGGTGCTGTAACTGAGGTCCTCGTGCCCTTTGCCAACAGGCTGGTGGTATGAGCCAGCAGGATTTCACTCCAGTGGCCCCATGCTCTTTCACAGGAGCACACACCACACTGGTAGCCAGGTAGGGGTTGGGCTCTACTCCAGGCAACCAGCGACAGGACGAGAGGACACAGCCTGAAGTGGCATTAGGGGAGGTTTAGGTTGGACATTAGAAGGAACTTTTTCACAGAAAACAGGATTAGATTGCAATTGACTGCTCAGGTGGGTGGTGGAGTCACCATCCCTGGAGGTGTTTAAGGAAAGAGTCACCATCCCCTGGATGTGGCACTCGGTGTTCAGGGCTGGGTGACAAGGTGGTGCTTGGTCATAGGTTGGACTCAATGATCTCAGAGGTCTTTTCCAACCTAACTCATTCTGTGGTAGGCTCAGGCTGTTTCAGCTGGAGCTATTTAATCAGCAGTGTGCTGATAGGCTGACCACCAAAGCTGCTCACTGGCGATCATTAGCGGCAGGGCAGTGGTAAATGAGCTCAGATGTGGTTTCCCGGCAGCAAGGGACCCTTTCTGCTCACCGAGCATTTGTTCTTTCAGCAGTGGCTATTTGTACATGCCACAGTGTTCACACCTGAGCCTGGCTGCAGACCATAAACACTGCCCTGCTGCAGCAGTGACAGGGGCAGAGGAGCCTGGGGCTGCCTGCACAGGGCTCCCTGTGCCAGTCACGGGAGTGGGACAGGCACCCGGCCACACGGCTGCATCCCACTCTGCCACGGCGTGCTCCTGAGACGAGGGGCAGACATGCCCCTGGCAGCAGCAGCAAGTACTGCTGAGGGTGGATTAGGTCAGGAATGTGGAAGGATTTGACAGCTCAGACACCAGAGATGAGGACAGGAGTGCTGCAGGCAGAGAGCCAAGGCATGTTGGTACTCACATCTCCTGGATCGGGCCTGCTGCCCTGGCAGAGGAGCCACTCCAGCCTCGTTTGTTTGGAAAGTGTGCATCCCTCCTTTCTGGAAATGGGCCTATTCCCACCATCATCCTTTCCATGTGGTTGCCATGGAGAGAACAAATGTTTTTGTGCCTTTCCTGAGTTAAGTTTGGATCTAGCTGCAAGTGGAATTCATTAGCAAAGGTGACTTGATTTACTTCTTGGTGGATCCGAAGGTAATGCTTCAAGTCCCAGACGTGCACACATCCTTTGGGCTCATGGCATCAGCCCCACTGGCATTCCAACAGGAGCATGGCTCATGTGGGAGGGATCCCAGGCTGCTGGGACAAAGCTCCTGGATGGGACACATCTCCAACATAAGCTCTTCAGCCTCGGTGCTGAGCTGAGATTCACCTGCAGCATCTTAAGCACTGATCTTGTATAAACCACTGGCTGATACACACACTGTGCCGTGCACAGGAGCTGCTGCTTCTGATTCCAGATGGACATTTCCAAGGAAAAATCAGCAATCCCCAGAAACATCAAAACCAAACACTTAAGAAACTCTTCTAGGAGAAGCATTTGAAAGGCAGGAGAGTGCCAGCACAGCACTCTGGGCATGTCAGGGACCAGGGAAGATGGAGAGACCACAGCATCCAGTGCTGCTGACTCAGAGTCAGCCCTCACTAAGTCTAATATGTTTTTGTTGCACATCATCACCCCCAAGGAGCCTCGGTAGGTGAGTGGTGGTGCAAGTGAGGCCAGTTTTTCACTGTAGATGCTGTATTCTTACAGCTACTGATTCAGCTAAAAACATGTTCCGCCCTGGGGCTGGGCAATTACAAATTTAGCAGCTCTAGTTCAAGGTCCATAAATATCTTTGTGGTAACCTTTCTCATTGCATCTGGGAAGGGCCCAAACAGGAAATTTCAGGTAGAAATGGGAAATGAAACCTCATAATTTGAGTCATCAATCATATGGTAAAGTTAAGCGAGGAGTTAGCCTGAGTACAAAGGAGCTTGTCCCTGGCAGGGCTTCTAGAAATAGAAGCAGCAATTTCTTCTGGTTTCCTGGAAATCTTGTATCTGAACTTGCTCTTAATTTTCCTGCTGGAAAAGGACTAAAATCTGACCTACTTTTGAGCAAAAGAGCCGTTGGGATCAGAGTTCCAAAATAGGCCTGGGCATAGATGCTCCCTTGGTGCCCACTGAGGCTGGTTGTTCAGTGCAATGAGATAATGCTTCTCTGGAAGGATTTCACACAAAGAGATTCTGTAATCAAGGCTTCAAATAAAATTATCTGCCTTGTTGTTCAGGGCCAAAGAGTCCATCTTAATATTGAAAGGCAGTTGTGTTTTCTGTCTTGAGCTTGAGTTTTGTCATAAATTAAAAAAAAAAGCCTGACCCTGGCAACCAAACCGCTGAGGAGCCACTGCTCAAAGTGAGGTCAGACTCTGAAATCAGCCCTCACAAACAGTTGGTTTTGTGGCCTTTTGAAAATAACTCTTTTCAGATGTGCAACTGGGAATTTGCCAGACCGCTCCAGATATTTCCCCAGAGGTCCAGATGGTACAAAAAGACATGGAAAATAAGATATGTCATTCTTAAATAAGATTAGTGATACTCTGCCTTGCTGTACTCTCATTGTATCAGCGTGGGTTTGGGGTGCATGACCCAAAGCTCTGCAGCCCTTTGCAAAAAAGAGGGTATCATGAGGTACTTGTGCAGGGTTCCATGCACACAGCCCAAGCAGCCCAGTCTCACTGGAGGAGATGAGAAGCATCTTCCACACCAGCACAGTAATATTTTTTTTTTTTAAGCTGTAACACTCAAAACACTGCTAGAGTGGAAATCCAATCAGCCACAGAGCACCCAGCAAGCCCCTGCCTCATCCTCTCAGGGATATCCTGAGAGCTGCCCTGGGACAAAATGCTTGAAATCTGCTGTTCTCTTTGGGTGAGAAATTCCAAAGAAGGGGGTTGGGACAAAGTTGCCATTCCTCTTCACAACGAGGACCAGATTTTCAAGAATTCCTACTGAAAGAAAATTCCACCACATTTGGAAACTAATTTTGGACAACAGAAATATTTCCATCCGTTTGGGGAAGGGAGGCAATGCATGTCCCACACAGAGCATGATCCCAGCACAGCTCTGAGCCCCAGGGTGTCATTCTGGAGAACAGGGGGTCCTGGCCAGCTGAGGACACTTTCCAGTGCCCTGGGAAGCACTGGAGGAAGGAGGGAGGAAATGTCCAAACAACTTCCCACTAACTTGGTAGCATCTGCCTCGCATTTTTATTTGTGTATCTGATTTCAGTCTTGAACAAAAAATGAAACAAGACCAAGCCCTGGAGAGCACTTGCTCAGGGTGTCTGGGCAAAGCCATGGTAAACCCAGCTTGGCAAGCTTCAAGAGGGAAAGCTAAGCCACTCCCCAGCCTCCCCATCTTCTCCAACAGAATGTTCCCCATGATCCCTAAGGACATGGATGTGGGATTTAGCAGGAATTCAGGAGCCACCTGTGGATCAGGGGCTACCCAGCAGAGCCAGCAGCTCATCCAGAACTCTTAGATTTCATCACCTGCACCAGAGCTCCCCAGAGCACAGTCCCTGATTGCTCTTTGGGAATCGTGGATCTGGAGCATTCTCCAGCTACCAGAGCGGCAGAGCTGAGGGCCTGACTCATCTCCCTCTGCGGGATGGAGCTGGAATGGAGCTGGGGTGGTGGGAAGCCTAAAGGCCACTGCTGGCCCTCAGCCCCCGTGCCCTCTGCAGACACAGGAATGTTTCATGGGATAATGATAGCCCAGTGGAATCTGAGTGCCCGCCGCACCGCTGCGTGCTGCTGCTTGCAAAACACTATTTCTGGCACCATCATCCCAAACCCCAAACCGTAACACTGCAGCCACAGTCTGCCTGATTCCCAGAAATTCCAGCAATGGATGAGGCAGGGGATTTTTCTCACACACCCACTCAGGAACTTAGGAAAGGAAGAGCTAAATGTATGTGCAGAAGCTGTTGATGATGGTCACCTAAGTCCTACCCAAGCATCCAGCCTGGAAAAGCAGCTGTCTCCTGAGATATCAAATGCTCACAGGGCTTTCTCAGGAATTTTCTCCTGGGGTCTCTGACTGCAGCCTCTCCTCATCCAGGGTGACACCCTGTCACTGACTGAAATGTGCCTGCCATGTTGTGAGGAGAACAACTCATTGTGCAATTGAAGAATCTGAGTTTCTCCAGGGATTATTCTAATTAGACACCAACTATTTTTACCCCATATCATATGCTGGAAATACAACTTTAAAACCACACTGGAGCAGCCAAGTTAAATACTGTAATAACCTTGAAAATAGGGTTAGCGACTTTAATGGCTAACAACAACATTTCCAGCAATAGCTCCAAAGCAGAGGGAATAACTGCCATGCTTCTTGGCACAAGCTGGACTCTGGGAGAGTCAGGGATCAACCTGCAACCCTTGACAGGAGCTCACGGCTATCCAAGTCCATCAGCAGAAGCTCTGTCATAACCAGCACAAACGATGGGTGCCTGAAGTGGCTCAGATAAAGAGTGTCAAATCCTAGAAACAAATTACATTTACAACAGCTTCTCTATTCATGAACATCACTACAGCAGGTCTCATAAATTTTCCAGCAGACCAGTGATTATGGCTAACGGGAAGGAGGCCAGTGGCTTGGTGCCCAGAGTAGCTTGGGAATCCTGGGCTCCCTCAGAGCTCACGCTGGGACCAGAGCAGGAAGGAGCAGCACCGAGTCCTGCCTGACCGCAATCCCGCAGTGCCGTGCTGCTGGGCAGCTCAGCAAGCCTGGGAAAGCCATGGGCCCCAACCATCCACCACCACTGGGCTTCATCCTGGTTTACTTTTCCTAGGCCACGGAGAGAGCTCCTCTACCAGGACCTGCTGCTGCCTAAGCTACATCCTCAGGCTCAGAAACTGAGGTTTGGCAAAAACAACTAGGGAAAAAAAATCCCTTCTCCTTCCCAAAATATCAGACATGCTCTACAGTGGGCTAATCTGGCAAATCTCCAGTTACGTGGGCACAGGTTTGGAAGGACTGGGGTTAAACTTAGCTCCAAATGCACACAGAGTTTACATCTTATTTTACAGCTGCAGGATGCCAGCTCAGTTTAAGTCTCAAAGCCCTTTCTCTGCCCCACACCCTGTCCCTTTCTAGCTGGGGGCCTGGCGGTCCCCAGGGGGCACAGAGATGCCCTGTCTCTGCAGCCAGCTGAGTGATGGCACCACACCAGCTGAAGGCCTGTGTCCAGTTTGGGATGCTGGATGAATTTTTTGGACAGATGATTGGGTATGTGCCGATTCTGCTTCCCCAGGGTCACCCAGGACAGCTCCCTGGCACTGGGGATCACTTGCACACGGGTCTCCAGAGCTGCTTGGGCAGACAGGTTCCTTGAGAAAGCCCCTGGGATGCTCAGCTGCAAAAGCCCACAGCAGACAGCTTCCAGGGGATGCAGTTCACCCATGTTAAACTTGTTTCACCTTGAGCACAGCTCTATGCAGAAAACTGGGAATTGAAAAAAATTTATTTTCCAGACAAGTGACCCTCACCTGTGCAAGGTAACATCCTCCTGTGCTGCCCATTTTCCAAACCTCTCGGAACATACCTGCTGGCTAATGCAAGAGCAGCCCTGGAAAGCCCCCCAGCCTGGCCTGCTATGTGCACAGCTCATGGGGGGTCTCAGACAAAAGGGATTTTCCTGAACACATCACAGTGTGCATGGACCTAGCAATTTTGACAGCATTGGGATGGTTAAAGACAAAGTTTGGAGCTTTGGAGGATTTTTTTTTTTTGTTTTGCTCAGTTTCCTGCAGTCTGCAATGCAACTTTAGCACCTGCCTTTAGTGTTGGGAAGACCCATCTCATGATGAACACCAACTGGATAAAATGCTGCTCAGCAGTTTCTTTTATACCCCAGGTTTTTGGTTACTCTAGACCACTAAACCATTGGCTCATTTGTTTCTCATTGTGGAATTATCTCCATATCCCAGGTTTGGGCTGCAGTCCACATCACTGGTCCCAACCCTCTCTGCTGGCATCCTGCTCTTTCCCCATGGCTCTGAAACTCCCTTGACCTCCCTGCAGTTCCTAAAATAGTTTAACTCCTTTCCATTTTTAGAAGTCAGGCTCAAAATCTGTTGTTGATTCCAGCAGTAGAGACCCAGGTGCCAAAGGAAGAGGAGGAAGGCAGCCTCTGGGAGCACCTCACTGTGCCATGGCCAGGAGACCACAGGAGAGGGCTGGCGTGGAAGCTCAGCTTCTCTTGTTCCCACCCACAGCAAATCCCAGGAATATACATTATCCCAAAATAGTGGGATCAGCCACGTGCATGTACTTCTCTTGGGAAAGGGCAGACAGCATGCTGTAGGGTGACAGGGCAGGACAGAGGAGTTACTCACAGAAGCATTTCCTTTCTCATGATCACTCCGTTTATCTCTGATTAGAGCAAGGGTTTTTTAAACTTCAATCAGTCAGCCTGGGAAAATAGGATGGCAGTTCTTCTAACTGTCCAGCAAACTGCTTGTGGAAAGCATTTGTTAGAGCTCAGCTAATCCACAGAAATTGCTCCAGACAGGCAGCGCTGACTCCAAAAATTGGTTATACAACATTTAACTTCTAAACCTCTTAGTCAAAAAACCTAAACTCAATTCCAATAGGAGCTGGTTCGTAATGAATTTGGTGTGGATGCCAGTGTGAGGTGTGTAAATAACACCTCAGCCATTTGGCTGTAGTCACTGCAGCAAATACATCAGGCTATTGTGCTTCCCTTCCAAACCTGTCATAACATGCACCACCCCAGCTGCCAAAGCTTCTGCCTTTTTTTTTTTTTTCCTGCCAGATGTTTCAATCTCCAGTTTGAAGCTGACATCTGGAGAAGTGATGTTGTAGAAATGCTACACATCAGCAGGCCAAATATGGAATATGCTATGAAAATGAAAATGACAGGAGTGACAGAACAAAATTAATGGGCATCCAGATGCAAGTCAGTAAGTGATAAAGTGCCTGTCAGGAGTCTCCTAATGCAAAAACAGGCAAGAAGCCTCATTGTACTGCAAGCCCTCCCAGGAGGGATGTGACATCTGGCCAGTCACAGTTTCTGGAAAAAAGGCACACTCTGCAATCTGAGTCCCCCAAGTCACTCAACATTTCCAGTGCCTCTCTCTGCTCCTCACTCCCACATGCTTGTTAAGCCACCCTGGTCCTCTCCCATCTTTTCCCCCTTTGCAGCCATTTCTGGCAAGGCAAAAGGACATCTGAAATACCTCCTCCATGGTGTTTTGGGGCCTTAGCCATCTCAGGAGATGAGACTGCCGGCAGGGGACATGGGGCATGGAGGTAGGAAGACCACTTTTAAGGAAGAGTTTCACAAAGAAGGGCTTAGGATAGTCCCTCAGGCAATAGGGAACTGCTCTTTGAGTTCCACCGTGGGCAGAAAGAACAGATTTTTCTGTGCGTTCTTTGTAAGAAACCTGTATTCATCAGGCTTGTGAAAGATGAACATTTCTGCTGGAGCAGCAGTTGCCTTTTTGGTGAAATCAAGGAAACCACTGCTGGTGGGATTCGTGCAGCAAAGGGCCAGAAAACTGCAAATTTGTGTGCTTTGAGTTGGGCAAAGTGGTGATTGTGGATGACAGCAGCAATGGACTGCTTGATCCTTAAGTCATACAAAAAATCTACAGAAGGATTTTGGTGGCACAGGCGCTCTGGAGGTCGCCTCTCCAACCTCTTGCTCCAAGCAGGACTGGCTGCAAAGCCAGAGCAAGTTGGTCAGTGCCTTGCCCAGTGGAGCTGAAAAATCTCCAAGGATGGAGGTCCCACCATCGTTCCAGGCCCTGTCTGGTGCATGGCAAACAGAATTTCCTTGGTTACCACTAGTGGCTTCCTGCATTTATGAGGTCCTTGTAAGCTCCAGGAGAAGCTCAAGGTATGATTTGATCCCCCTCCCTGACCTCCTTCAGGGTGACCAAAACCACTCTCCCAGTGGCCACTGAACTCCTAATTTTGTCCTTGTCTCTCCAGTACTGGTTGGTTTACTGCTCAGAAAGGTGGAGAGAAAAGTGAAACAAATGTGTTGACTGCACTAAGGCAGGTTTGTGGTTTTTTTTTTTTTCCTCTGTCGACATGCTGAAGAATTCTCCAGCAGTTCAGACCAAAAAAGAAAACCCAAAACCCCAACTCTGGTCATTTTATATACACAAAGATGAATGCAGGAATTCTGACTTACTCCAAAGTATTTTTGGTTACTGTGTGTCACTACAAATTTGTTAAGAGTAGAACTAACCCACAATCCCACTAAAGACACAACTGCAAGTTTTGATTTAAATAGCTACTGCAGCCCACAAAAGTAGCAAGACACAGCTCCTGCTGCACTTTCTGAAACACATCAGCAGAGAGAAAACAGGTAAGTAGGAAAAAGCCATGAGCTATGCAAGTGTGATAAATTTTCAGGAAGCAGGAAGAAATAAATTGGGAGTTTAGCTCTTTTGAAAGTAATTCCTATTTTTTCAGTGAATATTTATATTGGCTCTGTGTTCCTATCTTTCCAGTCAAAATTCTGTTTCTCACCATGTGATGATGTATTTTACCATGAGGCCAAAAGGGATTCATATTCCAACTAAAGCAACATGGATGTGCATGTTGTACACACATGATTTGCCTTCAGTGAGGCTGCCCAGAGAAAGGCAAGAAAGTTTCAGATCATTGCAAGCAGATGTGGTGTCGATCTCAATCAGACCAAAAAGGGAAACCAAGCTCTGATGGGCAGCAATCCACAGTAGGGAAAAGGGATTCCTGCTTGGAAAGAGAGCACAGTTTACATCCCTTATGGAAATTCACATATTCTGCTATGGGAATAAAACCTGCTTCTGATGCCAGTTCTTTCATGTCCTCTTTGGCCACCCATGACACTGAAGGACAAGCAGATGGGGAAGCAGCAGATTCAGCAGCACTGCTTAAATCAGCTCCTTCATGTGTGTCAAGACCCTTGGTTAGGGCAGATATGTCCCAGGGAAATGCTGACTTCAGTATAATCACCCCAAACTGCACAGGAATGCCAGGAGAGCCTGCCTTAGCCATAGCTTTGCTTGGCAGAGAAGGTGTCTTGGGTTTAATCTTGGTAACCTAGACAAGGTAATCTGAAAGCTGGTTGCAGAGAGGCTTGGATGGCCCAAAAGAGCTGGAGCCCAGTCACCATCTTTGCCCCATTTCAGGAGAAATCTCAGCAGAGATGATTCCTTAGGCACTTGATTTACCTCCAAAGCTGGATAAAAACCATTTGCACAGAGATCAGGCTTATACTGCCAAGAAGCATTCCTGGTTACTTTGGAGGAATTAGTACCTCAAAGAGTGTAAGATCCCTTAGCAAAGGGACTCATCTTTCATTATCAATTACATTTATGCTGGGGCTTTACCAACACAATTTTATTGGTAAGGATATGATCTTTTCTTTCTTCTTTTTTTAATTTATTTTTTACATTTCTGAAGTAAAAGACAGCTTTGCTGTCTTGCAAAGCCACAACACAGATGAATCCTGACTGAAGCAGCGGGTGAGGATGGAGATGTTAAAAATGAGTGAGCACTGCAGAAAGCATTAGTGATTTACATGCAAAAGCAAACTGTACCTATATTGTATTTATGTCCCTAGACCGTTTGGTTGTTTTTTTTTTTTTTTCCCTGGGAATATGTGAGTTCCCATCTCTTCAAAAGGAGGAGTTTGTTTTCTGTGGCAGTTCTTGGAACTGTAACACTAAGTCTGATGCCAACTGAAAAATTGATATGCAGAGGGTGCACCCTGCTGCTTTCCAGTTACTTGAATTCTTACCCTGGAGCCCTGGCTGTCTGTGCTTTTCTGGGAAACAAATAATCACATCAAACCTAAGGGATTTGTTTGAAGACAGATTTGAGGGTTCAAGAACCCTTTTGTTTAAACGGGGCCTCAGACAGAAACTGGAGATCCTTCATGTTTAAGTTGCTCTTTGAGCAATGGAACAAAGTACAGTTTCCTAGGCTCCTCTGTCCCATTTCATTTCCCTTCCTGTCCACAATAACCTCTGTCTCCTCTTGCTTTCCTGAGGACCTGGTGATGCTGACAGTTCCCCTGTCCCCAGCCCTCCCACACCATCCACCTCCTGTGTCCCACAGGCTGCATGCCAATGCCTGCACTGGCTGGCCACTTCTGATCACCCAGAACACTTCAAACAGTGTAGGGAACTGCTGAGCACATTCTTGTTTCTTTTTGGAAGGAGGGCGTGATTCCAGATCTTTTCCCCCTATCTAGAATCCAGGTTTTATTACAGAAACTACAGGAACTCAGCCTGATGATTTAAAAGAGGAGATAGACAAGGTGAGTGTGTAAATTTTGTTACCCTGAGAGATAAGGTCAACAGGGAAATGTAGCAGCAATTTAAGTTACAACAACTAAACTTGAAATGCAGACCCCAAAAGAAAGGCCCTCTGTCTTTTGCTCTGCCTTGTGAGTTTAGATGAGCTTGTCTCTTGCAGCATTTTAATTTTTCCTTTAACCTAAGAGGACAAGCAGGATGGAGTTACAAATTACTCCAACTATAATTAACTTGCAGTGTCTACAGAGCTAATCTTCACATTGCCAGCACAGATACAGGCAGGAAAGCCTTTCTCAAACCAGGTTATCTGTGCCAACAGCTCTGGTCAATGATTATCCCTTGCAAAAAGCCTGTGACATACTCCCTCCAGTCACCTGTTTACAACCCAAATGTTCTCAAGTTCTGCTATTTCAAGCTTAACTCTTGTGACCTTACTCAATGATATTCAATCCAAGTCTCTTTACCATATCCTGCAAGGCAAACAACTTCAGGTCAGTTTTAGTAACCAGTGCTATGTCATGCCTGTGGTCAATGACTCGAAGTATGCCCACGCCCATATGTTTCCTAAATTTGGATGTCTGTGATAGCAAACACCAGGGGCTGGGAGGGCAGTCCTGTTTCACCAAAGAAGATTTTGGGGCATTTTTGCTCTTTGAGCATTCTCTTTCACCTTCTGAGCATTTCCTGGATGAATTCGGATTTACTAGAAGATACCAGCTAAGCAGATGAGCAAACCAATTGGGACTCCTGCAAAACGTTTCTAAGAGGTGGATGAGTCAGGTAACAGATCCACAGAGCAGAAGATATCCACTCCTTACAGCAGCCAACTGTCAAAGCTTATAGACAGTATGAAAACAGGTCATGTATGGAGTAATGTTTCTCCTAAATACTCCACCAGACCCAGTGGTTTGTGGCTCAGGGACTTCCTGAAGCAGAGATGCTATGTCTGTGTGTATTAGCCTGGACAGACTTTTCTTCCTGGTATTTCTTCAACCTAAACATTTTAGTACTCACAGTGTCCTGTGGAAATAAGCTCCTCAGTCTATGTGTGAACTGTCCCTTTCTTTTTGATCCTGGCACTTTCTAGGCCAATTTCTTTCCTTTTCAGTCTTTGCTCACTCTCCATGCCAAGTTTTGTAATGACCCTCTGAGACAGAGTGAGCAAGTCCCACTCGCTATTTAACTTCTGGTCTCCTTTGGAAAATGCTCTGATGTTTTATCCCAGGGGAGCCAGTAAGTATGTGACCAATTTTTATCCCAGTACACTCATACACATAAGCATCATCTTTGAAAGCTCGCTCCCAGCAGCATTTCTGTATTGCAAAAGGTACAGGATTAGTCCTGTAAAAACAAATTATCATCATCAGCTCAACTGCATCCTAATTTGCCCAATTTTTCATCTGTTATGAGACATTGGTGGAGCTTATCTGAACTGCTGCTATCTGCTGGCATGATGACATTGCACAGGATGCAGAAAAATGGTGATTCCTCAGTGTGTTACCATGACCTCAGCTTTGCACCCATTGATGCCTGCTTCTGCTCTTACTGCTCCAGGCCATCCATGCCAAAGGTGAGGTGTTGCTCAGTCCAGAGGGCACAGACATGGCAGTGGCAGCACAGAGAAGGGATGTGAACCTCCTCCAGCTCAGGGACCTGGTTTAAGCACAGCTCTGTACGTCACTGTACTGCTATAGTGGAGAGGAAACTCTTCTGAAGGAGAGGCAAGAATAAGTGGTTGGGGGCAAGGAGCCAGAGGAATTTCTTTAATTGGCTTTTTCCCTGCATCCAGCACATTCTGAGCACTGTCAGCAGAGGGGCAGAGCTGGAGATGCAAGCTCTCAGGCTTGCAATGCTCTGACTGGACAGACACATACATATTTCTCCACAAAGCCCTCCAACACTCTCATGTATACCTTTTCTCAGTTCTGACTGATTTATAAGCATGCTTGCATCTTGATCTAGAAAATACTGAATGAACTGTCTTTAACCCCTTCAGAACAGGGGTTCTAAACTACATTTTAAAAAAGCTTGGCTGATTATTGGTGCAGCTCCATCTCATCCTTCTTCACCTCCTGCTAGTTTAGCTGAGCCTTTGGTCTCACACTCTGGCTTCCATTGTTCCTGTGCAGTTAGGAGAGGCTCCCAGGCATGGCTGTCCTATGGTACCACCAAAACCAAAACCAGTTTCACCAGGGATATCATGTAAGCTGTCAGTCCTACAGATGCAGGGAGCAGAGCCCAGCAGTTTGCACTGCTCACTTGGGTTTTTAGTTGTTTTTTTTTTTTTTTTTTTTTAATGGTTTGGGTTGGAAGGAACCTTACAGCCCATCCAGTTCTACCTCTGCCATGGGCAGGGACACCTTCCACTATCCCAGGTTGCTCCAAGCCCTGGCCAAGTTTGCCTTGGACATTTCCAGGGACAGGGCAGTCACAGATTCTCTGGGCAACCTGTGCCAGGGCCTACCACCCTCACAGGGAAGAATTTCTTCCTAATATCTAATCTATTTGTTTCTCTGCATTGAGCAATCCTGTGAAGCCAACCGTTTCTGTCTTCTCAGAGAACAAAAATGTCTTTCTCACAAAACAAACAAACAAATAAGACTGAGTAGAATCCATTAATAGATTACTAAATAGGACTTGCTTGCCCTCTCTGATCCAGAGCTGAGGTTCCCAGAAGCTGTGTTGTCTTATTGGGTTTTCCCATTGCTTGCAGTGCACTTGGAAGGATTCCCTGCACCCTGAGTGCGAAGCAGGTGGACCAGTACCTACCGTGGGTATCCCCAAATTTAGGATAATACACACACATCTGCTTACATAACGAATTGAATGGGCTTGGTTTACAGAACTGGACATTTGATCTGTGGCTCAGCTTGGGAGTGGGAGATACCAAAGTAGCTACAAGCACCTCTCCCTCCTAGCACCGGGTTTTGGAGTGCTGTATGTAACTCAGACGCTGGTTGGAAATAGCTCTGGATAAGACACACTGGCAGTTGCGGATAAGTAGGAAGCGGCAGCCAAGACTGGATGTCAGGAGAGGCCAGAAGGGGATGTCATAAAAACCCTGTGCTGTTTGGAGTGCTTTCATCCACGGGAATTCTTCAAGTGTTGGCTCATGATGTGTTGCAGCTGTCCCATGCTGCTGGCAAGAGCAGCGTGGCCACGTGAAGTGTCCAGGCGATGGCCGGTGGGGAATTCCGTGTCTCCTCCTAACGGGACAGAGGAGGCTTTTCAGCAGAAGCTTCATTTGGCACCTTACAAAGAGAAAACTTGAAAATCTGCCCCTACTGCTTTGTCCTGCTTCCATGCTGCTCTGCTGTCCTGGCTGTAAAAGGATGACAAGTCAGGGCTCTGCACAGCCTGGGAGCTGTAGGGAACCACTCTGCAAACAGTTTTTGCTCCAAGAAAAGCCTGGCGCGCTGTATGCAGCCGTTGTGCCACAGACCCCAGGGTCTCCACCAGCCAGATTTTCTAACCACAGATTCCAAGTTATTCCTCTCACATTAAAAAGTTTTTGCCCCACAGGGAGGGGAACTTTAATCTTCTCAAACAGATCTGCTTTTACAGAGGCTATTTTAGGCATTGATTCTGTAACAGTGAAGTTATTGGACAAATGAAGAACATGGCATATGCTGTCGCTTGGAGCAATTTGCATTCCTCAGGTGCTAAAAGCTTTAAATACTTCCTTTGAGCATGAAATAGATCTGCTGCCAAAGAAGCCAGCATCCTGAGAGTGCCTGTCCCACAGACTCCCACAGGGGAAAAATCTGCAGAGCTGAACTAATCTGACCCCAGGAAATCCTTCTCATAGCTCTCATTATTGCTCAGTTTCTCCTTTAAGTTTCATAATTTGCTGAAAGATCAGTTTGATGTTGGTTATCTCTCTTTTCACGCACTTTCTTGGTCTTCCTCTTTTATATTAATACCACATTAAAGCTGTGATGTGAACCATGGAAGTCAGGAAGTCCGAGATGCTATTTCAAAGACACTCAGTCAACATTGTTAATAGTTTTTAAATGACTGTTGTCTTTGCTAACACACCAACGGCTCGTTTCAGACTGGAGCTAAACACATCTGTGCAGCCAGCAGGTAACATCCCTCCAGGAATTCCTCACTCTTGTGTGTAGCAGTGCATAGCAGCAGCGACGCGATCGTGATCCAGGGAGGCCACCACCAGCAGCAGGGAAAACAGACAAGACAAGGTTTTTTTGTGTAGTACGAGAGTCCATTTTATTCCCCCCACCCCACCCCATGCCAGGGGGAGCAGGGGGCAGATGCCCAAGAGCCCAAGTGAAGCCCAGAGAGCCTGAGAGCCGAGAGAGAGCAGACCCAGGGCTGTGGAGTTTTATCAGGTGTCCCATGGGAGGAGTTTTAGGATCAGATTACAGCCTCCTCAGAACGGGAAGGCTCCACAGAGATGCTGATTTCTGTTCCGTTTATAATTATTCTACGCCCCTGACTTTAACTCTTGTTGTGATGCACTAAATAGCTTATTTAGTTGTTGTTTTGCACTGGGTGATTGGGAATTTGCACTGAGTAGTTTTTATGTTGCACTATGGAGTTATGTCACATTGGCCTATTCCACACACCTTTCCGTTCCCCCCTAAGCCTCAGGTGTGGTGGCCTCTCCCTGCCCTGCTCCCCCCTCCCTCTCTTCTCACCTGTGTCCCATTGGATGTGGCTTCCTGGTTTCACCCCACCCTTTTTCCCTGGGCTCAAAACCCCCCTGGACAACACCTTCACTCTCTCTCTATTCTGGACACCTCAGCCTCTATTATCACGAGGCGTTGCCTGGCTCTGAGGTGGCTCCTAATAATAAACAGGATTTAGTCCCGAGGACAAGAGCACCTTTCATCTTTTATCTTTGACCATGTGGGATTTCCCCGCCCCGTGGTCAGAGGGGACAAGGGATTCCTACAAACTCTGAGAAAGGCAGCATGTTCAAATGTACTTCCAGTAACGGCTTGTGAAAGCTCTAAAATGAAAAATGCATTTTCTGGAGATTGGTTGGTAGACGCATATTTTAAAGAGCTAGAAACTTTTGAAAAACTACCACAGTTTCTTCGAGAAGTATCGGAAATTGTTGTATTGTGTTATTTAAGTTGTTCCGTTTTCTCAAATGGTTTGGTCCTGTACTGCTGTAGTGTGTTTTGTTTAAATTCATGTCTGCCCCTTGTTCTCCTCCCTAATCCCCTCCTCTCCCCAGCTGCCAATCTTCCCAAGGCCTTCCCTAACCCCCTCCATTCCAAGTTGTCAGTCCTCCCCTTCCCCACCCCTTTCTCCAGTATGTTCCTTGTCAATCCTCCATATCCCTACCCCTTCTTCCAGAGTGTTCCGTGTCTGTTTTGTAATACTCAGCACCCCATTCATTACTTTGTGTTATTCCCCTCCCCTGTTTTCCCTGATAGGTTTGTAAACTATTTGCCCCACCTTAGACTCCTCCCTTACCCCATCCTCATTGGTTCACTTTCCTACACCACTCCTCCTAAGTTACTGTATAAAATTTCTCTTCACCCCCCCCCCTCCGAGTCCAGTCTTGGGGTCTTGGGGCTCCATCTTGTCCATCTGATAAATACACTCTGTTTTACCCCAAGACCCGTGTCGTCTTCATCTGTTCCTGTGCTGAACCTGCTGATAACTGGGATTGCAGAGCTCGCAGGGGGACGGTCGCTCCCCTGGCCCGCCACCGCCCAGCACGCCGTGCTCAGTGCACGCTGCAACACTGTACCCCTATGCAAATGGTTCTGCCCTTCCTTTCCTCCTCCCACCTGAACCTCAGTCCTGTTTCTCCTCCACCCCTAGACCTCAAAATCTGCCGAGTCATTCCCTAACCCCACCCCAGGGCCTGCCTGTCACTCGACAGTCCCTCCCCTCCATCCAGAAAGTTCCATCAAGGGCGTTGAGTGATAGGCCGGGCACTGGGGCCCCCTCCCCTCAACTTCCCCTATTGGTGCCTGTTGCTGCCCATTCTCTCTGTTACCACTCCCCTCTACCTCCCCATTGGTCAGTAAGAAGACCATTCCCCTGTTTAAATGTTGCTGTGCAGCTCAGTCCTGCGCTCTTCATTGGGCTAAGGAGCTAAGAGCATCCCAACAAACCTGGACTTTGAACCCCAACGAGAGTCACTCCTTCATTCTGTCCTCGTTGTCTTAGTCTCTCCTGCAGTCCAAGGCCAAACCCAAAGCTGCCCTCCTAACCCCCCGGGGAACTGGAAGCTGGCCCCCACTGTCCACAGTGCCAGAGCAAGCCAGGATATCTCCAAGCACCTGAGCGGAGTTGGCACAGCGACAGGAAATCAAGATATTCTTCCCTAGTGAAGAGGCGAAGCTCTTATTTTCAGCTCCGGAAATTATGGTAGAAGCATGTCAGCCCTTAAATCTTTCTAGTACTTAAATTCCAAACAAGCCACGATGGCTGAATATTGACTGTTAACCCTTGATACTGGCCTAACTTTTTTTTTACCTGCCTCATGTCATATTTCTCTTTGGTTTTCAGAGGCAGTGACCCTAAACTTAAACCAAGCAGTTGATTGTTTCATTCCTTGAGAAAGGCTTGTGTCTACATATTTTAATATCCTTAATAAAGTTAATGTTATAAATGTGTCATGAAATAAAAAGATATGGAAAAGCAAATTCCTTCTATCCATTTTTATTTATTATTCTTGTCTTATAAAAATTGAAATTATATTATGTAAATTCAAAAGAGAAGGCACTATGTATTTACAGAATCAATATACTAACATTTCCCATGTCTTTGTTTGATAGAAATGGTCACACAAACACATGTGGAAAATGTTCCTCATCAGCACTGTGTTGCTTGTAGTCTCGTTCATTTGTGCAGTCACCAACTGGAGACTGGCTCAGACCCTTGGGTGATTTGCAAATTCCAGTGGGTACCACTTGCTGCTTCCCAAGTCAATGATGCTTTGAAGAATTGAATTTACCTTCAGAAAAACTTTAGGCTGTCCACGGCTCTGCTCCAACTCATGCTGGCTTGCAATGATTTGATAAAACCATTACACTGGCATGTAATGATCTGGTAACACTCCTGGGACTACCTTCCAAGGAGGTCCCTCCTGGATCCGCCCGGACCCCAAAGCCTTCTCAAATTCTCAAATTCCCACAAATTTGCAGATCCCTCCCCAAAATTCCCTGATGTGGGAACCCAGGGCACAGGGAATATTTCTCTCTCTGCTCTGAGGGGTCCTGACCCCCAGAGAAGCACTGACTTTGACCCTCATTCATGGAGAAAGCTTTCAAGACTTCAAGATAAGACTAGAGTCCACAAAAGTGTGAAATAGATTATAGAGAGTAGTATGGCATGTCACTTGGGTGAGAAATTTAGGTTTTGGGGTTTTTTGTATGTTGTAGATGGGAACAAGATGGAGCTTTTAGGCTGGAGGCAGGTTGTTGTTCTCCTTCTTCTTCCTTCTTCTTCATGGGTTTGGGTGATGTCTTGTAAATGTGCAGAAAAGTCCGCATTGTGGGCTTCAAGGGATCAGTTATTGGGTTAAAAGGGAAAATAATCTAGGTGTCCTTTCTTAATTGGATAGCTTGGTCTTAAAAGACCTTGTAACAAGAGATTGTTAGCCATTTTTTGCTTTTCCAGCGCACAGAGTCTGGTATAGATGGCGTGCAAAACTTTAGATAAGGCTCTCGGGCTCTCTGGGCTTCGCTCGGGCTCTCGGGCCTCTGCCCTGTTGTATTGCGTTTTTAAGTTTCATGTTTTGTACCAGTTTTGTTATGGTTCATCCCTTTACCCCCATTTCCCCCATGGTTTTACCCTGAACTACCCCTTTCCTTGTTTGTCAATCCCCTCCTCCTTCCCTGATGTCAATCCCCACCCAGTTTGCTGGGTCATTCCCCTGTCCCCTCCCTGGTGCCTTGTCCATCACTCGATTCCCCATCCCACTCATCCAGAACCTTCCACAAAGGGCATCAAGTGACTGGACAGGGACCAGGGGTCCCTCCTTCCCACTTCCCCTATTGAATTCCCCATGTGTCTGTCTCCCCACCTTCCACTCCCCTGAACATTCCCATGGGTGGGTGGGTGATCTCCCCCCCACGTTTCCACCCCCGTTTATATTGTGCTGCACACCCCAGTCCAGCACTTCAGTTGGCTGGTTCCCCTGGGTTGCAGATCTCTTTGGAGCTCTCCTTAATAAACCTGGCCTTTACCCCTGGAGTCTACTCCTTACTTCCACCATCATCGCAACTGTCTCATCCCGCAAGGCCAAAAGCCTGAGCCGCCCTCCCGACCTCCCGAGGCACGGGAGAGTGTCCCCCGCCGTTCGCTGTGCCGGAGCGAGCCGGGACTCCCCGAGGGGACACAAGGAGTGGCACAGCTCTGGCCTTGCTCCCCCCAGCACGGGGTGGGGGGAATAAAATGGACTTTTGTACTACACAAAAAAAACCTTTCTCATCTGTTTTCCCTGCTGTCGGTGGTGGCTCCCCTGGATCACGATCGCGTCACCGCTGCTATGCGCTGCTACACTTCTGAGCTTATTTTTATCTGTTTTAACTAAAACATCATAGAGAGATCTCCAGTATCAATACCTTTAAGATTTATTCATGTTTCCTTTCCTTTTTTTTTTTTACACAGTTACAGTAGCAGTGCTATTATGCTTTACAATGATTTAAGGGCTTTTCAGTGAATTCTTGGAAGTTGCTTTGGGTTCCAAAGTATATCAGCTGCTTTTTCATGGTCAAAAAGAATGAAAATTGTGTAACAGACTCTGTGTTTGCTCTGTTCATGGTTTGTTTGGGTATTTTTTTACACCTTCTTATTAAACTGGAATAGTAACATTTGGAAATGCTGGGCTCCATTCATGGTTTACAGGAATGTCAGAGTTTTTCCTCTGCCCTACCCACATTTAAGCATGACTCCATTCTCAATTTATCTGGTTCCTATTTCTGCCTTCGTAAGAAACTTTAGCTACTCATACTCCTGGCTGCACCTCCAAAGCTGTCAATGTCCCCTAAAATTATAGTAATTTATCCTTCTCCTTTCCAAATTCACAAAAGGGGTAGGCAGTAAATGCCTATTCTCTGCATCACTGGATCCTACCTGGTGCTATCCTGGTATGAGTATTTTATTACACAAATGGGAGTAAACCCACTTGGATTCATCAGACTTTCCCTCATACCCTTTGTGCAAGCACTTGTTTATGAATCAATGGCCCCAGCTGCATGTCCACAGAATGTTGTGAGGAAAAATTGTATTTTGCCCCCATTTTTGCCATATGCTCCATCTGGATAAAAGCTGAAGCCAGGAATTTTTTCTGCAGGCCAGACACTTGTTATTCGGGGAACTGAGGGAGTAATTAATGCAGCTCTCGGTAGAGCCAGCTTGTGACCATGCATGTTCATCGGAATGCGTGTTCATGCCTTTCTGGAGTAGAACCACAAAATAATTTGGGTTGGAAGGGACCTTAAAGATCACTCAGTTCCACCCCCTGAAATGGGCAGGGACACCTCCCGTTATTCCAGGTCCTGTCCAACCTGGCCTTAGATACTTCCAGGGATCCAGGGACAGCCACAGCTTCTCTGGGCACCCTGTGCCAGGGCCTCCCCACCTTCACAGGGAACAATTCCTTCCCAATATCCCCTTTGTCAGTCTGAAGCCATTCCCCCTTTTCCTGTCACTCCAGGCCTTTATCCAAAGTCTCTCTCCAGCTCTCTTGAAGGCCTTTTAGCCACTGGAAGGGGCTCTAAGGTCTCCGCGTGCCTTCTCCAACCCAGGCTGAACACCCCCAGTTCTTTCAGCCTTTGTATTGATGAATTAATGATTAACGTGAAAGACCGAGGAGTGGATGCTGAAAACCAGCGAGAGTTCAAACGCTGGTTTACAGAGGGTCTGTGCTCCAGAAAGCAACACGCACGACGAGACACCGCTGAGGAAGAAGAATCTGTACATCGGGGCCGCAGCTCACGCCGCGCGGCCAGCGGCTCTTCCCCCTCACGGCCGCGCCTCTCGCAGCGCCCCGGCCCGCCCCTCACGGCAGCTGCGGGGTTTCCGCGGGGCCGCGGCAGGGGCTGCGCGCGCCCGCCCGCGGCGGGAACGGGCCCGGCAGGTGCGTGAGGGGGAGCCCGGGAACGGCCCGGAGCTGCAGGGAACGGCCGGGAACGGCCCGGAGCTGCAGGGAACGGCCGGGGCGGGCGGAGGAGCGAGCTCGGATTCCTGGGGCTCAGCCGCGGCCACGGCGCCGGCAGCGCCCGAACGGGCCCGGCCGGCCTTGCCCAGCACTGCCGGGCGCGCCCCCCGCTGCAGCCCTGGATTCCGCTCCAAATCACGAGTGTCCTCAACCGAAATGTAATTCTGCTGAGAAAGCTTGTTTGTTTGTTTGTTTGTTTGTTTTTCGTCATTGCTCGTTGTTACCTTCTTTATTCTTTACAGAAGGATGAGTTAGGTTTCATCCCAAAAAAGCTCAAGATGCCCGGTAAGGGAGTAGGGGCGAGGACTTGAATTGCAAGGAAACGAGATCCCCAGCACTTAGTAAGGTGAATAAAAACATCCCTTTTGGCATATTTTTGCGGTATTAGGATTGCACGTGCTGTCAGAATCTGTCTGTGGAGAAATTGACTCGATGGTTATAATAGCTCATGCCTGCAGTCTTTTTTCAATTTTTTTTTTTCCCTGCTTCTCACACTGTTGTCCAGAAAACTATACATTATTAACTTACTTCAGGTCACTAATAGGGTAGACTAGACAGGAAAGGCAGAGAGACATCGTTCATGCTGAGAACTCATTGAAGGATCTGCTTTAAAATGTCTGTTTAAGAGGTTATGGAACAAAAAAGACAGGAATAACAGGCAGGAATAAGTTGCTAAACTGGCAGAAACAGGCAGGAATAAACTACCAAACCAGATGCAGCCCCCAAGGACAGCAGAAAACACTGCTGATGTTTTCAGCAGCAAATGTGTCACTAATTTTTGAAGAGGGTTCTAGGGGAAATCCAAGGACTGCAGACCTGGAAGTTTGACCACCAACAAGTGAATTAATAGAAAATGTAGCAAAGTAGGATTATTGGAGAGCTGCATAAGTGTCATGGGCTTAAAAGTCACGTGTTAAAAAAACGCTAGAATTTTCTGTAGGTCTAAATAAGCATGTTGAGGTGTGGCTCACAGTCTGTACTCAGATTTCAGGAAGGTTTTAAACAGGAGCCCTTTACCTGAGCACCCTGGACATAATAAGGGAGTTCCCCTGTCATAAATAGTCAGTTGTTGCAAAGACAGCAAAGAGGATGTGAGTAAATGGGCAGCTCTCCTGGTGGCTGGAGGTCACCGTTGGGGTGCTGCAGGGATGCTTTGTGGATGACATGGAAAATCAGTGTTTCCAGCTGGCTTTGCCTTACTGAAGGTGGGAAAGAGAGCTGAGGGTGGTGAAGTGCAGGTGGGTGGGGAGCAGTGCAAATTCCCCACACAAATGAGTGAGCAGTAATAACTAATTCTATGAAGTTTTCTTTCTTGGTCAGGTCTCCCTTTGGCTGGCTGAGGTTCAGGGAAGGCTGAGAAGGGTCCAGTCCAGAGACATGGAGGATGTGTGGAGGAGCACTGAATGTTTATCCTGTTCTTCCCCAGGCTCCTGCTCTTGACCTGGGCTGGAGAGCAGGATACAGGGAGAGGTATCCTTTGGTCTGACCCAGCACTGACCTAGCATTTGTTCCCACTTAAAATCTGTACAACTGGGAATTGCTGTAAGGAATTGTCTCTCTAGAACTGGCAGTGTTTTATGTACTCCATTATTCAGTCAGAAAAATTGATGAACCTGAGGAAGGTTTTGCAGGTATCTGGACCTGAGAGCCAAAAGTACATGCAAATGGCTGGTGGGATATATATTTTTTTCCCCCCTTCTTTTCATGACAACTCGTTAAATACCTAAGGAAATGCCTGCAAATGCAGTCTTGTTAGAAGGATTAAAGAATCTTCTGTAGACTCTGTTGTGCCTTGAGTACAGGGTGTATCTGCTGCTGAGCTGGGTTTTGCACAGATTTGCAGTGTCTCTCCAGTTCTGGCTTTCAGGCTTCTGAGCCACTTGCCTGAGATTAGCCCAGCAGTCCTGAACACTCCAGGCACTTGTGCTGATTCAGCTCTTGATCTTCTTTTTCTGACTTCCATACTCTTTTTATTTTTTTTTTTGTATGCTTTTACCAGAGGTGCTTAACAACTTGTAGTTAATTTGGTTACAGCAGGATTAGTAAAAAGTGATTAAACCCATGGCTCATTATTTGAGGCCCAGGAGTAGGATTTGTTTATTATACAAGCAGGAAAATCTAGATAGAAATGAAGAGCTGCAGAATTTGTATGTATCCTTAAAGAAGAAGTTGAGTCTCTTGCTTCCCAAATGCACAGGGCTTGGATCCGTGGTATGTGTTGCCTTCTACAGTGTGATTTTTCTTGGGCAAGAAGAGATTTGTATTTACAAGCAACATCCTTTCCAGAAAGCGTAGATAGGCTTTGAGGCACAGAGCTTTGTGTTCCAGATCTTTCTATGAACAAGCAGAGAGAGCACAGAATGTGGGGGTTTTTCCTGGGTTTCTAAGCTGGTGTTGCAGCCCCTCACTCTGCACTCATGTTTCTGTCCTGACCCATTTCTCCTGGCTACAAGGCAATTCCCTGCTGCTGTTCCTATTGAAGACGCTGAGGTGTGTCAAGGATCAGCCCACAGCAGTGAAGTTACAAGTGCCCTGAGGCTGCTGCTGTAACGTGTCAATAGGAGCACTTGCAGCTTTTAGGAATGATTTAATTGGAAGTGCAGTAGGTGCCAGGCAGCTCAGATCCTGTTCCTGATGTCGCATTCCATAAGAGCACAAATTACCAAATGAGTTAATGCTCCACTCGAGTCAGCCATGTTTGCAGCATGGCTTTATGTGTGGCTGATGAGCTGGAAGTTCCAGTTAATACTGTCAGAGGAGACTGGAGGTATTGTCTTCTGTGGGAAGTGCTGCCTTGACTGAGTGTTTCAGAGGGTCATTCTGAAATGGTGAGGTGTTCCTCCTCTGGCCCTTCCTTCCTGCTGCTCTTTCTCCGAGATAGGACTCATTTGCCCAGGCCACCAGACAGCTCTGTCTGAGGCAGGCTGGTGAGTTCTGACAAAATTTTTAAGAATTCCCACCAGCTAAAAGCCACAGTTCAGAGCAGAGTACCTGGCATGGAGCTGGTGGTTCTGTGGCAAGTCTCTAACACCATTGAATTATTGCAATAAAGAATTAGGTGCTGAGAAAAAAAAAAAAAACATCCTACCTCTTTGCCAGTCATGCAATGTGATTTGATCTTTTTTTTCCTACCTATTTTTATATGTTTGTGTCTGGATTCTTCTGAAGTGAAACATAGCACTGTTGGGGAGTTGGCACTGGTGATTCAGATTGTAGCAATGCTGAATTTCACTGTAGTGAAAATAAACTGTTGCTGGTGGAACTTCATTGTGAGAACCATCAGACCAAGATAAAGATTGGTTTTGATGTTGAAAGTTTTTGTAGTAATTCTTAAATGCTGATGATCTGGTGAAAAATGAATGACAACAGCTAATTACTTATGTATATACTTCCTTCCAGGTTCAGCTATAGGATTCTTTCTCCATTTCTAAATCTGTATGATGTTGTATCCTTACGTCTACATGGGGTCCCATTTAGAATTGGTGTCTTTGCATTCTCTTGTAAAAGTCCTTTTTTTGAGGCTGCCACTTTCCAAATTTAGTGCACATGGGGGCATTTTAAAAGTTTGGTTTCAGCTTTCTGTGTATTCAGTATAGGAAAAGGCTTAAGAGCATCTCCAGCACTGCCCATCTGGGAGATGGGCTTTTTCTGGACCAACAGAAAACTGCAAATTATTCTGGAGTTTGATCTAATGGTGCACTCTTGGTATCACATCTCCATCAGATCTCCAGAATCTCTTGAACTGTTTCAAAGCACTTTATCCAGTGAATAAATGCTTGTACCCGTTCAGCAGGTGGAAGGACTGCAGCACTGAAAACGAAACATCAGTTTTTTGGAGTTCACATGGAAAGTGGTGACAAACCAGGAGAACAATTGCACATGATGTAGCTGCCTCAGGCCCATGCTGTTGGCTGGAACAGTAGCTTGAATCTTTCTGGTAAGTTGAATCGTTTTTGGGAGATTTTAACACAGGCACTTCTACAGCACAGTAAACAAGTTTGTGACTCTGAATAGGGCATCTCTAAATTTCCTGTGGAGGTTTAGATTCCGATCCAGTTACATTACCTTTGAAAATGATTGATACACAGCTTCCGTGGGCTTTCTGAGGCAGCACATTTTTTGAAGTGCTTAGTTTTTGTTTTTTCTTTCTACTTAAAAGATTTTGTTAGCTTTAGGTAAAAAGTACAGAGTACTGATTTATCTTTGCTTTTACTTTCTGAATTTTCTAGCCTAACAGCAAACTTATTTTCAATGCTTAGTGGAGCAGAGTTGCTTTTATCCGCAGTCCTTAAAAGATGAATACTCAAACTGCTGTTTTCTGTTTGCTCATCAGTAGAGCCCAATATTTGCCCAGCCTGGTGCAAACACAGCTAAATCTGTCACCTGCTGCTGCAGTTTGCATAGGTTGTCCATGTAGTCGTAGCTTTCAGATTCATTGTTGTACAGAGATGTGTAAAAGCAGAAGTTTGTGGAAGTGAGTTGTTTTTAAATAAGCTTTATAATCCTAATGATACTTATATCAATTTTCTAGAACTATGCCAAGAAAAAGAAAGCTGTTGGCTCAATTAAGTACTCTTCAAAACACCAGCAGCTTCCCTCAGATCAATGCCGTGGAGCAGCTGAACACTACACCTGGAGCAGATCCTTCTCCAAAAAGCAGCAAATATTTTGCAATAGAGAAAAAAAATTCTCCTCAGCTACAAGAAGATTTTTTCAACCAGCCCTGTGTTAGTCTGGCCAAGTCTTTTCTGGGGCAGGTAAGACATGAGCAATGACATTCTTGTACTGGATTATGTGCTAGCTAATAACTTTGTGTAAAAGGATGAAATTCTTTTTTTGCCATTTGACTCCCGGGCTTGGCTATTTTAGGAATACAGCTCACATTCCTTCTTTTGCTAAGTGCAGTGGAATTTAAAGACCAGTAGCAGAATCTATTCTAGATGAAGTCAGAGGAGTAATTTTTCAGATTTAGTCTGTCACATTTTTAATTGGGATTTTTTGGTGGAGTTTTCCTCCCTTTTTTCTATTTAGTAAAATGTGCTTAGCTGCTTGTGGTTTGAAGGCTGTTTCAGGCCCATTATCTTCCTTTCAGCAATTGCTTTCACTTGTTTTTGTTTCTTGCTTAGCCCAGTGGAAAGCAATGCTCTGCAGTCAGCAACATCTTCTTTGCCTCCATTTTACTGTCTTGTTATGCTAAGGATTGCACAGTCCCACAATTAAGCTTTCTTCACTCCAGATATTGCTATTCCTATCTTTTGTTTCTGAGTTTCCAAGTCATGACCTGCTCATGCAAGGACTGCTTCCTTAGCCCATTGCATAAACTTTGAGGAGTCTTTGGACCTTGCTGAAAGCCTTTGGAAATCAGAGTGGGGGAGATGACTCTTCTGCTTAGTGAGTCCTTCAAAAAACTCTCTGGCTGTTTCCAGGGGAGGGAGTTCCCTTAGTGTTTGCCCTATAAAAAGTTCCAGTCTAGGACCTTCTAAACTCAACTGCAAAATGTGTGTTCAGTTTCACTGCTATGGTCTTATCTTCTCTGAGTCTTTTTTATACCTTTATTGTCTGCAGGGTGAGCAGACTCTCTGGGTTCTCATGGCTTTAGATAACTTAAGGAATTTGTTCCACAAACTGTTGGTTTTGGCCTGTTTTGCTGCATCCAGCCTTTTCTTATTTTCTAAGGATATCTTGCTTGTAAGTGACGCCTTTGCTCTGCCTTTTAGCCCTGCTGGGTTTCTTTCTGGTCTGCCTTCACCTCTTTGTGATACTCCACGTGTTGCTATCTTTGCAGACATCCTGCTAGAGGCTTGCCTTTCAGACCTTAACCTTTGGCTGCCTCTGAAGTTCTTCCCAACAAGCTCCCTCACTTTACGTAGTTTCCTCTTTTTGCTGGTAGGCAGAGCTCTGGTAGATTATTCTTGGACTTTAATGCTTGTGAAAAGACTCTGAACTTTATCCTTCACGGTCATGATACCGAGTTGTTTTTCAGGAGTAAGTCTTTGGAAAAGACTTTGTATTTTGCTCCAGATCTGAGAACTGAGTCTTTTCTCATGATGTTCCTGATTCCTCGCTCCGCACAACATTTGATGGTGTCTAAGCAAACATTGCACATGTCCTGGTCTGTCTGAGGATGCCTGAAGTCTCCCATTACTGATACATTTTTGTTGTCTTAATGGCTCCATCACCCTCATGCATTCAGTTACTCTGGCAGATGATTTTTGAGTCCTAATTATGTATTTTTCCTATTCAGGCCTTGTATTCCAAACCATGTGATTTCTACCTTAATTTTACATTTTCTTTAAAGTATAACCCCCAGTCTCCCATGATCCAGCCTATTATCTCATAAATGTAATTTAGTGTTTCCTTCATTACTTTCATTCTACCAAATTTTGGAGGCAATCTGGTATATTAATCTTGCTTACCTTCATGATACCTGAGTTCTTGGAAACAAAAAAGATACATGAGTGAATGGCCTTTCAGAGGGAACTGCCATAACATCAAGGTACATCCTCAGTGAGAAAAATAACCTTTATGAAATGGCTTACTATGTTGGGAATTATCACCATTTTTGAATTTTTTTATTAAACAGAGTATTTGGTGTGTCTGAAGACAGGGAAATTCCTGGATGCATTTAAACCCATAACCTTACCATTGCATTTCATCATGTTGAGGGAGAAATGTGGCCACATAGGTCTGGTTTTGGGCTGCTCCCAGCCCACTTGCTGAACACCACTGCTTTTTTTTTTTCCATAAACATAAATAAACAGATTATTTTCAACAATTTGACAAGTGCTGTAGGGAAACTGTGGTATACTGGAGCTGCAGCTTTGGAAACCAGCTCCTGGAGCATCCATTATGGATCAGATCAATATCTGCATTAGCAATCCAGCACAAACATCTGCTAGGAATTAAGCTTTGTTTTCTGAAGGTCATTTTTGAACAGCTGCATAATTGAAATGTTTTAATTAAACTGATTGCTGGTGCCCAAACAAGACTGTGCTGCAGTATTTCATACACATTAAATAAAGCACAAAGTTTAGAAATCAGGTCAAACCACAAATTCCTTTATACAAAGTTTAGTGTGTTTTTTATTTTTAAAAAGAATCTTTTGTCTGTCATGTTTTGTTTCCCCTGCATCTGCTTTGTTTTATTTAAGGAGGTACCAGCAGCAAGAACACACTGTAATAACAAAGATCTGTTGTTGTCTGCCTGAAGCCAATTCCCATCTCTCCTGCACTGCCTTTCTCTGTGGTGCAGAAAATACTGAAATAGCATTGATGCCCTCTCTAGAGCTGATTATCTCTGTGATTTGGGATTGGGACTGCTTTGAAACATCTCCAGGGAGGGAGACTGTCTAATCATAGCAGTTACTTAATTGTGCCACTCTCATATTTCTTCTGATCTAAAGATAATACATTCATGATGCTTCAAGGTTGATATTAGCAGTGATTTTTGCCTTAAACCTGATGGGTTGGAGTGGAGAATACAGAAAATAACCACAAAAGCAACTCCATGGGCTTTAGCATATGTAGGATCATAAATTGATTCTGTTTCATACTGCCTCATCTACACACTCCAGGCATTTTGTGGGGTGAGTGACAGGTGGGAACTCCTTGTACTGGGCTGTGGAAGCTGCAAAGTTGGTGTTAGCTTATAAACTGCTAACTGGAGAGAATTTAATACCATCAGGTCCTTTCTTTCCAACTTCTCTGTTTCCACAGCTCTTGCTGTGGTTATTTTGTACTGAGGGCTGGTAACTGATGCACTCTGACCTCTCTTTCAGATTTTAGTTCGCAAACTTCCTGATGGCAGAGAGCTCTGGGGCAGGATTGTTGAAACAGAAGCTTATCTGGGTGGGGAAGATGAAGCTTCCCACTCGAAAGGTGGGAAGCAAACACAACGGAACGCAGCAATGTTCATGAAACCAGGAACTCTGTACGTGTATCAGATCTACGGGATTTATTTCTGCATGAATGTTTCCAGCCAAGGTAAGCTGAGGCTGAAAGAGATGGAATGCCAGCAGGATGGGGCTGACATTTCAAGCTACAGTGGTGCTGCAAGTCACTTGTGAGCTCTCTGTGGGCCCTCTGATGTCAGTGACTTGCTGTCCCCATCTTCCGTTGGAACCTGGGCTTCGCCACTGTGATCAGGGTGTACCTGTGGGCAGACAGCACAGCAGGCAGGGCCCACCTCCAGCTGCCCAGTTTGTCCCAGCTGGGAGCTGTGGGAGCTGTTTGGGCACACAAAGATTGAGAAATGAGGGAGAATCTGGATATAGGATGGAGCTTTCAGTTTTGATGACTGGGCTGCTGCCTCAGTCATATGATTGAGTGAACCTTGTTCCTCAAAAGTGGTGATGTAGAGAAAAAGTTGGAGTCAATAATGATAGCCTAAATCTTGGTGTCTGTTGCCATGGCAGGAAACTCCTCTGTCTCCTACCTTTATCTTCAGAGTGAAATGAATGAAATGCTGGAGAAAACAAAAAGTCTGAGATGTCCTAAGCTTAAGCAAGGAGTCAGTAGGAGCATTTTAGCTGTCTAGCTGTATCTAAAAGCCAAAAAAAACCCCTCACCCAAATCAAGATACCCAGACTGTTACAGAATCTTCCATCTTCTTTTATTATTCTCAAGAAAAAATAATCAAGCTCTAATTAAATTATTCTGTAATTTACTGAAACTTTCCTTCCACATTTCAAGACTCTTAACAAGTGTTACTGAAAACTTCCTTCTTTTTCCCGTTCTGTAAGAATGACAGTATTTGCTTTGCAATGAACCTCTGGTTTAATTAGACACCTTGAAATGGCAGCAAATGTTTCCTAGGTAACTACTCATTCTGTTAGAAAAAATCTCAAACCCAATTAACTTTCTTTTTCACTATTTCAGTGATAAAGGTTAAAAAGCTTATGTATTCCTAAGTGGAAAGCAAATGTAACTGTGGCCATTAATGCTCAGGTTTTGGCCTTTGGACAGAAGCCAAGCAGAAAAACAGTGCCACGTTATAGTGTGGAGGAAGAGCCTGATTTTGCAACTGAGGGTCTGGAGTCTGGTGGATGAACACATGTGAACTTCATTACATTGGCTCTGCCAAATCTGTTGAGATTATGAAAGCACATGGTTCATTTGTCAGGATGGGATTCTTGGTGATTAAAATATTAAGAATAATTCTTTTTATTAAAAAAAATAGATATTTAGCCTTTGAATTCTAGAAAGATTTCTTTGAAATAAACACTTAGGGAAAATTTTCCTTATATACCTTGTTTTAGTTTTGTAGCAAAGCAGTTAAAGGGCTCCTTGTGGTAATGGAATTCATTGGATTTTTTGTTACAAACTCCCTCCCCATCATCCTGTCACACGTGAGTGACACCAGGCAGAGCTGGCACTGCCAGCTTTGTCAGAGCACTGCAGTCAGTACCATGGCTGTGCATGTTGTGCATCACTGATGCAGCTACAAAAACTGGAGCTGCCCCTTCTATGTATTTGCCCACGTGCAGAAGTGTTGAAAGAAAGAATCTGGGGAGGAATCACACCCAAGATGTTTTTCTCCAGTTAGAGGGAGAAGGAGTTGTTTATTGTGCTGTGGTTTAGTCTGAGGGAAGGATCGAGGGAGTCATCTTCATGGTGGCACCTGGGTAGAAGGCAAAAGCATTTCATTCTCTGGATATGGGATAGACCTTCAAAACTTTGTTTTGACTCTGGCTGTGAAAAAACACAAAGAAACCCTGGCAGAAAAACAAAAACATTTATTGTGGCATAGTTTGGTCCTTCTTCATAGCATGCTCTGAAGGCAAACGGCTCCAAGAGACAAGTGTATCCTCTGAAGCAGTGGAGCTCTGACTCTTTAGGGATCACTTGTTTTGATACACAGCCTCACAGCCTCTGACTCCAGGTGGAATAAACCTTCTCTCTTTACTGCTGAGATTCAGGCTCCAGTATCGCTCAGGGATGGGAGGAGTGTGTCACCCACAGCCCTGTGTTCATAAAACCATAATGAGATGAGGCTCCAGTATTCTTTGTCAGTGAGGAAGGGGAAATCTCCATACACATCAACTGAGATAAAGCTACATCATGGGGAATTTTACTGTGAGAGGTCCTCCCATCACTGAGTGAAATACTGCAACTGCCTGAAGCCACAGCAGGCATCACTACATTTGGAGAAATCATGGGTGGTAGAGGAGAAGAGCTTATAGAAAACATACAGCCAAAGTCTTTTACTGTGCATGAATCCTACAGTATATCCTGAGCTGCACAGTAATCTCAGTACTAAGAGCTCTCCCTAGAGTTAAGAGAGATGTGGGGCTTCCCTTGCCTCAGGAAGAGGATAAATGCCAGTGATGCCTCTCTTTGACTTAGCTGTGATCTGTTTCTCTGGAATTTGACAAGGTCTGTGTTTTGCTGCCAGATCTGAAAGAATAGCTTGTAAAATCAAGAGCCTGGTGATGCTCAGCCCAGGGTCACATTGCAGGGACTTCTCCCTAACTTTCAGCTCCTAGACCAGGATTTGGAAGGAAGTATTGGGGAGCACTGAGTCAGGTGGGTTAATGGAGGAGAAAATTCTCTTCTCTCCAGTGGCCAAAAGCTGTTTCAGGGAGAGAATTGGCCTCTGCAGTGTTGTTAGACCCAGCTTTTAGCCCTGAATGCTGCTCATTATATGGAGTGACTCTTAACAGGAGAGAAAAATACTCAGCATGCCCAGCTGGCCCTGCTGCTGCTGGTACGTGCACATTGGGCAGATGCTGAACTCAGGCGACCCATGAGAGTGAAATGCTGCAGACTGGGAGGGGGAGGAAGCCAGGATGAAGCACTCTGGAGTTGATTCAGCCACTCTTTGGGAATTAAAATTAAACTTCTAATGTGGAAGTTTGCTCAGGAGGACCCAGAGGTGTGAGGGGCAGTAGCTCATCATGGTATCCCTGCACTCTTGTCCTGTCTGCTGTCTTTACCTCTTCCCAAAGCTGCTCTCTGGGCAGAGTGGGATGTATGTTGCCCACAGCTAGAAAGAGCCTGGAGACTTCCAGCTGGAAATGCAGAAAGAGCAGCCAGAGACAGAAGTTCCCCCTGGCTGGGCTCTGTGCTGCTCTGGGAGCACCTGCAGTTTTCCAAGTGCTTGTCTCTCTTCATGTGAACTCCCAAGGACTCGGTTCAATTCAAGTGTGACCAGTTTCCACTTCCAGATGAGATGGGTGAAAGCAAGCAGTGTAATGAGACATTGCTCAGAATCCTGCAGTTGTTCCTGGCAAGGGAGGCAGCAATATGATGGGAAGGATGTTTCTTTGTGCATTGATAAAAAGCAGAATTAGGACATGGAACATGTTCTTAAAAATCTGAAATGACCTTTGAGCTCCAAATCATTGTTAGGCCAGGGAAGCGGCTTTTGGCTGCCAGATTAGCATCAATCCCCCTCCTTGGAGAAGGGAGTGCCTGGGAACAGATTGCTGACAGCTGTTGGAATTCAGGCTGTTGGCTTCACCGAGCTGTAGTCAGGGCAGCAGGCACACCTCAGAGAGCCAGGAACCAGGACCTCACTGGGAGCCCAGAGGGGTAATTTAGTGTGGGATTTGTACAAAATACGAGAGGGGGTCCATTTTAGGAAATCACAGGTCCTTAGGGATCTGCCAGTGCCTACAAAAAGAGCTTTTGCCAGGCATGAGCATGGCTCCAGATGTTTGAGGCTGGAGAGGGAGAGGGGACTCTGGGGAGCAGCACTGTGCAGATGCTGGTGGGAGGAAAGCTGTGGGTGGCCAGCACAAGGGGAGATGTGTGGGGCTGCACACACACCCTGTGCCAGTGCTCTCCTCACCCACTCAGGGGCAGGAGGAGACCTGGGCCTCTGCTGACCACTGGAAAATACCAGGGAAAGGTTTCTGTCCCAGTTAGGCTGGAGATCCTTGTCTGACAGGGAATTCAGGAGCTGCATTTTTGCTTTGCTGTCACCTGCCTGCAACAGCTGGGAGGAAAAGAGACCTAAGGCTTCTGACGGTGGCAAATCACATTTGAGAAAAGAATTTGTCAGTTTTGTTCAGTTTTTGTCATAGAAAGGTCTCTGCTAAGTGCTGTTCCCAGGGCTGTGCATCCCAAACCAGACTGTGCAGCCCTGTCCTGCCCAGGTCCCTGCCTTGGGAGAGCTTCTCTGGCACATGTGTCCAAATCACACTCTGTTGGAGCTGTGCCGTGACCCAAGGCCATGCTCATCCCAGCTGATACACCTTCAGAGGGAGTTTGGATTGGTACTAGCCCAGGCTCCCTCAGCAGTGTGTGCTCCCAGTGCCTGCAGCTCCTTGCCAGGTTTCTCTTTGTCCAGCCTCACTCTGCAAGCTGCCTCTTTCTGCTGGCAGCATCCAGACTCATTCCTCCTCACCTTTGTTAGCTGGAGTTCTTGTAATCAGTTTATTAAAAATGCACTGGGTTTGGGAGCAGAGCTTTGGATACCTCTGCCAAAACTGAACCAGATGTATATTTATTCCTGAACATTGTGCTGACATAAGAAAAAGCTCTTGCCCTCTGGCAAGCCTTGGAGCAGCAGCCAGACTTAGCAACATCAGGTGGAGCTGGGAAGAGCAAGTCAGCACTGCAGAATGAAGGGCACAGAGCTACAGGACACTGGAGAGTTGGAGGAGGGAAGGGAGCAAAGGACAGGCCCCAGGGTTGGGTGCACCAGGCCATTCCCTCTTCTTTCAGACTGAGCCATGGGCTCAGAGCTGAAGTGCTGCTGGCAGTGGGCTGAAAGGTGAGACATTCCCAAAAACCAGCCCCATACTAACATCCAGCTCTTGTTCTGCACAGGAGAAGGGGCTGCAGTGCTGCTGCGTTCCTTGGAACCTCTGCAGGGCTTGGATGCCATGAGGGAGCTGCGCAGGGCCTCCAGGAAAGCACCCACCCGGCTGCTCAAGGACTGGCAGCTCTGCAATGGGCCCTCCAAGCTCTGCCAGGCTTTTGGCATCGACAAGGCTTTTGACCAAAGGGACCTGACTCAGGATGCTGCCATCTGGATGGTGCCTGGACAGGACCTGCCAGGGGAGCAGGACGTGGTGGCCACCACCAGGATTGGCATTGGCAACAGGGGAGAGTGGGCACAGAAACCACTCAGGTTTTATTTACGAGGAAACAGATTTGTGAGTGTTGTAGACAAGAAAATAGAGAGAGAGATGGCAGCAAGAGGACACTCACCTGGCAGCTGACAAGTCTTGCAAGTGTCCTGGGGACCAGAACTTGAGCTGTGCTCTGTACAGTGGCCTCAAGCTGCATCAGGGCAGATAGAGGGGCTTGGGGGGTTTTTAACAATAAATGTACTTTGTCACAATGAATGGGGCAAGGGGGAGCTTTATTTGCAGGAGACTGGTATGGGCCTCCCAGCCAGAACTGAGGCTGGTTTTGGACACTTTGGACACTGAAAGCCACTTTCTCCCTTGCCAACGGATCCAAGCTTAATTAGGGTGGGTGAGAGGAGAAGGGTCACAGCTCTGGGCTGCTCCCATCACTTCAGCCCTCAGCAGAGGCCAGTACTTGGTTGCTGCAGGGAAACAGTTAAAAATTGGGTGGCAGCAGAGCAGACTGAAAGGATGGGAGCTGGGAGAGAAGGATGTAATGGGAGGATCTTACTGTTGTCTGCAGCTACCTCAGGGGAGGGGATAGAGAAGACAGAGCCAGGCTGCTGTCAGACAGGATGAGAGGCAACTGGCTACCAGCTGGAAAACAGGAAGTTCTCATTAGCTCTATGGAAAAAATTTTCCCTGTGAGGGTGGTCAAACACTGGAACAGGGGCCCAGAGAAGCTGTGGGCCATTCACACCTCCACAGACAGGGCCTGAGTGACCTGAGCTAACACCTTTCCTTTGAGCAGAGACCCCTTCCACCCTCTGCCTATCTCTAATGTCCAGCTTGGAGAACAAGAATGGTTTTAGTTCATTTTCCCAGCTGCTTCTGAAACCACTTCCGAACTTAGCACTGTGTGAATCCCCACACAGAGAAAGCACTGGTGCAGCAGCCTGGCTTGAGGTACAGAGGAAAAACCTCCAGGATTCAGGGCAGGACCTGCAGGACCACAGTGACAGTGGGTGGGTGACAGGGACACACCCCCCACCTCCACTTTCAAATTCACATACAATAAAAAGGCTCAAGTTTTTCAATACTCTTGTCCCTATCCCATGAAAGAATTTGGTTTAGCCCCTTATGGGCAGCCTTTTTTCTGGTTTCAGTAGCTCACCTTGATGCTCAGGTGCTGGGGCTGGTTTAGACAGGGCCTAAACCAGTGATGTTGAGCTGATTTTTAGGTCAGATATGTTTTTTTTGCTCTTCTCTACCATCCCTGTTGCAGCTGCAGGGCCAGACTCGCTGAAGGGAACCCGAGGAAGCTCCCCCAGTGGCTGCTGGAAGGAAAGTCAGCTAAAGCTCCCAGTGTCCCAGTTGGTGTGGGCAAGCAAAGCTGTTCTTGAGGGCCTGCAGCTCTGGGAAAAGCTCCAGCCTCACACAGGCAGGGGTGAGATGGCACAAGCTCCTGCTGTCCCCAGGTCCTGGCATGTCCCAGGGCTCTTGCATCTTGTTCTGACCCTGGCACAGCTGGAGGAACAGTCCCAAACCAGAGCAGGAAACACAGCCCTGTATCTCACTTTCCTGCTGGATAGCTTTAACCCAGGCCAGGATCCCTGTCTGGTTCCCTGCAGCCACAGCCATTCTTGTGGGAGAGGGACTGGAGGGACAAAACAAGCCCTGGGGGACAAGCTGAGAGCCCAGTGCCCTGAGCACCAAGCCTCTGGGTGGAACATGTCCCTGAACTTGCAGCTTGGCCAGCACCTTTCAGTCCTGCTCAACAACCAAGGTCCCATCCCCAGGCACAACCTGGGAAACGTGGAAACCCAGGAACACAGAGGCTGCTTGGTGACAGCCCTGCTCCAACAAACACTTGGGAATAAGGATATTGAGGCAAGGAAAGAATGAGCTGTGACACAGTGGCTGTGTCATTCATTCATGATTTCATGTTTACTTGTGATACTTTGCCTTCCCACTTTTGTCCTCGCTGCTGTGAGATCAAACAGAATTCCTGGGTGCCCAGGGTAATTTCCCTAGGAGGCAGGCCAGCTCCCCTGTGCCCTGGAACAAGGCCATGCACGCCTTGTGTCCAAATCACACTCTGATTTGTCACTCTGGGACAGGCTCTCACAGCTGAGTGTCCCAGCAGCCATGCTGGAAAGCACAGGGAGCACTCCCAGGGCACCAGTGTCCCCCCAAAAGTTCTGCCAGCAGCACCACAGCAGAACCCTCTTGTCCCACTCTGAGGATCCCTGGGGAGCAGCAGGGCCAGGAAGGGCTGTGAACGTGGCAGGGCAGGAATCCAGGCTGAGCAAGCACGTGCTGTCCTGCAGCAGGCCCTGGAGCCTCGGGGAGCAGCTGGGACATTGAGGCACGGACGGGGACAACCTGCTGTGTGTCACATGGCGAGAAGGAACTGAAACCACCTCCTGCAGATTTTAGGCTGCCTTTAGACTCTCAGCATGGAGAGCGTGGCAGGCTCCTCCCTCCTCTGTGCCAGCAGAGTCACTTCAGGAGCGACTGGAACACGGAGATGACGGGGTCCTCGTGGCTGGTGACCACCAGCACGCTGCGGAACTTGTCGAACAGCATCAGCAGCTGCGAGCGCCGCATGTTCTCGTTGTACATGATCTCCTCCAAGTGGTGCCGACCTCGGAAGTAGTGCAGCAGCCTGCAGGGAGCAGAGTGAGGGAGCACGTGGGCCAAAAGCAGCTCAGACTCATACTGCCACCCCCAAGGTCTCCTCTCCCATGGGATGCAAATCACAAGGTTGTTTGGGTTATGTCCCTCATTTGCATGAAAAGGGAATTAAATCATGCCTAGCACAGAAATCCCCTGGAAAAGGATGGGACTTGCCCACTGTGGGGCTTTGCCAAGGTCTCCTTGGATCAAGAGGTTTCCCAGTCTGGGGCATTTCCCAAGACTGACAATTTTCAACTTAGTTATAATTCCAGAAAATGAACAAACACAAGTGCCAATGAGCCTTGAGAAGTCAGGACATGGCAGATTTACTCTATGCTCTCTTAGCTAAGCCTGCAACTACCCTTTGTCACAGCTCTGCATCAGGGGTCTGGGTACCTGCACCGCCTTTTAGAATTAAGAGCAATTTTCCCTCACAGCAGTCCAAGGGGCTTTGTACAGGTCCTGCACTCAGGGTTTGGGCAGCTTGGGTTGGGTGGAGCAGTCACAACGGGGAGATGGAAATTTTGGTGGTAGGGACCACAGAGAAGCTGTGGGAGTTACAAATCCCCTGAAGCCCAAGTTCAAACCATGCTGGCTTCTTAAATTCCCTATTCTCTTTAAACAAAGACAGCAGAGATACCCCTCTGCTGGCCACCAACATGCTACAGCCATCAGAAAACCTTGGCCCTGCACAGTGGACAGCAGGGTCCACGACAAACAGCAGAAGTCCCCAGTGGCTGAGGGCCCCTCTCCAGAGTTCCCTCTGAGCCATAACACCAAGGCAGCCCCCGCCATGAAGCCTGAGTTTGCTGCTCAGTCTCTTGTCTTGACACCCTCCCAAACGTCACAGCCATGCTGTGACTCAAATACTCCCCACCCCGAGAAGGCCCAAAGGCCAGAGTCCCTTCCCAGCTCCACAGCCAGTTGTGCCTCCACATGTTCCACATCACATTCTGTCTCCAGCAGCCTTTGTTCATGTTCCATTACCCATCTGCAGCTTCATGCCAACTGACTGTAAAAAGAGTTGAGATGACATGATCTGTTTTCCAATCCATTTATACAGCCCCCATGCAGGAACAGCCCTCAAAATATACCCCATATCCACTGGAGCACTCCGGCCTGTTTTGGAGGATGGAGTGGCTCCTGCTTTCCCTGCAGGACCAACATCTGCCTGGCTGCCTCCTGCTGCTCAGCTGGGCACTCCTGTCACCCACCACCCTCACAGGTGACTGGAAAGGAGTCACCATGCAACAAGTGTCCCTCCATCACATGCCCCACTGCAGAGTTTTCACCTCTACCCTATTGCCACATGTGTTTCTCTGCTTCCCAACTTGCCACATCCCTTCTCTCCCCCATGAGCTGTCTGTGGGCTCAGAGCAGGATCCTCACTGGCAGCCTGGGGCTGGGCAGCCCCAGCTTGCTGCCAGCTCCCTCCTGCTGCTCCTCTGCCAGCTTTCGAGCTGGCACCAGTATGGAGAAGGTAATGCTGCCTCTCTGTACCTGCAGCACGAGCAAACAAGACAAGCTCCAGCCTTTCCCGTATCTGGGCTGTGCATCTGCCTTTTGCACTGTCTCCCACTGGGGATTGACATGAGGCTCACTGGCCACCTCCCCTGGGCCAAAGGCAACTGTGTGCACTGAGAAATGGTCACTCACAGGGACAGTGTCAGTTCTTGGGTGTGTCAAAGCCAGACTGTTCCCACAGGTGTGAACAGAAACATTTGTATTTTACAACTCATCTCACAGCTCACAAAGTGAATTTGGGGATGCCCTCCTCTGTGCCAGGCTCTTGTGCCCATGTGCTCATACCCTGGCTCAGCTCTCTCCTGTGCAAATGGCACAACCTGGCTTTCACAGCAGCACAGACTGAGCAGTTTGCCAATAAATAAATCCATCTCATATTCAGAAAGAGTCTGGATTTGTCAAGACTAAATACTTTCCACTCCAATAAAAGCTAGAGAGGATATTAAAGAATATCACAAAAACGCCAGCTGGAAGACACCCCCAAAGTCGAGCCCAGCTTCCAGCTCCAGCAGGAGTATTGCTAATGCTGTGGAGCTTTCTCAAACCCTTCCAAGATGGAGATCCTTCCACATGCTTGGGCAATCTGTCCTGGGCTGCACCATGCTCCCAGAGGAGGTTTTCCCAAAAGTCCAACCAGAATCTACAAGGCTGTCCTTGGGGCTCACAGCTCCAGAGAAGGTGGGCACTGCCTTTGCCTTTTTGGGCAATGAACATTTATGGGACACAATCAGCATGAGATGGCACTTCTAGGAGCACTGGCACTGTGTTTGAGTCCCTCTGAAGCTGCTCAGGTGTGTGTGCTGACAGATGTGCACATCCAGATGCAGTGATGGAAGATCATTGCTTTCTATTGCTCATCACTGTTTTCCCCTCCACAAGTTGCAAGAGCTGCCCCTCTAACAGCACTGGAGTGTTCCTACACACTAAAAAGAAAATAATTCTCCCAGATTAGCAATTCAAATAGAATTAGCTTGTTTCTGGCCAAGCAGATGTCCCTGCCACAGCAGTGCTTGAAACCAGAGCAGAAGTGTCCACAGCTCAGTGCTGCCAATGAGCATTCCCCAGTGCAGGGAAGGATCTCACCTCCCAATCTCAGAGCAAGGCAAATAAGCCCTGAAAGCAACTCCACACCCATGGCTTGGGAGAGAAGCCATGAGTGAAGCCTCCAGCTTCTTCAGGCTTCAAAAGCACTGCTTAATGTGCAGTGAGGAAGGCTTAGTGTACATTACTGAGGATCTAGCTCAAAAAGAACTGTCTCCTTCTCAAGCTTCCTCCTGGATGGACATGCCAACCCTCCTGTAATCGCACCTTAGGAAAGAACTTGGATTTAAATCCCCATTCAGTGTTAGAAGGGTTAATGCAGCCAATGCTGGAGCCAAGCTTTAGTATTTCCTTACTTCCCTTTAAGGTTTCTCCCTTCAAACATGAGCTTAGCACAGCCCTGGACAGGCACCAGCACTCTGTGCTGTCTGTGTAACAAGGGACAGGCACTCAGAGGCACCAGCACAGGAAAATGTGCCAGGCTGAGCTCTGTTGCTGTGCTGGAAATAGCCCATCCCTCTGTGCACACACAGCATCCTGGGAAGGGCAAATACCACAGGAATTTTGGGGCACCAGTTACAGCACTTTGCTCTGGAGGCAGCTATGAGAGCAGAGCTGTTGGCCAGGGCTGGAGCAGTACCTGCATGAGGGTATTGAGGGAGGTCATCTCCTTCAGGCAGCTTCACCATGGCTTCTTCTCTTTCATTGAGAGCAACAGATTTACTCATTCATCTCTGATAGTTATGACACAAAAAGAGGGAAAATACACCTACAAGTTGTGGTGTATAAAACCAGCAGTAACCAAGAGGGTCTGGCATGAACATTCCTACACGTGCACTGCAGCATCTGCTCACAGGACCCATCTGTTTATTGTTTATTTATTGTTTAATCTGTTTGTTCCTCACTATTGCCTCAGAGCACTCTGCACTTGTCAATTCAATCTGTAGTAGACTGGAAATTCTGACCTGCTAAGGCTTGGGGATCTGCAGAAGAACCTGGGGCAGGAGCAAACTGCACAATAAACATCACTCAGCTGGTTTCACAAAGAAATTAGAGGAATTTCTTGCATCTGCAATTCCAAAGCTTCCAAATGACTCTTTTACCCAGCTGAGGGTATGAGAGGGGAGCAATCACGACATCCTTTCCTCTCACTAGGATAACAAAGAATCTGCATTGCCACTGAACTGGTCCAAGGAATCCCCTACAAATTCCGTCTTAAGATATTAAATATGATTTTGTTGTTACTTTCTTTCCTCTGTGGTTTTGTAATGACTTAGCTGGTAATAAAGAAAAAAACACTTCAGAGTTCTCAAGTTGCCAATGTTGCCTCCCAGTCAGAGCATATTCTCTGAAGAGTTGCAGAAGATGAAGGAGACGAATAATTCAGAGAGCAGTAACTACCCACAAGTTTTGCGAGCTTTGTCCAAGTCCCTCAGCTGTACTCTGCCACAGACAAGGAAAGCATCTTCCTGCTATTACAATTTCCCTGGGCTACCTGCCTGTATCCATCCTAGGGCAAGAACCAGGTTTTCAGGTATTACCAACTCAATCCAAAATATGGAACAGCTGCAGTCCTTGCCTCAGGTGGTTTTCTGTTCCACAAGTATGAAAATCAGTGGAAGTTGCATTCCAGTGATGCCACTGAGTTTTGAAATCCTTTGGAAGAAAAAGTATTTCCCCCCCTCCCTGCTTCCTAGATGGCTGCTTTGGAAGTCATTCTCTTTCTACCATGTGCAGAAACACATAATGCCTGTTTTTGTTGGGTGCAAATGTGTGACAACAAAATGTGTGCTCCTGATCACACATCGTAATGCCTTTAGCTTAACTAAGCTAAGCAGTGAGCTCTCATCACTGCCAAACACACCTTGGGACACTCTGTAAAAGTATTCAGGCTGGCGCTGTGTCTCATGTTTCCATGGAGTTTACAAACCATAAAATTAAGGAGAGCTGGCTTGGAAATACCAATGGACACAAAATGGCAGCATCAGCATCACTGGGTCTCTGCCTTGCCTGCTTAGATGGGTTTTTTAGGCTGTGCAGTTTTGTGTCTGCCATGTGTGGACCAGGAAAACTGGCAGGACAGTGAAGTCCACCCATACTCCCTGATGCTCCTTCACACACCCAGGACTCTTTGTTACCAAGTGTTCTTGTGCCACAAATATTAGTTTGTATTACAGATGAAATACAGGAGCAAACCCAAAAGAATTTCTCCTCCAAACCCCTAGGCTAACAGGATTTGCTCAGTCTCCACAGCAATCCTTCCATAAAGCAGAGAGGATAAGAACCAATGCTTGCATCCTGCACTGCTCACCTTGCAAACATGCGGAGATCCTCTGGGTTCTGGGCAGCTGGGACATTCAGGATGGCTTCCCGCTCGTGTTCCAACAGGCTTGCCAGGAGATTCTCTGTCATCCTCTTATTTAGGGGTGAGTCCCCACCAGGTATCAGCTCAGCACTGGAATTATCCATGCTGGGACTTGTCAGAGTCATGTCATCACTACTGGCTATCAGGACAAGAGAGAGACACACATATACATTAAATTTTTGTATTCCTCAGCATAAGGATGCAAAGTTTATCAATTCAGGCTGTTTCTGTGCAGCCTTTCCAAGTAATCCCTCTTCTCTGGAGAGCAGAGAGAGTGGCTCTCCAAGTGCTCCATGAATCTGCAATTAGTCATATGACAACACAGCGATTTTCTCAATGGGAAATTCAAATGTTTCAACAGAGTCATCAATTTGTGTGGAAAACTGTACTTCTGGAGACCATAAACAGTCCATAAAAACATTTGAAAAGAGAATTCCCAGACAACTGTGCTGGAATACAGTGAAATGGTAACATGAAAAGCCTAACAGCACAGAAGGTGGAAGCAGGCAGAGAGGCCAAGAAGCAATATCCTCTTGTGAGGGAGCCAGAAAAAGCAGATCACAGACTCATCTGACTCACATTCCAAGATCTCTGCCCTAATTCATGACTCCTGTAAAGCTCCAAGTTGTACAGAGAGGATCTCTCCCCATATCCAAGCCCAGCAGTGTTCTGAGAAGGCTGCTCAGAACAGCCCAGGCAGGAAAGTTTGGTGATTTCAGCATTATATCTGACTCATCCTCTTGAAAGAACGCTTTCCTGGAATCACCCTGAAGAATGGCACTGGGGGATTAAAGAAATCAGAGGACACAAACAGAAATCAATCATGTGTGAGAAGAAAGCCAGCTCTGTGTCTCCTCAGGTGGCTCTAATGGCTCTACAGCCCACAGAAACCAATGCTGCTTGAATAAATTATCTCATTTTCTTTCTGTCCTGAAAACCAAAATCTGCCAGAGTAACACAGGGGATACTTCTGAGTGCAGCAAGGGAGAACAAAGTTACTTTTAAAAACAAAGTACCTCTCATAAAAATCTTTTACATGACCAGATGAGAATTCAGCAAATTACAAAGCATTACTTCTTTCTAAAAAGAAGTCTAATAGCCCCTAGGACTTTCACCAGTGCCCAGCTCTGAATTTAGGAAAGGCTGGACCTAATTAGCAAGCACTGCAGCAAGAGGAGATGTCACATTACCAAGGCCTGATGGCCCTTGGCAGCACTGAGGGAAGCTCTAGAAGTGAGGTGGAGTGTAAACAGCAGAGAAAAGTGTGCTCATACTTGGAGAGCCAAAGCTGAGAGCGTTGGGGGTGCTCAAACTTCGTCCCCCAACCCTGGCAGTGAAGGGCATGTCCTCGTCCTGGGCTCGGAGCTCCTCCTCGTTCGGGGGCACCATCAGGCACACGTAGGTGTGGAGCTGGATCAGGAGCCGGTGCTGGAGCATCCAGATCACCATCTGGATGAGCTGGGTCTGCAGGGGGAGAAACGAGGGGTTAAACGTCTGGGAAATGAGATACAGGAGGAAAACAGCACACACAGAGTACACTTGGTGAGTAATGAGTCACATGGAAAATGCTTCAAGCCCCACACAAGATTTTATCAAAAAGGTGACCAGACACAAAACTTCATCACACCCAGAGCCTCTGTGGGTGCTTAGGCTGCAATGGGGCCTTTCATGATCCACGTATTTATGCAACACTGACCAGCACAGCTGAAGGAACCTGCCCTGCCCCTGCCTCAGCTCCAGACCAGTTTGCTGGTCTCTACACAAGGGCCACTAAAATAAATCACAGAAGGGTTAATCCCACATGGTCAGATTGAAGTGCAGGCTCCTCTAGAGAGCCAGAGAGAGGGCAGTGATGGGGCAGAGCTGAAGCAATCAGGGGATGTGGCCAGGAGCCCTTTGATGTCAGATGGGAAACTGCTGATTAGCCATGGGCGAGCCTCTGGAGATCAGAGCCTGACAGGGCTGGGCAATACAGAAGCAGCACCAGCAGCAGCACAAGCCCTGGCAGGGGACAGCAGCCTGAGCTGCCAAGGAGTCCCCTCTCCATGCAGAGTCACCATCCCTCATTTCACCTCCCTCTGCTACATAGGGCCAAGCTAATAAGGCACCTGGGTTTTCAGGCAGGCAAGAGACTCAAAAGCAATGAGATGTATTAAACGTTGCCCGACACCTGCTGGAGACCTGCACCACGGGCAGAGCAAGGGGCAAGTGCTTGTAGGATCTGTTTTCAGAAATCTGGGAGGAGCCTTCAAAATGCATCATTGTGTCTTGATTTCTGCATAAAAAGCCTTTTCATATCACTGCAGGCAACTCTTGTAGCAAAGGGCTCAGAACACTATCACTGACAAGGCTGCTTGGGGATTTCATAGCAACCACCACTGTTTTGGTGAGACAAACACATGCAGCATGAGCTCAGGCTCAGAAGGAAGCTCACTCTGCTGCATTAATCATCAGGGTAACCTGCCAAATCACAATAAAAGCCCCAAACCCAAGTTCATCAGCCCACATAATTTTCCTTTTTCCATAAATCTGGTAATTCTTAACTCCTCCTCTGCTATCAAATCACAAAAGAAACCTCTCTGTTTGCAGACAGACCCACACCCTGTCTTTTCAGCAATTACCACTTCTGGGGGCTCAGTGGATTTTAATCTTAAAACTTTTTATCTGGGATCGCCTTCAAACATCTATTTTCTGGAAAAGCCATAATTCATTTTACATGTTTAACAGAAAATCTACAGAGAGGAAGGTTGGCAAAAAACACCAAAGACATAATGCTTTGCTAACATCTGAAGCCAGCCTGGAAGAGCTAGGTTTACTCCAGCAATTATGTTGCTGAAATCCTTCCTTCCAGATGCAGGCCTGGATGGAAAGATGGCTCGTTTATTTTACTTAAATTTCCAACCTGTTGGCATGCAGCGACGTCTGATTAGCAAATGAAAGAAGTCTGCATGTTTCGAAGCACAAAACAACCCTGGAAAAATCCAAGGAGACAGGAAGACAGGCTCTACCAGACCTACAGAAGCAATGGGTAGGGCCTGACCCAGAGCAGCCTCCCCTGGGCACTCTGGTGGTTCCATGAATTACAAAAATAGCCAATTTCCTTGGTTGCAGCTCCATGTGCATGGAGAGTCTAATCCTGCACATGCACCATCATCTCCACATCCTTGTGGAAATACCTAGAAAGCCACCCCGAGCCAGCAGCTATGGCCCAGTGGAACAAGAAGCCAGGCAGCAGTGGTGTTACAGCTTTACAGCCACAACCTTGTGCAAGCAACCCCTGCCAAACACCTTGGTGCCATCCCTGGGTGGGAGAGCTGGAGATCTGGGACTGCCGTGAGAACTAGAGGAAACTCTTCTTCCATGCTGAAGTAAACTTGGAACAATCATCCCTAGACCAGAGACTGATGATCCTTGACATTTTTCTGTACTAGTCAAACTTCAGCAGGAATTTGGTACCTCTTAAAACCCAGTCCTAGAAAAAGCCCAAGTGCTGCAGCATCCTGCACTGGCCCCTGCCCATGTGATGAGCTTTGTGCCACCACTGCAAGTGCCTCACACCATTCCCATTCCCACTTCCTCCAGGTTTTGACCCATTTCTTACCAAAGGCAGAAGTGTTTTCACAGATCAGCTCTAGCAGAGGCTTTGCTAACACATTCTGCTGCTGCCTGTGCTTCTGGACACCAGCACTGCACTTGCATCCATTCTCCATCTGCTTCTCCCAAGCTCCCATGGAGCTCACCCAGGGCTGCAGGAGCAGAGGCTTCCCTGCCCCATCTGTGCTGTGCTGGCTGGAAATGCTGCTCCTCCCCAGAGGTGCAGGGCTCTCCCCGTGCCTGCTCTCAGGGCACTTCATTAGAGCTGAGCTCCTTGCTGAAGCCACATGGGCTGGGAGCAGCTTTCCAGGCAGGGATATACTCCATCCCAGGACTGCTTGCCTCAGTCATGCTCTGGCACAGCAGGAATCCAGAGCCAGCCTTTTTTTGGCTGAAACACCAGGACTGTGATGGAAATATAAAGTGAAACATTTTCTGTTGCTTAATTTAACTACCAATTCAATCTAAATGTTATTCATGTTCCTTTCATCCTTCCTGTCTGCCCGTGCTCCTCTCTCCAGCCTGCTCAGAGGGGGTCCTGTCTGCTGCAGCAGCCACATCTGGCTTGTTCCTGCTGGCACAGAGCAGCCCAGGGCTATTCCCAGAGCAGTGCCAGGGTGTTGTCGTGCACTGGTACAATTCCCTGATCTGTGCTCACTGGCACAAGCAGAGATGCTGCACTGGCTTCCAAAAACACAGCACTGCCTATCAGCCCAGCTGGGCACTTCAGGATGGCCAGAGGAAAGCTCAGCTCCAAGTCTCAGAGGGACAAGATCCAGCATTCCTTATTGTCTGGGGCCATTTGTAAAACTCTTGAGAAACGTGTTGAATTTCCTGCAAGGACTCTTTAAGGCTGTTTTCTTTCTCAGGGCTAAAAAGTTAAGGATAACTGTGAGCAGCAACAGGTTCAGGAAAGGGAAGGGAAAACAGCAGCCTAGAAGAACTCAATCCCAGTTTGTCCCAGAGGAGACAGTGAAAATACAGCTTGTTTTGCCTACTGAAACACACAAGCCCCCTTTCTCCAGCCTGGATTATCCAGTCATTTGATACAAATCCTCTTCAAGGTCTGACTGGAGAACTGAGGGCTGCCTTGGCTCAAGATGATGACACCTTCAAAGCCACTGGGGTGCAGGGATGTTTGCTGAAATGTATTACCTTCCTTTAGCATTCAAACCATGCTGTTTCATGGAAAACACATAAGCTATGAAAACTTCTCCCTGTTTTACAGGAAACAGACTCTGCAAACTCCTACTGATGTAGGATGAAACATTTACTGTCTAATATTGTCATTTTAATCATTAGATAACAGCTCTGAATTCTCAGCTTAACCATTCCCTCCATTCAGGCCTAGCATGATATATTCTTTTAACTTACTGTGCTAAACCCCTGATTTTATACCCAGTCCAATGAATATAAATGCATCTTAATCCCACTTCCTTACTTCTGCCAACAAAAGCTCCCTAATGTCTTGCAGCAGAGCAGCCCCATGTGCAGTGTGGCTCCCTGAAGACACAGCTGCCCATTCAGGGTGTGCAGGCAGCTCAGCTCCCCTCCCACTCCATCCCCTGACACATTTTCCTGCCTCATTTTCCATGAGCCCTGCACAAAGCTCGGCATGTTTTCAGCAGGCACAAGGCAGAGGCCTCATCTCCCTGTGCCTGACTCCCAGCAGGATGGCCCAGACTGACTGAAACAAAAGTTAAAGAGATTTTGTTCAGCAGCAGCTGTCCTGCTTTCCCATCTGTTGGTTTTTGGTTTTTTTTTTCTGCAAGTTATCTACATCCCATCAAGGGAGAATTAAAGAACCACAATAATAATGACAAAGTGCATTATGATAAAGGGGATGCAGGAAGGAAATGGGATGCCTAATTCACTTAGGAACACTCCTTCCAGGTGAGAAGATCCCTCCTGCTAGTCCATGTTTGTTCAGGGCGGGGCAGAGACGTGTTACAGCTTCTGAGGCAGATAAATTGGCTGAGGTTACAGTGCAGAGGAGGGGAAGCCACAATCATCATCCCTAACTCTTGGTTTGCAAAGCAACTTCGTGCAGAGTAGCTGGGTAAAGAAATTTCATGCTTGGCAAAGAAATCCTTATCCTGAACAGCGGGTCAAAGCCTCCCCCTGCACCAGCAGCAGTGCCTGGTACAGATCCTGCCAGTCAGCATGTGCTGACCTGAAGGCTTTGGGTCACCAGGTGCTCCTGTGCTTTCCCAGGAGGTTTGGAAGGGGTGTGCACACCCCACTGAGCAACCCCAGAGCTCCAGCCCAGTGTGCCCTGCACTCACAGCAGGGCTGTGCCACTCAGAGGAGGAGAGCACAGGGGCACGAGCCAACAGCCACAGGCAGCAGAACAAGGGCAGCTTCTTTGGGGTCGGGGTAGAGGAGATGCAAACTGCTTCTCTTCCAGAAAAACACCAAAAGGCGAGATGAGTTCCCTTTGGTGTGAGCTCACAGGATCTCCCCACCCCGTGGCTGTACCCTGGTGAGATCCAGGACAAATCCAGGCACTGCAGCAAGTCCTGGTGACATGAGAAGTCACAATGGAGCTAAGGAACAACTCACTGTGAAATGGGGAGGACAGCTTCTGCTTCCCTCATCCCCCCAGCTGCACAAGCTCTGCAGAAATCACCTCTCTCGCTCTGTGCCAGCCCTGGAGCTCACTGGATCCCCCCAGGTGAATTCCACCTGCTAACCTGGCAGAACACTTCTGCAGCTGAACAGGTTAATGAATAGAGTCAGGCTGGACAGGGCTCTAGGAAAGGGAAGAGGGAAGGGAGGAAGGCTCCTGTGTGCACACACCTGGGAGGGGAAGGAAAAGCAGGGCCTCAGCTCAACAGCACCAAGATCTCTTGAGGTCAGCTGAGCTGAGGGCGTGGGCTCATCCTCATCCTGCTGCTGTCCCAGGGAATCCAAGGGAAACACAGAGAAAGGGAAGCAGCAGGGAGCACTGCATGGATACCAAAATCTTCTCAACTAACAGATACACACTGACCAGGGTTCCACTGCAGTACACTGCTCCACATCTCAGGCAAGAGAGGAGATCAAGATGACACAATCAAGACTTTCAATCTCTGGCACAGGGCACAGCTGAGAGCACTGGCAGGCCTGGCACACACCTCTCACCTGACACCTCCTACCTACTTGACAGGCAGACAGCAAAAGCAGAACACAGCCGTGCACTCCCAAGGGAGTCCTGTCTTTGCTCAGGTTGCTCATATCTCCTACCAGCCAAAAAATACCACAGCACAACAAGCAGAAAAATGAGTGCCACTTTTTTTTTTTTCATCTACCCAAAGGAATAGAGGAATTCCACTCATGTAATGGTAATTGAACAAAAATAACTTTGTCTCCTTTCAAATCAAGCAACATTTTTATATAAAACCAGGAAGGACTCTGAGAGCTCTCCTATTTCCTATGGAGGGTTTTATTAATGCCTTCTGTTTCCTTTACCCATCCAGAAACACATGCCAAAAGCAGGGAGCCAATCCCATGCTTAAGAGAAGAATCAAATGGGATGGATGCCATGAGGCCACAACAGTTTCTGCAGAAGATACCCCCCTCCACAGTACTGACCCTCAGCTCAGTGACCTTCAGGAGCACAAACAGTGCCCTCAGCCTGATGAAAAGCACGAGATAACAGAAAACCACTGGAAATCTTCAAAGCTAAAAAACCTCACATCCCCTCCTGTGCACACAAAGAACAAAACTACAGAGAGAAGTCCCACCTTTGCTATTTCATTTCAAAAGCAAAGCGAATACATTTTGACAATATTTACAGTTCATAGTACAACATCTTTTATCACAGCCCAGCGGAACAAAACCCACACACATCTCATTAGATTAATTGCTGTATTGATTAGATCTCTGTTATTTACAACTGGAGCCTGACCAGAGCAGGGAGTGGAGTCATGTCTCTTAAAAGACTGAAAAATGAAAAAATAATACAAGAAGTCCTACATAGTCCTACAAAGTAGAGTACTTTGAAGAAGTCTCTTCAAAGTAGAAGAAAATGTACTGATACAAAAATACATAAAAACTCGCTCTAATTTAAACGTCCCTAAGAACTGTCACACTTTGCTTTATCAAAAAGCCACAACTTTTCACAGCATCATCCTCCATCTTTCCAATAAGGCTGAAAGGATGATGAAAGCAAGCTGTGCTGGTAATCCTGAGGACCCTAACACAGACAGGTGAGCAGCAGAGGGAAGGTACACACTCTAAAAAACACTTGAGCACTCCATCAGCTCTGGTAAGCATTTATTGCACCCTTGTTTCAAGGTATAACTGCAGCAGTAAGTGACAGACACTTATTTATGTATTTTAAACAAAAGCAGGACGTCTGAGAACAACCAGAACTATTGAAGGAGAAGTATTAAGGCAAGTAATTAATTTTAAAAGGATTACTGAGAATGTCTCCTGAAGCTACTGCAGCTATAATAAAATTAATGCTATGACTTCAGCTTCAATTTTCAGGATACTTATTTGTTTGTAACTAGAGTGCAGTCCTGCTCTTCCCCTGCCTCCCAAGGTTGCAGCTGACCAGTACATACTACTGGGATTAGACCTACATCATTACTTATTTTTATCTCTGATCATCATCTCTGTGAACCTGTAATTACAGCCAATTCTTCCCTCACAGCTGTGCTGGAGTGCACAGGTGATGGTAATCTTCTCTGTATCTGAGCAGGGGCTAAAGCCATGGAGCCACCAAGGCACCCCAGTCTGAAGGCCAGAAACAAACACCACGAGAAGGCAGCCAAAGAGCTCTGCCTATGCTTCCTTTGCCATGCTGAGCTACGGCCAGAGGTCCAGGCTCCTCCATCTGGGAACAGAGCAGAGTCAGCCAGGAGACCTCACGTTATTGAGCTCCTTCCTGTGTTCCAGCAGTTCCCAGAAATGCCACAAGCCATGATCAATGCACAAGCAAAACAGCTCACAAATCCCAAATCCATATTTTATTAACACAGATCTTTAAACTAAAAAGCTAATGCAGTGACACAGGGACTTGTGCTGACCCCATGCTGAGCCTACTTCCTCCAAAAGCCTTTTAACAATTCCAGTTTTACAGCAAAACCAAGTGAACAGACAGATTGCTTTTAAAAACAGATTGTGAACTTGGAGCAGATGGAATAGAATAAAATCAAATGTGATTGTGAAGAATCCACAAACTTGATTCAGCCCTACCAATTGATAGCAGCTTGGAACAGACCAAATGGAGTTTCAGTTTTCCCTACTACATCACTCCACAAAAAGAAACATTCTAATGCTTCTTTTAGGACTGTGCTTTGCCAGCACAGAGCATCCTCTCACCTTGAACATCCCCACAGCTTTTTGGCACGAGGACATGAATCAGTAAATCATAAGGCTGGAAGCACAGTAACTGGGAACTTGTAAATGTGCAACAGCAGGTTCCTGAGCGAGTGCTCAGGAGCAGCACCATCCCTTGTGGGCAGCAGAACAAGGAGCCCTTGGCAGTGCCCAGCTCACCTCCTGCACAGGCGGTGCCAGCGGGTTCTTGAACTCGGAGAGGGACACCGGGAGGGAGAACTTGGCCAGCATGGAGGGCAGGTTGTGACCCCGGAACTGGCAGGAGAAGGCATCTGCCAGGGGAGAGTACCTGCAGGAGAGAGGCAAAGGCACAGATCAGCTCTGTGGTGCTGCTCAGGGTGACTGTGATCCAATCAAGCATTGCAGAAGTGCCAATTCCCAAATGGAATATTCCCTGTGATCTAGAGAACCCCTAAGCATAGTTGATGGCATGTTGTTGTCCTGCAGAAGCCAGCCAGGAGCTCATGCACTTTCACCACAGCCTTACATTCAGCTCCAGCATTTTAGTCAAGGTGTGGAGGGAATCCAGAGAAAAATGAAAGTGATAAAAAGTCCAGACCTGTGCAGCCTCTGGTGAAAGGGACAGAGCTGGGGCAGGAACTGGGCAGGATACACACACAACCTCTGAATGTGCCAACCGCAGCTGCAGATGTGGCTGTGCCCCCTCCCCGTGCTGACAGGTCAAGAAAAAGGACTGAACAGAAGTAAAGGATAGTCAAGTTAAATATCAGGAAAACTGTCTGTGTTAGCATTTCCACCTCCAAAGGTCTTCAGGAACAGCACTGCCATATTTGACACAGGCACAGTTGTTGCTGAATGACCTCAAGGTCCCTTCCAGCCCTATTTTTATACTTCCATCACCAAAGTTTTGATTTAAAACAATTTTCCTATAACTGAGTTCCAACACAGAGTCTAAAAGCATCTCAAAATCCAACAGAGGAAGGGTTGCCAATCTTCAGCAGAGCAAAAATACCCACCCCTGCCTCCACATCTTCCTTGCAGTGGCTCTGCCTGCTCTCCAAATGGCCATGGTGCCTTCTGTCTGTGACAAGGCACACAGTATGGAATGCCAGCACATGAAACAAAACAATGGCAACTTTTGCTACTTTTGATTTATGTCAGGTGTGCCAGCTACACAGAGAGCCCTATAACTTAATCATAAAGTATTTTAGTTTGTAAATGTTCCTATACTGGACATGCAGTGAGCAGGAGTACTAAAAACACTGACAGCAGCTTCACAGGGAATATATTGCTTCCAGGGCCACAGAGGAATATTGATCTGCTCTGCTGCTCCTCCTTGCCCACACTGGCTGTGCAAGTTCAGGCTCATGTAATGATTTGTGTTTTGTACAGCCTCAACAAATTCATGAGGAAAGATCCCACTCTGCATCCAGTCAGGCAAGGAAAGTGCATCTGCACTCCTCAGCACTGTGTTGCCACCAACACATTTTCCTTCTACTTACAGGCAGACACTGGCATTTGGAGAAAGCATGTAGACATTGTTTTCACAAAGAGGATAAATAATAATTGCTTTGCCCCAGTAAACAAGATGTGCTGCAAGCTGGAAAACCTGTATTGAGAAAACAGGGAAAAATTAGGGGAGCAAAATCAATATACAAACTCTCACCAAGCGTTGCATACAACAACAAAAAAAGTCTCATTTGACTTGAAATGAAAGAAAAATGTTCCATCCTTTCACCCGGCCTTCAGAATAAATTTATGGTTTAATATAACATGTGGCAGATCAAAAAGCATTTGACAAGGTTATGAATTTACAGAGATTTGCTTCACATTTCTAAGCAACTTAGTATTTCCTGCCTCAAAGGAAGTCCTCCAAACTGTATCAATACAAGTTTAGTTTCTTTTCATGCCCCCAAAAACTATTTTTCTTTATGCACAAAATGCATTGTGTTATACATGAAAAATAAAACACGTGAAAAATAAAACAAAAGAATCAGCTTCTACTATGACAGAAACATAAAGGAAACCAACACTGCCTTTTTACTGCACAGAGGTATTTCAGTAATGAGCTACCTAAAGTATTTTAATGTGTTGAACAAGTCAGTGGTTGCTAATGGCTCTGGAAAAGCCACATAAATAGTGTCTACAAGACATAAAATCCAGCCTGTATCATTAGATGCATTTAACTGTGCTTTTTTGTGGAGAACAAACTACAGAAGCAGTAGGGAATTTCCAGAGTTCATCCCATAGCCAAGTAATACCACAGACCACTGCAGGCAGACCTGGAGTTTTATTACAAAGCAGGACCTTTCCCTTGGAACACTGACCTATGACCAGAACATGTGATGATGAGCTGTGTTTCCCCTGCCACACAGAGCACAGGCTGTGTCTCTGGGTCTGGATCAACCCTTAGGAGCATGGAGCAGCCCCTCCCTCTCTGGAATCATCTCATGTAATCATCCCAAATGATCAGAGTAATCCACAGGGGTCTCTCAGTAGCCTCACAACTCATGTGAGTGCCAGAGTCTCATCCCTCCACTGGCACAAACTTCCCTTTCCAGGGGCTCATCACATCACCTCCAGCAATTCAGATTTGAGAGCTGCTTGTCACTACTGGAAGGGCATTTGGAAAGAGCTGCTGGCTTGGGGAGACTGGCTCAAGATCCTTCCCCTAGCCTAAACTAAATCTTCTTCCCATGACTGCCAAGTCTGTGCACTAATGGACTAAGGGAAATGGATGGGAAGGTTTGTACAGACATTCACAAGTCTTTGGTAGAAAAGATCTTGGCAGCTCCAGGGGAAGCAACGTATTTGGCCATGGTAGCTGCAAACCTGCACTTGCATTCTGGGTGCTTCATTTGCATGTAGACATCAACGTGGCAGGACCAAGACAGGCCACTGTGGTGTCAGTCAGGAGTACAACCTGCTCTGGTTTTAACTACCAAATAGGAGGCACAGGCAAGACAGAGCCACTCTCCTCAGAGGGACACAGGGACAGGTCCTGAGGCAACATACACAAGGAGAACAATGGGAAATTCCTACTAGATAAGGAGAAAGGTTTCACTCTGATGCTGGTCAGGTGCTGGACCAGAGAGGTTGTAGGAGGCAGCCCTGGAGGTGCTCACAATTTGAAGAGAAGTTTTTCATCAGCCTGTTTTAATGGACTTGTCCTGAGCAGTGGTGAGGACTAGAGACCCCCGGGATGGGGACCAGAGACCCCAAGGATGGGGACTAGAGACCCCCGGGATGGGGACCAGAGACCCCAAGGATGGGGACTAGAGAGCCCTGGGATGGGGACCAGAGACCCCAAGGATGGGGACTCCCATCTGAGACAGGATGTGGCTGCAGAGCTGCCCAGCACTGTCCCTGCACCCCTGCCCTTTATTTCTCCAGCCTTTCCCCAGGCTCAGGGCTGGTACCTTCTCCCTGCTCTCACCAAGGGAGCTGCCATGCTCCTGCCCCACACAAGCCCACGGGCACACAGGAGAAAACACCTCATGATTTAAAAAGCTCTCAGCAGCTGCTGACAGCTCCCCGTACCTGCAGCAATGCCAAGTCAGCATCTTGAGCCAGTTGCTGCAAATTCTTCACAGCAGAGGTAGTTTTAATTACTCTCACCAGGGCAGGAGAGCAGTCCAACGGGAGCTCATTAAGCAATGACTTCTCATCATTTAAAAGTAATAAGGCATGGTAAGGCCTGCAGAAAAATAGAATACATTTGCACAGTAAACTGCAGCTTTTCCTGAAGGCTTTGTTATTCCCACACCACGATACCTGGGGTCAATGTAATGGTAAAAAAAGAATTTCTAATATCATCATTTTGCTCTAACTGCGTTCAAAATCAGTTTATTTTTATATCACAACATAAGAGGCTCTCTGTAAAAGAGAGACAAAGGGTTATATGGTAACTGGATACCCCAGTGACAAGGAAAAAAAGACTGCACTGCATTGGCACACAATTGAGAACAAGTCTGAAAACTGCTCATCTGCATTACTGAAATACAGAATGGAGTAGAAGAAAGGAAGAAAGCAGAAGTTAATTACTTTTGCAGATAAACAAACACAGGAAATAAGGTATCACATGACCTGGGCTCTCTTTCTTCCAAAGGCAGAATTACTTCTGGGTCAACAGATTAAAATGAACACACAATTCCTGGCTGCAAACAGCGCAGGCCACTCTTGCAGCATCCCCTCAGTACAACCACCTAAAGTGAACACCACCCCCATGAATCCAGCAGCACCACAGAGCCACAGCAGCAGCTCCAGGGAGTCCTGTCTGAGCCCAGGGCCCCCCTCCTCCACAGCCCAGCCACACCATCCCCCTGCCGGAGCCACCTCAGACATCTGCAGCATCACCCTTGGAACAGGAGCAAGGACTGGCCACACTCTGAGGGGCAGAGCTTGCTCTTACCTGATAGATTTCAGACTTCTCTCAATTGCTTCTGGGGGTATGAAGTTGGTGGCAACATAGTGGATTTTGTGAGGAAGGCAGAAACTCACTTCCAGCCAGTTGTTGATGTGTAAACGAACCACCCCTGTCGTGCACAGACTAAAATAGGAAGGCAATAAATCCATACAGCATTTACACTGCATCACAAATGAAAACAGTGGCCCAGTTTCACCCCTGCACAGAAATCAGATGTGAAAAAAGACTGAATGCACCCCATCTGTCCCCAGGCTGGCTGAGGACCAGCTGACACCTAACTGCAAGGGCCTCCCACAGCTGAACACATAGAGCACCATCCCCTGCAGCATTTTGAGGGAGATTTGAAAGACTCCACCACTGACCTTCTACCCTTAACACTGCAGCAGCATCTCAAGTTAAAGAAGTTTATTCAAGATCTACAGCAAGGCAAAGGAAAATTCTCTAGGCCAAAGCTGCATAGGGCAAAGATCAACTGGGCACACTGTTTTCACCTCCAATTTCCATCTTCCCCTCCAAGCAAAAAGAAAAGAGGATGTGTGTACTGAGCAAGGGCTGTTCCAAGCAGCACATTTCCACAATAACAGCCTCCTTTGCTTCTGCTTAGGTTGTTTGTTTCCTTACTAACCTGCTTCTGCTTGTGACAAACATGCCTGTTACATGTTTTTTTCATTCTAGGAAACCACAGGGACTGAGCTAAGCCCTTCATCTGACTCCAGACAACAGGACCGGAGTGGAAGCAATGGATGTCCCAGGAATAATAAAGACAATAAAGTCAGACCCTGGCTCTTAGCCTGAAAGCAACAATAAGCCTCTTTTACTGAAAAAAAAACAAAAAACAGAAAAGCTGGAGATTAGAGCCAGGATCATCATTCAGGCACTTTTACAGAAGTCTGCAAATCTAGACAAGAGGTGGAATCCACCTCAGGAGGGAACTATGTTTACTTAAAATGGGTAATGTACCATAAGGAGCTAAGCCAGCACCACCGTGCAAACCCTCACAATATTCCCATTCCACAGGCAGGGAATGCTGGCCTGGGAACAGCTGTGCTGGGAGGAAGCAGCAAGGCCCACCACACCTTTTCATAAATTAGGAACACATAAACTTATCAATCTCAAGATCTACACCTGAGAACTGAATTTGTCAATGCCCTTAGATTTTAAATTTTCTTCCCAAACAACATTTTTTGGTTTAAAATCAAATTTCAAAGCTTGCATTCTGAAAATTCCAGCCTGAATTTTAAATTCAAAGCGTGTTGAGACTCACAATTTGACTTTTGTGTCAATAACTGCCATGAATTTCCCCCTCTACACAAAACAGATTAAAAAACATGCCAGGAACAGGCCAGGAACAAATACACGCCTGGAAAAGTATTTATGTGGTTTATAACCAGCACTCAACTGCAGGTCACAAACGAACATGGTCTTTTTCAAGCTCATCTGGCTCTGTAGAGGGTTTGGAGAGAGCAGAAATTTCAGCTTTAAACAAAAATATTGGGTAGCTTTAGCTGCTGGTGCAACTACTCACCAAACCACAACAGAGTGGTGAGGGAGCAAACAGCATCCCCTCCCACCTCGCACGTGATCAGACTCATTGGGGAACATCTCACTGCAGACAACACTTTTCAAAAGGTTTTGTTCTCAAATCTTGCATGGAACTCTGGAAAATGCTGATTTTTCAAGCTGCAAATGGAGCAGATACTGTGTGTTTTCATGTTTTTAAAAAGCACTGAGAGGGTGAATCCTGTGTCTCTCTGGCCCCACCAGCTCTGATCTGCTCGGAGGCTCCCAGCCCTGAAGGAACATGCAAAGCACAAACACCTCTGGTTTAGTTCATTAAATGCTGCAGCTCCAGTAACACTGCTTACCCCACCACAAAACAACTTGGAGATAAAGCTGGATTCCCTCAAAATACATCAGGGAAAAGGGCTGAAGCTGTGGTTATCCACACCATCTCCCAGGCCAAATCCTCACAAGGGGAAACATGGCAATAAAGGAATGGGACAAGCGAGTTCAGAGACCACCTGAAAGCTCTTGGGGTTGTAAAAACACCTTACCCAAGAGCAGCAGAGATACATGAAAGCATGAAACGCTTGCAGGGACATTTTCCCTGCAGAGTTTAACATGCAGACAAAGATCCAGTTGGCTCCTTTCATTCTTTGGTCCAAGTGCACCAAGGCAAAAGCTTTAATTACAAAATTACACTCTCCACAGCATAATTTTGTCTACAGTGCACTATACAACAAAAGCCTAGAATTAAAGACAACAAGAAAAACAGATTTTCAGTTCTGATTTGGATCTTAATTTTATTCTTCTGCATTTGCATTCAGCTGTACATTTTCCAGCCTTCATTATAGCTTTATGAACACAATTTCTCCTTCACCTGCCCCTCCTTAGGTGGAAAATAATTAAGTGCCTGTAATTTGACAAGGAACAAGCTACACCCTCCAGCAGCAACACTTGCAACTGCCCTTGGCCAGACAGGGGAGTTAAATAACGTCCCCAGAATGGACACAAAGATTCAGGCAATCGGATATTAAACCCACCAATACATTTTATTCCATAAAAACTTTGTTTCAACACTTTTTTTTTTTTTAATGTCTGGTTGGTAACACCTGATGAGTGATCTGAGGGATGCATGGGCAAGGATCAGGATGATCAGATAACAAAGTTTAAAATTGAGACAGGGAGAGGCAAACAGGAAAATTTTGTTTAATGTCTCTCATCATAAGGCCCATGAGGTATCTCATGATACAAGAAGGAGCAAAGTTCAGAAGAAATAGAAAGAAGCACAAAAAGTAGTTAAAGCCATGGTCCTCCTTATCAGAGGATGCTGTGGTTGTTCAATATTTACTCTGGCTCACAGGACTGTGGGCTAATTCCGGGAAGTGAGATCAGCTGAAAGCTGCTGAATGTACAGAAACCCCTCCAGAGCTGCAGGAAGCTGGGGAATATTTTAGGGATTATCACTGCTCTTTTGCTCCATTCTGCTGTGTCCTGAACTGTGAGCAACTGCCCCAAAATGAGAACATGAAAATTTGCCAAGCATCTCCCAGAACTGCAGCCTTTTCCATAACTATTGGCAAAACAAAGAAATCCCACTTCATGTTTATAAGAGTCAAGAATTTTTACATATACACACACCTCATATCACATATGTCCTGTTTATTTATATCAGAAATTATCCCCATGTTTTTCATAGATGTGAGCTTGTAGCTTTGGAGTTTGTTTTTCCTAGAGGTTGTGACTACTCAGAGCTTTGAAATTATTTCACATTTCCATATAAAGGACAAAGGGCTGTCCTTTGATAAATAACTGTAGTTGGATTATATTTTACAGCACAGCCACAGAAATAACATTAGGTCCCATAGCATTATTCCCTGAGCTGAGATGGGTTACCACACAGTTAAGTCCCACTAGGCTAAAAATTTATAAAGTCTCTTTCTGTATTAAAAAGAAGAAACAAACAATCCAAACCTCCCCAAAAACCTCTCCATACTTTCACTTTTATTCCAATGCAAAGCTAAGAGAAATTTGCTAGAACCAGACAAGCAGTTTGTAACTATCAAGCTCGTGTATTATCTGCAGTTGCAGATAACACTATGTAAAAACTCCTCAAAAGAGACACATATTGTAAGACCAATAAGTTTTTCAGCACTGGAAGTCCTGGAAACTTTCTTGGGCCTAAAAACCATTGCTTTCTGTTCCACACCAATGCTTCAGTTTGGGGACAAGATGCATGAAGACTCTCCGTTTTCTGAATTAATCATAAAGAAACATTCTAGTGCTCTCCATTAGAGACAAAATGTCCCAGGAAGCAGATGCTGAAAGCCTCTGAGCTGTCAGTGTAATACCACTCCATTGCTAGTCAAGATGTCCTGGGTACTGCTCCTGCCTTATGGAACACAGGCACCTCATTCAAAACCAGGGAACACTTTGAATGACAAAAATCTTCCTCTACTTGTGGTTTTGCTCAAACCAACTTGCTCAGGGACATGTTGGGTCTTGTCTGAAATACCTCAGCACCATCTACAGGAAGCCAAGGGCTCGACAACACCTCTGGAGCGACCCTGGAAACTAGGCTGGAATTGCAGAAATCAGCAGGCACTTGGAAATGGTGGTTGGAGCAAATCTCAAACAGAGAGCTGGGCTCTATCTGCAATTCAAAGTGCTCTCTCCACTCCACTGGCTGTTCTCCTACAGCCAAAGGCTATGCCAGAAGTCTCTGCAAATTTAGAACAGCACATTGTCACTGCATGCATCTGAAGGTTTACCCTTCCCAGCAGTCCTTTCTCCTTTAAAAGCAACAGAGCAAATCTTTCCATCTTCCCTCTGAGGTCATTCACACTCCTCCACACTCTCTAGGTGGCCTAAATCCCTCTTGAAATGTGGTGTCCAAACTGGATAAAGTATTCATTACAGCAGGAGTTTTACAACTGTGAGCAGGATTGGTGCCTATCTTACAGACAAGACTTATTTTATGCATTCGTGTCTATCTGGATTTTTTTGTAACCCCATGTCACTTATGACTAACCCTCACTTCACAGAAGACCACACAGACTTCACTCCAGAGCTGCTGCCACACAGGAATAATTAATTCATCCTGCATTTTCAGAAAAAAATTGTATCCCTAGAACCCTTTTTCTACTTTACTAAAAAATAATTCTAAATCTATGCCTGCCTGGCAGGTGCTGCAGCTCCTCTCAGCTGATTTGACTGCAGGTATAACAAGCATATTTCCTATGCTCCCATATTAAGTATTAATAGAAAAACCCTGCAGAACATCTCCTTATCACCCAACAACACTGTCAGCTCCTTTTCAAGTACAAGTTTCCAATCAAGCACACAGGCACTTCAGATTTTTACCAACACCTTATTTCTTACATTTTCTTTTGACAGCGTCATACGAAAGTGTCAAAATCCAACTTGCACCACTTCTTCCCCACTCACAATGCCTAAATGAGGGAGAAACTGTTTTGTTTTACAGGTGGGGGCAGCACTAAAGTGTATTTCTCCATGGTCTGTCTATTCCTCCTTATCTCTGGGAAGGCTCACATCAGCACAGTCCATGAGCTTGGGCTCTGTGTTGCTACAGTCACCGCTAAATGCCACAAGATGTCACTGTGTCCCTAAAATATTTGGAAACGTGATCAGGGTTTGCCTAGTCATAAACGCATAGCCCTAGAGGAACAGAAAAATATAATTGGAATATTAGAATTACAGGCTGCATAAAAACTGCCTTACTTAAAAGTTTAGCACTTAAACTTTAGTACTTAGGTTTTGTGCAAGGTGGGTGGAACCACATACCACATTTCTTCAAATAAGATGAAATTCACAGCTCTGGAGCACAAAGAGCAGTTTAGCAGAAGTTTTCTGATGCTCTTTGCAACTTATTTAGGCTCCCAGTGCCTTACCTTACAGGGCTCTGATCCCCTTTGTACATGAGAAGCCACAACCCAGGGAGGGTAAAGGGTTCCCTAAGGAACTCCAGCCTGATTCTCTGAATCCCTGACAAACACCTCAGACAAGGGGCACAGCATCTTCCCCCCCGACACAGAGGTTCTGTGTCCCTCTGTCCAGGCCTTTCCCCAAGCACAATCCTGGCTGCAGGAGCCTCTGGGTCCCTGGAGGTAACACTGACAGGGCACAGGCTCCTGCTAAAGTGCAACAACAGCCCCACACTGCTTTGAAACCTTTGCCAGAACTTCTAACCCAGTCAAGAAACAGCATGTCACACTTTGCATTCTGCTGGAAATCTCAGCATCTCATGCAAATTTGCTGTCCAGACATGCACAAGTCAGTACCTGACTTGCCATCAGTGCTCCTGCAGCACTTTCCCCTTAGCTGCAGGTTTGGAGCACTTCCCCAGTGCTGTGATAGCCCTGTTATGACAGTTGTCAGTTCTACACTTCACTTGTCAATAGGTGGCCCTGCACTAAAGAAGAAAAAAAGTCATTCTTAAAGCTGTGACAGACATCATCAGCTTTTAAGAACAAGACACCAAAGACAGACCAAGGTAATGCTTAGGATAGCAGTTCTGCAAACATTTCACCTGACTTCCAGGCTTCACATTGCTCTGCCTGGTTTAAAACCCAAACCCCAATGATTAACAGCAGGAGGAAGTGGGTAATATCCCTAGGAACAAAGCCAAGAGATTTCAATAAGAAACAGCATGCTATGAGCTAAGACTAAAATCCAACTTACCTGTCATATGTCTCTTTGAGATCTCTGGCCAGTTTGCACTTGGGTAGGATGTGATGAAAAGGTGACTGGGGCCCTTCTGTGGCTATGGAAAAATTTAAAACAAGAAAGTAAATAACTGACTTGAAATCAAAGACTTTCTTCTTCCCCCACTGGGTATCAACCTGTATCTTAAGGACAGAATTTGTATCATTTTAATCTACAATTATCATCCAAATATTTTACAATAACTCAAGTTACACGTTAAGATGATAATAGTGAATTATTGCCAACTTCTGCTAAACCTCAACTCAGTTAAGCCCATGTAACCAAATTTGACAAATGATGACTTTAAATGCTTTGTTTTTCTAGATGTTAGCTTTAATTTTCAATGCTTGCAGCAAGATAATGCATCACTGTCAGAGTTCACCTTAAACAATACATATTGTTGTAGTAAATTTTCCAAGAACAGTCTATAAAAATGCTCTGTAACTGTTTGCTAGCCAGGTAGCAGCACATAAGAGTAAGGCTTCCACATAAGAAGTCTGGTGACTCAGCACACAGCATTAAAGCATGCAAAACTTGCTCTAGGCTGGGTGAAGCAGGCCACACAGGAGCTCTTCCATGCCAGCCTGACAGGGAGAGGCAAACATGATGGCTCAGTGCACAGTCTCCAGGGATTGTGCTGAACTTAACTAGCAAAGAAACTATTTCACTATTGTAAATGTAGGTGAACCCGGTGGGAAGAAATGCTGATGTCTGACTCCAGTTCAGAAGGCTGAATGATTTCTTGATTCTAACTATACTATAATACATTGATATACTATTTAAAGGAGATACTAAAACTACAAACCTACTTTTCTACCTTGCAACTCGTGACCCTCTTGCGAGAGTCCAGACACAGGTGGATCTGATTTGCCATCAGGTTCAAACAATCCTCACCAGAATCCAATCAAGCAATCACCCCAGGTAAACAATTCTCTAAACACATTCCACATGGGAAAAACAAGGAGTAGAAATAGAAATTGTTTTCTTTTTCTTCTCTCTGTGCTCCTCTATGGAAAAAATCCTGAGAGAGAGAAGAATGTGCCTGCCACAATTTCATCTCTGAAACTCACATCTCTGCATAGGGATAGTGAACTTGGCAAAACGCAGGGAAAAGCTGCCAGAATGCTACAGAGCACCAGAACTTGTTCACAGTGACCCCAGGCACAAGAGAAGTAAGAAGGCACAATCAGCACCTCCCTGGAAGAGCGTTCCTGTTCAGAGCCACTGCTGCTCAAAGCACTCACTCTCTGACATGGCAGACACCTCGTCCTGGATGGCCAGGATGAGCTTGGCCTCGCGGGTGAGGTACTGGCAGCGGCGCTCCTCGTGCTGCAGGACGATGGCGATCCTGCGGGACAGGTTGTGCAGGCAGCTGATCACGGACGGGTCCGCGTTGGCCTGCGGGGAACACGAGCAGCCACTGAGCCAGGGGCACACAGAACTACAGGGATGATGGGGAACAGGCAAATGGTTTGCCATTGAGACCAAAAATCAGCCTCTCAGCTGGAAAAATAACAGAATTTTCTCTACCCGCAACCAAGCAGAAGCTCAGAGGTGTCCAAACGTAATTTGCATATTTGCATTTCTACGCTCGTTAAAAATGCATCAAAGGAACACCACACCTGGAGAGGGATAGCCCTATCTGGTTTGTTGTTCCAGTTGTTAATGGGCCTTCTACCAGCAGAGAGCAAAGACCTCAACTTCACACAGTGAGACAAGAAAGCGTCAAGCTTTTTGAAAAGGCTCCCAATGTTCAGGTTAAACCCACTGGCAGCACAAGGGCTGCAGTGCCTTTAACAAGTACCACTGACTCCATGTTGCCACACTGGAGTTTGTGCCACTGAAAAGGCAGTAACGAGGTAACAATTACCAGCTCATGACCAATATTTTCATCCCAAATCTGAATTAATTTGGATCTCCCAAAAAATTCACAAATATGGCTTATTACTAACACTGCGTTTATGAAAGTCCCAGAAAGAAAGTGCTGGAAAAATATCACGTCAGTACAGCTGCCAAGGGGGGTGAGGGGGAATTCAGTAGCTCCAGCATGAGTCAGCAGCTGCCTCATGTTTGTTGAGACATTTAAAGGAATTTAAAAGTTCTGGCAAGTGACCACTTGGCACAGAAACCAGCAAACCGTGACTCATCAGTTTTTTGACTCCGCTGCTCTTGCTGAGTCACGCCACGTTGGTAGCCCTGAAGCTCAAACACAGCAGGATCAGTGCTGATTATCACACTTGGGCCTTTGCCTGCTCTGTCTGCCCACTGCAGATGGACACTCATCTTTATCTCTGAGGGCCTCCACCCACCTCCTGCACTGCACTACTCCATCCCAGGAAAAAATTTCTACTTGCTTCTTGCACCTTCCAGAAACCTGGCTGCTCCCTGTGAACTAAGAGTGGCTCATTTGGCAAATGGATTTAGTGCTGCATCACACACACAATTACATCAGTATCATCACATGGCTGAAGGGCAAAGAAAGCAAGTCTTCCTAGAAGCACTAGAAATTAGATTCCAGAAAAATGTGAGCTAGTCTTCACTGTGAATGAAAGAGCATTGGTTTCAACACTTCTGCTGCCACATGGCTCAGTGTGCATCAATGTTTGTGTTTGCAGGTGCATCTACACACACTTCCCTGCAAGCAAAGCACAGGGCTTTAACAATACACCAAAACAACATCTCTTAACATGTGAAATCTAAAATCAACTCCTCCACTGCAAATTCAGCACTCCCTGACCCAGGAGTGTCCTAAAGTACAGGAACATTGGATTCCCAGCAGAGCTCAGAAAACAATTTCTGGTTTGATTCAGGTAATTGTCTTGTGTGAAACCTTGCTCCTCATGTGAGGACAAGTCTTGCAGGCTGGGGCCATGTCCATGTCACCTTTGCAAAGCCAGTGGTAAGAAAAGTATTAGTGCTAAAAAAGAAAAAAAGCTCCTTTCACAAGCAGGGAGCTGGAGGTTTTTAAATCATGACATTACACCCAGTCGAGCAAAAATCAACCATTTCCACAAAGATGACTATTCCAGCTCCCTCTTTTATTTTTAAACAGCCTGTGGACTGAGAAAAGAAAGCCAGAGCTCAAAAATCAAGTAATGCTTGAACATAATGAAATTTCTAGGGCTTTATACACCTAATTAGCCAAGCCAGGATCCCTTAACACCAGCATCTAGTTAATAGAGGAAGCCTGAAAAAAATTCCAGGCAGAAACTATGTATTTGTTCTAGGTTTTTGCTGAACATTGAAACCTCTTTATTCTTCACTTGTACTTTCTTCTCATTTTGCTGCTCAGCTGCTGCTCCCTGGCACTCTCCCTTTACAGTGACCTCACAGCTGAGAGGAGGCAGCTTTCAAACACTGGCCATTAATCATAAAACAAGACTGGAGTGTGAGCCTACTGCATTCTCTCATGCTTCCAAGGCACATCCCACTGTCAGATGGAATGGAGACAGTCCTTACCCTTAGTGCAAACACCACGTTGAACAGAATCATGGTGGGCATCTCTCTCTTTGGTGAGGGGTCAGTTTTGGATACCTGAAAAAAATTTTTTAGAAAATCCCATCAGCTAGTGTCAGCTGGAGACAGTAACAAAGGGAAAATAATTTTTTAAAAAAATTAAAAAAAAAAACCCTTGTTAAATAACAAGCTGAGAAAAGAGAGCAGACAAATCAATATATAACATCAAATATGACTGGCAAAATATAGAACTATGCTTTTGTTTTTAATTGGAGTGTCATAGGTACTCTACAACACTGCCTTTGCTGAGCAGCTCTGAAGACTTAAACCAAAATCTTTTAGTCACAAGCATAGAAATGAGTGTCAGTTAAGAGAGCACTCTTTCTTAGAGTCTCTGTTATTACATTTAGCATCATTAGGGACCTTAGGTTTAAATTCTTTAGCACAACTGTCAGATATACTGTCAACAGAATTCCACAGATCTCAGGCCACGCCTATTCCTTCCTTTCCTAAAATCCCCATTCAAATTGCATCCTATTACAAACTGCTGCTTTTATCAGACAAAAGATGGTCTAGAACAGCAGTATGAAAATAAAAGGTTTGATTTTTCCCTTCCTGCAGGATTTCAAACACATTATCCAGCCCCTCTGTTATCTTTGTAGCAGAGAGCTCCATCCCCAAGGCAGATTCAAACTTTCCAGTGAGAAGAAAAAGCTGGAGCTGAGACAAGCAAGTGGAATTTGCACATCCAGACCAACTCCAAAGGGAGCACGTGTCGCCACAAGATGGAGCACAAAATGCAGAGGACATTCTCACCTCCCTGCATCTCCGTGCTCAACACCCACCCCATCCCGAGTGCAAACAGCTGGAACCTGCCAGGCCAAACAAGAGCTGGTCTCTACCCAAAGTATGTGCAGCACCTGAGCCAGGGCAAGCACAGAGCAGCATCTGCCCTTCCCCACAGGTCCCAAGCACCAGCAGTGAACTGCTTGGGACTGAACTCCAAAATCTGACTGCTTTCACTCAGGAGTCTCAACATTTAGAAAATTAAGAAGTGATACATATTTTGGGGGTATTTTTGTCCTAAAATGAAAATTACATTCTCTCAGAAAGGCAGTGCTGGGACAGTGGTAAAGGCAGTTTACTGTGTTTATCTGTTCTGGACTTAGAGGTTCCAGGACATCTTATGAATTTTCAAATGTAAGGACTGATCCTGTTCCTTCCTTAAAATCAGAGAAACTACCACCACTAACATCAGTTGGGAGGCAGGCTAGATTTCATATCACCTCACGTCCAGGAAAAAAGGAAGAAGACTGAGCTGGGAAAGAAAATGCTGAAGGAATTTGAAGACTTCAGAACATTGCTACACAAAACCAATCTGGCACACAGGATTAAATGTTTGTGCTCTTGTAACTCCTGAATCTCATCAAAGTAAGAATTTGCTGAGCTGTTCTGTGGATTAATTTACTGCAGTATGAACTCTGAGGAAACTCAAAGCAGAGGCTGCTGGGTTACTCCAGACACTGCCTGAGCTCCATGGAAAAGCAGCTCCATCTGGCTTCCTCCTAACTGCAGGAGGGTCCCAGATTTAGACTGGCACACACCAGCAGAGATGGCTGCCACATCTAGAAGATTCTGGACTCCCAGAAAGTTCTGGGGTCCCTCCTGGGATGATAAGACACATCCAGAAAGAAGATCCTTCAGAAGTAACAAAAAAGTGTTTACAGCTCTTTATAACTTTATTTCTTTGCCCAGATACAATTTTATTTAGACAAATGAAATGAAGTGACATTTCATGCAATTAGGATTAAACTGATTGGAAAGAATGTACAATAATAAGTGGTGAAAAAAATGCAAATACAAATTTTCAACCTTGTTTACAGCACATTTAGGAAGTTGAACCTTTCAGATGAGATTAGTAAAAGAAAGGAAAATGATCTTAGGGAGAACAGGCCACTGCTGTCAGAGCCTTGAGGGCACCAAAAGGTCTTAATGGCCCTGGCCAGGACCTGTTCCCACACAAATAACCCTCCCACAGAGTCCATGACCTGGGAGCCACATTTAAGCTCATCCCAGGGCCTGGAGCTATGCCTGTGTCCAGGATGCACCTTGGATCTGTGCCTGTCTCCCCGACAGACCTTTGGTTAAGTACATCCCACCCTTGTCCTGTCTCCTTCTGCTCCTGGCCGGGGTCTCAACACAAACCCTGGGCCTGGTTCACCTCTTGCCTTGCCTGGGGCTGCTGATGGATTTGCACAGCTTGGGCACACTTGAATCCTGTCTTCCAAGATAGCTTAAACCTTTTCAGGACTGAGTCTTGGTGATCCTCCATGACATTTCCTGCAGACTCACAACTGAGTTCCCAAAGTAGCATCTTTTGATGCTTTAGGCCAGCTCCTCGCTGGGATTAAAGCAGTCTGGTCTTCTAAATATCATGCAACAGTTACCAACAAGCTGTTTCCACCTCTAATTATAGCTAGAAAGCAGGATAGAATTGGCAAGCAGACTTCTTTTTCCCCTGAAAAAAGGAATGACTTAGCAAATTTGATGAAAAATGAGACCAAAGCAGTTCAGTGACAGGGATCAGTGTTGGATTCAGAAATTACCAAAACCTAGGTCATTCCTACAGTTGATCAGGAAGAAGGAATAGGACAGGGAATATTAGGAATGCAGAAGCAGGTGAATTCTTTCCTGGATTTAAGCAGGGCCTTTTACATAGCCCAGGTAGCAAACTGCTCTCATTCTAAGCACCTAAAACACAGGCCATGGAGGAAGGTCTCAATGCAAACAGCAGCCTGACTTGATCCACAAGAAAATGTTTCAACATCCTACATATTCCATCTAAGTCTTGTGGATCATCTTCAGCCTCAGGAAAAGTTAAAAGCCAAACAAGGCTGACGCAGCTTTTAGCATTTGTGAAGGTTTTTGGTGGTGTTTTTTTCAACTGCCACACTAATTAGAGGTGCTAAAAGCTAACTTGGAGTAACTAAAATAGTGGGAAACAGCTTTTTGAGTTGGAGTGCCCAGTTTTACTTCTCTTTACTCACACTGCTTCCCTACAGTAACCAAAAGAGTTTCTGTGATCACTGACAGCTCCCTTAGTTTGCTACTCACTCCACTGAAGTAAGTAAAAGACAGCTTGGAGCATCAGGAAGTAAAACCAGGATCAAAAGCCAACATGCCCATTCTGAATTGCAGGTTTCCTCACTAAAGGCAGGCAGTTTGTGAAGAAGGCAGGTCCCCAGAGGGGATCTCATACCTACCTGCCCAAGGGCATGCTGGAGCAAGGTGGGATGGCCAACAAAGCGAACATTATCAATCTTCAATTCAAACTTTTTGCCACACATATCTGACTTGGTAGCCAAAATTGTTGCCAGGATGACATCTGAAAACCTTGAAGAGCAGAAACAGAAATTATTACCGTTTTCAAAAAGCACACCCCCAAAATATTCCTGCAAACACAGATATATTTAACTCCAAAGTTTTTAAGGCGTTATAAATTGTGACTAGATTGCTGTACCTGGAGTACCACCAATTATGTAAAATTAAGGACCCCTAAATTACATCCCTCAGATCATCACAATTATAAAACAGGAAGCATTCACAACAAAGACTGCAGGGTCATGCTCATTTAATTACATGCTCAGCAAAATACATTGAAAAGATTAGATGCAGTTTGCTTAAATATAAAAAGAGCTGGAGTTAGCCATTGCCTGGATTTAGCTGCAGGTTAATGAACTTACTAAGCAACTACATATTGACACAGCCTGTCACTCAAGCACAACAGAGATCTTTAAGCCACCCAGTATGGCAGAGGGGGAGGCAAGAAAGACCTGACTCAATTAAAAGAAACACAGCCAATGCTTGTCCTTCCTTTCCCAAAGCTCATCAGTGACATTTTAAGTTCCTCATTGAATAGATCTCAACCTGTGCTCAGCAGACCACTGGCACCTTCCAAGAGCTGCCTGGCCTCACCTGGGCTTTCTCATTTGATACATCACACTCCTGACAGGCCAGGCCCTTCCCAATGCCCAGCCATGGGGTTACTGAATTGCTCTGGATTGGTGAGGGCAAGGCGGCAGCTCTGAGACAGGAGGGCAAGTATCCACAAGGGGTCTGCTCTGTGAAACACAGCCACTGCTGCAAAACCAGCTAAAAATCCCGTGTGACAAGGGAGGAATTCCACAACTGCTCCCTCCAATGGCCTCTCAACATTGGTCTGGTCTCTACCAACAGTTGTTTTCCTCAAGGTGTCCCCTGGGACAGTGAAGCCCAAACCCACAGGGAAGAGGATCTCAGCTGCTAGAGTAAACTTGTTGCTCTAGGAGCAGTGCAAGGCTTGTTATTAACAAGTTCTCTCCTCATCTGTTTTACAGAAGCTCCTACTTGACCAAATGAATTTCAGACCACTTTCTGATGAGAGCTGGTTTTTAAGAATGAAAATGTTTATTTCATTTTGTGTATTTACACCCAGGGATGTGTGTCCCTGCCAGACCATCCCCCTAGGGCAGGCAGGTATCCCAGATAACCCAGTATCACTCCGAGAGGAGGGCAGGCATGGGCGTGTGCTGTGCTCATCTTATCTCTTGGCCACAAGTGAGCCCTCCATACCCAGAGAAGCAATTAATGTACCTTAGTCCTGCTTCCCTCTGAGTCATGCAGTACTACAGAAATTAAGACAAATGCACTCAAGGACACAGGGAATTCCTTTTATTTACAAATACTGGAGATGAAGGACCACACAGGTCCAAACTGCCAAAGCCCCAGGTGCTTGTACAAACAGGTTGCCCTGACCACAGCATGCTGCTTATGTTTGGTTTATGGAAAGAGCAGCTGTGCACAAACATCCAAATCCCTGACTGCTCTGCTCCAAACTCCAAGCTAAGGGCAAGCAGAGACTAGCCAGAGACTCCTGGGGCCACTGAGCCCATGCTTCTCAGCCACTGGGCTGCACAACTTGGGAAGTTTGGGAGCAAAGGGCAAAGCCAACTGGAACAGGACCTGGACTGACAGACCCTGGAGATCACATTCAAAGTAGAAAAAAGTCACCATGACAGCAGTGAGCTTCTCCTCCTCTTTTTACCCTGTTCAGCTGCTCATTAATAGGCTCATCATGGAGCCAGGAAGATGGGAACAGCACTGGATCCAAAAGGAGCATATGTTTTGGGGGGTGAAGGGAGAAGGAGGGCAAACTAGAAAATGTCGGCTTCCTGGTAAAAAATTAGTTACCCTTCCCTCCTCCAGCCTTGGCAAAGGATACCTGGGAGCTGATAAACTGATCATTCTTGTAACTTCCACAAGGAATTACACCAGCAGATCTTTCAACAGATAAATGTGGTGCTAAAGGTGGGAATTCAGCAGTTTCCCAGGGGAGCTCTTGACACCAACAGCCCTATCTGCCCCACCTTGCATGTGGCTCTTTGGGGAGGAAGAGATTAAAAGGCTGATTTTGGAAAGTCCTCCAGATCTTCTCACTAGCAGGGTCTTCTCTGTCTGGGAGAGTACTGAATTGTAGTCAGAGGACATGCTCAGGGACAGAATCCTGACACAGGTGCACCTCCTATCACCACAGGCTCTCCCAAGAGTTACCTGGACTCCAGTCCCATTCTCCTCCTCTGACAGCCTGGATTTATAGCTTTGCTGTCTGGGTTTTTTTTAACCCCCAGTGCTCTACATAATTTTGACATTTCTTAGGCCTCAGGACAATAGGGAAATCGAGGAACAGCAGATGTGTTATTCCCATTACTTCAATTAGTCACCTCATCCTAGAAAATAACACTTTCACTTGAAATATTTCAATACACATTTTCCCATCTTTGGGGTATGTTAAGATGACCTAAAAACACTGTCTTCTCAGAGCCCAAGAGTTTGTAAGAAGCAGATTAAGTTTTGCAGTTGGGCAGTAACCCTTCTCCTTTTATGAGATTAGTCTGAGCATTGTGAATTCCAGGGGGAAGCAAACCTCTTCTGTACTAAGGAATTCAGCAGGCAGAAAGAATATACAATAAACAAAAGCTTTGATATGTCCAAAATATTTTACCACTCCTCTCCAGAGCACAACATAGCAACAGCACACTGAAAAGATTCAAACATTAATTCATTTTTCCCCCAAGAATGGATCGTAACTTTTTATATGCCACAGGAATTCAAAGCAAGGTTCCTACAATGAATTTTTCTTTGAAGTAGTTCAGAACAGGATCTGAGTATGTAGGTGAGCTTTATGTTAAGCAGGGACTAGGGATGCATTTTTTTTTTTCCTTCTGGGGCCCTGAGTTAAGCACTTTTCCCTCTATGTGTGTAATCATCCCATTTAGCTGAGTGGGGCACCAAGAACAAGCAACAGCACAGCTGCTCAGACCTGGGTCCTCTAAAGAGATCTCCATCATTACCCTGGGATTAAATAGATTGCTCACTGATCTGTACTTTCAAGTCACTTCTCCTCAGAAAACCATTTGATTTAGGGCTCCTTGTTGGAATAACTACAATGCCAAGGCTATACTTGCTGCATTCCCAGCGCCTCCCAGCTTTTCCCAATTCACAGAAGGGACAGTGCCACATCCATTCTGGATTTCCTACAGGAAGCACAGAAATGTTAGTAGGACCTTGGTAATTATCCCAGCACAAACCTTTAGCAATACATTTCCTACAAACACTGTGATTTAGCATATGATTTTCTGATCATTCAGTGTAAAACAGAAACCAGAAACAAAAGCACAATTAAAAAGGATGGTGAGAAAAGAAAGCCATTCTAGACAAAGGTGATTGTTTAGAATGTTTGGTCTTACCCTGAAACCAATTGCTCATCAGTTAGAGGACATTGGTCTCTGAAATGGGAACATGGCCATAAACACAAAACAAAACACAACAAAAGAAAATAAACGAGGCAAGTACACAAAATACAAAAGAGAAAAAAAGAGATAATATTAAAAACTAGGATGAACTATTAAGGGTTAAACTCCTGTAAAGGAAATATAACTGTTGAGGAGAGTCAAAAGTTAATGGAAGGTGAATTCCAAGGATATATTGCAGGCTGTTTGACAACATGGAGAAAACAGGCTAAGGTAATTGAGCCCCTGCACTAGCAGTGGCTGCTGCCACGTGTTTTCCCACAGTACACAGCATTTATGGAGCTGATTTCCATGGCACTTTTTAATTCATGCTTACCTTAAGAGAAACAGAAGAGGCTGCAGCCTAATTTAGAGCAGATTCTAAACCTCAGTTTCTTTCCTAGACTATTGCTAGCATTTCCACCAAAGAACCTCAGATGCAGCTCCAAACGACCCACAGTTCTTCCCAACCGGTTCCAGCACTTCCATACCCACAAGACTTAGGAAAAGAGGACACCAAGTGATTATAGTGGCAGGGTTCTGTGAAGGGCCTGGCACACACAGCCACCACTGCTCCTGCAGGGACTCGCACAGCAGGCACAAGGCTGGCCAGACTCACAGCACACACATGAAGTCCTTCTCTGTCCCGCTCTGTGCCCCAGGCAATAAGCACAACTTAGGAAGTGGAGGCTGAAAAAGCTTTCAAGGCAAAGAATCCTAAACCCTTCTCTACAACAGGTGTACAGAGCAGGACTGAGTTAGCACCTGTACTCATTTTTATATCAGAAACACCTGTTTCTATTTTAACATCCAACTGCCACTTTTTCCCCCAATTAAGATTAAAAAATTACTTGTTTCCTGAAACAACTTCATAAATGTACTGGAAAATGAATCTGATAAAACCTTTATAATATCCCACATGAGAAAGGGAAGGCAAACTGAAAACCAACAATTACATAATACAAAACACAGCAGATTTCTGCCAGTGACAATGAAAAGAGAACCTAGAGAACCTAAATGACAAAGTACACAGAGGGGTGACATTACGGGAAGGGTGTTTCAAGGAATGGGTGGATGAATGGAAAAGCACAGGCTTACAGAAAGGAAGCCTTTCAGAACAAATACAAGGAAGAACACTGGAGTCCAGTGAAAGAGGGACAGAGGAAACAAATGTTATCACAGGAGAACTACTGTTTGTTAGAAAGGGACATTCAAACCCTTGTTTGTCAGTAACTTGGGGTTTTTATAACAGAAGCATTTGCTAAATTTGCTAAAACTCCTTCAGTTAGTCAGCTCTGCTACTAAAAAGCAAAGTCTGCTGTAACATATGTTACTATATGTGCCTCCTCATTAGAATATTTGCATGCTGGCTATACCACCTTCAGAAAAACTACAAAAAACTATTTCAAACCAATTTAACATAGCATTATTTTATGGCTTCAAAGGAGTAATTGCCTCATATCTTTTCAGGGGAAAGAAAGAAAACTGGCAGGCATCTCTATAAACATTGGGAGGGGGTGTATTCCTGGTAAAACACTCAGAAACTGAAGGATGTTTTTGAAAAGTGCAAATGATGAAAGGCTGAGAAGAAGCCAACAAAGAGAGATTTGACAAGCAATTTGTTTTGACAGTGACAGTCTTCTGAATACCTTTTTGTTGCATGGCCACCATCAACACACCTCAAGTATTTTTGCTGCTCAACTTGCTTTCAGCAGGAAGCAAAATATGTACTCTGAGGACCTAAACACAACTCCATGGAGCAGAAATTAATACAAGCAAACACACCTCAGTAACCTGGAGGAAAGATTATCATGAATAGGCTGCCATTGTCTATAAAAAAACAGAAAGCATAACAATGACCAGGAAATTGAGCCTGGAGGCTAAAAGAAATCCAATTATCTATACAAATGTGCTACATGGAAATGGAGTTAAGGCACCCAAACTGATCTAATTTTGTCCCTCCTAAGAGCGTTAAGAAATACAAGCACCTCAGCTATTCTAGGAAAGGTCAGTTCCAAAGTAGTTGATCTGGGTTCCAATAGCTCAGGGGAAAAAGCAACAGTAAACCTTACCTAGGACACAGTTGATGCTACATTACTAAAAATTTAAAGACAGCCATCCAGTATAAAAAAGGATGACTCCAACCCCCTTAGGAACTATTGCAGCTATAAGATAAATCTGAAATAACCTTTGTACTGAGCATGCAGTGGGAAAACCCCAACCCTACAACATTATCAAACTTGCCACACACCACCAACTAAACCTAGCAGTCTGCCCACTCCACAGCCTCACTCTGTGCCACCAAAAACACCCGTGGGTGCTCCTGACACGCAGGGAACCTCTTCCTCAATGAAGTCTTCCAAAAATAATACAAAACCACTTCATAAATGACTTTTATTGTGGACAATTTCAGACAGAAAATCATCACCACCAGAAAACAGACTGGACTTCATGCTGATGAACTCTCTCCATGGACTGAGTGCACCGAGTGTCCAGGAAGGGAATTGCTGCACTGCAGAAGGAGGATCTTACATGGATGGAGCTGCCACTGAAGGAATGGCTCTCACAAAACCAGTTGCTCCATTCTTGGTCTCTACAACCTGATCTTCAATGGAAACACACAAACTGAAGCAAAAATTCATCATGTTGGTGAGGAAAAAATCAATGATGATATTGGTTTCATGGCATATGAAAGTTAAACTCCTTTCCTTTCCCAGCTTACAAAGCGAGTGCATCTCCCTCCCTCCAGGGATCTGCACTTTTCTGCCTCCACTCTCCCCTTGGAATCTCTTCTATTCCAAGGCACCAACTTCTGTTACTCCTAAAATTGCCTGATACAAATCAAAGTTGGAGCAATCTGTTGCACAGTTTTGAAGATGCCTTTTTGTCTTCTGCTGGAAGAAGCATCTGTGTACTTAAAACTTGCGTATTTTTTCCACCTGTACCAGTCAGTGAAAAATATGAACTTTGCCAACAAAAGTCCTCTTGTCTAATTTAAATTAACAGCACTCAGTATATAAAGAGCATCAGCATGTTCCTCTACTAGCAGGTACCACTGAAGAGGACACATTTAACTGCTATATCAGTTGTGTGGGATGCAGGGGACTCTTAAGAGTGATGATTACACTGCTGCTGGGAAAAAGCTTTCAGTAATCAAACTGGAAACAAACACAATTTTAAAGGGTCTCTGAATTTCAGAAAGCAGATGCCCAGCCATATAAACAGCACTAGCAGTGTGCTATTCTCCAATATCCAGCATCTAGAAGAAATAAACTTTCAGAGCAACAGAAATGCTGCTGCTCTTCTATTTCCCTTTTCATATGCATGGGAGATTCAGACAGATCTGAAAAAGATCTTTTATTAGTAACAAATACCTGACCAGGAGATTAAGCATGAACTTTCATGCCCAGTGTTCTGGACATCACTACAATGAAACAATCGAAATATTTTTTTAGTGTAAGTTACATGGCAGCACATTCAGTTTAAAATCTGTTTCAGGAAAACACCAGCAGTTTTCTCACCTGACCATCATTTGAAACTATAAAAGCTTTTCCTACATCACTGCAGTAAGCACATATTGTCTCACACTAATTCAGCAACACAGGCAACATACAATAAACACAGCCACACATTAAGTGCTTTGTCCAACCTACCAAAAGAGCAGAGGCAAAAAGAATCAGTGTCAGACAGAAGTTGGTATCATTCCAACACCTTCTTAATCTACCTAGGGAAATTCTAGAGCCAGGGGTTTGAACAACCACCAACAAAACCCCTGGGATAACCAGCAAATATGTGCACTGAGCTCTCCTGCTGTCCACAGCCCAGCCTGAAAACCCAGTCACCAGTTCCCAAACATACAAATGGTTTGCCCTGTCCATACTGCACTCGCGGACACACAACCAAAGGCTGAAGGTTTCAAAGGCATCAGAAGAGGCAGAAGATACAAATTACCTCAAGCAAAATGTGTTTTCATAAGATCCCAGTCCTGGAAAATGAAATTAAGTGATGATGTTTACAATCACATGGGTGATTTTAATTTCAGCTAAACCACTCTCTGTCATAAAGTTAACAACAACCTTACCTTTTTTGGGGTGGGAAAGTGGTGATTACTTTGTACTCTTATAAAAGAGAAGAGCAGCAACTACGTCTTTTTTATTAATACTGGAGATTAAAATACATATCAGAAAGAAGATCTGCAAGTGAACTATGGGCCAACAGACAAAAAAAGTTTTCTCTCCCAGATTTCTTTCATATCTAGTAGTGATAAATTTAGAACTATGCAGCAGATTTCAAATGTTGAACAAAACTAATTAGAGGGTCCATCCATACATACACACATGCTGAACACCACACTGCCTATTTTCAGTGCATTTGTTACCCTCTGATTTCCTGTATTTAAAAAACTCTCTTCAAGTCTCAGTTTCCTTTTGAGCCACTGTGTCACTCCACTGACACAACAGCAGCTCTGTGTGGAGAAACAAAATTAGTTATTCATTAGTGCACAGCAATTCCATAAGACCATTACATGAGCTAGGGAAGAAGTCAAGGCAACTAAAAAATATATCTAGTTAGGAGTAGGCAGGTAAAGAAAAGTGGGATTTTACCAGAGGATTAATACTCCTAGTTTTGCAAGGGTAGTATTGCCTTTCTAACGAGCACAGAATAGCTGACCTTGCCCAGAAAACAAGAGCTGCAGCATCATTGCCTCGTGAGACAGTCCTCTTTACTAAGCACTAAGTTGGTCACAACTTGATATTAAAGCATTTTTTGCCAGGTTGTCTTGTGTACAGTCCAAGAGAATATGCCTAGGAACTAGGAGGCAAGAGAGCAGGAGGATGTCTCTCCTCCATTTCAACCTCTTGGGTAGAAGAAATGTCTTCCCTCCTACCTGGAGTCCCCATCTTGATCTTCTGTGGTGTCACCAGAGCCATTCACAGCATATCGACTCCTTGGTTTGTCTGAAGCAAAGAATAAAGATAATTTTATCCAGGAACAATCTGCTTAATGTGTGTTTGTATGTTTTTCTATTCTCACTCAAAAGAACATAAAAAAAAAAAGAGGAGAAAAATTTTATCCTTCAGGGGATGAAGAGGAGAAAGTGAAACATGCACAGAAACTGACACAGGTTTGCAGTTCAAGAGTGAAAAGTAAAAGTCTGACCAGTGCTATTTCGCCCCTTATTGCTCAGGTTTTGGGACAAATATAATGCTCCCACAGTCACAGGAAGGGAAATCCTTTACCAACAAAAAGCAGGAGGGAGGTGGCAGGGAAACAGCCAAAAAAAAAACCCAAACTTTTCAGATTTCACCTATAAAAATGGGAAGGGAACTAGACATGAATCTCTCCTCATACAACCTAAGCAGGGGAGTCAAACTTCTCCTGACACACAGCCATTAGCACACAACCCAAATCACAGAGCTGCATCACCCCGCAGCACCTTTAGGCCCTGCACTGATACTGGTCCCAGTCCAGCCACAGGCACTGTCCCAAATCACATGCCTCAAAGTAAGAGGTGCAAGCAGTGCTGGCACCTGAATAGTCCCATGCTCCTCTTTTCCAGGAGAAATTAAACCTCCCCAAGCACATTATTCAAGACCACAGACTAAAGTTTCATGGTTCCTGCCCATTATTGGTTAAAGCTTACAGTGTTTACCAAATCCATTCTTCCAAATCAGTGGCATCCTTCTCATCCTGCCCCCTCCTTCCCCTGCAGCTCCCAAAACCCATGGGATTCACCTTCCTGGGGATGGAGGTGAGGTACCAGGTGGATGGTGACACCTGGCACTAATGTGGTTCAATTGAGGTGGGATGAGAGGGGTCCCAGGGCCCCTGGGGGGAGTGAGGGCACCTCTAGGGCAAGGGCTGAGAGGTGCAGAGTCCCATGGGGAGTTGTGAGGGTGCCAGGTCCTCATGGACAAGGGGAGTGAGGGGAGCCAGGTACTCAGAGAAAGTGTGAGGGGTGTCTGGGGGATGACAGGTACCCACAGAGTGTGAGGGGTATGACAGGTACCCACAGAGAGTGTGAGGGGTGTCTGGGGGATGACAGGTACCCACAGAGTGTGAGGGGTATGACAGGTACCCACAGAGAGTGTGAGGGGTGTCTGGGGGATGACAGGTACCCGGAGAGTGTGAGGGGCTGGGGGGGGGGGGGAGGCGACAGGTACCCACAGAGAGTGTGACAGTGTCTGGGGGGGATGACAGATACACAGAGTGTGACAGTGTCTGTGGGGAATGACAGATACCCACAGAGTATGAGGGGTTTGTGTGGGGGATGACAGGTACCCACAGACAGTGTGAGGGGTGCGGACTGCCAGGTGAGGGGTGCCAGGCCCCCATGGACAGTGTGAAGGATGTGAGGGGAGGTTCCGGGCCCCCACGGGAGGTGTGAGCGGTCCGTGTGGGGTACCAGCCCCCCACGGGAGGATGCCAGGCCCGGCGGAGGCTGCTGCGGGCGCGGGGCAGCCGCAGCTCCCGGCGTCGGCACTTACTGTCCTGCGCGGCGGGGTGCTCGGCGCCGCGCTGGAACGGGAAGCGGAACAGCAGCTTGTTGCCGCGGCTGCCCGAGCTCACCAGGATCACGCTGATGGGGCTGGTGCTCTCGCCCATGCCGGCTCGGGCTTCCCGCAGGAAGGGCCCGGCCGCTGCGCCTTCCGCTTCCGCCGGCACACGGTGCGGCCGCCGCTGCCGGCACCGGCGGGGGCAGCGCGGCCGGGGCGGCCGTGCCCGGGGCCGCCTCTGCCCGGTGCGGCCCTGCCCCTCCACCCCACGGCCGCTGCCCAGTGCAGCCCAATGCCCCCAGTTCTGACCAGCATCTCAGACCTCCATGGCCCGTTCCCTGTATAACCCAGCGCCTGCAGTTCAGACCGGCACCTCACACACAGCCCTATCCCCAGTACAGCCCTGTATTCCCAGTTCTGAACATCACCTCGTACGCCGTGGCCCCATCCCCAGTACAGCCCAGTATTCCCAGTTCTCAACATCACCTCGTACCCCATGGCCCCATCACCAGTACAGCCCAGTATTCCCAGTTCTGGCCAGCACCTCGCACACAGCCCCATCCCATATACAGGCAAGTGCCCCCAGTTCTGGACAGCACCTCATTGCAAGCACAGCAATGAGCTGCAAGCAAGCACAGCTTGTTCCCAGTACAGCCCAGTGCTCCCAGTTCCTACCAGTACCTCACCCGCAGCCACATCCCCAGTTGTGACCAGCTCCTCACACACAGCCCTGTTCCCAGTACAGCCCAGTGCCCCCAGTTCAGACCAGCACCTGCCACTTGCTTTCTCTCAGTCATCCCAGTGTCCCATGGACAGCACTCCCTGTTCCAGGCACTCCCAGTTTATTCCAGTGCCTCACATGCCTGCAGCCAGCACCTTCCAGCTCAGCCCAGTGCCCCCAGCATAGCCCAGCACCCCCAGTTCAGCCCCGGACCCAGACAGTGCTTGGTGGCCCCAGCCCTGGATCCCTCTGCAGGGGCTGCTGGATCCTGGACCACCCAATGCTGTTATTTGGCCGCTGTGGGTCATTTGTGGGCTTTTAGCCAGTTCAGTCATTAACTCCAGAACTTTCTTGAGAGCTGGTAACAAAGACCAGCGAGGGCTCATCATCTCCCCCATGCCCAGACCCCCCTCCCCCTCCAGGTTATCATCTTCATGGAAAGAGTGGACAGGCACTGGAACTGCCCAGGGCAGTGGTGGAATCACAATCCCTGGAAGTATTCAAAAAACATGTGGATGTGGCATTTTGGGACAGGGTTTAGTGGTGGGCTTGACAGTGTTGGTTTAATCTAACACCTTGGAGTGTGTCTTTGAATAGGAATTTTTCTAAGTGAGCTCAGTCTGCCATGACTCTTCTCATGACACTTTCCCTGCTTTTTTTTCCACATCAGCAACTTTCTAGTAGCAACAGGGAAGAAAAGAAGAGCTCCATAAAGCAGTATTAAACAAGGAGGCTCATTGGTAATTATAGTGGGAATGGAGATAAAGGAACACTGGGTAAAGCCTGCTGCAAATGCCTCTTTGGGACATTTCAAACAATTTTTTGAAATAACATTTCTGCCTTTCTGGAGCTAAGTACACACGTGCCGCACACTGAGCAGAAGGCTAAATTAATTGGGAAAACAAAGGTAATTTGTTGTGGGTTGGAATGAGGCCATGGATGCTTTTTCCCTAGTGGGAGAGGAACTGATAACCTCTCCTGGGTTTGCCATGGACAAAAGATGGGATGCAGGAGCTTAATGTGCATCTCCACCCTCCCTGTGCCAGCCTGGGTACCACTGAGGGTGGATTCGCAGGTGGAGAATCTCTCTGTCTTCCCTTCCAGTCCCTCTCCATTCTTCCACCATCTGGCAGTAGATTGTTTCCATCAGAGCTGCCAAATCCAGCATGTCAATATTGCAGATGAATGATTGCAGAGGGCTTTTCCAACCTTAATGATTCTGTGACACCAGGGTGCCTGCAGGGGAGCAGCTTTGGAAATCAGACCTGTGGGCTCCCCATGCTCATGGAAAGGCTGGCTTGAGCTTGTTGCTCATGTTCCCTTCACAGCTCTGATGCACCCTGCCTCATGGTTTCCATGCTTTTACTCCTGCCTCTGGATTAGGAAGGGTGACATTACTCCCCTGGCAGCAGTCTTCGTGCCTTCATATTTTTTTGTGTTTAATCGAGATTAGAAGTTATCAGCATTTCTATTTGAGGATGCCCTGGGGTTTATGCAAATTCTTCTGTATTTTATTGCATTACTTAGATGCTTGGACACTCTGAGATATCCCCACTCTGGGGGTTTTGCTCTGCAGTCCCCCCAGGGACACAGGACAGAGGTGGGTGGCTGAAGAGGGAGATGAGCAGCCCCAGCAGGGTGTAATCTGCAGGGCCATTCTGCACAAGGCCAGCGATAACAATTGAGCAAGAGAAGGCGATGCTGAGGGGACAGAGTTGTCCTGGGGTGATTAAAGACCAGTCGTGTTATCACAGCAGAGCACTCCTTGTACACCAGCACTGGGCTGTCATGTTAAAATTTCAGTGTGACTGCTTCAAAATATAATTTTACTTTCTTAAATAATAAATTATAGGCCTATCTGTCATTCCCAGCTCTTGGACATTTAGTTGTAGTTAGCCTTGTCATTTAAAGCAATGATTGCAAGTTCTTCAAGCTCTAATAGGAAATTAAAGAGTAAAGCCACGATTTAGACTCCACTTTCCAGACTTTCAAAATGTAATATGCCTCAGATATTTCAGAGTTAGAGCAGATATATGTCCCCCCCTTATCCACAGCATTCTCCTTGAGGGGAAGGCAATTCCTGTGGATAATACAGGCCCATGGGGAAAGTTATCCCTGATCTCACAGTGATGCCATTCAATTGGATTTACAATCAGGTCTGTTGGAAATTAGAATACCACTTTTACAATTAGCTAACAGGTCTGTTGCTTGCTTCTGCTGTTTAAAATGAGAAACTCTGGTAGCTAGCTTTTGGAACAGATTTTAGATTTAAAGAGACCTACATCAATTTAAAAAAAAATCCCCTTTGGTGATTTTCTGACAAAGATTCATGACGTGCCCAAGGGTGGACATTCTGCAGTGGAGCTGTGGAGCATCACGAGAAGCAGCAGTAAGAGAGGAAGACAGGTTGGATGGGGCTTCCCAGAGGACATGTCTTCACTAGTGGCCCTGTGACACAGGAACAGCAGCAGTCATGTTGTCCAGTTCCTTGCATTCCTGAGGCCAGGACCCCCTTGTCTCACTACCCTATGGGTAGCTGGAGCATTGTAAGGAGGAATTTGGCTGAAACGTTCATGCAAAGCCGGGCCATTTTCCATGTCACGTTGTGTTGAGGATCAGACTTCTCCCACCGGATTTGTTCCTGAGAAGTTCCCACAACAATGCCCAGCACAGCCCTGATCCTGAGTGAGCAATGAGCTCCTTCTAGCAAACCACTGTCACCTTTTGGCTGCTCTGGCTTTTGAGATAGTGCAGAAGTAACTCTCAGAAAAGGAATTCAAATTCCATAATGATTTCAGTCATGATGAATCCTCCTGTGCAGACATCACTCTGTGTGCCCACAAACCTTAATCCTGCAGTCACAGAGGAGCAATGCCCAGGTTACGCAGGATAGGAAGGAGTCCTGATGGTCTGTGCCTTATCCCTGTGTTTATCTGGGTCACAGCTTGGTTGAGTAACCCCTGATTAAAAGCACTCTCACTGAGGAGAGCTTGGAGCACTGCCATGCAACACGACGTGCAAGAGGCAGCACTTTGGGGAGGAGACAAAAACATTATGTAAATGGATATTTCACAACAGCATCTGTATTTTCAAAGTAAATTTTCTATGGGAAAACTGCAAGTTTTGGAAATGTATGTAGCAAGGGATGATGAATACAGCCTTTCTTGGTCCTGCCATCCATTTAAGTTGTATAAATTTAATACCATGTTGTCCGTGGCCTAACTCTGCCTATGCTGTCAGTGGCACTTTTAACTGGAGACTGCTCTGCATCTGTGTAGCCAGAGTGAGTTCTGGGTTTTCAGGGGATATGTATGGCACTATCAAAGGGAAGGTATACAAAGAGCCCTCTGATAATATTCCCTGTGGTAAAACAATTGTCGCCCTTATGTCTCAGATGAGTCCGCTTTCATATCCCCTTTTAAAGTGAGTGAATTACCCAGCCTGTGGTCAGGAGGACTGAGGAGGAGCTGTGGCACTGAACACAATCTGAAATTAAATCCCAGAGGAGTTGTTGGCCTCCACAGAGGGGATGATAATTCAAGATCCCCAAACCCAGCCAGGCTTGCAGACTCAGAGGCCCCAAGTGTTTTGTGCCTGCCTTTTGGGAAAGCCCCAGGTTTATTCTAGTTTGTGTGACAGATGGCATGCAGAGAAGCTTAAATTAGAGCCCAGTGCAGAGTATAAGGGGTGGGTCAGAGTCCTTCTGCAAGTGCCATTTGCCTCAGCAAAGTGGGGACACCAGAGGATACAGAAGTTGCGGTCTGCCCCCATCCCTGGTTCTGACCCTACCACTGGTTCATTCCCACCTGAGCCCAGGATGCAGTGGCAGAGGCACAGCCCCAGGAAAGTGGTGTCTCTTTGTTTATGGATCAACTCCTCCAGGCTGTGGAGTCTACCCAGAGAGGAGAGACCTCTCTCTGACCATGTGACAGCACAGAAGAGATCCCTGCCATACACACACGCACGGGTGCCACCTCAAAGCCAGCAGCTTTCCAGCAGCGCAGCACAGCTCCCTGTGGCTCCTGAGGGGCTGCAAGGCCAGTGCACACTCCTGTGGGACACCTGTGCTTCAGCACAGGTATCCATGGGCTGCACATGCCCCAATCCATGCACCACCCAAGGATCATTAGATCCCTAGAAGGGCTTTCCCTTTAGCAGGATGACCATGGCTGGGGAACACCCTCTGTGGTGGTGGGTAGTGCTGCTGTGAAATGCAGACACATCTCTGACTGAGACACACCAACCTTCTCCACACAAGTGTGCAGGGCTGCTTGGGCAGAGAACATTATCTGACCCCTCTGACTGTACCAGCTGTGCACAGCTGCCAGCTCTCAGTGCTGATGTCTGAGGCTGCTGAAGTTTATCAGCGTGGCAAAGAGATTTACCTCTGCTTTATGTGCTGGCAGGATATTTACTCCCAGAGGTTCTGCAGCAACCATCTCCAGTAGGGTATTTCTTTGACACTTTGCCCACTTACCTGTGATTACAGATCTGTGCTGGTCTTCATTTTGCTTGTTTGGTCCTTCACCCACCCAGGGCCCATGCCCTGATGGTACCAGCCATCTGCTGTAGGACCAGGAGCTCTTGTGCATGTCCAGCACATAGCACAACACAGCCCGCACTAACTGGAGTGCTGAGGGCTATTTTACAGTGCAGGGAACAATTAACAGTAAGATCACACAGTTAGAAATCAAAGATGTGCAGTCTGAGGATTATAAAAAAAGAAATCTGACTGGGCTTTCTCGCACACACACTTTTTTCTAGCACATACACTTTTTTCTAGCATCATACTCAATTTCACAAACTCTCTATTCCTGTATCCAAAGTAGTCCTTACTACCAGTGCTGTCACAGGCAGCAATTGTAAAGTGAGTCCCTAATTCTTTGCAAGAGGCTGGCAAAGTGCAGAATCTGCACTTACTCTTAAAAAATCAGAATTTCATTTCTCCTCTGAACTGCACTACAGATCTCCCAGCCTGTCCCTACGACTATCTACAAAGCATTTTATGTGAAATATTGCACATTGTGCAGCCACATATACTGGAAGTGGCTGGGTCAGAAAGGCCCAGAGTCTTGTGTTCACATCTGTGAACCAAGGGAGGAAATGCAGGCTCCTCTCCAGGCTCCTTAGCGTGCTGCAGTCCACGCGCTTCTCAGCTTAGACGTGTGTCCTAATGCTTCATCACTGGAATTTTGCAGCATTATCTCTCTGTTCATGTATCAATACGTGTCCAGACAATTTCTTTGGACCACACAGCTGTTAGGTTAAGAAGCAAGAAGCTGATAAGGCCAGCAGGCAAGGAGGACAGTGTGCTGACCCTTGCCAATGTAGCCATTGCTTCTCAGGAGATAAGTGTCCCCCACTGCACAGCGGGCCTCTGGAGTGACCAATGAGTGTCGGCAGGCACCGGGGTCTGCTCCCCCCTTCCCCTTTATAACCAGGGCTGCCAGGGTGGTGAGTCCAAACCTGCTCTGAGCGGTCACTGCAAAGGGACAGAGCCAGCACCTCCTGCACAATGACGCTGACCCAAGCCGAGAAAGCCGCCGTGGTCACCGTCTGGGCCAAGGTGGCCACCCAAGCTGATGCCATTGGGGCAGAATCACTGGAGAGGTAAGGCCCCAGCAGCCTCCAGAGAGGGCTTTGCTATTGGGATGCATCTCATGTAGAATTTGGGTGAGTGAGAGCAGGCTGGGACCAGGGAGACCTGATGAAGGGTTGTGCTGTTTGATATGTAATCTCCAGGAGTTATATCTGTGCTACTAAATGCTTCACAATCTGGCAGTAAAGCATGATTTTTTAAACAATTTAATAGGTTTTTTTTTCTCCTTATAGCCATACAGAAGAATTCATAGCCAGAAGCACTGGTGAGGAATTCAAAGTCATTCATACTCAGTGTCCTAAACACCATTATCCCTGTTAGGAGATAAACTTGAAGTGGTTTATGGTACAAGTGATGCACTTTCTCTTAAATTTTTATGCATTAAGAGAATAGCTGTCCACTAAATTCACTGGATGCTCAGGTTTCATTGTTCCAGTTGTTAAGTAACAAACTGCTGTGAAACAAGACAGCTGGACCCCCTGCATGAAGCATGGCACAGTAATTCAAAGTCCATACCAATTAAACAAGCTGGCACAAAAGGTTCTGGAAATTATCAGAAATTCTTATGTTATTCAAAGTGACTTAAATGCTATTTACAGCTCAATATATAGTATTGTGATCCTCCTTTCAGGATTCTGAGTACCATTCATATCAATTCTGGTTTGTTAATTTTCGTTTGAAGGTCCTGGAAACTTGGTTATAATATAATACTGGAAAATCGGTGATAAGTTTGGGCTTTTATTTATTAAAAACAAAACCAAACCCAAGACTACATTAAGTTTTAAATAATTTTTAACACTTAATTCTTCTCTAGTACATACAGATAAACCTGCTGTCTAATCTGCATGTGCTGCAGAAGGTTTACACTGCACTTGTTCTGAGGTTTTACCACCTCATACCATTTCTACTGACCACTTCCTCATGTTCTCCTCCAGGCTTTTCTTGAGCTACCCCCAGACAAAAACCTACTTCCCTCACTTCGATCTGAGCCAAGGCTCAGCTCAGCTCCGTGGCCACGGCTCCAAGGTCATGAATGCCATCGGGGAAGCTGTGAAGCACATTGATGACATCCGAAAGGCTTTGGCCAAGCTCAGTGAGCTGCATGCTTACATCCTCAGGGTGGACCCCGTGAACTTCAAGGTGAGTGAGCACAGAGACTTTCAGGGGTGGAAACTGCCATCACAAAATTAGAGAGCACAGGTCTCTAATGGCAGCTTGATCCCTGACTGTGCTGCACAGCTCATTTCTCATATGATTTTTAACCTGAGATTGGGTCTTTTAATGGAAGTTCTGGCCCAATGCAGGCAAAGAACTCCTCGGGGAGCTCCTGTGGTTTGTGTTAGACAGACTCGAATCTCTGCTGGTTTTGTTGTAATTCATGAATCTGCCTCACACATCAAGCTGTCTTGAACAAAGTTTTAATAAATTATAAACAGTCCCACTGTTTTTGTTGCACATGAGGAAGGACGGGGCACATGGAAAAGGGAGTGGGATCAAGCAGTGCCTTTTGCCCTGTACAAAAGACAGCTGTACTTCTTCACTCCCACCTCAGGCAGCAGCACTGCCTGGCTGGGACAGGTACTTGTCATCCCCGAGCACACTGGGCCCAAGGGTCGCTGCAGACCCCTACACTGGTACCTGGTACTCATTGGGATGGAATTCATGCTGCTTTCCCTTACAGCTGCTTTCCCACTGTATCCTGTGCTCCGTGGCTGCCCACTATCCCCGTGACTTCACCCCAGAAGTTCATGCTGCGTGGGACAAGTTCCTGTCCAGTGTTTCCTCTGTTCTGACAGAGAAGTACAGATAAATGACCTCAACAGAGGGTGAGGAGGCCCATCCACAGCCCAGCCCTGCTGCCAGGCTCTGGGATATCACCCCTTCCTGGGCAGCTCTTTAAATCCCTGCTGCAGGGTCTCGGTCATCTGCAAAACCAAATAAATAATTCAAATGTGAGCTATGGTCTCTGTGCTTTCCTCTCAATATGTTCTGCCCACACCTGAATGTTCAGGCAGGGGTGTTCTGAAATGTCTACACAATATGGAGGGGGTTTATAAAAAGTTAAAGTTTATAAACTTTATAAACTCATGTACTAATTCATATACTAATGAACTCATACTAATTCATGTGCCAATTCAGTGGGTATAACATAACATTCAGTGGGAGCAACATAACATTGAGCAGAAGCCCAAAATGGGCTGGAGCCCTGTGACTGCAGCTGCTCACCAAGGTATATCCACCACAGTCTGTCTCCAGGCTGACCAGGAAAGAATCTTTTACCCTGCTAGGACATTGAATGGACCCAGGCTTTTTGCTTGACGTATCCAAAACCCATCCCAGCCCATTGGGAACCAAACCTGCATTGCAATGCAGGGCATTGTCCTCTCGTGCCTCTCTCCATGGGGTATGGACGTGGTACCTGATGTGTTTCTTCTGTGAGTTAACCCCACTGTGCAGCCAGCTGCCCACTCACCTCCCCCCTGCAATGGGATGAGGTGAAGGGCAAAGGAAGATAAAAGCAAGAAAAATTGGGGGTCAAGATCAAACAAACAAACAGAAATAATTGTTTAGTAAGTGAAGACTAAGTGGAAGTGGAGGGAAGAAAACAAAACACAGGATGCAAAGGCAATCCCTCACTACATCCCATGGGCAGGCTGATGTTTAGCCAGTTCATGAGCAAAAACCATAAATAACCCCCCTAAAACTCCCTCAGAACCCTTCTTTTCCCTTTGACTGCTGAGCATGGTGTTATATGGTATGAAATACCTCTTTGATTAGTTGGGCCTATCTGCCTGGCTGTGTCCCCTCCCAGCACCTCAAAATCTATTCCCTGGGTGGGGGCAGAGTGAGAAGCAGAGACAGTCTTGATGCTGTGCAAATGCTGCTCAACAAAATCTGGAACATCCGCCTTTTACTGGGGCAGTTTGGCCAAAAACCTGGAGCACAGGACCATGTCAGCTCCTGTCTCAGAGACTTCTGGCATGAAACAGTGGGTGCGAAGCCTTCAGCCTGCTCTGATGGCCAGCCTGAGCCAGCACTGCAAGTGGCAGTCCTTGTCTCATCCATGGAATTTAGGGACTGTGTTTGGACAGGGGGAGAAAGGTGATGTGGAAGCTCTCAGGCCACCAAATGGCTCTAAATATGTCACCACAGCAGCTTCTAAGGCATTCTACATCCATGCATGTCAGGTAACCTGGAGGGTTAAATCCATGGCTTATGTGCTAAGACAGCATCTGGCGTGTCCCTTACCCCGTGTTTGCACCAACTCCTTCCTGCAGAGGCTGAGAGAAGGATGTGAGAGTCAGAGGAAATGGCCTCAAGTTGTGCCAGGAGAGGCTTAGGTTGGATATTAGGAAAAAAATCCTCACTGAAAGCCTTGTCAGGCACTGGCACAGGCTGTCCAGGGCAGTGGTGGAGTCCCTGTCCCTGGAGGGATTTAGCAGATGTGTAGATGTGGCTCCTGGGGACCTGGTTTAGTGTTGGCCTTGGCAGTGCTGGGGAATGGTTGGGCTCGATGATCCTAGACACTCTTTCCAACATTAATAATTTGATTATTCTAAAATTCTTTTCTTGTATGACCAGCCACCATGTGCCCTGCGGGATTTCCCAGCATTTATGGGGAGAGGCAGGAGCATACATTGGGGTGGGAAGAAGGGAAGGAGTCCAGGACTGACAAGCATCACAGAATGGACTTTGGGAAGACCATGAACCCAGAGGGGTTGTTCCCTCCATGGATTTCTCTGGGAGGGCTTGTCCATGGCTCCTGCTCAGAGGCCATGGGGCCTCTTGGGGCAGAGAGGGGCTGGATGTGCCAAAGTCTGGAGGGGACATGGGACACTTGTGCCTCAACACCCTCAGAGCCAAGGAGGATCCTGCCCCATCTGTGGAGAATGGTGGATCACAACAGCAGGTTTGAGGACATGCCAGCCAGGGTGGACAAGGCTGTGGCATTCGTGGGATATGCCTGGGGCTGCTGCTGTCCATGGGACAGCCTGGTAAGGTGCTGCCCCCTGCCCCATTCTGGTGTTGGGCTGGTGCAGTGGGGCAGGACAGGCAGCTGGGCCCCCCAGGGGCCTCCTTAGGGCAGGGCCCCCCGAGGTATCCGGGGCCCCCAAGGCAGTGCCGCAGCCGCTCCCAGGGCCCGGCCATCCCCTCGCCCCTCAGTGTGATAAGATAAGGCTGGGTGGAGGTGCCAGCGGCTATAAGAGGTGTTCCTGCAGTGCTGCTGCCACCAACCCCTGCCCACTCTTCCAGCCGCCACCATGCTGACCGCCGAGGACAAGAAGCTGATCCAGCAGATCTGGGGGAAGTTGAGCGGTGCCGAGGAGGAAATCGGAGCCGATGCCCTGTGGAGGTACAGGCCTGGGGACCCCACGGGAGAGGGGGATGAGGGGGTGGGAGCCCCACGGAGGGGCCACTGTGGTGGGTCCAGCTGGGGTCAGCACCACTGACTGTCCCACTCCCCCAGGATGTTCCACTCCTACCCCCCGACCAAGACCTACTTCCCCCACTTCGACCTGTCACAAGGATCTGACCAGATCCGTGGCCATGGCAAGAAAGTGGTGGCTGCCCTGAGCAATGCCATCAAGAACATGGACAACCTCAGCCAGGCTCTGTCTGAGCTCAGCAACCTGCACGCCTACAACCTGCGTGTGGACCCCGTCAACTTCAAGGCAGGCAGGGGATGGGGATGGGGAATGGGGACGGAGTTTGAGGATAGGGATCGGAATGGAGGGACAGGGAGCAGGGGATGGGGAATGGAGACTAAGGGACAGGGAATGGGGACAGGGAGCTGGGGGATGGAGGACAGGGGATGGGGGAGGGGGATCAGGGTGGACAGCAGGGGATGGAGTACAGGGGGTGTGGGACAGGGACGGGGATGGGGACAGGAGGGCTGGAGTGGCGGTGCTAAGCCCCGTTTTTCCTTGCAGTTCCTGTCGCAGTGCTTGCAGGTGTCGCTGGCTACCCGCCTGGGTAAGGAGTACAGCCCCGAGGTGCACTCTGCCGTCGACAAGTTCATGTCGGCTGTGGCCAGCGTGCTGGCTGAGAAGTACAGATGAGCTGTCAGCCGTGCCTGTGTACCATCAATAAAAAAAGATTCTTTTGCTGCAGCAACGTGTCTGTTTGTGCCAGGGCTGGGGGCTGGGGTGGGCTGGAGCGTGGCAGTGTTCCTGCTGGAGGGAGGGGGCTGTGGGTGTGAGAATGCGGTACGGGAAGGGCAGCACCAGCCCTGGGCTCCCTGGGTGTCCCTCAGGGTCCTGCTTGCTTCCAACCCTCCCCAGAACAGGATGCAGCTGATGGCAGGACCCAGGGAATGAAGCTGTGCTTGCATCCCTCCAGGGAGCAGGGCGAAGGCTGCGCAGAGACAAATGTGATCCTTGCATTCCCCTGAAGGATTCCTGTGGGGTGGTGGGGGTGTAGGATAAATCCTGCCTGTCTCCATCTATCAAGATGGCTTTTTAAGACTTTATTAGGGGTGCTGCAGGAGCTAAGTGCTTGCATGAGCTCCAGAAGCAATCTGAGAATTCATGGAGTGAAAAGTCCACCGCAGACCATTAAGCACAAAGACTGTTCAGGGACTCAAGCTCCTGAACCACAAATCCCAGTCAACTGCCATGGAAAAACCTCCACACCTGCCCCAGGTGTCTGCTCTTCCCCTGGGACCCAGGCAGGGTAGGGATGGGATGGGATGGGATGGGATGGGATGGGATGGGATGGGATGGGATGGGATGGGATGGGATGGGCAAATCTGCAGTCCAGTATAGGGACACTGGTTTCAGGACTTTGGAGCCTGAATTTTAAAAGAATCAGAGATCATAGGTATGGGGCTATGAGATACTAAACTAGCCCTGGATTTGCTCTGTGCTGCGACATCAGAGAGAGGAGAGGAGATCCTGCAGGAGAGAGGTGCCTGAGTGTCCAGTTGCAGGCAGGAGGCAGGTGGGGGCATGCAGAGCCCCTGCCTGCTCACCCACAGGCCTGGCAGTCCCTGACCGTGGCAGCCTCTGCTCCTGCAGGTGAACCCACAGCGCTTGTCCTCCATCCTCAAACACATCCCAATCCACATCCCAGTGTGCTCACGTGCATTTACACCCATTTGTTTTTGTACCACCAGTTTGAAGGGTTCTGCTGCCTTGGCAGCTCTCCCCATGCACACACATGCAGCAGACACTGCCCTGCTGCTGCTGCTTCCCAGAAAATCAGCCCCCCCCCGGCCCTCCCTCCCCACTCTGAAGTGCTGCCAAACCGAGCTAATCTCCCCCAAACACAAATGATAAGAACCTCAGCCATGAAGGAAACACGGGTGTGAACTGTCCCTGCTGTCTGCGCCACCTGCCGAACCTACTGTGAGCTCTGCAAGCCCCTTCACCCTCCTTGTCTTCCTCACCACCCTCATCTTCCTTGCCCTTGTTACATTCCTCACCTTCATCTCATCAATTGGAGCACGCAGGGCTCACCACAGACCACTGTGGTCCCTCGTATCTTCCCAAAGTGCTTGCAGCAGTGCCCAGTGCTGATCCCGTGGCTCTGCCCAGTGTCCTCCCTGCTCAGAAGTCAGGGTCCCCAGCGCCCCAGAGCACCAGGGCCAGCACAACAGTGCAGGGGAGGGGGCTGGGGCTGGAGAGATCCGGGCTCTGCTGGCAAACAGACCTGACTGTGGTTCAGGGAGCAGGGGCTGAAGAGGACACACCCTGTGGGGTACACTGGTGTGGGGTGCACTGGTGTGGGGTACACTGGTGTGGGGTGCCCTGAGGAACAAGAGCAGGGAATGCGGTGGGGCAGCTGTGCACAGGGACTGTGTTGGATGGCAGAGGGCTGTACAGGGACAGCACATGCGTGTGCAAGGACATGTAGGTGTCAGCTGGCAGTGCGTGTCCTGGGGCAGCTCGGGGTGTGCGTGCAGGCTGTTGGATGGTCAGTCTGTACATGCAGGTGCACACGGGGCTGTGTGGGGGTGTGGAGCACAGGCTCCCCCACGCTGCTGTCCCAACACCTGGCCAGAACACATCCAGGCTGTGTCAGGAACATCCAGCCAGTGTCCCACCCCATGCCAGGGGACACACGCGGGTTCCTCTGCCAGTGCCAGTGCAGACCCTAACGACAACCCACGCCAGCCCAGGCACTACAGATAAACCTAAACCGCATCCTGACCCCAAGCCTAACCTTAGCCTAACGCTGCTGTGATGTCAGCCTGTGTCCGCGGGGCAGAGACCCGCTCTGGAACAAGCCCGGACCTTAACCCCGACCCGACGCCCCCGAGGCAGAGCCGCCCCGCCGGTGCCGGTGCCGGTGCCGGTGCCTGGCGGAGCGGGGCGGGCGAGGACGGGCGGCGGCCCCGCCTGGCCGGGGTCCAGCACCCCCGGGCCGGGCCGGGGCCGGGCGGGGGCGGGGGCGGGCGGAGCCCCAGCACCGCATATAAGGGCGGCGGCGGCCGGCGGGGCCACCCGTGCTGGGGCTGCCGACTCGAGGGTGACATCATGGTGCTGTCCGCCGGCGACAAGTCCAACGTCAAGGGCGTTTTCGCCAAAATCGGCGGCCAAGCCGACGAGTATGGCGCCGACGCCTTGGAGAGGTATTGTGGATGTCCCCGGCGTGACCCTTTCTCCTCTCCAGCCCCGACTCCCTCGCATCTGCCCCCTCTTGTCCCCATCCGCAGCTGTCTCTGTCCCTTGCCACCCTTCCCTGTCTCACCTGTCTCCGCACCCCTCTGTTCTCCAGGATGTTCGCCACCTACCCCCAGACCAAGACCTACTTCCCCCACTTCGACCTAGGAAAGGGCTCTGCTCAGGTCAAGGGTCACGGCAAGAAGGTGGCGGCTGCACTGGTCGAAGCTGCCAACAACATCGATGACCTTGCCGGTGCCCTCTCCAAGCTCAGCGACCTCCACGCCCAAAAACTCCGTGTGGACCCTGTCAACTTCAAAGTGAGTGTCTGGGAAGGGGTGACCAGCCCAGCTTCCCTCCTGCACCCCTTGGCTACTCCCTTGCCTCGTTCCCTTGCTCACCACATCGTTTTGCCTTTCAGCTGCTGGGCCAGTGCTTCCTGGTGGTAGTGGCCACTCGCAACCCCTCTCTCCTGACCCCAGAGGTCCACGCTTCCCTGGACAAGTTCCTGTGCGCCGTGGGCACCGTGCTGACCGCCAAGTACCGTTAAGACGTGTACTGTGGCCAGAGCTGGAGCCAACACACCACCAGCCCTCCGACAGCGAGCAGTCAAATGTTCTGAAATAAAATCTCTTGCATTTGTGCTCCAGCTCTGGTGTCCTGCTCTGTGTGCTGCCTGCGGGAAGGGAGCGGGAGGGATGTGCTCTGGGGGTCTGAACTGGAGGTCTCCCCAGCAGGTGGGTACATGGAGGAAATGGGCTCTGGTTTTGCTGTCCCTGAGAGGAGGCAGCATCTGGGGGGTGGTGTCCGGCAGGCAGACACTGCTCTGCTGCCGTGGGGCTCTGGGAGCAAACAGAGCATTTCTATGCACCAGTGGAGGGGAGAGACTCATGGAAGATCTGGGGCTCCCTGCAGCCCCAGGCTGTCCCACCAGAATTCCACGCTGAGGATCCCCTCTTGCACCACGAGCCCCATGCACCCTTGCTCAGGGCAGTGTCAGAAAGCATCTCCTCCTGAGAAGGTTTGCAGGAGTACAGGGGCTCCTGGCGCCTGTGACCCTCTGCCTGGTAGCAGAGTGGGAATAGCCTGAGGACCTCCCTGTGCCAGGACATCTTTCCTTGCACACCCAGCACACAGGGCTGTGCAGTGGTGTAAGACCTCTTCTGTCTCCACCTAATGGCCCATTGCTGGGGTGTCACTGTGGAGGGGTCCTGGGGAGCTGCAAGGGGAGCAGATGGGGCTCAGCTCCAGATCCAGCAGTGTGGGGCCATGTCAGGGCACGAAAAGGAGCCCAGGAGTTGCGCTGGTGTCTGCACCCCCCAGCCCTTATCGCAGCCCACAGCAGGGTGGCCGTGGTGGGGGCTGATAAAGGAACGTGTGGGCTCTCCTCCAGCTGTGGGTGTGGTGGGAGACTGGGCAACAGATAGTTCCAGGAGGCTGCGACCTGCCAGGTGCTGAGTAAGGGCTGGGAGGTCCTTAGTGAGGAGGGGAAGGTTCAAGGAAGCCCCAGGGTGGCTCACAAAGCCAGCCAAGGTTGCCACAGGCTCCTTTGATCCTTGGCACTGGCAAGGATGGACTCTTCCCTGGTGCCATGGCCCCCAGGGACTGTCAGTGAATGCACAGAGACAGGAGAAACTCCAGCACCTCCAAAGAGAGAAGGAGGCCCTTCAGGGTCTCTTCTGTGAAGCACTGCAGGCATCATGAGCCCACACACCCGCTGTTCCTGGGCACAGTGAGGAAGGGAGGAGAAAGCCACTCAGGGCATCACTGGCCAATCTGATCCACTTTTGTATGGAGCAGGTTCCACCCTTCCAGCCAGGAACAGCACCCAGGCAGAGCTGTAGGCACAACTTCCTGGGGATCTCGTGGAGAACCAGGATATGGTGGGGATTTGGGGCACACAGCTGTGCAAGGAGATGTGAACTGGTGTGAAAAGCATTGGGAAGAGCCAACATCAAATCCATCAATGACCTGGACTTCTCCAAACCCAGCCACTAAGGGCCCTCATGGTCCCGAGCATGGTGGGCACAGGAGAGAAGGTGTAAGAGCAACGTGGGGACAATGTCTGTGTGAGGATGAGAGCTGTTCCCAGCTTGCTTTAGCTTTGACTGCTCCCGAGCCGTGCTGTGACCTCAGGCAGGACACGTCGGGTGCCAGCGGGCAGTGTCCTGCCTCTGCAGCACTTTGCCAGGGCTCTGCCTGGCCGGAGAGCCGCTGAGCTCGTGTTGTCCCAGCCGTTTGTCCCTGCTGCCACAAGATGGGGACCTCAAGCCGTGGTGCTTTATCGGGGCCAGGCAGAGGCTGCGAGGGCTGGGAGAAGCAGAGCTGTTGTGCCAGGGCTTCCAGCCGGCCCCAGATCCCGAGTGCTTTGGGCACGCTGGTGCCAGCTCGGAGCGGGGTGCAGGACCCCTCCCCATCAGCCCGTGTGACCTGCTGAGAGTTCCAGCCCTGAGCCCCCCGTGCCTCTGGCTCATAGCTCAGGGGTCCCTTCGCTGGGCACCCCTTGGTGGCCGTGGCTGTGTGTGCCAGGACACAGCCAGCCCCATGGCACAGACACACTGGCCACAGCTTGGCACTCCCTGAGCTGGCATCCCTGCCCAGCTGCCTCGGGACCCACCAGCACCACAGCAGCCATGCTCTGGAGCAGAGCAGGTCAAATATTTGCCCCAGTGCTGGCCCAGGCTGGCTTTGCAGCTGGCATTGCTGCAGCTCCAGCGCTGAGGAGAGAGCTGGATGCAACTTCTGCATTGCCACAGCAGCAGCAGCAGCCTGAAACAGCCCCAGGTGACACTGAGGAGGTGGATTTGGACACAAAGCCCCCTGATCCAGGCCATGGCAGCACTCAGGAAGCCAAATCACGCCAGGCAGCTTCAGCAGAAGAAAGAAGATGAGTATCTCCAGGTCATGCCTGTTTTGGTGTCTCCATTCTGCAGGCTTTTCTCAGTTCTCATTTATTCTTGATGGACAAAGCACCCGGGGTTCAAAGATACCCCCAGAACAGCACAGTGCTCTGTTCTGTGGTGTCACCAAGGCAAGTGGCATCTCAGAGCTCATTTTTATTGAAAGAGGAGTTAAATGACATCAGGAAATGAGCTTGATGGTAATGACTTACCCAATCACAGGACTTCTACCATTCTCTTGAGGGGCTGCAAACAGCATTGTCCAGATAGGCTGGATTCTAATCTTATTATGTTGGCTAGATAGTCATGTCCCTAGAGAGTGTGTCTTGGAAAGGGATAAAAAAACACATACTTCTGGAGGAGGTCAAGCATCCTAGGGGAGTTTAACAGGAATTCTCCATGAATTTTCTGTCTTCCCAGTAGTAAGGGGATCTAGCAAACAAGCAGTGGGAAGATAGAGAATTAATTCCTCATTGGAAGCTGATCTTAGGAGACCAGTTGAGAGATCCTCTTGCTGGAATTAGGAAGGAAAACATTGTGTGTTTTACAGACTGTTCTTGTTTATACATCCCATATTGGAATTCAATAGTGTAACCCACGAGTGGTGCAGCCAATAGGTCTCTGCTTCTTTGCTGTGTGTTTGGACAGCCACTCTTTCCTAAATGTCAGATTTTTCCTGCTGAAATTATCTCCCTGATTTGTCTGAATCCTTTTGAATTTTAAGCCAGTGCTTGCAGCCCCTCCAGCTCAGGAACATCTGAGAACTCAATAAGGACATTCTCCACTACAAAACAAGTTATTGATGACAGAACAGTAAATAATAATGGTAAACAAAGAACTGGAATCTGTCACGGAAGGAAAACATACTCATTTGAAAGGATTCATTCTTGGCAATGGCTATGATTATTACTCATCTCTTTGTTTAATTGAAAGTCCCACTGTTTTTTTTTTTTTTTGGTTTTTTTTTTTTAACTTGAACCCAACTGGTTCCTTGGTTTCCTCCTTTTACCCTGCTAATGATAAGAGACATGATGGTCTTGTTTCTGTGACCCCATCCCCCTCCCTCTTTTCCCAGAGATATTGGATGTTTGGAGGTGGCTTCCATCAGTTTTTGAGGTAAAGGGGATTTTTTTTTTTCCTCAGGCAAGCAGTCTGAAAATAAGGAATGATTGAAATGTACTTGAATTCAAACTTTTTGGAATCCTCCCACCTCCTCCACCACTGGTTGTTTTGCCAGTGGAAAAAGGAAAAGTGGTAGAAGACAGAAAATGAGCATTGATTAGATTTTCACTGCAAAGATGGAAATTGAATAGAAATGCAAAATCTTTCTTCCTGCTGGTTGCCCTGTCTTCCTACCACACAGCAACCACCTGGGAGATCTGATTTTGCTTGGAGCTGAGATGTTAGGCAATGCTCTGCTGGTGACATCAGTGATTCCCCTCTCCCCATGTTGTTTTTCTGTATTTTTCAGCAGCAGGAGATGCCATCTGGGGAGGGCCCAGCTTTGGTTGTGTTCCTCCACCTCCCACAAAAGCACTAACAGCAATTCCAGAGGCTGCATCCCTGCTTGTTACCTTCAGCATCTGTCTATTGAACTGCTGCTGCTCATGAATTTGCTCTACCTTTTATAAACCTGCTGATCCTATTTGTTTTCACAACCTCCTGTGGCAGTGAGTTGCAGAAGTTCATTCTCCCACCTGCTCCAAATAAAGTCTTCTTTATTAATTTTAAATCAATCTACCAGACTGATCGATGGCTCTAACTCTCATCATGCACCAGGTCCACGTTCTCTTTGTGATTTTGTAGGGCTGGCATGTTCTGCTCCCCTTTCTCCAGAGAAAAATCCCAGCCTCCCCAGAACCCCCTAGTATTGCAGCTACCCCATCCCCTTGATCTCAGTTGCCCTGCTCAGGGCTGTAAATCCACAATGTTCTTACATTCTAAGATGTCCTGTTGCGACAGGACAAGGGGTGGTGGTTTCAAACAAAGAGGTTTGATTTAGATTAGATGTAAGGAAGAAGTTTTTCACAATGGAGTGGGTAAAACATTGGCACAGGTTACTCAGAGAGGTTGGGATGCCCCATCCCTGGAACCTTTCAAGGCCAGGGTTGGATTGGGCTCTGAGAAAACTGACCTAGTGGAAGCCATCCCTGTCCATGGCAGAGGTGATGAACTAGACAACCTTTAAAAGTCCCTTCCAACCCAAATTATTCCATGATTATAGGATTCTGTGATCAGAGGCCAGACCTGCACAGATGTGGGTGCACCAAGCTGTTACACAACAGGCAGGAGATGTTCTCTTTGCTATTTTGCAAGCCCAGGCCCTTCCTGATGACACCATCATTTTTTTTCCTTCTGCACATCAAGGCTACAATTTTGGCAAACCATCAGTGAGGGCTCCAGCATCTTTTTCCTGAGCTGTAATAGCCAGTTTAAGTTTAGCCTCCCCTGTTTTAGATCATATTTCCCTATCCAGGTCACTCTCTTTAACTACACTGAAAGGACTGACCTTCTGTTTTTCCTTTTGTGAGCAACACTGAGAGCTGCACATAGCAAAGTTCCACAGAGTACATCAAATATCCTTTCAGCAGTCTCCTGCAGCGATGGAGCATCATCTGACTTCTCTGTCAAAAGCTAAAACTGTGCAACTCTAACAGCAGAGTTTTGGTCCCTAATCCTGGGGTACAGCTCTTTGTTATAATCTTCCTTCCCCTGTCACAGTGACTTCAAGTCAAGCTGCTGGGTGGACACAATTCAATGAGAACCTAGCTGAAAATAGTTAAAACTGAGTTTTCCAGTCAGTGACACTTTTTTTACTCCTTTCACTAGGATCAAACAGAGATAGGGGAGCAGACTGTGCCAGCTCTGTGCTCTCCAGAGACTTTTGCACATGGCCAGGAGGATCCCAGCTATGGATTTATGGAAAGCAATACAGCAAAATGTGCATTGCAGCTGCTCATCCAGAAAGCTTTTAGACATCCCTCAATAGTTGAGCAGCTCAGTGCCTTTATTAATAGTAGAAATGTATTTATCAAAATTCATGGGTCAGCACTGTTAAAGCTCTATAAATCCAAATTGCACAGGCCACCATTATTTATTTTTCCAGGTTGTTGCCTCAAAGAGGGATACTTCCAATATATAATCCAGACTTCTCCACAGGCCTGTTTGAAACACTGCAGGAAATACACTCCAGAACAGGTCTTCCTCTTTTGTCTAACTTCCTGATGAAGAGCTATGTTCAGGACTCATGGACCAAAGAGCAAGAAGCAGAAGTGGTGAGCCCTGACCATCACAGGGACACTGACACCACATTCAGAGTGTCACTGACTCAGACAGAAGCCCTGGCCCCAGCACAGCCATGGTCCCTGAGGCCTCTGCACAGACACAACCCCCCACGTGGTTTTCTGCATCCTCTGGGCTCTTGATGCCACACAGGATGAGGCAGATGCCACTGCAGCTGTATCTTCTGCCTGGCTGCAGGTCTTTGTGATCCACCTGCTGCACTGACTGGGAAGTGGAGAAAGCTTCTCCAGCTCCAGCTTCAGCCCCAACTCCAGCTCTGCAGCCAAAAGGAGACCCTCCCTGGCCCAAACTCACCCCTTCTGAGGCTGCAAGGCTGCTTAGCCTAAGGGAAAAGGAGCAGCCCAGACAGTCACTAAGCCAGTGACAACATTTGCATGTCCCCACGTGTTTGGAGCAGCTGTCAGTCTGGAGGTGGCATGTCCTACATCCACACAGCACCCATCCACACAGTTCCAGTGAGCACTGGAATGCTTCTCTTGGGAACAAGCAACTCCAAGGGACCCAAGCTGTGAAAAAAATAGGCATTGTAACACATTCTGGAGCTAACTCTGCATTGTGTTAGATAAGCTTAACTTATGCTCAGGTCTTTACCCTTTTTTCTTTTCTCTTTTAAGAGGAAAATAACTAGAAACAGCATTTCAAGAAAGTAATTCATAAGGGCTGATTGGAGATGAGCTGATATCTTTAAAAGTAGAGTCGAAGGCTAAATTAATGTAGAATGGGGACAGAAGGGTTTATTTCTTTTCCTCTTAGAAGGAGAGCTCTGAAAATCCAAGGATAGTATCACACAGGGGCAAACGGAAATGAACAGTGAACAAATTGAAGCTGGAAATTAGTAGAATAGTCCTTTCCCATCCCTTGAGCTTTATGTGCTCAGGCTTCTGGGCTGACTTCAGGGAAGTCATCTCCAAATCAGGTGAGGACATTGCCAGCTCTGAGCACACAGCCTGCTCTGACTGGGATTTTGGTGATGTCAGAGCTCCTAGAAAATGACAGGCACTTCCCCAGGGGATTTCCTTCCCATGCACCAGGAATTTATTACAAAGATTAACATCTTGTGAGAACAAGCAGCAAAGATTTTGAGCTCCAGAAGTAGAAACTCCATCTCCAGGGAGCTTGTGGTTGACTGGAAACAGGTCTGAAGTCCTCAGCTAAGGAGGACTTGACTGGTAAGGGAGTGGTGGGATTTTTGCCTGAGCAAGGACTCTGAGACTGTCCCCAAGCTGCAGTATTTCTGCTCTGGAACACATCAGAGGTATCCCAAGGAAAACGCAGATAAAAGAAAATCCTTGACACTTTTGAAATCAGCTGGAAAATCAGAGAATGAGTTGACCATGCCTGTGAAAGCCACATCTCCCGTGAGTCCTATGAACATGGCAGATACGTGAGAGCAAAGAAAGCAATCGGGCTTTGTAGGAGCGAGCATTAAATCACCCATCAGTTGAAGGGCTGAGCCTCCCCAGTGATTTCCCGTCTGAGCGGGGACACGGTGGGCTGTCCGGTTGTGACCGAGGCATGTTCATGTTTGCGATTTCAGCTTCAACCGATCTCCAACTACCACCTTCCTCGGCCTTCAGGGCGCTGAGAAGCACACCCGGGAGCAGCACCGGCACCACCCCGGGGCTCTCTCCCCGTGCCCGGGATGCTCCGACTCGCGAGGCGCATCCCGGGGGCTCCCAGGCCGGAGCGGGCGGTGCGCCCGGGCGGGAGCTGCGGCCCCGCGCCCCGCCGGCCTCCGCGGGCAGCCCCGCTTCGTCGCTCCCGCTTCGTCGCTCCCGGTTCGTCGCTCCCGGTGCCGCGGGAGGCGGGGCCGGGGCGGGCCGGGGCGGGGCGGGCGGCGGAAGCGGCGGCGGCGGCGGCGGCGGCGCTGCGGGGCGGGGGGGCGGCGGGGCCGGGGCAGCGGCGGGCGGCCATGGCCGGGGCAGCCGGGCCGCCCCTGCCGCGGCTGCTGCTGCTGCTGCTGCAGCTCCTGGCGCTGCCCGCCGGCCGCGCCGACCGCACCGGCCCCGGTGAGTCCCGGCGGGACGGAGAGGGGCGAGCCGCGGGGCCGGGGCGCGGCCGCGGGGTCTCGGGGGGCAGACGCGGCGCTGGGAAAGCGGAGGGCGATGTTGAGGGGAGCCCCGGGAGCTGCCCCGGGTGTCGCAGCTGCTGCCGGGGTGGATCTGCAGTGACTTTGGGGTGGCTTCGCGCTTTCCCGGGGGAGTCGGGGGCTCTCGAGCATCCCCGGGGAGCAGCGCTTGTGCCGGCCCTGCAGAGCAGGGGGAGGTCAGGCCACTCGCAGAGGGTTCTGCTGTGTTGGCAGCGGTCGTTTTCCTTGGGTTTGCCTTGTTTTCAGGTGACTTTACTTCCAGTGCATGCAGACGGATGGATGGGAGCGGGGCTTTTGGGAGAGCGGTGGGGCTGGGGACCCGCGGGGATTGTGCCCCTGCTCCGGAGCTGCTCTGGGGTGGAGAGGTGTGGGGAGGTGAGGCTGTTCACCTCCGTCTCGGGGGTCGGCTCGTTCTGCCCGTGGCTGTCCTGTTGATGGTGCTTATCGCTTCCTCGCAGTCCGCAGAGCGTGAGGCTCTCGGGGAGCCGCGGGGGACATGGCCCCGTGCCCCAGGCCCACCCTGCTCTGGCATCCTGCTCGCTGGGTTCCCAGCCCTGGAGAGCTCCCTGCGCCTCAGGTGTGGTGCTGGGTTTGTCCCGGCGCCGTCCCGCCGGCTGTGGGAATGCCTCTTAGGGAGTACCTCGCTAGGGTTATGTGTGGGTGCTGGCAAAGATCAGTGTTCCCCAGGGCAGCGAGGGGTCCTTGTTCTGCAGCATTTGCAGGGGGGTTTTAGACCCGGGATAAAGGAATGGGATTTCTGTTACATTGTAAGTGGGAAAACATCCTGCAACATAGCCCAGTCTTTTCCCGAGTCAGGCTCATCAACTCCGTAGCTTTAGACAGTGTCTGCTTTGAAATGAGGGCTTCATGCCTTTGATGGGATGCCCTGTGAAACCCACAGTCAAGGTATTATTTCCTAAAACTACCATGAGATCATCTTTGTACAAACAAACCCAAGCTGTAGCAAGTGACTCTTTACTCTGAAATTGAAATAATGTGTCTCCTCTGTGCATCAGGGATTCTACCACGTTCTGTTGCTTGTCTTAAAACGCTTCTGGTTTTCACACAATACGTTTGAAATCTGCTTATGCGAGATCTGTATGGAAGAGGATGGAAAACAGCATCCACTGGACAGGTCTCTTGCTCAGTTTAAAGCTTGTTTCACATCATGGAACAGTCAAGTGGGACTTTCCAGGTGTTGCCATGCTGGTGTCGAGCAGACTGAATAGATGGGGATGGACACAAACAGAGCACAGCACATGCCAGAGAACTCTCTCTTGATGCAAACGGGCTGCCAGAGCACACACTTTGGCTGCAGTGACCTGTCTTTCAGGCTTTTCTGTGCTGATGTCCCGCTTATCTGTGGTATTTTCTTGTCACCCTGGGCGGAGGGAGTCGCATACCAGGTTGCTGGTGCAGCTCTGGGTGTCCAGCACAGCCTGTGAGCAGGGGCTCAGCCCTTGTCACCACAAGAAGCTGTTTGTCAGTGGACTTTGCCCACAGCCCCAGCTGGTGCTTACCTGGTGACAAGCAGTGCGTGGGCAGGGCAGGTCTGCCTGCTCTGACCTGGTAATGCTCTTGAGCTCACTCCACATCATTGACCAGTCCTTAATAAAGAGCACTGCTGATTGCTGGAGTTTTTAATTTTGCAGTTGGCCTGCCCTGTCCTCCCCCAAACCCACACAAAGGGAGCTTTGACTTGGTGAGGACGTGCAGGATGGGTGGTGGCCGTGGCTGACAGCTGGTGGGCTTGGGGCAGGTTGTAGGTTGTCTGATGGGACCTGTTGCATGGACAAGGACCAAGGCTCTCCCAGCTCTAATCACGCTTTGTGTCCCTGCCTACCCTCCTCCTGTGCCCAAATGCCTCCACGGAGTGCCAGAAACGAGTGTGCCAAGTGTGTGTGGAGTATGCTGGGGGTACAGACACCACGGATGAAAGCCTGCTCCTTTCCATAGCCCCGATGACGGAAATGTCCCTGGGCTGGCAGGGATCACAGCCAGCTCTTGTCCACAGTACCCACGCGCTGCGCTGGCGTTTCAGCCAGGGAGCACTGGTTTGAAAAGCCCCTTTTGTGGTCTCTGCTCCTTGCTGGCTGGAGAGCAGCGTGACCCCGGCTGCAGTGGGACAGCTCTGCCCAGGGCCTGTGGCCTCTTGGCCATCCTGCTCAAGGCTCACTTTTCCCTGTGGCCTTTCCTGACTGTGCATGAAGGTGCTGCCGGCTCTGCTCCCTTGGCTGTCCCCCATGGGTGCGTGGCCGGGGCAGCCCCTGCGGCAAGGTCAGGCAGCCGCGCTCTTCCTCCAGGAGCAAATCCTCCCGCTGCCTTGCGTGGCTGGTATTTCTCGCTTTCCTGTTTCCTCCTTTCCCTGCTGGCTTGCAGGATGCCCGCAGGCTTTGGCTTGGTAAGTTGCCAAGGAGTTAAACCCATGATTACCGTTCCTGTCTCCTTGCAGTGCCGTGGGTGCAGGCCGGCCAGCGTCCTCCTTTGGGGCACAAAACGTAGTTCCTGCTAGGATTAGATTCCTCCCGGCAGGAAGTACATCCCAAGGATCTGGTCCTGCCTAAGGATTGTTTTCCTCTTTCTTTGCTGTCTTTCTTATACACAGTTGGGTCCTCTGTGTTTGCAGCATGACCCTGTGCAGCTTTGAGGGAAGGCAAATTAACTCACCCTCATTGCTATTCTATCATACAAACAAGGAATCTGCTTCTGAAATGTGCCACAGCTTCTCCCCGCTCTGGGGATTCCAAAGTAGGAAAGGAGCATCAGGAAACACTCCACAGGCACATGAAGATATAACCTTCTACCCTCTTGCTGAGTGTTACAATCCTTGGTTTTGGGTGGCCTTGACTCTGCTGTCTCTGTGAAGTTTAGCCCTTTATCAACTGGTGTGATGCTTCTTTTCCAGCCCCGAGCTGCAGTCTGGCTGCTTTGGGAAATGTATATTTTGCTGGGTGTGATCTGTAGGTGTGTAGCTGGGCAGAGGCATGGAGGATCTAGTTTGGCACTTTGACTGAGTAGCTATTGTCCTCTTGCACGCCCTTTCAGCCTACCCTGGGGCTGTTCTCACTATCCCAGCAGCCTTTCTTCCAGCTAGGAAAATCGCTAGGCTTTAGAAGGTATGTCTGAAAGAGTGACATTTGCAGCACATGAATTTCCATAGTGTTGTGTGTCACAGGAAGACAGGACCCGTGTCCTGAGCTGGGTAAATGGATAACCATGGAATGGTTTGGGTTGGAAGGGACCTTTACAGATCATCTCATGGGCAGGGACACCTTCCACTATCCCAGGCTGCTCCAAGCTTTGTCCAACCTGGCCTTGGACACTTCCAGGGATGGGGCAGCCACAGCTTCTCTGGGCACCCTGTGCCTCCTCACCCTCACAGGGAAGAATTTCCTCCTAACATCCAATCTAAATCTCCCCTCCTTTCGTTTAAAATCATCCCCACTGTCCTTTCACTCTCTGCCCATGTAAAACATCAGCCCATGTGCTCAGCAGGAGACAAGGGCACAGCTCTTGCCTCTTGGCACCATAAACTGCTGCTGGGGCAGAGGGCACCCCCCTGCTGCCTGCACCCATCTGCTCTGTGCTGTGCCCAGGGCTTCCTGCTGCCTATTCCATCACCTTTCCTTCTGCCATCAACCTTTCCTCCTGACCTTTTCCTCCTCCTGGGTGTCTCTGGTGATCTCTTATCTTCAGGGCACGTTTCTCAGAGTGAAGTTTAGGCATCTGTTAGTGCTCTCTGGTTCAGGGTGATGGTTTTATAGTAGGCATGTGGGTAGTTCTGGCTGGAGGAGCATGGATCACCACATATCTAATGGGACTGGAATGAGAAATCAGGGACACAGAGTGCATGTTCCAAGAAACATTAAGCCTCCTGTGTGCTTCTGTGGGTGGATAAAGCCCTGCAGCCTGCCCCCAGCAGCTCCCCCACCAACTGCTGTGCTCTCTCCCTTCCAGACTCCCTGTATGTCTCCGAGTACTTCTCTCAGAGTGCACAGAAGCTCTCCTTCTACAGCTGGTATGGGAACGCCAAGCTCTTCCACTTCCACGTGCCAGAAGACACCGTGCTGCTCCGCTGGCTCCTGCAGGCATCCCGGGGGAAAGGCCCCGAGTGCACCAGCATGGAGATCACTGTGTATGTATGTCCCCCTGCCAGGGCTTGTCCTTGTGGGCTTCTTGTCCCCTTGTCCTGGTCACTCGTGGCTGGGGCTGGTTGGTTGTGGAGGCTGGGCAGTTCCTCAGCTGCAGGAGCTGTAGTTTCTTTATAGAGCAGCACTGAGTCTGTGTTTAAACCTGTAGGAGTGTTTTGTGTTCATGTTACCAGTGGATCTGGGGCTGCCTGTCAGGTGTGGTGTCCAAGAGGCCCCTTAGGACACTGGAGAGAGCTTCACAGTGAGGCAGATGTGCTGCTCAGAGGTGTTCCTGGCCTGGCAGAACCTGCACATGGTGCCAAACGATGTGGCAGCACTGCGAGGGACTTGAGCAGACCCAGACTGGCTGGAGATGGGCAAACTGCCCAGTGCAGAGGAACTGAGGAGATTTGGGGGCACTTTGTGAGGGGCATGGCCGAGCGTGGAGCAGAGATAGGAGAGGAATGTGGTGTCCTGTGGGTACAGGAGCGTGAGAAGACTGCAAACTCAATGTCAGTGAAAGAAATGCTGCTTTTAAAACAGTACTTGACTTGTTGAAGTATTTCAGATCCAAAACTTGTCCAATTTTGAGCTTTATCTTGGGAGGACACCAAGCTTCCTCAGCAAGTTGTGCCCATGGAGTCACATGGGTCTCTGGCACCCATGCCACAGAGATCTGGGAGTGGCTGAAGCTGCTTGGCTTGTGCCACCCTGGTCTGTCCTGGGGAGACTGGCACTATTGGTTGCTCCTGAGCAGCCTGGCACAGATGATCTGCCTGCTTTCTGCTTCCCAGAAAGGTTTCCAGTTGTCTGGGGGCATGAGGGACAAGGCAGCAGCTAAACAATTATCCAAGAAATGATGGCTAACCCAGATAAGCTCCAAGGGGTAAGAACATATCACCTGTCATGTCTGCTTGCTGAACCTGTTGCAGTGCAGTCCAAAAGCAATCAAATTAAATGCCAAATTGACTGAGTAAATATCTCCCACGTTCCTCAGCTGTGTGTGTTTCTGCTACTTCAAATGCTGGGCTTATCTAGAAAGCAGAAGTGCTGCTGTACTGAAGTCTGTAATATGGGCCTTCCTTGGAAATGCCTTTTTAGTCTGTCTGTTTGCCTTCCTTAAAAGAGGAAATGGGAAGATACAGATCTTAGCTAGAAAATTAAAGTTCTTTGTGGACGATTTTCCCTATATGGGGGATTTGCTGATGGTTATAAAGCAGTAGTCTGTGGGTGGGGCTGAGCCTTAGCAAGTGTTGGAAATTTGCTCGCAGGCTTGATGGAACCATGTAAATCTTAATAAGCTGCCAAGTTAAACCAATCTCTAAATAAATCCCAGATAAGCTAATAGCAGCCAATCCTCACCAGGTGAAAATGATGACTCCACTTGAAAATGTGGGGTTTTCCAGCCTGCTCCCTTTCCAGTCCCAGGCCAGTCTGTATCCCAGTTTATCTTGCCGGTGTCTGTACCTCCCCGAGTTTGCTCTCACTGTGGTTTCTCTCGCAGGCACTTTCGCCACGGAGCCCCTCCTGTCATTAACCCTTTGGGCACTCGCTTTCCTGCCAACGCCACCGTCCGTCCCTCCTACAACATCAGCATCACGCTGAGCAGTGCTGTGCAAAACACCACCTTCGTGAACGTCACCACCCCCGCTGCTGGGGACTGGTTCATCGCTGCCCACCTGCCCGAGGCTGCGGGCAGGATCGAGGTGAAGGTGAGGGGCCTGCCCCGTGCCCTGCCCCGCGTGTCTCATCACAGCCACAGCTGACCCCTGTGCTCTCCCCTCCTGCAGGGTTTCTCCACTCCATGCCCCTATATGTTCCAGGCAGATATGTTTGTGCTCAGACTCACTGATATGCCTGTCCTGGAGCCTGGTGTCCCCATGCCACACACCGTTGTCTCGCCTGCTAAGCCACTGCATGTCAAGTGAGTGGGAGCAGCGGGTGGGCAACTGAGGGCACGGTGGGGTGGGACTTCCCACACGAGCTGCTTAGGGGAAGCCAGTGTTGTTCCCACGTGGGGCTGGAGCTGGGGGGTCTCCGAGCCTGTTGCTGAGCTCCCTGCAGCAGTGGTAGGGTCTGCACGGGGAGCACATGAGCACCCTTCTCCGACTCTTCCCAGGTGGTCATAGATGCAACGGCAGGAGTTTTAGTTCTTCCAGATGTTTGCTTTGGGAAGGATTTTCACAGCACCAACCAGGGCAGTCTAGCTCTTGTCACAAAACCCTGGGGACCTGGACAAGCTCTGCAAACTGCTGCTCCCTCTCCCTGCAGGGTCTTCGTTCCCAAGCACGCCGCGGGGATGCGGTTCCAGCTGAGCAGCTGCGTCACCAGCGAGCAGAGAGCCTGCACCGTGCGGGTGCTGCTGGGCTCCATCACCCTGCCCCAGTCCTTCCAGAGGAGCCTCACCTGCACTGGGAGCATCAACTGCAGCCTGGCCCTGGAGTCGCCCCCCTGGGAGAAGTGGCTGCAGATCATGGTGGAGAGTCTCGGCACTGCCAATGCCAGCGTGTCGGTGGAGATGCTGGCTTCTTTCACAGGTGGGATTCCGTGTTCTTTAGCAGTGAGGGGAGGACCAGAGGGAACTCTGCGTGTGCTGTGTCACCCTGGGTCTTTGGGTGCCTGGCTGTGCTGGCCTATGCTCCCCATCATGCTGGTTGCCTCCTCTTGGACGCCCTAGTTCTTGCTTTGGGGAAAGCTCCAGCATTCACCCTAGAGAGGCTTTTGCTAGAGCTGCCTGTTTGGAAACACCTGTAAAGTTCAGTGTTATTTTTCTAAAGGTTGTTTGAGAAGCAGTGGCTGGCTTAAAATTTGGTGGGAAAAATAGTTTTCTGTGGTACACCAGACTAAGGCTGTGTTGACTGCTAATTGGCCAAGAGCAGGCTACAGGCAGGAAACCATCTCACAGAGGTTTACTTGGGGAAATGTCTGGAGTTGTGGTGAGGGGGTGTCACCATTTCCAGTGACACCGTGTGGCTCAGGTGGTCACAAGGTCCTTGTGGCTGTGATAGGCACGTTTGCACCTATTGTGTGACCGTAATCCCTGTTTGACTGCTGGAAGCTCACCAACTAGGTACATTTTTAAAGTTTTCTTCTGCTGGGGGTTCTGCCACCTCCTCTTCAAAGCAGAGCCTCATCCTGTGTGCTGGAAGACCTGGCACTGGCAGCAGAGGTGTTAGAGGGTAGCGCTGGAGTCTCTGGGAGCAATGGACAGTTTCTAGCACTGGGCTTCCAAGAGTCCCATTCAGCTCCATCTGCCACAGTGTGCCCAGCTCCACTGGGTTGGCTTCTCCCTCCTGCTCAGCTTTGCTTGCTCATATATGGGGAGCTGGGAGAGACTTCTTTGCAGCCTGTGGCTGTGGGACAGCTGAGTGCTGAGCTCTGCTGGTGGTGAGTGAGCACTCCCTGGGCACCCTGATGGTGCTGTGCTATCCCTTCTTCTGTTCCCCTTTCCCTGTAGCTCCAGGGTGCTTCCACCCACTGTACCACTGCCTGGCTCCCAGCAGTGTCCCATCTTGTGGATGCTCCTCCTGCAAAGATGGCACCTCAGGGACAGTTCCTGCAGGGCATGAACCACCTGAAACCCCCCCAGTTTGTGCTGCCCCTTGGAGCACTGGATCTGCTGGGACCCTGCCTGGGTGAGGTGCTACACCTGGCTGTGCTGATTCCTCTCCTTTTTGGCTCTAGTTTGCAGACCAGGAAGCACCAGTTCCTTCCTTAACTTCATCAGCCTAAACCAGAGCCAGGCTGGTGCCAGACCAGGAGCAGCAGCAGGCAGCTCTGCTCCAGCTGCAGGAGAGGCTCCACGCAACGCGTCCGGCCGGCGGAGCTCCTGCCTGCAGAGCCAGCCCGTGGTGAGGGAGGACCTGGACGTGGTGTCCGTGCGCTACCGGCTCCTGAACGGCCCCAGTGTGCCCGTGACCTCCCTGTCCCCCACCCTGCTCCTGCTCAACCTGAACACGGGCATGGACAGCGGGGGATCCCTCGTGGTCAGTCTGCTGCTCAACAAGGTGAGCAGGCTGATGGACGGGATTGGGTCCCCCTGGCAGGGCTTGTCCCTGCTCCTGCATGCTCCAGGGGTTGTAGGAACCACTGGGACTATTTCTCTTTTTGTTGTTACAAAATACTCCGAGCCTTTTTTAGCTGCTTCCAGCATGTCCCACCTGCCAGCTCCAATTCAAATGCCACAGCCTGCAGCATGTGGCGGCAGTGACGCACAGGAGACAAAATGGAAAACAGCTGCAATGCCATCTTCTCCATGGGAGCCTGGCACCTTGCCACCAGGAGAGGAGGCTGAGCAGGGGAACCCAGGGATGTTCCTGTCCAAGTCACTGATTCCCAGGCTCCTTCAGTGACACCCCACCACCACCACCAAAATAGCCCCCTGAAGTTCTATGAAACTTCTTGAGGGCTGGCCCAGGGCTCAGCCCTGATGTTCTGCAGACTCTGTCTCCCCTGTGCTGGTGCTGAAATGATGTGTGGGTACCCCAGCTTTGGGGCAGTTGCCCTGGCAGGGTCCCCCACAAGAGTGCCTCTCATCCCTGACACAACACAGTGGTAGCACAAGGTCCAGTGAAACAGAAACCTTCTGAATTGATGGATTTATTGTCCCTGGGCACTGTGGGAAAGGAATGGTGCCGGGGGATGGCATTGGGGCACTCTAACATTGGACAATGCTCTGTTTGCACAGACATCTGTGAGCCTGGCCAATGCCACCGTGGCAGCCTGTGTGAGTGCTGCTTCTCCAGTGCTGTCCCTGAACGCCACACAGAACTGCAGCACAGGTAGGAGAGATGCTGGCACTGCCACCAGCTCAGCTGTGTCATCTCAGGGCTCTGCTTTTAGACCTGGCAAGCTGTTAACTGACTCAGGACTTCATGGTGTGTCCCAAATCCGATTTTTGCACAAACCCTCATGAGGTCTTTGTGCTGGCACGTTCCCAGGGTGCTGGGGTACAGGTGGTGGTCTTGGCACCACGAGATAGCCTCCACCAAAGGAAGGTCTGGTTACCAGCTGGGGTTCTTCCAGCCTTGTTGGCAGGAGGTTTGGGGATGGTAAAGGTACTGCTGGTGTACAAAACAACTAAGCTGTGCACTGGAGGACCAGCCAAGACAACAGGCAGCTGTCCAGGTGCCCTGTGCTGCCCAGCTATGTACCAGGAACTACAATGACAGAAAAAATTGAGATCTCAAGCAAAAGGGTCTTAAGAGCAGGGGTCCTCTCCATGCTGCTGGTGCCTCCTGAGCATGGGAGCAAGGAGACACAGGAGGCAGCTGATTCCTGTGTGGTCAGTCTCAGCCTGGGATTGCTGTGGGCCCTTCTCCTCAAGCCCTGGCACATCACAGCACTCTTCTTTTTTTAGCTTTCTCCCAGGGCTACCCTCTGAGTGTGAGCGCGTCCTCTGTGGAGGCGATGCTGATTGTCCTGTACCCGCAGACCGATGACTGGTTCCTGTCCCTGCAGCTCCTCTGCCCCAAGGGGTGAGTCTGGATGTCACCCTGCTACATCCCACTACCCTTGGCTTGTGTGAGCAAACCTGACCCCCCTGTCGTCCTGTGTGGGCTGTGGGCTCCTCTCACCTGGTGGCAGTTGAACTGTGGCTGCAGAGGGACAGGGAGGTGGGTGGCCCTGCTCACTTGCTCCCTTGTGAGCACCCATGCAGCTTGTTTGATGCTGAGCTGGCACAGCTCACGTAGACTGCAGATGGCAGAGCCTGCCTAGGTGAGCTTCCCCTTCCCCAGGTGGATTCAGAGGTGATAAATTGGGAAATAATTGCTGCTGTTACCCTTCTGGGAGGTCTCTAAAGTGCAGGCAGCTGTGCCTGAATTCCTGCAGTTTGCCTTCCTGCTGGCTTCCTGTATAAGGAGCCAAGTGCATGATGCAAAACAGCACTGGTGACACTGGTCCTGAGGACAGTCATGGGCACTGGGGTCTGCCATGGCGGTCTGGGGAGAGCTGACACCCACCTGGACATCAGTTTGGCAGCCCAAGTGGCAAGGGAGCAGGCTCTGCTCCTGGCTCTTGGGAGGGATGGAGCAGATCCCGAAATACCAGGGAGCTTGCGTGGCCTGGCTGTCGGGAGCAGGGCAGGGGGCTGTCCCAAGGACTGTGGCACCAAGGGGACGTGCTGTCCTTGCAGGGAATGTGCCAGCGCCGAAGGCAAAGTGACGGTGTTCGCGTACCTCACCCCCTGCTTCAACGACTGCGGGCCCTACGGGCAGTGCAGCCTCCTGCGCAGACACGGCTACCTCTACGCTGCCTGCAGCTGCAAGGCTGGTGAGTGCCTTGTCCTGGGAAGCTTTGCCGTCCTCCCCGAGGGGACAGCACGATTTAGAGTGGTGGTGTTGGAGTGGGGGAGCCTGGGGTTTGCTGTGGGTGGCAGTGCCAGTGCCTGGGGAAGCACAGTTCTGGGAAGCACCCAGGGCAGCCCAGGGGTGATGGGGAATTGGGATGAGGACAGCTTGGAGTCCACCAGGGCTTGGAGCAGTGCTCCTGAGCATCCCAGAGAGATCAGGGTGCCTGAAAATGCCTGTGTCAGAGCCTGTGCCTGTCAGGGAGGTTTGCTGAGTGGGTTCCTGGTACGAGCTGTGATGAGGCCGGGCTGCGGTCCCCGTGTGTCTCCTGCCAAGAGCTTAGACTCAGAGGTGCCCCTGGAGGAGGAATATCTGTGTCAGCTCCTAATTATCTTAATGGCCTGGGAAGTCTGTGGTGTAGGGAAGATGAGCTCTGCTGTGCTTGGGTGGGTCTGTGCACCTGTTCTCAGCAGAAGGACAGGGCAAAATGTGGCTCCCTGCTGCTCTGGGCCTGAGCCAGGACCTCCCTGCTGCAGTGCTGATGATGGGTGAGGAGTGAGATGGAGAGCAGCATCCCAATTTCCCCAAGGGCTGCCAGGTTCTGGGAAGCACAGAGCACCTTAAGGAAACTGGAGAATCAGGCTGAGGACAGCTTTCTGCTGAATCACTCGGAGCAAAGTGCCCCATCTGCATATTGGTGACCCAGAAATAAACCAGAGAGAGTCGGTTCCCTGGGCTCTGCCTGGCAGGGAGCCAGCACACGGGGCAGAGCTGCTGCTGTGGGTTCCAGTGAGTCTGGAATGGGATGGATGCTACTGTTAACTCTGCTTCTTGACCATGGAGTGCCTGCACGTACCCCAGCTGCCCTGTGGCTGACCTTCCTTTTTCAAAAGGAGGGCATGGACATCCTAATCTTTAATTAAAATAATTTAAATAATTTGTAAAAAGAAGAGGCAGATTTGTGTTCCTAGAGATTGCCTCAGTTCAGTCCTTGGTGTCCAATCACAGGGTGAGAGTTGTTTTCCTTTAGGAAATTTCCTTTAGGGAATTTTCACTCCCAGGCTCCTGTGCAGCCCTGGGTGTCACCATGGGCTGAGGCAGTGGGTTTGTTCAGCCTGTGGAAGAGGAGCTGGAGTGGGACCAGTCACACTTTCTGCTGCCCAGAGCTTACAGGGACCCTGGAGCCAGCTATGCAGGATGAGCACAAGGGAAGGGCAAGAGGCCACAGACATTGGCTGCAGCAAGGAAATTGTCACCTAAATTGAAGAAGACACATTTTCTCCCCCTTCAGAGCTGTTTGTTTTTGCACAGGTTCCAGGTCTCCATCCCTGTAGATCTTCAAAAGTCAGTTGGGGAAGGTCCAGAGCGGCCTGACCTCTTTTGGGTCTGCTGTGCCAGCTGGTAGGAGAGGAGCCCAGTGGTTTCCTCAGTGCTGAGGGTCGTTCTCCACCTGATTCCTGGGATCTGTAGGGATCCTGCACCCAGCTTACACCACCACGTGAAGCATCTGAACCTTGAGTGCTTGATGTTCCACCAGCAAGTAGCACGTGTGTTGAGTTACGGCAGGGACGGAAAGTACCAGTCTGGATGCAGGATGGCCTCTCTACATGGGGACAACCTGGGGAATGTCCTCAGGGCAGCCATGGGGCTCTGCTGGGCTTCCCCAGCTTCCCACAGCAGAGTAATGAGACGCCCTAAGAGCAGGAGCGTGAGAGGCTGATGGAGAAGAGGCTCAGGGACAGTCTGGGTGTGGGATTGCTCCTTCTCAGGCACCCCAGGCTCCTTCTGGTTGCTGTGGGAGGACAAGGCAGGGCCTTTGAGATCCACAGAAGCCTCTCTGTCTGCAGGTTGGGGTGGCTGGAGCTGCACAGATGACACCAAGGCCCAGAGCGTGGGCACACAGAATTTGGCCACGCTCCTGCTCACCCTGAGCAACCTCATGTTCCTGCCCGCCATTGCAGTCGCTGTCTATCGCTTCTACCTGGTGGAGGCCTCTGTCTACACCTACACCATGTTCTTCTCCACGGTAGGGACTGCCTTGTGTCCCCTGACACCTTCCCCTGAGCTCTGGGAATGCTGTGCCAGAATGAAGTCCTTGGTGGAGCAGCCCATCCTGGAGCTCCACAAGGAGCTCCTGGGATCATTGGATAAGCTCCTCCATGGGCACATTGTAGTATCCAAGAATGTTAAGGGGTTGGAATGGACCTTAAAAATCACCTAGTTCCATGGACAGGGACACCCCCACTAGACCTGGCTGCTCAAGGCCTTATCCAGCCTGGCTTTGAATACTTCCAAGGCTGGGGCATCAACAACCTCGCTGGAGAACCTGTTTCAGTGTCTCACCATGCTCAGAGTAAAAAGTTTCTCCCTAATATCTAACCTAAATTTCCCCTCTTTCAGTTTGTACCCATTAGTCCTTGTCCCATCACTCCAGTTTCTGAGAAGAATCCCTCTCCAGCTTCCCTGTAGCCCTCTTCAGATGCTGGAAGGAGCTATGAGTTCTCCATGCAACTTTCTGCTCTCCAGGCTGAACAGCCCCAACTGTCTCAGCCTGTCTTCACAGAGCAGGTGCTTCAGTCCCCTTATCAGCTGCATGTCCCTCCTCTGGACCTGCTCCAGCTCTGTGTCCTGCCCTTTCAGAGCTGCTGGGACAGTGCAGGGTGCCTGCTCTCACCTGCTTTCCATAATGCCACAGCAGTTTGGTGGAGCTTCCTGGAGCCACTGCAGGAGGCAGTGGGCTGAGCCTTCTCCTGCCTCCCCCTCCCAGAGAGCCTTGTGGTGCTGCTGGCTTCATGCTGACCTTTGCTTTTGCCCCCGGCCGCAGTTCTACCACGCGTGTGACCAGCCGGGCGTGGCCGTGATGTGCATCATGGACTACGACACCCTGCAGTACTGCGACTTCCTGGGCTCCGTGGTGTCCATCTGGGTCACCATCCTGTGCATGGCCCGCCTGAAGAAGATCCTGAAATACGTGAGTGTCAGGTGTCCCCACGTGGCCCAGCCAGACCCGAGCCAGCCAAGCCATGAGTGGCCACGCTGAGCCCTCTCACCGCTGTATTTTAATGACAGCTGGGTGACAAAGCCTGTTTGTCACCCAGTGCCACCCTGGGTTGTTTTGTCCCAGCAGTTTGGCTCATGCCTGCTTGCTCGTAGGGGCTGGGCCTGAAGATGTCCTCTGAGATTTGGGGTAAAGGTTCATGGGTTCTGTGGTTCCTCCTCCCTGAAGGTGTTTTTCCTGACTCTTGCGTGGATGCAGAGCTGGGTAGCCAGAAGAAGAGGTTCTTCTTGCCTCTGGCATGTCTGGCTGTACTCTCTCAACAGATGAGCTCCCGCCAGTAGTGGTGGTGTCTCTTTTCCAGGTCCTTTTCGTCTTGGGGACCCTGTTAATTGCCATGTCCCTGCAGCTGGACCGCAGAGGGGTGTGGAACATGATGGGTCCCTGCCTCTTTGCCCTCCTCATCATGGTTACAGCGTGGGTAAGTGAGGGCAGCCAGGCAGGACTGCTGCCCTTTGCTCCCCATGGGGAATGGTGGTGGTAGAGCAGACCCAAGGCTCCAGCCCATCCACAGGCATGGCTTGAAACCCTGAAATACCCAGGGGGAGGGGGCAGGGCAAGGGATTCACCTTCCAGCCCTGCAGCAGCTGAGAAACCCCTGGTTCTGGGTCCCAAAACACGGGCTGTGGCTTGGCCCTGGGCAGGAGCTGTACCATCTGTGCTGGGCTCTGGTGCCACAGCTCCCGGGGCGCTTTTGCAGAGCAGAGATGGGCCCAAGCAGCGGGGGGGCTGAATTCCTCAGGAACAGCAAGCACCCCGGGAGGGTGGCAGATGCTCTGGGGTCTGTTTGCCCCCTGCCCCAGCCCCTGCTGGGCTGCTTAACCCCCGTGTGCTCTGACCCCCCCAGGTTCACCACGGAGCAAAGCGCAGGCACTGCTACCCCTCCTCGTGGAAGCGCTGGGTTTTCTACCTCCTCCCAGGGATCACCTTGGCTTTCATTGCCATCTCAGTGTACGCTTTCATGGAGACCAATGAGAACTACTACTACACCCACAGCATCTGGCACGTGCTGGTGGCTTGCAGCGTCGCTTTCTTGCTCCCTCCTCGGGACAAGCATAAGAAGCCCTGGGCCTGGTCCCAGAAGCTCACGTGTCGCTATCAGATCTGCCAGAACGACCGTGAGGAGCTCTATGCTGTCACCTGACCTGTCCTGGTCGCAGGGGTGGACGAATGGGGAAGCTGCCCTCGGCCATGGCTGCCCTCGCACGTCCTCAGTCCTCTCACGTGCTCGTCCCCTGGACAGGAGGGTGCAGTGTGGGCTGGGTTTAAAGGTGAAGATGGTCGGGGCTGGTCTTGTGGAGGCAAGTTTGAGGCCACCTCTGCTTTTCTGCTGGGCTGGGGCAGGCTCTTCATGGTTCCAGATCAAGGAATAGCTTGTCCCCCACCTCCCCACAGCCCTGGGGGAGATCGCCAACCCTTCTTCCCCTGCTGCTGCATCCATGAGGCTTGGGCTTAGCACACAGTGAGCTGGAGCCAAGGCTTTGGCTGCTGGCTCTTCTCTGCACCCCGTCCTGGTAGAGGATGTGGGACAGGGACCCCCCCTGCCATCCTGCAGTCAGCACTTGAACCCAAGAGAAGAACACGTTTCTTCTGTTCTGGGGAGCAAATGCTGCCGAGTGCCCTTGCTGCTGATGGGGAAGGAGGGAGCTGATTCCAACACTTGCTGGGCCCTTGGCTGCCATCTCCTTGGGGGTCTGGAGCCTCTCTCCCTCTGAAACAGGTGCTGCTGCTCTTACCTGGTCCTGATTCTGTGGGAGAAGAATGAGGCTGGGACTTGGGCCCTGGATTCAGGATCAGGCCTGGCAGGAATGTGAAAAACCCCATGTGGGGACATGCTGGAGGCAGCAGCAGCTCGGCCAGAGCTGTGAAACCCACAGCAGTGCAGGGTTTGGTCTGAGTTTAACTTCAGCTCTGGAAGGAGCCAGGCTGATGGTGTTCAGGGATTCACTGTTTTCCTCCTTTTGGGGGTTTGGGCATGGGCAGGGCTCCCTCTGGGGTGGTGCCTGAGCTGCTCCTCCAGCCTGCTGTGCCTCAGAGCCTGGATGTGCTGCAGGCTCCTGAGGCCTCAGCAGTGTCCCAGCCCAGCCAGGAGCATCACCAGGGGCTCCCCAGGTGGCCACGGTCTCCTTTGCAGCGTGTCTCACCTTAGCCTTACCCCAGGGCACGCAGCAAGCAAGGGCAGAACTTGGCAACCAGGGAAGTTGTCTTTGCCCATCCTTCTTCCACAGATAAGGGCTCAACTCCATCCTTCCAGCTGTGTCAGCCTGGTGTGTGCTGCTGGGAGCCCCTCCTCAGGTGGCTTTGGGGAGGAAAGAGCCTTTAATGGAGGATTTGCCTCCTCGGGGTTCTTTCTCTGCTTTGAAGAGCACCCAGCTCAGCTGTGCACTTTATCCCTCTGCCTCCCCTTCTCTGCAATGTCCCCCTTTTTAAGCAGGCTCAGGACAAGTGAAGGACACTTGTCCACACCCAGCAGTGTCACCCCCCCCACCCGTGTCCCCTACCTTTCCTTGTGCTGCTGCCATCCAGGGCAGCACAGCGGGAAGGGGGACATGGGGCCCTCAGGGCTTCCTCCAACTTTTACCACTTTTAGGCACTTTTTTTGTCCCCTGTCTCGGCTTGCACAGCGGTGCTGAGGCCCCAGCACCATGGCAGGGGACCACTGCTCCTTCACAGCTGTGCCGTCCATGCCGGGCCACCAGTGGGACCTGGGTGCCACCAGTGGGACCTGACTGCTGCCAGTGTGACTTGGGTGCCACTGGTGCCACCTGGATACTGCCAAGGTGACCCGAGTGCTTCCAGTGTGACCCAGGTGCTGTTGGTGTGACTCAGGTGCTGCCGGTGTGGCCCAGGTGCCAGCAACGTGACTTGACTGCTGCCAATGTGACCTGGGTGCCACCAGGGTGGCCCAGGTGCCCCCAGTGTGACCCGGGTGCCACCAGTGTGACCTGATGCCACTGCTATGGCCGGGTATTGCTGGTTATCATAGAAAGCAATAATTCCTCATCGGGCCTTTCCCTTCAGGGATTTCCGTGCTGGAAGCAGAAGCTTTGGCGCGAGAAATGCCGCTGATGTGATTGTTTATTTTGTGTTTGATCATTCATTTTTGCTTTGCCCCCTCCCTGCTGACCAGGCCTTGGCGCCTGCAGGAGGGAGGGTTAATTATTTTGGGTAAAATCTAAGCAAATTCCGGTGTCTGGGGGGAAAAAAAAAAAGAAAGTTATTTTTTTTCTTTGCTGTTAATACCTGTGATTATTTTATACGGTAAATTTTAAAGCTTACGGTTTTATAATTTAATAAAGGTGACGGTATTTGCGGGCAGACGCCTGGTGGCTGCAGTCACACAATCCAGGGCTGGATGGAAGGGGGCTCATCTCAGGGTCACCTGGAGCCGCAGGAGCGCGTCCAGGTGCGGTCTGGGATGTCCCCAGAGAGGGAGAGCCCGGCCTTCCCTGGGCGGCTGCTCTGCTCCGGCCGTGTGAAGTTCTCCCTCACAGGATGACGGAACATCCTGAGTGGGGAGGGACCCCCAGGGCTCACCCAGCCCAGCTCCTGCCTGCCCAGACACCCCAGCAACCCCAGCCTGGGCATTCCTGGCAGCGCTGGCCGACACTCCTGGAGCTCCGGCAGCCTCAGGGCTGTGCCCATCCCCTGGGGAGCCTGGGCAGCGCCCTCTGGGGAAGAGCCTTTCCCTGCTCTCCAGCTGGCCCAGCTCCAGCCGCCCCCCCGAGTCCGTGGCGGTGGAGCTCCAGCGGTTCGCTCCGTGCCCATCCCGCTCTGTCCGGGCCCCGCCGGGAGGAGCCGGGACCGCCCTCCAACACCCTCAGCGCTTGCCGGGCCGAAACGCGGGCGCGGCGCGGCCCCTGCCGGCCGCCGTCGTGTTCCGTCCGCGCCGGCCAATGAGCGGGGGGGCGGCAGCGGAAGCGGCGGCGGGGCCGGGGACGCGGGCCCGGGGCGATGCCGCTGCACCGCTTCCCGCCGCGGCTCTGGGCCGCCATGCGGCTGCGGGAGGGCATCTGCGCCCGGCTGCCGCAGCACTACCTGGCCTCGCTGCAGGACAGCACGCCGCCCACCCCCGTGCACTGGGAGCCGCACGGCCTGCGCTACCGGCGGAACCCGCGCACCGGGGAGCGCGAGCGCGTGCAGGACGTGCCGGTGCCCGTGTACTTCCCGCCCGCCGCCAACGAGGGGCTCTGGGGCGGCGAGGGGTGGGTCCGCGGCTTCCGCTACGCGCGCGACGACAAGGTGAGCGCTGCGCCCTTCCCCGAGCCGGGCCGGTGTCACCGGGGCCCGCTGGCAGCGGCCGCCGCCTCCCCCGGGGCAGCCCCTGACGGCCGGGCCGTGCCCAGCTCTCCACCAGGCTGCCCAAGACGTGGAAGCCGCAGCTGTTCGAGCGGCAGTTCTACAGCGAGATCCTGGACGCCACGCTGACCATCACCGTCACCATGCGCACGCTCGACCTCATCGACGCCGCCTTCGGCTTCGACTTCTACATCCTCAAGGTACCGCGCCCGGCGGCTCCCGGGCCGTGCCCACGCTGCCCTCAGCCGTGGGCTGGCAGGCAGGGAGTCCTGGGATTAGGCACAGAAATCCCAAGTTGGAATAGACCCCCAAGGATTATCGAGTCCAACCCCTGGCCCTGCACAGACACCCCAACAATCCCACCCTGTGCCTGAGCATTGTCCAAAGGCTCCTGGAGCTCTGGCAGCCTCGGGGCTGTGCCCATTCCTGGGGAGCCTGGGCAGTGCCAGCACCCTCTGGGGGAAGAACCTTTCCCAAAATCCAGCCTGACCCTGCCCTGGCCCAGCTCCAGCCATTCCCTGTCCCTGTCCCAGAGACTGGAGCTGCCCCTTGGGAGGAGCTGCAGCCCCCCTGAGCTCTGCCCTCAGTGTCCTCTCCTCCAGGCTGAACAAGTGCTGCTGTTAATGTTTTAGCACAGTTCTGTTGCTGAAAGCTCCCAGCTGGGTAATAATTAGCACTGACTCTGTAATTCTTCAATCAATTTATTAGATCATACTATATTGTACTAGTCTATTCGTTTAAGAAACTCTCATTGCTCTTGCAGACAGTGTGATACAGACAGACCAGCCTGTCCTCTCCTCCAGGCTCAACAAGTGCTGCTGTTAATGTTTTAGCACGGGTCTGATGCTCCCAGCCTTTAATACCCCCTCGACTGGAGCCCTCGATAGTAAAACTCAGAGCTGTGACCAGCTTGTGTGCAGAACAAATCCAAGAGCTGCTCCCCCTTTCGCAGTGTCCTGCGAGCGTGTGCTGGGTGTGGATGAGGTGCCAGTGCTGTTGATTTATTAAAGAAATATGGATATTGATCTAGCACCAATACCCAACTGTGATGGACAAAAGCTCTCTGACAGTTTGAAGTTAGAAAGTGTATGTTCATTGCCAGGCAGCGTGCGGGACAGCTCCCTAATACACACTGCCCCTTTCCAATGATTACAGAGTCCTTTTATCCACACCAGAATTGAATACCCAGAATACAAATACACATTCATCATTTAGTACATCCCATTCCTCGCTCCATGTGCTAATCATTCCAAAAGCTATTAAGCATGCAGAGTTTGTTCCTTGAAATGGGTCGGTGGTCCCTTTCATGGGGAGGGGTCCCAAAATGAGGAAGTAAATGAAGTCTTCCTCATTCTGACCTTTCTACCTTTTCAATGCAAATATGACAAATGAACCTTGGTAGAACTCCCATTCCCTGTCTTCAATTGGTTTCAGAACAGAGGAGGCCCACAATTGTCTTATGTTCCTAAAAGCTATTTGTCAGTTTCTATATTCTTCATTATAAACCCAGATAACTGAACATTGTGTTGACAAGCAATCAGTTATTAGTTCACTACTAACTCTTAACTTCATCAAGGCCTACTTACAGAATCCCTTTATTTTAATTAACTCTAGTAAGGCTTATCTCTAACTAAAATCCTAGCTCCTCCAAAATCTCTAAATCTCTTAAAGTTTATGTTTCACTGCCAGTGTGCTGGGGCACTGCTGTGCCCCCTGGCAGCTGGTCCCTGAGCCCAGGCTGCCTTTGCAGACTCCCAGAGCTGACATGTGCTCCAAGCTGGGCATGGATCTGAAGAGGACGATGCTGCTGCGCCTGGCCCGGCGGGACCCCGCGCTGCACCCTGCCGATGCAGCCAGGAGAGAGGCCATCTATGACAAGTACAAGGTGGGCTCTGCACTTCTCACCCGCTCCCATTCGAGAGAGAGGGGAAATGTAAACAAGAAACTCATAGCAACTACATTTATAAACAATTCGCAACGCCTGACAGAAAGCTCACATAATATACATCTACATACAAACCTTAAGAGATACTAGCTCAAAAACACCATAGAATAAATAACATTGTTAAGAGAAAAGAACTAAAAACACGTTTCAAAAGATAGCCTTACAAATAAGACTAAATACTTTAGAAAAATAAAACTACAAAAAATACATTTTAAGACCCACAAAGAGTAATTTAAAATAATTAGCTTTAAAGCATTTACTTTATTAATTAAATAATATTTAATATTATTGATTTAATTTATAATTTACATTTATTATTATATTTATATATTATATAATATTTTCTATATTATATATAATATATTAGATATTATATATCTAGAATAAGAAATATATATAATTTCTAAAATAATAATTTAATTAAATAATAATTAATGTAACAAAAACTGATACACCAAAAGCACTTAATAATTATAATAATATTTATTATTATTATTATCATTGTTGTTATTGTTATTATTATTGTTATTGTTATTATTTAATTAAAAATAATTAACTTCTGATTACAATAGTGTAATTTATGACATCTGTATCGTCTCACCCTTCACATGAAACTGAAAATAGAATAAAAGTTTTTAAAGCACCTCTCAGTTACCCCATCTCTAGGTCAGAAAAGGGATTAATCCAACAACCTGTCCTGGTGTTTGCTGTTTGGATGGTCACCCATCACTGGTGTTGGTGCTCCTGTGCTGAGGGACAAGAAAATATAAACATCATCAGCTTTTTCTTGTCTCTCTGTGGGCTTCTCATTTTTCTACTCATCATTTAGGGACACAAAAAGCAGTATTTTTGCTGTGATTGAGGTGAGTCTGCAATAAAAAACAGTAAGAATTTGTGCTACCCCTGGAGGGAGGAGCCCAGAGTGCCCATTCTGTGTCAGTTTTGTGCAGCTGCTGGTGGCTGCCAGCATGGAAACAGCACCAGCACCCAGAGTCCCTGGAGCTGTGCTGAGAAACAGCCCCAGAACTGCATAAAAGAATTGCAGGAAAGACACAGGTGATCAGAGAGCAGGACACCTGCTGAGAAGAGAGGAGAGAAGGGAAGTGACCTTGCTTGTTGGAAATGAGGGAACAGGGCTCTAAGATTTGCCCGTAGTAATGTTCCCACTGGATCTCATGTTTGTGTCCTGGGCTGGGGGACTTTTAATTTTGTTGTTGTTGTTGTTGTTGAGGGTTGGCTCAACAAAAACCCTCTAGAGGGTTTTTTGCTTTTTGGTTTTTTTTTTTTTTTTTTTGTTAGGGTTAGAATTCAATATGTGAGATGGTCTTTTGTGTCTGATGGTATTAGATGTTCATTAGTTTTTATTTATATTATATTCGTATAAACTTTTATAGTACTTTATAGTACTTTATATTTTATAGTACTTTATTTTACTTTATTTTAACAAACTAAAAAATTGAGCTATATTTCTCTCTTTATAAGATTTTTTTTAAGGATAAATTGTCTAATTAAGAAATGACACTTGAATTATTTTTACTTTTAACTTAATAACTAACCACTAGTGGTGTGTAATGTGGACTTTTTAATCTAATTTTACAATGCCACCTAAACCTATGAAGAAGAAGGACTAGCTTATGTTCTAAAACTTCTATCTTGTTTTATATATATTACTATATTCTAAAACTTTAAGGTTTTTTTACTATGTAATATTATACACTTCTATTTAAATTACACACTTACAATTTTAGTTCTGTCATTCAATTTTGGAAGTTTTCTCCACACTCAGGTCAAATGCAGTGTTCTCTTGGGGTCAGTGCCTGTCAGCACAGAAAGTCTGAAATTCTCAGTAACCAGGTTCTAACACTGGGCATAGAGAGGATTTGTGTCTTGGTCACCTGCAAAGTCTGTGCTACCTTCTCCTTCTTTTGTCACAGGAATTTGTGATCCCAGAGGAAGAAGCTGAATGGGTTGGCTTGAGTTTGGAAGAAGCCATAGAAAAACAGAGGCTCCTGGAAAAAAAGGTGATTTGCTGAGGCAGTGCTCAGCACTGAGGTTGTGGCTGCACGTGCAGCTTCTCCATGGGGAGCGTTCAGCCACTGCTGCAGTGCACACTGATGGCAGGCAGTGTGGGGAGGGAGGGAGGGGGGAAAGGGATCCCTGGGAGCTCCTGATGATCCTCACCTGCTGTCAGAACTGGGGAAGCTGCTGAATGCCCCACACAGTGCCTGCCCTCTCTGAGGGAGGGTTACAGAGCTGAGCAGCAGCTGTGGCACAGCAGGTTGCCTTGTTCAGCCCCGGAATAAAACCCAGGCACATCTTCCTCTGGTTTTGGCTGCCAGCACTCCCTGGGCTCCCCATTGCACTTCCCCTTGCTGCTGCTCAGGTTCACTCCTGTCACATGGTGTATCCTCTGCTTTGTTGCAGGACCCTGTCCCTCTCTTCAAGGTGTATGCTGAAGAGCTTGTCAGCCAGCTGAAAGAACAGCAACAGGCAGTGCAGAAGCTGTAGAAAGAAGAAACCTTGGGAGCAAAACCCCTGCTGCAGAGAAAGCAGTGGGGTTCAGGGGCTCTGCTGCCTGAACCACGCTGCTGGGGAAGGGGCAACGTGAGAGCCACGATGCTGAAGTGTTATGACAGCCTAAATTCAGTGAGGACCTGTTCCTGTGGGCTGAGGAAAGAGCTTCTGTGCTGTTGCTCTGAGAGCTCTTGTCAGACTGACTCAGTGTGGATCTTGTGCCTGTAGGAGCAGTTGGCTGCTGTTGAGAGCCCACTTGTGATGCAAAATACACATTTTGGTATTAATAGCAGTAAACTTCTCTCTGAAGTGTGTTGTGGCAGGGACTCTGAGACACAATGTAACTTAGATCAATCCCCAGCTTCACCCACCCCAGATGGTTGTGCCCCAAAAGTGTGACCCCGACCCCCTCAGCAGATGGGGCTGAGCAGCCCTGCACAGCTCACTAACCCTTGGGTTACAGCCCTGTTTTGTTGTAAGTTGGTGACTTTTAAATCTTACTTTGTAAAGATGTAGTTGAAGTGGGTGTTGAAGTCTTTGCTGCTGTCTGGCAACAAGGGACTGCAGAGCACTTGCCATAATTACAGGCTGATAAGCAGCACTGGGAGTCCCTGGTGTTGTCTGGAAGCTTTGTGGTGGTGCAGTGAGTTTCTGGGTGATCAAAATCAGCCTCTGGCCTTTTCCTCTCAGCTCTGAGGTGAGGGACAAGCACAGAGCCTGCAGGCTGAACCTTGTGTGGGTCATCTCTGTGGAAGAGACTTTGCCTTACCCCTGTGTTGGGCTTCCCCCTCTGGCACATCAGGCCAAGTGCACTGCCTTGCTTTGTGAGCCACAGGAGTGAAGAGAGAGGAACTGGGCTTGTAGAGCAGAGTGTGGCTCGGCCCCTCTGTGCTGGAATGGAGCAGGACCACAGGGGAGTGGAGATTGGCAGTGCCTCGAAGGTTTGGGGGAGGAGTGGTGCAGAAGCAGCCCCTGGGTGAGCACAGAGCCTCACAGGGCCATGCTGGGCTTGGGTGAGGGAGGTTGTGGAGTTGAATGGGATCTAAGCAACAGCAGTTCATGAAAACCAGACTTTTCTGCTGCTCTTTAGGACAGAGAAGGGGATGGAGTCCCCATAAGGGGTATTTGAGCCTGCAGAGGAGCCTGGCACAGGCTGGTAGGGCTGGCTGGGGCTGCCAGGCAGGGCTGTGCTGTTCTTGCAGGGGCACAGGGGGAGCAGGCTGGGTGGCAGAAGCTGGGATGTTTCCAGCCTGCCTGTGTGTTCCATCCCCAGCAAGTCCAGGTTCTCAAGAGCAAACTGGCACAGAAGGTTGTATTTGCCTAATTAATGACTCTGCAGCTAGGCCAGCACAATGACATTTGGTTATCTTCTCTCTCTGCTGCAACTGAGCTGAGTGGGAAGCTGCTGCCCAGCTCCTCGGGGACCCTGACACTCTGCCCTCGTTAGAGATAATTAGCTGGGACAAGCTCCTTGTTTGACAGCTCTGCTCATCATTAGTGCCAGCTCAGCTCATGCATTTTAATGCATCTCCCAGCAAAGCTCCAGCCCGTGGCTCTGTCCTGCCCCCCTGCACAGCTCTGCTGGAACGTGCCCGGCCCCCTGAGCCCGGCTGGCGCCTGCCCGGATCCTGCCCAGCCCCGTGGGGGTCCCTGGGCACTTCCAGCAGCTTCTGGGCACTGAGGGAGCTGCTGGAAGTGGCTGAGGGGACAATGAGCAGCTGCTGCTCTGTCCCAGGGGTGGGAGGTTCTGGTTCTGTGGAGCTGAGGCTCTGCTTCTGTGTCCTCCCATGGCTGGAACTGCCCAGCCTGGACCCCGACTGATCTCCAGAGCTGCTCATTGAGCATCTGCAGGATCTGCTGCCTTGGGAGGGCATGGTGGGTGACAAGGGGTAGCAGGAGCTTTTGGGGGGAGCCCTTGTCCTGCTGGGGGTGAGGGTTCTAAGGGGGACACTGCACGAGCACAGCTGAAGCTGCAGGAGGTTCTCTGGGGGAATCTATTTAGGATATGGTGAATCCTGACTTTTTGTCATCCTGCCTTTGTGGAGGAACCTTGCCCTTGCTCCTTTCCTTATACCCATGTTGGATGAGGCCCAGAAATGTACTCTCCTGGATTACTCTGCTGCCTTGAGGGAAGCTGCAAACTGGGGACCAGGCGTGCTGCAGCCTCAGGGGAAGCAGAGTTGGAGCACACAGGGCTGCTGGGCACAGCAGCAGATGTCTCGAGGTGAGGAGGGAGCCCCTGTGCAGCATTTGGGGTAGTTTGCACTACAAACCCCCTCTGCCAGGTGACCTTGAGGAGGTGGAGGAACAGCTCAGGGCTCAGTGTTAGTCCTGTCCTGCTTTTACAGTGCTGGCTGCAGCTGGAGAGTTTGGTCCTGCTTGAGGGATGGTTTTTCCCTGTTTAGGTGGGCTCAGTCTGGCAAATAATGATTCCTTTTCTGCCCTGACAGGGGGGAATCAGAGGAGCTGGTAGTTTGCCACGACCGCGTGTTCCCAGGAAGCCACAGATGCCACAAACCCACGGGTGCTGTCAGCTTGGAGCTGAAAATCCACCCCTGGACAGGGGAAGGGCCTGGCTGCCAAGCACTGCTCAGATCCCAGCACTGCCTCAGGCTTCTGCAAAGGTCACCAGGCTCCTGCTCCTGGCCCAGAGCCAGACACAGGCACGTGGAGCATGGGGAGGATCCAACACCAGGCTGGCAAGGACGTGACAGCCCCCAACAAACGGCCAGAGAGCCCTGCCCAGGGTCACCTTGGATCTGGCAGTGTTAGACCAGGCTGGGATAGCAGTGCTTGGAAAGGGGAATGGTGAAAATCTCATCAAGACAGCAGTGAAAGGATGATGGATGAGAGGCTGGGAGAGGCACGTGTGCTGTGTCAGCCACCAGCGCTGGAAGTGGGACATCAATCCAGGACTGTTTAATTCATTCCTCAAGTATCAAAAACATGCCACTCTCTTTAATAGTCCCAGCAAGCCACAAATATGAAACTGCCCCTTGGAACATGAAATTTGGGCCCATGTTCCAGTTGTGAAGGAACAATCACCCCCAAACCCAACACTGCAAAGTAATAAAGCAGAGGAAAAGGTTAACTGGGGAAAGCATCCAAGCAGGAAAGGCCTTGGGTGGGATGGCTGGACTAATCCTGCTGTTTGGCACTTGCTGGTTCTGAATTCTGGTGTTTGCTGGGATCTTGAAGCAGTGTTTGGATTTTGCCTGTCTCACTTGTTCCCAGCAGGTCGCAGTCACTGATCCAAAAACCAGCTTGAGATTAAGGCTCTGCTTCTCAACAAACATTTTCTTACCTGTTTACCTTCACAAATTAAACAGATTTTCCTTGTAAGTTCCCAACAAGCCCCTCTGCATTCAAACAAAAGGGATATTTGGGGAGCAATAGCACAAGCAGCATATCCTTTCCTGCTGGTCTCACAGGTAAGCCTGCCTTTCCCTCTTGGTTTGGAATCACTGTTGCAAAGGAGCGTGACTCTTAGGAGTGCTGTGAATCAGCCCGAACTTGGTGTCAGCAGAGGTCAAAATGTAGCCTGAAATCATCCCCCATCCTATGGCATTAATCAAAGAGGCATGAGATTTAGAAACTCACTTGGACAATTCCAGCAAACCCTTTCAAGTATCACTGCAGTGTTTGTTTTCAGTTCCACAGGACTCAATTCCTTGCACACAGCTGGTCTGGGATGCTCAGGCTGTTGGAGCTGGGAGTATGTGCTGTGCTTAGTCCCCACAGCTTTGCTCTCTCCCTGGAATTTGCTCTGGGGATCAGGAAATGGCAGCAAATATCCTGGTGGCTCTGCCTGTGAGTGACAAATCATTCTGGATTTTGGGGATCAAGATGGAGCTGGGCTCGTTGCAGGGGGAAGAACAGGAGACCGTGGGTAGTGAGAAACACTGTCTGGACTTGAGAAAAAACTTCCACAGGAAGGTGGTGCAGTCCTGGGACAGGGTCTGGAGAGGTGGAGGTGTTCAGAAGGACAGGGTGAGGCCCTGAGTGACCCCCTGGAGCCCTGCTCAGAGCAGGAGCCTGGGCTGAGACCTCCAGAGGTCCTCCCAAGCTCAGTGTTCTGTGCTGCAGCTTCCGAGCTGCAGTTCCTCCCTGCAACGCAGCCAGCGAGGAGGGGGCGAGTCAGGCAGAGCAGCTCCCAGGTGCCGGCTGGAGGGGAGGGGCAGGAGTCCAGTAGCTCTGTCCCCTCCCTCCTCTGGGTTACGGACAGTCACCGTCCTGCCTGAGCCCCTTCTGCTGCCACGTGCTGTGCTCCCTCTTCTCCCATGCACCCAAGGAATTGTCTCGTGTGCCAAACCATCACCTCCAGGACAGGTGGCTGCAGGCAGGGATGGCAGGATGGAGTCATTGGCCCCGTGTAGGATCACTTAGAGCCCAGTGAAGTGGAGCAGCAAACAGCCTGGCTCTGTGTGAGCATCCCTGGGGCTGTCACCTCGGGTGCTGGCTGGCTGTGGCCAGCAGAAGGTCCTGGTGGCTCTCCAGGAGTGACCACTGGCTTTTCCAGCCCTGCCGGTTCCTGGCACACTGCTCGTCCTGGCCAGCTGCACCAGCCCTGCAGGGGACGAGGTGGGGCGGGGCATGGCCAGTGGCAGGGCAGGGCTGGTAGCCTGATGGTGGCAGGGCTCTGGGGGGACTCTCTCTGGGGTGAGACCAGTCTGCAGCCAGGCAGGGTCTGACAGAGCCTGAGCAGAGAAGTGGCCAGGGACATGGGGGCTTAATTGTTACAGAAAGGAGTCATAATGTGGCATTCCCATTCTCTGAACAGAGAGACATAATTCTCTCTCTCTCAGGGTTTTTTCCTAGAGAAGCACAGAGAGACAAGGTGGAAAAACACTACTTGCAGATTGTTTATACTAACAAGTTATTACATTCTTACAACTCCCTAAAAATTCTCACAAGCCACTGTGAGAAACGACTACAGTTTCTCTCTCCCTGACCAGGCTGGCATCTACATCATAAAAAAAGAAAAAAAAAAGAAAAAAAACGAAAGAAAGAAAAATTCCATATGCAAATGAATTGCCAAAAGCTCCCTGCCATGTTCCTGCCACCATCTCCCCTGCAGCTGTGGGCTGAGCTGGACTGGGCACACTGGACATGGGAGATGGACACACGGAACAGGGCAGGCAGGGGGAGTTCCCTCCATTCCCACTCCTGCCACGCCTCAGGTGTGGTTGGGAGGCTCAGGTCAGGCTCCTTGGCTGCAGGAGGAAGAGCTGAGAGGGGTGGCCAGGCCAGCTCCAGACTGGCCACAGAGGCCTTTGCCTGGCTGGACTCTGCTGCTCTGAGCATCCATTGCACACATTTTCCAGGCAGCCATTGCCATGGTAACATGGGAATGGTGCTGGTTCAGGCCAGCCAGAGCACTCAAACACAGAAAATGGCATTTGTGAGATGGGAGCAGGGCTCTGCTCACAGAACCTCTGGGTACCCAGGGATGTGGCTGCTCTGAGGTCCTTGTGCCCTGGTGCCCCCAGGGATGTCTCCCCCAAGCAGAGGTGAAAGGAGGTGGAGGGAGCAAACAGGATGGGAAATGACAGGGAAAAGGGAGCAGCAGGAAGGGGATTCCTCTGGCAGTGCTCCAGGCATGGATGGGGCCAGGATTTTTGTGCTTCAGCCAGGTATTTATTCCCATGGAGACTGCTCACCGCATTCCAAGGCATTTTAATTTCCTTGCCAGCCCTTTAAATTCCTTGACAGACCCCTCCTGCATGTGTTGTGAGACCCAGGTGGACTTTCCCAGATGAGTCTCACCTGCCCAGCTGGATGTGAGATGACTCTGCCCCCAAAGCCCATAACTGTCTATGACTGCTCATTTTATTCCTTAGGATGCTGTCCCTTGACTTTTGAGGCTGGTGGAAGACCTGAGCTTGTTAAATCCTTCCCCCTAAAAGTCATCTATTGATTTGGAAGGTTTCAAGGGGTGGAAAGTCTTTTCTCCTAATTTTAGCTGCCTTGCTCCAGCTCTGGGAATGGAGCCTTGTCATGCTCTGCTCCCAGTGCAGAACTTTGCCATCCATGGGATTTTCTCCTCTCTTGCATTTTATCCTCTCAGTCTATTGAGCTTCAAGTCTTGCTGCAAGGCTTTTCCTCCAGAAGTCATTAACTGTGGCTCTTTCTTTTCACAGCAGTTCTCTACCACTGTTTTGAAGTGTAGAACCTGTGTGCCAGCACCAAAAGTGGAGGGAAATCTCCTTGGATACAGGAACTAGGCTAGTGGGTTTCCACCTAGCCAGGAGGTCCTGGGATGTGCAGAGTTGAAAGTACTGTGTAAATCACTCATGCCCAGACCCACTTGTCCTGCTGAGCTCCCTTCTCTTCTTTGAATGCTGTGTCACCTTTTATTGGTTTTTTTCCCCGTCTTCTGCATGATATGCTGAAGAACAAGGTGAATCCAGGCCTTTGTAGGGCTCTGGGAAATACACTTTTGTTGGAGGGTCTTGTGGAGCCACTCTCTGCAGTGCCTCCTCTGTGGGGGCCCCAGCAGGTCTCGGTGGCAGGAGGGGATGGCTTGTGGCAGGAGAGGGTGGAAGGTGAGAAGACCCTGGCAAGGGAGCTGGCAGCGGGTGTGTGTGGCTGAAGCCGTGCTGGCGTGTGGCTAAAGCCGCTGGCTCGGAGCTGCGAGCCGGGAGTTACCATGGGAACGGCCGGAGGATGCTCGGAGGGCAGCGCGGGCGCTGCGCCACGGCCCCGAGCGCAGCTGGAGCTGCCCTTGCTGGGGACCTGCAGGTACCCGGGGAGGTGCCAACTCGTCCTCAGTGCACAGAGAGCGATCCCCGCTCAGCCAAACCCCAGAGCACTTCACAGAGACGCTGCCCTTAGCAGAGAAAGCACAAGCAGGAGAGCAGCCCCAGGCAGGACCCGGAACAGCGAATACAGCTGTGCCGAGAGTCCCATCCCTGAGTCCCAAACCTGCCCCCCGTGCCCAGCAGAGCCCGGAGCAGCCAGCCCCTGGCCCAGAGCACAGCTGGGGGATGCAGTGCTCGGCTGGATCGGGGCTGGAATGTTTGAGCTGAGCCTTCCCGGCCACCCTGAGCCGGCTGCTGATGAGCGGGGGTGGGGAGAGCCCACCCTTGGTGCCTCCCTTTGCTTGCCCTGGCCCCAGGTGGGCTCTTTGCCCAGCACTGGGACCGGCGCTGTTGGCAGCAGCTGCTCCAGGCACCAGCCAGCCCCTTCTCCTCCACTTCTCTGGAAGCTTTTGGTGGCCACATTGTCAGCAGCCCTTTGCACACCCACGGGAGCTTTATTGTGGGCATCATTCACTGCTGCTGCTCCCAGGAGACAAGCCTCCCTTTACAATCACCCCAGTTTCCCAGATGGAGGGTATTTACTCTGGTGCCCACAGAATCCATTTCCAGGAGTGTTTCTGCCAACTCACTGGTACTGCTGTCGGGGTCAGTGACCTGCCCTTTCCAGGCTCTCCCTGTGATATGTGAAAAGGAAATTTATTATCACATCTGCCAGGCTCCAGACAACTCTTTCTGGCAGTGGGTAGGTAGGATCTGCCTGAGGATCAGCTGGTTCTCCCCCAGTTCCTTCAGAAGCCCTGGGCACACCTGGTGCTCCATGGCTCCATGGCTCCTTTCTGCTCTCTTCTCAGCTAGGTTCATGTTGACATCTGTGGTCACCTTTGTCTCCTCTCTGCTCCCCAGGGCGGGAATCCCCCAGCTCTCCCAACAAAATAATGAGCTTGGGCAGAGTCTCCTAGTGTTCCTCCTGCAGCTGCCCTGAAGGACTCCACTCTGGATTGTTTTGAGGAGGAAATGAGAAGATGACCTCAGCTTCCTTTCCCTCAAGCCCACACTTTCATCTCTTGCCTTGTTGTCCATTTTCTCCAGATCTCTTCAGCCTTTAGATTCTCCATAAGACCCCTTTTTTCCCTACTTTCCTGGAACTGCTGTTTGGTGCCAGTAATGACCCATGGGAACAGAAGCACACGGCAGGTCCCATGCCCACGTTCCTGCCAGTAGGGCTGGCCTGCGCTGTTTGCTGTTCTCTGGCGGCCACATCCATCCCTAGACCACGAGGATGGAGCCAGGACCACATTCCCACCTGCAGGACCCACTCAGCCATGAGCATGAGCCCATGCCCACACCACAGGACTGGTGTCCAGCCCTGTGTTCTGTCCATCATGGTTAACACCCTCCAGAGGAGTGGGAGGCTCTGGGCCTCGCAGACCTGGCTCGGAGCAGCTCAGCAGGAAGGCAGGAAGCATCCTAGGCTCCAGGGATGAGCATGGCCAAAGGTACCACTTCCTCATTCCAGCCAGCACCACGAGGCCAGGAAAAGGGATGGCTGATCCAGGCAGTGCCAGTTCCCTGGTAGAAAATGCCAGTGCTGTGAACAGGAATCACAGTGGCAGCATTGGAGAAGGGGGGAACAGGTCATGGAGGACAGTTTGGCCCCATCCTGGCTCTTGGGATGAACCAGGGTGGAATCCCCATGGGAAACAGAAGAAATGGCTGGTAGGGCATCGTGTGTCTGCACCCAGCGCTGCTCCTTGGAGGGGGAGGATGATGAGGGTTGACAGTGATGAGCCGTGGTGGTGCGGGAAAGCCTTGGCACCGAGGCATTGTGCAGCGGGAGCGATGGGAAAGGCTGGCCAAGGGAGGAACCGCTTTCTGCAACAGCCTTCAAAGAGTTTCCTTAAGTGTTGCTGCTCTTCAGGGCTTCCTCCTCCAAGAAAAAAAAAAAAAAGTAGGGAAAAAAGGAGATGAGGAAGAGCAATCTCTGGGTGCGGGATGAAAGCGGCCTGTCTTGACTATTTACCCAGCAATTATAAGTAAATCGGTGGTGCCTAACGGGGCCGGTTGCCATAGTGACGATGGGATGGAAGGACCAGCATTTGGTCCTGGCTGCAGCCAATCAGGCTGGGAAGCCCAAGCTGCAATATAAAGTAAAGATTCCCATCTTCCAGCCACGCACTTGCCAAGAAAGGGAAATAGGTTCAAGAGTCTGGGGAAAAAAAGTGCTGCGGCCGGCGGCAAGCAGGGCGGCTGCTCCCGTCATGGCGGACTGCGAATGCCCGGGCAGGTGAGAATCCCAACTCTCCCCATCTCCCGCTCATTGTTCTCCCGCGCCGCGGTCCCTCCGCCGCCCCACCCCACCCACGCCGCCGCCCCGACCCCCTCGCCCCGGCACCCACAATGGAACCCCCCTTCGGGTGGGAGACAAAGAGAGGCGGGTGGAGAAAGGCTCCACCATTCTCCCCAAATTGCCATCGTAGGCCTTTCAAATCAAATTTCGCAAAGCAGCTTCATCAAAGGCCCCCGGCTGAGAGGCACGAGCCCCATATTCCTGCCCCCCCGGCAGGTCTGGGGTGGTGTGGTGATCCCATACAAAGTCGGCACCGCTCCAGAAGTGTCTTTGCAAAAAAAAAAAAAAAAAAAAAGAAAAAAGAGGGAAAAAAAAAGGGGGGGGGATATGGAGATAAAAAACGCAAGTGAGAAAGAACGGCGCCTAAATTGCTCATCGTCTCCCCATCTCATTACTGGCGACTTCTGAGGACGGATATTTCCAAAGGCTGAAATGAAAGACTTGTGAATGGAGCCCCCCCGGATGAGATCAAAGCCCGAGGCTGGGACGCCAGGGTGTGCCGGAGGAGGGGGCGAGGGCCGGCGGCGCCGCAGGATGCTGGGGGGAGCCTTCCTCCCCTGCTGCCACTGCCCTCCATGTTTCCCGGTGTCGCTGCCGCTGCTGCCTGACCCATCTTGCAATGGAGACCAGGGACAGTGGCCAGATCCCAAAAGCTGGAACCGAGACGAGCAAACTCCATTGGCTTACAGTTCGACAACTCTCCCAAAATTCATGGTTCATAAAGGAGCTCATTCCGTCCGGGACCTCTCCAGACACCTCGAATTGCAGATGAGCGGGTGGCTTCCCCACCGCTGGAGCCCACTCCTTGGGTCTCCTCTCTCCTCACACCGCAGCATCGCCAGCCTGGTGAGCCACCAGCAGAAGGGCCGAGGACAAAGGCAGGAGGACAGAAGTTGTGCCACTTTCCCTTCCCGCCGCCTCCCTTCAAACGCGGGCTGCTTTCTTCTGCTCAGCGATAAATTTGGCTCCGGGCGGCGTTCCCACCACCAGCACCACCGGCAGCCGGGCGCCCCATCAGCGGCACGGAGAGCAAACTCACAGATGGTAAAATAAGAGAGTCGTGTAGGGTTCAAAGAGACCTTCAATGTCAATTGTTATATTATTAGGTAAACTCCAAGAAGAAAATCTTTTAATCCACTGTGGCTAATCCAGTCCACTTTTGTTGGCCAGGACATATTCAGCATCAACAAAAGGCTCTGGCCGACGGACACCGGCATACATAATGTATTGATAACTGCGGGAGCCGGCTCGGCGGCAGAAAGAGCCACTGCTCAGGCCAGCAGCAGGGGCCAGCAGCAGGATTTGCCCGACTTTCATCAGTTTTATTTTCATTTCAAAGAACACGGCTGATATTTGCACTGCGCTGCTTACCAGGGGAGCACAAAGAGGGCAGGGATGTTCCCAGCTCCGGCCAGCCCTGAAACCTCACCGGGATCCTGCCAGGACCTCAGTGGGACCCTCACCCCTCACTGCCTCCCCAGGGCAGTGGTGGCACAGAGGGCTGCAAGGCCAGGTTGGTTCTGGGCCTGGTTTTGGGGTGGTGGTTCCCATGGGGAGTTGGCAGCTGGGGTAGCCTCCCTTAAATTAGCCAAGCCCTGGGATTTACCCTGGGATGGTGCTGTTGCCCTGGGATGGGGGAATCACCTTCCTTTAAGGACATGGGATACAACTGATGTGGAAATAGAAGTGTCCACGTTGTGATGAACCAGCGCCGCTGGGGAGGAGAAGTGGAGATCACACCTGGACTCACCTTGTCATCCCAACACGGCGCAGCAGAGACCAGAGCCGAGGAACCTGGAAAGGAAATAAAACCAGCAGCAGCAAAGGGCAGGTGGGACATGAGTGGGGACCACGTGGCCACAGCCTGGCTGATGGGGGTGTTTGGGCAGGAGGAGGTGGGAGCTGGTGGGAATGAGCTGAGAGGGGTTGAGGTGGCAGCTGTGGGTGCTGGAGGTGAGCAGGGCACACCGGCCCCCCAGCCCCTCCAGGCACTGGGTATGGCCTGTCCTGAGCAATGGGCTCCCCTAGGGCAGTTCTGGGTGAGGGATCACACCTGGTCCACAGCAGGGCAGGAGGGCATGGACGGCCAGGCTGGGTCCTGGGCTGATTGAAAACAGCTCTGAACTACATGGCTGGACAGGCATTAGTGGCCATGGGATGAGGATGGGGCTGAGCCAGCAGGGAACTCTGCACAGCAAGGGTCACTCAGGAGCCCATGGCCCTCCCAGGATGCCACTGAGTCCAAAATGTCCTTATTCCTGCTGTGGGTAGCCCAGTGCCATCCAAGGCCAGTGGCTCATGTGTAGCCATGAGGATCTTCGGTAAGAACATGGAAAGGAAACAGCAATGGAGAAACCAAGAGGACTCATTTCAAGGAGCCCAGAGGGCTTGCCCAGGGTTTTGTCCTCATGACAAGGGACAGCAGAGGAGTGCCTCTCCAGAGGGCGGGGGGCTCACTGCACCCCCAGATGCTCTCTGAGGTGGGCACAGCCATTCATCCATTGGGACAGTGCTTACAAGGCACTGACAGGCACAAGAGACCCAGGGAGGAAACAGCCTCACAGGGATTTGGGTGTTACTGCAAGCCCCAGATCAAGCTGTTCTGCTCTTGCTGCACTCACAGATACTGGGAATCCTCCAGAACTACAGTCGCCCTCCAGTGGGGTTAAAATGGCCAATGCCAGAAGCTCCTGCAGGGAATGGATGCACAAACAAGTGATTAAGCTGAGAAAGCTGTGAGTCACCAGCCCTGGACAGTCCATCCTGAGATCCACCAAGGGATCCAAGGGACAGGAGTCAGGGATGTGGATGCCTGCCTGAAGCAGAGGCTCTTTGGAAGGCTGAAGTGCAGTGGGGGCTCACTGAGCCTTGCTTCCTAACCCAGACAGCTGCTCTGATCAACACCAAGGCAGTCCCAAAACTCCCAACTGCTCCACATGGTCCATCCAGAGGTCTGCCCAGCACAGAAGCTACCAGGCCACATTGACACATGAGGAGCACAAACCACCTGGGAGACAGAGGACGAGAATTCAGACTGAATCATTCATTTCCATCAGGCAGAATTTTCATGGCAGGGGTCTCTGGGCAGCTGTTGAATGCCAGACTAAGATAAACAGGCTGAGATAAAGGTGTTCAGCTTTGGAGACCTGAAAATACCCCTCTGTTGGGAAGAGGGAGACATGGACCTCCTGGGCAGACACCTCTGCTCCATGTCCCACTGCAGGCCAAAGCTCAGGTGGGCTGGGATAACTTCTGGCATTGACTGGTGTCTTGTGGGACATTGCCCACAAGATGGTCACCCAAGACCATGGGCACTCACCTCGCAGCCCTGGGAGAGTCACGGAAGTGTGGGAAGAGGAACCAAAGTCCTCTGTGACACATGTTCTCCATGACATGGCCTTGGCACACTGGGGAAGATGCTGCCAATAGGAAGAGTTTAAGTCCAAAATCTGGAAATTCTATAAGGTCTACAGTGTCTACAAGTCCAAGATTTGGAGTTGTACATCTGCTTCCAGATGTGTTTTCTCCTGTTTTGAGCCTCTAACTATAAAGAATCAGGATGAAATACAATACAAGGTTGGATTTGCTCACATTTGCCAGCCATGGGTTCTCTGGTCACTGTGCCAGCCAGCATGTGTCCGTGGAAGAACTTCTGGCAGGAGATGCACTGGTAAGAGAATGCCCAGCAGGACAATCAAAGTGGGAATCTATTCTCTGGGAGAACACCAGGAGGGGCCTGAGGTGAGATGGCCAGGGCAGCAGGGGTCTGGCTGCTGTCAGCTCCCACTGTGGGGAAGAGGAGCTGCCCAGGCTGAGGGACACAGCATGAGCATGAGGAGTGTGAGGTGGTTGGACATGAGATGCTTGGACACGACATGGCTGGACATCAGGTGGTGTCTCCAGCCCTGCGGAGTAAGGGAGTGGCAGGAGCCTCCGTGTCCTCATGGGGACAGGGGACAAAGGGCTGGGAAGCAGCTTCTTCTATGGAAAACAGCCCAAGGCCTGGCTTCTGGAGGAGATGGGGCACTCAGAGCTGCCTGGCCTGATGCTCACATCTCCAAGGAGCAGTTCTGGTAATCTCTTCCCCAGGGAAGTGGGATGTCATGGGATGTTCACAATCACAATTCCACTACTCTCCCTGCTCCCAGACATTCTGTCCTGGAGAGCACTTGGCTCTGCTGTGGTTCACCTGCCTGGCACAGGAAGGGGAGATTTTAGGAGAGAGGCAGGCAGGCAGAGAGTTGCCAAGTGGTGAGCATGGGTGACAGGCCCAGGAGCGCTGGCAGGAGGGGACAGGGAATCCCATGGTTGACATCCAGTGCCAGTTTGCCTTGGCTGTGGAACAAGTCTTGGATCCCTCCAAGTACAGAGATGCCCCACTTCTCTGAGCTTCCTCACACAGTAAATGATTTTGTGAGCAATTTCTCCAGTTTTCTGTCAGGATAAGACCAACACTTTCCATATCTGTTCACCTCGTGCTGGAAAGCCTTGAGATGAGTCAATGCCAAGTCCTGGGCTGGGCTTGTGCTAGGGCAGTTAAAGCAGCAGAAGAGTTGGAGACTCTCCCCTAAGTGTGTGGATAAATGGCACCCCCAGCTCATCAGCCAGGACTGTTCCCTGTAGGAGGAAGCAGATCAGCCCCAGGCACTGCTGGGCTGTGTCCAGCATTTTGGCTGGTCAGGACCTCAGCTGGTGTCCATCAGTGCTGAGCCCTTCCTGTCCCACTCACTCCCAGCATGGAGGAGGAACCCTCCAGGGAAACCTCCAATGACCCTTGGGCAGGTCACTGGGGGTGGAGGGGCTCCAGGACTTGCTGGTGCTGAGCCCTGGCCACCTTCACTGGGTGCGGGGATCCCATCCCCCAGCTCAGCCAGGAGGGGTGGCCCTTGCTGGGGAGGTGGCAGAGGATGGTTTCTCTGAGGAAGGGCCACCTCAGAGGGAAGATGGCCAAGGAGGGCAACCCCACCTGCAGCTGGGGATTTCTGAGGTGCTGTTGGGAAGCAGGAGGCTGGGAAAGGGGTGATGGAGGCTGGAGTCTCTGTGTGGGTAGAGAAAGATCCTGTGGCTATCCTACCAGAGAGCTGAAAGAGCAGAGGCTCCCAGAAGTGCCCTGCCAGGACTGGGGGTCCCCCAGCTGGGGTTGGCCAGTCCCCCTGGCCTGGAATACACGTGGTCCTGCAGCACACACAGCGTGCTGTGCCACAGAAGGGCCCAGCGAGGGCTCTGGCTGGCAGACTGTGACCTCCTGCCAGCACAGCTGTCCTGCCTGGCACGGGCAGCCACCAGGAGCCTGGAAATAAGCTTGGCAATAAGCTGCCAGTGGCAATTAGAGTCTGGCTGCTGGGCTGCCTGGTCACTCAGAGCCAACACTTCCCCAGGGCATGGGATCGCCCAGAGGAGCGTTTGGGGCATCTACTGCCCTGTCTGAGGAGCTCGAGGCTGAAAAAATCATTCTGCAGGAGAATTAAGGGGTGGAAATGCTGTGGGGCTTCCCACAGCAGTGCCCCATGTGATCACAGGGCCCCTTTGCCCAGGGCTGGCTGGGCTTTGGACCTCAGCAAACCAGCCACAACCTCAGCTGCCGTGGCCACTTCATGGGCTCGGAGCTCTCCTGGCGAAGGATAACGATGAGCTGGACCTAAACTGTAACTGTCAGGCACAGTGCAGAGGTAAAATTATTTCTAGAGCTTGTCCTGGATGCATGAGCGATTCTGAGATGTCCTCACAAGCCTCCCTGCACCCAGCAAAGCCGACCATAAAGCCGCGGGCCACTAGGTGGACTCAGAACAAACCAGAATTGCGGGACAGAGCAATTCCCTGGCCGTCTGCCTCATCTCCGGGGGAAGCCTCGTCAAAGCAGAGGCACCGTCAGCGAGAGTCGTCCCAGGAGAGAGCAGAGAAACAGCAGCGTGTGTCCAGCTGGCCACTGCCTGGTCACCAGAGGTGGAAAATTAGCCAAAACATAGTCACCAGACCTGTCACAAAAATTTTGCCATCTCCCTGGGGGAGCTGACCCTCCAGGAGGAGTGAGCCAGGAACGTGAGGACCAGCCCTCCAAGCTGCACTGCTGATGGAGATCGTGTCCAAAGGGTCACACTGGAAATCTTGGGGCTGCAGGACACACACCGAGGCACCACCGAGCACTGAGGTGGCTCTTGCCAGCCGAGCTGGTGAGCACAGTTAAGCCAGAAGGTCTTGCCCAGCGTTACAAAAGAGGTCTGTGAGAGCGGAGCAGCTGGTATTTCTGCACTGACCAGCCTTCCCCCACCTTCCAGCAGCCCAGGTCACAGTCACTCATGGCTGGGTAAAGGAAATCCATCTTCTCCAATAGAATCAAGCAGGTTGAATTATCATATGCTGCTCTGGGATAACCCTGCTGCAGGAACCAGCTGTTTCCACACAGCTGTTCCTCGTGTTTTCCCATCCCATCCCACTGTGGGGACACTGGAGCAGAGGGCAAGCAATGGCCTGGGCAGGTGGGTGGGCCCTGGCTCTGCACTGGGGCTTGGGAACCAGGGACAGGGTTGTCCCCTGACACTGCTGCTCCCTCCTGCCTCAGCTCTGTAAGCTGGGACCATTCCAGCAGGGATAACCACTCCAGAGGCCCCGTGCTCAAGACAGAGCACACCCTGCTCCAGACATCTCCCTCTCACGGAGAGGCAAGATGTGAAGTGTGTCCTTCAGGACCATGGGAACAGGTTCCACTCCTGTGAGTGGGGAGCACAGGGTGTCCCTGCCTGGCCCAGCTCCGCTGGAAACATCTCCTGGGTAGGGCAGTCCCAGCAGGGACGAGCTGACATCTCCTCTTTCTGCAGAGCGGCATTTCTGGGATGCGTGTGGACGGCATTCCAGCCCTGGCACCCCGAGAGGAGCAGCGAGCCTGGTGGTCTGGAGCATGGAGAGGCAGGAGAGCAGGGCACAGGCCCGGGCTGGACCCCAAAGGTGGGTGCAGGAAGGTGTGTGGGGTGTCCCTGGGGGGTGCTCGCCTTCACTGGCTGGGGATGAAGAGCGCTGGGCATTGGTGCTGGCTGAGCTCCTGTGCATTGCTTTTGGCAGAGAAGACTGATCAAAACCAGGGGAACTGCAGGGTCTGGGATGACAGGGTCTCAGATCTAGCAGGGGTCTGTGAGGGTCTCTTTGCTCTGCCAGATATGGGAACCTTGCCCCAAAAGCAGCACAGAGGGCAGGTGGGGAGGGTTGGGGGACACACCAAGGCTCTGGCACCCCTATCAGTTCATACACTTCTATGCCACAGCCCTGAGCTGGGATGGGAGCCCAGGGCTTATCTGGGGTGGGACAGGAGTGAGAAGAGAAGCCCATGTGAACAAACTGCCCAGCCAGGGCAGAGGAACATTAGCTGATATGGTCACTGGCTGTTACTGGGGTTATGCATGGTGCAAACCAAGCAGAGGAGAGTGGCCATGAGCTGCTGTGACTCTCCTTGGGCTGGCTGGAATGGAGGAGGAGTATGGGGAAAGCTTTGCCCAAAACTCCAGTCCTGAGCCCAAAACATGAGGCTAGAGGTGGCTGACAGTCAGAAAGGAGCTGGTGTGGTCTGAGGGCTGGTGGCAGGAATGTCACAGAAGTGTGGGAAGACAAAGAAAAGTCCATGTCAAGCTCCTTTGTGAGGAGGGTGCTGGGTGAGCAGCACATCTACAGCAGCCTCCCAAGGCACAGCATGAGCTTGTCCATAATCTTTTTTTTTTTTTTTTTTTTTTTTTTTTGAGAAAATATCATGTTTGAGGGCTCTGTAAACCAGCAGGAAGGGCAAAGCCGAGCTGGGGGAAAGAGGCTGATGCCAGGGCAGGCACAAAGACAAACACCTGGAGATGAAGGTAGAGCAGACCCTTGGGAGAACAGGCCAGGGTGCTGGGACACAGCAGGGGCTCAGGGTTGTGTACTGGGGCTTCCATCTGCCATTTGGGCATCTGCACCACCATGGGCAAACACTGGCAGCTGCAAAACCCAGTCCAGACAGCTGCCTTAGCTGGTCCAGGCCCTTCTCCCCCTACATTCCTGGAAGAAGGTCACCCTGACTACAGTTTTTGTTATTTTTGATGTGAGCAGTAAAGGTTTTTTCCCATCTACCCACTCCAGGACTGTACCCCAGCATAAACAGGGGATTTACAAGCAAGCACCCATGTGGGAATAGGAATGAACAGGGAAACTGGGATGATTTTTCTGGAGGGGAAGGATCTGAATGCCCAGAGCAGCCAATCCCTACAACCTTCCCACTGCTTGGAACAGGCTCCACCATGGGCTTTATGAAAGAGCAGGATCTGAGTGAAAAGGCATAAACTTGGTATCCAAACAGTGCTTCATCCTTTTTACCCAGCATTGGAAGCAATGTGTTTCCCTCCTTGGGGAATCCAAATAAGCAGGCACACCCAGGCTGCCTGGGGGACCTACACCCACATCTCCATGGATGCTTTGGCAGGCTGGCATGGCCAGGGTGGGCAGATATTTTTAGACCCTGCAAGAAGGGATGCTGTGGTGGTTGAAATCAGCACTCACTTCCACTCGTGCCCCCCGCCCTGGCACAGCTGTCTGTGGGCATCCTCACTGCCCACACTGAGATCTGCTCCTTCCATCCCTCCCTCCCAGTGAGGGAGGTGCTCTCATCCAGCCCCCAGCCCTATCCATGGTCACTTGTTCTCCTGCCAGCCGTATCCTGTGGCTCTGCTTGCTTGTCCCCTCAGTGGCAGTGCTACTGGGCCCTTGGTGCCTCATCCCAGCCGGGCTCTTTGGGATGCTCTGGCTTCCTGGTGCCACAACACCAATACTTTTATCTAGAATGCTAATACATTTTCTTCCTCCCATTCTGTAAGCATCGTCTTGCCAGTGGTCCAAGAGAGAGCTGTCAGTCACCTCTTGCACCCCAGGACATTATTTTCTTGGCATCATTTTTTTTAATCATTAAATCTTTAAATCATTATTTTCTTCAGCCAACATTGGTCACATAGTCAAACCCCAGGTCCTGCCTCAGCACTGAGGGTGCTTCAGGCCCGAGGTGGGAGGCAGCACGTGCCCTTTGCCTCTGTCAGTGATCAGTGTAGGACCTCATATTTCAGAGTATTTCTATTTATCCCCTAGTTCCAAAAAGGTTATTGAATAAAACCACCGAATTTCGGCATCGCTGATGACCTTGCAGGAGCCTTTTAAATGGCAGCCAAAGGTTGAACAGCACCATCTAGTGCACTCCCTCCCAAATCCGCCAGCGCCAGAGGGACGCCGGCTACACCCACGCACATCCCTGCCGCTGGAAGGGAGCGCTGCATGCTGACAGCCCACCAGGCATCACCCCTCGGCCCCGGCTCGGGCCCACCTTGCTCTGGGGGAGCCAGTGAGTCGCTACAAAGAGCAGAATTCATTTGGGGGGACTCCAGTCAGTGCTGAAGCTGATCCAAGCGGTTTCAGGCTCTGCAGATGGGATGCTGGAGAGCTTGCGGGTCCCTGCCTTGGCAGGAGGGGAGGTTGCTACAGAACACATCCCTTTGCAAGGAGGCTCTGGAATTGCACTGCACCAGTGCTGCCTGCATGCAGCACAGACTCTTCAGACCAAAGGCTGAGAGCAGTTCCTTTTCTCCAGTGTTTGCTGTTTGTTTCTTCCAGGCAGAAAGGAATGTGTGCATTGGGAGCTGGGAAGTGTCCAGCACCCCAGGTTCACATGGGGCCAGCTTCAGTGGCAGGGTGACACCAGGGGTGCACAAAACACCACTGCCATCTCAGTGGTGGCACTTTTGGTGTAAGGGTGATATTTGGGGTGAAAGGCAGAGCTTCATGGTCAGCTGATAAAGAGGGGAAAATAACCAGGTTTGGTTCATTGACTTCAAAGTCTGAGGTCTGCAGATTCCTCCAGCACACAGCCAGGAATGCTCAGTGTGATTTGTCACCTGTTTGATGTCCTCAGATAAATCTGGAAGTAAGTGATTTTGGCCCCTGGTAGAGTCAGGGGTAAGCCTCCTTGTCATGAGCCACCTGAGGGGTAAAAGGCAGGGAAAGGGCTCCAGAGGGAGTCCATGGCTCTGTCAGCCCCAAGCATCCCTGCTAGAGGACTAGAAAATAATGAGGCACTGTGAGGGCTTGGCATCGACCTGTGGAATTTGCTTCTTGTGGCCTAGGAAGGGGCAGGTGCCTGGCTGCCTCCGCTGGAGCAGAGCAGCACTGGCTCTGCTTTCCCTGGGAGCATGCACAGAGTGATCCTGCACTGCTGGAAGGGACATGCCAGCTGGTCTGGAGGTCCCCTGCCTCTCTGTGTGCCTTGGGGGCGGGATGGGGGCTGGTCCTTACTCTGGGCTGTGTCCTCTGAGCTGGGGGGATGTGCCAGGAGCTGGTGGGAGCAAGATGAGCCTCCAGCACTTCTCCCACGTCCCCAGGTTCAGCCCAGCCCAAGGCAGTAAAGAAGGTCAGGGAAGGATGGCAGCATGAGGGAGGGCATGTCAAGCCCCAGCACTTCAACCACCTGCATCCTGCTGCACCCAAACTCATTGCCCACCACCTCAAGCTCTCTCCCTTGCCACGGAGAAATCTTGCTCTGGTTTCTCAAATGAACTCAGTTCAAGCCATGAATCTTGCTGGACCTTCCTCTGGGAGATGAAAAGCTCTCTAACACCTGATCGTCTCTCACCCATGAAGTGGCTGAAGTGCTGTAATGGAGGTGCTTCTGGGGCTCCTTTAAACTTGCTGGGGAGGCTGTGGGCCTCAGCTACCCCCCCTGCAAAGCAGGACTCACTTTTAATTCTCCTCCACCTTCTTCCAATTCCTCAGCATCCTTTCCAAAACACAGATGCAGGAACCCTCCTGCTGTAGCACCCAGCCCTATCCCAGCTGGGCATTCCCCATGAGGAGCCTGCTGCTCCCACATTATCCCTCCTGCCTCCTAAACTCACCCCGATGTGTCCTTGCCAGATGCCGGGTTTCCAGCAGAAGGGCCCTGTGTTCAGTGGACAGACCCTTTCACAGCTGCTCGCATTCAAGCACGTTTTATTTGCCAGGGACTCGGCTTGTGAAGTTTTCTACAGCTGTCTTGACCTCGTCCATGTCTCCTGCCCCTCTCATTTCCCTCGCCCCGGCGTTTTTCTCAGCAGGGCTTTTTAATCTATTTCTAGACCATTGATGGAAATACTGAATAGCAGTGGGCTTCCCATCCAAGCCTGGACACCCACTGAGCGCACTCCCATTCTGCAGGGATTCCCCATTGATGGCCGTCGGTTTGCCAGCTCCCAGCCCCTTTAAGGTGTCCCTCTTGATGTTGTATTGTGCTAATTTTTAATCAGAATAGTATATGGATTAAGTCACATGCCTGAACAGAGCCCAGGTCTATTATTTCTATGCCATAACCTTTATCAGCCAAACTTGTAATCTCTTCAAAGGATGACATCAGAGTTTGACAAGAGCTATTTTCTGGAAACTAGGCTGATTGCATTAATTATGTTCCCATCCTTTAATTCTTTACCAGCTGAATCCCACATCAGCTCTTCTATTATTACGCCTGAGATCAGCATTGCACTGCTACGTGTAAATCAGCTCCGAGCATTATTCACATGAGAGACTGCAAGGAGCCACATCAAACTGCCAGGCTCTGTGCTGGGGTGGGATGGGGAGTGTCACTGCCCAGAGTGGATATTTGGGAGCTTCACAAAGCTGGTAAAAAATGTTACATTTCCAAAAGTTTCCCCTAAATGCACTGTGGCAGCATCATCACTTAAGAAAGGAGAAACAGTCCCTATTTAATGGAATTTTATGGAAACTATTCTGAGTTATTTCTGACTTTCAGAGGATTGTCTAGTGGCTTGTTTGCATGTTCAGCCTTTAGGATGGTATCTAGGGTCTGCCTGACTTGGAGTCTATCACTGCTTTCCAGGGAAGACGCACGCTTTTGCACTTCCCTGTCACACTACTCTCATTTGATCTCTGCATCTGGCAATTCACTTCTTCTCCCTTCAGTGTCCCCATCACTGCAGCCTCAGAGCTGGTGCACCCTGCTCCACAGAACCAAACATCCCCGATTCGGGGAGTCTCCACGTGGTGTGACCCTTTCCAGTCCAGGCAGTGCCACCTCTTGGCCAGCCCCTGATTTCTCCCCGCGGCAGTTGCCCAGCTCAGAGAAGCAGGACACCCACTGCAGGTTCCAAACCAGCTCTAGTTGTTGTTGGAGGCAAGAGCAGCTGGTGGACCAGTGCCCCTACATCCCCAGACCCACGGCGCGTGGTCCAAAATTGACAAAACTCAGGTGCGTCATGGTGTTCAATGTGGACAGAGCCGTGGAGGCCGGTGGTGTTTGAGGGCTGATGCCTTTCCTGGGCAGAGCCCTTCGACGAGACCCTGGAGGTCTCCGAAGTTTCTCTGGGGCCGTCTCTGCCCGGGATGCTCACGGGCTCCCAGGGCCGGACGAAGCCCTGGAGCCACTCAGCCCTTGAGGTGCCTACCCAGCCGGGGCTCTGCGGGAAGCCGAGCCCGAAGCCTCGGCCATGTGCCGGAGCTGTCCGGGAAGCTCAGCCCGTATACTCGGCAGTGTGCTGCGGCTCCCGGGGCTCGATGCCTCCCCGAGCCGGGACCTCTGTGCTTCCCCGGGCCGGCCCTGCAGCGGGTGCGGGGCCTGCAGCCGCCCCGGGCCCCGCGTGCCGCCGCGCCGCCTCCCCGGGCCGGGCCGGGCCGGGCCGGGCCCGCTCCGCCCCGCTCCGGCCGCCGGTCCCGCAGTACCGGGCGGGGGCGCGGGGGGCGCGGCTGAGCCGCCGTGCCGGGCTGGGAGGCAGCGGCGCAGGCGGAGCGGAGCGGAGCGGGGCTCGGCTCGGCTCGCTGCTGCTGCTGCTGCTGCTGCTCTCCTCGCTCCCCGCCGCCGCCACCCGCCTGCGGCCGCGGCCATGGGCGTCCCGGGCCGCCCGCTTTGTGCCGCCGCTGCCCCTCCGGGCCGCCGCCGCCGCTGAGCCGCATGGGCCGGGCCCCGCGCCGCCCCGGGCCGCCGCCGCCGCTCCGCGCGGGTGAGTGAGGCGGCCCCGGCCCAGGCCCCGCGCCGAGGCCGCGCCGAGGCCGCCGCGGGCGGGAGCGCGGGGCCGCGCCGGGGCCGCCGAGCCGGGCTAGGCCGCCCCGGGCGCGGGGGGAAGCCGGGCGGGCTGGGAGGGCGAGCGGGGCCGGGGGCGGCGGCGGGGGGAGCGGCGCGGGCCGGGTCCCGCGAAGTTGCCCGGGGGGCGGCGGGGGCCCCGCGCGGCGCCCTGTCAGCGGCGGGGCCGCCCCGGAGCCCACCCGGCCCCGCGCCTCCCGCGGGGCGGCCGGGGGTCCCCTCCGGAGCCGGCCGGGCGGCTCGGCCGGGCGCCTCGCGTGTCCTCCGGGAGGCTTCCTGGGGCTGCCCCGGCCGGGGCGAGGAGCCAGCGCCGCCCCGCCGCAACAATGCCCGGCGTGGCTTTGGGGCTGCGGTGCCGCTGCCCCGGGGGTCCCCTTCACCCGGCCGGGGGTCACAGAGGACCTGCACCGCAAACGGGGTGCGAGTCCTGCGCTCGCTTCCAGAAGGGGGGTGAAAACCACCCAGAACCGCCCCGTGGTGGCAAAGCCCAGCCCCGTCCCGGGGTGCCAGGGCAGGGGCTGCGTGCCGGGGGCTCGGGCCGGGTGTGAGCGCGGCGCTGGCTCCTGCCGCGCTCCTGGCGGGGCCCAGCCATCCTCGCTGGCCGCTCCTGGGCTCGCTGGGTTGTTTCACGATGGACAGGTGGGCTGTAAGGACAGGCACGGCATCGGCGGCGGTTCTTGGTTTAGCCACGATTAGGAAATGGGGGGGAAATGGTAAAGCATCCCAAAGATGTTCGTTGGTGTTGGGTTTGCTTTGAGAGGGAGGGTGAGCTAAAATGTGTCTTTCTTGCTGTGTTTTTACATGCAATTGAGTTAATCCAGTGCAAGGAGTAATCTGTGAGGCTGCTGGTGCTCTGCAGTACTTGGGGTTTAGAGGCTGAGGCTGTTCTGTAACACAAGGCTTTTGCTACTTGCTTTAAATGATGAGGTTAATTTGTTGAGCAGCAGAAGTAGCAACCCAGGGATTGCCCTTTTCTTCCTTCCCTGCCTTCCCCATACCTTGCATCCTCCATATTGACTCATTGCTCTTCTTTAAAAACATCGTACTTGATCAGGTTTCCTTGTCAAGGTGGTTTTCTCATCTTCCTTTGATGACCTGAAATTTTCCCAGGCTCGTAGCATGCAGTTCTGTTAGCGTAAATGAACCTTTTCTCAACGGCTTGCCTACAAAAAGCAGTGCTAGAACTGAGCTCCTGTACTAACATGCCCATCTGAAGCAAGAATGAAGTCCAGATGCCCAAAATATTAGGGTCAACGATGCATCTGGATTCCCCTAGAGCTAGACGAGGCGACGCGGCGTATTTCTGAAACGCAGAGATTTGTGAGGAATGTGGCGCTGGTATGTCACTTGAGCTACAAAAGCCACCTGTGTTTGATTAAGGTGCAGCCCTGCTTTCAGGACTAACTGGATGTGCTTTAATAATAATTTTCGCAAGCCTTAAATTCCTGTTTAAGGATAAGAATTTCCTAGATCCATAGCCAGATAAAAACATGTTGCCTTTGTATGATCTGGTACACGTCCTGTCCAGGTAGGCAGTGCAGAGGAGCTGGTGGCAGTGCAGAAGATGGCATGTGTCCTGTAGTACCTGAGTATGGATCTCTTGGATGTGGGCTGCCACATGCCAGGGTCATGTATAAACCACCGTTGTTGGGAAATTGGCTGGTGTTTTAGCATAATGTCAGCTGTATCAGTGATGCCGAATTCTGAATATAAAGTTTTGGGATATTCTGTAACTGTCCTTGTTAGCCTCTGCCTGGTTTGGGTTTGATTCTGTGCTCTCAGAAGTTACCAAGCCATTGATTCTCCTGAAAAAGAGGTGTTAGTACAGTAAAGGTGCAGAGCATAACCCGTTTGTTGTCTTAGAGCATTTATTTCCAGGGATATTAGCTTATTTTTTTCCTCATCTGTTTCAGCCGAACAAACTTGTTCACCTTGGAGCTACAAATATTGGTGACTTGAGATTGGCGCTCATCCTCCACTGTTCCCACGCAAGCAAGGACCAGAAAAATGAATATCCAGGGGAAAGGCTTCCCCTTGGACCTCGGAGGAAGCTTCACTGAAGATGCTCCAAGGCCACCGGTTCCTGGTGAGGAGGGGGAGCTTGTGTCCACAGACCCAAGGCCAGTTAGCCATGGTTTCTACTCTGGTAAAAGTGATGTGGTCAGAAATGAGACGTCCACGGCAACACCGAGGCGCTCCGATTTGGATCTGGGGTACGAGCCCGAGGGGAGTGCCTCGCCAACTCCACCCTACCTGAAGTGGGCCGAGTCACTGCACTCCTTACTGGATGACCAAGATGGCATCAACCTCTTCAGGACTTTCCTGAAACAGGAGGACTGTGCAGATCTGCTGGACTTTTGGTTTGCCTGCAGTGGCTTCAGAAAGCTGGAGCCGTGTGTGTCTAATGAGGAAAAAAGACTCAAGCTGGCAAAAGCCATTTACAAAAAATACATCCTCGACAACAATGGCATTGTGTCCCGGCAGATCAAACCAGCCACAAAAAGCTTCATCAAAGACTGTGTCATGAAACTGCAGATTGACCCTGACATGTTTGACCAGGCCCAAACGGAGATTCAGTGCATGATAGAAGACAATACCTACCCTTTGTTCCTTAAGTCAGATATTTATTTGGAATACACAAGGACAGGTGGGGAAAGTCCAAAAATTTATAGCGATCCGAGCTCAGGGTCTGGGACAGGTAAAGGGCTACCTGGCTATCTGCCAACTCTGAACGAGGATGAGGAGTGGAAGTGTGACCAAGAGGCCGAGCCTGAGGCCAGCAGGGACTCGGCACCTTCCAGCAGGCTCACGCAGAAGCTGCTTCTGGAGACGGCCACGCAACGCGCGGCCTCGGCCCGGCGCTACAGCGAGGGCAGGGAGTTCAGGTAGGTGGGGAGTGGGTCGGGGAGCTGCCATGGGCGTGGGGGACTTGGGAAACCTTGGAGGACCACGGTTGCTGGGGAGCATCCACATTGGTACAGGATGGCATTGCCGAGTGGTTTGATGGAGTGCAAAGCTTTGTTTGAAACTAATCGCAGGTTGTTTTGAAGGTGTCTTTAGCTGTTCCTGTCTGATAGTGCCAGATCATCCCTGCAGCATGTATTTCACCTGGAGAAACTGCTGCTGGAGGTGTTTTGGAGGCAGGTAGGGGTTGGTGGATAGTGCAAAGCCATGGGTAGCCCTCATGCACGTGCAGGTGGCTGGGCAAGCTGCAGTGCCAGGTTTACCGTAGCCTGCACCAACAGAAGGTCAGCGTTCAGGTACTGTAACATGGGCAGGTACAGCTGGTGGTGACACTTCCTGTGTAGAAGTTGTCATGAGCCACAATTGGGAGCTCACAGGAGATAGATACCCTCACCTTGGTGATATGAGTAGGAGTGAAGCAGCATTGATGGTGCTCTCTGATAATGCTACTGCTTTGCATATGAGATTTCCAGCACTGAATTCTAACGGTGTCAGAGTCAGAATCCCAAAATCCAGTTAAAACCATGCCCTGCTGAAGCTCTTCCCTTCATGAAAGTAATTGCTGGGTTTTTTTAACTGTAGGACTTGTACAGTTCTGCAGCCTGTTTTTTTCTGGGTCCCCCACCCACTTCCAGCCAGCATGGATTTTGAAACTTGCTGAGAGCTCAGTTAAAATTCCAGACAATTAACTTAGCAGGGAGCTCTCTGGGATCAATAAGCATGTGTGTGTCTAACCCTTGCTGAATCAACAGAACCCAGCCAGAACACATTCCTACTTTTTTCCCCCCCCTTTTAAAATAAAATCTCCTTGTTTTAAGACCTGCTTAGGCTAAAATCTGACACTTTGTGAAGATTACGAAATGAAGTAGCTGAACTGTCCTCTTCAAAGCCTCCTGCCTTATGAAAAGCATTTCTGTGTTTAATCTCCCTCAGCCGTCCCTTTAGGCTGGCAGCTGGAAGCGCATCCCGCCCCACGCAAGGTCTCAGCGCCTTTCAGCTGGCAAAATGTTCTCGGTTTGATTCTTGTTTTCTTACAGATTTTGAGTAGGGGATGTTGTATGTGAAACTCATGGTTGGGGGGGGGGGGGGGAAAGGGAATTCATGTGGGCTCCCGCTGTTTTAATCAGGAGTCAGAAAAAAAATATCCCAGTGTCTTGGGACTTTCCCATGGAATTAATAAAAACCTTGAATGTGTCTTGAAGTGCATTTCACTGAGCAGTTGGGTGCTCACCATAAATGAAGGATTAGAAAAGTCTCTGATTTAAGTATCTTTTTATTTAAGCAATAATGGTGTTAAGATTGAAAATAACTTACTTGAGGGTCAGCTGTGCTTAGTGTCTTTACCAGACCAGGTAGTAACTCCTGTGTGTTAGACTGAGGTGTTTAGCTCCAGCTTCGAGAAGAAGGTGCACTTCACCCATTATCTGAATATATCTGTGCCAGATTGTAAAATGGTTTAAGAAATGTGCTGTGAAATAGAAGTGTTTTGAAGTAGAGTTCATCAGTCCTGGGCATTTTCATAGGAGATTGGAACAACGTGAAATAAATCTTTACCTGGAGGATGGAGATCAGAGAAAACCTGTGGCTATTAATTTGTAGTGTCCAACAGCCTGTCATTGTGGCTACTGACACTCTGCTGATCTGTGGGGTAAGAAGGCAAGGAAATGTTTGCCCTTCTCACCAGAGCAGGAGTCACTTTTCAGCCTGGAGTAGCTGAAGATAAGGGATTTATTTTATTTTTTAAATGCTGGTCTGTCAGCTTCTGTGGTGTCCAGAGCATTGCCATGGAAGATGCTGCTCAACTGCATAAGCTCTGCATTTTTTAATTCTAAAGAACTGCTCAGATACTAATTTATGAGGTGATTGTTCCTCTTTGAGCAAGACCTTGTGGTTGAATTAACTTTCTTCCCGGATGTTGTATAGCAATAGCTGTCTTGAACAAGCTGGTTTTTAGGGATTTCTTGTTCATTTACTTTCTCACCTGAGGAAGTGTGCTGGAAGCTGGGGAAGCTGCTTGCAGCAGGAAGCAATGGCTGTGTGCAGCATTTGAAAAGCTGGGTCCCAATTTATTTTCAAAATTTCCACAAACGTCTTTTTTTTTTGGCGTATGTGTGGAAGAATTTCTCATTTCTCTTCTTTGGGGAATGTTGAAATAAGCTGTTTTGCATTATATCTCAGGGCCTGTTTAATCTTCCCAAGATTTAACTTCTATTCCTTGGCTTCCATGGAAACCCTAAATAAGGAGGAATCTAAGCAAATGCAATAGAAGTATTTCTCTGTTAGCAAATGAGCATCTTGAATCAGCTCCAGGTTTTTTTCAGCAGAAAGTTCATAAATCTTGATGCAGTAGCTCTGCTCTCGGGAGAACAAATGTAAAAAATTCCTCAAATGGCAGAAGACAACCCATTATTAGCGCTGGATATTTTTGAAGGTGTGCAAATGTGCAGGCAGATTTGAGAATACCCTGAAGCCAAAAGCATCGCTCTTACCCACTGTGTTTTTGTATGCGTCGGAAAAGGCCAATAGTCATTATCGTTAGGCTCCTGCAAATTAATTGGACATTGGTTATGGATCAGTGAACTTCAAAGAGGGTAACCCCCGAAGATCTCGGGCATTAACTCGCAGCTTCCGAAAGTGACACTAACGTGGTTGTGAGGGCGGCTAAATCGTTCATTAACCTTCTTCCGACACGCCGGGACAGCGTTCCTCGGAGCTGGAGAGCAGAAATTAAACCTGTGCCTGAGAACCGCCTGCAGCCTGCTCCTCGAGCGCTCCAGCAAAACACAGCCCCTGAAACTGTTGGAAGTTTGGTGTTTGGGGCTTTGCTCGTGTCTTTTGCTGGGGTGGGTTTCTTGTGCTCTCTCTTTAGCTCTGTGTGGGAAGGGGCTCCCGTCCCATTCCCAAAGCATCGGAGAGCAGCGCTCTCACAGGCCTTTGCCTTTGCTTTCTTCTGTGGTGGGAAGTGAGACTAGCACATGGTGTTACCTGCCAGCAGCTCTGCTGTCATCTCTCCTGAAAAGCAGGCAAACAGAGGTTTATGTTAGTTCTGCTTTGGGCTTTGACCCATTCCATGAAGTGTATAGTATTGAAGAGGAAGCCTGGATGATGGTGATTAGTGGACACGTGGTGGTGGGTGAAGTCTCCAGTTGTTGGATTTTGAGGAGTGTTGGTGGTGGAACTGCTGGACACGGATGGAGAAATTTCTCAGCATGGGATTTGATATACACAGGGGGTTGTTTGTTTTTTTAAAGGAGCTGGCTTCAAGCTTTAATTTCCACAGTGCTGAGCTGACTAAGCTCACCGCATTTCACAAGTGTTGGTGGTTCAAATGAAAAGGGTGGGTGATGTGGTTCTCCAGGCTGGTAGGAATCACCAGGAGAGTCCTTGTGCCTGTGCCCACGTGCTGGCAGCCTCTCTGGACACGTGGGAGAGCAGCTCTCCCCAAAACACACAGCCAGTACTTCACGATGGAGTGTGCAGAGCAGGCAAGTGGAGAAAAGCTGAAGAAGCTTTAGACGGATGTGACAACCTCTGGTCTGGGAAAATGTGACAAACTAAGGTGTAGAGGCTGGTTCAGGGAAAGCACAGGATCTCTCTGTGGCTTAGGGAGTATAAACGGTCCAGCGGTCAGAAGCTGGGGCTGCACCAGGAAGGAGCTGGCTGAAGTCTAGCTGGCAGCCCTAATTTTGAGGTTGGCTGCTTCGTTCATAATTAAATATTAAATTGCACGCCTCTGACTCAAGACTGTGTGGTGTTGAAGGAATTGGTGTTAATTGTACTGGCCAGTTGGAAAACTGAGGATGCAAAATCACAAACACTGGTGCAGGAGCAGTTGTATTTAGAAAATTTAAAGATGTGTTACCCTCTTAGTGATGTTTCTTTTAGCTGGAGAGGCAGCACATGCATCTTGGAGTTAGGCTGTTGGAGCTTCATGGGAGCTTGTTTGTAGGAAGAAATCAGCTACTGAAAGTTAGACCCATATGTAAAGTTGAAAATGCTTGTCTTGAATTAAAATTGCTGGGCCCACAGTATCATTTGTAATCAGTACAACCCTGTCTGGAATCCTTGTAGAGCAGTGGTTATTTCCAGTTTTAAAGAAAATAAGTTGCAGAAGAATAGTTTGGGTTCTGCATTGTTCTTGAGAGAAATCAGTGATTCCATCAGGGAGGGAGTCTGGTGCTAAGAGCTCTAAGTGGTAATTTAGTGGCTGAAGCACTCTAAGATATACAGGACAGAGACTGATGGTGTTTTTGCACAGAAGTTCACGCCAGCTTTTTAAAATATATTGTTAAGCTGATGAAACTTCTACATGGAAATGCTTACATTACATTAGCAATGTAAAGTATTTATGCTAGTGGTTGCCAAGTTCTAAAATAGATTTTATTTGAAGAAGAATACCTTTTGTGCCCACAGCTTTGCCTCCACACAAATCAAGATGAAGAAGTGGTGTGTTTGTATTTGGTTATAGATCAGTGCTTTGGCTTCTTTTTAAAGACAGGTAGTTAAGCTTTTAGCACTCTGATTTGATAAATGAGTAGTGTTTTCTTCCCTCTTCCAGCAAACAAAGCCTTGTTTTGTTGTGATTGACTTTTATTTGGGTTACAGAATATTTTCTCTTAAAAGCTCAAGAGGGAAGTTATGTCCTCCTTTTTGGTCCTGGGGAGATTCAGGTTGGACATGGTGAAAAAAACCTTGGGAGCATGAGGGGTGGGAATCTCTGTCCTTGGAGGGCCTCGTAGCTGGGTTAGACAGAGCTGTGGCCTGACTGGTCCAGTCCTGGTGATGGTCCTGTTTTATTGTGTGCTTACAATGATGGCACATATCATGAAATTCTATATTTTGAGAAGACTGGTTTGAGTTCTGCCTGGTTTCAGAAAGAATGGGGTGCTAAAAGGCTGGGTGGGAGCTGAACCAATGCCAGGATGCTGAGAAGTGCACCCAGGAGGTGGCCACAGGGTGGGAACACCTTGGTTTTGATCTGCCGTTCAACTTGGCTTTATATTTTAAGAGTTTCTTTGTTGTTACTATAATGGACTAATCCCTTGAATAATTAGTTGCCATTGGACATTTTAAAAATGACTGCCTCTTGGATGTTTTCCTTTAATAGTCTGTTAGATTCTGGATTTATTAACTATTGAGACAGACTGTGAAATCCTGTTAGGGCAGACTTTCTTGGTGGAAAAGGGACTGAGAGTGGTGTGGGGGGAACGCACCACTGGCCCCATTTTAGGTTTGAGCTGTTGACTTCCCACCTTCCCAAGAAGTCCTGGCTGTCCGCTGGGCTGGGTCAGTGGCTGCTGGAGCACATGATGGTCTTGGGTCATTCCTAGGTTTGGGGCTTCAGAAGGTGCTCCAACATGTTACAGCACTGTAGCTGCCTGGTGCAAAGCCAGTCATGCAGTCACCACCCATTTAAAATAAATCATGGATCTGGTTTTATTACTATTGGTGGGAAAATCTGGTTTCAGAAGTGACCGTGTGTAATGCAGAAAATTGCTGTGTTTAAAAAAAAAAATCAGAACAGAGGTGCTGATATCCTAAATCGGTTCCTGGATATATCATTGGATTATTAGGCTCATCCTTAAATCCATTAAGCAAATTACAGTTAATCAGTCAAATAAAAGAAGAAAGATCTTTTGCAAGGCCCTGTCTTTTGAGTCATGCAGAAGCTGTAGTAATATTTTAATTTTCCATCTGTCAGTGAATGTATTCAGTCACTTTGCTTCCTTATGTGGAGGATTTGAAATTAGAAACTGAGGTTAATTATCTGCATTAAATGAAATATGTGAAGACCACAAAAGCAAAAACCTTCACAATTCGGTATGGTCTGTTAAGCTAGGCAGGCTGCTTCAGAAGGAGAGGGGTTATTTTTCCCTGGTTTTGTTCTGATTGAAGGGTTTTAGTCACAGTAATTGAAATAATTAAAAAGTCAAATTGCTGGTGAATGTAATTCTGAGCATCTCTCTGAAAAGATGTGACACTTGGTTGAGAGCAGGGGTTTGCTCAGCCTGGCCTGGCAGCGTGGAACAGCCCATATTGTGCCACCCCAGCGTGGGTGATGCTGATTGTCCTTGGTGCCATTCTGTCCACCTCTTCCATGGCAGTAGAATGTTGGAGCTCTGCTGCAGGGTTAGTAGAGATGATCTGGAAGTGGAACAATGCCAGATGAAAGCTACACTTTTGAACTTATCAAATACAAAGTATGTCTGACACCATCTATCCTAATGCTATAAATTAGTTAATTAATGCCTGCTTCACTTGGAAGGGCAGCTTTGGACTCTACAAAGATCGTGCTCCTGGAAATACACATTCCCACAGCAGTCAGCTGGGTTTGAGGTGATTTGTTTGTGAAAAGGCTCATTTTATTCCTCATTTGCAGTCACACATGGCTCAGTTCCTCTGGGGGACTGCAGTATCCATCTCCACACCTGATGTGCGAAGCTGCCCCTTCCTTCACTGGTGCAGCCCTGAACGCCCAGCTCAGGGAACTTCAGGAAAGATCTCTTCTGGAGACACAGATCTTGTTCTCCTCCTGGGTGCCAGAGTGAGCTGCTTTGCCTGAAGTCACACTCAGAAATTAAATTGTTGCAGGTCACGCTTCTGTGTAAAAGCAAAACCATCGTTCCTCACAGCCCTGGTCAGGATCCCTCACCGTTGTAAGCCAGTAATGAATTTAAGTAGAACCGTTGCAGTTTTAAGTCAGATTATCCCAATTCTATAAAACTCACATAGAAATTGGATTTTACCTTTGAAGACTCCAGATTACACTTTTGTGGTAAGACCTGGAATTTCTTGGTCCCCTGGCTCCCAAGATACAACCTGTCCTCAAAGTATCAGTTTTTTGAAGGTCTTCATCTGATCTAAATAGCTAAAAGATGAAGAGCTTTCATCTACCCTGATGATAAGCAGTGGAGGGAGGCAAAGCTATAGCTAGAGGAAAAAACCTCTTTGAAATACCTGAGTGAGACCTACTGGTTAGCAGCACAGCCTCATGTTAGTTTCTGGATCTACCTCCAGAGCTAATGACCAGCAACTACTGGATTTTATCCTTCATCCCTCCCACCCCCACTTATTCCCTGCCCTGTTGCAGACTGGAGAGTCAGTCCTCTCCCTCTCTCCATCTTCATTTTCCTTCTTTTCTGGAGGTTCAGTTTTCTGTCCTTTATCTCCAGCACATGTTTAGAGGAATGCTGGTGCTGGAATGAGAAGAGCAGTATGACTGGGCAGGTGGGACTGCCTATTTTCCAGCACTCCATGTTTAGGTTGGGTTAGGTCTGCTGGAAAACCATGTCTTCAGTGTTTAACAGATTTGCTCTTCTCAGTCATAAATTTTGGTTGTTTTCTTGTCTGGCAGTCAGCCTGTTGGACTGGGGGAGATTTGTCTGGAAGAGGAGCTTCCTTGTTCTGCCATTGCTGCCAGCCTGGTCCAGGCTGTTGCTTTGGGACCTCTGAGGGACTGATTGCTTGGATAGCCAAGGACCAGACAAGCTGTGGCTGCCCCATCCCTGGAAGTGTCCAAGGCCAAGTTGGACAGGGCTTGGAGCAACCTGGGATAGTGGAAGGTGTCCCTGCCCATGGCAGGAGGTGGAACGAGATGAGCTTTACAGTTCTTTCCAACCCAAACCATTCCATGATTCTATCACCTCTCCAAGGTTTCACAAGCAAAGTATGAATCAGAGCCAAGTCACTGGAGAGCTCCTAGGAAATACAGGTAGGATCCATGGAGAGAGGTGTGGGGACTCGGGATCCAGCTGTAGCTACTGCATTTGATCAACTTTGTCCTGGCTCTGCTACACAGAAGTAAAAGCTGTAAAACCATTTGGCAGTAGACATGCAAATGAGAGCTGGGATGAAGCTACTGTTACCCTCGAGGACCCCAAAAGAGAAATCAACAAATAGAAATTATTCTATTAGCAGGGGCAAAGTTCACAGGTTAACCATCGTGTCAAATCGATGAAATACAGCCTTGATCTCCTGCACAAGGCCCTTATTGTGTACAAATAAAGACTGCCTGAGCAAAGACAGCAAGTTCTTGCACTGTAATATTTGCAGTGTGTTGGAGAAAGGGAAGCTCTGTACAGATGGCAGCACGAAATGTCTCCGTCAGAGATCGGCTTCATTCCTGCTTCAAAAGATTGTAAAACATGACCTTGGAACCTTCTTACTCTCCTTGTGGCCCTACTCAGATTGGATTTCCAAGGGCATGTACTTTAAAATTTTTTTCATAAAATTTGGGGTCTCTGGCTAAGAGGTCTGGTCTTTGTACTTTTAATTCAGTCCATGTGACTGTCATAACATTTATTTCTTAGGAAATGAAAAATGTTCCTTCTTGAGCAAAGCCACAGACAGAAGCTGTTGGGTAGGCTGGCAGCCTCAGGTATGTGCAGCATGTGTCTCCTGCTCATCTAGCGCTAAACGAAGACCATCACCGCAACTCCTTTGTTGCTTGGTCCACGACTCTACCAGGAAAAACAATGACAGAAAAGCTGCCTTCTTTGTTGTGGAAATACTGAGATTTGGTGTGTCTCTGAACATCTGCACATTCAGTGGAACTTGGCTTTCTTCTCTTGGGAAAAGCTACTTTGAAAAGGCTTCTTGAACTTAAGACAGACCAATGCTGGCAAAACGTGATGCAAATGGGCAGCAAAGGATGTGTGGATGTGCCACTACAGCAAAGGGTTTCTCACTTTGTAAAACATTGTGCTGATCTTCCCCTCTGGATATATGCAGTGAAGTTTGTGACCCGTGGGGTTTGAGTGCTGCCGGCTGGGGAAATAGCCCAACTGGAGAATTTAGGAAGGCAGAGCATCCCACTGTCCCCAAGCACTGACTTCGGGCCTTCCCCAGCCAGGGCTGGCAGAGCCTGCAAAATTTATCCATATAAACCTTCCTCTTTCAGAAGAGGGGAATCCTTCCAAATGGGCATGGGAAAAACTTTCCTTTGGTAATCCTGGAGATAACAGGTCACGCAGCTTCACCCAGTGATCCTTGCACAATAACTTGTGGTCAGGCTGAAGTGTCTATTTTAGAAAGGCATCCAAGTGATGGGAGGGAGGTCATGCAGCATTTTTGTTATCTCTTCCCGTGGTTAGTTACTCAGTGTTCCCAGTGTGTTCCTTATTGCTCACTTCAATTTTTTCCAGCTTCAGTTTCTAGCTGCTCTGTTTTGGCGTTCTTGGCTCTCTTTGGAGGTTCCAAAAACCTCTGCATGTTTGAAAAAAGCCCTGCTGAATGGGTGTGAATGTTCTCCTTAAGTGGCAGCAGCTTTGTTATGGAAGGCCTTTTGGTTTTATTAGACTTTTCAACCCTCCGGTCGACTGTTAAACAAGCTGGAGCATGTCATGGTTGACAAACCTTCGCTCTGGTCTCAGACCTAACCTACCAGTTTAAAGGCAGTATTCTTTTGTGTGCAGGTTTCTGGGTGGGGACCATCGGGCTTCTAAGGGAAATTAACTTGCCGCCTCTCTTTACCCCCCCACCCCCCAGCCCTCCACCTCAAATAAAGTTTTGTGCTAACTGTTCTGTCACTTCCAAAGGCCAGAAAGAAATGTCAGCCTTTAGGTTTTCTGCTACCTGAGGTACTCTGCTGCACACTGAGAGCGCAAGTAGGTGGGAATGTGTAATTACGTTATAAACAAAACAGCTGCACGATCAGTGTCAGCAACTGAAGATAAAATGTAGGAAGTTTTTTCAAGTGATTCATCCATAATTATTTAAAAACATGTTGAATTTATTCTTAAGCTTTGGAGGAGAATTCTTGCAAGGCTGGCATTTGCTGCCCGTGATGTTTATACACCTGAGTAAATGCCTGTCTCAGCAGTTTGTCCGTGTTGAGTGCTCCAGATCTAAATCCCTTCAGAGGTAAACCCAGCACACCTTTGTCTCTGCTGGCCTTGCTGTCTCCAGGCTTTTCACTGGTGAGGTGGAATCTGTTGTAGCAGTGGCTGGCACTAGGATGGACAGAGAGACAAGGCTCACACGTTTTAATATTTGTTGTAGATTTGCTGTCTGTAGGTTTAGGTGGTGACAAAGGCTGGATGGCACAAACACGCTGATGGACTAGTGGAGAGGTGGTGGGGGAGCAGCTTTGTGTGCCCACAGCCACGACAGCCAAGCTGCATCTGCTTTCCTCTTTCTACATTCTTCCAGCAGTATCCGTTGTGTGAATTGTAGGGGTCTGGGGGAGAAGGGAGGGAAGTTCCTTTGGATGATCCCTCTCAGATGCAGCAGTCTCATTTTAGAGGTGCTGGAAGTCATGGTGCTTTGCTTCTGATAGTGTCAGTGCAGGTGCTGGTGGTTTCTTCCCAGCTGGGGAAAACTGAGTATTTTAATTTTCAGCCCCGTGTTATTGAGTAGAGGAGTATTTGTCACATGCTTCTCTCTCCCTGATTGCCAAGAAGTCGGAAGTATGCTGCACTGAACTGAAAGCAGCTGGGGGTTGTTGTTGTTGTTTTTGTGCTAAGCCAGCACTCTGCACGGCTCACCGGCCCAGATAACATCCAGGGCAGGGGCAGGGCCCGTGCCCGCGTGGCCGGGAGGGCAGCTGGCACCGCAGTGGGTGGCACTGCCGAGCGACCAACGCCTTGCAGTTTCATCAGGTTCAGGGTGCGTTTTCCTCCAGCCAGAGGCGCGGCACGGGCGCTGCTCCACCGCAGCAGAGCTGGGAGAGGAGGAGAAGGGTCTCCAGGATGGGCACCTCGAGTTGTGTCTCTGCCCCAGAGATCAGCAGGGCACCCCGGTCCCCGGGACACTTCACCAGTCCCTGGGACAGGTCACCAGTGAAGCTCCACTGCTCCATCATGCTGCGTGCATGCTGGAATAGATGAGCAAATTTGAGGAAGGCAGAGTGCTTGTTCCAGCCCCTGTCCTGCCAAACCCTGCTGCCAGCAGCTCCAGCTTTAGTCAAGAACTCAAGAAGGCTTTTTGTCTCCTGTGGCAGCCTAAGCAGAAAGGTCAGCTGGCCCCAGCTTGGTCTCTTTTCATTTCTAGATGCAGTGCTGGAGCCTCTTTCCTCAAGACCTGACTACCCTTTCCAAATATCATTGACTTGGGCGCTCCCCACCTGAGTGCTCCAGTTTTTGCTGGAGCTCTGGAGAGTGAGCTGATACCCGACTGGTTTTATTATAGTGAGGGTGCTGGCCCTGCAGTTCTCCAGTGCCTGCCCACAGCTATTCCACATGCTGAGGAGTAGATGCATCCTGCAGCTCACTGGATTTGCCTCCCCAGCGGTAGGATGTGCTTGGGAGGCAGTAGTTGCTTGGACTCAGCAAGATCACCTGGGTTTTGGTCGCTGGTGGTGAAGCCCTGAGTCAGCTCCACATGGATTGCTGTGTTTCTCACCTCGTGTAGGTTCTTCTGTCCAGAGGCATCAACCACACTGCCAGCAGTCAAGCTACAAGCAACTCTTTTCCTATGTTAATTGCTGCCTGTGGCTTGGCACCAGCAGTGTCAGAAACCCTCCCAGGTAGCCCATCTTGGGCTGTGGACTTGGGTGTAGTATGTTGCCTCAGGTGGTACGGTGTAGCATCATCCTCTCACTTCCCAGCTTTTGAAATCGTCCTGGAAGCTTGAGCTGAAGAAAGAGGGTGGGACTGGAGCCAAACCTCTCCTTCCAGATGGGACAGTAGTGGCAGGAGCACCTATTGTCCACAGAAACGTTGCTAAGCCACAGAAGGCAACTAGCAGGGGAGAAAAAAGTGGTTCCTTTAAAATTTGAATTTTAAAAATAGTTATTATTTTTTAATTTCATGAATGCACATTGATATGCCAAGTAGACAAAATTGGGGTTGTAAGAGCAAGCACCTGAAATCATCTAACCAGTGTAGTTACTGAGTTAATAAAACAGGCAAGTTTGTCAAACAGGAGTGTATTCAGTCCTGAGCAATAGCTGATGTGAAGAGGGTGTAGAACGTTGGGTTGCTCTGCTTTGGCACAGAGGACAAGGAAAACAGTTCTGCAGAAGGGGGCTGAGGGATCTCTTCCTAACCACATTTTTACCGATGCAGTTACGGTAGAGTTTGAGAATATCTTTTTCCTTCTTTTAGGGTCTCCCGTTAGTGTTGCAGATCTAAACTTTATATAAAGCTGTCAACCCCTTCATGCCTTCACAAGGTGTTCATGAGGTCTCCCTTTGATACAGGGGACCTTTCTGCACCGAGCCTCCTCTCCAGCTGACTTTGCAGCCATGGTTTATATTCGTGTCAGGTTGCTGCCTGTCCCAGGCTTTTTCAAACACATTGATGCCTTTCCTTGAGTTAATCCTTCCTCCTTGCTCTTCCCATGGCCTCTATGATGCAAGATCACAAAAGGCTGTTTCAGTATCTGGCCATAGCTAATCAGGGTGTTACCCCTCTCACCAGATTTCTCAAAATATTCATGTTCTCAGTAAGAACATCAGCAGTGGTCACCTTACCTGGTATAGTCCCACTTCAGACTAAAGGTTGGACTACTCTGCTCCTCCAAAGCTCCTTTCCAATGAATACCTCTGTGATTTTAGTCCATTATTGACTGTCAAGGAAATCCTGAGAGACTTCCAACAGTTGTTATGCAGCAACAAGCCCTGCAGAAATTCATATGCTCCTGTGGTTAAGTAATGGCAGTAACAGCTGAATTGGTGGCCAGGAGACAGGGAGCCATGACTACAGATAACCTTGAAATACAGTATGAGAGCCTTGCTCTGAGGTAAAACTCCCATTCCAACAACCCATATGAGCAAGGAAAACCATTACCCCTTCCCTCCCCCCCCCAAAATATGCATTGAAAGTGAGGGATGAAATCACTGTACTAAATCAACCTATCTACATTAGGTTTCATCCTTATCTGTCTCTCCTGCTCTGTTCCTCTTGGGATGCTTTTAGATCTCCTGTCTAAAAAGTTGTAAATGAAAAAGGCATGTTTCTTTTCCTCTCCATCATTTAATGGTTTTTAATTTGCTGTTTGATCCTGGTTCTCCTGCCTTGACTGTGTGCGCTATTAAAATCAAGCATATTTTTCAAATAACATAAATAAAAGGAATAGATATTTTTTATTGTTGTTTAGACTTGGTATGCGTGTTATGATCCTCCCATTCTATAAATGTGTTCTGGTAATTAATTTATCTTTACGCTATGGTGACCAGAATCCTACATCTCCCCTTCGAGGCCAATGAAGGTAGAAATAGGTAATGAACTATTTTTAGGAATCGGCAGTGCTGCATTCCGGGAATTCATGCAGTATTTTTCAGAACCAAGTTTGCAGGTTTTGAGCACAGATAGGGAAATATGTCATCTGTGTAAATTGCTCTAAATTACCTGCAATTTGTTGGGAGTTGCCATTTCTAAGTACTTATTGCAACTCTAGATATTTGAGGAAGCTTTTGATTATCCTGCGCTTGTAAAATGTAATTGGCTATTTCTTAATTGTTGTTCTCTGTGAAGTGTAATTACCTGTAATGTAGAGCTTTTTATTTGTCAGTGCCGCAAACAGGAAATCAAGAGTGTCTGATTGAGATAAGTTTGGGGACTCCACCACAACTTGTAATTGCATCAGATGACCTGTTTGCTATGGGACTGGTCTCTCCTGTAAAGTCCTGGAGGCCTTCAAAGAAACCTTAAATACCATCTTTATGTATTGTTGTGCAGAAGTCTGGCTTGTACTTTTCTAAAACGGTCTTCAGAGAGCTGCTGTCTTCTTAGCAAGGTAGTGGCATCTCTTTATTCAGTCATATTGCATGAAGTTTCAGGAGGAATAGGCTGATTTATAATTAATTTCTTAAATGCAGTTAATCAGAAGACGTTGCAGAGCTTGCTGATGTTCCTGAATACCTTTGAGAAGTCAGTTAATTAAAGCTTAGCAGCCTGAAGGAAGCTGATAGAGACAGAATCCCAATCCTTGTTGGAATGTGATGGTAGCTGGATGTAGAGAATGGGGTTGTACTGAACCTTGATCTGCTGCAGACTAAAGGCATGTCTGATCCCAGTCGGACATCTCTGCTCAGAGAGCTGGTCCTTGTGTCCCATCTGCTGCTTGGCTGCTCTTGACCCAACTGTGCCAGCATTCCTCTATGACGAGGGCGTGTGTGGGAATGTCTTGGGTCCTGGGGTGACCTGGGGGTGGGGGGTATGTTACACGACCAAGGTCTAAACTCTTGTCTCACTGGATCCGAGTTACAGTCATGTACAGTCTTGTTGTCATCTTCCCAAGCTGCATCTGTCCTGGTGGGGACATTAAACTTTATTACTTAATTGAACTTAAATGAGGCTGGGAACTTACTGGGAAATTCTTTGAAGTTCCTTCCGGGTGGGTTTTGTGTTTTACAGCAGGAATAGAACCATCAGACCAGGTATGTTCACCTCTCCTTTATCTCTACCCGGGCTTGGCTGTGTTGACCCAGTGCAGTGCTGGGGAGCAGCATGGGGAGATGTAACATAGACTGACACATCCAGGCTGGGGCTCTACATTCTGTGTAAGGGGTTGCAGAGACACAAAGGGAAATTAGAAACCCTCTCATTGCCCACTGCAGGCCTGGGAGGTGCTCTGCCAAGGCAGGCTGGTTTATGAACAGCTCTGCTTCTCTACCTGGGGTTCCCAGAGCTTGTGTGTATGTGTGTTTTCTTTACATGCAGTTTGTGGGTTTCAATATCCTCCTCACTGTGCCTTTAGAGCATGACTGAGAAGTGAAAGCCACTTGAGTATACCCTCCAGGAGCTCCTGGCCAATTCTGCCATGCAAAAGCAGCAGCATAAGCTTTCTTTGTAGGAACCTCCTGAAAACAAAACCTTAAAATAAAATCCATCTTCTTGCTAAATTAACTGTCTGCAAACACAGAATTATTTTACTTTTGCTCTTTTGATGGTGATCTGGTGCCGAACAGTTCTCAGGGAAAGCAGTGAGTCAGCTTGCCCAACAGTGACTCTATTGATAGATGGAAGGAGTGGCCCTCAAGTCTGTCTAGTCATTGTTGGTGCTTGGCTGAAGCGCCAGGGGCTCTGAGGGCAGGCTCAAACACCTCTCGCCAGCCTTGGGAGATCAAACGCTATGAGTCAGGCCACAGAAAATCATGATAGGGCCCAAACTAATTAAACCTCTTTTTTTTCCTTCCTTTTTTTTTTTTTTTTTCCCCCGAACTTTGTTTTGGGAACGGGAAGGAAGGGACACACACACGCTGGGATGCATGGGACCTGCCAGTTCATGTGTCCTTGCAAGTTGACTTTTCTTGTGCCTCCCAGGATGTTCTAATGGAAACTGCCTAGTCCCTTCTCTGCTCTGGAGTGATGGGATCTGCCAACTTTCTCCTCTCTTGATATCCTTTCATTTCTTACCCCTCTTTTGTAAGGGCATTGAAGCAGACCTGGAAAATAAATGCTTAGCACCAACACACCACTCTTATATATCCCAGCTTCTGGTTATTTTTTAATTCAAAAGGCACACGAGCTCAAAAATGTTTTAAGAGAGGTTTTAATTATTTTGATTTTTTTTGTCATTTTGATCAAGATGGGAGAGGCAGGAAGTAGCCAGATGGTGAGAAGTGCAGCTGTGCTTCAGCCACACCAACACTTTTCCTTTGGGTTTTCCCATCTCCTTTCCCAAGGCATGGCTTGCTGTTAAATGTGAGGAACCACATCCATGAAGCCCACAACTTCCAAGAGAACTTTGACTATAAACCAAACCTTAAAGGTTATGGATATGAAGGACCATATCCTGTTAATGCCCCAGGTCTTCATGCTTGCACCTCTGTCCCATCCCATTCCTTGAGTTGGTACTGTCCCCTGAGCAAGAGAGGGTTACAAGAGCCTCAAACTTCACTTTGGGCTATTAAACGCAAGTGCCACACACTTCAGTACCTCAGGCCATACTGCCCCGAGCTTTCTTCAGGTGCTCTGAACATGTGGTGTTCGCCTCCCATCTCCCAGGCACCAGGAGCAGGCCAATTTTCAACATAACGCACAATCTCAACTATTTTATTGCTTAATTTAGGCCATAAAGTCCCTTTGATGTGTTGTGTAATGCAACGTTCATTCTGAAAAAGTGGGTGGAGTAGCTTTATGGTATTATAAAAATAAATAAAATGCCTGGCAGGATTTTGAAACCACATGGTCATTCCTCCTCTCTCTGCAGATAAGTTGATTGTTGAGAGAGAAATCTTGCTTAATATCTAACTTTGGGTGATTTATTTCTCCAGAGTCCTTTCATCTCCAGCATGTATTGGGTTATCTGTGCCTTCTAATCTGATTGTTTTAAGTGTGATCAAAGAAACCAAGAGAATGCACTTTATTTTCCCACTGTATGAACAGAATGCTGTTTGTACAGTGCATTACATCACCTGTTCCTGCTGCTCCTGAGTCCTGCACCAAATGGCTGCAGTATAAATAGAAAACAGAATGGACTTGTAGGGGGTGATGAAATTCGTTCCACTTGCCGAGTAAAACAGAGTTAACTCAATGAATGCTTTCTTCACGCCCAGCTCTACCTCAGCACACAACAACATGGGCTGAAAATGTTTGGAATAACTCACTCATGCAGTGTGTGGAGCTGGCATTTGGCAGCCTCAAGGAGCTGTGCTGAAAATCCATGGGAGATGGCAGGCAGGGAGACTGCCCTGTCGCTGAAATTGCTGGGATTCTTTCCAGGCTATGCAAAGGAAGTTTGGGTTTGCATCAGCACCATGGTGTTGTTGTAGCTGCAACAGTCCACAGGCAGAGGTGGTCACCATCCTTGCTCAGGCTTGGTGCTGCAGGATCCCTGCATACATGGAGGGCTTTGCCATGCCAAACAAACCTCTCTGTCCAAAGCAGCTCGCTTTTGCAAGGTCTGAAGGAAGCAGAGCACAGAGACGCACCTGGCTGTTGCAAACTATTTCTGGGGGATAAGCAGCAAGGAGCAGGTCTCATTCTCATGGAGGCCCAGGAGATGCCTCTGATGTTAAGCCTGGAAGCTGCATTTCTCTGCTTGATTGTAAAAACGCCAAATTGAAGAAAGAGTATTTATTTTCTGACATGTCTTAATGCTTCACCACCGTATAACCTCAGTTATGTCAATGGAAGACAGCTGTCCTCTCTGCAGCTTTGCCATGACTCCCCTTGCTAATGTCTCCTGGCCTTTTCAGGGGCACTGAGCAGGATTTTCACTCCAATTATCTAATTGATTAACATATTTAACTTGGAACATTTGCTCTCAGCCTGTGTTTGACTTTCAGTTTCTGACTTCTCTTGTAGACCAGGAGAGTAATCTGAGGGCCTGGATGTTTCCTTGCTAGTTTTTCCAAGCAGTAGCTGTTGGCCTTAAAAAAAAAAAAAAAATTTAAATCCTCTCTCCTTACTGACCTTGCCTTGACACACCTACAGCCTTCATGAAAATCCCACCCTGAGTAAATAGTTCACGTTTTTATTCAGAGCAAAACTGCCATGCATCAAAAGGTCAGGGAAATCACTTGGGAGATAAGGTGTTTTTATCTTAAGCAATTAGTCCTTAGTGTTTGGTTGGTTTTTTTTTCATTTTCTAATTAGATTGGAAGTTGTTCTTTTGCAGCATGTGGTTGCAGTAGGAATACTGAACTAAAAAAATGCCTCAAACCTGTGCTCCCCTACTGCTGCCACCCTGTTTGCTGGGAAGCAGAAAGCCAGGGCATTTCTGGCGTGCCATTGCAGCAGGATGAGCTTGGGGCCACTGTCTCCCCATCAGCCTCCGGGTGCTGATTATCTGATACTCATCAAAGTTTTGCCCATCCATCACTGGGCTGCTGGTGGTTTTCTCTGTCTGTAGTCCCCAGGTTGGAGGAGCAGGAAGGAACTGGGGAGAGGACAGAAGCATTGAGTTTTCCCTTTGGATGTTGTCACAGTGTGGGTTAGGCAGGACTAACCTGGACTGCTCGGGCATGGCTGGGTCTCCTCCTTGCTCAGCCATCACCCTGTGCAGTGGGGAATTCTCTGAGCAAAGCAAGCCACTCTGCAGTTTCATTCTAGTGAATTACAGGGAAATGACATTGTCCTTGCACCGACGTAAGATTGACCAAGGCTTTCCCAGTGTCCCTGTGCTAGGCAGTAGGAACAGCAATGGAGTTACCTGGCCTTGCCGTACACACAGATCTGTCACCTCTGGGTGCAGTGAGACACCAAGCTGGCTCTCCACAGACTCACCAGCAGCCCTGTGTTCCTCACCTCAAGGTCATACTGCAAAGGTGGCCACAGCCAAAACACTTCTGTGTTGTTTGCACAGTGCTGGTGTTGGGAGGCCCCTGCTCGCTCAGCTCAGGAGAGGAAACGCTGGGACTTGTGTTAGGGTGGGGGATTTTCCAGCTCCTGAGGAACAGCATCTTCCTTGGTGAGGGTTCAGCTTTCCTTTGGTGTGATTGGATGGTGGGCAGGAACATCCCTGAGCTGAGCTCTCTTTATGGCTGTATTATTGCTGTTCTTTCAGATCTCAGAGGTGTCTGAGATCTCTGGTTGAACTCTGCACGTTGATGGACACAGTCCTGCACTCAAACAAACTGTGGCTGCTTGAATTCACCTGTTGGGGTATAAACCCTAATCCTAACCGATGCTGTGCTCCTTCCATAACAAAAATCTATACTTCACTGTGATACACTGCTAGACATTTTCCCCCAACCTGCCTTATGAAAAAGCACTTAACAAACACATCCAGAGGTGTGAATTACAGCTGATGTAATTAATTTGAGTTTGTGGGCCTGGCCCCCTGCAGTCTAGCTGGCAGTTAAGAACAAAAATCTAATCTTGGAGAAGATTAGGAATTCTTTGACAAAGGTTGAGCCAGGGTGATGCTGCCTTATCATTTGTTCCTGTGTCCTGTGGCAAATCTGTAGTTTAAGTAGGCAGGTTGTTCCTAAACCAGCAGTATGTCTAGTCACCTACCTCGTTTTTCTGCAAAACACAAGTCTTAAAAATGGGCGTAAAACAAGACTGAGGCAACTCTAGATGCTTGTCACTGCAGGAGTGCCCATTGAAGGACAATCAGAGCCAGAGCCTGCTGTCACTTCTGAAGTCTGTCCTTCCCAAGCCCATCTCCAGGCTTGTCCCCCCCAGCCCTTCTCGTCCCTCCCACCCTGTGGTGAGTGAGCAGCACAAATACTGTGCACTGGAGGAGAGCTGGAGAGGAGGCAGGCACGGAGCAGATGGGCCAGCGGGCAGATCCAGCAGCCAGCCTTGCCTTCCCTGCGGGCTGCCTTGGTGTGCTCAGCCCCAGCCCGGCTACAGCAGGATTTGGTCCCAGCACACTTCCAGCCAGCATGTCATGGCAAGCTTCCCTAAGCAGCAGTTTCCACTTTTCCTCTTTTGTGTCTATTGTTTTTTTATTTGGGGAACTGGAATCCATGATCAAATTGGAAATGTGGTAGCATCAGCCTCTGATGCAACGGGGTGGGTTTTTTCCTTTCAGATTGGTCTGAGCCTGAGCACATCTTCCCCTGGACAACTCGAGGGCTGCACGGCTCTCCTGTGACCCACACACTTGGGCAGTGATGCAATAGTCACTCTCTTCATTGCTGAAAGGCCATCCCATTCAGTCTCAGGAGAGTTGCAAAGTGCTGGCTTGGTCTAAATCAGGCAAATAGTCCCTTGGTCACAAAGAGAATTTCCAAAATGAGGAGGTTGCCTGAGTGCTAATGGTTTACATTTAGTTACTTAATGCCTCAGGAATAGGCTACGTTCTTAATTACTTTTATTTCAGTTTAATGTGTTAATAACGTGAGTCTCTTTGAATGAAAATGTATTTCATTTCATGGGGAAAAAGTTGCTTTAAGTATTTGCTAGCGCAGTAAGTTGAACACATATGTGAAACAAAGGGCCATCCTCTGAACTGCTATTGTTCTCTTAATTCAACCCACCCCATTTGGGCCACTCGGCATGAATGGCTTTGTGTTTGCTAATAAAATCATGCTATGTTCCCTGCAACATATGTTCTGCATGTCCCAGCTAGTCAGCAGCAGTAAAACCTTATTTTTATAGGTTTATAATGTTACCTTCTCAACTGTGGCTTCTTTTAGATACAGCAGTGCTTCCAGGTTTGGCCTTGGCCTACTGGAGCACACAGGGATGGCCATAAGCCCGTGTTTCTGGTTCATCTCCCCCTTTTCCCCTGGCACCTCTGGGACTTGCTCCCTGTGTGGCTCATCAGTGAGTGTGTGCACCTCCTCACCTAAAGGGTGCTGTGTCAGCAGGCACTGGAAGAGAAATAGGAGTGTTCTCCTTGGACTGCATCCTCCTCTCCCCTGAATGTTTGGATGAGGCCAGGTTGCTTATTGGACTGTCACAGAGAATGGCTGTGGGCTCCACAGCCCTTTTACCTGCTGGGCTTAGGAGACACAAAGACGATGTGGGAAGTGCTCTGCTGCTGCACGATCCCAGGAGAGCTGCAGCCATCCCAACAGTCTCTTTGGGCAGTCCCTAAGACAGAGGGATGAAAATCAACCTCTGTCTTAGCACAGTATGTCAGAGAGGGCTGCTCTCAGCAGTTGGCTGGCAGTGGTCCTCCACAAGCTATGTCCAAGCTGCAGGGAATCAGTATGCAGAGCAGTTGCTCCCTTTCCTTGGCACATTGTTTTTTAAGGACTCTAGGGTAGAGGGGATTAGACCCAAGTTCTTGGGGGAGGAGAATAGCCAGCAGGGGATGGCTGGTCATTTTTGTTCCTTTTGTAGCACAAACAATCTCTCCCTTTCTACTCGTAGGGCTCATGAGTCTTTGTGATATTTATTTGGCTGAAAGATTTGGAGACCTCTGGTCTAGATAGCTCTCCAACTGAGGAGGGGAATTTAGGCACTTGTGATAGTGTGGCCAAAGAAATTACAATAAATATTTGGGAGATTTTAGTGTTGGCATTCATCAAGAATGGTTTAGTAGAACAAAATCTTTAGTGGAAAGGATGGAAGTCCAGCTGAAATGACAAAGATGTGCCTGGGCTGGCGTTGGCACATCTTCACACTTCAGGGATTAGAAGGAATTGTGTAATAGCAACATAATGATCTGCAGAATTGGCTCGTTTAAACTTCAGCTGCTTTTGTTTAGGAGATGGACTTAAAATCTGAAACTGGGTCAAAATCTTTTCTTGCTCTAGAACTAAAAGTTCCACACCTTTTAGACTTAAGTTTGAAGAGCCCTCTCTCTTACTGCTGTTCAGCCAGCCCTCCTGGGCTGAATTTCAGCCAGACAGGTGACCTTGCCCTGCTAGTTCTTGTCACTTGGGGAAGTGGTGTTGATCAGGATCAGATTTTCTAGGTTCTGATGATCTCCAGCACATCCTCTCCTGGTGATGGAATCATGATCCTTGGTTCCTCTTTAGGACTGATAGAAATGTCTTCTCTCTAAGGTGAGGAGCTGAGCAGGCACAGTTCTGGGGGTATATTCAGTCTCCTGGATTCTTACCATGTTTTCACAGAGTTTTGTCACTTTGTGAACTTGCCCTAAACTACCAGAGGGACAGAAGTCTTCCTCAGCACTGGCATTCTCCCCAGAAATGAAGCCCAAGTTGTTGAGAGCTGTTGTAGCCCTGTTTCTCCTCTGTTTGCAGCAGAAAACAAAATCCCCCAAATTTTTTTTTTTTTTTTTTTTTTTTTTTTTTTAGTGCAACTGCATTTCCGGCAGCAGTAGAGGATTATTATTGCACATTCCAGGGTCAGCTTCTTGCAGACATACATGACCTTCTCATCTCCTGGGGTTGGCCCCAGTCAAGGAATTGTGCAGATATTTCTTTGCTCCAAAGTTCCCTAGCTTTTCCTAGATAATACAGCCTGCAGGGAGAAGGAGGGTTTGCAAGGTTAGTGTTAGAAATAGGTGCTTGGGGAAATCCTCTTTCTTACTTCTGGATAAAGCAGTGTGATAAATTACTCTGACCGCTCACCTGGACTGAGTTAGGCAATCCCACCAGGCAGTCACCCTGCTGTTCACAGGAAAGGAACAAAGAGATCCTGCACATGGAGAATCCATGGTACCAAGTCACCACCAGCAGAATTCATAAATTCCTTTATTATTTGCTACAAGCTGCAAATGCATCTGCAGAATACACAGATATGTGTTATCATCTCAAGCGAGGAGATGATGCCATTGAGTGTTAACAACACACACACACACACACACACACACACACAACAGAGCAGCCTCTTCACTGCCTTACAGCATGTTTTACATCACCCTCTGGATGTACACATAGCCCAGGAAGGTTATGTGAATAGTTGAATAAAAACCACTGGCAAATACTGTCCTCTCTTCCCTGGATGTGACAAAGTACCAGCAGCAAAGGTTGGCAGCAGTGTCACTTTGCTGTCACATCGTGTCACACAGGAGCCCCACCGCTGCAGCTGCAGAGTTGCAGGCTCAGACAGACATTGGTGTCACAAGCTCCTGCATGTTGTGATTAATTAATCTACAGTTTTCATACATGGGTCCAGGGACGGGTGCTTTCATCAACTTTGTGATCAAAATGTGTGCCAAGGATATTATGAGTCATATTCCAGACTCACTCATCGTTTTGGAGAGGGGATTAATGGGGATGTTATAATATTGCTCATTGATGCTATAGGCAGAGCTGGCAGCAATGGCTGTAGTCGTGGTTGCCCAACATTCCCCATTATATAGAACTTTGTTGTAGTTGCTCGTATCTTTATCAGACTGTGTTGTTTGGTGTTCTTCCATGCTGAGATTCTGCCTCAGGCTGAATTATTTTGGCAAATTTTAGTAAAAACAGAGAGGGAGGAAATTACATTGTTTTGTTCATGTCAGAGTCTTACAATTTACTTTACATTGATAACCTTCCAGTTTTCCCACTTTGAAGCAGGGGTTTGGCAAGTGGGTTGCTGGAGGTGGGAGGGATGCTGGCAGCTTGAACATGTATTTTGCCATCCGTGTGAGAATTTATTCAATATGACTGAACTGTAAGCTTGTGAAATGGCACAAGCTCCATAGAAGGTGGTTTAAAATTTTGGCAGTCAGAGTATCCAAAATGTGTATTTACTGTGACGATGCTCATGGCTAAGACTTCAGAGACAGGAAACTGCAATTCCTGCTGCTGCTGATCATGGAGCCTTCAGCACTCATTGTTAGGTGAGCCAGCTCTCTTCTCACAGCCTCCAGAAAAAAAAAAAGGCTTTTTATGCAGTGATGGGGGAGGAGGTGAAGAGAGGGAGTTCCTCCAGCGGTAAGCAGGTGGTGTTGGGAGCTAGCAAGAGACAAACTGTACAGGGTGTTGGAACTGGAAAGGGGTTTTCCAATGCCTCCCAGAGCTTTTGGGTGCTGTAGCCAAAACTGCCTGTACTTCAGCCTTCTTGCTTTTTCCATGCATGGAGTGGCTTGAGCCAGAGGAGCCAACAGAGCAGGTAGGAAGGAAAGGGCACAGGACACCTGCATTGCCTCTTGTGTCATTGAAAGGCCCTGGAGTAGCAGAGACAGAAGATGCAAGCAGCAAAACAGAGATACTTCTGTGCTGGCTTTTGCCAGAGAAATGCTGGAAGACAGCTCTTCTCCCTGGGAGAGAATCACTGTGTGTTCCTCAGCTTTCTGTCTGCTACTTGAGACCCAGATCAGACTTGCTGATATGCTGAGCATGCATCAAGGCAGAAGTCTTTAAAAATACTGAGTATTAGGGCCAGAGCATTTCAAATTGAGGACCCACATCTTGAGAAAGTTGTGATAATTTCAGCATTGCAGTTGGCTTTTTGTGCATTAGAGAATAATGGCTTTTCCTCCCTCCAGAACAGCAGCACAAATAAATACAAGATACACTTGTGGAAATTGCCAAGAGGAATCTCCAGCAAAGCAAGTAATGCTGCACTCAATATAAGATTTGGGTGATGTTAAAGTACAAAGAGGGGGAAAAATAAGGATATGAATCCATTTATCCTGTGCCTTCATCCTGCAGATGAAGTTCTGCAGAGAGGAGATGGTGATACATGAGCAGAAGAGATATGTTTTGAGCAGGAGATACATTTTTTTCCTACTTACAGATTGCTTTTTCCCTGCTGTTCTTAAGGAGAAAACATCTAGATCAATGATGCATTCCTGTAGTACCTACCTGGTCAGTGAAATTCTGTCTGTATGGTGTGGCCCATGTGCACTCAGTAACAGATGGTGGGTTTGTGTCACACAGATGGGCTCCAGTGTTTCACAGCTCTTGTGCTCCAGGCCATACACAGAAAACAGCCTTTCCCTTCATCTGTGGAATTTGATTTCTGGTTATGACACGTGGGATGATTGCAATGTGGCAGTGGGTCAGACGAGCTCCAGTGCTCTGCTCCTGCTGTAGAAGAAAATGGTGTCAGCAACACATTGTGTCAACTGAGGGTGATTGTAGGCCCACACACTGCCATCCAAAATGCAGAATTAAACCAGGTCTCACCTCTAGGGCTACAAAAATGGAACTTTTGCAATGGTCCTGTGCTGTATTCAGTGTGTGGAGAGTTGTCAGCTGGAGCTGGAGCATTTGAAGTGATTGTGAGATCTTCTTTCCATGCAAGTTTTCTGCTGAGATCAGTTATTCAGAGCACTTAAGAGTCCCTCCACACTTCCCCATTTTCACTAATTATCAGTGTCTCTGGGGCCTCCCTCCCCTGTTGAATTTGGTTAGTTGTCAGCAAGTACCTTGTACTCAGAATTTCTGGAGGGATTAAAAAGGCATCAATGGAACACACAGAGTTTGCTCATCTAGCCTTGTGTCTTTAAGAAACTGAGGTAAAAATCAAGTACAGTCATCTTTTATCTGAACAGTGATTAATGTGTTTAGAACAAAAAGCACATTGCTTGCATTGTCACTTATTCTTCTTATGTGGAGCTGTCAACTGGTTTTAATTGTATAAAGATAAACAGGAATGGAACAAGGCTTCAAACAGTTCTTTTATAGCACTTGGAGTGGACATGGTACTTCATATATACACCACAATAATGCATACCAGATGAAAAGATACTGTGGAATTTGTGCAATAAAGGTAAAAGCCCATATATCTGCCTGTTCCAATGGATGAGAACCAAAACAGAAAAAATCTTGAAGGCAAAAATAACAACAAACCCCATCACAGTTCTTGAAGTCAAGTTTCACTTGCTGTGAAGTGCCCCCAGGAAAAACAAGCACAGGATTTGCCCAAGCAGTGGCCAAACCTCATAAGGGGATGGACCACAAGTATCAACCTCCCAAAGATTTTAAGGTGTTTCACCTCCCTACAGGTCTGGAGTTTAGCTGGACCCTTTGGTATTGCTGTGTACCAGGAATGACCCTGTGAGCTCCTGTGCAATTTGCCTATGAGCACCTCTTTTATTTTTAATTCTTTCCCCCTCCCTTCCTCCTTCAGCTGATTTTCTCAACATTTTAATACATGTTTCAATGAGGTGAACTGGTTCTTGCACCTTGGATTATTTAGAATGCCTCTGGAGACGTGTCACCCTCAGCAGCAGAGCATGTCCAGCATACAACCTTGGAGTTACAGTCAAGGAATTCCCAGTAAACAGGGATCACTGACCTACCTGCCCTGGCTCCCTTTGGATTCTGGTCTCCTCCGTCTTTCTCACTGCCCTGAAATTCTTTGCTCTTGGATTGCCAGTCAGACACAAAATTTAGATCCATTTGTAAAAGAACAGCCATGAGAAATAGGAAACTGAGTCCACTGACTTAATTCTTCCTTTTTAGCTATGACTTTGTGTGACCTCGATGCAGCGATTGATGGTTTGGCTTCCAGGTCTGGCTGGAGATGCAAGGTTTGGTGACTGTCCCAAAACTAGGACTGTGAAAGAATACTTCATGCTCACCATCTAAGGAAAAGTTACTTTAATCTTTGTTTAAAAGGAGGGCTGTTTGTAGCAGCTTCACAAGACTGTCTTCCCTCTGTATGTCTGTTTTCCAGGAACAACAGCAAGTTGTTTCCTGCTAGTCTGCTAAACTCTTAAAAAAGAAATAAGTATCTCTAGAAAAGGAAATACTCTTTTTAACAGCATCTGTCTCCCTTAAACACAGTTTCTGTGTTTTATATTCCTTCTGGTGGTTGTTATTACAGTTCTTCTGAGGGCTTGTCATTGCTGTCAACCTCTAATAGACCTTGTCAGAAGGACAACATGACTTAGTCCACCCTTGGCTTGCCCCAGCCCCTGCGTTACATCGGCCAGGTCGGCTTGAGCTCCCCGTAGAGACCAGGAGACTGAGTTAGGATTTATACTTTTGTTGTGATGCTGACATCTCTTCAGAGCTGAACAATAAATAATGGAGCAAGTTTAAAAGCTGTTTGCAGCTTGCCAGTATGTTCTTGTTGATACAGCCTGCCGTTTGTTAACATCCAACAAGTATCCTTTAATGACCCCATCTGGGGAGCCTGTGAGACTCCAGAGCGCTGCTAGAGAAGCTCTGTTTCGTGGTGTTGTGCTTCTGAGACCTACTTATCTGTCATGGTTGCAGTCAGCTGATGCTTATGAACTCTTGCTCATTATAAAGTACTGATTGGAGGCAGAAATCTTCTGCGGGGGTACTTCTTTTCTGCCCCAATCTAATGGTCTCTTGACTTTAAACTTGATTGTGTTACCTAGAGGGAAGTAAAGTTAAATAAGACTTTGCAGGAATTTTTAATGTGAAGGTATGAAACGTCTTTGTGAAGGTCTTTTTTGCTCGACTGACTTGTTTTTTCATGTGCTGCCAATATCTGATCCCACTTCTTGACCTTTAATATACACTGAGAGAGAAGATTAGGATGCTTCTAATCAGCTGAATCTCCCCTCTGGGAGCACTATTAAATCTTGACTCTCAGCTTTATCTCTGCCAGGTCTTGCCAGCCCTTCATGGTTTTGGTTTTGTTAACAGCTGAGGTCAGAGTTCATTCACCTCAAAGGTTCTTGTTCAATGGGGGAAGCTTCTTGGATCATTTCTGTAGGAGTTAAGACACCAGTGAGCAACTCTGCTTGGAGGCAGACCCCTTCTCTTCATGTGCCTTGTGAGCCAGACCTTAATCAGTGAAATAAAGTCTTTTATTTTGTGCAGGATTACTGCTAATTCTGCCCACCTCATCATTAGTAGGGCTTCGTCAAAGGTCTTCATGAGCAAAGCTGAGTGTTTTTGAGGTGCTAAGTTAGGTGCCTCATAGGCATTCAAAATACTGCCTCAGCTGGTTTCCTCTGCCATCCAAATTTGTAATTTCATTAAAATTCCAAGTTTGTTGGCAATGAGTTGGTAACAAGTATTGAGTTTCATACCATTGTTTTGAGGGGAATTCAAGTGAGGCTAGCAAGTCTGTGGTCATGCAGCTCAGCTTATGTTACACGGCCCAGTGGTACAGGCAAATGGTTTAATGTCAAAGCTGCAAGTAGTCCTTGTAAAACAGAGCCCCCCTGAGCTGCATATCTTCCCCTTTCATTTCAACCATCTGCAATACCACTGTTGTGATTGAAGTATTGGGAAATTTATCCCTGAAAGCAATACAACAATGGATAGCAGTGCTGGAGTTGATGCCCTCCTGAAAAACTTTGGTGGTCCAAGGAAGGACTGAGTACCCATGGTCTTATTTAGCCCTTGGATTCCAGTGGCTCCCATTCCCCAGTGTGGTCCGTGTACCTGTGGATGTCTCTGCCCTGTTGTACCTTTTTGAACACTCCAGAGACTCTGTAGGTATGTAGGAAGGCAGGGAATGATCTGGAGTCAATGGCCAAAGCTGGATGCTTTATTTCCATCCAAAAATTTACTCATTCTACAGACCTTGGTCTTAAAGTTACTGAACTTGCAGAGAAATCTGCTCGTAATTTCTTTCTTGTAAGCCCTTTCTCGTTGAGCAGAAATTTTGGCAAAGAAGAGTCAAGTCACTGGAGAATCCCCAGTTCTGCCTGGTTATACCAGGCCTCCTCAGATCTTTCCTTGGAACGAGCAAGCAAGAGGAAATACTTTCCATTTCAGAGAAGTGTGGACAAACAACGTTGCTTCAGACAGAGAAGAAAAGTGGCAGACGGAGTTACGGTGCTGAATCCTGCTGGCCAAAAGCATGCTCTTGCCTTTATTCAGTCATTCCTGGAACACAGTGTTCTTATTGTATTCCTCCTCACCCCGCTCAGTGCCTCTCCTCGGGCTCAGGGCTCGGAGATGCCCCAACCACGGTGCTGGCAGGTTTGGGGGAGTTAAAAAAAGCATCAAACACATCTCAGCAATGGAACCTCTCCCTCCTTGCCTGACGTTTGGTAAGCGTGTGTTCTGAAAACCTGGATCCCGTTAGAAACGTTCCTGCTGTCTGGAAAACAAAGTACTCGCTCGCCTGGTTTAGTCATTAAGTAAATTTGTGGTTTGGTTGAGACAAAAAATAATGAAGAAAAGCTGTTGAAATCCTGGGATTAATTTGATAGTTTGCAGGCAGTGGTGTTTTTAAGTGGAGCTGCTGCCTTCTTTATGTTGTGACCAGACCCAGGTACAAACCTGGGCTTCCCTCTCTCCCTGTGCCTCAGAGCCAGGCATTTGGAAGTAATTTGTTCCACGAAGGCCCTCTCAGTGTGGGCGAGGGGGTTGCTCTGGGCCGGGAGCCGCCGTGCGTGGGTGTCGGCACAGCCGGGCCGCGGCTGGAATGCCGGGAGACGCTTTGGGCTGCCTGTTCCATCTGCGGAGGGAGCAGACCCCGGGCTGCAGGCAGGGATGGGTGGTCGCTGGCTTGGCATGACATGGAAGGCTCTGAACTGTCGGGAGGTTCACTGCTGTTATTCCATCTGTGACATGGTGGCCCCCTCTGGGAAGAATTGTTTCCTCTGGACCTCCTTTACATCTCCCAGCTGCCCTGCCGGCCTTCCCAGGGAAGCTAAACCATGGGGCTAAAAGCAGAGAGGCCCATGCAAAGACCCCCACAGCACTTTGCAAAGTGTTTTCCCTCTCCAGCAGTCCCAATTTACCTGGGACAGTCACCAAGGAAAGCAGAGAGCAGGGAGCTGGCACTGAAATGCTGTCTGAAATGCCTGCTCTGTGTGTTCATCCACTTAACCACACATATATATGTATATATATGAAATCACTTGTGTTAAACATAGATGTCATTTCAGTCTGAGAAGCCAATTAGCAGAGTGGAGAGCTCTTGCCAATCACCCTCTTGCTGAATTTTCCCCAGCTCTCAGTTTAAGCAGGGAAAAGGAGACTGCATTATCAGCCCTCTCTACCTGTGTCTGTGCTAGCGATCCTGGTGCCCCAGGGACAGCACGTTTGGAGGGTCAAAAAATCAGGGATGAGGACTCAGGTCCCACTCGTTTCAGGGGTTAACATGCTTGGATGTTCAGCACATCCCTGCACGAGCTTGATTCTGTCCCTTCCAATAAAATAATAAAAACAGTTCTCCTGTGATGTGTTGTCTGGCAGAGGCCGGGACGTGGAGGTGAGTGTGGCTCGTGGGTGGCAGCAGTGTACCCTGGATATCCAAAATGCACACACACTGCTGGGGTTGCCCTTCTTTTGCAGCTTCTGAAGTCACTACAGCAGCTTTTGGATGGCTGATGCAGCCTGGCTGCTCTAAAGCAGTGAGGCTCTTGTTCAGTTGCAATTAATGCAGCCAAATATCCTGTATATTTTGTAGAAAATGTCCCTAATGTTGTCAGCCTTTCATGACAGATAAGGATTCATATGAATCATGTCATCATTTAAAAAAACAAACAAAACTACTCTGTTACGGTATAAGGTCAGGCTAATATATTGAAATTAATCTAGGAAGATAGCTGTTATTGTTAGATATGGAACAGAATGTTCTGCAACATTTGCTTTATTTCAGGAAGATGATCCAATTGTCCTGTTAATTGTTGTGCAGACATTGTGTTGCCCATTTTTTTTCCTTTTTCATTTTAATGAATATCTTGTGCTTTGAGCTATTAAATAAATGAGGTTTGTGGTCTTATTCTAGGGAAGACATGCATTGTTTTCAGGAAGGACTTGCTTTTATTGTTTGTCACACTCATATTTTTGCAGTTTTGATTTTAAATCTGTAACTAGAGGACAAAATCCTTTCTTACATTGGACTGATGAGTGAGCACAGCCTCGCCCTCCATTGGGAAGGAGGAGCTGGGAGGGCTGGTTTGGAGATGCAGTCAGATGAAATCTTGAGGGACTTGTTCTGCAGTTTCCTTGGAACACAGTGGTTTTATCCTGGTGTCTGAAAGCCTTTCCTAAGAAGGTTAGGGTGGTGATAGGGCAATACAGCCACAATATTTAGCCTATCTAATCCTTATTTGCCTCCTAAGGCAAACATTTTATTTCCTGTATTTCAACTTCCTTCCTAGAACCTCTCCCCCACCTTGCTGTATCCTATGATCTAAATTGCTGGTTGCAATTAATGCATCCACTGTACATTAGTCCTGCCTGAGAAGTAGCATGTCCTTGGTAGATGCAAAAGAGTTAGAAACTGGAAACTCAGTCTGTTAATCTTGGATTTAGCTTTTGTAACTGTGCTTTAATACTTCACAATAATTGCTGAAGTTCCCCATAAAATAATCTCCATGTAGTCCTAAAATGGAATTGAGTGCCTTAGAAGAAAAGAGAAGAAGAGCCCTTATCTGTACTTTTAGTTACATTTTTATTTATTTCCCTTCTTCCTCTGGTGTGGGAGGATGAATACGCAGGGAAGAAGATACAGATTTGCAAAGGCGCAAGGAGTGCTAAAGAGCGTCGTTTTTTTCATCAGCTTTTTAAAAGCCAGACTGTAATCATAAATTCCCTGATAGCTGGAGCATGCAGAAGTCGTCTTTAAGCCTACAAGTGACAGGCTGCTGTTGCTTTTCAAACTTCAGATTTCATTTTTTTGTAAGACACAACTTTGATCTGGTTCCTTTGTAATGCTCTGCAGAGCGCTGGGGCCGCTGCGCTCGCAGGCTGCAGAGCTGGAAGTGAACTTTCTTGGCAAGAGCCATCTGGAGACCTCAAAGAACAGATTAACTTGTCCAGAATTGATGTGATCTTTGAAGAAGCTGCCCTTGCCTGGAACACATGTGATTAGCCTGACATTGGCAGTGATAAAGTTGAGATGCACAGCGGTGTCTGAGTACCCAGAGTAATTGGGAAGAGTGTTAAGTGGAGCAACCCCAACAATCTGCAATCAGATTATCAGGTAAATCCCCAATTTTAACCTTTTGAGCCAACTTTGCATCTTTAGCGTAGATCAAATCCAGTCAGGGGTGAAGGTTTTCAGCTTTGTATCTTCATAGACTTTTTGTTCTTAGTTCCGAAATGTTCCTGTGATAATGATTTGGGAGAAGCTGTACGATGCAACTTCTGTGATAGCTGTTGGTACCACGGACTGGAAACAGACTTTTCTGTTCAGGTTGTGGATAAATGTAATCTTGTAAGTCAGACTCCGTGGTGGATGCTGTTGTAATCCCTTGTTTAAAGGTGACCCTGATGCTGGGACACTCTTGTCAGCACGTGCTGTTTAGACATGCTGAAGGGATTTGCTTTGGCTCGGACATCATAAACCAAGATGTGCAGCTTTTAATTTGATTGACTGGTTGTGATACTGAAATGTGGAACTGCATGAAGGATATAACAATCACCTGCTTGTTGGTAGATGTAAGTTTTGGAAGTGGCCAGCTGGAGACTCGGCAACCTGTGATTCTAGAAGGAGTTTTTGTTTCTTGGATGGAAGTAACTTTTTAAATTACTTTTTTTTTTCCACACTGAATAAATAGAACATGTCAAAATAATGAGCTGGAAGGATGTCTCAGCATTAGACTGCATCCTCCCAGTCACAAATGCAAAATGACCAGAGACACCAAATAAGAGTAATTCTTAGTGCTGGTTTTCTAGAAATAGTCATCTTCAGAAACACAGGACTGCAAAAGTTTGAGCTAATATTTCAGAAGTTGGTGTGAAAATGCAGGGTGGAAGCACAGAATGAGTAGTTGGGTCCCACTGAGCTGCAGCCCTGATGTGTGGTCTCAGGGCACCATCCTTCAGCCCAAAACACCACCCAGCAGAAGAGGAAAGGAGGAATTGTGTCCTGCTGTGAGGTTGCTCACCACAGTGCAGGAGGGAGGGCATCTCAGCTCCTCCACGTGCCATCGGCCGTGGTGAGACATCTGGAGTTTCTGCAGAGCCCATTTTGGGGTGTCCTTCTGTGGGACTTGCCAGCATCCCCAGAACTCCTGCAGCTCAGAACTTTCCAAGGTGACTCATGAAGTCGGGGTGGTTTTGCCATCTGGAAAATGGGATTTCTCCCATGTTGAAAATGAGCTGCTCACTAAAGCTGTGGTGACCAAAGCTTCGGACTATGGCATGGGAGGAAAACTTCTGCAAGAGCTGTTTAGGGAGAGTGCATTGGAGTTTTATGGTTGTCAGCTTCATGAGTTTTTATCTCTTTGATTTGCTAATACTGTGTCTCAAACAGCTGCTTCCTTGGTAGTGCAGGGGTTTGGAGGAGCTCCCCGTGCCACCAGGGATTTTGGAATTTCTGGGTCAGGGAGGTGGGGCACCCTTGCAAGAGGAGGCCTGCCTTGATTCTATCACAGCTTCAATTCTTTTCAGGAAAAAATTTCTTCAAGAAAATGTCAGTGCCATAAAAATTTAGTGCTGGAGCTGGAGAAGGTGGTAGCAATGAAAACTTCGGATTGATCACCTTCCCTGTTAAACTGGGAGCTGTTCCAGCCATGCTGGAACTGCTAGCTGGCTTGGGAGGACCCTGTCTCTCAGACCTGCCAGTAGAGTGTTGCGCAACTTATTCCCTCCAGTGGAAATTTAAATTCTACAGAAATTAGTTGCCTAGAGGCCTTTCATCTTCAAGGAAGTTTTCTTCTTGCCTTAGTGGTTTTTTTCCCATGCTCGATGAAGCACATCAGTGAAGGAGGTACATAACTGGTGAGAACCAAAGGGAGTGCCACTCGGATTTGGGTTTGGAGGCGGGATCAGTGAGCTCTTCCTCCCACTGTGGGTGCTGAAGGTGATGCAATTCTTCCCCAGAGCACACCAACCCTGGGATTTTTGCATAGAGCAGAGTAGCATGTTTGGTAAAGGTTGGGGACTTTGCATCTTTGATTTAAAATTGAAACAGCCATTGGGGGAAGTTGTGTGAGGGAGACTGGGGTTCCCAGGCTGGAAGGAAAAGGATGCCCTTAGGGACTCAGGATGCAGTGAGAACTCCACATAGAGCAACAGTACTGAAGAGGACCTCACCTCTCTGCTCGCTTACACTGACACTCCAAGATCTGCTGGTGCTGAGGTCCCAGGTGCTGGGTACTTAGTCAGAGGAGTGAAAAATCTGGAGATGGATGGGATGCAGCCAAGATAACACACAAAATAAACCCAGAACAGGTAGAAGGAAGCCTTAAGGGAATTCTTGCTGTGTTTCTACAGCAGTTTAGGCCCTTGTCAGCATTACCAGAATGTGCAGAGATCAGCGGAGAGCTTTATGCAAAGAAAAGGCAGCTGGTCAGGCTGACTTACTCAGGTCGCTGTGATCTCTGTTATAATTGTTCCCTATGTGATTATTTTGAGGGTTGAGCAGCTGAGAGCTGCAGAAGAGACATGCAGCTTTATTTCTGCAATGTATGAAATGTTCTGTGTTAATTTCAAAAATGCTCATTGCTCTTTCTGTCTTAAAAAATGAAATAAAATTCTGGAAGGCTGCAGGAATTTTTGTGAAGTCTAACTTTAAATGTTCACCTTTCCTTTTATCACCCTTATCAGTGCATAAGGGTGCAGAGCTCGGTATGTGAGGTTTTTAGCTGACATTTCAAATTGCTCTGAGGGTGCCTGAATCCCTTTTAAAGCAGCCTCCCCTCCCAGATCAGAAGTGACCAGTTTTTTTTGTTAGACTCCATGTTCCTTTAATGTTTTCCTCCTAATAGATGTTGAAAGTGTTCTTCAGAGGCACGGCACAAAACATTCAAATAGTGATACGAGCCAGCTGAAGAGAGTTGTCAGGGAGAGAGAACATTAGGAGAAGGATTGAATACAGATGGATTCCTCAAAAGTAATGTAACCTGTTATGATTGCTTTGAAATCCTATACCCTTTCCATCTCCTTACGCTTACCAAAAGTTTACATTTGCATTGATGTATTAGAGGCAGAGCTAAAATAGAAGTAATCCCTGTTGTATACATGCTTAAGTGTGTAATTTTAGCTAAATACAACAGTTGTGACCAAACCTGCATCCTCAGTGAGAAGACCACAGCCAGGGAGTGTTGTGGGAGAGCCCAGCCATTCCAGCTCCTCCAGAGGTGTCAGGGACCTCCCAGGACCCATCTTCTCACTCTTGATTCACAGTTGCACACCCAGCAACCTCTTCAGGTGCTCTCTGCTGCTCTTTGTATCAACAGATACAAAGGAGAAATTGATTGCCCTGTGCATTTTATTCTGTATATCTGAGTGCTTTCTTAGTATACTGCTAGAATAATCCATGCTTCTTGCAGAGAGTCCTGGCGAAAGGTCCACTAGAAGTTGGTGCTATATTTTAATTGGATTGTCCAAAAATCATCCTTGTCTTTGCCCTGAGGGAAGGCCTGAGCTATCCATCATTCCTGCCTCAATTTAAGAGGTTGTCTCAGCCTCCATCACACCGCTGTCATGTTGGATTTGACAGGAGGGTTGCACTGTACAGCACTCCTTTAATGTTCAGAACTGACCGTTCTGCACAGGGAGAATGGCTGAAGGGGGCTGGTAAAGTTTTCACTTATTATCCCTTGCTTTTTAGGGTGAACTTGTTCCAATTATTTCCAGTACTTGCCCTAGAAAGCTGTTCTGAAATCTGATGGAATATAGGAACGAGTTTGCTCCAGTGCACGTCTGCAGCGACTGACAGAAAGTTTGCAGGCTAGAAGGTGTCTGTGGTGACTTAACCATCCCAAGGCATCCCTGTGCTCATCCCCAACTTACTCTGTATTGTGCCTGAGCATGGAGAAACCTCACAAGGCTCCCTACTGTCAGTCATGAAAAGCCTCAGCTGACTCAAGTTTGAATGCTCTTTGCACCATTCTGAAACTATGCTAAGCTTCATCATCCAAGAAGAAATAGTTTGGAGTTTTGGTTGGTTTGTGGCACACAGAATAGTTTGATCTGAGAGTAGGAGAGTAATTTGTTTCTAACTGACCCCATAATGGACCTGAAACAATAAGATTTTTCCTAGTGATCAGTGAATATCCATGACCCCTTGCATTACAAGGAAATTAGTTTGTATGCTGAAGACCCAAACAGCTGGTAAATAGGAGCTGGGTGAGCAATGCATTAGCTGAAGGCTGTAATCCTGTTCTGTTCAGGTTTTAAAATACTTTGGTAATGCTTCCATCCTGGTACACCATGTGCCATATTTTACATAGCAGCATACGAAAACCTCTGCCTTAAATGGGCTCTCTGCCAGTTCATGCAGTGCCTGTCCTGCATTTATACTCCATACAAATATACACAAACTGCCAGCTTTACCCTTTGCTGGTGTCTTCCTCACCTATGGTCCCTCCATCTGTGTGTTCCTTGTCTTGTCCAAATGTAAACTCATTGGGGCAGGGGCTGTTTTCTGTTGTCTGTAGGACTTTAACCACTGCAGTAGAACCAGAATCCCTTTTCTTGGCAGAACAGGGAAGCACACGTTGCATGAAGTGCCCTCCATGGAGGTGTTTGCAAAGGGCCCACAGCAAATCACGTCCACCAGGTGCCAATTACTGAGTTACTAAATAAAGAATGATGCTGATGAACTTCGTGATCTGAACTCTGAAGAAGGACTCTGATTTTCAGAGCTTGGAAAACCAGGAATTCATCAGCTTCAAGATACCTTAAAAATGCTGCTCTTCATGCAGAGGGGCAGGCAGGGAGAGCAGGGGATTAAGTGCTCTTTGGTTTATGTGAACATTTCATCGTGTTCCTTCTTCTGGCGCATTACAAAATAACTTGCAGGAGAACAAGATGCCTGCATGGCCTGTCTGTCGTGCAGGGTGGCAGAGCTGGAGGCACATTTGCAGCAGTGGCTTTTCTATGCTGGTGGCAGAGCCAGCATGAAGGAATTCATGCCTGCTTGGTTCATAGGCTGCTTCACCATCAGGTCCCTTCCTGAGCAAGGAACTTATTTCCCAGGTTAGCTCACGCAGGCAGCCTCCCTTCCTGACCTTTTGCTGAAGAGAAGGAGGCTGGCCTGCATGTGTACTTGCATAACAAGGCATAGGTTGTGTACAAATCTATCACAGATCCCTGAGCAGACTGGCCACTGGAAAAGCTGGTGTGATGAGGTGGTCCTTCCTGGTGGAATTTGCAAGTGTCTGATCTACCTCAGTGCAACACTGGAGGTTGTTTTTAGGTACAGTGCTATGAGCAATAGCTGTTTCTTGCTTCTCCTCCTTCCCTCTGCATACATATTGGAGGGATGTTAAAGTAAGCATAGAATGGGTGAGCTCTGCTACACATCCCTCCCTGTTGGAAGAGCATAATCCTAATTTGACTAAGAAAAATTCTGTCTTACTGTGTAGGTATTGCTTTAGATGCTAATAGAACGACAGTGCTAAGCAGCTAGCCCATGGACTCCATAAACCCTGATGGAAACAGGACTTCTTCCATACAGTCTCCTTCCCTCCCTGATCTCTAACAGTGTCATCTTCATTACTCCATGAATTCCCTTTTTCTTCCAGTTATGAGTCAAATTGTTCATGGCTCTGTCAGTGCGACTTAGTGTGAGACAGCTTATTCTGTAGCTGGGGTTCCAGGCAGAGTCCTTCTGCCTGGTGATGCAGAGCATGGTCAAGGTTGTGTCCTTCTAACTTGACTCATTTTTCTCTCACAGGCATGGGTCGTGGAGAGAGCCTGTTAACCCCTACTATGTCAACACGGGCTATGCTTTGGCACCAGCCACCAGTGCCAACGACAGCGAGCAGCAGAGCATGTCCAGCGACGCCGACACCATGTCCCTGACAGACAGCAGCGTGTAAGTAACTCCTGGGGGACAGCCTCATGTGTCTTCAGCACTGCTGCTCATGGGTTGTTCTGCGAGAGAGGCTTGGCCACAGCTGGGGTGGGGGGTACGTCTGAATAGACCACGGTCAAGATCATTCTCACTTTCTTTTCAGTTACTTTGTCACTGTGCAGGATACTCAGCCTTGCCAGTTTCGTGAACATTTGCACATAAAATATTTTTGAGCAATCTAAAATAAGTGGTGTGTGGTCAGAGCTTCTGCAATGTTTCTTAAGCCAGGTGCAAGAATTGGTATTGTTGGGTGACTTTGTAGTAACTGATTTGAGATACATTATCTTCTGAATGTTAGACAGAGCCTTCTACTTACCTGGGTATTTTTCTTGAGATTTTATACTTCTAAATTCTCAGAATCACAGAATGGTTCAGGTTGGAAGAGACAACAGTGGGTTATCTGGTCCAACCTCCCTGCTCAAGCAGGGTCATCCTAGAGCAGATTTCACAGAATTGTGTCCAGATGGTTCTGAAACACCTCCAGTGAGGGAGACTCCACAGCCTCTCTGGACAATCTGTTCCAGTGCTCAGTCACTGCAGAGGGAAGAAGTTCTTCCTCATGTTCAGGTGGATCTTCATGGGCATCAGTTTCTGCCCATTGATGAGGTCCCTTCTTGAGGCTAAACAGGCCCAGTTCCCTCAGCCTGTCCTCATAAGAGATGCTCCAGTCCCTTTGTTGCCCTCCTCTGGACTCACTCCAGGAGCTCTGTGTCTCTCTTGTCCTGAGGAGCTCAGAACTGGACACAGCACAGCAGATGGAGTAACAGCTCAGTCTGTGATTGCTCTGCAGTAGGATTGGTGACTGACCAGTTCTAGTTTGTCTGGTGACCACTGCACTTTAACACAACTTGTGCTGATAAGCCCCAGCCAAGTATATTTTCCCTGTCTCTCATGACAGCACCCTGTATCTCACCCACGAGATGCCTTCCTTAAAGATGGTTTGCGAAGAAAGAAAAAAGGGGTTATGAGATTTTGTTGTGACTGCATCTCTGTGATAGAAAAAAAAAAAAGGATTTGGGGAAAAATATTCACTGTTTGGTCTGGTTTTTAGTAGTGCAAATGCAAAGTGTCTTTCTGTAGAGTAGAAACCCTTTGATTCTTCAGGCGAGAGATGACAGGTTTACAGAATTAGGAGAACATTTTATTAATGGCAGTGCTGTAAACACAGAGTCCTCCAAGAGGCTCGTTTAGTGTCACTGTAAGTGTCTGCAGCTGTCAGACCTTGTTGGAGAAACTTTCCAGCCTGTGCCATGGGTGCTGCCACAGTTCCCCACCTGCCCAGAGTTCATACAGTGACACGGGGAGTGTGCAGCGTGGCCAGGGGGTTTCTGTGTCTGTGGTGGTTGCCCTGCCTGAGCCAGTAGCTTGCTCATCTCTGGTTCTGCGGAGGCTTGGGGCCACTCAGGAGCAGCTGTGAGTTCATTCTGCACCCTAACACCGGCTCCTTGCACATTATGCTCCAGTCCTGTTGTAAAATTGAGGAGGCAGACCTTGGCCAAAGGGGCCTGGGAGGAGGAGGATGCCCCCAGGACAGAACCCTGTGGACAACCGCTAATTAAAGGCTCCATTTGATAGAAATCCAGCTGCTCTGCCACATCCTTCTGCAGTTCTTCATATGCATCAATTTATATGGAAGAGTGCTCTGAAGCTAGCAGGAGTCTTGTAACTTCTTGTTATCAGGAGAGACAGATGTAAGAACTCTTCAAAATTAATTAGCTTTTAGCACTTCCTCTCCCACTGGTCCAGCAGGCTCATGGGGCTGCGCTGATGGTTATACCTGTGATAAGTTGTGATCATTTATGCCAGAGTTCTTCACCCTCCTAATTTTTATTTCACTAGCCACTTTGTTTTTTTCAGAGGAAGAATAATTTCTTACTGGCCATCCTGTGCTCCTTTTTCCTTTAGGCATTTTATCCCTCCTCTGCCCACCATAGGCTGCTTCTAGGGCTTTAATTACCACCAAGATGTGCACTGCCTTCTGCTAATAACTAATCCAATCCTAGTGGTTCATTTTAAGTAAGTTTTGAACTTCATAAAGGGTGAGCCATTCTTTCTATGCCTCTCAAACTGCATCCATGCAGAATCCAAAATTGGGATTCTGGATGTACAGCCTTGACCTTTGGCTTACACAGATTCTGGGTGTTTTCAGCACTTGCTCTTCATTACATCTTTAAAATTCCAGCACCAGATTTTACTCGGATTTTACATGGCACTGCTGAACCTATCTGCCTTCTGAGTTTCAAAGGAATTTTTGCGGAATTGCTCAAGGCAGCAAAAATGAAGAACAAGCAGATGAAGTTAAAGAAGGGACTCCTGCTGCTTGACAAGACTTACATGTCTCAGTGCTTTGAATTTAGGCCTTCTCTGAGGAAAATGGCAATAAAAGCCTCCTTTGCTGATGAGTGAGGTTCTTCCCTCTGTGTGCTGTTTACACAAAGCAGTCACACTCAATAATGAAGAAATCTGGCTTCTGCTCCAAGGCAGCACGTGAATGAGGGGTGATCCAAGGCACAAGCCTCCATCAGACCCTCCATCAGAGGAAAATCTGTCTGGACAATTGCGATGAAAACACTGGCTAACTGAGGAATGCTAATAAACCAGGAGAGCAAAGCATGATCTTCAGTGCTGGCCAGCTCTGGCCAGTGGAGAAATCAGGCACAGAGCATTTGCTACACCAGTTCCCTTCCAAGCTTTAATGTTGGATTGATCCCAGCAATATGGGGTTTGGAAGTGGCTGTATACAAGCCTTTGGCACAGACCTGAGCGATGCTCTGCCTGTCTCAGCTCCTGAGCTGGGGTGATTTTTTGGGAGCAGCCAGCTCACCAAACAGATTGTAAAACTGTGATGTTACAGGCACACTTACCGAAAAGGCCAGCTTTCAACAGGATGTCTTTCCAAGCACTGTTAAATATTATTGTAATGGGTTGAATTTATATAATGAGTACGTTGTCAGTCCCTGTTGTTTGAGTAATTTGCTTTTTGAGTGGCTTAAAAAACATTGCTCTTAAATGCCTGCACTCCACTGATTATTTTTCAGTCTTCCTGTGTCATAGGAATTCCTCTGCCCTTGTAGGCAAAACAGCTCTGGAGCTCTCTGCTGAAACCTGTTTTTATAATCAGCAGGGCAGCTGTGTTGCTTTAGCTGGTTTGTGTGGAGGCAAGGTCTGGGGAGGACACAGTGAGAGGCTCTGGTGAGCACTGGCCCGGCAGTGCCGCAGCCGCAGGTGGGGTCGAGTCACTCACCGCTGATGTTCAGTGCAGGGTCAGAGGTAAGTCAGGGATTTGGGGCTCTGCCTGCCCCGTGGGCTGCTCAGAACCTGCCCCAGACTTGCAGCAGCATTTCCAGCACAGTCCTAAGCTGCTCTTGCTGTCTCAGATAACCCTTCTTGAGGATAGCATCTTCCCAAGTGGAGGAGGTGAGTCTGTGGGTGGGAGGGGTTGTCACAACAGAGATGCTTGAGGCAAGTTAAGGCAACTGTAGGTAGGAAGGCAGCAGCTGAAACCATTAAATCTCCATGTGATGTTCCAATTCAGATGCAGAAACACATTAGGTCCATATCTATCTTGATTTCTTCAAGAGCTTACATGGTAAACAGGAGATAATGTCTCCTCTTTAGCCCAGTGTTGTGCTCCAGCTGAACAATACTCCTTCCTCTTCTTATCAGGCGTCCCGGCTTATCTTAGTTGGGAGACAGCTTTGCCTTCCCCCAGGCACTTGGGAAGCCCTTGATGCCTGTGGGCTTGGCCAGAGGGATGCTCCTTCTTCCCCAATTCCAGTCAAACCTGCTCCAGAGTAGGAATGGCCAATCCCCCAAACAAAGGGGTTTAGGACAGTGGTTATTCCTTCAAAAACTCTTGCAGATTAAATGCTATTCCTTGGATGACTGGCCTTTAACCAAAATTCCTGGTGATTTTCCTATCATGCTTCTTTATGTGAGAAAAGTCTCTTGTGACAGAGGTGCTTTGATAGGGTAATTGGTAGAAAATACCAGTTTGGCTGTGCATTTGTCTCCTGTCTTTCCTAAGGCTAGTGATCCAGAATTACCCCAAGTTTTCCTATATTTAAATAAGTTTAGCAGCTTTTAAATTTAAAAGATCCCAAACGATGATTTCTAATGTGTTAGACATAATGGTTGGGTTTGAAGCCTGTCTAGAGGAGCAAAGACATCTCTTGTCAGAAGAGTCCAACATGCAGAGCCACAGCCAAACCACTGCTCACCAGAGGCTCTTGCAGGTGAGTTTGGAGAGGGGAGGAAGCCTCCACATTTCCCCAACAGTAAACTCATTGCATTATCATTAAATAAGCAATAGAAATACTCTTCTTCCCTCGTTGCATTTCAGTGCTGAGCTTTCCGGTGCTAAAGAAAATCACGTGATGAAACAAGGAAAAACAGTTTGGGAAAGTTTTATTTTAAAAGTAGATGTGCTGTAAAAAAAAGTTTAATTTTTTTCCTTATATATATATATATATTATTTCTCTATCTATTGAAAATATCTCAAAGCAAGCTACCTGACAAAAGGAAAACAAAAGTACGGTATTGGTTTTCCTTGCTTTCCCCCCATCTATTGAATAAGGTTTTGTTGGGATAAAATTAAAGTGCTTATCTTTGAATTTGCTTCCTCTGGTTGAGTTGGCACAGTACATTGAACGAAGGAATGTTCCAAGTTCAGAGGTGGCATTGGGGAATCTAGTTAAAATGACATCAAAGGCAGCACAGCGGGGCTGAACATGTGTTTGAAGCCGGATAGATTAGAGGCCATTATCAGCCTTTCGCTACTGTGCTGGGAACAAAAGTCGCTCTTTCCGCTGGGACTGCTGCTGGGGAGAATTAAAAAAAAAAAAGAGAGAGAGAAAGAAAGAAAAATTGCACTTTCTAACATAATGCCGCGTTCCCTGCGAATGGCCGTGTGGCTTTAGTGTGCGAGTTGTGTTCTGGCACCCGGGTTTTGTGCACTGGTTAAGCTGAAATGTTGACTATTGATGCCAGCAATGGCTAAAATAATCCCCCAGGTTTTTTATTTTTCCCTCTGAAAACTTGCAGTTGTTTTGTTACCGTCCAGTCTAGAAAAGGCCGCGTCACAATGCGGTGAAACTCTTTAACCGTTGTGATTCTCATCATGAAAGAAAATTAAGCCACCTAATGAACACTGTCATGATGCCTGTACAGCAACGTGGGGAAGTTGTCCTGCTCCCAAGCCATGTCACTGCAGGCAAAGCAGAGATGATGCTCCCAGCACACTCTTCCTCCTCCTCCTCCTGCATTACCTGCAGCCACTCACCAGAGCTGTAATTAGCCTGGCTCATTTTCCGTTCCCTCATTTGTCTTTGTGCTAAAAAGCACTTGTTAATCATGGGGTTTGTTTTATTTTATTTTAATGGTGTTGCATTTTGAATGCCTGGGTTGTTGCATGAAATTAGGTTCTTCTGATGTAGGTTGGTGGTGATTCTGCCTTGCACCCACATTTCCAGGGAGCCAGCAGGGCAGCCAGCATGATGGGAATGGGTTTGAAAGCTGGTGGTGGCCATCCTCACACAGACTGGTGCTTGAAACTCAGGAGGTTTGCAGGCAAAACACCACAGTAAATTGTGTTTTTCTTGCCAAATGGCACCTTGACTTGAAAAATCTGTGGGTGAAACTGTTTGGTTTATGTTCTGGAGAAACAGCTGGGGCGGTGGGGGGGGATAGGTGTTAAGGACATTTGGCCTGTGCAAACATCTCATGTTGTGAGATGTGTCAGAACTGGCTCGTTTTCACAACTCAGAGGGGTGCAGGGTTGGTAGATGTGCCTAGGAATTACATGGTAGCTGGGACAAACCAAATCCCTCCATCCATCCACCTCTGTGGCACTGCATGGCGCTCCCAAGCAGTTACCTCTACTGAATCAGGGAAATTTATAAAATGAAAAAGCTCCAAATTGCCAAGCTGCAGGCTGGCATGTGTTTTTGAATTTGTTGATTTTCACCAAATAATACAAGGTCCCCAGGAGATGGGTTTGTGTCCTTTCATAACTGGGCTGCACGCACTCATCTTCTCCTGTCCTTGGGTGTGAGCAGGGTGGTAGCAATGGTGAGAAAGAAAATGCATTTCCTTTCTTTGCCTGAAATCACATTTAGGCCGTGATGCTTTGCCATTTGGGGTGCATAGCAAAGCCTGGTGCCTCTGACCCACTGACCCCTGTGTACCAAGGGTTGTGGCCACCACTGTCTCCTTCCTCTACAGAGACCTCTGTCACCACGTCTTTCAGCACAGGCACAAGGCCAAGCAGAGCTGGTTCACTTGGATGTGACTGCCCATGACATCCCTTCCTAACTTCATCCAGCCTCCTCTGGGGAGGGGCCTGGTTCTTCCCTCCAGCAGCTCCAGTATCAAGCCCATCATTTCAGACTGAGCTAGAGATCGCCTTCGGGAGCAGTGGAGCCTATACCTCCTTTGATAAGCCATTCGAGCAGCTGTCACACTCTCTTAAAAATGTATACCTTGTTCCCTGACTGAGCTCCCCTTGGAGTAGATGCTCACTGGGCTCCCACTCCTCCTTCTCCCCCCTCTGTTAGCCTGCCCTGTGGTTTAATGTGTACATTAGACTCTTTATAGAAAGCAACCAACTATAAAAGGTACCAGGATGCAGTCCAAGTCCTTCTCCCTGCCCTCTGCCTTGAGCAGCAGTCGCAGGAGCCCTGCCTCACTCTGCTCCTGGTGGATGCTATGTAAGTCCTCCTGGCCCCCATGCTAGAGATTTTTGGTTCGGGGACCTGCGTGAGCATCGTTGCTGCATGGGTCCCTCTTACTCTGGGCATGCAAATGTGAAGGGATTTCCTACCAGCCACTCTGTGTCAGCGAGGCTTGAATGAACATAACGTGTCAGAGAAAAGCACTAAAGCAGGGTGTGTTGTTGTTTTATTCCTGCAGAGATGGGATCCCACCGTACAGACTCCGAAAGCAGCATCGCAGAGAGATGCAAGAAAGTGCCAAAGCAAATGGACGCGTGCCACTACCTCACATTCCTGTAAGTAGCACTATCTCCTTCCCAGGGGTAAATATGCAAAATATGTGAGATCTCTAGCAGACAGTTGCTCTGCTGGTGCTTAAGTTTAATCCCGCTTAGTGCTGTATTCGCTTTGGGGGTGCTTCAAGATGACATACATTGTGCTAAGAAAAGGCTTGGAGCCTTCTGCCAAACTCACCATTTTGGCTGCCCAAAACACAGAATTTTCTTTAACCATTCAGTCAGTAGCTGATTGTTTCTCCTGGATGAGAATGGAAGCACCGGCTGGCATTTATCTGCAAGCAGTTCCATGCCCTCGGGTGAGCTGGAGGTGTCTGTGGGAGGTGTAGGAGGCTGTTGGACATGGAGGCTGGTGCAGCTCTCAGCCAAGGTCAGCTGGGGAGAAGTGCAACGGTCCCCAGCAATATTTCTGCACTGAGAAGCCAGAGGAGCTGTAACCTGTTCCCAAGGACTCAGCAAAGCTCACCTGGGGACACAAGGCAGGAGAAAAAAAAGGTGCAGGAGTAAGTATTTCATTTATCTGACAGTCTCTTTGGTTGCTCCAGGTAAGCAAACAGCCTCTCGAAGATAAGCACAACTGCTAGAGGTCTGCATCACCATCTGCAGCTCCGCTTATTATTGTTTTCTTTTTCTGAGAAGTTACAGGTGACATTTAATATCTGCTAGGGAATAAAGGTGCTTCTTTCCCCTTTGGACAGCTGGACTCCAGCACAAATCAAATAGGGAGAGAAAAAGGCTCCATCTGTTTTTTCCAGAAGTGCCTTCAAACTTGACGCAGCTGTTCCCATCCTGCCTGCTCAAAGCAGCACAATACCAGCAGAAATACACCCTTGTTTTAATCTGATTTAAAAGGAAAAAAACTCACACCAAAACCACCACTCTTTGTTTTGCCTTTTAAATTAGATTATTTTCCTTAGATTTAAGAGGGTCTCCTGTGCTTTGATCACTGGGTTGACAATAAAAGCCCTGGCTGCAGACGCTCATAGCCATCCTAGCTCAGTCACCTCTCTTTTCACACAGTTGCTTTCACAGTGTGGTTGCTGTTGAAAAGGCTGGCTGGGTGCCTTTTTATTTCACTTGATGCCGTTTTTACTGTAAGCATGGCTTTGTTAGAGTTGAAGTTTGAAAGCTTGGCCTTTATTTTTTGTTGTTATTGTTGTTGCTGTTCCCCAACAGTGGGAACTACTGACTGAATATTCTCTGACTTCAAAGCTTGTCAGTGGCTTTACCTTTTGGATAAAAATAATAGTGGCTTTCTGTTGATGGTGTGCACTGGCAATGCCTCGATGAACTGCAGGTTATAAACTCAGAGTATGGAGCATTAAATATGTATAGTGAGCTCTACTTTAACGAACTTCCATCTGCCAAACATTTCTTTTGTTGAACTGAATAAGTGTCATTCCAGCAGCAGTTCCTTGCAGGCTAATTAGTTTTACTTAGCATTAAATTTTATCAACCCTTTTGGAAACCAGCTTTAAAAACGGGGTAAAAAACAAAGTTTAAATTACCCACCTGCTGCTTATAAATTTTTATATTATCCTACTTACCTACATAGTCTTTTAGAATTACATATTCCTCCTAAACTACACACAGATGCTTCACAAGGATTTTTTGGTGAAACATCCACTGTTCCCATTAGGTTCTGCACTGTAATTTTAAGCCAGGGGGAAAGGCATCTTGACACATATTTATATGGGAGCCGAGGACTGAGAAGTTGAGTTAGTTCTAGTCTTTCTCCAGGGAATAAAAGTTTAGTTCAGACACTCTGGCACCTCCTGCCAGCCAATTACTGACACAGAATTGGCATCAACTTCAGAGAGGCACTGTTCTGCCTTCTCTTATCAATCAGCCAAGAAAGGAGAAGGTAATTAGACAATGTGTTTTGACAACACCAGTGTGAAATGTTACAAAGTTACTCTTTAAAATTCAGCTCTAACTGCACACTCTTTGAATTAAACAGCACAAATTAGCAAGGAGCCATGCAAATGTCTCTTCAAGTGTTGCTTTCCAAAGCCAGTGGTTGGGCTATCCCACAGCCCATGGCTGAATCAGGCTGGACCTGGGGTTAGCTGCTTCCAAACGTGTGGCAGTGATGAAATCACAACCTTTGAGTGAAGGTCTTTATGGACTCCTATCTGCAGCAGAGCCAGAGTCCATGCTGATAGTGCCTGCAGAATGCACAGCAAGTTTTCCTACTGATAATAGGGAACCTCCTACTTCCGAAAGTCATTTCAGAAGTGCTTTACAGACCTTCCCGTTCCCTGACAAATGAGTTATGGGGCTATTATGCAAAATTCTAAAAGGACTTACATTGCTTTTAATAGCAGCACTTGCAGTTAAGTCCAGAAGCTATAAACTGCAGTGATTATATGTTCAGAGGAGGCTGCCCGCTGGTCCCAGCAGCCGTGCTGCCTCCAAGTAGTGACAGCGTGTGCTAGCTATGTGGAGCACCCTCTTCAGCAGCAGGACATGTGTGGATGGCCCTGATCTGCATCTTCCACACTTAGCAGCTCACATCTTCCACACTTAGCCAGTCACCAATGCTCTAAGTTTGGAAAAGTTGTGTTCTGTGAAGTGGCGCTCTGCCCAGGAATGCAGTGGGGGAGGATCTCCAGCAAGCAGGGAGACCTCTGGTTTGTGCCTCTGGCAGGAACACATTACACAGAGAGTGAGTGTTGCTTTCATGTGGTTTTCCATCTCTCTCTTGGATTTGAGCAGAGTCTTGGAGCACCAAGGAAGGAAAGAGCAAGCAAGTTCCCAAAGAAAGGGAGAAAGCCCAGAGCACACAGGGCTGTACCTGGCTCTGGCATTCATCTGTTCCCAGGAGAGGATGGGAGATCCTTCTTTTCCACAGCAAATTTAGAAAAATCCAGCCTCAAGCATTAAGACCTGGTGTATGGTTGGTTTGTTTAACTGCATAAAGAATCCATGTTGATGTTCTTGCTGTAGCTTGGTCATGAGGCAGGAGCTCTCCTGTACTGACGCACAGTCAAGGATGCTGCAGGGTGGCTTCCCTGGTGTTCCTGAGTGGAACAGAAGGTTGTGAGTGACCCCTGTGCTGTGCTGTACAAGTGAGGAGTGCACAGGAGGAGCCTGGTCTCGTGCTGCCTGGATAACTGCAGCTAAATGAGCTTTATGCTCCTGTGAGTTGGGAACCTGCTCAGAATGCCCATCGGCTGTTGTATGCCATTTTCCTCAAACGCCTTGCCACAGCAGGACTCCTTGCTAATCCCTGAATGCTGCTAAACTGGATGCTGAAATCCAGCTATCTGTGAGCTCTGCCACTAGTGTTTCTGGTATGGAAACACCATTTATCCGTTAAAAATTTATGTCACAGAGGAATGCATTAATCTAAGAAACATGGAGGTTCAGAAGTTCGTTTCTCTTGGCTTCTCTAGCCTGTCATCTTCCTTTCATTTCTAAGGCTGACTTGTGATCTAACAACAGCCCCTCAGGCATCATGGAGGCATCAAACCTCTTGTAGAAGAGGGAGATTTACTAACACAGAATTCTTTGGCCCAGTCACATCTGTCAGAAACAGTTCAGCCCAAACCACAGATCCCTGGAGCTGCTTAGCGAACCTCTACCCAGTGTAATGTTGAAAAACTTCCTGTTTCATCTTAGAGCAGTTGAGGCTGATGCTTCCCAAGGGGAACCTGCAAACTGCAGTGAGATTCTTCCCTTTCAGCCTTCTCACATTTCAGATGCCGGTGTGTTCTGATTTGCAGCTTGGTCCTTTAAACCTCTGTTTCTCAGGGAAGGTGAAATCCATCAAAATCCAAGAGCTGCATCTGTCTCATGGAGCAAAATCCATGGAATTCCCACTCCATCAGTTCCAAGAAAAGAAGGGGAAGATGTGAGAGGAGCTGCCTAGTGGAGCTACTGGAGAGCTTGTGTGTCTCACATGTTCTTAGAGGGCTGCTTCTTCACAAAGCTACCAAAGCTTCAGACACTTCATGTGTCAAGGACAGTGTTCTAGTGATAGCTACCCCAAGAAATCCTTCTTCAGAGCCGTCACAAGGAAAGATTGCTCCATCTAGACCAGGTCAAGCAATTTCTAGTTTTCCCAATCTACCTGGCATTCAGCCTCCTGTCTGTTGCCCTCTGCAGCCTCCCCAGCTCCACGTGGTTTGGTTCTGGACAGACCTATCTAACTAGTTCCATTAAATAAAAGTAGATAGGTAATTAAATAAAACATTAGACTAAACAGTACTTTGAAATGAAGCACTTCCTTTCTAAATTGTTGATGTAGAATGTCCAGAGACCTCATTCTGGTCCAGACTGAGGGGCTGGATCCTCAAAAACCAGCAAGCTCTTGGACAGTGCTGCACCCTTTACTTGGAACAAAGGCATTTGGAGCCTCTCTGATTTCAGAACAATAAGCAGCTTATTTACAACTCCCTTGGCAAGATGCTGTATGCTCATGGGAAGCTGGGGGCAGGTTCAAAATCCTGAAGCCCTGAAGGATCCTATTCTGGGCGCAGGCTCAGCCTCGCTGGTCTTTGATGGAGCATATTTCCCCTGTCTCCCTTCTGAAGTCAGGCCCATCATTTGATAAGGCTTCAAACACTTTGTTGTCTTAAGTCTTTTGAACCAGGTCAGTGCAATCCACGTTTTCTGTCTAGGGAGTCAGAGAGAGCCCTCAACAGTTATCTGTATTGTTTCAGCCCAGAGAATTTGCATTCATTATTCTGCAATACTGTTAGTTTGGGGGAAGTCTGTGTAGCTCATCCTTTGAGCTAGGAATAAAGTCAGACCCATGGTGATGTTCAGAGCATCATTCTGCTCACCAGCTCTCTGAGTTACCCTTAAAGGTACCCACCAGGACAGCACAGGGTGTGTGCAGCTGGTATCCATGGGGTGAAGTGAGGTTTATTTCAGTTGCACTGATCTTGGATGCTCAGTGACACCCTTGCACAGGGGGCTGCATCTTGCACCCTCATACAGGCTCCTGAGGCCCTCTGCAAGCTGTTGTGCTGAGTGGGAAGCTCCAAGGACAAGGCAGTGGGTTTTGCAGGTGCAACAGTTTTTCAAAGAGAGAAGAAAACAAGTTCCTCGTAAAGATTCTTGGGTTCTTTTATTGTAGTTTCTGTAGTTGACCTTCAGTCACCTCCAGAGTATGAGAGACTGTGGATAAATAAACATGCTGAGGTATTAGCTGTAAAAGACCTAGAATCACCTTATTTTGAGTTCCTTCAATGCAGCAGTGATTCCAAATATCTTCAGCTCCTCAGCATTGTTGGGCCTGCAGGGAACCACCTCATGGTGACAGGACTTGGACACTCCAGCCCTTGCACCCACTGCTACCACAGGTTCAGGAGAGACTTTGGTTTGGGATGCTGCCCTGCATCAAGGCTAGGGAAACAAAGGGCAATTCTTTCCCAGTTGTGCTTGTCTGTGGTAGCTGCAGCAGGGAGATCCAAGACTGTAAGTGCTGAGCTCTGAGCTGCCTCTCATGAGGCTCATTGAGTGTCTAACGGAGCAGGGCTTGGTGGTGCCATCCATAAACAACCGCAGGGAGAGTTGGCATCTGAGGTGGCAGGAGGGAGGGAACACGTCACCCAGCAGGCTGGGACTTGTCAGGCAAGGGAGAGAATTCCCTCCTTGGGAATTGCTGCCGTGGCCTCACGAGGAAGGGTGGTGGTGGTGGTCACGGGATTGGGGTTTCTGAGGGAAACAGGATCCCTTAGCCAGGAGTGCTTCCCAGGGCTATGCAGGGGAACAGGGAGACATCCTGAGAAGCTCCTCAGGGAGTAACAGAGCAGGAACCAGCTCTGCTACATCTTCCCCTGTGCTGGAACACATCTGGAGCCTGTTTCTGCACTACACAATGCTACTTTGGCCCCTCTGCCAATATTTCAAGACTGAACATTGGTGGTGTGGGTTTGGTTTTTTTTTGTTTTGTTTTGTTTGTTTGTTTGTTTGTTTTCAGTTTAGCTTTTTGTGATACAGGCCTTTGGTTTGCAGGGCTGGAGGTCCTGGTGGCACTAAAGACATCATCCCAGGATGGTGACATCACCTCCCTCATGTTGTGCCCACTTCAGTGGCTGCAAGGATGAAAGGAATGGTTGGGGGTGTTCCCAGCTCAGATGGGTCAGTGGGATTGAGATTTCTGGCAGGCTCAGGAAGACCCATCCCTCTTGGCAAACAAAACAAGCAGTGCTTTAACTGGGACCTCTGCAACCCAGCTGGGGTGTCATGAAAAAGTCTTCAGCTCCTTGGTGCCATCAGTGGGTTCTTGCTGCCTCTGGTTTTCTTCCCTGCCTTCCAGCTGGCAGAGACAGAAAAGCCAATGTGATTTGCATACTTTTGTCAGGTTTTGAGGCAAAGCAGCATTTTAGTGTTCTGCTTTGATCTTCTGGCTGGCCTGGGATAAATTCGGGTGGTCTCTCATCCTCCTTTAAAGTTTTCAAGCTCAGTGTCTGCTTCTGATGCTGCATTTGTTCTTTTGCTATGAATTATCTCACATCTTCACATTTAATTTTGTCTCTGGTCCTATAGAGTGTATATTTCTCTCATGTTACTATTGAAATATTTGAATGCAGAGTTTTATGCTGTTGAATTTCCAACTATTTTTCCTCCAAATTAAATTTTTATCTCTGGTGCGTCATTTAACTTTTTCTACTATTTTTAAAAAAATTGTACAGAAAGGATAAAAATGAGGGGGAGAATGCAGCAGCTGATAGCTTCATACTTCACTACACAGACTTCTTATCCCGGAACCCAGGAATTTAGGGACAAAGTAACTCAGCATAAGGAATCAAGAATGTCCTTGAACTGCCATAAATATTTATTTATTCACCCAGAGCAGGCAAAAAATGACACCTGTGTGCTTGTAAGAGTGCTGTATTGATAAAGCAAGCAGGGAATCATTGCACAGCTCTGAAAAGCTGAGATGCAATCCTGTAGGATCCTCCAGCAGGAGAGAATGCTTTTGTGGGAATTGGGACCTTGGGCTGTGGGCTAGATTTGCAGAGGTTGATTGGCACACACTGATCCTCCTGCAATAAGCTGAGTAAGTGTGCACCAGAGTCCTCCCTTCTGCCAAACTGAAAGCATAACTGCTATGAACAGGAGGTTTGAGAGGTTGAAAGGTCTGTACATTCTTTTGCCTCCATTTGAGACCAGGATATTCCTGTTGACCATGTATCCACTGGGAGAAAAGCAAGCGCTTCCATCCCTGAGTGGAATTTGATCCCAAAACAGCTTTTTGAATTGCAGCTCCAGAAAACCTTTCCCTTAGATGGGGTGGTGTGTGGAGCTGGTGCCAGCTGAGGAATTCGTGGAGGTGGTGGCTCAGCTTCCAAGCCCCCAGGTCCTGAGCTGCACCTGAGTGCCTGCCAGCCTGTCCTCCCCCAGCTGCCACCGGAACGACCGGCATTTCCAGTTATCAAAGGCTCCCAGAGAAACGTGGGATTTTTCACTCGTCCTTTGCTAAGCCGTGCTGTGTTCTCCCTGCAGCGTACCTACCGAATGCCAAAGGATATCCACGTGGAACCAGAGAAGTTTGCTGCAGAGCTGATCAACCGTTTGGAGGAAGTACAGAAGGAACGTGAAGCAGAGGAGAAGTTAGAGGAGCGCCTTAAACGCGTTCGAGCGGTCAGTGATCTTCTTATCTCCTCTGCCAGCCTGGCACTCTGCTTGCCCTGTACCACAGGGAGCTTTCAGCTGCTGTGCAAGCAACTGGGGTGGCCAGTTCCCTGCTCCACTGCTGTGGGCATCAGTGGCACAGGGCTCCTGGAGGCTCCTGTAGCCCCTGCAGCTTCCACGGTGCTGTTCCCCCACCCATGCAGGGCTCTGTGAGCTCCAGTGCTCCCTCCCTGTGTAAAATACCCACTGTGGCACAGCAGTGCCCACTTCTGCCATCACCCAGGGGCTGTGGATGCTCTCCATCACTTTCTTTGGTATCCTGGCTCTTTTGAGTTTGTGAGCAATCCCTGGGGACTGTGTAAGAGGGGTTCACCTTCCCATAGGAGGTTTTGTGTGATCTGTTTCCCCTACAGACGGTAACCATGTTACACTTGGGGGTGTTTGTGTCTGCTAGCAGGCCATATCTACCACAACCAAAAGGGTTCTGCCCATCGTAGGAATTTTGGAAGTGGTCAAGTGTGGCATTGAAAAACTCTCCTGGGCAGAATAAACACACTGACTCCACTGGGATACCTAACCAGTGGCACTGAGTGCTGTGAGCCCTGCTACTGCTGGGGCCCCAGACCCTGAGGATTTGTTAGATGAACCATGGGAAAGGTGCAAGGCCTTCAGCTCCACAGCAAGCTCCAAGAGGGAGAGAGTGAGGTCCTGGTCATCTGGAATTACCTGTGTGAGACCCCTGTTCAGCAGTGTTCACACCACAGCTTTTCTTCTGAGATACTGCATCTCATGGGTACCTGCACATCTTGTGGTGGGGATAGAGGAGAGATCCCAGTGGACACCATGGTGTTACTGAGCATCACTAGTTCAGTGTAACCTGCTCTGTAACCTGCAGCCCTCCCTTAAAGCAGAGGTGTGCATTCAGGGAGGTTGAGCTTCTGGGGCTCCAGGAAAGAACATTCAGCCCTGTTGGAGTATTTTAAAATGCTTATCTAGTAACTCTTTGAACAGGAAAAAGCTGTAGTGTTGGCTTTAAACTGCCATCTGCATTTCAAATCCAGAGAACAGAGGAAAACAGAAGGATCTGTAAGGTCCCATCCATCTCCAGGTGTTTACCTGCAAACTCCCTACACCTCTGCATCCAGCCAGGTGCTATTTTGGTATTAGATTCCTGTTCTTCTGGAATTGCACTGTTCTCCTGTCTGGTGACTATTGCTTTCTAGACAAAGGCAGTGCAATCAACAGCATTTTCTGCTAACACAGTCCTAGAACACACTTCCACTTCCTCCTCCTCCTCCTGCCATGGCTCCATTGCAGCCCCCACCTATACTAAATTACATTATCCCAGCCCTCTGCCTCCTTGGAGAAGCTGCCAGTAGCAATACCATAAAATCAGCAAATACCTATGTGCCAGAGAATATATTTAAGTCTGTTTAAACACATTTTTGTGTGACTTAATCTATTTTTAAACCCAGGACTCCCACTAATGCTATATATTAAACCTCTTTGCTGTCTCCAGAATGTATTTCATTGACTGGCTGGCATCTGGTGTTAGCCATTCAGAAAAACTCAGAGTAAGCAATTGTAGCTTTTTTAGGTCAGCACTCAAGGTGCAGGAGCTGCTGGTATCAGCAAGAGGAGAACTGGAATCCTGATAGATCACAGGGCTTTTTTCTGTGACCTGAACACCAGGACTGCAGGGTAACCTCTTCCCAGGTCTGCATGGCTCACTGCACAGCAGCACAGGGAAAACCAGGAGCATTAGTCACACTGGGCAGTTACCAGCCTAACAGAGAAGCTGGAAATATTTTGCAAAAGCCAGGGGAAAAGAATTTTTCTCCCCCCTAACGAGCAGCCTGCAGGTTCCCTTTCAAAGCCACATCATGCAGTAACATTGAGAGGAAGCATCTGATTTGAAGCCAAATGCCTTTTACTGAAAAGACTGTCAGGTTTCTGCTTTACAAAAAAGCAAATGCTGAATTCTGAGAATTCAGAATAGCAAATGCTAATTATTCTGAGAAACGTGGCAGAGAATTAGAGGATGTGCATGTTCCCATGTTAGTTTTTGAGACACTTAAGCCTCATGTCCATGAATGGAATCTGCTGTCACAGAGATCAGTATTGGATCATACAGATCACTCTGAAGTGAACAAATGAAAAATAAGCCAGGGGGAAGCAAAGGGAAAAAAGGAAAAAAAAAAAAATCTCACCAGTGAGAGTCTCAGTATTTGAATATGAAGCATTGCCTGACTAGAGAGGGAAATCATTTGCATGATGATCGAAGAGGCTCTTGTGCTTAGCAGAGCTGTTTTCCCTTCCCAACCAGCAGCAGCCTGATGGGTGGGACCGAGGGGAGGCAGAGGAGGAGGTTTCCAGCGAGGTATTCCAGCCTGTGGCTCAGCAGTGCAGCTCTCAGCTCCTCGTTCAAAGGGAAGGGCACCCCCAGCCCTGCTGGGCAGTAAAAATAGCTCAGCAGTCAGCAAAGTTGGAGCTGCATCTCCGCCCGCGGCTGCCTGTGGGAGCTGGTGGAGGAGCTCTGTGACAATAGGATGTCAACAAAGCACCATCTAGTGGTGATGGCAGCGGGGCTCCCTGCCCGCCCCGAGTGTCACCTGCCCGCCCGGATCACTGCCCAGCTGTGCCAGGGTCACTGCCAGGCTGTGCCAACATCACTGCCCCGCTGTGCCAGGGTCACTGCCAGGCTGTGCCAGCACCACTGCCAGGCTGTGCCAACATCACTGCCAGGCTGTGCCAGCACCACTACCATGCTGTGTCAGCAATACTGCCAGGCTGTGCCAGGGTCACTGCCCCGCTGTGCCAACATCACTGCCCAGCTGTGCCAGGGTCACTGCCAGGCTGTGCCAGCACCACTGACTGCCATGCTGTGTCAGCAATACTGCCAGGGTTTGCCAGGGTCACTGCCCAGCTGTGCCAACATCACTGCCAGGCTGTGCCAACATCATTACCAGGCTGTGCCAGGGTCACTGCCAGGCTGTGCCAACATCACTGCCCCGCTGTGCCAGGGTCACTGCCAGGCTGTGCCAGCACCACTGCCATGCTGTGTCAGCAATACTGCCAGGGTTTGCCAGGGTCACTGCCCAGCTGTGCCAACATCACTGCCAGGCTGTGCCAACATCATTACCAGGCTGTGCCAGCACCACTGCCATGCTGTGCCAGCATTACTGCCAGAGTGTGCCAACATCATTGCCTGGGTGTGCCAACATCACTGCCAGGCTGTGCCAGCACCACTATCAGGCTGTGCCAACATCACTGCCAGGCTGTGCCAGCAACACTGCCAGGGTGTTCCAACATCACTGCCAGGCTGTGCCGGCACCAGTGCCAGGCTGTGCCCAGCTCCCTGCCAAGCTTTGCTCATTGCCAGGTCTTGCACAGCTCACTGTCAAGCTGTCAGGATCTCCACCAGGCTCATTTCTAGGCCTTGCCCAGATCTCCACCAAGCTTTGCCCAACTCATTGCCAGGCCTTGCCCAGCTCACCACCGCGAGGTCCCAAAACACAGCTCCAGAGCCCACACCACGTATTTTGTTTATTTCACTGCAGTGTGAGCACAGTGAAAAAAATCAGCAGAATTAGTTCCTACAACCTCGACTCAAACCATTGCCCTGCTTGAGGAAAGATAGCAGATTGGGATAAGCACCCCAATTCCTTCATTCACTGCTGTTGTGTCACTGTTGGCTTGTTCCTACTTGATGTGAGGTTGAGGCCAGTGTTGAGGGTAGTAAGGCAGGTTCCCATATACCCACCCCAGGAGCTCCTGCCTGTGGTCCTGCTTGGGGTCCAGATCTGCTCAGTGATGCAGATAAGCTGAGCTAACATGAACTGAGAGCCTTTTCTCCCCTTAGCCCATCCTGATCTCAGTCTTGAAGCAGAAGTCCACATTACCTGCAAAATGGAGTTCTAGGCAGCCAGAGGATTTCCCAAATCCCAGGCACCCATTTGGGTGGACCAGCCTAGGTTCTCACTCTCATGTGACCCTGATCAGTTGTGACAGCACTGCCAGAGTTCTGGGCTGAGCAGAAAGGACATGTTGCCATTCCTCAGGGATCTGTGCCAGGGTCAGGTCCTGCTGTGCACATCAGATGATGTTTAAACCTGGGAGGTACCAGCTCCTAAAGCCTCCCAAGTGCTGAGGGTATCACTGGGTATCACAAACTGCTAATAAATGCTCTCCTCAGTGGCAGGGATGTAGTCAGCACATCCCTCACCATGCCTTGTCCCTGAGCTTGGTGCCCAGGGCTGGTGGCTGGTGAGCTGTGGCCTGTGGCTGTAAATGAAAGGTGCCTCTGAAGCTCTTCAGAGTGATCTGTAAGTGCTGTGTCCCCTCCAGACACCAGCATCATGTCACATCCCCAGGCTTACAGCGCCCGCGCCTTTGGCACTTTGAAAGCCTGGCATTGTCCCTGCTTCAGGCCTGAACCCCCAGGTGTGACACTGGGAGGAAGTCTGTTATTTGCTTTCTTGCTGTGTGGTTGGCAGCTGAGACTTTGAAGCTGGTTAGCAAGTGGTGGATGATGGCATCTGACAGGCAAAGCTGATGGGAGTCAGTGTTCTCCAGTAGATGCATTTATCTGGCTGGGCAGAGATACCCTGTGCTGCAACTGATTTCTTTACTGTGCCAAAGGAGGAAAAGAGAAGGATTACAGGACTCACTGGAATCCAGCTTATGTAATTAAAACAAATAGGAATCCTGACTTCCAATAAAGAAACTTCATAAATACCTGAGTTTATGTTGGAGTGTAAAGTAGTTCGTCAGCATCAAAACTGTGGCTGTCAGCATGGAGGAGTTTAATTCTTCCTGGCAAGGACTTAAGAGTCGCTAATAGCGTGTCCTAGACCAGCGTGAACAGCAAGAACAAGCAGTTAGTTCCAACCCATTTCTTTATCTGCACGAAGTGTTTCACTCCAGCCTTAGCATGCCCAGGAGAAATCAATGTTTGATTTCCAAAACCATTCATGCAGCTGTCGACCTTCACTTGCTCCCTCCTGTTACAAGCCTTCTCTTGGCTTTGCCTCGTGAAACAGTCATTTGGGTGAGAAAACCCCCTGGTCTCATCTGACTCAGAACTGATTTGCTGCATATCCTGTAGCTCTGGGCTTTATCTGATGGGCTTTGAAGCAGTGCCTTACCAAAGGCACATAGGAAGCTGAAGGTACACTGTGGTAAGTTATGTTTCTGCTGCTGGTTGTTGTAGAACCACCTTCAAGGGACTTAGAGTAAGGCTGTGCCTGCTCCAGTTGAGTCGTTAGGCTTGTCAGCTGTGTTTGTAAACCTGGTTGTGATGTGTGGGCTACCTGGCAGAGCTCCTTGCGTGGTGTGTGGAGAACATTGCTAATGGTGGCTCAAGAAGCAGATACAGAGAGACCTGAGCTGCTCTGCTCAGTGTTACCCAGACTGCACAGGCTTGGCTTGAGCATTAGGAATTTCCTGTCAGTCTGGGACAGGTCTGCAGAGGGATGGTGGATCTCCATCATCTTAAAGGTTTTCAAGATCTGACTGGACTAAACCAGGCCTGGCCTAAGGGTTAGCAGCAGTCCTGCTGCAAGCAGAAGGTGGGACTAGGGACCCCTTCCACCACTCTTCTGTCATTCTCTGACTGTCCCTGTGTTTCTTGCAGGAAGAAGAAGGTGAGGATGCAGATATCTCTTCTGGTCCCTCAGTCATGAGCCACAAGATGCCTTCTGCCCAAGCCTTCCATCACTTTGCTCCTCGTTACGCTGAGATGGGCTGTGCTGGGATGCAGATGAGAGATGCCCATGAAGAAAACCCCGAAAGCATCCTGGATGAACACGTGCAGCGTGTGATGAAAACTCCAGGCTGCCAATCTCCAGGACCTGGCCGTCACTCTCCTAAGCCACGGTCCCCAGAAAGTGGCCACTTAGGAAAGCTGTCAGGGACACTAGGAACAATTCCTCCAGGGCATGGCAAGCACACAACAAAATCAGGAATGAAACTGGATGCAGCTAACTTATACCACCATAAACATGTCTACCACCACATCCATCACCACAGCATGATGAAACCAAAAGAGCAGATCGAGGCTGAGGCCACGCAGCGAGTGCAGAACAGCTTTGCTTGGAATGTAGATTCACATAACTATGCAACAAAGTCCCGAAACTACAGTGAAAACTTGGGCATGGCCCCTGTCCCTATGGACTCTTTAGGCTACAGGTGAGTCTAGGAACACCCAGATTCCCAAAGCCATGACTTCTGTAGGGAGCTCTTCCATAAACAGGCTGTAGCATGTCAGGGAAGTAGCAGTTGAGCCTTTTCCTGTGTGAGCTTATGCTGGGATGTTGTTTGAGGGCTCTTCCCCTTCAGAAATGGATATGCCCTGATAACCTTTATAGAGTCCTTTTTATCTCTGTGATCTGGTACTGAAAGACACCCTCTAACCAGAATTTTTATTTGCCTTGGTTATAAAATTGATTTTCTACTCCTTAAAGCAGTGGAGATGCTTAGAAATTGCAGGTGCTGGTCTACTTCTCCATGTACCAGGAGTTGGATGGTGGGGCTGTGTCTCGAGGTCTGGGTAATAGAAACAGGTTTCTTAAGGTGTTTATGAGAGGACAAATGCCCCCACTTTATTTGTTGCAAGGCTGAACCCATTCACCAGATGGGCTCCTTTCTCTTCCCTAACAGAGCAATGGACACTGCAGTGCTGCTCTTGCAGCCAGTCCCAAGGGGATGTTCTCCAGGGTAGGGCACCCTCTGCCCAGAAAAGCCATTTGGCTGCATTGCAGGCTGTTGTCCGTCTTTCCTTGGCCATTTGAATTCCTCCATCCCTTCCATGCTGCAGGGAGAGGGGGGAGCTCCTGGTCCTGCAAGGTGGGAGTGCAGCTCAGGGCTGACCATGGTGAGGGATGGGGATGGAGCAGCCACAGGGGAAAGCTGTGCTCACCCTGAGTGTGTCTGGCTCCCCACGGCTGAGGCTTTGGCATGTTTCTTTGCAGTGTACCAGGGGTGGGACAGTTAGTGAAGGCAGGTTGGCTGGGTCTGCAGCAGTCAGGATCAGCTTTCTAGGGTGGCAGGGGAGAGGCAGAGGCAAAGGCAGCCAAAGCAAACTGCTCTTCAGGAGGGAGAGGCACTTAAATCCACCATGTTTGTATGGGGAAAGGGTTATTGCTTCAACAGAGATGAGCATGGCCATGCTGGGCCAACCCAAAGCCCCATCTAGACACAAGATTTCCTTCTAACAGCAGCTACAGCATCTATTTAATGAGATTTTTAAAGGACACACTCAGACCTGTCCTTCCTCTGGCACAAACTCCCAGTTCCTGGCAGTCCCTGAATTAGAAGCTTCACAAGGCAAGGATTTGCATCCAAATGGTCTTGTTTGGTAGCCAGCAGTCTCTTGTGGTGGCTTCTCTGACTCTTAGTTGAACCCAGCTGGTGTGCTGTTCCTCAGCCCCCCATGACTGTGTCTGTGGGTCAGTGACAACCTGCAGAAAACAGCATTAGTTTGCATGCACTGAACCTGATGCTGCCGAGTTGCATCATCCCGTGTTGGAAGAAGCAGAGACGTTGTCAGCTTGCCCTGCCTTTGTAGATCTGCAGCAATTCCTCCCCAGGCTTTTTCCAAAAAAAAGCCAGCAAAGCTATTTGAGGGACTGCTGCTCCTCTGTGGTGTTCAGGTTGTTTTTCCTGTGCGTTGGTGAACATGCAGGAGCGAGGTCCTGTGCAGTAAAGCGAGTGGATGATTAGGACAGTGGAAGTCTCATGGAGTGACAGGCCAGCACAGGGGAATTCTGCGTGGCCTCCTGAGCATGGGGCTGCTTGGCTGGGCACGTGGCTGTGTGTGCCATGGCGTTCCTGCAGGAGCCTTTGCTGCAGCCACAGGTGTAGCCAGAGTGTTGGCTACTGCCTGGCATCCCTCTGGCTATGGTGGTTGAGGTGGCTGGGCTTCCCCCTGGGAGGCAGTCCACCCTGCTAGGATGTGATCTTCCACCATGAGGTGAAGCCTCAATCAGTTGAGGGTGAGAAGCAAACTCTGGGCATAGCAAGTCAGGGTTTGGGGTATCAGTGAATCTGAGGGTGATAGGAAGGACCCGGTTTCAAGCAGTGGTCAGGCATGGAGAGACAGACAATGAATAACCTCCTGCTCTGAGCAAAGAGCTGGGGATTTAACACAGCCCTTCTGATGGCAGGAGATCTTGCCATGGCTCATTTGGCCAGAGGAGAACTTCCCTCTCCCCACAGGTTGTTGGGCAGAGAAGCTGCTGTGCCCAGGTCTAAGTAGTCTTACTCTTAGCCTGAACTGTGGCATGGGTGGTTTGAGCTTTGGTAGAGCAGGGAGCTGTGGAAAATGTCTGGAGATAGATGTGTCCATCCTCTGCCCCTCTGGTGGTTGGCATAAGCAAAGCACTAATGTCTCAAGCTTTGTTCTTGCAGTGGGAAAGCAAGTCTGCTCTCAAAAAGGAATGTTAAGAAGACCGATTCAGGGAAAAGTGATGGTGCCAACTATGAGATGCCAGGATCTCCTGAAGATGTGGAGAAAAACCAGAAGATCCTTCAGTGGATCATAGAAGGAGAGAAGGAGATCAGCAGGCATAAGAAAACAAACCATGGGTAAGGGCTGGCAGAGCAAGGGATAACCACACTGTTGTATTGCATCCCCTGCACAAGGGAGATGTGTCAGCAGGCTGCCTTCCTCCCAGACATCTTGGGAAGGCAAGAATCCACCACAGAAGGGTTTAGACCCTTAGGAGACTGAGGATTACTTGGGGGCTGTGAGGGCTGTTGTTTCTGAAGGATAACTCATGGCCATGGCAGGAGGTTGCAGCCCCAGGGGAATCTTAGAAATTGCTGCTGTGGTTCCAAGGTGGATACATGGAGGGCATCCTGTGGGAGAATGCCACAAAAGATCGAGCTGCCTTTTCCTGAGTTCATTTTTATGTGTGGGATTGATGGGAGCCCTCACATTTTATCTGTGGGATTTGTTTCAGGGTTGGGCTGCTCACCCTGATGTCTCAGGACTTGCTCAAAATCTTCAGATTTTGTTTGCACCCCTCTTCTCCCTTGAAAGCCGTGCTGTGAGAAACTTCCCAGTGGTGCCTGTGTCCAGCAGCAGGTCCCTCTGGGAATGATTGTGTGCCTGTGCAGAGCATCTCAGTGCTCCGTGTAAAACCTCTGTGTTTGTGTGTAGCTCTTCAGGTGCTAAGAAGCAGCTGCCCCACGACGTGGTGCGGTCCCTCTCCATCGAGCGACCTGTGACGGTGCACCCGTGGGTCAGCGCCCAGCTCCGGAACGTCGTCCAGCCTTCTCACCCCTTCATTCAAGATCCTACCATGCCACCCAACCCAGCCCCCAACCCTCTCACCCAGCTGGAGGAAGCTCGCAGGAGGTTGGAAGAGGAGGAAAAAAGGGCTGGAAAACTCCCCCTTAAGCAAAGGTATGATGATAAGATCTGATTCTGTGTGGGAGGGCTGGGAGAGACTGCTCTGAGGGATGTCTATGTCCTCTCCTCTGGTCTCCAGCATGCAGAGAGGTCAGAGAAATCTGCCTCAGTCTTTCTGACATGATGGTGCAAATGCCAAAAGCCACCTTGGGGCCATGGGCTTGTGATCTGTGCATGGAGAGGCTGGAAGTGCTCCTGGCAGGATGGGAAGGAGCTGGGCAGAGGGAGCATGGCTGGAAGAGCTCTCTCCCCTGGTGCTCGCTGGCTCTGCACTCATTCACAGTCACACAATGACTTCAGAGCTTGGTGCAGGAGCAGAATTCATCAGGATGCAGCAGAATTAAGTGCAGAAGACAAATCTGTCTTTGCTCTTTATCTCCATCTTGCACAAGCTTCCAGCAAAGGCTGTTGGTGGCCTCTGGATGAGAGCTCTGTGCTGGAGCCCTCCTGCAACAGCTCTCACTCTGCATGACCATATCCAAGTCACTGCATCTTTCTGTGACTCAGCTCAATGGCTGTTGCAGAGCTCATTTTCCTGCTCTGTTATCTTTCAGGGGACATCATTTGCAAGGCACATGGAGCTCTCTGGTGAAAAGCATTTTGGAAGTGCTAGATAATTACTGTTAACAGCTAAAAGCACTTTGTCCATTAAAAACCTTTCACAGCTCTCCAGCTGTCCTCAGAAAACTTGACACTTTGCGGTCTGACTTGTAGAAACACAAATGTAATTTAAAAAAGAAGCTCTTAATTGACAGGCTCCAGTTATTTTCACTTGCAGTGGCCACGTAGCAGATTTCTGTGTATTCATGTCAGAGCATTGATTGAAAGCCAGGTAATTAGAGGGCTTTCCCAAGCCAGGTTAAGCCAAGTTTATGTGATCTACCTTTGGCGTGTGTAATTGGATAGGGTTTATTAGTAGAGTCATTTATAGTTGTACTAAATTCATGCACCTTCCCAAGAAATGCCTGTATACACTTGGAAAACAGCAGCCTGGGCTATGCAATTAATATTCTGACACTAATTTGGCCTGTATTATAAGAATGGCTTACAGGGGAAGCCCATGGTGTGTGGTAAATGCCAGGCATGCCAGCAGCAGGATGGGCTGAGCAGTCCCAGTGCTGGGCTGCTCTGCTTCCACTGCCTCTCCATGAGGGCTGGCTCTTCTCCCAGTGATGCAGTGATCCCCCAGCCCTGTCCCATGCCTGGAAAACCAGAGTGACATTCACCAGTGGGGAACTGTATGCAGTACATTTTTGCCTGCAGTACATTTTGTAGCAGGCAAAAATGGATGCAGTGGTCCCCAGGGAGCCAAAGATTCCTGGATGTTGAAATCTCTCTGCTGGATTTTGGTAGGATTGGCTGCTACAACTGAAGCACACATGAGCTGGCAGTTTTTAGAAAGCTCCTGTTCTGGTTAGCCCAGGAGCCTGCCTGGAAATAGATCCCACAGCTCAGTGAGAACAAAGTTGAAACAGAGAGAAGCTCCCATGAAAACACCATATATTTCAGTCAGGAGCTTTGAAGAGCTCTGGGAAATTGGAGCCAGTGTCCCAGGTTTGTCAATAGCCTTGGGGAAGCACAGAGAGGTGGAGGTGAGCCCAGAGGTGTCCTTGAGGCTCCAGTTGAGCTGGCTGTGGGTGGAGAGCACACTCTGCCAGCTTCCTACAGCCAGACTGGCCTTGCCAGCACGGTTATCCAGCTCTGCAGCCACTCCCCGCTGGCACAGCCCTCCCAGCAGTGGCATTCCCCACCAAACTGCCCACTGCCAACAGCCCTGTTCCCACTGCAGCACTGCCCCACTGTAAATCCACGAGGCACCTGCAGTGACCGTGCTGGAATTGTAAATATTCCTCCAGAAAAAGCATTTCTCTCCTTTTCTCACAGCATTTGGAATGACCCTGATCTCTGAGATAGCAACCTGGCTGCTTGTGGCAAGCAATTCAGGATTGACCATCCAGTGCTAATGACCTGCAGATCCAGCAGCACACCAGTGCCCAGCACGGGTGTCCCAGTGACCATCAGGTTTTTCCATGGACAGACAGGTTTTGAGCCATTTCCTGTAGCTCAGTCTCACATTTCACACCTGGATTGAAGTAATTAATACCAGCTCCTCAGAGAAAGGATTTTTTGCAAGCAGGGAAAACATTTAGCATGAGATCACTTTGGAATCAATTGTGTTGGCCCAAGATTGGAAGAGGGGCAGAGCCTGTGGCTGGGACACCCTCTGAGGTAACATCTGCTGGGTGCATTTTGGGCTTTCCAAAGCTCTCCAGCCCCAGGGTTGTGTTGGAGCAAGCTGGAGACCTTTGCATCACAGCAAGGTTTGATTGGTGCTGCATCCCTGTCCCAGCACTGGTGGGATGCACAGCTGTGGGTCAGGACTAGGGTGCAGATGCAGTGAGGGGGATGAGTGCTGTTGTTTCCCTGCTGGATGGTATTTTGTGCTTGTGACAAACACAGCAATGGGAGGTGACCTCAGAAGGGGCAGGGCGTGGTACCTGGCAGTATTTCTGGGTCACACTGACACCCAGGAGATGGGTGCAGGTGGCAGATTTAATGAGGCAGGGCTCAGAGTCGGTCTGATGGCCTTTATGTGCAAGCCAAAGTCTCAGGAGATCTCTTGGCAATGACGAAAGTGGAGACAGTTGTGTTGTTTCATTCTCCTTAGGGTAGCTCTTGGAAAATTACATTGTCAGTGATTCCATATTCATCAGCTCTGCTTCAGCCTGCTAAAGGTCTGTGGCTGCAGTTTGGGGTTGTGTGTGAGTTCTGCTGATAGAATTAAAGCAACAGGAAAATCTTCTCTTGGTACATTGGTGATAAAAGGGAGACTGAGGAAAATGTGGACCCTGTCTGGGAGGAAATGGGAGAACTGGTTACCTGGGGCATGCACAAGGCTGAGGTACTCAATGGCTTTTCTGCTTTGGTCTTCACCAGTGAGTGCTCCAACCACAGCACCCAAGTCACAGGCAAAGGCAGGGACTGGGAGAAAAAAGAACCACCCAGTAGGAGAAGATGAGGTTTGAGACCATGTAAAGAACCTGAAGGTGTAGAAGTCCATGGGGCCTGATGAAATCCATCCACAGGGCCTGAGAGCACTGGTGGATGAAGTGTCTGAGCCACTATCCATCATATTTGAGAAGTCTTGACAGTCTGGACAAGTGCCCACTGAGTGGAAAAGGGAAAGCATAGCGCCCATTTTCAAAAAGGGAAAAAAGGAAGGCTTAGGGAACTAAAGGCTGGTCAGTCTCCCCTCTTTGTCTGTCAAGATCATTTTTAGGTACTGCTTCAGGCATCATTTTCAGGGCACATGTCACTGGAGTCAGGCTGAGTACGTTCAGGAATGGCCTTCGAGATGTGCACAGCAGGAGGAAGGACACTCCCAGCCACTGGCACAGTTCCCCTCTTGCTTCTGTCACAGCAGAGCTCAGGGATGTCCTGTCCTCTCCATCTCCCAGGCAAAGGAGAACAGCAGCCCTGAGGAAGCAGCTCTGCTCCTGTGCCAGGCTCGTCTCCATGTCCCCAGGCACACAGCAGCCCTCTCTTAGTCATGACTTGTCTCTAGCAGGATTAAGAAAAGCTTAGGGATGCTGAGGTTTTCCAAACCCCTTCAATTAACTTCTGGCTCACAGGATTCACAGAATTTGCCTGAATTTATGACCCATTTTTCCTTTAAATGCCTTATATTTTTTTTTCCAAGGATGACTCAATTCCTTAATATTTTTCTAGCTAAAGGGCATCCTGTATTTTGATACAGGGATGGGAGAGGCTCCGAGAGCTCTGCTGGCACCAGGAGCAGACCCTTGCCTCTCAGAATGCTGCATCTTCTCCAAAGGTCTCGCAGGCAGAGCAGGCACCCAGAAGATTGTTCAGCTGAACTTTAGACCTCTCATGCCTGTAGGAAGAGGTGGAAAGGCTGTGTCTGGTGTTGGTTTGCAGTGCCAATGTTTATGTGGGCACACCATGAAAAGGTGCTCTGCCCGCCAGCCACTGTTTAAAGGTTAAGGTCAGAGTCATTTCCAAAACTGCGATTACCTCATGTGCTTGGCAGATTCTATGGTTTTTACAGCAACTTTCCAGTCATGTAAATACAAAATCATCTTTTTTTATCCAGTGTGCTTTTAAAATGATTTTTTTTTTAAAGCTGCCAAATGTGTTTTATGTGACTTTGAAAGGGAAGGCTGCCTCTGGCTCAGACCACGCATGCCAAGGTACCAATTTGTGTAGGCTGCTCCAATGTTTGTGCAGCGTTTTCGGCACCCCAGATGAAAGGCTCTGCAGAAGGGCAAAGTACCCTGAGCTGAATGATTGTTGCTTTTGTCTGTCTCTGAAAATGGGGTGAGGGCTGGGCTGACAGTTTCAGTCTACTGATGGCACCACATAGCTGAACCCGGTGTGTGGGCTGGAAGCAAAGATCAGACCAACATTTTGAGAGCTGGGAAAACACAGGAGGTATAAAGTCACTGAGGTTTTGGGGATGGCAGCTGCCTTGGCACCCTGCATGGACAGGGCAGGCAGCAGAGTCTCCAGAACATGCCATGCTGGGAGTTCCATCCCCTCAGACCTCCACGTACTCTGGGAGAGGTGCCCAGGAGAGCTGTAGGGTGCAGGAACATCCTGCCTGCAGGTGTGGGCCACTGGAAAGTCTTGCTGGGCTGTTCTGGCCATGGTGACAATGATCCCAAGCAGTCTGGGCACTGTCTGCATGGTCATGCCTTGTGGGATGGTGCTCCAGCCCTGTGTGCTGGTGTGCACCAGGAGCATGGTGTGGGATGGTGATGGAGATGATGGTGACCTGGCACTGCTGCCTTGGCCTGGGGTGCTCTGCCAGTGACTCCCAAACCATGCTGTGAGGAGGGCCGTACTCTCTCAAGGCCTGGAGACAGCACGAAGGGGCTGAGTTAGAACCTGCACCCTCCTTGTAGCTGTGTCCTGGCCTCATTCAGCCTTTCCAAGTGCTCCTTGACCAATCTTTGTGTGTGTCTGCGTGCCCGGAGAGCTGTTGGTGGGAGCAGGGCCTGCACTGCATTTCCACCAGCCCATCTGGGGGGCCCTGACCTGCTCCTCTCACGCAGCAGCCCCGAGCCCTGCCAGGTACCCAGCACGATGGTTCTGAGCCCCCTGGGCTGGCACTGAGCAGGTCCCTTGTGTCTGTGCACAGCAGGTTGAAGCCCCAGAAGAGGCCGGGCAGCGGCGCGGCGCAGCCCTGCGAGAACATCGTGGTGGCGTATTACTTCTGCGGGGAGCCCATCCCCTACCGCACCCTCGTCAAGGGCCGCGTGGTGACGCTGGGACAGTTCAAGGAGCTGCTGACCAAGAAAGGGAACTACAGGTAAGGGCTGCTCCCCGCCTGTAGGAAGCTGCCAGCAGCTGTTGGTGACCCCTGGCCGATGCCACTGCCAGGACACAGCGGTGTTGCCCCCACAAAGGGAAGGGTGGGTGGAGGTGGGTCAGGAGGGCTTCTCCGGGATTGTGCTGTGCTGGGGATGTGGCAGCATGGCCAGGGCACCTCGACTGGTGAAGAGGCAGGTTAGCAGGGGGGAGGGAGGTTGGGTTTTGTAGCAGAAATGTCCTGCATCATGGCCTGCAGCTCCAACAGGAGCTGCTGAGCTGCCCTGTGGGTTCCTGGACAGGTGCAGTCAGTGCTCAGTGATGCTGTGGGGACCCTCTAAATTCAGAGCTGGTTTTATTCCTCTCAAAGTTCTCTTTGGTGAGGACAGGGAGGTTGGGTCCTCCCAGAGTGCCAAAGCAGTCAGACGTGGGGCGTGGAGCTCTCCAAGTTCCCACTTCCAAGTAGGAGCTGCCATGGTAAAGCCTGCCTAGAAATGCTCCACCAACACAAGTGGCTCAGCCACTGCTTTTGGGAGCTGTGAATGGGCTTGGATTCAGGGCTAGAGCTCCTGACCATGCTAACGTGGATCCTGACCACCTTCTGTGGTCACTGTTGAGGGCAGGGGCAGGAGTGTGGCCTCAGTTCCCTCCATGTCTGGGGGACTATCTTCGTATGCTCCATGAGCTCAGAGCCTGGGTACGGAGAAGGGCTGTACCCAGGTTTGGGGATCATGGTGCCCTGTGACCATTCACATGCTTTTTTTTCCCTCTCCCCTTCTACATTTCTGTTTTTTTCAGGTATTACTTTAAGAAAGTGAGCGACGAGTTTGACTGTGGTGTGGTCTTCGAGGAGGTGCGGGAGGATGACACCATCCTGCCCATCTTCGAAGAAAAGATCATTGGGAAGGTGGAGAAGATTGATTAGGCTCCAGGGCAGTGAGGACAGGACTGTGAAGGATTCTGGGACCGGAGGAGAAGGCCTGGGGCGGACGCTGGCGGTGCTGCCACCACGGGCACCAGGCGAGCCAGGGCAGAGGGTGGCAGCTCCGCTTTCCAGCACGGATCTGGGCAAGTTCCAGGATGCCAGTGGATGCCCTTTCACCCCACAAACCTGCCAGTGGGAGCCTGGGCTCCCTCTCCATACTGAATATAAGTGTAATGTAGCATTGTACAGTGCATTAGAAAGTGTAATATGACCTTGTTTACTAAAGCTGCATATTTTTGATATATTGTAATAAAAGGAAAATATTTCCAATGTCACAGTGCTCTTATGTAAATGTAAAACATACAGGTACTGCAGAACTCACCCAAAGTGTACAGCCATCCATCAGACTCCGGCTGCTCCGCGCTTCCCCGGCACCCTGCCCCGTTCTCCCGGCATGGATGGCTCTGGAGCGCCGTGGGGTAGAGCTGCCCTCATCCCACCAGCGTGGAAGGGCCAACCCCGCTCCAAAGGGGCTGTGAAGATCATTGAGCCTTTTGGAAGGAGTCACCTGTGGCCTCCTCGGCAGGCTCAGCTGCTGGATGTGGTAGGATGGGTCTTTTTTTCTCCTCCTGAGCTTCCTTGCAACTGAGTGAACCCCCGAGGGATAGAAGGGTCAGTGCCTGTTGGGACTGGGGGCTTCCCGCAGAGCAAGGACCAGCTCAGAGCCAGGGTGGCAGGCTGGGTGCTGGCATCCCACAGCCTGCACACTCCTCTGTGTCCCCATGGAGAAGGGATTGCTTCCCAGGAGGGTGCTGCAGTTCTGCAGAGGGCTGGTTCCTGTGTGCCTGGTGCAGACATGCCCAAACACCTGGGCCAAGCTCTGGCTTTAGGCAGGGCTCTCTTTAGGAGAGCCATAATGGGGAAGCAGACATTAAAGCTGAAGACAAAATATGTCTTTTTATGAGTCCTGCATCTTTCGTCAGCTTCTGTGTCTCGGGGAAAGCAGCAGGAGGGCACTGCACCAGGGGGTCATTGATGCCAGCTTGTGGCTCGTGTAGGGCCAGCAGGCAGCCCTGGAAGCCTCCTGGGCTTACTCAGCTGCAAGGAAGCTGGGGCTGTGCCGGTGCTCCCCTCATCCTGTCCTCGCCCAGCCCAGGCCCTGCTGCTCCAGCACAGCCACGGCTCTGGGCCAGCTCCTTTAGAGAGCCCTTGCCCACGCACCCGGGGGTGGCCCCAAAGCCCGGGGGGCCACGGTGGCGCTGGCCCTGCTCAGAGCCATCCCCAGCCCCAGCAGTGGTGGAGCTGCCGGACACCACGGCACCAGGCCGGGATGGACTGCGCCTGTTGTACATGTCACCGAGTGCCTTTAAACACGGTTCTGGGCTTGCCTAATACACTGTGTGAAGTCCAGCAAAATCTGCAAATGTTTTCAGCCCGGGAACAGTGTCAAGAGGGGTTTTACTCCGTTTTTTGAAGTTCTGATGGTGGTGTGTCTGGTGAGGTTGTTGGCGTGCCCGGGATTTCCGTCCCCCCCTTTTTTTCGGGGGGTCCCTGTAAATATGTACAGTGGCCATGCAGCCCCAGCATTTCCTCTGCATTCTCATGTGCTGACTTGTACAATGATCTTTTCAAAGGTACTTGGATAAAATGAAATAAAACCCCACATCCCACTGCCTGCTGCTTTTTTTCCTTCCCTGTGGAGCCACCCCAGGCCCTCAGCAGCCTCTGGGATGGACAGAGGATGAGGCAGGATTGGTGAAGGGCAGAGAGGGTGGGACTGGGGCTGCTCTGGATTCCCTGGAGGGGTGGCTGAGCACATCCTGGCCCCACAGGACCAACATGTTGCCCCTGAAGGAATGGCTCAGCAGAGAGAGGACAGTGCTGGAGTTGCCAGAGGCTACAAGCCAGGCTTATGTGCCAGTAGAAACCCCGTGTTGCCTGCCTTGACGGTGAGAGCAGCTCCTGGGGATTGCCTGGATCTGGTATGTCATGAAGGAGAGACCCCAGCTGGTCCCCCATCACCTGAACCCCACCAGTGCAGCACGAGGGCCAGCACGGAGAGTTCCTTGGCCACCTGGTGCCATTGCAGGGTTGCCAGGATCGGTGCTACGGCACAGCTGCCCCAGGGGGACAGAGGCTCTGCTGTGTCCCCTAGACAGGTGGGTGCTCCCAGCATGTGGGAGGGGTCCCCGCCCTCCCTTGGGAGGCAACTTCAGGACCTAAATCTATACCAGCACATGGAGACAGACACAGACCAGAGCCCACATTGTTTCCAGGTGGTTTATAGCACATGCATGAGTAGGACAGGGCTCACAGCTCATCCCGGGATTCATCTGTGCGCGGCGTACTTGGATCCTTCTTGTCGGTGCTGTTCCCAGGGGTCTTGGTCACCTGGAGAAGGCAGCAGTGAGGCATGGATGGACACACACTCCCTGCCTGACCCTGCCCCTGTCCCCATCCTGCAGGATCCATCCCCTCGCCCAGCAGGGCCTGGGGACAGCCCTGGGCAGGGGGCTGTCCCCTGACCTCACTCACCGGAGGCTCCTCAGGCAGTGTCCCCCCGTTTTCCAGGAACTTGGAGAACGTCTCCACATCTCGGCTGCTCTTGTACTCAACCATCTGGAGCCATGGGAGCAGAGGGCGCTGAGGGTGCCACCGTCCCCCAGGTGCCGGTGACCCCACAAGTGCCCACACCTACCTTCCTGCCCGGCCCCGCGGGGAAGTAGTACAGGGTGGGGTAGCCACGGATGGTGATGTTCTCCAGCTCGTTGGCCGTGGAGTCCATCTTGGCGATGACGATGTCCTCGCGGTCCTTGTAGCGCTCGGCCAGCTCCTCCCAGGCGGCCTCCATGGCCTGGCAGTGGGGGCACCACGGCGCGTCTGCGGGGCGGGAGCATTGACCAGGGGTCTGGGACAGGGCTGGGGCTGTCCTGGAGGGGCTGAGCCCCACGGAGGAGCTCAGGGAGGGACATGAGTGGCCCTGGCACTTACAGAACTTGACAAAGACGTTCTTGGTCTCATCAAAAGCCACCTGCTCAAAGGTCTTCCCCACCAGGACTTTAACGGGCCGCGTGTCCCAGTCCTCAGGGGGCTCTGCACTCAGCAGGTGAGGCTGTGGGGACAGTCAGGACAGTCACAGCCTGGGCTGAGCAGTGCCAGAGGCCCGTGGGGCACAGTGCAGGCTGGGGCAGGGGCATGTTCCTGTGCTGCCTTTTCGACCACATCTTCCCCTCTGCTGCCATCCCAGCTCTGTGTGTCTCCATGGCAGCAGTCTCCTGCCCCCCTTGCCCATAACAAATCCCCAAATGCTCAAGCCTGGCAGCAGGAGTATCAGCAAACAGGTCTCAGGTGTTCACCATACAACCATCATCCTTAAGCTTCTGAGCCAACAGCCCATCTCTCACCACAGGGCAGAATCCATCGGTGCTGGCTGGCACCGTGCTGCACCCCTCACCTTCACCTTGCCGTCCAGCACCGCCTGGATGAAGGCGCGAATGGCCGAGTCCGAGAACTCGTCCTGCTCCATCTGGTACTTGCGATTGTTCTTCATCTTGACCAGGCGCAGGGTGGGGGCATCAGCAGCGGTCATGCCAAAGAAGGGCAGGACGTTGGCGCCATGGCCGGTTACATCCACCACCACGAAGAGCACCTGGGCAGGGAACGGGGGACACTGAGGCTGGGGAGTCCCAAAGCCACCCTCCATGTCCCTACCATGGGGCCACCTCACCTCACCCCGGAAGTCACCGGCAGCTGCCCTGAAGCCATCCTGCAGCGACAGCTGCTCCGTTGAGGACTTGTTGAGGAAGAGCAGCATGTGATGGGGGATCTTGGCACTGAAGATCTGGTTAGATGTCTGGGGAGGAGGAGGAGAATGAGGGCAGGGCAGCCGTGGCCCTCAGGGGACAGTGGCAGGGCTGGGGATGGGCTGTACCTCGTTGGTGAACTCCATCACCAGCTGCAGGCTGTGGACACGGAGCAGCTGGGTGATCTCAGCCGTGTCCAGCCCCCGTGCCGGGTCCACAGGGAAGTTTGTCTGTCTCTCATCAAACTGCCAGGGCAGGGGCCTGTGAGGGCTGAGGGGAGGACAGGATGGCCCCACCACTCCCCTGCCACCCCCTCACCTTCTTGAACAGGCAGACGGTGTCAGCTGACAGCCCGTACGCCTGGAAGAGCTCAGCTGCCTCTGCCACGCCAAACGTCAGGTCCACCATCTCGGCAGCCACCTCTAAGAACGCCTGGGCTGCCTCACCCTTCAGGTCCTGCACAGCCACCCGTGAGTGCCACAGCCTCAGCCACGGCCGTGGTCCAGCCCCAGCCTGCCCCAGCCCACCTTGAAGAAGCCGATGACCACCAAGTCCTGGGAGTTGATGAAGGCCGCGATGGTGTCGGTGTCCTGCAGCAGCGTGGCACTGGGGCCAGCCCGGCGCTGCATCCAGCGCACGATGCTCTGGCTGTCCATGTGGCCTGGCACACAGATGTCACCTGACATCCCTCTCCAGGCTGCCACCAACCTCAGCCAGCCACCACCAGCACTGTGGCACTGCCCACCATCATCACCTCATACATGACACTGTCACCTGTCCATTATCACCACCAGGACATTGCCACCTCTCTCACCATCACCACCCTGTGATCCCCAACAAGGGCAGTGCCACCCTCGACCATCAGCCCCTGCCACCCACCCCAGCCTCAGTGTCCCCCTGGACGGGTGCCAGGGACACTGCGTGGTGCCACAGCCCTACCGGTGTATTCCAGGGGGTGGGTGCGGTTGCCATCACGGAAGAGCTTGAGCGTGGGGTAGGAGGTGATGCCAAACTCAGTGGCCAGGGCTGTCTGTGCCGTGGCATCCACCTTGCCCAGCCGGGCTGGGCTGGACTCATTCCTCAGCTCAGTGGCTGCCTGGGCAAAGGCGGGAGCCAGCCGCTGGCAGTGCCCACACCACGGCGCGTCTGTGGGTAGGGGACAGCATTGATAACAGGGACAGGTGTGGGGACAGCCCAATGGCTGTGTGAGCCCAATGGGCCCCAGCTTGTGCCCCTGCCACACCCACACCATGTGTCCCTGTCTTGTGTCCCACACCCGTGCTGCACACCCCCACGCCATGCTCTGCCTGTGTCCCTGCTCTGCGTGTCCATCCCCATCCCATGCCCTGTCACATGGCCTGTGCTCTTGCCCCTCTGTCCTACAGCCTCGCCCCTGCCCACCACACCTATCGTCCCTCCTGTCCTGTACCCTGCTGTACCTGTGTCCGTGTACGTGTGTTCTGCCCACACTCAGCCACAGCCGGTCCCCCCTGCCAATATTCCCTGCCCCACATCTGCCCCTGCCCACACCCCTGCCCGCCGTGGGGGCACTCACAGAACTCCACCAGCAGCAGCTGGTGCTCACTCAGGGCACGGGCAAAGTTGTGCTCATGGAGCACCAGGACATTGTCCTCCTCCTTGATCTCATCTGAGAGCACTTCATCCTCTTTCTTCTCCTTTTCCTCCTCTTCTATCACCTCTTCATCCTTATCCTCGCCCCCCAAAGCCGGGTCCAGCCAGGCCAGCGACAGCACCAGCAGCCAAACCAGCCGGGACCCGCAGCCGCGCATGGTGCCGGCGCTGAAGATGTTGTCCAGGGAGCAGAACGAAGATAAGGGACCTGGGGGCGGGTTGTGCCGGTCCCCTGGGGCTCGTGGCCCTCCGCTACTGGCTGCCCGGCCCCGCCGATAAGGCAGCGGGACCAGGTGGCCGTTTTCCAGACGCTCGTCGTCGCCGCAGGGAGACCTGGCCCCGCCAGCGGGATGGGGACAGGGAGCAGGGGGACAGGGAGCACGGGGACAGGCATAGGCGGTGGGGGCACAGACACACCAGTAAGAGACCAGTCTGTAGGGTTTAATGGCGATGGAAGAGCACAGCCTGTGACCGGGCGGGTACCGGACACGGCACCACCGCGGCAGGGTCACAGCCCCGGCCCCAGCGATGGGGACGCCGTGAGGACCAGGCGGGCGTCGATATATTAAAAAAAAAGAGCAATTAAAAATAACTTTGGTTGCGAAGACCACGACCACGGGCTCTCACTCGCTAAGGGACCCCCCTCAACCCTTCACGCGACTGGGGCAAGCGCGGCGGTGCCGCCGAGGGCTCCCCGGGATGGCGGCACCTCGTCCCCGAGCTGGCGGGGGGAGCCGGGGTGCGGGGGCGGCCTCAGTCCTCCCAAGCCTTCTTTATGCAGAGGCCCCACTCCCAGGAGAGGTGCTCCGTCTTGTCATCGTCGGTGACGAGGGAGCGGACGCGGTAGGAGCCCCGTGCCAGCCATCCCCGCGGCGCCTCCTCCGCCGGCGTCACCACCTCGTACTCCTCGGCCCGCGGCGCGTAGCTGCCCACCATGAAAACGTCGCGATCCACTGGGCGAGGAGGGCACAGGAGGGACGGGTGAGTGGGGCCAGGGTAGCGTGGGGGCCCCCCAGCCCCGGCCCCCAGCCCCCGGCCCCACTCACCGGGCCGGCCCCGGCGGTAGGTGAGGTGCAGGCACCGCAGCCCGCAGACGATCTCCCTGTTCACCTGCGGGCAGAAGGCAGGGGGGACTTGGGGACTGCCCCATGGCATGGGGACCCCTGGCATCCTGATATCCACCTCTTCCAGGATCCAGCCCCTTGTCGGAATTCAGCATCATCAAAGGTGGCAGGGACTCCAGGCTGGCAGGTAACTCCAAGAGGGGCAGGGACTCAGATGACAGGGATCCCACTCAGGAGGGGCAGGGACTCTAGGAAACCCTTGGATAGGCAGCATTGCTGGGATCTCTGGGAGAAGCAAGGATTCTGGGGTGGCAGGAACCATGGGGTGGCAGTCATGTTGGGGACAGCAAGGATGGCAGGGTGGCAGGGACCCAGGAGGCTGGGGAACTCAGGGTGGCCAGAGACCCCCAGAAGGGTACGGACCGCAGGGGTAAAGGGTAAAAGCAGATGTGCCAAGGCAGGGACCCTGGGACAGGCAGGGACCCATGGGTGGCAAGAGGGACCCTGCCCTGCAGGGTAACAAGAACCCCTTGGGGTAGGGAGCCCATGGTGTGAGAGCATCAGGACCATGTCCAGCCAGTGGGCACAGGGCACCACGCACCTTGAAGGACACCTTCACTCTGTAGTCCACCCCTTCCTTCAGCACAAAGGCCCGGCCTCTCAGCTCTTCCAGGTCTCCTGCACAGGTAGATGGGCCATCAGCCCGGTACCCCTTCTCCCTCCCCCTCCTCCTTCTCCCCCGGGTGTCCCCAGGGCTCACCTGTCAGGTCCATGGTGATGGGCCCTGGCGCCTGCTCGCACATCAGTGTCAGTCTTGTCACCTGCACGTTGGGCACGCTGGCATCTAGGGACAAGCAGCAGGGCCCAGACCTTACCCACCATGCCCAGTCCACCATCACCTCCATCCCAGTGAGCCAGGGGGCTGCCCATGGCCCTGTAATGGACGGAAGGGCCACGGTGTCCGTGGTGGGGGTGTTAAAGCAAGTGAGTGCCAGGCAGCCAGGCAGGGCACAGGACAGCAGGTGCATCTCAGGTCACTCCACCACTGGCATCAGTGCCTTTTGGGGTAAGATCGCATTTAAAGGACCCAGACATGGGTATTTCCCAGGGTGTACCATTCCCTGGCTCAGGAGCAGAACAAGGGGAAGCAGAGGAGGATGCAGCACGCACAGCCAAGGCATCCCTGGAGGTGGGCACTGGTCTCATTCACCCCACCAGCCCAACCTGCACGGCCCCCAGCCTTCACACATACCACGGTGCATCCCTCATGCACCCCACTGCTTTGCAAGCCCTACCTCCCTCCCAGTTTGCACCGTCCCAGTTGCATTCATGGATAGACACTGGGGGGCTGGGCCCGTGGAGCTCCCCAGGGACCCCCAGTGCCGACCAGCACCAGCCTGGGGTGGGGGAGCCTGTGGGGGCCATGGGGAGCGGGGGGCACCGTCTGGTCACACCGTGCTACCCCGGTGTTCCTCCCCCCGCCCGCCCCCGCCGTTCGCTCCTCTCAGTCATCCCCATGAATTTCCCGGTTCCCTGTAGCCGTTCCTATGGAAACTGCGGCGGTGATCCCGTAACCACGGCAACTGGGGTCCCCGGGAACCGGCACTCTGTCGGCAGGGAATGCCGGGGTCTCTGCGCAGGTGGGGGGCACAGGCGACACCCACGGGCGATTCCAGCCGGGATGTGCCCTCCCTGCCGGGGATGCCCCACGGGACGCTCCCTGCTCGAGAACGCCCGAGCTCCCTGAGCCCGCTGAGGCTGCATCCCCCGGCTGGGCTGCCGGGGTGCCGCGGCGCACAAACCCGCCTGCAGCCCCAGCCTTACCCACGGCAGCAGGGATGGCACCCAGCAGTGCCTGCTTGTACTTCCGCAGGCTCTCATCCCCTGGGTCCAGCTCCTGGATCTCCTGCAGGCTCTTCTTCTCTGGCGTCTTGTACGCCAGGGCCACGTCGGCATCCTCCTCCTCCTCCAGCGATAGCGTCACCCCCTCCTTGTCAGCCATGATGTCTGCGGGGGACAGGCAGTGGCAGCTCCGGGGACACCCCGGGGACACCCCCTGCCCCCAACAGGAAGGCACCGGTGGGCAGGGGGTGGCTGGGCTGTGACATGGGAAATCCCCGTGGGGAGGCCAAGCTGGTGCCCTGCTCGGAGCCGTGGCAAGGCTGCCAGGCTCGGTGTCCCCGGGGCCTGGTGGCACAGCTGAGACCAGAGGTGTTGCCGCCGGCTGCATTTCCGCACGGTCATGGAGCAAGGCGAGCTGGTGCCTACGTGGTGTGCTCGGTCTGGAGGGTGCTTGCAGACCCCTCCAGCCCCCAGGGCCCCTTCGTGCCACCCGGAGAAGTCCTTGTCATTGCCCTGCAGCCCCCTCCAACCCCACTAGGCAACCTCCAGCCCCATCTCCCACCCCAAATCCAAACCGCCAGCAGCTGCAGGGGATGGTGGCTCCGGTGGCTCTGGTGTGGCCAGACTGCTGGGGGACACAAGCGTGGGTGATGTCCCCACAATCCCTGACTCTCCCTGCCCATTGCATCACCACCCCACTCTTGTGAGCGCAAGCATTGAGCTCCCCAAAGCCCCTGGAACTCCATCCCTGGGGACATGCTGGGAATACAGCATGGGGCAGAGGACACTGCCTGTGCCCATCCCCGGGGCCGCAGGGCCAAAAGTCTGGGTCAGTCTCGCCAAGATTTGGGTCCCCCAGGGCAGTGGCAGTGATGGGGACACAGCAGTGGCCCTGCTGCCCCTCTGGCCCCCCACCAAGGCCATGCCCCTCGGCTGTCACGGCAGCATGCGGGCACTCCCAGCCCAGGGATGCACCCACCTCGGGACTCGCTGGCTGCCCACGGGCGGCAGGGCAGGGTGGCATGCACCAGGTGCCACAGGCTGCGAGGTGGCAGGGGGACAGCAGGGGATCTCCCCCGTGGGACGCTCCAGTTCCCGCGGGCCCGCGGTGCTGCTCACTCATGGATGCACCGGGCGCCCGGGGGATGCTCACTTACTGGGGACTCGGAGTGATGCTCGCCCTCCCTCCCCGGGGCAATGCCCCCCGCCGCCCCCGGGCGCTGCCCCCCGGCCGCCGCCGCTCACCTCGGTAGCACAGCGCCAGCCAGAGCAGCTCCAGCAGCTGCCCGCCGGCCTCGCACACATCCAGGCCGAGCATGGCCGGGCCGTGCCGGGCCCGCCGCCCCCGGGGCCGTGCGGGGCGGCCGCTGGCGGGGCCCGGGGCGCGGCTCTGCCGGTGCCGGCGGCTCCTCCCGCCCGCTGCCGCCGCGCTCGGCGGTGCCGGCTGCTCCCGAGCGCTTCCCGCTGCGCTTCCCGGCGCTGCCCGGCGCGGCCCGGCGGGGCGGCGGCGGCTCCCGCAGACGCGGCGGCTCCGCTGCCCGCCCCCGCCCGCCCCCGCCCCTCGGCGGCTCCAGCCCCGCCGCTCGTGGGCGGCGAGACTGCAGTGAGCTCATCGCCGGGCGCGCCCGCCCCGCGCTGCCCGCACCCCGCGAGCCTCCTGCCTGTACCCTCAGTGCACTGCGTGTCTCCCGGGAGCCTCCTGCCTGTACCCTCACTGCACTGCCTGCATCCCAGGAGCATCCTCTCTGTACCCTCAGGGCACTGCCTGCATCCCAGGAGCATCCTCTCTGTACCCTCAGGGCACTGCCTGCATCCCGCGAGCATCCTCTCTCTACCCTCAGGGCTCTACCCACGCCATGGCCGCACCGCCCGCATCCTGGCCAGCACCTTGTTCACAGTGCCCGCACCATGACCGCGCTGCCCGCAGCCCCGCACGCTGCCGGCGCGTTGTCCACCCTGCCCGCATCCCTCGAGCATCTTTCCCGTACCCTCAGTGCCCTGCCCGCACCGCCATCCAGCAGCCACAGCGGTGTGGTTCCCCCTCCGGGGCACCGGCTCAGCCAGGGTACCCCCCGGCCCCGGGAGGCTGAGGGGGGCGGGGGGGGCCGAGGGGTGCCGGGGGTCCCGCGGGCAGATTGACCCCGGGGGTCGGGGCCGGGGTTTGGGGCACCCGCTGGAGACGGCGGCAGGCGCGGGGGGGGCAGCGGGGCGGGCCCGGGCGGGGCCGGGCGGGGCCGGGCGGAGAGGCGCGGCGCGGGGCGCGCACCCGCGATGACCATCGGCGGCCCCCGCGGCCGGCACCCCCGCCTCCAGATGCCCTGTCTGCGCAAGGTGAGCGACACCGGCACCGGCGGCCGCCCCGCGGGCAGGGGGCATCGCGCCGGGGCCGGGCACAAGCACGGCGGAAACGGGGCACCGCCAACGTGGGGAGCGGGCGCCGCGGACACCCGGTGCTGGGACTGTGGGGCTCGGGCACCGGCATCGCCGGGTGGGGGTACCGAGCTCACCGGGCACCGGCGCCGTGTGGATCGGGGACCGGGCGCTGGGACTGTGCAGACCGGGGCACCGGCACCGTGTGGACAGGGGACGGGGCGCTGGGACCGTGGGGACCAGACACTGACACTGCACTGGGTTTCGAGGGCAGCGGGGGCCGCCGCGGAGCGGGCATGGGATCGCCGGGGACCAGCTCCGCCCAGCGTACGCGGGACAGCGGGCACCACCCCGGCCCCGGCGCCGCCACGGGGCACCGGGAACCCCCCCACGAGGGAATACCCACGGGCAGCGCCCCGGAGCTGCGTGCTCTGCTCCCCCACGCCGGGCTGGGGTGCTGCCAGAGCCTCGGCAGAGCTCGCTCCCCAAAACCGGGGTTCCCCGGGCCAGGGATGCCCGGAGGATAAGTGCAGCTCCAGCATCGCACGCTCGCCCGGCTGTTGGGTGCCTCGGTCAGGCTGTGGCATGCCAGGCTGTCCCTAGGCTGAACACAAGGTGCCCTGGGGCATTGCGGAGTTCCAGGCTGTCCCCAGGTTGGGCACTGGGTGCCCCTGTCGGGTTTCGGGGACCCGGGTTGTGTCCAGGTCGCAGGGTGCCCAGGGTCACAGTGAGGGGACCCATGCTGTGTCCAGCCTCGGTGCCGCTGTCGCGGGGCTGAGCACAGCGACTCCTTGCCCGGCAGATGGAGCGGATGATCGTCTGCATGCAGGACCCCGACATGGGCATCAAGATGAGGAACCAGCGCTTGCTCATCACCGTCATCCCCCACGCCATGACAGGTGGGTCCCCCGATGGGGTCCCCCGCGAGGCGTGTGGGAACTCCCCGGGTGTCCCCAGCCCTGCAGCAGCGGCCCCCGCCGGCCCCCGCGCCGCTCCTCTCCCCGCACCCCGGGTGCTCAGCGCTGCAGCTGGGATCAATTATGCATCGGCTGCGCGGGGCGGGCACTCGCACGTCCTTGGCAGGGCCCCCGTCACCCTGCGTGACCCCTGGCACTGCCATGCTGTGCCAGGTGCCCCTGCCGAGAACCCCCCCAGTCCAGTCTGGGGGACCCCACTGCCCCCCACTAACGCAGCCTCCGTCCCTAGGGAACGACATCGTGGAGTGGCTCATCCAGAAGTACGGCATCTCCGAGGAGGGTGAGTGCCCTGGCGCAGGCAGCTGGCACTGGGGGGGCAACTGGGGCTGCCGAACCTCCACGCAGCCCCCAATCCCATTCCGCAGAGTCGCTGCACCTCGGCAACCTCATCGTGAAGCACGGCTACATCTACCCCCTCAAAGACCCGCGCAGCCTGGTGCTGCGGGCCGATGAGTCGCCCTACCGCTTCCAGGTACAGCCGCACCGGGGCACGGCACAGCCCAAACGCCGGGGCTGCCCCGGCTGGGCACCGTGGCACCCGTGGCAGGTTCCTCAGCCTCTTCCTCCCCCACAGACCCCCTATTTCTGGACCAGCACCAAGTGGCCGGCCACGGAGCTGGATTACGGTAGGTGCCGCCGTGCCGCTGGCACCAACACGGGCTGCGACCCCTTCTCAGCCCCTCTGAGCGCCGCCGCCTCTCTTGCAGCCATTTACCTGGCCAAGAAGAACATCCGCAAGCAGGGTGATCTGATCGAGCACGAGAAGGTGAGCGGTGCCCTCCTCACCCCTGCGATGAGCTGGCGGAGTCTCGGCTCTCCCAGGAGCGAGTGCTCACCCGTGGCGGGGGACAGCGGCTGTCCCTGTGCTGGAGTGGCAGCAGGAGCCGGAGCCAGGCAGGGGGACAGGTGCCGCACCGTGCCTACCTGTCGCTCCCCAGGACAACTACAACCTCCTGCACAAGCGGATCAACCACACGTGGGACTTCGTGGTGATGCAGGCACGGGAGCAGCTCCGGTGAGTGCGGGCACGGCCGGCACCGCTGCGCCCCGGGGAGCGGCCGGGATGGAGCACCCCTGGGTGCCGGGCAGGCAGGGTGCCAGCACCTCCCCGCTGCCTCTGCACGGCCAGGGCAGCCAAGCAGCGGCGCAAGGGCGACCGCATCGTCATCGACTGCCAGGAACAGGCGTACTGGCTCGTCAACCGGCCCCCGGTGAGCGCGGGGCAGGGGGGGTCGGGCTGGAGGGTGCAGCCCTGGCACCACGCACGGCCCCAGCCTGGGCAGCGGGGCTGAGGGCCGCAGGGGGGTCCCCCCAGCCCTCAGCATGATGCTGTCGTTGCAGCCAGGAGCCCCTAACGTGCTGGAGCAGGGTCCCGAGCGCAGGAACTGCCACACCACCCGTGTCCAGCTGGTGAGTGGGGGTGTCCAGGCACCCCTGGGGCTGTCAGCGGGCACAGGGCACACCCAGTGCCTGTGCCGGGGTGTAGAGCTGCCCCGGTGGGTGCCCATCCATCTCACCCCAGTCTGTGCCCACATTTTGGGGTGAGGGGTGAGCCCCAGCTCTGCTAACACCCGTGTGTCCCCCACCCTGAGCATGGAGGGACGGTGTGTTTGTCCTTGCACCCAGCACCCCTCTGTGCCAGCGCCTCTGATCCCTGCAGGGCAGCTGTGCTGCAGGGCGCCCTGGCACCCTGGGGTGCCAGCAGCAGCCACCAAGCCCTTCCTTGTGTTGTGACCCCACTAATGCTGCCCCAGCACCCCCAGGCTGTCCTCACTAACCACCCACTTTCTCTTCTCTGCGCCGTGTGCCATGTCCTCTGCCCACGTAAGTGTCACTAACCTAGGGCTGCTGTCACACTGGGGTGTGGAGAGGGGGAAGCCAGGGTTCATTCCACGGGCTGTGCTGGCTGAGCCAGGAGGGCTGGGGGAAAGAGGCTGGAGGCCACAGGGATGGGATACAGAGTCCCGGGGTGGGGGACTGGGTGCCTGGATTGTTCAGGGTGGTGGTGGCAGGACAATGTCCCGGCCCCACCGTGCCCTCACCCAGCCCCGTGCATCTCTTGCAGACCAAGAACATGGATTACTACAAGCGAGAGGTGAGTGGGGCGAGGGGTGGGGGCAGCTCCTGGGGGGCACGAGCTGCCAGGCACCCCAACATCTCCCCTGCGCCTGGCCCCAGATCGAGTACTGCAGGAAGGCCATGGCCAGGACCAGGGTGAAGTCCTCCATCTGCCTTGAGGGGTGAGTGGCAGCAGCTGCCCCAAGCCATGGGCTGGGTCCCTGTCAGGGTGACAGGGGCACCCACATCCCAGCAGCTGGTGCTGGCACCACTGCACCCCAGCCCTCAGCAGGGAGTGGAGCTGAGGCTCTGCACAGCTCGGGCACATCCCTACCACATCCCATCATGTCCCCATGGTGGCTGGAGCTGGTGGCCCTGGTCTCCTCCAGCCACCGCTCCTGGCAGGTACATCAAGTTCAATGAGCAGTATGTGCCCCACGACCCCATCATGTCCGGCTGCCTGCCCAGCAACCCCTGGATCACGGATGACACCACGTACTGGGCCATGAATGCCCCCACGTAAGTGTCCCAGCCCCAGGCCCCCCAGAACCCCAATCTGCAGGACAGGGTTGTGGGGTCTGTGGGGTCATGCAGGCTGCCATGTGCTGCCAGCCCCAATGCCGCTGTCACCCACAGAGTGACGACCCCCACGAAGCTGCGCGTGGAGCGCTGGGGCTTCAACTTCAGTGAGCTCATCAACGACCCCCTGGGCCGGGCACAGCTCCTGGAATTCCTCAAGAAGGAGTTCAGTGGTGAGCAGCCTCAGCCCCAGTCCCAAAACACCTCTGTCTTGGCACCCCAGACCCACCACTCTGACCCAGCACTGCCAAACCCAGCATGTCCCAGTAGTGCCTAATCCACTGTCCAATCCCAACACCACCAAACCAACCCATTACTGTGTCCTGCCATTCCTCAGCCCACCACCACATCCCAGTACCTCCCAGCTGATCTGCCCCAGTTTCCCTGGTTCCACGGCCCCAGCTGGCTCTGTCCCACGGGGACACATGCCCAGCCATGGTGGCCTTTGGGGGTTTCCCATGCGGGGTGCCCAGTGCCGTGTCCCCATTCCCAGCACCATGTCCCCCTCCCCAGCTGAGAACCTGAGCTTCTGGGAGGCGTGTGAGGAGCTGCGCTACGGGGAGCAGTCCCGCATCGCCGAGATCGTGGACTCCATCTACCAGTGAGTGCCAGTGGGTTCGGGAGGAAAGGTTTGGGGGTGGTCAGGCCGTCACGGAGCTCTGTCCCAGGCCGGGGCCGGGCTCACTGCTGTCTGTGACTCCCCAGGCAGTTCCTGGCTCCCGGGGCCACGCGCTGGGTGAACATCGACAGCAAGACGATGGAGCGAACACTGGAGGGCATCAAGACGCCCCATCGCTACGTGATGGACGATGCCCAGATGCACATCTACATGCTGATGAAGAAGGTGGGTGAGGGCGGGGCTGGGCAGTGCAGGGCTGGGCAGGATCCTGACCACTCTGCTCGCCCAGGACTCCTACCCACGGTTCCTCAAGTCGGACCTCTACAAGAACCTCCTGGCCGAGGCCATCATTCCCCCGGAGACCAAGAAGCGGTGAGGGCAGGGGCCGGCCCCTGGGGCCCACCAGGGGTGGTCCTCGCCGGTTCTGACCCCGTTCTGCCCGCAGGGTCTTCCCCTTCATGCGCAAACAGCGGCATTCCAGCCCCAGCCCGGCCCTGCTGCTGCCCGCGGGCGATGCCGAGGAGAGGAGCAGGAGCCCTTCCACCGCCCCCGTGCCCGAGGAGGAGAGCTGAGAGCCGCAGCCCCCCCGGCAGCACGGGAGCGCCCTGACCCAGCACGCCCAGCCCCGCCGCAGGACCCTGCCGGCAGTAGCACTGAAGGAGAGAAGCCATATTCCCCCCAGGCCCCCCGGAGCCAGGCTGACCCCGCCGCAGCCCCCGCTCACATCCCCGCACCCTCCTCTCCCTCGGGGAAGCCGCACCCAGCCGGCCTGGTGCGGGGTCGCCCCCTCCTCCCACCCTCACCCCGGGCACGAGACAGTAAAACCCCCACGGGAAACACTGGTGGCTCCCGTGGTTTTTGGGGAGAGGGTCAGGGAGGCATCGGCAGGGTGGGAGGTGCGCAAAGTGCTGCCCACTTCTCCAGGCTGGACTGTGAGCTGGACTGTGGGCTGGAAGCGATGGCCTCCCATGGCTGCAGCAGCCAGCAAGGGCGCAGAGCCGGGAGGGGACCGTGTGCCCATGGCACTGCCAGCACCCACGGATCTGTTTGCTCTGAGGGGCAGCACCAGCCTGGCACGGCTGAGCTGGCACTCGGGCCTTCCTGGTGTGCCACCCACACCCTGGGAGGGACAAAAAGGCCTCTGGAATGGGGCCGGCCCTGTGGGCTGGCAGGGGCACCAGGAGCAGGGCTGGCAGCTGAGCCACTCTCCTGTCCATGGACTGTTAATCTGAGCAAGGCTGAGGATCGCACGGCAGGATTATTCCCTTCCCGGGAGCACAGCCCCAGCTGCAGAGGATTATCGCCAGTGGTTACATAAAGGAGAGGGGGGCTGATGCCCAGCAGTGCTCAGCCCTGGAGCCCAGCCTGCTCCACACGTACCCACACAGCAGAGCTGGGCACGGCTCCAGCCCCAAATGGACAAAGAGGTGCCATCCTGTATCCTGGCTAACAAACATGGGATGCTGGGGATGATCCTGCCTTGCTGCAGAGCCTGGCACAGAGCAAGTGGCATTCTCAGCTCCATGAAGGGGCGTTCTCAGCTCTGTGCTGGGCAGACAGAGCCCCCTGAGGCAGGGGAAGCTGCTGGAGCCCCGGTCACAGGATGGAGCTTGGGCCCTCGGTGCTGGCAGCCACCGGGCAGTGACAGATGGCCCCGCGCTCCAGGGACAGCGCCCGCCACGCGTCTCCCTCCGGCTTGATCCAAATCCAAACCCTGGCATGAGATTTTCGTGCTGATGGACTGCAGAGGGAATCTGGGGTGTAAAACCAGGTCACAGAGCCCCAGGCAGGGAGTAGGGATGGGCTGGCTGGCCCAGACTTGTTATCTAACTCCAGCCTCTCTCCACACGCTGCCTTCTCCCTTTTCCATCACCTGCCTGCAGTAGGACAGGGCAGCAGGCAGCACCTCAGCCACCAAAGCATCACCAGCACTCCAGGATCCCTCCCAAGGAGGGGCGTTCTGCCTTGGGGAGGTCACTCAAAGGGCTGTCAAAAAATCTCAAAGTCTTGTGTAACCTGCAACACCAAAGCAGGGCACCATTTACAAACAATGCAAAAGAGGATTTATTGAAACCATTCCGGTTAGAGCAAGTCCTGTACAGCACAATTTGCAATAAGTTAAAGAACCAAACCAAACAGTCTCAGTGTTAAAAACCACACTAACACGTAACACAGTGATATAGCCATTGCCACCCAGCTGAGTTATTGAATCAAGGCACAAAGTCATTCATTAAATACTGCAAAAAAACCAATTACACAGGAAATAAGCTGAAAACAGACTGGTTTTGTTAAGAAGGTGCTGGTTTGGCACTGATGCGTTTAATTGAGCTGCCACGGTGAAATCCGCGTTTCCAAACTGTCCAGAAACATTACTGGACAGCTTAAAGCCAGGAAAGAGCTGAAAATTTTCCACAGAGCTGAAAATCCAGCTCTCCTCAAGGAACATTCAGTGTGCCTATGGGAAGGTCAGGTCTGGGTAGGGATCTGAGGAGCGAGAGTGCAGTGAGAGTGCAGCCCAGGCTGTACCCCAGGCACTCCCCTTGCTCCTGGCCACGGGAATCTCAGCAGGAAATAATCCACATCCAGCACTCAGGCTGGACTACAGTGCAAGCCTGAGGCTCCCCTGCCCTGTGCCCTGCCCCAGCTGCTGAAGGGCAGCCTCAATCCAGCCCTCTTATGGCTGCAACAGTGGCACAGAGACCTGGAGGGGCTGTCAGGCCTAAGGTGCTGAGCAAAGAGGAAACCCAAGCTGGGGGACACAGCTGGGGAACCTCCCTGCACTCCTACACTCCCTCAGAAAACAGCTGGGAAGAGAAGCACAGGAGCAACCCCATAATTTTGAGCCCAGGGTGCTTTGAAGGTTGGGGAGCACTCTGCAGAGAGCATCCCTGGCTTCCTGCACAGCTGGACACCCCAGGCCTGGCTCCCTTGGCTGCCCAGGATATGGGTCATGGGTCAGAGGAGACAGGGCACCCTTTAGGCAGCCACAGGTCAGCTGGAAGCAGGAGGTGTCCAGGCAGCCCAGCTCCCTGTGCTGTCAGCCTGGGAGGGCTGGGGCTGTGCTGTGAGCTGGTGACAGCAGGTGCCCAGTGGCACATTTGGGCTCAGCAGTGGCTGAAGGGAAGAGCTGATGCCTGATGCTGCACATTCCCATCCTACAGTGTTTCTACACATCCCCCATTGTCAGACTCAGTAAGGGAGGGAGGAACTGGCCAAACCCCCTCCAGCACTGCAGAGCCTGAGAGACGTTATTTTTAGGCCTATTTTTACTTTCAGGACTGAGTAGCTGGTTCAAACTGTTTTCAAGGCCCTGCACCTTGTTTCTACAGCCTGCACTGGCACCCATCAGGACAGGGCAGAGCAAACACCTCATGGTGCTACACAGATCTCCAGGACAAACATGTCATCTTCATACAGCAACCTGTCCCATCCCCTTGGGATACCAGACTGGGCAGAGAGAAGAGTGCTCGAGGATCCTCACCCAGCATCACTTCAATTCCAAGGGCAGGGAGGCAGCACAGAGCTCCTGCCCACCTCCCGGCAGCAGGGTGCTGGCACTGCCACTTGGGTACAGGGCTTCCCAGAGCAGCAATCCCAGCTCCCAGAAAAGGTTAAAGTGCAATTCTACTCAAGCCAGATCCTCTGGAGGTGGTGGTGGTACCTCCAAGGACCAGCCAGCCTAGGCTCAGGGTGGATCTCTCACCACCTCTAAGCAGACTCAGGGAAGGGAGGAACATTGATGCATCCATCAGGTGGGAGACCAGCTCCCACCAGCTCAGTGCCACCAACACTGCACAGCCTGGCTGGGAAAGAAGCAGCAGAGGACACAGACACAGGTAGGCTGGTGACTGCAGAGTAGGACACATGGGGCTGTTCTTGGGAGAAAAGGCCATTTGCTAAGTAGAATGACACTTTAACCTGTGCTTTGCTGGCCCAAGTGACACCAGACACACCACAGCCATGGCTGGGGTCACCACACACCCCCTCCACTACTGAAGCACGGCTCAAATCCAGGAGAGGGTAATTGCAAATCAACTTGCAGCCAAGCACTTCTCCCCAACCAGGAGAGCTGACTCAGAAAGGAAATCTAACAGCAAACACCACACAGCAAACTCCACTTCCCAGACATCCAACTCCACTTCTCAGACATCCCAGAAATCATCAATTCTGGCACCTCAGCAAGTACACGTTTTCATCCAGACATGCTCCTGAGTCAGCGCAGCTCTGTGGGCACAAAGGGATGGAGGGGAAAAGCCCCCCTCCCTGAGCTGATGACACTTCAGTGGTGGCCAAGCACTGGAGTCCCATCAGCTCTGAGGACAGACACTCTGGCAGCTGCCCCCACAGCCTGGGTATCCCTAGACACTGGGAGTGCTTCCCTGCCAGCCACGCTTTGGTTTGCAGATCAAGAAAGGCAGCTTCCCATGGGAATGCAGGCTCTGGGCTTGTTGAGAGCACGGCTGCAGAGCAGAGGCAGCCTCTCCCCATTCCCCATTCCTCGGCCAGCTCAATCTCGGCTCTGGAATCGCATCCTGTAGAGGCGGTCCCGGATGTGCTGCTCGTCGTCCCCGGCCGTGCGGCGCAGCCAGATCACCCTGCTCACTGCCACATCCTCCTTCAGCTTCCTCTTCATCAGGGACACGGGGCCCGGCCCCTCGCCGGGCTGGGGGCCCCGCAGCAGCACATAGCAGGCGTGATGGCTCCGCTCGAACAGCGCCGCTGCAACATGGAACACATGGAAATCCAGCCTCAGCCTCCTGTGCCCGGACTGGCCAGCACACCCAACAGCACCCACAGGGGCCAGGAAGGGACCAGTGTTCTCCTGCAGCTCCTCGCTGGAGGGCTGCGAGGAGGGGACTTACCAGTGAATGCAATTATCTGGTCGGTGCTGTTGCGGAGCTCCAACAGGACATTAGTGTAGGAAGGATGGAAAAGGTACAGCTTCTGGAGAGGAACTCTGTGTCTCTGCAAACAACAGGACACTATCAGGACACAGACTCACACGTTATCCCAGAGACAACACCAGTACCAGGCTCAGCTATTACTCACACTTGACAGGATACACCCAGCCAGACACTTGCCCGTGTTAGCCCAGCTCATCCTGACCGATGCCATTAGAACAAGTGCTGGGATTTTGCTGCTCTCCTTCCCACCCCAAGCTTCCTGCAAATAGCTGGCCTGTCTGCTGCAGGCAGGAGACAGATTTTTGCTTCAGGGCTGGCAGAGCAAGCAAGGAAAGCAGAGGAAGCTCAGCTGGTGCTTCAGCAGCCTCTGAGACACAAACTGTCACCAGTGCTGCCTGCCACTACTGCCCCGAGGGCTCTGCAAGCAGCTGAGCTGTGCACTGAAGCTGCCTGAGGCTGCCTGGGGCACAGAGAGGATATTCACATGGCCACAGAGATCACTGCATGCAATGCTGCCATGGGAGGCTCTCAGGAAAACAGCAGCAACTCCAGAGGTGCCAGGCCAGAAGCCTCCCACCTCACCTACAGTGCCACACCAAGGCAGGGCAGCGACTTTGCTCACACAGCCACCAATTTAATTTTCTCTACATAACCAGGCTGAGGATGACAAAAGCCGCCGGTGCCACCACCACCTGCAGGGACACGGCTGTGGACACTGACCCCACACCCAGTGCATGAGGCTGCAGTGCCAGTGGCACAGAGAGATGGGAATATCAACACTGTAAGAAAGGGGGTAACTCCACCCCATTCTGGCCCAAAGCCTGGAGAAGAGCAGCCCTCAGCAGCAGCACTCACTGTCTCATTGCCTGGCTCCTGGTAGTCCCCCCACATGAGGAAGGTGGAGCGGTGATCCGCAGTGGGAAGTGTGGCTGGGCCAGGGCTCCCTGGTCCTGAGTTCAGCTTCAGCTCCCATTGGATTGCTCCAGATTCACTCTCAACAATCATAACCTAGCAGGGAAGAAAGAAAAGGAACTCATGACAAAGGCATCTCACAAGTCATGAGAGAAAAGTCAGGTCAGCTGTCTCTCCTCACACTGTCTATGGGAACAAGTATGTGACACATGGAAAGATGAGGAAATATGTGAAGCAGAGCATCACAGAGCTGTGAGACCTGGGGTTGACCATGTTAAGAGTAAAATCACAAGTTTTGCAGCTACATCAAGGGGTTCAGAGTTCTGTCATTGAAGCCTCTTGCTGAGAAGAGAATTAAAGTGCCTGAGCTGGCTTCAATAACCTGTTGAAAGAGATCCTTTCACAGCTTAAAGCTTCCTAAAATCAGCCAGAGGGAACACATCCCACCAACTGTCCTTGGCTCAATTCCTGCTTGAGCTGTGACATACAGAGAAATGGGAAGTTAAAAGGAAGAAATTTCAAACCTTCTTCCTGTTGGGTCCAATTTCACTCTCCAGGACAATACCATTGGCATCGGGTTTGTAGTAACCGAGCAGCGGCTCACTGAGGGAGAGAAAGAGCAGGGACAGATCTGAACCCACCCTGATGGTTGGGTACACTTTGCTTTCCCTGTTGCCTCTACCCTCCCACACCTGCCCTGGCAAGAGACTTGACTGCCACAACATTGGGTTGGCCTGGTACCACCCAACTCTGAGCCCAGCTAGACCACAGCAGGCACAAAATGAGGAAGCAAAGCTCTGAGCTCCTCCCTCCTGAAGCAGCTCCCAGCATTTGAGGGGACACAACACAACAAGCAAGATCAAGATATGACCCAAGCAGAAAAAAAATTGCATCTACAAATCAGCAGGACACTGCTGTTGCTGGGAATCTGGAAATGCCACATCCAGCCCACACTGAGAACACTACCTCAAAACACGGGACACATTGAGGGTCCACACAATGTGGAGATCTTTTGTGTTGATCAGTGTAGCCATCTCTGAGTCCACAACCAAGATGTTGTCCCTTGAGTGCCCAGGAACTTTTGTCAGGTAGTGAATGTCTCCAAATCTGAACAAGGACAGAGAAATGATTAAGCTTTTTAGACCATGCATGGTTTTACTGTGAAGTTTGGAGTTCTTTCCATGCACAGTAAATCCAAATAGGAAACCTCAACGTGCTTTCTCTGCTTTTCTGTGAAACCCTGATGAAGCCATTAACACCAACCCTTGCCCTGAACTTTAGATGTGCTCCTAGTCCAAAAATCACATAGCCAGGAGAGAACAAAGTCCCACCAAGCCATCCTGTCAGGAACACCAGCACCCCCCACTCCACCAGCCTCCAAGACATAACCTCACACCTGAGAAGGGATAAGCGGTGCGTGGCATGGTCAACGTGCCTCTCCCAGTGAGAATCCGGCTGGAAGTTGAGAAGCTTAACTTCCACCCCAACTACTGAACTGCACAGATCTTCCAGGGAATATGCATAGAGAGAGTTCTCTGTGTAAAAATAATAAATAAAAAAGAAGCAAGAATGAGAGAGATAAGTTATCCTGCCCTTGCTCTGAACTCTATGATTTTCCAGATCTGTCAGATTAACTATATTTTTAGGGCTTGCATCATAGAGTTGTAGTGGTATTTTGAGACTCAAGCCTTCTATTGAATGCTTTTAACATTTTATCTGTTCATAATCCAAGTGTTCCACAGTAATCATTTGCTATAAATGACTGCCTAATCCTTTCATGCTTGACATTTGTTAAATAAAATCACTACAGTACATAACAAACCGCAGTTTAAGCAGAAGCCCCCCCCTTCTCTTGGTCCCGAACAGCTCTTTGACTAGGTGAAAGCTCCACACAGCTTGTAAGAATGCAAAACACACTCTCAGATGATGTTTACTAACCCTGATCTCAGCTACAATCACTCTTTCAGACTGAATTCCCAAGCAGAGCTGTACCTGTGTAGAAAAGGAAGTAGGAGGAGGAGCGCAGCTGCAGCCTGACGTAGCGAGCGATGCCATCCACCTTCAGGCTGCCCATGGAGCCGATCTGCTGGCCAGTTTTTCCTGAATGGATGAAGATCTTCACCTAGGCAGGGAAGGGATTAAAGACAACCAACAAGGTTAAAGCTGGTACTGAACAGCAACTGAACGGGAGCAGCACAGGCTTGGATGGGAAATCTCTCCCTGGTTTTGGAGGAGTGAGCATGAGTTCAGTGACACCTCTGCTCTGAATTCTTCTGGAAGTTTGAAAATCACTTCCAGCATAGCCACCTGCTCTGAGAATTTGCTACCTCTGTCACTCACCCTCCTCCTTACAGACTGGGACTGTGGAACAGCAGCCCGAGCTCTGTAAGGACAGCAAAGGTCCATTCAAGCCTAAGATGGAGATGACCTAATGTCGGGAACAATGCAGCATATGGACATGGGAAACCTGGCTTCAAATGGCAGCTCCACTAAATGTTTTAAGTGTCCTAATCTACTCCTCCTTAGGCTCATGTGAGTCCAAGAAGATAAAAGAGCTGATAGGTTTTTTCCTATTCTTTGTGCAGGGTAACAAAATTCAATAAAAACATTTCACCCAGGAAATAAAGGTTAAAGTCAGAATCAGATTTTATTGTCTGAGCAACAGTCAGAGTCTGGGGAGTGCAATGGACTTTAGGAACAAATGAAACATCAAACCAAGAGAAACAGCATCCATCAGACATGTGCAGTCAGGCAGGAACCCTTCCCTCTACCTTGAGAGGGAGGGACTGGGAAAGCAAAGGAAATCTGCTGCTCCCAAAGCAAATCTGGAGTCTGGCAGGTGACAAAGGGAGAATGAGAACACAACTGGAGAGGGAGAACAGCACATCCACCAGCTATTCCCAGCCTCCCGCACTGGGAGGAGACACACACCAGCTCTGGTAGATCAGCTGCACCTTCACTGGTCCAGTGGCTGCCCCGGGACAGTGACAGCCAGGGGTATTTACACAGGGAATGAGAAAACACAACATTTGCCTTGCTGCACTGCCAACCCCTCTGTGCTGCTGCAGGAGACGGATCCTGAAAACCAGCACATTTTCTGGGACGTGTTTGTGCTGAAGCTTGCAGCAGGTGGGGGTCAATGTGATTCTCTGGAAATGCTGCATCTAACCCCCTGCACACAGACCCTTCTACAGACTGCTCACAGCTCTTTCAAATGCAGCCCTTGATAGCTACAAAGCTCCTCTATTGAGTGCTGAATCTCCCTTCTGACCAGTCCTTTCCAAGCTGCAGAGCTCCACTCCAGCTCCTACATTTGCGTGATTTCTCAAAAGAGAACATACTTTCCTTAAGTTGGCAGAGTGCTTGCCAAATCCAGAGGGAGGAAGGGATTTCATACCAAGATAGCAAGAGAGCTTAAATGGAAAACAGATCAAAAGGCAGTCTTGCAGAACAGAGGCTACATTCAAACTTTTCTTGGCTGCCTAAGATTAAAAAAAACAAAAGTCTTGAGATAACTGGGATAGCAAAAGCAAGGAGGAAAGGAAACAGAGAGAACTGTAGGAGGTGGAGAAGATAGAATTTCTGATGACTCTGGCAACAACAATGCCTTGGACAGCAAAACCCTATTTTCTTGTGGAGTACATTGGCCAAGGAGGCCAATGGCATCTGGCTTGTACCAGCCATAGGGTGGCCAGCAGAGCCAAGGAAGTGTTTCTGCCCTTGTACTGGGCATTGGTGAGGCCACACCTCGACTGCTGTGCCCAGTTCTGGGCCCCTCAATTCCAAAAGGACACTGAGGTGCTGGAGCAGGTCCAGGGAAGGGAACAGAGCTGAGGAAGGGTCTGGAGCACATGTGCTGCAAGGTGGAACTGAGGGAGCTGTGGGGGGCTCAGCCTGGAGAAAAGGAGACTCAGTGGGGACCTTCTCACTCTCCATAACTCCCCGACAAGCGGGGGCAGCCAGCTGGGAGTCAGGCTCTGCTCCAAGGGAAAAGGGACAGGACAAAGCAAAATGGCCTCAAGCTGTGCCAGGGGAGGTTCAGGTTGGACATCAGGAGGAATTTCTTCCCAGAAAGAGTTGTTAAACATTGGAAGAGGCAGCCCAGTGAGGTGGTGGAGTCACCATTGTGGGAGGTGTCCAAGGAAAGCCAGGAGGTGGCACTCAGTGCTCCGGGCTGTGGTTGGTCACTCGATGATCTCAGAGGGCTCTTCCAACCTTAATGATTCCATGGCTCTGGTATGAGGACATGGGGCTCCCACTGCTCCCATCAGACCCAGAGGGAGCTGTAACTTGTGCGCTTTGGACAGGACAGACTGGGCATACAGACAATGCTGTGCCACTCCATGATGGATGTAGATGTTTTAGCAGAAAAACTGTTCTAGCTACATGACTTTCCTCCTCCCAGAAATGGGAGAAGTAGTATTTGGAGGGAGATAATACCACCAGCAGCTGTTTCACTAAATGAACTTGGATCACAATTGACCAGCACAGTGACACTGGGAAGAGCAGTGCAAAGCAGACCACAGGCAGAGAGAGGGCAGGGATCAGAAAAGGGCAGTGCTGGTACAAAAGCACTGACTGTCAGCTGTGCTTTGATCTAAGAGCCAAAGCTGTCAAGGTTTGTTCACTTCCACTTCTCTAAGCAGAGAAGCAGAAAAGTGCAAGCTCATCTTGCCCCAGCTCACTCCCCAGACAGCACAGGAACATGCAGTGAGGAGAGCACACTGAAAAGGGGGAGGGATTGCTGCCCAGCTCTTTGATTTATTTCATTTTTTCAAACCATAAAACACTTGTGCTGATCTGGGAGTACATCTCTGGTGGGTGGGAAAGAACCCACCCCAAACCCAGAGAAACCAGAGGCCTCTGGACACTTCCTCTGAGGCTACAAGGTGGAAATAAACAGCATTCCTGCCATCCTCTGTGGCAGCCACAGGGCTTATCAGAGCTTCAGGATGACATACCTGGCCTTCTTTAGTAATAAAGATTATCAGGTCCTGAACTCCATCATTATCCACATCTGGAATCACTGATAAAGGAGTCAGCACAGTATAATTAGCTCCAAAGTCACGGGATTGCCTCCACAGAACTTCCCCTGGAACACAGTGGGAAACAATCATTAAAAGGCATCTTAGGTTGAAAGGTTAATAATGCTCCTGTTCCAGCCCATCAGCACCACAAACCAGCCACATTTATGCTAATCACAGGGTACTTCCTTGCTTTTCTGCATTCCCAATGAATCCCAGTATCCACAGTTTCATCTTACATTGGAAAGCAATCCTAGCTGCCTGCAGGAATGCACCCAAACACCCTGGCACAAAGAACAGCTTGCTTCCCTTGTGCCTTTGGTTAACAAGCTTCCCAGCCTGTTCATGGCATGGAGAAGCCTTTGCTGTGATCTAAATCCCTGCTGCTGTGCACTTAAATCTGCACAGACATTTTGAGACCATAAAGCAGCTGAATTCTGACCAGTGCTGCTGCAACTCCTGACAGAACCTTCTTTGCTGCAACTTGCCTCCTGCAGATGTTCCTGCAGATGTTTCTCCACTGACATGACTAGCCACAACTCAGGCCACATCCCACCTCTCCCTTGTTTGAAGAACACACACACCCAAACTTGCTTGTAAACTGAGGTAACAAAGCTTTTCTTTTTATAAAAACAGGGGGTGGCTGGTGTGGGTTTCTCTTCAACAGCTCCAGGCCAGTTGAGTGGCTCTATCCATCCATTGTCCACGGCTGTGGGCCACTTTCCTGTCACTGACCAACCAGTGGAATTTGCAGTGGAATCTGGCAGGGAGGACACTGCTCTTTTTTTTTTTTTCTTTTTTTTTTTTTTAATGAACACTTCAGTGTCTGATTAGGTGCTCCCAGGGCAAATGTTTACCCTCCCTTTTACCCAGCATCACACACAGCAATTATCATTTCAGGAATGCAAAGTAATCATCTGTTCCTTGTCAGGAAGGCAGCTGGACTGAAAGCCAAGGAATTACTACTTGATGCTGTCTGCAATAATTTAAGGCAGGCTGTATTTCTAGTAGGATTGCTCCAAAGCTTTTACTGCAACACTGAAAAAACCACATGGATTTGTTACTATGACAACAGATGTGAAGTGAAGAGAGCAGATTTCCTAGCTTCCTTAGGAAATCATGGGAAGGCAAAGAATTTTGCCCTCGAAGAAAATAAGCAGGCAGAGGAAGAAGAGAAGTTTTAAATTCTAGCTTCAGGACTGTCCAAAGGTACAAGAGTAAGACCAGGCTAATGAAATGTACTTGTCAGTGCAGAAGGCTCTAATCTTTGGTGGTTAGACAGCAGACAGAGTTTGGGAGAAATTATCTTATTCTCTAAAAAGAGCAGTCTGAGTTAAGAGAAACAGGTGACACTGAGCTGGATTCAACACCAAGCACTTGAGAAGTTTTCCATGCCCTAACCCAGCCCACAGAGAGCACAGAAACCATCCTCTCCTGCTCCATCAGCAGGAGATGGGACTGCCATGTCTGACATCTGCAGTGCCACGGCGCTTCCTCAGGGCCCGGGGTCACCGCACCAGCACGGCAAGAGGAGCCAAGATGGAAATCAGGCAAGTGCCTAGACTGCAAATTTAACCTGGGTGAAAGGGTTGGATTTTTTTGGTCTGGAAGGAATAATAAAATCAGAACTCAGAAGACTGAGCTCAGCTCTCACTTCAAGCAGATGCAGAGGACACACAGACTTTTCTCCCTGTCAGACGTTCTCCAGGTTGGAGTTCTGGTTTATTTATTTAGTGATTTCTCACACAGAAGCAGTTCCATCATCTGATCATCATGGTGCCCTTTCTGCCCAATCCCTCAGGAGACCAGAACCACCCACAGGGCTCACTGTTCAGGCTGCTGGAGGATCAGGTGAAGAGAGAAGGCGTAACAAAACTCTTACTCCTGTCCTCTTTCTTGAGACTCTGTCTCAGGCTATGGCAGAGATGGAATAATACACAGCTACAAAGACTTTTGCTTTGACCTGGAACAGCTAATCTTAAGCTCCTATGTGTCCCAGTTTGCTGGTAAGATAAACAAGCAGGAATGTTAGATGTCCCACACAAACAGGAGCATGCACTCCTACACTTCCCTTCCTGCCCACTCTGGTCATTCCTTGTGGCAATGAAGAAAGCAGGACTTAACACAACTTCAACTGATAAAAACACCACTAACTTTATCAGCATTTAAAGATCAAAACCACATCAGACACATTCAGATGATAATCTGCCTATCTCTCCTTCAATCTTCCTACAGGCAGGGGCTAGACAGCCTGAGAGCCCTGGAATCTCACCAAATCCTCCCGATGATGAATCATTAACAGCTAAAGATTGTGCTGGCTACTGTTTTTAGCACACTGTGATGTAAGTTAGACTTCGCCTCTTTGAATACATTTAGCCTATTTAAATACATTTTATTCTGCTCTGCCCTCCTAACCCCCAGTCAGCAAAGCTCAGAAACCATTTTTAACCTACTTAATAGCAAAAAGGCATTAAATAAACTCCTGTGTTATTCACTTTTCTATCTGATGCATTTTTTCCTCTCTTGCTTTGAAGTTATCTATGGAATATTTTCTTTGCTGTATTGCTGTGACCTGTAGCTTAGCCTAGCTCCTTCTCTCCACACTTGCCTTTATGGCTGTCTTTAGTTAGAAGCCTTTGGCTCCACAGCCAACTTTCTACACTTTGACCTGAAAGTAACTACTTCATTAATAGTCTAAAAATAACCTGTGCTAAAGCATGAGGGAAATGCTGATGTCTTTGTTGGTACAGAAACTTTCTAGCTCAGTGTGTATCTACACTTCCATCTATACACTGGAAATTTAAAGCTACACCAGATTTTCCTCAGATTTCTTAGAGCTGTCCCTCTTGCTATTTCTTTTTTCCAATTTTTGGAAAACAGGGTGTGAGGGGTTTAATACCAGATACAAAGGATGGGATCCTAGGGAGAACATATATTGTTTAGACCTTTGAAACAGTGACCTCCAAAATGGAAATGTATTTTAGGCTCCACAAGCAAGGAGGGTTCAAGGTGCAGCAGATGATCATTGTTCCTGAAGTAGTACAGGCACTCCTTACCCCCACCCACATTAAGCAAGATGATGATGATGAATTTCTCCACCTCTAAGTTTAGAAAGGAAGAAACCTTTCCAGAGGAGCTAGGCAGAATTGTAGACTACTGAAACAGACTGGCAAGCACTTATCCTAAGCGCTCTCCTTGACAACTTGAAAATCATAAATGCCTAGAACTCCCACTCCTCCTGCCACAGCAGGCACTCCTGGCACGCACACACAAATAACTGGGAAACGTTGCAGGTGCAGGTTTGTGTCTAATCCTGGAGAGCATAAAGTAACACTCACGGCTAGTGACTGCTCCTCCTGTTTCAAAAGCTGCTGGAACACTGGTCTTATGAAAGAGCGCAACCCCCCACCAAAGCTCAGGAACAGCGAGGCTGAGGGCACACGCTCCTCAACGCCCAGCAAGCGGCTCTGGCAAGGCTTCCAAGACAATAAATACCCAGTGCCCATTGTTCATGTACCAGCCAGTCATGTCACGCTGACATCCCCCCTGCAGGTGAGGAAAGCAAGTGGCCCATCCCCTGCTGGCACTCACCTGTGCGCAGGCTGACTGCTGTAAGGGACAGTGGCTTCTCCACCACGAGGCAGCCCGGGGCCGCTGCCGTGCCCAGCTGCTGGATGCCACACTGCAGCCACTGCACGTCCTCCGCAGCAGGGCTCTCCCAGAGCACGCTGCCATTCGTGCCAGACACCGCAGCAATGAAGGCACAGGGAGACGGCAGCCCTGGGGACAAGAGGTATCACAGGCAGCTGCCCCTGCACCCACCTTTGCTGCCCTGCACCACCCAGGAGCTGGGACTCACCCAGCTCCTCTCCCCACCCAGTTTTCTCTCCCAGTCACTAACTGGAACTAGAAGGGAAAGGACAGCCCTCACTAGAAGGCATTTTTGGATCAGGTACCTTCATCCAGACAGGACATGTTGAATCTGCTGCTGCCGTTGCTGGATTTGAAAGCAAAGAGCACATCTTGTACTTTGTTTTCATTCACATCTTCTATAGCAAGGAACGGGTAGGGCACTGCAAGAGAACACAAGCCAGGCTCTGGTGAGGATTTTCTTAGCCCACAGCAGAGAAAGCTGGAGCAAAACATAAATTCCTAGAGACCTACTCACTGCCTCCATCCTGGATAGTGTAACATCAGGACAAATTGGCTTTTATATTAAAAAAAATGTACACAAGTACCAAGGACAGGAAGTTACTGCCAAACAATTTTTTCAATTTGCTATCCCCTAGAGGATGTCTTTTTTAAGAGGCAAGCAGCCAGAATTTGAACTATGCTGAACAAAGAACAACTGTGATCTTGGAGTGGGGCTGCTATTCTCAAAGTATAAAGAAGCCCCACCCAAGCCCTACAAAACCCAGATACTCCATCTTTCTATCAGCTAAAAGCAGCTTTGCTGCACCTGGGATGTCTGCAGCACCACACAGCTCAGTCCCTGCTGTGAGCACTATCTCTGCAGTTACAGCACATCCAGCACAACCTACTGCACACAAGATTAAAGAAAAGCTCTCCCAGAAGCGATTGCCAAGCCACTGGGGAGCAGGACCCAGGCTGAAAAGCCAACTAAAGCAACCAGAATAAAAATAGCTATAATAACTACAGAGCAATTTATTAAAAAAAACAAGATGGAATTATTCTTCTCCCCTTCCTGTTGGCCATGGGGAAAAGGGAGAAAGTCAAAGTGACAGAGGAAAAAAGGCCTAATTGCCTCCAACCTCAGGTCAAACTCCAAGGGAACATTTTAAAGAGCAAGCTTCAACAGAGGTTTATTCCCAGATACCCTTTCTCATATCTTTTTTTGTGATCGAGGCCAGCCTGGTACCTTGTTACCACTTCAGAGCAGCATCTAATTTCTCCACTGGATCCTGTAAACACCTCCTGGAAGGCCACTCCAATTATGATGGGCCATTGCTTATCCAGGTCAGGTATTCACAGCTCTGGCTCCCTGCAGATCGGGCTCCACGTTGTGCTTAGGTAGCAGCCCACAACCCAAATCCATGGCACAGAAAGGAAAAGGACTCTTGGTAAGTATTTATTCTGCTGCAGCAAGCTCACCTGCGTTGTTGTAATATTGGAACCATGTTCTTTCTGAAACTGGCCTCTCTGGGCAGGGAATGATAAAGGAGAAAGCAAACACAATGATCAGGCAGAGGAACAGGGAGATGAAGAAGGCAGCAGTGCGCCACCGGGACAGCCGGGACAGCCCCGAGGACTTGACAATCCTCCTCTCCACATAGTTTTCATGGTTCTCCTGAGCTTTTACATCCTCAGTCTTCAGAGGGTGGATCTCAGCTTCTGAGTCCTTGTTATCCATCACAGCTCATTCATCGGTATTCAGACACCCTTCTCTCCCTTCACCTGCAACAATGGAAAAAAGAAGTTAAAATACATTTTGAAACATATTTTTAAAACACCGATTAAAATATTCTGTTACTACCTGATATTCACACTGGAAACATTTAATGGGAGGTGAGCAAACCAGTGTAGTGTCACAGAGCTGGATACAACACACTGCTGGTGCTGGAGGTCTCCCACACAGAGCAATGGAGAGCCTTCGTGGAATGCAGGAACAGCACCAATTCTTCTCCAGAGGAGGAATCAACTCTGCTAGAGCTGGACAAAGAAAGCTACAGACCCCACGCAGAAAGGACTGACTGGTCTGCAGATCTCCCTCAAGAAACACACCCCAAAAGCTCCTTTTGTTGCAAAGACTTGTTGCCACCTCCCCGTGTATGTCAGCCTGACTCTGAGCTGGGGAGGTGAAAGGAAACACTTGTGGCCTTTATATCCCAACATAAGGCTGTTCTCTACTGTAATGTGCACTTGAGCTTCCCCAGGAGAGAGAGAAACAAACACCAGAGTATTCTGTATAGGAGCAAACCAAAGCTCTTCAACACCTTCTTACATGAGAAACCCTGGGTAAGTTCAGCAGCCCAGCCCTGCAGAAGTCAAAAGAGTGATGACTTCCCTCCCCAGAGGAAAAACAAGGAAGGAGTTGAGACTAAAATCGGGCAAATCTGATTTCATCAGACTGGAAGAGTTAACAACTGCTATTATAGCCTCTCCTGCTACAAATCATATCCTTGGGCTACAACAACAATAAACAGTGCTAATTTGCTAAAAAAAGAGGGGGAAAGAGCCCTAGTCAGTTAGAGGAGCCTGTAAGTCATTACCCACAACAACAGTAAAAATCCATGTTTTATACAGAATCTCTGACAGTGCTTCTTTAAAAAATACCATAAGGGAAGAAATAAAGAATAACACATTCCAGTAGGCTTGGAAAAAGCTGCTTGACAGTGTTATGAAAAGTTATATCAGAGTAAATAACCACGACAACCAAGCCAATTTTCCATGACTGTGCCCCAGCAGTCACGTGTCTGGGTTGTCCACTTACTTCCATTTACTTCCCCAGCAGAAAAGAGCTTAAAGTCAGCACCAACACAGTGCAGAGCATGGGATTTCAACTCCAGCAGCAACAGGGCTCGCTGCGTCTCACGTTTCTACCCAAGCTCATTTACAGTTCTGTGAAACACAAGATGAGTCACCCTGGGGAGGCTCAGCTCCTTCAAGCAGCTGTGGCTCCCCAGGCTGTCCCTGTCCCACTGCAGAGGGCTCTTCTCTTCTGGGCACAAATCACAGGGGGACAGATCCACGGCAAGGCAAGCCTGAGGCACAGAATCAGCAGATCAGCCTGGCACTGTCAACCCTTTAACCTCAGAGCCTGCTGGACTTACAAGCATTTCCTCCAACCCGAGCACTCTGGCATTTGTTCTACATCAAGTACAGGATCTCACTCCAGATAATTTAATTCAACCTGCACAATACCATGCAAACGAATCAATAATGCAGAAGGTGCATGTTATTCCAAAGATCTTACTCCAAGGATTTCATCTGCCCTTCTCATCAGCCCACCAGCCACACCAGGGACACCTACACAAGCCTGGCTATTCCTAGACTGGCAGCAGGCACCTGATGGGTAGGAAGGCTCCAGATGGAAAGGGGAACAACAGATCAAGTGGTGCTTTCAGCCTCTGCCCCGAGCTGAGTGTTGCTCTTTTACTGCACCAGGCCTTGAGCAGGTTCAAGGTACAAGGCTCCAGGCACAGGCTGAGCAAGTGATTTACTGGTGTGGAGCAGCCACGGCCACAGCGATGGGGACAGTGGCAGGAGTGAGTTATGTGACCTCCCCTGTGCTGGGGCAGGTGGCTCGTGTGTCCCTGGAGGGCCCATCTCCAGCAGCATGGAGAGGGGGATCTTCTCAAAACCAGCACCCACAGCAAGGGCTGCAACAGGGCTCCAGCACAATCCCACCAGCCTCTCCAGCAGAACCTCCACGGCCTCCCAGTATAGAGCTGGGAAGGATCCAGGGCATACCAGCACCTATGAGACTTCCCAAAAGGAACCAAACCCAGGTTTCTCCCCTCTTTGTCCAAAAGGGACACCACCTAACACAGCATTGATGGCATATTTTTATGACTCACTATAAATCTCAGGACTGTCATCTAGACTGGGATGAGAACGATAAAAAAGCAGTAATTATCCTGACAACCCCAGTAATTCCTCTCTTTTTTGCAGTGATGACCCAACGGAGCCACCGAGCACAAAGAGCCCTCAATGCCTTTAAAGCAATTCTCTCTCTTTTCTTTCAGGGTTTGAATAATGCCCTTTGCACCCCTGCCAGAGCAGAGGCGGTGCCAGAACGAGGACCACAAAGGTCAATGGGCAAGGCTCAAACAATGCAGGAAATCCCAGTGCCTGCTGCTGCCAAAGTACATGCTGCCAGCATGTGGAATGGCCCCAGCTCAACAACAAAGAGGGCTGGTAATCAGTTTAATTGAAGACAAGCAGAAAATGATAGTGTGCATCTGAGATGGTTTTACTGTCCTCTAGCAGCCGACATCTTGTCTCCTGCTGGAAGAGGACACAGAATAACTCAGCTGGGAAGTTCAACACATCCAGGCACCTTTCAGGGGAGCAGAAAGTGACAGGATTCTGTGTTGCTGCAGTGTAACACACACTATATGCAGTAGATCTGGGGACAGGAGAAAACATGGGAAAAAGACCTTGTAGAACGAGAAATAATTAGAAAACACATGTGACAAACCCAAACTGAACCCACACAGGCCAGGGAGTGAGGCAGCACAGCCAGGATCTGCATCTCAGACTCCAGGGCTCCCAAGCTTTAAAGGTTACTTCCCCCAGCCATGGGATGAGCTGGGAGCAGTCCTCAGCACAAGCTGAGGGGGAACAAACACCTCTTCCTGTACCACAGTAACAACAGGGACAGGACAAACACAGCTTTACTCACCTCCACTGTCCTGTTTCCTAAATCCACAGTGCAAATTTACAGATCTGATCTGCCTCAAACCAGAGACACTTGCACAACTAAACCCAAGGGACAAACCATCAGCAGCAGTCAGACAGAACTGCCTGACAAGCACAGAGAATCTCAGTCAGTCAGGTGGATGAAGATTGGTGTCAGAAACTGTCGCCCTGGTTATCAAGAGTTTTCTAAAGCCTTCTGAGTTTACATTCTTGTAGAGAACTTTCTCACACAACTTTCTGTAAACAACCTATTGTTTTGCATTCTTTCATAGAGGCGGAGAAATTTGATGTACAGGTAGTTTGTCCAGTGTCGTTGGAGAGGTGGCACGCTCACCCTCCAATCCACTGGCATCTTTTGAGAACTGTAAAAGATTGGAGTCAGAGAAAATAAATTAGTCTCTTCATCGTGACCAAGGCTGTGGTGCGTCATTTTTGCTTGTGTCATCTGGTGACAAGAAACCATTTAAGGATTCGTGCATTAGAAAGGTTTAACTCATTTTCCACTCATGAAACACCAAACCACAGCATCTGGAATGTCACCAGACACCAGCTCTTCCCAGAAAATTTCTAGCAACATACTGTAACTTAGATTTGATGTTCAAATGTCTTTGAATGGTCAGATGTCTTTGTTTTTGTCTTCCACAGAATGATGAAATCAGGTTCTGACTGGATACTTCAGGAACACAAGCACAGCATTTGGCTGGTTTGGTTCTGTTTGGTTGCTTAGTTCAAGCACCTCAGAGGTTTCCTTCCTGTCAACCAGAAATTGTTGAAGCCCCAAGCTGCAATCAATAAAGATAAAAGAGCCAGGTTTTGCTCTGAATAAGCTGCAACATTCCCATCACAGCTATTTTCCATGAGCAGACTGCCTGGTTTTGATCCCATGCACTCTGTGACATTGCAGCAAACTCACAGCAGGGCAGTCACCTGCTGTGACATTCAGTCTCGGGTCATTTGTGCCTTTTTCTGCAGTCCCACTTACATCAGGACAAGAAGAAATAACATGTAAGATTTCCCAGAATGAGCTTTGCTCCCCTGAAGACACTCAGGCTGTATGCTGCACTCAAGCTTATCATTTTGCTGGGTCATCTGCAGCTCACAGCTCCTGCCTGACATCAGGTCACAGCCAAGGGCTGGCTGGGGACACTGACCTGAGGAGACCATCCCTGTCTGGCACTGGGGCACCTCTGCTCCTGGCATGTCCCTAAGGCCTTTCTCAGGACACAGCTTGTAATCCAAACCCTACCAACAAGACTGGCGTGGCCATGGCACAGGTTTCCCAGAGAATCTGTGGCTGCCCCACCCCTGGAAGTTTACAGGGTTGGACAGGACTTGGAGTAACCTGGGATAGTGGAGGGTGTCCCTGCCCATGGCATAGGGTGGAATGAGATGAGTCTTAAGGGCCCTTCCAAATCAAACCATTCTGGGATTCTCCTGCTGGAGCTGGTTCTTCTGAAATGCCATTTAACCCTCCAGTGATACATCTGTCATTTGCAGGAGAAAACTCTTATCGAGGGCAGTTTTCATTACAGACAGGAGTTCAAATACAGAAACTCAAACTGTTTAGGGAAGAGCAAAACAAAACCCAGTATTATTTCCATGAGAGCAATGGGAAGATCAAAAATCTAAGACGAAGAACAGCATTAAAGCTGCGTGGAACTGATTACAGGTCAGGTCAGTAATAACAACTGAGCTGCAGAAACACCAATCATTCATCATCCCTGGCCTTACAAGCTGCACAGCGTCCAAGCCACTCCTCTCACCAACTGCTGCAGATCCCTTGTGCCAGCTCCAAGGGCAGCTGTCAGCAGGGTGCTTGAACCTCCCACATCACAGGCACCCCCACCTCCCCCACAGGGCTGCCCTCTTGCCTCAGAAGCACAGTGACATCCCTCACTGCCAGAGACTGAGCGCACAAGGGGTTCTGGAGAGATCTCTGTGCATAAAAACCCCCTGGAAAAGACTGTGGTCATTTCATGTGGGTTTATTCAAAAGACAAAAAAAGTACATTTTTTAGGTGGGGCACTCACTCCACAGGTCAGAATTCCATGCCGCCTCCTGCACAGCCTAGAGAGATTTATGGCAGCATGAAAGGAATGTTCACAGGCCAGGTTGGATGGGGCTTAGAGCAACCTGGTCCAGTAGAAGTGTCCCTGCCCATGGAGCAAGATAATCTTCATTATCTAACCAAAACCATTCCATGATTCTGTGAAACAACAGCCCTCCTCCAGATGCTGTTGTCCTTCACAGCCACCTTCAAGAGAAACTGCTTTGGTCCCACCAGAAATGGAATTTTTCTTTCTGTCACACACACACAGAGCAAAGCTCCCTCGTCACACACCCATCCCTGGGGAGCCTCTCAGCTCCACAGGCAGCCCAATCCTGCCCAGGTACCAGGAAGGGCTGGCTCCAGTCCCTCCCTGCAGGACAGGCTGCCCCTCTTCTCCCAGCCGTTACGCAAGACGTTTCTGCCTTACAAAATAAGGAGAAAAGGCTGGAAATGAGGTTGATGCTGAACACATTGCAGTATTTTTCATTCGGCCAGAAGCCCTGTAACTCACGCCTGCAAGCCAGGCTTGTGGGCTCGCGAGGGAAAGGGAGGACTGTAAGCCTCTCCAGGAGGAGCGCTGCGGCTGTGGGCGTGCTGAGCTCTCAGAGGTGAGGGGCTTGCTGTGCCTGAAGCACAGAGCCGCAGTCCCGGGTGCTGCCAGAGCAACTCCCCAGGCCCCCTTGCAGCTGCCAGCCTCGGGATAAAGGAGCTCGGATCAAAGGGAGCAACTGGGGGCTTTGGAAAAAAGGATTAAAGTCTTTCCCAGGCTTCTCGCTGTGGTTTGGGGACACTTCTTGAGCTGCTCAAGGCGGACAGCAAACCCCTCCGAGCCGGCAGGGAAGGCCGCAGGGCTGGGCTGCAAGCGCTCACAGCCGCGGGACAACCGGCCCGTCAAGAGCCCCGGCCCCGCGGCTGCACCGACCCCAGCGCTGCCACCGCCAGCCCCAAGCTCCCGGAGCCGGCGGCAGCGCGCGGGCGGCGGGGACGCTTCGGGAGCCGGCTCCGCTCCCCGAGCGCCCGGTGCCATCGCGGGGACGCGGCCGGGGACAAGGCCATGTTCTCGGTGCGCACCCACGGAGGCGTCAGGAGCGGCCCAGGGCACCCCCGGGTCCCCCCCCGGCCCGGCCCGGCCCTCGCCCGCCCCGCTCCGCACTCACCCCGCGCCGCCGCCGCCGCCGTCACTTCCGCCTCCATCCCCGCCTCCGCCCGGCGGAAGTGACGTCCGGCGGAGGGAGCGCTTCCGCTCGGTGCGGCGGGGCCCGGCCCGTCCGGTATCGGCGGCGGCGCGGGCGGAGAGCCCGCAAGAACGAGTCCGGGCAGCAGCGGGAGCCACAAACACAGATCTTTAATGCGCTCAGACCGCGGGAGAACAGCACAGGCACGTACAGGCACCCCGAGCGCGCGCCCGCCGCCCCCCGCGCCCCACACGGAGGTTACAAAAACAACACGTGAAACCGCGGAATTAATTGTAAAAACGGACAGGGAAGGGAAGGGGGCATGCACTAGGGACTGACACCGGGGGAGCACCGCGGAACCGGAGCCGCGTTCGGGGGGAAGGAGAGAACGGAGGGAGGGGGGAGCCCGGCCCTGGGAGCGGCAGTTAACGGCGGCGATTCACCGCCTCGCCCAGCGAACGAGCGGCCCCGCTCCCCTCGGCGGGGGCCAGCGCCTTCGCACGCACCATTCCCACAACATGCCGAGCCCGGGGGTCGCGGCTGGGGCTGGCACAGCCAGGCGCCTCCCTGCCCTCGTGGGAAGCAAACCGAGGTACAAATCGGCGAGGGGCAACCGGCAGCGGCCTCCAGCGCGTGGGGACGCGGCTGGAGCCTCTCCCGCGGGAGGGGCACGGGCTCCATCCCGAGTCACCTCTGCCCCTCGGCACATTCTGCCTGACTGGCCTCGGAAAACACCAACGCTTCCGTCTGCAGGTCAGAAAGCCCCGCGGGGAAGCTCTGACTGCAGAGTGCACAGTAAATAGGCAGGTGAGCTGTGGCTGTGCTTCTCTGGAGAAGAGAGCAGCCAGGTTTCCCACTGCTTTGCTCACACCAACTCAACTATCTGAACTGTAAAGGTACTAAAACCAGACTCGAGCCCAGCTTAGAAACATGTTTCAGCTCATCTGGTCATACTCAATGACGAACAGCTTTCAGAATAGATCAGGGCCAAATTTTATCTTTTTTGCCTTAGCTAGGCAAGTGAGGCAACTCTCAAGTGCTGGAGACATAAAAATGAGGTGGCTAAGTACTAAAAGGAATAAAAAAAAGAAATCTGAATTTTTTTTTTAACATATATAAACAGAAAGAAAAAATATAATTGAGAACCAGTGCTACTGGTGTGCTCACAGAGGGTCAGGTGGGTTTTTTGGAAAGGGCTGAAGCGTTACAAAGGTCAGGGCAGCTCAGGGCTCCAGGCACAGCGTGGCCCCGACCGCTGCGCTCGCTGCGTCAGGACAAACACGGGGTGTCCACACTGGCCTGGACTGAAAACCATCCATCCAGATTTATTTATTCCTACTAAAACAAAATCCTGTTAAACAGTACGTAACTCTTGTGTCTCTACAAACTCACAGCTATCTGCCAAACAATAAAAATCCCAAACTACAAAAGATGAGTTGTATTCAGTAAATATAAATGGGAAATTTAGGCTTTGTGTAGAATGTTTATCAGACTATTTACAGTGCAACACAGATCGTTTGAGTTCAGATCTCGCCAGCTTCTCTCTCTTCTGACCTCTTGGAACGAGATTTGCCATTTGTGCTCTCGTGCCGCCTCTCAGAAGAGCTCTTCTCTTTCCTCTCTCTGTCTCGGGATTTTTCTCTTGAAGATCGATCTCTAGAAGATCTGGAGTACAAAGTAAACCATTGCTATCAGCTTTGCAACTACAAATTGTCAAATACCCACCAAGCAACATCTTTCCCTAGCAGGGCCGTGGATGCAAATTCCCTATAGGAATGTGCCTGGGTACTGCGCCACGGGGAGTGGGTCCCCCATGACAGCAGCTCTGGGCCCTCTGCGAGGTTTCTGTGCACAGCACAGCCTTTGTTCCTCCTTTGTTCCTCCTTCCTCTGAGTGATCCTTTCAAGCTGTTGCCACAGGGGCTCTCTCAGGTCTTTCCTATGCCCCTTATTATTTTTCTGGGCCATCCTGAAGTGCTTACAGTTTCTTCCTGGTCTCTGACTCAGCTCAGTTCATGGCTTCCAGAGCAGTTTTTCACTACACCCTAAGCTACTGGCTTTCTGCTCAACTGCTTTAAATACCAACTGGATTCTTTGCTGGCTCAGCCCTGGGCTTCTCACTTTGCATCCTGACAAATGCTGGCTTTGGCTGCATCCTGGGTTCAAAGTCAGGATGATACAGATTTATATTCACAGCCCACAGCACAGGCACATCTTTTCACAGCCACAGATTTTCAGCAGCGCTTCCCTGTGTCAGCCCACGCAGAATTAAACAGGAGGCTTCACATTAGGTCTCATCTGAAAGGCTGTTTCTTGTGTGACTCCTGCCAGCTTAGGGAATAGCAGGATTCAAAAGGAGCTGACCCTGAGGGAGCTCAGAGGCTCCTACATTTTACTTCAAGGCTCAGTACACAGGGTTTTTTTACAGTCACAACAGAAGGTACCTTAGAGGTTCCACTTCCATTCTTGTTGATTTTAAGGCTTGAAAATACTGCAGAACTGATACATCAAAACCCAACAGCCATTTCATTTTCATTAAACTGTGTCATTTGACATCAGTCTGATGACATTAACTCTCTGCCTTTTCCACAACAATGCCTGCTGCCTGCAGACCTCCTACCCTGAGCTCTCCAGATGCTGTGACACTCTCCATTTCTTTCAGCAAGTGAGACCTCAGCCCAGCAGAACCTGAGGGCAGATTTCATTAACTTTCAAGGTGAAAACAGAAGCTACTCTCCTTCAAGCAACAGGGTTTTGCTATTTGTTCTCTTGTTTTTGTTATGTTTTCTTAAACTGATCCTGACCTGTCCCCAGCTCTCAGCAATTTTGTGTCAACTGGCCAATCCCCCTGCAATCTCAATGGGCTGGTTTGGATGTGGTCAAGGGTTCCGAAGTAGTCCCTTACCTGCTCTTTAGTAATAGTTATTACAGGATCTTCCTCACTTCCTAATTGTCCAAACTTCTTTTCTTTATTTTTCATGTTCAAGACAGATTTAAAAAAGCACTTTAGTATCTCAGCCATTGGAGAATCAACAGTATTTACACCCCCCCTCAATTATTAACAGACTTTTTTTTCAGACCATTATTTCCCTCCCCTTCACCAGGTATCTTTAAAAGAAAAGCTGTTCTTACCCCTTAGCTAAACTGACACAAGACACACAACAATAGGTTTGTTTCTAGAATTGTACTTGAGTGCTGGTGCCTTATCAGGTGACAGTGCTAAAGCACTCCCCTATTAACCAGGAGGCTTTAAAAAAATCCAGATCTAACCTCAGCAAGCACCTGGAGGCAGACTTGCTCCTGGGCTTAGAAGGGCTGTAAGGGAACACAATTATTCCAGTCAATTTTTCTAATATCCTACACACACTTGCCAACACAGAGGCTGGCTTGCTGAATTTCAGAAAAAAACTTTAAGCCCTTCTTTGGACTATAGTGCTTTTCCTCAGAGACAGAAGAATGGTATACTCCTCCTGTATTTCTTTTTCAGGAGGAAAAAGTGCTGATTCCTAAAGAATTCTCTCTCTCAAGCAGCCTCCTAACAGAAGGCTCCCCCCAGATCTCAAATCATAGACTCCTTCCCAATGCCAGCACTGAGAGAAGGAATCTGGGAAGCAGAAAATAACTACAGAAGTGTTAAATCCAAACTGCCTCTCAGGTACTTGGCTTCTACAGGCCCAGGGAAGCTCAGTTAGCTCAGGGAGGCTTCGTGCTGCTTCCCATCCAAGGAGCACCTCAAGGCTCAGCACTGCAAATCAGGGAAACTGTTCTATCTTCTAGACTCTCCTCTCAGCTGGGATCTTGCTGTACAGCTGCTGCCCTCACATGAGGCCACTGGGGAATCCTGCTTGGGCCCAGGAGCTGGCACAGGCCAGCACAGCTGCTCTGGAGAACCCTGCCACGCTCCTGCTCGCTCTACGGGCCAGGGAGGTCACTGTGAGCCAAGGACTCCCCTTTCCAGAAGCACTCCTGTCGGGAATACATACTTGTGTTTTGAACTCCTGTCTCTGGAGCCCCGGCGGTGACCTCTGCTGTGGCTGCGGGAACGGCTCCGGTGGCGCCTGTGCCGGTCCCGGGAGCGGGAGCGAGACTTCCGCCGTTCCCGGGAGGCTGATCTGGAGCGTCTCCGCCTCCGCTCCCGAGACCGTGATCTGGAGGGAACACAGACTGGCTCAGTGCCTCACATCTGCACCCTGAGCTACCTCTCAGCCTCTCCTGAGTAACAAACACCCAGAGCATCAGCACAGTCCAGCCCCTGCCCACACCCTGGGCTGATCACCCACACCCTCAGAGTGGGCGGCTGCCTCCTCCTGGGCCTTGTGCTGCCAACAAAATGCCAGTGGGTTATTCAGTTTGCTGGAAAGCTTATAGAAAAAGCTCCCACCATTATTGTAAGCATGTGGCAAGGGCCAGAGCAGAGCTTACAACCCTGCCTTGCTCACAAGTGAGGCCCGTGTAAGTAGAAGAGGGGCCAAAGGAAGTGCCCTGTGAAACTACCACAACCCTAAGAGAATCTTCCTTGTGAAAGTCCAGCACTTTAGAAGCAGATTTATTTCACCCTGCTCTAAAAATATGAAAGATGCCAAAGGAAAGCAGTAGGCAGGGAGATCTCCAGGTCCATTATCACAGAGAATGTTGCCATAGCATTAAGGCAAGCTCTTCCCAGAGATGTGGGGGTTTTAATCTCAAATCTCTGTATTTTCACATCTGAGGTTTTATATATATAGCAGATACTTCAGATATTACAATCATGGAAATACATCAGGTATTTATTGAAAGAGGCCTTGAGGACATCATGGGATCACCCTGGACTACACAGAGCCCATCCTGGCCAAGCTACTCAGCACCTGCTCTACAGCCCCACGAGCCACACCAAGCTGAGCAGCACCTCTGAGCTGCCCATACTGCACTTCCCATCTCTTGCAGGGAGCAAACCACACACTGAGGCACTGAGTGCACTCCACTGTGAGACCCAGGAAAAACCTCAGTAGCTAGAGAGAAACACAAAAAGGCATTTGAGAGAAGTGCAGATCTGGGCACTCACCTTCGACGATCTCTATTTCTTGATCCAGACCTAGAAAGGAGAGGAGAGTTAAGTGAGACAAGTTATGATACAGCCAGTGGGTTTTCAATAGGAAAATTCATCCATCCTGGCAGCTCTTCACAGGAAGAATCAATACCTCAAGTGATACATTACTTAAAAAAAAAAAAAAGCTTGCAAATAAAACATTTAGTTAGCATCAATTTTAGGAGCACGAATTTGTCAAAAACTGGAAAACCTGAATTTCTGCACACTGAACTTCCTGTCACTACAGAAAAGGTCTAGAAACCAGATACTATTCATTAAGAACCCCAATGAACCTTTCCAACTAATCTCTGCATATTTGTTACATACTTTTTACTCCCTGCAGTCTAACACCAACTGGATCAACTCTAACATTTTCAAGAAGTGCCACTCTCCAATCAGACAGTGGCAGTTTTCTGATTTTGGTTCCTTTGAGGCAGTTGCATGCTAAAGGGGTTTTATTAAAGAAAAAACAGCCTTTTCTCACTCCTTTTATTTGTTTACCAAACATTAGAAGGAAATTTGCATCAATCATTTTTTCCCTTTTGGGAGAGAGAACTAGGAAAAAAGAGGGGACAAAGCCATGAGAGAAGAACTATTACTGACAAGTGACAGAGATAAACTGAAAATCCTTAGAAAGCACTTGAGAAGAATAATCCAGGCCTTGCTATCCTTTCCCACATTCCACAAGCTTCAGAGCTCATGTGTGGCACACTGAGCTTACTGCTGTCAGCATTAGCTCCTGACAGTTTGTAAATAACAACGGCAGAATTCTTTCAACTTCAGCAGCACCATTACTCAGCACCACTTAAAATACCTCTGCATATGGAATCTGCACCCTCCCTCTTCCTCCGTGGCCACGTTTCAGAGCCAGCTGAACATCACACGCTGTCTGAACAGTCTTGTTTTGCTTTAATTAAGAAGTGGCTCCTCTCCCTGTTTAGTGACTTAGAGACTCACTCCTGTAACTGCTCCCCACTGCACACAGACTCACACACAGGTTCCATTTACATCCCACAGAGCTGTTCTGGCACCCTGAAAGCTACACACAGACAAGAATTAAAGAAGCAATAGAGAAGCATCTGTTTCAATAACATTATTTAAAACCATGCCTAGATAAGACAAGATTAAAAAAATGTACATGCACTGACATTTCTTCAGTGAAACGGGATTGTTCAGTTATGGTAGAAAGTTAAAAAAGCCCCCAAATTTAGAAAGGAATTCAGGTAAGGACTGTAAACAAAGTGGAGCTGAACTTGGAGTCTGCAAATGAAACATGCACTGTGGCAACACACATGACCAGCTGAAGGAAAAGCTGATAAACCAGGAGAGCAAGGCAGTAACCACACACCTCCATTCCCATGTAACAGAACCTGACAGAGCTGCAGGACCTCCTGTAGATACCTGGCAGGCAGCTGGATTTTTTTGGTGGTTGTAATTACTCCAAGTTCTTACTGTTCTTTTTCCTCCTGATCGCTTTATTCTGAACCACCAGTGCACACATCCACAAAAGCCTTTCCACATCCCCTGAAAAGCCTGGCTGCCCTTCCATGCCTATCATCCAAGCAGTGGTATGCACAAAAAACATCTGATAATCACTCCCTAGAACCAAACTTCAGAATTCAGGAAGTATCCAGCAAAACAGCATTGTCCTTACTAGCCTGAATCATTGTACAGCAGGAGACAAAGAAGACAGCTCTCCAGAGGAGCAAGAGGACTGAGCAAGTCTGTTTTATTTATTTTTTCCTCCTGTTTTGTCCCTGTATCACAGACTTTCTGCTCAGTTTCATAACCTGTCTTTTGTCCAGCCTAACACAAAGGAAATCAATTTGGCACCTCCACCAGACTTGTTTGCTGGTGTACTCTGGAAGCAAACACTGAGGTCTGCACTTCCCAGCATGCCACTTCTCCACAGAATTCCAGTCTCAGGAGATTACTGGATACCAAACAGCCACCAGCAATGTCACACAAGACTTGTGTTTATTACCACTAGGGTGGTAATCCAGTCTACTCATTCCTATGTGGAATCACAGTTTATTGACAAATTAATTACAGCTGTGAGAGGCAGAGTTTCACAAGGGAATCCACAGGTTTGCAGGGATGTCACAGTGCCTGTCAGTCCCTAAAGACTCCCAAAGTCAAGCCATACTCTTTCTCTTACTGAAGTAACAGCATGAAGGTGCTATATAGGAGGATATGACAAGAAGAGTTCTGAAAGAAACATGTTTCTTGTGGTTCCTTAAAGTACCAAGCTCTGGATAAGAGAGGCTGGCTGGAAGGTGGTAGAAATCACCAATTAAGTTTTTGATGGAAAAATGCCTCTGTGAACATGGTGTGCACAGCTCCCAGCAGATAAGTGACTGAGAAATCTGGACTCTAACCTCAGTTCTGACACTGAGTGTCCACTGGAGAACTACTGTCCTCTCTCAGGTCAAGTTCTCATTTTGGAGAGACAACTGATGTATGTGCCTCTTCTGTATGGCACTCCTGACTCCTTCATAACAAGTTTTCCTGTGGAGCACACAGGTGCCTCTGCACAGAGCCAGAGCAAAGGCCAGCCACAGTCTCTAAGTACTGTCACATATGGAAACAGCAAGAACTCAGATTTTAGGCCAGCTCCATGCAGTTCTTAAAGCTTTCCTATTTTAAGCCTTAAATAAACATTCAAAAGCAGCTTTCAAACCCCCTCATCAGATGCATCCACATATGGACTACCTATGAACACAAGAGGCTCTTTAGCTCTCAAGAATTGAGGGCTTGAGGTTTTTTTTTTTTTTTAACCACTAAAACAAAATGACAGGCACACCACAGGAGGAGGAAAACCAACATTTTGAGAAGATGTGGATCAACAAAAAGATCCAGAGGTTCTTCCTGAACAACTCTGTTGAGCAATTTTTACAGAGAAACGACCTCCAGGAAGAAGACGCACCACGGAGACAAACTGAGTCCGTGTTAGGCAGGGTCCTGCTGTGGGTCTGCCATGAAGCAGCTGCATGAGGAGACACTTCCCATTTCACTTCCACATCTCTGACCACAGCAGCAGCAACAGCAGTCCCTTTTGATTAACTCCTGCACTTCCAGATCCTGCAGCTCCCAAACTCAACTGCATTACAGTTGCATGGATAACAGGAAGTTGTGAGGCTCTCTATCAAGTGCTACAGAAAGCTGTAGCATGAATTGCTCCTCCATATCACACCAGGCAATCCCCAGAGAAAACGCACATTAAACACCCTAACTGGAGTTATGCATAACATGCATAAAGTAATATGGGTAATGAATAACAGTTTGGGGCTCTCATCTTCATAATACATTAAATCACCGTGCTGCTTCATGCTGCTATTTGTCAGCAATTCCAGCGATGTATAGCCAGAGCCAGCACCATCTTAGAGTACACTGCAGTTATAAATCTCATATTCCTCAGACAAAGTCACTCTTCAGCTGACTCTGAGTTTCAAAAATAGCTCTGCACAGGCAGCAAGGCTGGGGTCTTTCTGATGCAAGAAGTACACGAGGAGAAACACACCAGGTAAGCAGGGAGATGCTGTGACAATCAGAACAGCATTCTTACCCAGCCACTTCCTCTGCCTGACCCCTGCAAATAACCACCCTCCCCACAGCAGGCTGCCTAACTGAGCTGTTTACATACAAGATGCCTCTTCAGTTTAAGTACAGAAGACATCTTTTTTTCCAGTTCAGCTGGCAAGATGCAGAAGAAGTTGTCCTGAGAACACCAATGTTCCAGCCCCTCTCACTGCTTGGGAATTACAGACATCTGAGCAGAAGGCAACACACATAGCTACAACCACCAGGAACAGCCACTCCTTGGGATCCCTCAGCTTCCTTAGGAAATGCTTGCCAAAACACCTCAATTATTGTAGAAAAGTTACATGCAGTCCACTATTTGGCACATGGACACCAGCCCGTTGTCACCTCCAAGTCTCCAAGCAGTGAGGAGGGCTGTGCAGAGAATTTCTGCATCACTACTGCCTTTGGAGCAAGCCTAGTCCTCACTCATCTTAAACTTTCCCGCTCAGGTGCTCTGGATGAGGGTATTTTATCCAGATTCAGATTCCCTAAGACAGGGATTAGACCAATATAAGCCTGAAGACTACAGAGAACTCCCACCTTTCAGACACACAGTGAAGGTCAAAATAAATGTAGAATCACTCTAAGGTGGAGGAGTGGAGGATTTGTGCATTATTTTCATCTTTAACTGAATCCCAAGATGCTCACACAGCATCTGGAGCACATCCAACAGCCACTCCAGAAGCAGATGCTGAACTCCTGCAGTGCTCATGTACAAGGAATCAGATACTTCTAAACTTCACAGGCCAGCTCCCACTCACCGTCTGCCCATCCTCTCCTCTCGTTCTCTCTCCTCTCTCCGTCTCAAACGATCCTGGTTTCTCTTCTCTTGCTTTTCTGCCACTGTTTTCTAGGAAAAAAAAATCCACATCATATTTCAGCCATACAGTAACAGCCACTATTTACAGCCATACAGTAAAATGTCAAATCTGCAGGAAGACCATTCCAATAGCAAGACAAAGAACTACTGCACTGCATTTTATATGCTGAGTTAAGATCTCTATCAAGGTTTTCATTTTTCACAGTTGAGGCACTGACCTCAACACACTGTGAGTGAGGCACAGGAATCACAACTCTTACTCAGCTGAAGGTCTCTGTTTGCAAGCAAGGCCAATACCACAACCCATTTCGAACCATTTCAGAAAACTCCTAATGGCTTCAGCTAGTCAAGATCTTTTCACTGACAGAACCATGTGAAACTTCAGTTCTAACACTTCATTAAAAGGTTTCAAAGTAAAAAAAAGCCCAGAGTGACAATTTTTCATGTTAATGAGAATGACTGTACCAAAGCTCCAAGGAATAAATTATAGCAGTGCTCTGGTTTGACTGATTCTGAGGGTACATATTTAGTTACCCAGAAAAAATAGAAGGGAACCCAAGACAAGGCTAAACAAAGCTCTGTTTGATGCTTTAGGGAGTCTGCAGTCGGAAATTTCTGAGCTTTTACAAGCCCTCTGCAAAGAATTCTTTATTAATTTAATAGAAGTGTTCAAGGTCTTCAGAACTACAAAGAGAAGGTTTAAAACAGAGAGGATTACCCTCAGCTGATCCAGTTTCTCACGAATCTGAATGAAACCCAAGTGTAATTTGCCTCCAAAGTGGTCAGCAAGACGCCGGTCGTTGTCATGGAGACCTAGATATGCTGAACAGACTTCACACACACGCAGCTTCTGCTGCTGGAAACTGGATGCAGGCATTGAATTTCGGTATTCTTCCTACAGGAAGGCAAGAAAGCCCACACAAATGTCAGGGAACTCTTACATAGACACAACCCTCCAGGGAAACCCCTGCAAAGAATTGCTTTGAAGACTCAAAACCCACCCTCACACAAAGGAGGTGCCACATAAATGCTTTGTGGGCACAGCTAACCCAATAGTCTATCCCTGCAAGGGACTGGCGACCAAATATTTCAGAGGACAAAGCCCTCCCCGCCCCAGTCAGCTCCCTGCACTAGATAAAAGTTCCTAAAAATCTTTTCATCCACCACACCACAATGCCACCTGTTTGCTGGCACATGGCTGGAACTGCAAAAGGAGGTGCTGGCACACAGGAAGAGGCAGAAACCACCCAGCATAGCCCAGGCTCCTGTGACAATCCAGAGGAGAGCCAACACTGTACCTCTGCCTCTTTCTTTTTTGCTCGGACTTTCTCCACTTCCATCAGGATCTTTTGAGACTCATCAACATTTCCTTCAGCTCCCAGCTGTTCAGCTTTAGCTAGGAGTTTTCCAATATCTTCATTCAGCTCATGGACTTTCTCTGCCTGAAGAGAATAGTTAGTTTTTAGTAAGACAAAAATGTGATAAAGCTTGCAGGACAACTTTTCTTTTTTTTTTTTTTAAGAAATACTGTGTAATGAAATCTGTTGTTGGAAGATGGCCATGAATCTCCAAAAGTCGCCAACAAAAGGGACTGGTGGACCAATGTCAACACAGTCACAGATACCTGGCAAAGAGAGAAACTGGATGTGGCAAAGAGAGAAACTGGATGTGGAAAGATCATGATCTGCCAGTCATTTCTGGCTACAGGTCAGCATAGAGGCCACAAAATCAGCTTCAGAAATGTCTTGTATTGGCCCAATTAGGCGAGTTCCCAAAAAGGAAACTCCATGAGCATCTGTTAAATGAAACAAAAATCATGGGATGATGGACTTACTATTCTAAATTATTATGGTAACATTTCATAGCATGGGAAAGAAATCAATATGCTTTACTTCCATGCTAAAGCAATGTCTTTTAGAGTCTGTGGTGCTCTTTAAGTCTGTCTCCAGAATGGCCAGAGCAGCCATTTGAGAAGGATGACTGGAATCCCCAAATCCTCTGTGGAGCCTAACTCCCCAGTATCACTGGTGTCAGAGAAACAGAGCACCAGGGCTCCCACCGAGACTTTCAGAACCAATGTTTAGTGAGAGGCAGACACACCTTTGCAGACACTTCAGCACTGATCTCTTCCTGTGTCTCAGCCAGGCGTTTCTTGGCCAGTTCTGTTCTCCTGTCGCACTCTGCAATGAAGGATTCCAGGTGATCCATCGCCTGCATGATCAGACAAAGAATTATGAATGAAGCTGCTCTCTGTGCCAGATGCAGCTTTGACAGTCAAAGCTGCAATCCTGTATAATGCACAAACAACCTCAAGAACAGATGCTTTAAGAAAAAACCCAAATGACACTTTGCAGAGCAAGTTATATTTGACCCTTGCCCTGTAAACCTGACCCAGTTCCTTTACTCTGACACATCAACACAGCTTTGCACTAGAACTTCCTTCCTATGCAGGAGCAACAGGCACAAAGACAAAAGCACTGGAATAATGTGAAAAGTAAAGACAGAATTGTGCTTCCCCTGGATCTGTTCCATCACATAAAGATTAAATGAAAGCTAAATCTGACAAAAGTTAAACTACTGAGCAGAAGGCTGTTAATATTAAATCTCTTTCTGGGACAGTGCACCAGGTTACAAGAACCTGTTACAGAGCAGCAGGTGTGGGATCCAAGGAATGCCAAGGAGCCTCCCAACTAGCTGGGCTAATGGGTGGCAAAGGCCATAATTACTTCTGCATTCTCCAGTCAGCAGTCAGGCTGACATTCAGGAAGGGGCTACATTCTGGACAGGTAACACATCAAGCAACATGATGAACTGAAATGGCCACTGAGTTTTACTGTTCAGCCCAGTGACTTCAAGAAGCAGTTTCCCCAAAAGTAACTAAAATTCCTCCATACTTACATCCAGCTCAAAAAACAGGTCTCTCTCTTTACTTGCAATCTCATAATCTGCTCGCAGAGCCAAGTCATGGATCTTTGTACATTCTCCCAGGTCCATTCGCTGTTAGAAGAAAAAGGAGAACCCACATAAGAACCTTCCATTACAGCAACAAGCAGCAGATGTCTCTTGCCAACTGCATCATATCAAAATAAAGTATTTTCATGAAAAGCAGCTTTCTCTTAACTTCTCAGTACCAGAACCAGCCAGAAGAACTACATGCTTGCCAGAACTCATTTTGTAGATGTTCTGGGAACATTAAAACAGCCCAAATGCTTTAAGTCCAGTCCTACTCCTCCTTTAAGTCCCAGGACAGCCTCAGAAATGGCTGGGACGGAGGTGGGTCCCCTTCAACAGGCACCAACTGCAAATGCCTCCTATTCTGGAGCCACAGCCCAGGAAAACATACCTGCACCCTGTTTAAAGCTCCTCTGGAAATGCATATCTGTATCAGGATGAGCCCAAATAACACATGACATACCAAATTGCAGGATACACACAGAATGCTTCCTATCAACAACAAAAGGACTTAAAAGGATTAAGGGCTACAGCCAGCAGAAATGCACAACCCCACACTCAGCAACAACAGACAGACTGTGTTAATTCCACAGCCAGACCCTTCCCACATCCAGCTGCACCCTGGAATTTGAAAACCTGCCCAGCAAAGCAAAGTCCTACACATAAGCCCATTTAATGAGAGACTTAAGAGCATCTCCCTTCCCAGAAAGCTGCCCTTCCCTCCCACTGCACTCCATGCTATTTGAATTTGTTATTTTTTCTCCCACCTAGTAGTTAACAGCCACATGAATCCAAGTCAATTATGCTCTCAAGACATGGAAGCTGCATTTCAACATTATCAACTTGTAACAAAGAACCTTTCTCTTATTCTAAGAGTAGAAAAAGAAAATGACATTTTGAAAGCCAAAATAATAAAAGCCCTAATTGTGAGCCACTGTAGGAATGGCAGGGTACATGTCATTGCATGAGGGAACACCCCAGCTCACCACCCTCTTCTCTCACTCTCACCACCAGTCCCCAGGAGTCCAAACCTCAACATGCACAACAGGTGTCAACTAGTGAACTGCAGCGAAAGCTGAACTGGGATAACACTGAATCCCTGTGGAATATCACAAACTAAAGCTGGGAATGCTTTCATGAAACAATGTGCTCAGACAGCAGTGTTTAGAATGAAGCAAAGCAATTAAACAAACTCTACCAGTTTATGCTCAGGTTTTCAGCAGGTGCCTATTACTGGATTTTCTCCTCTAAAAAAAGAAAAAAAAAATCCAGATGAATTGCCACTATTTAGCCTTCCTCATTTTGCTCGGATTTACCAGAACCAGGAGGCCACAGGCAGCAGGCTACAGAAACAGACACTACATCCAGAATGCTCCTGCTGAGCTCTCTAATGATACAAATGTAATGCCTACAAAAAAAAGCACGTTGGTACTTTTAGAGCTTGATCATGTTCAACTTCAGGCAAGCCACTTCAAAGAATGCTACAGAGTTACTGTTATTTTACCACAAAAATAACTTTCTATGATGTGACACATGTTTCATTCTTCTGGTCATTCTACTGAGATCACTTTCCAAGATAGGGAGAAAATAATGGTATTGGATGTGACTGTCACACATTATAAATATTCTTATCTGAGCTCTTCCTTCAGTCTGAGCCACTAACCCCACTTCAGTGAAGGGGCTCTCACCACTTTAGAACAGCCAACAATGCTTGCTCTGAAGCTCCCTATTCCTCTCCCTGCTTGTTAACAGGCAACAAATCCCTCGGCTTTCCTCAGGGAAGAACATTCAGTTCTCACTAGTTTATAAACCTCAAATCTTCCTCCATGTCCTTTGGGATGTTCAAGTGCAAGGAAACTTCCACAGGTATTGCTCACTCGGGGTAAGACCACCAGCCCTTCTGCCTGAGAGCCTCCTCTCATCCCAAGGAGGGCTGTCATAGAACACTCACCCTTTCCACAGAGATCATGACCTGCTCCAGTCAACACTGGATGGTTTATAACACAGGTATGTGAGACAGGCAACCAGCAGAGCCTGAGCCAAGATTTAACTCCACATACACACAAAGATTGAAGACATTTAGATGTCACTGATAATTAGTCCTGCTCACATGTGCTGAGAAATACACATTTTGAAGTATCTCTTATGATCTCCACTGAACTGGCAACTCACCACAAAATGAAATTTCCACAAAGATGCTTTAACAGCGATCAGAGATGCAGAGTTTCATCCAAGTGAAAAAGGAAAGCACAAACCCCCCTCTCAACCCACAAAAAACAATTCTAGAACCTACAGATTTCAACTCATCTTCCCCAGCAGGGGACACAATTATTTCTCTGGATGTAATTTCCAAGGTATGTTCAATCTGGGCAGCTTTGAGGCTCATCCGTCCACCTCTTACTGGAGCTGAAATTTAGGAGAATTGCCAGCTGATGCCATCTCTCAACGTGCTACAATACTTTCACTGACAGAAATATGCTTACCATGAGCTGCAGAGAGAACTCAGCACTCACCACAAACAATGTGGTGACAAGGGCCCTGGTAACAGCCCACAGGCTCACTAAACCAACTCCTGTTCTCCCAGAATGTTCCTCCTTACCCACAGAGACCAAAGAGAACCACTGTAGGTTATTTAGTGGCAAGTTTAGACAAGTTTCTGGGGCCAAAAAGAGAATAATCACAGGAACAAACCAACTTAAAATGACAATTCTTACAATCAGGAACACTTGTGCACCTCAGCAAAGCAAACATCAACAGGACTCCTGCAGCTCTGAGGAATATTCCAGAGCTTTGCTTACAGTCTGGACTCCTTTTCTTACTCTGCTTCTGAAGGTCAGTGAGTGGGACTCCATCACATTTCACTGAGCACAGCTCCCCAAGGGCTCAGCTTCCTGCTTGCCTTCAATCAGCTTCCCACTAAGGAATATCTGCACACATGAAGGATGCAGCAGTAACAATGCCTTAGGGGAGGACACAACACAGCGAGTACCAAAAGGCTTGGAGCATCTGTTGGAAGTTTCCAAGAGGTCCAAGGTCCTAATTTCTGCAGTAATACACCCAGAGATGGATTATACCCCACCCAGCTGAGATAGATTCATCCATACAGCTCTTCCTTAGCAGAGCACTGTAAGTACCAGTGAAGCTGCCCAAGATCATGAGGGAAAACTGCACATTCCAGCTAAGTTCCACTCTGTACTGGCAGCAGTGACAGCTGAAATGCTCTTCCTGCTCTGGATATCACATGTTCTTTCAACACAGATCTGCAGCACCAACACTTGCTCTGGCCCCCAGTAACCTGCTGACAGAGGTGTAGAACTGCACACCCACTTCGAGGCTACCACACAATCATGTGAGTGAGCCACAAGATCACTTGTGCAGGAGCAGTCCTTCTTCCTGCTCTTGCAGTTTCTGAGCAGAACTTCCACAGTGAGAGGGAAAGGACAACTCAATCAAGACAAGTAAAAACAGAAACAGAAGAAACAAATTCCTCAAGGTGCTTCTCTGGCCCAGGAGACTCACAACCCACCTGAAACACTTCAGACTTCCTCCACACTTTGGCAGCAGCTCACACACATCACTTCTGCAGAACTACCCCTTCAACTCACCATTTACTCTCTGAAAATCTGCCAGAAGAGGTAGAAGGCAGCCTTCATCTTCAAAAGATCCTCTGGGCCCCAAAAAAACCATTCTAGAATCTCGTGCCAAAAAACATACCCTGACCACAGTGACCTATACAAAGGATGGAAGTTTAAAATTCTGAAATGGAGGTGAACTCATATGGAGGCTGATGGAACAATCGCTGCAAAACACATCTGAGCTTCAAATGAATTTTAAAAAAATAGAGGTACAGAGATTGGTATTCAGCTTTTCCAATCTTATTTTGCAAAGGCAGCCACTGAGAAGCTAAAGTCTGAGTGCTCAGAGCAGAGGCAGTTTTTGCTACAGCTCTTTCTACCAGTGCTGCCACACTGCTGCTATGGCAGTGACACAAGCAGGGGCAGCAGTGCCAGCCCTCCCTTTGCTGGAGACCCACTGTGCCAGCCAGCTCCCTAACGAGCAGCAGGAAGGGCTATAAATAACCACAGCATCTTTCAACAATCTGGTTATGTGGACAGACACTGTGAATTGTCACAGTATTTCATGCAAACAGCAAGGGCCAAGATGGATTTCAAACATCCATATTCACCTCCATCCTGTAACTGCTGCACAACGATGGTGACGAAAGACACAGTTTTCTTTCCACAGTCAGGCTGCAGCTTTCATCTGGGAGCCTCAAATGAACACTTCCTCCACAAGAGCTCACTGTTAAAGCCCACATCACCTTCTGCTCTCAGAGGTAGCACGTGAGCCAAACCTTTGAACACTGGCCAGCTCTGTTCCCACAGGGAGCAGCAAAGGAGCTGAGACAACTGTCTGAAACCAGTCGGGCAGAGTGACACAAACAACCAAGCAGCTCAAACAACCAACGCTCAGCCAGAGATGTGACCTGCCATCATCACCACAATAACAAGAGAAAAGCTGCTCTTCCATCAGGGCTGGGGAAAGGAGAATGAAAATCTCCAAGGATTAGTGCAGCTGCTAAGAAAACACTTGCTAACCTGAACATGCAGCAGTGAACCAGGGCAGCAGCCTAGCTACAGGCTTGGAGCCACCATAGGACAAGTTGCAAGCTCTGACTATCTCAAACTGTTAAAACAGAAATAATTTTGCAACTTCCCACAGGATTGGGAAAGAAAAAGCATTTCAGGTGAATTCTGAGAGCTCCTAGTTTGGTTTTTTGTTTGTTTGTTTTTGGGTTTTTTTTGAGAAGTGAGAGCAGTCCCATACATGGGTCACAGGAAGTGGAAATAGGATTGTGACTGCTCTCTGAGAACAGAAAACCTGATCACTTCTAGAAGTCACCCACCCTGCACAGACAAGAGTTGTACCAACATCCTCCTGACCAGAATCCCTTATTCCAGAGGCCATACTTACTGTTCCAGCCAGGATATCGTGGGGACAGCAATCCAGAAGGTGACTCTTGCACACACGATCGTCTGTAAACTTCACCCTTTGTCTGGTTTCATCTCCTGAAATTCATGTGTGGTTTAAATAAGGAGACATTAGAACACCAAGAGAACACAGGCATCAGCATGAACATTTCATCTCAATATGCAGATTAAAATATTTGGTGTTCCTGCTCCCCAAAATTACTCAAAAAAAAAAAAAAAAAAAAAAAAGCTTAAAGGGCAACAGGATATTCTGGAACACTTATAATTGGCAACAAACACTATTTTAGCATTTATTCATCCAGGACACCATGTTAAACACAGTGCTGGCAAGCCAAGCAATGTCCAAGGCCTGTCATCCACATAAAGAAGCAGCACAGCCAGAGGAGAAAAGGAGACAGACAGGCTGGCTCCCAGCCAAAACCTGTTATTTTTTTTTTTCCACCCTTTCTTTTTCTTACTGTGAAGAAGGGGCAGGAGATACCAAACCCCACACTATCAGATCACAAAAGAGGGCTGTGCTGGGCAAAATTTATAGACAACTGCTCTTTGCTCAGGCACTAATTGAACCATCAGTCCGTTTGGTGTGGAACCCAACTATGCAGGGTGTGCTCTCCCAGGCCCTGCAAGGAAGGAGCTGGCAGGTCCTGGCCTGGAACACACCACGTGCTCCCCACCCACAGCCCACCCTCAGAGGACATTTTACACTCAGGAGCCACTTAAACGAGACAATATCAGAAAAGCAAAAAAATAAACAATAAAAAAAGAAACAAAGTTAGTCAATACACACTGCGAGCTCCAACACATACTATACCCATCTGCATTCTTCAAGACCTCAGCTGCAGAATTTTATGCCCATTGTTGAAAAGTTTTAAAGGAAAAGCTTTCTTGCCCACACCTGCAGTAAGGAAGTCAGGGGAATGATACATAAAAGTAAAGGCAAAGTGGTAATGGTATGTGACAATTTTAAAGCTCATCTGTGCATATGACACAGGTATGTGTAATACTAAAGTATGAATATAGTTTAGGATTCACAAGCATCCAGGAATAATGTTGTGGCTACTGAATTTTTTTTTAATTTTTTTTTCTTTCTAAGCTACACTTTTAAAGTTACTTGTGAAAAAAAGCAAACACTTTTTTTTTTTTTGTTATAACAGCTTTAAAAATTGGTTGTGACTCACGGCTCGATGAACATGAGGCTTTTCTGCAACTCCCTTGCAGATTGATGTAGGCAGGCAAAGATACACTGAACCTTTATAAATAAAATAGAGGGGCCACAATTGTTCAGTTTGTATGAAATAAAAATATGGGAAGCAATTCAATAGCAACTCAATACACAGAGAAAGAAAGCACTTATTCACTTACGAAACAAAGTGCAAAGTGCCTGGACAGCCCTGTTAACGTGCCAAAGGGAATTTAAGTACCCAACGAGTCGCAGAAGGGAGACACAAACCGCAGCGGGACCGTATTTTGCACGGGCTGTCACCTTTCTCGTCTCGGACAGCACCCGGCGCGGCCGGCGCTGCAGGCACACCTACCTACGCGCCTCTGGACGTGCGGGCACGGAGCCGGCCGCACGCCTGCCGGCGGCAGCCGGGGCCCGGAGCGGCGGGGCGGCGCCGGGCGCTCTGTGGGTCCGGGGGCGCGGCGGGATCACCGCCGGCCGGGCGAGGGCCCTCCCGGGCTCCCTCCGCCCCGAGCGCGGACAGGCCCAGGCCCGCTCCGCCGCCCCGAGGCTGGAGCCGGGCGGGCGGGGGCGGATCGCGCCGCAGGTCCGGAGCGGCGGCGGCGGCAGCCGGGCCGGGCCGGGCCGGGCCGGGCCTCGCGCGGTGAGGCGGCCGCCAGGCCGCGGCGTTTCCTGCAGGCCCCGCCCGCCCCTACTCACCGTCCCGGGCCGTGCCCATGAGCTGGTCCAGCAGGGCCCGCATCTGTGCCTGGGCCGACATGGCGGGGCCGGTCCGGAGGCGGCGGCTCCGACCGAGACCGGTTCAGGGGCCTGGGGCGGCGGCGGCTCAGCGGCCTCAGCGGCGGCGACGCGCGGCGAGCGCTGAGCGGAAGCGGCCCCGCCCTGCGCCGCGCTGCATGACGGGAAGGGTAGTCCGCCAGGGGGCGGGGTCCGAGGGGCGGGGCTCAGGAGGCGAGTCTGGTGGGCGTGGTCCGAGTAAAATAGCGGTGATGTCAGAGGGGCGTGGCTGTACCGAGGGGCGTGGTCTGGCGAGGGGCGGTGATGTCAGAGGGGCGTGGCTGTACCGAGGGGCGCGGTCGGGCCGAGGGGCGCGGTCGGGCGGAGGGGCGATATCTCCCGGGATAGTTCCGGACCCCAACGCCGCCGTGGCAGCCGCCCCGGGGCTCGCCGGGCGCGGCCGCAGTAGCCGGGCCGCAGCGGCGCCCCGGGGACAGGCTGCTGCCCGGGGCAGGCCCGGGCCGCGCTGGCCGCCGTCCCCACCGCGCTGTGGCAGCTCGCGGCCGCCGTGGGGAATGTAGGGAGGGGGAATGTGCGGCAAGGAAAGCCCCTGCCGGGGTGGGGGGCGCACGGACAAGGGGACGAACCCCGCTGCACACGGGTACAGCCCGGAGAGCACCGAGGATAGGGCAGGACAGGACTGGACGGTCCGTGGCTGCTCTCCCAGCTGCTGGGAGGAGGATGAGGCCGTGGTTTTGCAGGAGCTTGGGCTGTTGCGGAGCTTTGCCGCGTGCTGCGTTCCCTGCCTGGCTTTCTGAGCTCCAGCTCGCACCACCCCCATGAGTTTTATCTCTTGTCTCCACCTTGAGCTCCCGGCCCCGGCTGCTCTCTGGATGCTCCCCGTGCCGGAGAAATCCCACCCGCTCTCTTTAGTGCCACAGGGCTCCAAAGGCAGCGAGGGTTAGAGCCGGAGCGCTGGTGCAGGACGCTCCGTTTGCCATAGCCATGCCTGGCTTTCCCGCAGCTTTGAAGCTCCCTTGGCTCTCAGGGAAAGGCAGCGTGAGCCAGCCCCGGGCAGGGCTGTGCCGCCGCCCCGCTCCGGAGCAGCATCCCGGCTCAGCAGAATCAGCCTCGCCTCGGAGTGGGGTCTGCGACCTCCCTGCTTGTCTGCGGGGGTCTCTGCAGACAGCAGACCCCTTCCCTGTGGGACAGGAGCTCCTCATGCCCGGCCCTGGCAAAGTTTGGAGCAGGGATGGCCGCCCTGGGCACTCGAATGGGTGCAAAGCCACATGCCCAAGGCTGCTGCAGGAGCAGCGGCGTTGCCTCTCCTTGCTGCTTGCCTTTGGTCCTGCTGAGCCCTGGGTGTTCCTTAAGTGCGTGATTCCTTCCCACAGAGGACAGACACCTCATCACTCCCAACTCTGTGAGCCAGCAGCCAGGTCATGTGCTACCCACACCTTGTCCCACACCTGGACCTGCTCGCCAGCATGGCCAGACCCTTCCCACCCGGCCAAAGGGTCGGTGCAGCCCTTTCCTCCGGCCGGACTGACCCCGAGGCTGTGGGAGCTCTCCCCATCTCCTGCACTGCGGGAAGAGGGCCTGGGGCACAGGGGGCTGGGGGCAGCGGAGGAAGCCGCCTTTCCCCGGGGACCCTGCGAGGGGTGGGGATCAGGGTGGCTGTCCGGTAGCAATGCCAAGCTGTGCCAATGCCGAGCCGTGCCGGGCGGGCGGGTGGGTGACAATGGGTGACGTCAGGGAGCAGACCGAAGGGTGCCCGTGGCTAATCAGCTCCCATCCGCCGTGTTTGCCCAGCAGTGCCCGGGCGGCTGCTGCTCCCGCCCCGCTTCGCCGCTGTGAGTGTTTGGAGAGAGGAGAGGGAGCTCTGCGGAGCCGGTGCCCAGCCCTGCCCCTGCAGGGAGCCCCAGGGCTGCCGGCCCGGGGAGCGGGTGGGTGACAGCCCGGCCCAGGCTGGGACACTCCCCTCGCCAGTGCTGCACCCTGCCCGGAGCTGGGGACCCCCTCTCAGCACTGCAGACACCTCAGAACACGGTGCTCAGGGCAGGGAGGGCTCCAAGGGAGAAACTAGGAGCTGTGGTCACCCCAAAAACAGGAGAGCAGGGCAGCTCTGGAGCGGGGCTGTGGCTGTCCCCAAGCCCAGTGGCCGGTGTCCCACTCCCTGAGTGTCCCCAACAGTTATGACAGAGTCTGGTGCTGTGTCAGACCCCTTCAGCTGTCAGGGGCAGGCTGTCCTGTGTCCTCTGGCCATCCTGTGTCCCCGGCCACCCTGCATCCCCAGCCATCTGTGTCCCCTGGCCCTGTTCTGTGCTGCCTCAGATGACCCCGCTGGCACATCCTGCTGCCAGGGCAGAAATGGCACCTCTGGCACAGCCTGTCTGGGACCCGAGCTGATTGCCATTGTCCCTGTCCTCACAGGGGAGCCACAGGCCATAGCGTGGGGTGAAAATGCTGTCATCCAAGTCTGTCCCCACTGGCCCAGACACTCTCCACGTGGTATGTCCATCTTTGCATCCACAGGTTCCAAAATCTCTCCCAGGCCTGGCTGGGGAGCCCAACATCCATCTCGAAGGGGCACAAAGCTGAGATGAGTGGGAGATGAGTGGTCTGAACCTGCATGAGGGTGGTGCAGCACCTGGGGGTACCCACGGAAAGGCTTTGCACACTGCAGCGGCAGCCCCTGTTTGCAGAGGCATGGCTCGATACGCAGTATGTTCTTCAGAAGATCCCTACTCCAGGAGTCAAAATAGCATGAAATTTAATTTTACGCCTATTTGACAAAGCTTGATTTCACCTCCAATCAGCAGGGAGATAAGAGCCCTCGGCACAAGTGTGCGGGCAGTTTGGCAGCTGGGGCTGCCGATTTAATAGGTGAATTTACAGGGACAACACTTGAAAATCCCCTGGCGAGTGAACCATTAAGGTGAGCCCTGCCTTCCATCCCCGCGTCCCTCCCCGCGCCGCTCTCCCGTTGCTGGGTGCTAAAGCAAACCCCAGCTCTGTTTACCGAGTCTACTATTACAATACGGCTACCAAATATTTGCCAGCCGTCAGCTCGCTGCTCCGCTATAAATACTTCAGGCCCAGGTGGAGGGACGGGCAGGGGGAGCGGCGCGGGAGCCTATGCATGGCCGGGCGGCAGCGCCAAGGTGAGTGCGGAACCGTGGCCCGGGCGATGCCCTCCTGTCCCGGGGGTTTCTCCGGCTGAGGCGGCGCCAGGGCAGGCTGTGGTGGCCCTGCTCCCCCCTCCCCGCAGCCCAGAGGTGAGGCTGAGCCCCCCACAGCCCCCCCGGGGCAGCACGGGGGGTACCGCGGTGGGGACGGCGCAAAGAGGGACATGCAGAGATGGCAAGGACCATCTTAGGCTGGGTGAAGTCCCGGCACCATGCTTGGTGTGCCAGGGGCAGGACTGGTTCCTCAGGATTTGGTCCTGCCCTGAGACCCTCTCAGCATGGCCAGGGGTGTCCTGCAGCGAGGCAGGGCTGGGGACCCTTGAGCACAGGTAGCATGAGCTAGAGAGGGGCCACATCCAGCTCAGCAAAACCCAGCTCTGGTCAGAGCCCACCCGGGCAGGGCAGGGCAGGGCAGGGAGGCGGTGGGTTCGCTCTGTCACCAGGAAACCCAAGGGGCCATTGTGTGGGCAGGGCATGGGGCTCTGTGGCACTGAGCTGCAGGGTGGGTGCTGAGCCCCCGTTCACCTCCATGCACGGCCCCGGGGTGAAGGGGAACATCCCTCTGCCCCACAGCCCTGGAAAACATCCCCACTGCCCTGTCCACTTGGTGTGGACATCCATGTCCCACAGATCAGTGCAACCATGCTTGCTGCCCACATCCCATGACTTAGGGACATTCCCACTGTCCCACACCCCATGGTTTGATGGGGGCATCCCTGTTGCTTGATGTCCCAGGGCTCAGTTAGAATATCCCCACTGTCCCATGTCCTGTTGCTTGTAGGGGAATGACATCTCTGCTATTCCGTGTCCCTACTCAGGGTAATGCTTCCACTGCCCCATATCCCATGTTTTAGTGGGGACACCCCTGCTGCCTGCTGTCCCAGGGCTGAGTGGGGATGTCCCAGGGGGAATACCCCCACTGCCCTCTTTCCCACAGCTTGGTGGGTACAATCCCACACCCCATTATTTATGGGGGACATCCCTGCTGCCCTGTGGCCCCACCTTGGCCATGGCATGGCACAACGTGGTTCCCTGCCCTCTCAGGGCTGCTGGGCCGTGGGTCAGGGTTGGTGCCAGGGTGTGTCACCCTGACCCCGCTGTCCCTGCCCGCAGGGTGACTCCTGGGGGTGCCTCTGAGCGCTGACATGGCTGCGGGTGTCATCCAGCCCCTGGCCGAGCTGCGGCTGCCCTCGCCCTTCCCGCACGGCCTCCTGCTGCCCACGCACCCTGAGCCTGACTTCCCTGACCTCTCCGAGGAGGAGGAAGAGGAAGAGGAGGAAGAGGAGGAGGACGTGGAAGCAGTGGAGGAGAGCGTGAGGCCGAAGCTGGCCAGCGTCTCCAGCACTGCCGAGACCACCCTGCGTCTCCTCAAGTTTTCGGAGCACATCAGCTGCGACATCCAGCGCTACTTTGGGCAGCGGGGCCGGGAGGAGGCCGCCAGCAGCCGCCCCGTGCCCCAGGACTGCGGCTCGCCCCAGAGCGCTGAGGCTGTGCCCGAGGTCGTGGCCCCGCGGGGCAGCCTGGGGGCCACGCACAGGCTGGGGCCGCTGGCCGAGCTCTTTGAGTACGGCGTGCACCGGTGCCTGCCCGCACGGGCGGCCGGCGGCAAGACACAGCGGCTGGAGAGGAAGTACGGCCACATCACCCCCATGCACCGCAGGAAGCTGCCACCCTCCTTCTGGAAAGAGCCGGGCCCAGGCCCCGCCAGCCTCCTCCACACTGGCACCCCTGACTTCAGCGACCTCCTGGCCAACTGGACAGTGGAGCCAGGGCCAGAGCTGCCGGGCACCGGGCGGGAGCTGCTGGCTCGCCCGGGGCTGGAGGCAGAGCCCTTTGCTGGGCTGTGACCCCACTGTGGCCCTGGGGGCCCTGGTCCCGCCACGTGCCACCCAGTTAATGATAAACCTGGTGGCCCCAGTGCCAGCACCGGGGCACTCGGAGCTGCCGGGTCGAAGCCGGTGATGGGACGAGTGAATAAATGACTCCCGCCAGGCACCAGCGTGTGCGGCGTCCTTTGCCACCCACCACTGTGGTGTCCCTGCTGCCAGAGACAAAGGGCCACGGCTCGGCATGACCCTCGGGGGCTGCTGGCAGCAGCGGGAAGAGCAGGGAAGCGCGGTGCCGGCAGGAGCCAGCAGCCCGTGTTTACTCTGCGGCCCAAGTCGGAGGATCCCATCCCCTTATCTCGGCCGCGCCAGGGCAAAGGGCGACGCGGGGCCTCATAAAGCACCCGGCTGTCAGCACGCAGGGGGGACCCAGCACTGCCCTGGGGACACGCTGTGCCCTACAGCTCCCCTGCCCCAGGGTAGGGCCAGGGATCTGGACCCACACAGGAGAGCAGGGCGGGCTCTTCTTCCCCACAGCTGGACCCAGCTGTTACCAGGGCCCAGCTGAGGCATCCTCTGCTTTGTGGTGGCTTTGTGTTGGTGTTGAAAGGGAAAAGAACCCGGGAAGGGGCAGCCACCCCCTGCCTTGAGCCCAGGATGCAGCTGCCCTCCAGCCCCAGCCTGTGCCCTCCCAGCAGCAGGAGTGGGGACAGGGCTCCGTTCAGCCCAAAGGGAAGAAGGGAAGCAAGAGACAGGCAGCACCACAATAAAAGTACAAACAGACTTTATTTCAGCACAGATCCTGCAGACAAAATCCTCTCCAGGCACCAGGTGAGGAAGGGGCAGTCCCAGGGCAGGGCGCAGGACAATGCCAAGGAGAGGAGCAAGGATGTGGGAAGATGGGAGAAGTGAGGTGCCAGGGCTGGCTTTGCTCCCACCCCCAGCCAAATCCAGGACTGCTGGTGGGGTTTGGGGTGCCTGGATGGGCCCAGGCTGCTGGAAAGGGCCAGAACATGCCCCAGGAGTGACTCTGTATCCCAGTGTGGGAGCAGCAGTGGTGAGAGGACTGCAGGAGTGGCAGAGGGGCACAGGCTGCAGGACCAACATCTCCCTAGTACAAGCAGCTCTCCCTTCCCCATCCCTGCCCCAAATCCCAGGGGTGTTTCCCCACACATGGTTTGGGGTCAGAGTGGCTGAGGGAGCCAAGAAAGAGCCAGAGGCGGCAGCTGCAGAACCAGGGGAGCCCTTTTATTGCACAGCCAAGCAGGGCACATCCCCCTCCTCAGTCCCAAGGAGCAGGGAGGCAACCCCAGAGCTCAGCCCAACCCAGCAAGCAGGACCACAGGGCAGCAGGGAATGGGGGCCTGGGGGCAGGAGGGAGCCCCATGGTGTCCCCTCTGCTCCTCTCACAGGCCCTGCAGCTGAAGCCAGGGCAGGGCTAAGTCCCAGACAGCCCAGACTGGGAGGATGAGGCAACAGAGGCCACGTATGGTGTCAGAGAACTGTGCCCAGCTCAGTAGGGCAATCCTACTCCCCATGGAACACTCCAGCCTTCACCCAACCTTCGAGGAGAGCCTATTCCAGGAGCTAACAGAGCCAAGGGTGAATTGTGATCCCTCAGGGAAGCAGAGGAAGGGGTGACAAGGGGAGGCAGTAGACGTGGGAAGGCAGCAGCAGGCAGGAGGGCCGGGGCAGCACGGCCATGCCAGTGCTCCAGGCACTGTGATGCCTGCAGGGGCTGGCCCAGTCCTCTCCCCACCTCCTGCAAAAGGGGGTCCCCAGCTCCGAGGGGCCGGGGCACATCTCTGCTGGGCCACACTGCCTCACGTCTGTGCCAGCGAGAGCTCCTCCAGGCCCTCCTTGCCCAGGCGGTACCTGGCAAGGTCCTTGCGGGTCACCATTCCCACCACCTGCCAGAACAGGGACAGGGTAGAGCCCGATGTGGGCACACAGCCTGGGGACAGCATGTCCCTGTCCCCTGGAGGAGCCCAGGCTGCTTGGACACAGCGAGCAGGGACTCACCTCGTTGCGATTGTCCACGACCACCAAGTGCCGCAGGCCCAGGGCTCGGAAGAGCTTGAACACCCGTGGCAGAGACGCCTCCTGCAAGGCAGAACGGGGCTGGGGGGGCTGCAGCACCCCCAGCCAGCCCCCACTGCCCACCCTGGTCCCTGGGGAGCTGTGCAGCAGGGTCCCTGGCCATTACCTGGGGCACGGTGTAGGGCGAGGGGTTCATGAACTCGCTGAGGTCAATCATGCACTCGCGCTCGTCCTGGGAGACGTGAATGGACTGGATGGGGGGGAAGCGGGGGTAGGCGTCCCGAAAATCCTTCAGCTTCAGCCGCCGCTGCACCAGGTTGAGGTTGGCCCTTTCCACAAAAACCTCAGGAGGAAAGAGATGGTTGGGGACTATCCCACAGAGCTCACAGGCACCAAGACAATGCACAGGGCCAGGTAGGGATAGATGGACCACCCGCAGAAGCACAGCCTGCTTCCCACTCAGTCAGGGTTTGTGAGCCCAGTGGGGTGCAGGATGGTGCTGGGGTAACCCCACCACCAAATGGCAGCACCCACCATCCCCCTGGGTGAGCTGAGGGAGATGACAGGGACCCTCTGCCAGCTGAGCAAGGCAGGCAGCAAGGGGCCTGAGACAGGACTGGGACAGCAGACACAACCCAGTCTCCAGGCAGCAGCACCCACCTTGTGCTTCAGCAGGACGATGAGCTGGGAACGCAGGATCAGACCCCGCAGCCCGGCAACCTGCAACAGGCACCGTGTGTGAGGGTCCCACACTGCAGCCAGCCCTCGTGTGGCCACCCCAACTGCATCCCCGCCCCAGGGCCACCCAGCCTACCTGTGTGGTGTCAGGGTTGCTCTCCACCACGGGGAAGCCGTTGTGGTTGGAGGAGGTGTCACTGAGGATGTCCACGACCGTGCCCACGCGCTCGATCCTCCGCAGGCAGGTGACAGGAGTGCTCATCACCTCCCTGCAGGGAAAGCTCTGGGTGAAACACAGCCCCGTGGCAGCACGCACTGAATCCTGCAATCACACACTGGTTTGGTGGGGACATATAAGCTCATCTCATTCCAAACCCCTTCCATGGGCAGAGACACCTTCCACTATCCCAGGTGGCTCCAAGCCCCATCCAACCTGGCCTTGGACAATTCCAGGGATGGGGCAGCCACAGCTTCTCTGGGCACCCTGTGCCAGGGCCTCAGCACCCTCACACCCTAAATATCCCCCCAACACACATAACTCTTCAGTGCTGATGCCTCCTCTATCCCCAAAAGCTGCCAGGGAGAGAGGAAGGAACACACTGCAGATCACATCCCTGCTGGGAAAGAAGCTGAGCTGTGGTACCAGGGGACAGCAGGCTCCTGCAACCAAAATGTCACCACCTCCACTCCCAGCTCAGGCCAACAGTGTGGTCCAAAGGCTGCTGCCACAGCAATGCCCAGCCCACCTACCTGGCTGTGAGGGAGTGGGATGTCACTGGGGCCTCCCAGTGCAGGAAGGGGACACTTTGCAGCTGGATGTGCATGTCGTACAGTCCCTGCAACAAGAGCCAAGCCATCAGGAGAAGCCTGGTGAGGTGGCAAAGGTCACAGCCAGGCAGCAGCTCATCCCCTACAGCGAGCACATGCCTGTCCTGGCCCCCCATGGCCCCCCAGCCCTGACCCACAGTCCTGGGGAGCACACCAGCCCTCACCTCCACGAAGTAGTCTCCCACAATCTTTGCTGTCATCAGCACCAGCATGATGGGGAAGCCATAGGTGACGTTGCCTGTTGCCTCCATCATGATGACCGTGAGACTCAGCGTCATCCGCACGATCCCACCTGCCAGAGGCACCCGGGGGTTTAGAAGGGCAAGGAAACACAGAGTGAGGGCACCACAGAATACCTGAGGGCCCTGAATCTCTCAGTGATCCAGGACTGCCCACTCAGGGGCGCCCTGGCTGAGCCCAGCCCCCACTGTGCTTGGCAGGGTGATTAGGAAGCTCACAGCCAGGCTGGGCTTCAGCTGGGAAGGAAGCTGTCAGGGAAGCAGGGGGTGCTTTTTCCCTTGACATCTTTACCCCAACCAACATTGTGCCATGGGGAACTCACCCAGCTGTGCAGCAGCTCCCATCAGGGCGTACTTCCCAGGATCAGCCCAGATCTGAGCACAGGAAAGAAAAGGAGCCAAGTCACCTGCTGGCTCCAGGGCATTCAGTGATAGTCAGCAGAGTCCTGGTCCCCAAACCCTCCTCCAAAGTGGGGAGAGGTGCCTGAGGCTGCCTGAACAACCCAGCTGCTGGCAGGGCTCCTCTGGGACGTGGGGAGGTCCAGACCCAGCTCACGAAGACATCAAGCGAGGAGCCAGCCCTCTTCAGAGCTTTCAGCCAGCTCCAGGCACGCTGCCTGAACATGCCACCAGCCCAGCAGCGGGGCAGGAGGGCAGGGTGCCAGGGCTTCCCAGGCAGGACTCACCGAGCCCTTGGTCAGGTAGGACAGGGAGATGCCGAAGAGCCTCCCCCAGGCTGCCCCGATCAGCAGGGAGGGGATGAAGACCCCTGCAGACACTGTCAGGCCATAGGTCCAGCAGGCCAGGAAGAAATACATCAGTGTGAACATGCCCAGTGTCATGGGGTTGTAGGAGCCTGGGGTGGGGACAGAACAGAGTCAGTGCTGGTCCCACAGCCCAGGGGACACTGTGATGGGCAGTGGCCATGGATCGGGCAGCAGCAGCCCCACAGTACACTGCCAGCAGCAAGAGCCCCTCTTCTTGGGCTGTAGCTCCTGCCCTGGCAGCACAGGTACAGCCTTGCAAACTGGCTCTTCAGGTTACTTCTGCCCCCTCCAGCACCCCCCACCCAGCCAGTGCCATCCCAAGCCCTCACATCCCATTCCTCCATCTCGTCACTCGTCCCCTCCCAGCCCTGTGGTTCCCAGACGCCCACGATGAACTTCAAAGCCCCGAGGGAGGGACTGCCAGGGCTGAAGGACAAGGCTGGGAGGACACAGGTCCCACTGGCAGCTTTGGGATCAACATGCTTTGCAGAACATGTCCTGCAAAGTCCCTCCCATCTTGCAGCTCCCACAGCTGCTCCAGCCAGTGCCATGCAGTCCCACAGCACAGGCTGTGCCATCCCAGAGAGACCCTGCTGACCCCACAACCCAGCTAAGTGCTATTTTGGGATTGCTGAGCAGCCCAGTCTAGTTTAAACAAGTAGTTTGCAACCCCTCCTTCAGCCTTGAGTCAGGGAGAACCCAGCAGTGCAGGGAGCAGCCCCAAGACACAGGATGGTCATCCCTTGGCTGCAGGTGGCCAAGCTGCACCCTCTGGGCTGAGGATCTCTCTGTTCCCCACCCACGTGCAGCTGGGCACAGAACTCAGATTCCACAGCAGGCAGAAGAGATGCTGGGGTTACACCAGGTCCAAGGAAAACGGAGCTAGAACCTGGGAACCAAACTGCATTTCTCAAGCAAATCCAAACCCCAAGATCCACCTCCACAACCTGCCCAGAAGGTAAAGTCATTATGGGGCAAGAGGCCCTGCTAATTAAGAAAACATCCCAGTGACATTTCCAGAACAGACTTCAGACAGACAGCAAGGGTCAGACACACTCTCACACAATTCAGAAGCAACACAGCCTGCAAATGTGCACAAAAAAACCCACATCCTTGGCCCCACAGCCTCCCAACACCACAGCCCTTTGGCTGAGGTCAGAGGTGCCACCAGGCACAGCACCCATCCTCCTTCCACCACTGGAGCATGATGTTTTGTGCCATCATGGGCTGATCATCCTCTGCCTTGTCCCAGCAGTGGCCAAGGAACACATGGACCCTCTCTGCTGGCGTTCAAGGCCTCACTGCTGGGTGCACTGACCTGGAGGGTCATGGAAGAGGTTGACGACGCTCTTCTCGGGTGTGTTGAAGAAGGCAGTGGCCATGGAGTTGTACTCTCCATCAGCACAGAAAAGCTGAAAAGGCAAGATAAGAAAGGGCTAGAAGTGGCAGGGAAGGCTGGGGGACGTGTGCCAGCGAGGAGGCAGCTCTGGGCAGGGAGGACACCTACAGCATCCTTGGGTCTCCAGCTCGGCCTGCACTGGAGGGCATCAACTGCGGAGCTCCAGTGTCCCAAACCCAGCAGGGTCTTGTCTCCCTGCTGAGCCCCCAGGCTCGGGGTGCCCCCCACCCTGAATGCTGTTCTGCAGCACGTCCTACCTGCAGGGGATATGCCACAGAGCTCCCCTGGATGGGCTGGCAATCTCTTGAGCAGTAAATCATGACAAACCCCACGGTCGCCGTCACTGCTGCCACCAGCATGGCCTCGACCACCTGGAGGCAGGGCCGGTGGATGTACCTGTGAAGAGAACAGGGGAATGACAGTGGCACCCAGGGCTGTGGGCAGCATCAGCCCAGCCTGGCTGGGCATGTCAGATCAGGCACATGACAGTCTGGCTGCCTCTGCTCCCTGCCCAGATCCTGCCAGGCTGTCCTGCTGCTTGAAAAGCTGGTGACAGGTATTGGTTGGGCCAGACTGATCTCAGGTGGCTTTAGCAGCTCTCTCCCTTCTCTTAGTCCTCTCAGAGCACATGACAGTCAGGTCTGCAGCGTCTGCACCTCTCTGGGCCCTCCAGTCACTGGAGGGAAATATTTGGCAGGGTCAGAGCAGTGCTGGGATGCTGTGGGTCACAGCCTCAGGCAGTGAGAGGCACATGGCATCTTTCAGGAACTGCTGTTGCTCACATTAAATGAGAGATTAAATGGAGCCTTGCTCCATGTGGGAATACCACTTTGAGGGAATGCAGAAGGCACCAGCCAACCCATGTCAATCCCCTTCATTACCTGTGGGCTCTTACCTGATCCGGAACATCGTCAACCAGTAATTGAGGGCATTGAACAGGGCTCCGAGGATCCCACCTGCAAATGTGAGAGAGGAGAAGCTCAGCACGCAGGGCCCAGGCTGCCCACAACACAAGGAACCTCTGAAGATCATCCACAATCCATCCAGAGTGACCAAGAGCCCTGGGACATGTGGATGCTGTCCCTGAAGCCAGCCAGGACCTGTCACCTGCCTGGTACCAGCTGCAGGTGGCCAGGGGCCAATGTCACAGTGCTGGCACCAGGCAGGCAAAGGACAGGCCAAATCCATGGGCATAAGGGACTCACATGGCAGCAAGAGACTGCCCAGGACTGCAACACACTGACCCTGCTCAACATGGGTTAAAGGGGCTTGACTTTGGTACTAGGGCTGGGACAGGATCCAGCTCTCATCCCTGCATAAGCCCCACAAGTAGCCTCTGCTCCAGAATTTAATGGATTCCCCATTTTCCCCAGGAAACTGGACACCAAAGCTTTTTAGACCCAGACAGAGAACAGAGGAAATTATTCAGACTAATCAAATGGAAACAGCAGCATTTTCTTACCAACCACTCCCATAAAGATGAAGATAGGAATTTCCTGGATTGTGTATCCCATTTTCTGCAAGCAAGAAAGAAGTGGGTTTCAGATCTCCTGGCCCATCTGCAGTCCCACACTCAGTCACTGACTGCTGGGACAGCACAACTCTGTGCTGGCACGAGGCTTCCAGAGCTGCCCCAAAGTCTCCCCTGAACAGCCCACAGCCTCCAGAAATTCCTTCTGCTGGGGCTGGTGGAGCTGAGATCTGGCCAGACCCCACAGCCTGCTATGGCAGAGCTGCCTCAGCTCCAAGCGAGGTTATAGACAAATTGATGTTCCCAGAGCTGCTAAGGACTGTTCCTAACCCCTCCCCAGAGCCCTGCATGGAGAATACCTGTGCCTACCTCGCTGTCAAACCTGCCAAAGTTGATAAGCCCAGGGCTGGAGAGATCCCAGGCATTGCCGTGGTAAACGCTCAGGACAGAGTTCAGCGTGAAGGTGGAGATCATGGAGGCAAAGAACTGGAAGGAGATGCAGCCCAGAGTCACTGCCAATTGCCTCCAGCCCCATTTCCTCACCACACGCCCCGTGCACTACCCCAAACCACCCCCAAGGCCCTTGGGCAGGGTTTGGTGCCCATGGTGGGGACAGGAGGTCACATTCCCTGTGGTGGCACTTTGGGTGCACTTTTGGGCAGCTTACACTGACCAGGGTCTCGCTTCTCTTTTTGCCTCTCTGTTACCCTGGGGCACAGCTCAAGGCAGCTCCCTTGGAAAGGAGCTGGCAGCAAGATGGAGCTCAGCCAGGCCCAAATTCAGCCCCTGAGGAGCAGGGCACAGGAGGGGAGCTGGGATGCTGTTCCCTGGATGGGTTCTCACTGGAGCAGGGCTGTCAGGAGGCCTGGGGCTGCAGGACACCCAGAAAAGAACCAGCAGCTCTCCACTGCTCTCCAGCACTTACGATTCTCCACGTCAGGAACTGGTTCCAGAAGGAAGCCCCTTCCTCCAAGCTGAACAGGACACCCCCTGCAAACACAAGATACAACATCTACACAAGGGGCACGTGCCACAGCTCCTTGGCTACAGCACCCAAGAGTGACCCCAGGCCATGTGCCCACACTGCCCAGACCCTCTCACAGGCAAGCTCACCAAGCCATCAGTGATGTACTGATCACAGCAAAGCCCCCCACTGCCATTCTCCATCCCAGGGAGGCAACATTTGGGATCTGAGGCAGATGAGCCCCTTGGCCTTGGGCAGGGCCAGCACCTGCATGGCATGGCAGGAAAACTTGGAAGGCCCCTGCAGTGCCCTATGCAGATCCCAACAGCTGCCTCCAAGCAGGTGGGAGCAACCTCCTGAGGAAATCCCTGTCCAGGCACTGCTCAGTGCCAGAGAGCACCAACTCAAAATGAAATAGAACAGACTCAAGACAACGTCGTCACTGAAGTTCAAAATAACTAGGCTAGAAATTTCAACATCAAAAATACAAGAAATCTCACCCTAGAAATATCTAAAATAGAAGATGACAGAACAAACAATCAAACCACAAAAAATACAACTTCAAAGCAAAGTCAGCACCTTTTAAAAGAGAACAATTAAGTTCAATCTGCTTTAAGAATTGCAAATTATAAACTTACTCCACTTTTTAACCTACTAAGAGAAGACGATAACATCAAATCTCCAAGAACTTTGACCTTTAAAACTCAAAGAACCCTTAAAAAAATCACTGAAACTCTTCCAAAAAAACCAAACACATCATACTCCAAAAAAAAACCTTTTTCCTCACAGTGTTAAAAAAAAATACAACTTTATAATCTCATATTTCAGTAAGACTCTTCTGAAAAAAATCCTTTGTTAATAATAAAATAAGACACACACCCACGGGGGCACCGAATGCAGCCGAGACGCCGGCGGCAGCTCCGGCCGACACAAAATCCCTCTTTTCTGTGTCTCTGCGGAAGTACTCGAAGATCTGAAACAGGAGTGGAGGCAGCTTCAGGGCTGGCCACGGGCCTCAGTTTAGGCAAGACACAGGGCATGGCCAAGGATGATGCCAAGCCACCAGTGGGAACAGCCTGGTCTGGCACAGAAGGGCACCTGCAGCACAGCCCCTCGGACCTCAACACCAACCTTGAAGTCTCGCTTTAAGGACGTGGATCTTCCCTGGGAGATCCCGGCAGCGATCACGGATCCAGAGTGAATCATGGGTCCTTCCTAGGGGCCAGAGAGCACAGTCAGATCGGGGAAGGAAGAACAGGCATGGCTGAATGCTGCCCACCAGCTTGCAGTCCTGAAGCTGGATTGGGAGTATTTCCCTCAGGGAAATACACACCTTGACATTTTCCCCCCTTCCCATCCTAGAGGTGTTCAAGACCAGGCTGGACAGAACTCTGAGCAATCTGGTCTAGTGAAAGGTATTTCTGCCCATGGAAGGGATTTGGAATGAGATGATCTTTAGGATCTCTTCCAACCCAAACCATTCTATGGTTTTATGAAATCCTTATTCTAGCATGTGCCTCTCTTGCCCACCTCCCACTAGCTGAGGAAACAAGTGTTTTCCTTGCCTGCCTTCAATCCCAGCCAGAAAGGTCCCAGTGGGGCACCCAACTCTCTCCCATCTACTGTTTGCAGGGGCAGCCACTGATGGACAGGGGCTGCTGCTCTCTGCCCTCAGCCAAGCCACACACAGGCTGGCACGGTGGCACCGTGTGCCCCTGGGGCTCCCCAAGCTTGGCAGTGCCAGTCACCTTGGCCAGCAGACACCAGGGAGTAACACTGGGAAGTCACCGTGGGGCCCCCAGCACCCTGTCCCCAGCACAGGACCGGTGACAGGCTGTGACAAGTGCCAGCAGCGGGGACTTTGTGCACATCACCTTCCCAACAGCCAGGCCGCCGACCACCGAGAGGATGACCCCGCAGACTTTGATCACCAGGGTCTGCACAACAGAGAAGGGCACAGCACGTCACAGGGGTGGCACGAGGAACACGAGCATGGCAGCCACAGGGGACACAGACCCAGAGGGCCCCGAGGCATGGGAGGAGCCAACGACCCCGGGGAACTCGTGTGATTCTCAGCCCCCCCACTGTGGCAACAGGGTTGGTCAATTTTCTTCTTGGCCAGAGCAAAAGTCCACCCAAAGCTGCTCTTCCCAGGGCCAGCTGCTGGTCCCAGGGCAGGAGATTTAACCTCTGGGCACTGGGGGACAAACAGCTATGGAGCTGGGAGCTCATGCCAGCTCCTGCTGTGCCACAGATTGGGCAGGGACTACTCCAGGAGGACACAATGTGCCCAGGCCATCCCACCACCTCCTGCTTCCTACCTTGAGCCGGACAACATGTGGAATCTTCACGCCGTTGAGGTAACATTTGATCTGGGGAATGCCACTGCCAGCTGCCACGGGCTGCAGGGAGCAGGGAGAGCTGTCACACACAGGATGGGGACACACCAGCCACCTTACCCCTGTCTCTCAGCACAAGGGCACACACAGCACACCCTCAGGGTGGCTCTGAGATGAGGCTAAAGCTTATCAACAGGCTCTAGAGATGGGCTCGAGGGAGACACCCACTTCCTAAGGGCAAATGTGCCAAGGAAAAAGGAGCTGGATGGGTTCTTGGGGACACTCAGGTGTTCCCCCACCCTGTCACAGCTACAGAAGGGTCACACTTGGTGGCCAGCGAGAACAAAGGCAAAGCCACAAGGAAGACACTGTGGATTAGAGTGATCCATGGGGAGTCCCAGACTCTGGCTTGTCCTCCAGAGGCTGTAGCTGAGGCACCCAGCCAGACTGGTCTCTGCTGGTACTCGGATACACCCAACACACCGTGGCCCTGATCTATGGCCAATGCTTGGGAGAGCTGCATCCCTGCCCAAGGCAGGAGCACAGCCTCTGCCCCAGGCTGCCAGCACATCCCCTGGCAGTCTGCCAGCCCCACAGAAACCCCACAGCACACCTGGAGCCAACCCTGAGGAGCTGGTGCTACCAGGAGCCAAACTGGCAGAAACACATTCCCTGTTCACAAAATTTCGCATGTTTTCTGGAAACATGACCCTGCTTTGCCCATGTAAAGAACCCAAAACAGTTCCAAACTCTTACCTCTATGAAGGCAACGATCAGAGAGCCCACCATCACCACGCTGGCATTCAGCGTGGCCCAGAGTAACAGGGAGAAAGAGAGGCCCCCTTTGGCTGTGAACTTGTCAATGTCTGGGGCAGCAGCTCAAGGAAAAGCCAATATTGGCTTGGATACCATCCCTCCCACCACAGCATCTCACAGAATCACAGGGTGGTTTGGGTTGGATGCCACCTTAAAAACCATCTAGCTCCAACCCCCTGCCATGGGCAGGGATGCCATTCACTAGACCAGGTTGCTCCAAGCCCCCTGTCACTCAGGGCATCCAGGGCAGCTGAAATGAGCCTCCTCTGGTACGGCAGTGCCCAGGCACAGCTCAGCCCTGCAGAGCAGCTGAGCAGCAGAGTCTGTGCCACCAAACCGGAGCGAGGAAGCGCTGCCCTCCTCCCCCGTGACCCCTCTCTCACGGCTCCCAGGAGATCCCAGAGGTCCCAGCTGGCCAGCAGCCAGTGCTCTGTGAGGATACTGTCCTTCACCACCCGGTACTTGAGCCCAGCCAGGTTCTCCACCACGATGTCGATGAAGCAGGCGACGAGGCCGGTGAGGATGCCGATCATGGCGCAGATCACCCAGCGCTTGATCTCCACCGTGCGGAAAGCCTGAGGGGCAGACAGCACTCACACCCTGCTGCCATCCAGCCTGGCATCGAGGGGACCCCAACACACCTGCCACACTCCCAAGGCCAGGAAGCTGCGAGGAGAGCCAGGGAGCACCAGTGCTGGCTGACCCAGCGAAGCCTGGACACAATTTACTGATTTTAAGCAGTGCTCTTGTTCCTCTGTGGGATCCCTAAGGTGTTTTCCAGCTTGCCTGCCTCCATTAGGCCCATCCTGTTGGGATTCTTGCTGTGGAACTGATTCCCAAAGCCCCCAGGGCAGATGTTTCACATGACACCAAAAGTCCCTCTGCTCAGGGACCTGCCCCATACCACCAGGCAATGCCACCATGTGCACCCAGATTAGCTCCCATTCCAACCACCTCATGCTGGGTCCTTGATCCTGTGGTTTCACAGCTTGTCACAAGCTGGTCAGTGCCCATAAACCCATCCCAGCTCAGCCTAGGCTTTAAGCACAACCTCCTCTGGCACAGAGAAGCCCCCAGCAGCCAGGCAGGGGGAACAGCTTCCCTGATCCAGCTGAGATGATCTGTGGGCAGCCCAGCAAGACTCACCGCATGGTTTATCCTCCTCTCCTCCTCCAGGAATAGCTGGTTTTCACTGTTGTCATAGTCCAAGCTCTAGTTTGGGAAAGGGAGATGCTGTTACTGTGTACCACCAGGCAAAAAGACCCCCATGCTGGGGAGTACTGCCCTCAGCCCCTCACCTTGCTCCTGTTATCATTTTCCTTCCTCCATTCCACTCCTTCCACACTGAAACCGCCCTCAAGGGGCAGCTGTGAGCCCTGGCCCCTCACAGCTCACCTGCTGCATGCCAGAGGGCAGACCCAAGAAGGGGCAGATGGGCACGTACCTCGTACTTGAGCGACAGCAGCTTCTCGTTGTGGGGGATCTCGTTGGGACGCTGCCGAGGGACCTCTGTCTCCTGTGGGATGTGATGCACAGCTTAGGACGGTCAGGTCGGAGTCCAGCCCTCCCATCCACGTGCAACTGTTGGTTCAACTCCTTTTGATGCTCAGGTGATGCAGAGGACTGCAGGTGCAAGCTGCCTGGCAGGCAGGGATCTGGGATGATTTTCCACCACTTGGTGGATGTTTTGTTTTGGTGGGATTTAAGGCAGCTGGACCAGCTGTCAGGGTGCACCCTCACCAAGCACCCCTCCACCCCCAGGGAGGATGTCTCCCCAGGAGCACGTGGAGGGTTTGCCCAGCTGGGTACCACACTGCCACACTGACCTGGCACTGAATCCAAGCAACTCCATGCCCTGATGGAAGGCAACCTTTCAGCTCAGCAGGAAATTCCTTAGGCCAAAAGCAAGGAGCTATTTCAAGCAAACCCACGTTTTTGGGCAGAAACCAAATTCTGTTTCCCAAACGCCTTTGACCGTGCAAGCCGTTCCCAGCCCCGAATTAGGGCATTTACTGAGGATCCCAGAGGGGCCCCTGGGGCAGCAGCAGCTGCCCACGCCACGGAGGTCACCCAGCCCAGGAAGAAGAGCTGGAGTCCTCGTGGAACAAGCGGAATGTGAAGGAGGGAACAGCAGCAGCTGTTACTGGAAGAAGGGAAGGGCTCTCAGCAACAGTGGGCCCCTCTCTGTGCCACTCACCAGCTCATGGATGTCCTCGTTGAGGTCCACATTGCTGAGCTGCCCGATGCGCAGGAAGGAGGAAGGAGTGAGCTGAGGAGAGAAGGGGAAATGAGGTCAACTCCTGAATGCACTTCAAATCTCTCAGGAGGATGGAGCAGGCATGCAAGACGCTCGTGCTCTGCCTCCCTCGCAGAGCTCTGCCCGCCTGCCACCGCCAGAGCCCCCCAAAATGCAGCACCCTGCTCTCAGAGGACACACCAAGGAGGTGGGATCCAACACCCTGGAGGGAACCCGAGGCAGCAGCAGCCTGCCAGGATTTGGGTGAGCTGCTCCAACCTGTCAGCTGGCAGAGCCAGCTCACCTGGGGAGGTGCCATCCAGCAGCGGCTCACTGGGGACTGGCCACCGCCAGCCCCTGGCACGGAGCGCCGTGCCGACAAACCTGTGCCGAGCAGCACGTTCCACACTCCCCTGGGGCTGGGGAGGGACAGAGCCCCTGCACAACGTGCCACCTGCACAGCCACAAGCTCACCACGACGTGCCCTCAGCTGCCGGGCCCAGCCAGCAGCAAGGGACAGCTGAGGGCACGTCTGGCTCTGCCATCTGCTCCATGGCAGTGGCTCCCAGCCGGGAGAGCAGCACATCACATCAGCGTGTTTGTCACCCCCCAAGCAGCTGACAGCCAGGCTGGCTGCCAGCCAGGAGACACAGGAGGAAGTGGGGGCACCGTTCCTGCCCAGCCTTGGGGACTTTGGTGTCTCTCTCAGCCAGCCCTGGTGTGATGCTGGGAAGCAGCATTTGCATCTCCCTCTGGGGAGCAGCTTTTTCTTTCACTGGTGATCACTTGGGGTTTTTAGCAGCCGAGCAGTTGCATAGCACGGGAGTTTTTTGACTTTTTGGGCACCTCTGTCTCCTGGATGAGGCAAGCAGGGGCTTGGGCTGCAGCTGAGCAGTGCCACAGGGGGAGCCAGCTGGGGCAGGCGGGCTGCTGTCACCCCTCCGTCGCTGCAAAACACAGGGATGCACAAGGATCTGAGCACTGTCCCCAAGAACAGCCCAAACACCATTCCTCAGCATTAGGATCTTCCCCCCAGAGCCTCACCCCTCCCCAGCTGCCAGGTTAAAGAACTGGATGATAAAAGAGGGATGGTGAGCAACAGCAGGGCTCTGGCATGTCGGTCTCTCTCTGCTGGCAGGTCCCAGATCGAGCCCCTCGCTGCTTTAATCCCCACGATCCCGTCTGGAACGTGCAGGCCAGAGCTGCTGGGAGCCCTGCACGTCACTGCAGAGGAAGAATATCCTTTGTGTTTGCAGCCTGACCTATTTTCCCATTTTCCCCTCTGCTCCACACTCTCCTTCACTCCCTGACCTGCAGATGGGTTCTGCCCCAGCTTCTCAAACCCTCTCTGGTGCCCTTTAGCCCCCAGTAGCTCTGGCCCACAGTGCTCCATGCTGCCATTTCCAGACACTGGTTTGGCAAAACCAGCCTGGGCTTTGCTTCTGGTCCACGATGGCTCCACACTCCCAGTGGAAAGGATCCAGGTGGAACCTTTTCCCAGCAGCCAGAGCAGACCACAGTGGACTTCTAAGAGCTGGGTACACACAAAGCTGTCACCTCCCTGACCTTAGGGTCACGAGCTGGATAGAGGAACTGCCTGTTCCAGTGCCTGCCGGTGCCCAGCTGCTCTGGTGGCAGGCTGAGGTCCCAGCCAGGCCCCCAACACCCCGGGGAGGGGGAAGGACACATTCCTTGCCCTGAAACCTGGAGGGACAAAGCTGACACCTTGCAAAGGAACACACCCCCATGGGGACTGAGGAATCACAAGGATTTAAGGCTCCTGTTAGGTGCCACACATCTAGGGCAAGATCAAGGCAAGGAGATGGAAAACGTCGCTCATGCCATGTCCTTTGTATAAGACCTCAGGCAAGACCAGCCCTTCATGGAAAATTCTCCTTCTCTTAGCTATGGGGTCTGCAGACAGACCAAATGTGGCTGAACCAGTGACATCCCACCCTCTTCCCTCCTTCCCTGTGGAGAAAGCAGCCAGGGCTCAGCAGCTCAACTCCCCACTGATTGAGCACCAGCAGGACACAAGCACAGATGAAGGGAAAGGAGGTGCAGTGGAGCCTGAAGCTGAACTTCCTTAGACAAGCAGCATATTTTTAATTTCCTCCCCCTGAGCCGTGGCACCCCTCTGGCATCTGCAAGCAGAGGCCTGGCTCCTGTCTCACCACCACAGGGATCACATGCCAGGAGGGCAGGAAAGAGCTACTTCCAGCAGCACCCAAGAATGGTAAGAGAAAATGGAGAGATTCAGGCAGCCTGGAGCCAAGAGAAAAGGTTATTTGTGCACAGCTCAAAGACTCCCTGAGCAGTACCCTCCTTGGGATGTTTTCAAACTCAGCCAAGGCAGCTGCTGATCCTGGGTACGTGTGATGTTGGTGTGACTGTGCTGTGATTATCTCCACATAAAAACATGCACTGCTGCCAAAACCCAGAGGGCACAGATGGGTTAACAGCTCTCCTGCCCCAGGAGAGGCTCTGGGACACACTGAGCCTCACTCTGCCAGTGGCACATGAGCACCCAGCCCTGAGCCCATTTGGGGATAAAGTTAATTTCATCCTGAGCTCTGCAAAGAGATGTCTGGAGCCTTGGTCTGAATCAAAATAAGTTATCAGTGTTAGTGGGCAGGAATGTTGGCAGGCAGGGCTGCTCCTCCAAGGGACCTCACCAGGCTGCAGGGAAGCCCCCAAGTTCAACAGAGGCAAATATAAAGCCCTGCACCTGGGATGGATGAGTCCCAGTGGTCACAAAGTAGCTCAGCTGAAAAAGTCTTGCAGCAACCTGGTGGGTGAGTGAAGAGGTGTCAGTGGTACAGACCTGGAGTGGAGGTGGTCAACCCCCTCCTGGGTGGTGCAAGACCACTGCTAGAAGGTCTGGGGAAGGGATCCCACACCTCCACCTGGCACCTGCAATAGCACATCTGGGGCTTGGCATCCACTTTGGGCTTCCTGGGACAGAAAAGGCACAGAAAGTGAGCTCAGCAAGAGAGTTAGGGGCTGGAGCACATGGCAAGATATACAAGAAGAAGCTGGTGCTTCTTAAGGAGTTCTTTATGCCATCCCCAGACACCCAATAAGAGGTTACAGACAGGATAAAGCCAGACCTCCCTTGAAGCTTTGCATTGATGGGACAAGGAGCAGTGGATAAACTGCAGTAAGGGAACTTCTGCTTAGATATCAGAGCCAAATGTTCACCCTGTGGCTGCTGACACACTGAACTTGGGGCCAAATAGGGTGCAGAGTAGTTACCCAAAGCTCCTCTGGATGTGTCCCTCAGGGATCTGCTCTTAGCAGGGGCCAGACTAGAGCCCCTAGCTCGAGCCCCCTCAGGGACTCCTGAGGTCCCTTTCCCTTTGTCATGCAGGCACCCACTCTGAGACCAGCAAGAGCAAATTGAGGATCAACCTCAACATGAAAAAAATCTAGCAGATCTCAACCACCACCTTCCAGTCACGGCCTGGATGCATGATCTCCATGATCCAACCCAGGCTGTGTGCACAGCGACCAAGCCCCAAACATTGCTCTGGAGAACCATCAACAGGGAGTGTCTGCCTCTGCTCCACAGCCCATTTCCACAGGGATGAGCCAGTGAGGCTCCTCCCTGCAAGACATGACCCAGCATGAGGAGACTCCCCTAGCACTGCCCCTTGTCACCGTCCTGTGCTCAGTAAGGAGCTGGCAGCACGTGACTTTCCGTTATCGATGAGATAAAGCCCAGCACAGACCACAGAAGGAGCCCACAGAAGCTGTGGGAGGGAAGGAGGAGGATTTCCAGCCCCCAGGGCCCTCTTGGCTGCAGAACACTCTGCCCCTCGTACCAGCCTGGGTGGAAGACTCCAGGCTGTGTCACCGGTGTGTCACCAGCATGAGAACCCTGTCACCAGCTCTGGCAGTGAACGGGGGAGATGAGCTGCAGGGCTTTTGAAACCCCCCTCCTCTGACACACAGCCACAGCTGAGACAGGTTTCAAACCCACCCAGCATCATCCCCAAAATGCTTCACAGCAGGAGAGAACAGGGCTCCTCACCTCCAGGCTCATAACAGGGGAGAAAGCACCTGACTCTCCCCAAGGTGTCACCACTTGGCTGTGCTTTTGCTTCCAGGCTCCTGCTGCCACTGCCAGGGCACAGCTCCTGCTTGACCCTCACCTCCACGAGGATGGGAAATGCTGTCCTTGCCCCAGCCTTTCCCTTGGCACAGGAGCAGCACAAGGATGAAGCACTGCCACAGTCCCTGATGGCTTGAGCGACCTGCAGAACATTTCCCGAAGTTCCCGTGCTGGGGGAGGCTCCTGCCACCACTCGGGGGCAGTGGCTCTCCAGGGCAGTCACCTCCAGGCTCACAAGAGCAGGGACAAGCAGCCTCTCTGCCAGTAACTTGGGGTGTGCAATCTGCAGCCCATCTGCCAGGAATCAGGGTTCACCCAGCACTCATACTTCCCTTTTTCTGCCTCCTCCCACCAAGATTTCTTGATTGCAGCCTGGCCACTTTCGTGCACCTTGTTACTTGAGATTAAAGAAAATGAGACCAGCAACATCCAGAGATGCAGAATAAATGCACAGGGGCTAAGAAGCACAGCCTGCCCAGCAGCAGCCTGGTCTTCATGATGGTGAGCCCTTGTTGCAGGCACCCTTTGAAGCAAGAGCATTAAACCAATCCCAAAATCAAGGCACTTCAGCACAAATATCTTCGATGGTAGCGAAGGAGAAACGTTCTTCCACAAAAAAAAAAGGTTCATGATGGAAATTGGCTGCTCTTACTAACATTTTCCACCCACTTCCCAGCCTGAGAACCAACACACATGGCTCAAGAACAGAGGAAAGGGACAGCCCACAGCAGGCGTGATGCTCAGACACACAGGCTGCCTCTCACTCCTTGAGATGCTCCAGGCACCAGAAAGCCCTGGTGAGAGGATGAAGCCAGCTCAGCTGGCCCCAAAGCAGAGCAGACCTCAGGGACAGGCCTCTCACACCCCCTCCATGGACACAGGTGGGTTTAGCCAGCCTCTCCTCACCAGCACTCAATCTCAGTCCCCCTCAGCTGTCAGCTGAGGAGCTGCAGACCTGTGTTTCCTCTGGCCACCTTAAGATCACTTTCATTTCCATTAAACAAGCACGTGACAAAGGGAAGAAGCGATGTTAGGGGACATTTTTCTTGTATTACCACAACCCAGGTTTAAATCTCCCCTGAGCTAAGCAGCCCCAGCCTCTCTTTATTTCTCCCCCAAAGCTGCCCTGCCTTCCTGCTTCAATCCACACGACTGAAAGGCATCTGGGGCCAAGGAGGGGCAGCTGCCCAACAGCAAAATACAGCCCCAGCCCTACAGTGACAACCCAGCTGCCACTGCCAGGGGCACGTGTGGTCTGGAGCTCCAGCAAGGTACTCCCTCCTCTCCTCCCTTGCCCAGGAAAATGCCACGTAGTACCATGTCACCAGCTGGGACCTGAGCTGCCTGCACTGTGCAGGGACACGGTGACAATAAATCACATTGGTAGGGCTGGGTGCCCACCTCCAACCGCCCCTGCTGCAGCAGGCCTCAGGCACTTCTTCCAAACCACCAGGAAAACCCTCTCCTAATGACCCCCAGCCATGAGATCTGGTTAATCCCTACTCTAACACCCTTCAAACCCCCAGAACTCCCTATGTGCTGTAAAGATACTCCTGTTGCACTGCCCAGGAGGATTATTTTTATTTTCACCCCAGAACAGCTGCCATGGCACAGCTGCCTCCTTCCAGCTGCCATTCCCTGCTCCCAGAGCACTACACAAGGCTCTTCCAGCCTAACGAGCCCTGCATTTCCCTCTAATTAGCCTGCTGTTCTGACTTGCCCAGGAGCAGGGCAGCACAGAATCGTGCTGGCCCAGACATCCCTGCTAACAGCTTCCAGGATCTGGCACTGCTCCTCCCTATCTAAGCTCAGGTCTCCAAGAAAACTCTCCACAGGAAATTCCAGGATGCCACCTGGAAGCAATGCCTGTCCCACCTGGTGCTGGCACAAAAGTGCTCCACGGTCCCATCCCGACATCCCACCCACACCACAGCCCACCCACCCCCAGCTTCACTCTGGAATAGGTGCTCAGTGCCTCAGTTTTCTTCACGGAGCTGCATGAGGGGGAGAGAGCACCAGGCAGGCAGCCTGAGGGCACACTGGAGAGAAGATCTCATTTGATTACCCCAAATTAACTTGGCAGAAGGAACTGGCCTCCCTCTGTGACACGGCCCACCTCGGGCCTGCTTTGTGCCAGTGTAGCTCCACACATGCCACAGGACACCCTGCACCACTCCAGTGTTACAGGCCCTTGTGTCTGAGCCCTACCTGGTGATCAGCAGCAGCACGTCAGGCCTCAGGCTCTCACAGAAAGACATTCTTAGCAGAAATTCATTTAGCACAAATTAATTTTACATGCACAGATACAGACAGAACAAGGGGGAATGGCTTCAACCTAAACAAAAGGAGACTAGATTGGATGGCAGTAGGAAATGAGGGTGGTGAGGCCCTGGCACAGGTTTCCAGAGCTGGTGGCTGTCCTGTCCCTGGAAGTGTTCAAAGCCAGGTTGGACAGGGCTCGGAGCCACCTGGTCTGGTGGAAGGTGTCCCTGCCCATGGCGGGGGGAGAACAGGAGGAGCTTTAAGGTCCCTTCCAACCCAATCCACGCCGTGATTCTCTGAATGAGGAGCGCAGCCCCAGCGGGCAGGAGCAGGGCCCTGCTCGGCACGAGGTCCCGCTGGCAGGGACAGTCCCACGGCGGAGGAGCAGCGGCCAAGGCTGCAGCAGGGACGGAGCCGGCTGGGCACTGACTCAGTCGCACGCTCAGATTTTCCCCCACGAGTGCCCCGTGCCCCGGCCACGGCTCCCCCCGGCCCCTCGTCCCGACCGGTTCTGCTTTCCCAGCCCGGAGCGACCCCGACCGCCCCCGCCCAGCCCCGGGGCAACGATCGCGGTTCAGCACCACCGGGGAGGGAGGGAGGGGGGCGCACACACGACCCCGCCGCGCGGCCCCGGCCCTCCCCGTGCTCCGTCCGGCGCAGAGCCCCCCGCTCCCGGGGGCGGTGCCCACCTGCCGGCCGCTGCCCGCCGCACCCGGGCCGGTACCGTTGAGCAGCGGGGTGGTTTCGCCCGCACGCCCGTCCTCGTCGTCGTCGCGGTCGCGGCCGGACCAGGACACCTTCTTGGCGACGTTGGCCATGCGGGGCGGCGGCGGCGGCTCCTCCGCCGGGCCTGCCCCGCCGCTCGGTCATGTGACCGCCGCCACCGCCATCACGTGCCCGTCAGGGCGGCCGGGGGCGCCCCGAGGCACCATGGGAGTTGTAGTTCCGGCGGGGGCCCCGCGCCCGGAGCGCCGGCGGGACGGGACAGGACAGGACAGGACGGGACAGGACGGGACAGGACGGGACAGGACGGGATAGGATAGGATAGGATAGGATAGGATAGGATAGGATAGGATAGGATAGGATAGGATAGGATAGGATAGGATAGGATAGGATAGGATAGGATAGGATAGGATAGGATAGGATAGGATGGGATAGGATGGGATAGGATGGGATAGGATGGGATAGGATAGGACCCCGGGGCGGCGGCCCGAGAGGTGGCGAGGCTTTGCCCCACGCACACCCAGCCGGCAGCACGGCCCCGCCGTCCCCGGGAACGCGGGGCTCTGGGAACGACGCTGCTCCAGCTCTCCAGGCACAGAATTCCTCAGAGCAGACGTACGGGAGCGAGTGTGCTTCGCCTTATGGAGCAGCACAGCTCGGCCCAGAGCCCTGCCCCGCCACGGAGCCCCGCGGGCAGGGGCAGCGCACGGGACCGGCGGCTGCTCCGGCGGCGCTGGCTCACCCCGGTCACGGCTGTGCCGTGCTCCGCTTCCCCTGCTCTGCCTCAGGGGCAGGGAACGAGCAGCGGCACCCGCTCCGGCTGCCCGTGCTGAGCAGCTCCTGCCCGGCTGGGAGCGGCACCGAGCGCTACAGTGAATGAGCAGGACAGAGGTAAATCGGGTTTCTCTCACGTGAGGAGCGTTTTAATAGGAACCATGGGCTGTGCATCCTCTAGGAGCAGGCGACCTCTGGCTTTGGTCCCACCTCTGCCCCACTGGCTGCCAAGACCCCCTTTCCCTTTTCCCTCCGCCGGTGGTGCCAGTTCTGAGATGCCCTCCCTGCTGGGTGTCCCATCACCCTGGGAGGGTTCAGCTCGTGTCGGGAGCGGCACCATGAGCCAGCCGTGACCGCTGGTAGCCGGCACCGTTCCTGCTGTCAGCCGGGTCAAAGGCAGTGCTGGAGGCAGGGACACGCCACCCTCCGCACCCCGCCCTGCAAGGAGGCATCGGCCAGCGTGAGGAGGGGGCCACGGGGCAGCCCCCGCCCGGTCGCCATTCTGGCCACCTCCCCGGGCAGGAGAGCCCGTCTCCAGAGAGCAAAGCCAGCCAGGTGACCCACAAAAGCTTCTCCAGTGCCCAAGTCCACGTTGGGGCCGTCCTGCCCCCAGCCCAGCACCAGCGAGCCACCAGTGGGAATTTCATAGCCCTGCTGGAAGCCGGAGCCGGCAGCCAGCAGCCTCCTGTCCACGTAGAAGCGGTAGTGGCCCTGGCCGGAGGACCAGGTGAGGCACAGGTGGTGCCATTTGCCGTCCAGGAGCGGCGCCACCGGGAGCTCCCGAACTTGCCCGTCCCCCACGATGAAACGTGCAGAGCCAGGGCGATTCCCACCGTGGCCCTGCACGGCCAGCTCGTTCTGCCCATCCTCGGTGGCGTAGGAGAGGAGAGCACCGAGGCGAGGGGCTGGGGTGGCCAGCCAGGCACAGAGTGACATCGCCCGCAGGCCCCGGTGTGGCCCCAGCCCCAGGACGGCCCCGTGCTCAGCGGAGGTGTTGGGGAAGAGCAGGACGGCACCGCTGCGACAGGCGGGCAGCGGGGCGGGGGGGCCGTACCTGCCCTCTCCTGGCTGCCGGGGGGCTGGGGGCTGCTCCCGGGGAGCCGTGCTTACGGTGGGGAGCACCGCTGCCATGCTCTGGGCTACTGGTGCTGCATCCCGAGGGCTCTCCTCATCCTCCCCGGGCGCTCCGCCCGGCCCGGCATCAGCCGGCAGGCAGTGCCCTTCCTCCTGCCGGTGCTGCTGCCACCGCCTCGTCTTCGGGCGGCGAGGGCCGGGGGTGCTGCGGACAGCCTGGCCCGGTGGCTGCTGCTCCAGCGGGCTGCCCCGGCTCCGGGCGGCGAATGGCAGACCGTGCGGTTTGGTGCCAGCCTCCACCAGTGCGGCCGGTGCGTGGGTGAGCAGGCCGTGTGGTGGGCTCAGGGCACCCACTATCCCCTCCAGCCTCTTCAGCCTGCGGCGTAGCCTCCGGCCAGCAGTGGCCAGGCGGGCCAGCTCGGCACCCAGGGCGGCCCGGGCAGCGTCGGCCGCTTCCGCCTGCTCCGCCAGCGCCTGGAAACGTCCGTCGATGTTGTAGGAGATGTTGTAGTTGCTGGCGATGCTCTGGAGATGGTTCAGTGTCACCTCCTGGAGCCGGAGAAACTGCAAGGGAAAGGGATGACGTGGGGTGAACCTACGTCCCCATGCCGGGTCCCTGCCCAACCCAAAATGCTGAGTGTGCCCCTGGCACAGGCTGGGCAGCACCCCCTCCCCGCCCCGGACACCCACCTGCTCCTCCAGGCGCCGCAGCCGCAGGAGCAGGGGGCCGGGGCGGGCCAGGGGCTGCGGTGCCCGGGTCAGGCCGCCCTGCAGGGCAGCAGCGAGGATCAGGCAGAGGGGCAGTGCTATCCCCGCCATCCCGCTGCCGGACGCTTTCTGCCTGCACGGCAAGGCCGGCCCTGGACCCCGTGCTGTCCCCTCGAGCAGCCTTCACCGCTGATGAGATCCGCAGCCACCGCTGGCACGGCCCAGCACCGAGGCTCCCAGCGCCGAGGCCCCGGGCCAGCGCTCCGCGGGGGCGGCTGGCCCCGGCCCAGAGCTCCCGGGGCTCCGGCGTCCCGCGGCAGGGGCCGGGCCGGGGGTATTCGGCTGTGAGGTGGGGAAAGGTGTGTGGGGCATCCTAGGCACGTGGCTGGATGCAGGGCAGGGAGGGACAGGGCAGGGCAGTGCCGGCAGGACAGGGCAGGGCAGGGGAGGATGGGGTGGTCAGTACCGGCAGGACAGGGCAGGGCAGGGCCGGTCGGACGGAGCGGTCAGTGCCGGTAGGACAGCACAGGGCAGGGCAGGGCCGGTCGGACGGAGCGGTCAGTGCCGGCAGGACCGGGCAGTGCGGCAGGGCCACCACGAGGGGGCAGCACGTGCGCGCAGCAGCGCCGCCGGTGGGCGGAGCTTTACAGCAGTGGGCGGGCCTTCAACGCGGCGCGGCGGGGCCCCGCCCTTCCCTTAGCCCCGCCCCGTACCCTTGAGCCCGGCACAAGATGGCGGCGGCGACCCTCGCCCGCCGGATCGGCCGCTCAGGTGCGCCCCGACCCCGCCCCGACCGCTCCCTGCGGCGGGCTCGGCGTGTCCCCGAGCCCCCGCTGCCTCTCTGTGTCCCTCCCTTACCGTCAAGGTGCTCCACGTGTCCCTCTACCGTGGGTTGGGGTGTCCCTGTATCCTCTCTGAGCGGGTCAGGGTGTCCCCGTGTCCCGCCCTGTCCGTGCAGAGCGGTTTTGGGGAGCGCACCCCACACTTGTGGGGGCTGTGCTCTTCCCGTCCTTACCTGTCTGTGTCCCCCAGGTGTGCTGCCCTTGTGCTGCCGCCTCCCAGCGTGGGACAGGGCCACCCGGCCGCCCCCCAGCCCCCTGCAGCCGCCAGGCCTCCCGCTCGCCCCGTGTCGTTCCTTCAGCAACAACAAGATCCAGGTGGAGCTGGACGAGAGCTCAGGTACGGCGGGTGGCACCTCTGCGGTGTCAGCCTCAACCCACGGGCATTGTGGGGCACAGGCAGGGTCCCTTCCACCCCTGTCCCATGGCATGTGTGCCTCTGGGCATGGAAAGTCAGCAAAGCCCCAGGTGTTACAGCTACAGCTGCTTAGGAGCCTTGGGGAGAAGTGTTGGGCTTGGGAGTCTCACCACTTGTGGGCACTTCAGGTGGTTGGTGCTACAGACAGATCCTGGTTGTTATTGTCCCCTGCTTGTGCATTGTCCCCTCTCTGGGGGTCCCAGGTTTGGGCACCTGGTAGAGTGGCAGTGCTCTGTCAGGGAAGAGCTGTTGGGAATTTCTGTGACCTGGCTACCAGGAATAGCTGTCACAGGGCCATGTCCCTGCACTGAACAAAGGCACCTGTTCTTGTGGCTTCCCAGGTCCTGCTTTCAGGTGCCTGGGTGCATCCTCGTGCTGTTCCCAGCTGGGCATGGCCGCAGCACCCAGGCTAAGCACTCAGGGAGAACCTTTTGGGTCGGGTAGTGCAGTTTGGGCAGGGACAAGGGCTCAGAGCCCTTCCCATGGTGCTGACAGGCTCACAGCAGGTGTGTGACCCCCTGGACACAGGCTGGGTGCTGTGGCAGAAGCTACAGGCTCGACCTTCCCCATTGAGCTGAGAGAGAAGGGAACGGCTGGGCTTTGGGACACGTGGCGTGCCCCCACACATGACCTGGTCTGTGCTCCAGTCCACCACCTGCTGAGTGACCCTGGCTTGTGGGTGGATCTGGGCAAAGACAGGACCTTGCTCTTGGCTCTGCTGCTCTGGAAGCTTTTAAACAGCCAGGAGTGCAGTTGAGTGGGAGTGGGAAGACACAGTTGGGTGAGGGAAACAGGGAGGTGGGTGAAACTCCTCTGGGCAGGGTGGTGTGAGCTGCTGCGGGGGTGGTCTGATGTCCCTGTGCTTACCCTGCACAGGCGTTGCCATGATGAAGTTCAAGAGTCCCCCAGTCAACAGCCTCAGCCTGGAGTTCCTCACAGAGTTTTCCATAAGCCTGGAGAAGCTGGAGAACAACAGGGCCTGCCGGGGTGTGATCATCACCTCTGTAAGTGTTTGCTCCTGTTTGGTCACTGGTCACTGGCAAGGGAGGGCCCCCAGGCACCTCGGACTGGCTCATGGAGGAGGGGAGGAGGCTCTTGGAAGGGCCATGATCTTTCTTCTGTGCCCTTTTGTAGCAGAAAAATGACAACCAGGTGTTGTGCTTTGTCTTGAAAATCAAATTTGCTTATCTGCCGACCTGCCACATCCTGTAACGTCTCCTGGCTCACCCACAGGGAGCTGCTGGGAGATGCCAGTGCTAATTTTCAGATGTGGTGTGGGGACAAGGTGGTGCCTGGCAATGAGACAGGACAGGTTTTGTGCTGTGTGGCTGATGTACTCACATATGGACCCTCACCCTGTCCTGCTTGTGTTGCAAGCAGAGGCCCAGCACTGCACGCTATGGTAATGGGATAATCCAGGTTGTGGGAGAACTGGGAAGATATTTTCAGAACCCCAAAAGACCCTGATTTATATCACACATTCATCACTTTCTGTTGCTCCAACTACCAGGCTGAGAGCTAAAGGGGCCTTCCTTCCCTGTGACTCTCAGTGACCTCTGTCTTTTCCCAATTCCAGGCTGTCCCCAAAATATTCTCATCTGGCCTGGACATCACCGAGATGTGTGGGAAGAGCTTAGAGCACTACACCGAGTTCTGGAGAGCCGTGCAGGAGATGTGGCTCCGGCTCTACGGCTCCAACATGGTGACAGTGGCTGCAGTCAATGTACGTCCTTTGGGCCCACCTTCCTCAGGGTGGAATTGTCACCTGCTGTGGCTGCTCCGGGCTGTGTGGGCAGGGACAACTGAAGAACCAGGCTGAAATTCATCCAGGGATGTATCTTGTTGGGGCGTTCAGACAAAACTCGTGTCTGTCAGTTCTGTGGGGTGTGGGAAGGTATGGGAGCGTGGGATGCTGCAGGCTCTGTGTAAGCTGCAGGCACTGCTGGGTTACATTTCAGCATTTGCAGCAGGTTTTGCTCCTCCAGCTGGGACTCTTGGCCAGCAGAGAAGTGCTGCTGGAGTCTCCGTGTCCATGGCTGGGTCATTATATTTTTGGTGTCTTGTTTTCGTTTTCCAGGGTGGTGCTGCCCTGGCAGCTCACGGTGGTGTTTGTCCACAGCCCCCCATTGAAGGCACTTGGGTTTTCTCTCAGGCATCCTGTGCAGGGCTGAGCAGCACTGAGACATGGAAAAGATGGTCACAAATGGAAGGGAAATCTTCCCTGTGAGGGGGGTGAGGCCCTAGAACATGTTGCCCAGAGAAGCTGTGGCTGCTCCATCCCTGGAAGTGAACAAGGCCAGGCTGGATGGAGTTCTGAGCAACCTGATCTAGTGGAAGGTGTCCCTGCCTGTAGCAGGGGACTGGGAATGAAATGGGCTTTAAGGTGCCTTCCAACCCAGACCCTCCTGTGGTTCTATGAAACCCTGATAAACATCGGAAATCTTCTTTAGGACTGTTTCAAATCGGGTGATCAGAAACTTGGGGACATCTGCTCTATTTTCCTGGTGTCTTCTGTGCTCTGGAGTGATCAGCAAGGCTGGGGGGTGTTTGTAACCGTGTCCTGGACTCACTCTGTCCTTCTCTCTGCCAGGGGTCCAGCCCGGCTGGGGGCTGCCTTGTTGCCCTGTCGTGTGACTACAGGATCATGGCAGAGAACCCCAAATTCAGCATCGGCCTGAACGAAGCCCAGCTGGGCATTGTGGCTCCCTTCTGGTAGGCCAGTGCCTCCCACTTCTAGTATCATGTGTAGGTCTCTAGAAAGAATTCACCTTCAAGGAGTTAATTAGTCAGTTCAGCTGGTCATGGCAGTGTGGTTTGTGTGTCAGGGGTCAGGTATTTGCAGCTGCAGGAGATGACACCTCATTTCTGTCCTGTCCTGCAGGTATCTGAAAAGTTTTCAGGCTGCAGAATGTCCTCACATCCTTCACCAACAAAGACCTCAGTTCTGGCCTTGCAATTAACTCCAGAACGAGTGCTGGGAGATCTCGTGTGTCAGGCTGTCTGGGAATAGACATTTCCTGGGTACACACTGGGTACCTGCAAAATCCCACGGTGTGGAGATCTCTGAAAGCACAGGGGCACTAAGACACTGATACACAGGCCCTTGTTTGCCCTAGGAATGTATAAATATACTGTTGGGAAGGAGCTCTCAGTCACAGCAAGTGAGTACCCACAGGCACTGAGAGTAAAAAGAGCAGTTTTCTTACAGAGGAGAGGGAACTCTCTTGGGGTACTACCAAAAATGGCTCTTCTCACACCATTTTCACATTGTGACTGAACCTGAGCAGTGGAACCAGGATGCTCTCAGAGCCCTGAGCCTGGGAGTGGGACCAAGGTGCTGTCAGCTCTTGATGTCTGGGTGAGCTGCCCCTGAGCATGGCTTTCCCTCTCATCTCTTGCAGGTTTAAAGACACATTTGTGAATGTTGTGGGACACCGAATTGCTGAACGGTCACTCCAGCTGGGCTCCCTCCACCCTGCACCTGAGGCCCTCAGGTTGGGCCTCGTGGATGAGCTGGTGCCAGAGGAGAAGCTCATGGAGAAGGCTGCAGCTGTCATGGCACAGTGGCTGGCCCTTCCTGGTAAACCTCTGGCAGGAGAGGAGAGGACCTGGTCTGAGTGGGAAGCACAGATGCCAGGGCTGGTACCTGGGAGCTGTGTAACAGTTTCCATTGAAAGGGGAGGTTTGGATTGGCTGGGAGGTAGGAAAGTTCAGCCCAGCAGTTCCAGCACCCTTGGGCTAATGGAGAGGGACACTGTACTAATGTTCAGGGCACGTGGCCCCAGCTCAGCTCATCCTGCCAGCCCTGCTGAGTCAGTCTGGAGGTGTCTGAGATCCACAGACAAAGCGAATCTCTTTCTGTCAGTGGAGGTGTTAGCCCAGGAAAGCTGCCATGGAGCTGAGTGAAGAGGCTGGGTGAGAGTTCCTGGGTGGCTGCCAGGCTGCTTTTGTGGTCTGAATCAACTCTTGGCATTCTGGATGGCAGTGATGGGGGTGTGGATGAGGACAGGCACAGCACAGGCATCGTGTGTTTGGGCTGCTCCACGACTGCAGCACAAGGTTCCTGGGCTGGGAGAGGGCTCTCCACAGACCTGAGCTGTCCCAGCCCATGCCACCTCTCGTCCCTGCTGTCCTGGTGTTAGAGTGACACCTCACCCCCCAGACTGGGGAGCATATCTCAGCTGTGCCCTCTCCTGACTTCCAGGAGGTCCTGTGCAGATCCTTCCTCTAAAGCAGAACTGTGTCTGGGTGGAGGTGGCTTCAGCACTCGGGTGCTGGAGCAATTCGGAGTTCCCAGTGTGTGGATGGAGGGGGTCAGTCCCCATTTCATTGTCACTAAGTGCATTAATAAAACGTCTGTGCAGCAGATGTGCTGCCACATCACTGCACCTGGCTCTGTGAGGGTGTAAGCAGATATGTGCTCGAGGCCTCAGTCAGCTCCACCAGCCCCTGCTGCTCCAGCAGCATCCACATATCCATGTGGAATGGCACAGGCCCAGGGATGAGCTCGAGGGAAGTGTTGCTGGCTTTTGTACAGCATGGTTGGCAGGAGCAGACTGTCTTGCAGGGATTGAAGGAGTTGGTTCAGGGGAGCTTAGAGCCACAGCAGTTTCAAATAAGAAGGAATTTTGTTTGGTTACTGGTTTGTATTGGAGGTGGATATTGGGCTCTGGAGGGCACAGAGAGAAGGAGGTACACAACTTTCTGTCATCTTTGCTAGTAGATCAGTCATTTCCCAATTGAGCAGTACAACCATAATTTATTGTATGAGAATTTATCCAGTTCAGCTCCCAGCTGGTGGGTTTTTCTTACTCCTTTCCCTGCTGCTTTCAAGAGCACTTTGCAGTGCGAACTATGCCATTAGACCTGCATTTGGTGGCATTGAGAGCTGGTCAGGGGTGAGAACAGGGCGTGTTCCTCACCCTTGCTGTCCTCTCTGCAGACCATGCCCGCCAGCTCACCAAGACCATGATGAGGAAGGCGGTGTTGGACCGCCTGGTAGCTCACCGGGAGGAAGACATCAAGAACTTCATCAGCTTCATCTCAAAAGAGTCCATCCAGAAGTCCCTTCGCATGTACATGGAGATGCTGAAGAAGAGGAAGAGCTGAGGATCCAGCTGGTCCCTGGGAGGTCGAGTCACCCTCTGAAACGCTGCAGTAGCTGTTGGTCTCACAGCGAAGCCACCTGCAGTGCCAGCAATCGGTGACGTGCCACCCGCTCCCACAGCTGCCCAGCTGCCTCTTCCCTTTGTGCCTGTAGAGTGCCTGACACCACTGCTGCCTTCCCCAAGGGCAGGGAGAGCCCGCCCAGCCCCCCAAGGAATGGACAGGGACAGGGTCTCAACACGCTGTGGCCTGAGCCTGATGGTCCTTGGATGTCCTCCCTCCTGTCCAACAGTTAATCGTGGAACGAGGTTTGTCAATAAATCTTCAATGAGGTAGGAGATGGATGCTTTGTTCCATGGCTTGTCTGTGGTCGCTGTGTCCTGGCTGGTGGCCTGTCCCCAGGATCTGGTTCGTGGCTGGGGGGGTCTGGGCACAGCCAGCTGCCATCCTTCTCCAGACCGGTATCTGGGGCAGCCCATGCACACAACTTGTGGATGGGGCTGAGTGGAACACCTTCGTGGGGATTGGTGGTGGGAGCTGGAGCTGGATCCTGGTCTGTGGCTGCAGGAGGAGCTCAGGCCGCCAGCTTCACCTCGACTGGGTAGTGGTCACTGACTGCCAGGGCCTGGAGGAGGGCAAGAGGTGGGAGATGTTCAGTGAGCCACTCACCCCTTGCTGTGCTGCTGGGGCTCACAGGGCAGTCAATTACCCTGCCAGAACCTTCTGCCTGCTGTAGAGGGCACACTGTCCCCAGCCCCAAGACACTCAACACACAAGGCTCTCATGGAGAGATGCCTAGTTGTGGCTTGGGGTGGGCACTGGCAGGGGGCCACCTCCCCTCCAAGGCCCCATGTCTCATCTGGGGCCTCTGTGCCAGTGATGGGTTGCTGAAGGTTGGCTTGAGTTACCCCATACTTTGAGTCCTGGCCATAGAAGACAATAAAAAGCCCTGTGCATCTCTTCTCTTCCCAACGGGGACCCCCAAATCCCCTGTCCTGTTTCCACCCTTGGATGCCTTGTCACCCTGAGCCCCTTGAAGAGACAAGGACAGCCCTGCAGCCTGGGCCAGCTCAGCTTTGGTACCTCCTAGACCCCAAATGTGTGATCCTGGCTCACCTCCTCCTGGTCCAGCTGGAAAGCACGCTGGAAATTGTAGATACCAGCTGAGTTGGACAGGATGCTTCTCTTCAGCTTGTTGCCACACACCACGATCCTGCAGGGGAGATGTGGGTGGATGGTGGGTGCCACTCCTGCCCCTGCTGGCAGTGCAGGACAGGCAGGGGGCCACCGGGATGCCAGGGAAGGGGACAGTGGTGCCATGGTGGCAGCGCTGACCTGTCATAGGCACAGTCTGACTTGCCCACGGTGGTGTCAGCGCTGTCGGGGATCAGCCACTTGAAGATGTCGCTGGTGCGCAGGCGGATGGATGACCAGTCGCTCGGCTGGACGTAGGAGCAGTCAGCATTGAAGTCCCCCAGGAACATCAGGTTCTGCAAGGGAGATGGGAGATGTGGGTGGTGGGCTGTTCCTGCCACCAGCCCTCCCATGGTGGTGGCAGGGACCACCCTGTCACGGGGCAGGAACAGGGTTCTCACCCCACCACTCCTGCACCAGCTGCGCTCGCCTTGAAGCACAGTCCCAGTGTGGGTCAAACAGTCCCTGGGGCTCAGTGCCCAACCTCTGTGTCCCCCCAGTGCTGGTGACACTCACATCAGTCCCCCACTTGTTGATGATGGCCAGGTAGATGTCGTAGAGCGCATCAATCTCAGCGACAGCATCGTGTGGGGCCGAGTGCAGGGGCACCAGCACAAACTCCTTCACCTCTGCCAGGGGAGAGGGATGTCAGCCCCACAGCCACCCCATGCCACAGCCCATGGCCACTTGTTCCCCCACTTACTGGTGCTGGGTGCTGAGACTCTCAGGATGAATGGCTCCCGGCTGAAGACATCCTGGGGGTCCTCATATTGGTAGGTGTCCACCACAGACACAACGTCTGTCCTGTGGCAACAAAAGGATGGTGACCCGGGGACTTGGCACAGCCCCTGTGTCCCCTCCGTGGTGCTGGTGGCCCTGCAGTGCCATGGCACAGGCTGCAGCACTGCCAGCCCCATTACCTGTAGATAAACAGGTACATCTCCTTGTAGTTCTCCCGTCCCAGGGGGCTGCTGATCTCGTAGTCGTATGGGGATGTGGATGCGCTGCAGAGACACAGAGGCAGGACAGTGACATGGCTGGGACCATCTAGATTGGCTTCGGCGTGTCCAGGAGCTGGGTGGCCCCAGGGTTTGCACCAGCTGGTCCTGCCCTAGAGTCCCTGTGGGTCACTGTGCTCTGGTTGTGGGGTGACATGAGGCATAGCAGCTCTGAAGCCCCCAGTGCCTCTTCCCCAGGCGGCTCCTTGGGCACAGCATGACATGGGGCGGCTCCTGCCACCCTTTCTCTGCAGGGACATTCCTCACCTTCATTTGCAGCAGACCTAAATTAGGTCAGTGAGCAGCCTGGGGCTTTGAAGCACCCAGCGTCACCCTCCCTGCCCTGGCTGCTTTATGGCCATGCTGGAGGGGACACGGAAGGGGCGAGGACATGGGCTGGGCACACCTGCTCAGGAGCACTAGCTGCCTTTCAACACGGCGGCAACAGCTTCCGCATGGACCCGAGCCGTGCCCTCTCCCAAAATTGGGTCAGCACCCAGTTGGTGGAGGGGCTCCCACCCTGCTGTGGCCAGTTTTAGCCTACCTCAGCAGCCCCTTTTCCTCCTAGGGTGCCAGAACCACCCCCTTCAAAGCACCGTGCACTGCTGGGCCCATCCTGGGGTCCCCCTGCCATTCACAGGGTCTTGGGGTGCAAGGTCTGCCTGTCCCTTCCTCCCCCTCTCTTGCTTCTGCCCTGTCCTGTTGGATTTTGGAGTCAGAGCTTGCCAGAGCTGTAGTTCCTTTCCATCCTGCATGCTCTGGTGAGCTTACAGCTTTCAGAAGGGATTTGTATCACTTGTATCCCCATTCCCTTCACTGGGTTATTCCCAGTTTTGTTTTCAGTGCCTCCTCCTTGCCCCAGCACGTTTCTCCTATTCTTCTTTCCAAAAATAAACTCTCTGTTGATGGACAACTTTTTTTTGCCTCTTACTGCTCAGGCAGCCTGGCTTTCCCTGCTGGTGCTGCCATCCCTGTGCCAGTCCCTCTTGTACCTGTTGAGCTGCTCCATGAGCTCGGTGACGGCGCTGAGGTCGGAGTCGCGCACCTCCTGCACCAGCACCACGTCATAGCGGCGCAGGACCTGCAAGGCCGACAGGGACAGCTCAGGGTGAGTCTCCCACCCATCTCCCAGCCAGGGACATGGTTCCAGCTTCAGCACCATGGGGACTTGCATGTCCCTTGGGGCCAGGGCAGATGTTCCCAGGGACGGCTCAGAGGGACTGTGGGTTGTGCCTGACACCCCACCACATCCACCCAGGCCATCCCCAGCACTGTGATGCCATCCTATCCTCAGCCACATCCCCACATCTCTGGCACAGGAGCCCTGTTGGGGTCTGTCCCAGCACGCAGTCCATCCCCATGGTGCGCTGGCTGCACTCACGTTGATGATGATCTCTGCCACTTCCTTGTTGGACATCTTGGTGTCACCGAAGGCCTGGATGTTGAAGGCACCGATGCGCAGCACGGCAGTGGCTGGGCACAGGAGAGCCACAGCCAGCAGGGACAATTCCAGTGTCACAGTCCCCATTCTTCCAGGATCAATGCTGGGTCACAGGGGTGCAGGGATGGGAGATGAATTCGGAGCACTATTTTGGATTTGGAGTAGAGGAAAAAACATGTAGATCCTTCCAAAGCCCTGGTGTGTGGGCATTGCTCAGAGCACGCTGCAGAGCTGGTGTGGGCAGTCTGCCAGCTCACCAGTCCCAGAAGATAAATTCTGTCTCACTGCTGTGAGTCTGCCTCTTCCAGCTCCAGGGATCACTCACCTCCACTCCCCCACCAGGATGTCTTCACTGCCTACAAGCCCCATCCACCACTGCCAGCATTCCAGGCACCCCAGGCTGTTCCATATCCTTAAACTGCACCACAGCCCCCACTGCTGGGGTAAGGGGCGACTGACTCCTCATCCCAACTCGTCCCAGTTCCTCCCAGTCCCACCTGGCTGGCAGTCGAAGGCGCTGAGCCTGGACCCGTCCTTACCTCGCCGAACGCGCAGCACCTCTGCCCTGCCGGCAGCAGGATGGGCGGCTTTATTGGCAGCGGAGGTGCCGGCAAAGCAGGATGAGTCGGACACCCCCGTGGGGGTTTTGACATAACTTTGAGCTGCTTCCCACATTGGGAAACCAAAAATCCCACAGGGCGACAGGGTGGGGCCAGCCCAGCCATCCCTGTGCTGACACAGCAAAGGACAGACAGGGAGACTTGGAAATGCTGGGGCATCCCTGTGGGACTGGATGGGTATGTGGGACTTGGGGGGCTGCCATCTAGGGTGGCACCTGGACCACAGAGTGGGCACGGTGGCCAGGCAGGAGGTGAAGGGCGCTGGCCTTAATTGGGTGACTCAGACAATGTAAATGTAATTAGAGGGAAGAGAAGGAAATGGCCAGTGTCTGGGTCAGGCAGGTGAGCACCACCAGCCACGACAAGAGGGGATGGCTGCGAACCCCTGCAGCAGCCCCAGTGTCACCCAGAACAACCCCACTGGTGACCCAAAGTAGCCCCAGGAGGGCTGGCATTCCCCATGCCCGTCCATGGCATCACCACGGCCCATGACATCACTCCAGGATGACAACGGAGCAGCTGGCTCTGATGGCTGCTCGTGCCAGGACTTGCCAAGCTCTCATGTGCACCGCCAGGTTTTGCATCCTCACACCCAGTCTCGGGATGAGTCCCATGTCCCTCGGTGCTGTGTCGGCACCGAAACCCCCTGGGAAGCACCAAGCCCCCTGGGAACTGATTCACATCCTCCCTGCACCCTGTCAGCGCCCTGTCAGCAGCCCTGCAGCCAGGCAGGCTCTGTCAGGATGTGGCCCTGTGAGCTGGTAGAAGAGCATCCTGCATCCTGGAAAGCCTGGAGCCCCCCAGCCCCTTCCCAGAGTCCCAGCTTTTGCCACCATCAGCTGAGAGGGAAGCAGTGCTCACCACCCCATGGGTCCAGGTCTCTTGATGGCAGGAGGTCCCCCAGCCCTGGGGCTCCCTGGCAGGGGGCTGAGGGGCCGTGGAGCCAGGGGCTGCTGGGGATACTGAAGGGACCTCCCTTCCAGAGTTGCAGAGGCAGGAAAAGGCTCATTTTTAATAGAAGCAGAAAGCAAAATACTTCCACAAGAGCCCAAGGACTCCTTGTAGAGACAGTGGGCAGCTTGGCTGGCACGTGGCGCGTGGGCTCCCACGAGGGATGCAGGTGTGTGCTGAGGTGTCCTGGTGGCCACTGGTGTGGGGACAGGCTCAGTAGGCTTTCAGGGTCACCTCCACTGGGAAATGGTCACTGACAGCCAACGCCTGCATGTGAGGGAGAGCAGAGTCACCTTGACCACAGTCAACTCATAAACCCTTAGCTCATATACCACTGCCACTGTCATGGCTGACTGGGACCCCAATGCTCCACTCCAATCCCCAAAATTTAGACCATACCCCAAAATGCTCAATCTGGAGGGTTGATTTGGTACAACAGCTGGGGTCAGGCTGCTCTTAGGTGCACCCTTGGGAACAGAGAGCACTCCCAGCTCCCTCCCAGGAGCTACGGTGGGGCAGATCCTAATGCTGGTAGGCTCATGCCCCACCCAGCCCCTCACTCACATCCTTGATCTGGAGGTGGAATTTCTTCTGGAAGTTGTTGACGGTGGCAGAGCCAGGTTCAATGTCTTGGCGCAGCGCGGTGCCGCAGGTGACGATGCTGCCGAGGCATCACGGTGGGAGGTTAGTGCCCGTCAGTCCTCCCCGTGCCAGCCCCCCGTGCCAGCCCTGGCTGCGGCACCCACCGGTCGTAGGCGCAGTCGGTGTCGGCCACGGTGGTGTCGGCACTGTCGGGGATCAGCCACTCGCAGGCACGCAGGGAGCGCAGGCGGATGGACGGCCACTGGGAGCTGGTCACGTAGGAGCAGTCAGCGTTGAAATCACCCAGGAAGATCATGTCCTGCAGGGCAGAGCACTGAGTCCCTGCCCACACACCTTACAGGGCAGCGAGGGCTCCCTAAAATCTTAAGGGAGATTTCTTAGTCTACAAACGCCCCGAGGTGACTCAGTGTGCAGGGATAAGCCCCCAGGAACGGCAGGAGGGCCATCCAGCAGCTCCCTGCCTGGAGACTGCTGGGGTGGCACCTGCTCTGATGGGTACAAGAGGCCTCCCGTGGGACATGTTCGTCCCACCTGGCTGCCCTGGGGAGCAGCCACGTTCCCCAGTGCTGCTTACTTCAGTCCCCCACTTGTTGATGACATCGGTGTAGACATTGTAGAGCGCATCGATCTCCTGTGCTGCGTGGCTGGGCTCAGAATGCAGAGGCACCAACACGAACTCCTGTACCTCTGCTGGACAGCTGACCATCAGCCCCTGGCTGGGCTGCAGCCAGGGAATGGGAACCCCAGGAAACCACCCCAGGCCAAGCCCCAGCTACTGGCCAGGAAAAGCAGTTGAAGGGAAAGGATGTGTTGAGTTTGATGCTCTGCCTGTCCCTCATACTGGAAATTCCAGTGGGGAGCTGCATGCCTTTGTGCATTGTTTGGGGTTTACTGCTTGTTTCCCATTAGCATTTGCAAGCCAATATGGTTTTGGGCAGGAGATGGGATGGTGTGTATGCCCTGAGGAGGTTCTCAGGAGGTGGAGGTGATAGCATGGGGTCAGCAGTGGAACAAAGTGGGAAATGGGACATGATGGGAGATAGAAAGGATGGGGGATGACAGGTGATAGGAGATGGTACATGATGGGAGATGGCACCCAGCCAGAGGAAGCAGACGGGATATGGCACAAGATGGGAGGTAGCAAATATTGGGATGAAGGACACGATGGGAAGCAGCTGGAGATGTGAGATGGCACACAGCTGGAGAGAACTCCTGGTGGGAGATGACAGGTGATTGGTAGGAGATGGCACATGGTGGGAAACAGCAGGCATTGCTGGCCATGCTGGGCAGGGACATGGACCCCTGGGCATCCATGGGTGGGACCCTGGTGAAGGGTTGCAACCCCCCTATGCTTGGCAGGCACAGCTCTGGGCTCAGCCCTGCGTGGAGGGGACCCTGTGCCAGGTCTGGGCATCCCCCAACATCGGCTCTGCTCACGCGTGGTGGGTGAGGAGAACTTCACAATGAAGGGCTCCCTGCTGAAGGAGTCGTTCCCACAGGGTTCACAGCCATCATCGTAGTAGTAGCTTCCCAGCACGGAGACCACGTCTGACCTGAGGGAGGAGAGCAGGGCAGCCCCCAGCACTGCTCCTGTCACAGCCAGGACCCCTCAAAGGTACCCATCCCCTTTGGGGGCTGCTGGGGAGGGCAGCAGGTGACGCCTGGCAGCACCCCTACCTGTAGATGAAGAGGTACTGCTCCTTGTAGCTGGTCCGACCCAGGGGGACGCTGACCAAAGAGCTATATGGGTGCTTCCCAGCACTGGGAGCAAGTTGTGGAGAGGGTGAGAGGAGGCTCCTGGTGCTTTCCAGCATCCACCAGGCTCCCTCCAGCTGAGACAGAGGTGCCCTGGCATGGCTGGAATCCATCCCAGAATCCCCTTTGCAGTCACTCCCACACCAAGCCATGGGGTCACCTGTTGAGCTGGTCCATGAGGTCATTCACGGCACTCAGGTCGGCATCCCGGACCTCCTGCACCAGAACGACGTCGTACTCCGACAGGACCTGGGGGACAAGCTCAGAGCTGCTCTGCCCTGGCCAGGAGCTGCTCTGGGGGCACCTGTGGTTGCCTGTTCTGGGCTGCAAAGGCTCCCAGGCTGGCAATGGGAGGGCAGCAGGGACCTCAGGGCCAGGGAGGAGACCCCTGTGTTGGTGTGCTCTGGCTTGGAAGGGCCCTGTGTGTCCACCACCCACCTACCCAGCAGCTGCTCCAAGGGAGGAACCTGGGCAACATCAAATTCACCCAGCCTTGACTGGGGACCAGCAAGGGTGGAGATGGCCTGAGGTGGGAGATGGTGATGGGGAAAGAGCAGATGGGTGGGTAGATGAAGGCTTGGATGGATGGATGGATGGATGATGGATGGATGGATGGATGGATGATGGATGGATGGATGATGGATGGATGGATGGATGGATGGATGGATGGATGGATGGATGATGGATGGATGGATGATGGATGGATGGATGGATGGATGGATGGATGGATGATGGATGGATGGATGGATGATGGATGGATGATGATGGATGGATGGATGGGATGGATGGATGGATGATGGATGGATGGATGGATGGATGGATGGATGATGGATGGATGGATGGATGATGGATGGATGATGGATGGATGGATGGATGATGGATGGATGGATGGATGGATGAAGCAGGTGTCCCACTGCCCAGGCTGGCTGCATCCCAAAGAGCAGAGCATGTCCAGGCCTGCTCCTGCCCCCAGCACTCACAGAGACGATGATATTTGCGATGGTCTGGTTGGACATCTTGGTGTCCCCAAAGGCTTTGATGTTGAAGGCACCAATCTTCAGTGTGGTGGCCACATGGAGCAGGAGAGCTGCGACCAGCAGCGACAACACCAGCCTTGAGGTTGCCATCCTGTGCAGAGGTGCAGGAGGGGCTCAGCCCACCTGGCTGGAAGAGGGATTTGGGACAGACAACAGGGATGACCAGGGTATTCCCACTGGCCATACTGGTTTCACTGGGAGGCAACTCTTTTCTAAAGGGACCACCAGGATGCAGGGATTGTACCTCTGTTGCCTCATCCTACCTGTCCCTCCTGGAAGGAGGCCAGGTTACTCACAAGGCTGGAGCGGAAAATTCCCAGCAAATAAATGCCATTTCATGGTGACACAGAGCAGTCACTTCCTCATTCCCCATGAGGAAGAGCTCAGCCTGGGCACCTCTTCTGGCCTGGGATTGGTGGCAGTGGCCAGGGACCCCAAAATCCCTTGGCTTGTGCCTCTCCCACCTTTCTCTGGATCAGTGCCAGAGACCCCAAAGACCCTACAGCAGCTGTGCTGGGACAGAGCAAGGAATAGATCCTCCCTGAGACCCCTCCCCACCTTCCTCACTGCCTGGAGCATCCTCACCTGGGGTAACCTGCCCCTCTCCTGCCCTCCCATCCCCCAGCAGTGCCCCTGCCCCATCCTCACCCAGGCTGGCTCCTGCAGGACCCTCTGCAAAGGCAGTGCTGCAGCTCCCACCCACGGGGAAGGCGTTTGGGAAGTATTTCCCGTGGCACTTGACTGCCTCGAGGTAATATTTCACCAGCGTGTGGGACCTGAGCCCTGAGCCCTGCCCAAGCCTGGGTACCTGAGTGCCTGAACTCACCCAGAGCCTGATAAACAGGCTGAGAGGACGGACAAATGCTCCAGCTTTTGGCACACCAAATCAGCCTGGGGAAGGATTTGCTGGCCTTGGGCTCACTTTTCCTTCTGGGGCAGCTGCTCTAGTTAAATCCTCACTTTTCCCACTTGCACTCCTGCTCCAAACTCTTCCCTCTAACACCACAGACCCTTCAGCTGGTAACGCAGCGATTTGGCAATGCCATGATTTGGTCATGCCAAAAATTGCCCAAAGGCCCATAAATCCTCCCCACTCCTGGAGAGCACAGCAGCCTCCAAACCTCCCAGGCAGAGGCACCTACAAGGGGCATATTCATCCCCGAGCTGCACCCAGGCTTGGCCCAGCAGAGCATTGTGGTAAAATTGAGCTGGAGGAGATGACACTGTCAAGGGAAGCTCCTGGAGGTGTGGGAAGAGAGGAGAGGAGGACCTACCTTTGATGTCGTCCAAGGACTCTGGAAGGGGAAGGATCTGCACCTGCATTTATGGAGAGGGACACTCTCTCCTTGCCAGGTGGTTGCCCAGCCAAGGATCATGTGAGGCCGCAGGCTCCATATGGCATTTTCCACGGAAGCAAAGGTCTGCTCAGTGAAAAAAGAGCTCTTTCAACCTCTGCCAATGCCTCCCACCACAGGTAAGGCCGAGAAGGGATTAAAATGCCAACAAGAGCTCTACAAGGTGGAATGAAGGCCAGAGATATCTAGTGGGGATCAGTAGCTTCCCAATATGTGGCATGGGCAGCTCTCACTCATCACCAGATACAAATTCTCTTTAAAAGTGTTTATTTCACCAACACAAATCATTCCCATCCAGCATCCCACATTTCCAACAAGCTGTGAGTGTGCTGTGGCCAGCAGGAGCCATCCCAGTGTGGTCTTTGGGTGTGAGGCCAAAAGTCCCAAAAAAATGGCAAATCCCTGCCATGGTGCCCATCCCCAGACCCTCCCCAGGAGGTCACCTGGCTCAGGGCCTGTCCCTGGGAGGGCCATGCAGTGCTGGGGGGTGGCAACCCTCCACCCCAGCCACTCGCACAGCTCACACAGCGCTGTCCCAGCGGCCTTGGCTGATGTCCCTGCCTCCAGAGGCAGCTGCCGTGCTTCCCAGGAGAGCCCCTGCAGGGTGCAGTGATTCTCAGGGGCTGGAGGGCCTGGCAGCCTCTCCCCTGGAGCCAGGCACCCTGCAGAGAAGGGGTGCTCCCCGCAGTGGGACCAGGGCTGGACCTAGAGCCGCCACAGGCTCCCCAGGTTGGACCCAGGGCCGGGTTTCCCCAGGCAAGACCCTCCATGGTCAATCCCTCTTCAGGTCAGGAACCCCCCCAGGGGCCAGACCCAGGACTAAGACCCTCCTGAGCCAAGGTCCTCCAGATCCCGTCTCACCCAGGCTAAGACCCCCTCAAAGAAGAGTCCCAGGGTTTAACAGCACTTCTGGGCCAAGACCCCACAAAGATCAGACCCTGTTCATGCCAAGACCCCCAGGGCTGGAGCACCCTCAGGGCCAATACTCCCCCCACGGTAAGCCCCAGGGCCAAGACGCGCCCAGGACCAGTTCTCTCCCAAGTCAAGAGCCCCTGAGTCAGACCAAGGAGCAGCCCCCAGGGCCGATATCCCCTCACCAGACCCCTCCATGCTGAGACCCCTTGACTCAACCCCAGCACCAGCCCCTGGGGCCAAGATCCCTCGAGGGCCAAGACCCCCTCAGGCCGAGGCTCCTCCCAGGGTTGGGCCCGCCTGTCTCAGTCGCCCAGGGCGAGCTGTCGCCCGTGTCCCGGTGCCCGGTGCCCGGTGCCCGGTGCCCGGTGCCCGGGCCCGCCTGGCTCCCGGCCGAGCCCCCGTTACCCCCGGGGCGGGCCCGCCAGGGGGCGCTGCCGCCGGCGGCGGCGCGTGACTGTTTTTGTCCCGGCCGGGCCGCCGTAGCGCCCGCCCGTCCGCGCCGCCGAGGGGAGGCCGCGCCGAGCGGGGCCGGGAGCGGGAGCGGCCGGGGCCATGAGCGACATCCGGCACTCGCTGCTGCGGCGGGACGCGCTCAGCGCCGCCAAGGAGGTGCTCTACCACCTGGACATCTACTTCAGCAGCCAGCTGCAGAACTCGCCGCTGCCGCTCGTGGATAAGGGCCCCACCGATCTGCTCGAGGAGTTCCTCTTCCAGGTCCCCAAGGAGCGCGGCGCGCCGCCCAAGGTGCGACACGGACACCCCGGGCGGAGCGGGACGGGCCCGGGAGGCGCGGGGGACGCCGCCCCGGCGAGTGGGCATGGAGGGAAGGCCGCGGGAGCTCAGGACGGGATCCCTGCTGGAACCTGAGGCCTCAGAATAGGACAGGCTCCCTCCGGCGGGGGCTGCTGCTGGAGGCTGAGGGCTTAGATGGGCAGGATTGGGTCCCTGAGCCTCTGCTGCTGGAGACCGAGGCCCTAAGACGACAGCACGGGGTCCCTGGGGTGCCGGTGACTGAGGTTTCTTGGCAGGGAGGGCGCTGGTGGCCAGTCCCTGCTGGCTTGGCCAGGATTCCGGGCCCCGAGGAGCTGTGGTGGGGGCCCTGGGGACTGCCCACAGCCCCCGAGTGCTGCAGCTGGGCCCTGGCGGGGTTTTGGGTGGGCTTGGGATGGAGCTGGGATGGGGGGCTCAGAGATGAGCAGTGAGAAGCCAGGGCTGCTGGTGACTGTTGGGGTACGTGGCCCTGCAGCCCTCAGTGCTGCCGAGTCCAGCTCTGCCCCCAGCTGCCCAGCAGTGTCCTCAGTGCTGTTATTTGCAGAGGGAGGAAATATTTCCCCCCCAGCAATGTCAGTCCCATGTCTCACTTGGTGGGCAGCACTTGCAGGTGCAGCAAGCACCAGCTTTGGATATCCAGGTTTCAATATCCAGGATATTCAGATGAAAGCTGGAGCTCTTCAGTGTCACCAGATAAATACACTGGTGGTTCAAGAAGCTTGAATGTGTGTGCTGAGCATAAAGATTGAGTCCCTCAGCCCGAAGGAAAGCTCTCAGCCTTTACTGTTCCTGTCTTTTCACTTGGTTCGTGGTCCTTCAAGAGGCTCAGTGTATTTTACAGCTTTGCTTTTGTTTTCTTTCAGAGGCTGACCCCAGTTCAGGAACTTCAGCTCCTTGAGATCATGTGCAATTATTTCCAAGAGCAGACCAAGGATTCAGTCCGGCAGGTCATCTTCTCATCTCTCTTCAGCCCCCAAGGGAACAAAGCAGATGACAGCAGGATGGCTTTGCTGGGGAAGCTGGTCTCCATGGCAGTGGCTGTCTGCAGGGTTCCTGTGCTGGAGTGTGCTGCCTTCTGGCTGCAGGTACAGCTCCTGTGCAGGCAGGGATGCCTTGGGGAGGGGGTCAGGGTGTGCTTCAGGGTGGGCACAGTGAACTGGGGCACTGGTCACAGTCAGCTGCTCCTCCCTGGCAGTTTCAGCTGCCCCCGTGTCTGTGCTCATGCCCATTCCTGTGCTCTGGCATCAGGGAGAGCTTTGCCAATCCATTCATGTGCTGCAGTGGAAGAAAAAAATAGTTTGGGTGGGTTTTTTACTGTCAGTGAAAGTTTTAATAATCCCCCCAAAGCCTGCATATTGAAAGGGCTCAGTGGAGGGTTTGACCAAAGCAGGGAACAAACCTTGGCAGTTATGGTCACGTTGCCTGAAGAAGCTGACTCTGGAGTTTGGGAAATACACCCTTCCTGATGTGCAGGTTTGTGTATGGAAGAGGCAAACCCCTGTCCTGAAATCTGGGCACAAAATACCTGTGTCTGTCTTCTGTGAATGCAGTAGGTTGGAGATCTCCTCAGTCTTCTCCTTTCCCACTGAGATTCCCCACTGTGGGCTTTGGGAAGTGCACCTTTGTTCCTGGTGCCCTTGTGGGACGTGCAGAAGTCACAGCTGACACAGGGCCAGAGCAGGAAGGCTGTGCTGGGAGGGAAGGTGGCAGGAGGCACCATGTGGGGCCCTTTTTCTCCCACATGGTGAGCCTTTGGGAGGGCAGGATGGGATATAGCCTGGATAGCAGGAGAAGGTGTATTTTTATTTCAGATAGCAGCTTTTAAGTGACGTGAGGAATCCACAGAATATTTTCCACATTAAAAATATCAGGCACAGCAACAGAACCGTTGCTCTGGGACTGAACCAGTTGAACTACAGAATGGTTTGTGATGGAAGGGACCTTAAAGCTCATCCCATTGCATCGCCTGCAGGGACACCTTCCACTATCCCAGGTTGCTCCAAGCCCTGTCCAGTGTGTCCTTGAACACTTCTAGACCAGGTTGGAAAAGCCACAGCTTCTCTGGGCAACTTGTGCCAGGGCCTCACCGCCCTCACAGGGAAGAAACGTTGCTGAAGTAGTAAAAAAAAAAAATCTCTAAGTCAAAATATCTAAAAGGTTTCAATTTTAAGCCAGAGATACAGTAAGCTCAAGATATCACCATATATTTTGATATTGCAGTAGAATGGTTTTATTTCTGTGAGAGTGGGTGTTTGATGTGCTGAGAGAGAACCACCACAGCAACGCAGTGCCACGTGGGGAAGGTGGGGACACAGCTGCTGAAGCAGCCTGTGCAGGGTCTGATCTGGTGTCCCCGTGTGCTGTCCCTGCAGCGGACCCCAGCTGTGTTCTGTGTGAGGCTGGCCCGAGCCCTGGTCGATGACTACTGCAACCTGGTGCCAGGCTCCATCCAGACCCTGAAGCAGATCTTCACTGCCAGCCCCCGCTTCTGCTGCCAGTTCATCACATCAGTCACAGCTCTCTACGACCTCTCTTCAGGTAAAAGTGCATCTTTTCAAGTGAGAGGTGCAGTGTGATGCACCACAAATTAACTGTTGCAAGAGATGGAACTGCTGGAATCCTAAAGACGTGTTACCATGTAATTATTGCCAGAGGAAGCTCAGGGGTGTGGTTGTTGCTTCATCTGGCCCTGGGGTGAGAATAAAAATAACCACTCAGTGGCTGACTTAGAATTCCAGCCTGGTTTGGGTTGGAAGGGACCTTAAAGCTCATCTTGGTCCACCCCCTGCCATGGGCAGGGACACCTTCCACTAGACCGGGTTGCTCCTGTCCAACCTGGCCTTGGGCACTTCCAGGGATTTGGAGTCCACAGCCTCTCTGGGAAACAAGGGAGAGTCTTTGCTGGAGAAGCAGCCAGGAACATCTGACACAAAGGGCATTGTCCTCCACAGAGGGCAAAGGACATGGGACCTTGTTGACTGAGCAGCTCTGGGAGTGAAAGTTGATCTGTGTGGGCTCAGTCAGCCCTGAGAGAAACTCAGGGCTGCCTGTCAGTCTGATGCCTTCCAAAAAGGGGAGAAACAAGTTCTGAATGTTGGCAGGCTGGAGCAGTGGTGAGAAACATAATCAACAGCATAACTCCAGTGCACTCTTTAACTGTGTGTGTGACCTGCCAGTGGTACAGCCTGTCTCAGGTTGTTGCTCAGACACTTGTAGGTGCCTAAAATAAGATTGATTTAGCTCTACTCAGCCACAGAAAGCTCATGGTAGACCAGAGAACAGCCATACACCAAATACCAACACCACCTATAATCCAGAAAAGCAAATGCTATTATTGATAAAGGAAATGCTTTGCACACTCTTCTCCAGATAAGCAGCTTGGCATTACTGAGAGTGAGAGGTTCAGGCTTAGCCTTTATGTTGTTTTTATAAAGTATTTGGTAGAGCTCAGAGCATATTGTATATGTCAGAAAGGAAATAACTCGAGTCATAGGAAGGAATTTTTTAATTCCTTATTTTATTTGAGATGTTTTTGGTGACACAAGAAAAGGGAGCTTGCTCTTCCAATGCAGCACTCCCCCTGTGAGAGGATGATGTGTCAGGGTTTCTCTTGTCTAGTCAAGTTCATGACCATCTTTCACTTCTCACCTGAAGCTTTACATCATTTTATAATCCTTTATATGTTGTGTAATTGTGTTGTTGCATTGTGTTTTTCCACAAGATATGTTTGTTTAGGTAAGTAAGTATTAAAAGAAATTAGTTAAGTTATTGGCACTTCCTTCTGTTCACCCAACAAGCTTTTCCTATTTCCCTTGCCCATTGGACTTCCTGTGGCAAGGGATAAATGGAGACTTAAATTAGGGAAAAAAAACGAGCAGATGATGAGTGGCAGAGAAGAAAACGACAAGAGAATCTTTGCTGGGAAAAGAGATAAATATCAGTGTTTGGTGGTGTCTTTGGAATAGGTGGGGAAGGTGACAGGAACATGGTTGTGTCTTCCCTGGAACAAACTACCTTTGGTGTCTTGGGAAAACCAGCAGAATTAGGGAGGTTCAGAAATTGTAATTGGGACAGCGTAGGAGAGACTAATTAGAGCCTAAATTAAAGTCCTGTGCCTCAGTGCAAGGCTCAGCTTACCCAGCATTAACTCTCCTATCTCCAGATGACCTCATCCCTCCCTCGGATCTGCTTGAGCTGATTGTCTCGTGGATCTTTGAGGACCCTCGCTTGATCCTCATCACCTTCCTGAACACTCCCATAGCAGCCAACCTGCCCATCGGGTTCTTGGAGCTCACCCCGCTGACCGGACTCATCCGCTGGTGCGTCAAGGCTCCCCTGGCCTACAAAAGGAAGAAGAAAGCCTCACTCTCCAATGGACACGCTCCCAACAAAATTGCCAAGGACTCGGCCTCAGGAGAAGACAGGGATTGCCACCAGCTGTATTCCAAGCTGCATCTGAGTGTCCTGCAGGTCCTTATGATGCTCCAGGGGCATTTAACAGAGAAAAACCTTTATGGGCGCCTGGGGCTGGTACCCTTTGACCACGTGGTTCCTCTGGTGGAGGACATTAACAGACTGTCTGATGAACTCAATCCTCTCAATGCATCCAAAGAGATTGAACTTGCTCTGGACAGGCTGGCTCAGGCTTTGCAAGTGGCCATGGCATCAGGAGCTCTCCTGTGCACCAGAGGTGAGTTGTCTGTGGGGCTGGCAGAGACCTGGCACGCCATTCTTCTCCTCCAGGGTGAAGTTGTAAGAGGCAGTTTTGGGGTGAGGGAAGTAAAGATCAAGGTGTTCACAACATAATTAGTAGTTTGCCCCTGTTAGAAAGTCATAGTGCACAAAATAGCTCAGAAAAAATAGCTGGATGGAGAGTAAGAAAGGAGAGATCACTGCTGTGGGTGAGTCAGGCATTGCTTTGCAGAGCTGGGGACTGATCCACAGCCCTGCATTGTGCACCAGGGGTTGTATCTGGGTGTCTGCCATGGGGACACTTTGTTCCCCTCAGATTTGCCTGTAGCTGTTTAAAAAGCACTGTTTGATTTTGCTTCAGTTTAAGTTCTCTGAGTTTGCCTGCTGGAGGAGAGGCCATGAAGCACATAAACCCCTGGGTGGGTGTGCTAGACAAAGAATTTGAAAAGCAAATAATACCTCTTCAACTGAAACTTCTGGGACTTCAGCTCACCTATAATGAGACCCCATTACAGGGTGTCCAAATTCAGTTTGACTCAGTAAAAAAGGGCTGTTAACGTGGCTTTTGTCTGGCTTTCCCATCTCCAAAGCCAGTTCTTTCCAAAAGACATGCAGAGAGATAAAAGAGAAGTGGCCCAACACAGGGCAGGGTCAGTCACACAGACTCCTTTCTTGTGCTATTCTCTTGAAAACAGACAATTTTAGGTTACACCAGAGGGCTTGAAGCTCTCCAACAGCTGGGACATTAAGTGCAGACCACAACTGCAGAGAGTGGCCTCTGCAGAAGCAGGGATCTGATGTTTTTGTCCTGGCTGAACCAGTGCTGCTGGTCAAATTTCACTGTTCTGCTTCCTCATCTTTTTTAAAGTAATTCTTGAGTGTTATAAGAACAAACAGAAATCAGAGGTTTTTGATCTGAGAGCTGATTTCAGCTGTGTTTGTTCTTAGCTGGAACATTCTGAGCACTTGCTCTTTCTGTGGAAGGTAATTCAGTGTAAGGGGCTGCTGAAATACCAGATATTTCAGTGTTTTGGGGTTGTGTTTGTCTACAAAGGCAGGAGTTTGTTCTCAAGCCATTCCTGAAAACACTTTATCAATGGGATATGTTGTTAAATTCCTTGGTTCTAGGTATTCTGCTTTAGGAGAAGTTTGGATGTGGTAAAAAGGTGCAATTTCTAGTTGATAGATTCCAGCAAGAAAACCCCAACCCATTCTTTACAGAAGCAGTGGTTAAAAAACCCAAACCAGTACAAAACAGGCACTGGGCAGAGTCACACCTTGTACTTCCTATGTCTCAGTTACTTCCTGATGTGTTGGTATTGCAAAATCCATCTTAAAGCTTTTCTGTCTTAAATGTCAAACATATATAACAATAAAGGGGCTGGTGGGGAAAGTTGGTGAAATGGAGAAACACTTTATCTCCTGTGAAGATTTTGGGCCTGAGAGAGGTTCTGGGTCTCTTGCTGACTGATGATGATGACAGATTACTGACAGATTTAGTAATCAGTAATTATTCAGTAAAATTAATGATTATTCAGTAATCTGATTTCCTAGTAAAGATAGCAGAGAGAAAAACCACTCTAATTTCTGCTTTATCCTTATTGTTAATCTTGTGTCCTCTTTCAGATGACTTGAGGACTGTATGCTCCAGGCTACCACATAACAAGTAAGAGACTTTTTGCAGCTGTGTTGGCTTTGATGCATGTTCTAAGACACTCGAGGGCTGCTGAGACAAAATCTCCTCTAAAAGTTTGTCTTTGTGGAACTTGGCCTTTATTTACGTGCACTTTAGCATGGAGATGAAGGTGACACAGTGCTGGCTGCTTCTTCCCTGGATTCCTGACAGAAAGGGGCTTCAGTGCTCCCACCTGTGGGTGCTCTTTCCCAGTCTGTGTTAGAACAAAGGCACAGGAAAGAGAAATGAAATTCCAGCCAGGAATCTGCACCTAAATTGTCCCATCTCTAATTCCCCGCTGGTTTTACCTGCCTCTAAGCTCAATTGCTTCTTGCCTTTTTGCAAAAAGAGCAGGGCTTTAAAAAAAAGGGAGGAAAAGGGGAAAAAAAGTCTCCTAGAAGCTGTAAGGAACAGAATTGTGTCACTGTGCTCCTGGCTCTCAGCAGCGCTGTGAGATGGATGTGAATTGTCCTTAGAGCCACGACAAAAGCTCCTCTGATAATCTCCTGTGAATTTCTTTCCACAGCCTGCTCCAGCTGGTGATTTCAGGCCCAGTGCAGCAGCCGACCCACGGGGCTCTGCCCCCGGGATTCTACCCCCACATCCACACCCCTCCCCTGGGGTACCCCGCGCACCCCGCGCTGCCCGCGCACCCGGCGCTGCCCGCGCACCCTGTGCAGACCTTCATCCCGGGAATGACCTTCCCGTACCGGCCCATCCGCTAGCCCGCGGCTGGCCCGGCGTCCCTGCGTCCCGGGAAGCCTCAGAGACAAAGAGCAAACGCCTGGGAACCGCATTTTCCTCTTTGGAGCAAAGCTGAGCTCCGCCCGCGCCCTGGGGCAGCGCCGGGGCTGGGTGCGGGATGCACCGAGGCGGATCCCAGGGACAAAAGGAGGGGATGGCCATAGGAAGCATCAATTCCAAACCTCTGCAGCGTGTGGAAGTTGGTTTGATGCTGCTCTGGCTGTGGGAAGGCCTTGTGTGATTTTTTTTTTTTCCAAGCTATTCCACTCCAGCCCGCTTGTTTCTTTGTAAATGTTTGTATCTATAGCTACAGAGTATGTGTACACTGTATATTTTTGGAAGGCAAACGTTTGTTTCTGAAGCACAAGGTAGAGTAAAGCAGCACTTCCTATTAAAGGAAACAATTTAAGAAGCATAAAAGACATCTGCTGCTTTCTTCTTCGAACAATTAGAAGAATTAGAACAATTTCAAACAATTGGATTCTTCTCTTTCCAGTGATAAGAAGGTCCAGTTTGTCAGGCCTGTGCTGGGGTGGGACAAAACCCATCTGTGGCTGCAGTGACCCATCGACCTCCCTGCTGAGGAAATGCCCTGTACACCCCTCACTCAGTGCTTCCTGAGAATCTGGGGTGAGATCCGGGGGGTTTTGTTAATGCTGGCTGGAAAACTGGCCAGAGGCTGGCAGTGCTGTGCTGGCCAGCTCTGAGTGCAGCAGGGGAATGCATGGAATCATCCTGGGAAGGACAGCAGAGCTTGCCAAAGGTGGTGTCCAGCCCCTCTGTTGTCCTGCTGTGCTTCTCTGAGCCCCCTCTGCAGGATGAAAAAGCAGGAAAAAAGGAGCTCTTCCTACACAGCAGAGGTGGTGACAAAGACCTCTGCTGCTGTCCTGTGTGAGGAGATGTGGTTCCACACTGGCTGCAAAAAAAGGGCGAATTAGCTGGAAGGTGGGAAAATCTGATTTGAATGGAACAGCTGGCAAGGAGACTGTGGAAGTGGAAGGTTAATAATTATCATGGAGTAGTTAGGATTGGGAGGGACCTCTGGAGATCACCTGGTCCAACCTGCAGGTCAGCTGAACCCATAATAAAAATAGGATCTTTAACTTTTGGTCAGGCAGTTGGACTAGGCAACCATTGTAGGTACTTTCCGACTGAAATATCCTGCCTCATCTCACTTTTTAGAGCTTCGACAACAAGGAAAAACCCTACAGAACTTCTAATTTCAGGATTAGAACCACGAATGGCATCGAACCCTTACACCGCGTGACAGTTCTGCCTCCTATCCCTTTGAAGGACTGAGGGAAACTTCCGGCCAGGTGACCCAGGGGCGTGACCAGCCCCACCTCCTGTTTCCCTAGCGCCTGCGCTCAAGGACGCTCCCTTAATTAGCCCTCCCTTAATTACCCCTCCTTTAATTACCGACCGCGTTCCCTGCTCGGCGCCGCCCACGTGGCCTCTGGAGACCTGCGCGCCTCTCTGCGCATGCGCGGCGCTCGCGGTCACGTGCCCCGGCGCCAGCCAATGGGGATGCGCGTTACTGCGCGGTGCCCGGTTGAGGAAGTGCCGCCGGTGTCCGTGCCCGGCGCTCCTCCGTCCGGTTCCGCCGCCCGGGATGTGCTGAGGGCGCGTCCGCCGCCCCTCCCAGGTGAGCGGGGAAGAGCTTGGGGTGGTCTCTGTGGTGGGGAAGGGGGCTGGTGTTGTCATGGCGATTTCGCCCGGGACGGGCCCGGGCCCGGCACAGTCGCCATGGCAACCCCGGTCCCCCCGCCCGTAGATCGCGGCGGGTCCGGGGCCCTGCGGATGTGCTCCCGTCCTTCCCGATGACGGAGAGTTCGGTGCCATTGTCGTCGCCCGTGTCCGTCTCCATTTCCTCTTTCGCGGCCGGATTTCCCGCGGAAGGCCGGGAATGTGGCGTCCGGCCGGATCCGGTGCTCCCCGCGGGCCGAACGGAGCTGCTGGGCTTTGCTGGGCTGTGTTTGTTGACGGCTGCGTGTTCTGCGGGGGTGTTGAGGCCACCAGCGTTGCTGTGTCCGGCCGGGAGCTCAAACGTGTGGCGGCCACTCCACTCGTGTTACAGATGATTTCCGTATCCCGCTGCAGGCTGCCTCATGTTGAATTACCTTGCCCGTGTTGAGTTTGAACTCGGCCTGCTCCGTCCTTTGTTTATCCCGATTTTGTTGTGCTCGAGCAGCTCCCAGCCCGTTCTGGGTGCTCTTGCTGAGCTCCTGGCCCTTGGCCACGCTTCCTTCCCCTCTGGTGTTTAATTCACAGGCACATTAAACGTCCGTACTGCCTCAGAGCAGACTCTTTGACACGGATCTTGCCCCTCTCTGTTCTCATAATTCCTCCTTTGCTGCTGGGCCACAGATGTTCTCACTGAGCCTGGCTGCTTTCCCCCCTTGCAGCGCTCAACACAAATTTTGCATTCCTTCCGTCTCCATTCCTTTTTTTTTTTTTACAGTTTTATTTGGCTTTTGGCATTGTGGGAGCTTTCTGCAACTGACAATAGCTTTAGGTTTTACCATCCTGGAGATCTGTGCCCTGTCCCAAAGGCTCATCGGCCACTTTTGCATTTCTGTTCCTCTCTTCTTCCATCTAGTTGTTATGGACCTGCTGAATGGACTCTTTTCACTGTGGATTCCTCCTAAATGATTTTAATCTAATTAATTCTTGTAATTAATTTCTTTTAATCTGCCACAGACTCTCCTTAGTGCAGGTTAGTATCCTCAGAAGTCTTTATGGAGGACACTTGTGGGAGCATTTTGGGAGCACTAGAGCATGGTGTGTTTTCAGATTATCCAGTTGTCTGTTGGAATAAACTCCAGCAGTGTCTCACAAGCGAGGTGAAAAAGAAATCAAACCAAAAATAACCCCAAAACCCCAACTGCTGGGTCTGTCCCAGTGTGTGATAATTAATGTGTGAGCTCATTTCCAAAGATAAACCTGAGCAGCCTCACCCCCTCAGAAGCAGTGACAGGACCAGGTTTTTAAAGCAGGTTTTCTCTGGCAGGTTAAAAAGTAGTTCTGTAACATGTGGTAAACTGCTCTAATTAGTGTTTCCACACCTGGTGGCAGAGGAGAAACATTTGTTAGTGGTGCTGGGACAATATTTGCTCTTTGAAGCTGCTCTGTTTCTCTCAGCAGATTGTTTGATGTGCTTAAGGCAAATTGGCCTCTCGTGTCTCGTTGGGAAGTGGCTGTCCTGTGAATGCCTCTTAAAACCTGTGGCATTCTTAATTTTCACTTCTTTTCCTGAACCAGTGTCAATCATCCTGACATCCAACTCCTGTTCAGACTGGAGTTGGATGTGATGAAACATTGTGGGAACTGCCAGTGGAATTCAGAAAATGCTCTTTAGCCAAAGAGCCTTTAACAGAGCATGTGCATTTATTTTTATTAACAAGTCTGGTGCTTCTCTCATGTCTGGTGTTATTTATTTCCCAGTAGGGATGATCTTTATTTGCATATGGGGATGGGGTTTTTCTCCTGGTGGAGGGTTTTTTGGGGGGTGTTCTGAGTACAGGGGTTGGGCCAGTGTGCTCTGTGAGTCAGTGCTGGGCCTGTCAGCTGATTTGAGCTGGTCCTGCCACCCCAAAAGCCATTCTCTCATTTCCTGCCTCTTTCCCACCTCTCTGGCCCCACCCCAGCCACTCCCAGTGTAATTCATGGAGTGAGAGGTGAAGCTGTGCCTGCAGAGGCTGACCCAGGCTGCACTGCTGGCAATACCTGAGGAATGACAGGTGCAAACCCAGGGCTGATTCAGAAATCCTGCAGCTCTGCCTTCCTGCTGATGCCAGGCTGCTGGGCTGGAGGCAGCCCTGGCCCATGGACAGGGATTCCCTTCTCTGACGTGTTCAGGTGCTTTTAAAGAACCAATTGCTGTCCAGAGTGACAGCACAAAAAGCTCTGCCTTAGATCTGCACCTTGTCTACAAACTGGGAGGCCAAGTGCTATCCAAAACCATTCTGTGTGGGATCACTCCTGCCTCCCTGGGTTTAACCTGTCACAGCATGTCTGGTGCCTTCAATGCAGAGAGTTGCAGAAAGACTTGGAGCTTCATGTTTCACTCTGCCTCCCCCCATCCACTTTCCTCCCTGCACAGAGGTAGGAACAGGAGCTGCTCACTTTGTCAACATTGGCTTTTAATTAAGTTTTTAATTTCTGCTCCTCAATTTATTACTGTGGCTGTCAGAGCAGACACCTATGCTAGGATCCATTTTCAATATTATTAGTTTAAAACCGCAGCATGGGGTTTTTGAGTTGAACCTGAGTCTCTCATGCTTGGAAAACTGCTGAAGGAAAGGAAAAGAAAGGAAAGGAGCCATTTTGGCTCAAATTTTAAATCCAGGATCTTGGAGAGATGTTAAGTTTGGGGCACTTGTTTGACAACTGAGGAATGAATGTTCTTTTCAAGCTCTTTCAAATTGTATTTTATTTGAAAGCCCCTTGTTTGCAGTAACCTCTGGACAGTTGTGCTGGTGTCTCCTGTGAGGGTGTAGGTGGAGGGGCTGGGTTTGGTCAATGCTGCTCCATAATGAGGACAGTGTGTAGGAAATGGAGGCAGCCTTAAATTCCCTTCCCCAGGGGTTTGTAGGCTGCATTTCTGGCTGTTTTGTCAGTCACTACACACATGTTCTGTGTGGCTGTTTATTCTAATTCAGAAAGGGCAGCGGGCCTGCAGGTACAATGGATTTTTTTTGAGGATTTTTAAATTTGTTTTCTGGAGGAAGAGGTGCCTATTGGAAACTTGCTGTGATTAAATCTCCCCTCCAGCCAGGAACTTGTTGCCAGTGTGTCTCTTTTGTGACCCTTGGGTTTGAACTCCCCACAGTGCCACTGTCACAAAGCAGATTTTCCCTTCCTCGTCTTAACAAGAAAAGATTTAACAGCAAAACCCTCTTAGAGATTCTTGTTTGCCATTCCCAGAGGAATTGCTGTATCTGGGGCAGCAGGAAGCCAGGCCTTGTGCAGTGTGCTTTAGAGACACTTCATTTGGGGACTGGCTCCTGTGAAATCCACGGCTCCAGAAATGTTTCCAGAGCTGTAAGGTGAAAGAACAGCCCAGAAAGTGACCCACATGCAAAACATTAATGCTTTCTGCTGCTGGAAGTCTGACAAGTCCAGCTCCGAGTGTGCAGAAGATCAGGGGTGTGAGTATTAAAGGATTTTCACTAACAGTAAGTGTTCTTTATTTCTAATAAATAACCACTGCTTGCTACACAGGTAGAACTATATTTTGCCTTCTCAATTTTTAATATCCTTTTGGGGACTGTTTCAAATCCTGATCCTTCATGGCAGGAGGCCAAAGTGTTAATGACAGTGATTCTGGGTGTTTGGCTTGGAGGCTTTCTGTGCTGTGGTGTGCACACCTCGATGAGGGCAGAGTGGAAAATTGTGTGGAGCTCTAGACAAGGCACAAATCTGTTCTTAGAACGGTGTTTTCAGCATTTCAGAGCTGAGGAAAAATAGTCTGAGCCATCTGGGGTGAGTCTTTAGGAGGAGGGCTGATTGCCAGGATGGTTTTTCCTGGCTGTGTGTGACAGTGCTGCCTTCCTGGCTGTCAAAGTTCAACGTGCTCTGGCCAAGCTCTTGTAGCTGTTCCACAGGAGGAGGGTGTAAAATCTAATTGACTTGTTTGGTGTATTTGGTGTTAGGTGGGAGTCTGATTGAGCAAGGTGATACAGCAACACGCTGAAATCACAGTAAAGCTGAACACAGTGATGGCAGTGTATGGTTGTATCCAAATCCAGGTGCCTGTTCCTGGTCTCTGTGTGCTCAGGAAGGAGTACACAGGTTGAAGCCTGCTTTGCTTCCTTCAAAATTGACTTTTTTAATTGTCCAGTTTTTATGCTTTGGGCTCAGCTGTGTGTATATTGCTGCCATGTCAGTCTGGCTATCTCAGGAAGATGTGATTCTTTTATTAATTGGCTCAGGACACCTGACAGTTCACCAGTGCAGATGTCTCATCTCAACCCTAGGTTACCTTGCAGCCTCCCTGGGGCTGAGGTGAATTCAGCTTTCCTTCCAACACATTCTTCCCAAGCTCACTGGGTGTTGCCCTCCTCCACTGTGGGGTGCTATTCAAGCACACTGCCCTGGATGGATTTACTGGACCAGGCACTGACAAACTCCTTTCCCCAGAGTGATGTCCCCAAGAGAATCCCATTAGTGCTTGGGATGTGCTTTGGGGGCAGATGGGATCCACATGGCAGGGCTGGATTAACCTGGTGTGTTCCTCCTGTGGCAGCCTGGGGAGCTGTGCTGGGGCAGGTGGTTGACAGGGCAGTTTCCTGCACAGAAAAAAAGCTGCTATTGAAGGAATTTAAATATTGAGGAGCTCCAGGTTTTGAGCTAGTGCACACCCCTGGGTGACCTGGGGCCCATGAGGGGCTTTGAGACTCAGTGCTTTTGATTCTGGTAGAAAAGGCAGAAGAACATGGATCCAAAGGTGTTCTGGGCTGTTGTGAAGTCACATAATCAGAGCCTGCTTCCACCCACGCTACTGTGTTTTTTTTCAGACCAAACCACAGAATCAGTCATTTTGTCCCAGATTTCTCACTAAGAATCTCACTCATCCCAAGCTTCTGCTAGTGTAGGCAATGAAGTGCTGGCAGTTTTGGGCAGCACTCCTGTGGGATGTGCTGAGTGTACAGGGATGGAGGTGAAACGATCAGTGTTCAGTGTGTGACCATGAGCTCCAGGCTCTGTGGCTTTGCTCAACAAAGTGGGAATGAGGAGAGCTGTACCTTGTGGGGTTTGTGTGCTGCCTGTCCCAAGTGAACCCCTGTGGCATTCCTAGAAGGAGCAGGAGCATTAAATGGATAAGCAGAGTGTAACAATTGCCCTGTCAGGTGTGCTTGTGTTGCACCCTGGGGGTGTTGGTGCAGGCAGCACATTTGCCCCAGCTTCCAGTTGTGCCTTTAGATCCATAGGGACTGGTCTGATTCCAGGTAGAGTGAAGAGATTTGCTCCTCACTGACATTATGTGGGCCTAAACAACCTGATTTAAGTTGGGTTAAACCCCGAAGGGTCTTTCCAACCTATGTTTTTTTATTCTATGACCATACTTGAAGTAGTACTGTGAAGCTGTCAAGCCAAGTATTTAAATATCTTTAAAAATTTGGCTCCTGTTGCTTGGATAATGTTGCCCTAAGTCCTGGAAGTGCCTCTTTGAGATTCTTAGTAATGAATCCATAATGTTCTGAAATCCAGTTGCACTTTCATTGTAATAAATGAAAGGCACTTGGTGACAGAGGTGTCTGTGTGAAACATTCCCTGTGAGACCAGTAACCTAAAAACTCAGTAAGCTGAAAATGAAATGCAGCAGGGAAATCTGTACTGCTTTGTGGAATTAGACTGGTTCAGACTGAATGGTTTAATGTAAATCAAATCCTCAGTGCCAGACAAGGTAGAGAGACTTACAGCTGTGAAAATCCTGCTCGTGTTCTGGAAGATAACAGCAGACTTTGTGGGGCTGTTTTGGGTACTGTGGTGCTCAGTCACAGCTAAAATTCTGCATTTTGGTAGCTTTAAGATTCTCTCTGGGCTTTGTTTGATCCTATTTACTTACAAGTGAGAGAGGATGCTAAATGTTATTAATTTTTCTTTCCTGGAAATCTTGTGTTACTGGGATCTGAGGACTGTCCAGATGGCGACTGGAGTTGCAAACAAGGATCTGGTGGTGACACTGCAGCAGACCTCTGGTGTGAGGGAACCAGGCACAAGGAAATCCATCTCTGTCCCTGTGTGCAGATCTCCCAGGGAGTGTCTGTAAAGTGAAACAGAGGCACTGTGACATGTCCTGCAGTGCTGGGCAGGAGCTGACAGGACAGGCCAGCCCCGTGCCCAGTGCATTGTTTGGTGTCACTGCCCTTCCTCTGGGACAGCCCCTTCGTGGTGTGTCCTTGCAAGTCATCTGCAGGAACTTAATCTTTTCCTTCTGTGGAAGGACAGCAGATAATCCTTAATAATCCACCAGAAGTGTGCACAAAGTGAATGCTTTGAATTCCTGAAGGTGGAAATCTTCATGCTGAGTCTCAGAGGATCTGCACTGTTTAATGTTGGAGGTGCTGGGACACCCCGACAGGGTGTGCCTGTAGGGACAATGCTGCCTGAATTATGGCATCCATTTATAAACACCCCCAGCAAGCCAGGGCTTCTCTTTATTCTTCCCTGCAGCTCTGCTGCTTTCTCTAGGATGAATTGATCTCAATTACCTTTTAAGTAAAGCAAAAAGTATCAATGAACTTTGATCCAGCTTTGTTTCTGCAAGTGAAGAAGATTCCTTCACTCTGGTTTTTGTGTGAACACTAAATTTAAAGTCAATACATCCATAACTGGGAATTAGACTTGTAAACAATCCTAGTTGCTATTTGTTTGACTTTAGTCAAACCAAGATTACCTGGCTTTTATTCTGCTAGGAAATTCAGTGATATTTGTTGCTAGATGATAAAATATTTATTTGGGAATTTAATGAGTTGATCTGCTTGGAAGCTGAAATCAAAATAAAAATTAATGAAACCAGCATCTTGTTCACTGTTGAAATCCAACTCATTTTTGCAGGATGCACAAGGCAGAAACATTGTTAAAACATGTCTAACAGTGCTAAACAAGGGAAATCTCAACTTGTAGAACCACTTGGCCAGGTTTTTGTAGATATGGAAGTGCTGAAGGGATTTTCAAACATGTTTAAGCAGTTGTCTGCCAAAGCATCAGGCTTTATCTTTCATTTGAACACCCTGCTGGATTGAGAGTGCTGGTTCTGTATGGCTGCATCTCTCTCTAGAAATGTGATCTTACGTAGATTTTATTATGATTTTTTTTTTTTTAATACAGGAGCTGTAAGAGGGAATGAAAACATCCTGCTCTTGAGAAAAGTGGAGCTGAGGTGTCTTAGCTGTGAAGCATGTGGTCTGTGTAAATAAACTGTTCCTGCACCTGGCTCTAAACAAGAGCTGCTCCTTCTCAGTAGGATCTGGAAGCGCTGGTGGTGGCAATGGCAGTGCCTGTACTTGGCTGCATCGTGCTGAGTGAGCAGGGACAAGCCCCGGAGGCCCAGCCACGGCTTGGGCCAGTGCTGGAGCCAGAGGCTCTGCTGCCTTTTAGGCAGAACTGGGAAATGCTGTTCTTTAGCTCATTGTAGCTAGAGCTTAATGATTCCAAAGATTTATGACATCATTTTAAAATAGCAAGTTCAGGCCTCACAATGCACTTTCATTTAAAATTATATGTCAAGTTGGCTTATTTAGTAATGCATTTACTATTTCTTTTCATCCAATTTCCATTACTGCTAAATATTTGTCATAAGAATTTCACAGGTTCCTTGGAGCTACGCAATTTACTTGAGGCCAAAACATTTTGCTAGATTTGTTTCAATAGAGTGAGGCAGAAAACTAGTAAAAATGCTTAAAACTTTTATGCTTTCCTGTATTTTTGAAATGAATTTGTTATGCATTAATATCTGCAAGTTTTAGGTAAGAAAGGGAATTACATGCTCAGTTTCTAGTTCTACTTGCTCCTGAGTGCAGTATTTTGTAAGAGGGTTTCCTCCGAGCTTTTCCAATGTTTATCTGCACTATCCCTTTGTAAGCATGAAATGTTAAATAAAATAGGAAATGTTGGCTCATTTTCTAATCCTCCTGAACAAGTGCTTCCTGTTTGGACAGAAGGGTGAGGTCACTGTGCCCCCAGGATGGGGGACAGTGGGTGATGTTGGCCATGTTGCCTCCCAGACCGTGGCCATCATGTGAACCAAAGGCTGACACCTGAGAAAAAGATATTAAAAGAAATAAGATAACTTCACTTTGGCTTTCCAAAGTGGCTGTGGACACCCTTGAATTAACCACATGCCCCTGGAGCCTGCATTTGGCTTCACAGTAGCCACCATTTGGTCTCAAAGGTCACAACTTGTGTTGTCAGTGTTGCTGCCTCTAAACCCCTAAAGGCCCTTTTAACTTCCAGGATTTTGCTTTACACTGATACTGTTTTTGTTTTATTTTGTGCTTTCAAACATGTATTTTGTCCTCTTACGTTGACTCCAAAGGTGATACGTAGGTCACCGTGTTGGCTGAGACTTGAGTTCAGGACTTTGGCTGTGCTAAGGACAGCATTGCCACAGGCTGTGCCCAGGGCCAGGACCTGCTCTTGGGGGTTTTTCCAGGTATCTCAGAAGACCCAGAGGCTGTCACCTGGGTATGAAGGGAATTGATTTGCTTGGAATTTCCTCTCTCTTGCTCATAGCAGCCTCTTCCCACAGCTCCTCCAGCAGCAGTGACACCTGGCCAGGAGGAAGGGGCACAGCTCTGCTCTCCTAAACCCCAGTGGCAGGACACAGTGCCAGACAGGTGTCCCAAATGTCCTTTAAATGTGCTGGAGCATCCTGGATCGAGTCCCTGCAAACACAACCAGCCGTGGGTGTCTGAATTTGAGGGGAGGGGGATTATCCTGTTCAACAAAACAGTCATGGATTACTTGATGGAGCCTGGCTTCAGCTCCAGGATAATGCGTAATGCTTGCCCAGCTCTTTGAGAACATGCTGTTAAATACACATGGACTAATCCTCATAGGAATGTGTCCTGTGCTGCCCTGCCTTTTTCTACTCACTAGCAAAACCATGGCCCTGGCATGGTGGTTTCATTTCTCTCTGATTTATTAATGCTGAGAAGGGGTGTTCCCTTACAGGAGTATTGAAACTTTGCAAGAAAAATGATTCTGTGGTGTGTCACAGCTCTGAAATGGCTCAGCAGAGGATTCAGCAGGGGTGGGGGAGTGAGTTTGGGGTCCACAGCATCCAGAATCAGTGGTGTGGATCAGACGAGCCTCAGCCAGCAAATGTTTGTCCTTCTTTCTTCAGGGTCCCATGGGGTGAAGCTGAGGCTTCTTAAAAGGTCACCAGAGGCTGGGGGTGGGGAGTGTGTGCACCACTGTGACAGGATACAGATTCCAAGTCTGGCCTCTGAGGGCTTGAGCCAATTCTGGAACTGTAAAAGAAGTTTTAAAGGCAGCGAGGAGTGCAGGTTTTGTAGGCGCTTATGTTGTTTTGAAACTGACACCTGGACCTGGACTGCTCAGTAAACAGACAGCCACAGTCCTAGAACAGGCTGGAAAATAGCTGTGATGCTTTTTAAGGAATTCTTTGGAGAGGAACAAGTTATCCATTTCTGTACAGAGTGACTGTAACTGCCAGAGTAGAATCATAGAATATGCTGAAGGGAAGGGACCCATCAGAATCACTGAGTCCAACTCCTGGCCCTGCACAGGGCAACCAGAGAATCCCACCATGTGCTTGAGAGCTTGTCCAAGTAAGTTTAGTAACTTAATAATTTATAAATTAATTGTGAAATTGTATATTTGGCAAACTAAAATTGCCCAAACTGGCAATTGTAACTTTGCCAGTTACAATACTGGTGTTGAAGCTGCTCAAATGGCATATGCAGTCCAATGGGGGGTGTTTTTAAATCTCTTCCTTGAGCTCTGAGCTTTAAATCAAGAACTCTGGAGAGCTGAGCATCCCTTTTCCAGGAGGGCACAGACAAACATGGCTCTGTGCAGCTTTTCCCTCATAACTTGGCACTTTGAAACCAAGACTCGAGACTCTTAAAATTGGGGAAAAAAAAGTTAAAACTTTAAGTAATTTGTTTTTGTTGAGGGCGGTGGCTTTGGTTTTTAAAATTTGCATCCTGGTCTGGTTCGTTTACCTGGGAGGGTCGGAGTGAGAGAGATGAAGGAAACGACTCCTATCTCCACTCACCTTGTCTGTCTCATGTGGGGCTTTGTCATGCCTAAAATGGGTTCTCCAGTCATCCATCAGTACTACAAATGCTTTTACAAGCACTTTACAACCACTTGCTTCTTTCCCTCTGATGTTAAAAAAGGCCGAAGACATTGCAGCAAGTGTTGTGTTCATGCTCAGCAGATCGTGGCAGGGCTATGGAGAAAAGGTATCCTGGGATTTCTGTCTCTGAGCGCTCTGTGCTGGACTGGGAGGAGCTGTGGCACACAGGAATGAGGGGAAGTGAAACTAGATCTCATTTCACCAGCATAGGTTAAACAAAATGAACATTTTAAAGACTTGGAATCCTCTGCATATGTACTCACTGGAGATGGCAGGGTTGTGCAAGAGGACTTTCTAAACCTTCCTCTAGCAGTGCTTCCTTTTTAAGCTGTTGGTTCAGTTTTGTTTTAACAAAATGTTGGTCCTGCACAGACGTTTGAAGAGCTCCATGCAACAGAAGGTACAATTGGCACCCTGTTGGCTCATTTAATACTCTTTTTGGAAGGGCTGGTGGCCACGTGCCCCTTGCACACAGTCACCAGACTGTGCTCCCAGGGATGGGGCTGGATATGGGGCTGGAGGGATGGGTCAGGCTCAGCTGCAAGCTGGGCTTGCCCCATGGCCAGCACAGCTTTGAGTTCCTTCTCAGGTCAGTGTTGTCGTGTTTTGCTTCATCTCCCCTGAAAACTCACTTTCCTGGGAAATTCCTTTATCCATAAGCCCCTCCTGGTGCTGTTGGATCAGACCCTGTGTTCCATCCCTGCTCTTGTGCTTCCTTCCCCTGCAGGTGTGAATGACAGAGGAGGTGCCCCCGACTGCACTGACGGATGTGAACCTGCGCCTGCTCTGCCACGATGACATAGACACAGTGAAACAGCTCTGTGGAGACTGGTTCCCAATCGAGTATGTGCCTGCTTTGGGGGGCAGCTGGGACAAATGGGGTGAACCTGTACTGCCCCTCGGGGCTGTTGTCAGGACAGCAGCAGGTTGGGAATCTTCTGTGCACTGTGGTGGTGTTAAAGGTCCTTTGCTGCCTGTCCTACAGCGTGCTGTAGTCATCAGAAACTTCCTGTGTGCGGATTTTGGCAGGAAAATGGGCTTTGCCCATTAAAGGGATGGATCAGCTTCTTGAGAAAGACTGAATGAGGTGGGGAAGGGCAACACCTCCAGGAAAAAGGACAGCATCCCTGTGCTTGTGAAAGGAAGTTGTGTCCTGGAGCCTGGTGCTGGGACAGCACCCTCAGAGCCAAACCGAACTGACACGGAGCTGTTCCCGAGGGGCTGCTCTGATTGTCCTGGGGAAACTGAGCAGTGCTTCCCTTGGATCACTGCTCCTCCCATAAAGCTGATCTCAGCCTGGCCCAGCCCAGCTCCCCAGACCCACATTTGGTCAATGCCCATGACTGCACGAGCACAGGAGCTTTTCTGGAGGACACTGACAGATTTCTGGCCTAAAGCATCCAGGGAAAACACAGCTGTAGACTTCATGGATTTTTAACTTTAGCTTGTGAAGAAGGTTTATAGAGAATTCTAGCAGATTATAATGAAGATTGAATAAAATGTAACGAATCAGCAAAAGCATAATATTTTGAGTTTGTAGATTTCTTTTAAAGGCAAGACATGCTGAACTCTCATTTGGAAATAAATGAACTTATAGTAGTTTCCCTTTAGTAGCTGCAGAAGGAGGAGGAGAACTGGAGGCTGGTGATTTTTTTTTCCTATCAATATGCAGCATTTTTTTACATGTGTATCAAATAATGAGATCCTTACACTCTTAGATGAGGGCAGATGGATCTTGCATTTAAAAATAACTTGGTAAAGATGGATGTGAAAGCTCTGGGCGATGACTGTAAGATGAAAATGCGATTCTCTTAGCAAGGCAGGAGGCCATTACATGATGAAAGAATCCATGGCACTAAATGGGATGCAATAGGTGTTTCCAGTTGAGGAGCATCTAATGCCTGTTCCCATGGGCTTGCAGCCCCAGACATTCCTGTTTCTGGTTCCTTCCCAGGTACCCTGACTCATGGTACCGAGATATCACTTCCAACAAGAAGTTCTTTTCCCTCGCAGCCACATACAGAGGCTCCATCGTGGGGATGATAGTGGCAGAGATCAAGAGCAGGACCAAGGTGCACAAAGAGGTATGTGACTACCCTGGGCCTCAGCAGGACAGAATCCAAGCCCTGCTGTGGGGAATGGGGACAAATAAAACAAATAAACCTGTTTGGGGTGGGGTTTTCCCCTCCCCTGTTCAGACACTTGGTCTGAGTTAATGTAAGGAATGAAGCACATGATGATTTGCAGCTAATGGAGCAGGGTGGGTGAGGTACCACAGAGGCTCTTCCTGCTGGAGCATGGCCCCATGGGGAGCTGAGGGATCAGATCCCTGGCCATGGCTGGTGTACCTGTGGGAGCACAAAACTCTTTTTCATTAGAGCTTCCTTAGCTGTACTGGGTGAGTCACTCTGGTGACTTCCTGCAGAAACTCCTCCCTTTACACAGTCCCTGTCCTGAGCCCTGAGGGGAGCTAACCTGTCTGCAGAGAGCTTGGACTTGAGAGATAACAGAGCTTGGAGGCAGGAGAGACAGTCCAGTGCAGCAGAGAGGGAAAGAAGAGATGGTCAGTGAAGACAGCATGGGAGAAGAGCACAAAAAAAAAGCAGGGGCAGTACAGGAAGTGCCTAACTCCTGGAAGGCCCTCAGTGATGTGGTTAAACAATAATCCCAACATGAACAGAGTAGCACATGGGTCTCTTCACCTCAGCTGTCTGGCTTCATCTCAAAGCTCATCAAAGTCAGAAGCTGCATCTTCAGCAACTTCTACAAAAGGCCCTTGTTCCAGCCAAGCTGAAAGCCAAGGGCTTATTCAGGCACTGCTCTGGGCAATTGGGCCTGTGGAATGTGCTCCTTGTCCTCCCCAGCAGTGCAGAGATCTCCAGCTGACACAGCTCAGGTGCAGCTTGCAGGCCACGAGGACTTGCTGGGTTGATCTAAACACTGCTGGGTGGCTCCAGAACTGGCACTTTGAATCCTTCTGGCAAAGAAAGCAAGGATGTTCTGTCTCTAAAGCCACAAATAACGTACATAGGTAGGAAATAGCACGGTTTGTGTTCTGCCTCTGGGAGGATGATGTGAAAATAGGAATAGCCCCATGCTTGGATATGTTAACTCCATCCCAAAAGCTTCAGCTAAGACTGTTCAGTTAACAGAAGTGTCCTGCTTCAGCCTTGTTTTCAGGTGTTCCAGTACAGGGTTCATGCTTTCTCCTGTGCCTCCTCAGGTACCCTATTAAAAACCTGTCCTATCTCTATGCAGGATGGAGATATCCTAGCTTCCAATTTTCCTGTGGACACTCAAGTTGCTTACATCCTAAGTCTTGGAGTGGTGAAGGAGTTCAGGAAACATGGAATAGGTAAGATGCTGCTCAGTGCCAGCTGTTGGTGTATTTGCCAGGTATGACTGAAGGAGCTCCAGTATCCCCCTGCAGTATCCCCGTGGGAATGGGAAAGGTTACCTGTGACTGTACCAGCAGGTGGCATAGTGCAGGTGCACTGGGAGGTTTTTACTGGTGTGGGCACAACACAATGTGCAAATATTTCCAAAGAGCACAGGCTTTGTCAGTCTTGTACGCAGAGGCCAGCTGAGCACACCAAAAACTCACACTGGTGCTGCTGAGGCTGTCTGAAAGTGTAAGAACTTCACCCAGAAGGAGAGTTTGAAATTATTTTCTTTCTGCGTATCAGCAGACTGAACCCTGAAGCAGAAAACAGAGCTGCTTTTAATCTTTCATCTTCAACAGATAGAACAAACTGTGAGAAAACCACAAAGGGAACTGGAAAATAATGTAACTTGTGCCTGATTAGATCTCGAATGTACAAGTCAGCTCTGTTAATGTCTGCTGCCACATGCAGCATTCCTGCAGCCATGTGAAATCCTGGAGTCAGAAAGGCTTTCTCTCTGTTTAGAGCAGTTGTGTTCTGTCCCCAAGTGCTGCCCTTCTGGTGCCATGTCAGGCAGGATGTGGATCTCTGATCTGCAGAAGGGAATGGGCCAGGTTTGGCAGCGTGACCCAGGGGTGCACACCTGGAGTCTCTTCAGTGGATAGGGGTATATAACTCAGACCTCCAAGTCCTCCCTTCTCCCCCAGGCATGTTTGGAGAGGTATAAACCTAGAGGATACATAAAGAAATGACCACAGAGTCCTTGGTGAGAGCTTAAACCTCTCACCTTCCATTAAAATGCACTGGAGAGAATTTTCCAGTACAGAGAAGAAAGTGGTAGCACAGAACGATCACAGAGGCTGGTAAAGAGATCTTTCTGTAAAATTATGGTGGTTTTCAGTCTCCTCCTAATTTCCAAATCTTACTTTTTTCCCCAGTTCTATCTTGCTGGGATTTTCTCCTTTCAGAGTCAGTATTTCCTGTATCCATTCCATCTGCACAGTGTGTTGCTGTCCTCTCTCAAAAACTTAGAGCTTGCACCTGTAGCAACACAACCTAAAAAAAGCTGCTGCTGCTTTTCCTGAGACCTTTCTGTTGAGTTTTTCTAGTGGTATTTGAAGCTGTAGCCTTTCATGCAGGAGGCTCTTCACTCCAGCCATGCTTCTGAGCACTAAAGCACTGTTTTTCTCTGATTTTTGTAAAAGTGTTTGGTTTCTAGTTCTCTGCTGTTCTTAAACCATAGGACAGATGGATTTCTGTGAGGTACAAGTCTGGAATATCTCATAACAAAATTGAACTGCTCTGCTGTTGATGTCTCAGTGGATTTTTGGTCTTGGCTGATATAGATTCTCACTAAGTATCAAGAGAACGTGAAGTCAGTGCTGTTGACTTCTGCTCTGAAATCCTGTGGGTCCTCCAGGGAGTCCTATGGCCCTGGGGATTGTGGAACAGCAGCAGCCATCTCCCCTGAGCGTTAGTCAGGCTGATTCTTTAGCCTGGTGTTACCACACCTGCTGGAAGAAGTTCCCCTGCAGGTTCTGCTGGGTCCTTCATGCCATGTTGAGGTGGTGTGGGTGAACCCCAGGTCTTGTCTACTGGGGCTGGAGTATCCTCTGTACCTTTCTCTGGTTTTTCCTGCTGGCTGCAGCAAATCCAGGTTGGATGAGGCTGTCTCCATTCCTCCTCAGAAGGTATCTTAAAATCCCAGCAGTTCTTAGATTTTGATTCAAGTTCAGCAGGCACAATACAGTAACCTGCTTGTGAAGTCCTGTTTTGACACTCTGCTGCATCAAATGGTTTTAAAATAAATACATGTATGGGGTGGAACTGATACCATTGAAAATGAAACTGACCTTCCCCAAAGCCAGGATTTGCTCTGCTGGGGATGGGCAGTATTGTCAAAATTCTGCCTCATCCTTGTGGTTATTGAGTCAGAGGTTTGTGTCTTTAAAATCTCTGGATTTGAAAGCCGTGTTCATAGGTGAGACCATGTATAGAAACCATGTAGAAGGTCCTGTGAGAACTGGGTGGGATTTGGGGTCTCCAGGTGCAGCAATCCCTGATGAGCAGTCCCTGGTGCAGGAGGGCTCAGCTGGGCCCCACACACCCTCACACTGAGGGTCCCTGGGGCTGCACACACACTGTGATCCTGCTGCCTTCTCTTCAACAGGTTCCCTCTTGCTTGAGAGTCTGAAAGATCACATCTCCACCACTGCCCAGGACCACTGCAAAGCCATCTACCTGCACGTGCTCACCACCAACAACACAGCAATAAACTTCTATGAAAACAGAGACTTTAAACAGCACCACTATCTCCCCTATTACTACTCCATCCGAGGGGTCCTCAAAGATGGCTTCACCTACGTCCTGTACATCAACGGCGGGCACCCACCCTGGACAATCTTATATCCTTTCCCTGCAGGCTGCTGAGCAGAGGCCAAACCCTGTTTTGGGTTAACAGCAGCAGAGTGTGGGTAGATGTGGGAACTGAAACCTGCTCAGATGTGGGTTTATTCTGAAGCTGGAAGGAAGGAGATGTTAGAGTTACTTGATGTAGGATGGTTGGAGCAAGTTGGATGCCAGTGAGAGCAAGTGCTGGTGTTAGACCAAAGTTCTGGGTGTGTTTTGGCTTGTAGGGTGCAGGATTTAGCCATGAACAGGGCAGAGAAATCCTTGGTCTTGCTTCCTGTGACCTGGGATCCCCTGTGAGCCTGGGCTGGCCTGGATCTCAGCAGGCTGCTCCCACACTGACTTAGAGGGTTTGTTTCAGGTCAACGGATCACGGAGAAGAAACTTGATCCTTCCTGGGTGTAGCTGGTCCGTTCCAAGCTCCCTGGGCAGGGGGATGGACTGCTGTCCTCACAGGATCTTCTGTGGAGTGCAAAGGGAACTGCTTAGGGGAAGTATTTCCTACACAAGCTGGAGCTGCCATTCCCAAATTGCCATCCTTTGCAGGGCAGAGCAGACCTACTTTTGATAGAAAGGTGGAGGCAATGATTGGAAGGAGCAGATCTGACTGAGCTGAGCAGCTTCCACTGTGTTGGGGTCCCTGCAGGCAGGGCAGGTCCAGGAGTGATTTATGTTCTTTGCTAAGTTGCAGTGTAAGTGTTGCTGTCCTTAACTGGTGGCCACTGACTACCTACAGCACATTGGCTCCACACTAGCCAGCCTGAGCCCGTGCTCCATTCCCCAGAGGATATACAGACAAGCCCAGAGCCTCCTCTGCAGCCTCCTGCCCTGGTCTGGCATTTCTGCCAAGAGCAGCATCGAGTACAGCCGCACAATGTGACGGACTGGGGGAGCAGTGAAGTGCAGGTGGGTGCTGGGTTCAGCTTCCTTCCCTGCCACGGCCACTGTTCTGGGAGAGATCCTGGAGCGAGCTCATCTGCTGCTGTGGAAGGGCATGGTTGTGCTCCAGCCAGCAGCTGAACTCCTGCAGGTTTCATTTGAAGGGAAATAAAATTCTGACCTTGTTTATTGGAGCCCAAGCCCCAAGAGCAGGTGGGACCTGCTGTCCCTTTCCTTTTCCCAGCTGCTGGAGCAGAGTGCAGGATCCACAGTGCCTGAGCCCTCAGAGTCTCAGCACAGTAACCGGAGGCCCCAGTGCTGCCAGTGCCATTGCACGTGTCTGACGTTTCCAGAACAGTGGCTCCCCAGGACACCTTCCCTAAGTGTTTCCCTAAAACATCTGCCCTCTTTTCTTTCCATAGGATTGTTTCTCCTTCCACCTGACACCTGGCTCTGCACTGGTTCCAGTGATGACAGCTCTTGGCCGGTGACCCAGCCCCAGGATGGGACTCCCTGTTCCACAGGGACTGGCCTTTGGTAGAACTTCCCCCGGGGCTGCAGCCCCGGCTCCCCACGTGGGCTGGGCGGGCGTGGCTGTGCGGCAGCCGCGGGCCCTCGGCGCCACCGCTCCGTGTGCATGTTGCACTGTCCCCGCCACTTCCCTCGCCTCCGGTTTGCTCCTCCCCATACCCGGGATGTCGAGGGGTTCAGCTGCTGCTCCCGCTCCATCCACAGCTGCTGAGAGCAGCTGAGGGAGGTTCATGGATCTGCAGTGAGGAACCACTTAAATGGACTGGGAGTGCCCTGGCTGCCAGGGCAGAGGCTGCCCTTGTTGCCGGGGAAGGGGGCAGCTGGGGCAGAGGAAAGGGAGGAATGGGAATCATGTTTAGGTCCTGCCACATCAGCTGCTGGTGCGTCCTGTGGGTAACTTCCAGGGAGAGCAACTGCCTCGCATGAGAAACTACCCAGCCCCAGCAGCCCTCTGGAGTGATGTAAAAAGAAGCATATAATTCAGGATGCATTCAGGAAGTAGAAGGCAGGGAATGCAATTGCTATTTCATAGTGAAATATATATGTATTATACTGTATAGATCTTTCTGCCTTTGTCCAGGATGGAATGTAGCAGGGGAGGGGAGCTGGCAGTGTAGAGTCTGAACCAGAGCCCTTCTCCCCTTCCTTGGCACCAGGCTGGACTTTGCAGGATCTAGAGGGATGGGATGTGTGCACAGATCACAGCAGCTTTCCCTTGCTGAAGAAGGTGCCCCAGCTGCTCAGTGTCATGCTTTGAGCTGTGGTCTGGGCACCTCTGGGCTGTGCTGGGCAGTCTCTCATTGGCTGCCCTGCCCTGTCCAGGAGCCTCTGGCTGGACTGAGTAGCTCATGTGCAGCCTGTGTGGAGGCCCTGCTATATTCCCATGGCAAATCCCCCTTCCCTGGCCAAGGCTCTTCCCCTGCTCAGCACTGCGTTCCTTATTCCAACCTCATTTTTTAACTGGGACTGGAGCAGAGGGATCCATGCCAGAGCAGGGCCTAGATGGGCTGGCACTGCCAGCTGTAGCAGGGGCTGGGCAGGCCCTGGGGGTGACACAGGGCTCAGGCTGGGCCTTAGAAGAGCTAACAAGCACATTATGACCTTGCAGCCTGGATGGGCACAGAAAGCCCTGTCAGTGACCAGCCCCTGGGTGGGAGTTCACTAATAAAAGGATGCAGATGAGCTGCTGTGACTGGTGCCAGGCTGGAGAGCAGGCAGCCTCAGGGCCTGGCACGTTTGGTGTCTGAGAGCAGCACCAGGCTGTTCTGGGAGGTGCTGGTCGTTCTGGGACTCAAGGTCAAGAGGTGTTTATGAGGAGTCAAACAGGGCACTCAGGGAAAGCCCAGCCTTTGAGACCTTCAAGCCCCAAGGTGCCAGGGCAGTGGACCTCCTCCATCCCATGTCATCTCTGGCTGCCCTGTAGCTCAGCAGTGCCAGTGGCACTGGGCAGGCAGCTCCTCCCCCAGCCCCAGCGCCTCCTCAGGGCCCCTGATACCCTTCCACTCAGTTGTTACCAGTTTGGGGTATTTTTGCTTATCCACTTTTACTTAACATATCTGTTGGTTGAGTTTCTATAGCAGCCCAAGCCCATTTTTTCTCAGCACTTGCTTTCTCTGGACCAGAATGAAGCTCTTCTCTCCTGATTGCCTGGGGCTGATGTGTGTCTGTGTCCCGTTTCTCTCCTGTCCCTTACACAACCCAACTCCACTACTCGAGCACATCCCAAGGGAGCTGTGACTGGTCTGTGTCCTCCTACCACCCTGTCCTGAGGTGTCAGCCCTGTCCCCACCGTAGCCCATTATTTATTGAAGAACCTCTCGCTAAATATCTTCAATTAAACCAAACCTCTTTTTTGAGTTGTCTGTCCCTGCAGAGAATCCACCTCTGACCAGCTGCTTGTGCTCTGCCCCACAGCAGGGTGACCACAGACCCTTTTCTGTGGGGTTGGGGGGATCCTGGAGGAGCTGCTGCTGCTCCAAGCCAGGGAGAGAAGTGACAGGGAAGGGGAAGCAGCTCCACGAGGGCTGAGCCTGCCCTTCCAACGTGACTGCAGGATGGGTGGGTTTTCCTAAGGCTCAGCTGCAATGGATGGGGCCTTGTGCAGCTGCAGCGCTGGGCTCCTCACTGGCTGTGCCCACTTCAGCCAGCACCAAGGCCCCTCAGGCACAGCCAGTGCTTGGGAGGTGCTCCTCCACCTGGGACAAGCTGCTCCCAGCCCCTGCCTGGAGCCCTAGGGAGCACAAGCCATTCTGGAGCAACCCAAACTCTCAAGGGCTGTAGTGGTGCAGCACCTGAGCCAGCCCACACCTCTCCTGCCACCCACAGCTCCAGCCCCTCACCTCTGGCCTCTGTGCTCCCCCACCCTGCACCTCCCCGGCTCTGGGTCACCACCGGCTCTGCACCAGCCCTCAAGAACAAGCCCAAGTGTTAAACTTTCAGCAAAGCCATTTATTCCACTTTCCTGCTCCCACAGATCTCCAGGTAGGGACCCACATGAGCATCCCCAGTGCCCCAGAGGGAATTCACGGCAGGGCTGCCCCATTGTGCCAGCACCCCGAGCAGGAGCCCGGCCACTAACATGGGTAGAGGTGCTTGACCAGAAGCCCCAGGCCTCAGCTGTGCCTGGTGCCAACGCAACCACGTCCAAGTCAAGACGGGGCATTTAAAAAGTTACATGTTTTGTTCCTTACAAATAAGAGGGACCTGACAGCAGCAGTGTGTCCCTGAAATCAAAGCGTTATTCTAAGGCTCTGGCGCCCTCACGTAAGCACATGAACTCTCTGCAGGGGCTGTGCAGGTTGATCTGGGAAGCTCGCTAAGAGTTTAATGGCCATAAAAATAAAATCGCTTTTTCCCTGCTTTAGATAAACCCAACCCCTCCCGGCTGGGCAGTGGGATCACGTGGGCAGCCACTGCAGCCAGCCACGGGTCAGAAAGTTAAAAGTCTCTCAGCTCACCCACTTTTAATTGAGCGCCAACACGGCGGCATCACTCCATCCCTTCAGCCTGCTCTGCCAGAGCATCAGCGCCCAGCCCCATGTGCTGCTCCAGCACCTCGGCCTCCCCCAGGCCCTGGCCCTCCAGCCCCACCAGATGCTGCTCGGCCCCCGCGTGCACCATGCCCGGGTGCTCTGCCCTCTCTCCCAGCTCGTTGCCCGCTCTAGCCAGCTCGTTGCCCGCCTTGTGGTGGTGTCCTGCTGCCCCTCCGCCGTGGTCGATGGCCGCCTTCTTTGACCTCTGCGTGGCAGCCACCGCCTCGGCCAGCTTCTCCTCCGGCACCATGTTAAGGATCTTCAGGGCAAACAGGAGCTGGAACTTGGCGGTTCCTACGAAGGAGTTGGCCAGGAAGTTGGGCAGCCCGCCCATGCGATCCTTCTGGGTGTAGAGGGGGACACGGACCATGCCCATCACCTGCAACAGCACGGGCACAGCTCAGCAGGGGCCACAGCAGCACCAGCCCCCCCGGCCCACACCCCCTCAGCCCCACACCCTCACCCAGTGCCCGCCAGCCCTCGGCCCAGGCTCGCCCTGCCCCTATGCCAGGTCCTGCCTCTCCCTCCCACACCAGTCCCTGCCCTTGCTGCCCTCAGCCCCACTGAGCCCCTTCACTGCCCCAGCCCAGATGCCCCCAGGGCCCTGCTCTCCCTGCCCAGCCCCTCAGCCCAGCCCTGGCTCTGCTCCCCCTTCTGCCCCATTGGAAGGATCCCGCTGCCCCAGGCCACTATGGGGAGTCCCACTTTCCCCTCCAGCCCTGCCCTGCGTGGGGACACCACGGCTGACCCACGAGTCCCCCTCTACCAGGTCACAACCCAGAGCCCGCTGCCTCTGCTCGGAGGGCTGCCGACACCCACCGAGCACCCCCGGGGCACGCGGGGAGGCCCTGGCTCTCACACTCCGCCCCGGCCATCAGCCGAACTTGGCTGCCCGGGGGGCAGGAAGGCGCCCCCCGCACGGGAGGAACTCGGGTCACAGCAACATCACCACACCGAGGTCACGGTCCAGTCCGGGGCACTCAGCCCAGGGCAGGGGGAGATCCCCCGGCTGCAAACGGCCCTCGCCCACATCCTGAGGCCGAGCGGTAACACGGGGCTCATCCCTGCGTGGGTGGACACCGGGAAAAGCTGGAGCTCAAGCTCGCTATGCTCCGGAGCCTGCGGCACGACCCCGGCCACGGTCCCTAACGCCGATGCCACGGGCGGTGCGGGCACCTGCCGCCGGCAGCTCTACCTGCGGTGCATTCCCCGGCCGGGCTGGCCAGGGCAGCCCGGCAGACCCAGGAGGGAAGCGGTGCCTTCCCTGGGCTAACTGAGAGCTCGCACACCCCTCCCGGGTGTCCCACCTCCATCCCGTGGTCTCGGGAATGCACCGCGCTGATCTCGATGGTGTGCAGCTCCTCCAGGGTGAGCTGCCTGGCGTAGAAGTGTGCCACCACGCGATGTGGCCCCTCTGTCAGGTGCGAGCACAGATAGTCAGCTTCCGTCAGGCGCACACAGCCTAAACCCAAGCCCAGCACCCGATTCAGACCGTCCTCCAGGGACCAGTAACGGCGATCCACGAACCCCCCGGGAAAGCCCAGCAGTCCGTCAAATCGCATCTGCATCTGCAATAGAGGCGCAGGGTGTTAATGGGGCACGGCGCGGCCCCCTGCCGGGGGCGAGGGGGCGGCACGGAGGCCTCCGGAGGAGCCGGAGGAGCGCGGGAGGCGTCGCGGCCGCTCCGTCGCGGCACCACCAGCTCCGGCGCATCCAGGACCGTTCACCGACAGCGGCCCGGCCGTCGGGGCTCTGCGCCCCGGCCGCACAAACCCGCGGGCTCCCCCTCGGGCTCGGGCCCAGCCTGATACTACCGCCCTGAACGGGAACTACCGCGGAGCCACCGCCCCTCAGCCCGCCGCCCCCGGAGCCCGCGGCCCGACCAAGCCCGGTCCGCCCCGACCCAGCCCGAGGGCCCGCCCGCCGCCGCCCTGGTCCCAGCCCCGGCCCGGCGCGGCCTCGCCCCCCCCCGCCCCTCACCAGCACGGCGTAGCGCAGCGGGATGCGGCCGAACAGCATGCCCGGATTGGGCGCGTACAGCATGGCGTGGCACGAGTGGCTCCAGCCCGGGCCGAGCCGCATCGCCTCGTACCGCGTGAGCGGCTTCAGCTCGGGCACGCCGGGCACGCCGAGCGTGGGCAGAGGCGGCAGCGCGCTCATGGCGGGCAGCGGGCCCATGGCCGCCATCGCTCCCACGGCCGCCATCGCCTCGCGCCACCGCCGTCCGCTCCGCGCACGCGCCGCGCCCACGACGCCGCGGGGGCGGGACCGCCGCCCGCCTCGGCCAATGGGAGCGCGCCGCGCGCCGCGGGGCCAATGGGCTCTCGGCGGCGCCCGCCAATCGCCGCGCGCGCCAGAGGCGGGGCAGCCGGCGGGCGGTCAATGAGGGGCGGGCGGGCTGCGCGCGCCGCTCGCCTTATTAGGGCAGCGCCGCGCGCGGGGGCCGGCGGCGCGCGCGGCCAATCCCAGCGAAGCGCGGGGGGAAGGCGGGGCGCCGAAGAGCACGCCGGGAAGGAGGCGGGGGGCGGGAACGAGCGAGCCCTCCCCCTCTGCCTTGGCCACGCCCCTCCGCACCAATCCCCGCCCCACCGCTTCGGCCCCGCCTCCGCCCCTGGCCCCGCCCCTCCGCCCCGGCCCCGCCCCCCCGAGCGGCCGGAGCCCCCCCCGCTCCCCCCGGTGCACACGGACTCGCGTGGCTGCTCCACGGGTTTATTACTACAAACATAGACCGGGAGGTGGGGGGATGCGCCCCGGGACCCCCCGCAGAAGCAGAACAAGGCACACGGCGTGGGCAGCGCCGGGCTCTGCGGGAGCGGGGGCGCGGGGGTCACCCCGCACGGGCTGGGACGGGGCTGACCCCCACGTCCCTCCCGTGACTGCCTCGGGGTGGGCCAGGGCTGAGCCCCGCACTCCCCCGCTCTCCCGCGGAGCCCTGCGCCCCGGCAAGGCAGGGAGGGCCACAGTTATGTACAGGGGCAGTGACAGCAAAGGGCTGTGCTCGGTAAGTACAAAATATACATCGGTAGTGTCCTTCATCTGCCGACTCGAACCCCGAACCCCCGCCCCGGCCCCACAGACATCTCCCACGGAAAAACACGACACCAGCCCCTACCCACCGCCAGGAAACATGCACAGGCTGTGCCGAAACCGCGCCGGTGCGACACCCCGCGCTGCGTCCCGGGAGAGCCCGGCGGGCTCCGGCGGCACGGGCAGGCTCCGGCCCCGCTCACGAAAGGCTCTGCTCGTCCTCCAGGTGCAGACGGGTCTGCTCGAAGAGAAGGGGCTGCGTGGGGCTGCCGGTGCCGCGGACGGGGAACGTCTTGGTGAAGTCGGACGAGCCTGCGTGAGGAGAGGGAGTTCAGCCTCAGTAATGGGAGCCCTGGCGGGGTGCTCAGCCATCCCTCCCGCCCTGCACTGACCGCAGGAGATGGGGCTGGAGCCAACCACTCATCTCCTCAGATGCAGGCTGAGTGTCACGGGTGGGACACGGGACACTGAGCGGGGACACTATCTGCCGCAGCCTGGGAGAAGCCAGCGGGGGCCTGGGTGTTCGTGAGCCCACGCTCAGCAGAAGCCGGTGGGGAGGGGTTTCTGCTGCCCGGCCTGGCGTCCTGGCACTCAGGGGCAGCAGGAATGCTGTGCCGGGAATGGGAAGGGGGCGAGGACAGAGCCAGCAGTGCAGCCCGGCTGGTTTGCTGCCCCTCCTTCCCTGCCCCGCTGGCCAGGACCAGCCCCATCCCTGCTCTCTGCCAGCATTCCCAGGAGGGCCCTGCTGCCCCACACAACAGGGATGCATAAGAAGAACGAGAAGACCTACCAGCTTACTCCTCTATACCAACAGAGCAGGAATCAGGACCAAGTGCTGCCCAAGACAGGAGGGAGGAAGGCAGACAGAGAGGGAAGGAGACATTAGAGAGGTAACTCAGAACAGACTGCGACTCTACGGAAGAAAACAGGCTGCAACGACAACAGTCAGAGGTGAGGACAGCGCAGCGTCCCACGGGCGTGCTCAGAGCACGGCACACTGGGACCCTCCCTGCCGTGACAACACTGCCCCAGTCCCCCAGCTGCTGCCCCAGCTCGCTCCCCTCCCTCACCCAAAAGCAGGAGCACACTTGGGAGCACACAGGCCTTTGTCACACAGAACTGTGCTGGGAGGGGCTGTGGCCCAAAGAGAAGAAAGGAGGGGAAGGACAGAGACACGAGGGTGAGGGAGGAGGAGAGAGAAGGGGGCCAAGTTACCTCTGCGTAAGGCCCCCTTGCCCACCGCTCACCCTGCCCACTGGAAGTGGGAGCCCGTGCACCGGGCAGGAGCGTTCCAGTCCCATCCCAGGGCTGTGGGACACAGCTCCACAGACCCCCGGCCCTGGAGCCACGGTGGCAGCTCCGGCCCCAACGGCACGGCCGTTACCTGGCAGGAAGACGTCGACCGGGGGGTCACTCTCGGACCGCGTCAGGCTCCGGCTCTCGCCGCAGCCGCCGTCCTGCAGCACGTCTTCGACCGAGGGCGGGCGGCTACCTGGAACCAGCCGAGAGCGCGGCCCCTCAGCCCCCAGCACGGACCACGGGCGCTCATGGCCAGGGTGGGTCGAGGTCTTGCATGTGAGGAAGCTCCCCAGGCCCCCCCAGCCCCACTGATGTGCCAGGAGTGCCGGCACATTGGCCCGGCGCACAGTGCCGAAGGGTCACCTCTTCACCTGCAGCCTCGTGGCCCAAAGCGTGCCCATCACTCATCTCTCACAGCTCATCTTTGTCCCCTCTGGGTGCTGACTGAGCACCAGAGACCCATCCCAAGGACCCAGAGACCCATTCTGTGTGCCCAGTACAGTGAGTGTGCTCTCACCAGGACCCCAGTGGTGTCCTCACTGGTGCAAGGAGAGCTCATGGCATGGAAAGCTCTACCTGAGTAAAGCTCAGAGCAAGGTGAGAGGTTTGGCAAATAAACCAGGGAGACCTGTGGATTTTGCTCCCTCGCCTCCAATAAAAGACCCTGGCACCTTTCCCTGGTGAAGAACAGTCCCTCAGAGATGGATTTAAGGGGCTGGATGTTTCTGAGCTCAGTTGTTCATTCCCCAATGGTCCCTGTCCCACACAATAGCACTGAACATCGAGCCGAGGTCTGGCTGCACCCACACCTACCCTGCTGCACGGATGAGGCCTCCTCCATCTCTTCCCCTGCCACGCTCTGTAAGGAGGGACAGCACAGGTTACTTCTTCAGCTGGAGGCTTTGCTGTGCCATTCTCCTGCTCTGGCTTTCTCCAGGGAGCTGTGCTCAGGGCCAGGGCTTGTTCCAGGGCAGGAGCAGGGGGCTACCCCAGTGCAGTAGCACCACAGGCTGGGATAGAGGGGTCTTACCAGCAGTGGGCACTGGAAGCTCCTAATGCCCAGCTCCCACCCCTGCCCCAAACACTGCTGGGCTTGCCCAGGATGCTGGGGAAGGTCAGCTCTGCCATGGCTCCAGCTGAGTGGTTTTCCACTCCCAAAGAGATGTCAGGAGCACAGGGAGTGGCTACATTCTTCCCCATGGAACCCTAGGGGTAAACAAAGCAGCCAAGACTCTTGGCTCTGGGCAATGGCCCTCCAGGAGGCACTTCCCATGTCCCAGAAGCCCCCCTAGCAGAGCACACACTCACCTCTGGAGAGCTGGTCTCCCTCAGGACCAGCTCACCCCCGCTCAGCACCGCCTGCGAGTCAGAGTCTTCGGAGAGCTTCTCCTCATCCTCCTCATGGATCGGGGATGAGGGAGACCGAAGTGTGCTGCAGCAAGAGAAACTCCATTTGCAGGGAGCTGCCAGCACCCTGGGGCCTGGAGGACTTGGGGGCAGCACAAGCCAACTCTCATGAGCAGAAGCTCAGACTGGGGAGCTGAACCCACCAGGGCTTCCAGTATTGGCCACATGGAGAACAGCAGCAGCAGGGTGGGACACAGCCAAGTGGTGCCAAACTCCAGCACAGCAACAAGAGGCCCAGGTCCCACACTGCTCCTCACAGTTTCAGGGCTCCCTTATCAGATGAAAATCTGGGCTGGGGCACAGTGAGGAGTGCCAGGAACAAACCAAGTCTGATCTGATCTGAACAGCCCCATAGCCTCACCTAACCCCTCCATCACAGGGCCAACAGAGGAGCCTTTAGACAAGAACTACAGATCTCAGTTCAGCACTTTGTGCTCTGAAATCCAGGTCACTCCTCTCCCCATTCCTTTGCTCCTGAAAAGCTCCATGGAAAGCTGAAATCCAATAAGGTTTGGACACAAAATGTAAATTCTAGGACTAAGTGCATTGGGAAGGAGGCATTTCCATCCAAAGTCTTTACTGTGGGGGTGGTGAGGCCCTGGTACAGGTTGCTCAGAGAAGCTGTGGGTGCTCTATCCCTGGAAGTGTCCAAGGCCAGGCTGGAGAGAGCTTGGAGCCACCTGGGATAGTGGAAGTCTGTCCACAGTGGGGAGTTGCAATGAGATGAGCTTTATGGCCCTTTCCAACGCAAACCATTTTGTGATTCTATGATTAAATTCTCCTTGTTAAAAATCCTCTTTCTTTTGGTGACAGAGCCAGCCCTTAGGAGACACAAGCTGTAACCTCAGGTTGAACACAGGGACAATGTCCCAGTTCTCTGCCTGGCACAAGCACCTGCTGGCCTCCTAAAATTCTGAGTTAGCTGTGCTAGCAGTGAAGGGACCAGCCAGAGCCCTCTCCTGGCTCCCAGTGCGTGTGGCCACCAAGCCTCAGGGCTTGCAAGAGGAGTGGACCCCATGCCCTGCTGACCTGTCTGGAGACTTGCTGCGCTTGCCCTTTTGGTGGCCACCCTCCAGGGCTCTGTCCATGGCCACGAGCGGGCGGCTGGCGGGAGGCATCCCGTCCACCACCCCCGAGTAGCTGATCTCGTCGTACAGAGGGGCCGAGGGCAGCGCGGGGGACACCGAGCGCAGGCCGTTCAGCGCTTCCAGCAGGGAGATGGGCTCGTAGCCTGGGGGGATGTTGTCAGAGCTCTGCGGGTGAGAAACGGGGGGATGTTAGGAAGATACCACCAGGCTGGAAGCCCCCTGCCCCCCCAGGCAGCCCATCCCCACAGCCACCTCTCCAGGTCTCCTTGGCTCCTTCCCTGGCAACAGCCACACATTCCCCTCAGGGCTGCAAGGCTGGTGATGCTCCAGGCAAGTTCCCAGAGCAGTGCTTGAGAGATTGGGCATTCCCCTGATGTGCTTTCAAGAGCTGGGCAAGGAGGGTGAGAAAGCAGGCTCCTAAAAAGCTGCTACAAAGTATGTTTGGATTTTTTCCCCTGAAAGCTCTTCCAGTGGTTCAGAGACCCTTCCAGCTCAATGAACATCCCACTTGTGCTCCCTCCCAGCCATGAACAGGCAGCTGTTTCACAGCACCACCAGGGTCACCGAGGCAGAGCTGAAGGAAGGGAGCATGTGTGCACCAGCTGAGAGATGGTTCTTGAGGCCTACCCCAATTCCACTTCTCCCATGTCCTCTTGGCTGTTAACACAGGCTCCATGCACAGTCACCTCTGCTAAAAGGCAGGAAAGGGATCACAGAACCATGACCTCGTAAGGAGGAAGGAAAACCACACCAATTCCTATTCCCTCTGTAAGCCACAAAGCTGCCAGTCAAAGGGACCCTTGCAAAGCCATTAAATAAAGACTGGTTTAACTCCAAAAATCCTCCTGATCATAAAGACCCTGTGGACACAGAGACAAATGGGGTTTATGCTGCACCCTAGGAGGCCACAGACACCTCAGCCCAGCCTGATGCAGATCAAGAGGTGACACTCCCACAGTTCAGGCTACATTAAATTGAGATGTTTCAGCCCTGTGTCCTCAAGGAGGTGGTTCTAAGTTGTACAGAGGATGGCACCGTGCTGCTAAGCCTGGCCATGAACCTCCACAGCTTCTGTGTGCCCCATGTCCCAGTCACACCTGCAGATGAACCTGCCCAGCAGCCTGTTCCAACACAGCCCCTAATTTGGTGAGAGCTGAGTGCTGAACTGACTCACCTGTGATCACAGCAGGAGTTAGGTCTGATGGGGAGGGAGGAATTTATGGCACCTGGGGTCAATCACCAACCCACATCCCAGTATTGGTCCCGTGAGGGTTATGAGCTTTGAAGACAAACAGCTCAGCTAAACAAGGAATGAGTTCCCAGTTGCTGCCAGCTGTAGGTGGTGGGGCCAAAAGCCATCTCCAAAAAACTTTTCATCTGCAGACAGCAGCTCAGCTGTGCTACTCTGTGTACAGAAAAGTCTGGGAGGCAAACCCCCTTGGATTCCTGTTTGGGGCTTTTTCTCCTGGCTGTGCAGAGCAGGCCCTGAGGGTTCAAAGGCTGCCTGTTGCTGTGGTGAAAGCTCAGGCTGCACGGCACAGCTCAGAGCCTGGAGGAGGATTTCCCAGCCAATGGCTACAACACCCTCACTGGGACACCACTCCCTTCTGGGACACTCACACCACACCTTCAGGAACACTGCCAGTCCCTGTGGGAGCCTTGCAGAGAGCCAGGTCATGCCAGAATGGGTTCAAACCTGAACCAGCACCAGGTTTTCTCCAGATCTTCAAGCCCAGCAAGCTGTGTTCCTACAAGCCCAAGCATCTGAGCTGGCCTGAGCAAAAGAGAACTGCAACTTCCTTGACAGAGATGACAGTCATGGCTTCATTTTGATGGGAGTACACAAAGAGGGCACAAACAGCCTTCTTGGCCTGGGGGCTCCCTCAGGTTTCCCCTTCCCAGCTCCTGGATCCCCACAATTGCCAGTCATGCTGTCCCCAGCACAGCACTCCAGTTACACACTGCCAAACCCACTCAGAGGGTCCCCAGCCATGACAAGCTCCATCCTTCCTGTTCCTGTGAAAGCAAACCAGTCTGTCACAGCCAGTGCTCCTGAATGCAAAGACCAGCTCCAGCTGCACCTCTACATGCCAGCACCACAAACCACACCAAAATGTGCCCACACCAAGCTGCCAAGGGGATGAGGTAAGTGCAAGGAAGCTTTTGGGTGAGCTGTGGGGACTGCAGCTTGCCCACAGTCATTTGAAGCTGTGAAAACATCTTGGCCAGGAGCCATAAATTAGCCAGGGGACAGTCCCTGAGAGTCAGCATCAGACCCCTGTGCCAAGCTGCTTCCTTCTTGCTTGTTCCTCCACAGGCAAACCAGGGATGTCAGTGATCATCTGTGCAGGGTGTGAGCATCTCACTGCCAATGTGAAGGACATGGAGTGTCACAGCCTGGCAGGGGCACAGGCCAAACCCAGCGTGTCAGCAAGACCTCGTGTGTGACACTGCCACGTGCAGGTGACACTGCTGGCAGAGAGCTGCCAAGTGCAACCAGCCGAGTCCACTTACTGTTCTTACTTCCCTCCTAGGCTTCCTGCTGGGCAGGGAGACAGAGCTCACCTTAAGGGCTTTAAAGGGGTGCTGTCAAGAGAAAACCAGTTTTAAAGAAGTTGTTTCTTGAGGTTAAGTGACAGGAAGAGACATACAGCATCTCCTCACCTCGCTGCAGGTGACAGCACCCCTGTCCTCCACACACCACGCTCCGCTTCACAACCCTCGGGTATACCTCAGCCCCAGCTGAAGGCAGCAGAGGGCAGGTGGATAAACCCAACCTTTTTCTGTGACAGTATCTGTTCCCATGAAAGCCTGTAGGATGATCTAGATGCACTTGTCCTTCTCTTCATTCTAATCTCAGTGTCTCACCAGAGCCAGCTGTGCAACAGCACTGCTCAGGCAAAGAGCTGCTATCCTTACCACACTGGGGACATACAACTGGGCCCTGAGGCCACCAGCACAGCACTTCCCATCCCACACTCCTTCAGATGCATGCCAAGACACCCAGGGAAGCTGCCACAAGGAGGCCTTTCTACTCCCATGCTGGGAACCCCAGTGCCAAGGGCATTTCATCCATGTACTGCCACAGAGATGTGTGTGCAAGTCAAACTGGAACCCCTCTGCCCTGTTTTCACAGCTCCCACCCTGTCATGCCCAGAGTCTGCCACTTTTCTGTTGGGCCATGCAACAGGAAACCTTCTCATCCCGAGATTTCTGTGGATTTGTTTCCTCTAATCCAGTTGTGTTACTAATCCAGCATGTTGATAAGAAAAGGCAGCTCTGCTTGGGAAGCCCTCAGTGGAGGGTCTGACCAAGCCTCCTGAGGTCCCAGCCATCAGTCCAAGCAACTCATGCACCCACCAGCTGCTTGACCAGGCTGTGTACAGGGGTCAGCAGGTACTTACAGAGTGCTCATCATGGTCCACACTCTGTGCCAGGACAGGGCTGAACGACACCGGCGACAGAGCCCCCGGCTTCTTCCTCACCGCCCGGATCTGCAGCAGGGCACGGAAGGCTAGGAGAGAACAGGAGTGTGTGACTGCACAACCCCGCAGGGCCAGGCCGTGCCAGAGCTCCTGGCCTTGCCACAGACACATTTTGGGCATGAGGGAGCTCCCCTCAGCATGGGGAGCGGGGCCATGGAGCACCCCAAAGCCAATGATGGGGTCAGGCTTCCACTGATCTACGCAGGGAAGGGATCTGCTGGCTGGAAGGGTGTGTGTGCACAGAGCCCTTGTGGAGAACAGACACAAGGGCTCTGTGCACCCAGTACAGTCATGGGCAGGGTATTTCAGCTACTCTACAAGTGTAGAAGCCCAGAAACATTCTCCTTAAGGGTAGGTCACAACACAGTAAGAAAAACATGAGCTCGGCCTCAGGAGTGCACTGCATGCTACACGTTGGGTAGCATGCAGCACTCATTAAATCCCCTCTGGGTTCCTTCAGACCCCACAAACCTCAGCCCTGGGGTCCAGCTGGGGTGGTGAAAGGCTCCAGCTGAAGGGTTAGTGGCTGTACTCTTGTCTCCAGCACAGCCACCCTCAGTCCTCCCACCACCAGAGCTTTGATCTCCACTCCCTGCAGATCTTTAATATTGCTTGTTCCTCTGTGCCAAGGGCGCATACAAACAAGCCACACATCTGTTCTGATGCAGCTGTGAGGACTTGCCAGGCATCTCCCGAGTTCTTGTTGCACCTAGCCCCTTCAAGATCAGCCTAGAGCCAGAGAACAGAGGTACAAATCTATTCTTGCTGCCTCTGCACTCCCCAGAAGCAGATTCCTTGTCAGGAAGTCTGAGATGGGGGCATTTTCCAAACAAATACAACCTACTGCCCTACAGCCTGCAGATGAGATAATGCTGTTCCTGTGTTTTATGATGTGCTACTTACAGTCAAAGCTGTCTGGCACCTCCTCTCGTTAGATCTTGCTTTTGGTTATTGCTCTTTGCCATGTTGGACTGTTTGGACTTAATTTCTCAGGCCAAACATCTGCCTTAGGCTCTTTATTTCTTTCCCTCAGAATTGTCAGTTAGAAACAATCAAATACTTCAGAGACCAGGGGGTAAAACACACACTCTGCCCCTTCCAGCAGAAACACAAAATTTTGAAGGGCTTCCTGTGCCTCTGTGCTTTTGAGAAAAAACACAGAATTCAGAAAATGCTGCCTGAGTGTCAAAACATGTATTTAAGTTTTCCCATCTTTTGGGAGCTGAGCAATGCAGGGGTTAAGCAAATCCTCCTAATTCCTGGCAGAGCAAAAGACTCCAAACTGACTGTTACCTCATCCCTGCCTCCTGCTGAAATCTGGGTAAGGTTGTCAGAAGATAAAAAAATTATGCCATGTACTTGGACATCCCTCCAGTGGTGCTGGCTGATCTCTCAGCCAGATACCCTCAGGATAAAGCTTCTCCATCCCTTCCTTTGAGGGATTTTCTAACATCTTCACCAAAACACAAGAACTGCTGAGATGGCACAGCCCAGAGCACCTGCACCTTCAAATTCACCCCAGGGAGAGGGTGAGTGGCCAGGCAGGCACTGAACAGAGCCATTCTCCTCTCCTGTCTGAAGACATTTATTCTAGGTGCCAGTGAGAGCAGCAGCACATGCTGAGCCTTGGGGTGGGGTACTGAAAAGAGGCTCCTCCTCCCAGCCTACGCTGCCTTATCAGGAGCTGGGCAGGGGCCAGGTGTCTTAGGTTGGAAATGGGTGTGTGTATTCTGTTCCTATCTGATGGGGCAGTTCTCTTCTGTTCATTGGGCTGTTTTTTCTTTATCTCTTCCACAACCAATCCTCCCTCCAGGAGATCTCTTCTGTTCATGGCCACTGAGTGTCCCTGCATGGCTGAGAAAATTCCATCATCCCATGGGGAGATGCTCTGCCCAGGGGAGGAGCCAAGCATTCCTACCTGGATACAATCTGAGATTTTGGGAACACCACAGCAGCCTTTGCCCACTGCATTCCCAGAGGAGCAGCTTTCTGCCCCACTGCATTCCCAAAGGGAGCCCAGGCCCATCTCCAGCAGCCCTGGAGCTTCAGAGGGAAACTCCAGCCCTGTCCAGGATCCTGCTCCAGCAGAAGCACAGCTGGCACTGCAGGAGGGCTGAGCCACCATGGAATGGCACTGCTGCCACCACCCTGACCCACAGGGTGTCACCTCCTATTCTGGCTCTGGCAATGTTGTTTTGTATTACTGCCTTGTTTTTTTTTTTTGTTTTTTTTTTTTTTTTTTTTTTTTTTTTTTTTTTTTTTTTGTTTTTTTTTAATTTTCTTCCCTAATAAAGAACTGTTATTCCTGCTCTCATATCTTTGCCTGAGAGCCCCTTTAATTTCAAAATGATTACAATTCAGAGGGAGGGCGTTTACATTTCCCATTTCAGGGGAGGCTCCTGCCTTCCTCAGCAGACACCTGTCTGTTCAAACTAGGACACCAGGGCACTCAGGGAGCCTGCAGATGGGGCAGTGGCTGGCCCGGTGGCCGGGGCAGTGGTTGGCCTGGTGGCCGGGGCAGTGGCTGGCCCGGTGGCCGGGGCAGTGGCTGGCCCGGTGGCCGGGGCAGTGGCTGGCCCGGTGGCTGGGGCAGTGGTTGGTGTGGTGGCCGGGGCAGTGGCTGGCCCGGTGGCCGGGGCAGTGGTTGGCCCGGTGGCCGGGGCAGTGGTTGGTGTGGTGGCTGGGGCAGTGGTTGGTGTGGTGGCTGGGGCAGTGGTTGGTGTGGTGGCCGGGGCAGTGGCTGGCCCGGTGGCTGGGGCAGTGGCTGGCCCGGTGGCTGGGGCAGTGGCTGGCCCGGTGGCCGGGGCAGTGGCTGGCCTGGTGGCCGGGGCACTCACGCAGCCTGCAGATGGGGCAGTTGTTGGCCTGGTAGCGCAGGGTGTCGGCGCAGGAGTTGCAGAGGCAGAGGTGGCGGCAGGGCAGGATCAGGGTGTCCCGCAGGTCCGACAGGCAAACCACGCACTCGTTGCTGTTGTCGCTGTTCTCGTCGTCTGAGGGCTGCAAGGAGAGACAAGGGGTTGGCATGGCAGTGGTGGGGGCTATGCCAAGCTGCCAAGGGACAGGAGCCTGGGAGAATTTCCCACCCAAAAGTCTGGAAATTATTTTTTTACAGCTCTCAGGAGGGGTTCCTCAAGGAGAACAAACTGTAGCCCACACACCCCTGCTCACAACTCCTTCCTCTCAGGGCACTGCACTGGGAATTCATGGCAGAGCTGTCCTTCCCCAGAGCTATCTTTTGTTCAGACTGGACCCGTTTTGGAGCAGGGATTCCTTTGACCGAGGCTGACCAGGAGCAACCTCCTGCCTCCCATCCTGGTGGCTCCAGGGTCAACAGGGAAGTGAACTCTCTGGCACTCTGACATTTCTTCCCCACAGAGTAACCCCAAAAGGAGCTGTGTGCTGCCTGTCATTCCAGCCATGTCTAGCCTAGCTTCCACAGGTTCCCTGAGCAAGTGAGTGATTCTCCTGCATCCCCTGTGCTGGCACAAGCCCTGATGCAGCTGCAGAACCAGCCCAGGGCACTCAGCTGCCCACAGCTACCCTGCTAAAAGGCTCATTAGTGAGCACCCATTCGACATGAACGTGCTTCACACCCATCTTTCTCAGAGCCCCACAAACTGGATCACAGCCACTGATCAAGCTGGGAGAGAAACTCCCTCTCCAACTACAAGACTGACACCAGAAAACTCCACAGTCTCCCCTCTGATGTCACAGAAGTTGTGCCAGAGCCCACCACGATGGGGTACCCTCCACCTTCACCTGGGGCCCATTTGGTCACCAGGGCTAACACGTGCCAGACCATGGGCAACCTCAGTGTAAACAGCATTTGTGCTGCTGCCACATCCTCAGCCAGCCTCTTTTTGAAGGGAGAGCAGGCTCTTTGCTGTCCCACTCACATGGTTTGCTGAATAAGGAAGAACAAAAATGGCCCCAAGCCACTTGTCTGATGGGCCAGGAACATGGGATTGCTGGATCACAAGAATCATCACAAGACCCTGGAAGGCCCAAAAAGAGGCCCTCAATCCTGTTAATTCCCTCCCTCAATCCTGTGCAAGAAAAATCTTGGAGAATACTTTTTCCCCCTGCCTCTTCAGGTGCTACCTGTTGGCACAGGCAGATACGGATCACAGGATGCTCTGGGCAGGGCACTGGAGAGGAAACCTTGCTTGTCTTGCTCCGTGGTTACTCCACTGTGTGCAAATAGTGGACTCCACGCCCCAGAGCCATGTGATCCCAAGGCCAGCACTGGGGACACTCCAGAGCCCAGGTGGCAGCAAAGGGCAGCTCTACAAAGGCTAAAGGGAGAATAAAGCAGTCACACAACCTGTGCAGGGCTGTGCAGCGGGTTGGGATCCAGCAGCAGCTCCTGCCTCAAGATGGGAAGTTTCTGGTTATGGCATTTGCATATACATCCCTTAGGGGTGCTGTGCTCCCTCCTGCTGGGGAATGCAAGAGGAATGTCTCTGGACACTGGCAAGCCCCAGAGAGCTCAGTTCTCTGAAACACTACAGGAACATGCAGAACCCCCAGCCAGAACATGAAGGAGCCACAAAAGCAAAGTAGAGACACCAGGCACGACTGCCTTGACTGCAGAGAGATAGCAACACTGGCTCTCTACAAGCCCTAAAAATCAGTGCTCTGACACACCCCTCGGGCACTGATGCCCTTCTCTCCTATCAATCCCAGCTACAGGGAGCCTCAATGCTGCCTAAAATTACCTCAGCACAACTCCACTGACTGTTTGTGCCTGACACCAGGGATGATCTGTCATCCCTGGCCTTCTCAGGTGCCTGCAGGAATCACACGGACTGGGCTCTGGGAAGCACCTCCACCCTGCCCTGACAATCCCCATTCTGCTCAAAAGCAGAAGGTGCAGACTGGAAACTCCCAGCTGAGGGAGCCTCCTGGGCACCTTTACCTTGGTCTCCTGGTTGTTTTTGTTCTCGATGCCGTAGATCTCCTGAAGCAGGTAGCTCACCCGGTCAACCTAGGAGAGAACACACAGCTGGAGTGACAGCTGCTCTGTCCTTACTGGTTTATGACCACCTTCCCTCCCTCTCTCCCTCCCTGTGTCAAATGTTCATGTAACACCCAGAGCTCCCCTATAGTGACATGAAAAAGGTAACAGAAACAAATATTGCAAAAGACAGCTGGGAGAATGAGCCTCCCCTTGCTCAAAAAGTAGAGCCCATCCTGCCTGGTCTGAGAGAGAGTAACACAAGTGGCTAGCTGGGCTGTCAAGATAATCTAAAGAAGGACTCTGCTTGTCCCAGACATTGGGGATACACACCCACAGCTCAAATAACCCAGAGGCAATCAGCCTTCTACAGTCCTCTCCTCTGTGAGGTCCTGCTTAACTTTAACTTTAACCAAGATGAACTCCCACCCATTTCTGCAATCTCAGAGGATGGGCTGTGCCAACAGCTCCTTCCTGGCACACCACTGGCAGCACATCACCTCCCTGCTCATCCTCTGGGAGCATAAGGTTAAGCTTCTGAGGACAGACGAACTGTGTCCCTTAGCATGAGAAGCACCCGAGGAATAACTCTATGTTAGTGCAATGTCATTTATTGCCACCTCCAGGCCCTTGGTGGCATCTCTAAATTGGGGGTGTGGTGGCAGAAGGTGCTTGAGGCACAGGTGGAAGTTGCTCAGAGTCCCAGCCTGGGACAACTCCAAGCCATGACTTCTGCAAACTGGCAGCTGTCTGCAAACCCCAGTGAGCAGCTGAACTTCAGCACTGGGGCTGATTCAGTCAAGATTCAGTCCTGTTAAACATCTTCATTGATGATCTGGATGAGATCAGATGTACCCTCAGTAAGTTCAGACAACACAAACTTTGGTGGGAGTGTTTATCTCCTGGATGGTAGGAAGGCACTGCAGAAGGATCTGTAACACCAGGGGAGGCTCAGGTTGGACACCAGGAGGAATTTCTTCACAGAAAGGGTTGTTAAACATTGGAAGGGGCTGCCCAGGAAGGTGGTGGAATCACCATCCTTGGACGTGTTCAAGAAACGACTGGGCTGGGTGGCATGGTGGTGATCAGTGACAGATTGGACTCGATGATCTTGCAGCTCTTTCCCAACCTAAATGATTCTGTGATTCTGTGATCTGGTGCTACACAGAGCTTCCCCAGAGCAGGGTGTGTTCCTCCACTGAAACCCTCACGACAGGTAAAAGGGTGAGGGAGTTGCAAGGTACCAAACAGGCACATCTCCCAAGAAGTGGGAGGAAACACTTTCCTGCCATCTCCAGTAGCTGCCCAGCTCCCAGCATGCAGTGAAGCCAAGCCACCAGCACCTCATGCCAAAAAGAGCTGGTCAATCCCAGGGCCTCTGTAATTTCCATGTCAAACTGGCCTCTCTCCTCTCGTCACTGCTCAGAAGAGGAGTGGCTTTGCCATGGCATTCCCGTGCTGCAGAAGATGACACATGGCGAGGTGGGGGGCAGGAGCTGGCTGTACCCAGCCCATTTGCCAGTTCAGAAATGCTCTGAGCTGGGACACAGCAGTGATAACAAACTAATTCCAGAGTGTCCCTGTGTAACTCAGTGTGCAGCTCACAGACAATCTGTTCTAGGCCTGCATTTCATGGCAATGAGATCAGCTGTTGGACTGCTGAGCAAAACCCTCTGCAGCGGCTCACAACTCACCCAGGAAGTTTGGGAACAATTATGTGGGAGATGTTCTTTTGTAACTTGGCATTTCAAAGAGAGCCTTGTTCCAGCATCCTGACTCCTCAGAGGATCATGATGAGCGACTGTAAGCGCAGAAGTTGTCAGCTCAAAGCACAGAAGAGGTCAAGAAGAAAGAGGCCCAAGTCGCTGCAGGATCTGTGTTCCTTTTGACCTCTTCCCTCTAAAAATCCTGAGGAGCTTCTGTCCCAGTAGGGAAAGGCTGAGCAGTGCAACAAAGCCCTTCTGGGAAGAACTCTAGGTTTTCAGAGTGGGAGTAATTCAGAAGGAGCAGGTGGTTGTAGACAATTCCTCACCTTCCTGCTTCTTCAATCCATCTCACACCACATCATCCTTCCAAAGGCTTCTGCTGCTATTTACAGCCTCAGCAGATGCACATGGAGCCAATGGCCAAGTCCAATGGTCATGGTTTTCTGCTGATCCAACTGTTTGTATTCATCCATGCTGACTTTCTTCAGACAGCTTGGTGCTTACACTACAACTGATCTCAGCACAGAGCAGTTCAGCTCATGCACTGCTGCTTCCTGATCAATGCCCACAAAAGGTACTCACAACTCTAGCAATGGCAGGGAGGGGAAGGCAAAAGAAAAGCAGGGATGGCAAAGCATGAACAATGTTATACAGATGGTTTAATCCAGACATAGACTCTACACCTCTGCTCTGTTCTCCTAAGGGTGCAGATGCTATCTCAGTTTCAGTGGTGCTGTGTTTTTCCAAATGCCATCTTGAGCTATGATTGCTGATAGTGCTTGTAGCTCATTTCTGATCCAGGGACTGGAATGAACATCTTAGGAGCAAAGAGTGTCTTATTAAGGCACTTAATGACCTTCTTGGTAGCAAAAGGTACTTAATTCAAATCAGAAATCCCTAGCTAACAAGTAAGCAGATGAAGTGAAACTCATTTAAAGCTAAAACACAGCACACAGCTAAAGCTGAAAGGATCGACCACCAAAATCTCATCTCTTTCTGATCCTTGCAGCAGAATCACTACCAGATTTCTTTTCAGAAGCTGAAATTCTTGGCAATCTTACCAGTTGTTTATGTATTTCTGGCTATGCAGGACTGGATGCAATCTCAATCTTGTTAAGACACTACCCAGCTTCTGCACATCACACCACACCAGGATGGGGGACAAAATGGCAAAATGAAGGGTTCCAGCACCTTGCTGCCTTTGCTTACAATATCTGAGCTAAGGAGGTGAGATCTCAGGCTCTCAGTGAACAACAAACCCTCCCTCTGGGTACAGCCAGGCAGCTGTGGGACACCAGTAAATCTTTAACCAAGAGTAGAAAGGAAACAGGTACTTACGATCTGCTTCTGTTTTAGTGGTTTCACGGAAAAACTGCCATCAACGTGCTAGCAGGAAAAAAAAAAGACATTAAAGCATTAAATAGCTGCAGTGTACAAATCAGAACGGGTTCATTTCAGAGCTGGTGTCTGCTAGCTAAGGGGAGAGTGGGGTGTGTATCAGCAGGACAGCTTGGAGGGCAGCAGTCCCTCCCAGTAGAGTTAGTGGAACAGGTATTGGAGAGCTACTGGTCTGCTCCAGTGCAGAGCCAGGTGGACTTGGCTCAAGTTAAACCTGGCTGAAGTGGGTCAGAGCCCACACAAAACTCCCCTGGCACACTGGATGCTTTCAGGTTGCAAGCAGTCCAACAGGGTACAGACACTTCTTCAGCCAGTCCAGCAAGACCTGGTGGGGGATATTTGTTAACACCCTAAGTAACACCAAGAGACAGAGTCACTTGAGGCCAGAGCCCTGACAGAGCAAGGGGCTGCCATGAGGCTGAGAACAAGGTTTGTCCACTGGATGGAGTCAGAAACAAGTCCCATGTGCTCCACATCCTCACAGCTGTGAGCCTTTCATTTGCTCAGTGGCAGCAGGCACAGCTGGAACAATTCTGTGCATGCCTGGTGCCAGAATTAGTGATGGGAGTAGAGTGCCAGTTCTACTTTCCCCATCATCCACAAGGGCCACTAAATGAAAGAAACTAACTCCCCTGCCACAGCCTAGAGAGCAGAAAAGGAGACTCAGGGGATGCTCCAGCAGGTCCTGTGAACAGCTGCAGGTCAGCAGAAGGAGTCTCAGTAGAAAGGGACAACAACATCGCACCACAGACAAAACAGTCCTGTTTTCAGGCAAACAAGTTTCTGCCTTTGGAGGAGCTGCAAGGTCAGACTACACAGGATCAAGGTTATTCTTCTGATCTTAAAGATACATACAAATAGCAAGTTACCAAGTCCTGCTGGTCTGTTTTTCCTCTGAACAAGCTCTGGGGATTAGCAGCGCTCATTTATCACAGACCTCCCCTGGATTTATGGACATACACTTCAAAAGCTGCAATTATTTTAAGGATGGGGAATATATTTTAACCAAACAGGGATGTTGAGGAACTCAATGTGTACTTTGCCTTGTGACTTTTTATTAAAAGGGAGATTTTAATCTTGTTTTAAGCATTCAGTGGAAGATGAGAGATAAGAAGTGGCTGAACTACGACTGAAGGATTCCAGTGTGTTGTTTTTTCACATCAGCCAGAGGAAACTACAATAACATCCCTGCCCTGGTCCTAGGGGTGCTGCAGCTCCATCTCCTTTCTGACAGATGTCCAACTGCCAGGAGTAAAGCTACCTAAAAAGCCAGTGCTCAGAGCAGCCTTTCTAACAGGGAAAACTCACTTTCTTCACAGATCAAGTCCAACAAAAAAGCAACCTAGAACAACACTTAAAGCATCTTCCAGCCATATGCTTCCTTAGGACTGACTGTGCTTGCCATGCCCTCTGACTCAGCTTGTCACCATCCACATTATCCACCTCAGAGGAACAGAATTAGGACCTGGCAGGGACCAGGCACACTGAAATACACAAGTCAGCCACCTGCCAGCTGGGAAGTGGGGAATTTCCAACAGCACAACACTGATGCTGTTCCCCTCTACATTTCCAGCTCTGCTCCAGCAGCTCTTGCCTCACCTCAGCGTGTCACTGCAAGTGTCACCCACCCAGAAAATGTGTCTGCAGTATTACCACAACCAGACACAACAGGGCAATGCTATGGTTATGCAGTTAAGGGTATTGCAACTGTTTTCAGGGTCCAGTTACCAAGGGAAAAGAGTTTTTTTAAGGCTTGTGCACAGTTTGGCCTTACCATGTAGGCAGGGGTCAGTTATATCAAACAAACCACTCAAAAGCAGTAGAACTCAGCCTTTACTTAAGATGCATCCCAATCTTTCCAACAGGGCTTGGTCCTGTTTGTAAACTCAGGCCTAACAATAGTGCAACAGGGTCTGGACACAGCAGATCCAGTTCTGCAAAAATCATGAAGCCCTGGAAAACTGCATGGCAGCAGCCATGGCCAACACCTTCCACCCTCCATGGGAACACAGGAAACACCCCTGCTGGTCCCTGAGTGACCAGCTCAGGTACAAATGATAATTACAGGCTGCACAGGAGCTGCTGCAAATGATTCTTTGTATACAGCAGCACCCAGGAGCCCCAGGCACAGGCCAGGACTCCTCTGCGCCAAGTGTTATATAAATACAAACTAATGACCCCTGGAAATGTTTACATACACAAGAACAGGGACAGAGGGATAAAAATACCCTCATTTACCTTTTCAAATGCAGCCAGAAGAACATGGGCATGACCAGTGACCTCAACCACCACTGCAAAAAGAGAAAGGGTAGAACTGGTTAAACCTCTCAAGCAGCACCAGCATAAAAATATCCTGAGTTGAATTCTTGTCCACCTAAAATTTCTGAGCTTCCATCTGTTCTATTTTCACCTTCTCCTGCATTTAAAACTTTTCTTATCTTGTCATCAGGTTGGTTCAGAACAGAGCAAGAACAAAACCCTGCTGGGCTCTGTGGTGGGCCCTACACAACCATGCCTTCATCATCCTGGGTGCCTCAAACTATCCCACTTTGTTAGGAGAGGTTGGAAAGGGACAGTAAAACAAAGCACTCAGTGGGATTCTCCTGTCCCCTGAAATTCCTGGGCTTAATTACCTGAATTTATCACAGATCTATCCGGTTTAACAGCAATTGGCAGCACTTCCAGCCCTGTTACTTATCACTATATTTCAGTCTAGTCAGACATGCTTATAAAACATTTATTTCTCATACTGATTTCAGACACTGAAACATCTCTGTCCAGCTTTCACCAAAGACAAGCGTTTTCCCTCTTCCAAACTTGAGGGTTCCCTCTTAATCCCACAGCAATGGGAAGGGGCTGTCAGAGGTTTCAGTACTGCATTCCTGGCTACTTCAGCAAATAGAGAGAAGAGGAGACGAGGTACAATCCCAGACTCTCTCACTCTGACTCTGAGGTTCTGTTCAGCTCCAGCTGGTTGGATCCTTTTCCTGAATCCTGTTCAGACTCATCATATGGAAATGGGAGACAGAGTTTGTGAAGGAGTCACAGAGGGAAGGAAGGCATGGAAGCACTCATGCTGCTTGGAGTGCCGAGGGCTGTGCTCAGCACAGGCAGGAGAGCTCTGCCTGGAAGGTGCAGCTCAAGGAAGCAACTCCTGCTCTGTCTAAAAGGGAAAAGGGCTCCACAGCTTCCTCTGAGCTCCCAGAACAGCAGAGACAACAGAGGAACAATTCCCTGGACTATGGCACACAGACCATGTTTGGAAACAGCCATATGTGAGAGAGGGGAGATTTGCCTGCAGATTTGCTGGGTAACTGAGGTTGGTCATGGCAATTTGGGTGGAATCAGGAACACAACAAAATGCAGAAAAGGGGGTTAAAACTGGGAATTCATCTGCTTGCTCCTCTCACTGCCAGCCAAGAGCAAGGCTGCTCTATCTCTCAGAGTAAACAAAATTCAGGTCCCTTCTCTCAGTCTGAACGGCCAAGGAAGAGGTAACAATTCAGAGTGGTGTGACCTGCTCTGTGCAGCACCTTTCCTTCCTGTTCTCTGCCTCTCCCTGGGAACAATCCCACTGGCAGCAACGGGGCAGGGCTAACACTGCAAGCCATGGCAGAGTTCAGCCCAAACCAGCATCTCCCTGACTGCTATTTTAATTTACCATTCAACCTTATTTAACAGCTGCAATTTTCCAGGTGCTCCAAACACACCACGCCAGCTCCTTCCAGTCCCATCAGTTAAAAAAAGAACTAAAATACACAATTTCCTCAAATCTCACTCAAATGTCACACATTTTTGCGCTGATATTCTTTCCAGGAGAGGATTTAAAAGCAGTTGGTTTTCTAGGTTATTAAAATAGATGGGAGTACATTATTGGCTAAGAATGGGCATGGTATGTGCATAAATGTATGCTTCCCATACTGCCTCCTGTTCTATTTTTGATCCTTCTAGACATGCCCAACATTATAAACACCTTGCCTAAAGTTCCATAAACAGAGGAAGCTGTTTTATATTTATGGTCAAGAAATACACATATATGTCGATTTTACTAACAGTGCCTGAAACCACTAAAAATAGATACACTTTAGAAGTAATTTCCTTTATGTTGCACTGTGCTTTGTTAGTCACACTTTAAATTGGCTTATTCAGTTCTATTTCTGTCTGCTTGGAAGACTGTAAAACAATGTACAACAATGTAGTGAGTTTTTGGGCTTTTTCACATTTACAACGTAAGAAACTGGGCAAGTGACTGACCTGAACAATGTGATCAACAATGGATTTTTTTCTTTTCTAATGATCTTAAATTTTGTACAAATTGTTACAGAAGTGAAATGCTGGTCCTGCTGACCATGAAAGCCCCCAGTTTCAAAGAAAATGTGACTTCCTTGTGCCCTGCTCATTGCTGACACTCCAGATGAGCCCAAAAGCACAAATCTAAGGGAAATACCATGTATGGTAAGTAATAATCTAAAAGTAATAATCTAAATATTCACTGGACTACCCTCTACTAAAGATAATTAGAATTTTATGATTAGTTATTAATTATTTTTTAAATGTTAATCAACAATTATTTCTCCTGAAAGGTTATGCTCTTTTATTATACCCATTCAACATCCTCAGAAAAAGCATAATTTCAAACTGCTGAATGAAGCTGCATTTGGCTGAAGAGTGACCTGAGTATTTTAAAGCCATTTCCTTTTCTCTGCCCATTTCCAGATTTTTAGGAAGAAAATTGACCCCTCCAAGAGGGAGAAAAGATCAGCTCCACCCTCCTTACCTATAAACTGCAAAAGCAAAACCCAACAAGCAAGGATGTCATTTGCTCTAATTTGTGTGCCTGGCACTGGTGGCAGAGCCAGGAGCTCTCCTAAACACTATTCCAACACTAAATACCTGGCCATTTTTCCTGTAAAAAAATGAAGGCTATTTTTAAAAGTTTTTCTTTTAATGTGGTTAGCTTGGCCCTTTTAATAAAGGGAAGTTACGGTGAACTCCTGAAATATTTTTATCCTGGAAAAGCTCTCCAAGGAGGCCAGTCCTGAAAGGGGTCACATAAGCTCAGAAAGAGCCAGGAGAAGAACCTGGCTCTCTCATGTTCTCATGGGAGCAGAACATCAATTCTTACCATCCCCTTCATCCACCACTGCTCGGATGACCACAGGGAACACGCCACGGTCCAAGTCAAAGTTCAGCTGAGGGAAAGAAATGAGCTGAGGTTACACAATCCACACCAGACCTGCCTGAAGACAACACTGGAGATCATGTTAGCTCAGTGAAGGGCCCTTCTGACAGACCCCCAGCTCCTGGTCTCAAAAGGACACGACAGAGCAGGAGGATTTAAAATTCCAGGCACCAGCTTTAAAAAGGGAGTCAACTCCAACACAGACACATTGATGTGGCACTAAACATCAGCAAAGCAAGGAAAGGATCTTGGTTGGAATTCCAAATGGTATTTAATTCTCATTAATGCATGGATCCTAAAAGTCTTCTGAGTGATTTGTAGTAGGACAAGTTTCTCAAAATATATCCAGTGCCACAATTTTGCCTCCATACAAGAGGATGTATTTGCCTCAGCACAGCAGCACATTGTGCTCCCAACACCACAAAGAGACCCTGGCTCTGGTATGAAGTTCCTGAAGACATAAGAGGAAAATCTGCAAAACTTCAAGCTCACACAACACTTTAAGGAAACACGGGATTGACTTTCATCTCTTGGCATGTTATGAAATGCAGGTCCTTGAGCTTCTAATTGGTAAGAGTGAAAATTTGAGTGCAAGGGAAACAGTCTCAGTTTCTCCCTTTGCCCTACACTTCATTAAAGCACATCAAAAGCTCTGTATCATCTTAGAAATACCAGGAAAAGGCAACCTTACAAACACTGTCCTAAGCCAGGAAAGGAAGTGGCTCAGAGACTGGATTTCTGTTGGTTTTGTTAATTACCAACTTGGATGGTTTTGTCTCATCTCTTGCCAAGACTGAAAAAAAAGATGTCATTTCACCCTGATGCTCCAGGTAATCTGTTTTCAGTTTCTCCATGAAAACTGAGACCAAATTCCAGGTGCTGCAGCACCGTTCAGATAAACCATTTGAAGGGAAAGTCACATCACAGAACCGAGGTTGCTTGACCATATAAATTCCCGTGTTCTTGAACAAAAGGCCTCTTTAAGGAACCATTTCACATTCATTTTTAGGGCCCTGAACACAACTCACTCAACACTAGCCATACTCTATAATTTCCAAGCAAAGCAGTAAATGAAGAAGATAAAATAAACTTTTATAAAATTTTTCACAGAACAACCCAACATAACATCAGTCTCCCTTCTTCCCCAGCCAAGATCTACGTCATATCCGGGTATAACAGTAAGCAAAAATATGAAATAAATCTGGGGGTTTTGAACAACACCAATAACAAACCTGGAAAGAAATCTGAAATGTTAATTGCACACAGCTAAGACACTGCCAGCTGTCTCAGATAGAAGTGCTGCATTTTGGTGGCCAGTTTTAGAAGATTTAGGACAAGGACCAATATGTAACACAGAGCTGCCATGGGAGGGGAAACTCTTTGGAATCACAGTGCTTGTTCCAGATTTTTTTCAGCTCCCAGTAACACCAATGAAAAAAGAAGAAACAGAGGATGCAGCAGAACAAGCAAAGAAAACTGGAAAATCACTTTTCCTTTAAGCTGTCAAAGGGATATGACTTTAGTACTTGAGTTAAAACCTTGCTGACAGGAACAAAAGTAAAAATTAAGCTTCTCAATTCTTTAAGAAGAAAGGGAACTGAGCTCTCTCAGACAACAGAAGGGATTGAAAAGCAGCTCTTCCAGGCTTTTGTAGCCTGAACTTGTGAAATCATCTATTGGCAGAGAAGCCAAGACATCAGGAGACCAGACTCTGCAGGCTCTTGGTAACCACCAAGGCATTTGTTAAGGCACAGGACTGATTATAGTTCTAACTGTAACTTCAGGACAATAGCTATTCAATCTTTCAAATACATGAAAGATTACTTTTGTTTTCCCCTTTTTTCCTTTTTTTTTTTTTTTTTAATAGGTAGAGTTATCTACCAAGGTTCACGTACACAGTACACTTGCACAGGCTTGGGTCAGGAAATGAACACCATTATCAGTGTGCACTACCCGGGAGAGGGGTCCACAGGAACAAATATATTAGCAGTAGCTACAGAACAACTACTCTACCTTTGAAATCTCTTACCACAATTCTGCACAGAGCAGGGGAAAGACCAAAGCTTTCCTTCTCTATGCCATGTGCAGGGAAAGCCCTTGGGTGAAAGTTTTAAGGCTCAGAAACAAGACACTTACACTGCCCATGCTGGAATTTTGCAGATACCAAAGATACCAAAATTAACAGGACTCCACAAATCTTGGTATGCAGAAAAGCCACAAATGTTAATTAAAACCAAATCCTGGTCTGTTTGCAGTTATGGGTTAAATTAAGAAAAGGAAAACATTCCCTTATTCAGCACTGATGCACCAGTGTAAATCTGCCCCAGAAGGAGAATATCCCCTCACAACACTGTACTGCTACAGATAACAGTGCAGGATGTGGTCCTTTAACAGAACAGGACTCTTCCAGAGCAGTGGTCTCCAAACTATTCTGACTATTCATCCCATCATTAACGTGTTTTGAGCACATATTCCCCATATATGTGTGCTTATCATCTGTGGGTTATATACACATAGTTCTGAAGTCCTTGCCACACCTCAATGAATTGTATTGCATGCACCTCACTTTGGAGACCACTGTTCTAGAGGACCACCCAAAAAAACCCAAAATCTGACAACTAAAACCCACAAGAACTGAGATCATGACAGACATTTGCTCCCACAAGCTCTTTGGCTGGCAGGGAGAGGAAGGCCAAGGAAAGCAGGTTTTCCAGGACAAGCTCCAGTGGCAATCTCTGCAGCCTCCCTCCTAAATCAGCTGATCAGTGATAGCAAAAGTCACTTCTCTGGATTTCCTCCCAGTTGGCCTGATCTGCCAAGTTCCCATACTGCTCCTCCCAGGGCAGTACCCACAAAACACACTGGAGGAGCTGGGAGGAAGTGTCTTCCAGCCATAACTGCGTGGCACTAAATAGAGGCCACTGCTTTGGGGACAACAGGGTGCGGAAGGAAGGGGACACTGAGAAGACACTTACCTCATCGTCCTTCCACTCTGAGAAATCAATCTTGAAGGAAGGCAGGGAGAATTGCTGGCTTACCCCTCTCTTGTAATGAACTGTCTCGGACTGCAGAGAGGGATTCTTTGTGCTGTATCTGAAGGAAGGGGAAAAAGAAAATTCGCTGTAACAAACGACTGCTCCCTGCCTGGCTCTCGCTCACTCCCGCCAGTCGGCCTTTCAGGAATCACAAGTGGCAGCTCTAAGGGCAGAGCTGGCAGGGGCTGGCAGCCATTCAGTGGGGACACAAAGAGGGAAGGGAAAGGTCAAAGCAAGAAGGTGAGCAGAGGAGAAAGCAGCGCAGACAGGCAAGGTCTGATCGTGTCCATAGTGGCCTGCCTGGGTGTTGGAGTACAGGGGGGTGCAGCTTGGCAAAGGCCTGCTCCCTAAGTCCATGGCCTAGGCAATGCTGGCTTTAAGCCCAGCACAGTCCTGATTTCTGCAGGAAACCCAGGAAGAACAAGCTACAACCTAACACTGGGAACAGACAACCCAGCTTGGTGCTGAAAGCTCTCCTGTGCCTCTGTGGGACAGCTCCACAGTGAGAAATGCTGCTTGGCTTCCACCATCCTGCTAAGCCATTCCAATCCACTCCTCAGTCCCTCCTGTGCTTTCCCAGGGGTGTTGCAGGGCTACCAACACCACCTGAGAGACACCAACCATCCTCAACCCCAGCCACCCAGAGAAGAGTCACAATTCTTCCACTGTCTCAAAGCTTGTCACTGAAACACCAGCACTGCCAAGCTGGGATAAACATCTGGAATGGGACCACAGCTGCTATCCACCATCTTCTGCACCCTGAGCCCACCTGGTGCTGTCCTCCCTGCCCACTCCCCCTTTCTGGAGGGTGATGTCTTGAGCTGGATGTGCACAGCCTCTCCCAGTTCTGGCACAGGAGAGGAGGCAGTGAACCCCAAAGCAGGGTGGGAACAGCTGAAGCTGCCTTTACCACCAATTTCTTGTCAAATTACCAACTGTGTGCTCAGAGCACACTGACAAACTGGAGAGAAGGTGAGAAATCCCCTGCCCCAGAGACACTGCAGCAACATCCTCCCTCAGCACGGTGACAAGACAGGCTCCAGCTCTACAAGATAATCCTCTGCCTTTCTCTGGAAAGCTACAACAGTTCTGGCACCTCCTGAGGATCCAGAAGGTCAAGTGTCATAAGATCCACGTTAAATGCTGGAAGGTCGTGACAAAAAGCAGGTCCATCACATGCACTCTGCTCTTCCTGCCAAGGCAGGTGCATTAAGTTATTTATGACAATACCCTCAGAGCCCATTCTGTACTGTGCTGAAATTGTGCTGCTTTACTAGAAGGTCTCACTCCATCCTTTGCATTTCAAGCATGGTGTGGGGGAGATCAGAGTGACAGGTCTTTTATATGTGAATTACAGAGCGAGCAATTGAGTGAAGTTTTATTTACTAAGTTGTCAAGCACAATGAATAGAGCAAGCCTGTATCTAGCTCCTTTTGTGGTACTCTCAAAACCTCCCAGCTCTGCAGAGAGGCACAATTCTCCCTCCACAGCTGGGAAAGCAGGAGATGGAAGAGTGACTTATCTAAGGTGACAGCAAGTCAGGAACTTACTGGGAATAAAGTGCAGAGGAGCGAGTTGAGGTGGGAAAGGGGTGTAAACATGATGCTGCTGAGTGCCAGGAATGCTGGAGGACCTGCATTTACAGCATCAGAAACCCAAACTAGGCTGCAACAGAAAAACAAATAACACTCTTCCAAGGAGAACAGGGCAGAATAATACTCACATTGACTCGCTGCTCTCACCGTCCCTGGGAAAAGAAATAAACCAGGCACATAGTTTTTCTGAGCTGAAGAGTAGGACAAAATTATTAAGGAGGCTTCCCCAAGTGAGCTTTATGCCTCAGACTGTGTGACTGCCTGGCCCCCATTGCAAAACACATCAGACTTGGATCTGAACAGCCAGGTAACTCTGAACACCTCCAGCCAGCAGCCAGTGGGCTGGTGAATTCCCTGCAAGTCTGATGGCCCCTGAGTGACAGAAATGGATCATCCTTCCAATGGGATGCAAAGGTTCTCTGCAGAAGACAACACTCCCTGTGCTACACAGGAGGGAATCTTGATAAGCCATTTCAAAGCAGATATCCTGTTATCCCCTGCCCCTCTGGTTGGCATCTGCTGTATTCACAGTCATCTATTCCCTGCCTGTGCTGCTGGGGGCTCACAGCAAACAACAGCAGGGCAGCTCTGTAGAGCTGTGCAGATGTGTTACAGAAAAAGAGAGCATGTATCAAAGAATAAAGCACAGCAGAGAAGCAACATGCTGCCTCTCTCTGCACAAAGTATGAAAGCTGAACTTGTGCTGCCTTTGCTCAGACTGCACTGGGCCAGGCCTCCATCCAGAGGAGGACAAAACCACCTTGTGACCACTGGCAGCTTAGGACATTGGAGAAGTGAGTGGAGTCTGTCCTATAAGGTCAGGACCAAGCAGAAATCCTTGGTGACATTATTTTAAACCTGTTTGTTTGCTCAGGTACCCCTGGCAGCACGAGAATCACAAACAACCCAAGGTACCCCACTGCTGGCTGCAGCAGCAGCCCCCAGCTCTGACCTCAGGGTTCATGCAGCCCATCTCCTCCTGTGAGCTCTGTGACACACCTTTACTCACAAAAAGCAAACTACACTCTGCACTGACTCCTCCTTCCCTCCTGTCAAACCCTCTAAAGCCAGCTGTGTATGAGAGAACCAGTAGATGAGATGCCCTGTGACTATATCCCAGTGATTTCTGAGAGAACTGGTACAAACTAAAATTATTCCCCAGTCTCACTCTTCCTCTGTCATCTGAAAAGCACTCACTGCCTACACAGAGAAACTCAGTCTGTGGCACCTGCAGACCCTAAGCAGCTCCCTAGTCAAAAGTGCCATGCTAGAGTTTGGCTAAGCAGAATTAAACTTCTGTTACTACACGCTCACTGGGGTGTTTCCCCCTTCCCTCATCCCTTGTCTGTGCCTGGGGAAGTTCTCAGCAGGGCACCAGTCCCAGCTCCTGCAGATTTCTTCACTGCTGTGCTCTCACTCAGCTGTGCCTGGCACTGGGGGCTGTCTTGGGCAGACAAAGTGCAGCTCCTGTTCCTACAAACACACTGGGACCCCTGATGGAGAAGTGCCACACGAGGATCCTTGCCAGGCTGCCTGACTTACACAGAACACTGTCCACACCCCATTCCTCAGGAAAAGTAGGATGCATGGAGCAGTGTTGCCCCTAAGTAACACTTTTGACTAGAAATGGCTGAGAGAATCTGTGCTTTGAAGAGCCTGTAGACAAAACAAGAGTCCTCCTTCTTTAGTAGCAGCTAAATGTGTTTCATGGCAATCTGTAATGAACCAAGGACAAGGAGAGCTTCAGAGAGTACTCAGAGGAAACAATTCTGCCACTGCCACAGGCTGTGTCTGCCTGGCAGGCTCTGTGTCCTCTTACAGGTGATGAGGAAGGATTCAGTCAAGTTCTGCTGGTGTTTGGTGTTCAAAAGGGACAGGAGGTGATGTGGAACAAGTATCCTCTCCTCCTCTCTCTCCCATCTGCTCATTCCCCTTTCATTCTGAGGCAGGATCCCACAGGTCAGCTTTTGGGGAAGAGGGAAGTAGAACAAATGTTTCAACTCTCAGTGACTTTTACTGATAATAGAAACGCTACCAAACTACAGGAAGGCCATAGCCCTGGGTCTAAGTCAGAATTAGACAAGATCCACCCCACAGAGGCTCCCACAAGGAGCTTGGAGGTTAAGCAGATGCTACGGCATTGCACTTGAAATCTCTGAGACTCTTCTCCTCCCCTCCTGCTTCCTTCAGGACCGAGTTTCCACTCCAAGGCAGGCAAAGACAAGCCCCTCTCCATGCAGCTGACACCCCAGTGCCCACATTCCCCTTCAGCCCCTGCAGAGCTCTGTCTCCAACTGCTGGGAGCACCACGCTCCCAGCTCCAGCCAGGCTTCAAAGCTCACACAACAGCCACACAGAGAGGCACAAAGGCCACAACTCTTAAGACAGACAGAGGGTTTGTCTGCTCGCTGCAATCTACAGAATTTGGCTCTCCAGCCTGTGAACTCTCCAGTGTTCCCTTGGGGACTGGTGTCTGCCTGGATCAAAGCCATAAAGGCTTGTTCCTAGCAAAACCCAGCACTCGCCTCTGATTTCTTCACACAGAAGAAACCTCTGCAGAAAGAATTCATATTAATCACCACAGCCAAAAGCAGCAAGGGCACCTTTCAAAGGCCCTGAACAGACAGAGGCCATTAAATAACCAAAGGAATATCTTTGTGCCTCTGTCTCCTACGCAAGCTTGAATGAAAACAGCCGTGTACTGAGCCACCCATTGGATTTCATTTTGGGACCCAACTCTTCCAACTTCCACACACAGGCAGAGCAGGGAATCATTGCAGTGTAATGTTCCCCATCAGCTCAGAAGACTGTGAGAGGAGGTTTGGGATCAGTGCAGCGGGCATTGCAAAACAAACAAGGAAATGGGGTTTATTTTTTTAATAAATCCATTTGCACATCAGCAACACAAACAGCACAGCCCGGAAAGGGCAAGGATTGCAGAGCTAGACTGACCTATTTTCATTCTGTTTTCTCTTTATATTGAGAAAATAGAACTTGGCAACAGCACTGGGATATGAGAGAGAATCTTTTCTGTCCAAAAAGGAAGATCTTTTTCATAAGAATGGGCTGCAAGTCTCAAAGCTCTCACGTCATATTTATTATGAGTTCCTGATCTGCCTGGATTGCTCATGCCTTCAGAACTGGCTCTTTTAAGTGCTTCCAGCTCCAGGCTTGGTTTGACTTCTTCCCCTGAGGAAAGAACCGCTGCTGTCATGTTTGAACTGCACAATCCTTCCTGCTAGTCAGCAGGACACCTACAGCTGGAACAGTCCCAGGGGCCCTCCCAGGAGCAGGCTAATGGTGTGCACATCCAGGATTTTGCCAGACAAGGCAGGGATGCACTCAGAGAATACAAATATCTCTGCAGCCTGCTCCAAAAGCACACTTGTCTCCCAAACCAAGGGTATCTAAGGTACAAACACATGAACCAGTTACTGCAGAGAAGGCAGGCTACAACTGGGAGTCTTTTAACTATTCTCTATGAGCTGCTGCCAGCCCCACAATGGAAACACAATGCAGAGTACCCTCTCCTTTATCTGGAGGGAAATTACATTATGGGCGACCACTAGTGAGTAGTTGAGGCACAGCTCACACACCTCCAAGTTTCTCCTGATTTCCAAAACTAAAGAAAATGGACACAGCCAGAAAAAGAAATAAAACTGAAGATACTGGGTGGGGGGAGTCTTGAGCTGTTCAGAGGCAGGTCAGTGCTAATTCCTTACCACTAAAGAGACTTGGACATAGGTAGATCTGTTACCCTTGGGGTGATGCACTAGCTCATCCTCTGAGAACTGGTATGTTTCATCTTTAGAGTGAGTTCTCATCACAAAGTAACCAAGCAAAAGGCACTTCAAAGGTGAGAGGAGCAGTCCTCTCCAGATTTAAACTAATTCCTGTTTCATCCAAAAGGCTTCCACACATATCTGCACTAGCACCAGAAAGTGCAGGGTACCTTCCCCTGGGCATGGGGCTGCAGAGGTGAACACACCTTTATAATCACCAACCCAATCACCTTCACCAGACCTTGCTGGTCATCTGTGGTCCCACAAAAGTAATGACACAGCTCCCTGTGAGTTCAACAGTTCAGGACAAGAAGCAGGCGGCTGTTGGCAGCTATGTGTTCTCAGGATCTTGGCTAGGAAATACTGCAACTGAGTGTATCTCCCAGCACAATTACCTGGGAAAGTCTGCTGAACATACTTTGAGACAGGTTAGGACAGGACTGACAAAGCACCAGCTTTTAAATGGAGCCCAAATAACTCCAGGAGGAAGCTCCCTGGCTTGCAGAAAGCCTTCCCCTTGGTCATGGAAACCAGCTAATCCCAAAGCCAGGCCCAAGACACAGCGCTGTGGCTCTCAGGTGAGCAGAGGCTCCACAAAAAGCAAAGCCACTACTCAGGAAGAGCCACCTTCCCTTCTCTTCCCTCCCCTCCCTCCTCTCACCCCAAACTGCATGACCACAACCACGTTCCTGGCAGGAGTTTTGCAGGAGTGCTGATACTATCAGGATCAGTGGCTGTTCCAGCAGGGAAGCAGGAATAACTTGTTTAGCACTTCTAAAGAGCCATGCTGCAGGCTGAGAGCTGGGAGAAAATTCCTGCTTTTCACAGGGAGCCAGAAAGTTTCTCCCATTTTAGGATTCAGCATTGATTTAGGAGAGTGGAAAAAAAAAAAGTGTTTTGTTTTAAAGAGCATCTTCATCCCAATCAAGTGCAATAGAAGAAGTGTTGAATTTATACACAGGACAGCTTTTGCACATGCTTGTTCCATGAATGCAGCTGTTAGCACCAAAAGAGAATGAGGAAAAGGAAAATCCACCAGCCCAGGCAGGGGAAAGCTGCATTCCTGTTAGTGCACTGAAATGCACTCGCTCCACTCAGAGCTCTAAGAATGCAGCCCAGATTTTTTTTTTTTCCACTAGAATTTGAAAAGAATAATTCAAAGTAATTACAGCACTGCTCTTACAGAACTGCTTTGCAAAGCTGAAATCAGAGCTTCAAAAAGTTTTTACTAGCAGCCAGCAAATCCAGAGAAGCAGAGATGCCTACTTGGGCAGCTGCACTGGCCCCAAGACGTGCTTCAGGAGCCACTTCCACATGGAAAAATAGCCTGGGTTGAATTAAAGCAGCTTATAAAGTCTATATTTGTATCTGACTTCCCCCCTACACATCTGCACAAAATCAGGATCATGCCTTCCAAAAAGTTTCCTGGCTTCTGGTGCAGCCCCTGCACCCACATTTACATAACATTTATTGTTCAAGCACCCCAGAGCAGACACAGGCAGTTCATCATTCCTGTATTATGGAGAATGAAAGTATGATTTATTAAGTGAAAGGCCAGAAGTGGAAGAAAGAGCTGAATGTGGATGCTTTGACCTTTTAGAAGGTTTAGTGCACCAGGGACTGCTGCCACCCCAGCAGGACAGCACAGAACCATTGGCTAGTTTTTCATTAGTGGGGAAATCACTGCTGATCCTGGTTTCATGCAGAGGGTTCAGGAACACAGGCTTCAGCTCTGCCATCTAACAGACACCCCTCTCTCACTGAACCATGGACAGGGTGGATTAAAAAAATTCTTTGAAGTCAACAGGTCTGTTCATGTTCAGAAACTCTACCTAGGAATTGTTCAAATTTAATTTAAAAGCCATTGGGTAGTTCATGTTTGCTGCACAAGTTTTAAAGGACAGATAACAGCACTGGTGACAGTCAGTGGCTTAGTGCATGGCACTAAATTTCAGAAAAAAAGTGTTCTTAAGTGAACCAAAACCTGTTTTCTTCCTCCAACCAACCAACCAAAAGGAGAGCTACTAGTTACAGAGGACTGAAAATACTCTCTGTCCAGAAACAGTTGGTTATATTTGGTAACTAAAACAATTCTATTAAGCAATTATTCTTCAAGGCACAATTTGACAAGAGAGTCTCTTAAGAGTCCAACATGAGCAGTTTAACCAACAAGAACAAACACTGTTGGTCTTGGGTCTTTCAGGTACAATTCCAGCCCAACACAGCCTGGTTCAAGACGTGGGCTTAAAGAAAATAATTAAAATATTTCTTTTTAGAGTAACTTTGGGTTATTGCCATTTTGGCATAAAATACAAAAGTGTGAGTCTGAAAAATAGATCTTAAACTATATGGATATTCTTTACAGACTGTGGCATAAAAATACAGCACAAGGTTTGATATGAAGCTCACTGTGCTGTAGATGCAGATGTTTCATTGCTACTGACCAATGACAATGAAATTCTCCTTCAGGATAAATTAACAGGGGAAAACAAGATCAAAATAAATTATTTAAACCAAGCCTTACTGATTTCAGCCATGGCTTAAGTCTAGCAATGTAAATACATCCACCCTGGCCATAGAGGCCCTCAGTTCTCCCCATTAGCCCATGGATGGTTTCCTTCTTAGTTCAAAAACCAAGGAACACTGCAGGGCAGCACCAGGGACACTGGCCACCTCTCCACGTTGTACCTGTGTTAGGGAAAGAGGACTTCAATCTCCAAGGCTGCCATTCCAACACCTTCACTAGCACTAAATTCACAGGAAACCTAAGGACCTAAGAGACAGAACATGGAAACTTTATCAGGATTTCTAAGGCTGCATTCAGCTCTGCTCTGGAAAGGCTGGATCTAAACAGAAAGTGTATTCAGAGTTTGTTGAGAGATAATTTTCAAGCACTTTAAAAAGGAGCTCATTTATTACCTCCCCAAAATAAAGGCAGCCATAGGCTTCAAAAGAAGAAGGGAAATGGGCCTAAACAAAAATTCTGGATCAGGGAATCCTCAGGTTTGAAGGAATGCATATCTGGATTGGAGAACTGAGCTACTCTCATTTCTAAAAATACACTATTCAGTGATCATTAGTGTGATGTTTATACTTTGCATAAAACAAATAAGCCCTGTTATAGTTTGCCATAGATATTTCTCCCTGCTGAAGCCTCTGCAGGTCCCTTCAACCAAGGCAAAGTTTAGCTCCAGCTCCAGAGCATCACTGCAGAAGCCATCAGCACTATATCCAGGAGCCTCTGGTCAGCCAAAAGCCTCTACTAGAGGAAGCCAAGAGCTTCTGCAGCCTGAATCTTCCTTTACCCCTGGAGCCAAAGGAATTCTTTGTCCCATGGCCATTGGAAGTGCACCATACCATACCAGCAGCTCACACCAGGCAGAGCACATTCCAGCCACCTTTGCTCTAACATAGAGAGGAAATTTTTCATAGTCTTGTGGGATACAATGTTGACTGGAATGGTTTAAATGTGTTGATTTAGATAAAAAGGTTTTAAATTCTGGAGAGGTGTACTATCAGGATATGAGAAGGTTCCCACAATTGACATTTTGGTCATTCTTTCCACAGCTAACCAAAGACTAATATCAGGAAAGATGGCATGGAAACACACACAGACAGGGCTTCAGGAAGTAAATTCCTCTCCCATCTCCCAACAGCCAGTGTTGAGCTGGGCATTTATCCCAAAATGGGCTTTGGGTGGGCCTCAATGCCACAGACTTGCTCTGTTAATGTCAGACTGAGCTTTACTTTGGTGGCCCAGATGCTCCTGTCACAGGGAACACAGACAGGCAATGAATTGGGTGACCTAGGGAAAAAAAAAAAGGTAGTATTTGAAGGGAAGGGTGGTTGGTTTTTTAATTTCACAGAACACTTCATTGACAAAACACACAGCGGTGAGTTCCTCTCCTTTGCTGCACACAGAATGGTTTCCCTACACCCTTAAACCAAACAAAAAAGGGAACAAGAGAAGATACTGGCTATGTGAGGGAGTTGAAAGTAATATTCAAAGTTATCACAGAAAAAAAGAAATTTCCCACTCTACCATGTGTGGCAGCCCTGCCTCAGGGGTGATTAATGAGAGATGTTTGACAGCTCATCATCCCAGCTCCTGTGCTATTCCATGTGCCCACTAGCCCAGCACTTACACGGCCATGCCACCAACAAACTCCTCTGTAGCCTGGCAGTAAATTGTGATGGCAACACGGGCATCTGCATCAAAGGTGAACTCCAGGCTGTACAGGACCTTCTGCTTCCCATTCTCTTCAGTAGGGCTGTCAACATCATCTTTATACCTGAAAGACAATGCCAGAGGATTAGAACACATCTTTATGAGGTATCAACAAGATCATTCTGGAAATAAAGGCAAGACTACTCCAGCCTTGGTGTTCCAGGCAGGCAAAGCAGGCTGGGCTTCCACCTTGGTCTTCCCAGATTTCCATTCTTTCCCCTGAGGAAGTTTCTTCCAAGATCTGACTGAAGTTATTAAAGTGAACTAATGATGGTCTTGAGGGATCTCACCCAGCCTTACAGTGCCAGGACGCAGGATGAGACAAGAAAGGGAGATCCTGAATGTCAAATGCTGAGGAGAAGAAACTTTCTCCTTCATTTTAAATCATCACATTAGGCTCAGTATTTGGGCTAAAGAAATCCTGCATGGACTTGAGAAATCTAAAGTGTAATTCTTTTAACTCTGCAATGAAATGGTGCGAGACAGGCAAAAAAATCAAAGTTTCTGTAATACAAAGAACTCCTGAAGCTTGACAAAAGGTACCTCCAGTATCACACAGAAGATGAAATTTAGCTCAGAACGCATCCAGATATAGGAACTTCAAACACCTTTAAATGTACAAATGATCAACTAAACCTCTGGTGCTGTGAGGGACTGGAGCTCGCACGCATTTCTTGTATGAACAAAAATAAACACATCCAACTGCAAACAGACACATGATAATCAGTAGAATGAGCTTAGAAGTTATTTCAATTAATGTAAAAGTGAGACCTAATTTGGCTACAGGCTCCTGCATAGCTGAATCCCACTGTGTGATCACCACTGCCAGGGTTACTCCTTTTCCCTACTGCAGGAAGAAGCACAAGTCCATTGAAGGAGAGGTCTGAAGCCAGCTCTGGGGCAGTGAGCTATGGCCATGGGCCAGGGGGACTTACAGAGTGCCAGGAGTGGCCAGAGAAACCAGTAGATCTTGGAACAAGCAGCCAACACAACACACCACAAGAAAATTACAGAATGATGGAATATCCTGAGTAGGGAAGGCACCCCCAAGGACCATCGAGTCCAACCCCTGGCCCTGTGCAGACCCCCCAACAATCCCACCCTGTGCCTGAGCATTGTCCAAAGGCTCCTGGAGCTCTGGCAGCCTCAGGGCTGTGCCCATTCCCTGGGGGAAGAACCTTTCCCAAAATCCAGCCTGACCCTGCCCTGGCCCAGCTCCAGCCCTTCCCTGACCCTGTCACAGGGAGCAGAGATTGGAGCTGCCCCTTGGGAGGAGCTGCAGCCCCCCTGAGCTCTGCCCTCAGTGTCCTCTTCTCCTGAACTGACCAAGCTCTCCCTGCCTGGAAGAGCAAAGTGACAGACAAATGTTTGTGATTCACTGGCAGGGCAGCAGCAGCTTCTCCATTAATTCAAATCCCATGACCACAGGTACCACTGTGAGCTCAGGCACTGTGTAGGAATGGTAAGGCAGCAAGGCTGCCTTTGAGAGGTGTAACAGCACTGATTTGTCACCAGCTCCAGCCTCATTTGTTTATCAGTAATACCTTCATTGCCATGATGGCTGGGTCACAGCCAAGCAGCTGAACTATTTAGGAAAAGCTTGGCATCCTTTCTGTCTTCACAGTATCAGCCTCTCCCCTCACTAAACAGCCTTGATGAATACATTGTACTGTCAAAAATACCCAGAGATGGGGCAAACATACCTCCATAATTCAATCTAAAATTGTCAAGGGAATCCTTATTTACCAAGTTCACTGACATGTAACAACTGCTGCCTAATTAAGAGGGTTCCAGCTTGAATTTTATTTAACACCACACTGAACAAGAATGAAATGTTCAGTTTCAATAATTTAATACAGAAGGTGCAAAATAAAATTTAAGAGCAGTATAATCAAATACCTAACACATGTATTTGTACTAATGTAACCCCAGTGAGCCACTACAGCACACACCCACATTCCTGTCTGAAGGGCTTGGAGAGGCTTTTGCCAGAGGTTCACCTAGGTCAGAGTAGCAAATCAAGCTAAAAACACCCAACACGCCAGTATAAAAAAAAACAAATCCCAAGAATTGGAGTCTTAACATCTGCAGAAACCTGGACACCATATACAGTACAGAGCAAGATGGCATTTTCACACAAGCTAGTTGTATTCAAAGTGAAAATCATGGCACTTGAAGGCTGTAAAGAAGAAACACTGGGCAGGAGGGCATATTTGCCTAAAGGACAAAGGAACCATCAACATTTTGTGCTGGACTGAGCCAAGAACACGGAGGGCAACAATCCACTCACAAGTGTTGTGTGTGAGAGCAGCAGCACAAGTCTCCTCTTGCCGTGCTGCACTCGGTGGATCCAAGGTTGGCGAAGAAGGATCCAGCCTATGACAGACTTGCCACTTCTCCCAGAAGCAGCAGGGTGAGAGAAGCAGCACCTCTTGCAGGCAGAGGCTCCTTCAGATTCACCTCTTGCACAGGTAGCTATTAAATACAGATGGCCAGCACATGTGAGAGCTACAGCACAGACTGAGATCCCTGTGACAGTACCAAGTAACAATGGGGACACCTGGGCGTGGGGCAGCTCACACACAAACATGTCCTTGGCACAACCACTGCCTGCTTTGTCTTCTCAGGGAAGTCACAAAAAGCGCCCCAAATCACCCTCCTGCTCCCAGCCTCACCCTGCACCTCTCTGCCAGCACTCAGAATGTACTTCCATCCTTCCAAGGAGACAAGGGGTTAAAGCTAGACTAGACTAGATCTGTTGCCCTGGGAAACCACTGAGGGGCCACTGCAGTGCCTGGAGGGAAGATTTCTGAAGGATGCATCTGCTGGGAGGGAAGAGAGGCTGAGCCTTGTGTGCCTGGAACAGCCCCACTGGATCAGAGGGCAAGGTACAAGTGCCTAAATGGTGACAGTCACAGCAAGGCTGTGCCCTCCTGCTGTAACATCCCTGCTGCTGGAGGCACAGAAAATCATTCACAACCTTCCAGTACCTGAACAGTACAGAAAGATGCAGAGAGACTATTTACAAGGGCCTGAAGTCAAGTCCCCCCTGAAGACAAGGGGGAATGGCTTCACACTGACAGAAAGCAGGGTTAGATTAGACATAAGGAAGAAATTCTTCCCAGTGAGGGTGCTGAGTCCCTGGCACAGGGTGCCCAGAGAAGCTGTGGCTGCCCCTGGATCCAAGGCCAGGTTGGACAGGGCATGGAGCAGCCTGGTCTAGTGGAGGGTGTCCCTGCCCAAGGCAGGGGGTGGAAAGAGATGAGCTTTGAGGTCCCTTCCAACCCAAACCAGTTTGGGATTCTATGATCTGCCACAGAGCAAAGAGTTCAGGTGACAAAAGACTGCACAGATGGTAGCTGGCCTGAGGAACAAGCAAAGACTACTTTGGTGCATACTTTGAGAGGCAGAGACATCTTGTGTGCCACCTTAAGGTGCAGGAATGGGGGGATGTAACATCAGGGAAGTAACAAGACAAAAATCACACATTTGGCATTCCTCTTTCTTTGAAGGGGATGTGGCATAAGGAGATGGTTCAGGTGCTTCAAGAGCTCATCTGTCTCCACTTGCACTTGAATTTTATGGTGCCCATTTAGCCAAGCCCTACAGACAGTGCTCATGTGGGGTGGTCACAGATGCATGCACAGATTTGGGAACGAGTGACTTTGCTGGGTGTGCCTTTGGGTCATGCACAGAGGTGCATCACAGAGCCTTCACAATCACAGGTACAGAGGAAAGAGACTGACCACTTTTGAGAACAAATAGCTGATCCAACGTTTTGATGCAAAAGGCAAAGAAGGATGACTAAGGGAGCTGAGGCCACCTGTTCTGACATCACTTCTGGATAAAACAATGGAAAGGCTGGAGCTTTTTATTGTCTGTTAAAGAATTAAAAGATAAAAATATAATTAACAGCAGACATGACAGTTTTATAGAACTAGGCTGAGCAGAACCCAATTTTATCCTTTGAGGAGATTCAGAGGTCTGTCCAACACAGTTGACATGCAGGATAAAGGTTAAGTATTCCTTGACTGAGTGCTGTGAGATCTGCATTTACCCAGTGTTTGAGCAGGCAATTAGTGAGAGCAGAATTAGTGACACCTCTGTCAGCACTGACTTTCACAGGGGAGAGCATCACCAAACACAGATGTTCTCCTGTTTGGGGTTTCTGCAAAGATCTGTTCAGTTTAACACCATCCAGGGCTGCAGAGCAGGCAGTCCCAGCCCCTCACCACCTCCACCATAGGATGAACAGATCCAAGGACCAAGGTCAGCCCCTCTGTGCTGCAGAGGGAAGACAAGGGATTTCCTTTCTCTCATTCCCTGCAACTCACCTGTCTCCCCTCAGCCCCCACCATCCACCTCTCTCAGGCCCTTATCCAAAACACTCCATGACTATTCTCCATGATACTCCTGATGCTTCGCACTTCCAAACCACCACAGTTGCTGATTCCTTCAATGCTTTTGTTCCACGATGCTATCCAAAGCCCAGAAGCTGAAGCAGAGAAGCTGCCCCAGGGTGCAACAATAGACATTGTCTCCCTGAGCTGGTCTTCCTCCTGCAGCTGGAAGTTCTTTCAGGAGAAGAAGGAACAGCCAGTACCAGCACAACAGGTACTGGAGCTCCAAAACAAAGCTTCCAATCCAAGGCCAAATGTGGGACACAAGAAAAACAGAAGGAAGTCTTTCTCTGTTAGTGGTTAACAGCAAAATTCCTGCTGCCCTGCTCTGAGGTTCACAGTCTCTTCCTGCCAGAAATCAGGCAGACTGAAGTTCTGAAGACTCAGAACTTCAACACCAATATCCACAGGTTTATTGTTTATCCTGTAAAAATTCAAGATCTGGCAAAGCTCAGAATTTTGTCTGGTCAGAGCTGGGCAAGAAGGCCAGAGTGGACATTTCCCTATATTCCTCCATGGCACCTCTCCTGTGAGGACAAGCTGAGAGAATTGGTGTTGATCAGCCTGGAGAAGAGAAGGTTCCAGGGAGAACTCAGAGCCCTTCCAGTGCCTAAAAGGGCTCCAGGAGAGCTGGAGAGGGACTTTCAACAGGGGCCTGGAGTAATAGGACAAGGGGCAATGGCTTCTCACTGCCTGAGGGCAGGGTAAGATGGGATATTGGGAAGAAAGTCTTCCCTGTGAGGGTGGTGAGGCACAGGGTGCCCAGAGAAGCTGTGGCTGCCTCTGGATCCCTCAAGTGTCCAAGGCCAGGTTGGACAGGGCTTGGAGCAGCCTGGGACAGTGGAAGGTGTCCCTGCCCATGGGACAGTGGGTGGAATGAGATGAGCTTTAAGGTCCCTTCCAACCCAAACCAGTCTGGGATTCTATAAAAAAGCTTATGGGGATGTTACCATCAGAACATACACTTAGAACTTTACACCTGGACACTTGGCTCAGTATCACTGTATTTGGTGGAGGATGTGGTAAATTCTGCTCTGGAAAGAATGTGCAAACCTCAACCACTGGTTTGAATAAGCCAGGCTGGAGAGGGCACAAAGTGTCCTTTATGTGCACAGAGGGAGGAAGACAAAGCCTCTGGGCCAGAAGAGTAGAAAAGCACAAGACAGAATGTACCCCTGGGGACTGCCAATTAAAACCTCATTTTGGGTCTACATCAGTGCAAAATTCAATAAAGTCATGTTGGCAGTGTTGTCGTCAGCACTGACACAGCAGCATCACAAGAGCCTGTGAGAGGTCATGAGGCAGAAAAAGAACTGATAGTACCAGGAATTAGATGGATGAAAACCTAGATTCTGTCAAGGCGCATGGACACTACATTCCAAATAGTCCAGAGCTGCAACTCTGCTTGGGGAAATGGGACGTGCGACCACAGAAAGCAGAATGACAGAACAATATGTACTAAACCACACCAACTGCTCCATTCACAGCCAGGCCTCTCCCAGGGAAAAGCCACTTCCCATTTGGCTTATGTTCCTTCTCTTTTTTCCTAGAGAAGTACTTCATCCTCATGCTGAAAAACCAAAGAGCTTTCAGAGCAGTTTACCAATGGTCACTTATCTGGAAACTCAATCAGCTTTAAAACCGCAGGTTTTGCTCATTTAAAACAAAACAAAACAAAACAAAAAAACCCACATCTGTTTTCACATAAAAACAAACTGAGGGTTTTTGGTTATGACTCAAAGTGCTCATGTTACACCACGCTCTCAGAGCCACCTTGGCTGGGAGCTGCAGCTGGAGCCCCGCCAGCCCCGAGACGCACAATCCAGAGCGACTCCAGCCAGGATGGTTGGGAAAGGCTCTGCCTGGACATCTGCCCAGTGCTCAGACCCAAACAAAACACTGAATGCTGGGCCCTGTACCTCAGCCATCTGTTGGAAAGGGGACAGCTGCAGGTCTGAGTGTGAGCCAGTGCTTTAGTCCAGCTCTGCTGGTTCAGATCTCAGCATGGAGCAGTGAGAGCTACCATCCCCAGGACTGTCCTTCCCCCGTGCACAGGACACAAGCCATCTAAAGAAATGCATAACACTAGGACCAAACTTCATCTTGGCAGCAGGAGAAACCTGAGGAAGTTTCACTCAAGACCCATCAGTCTTCCTTGCCCGTGACTCGCACCAGAATCAGCTTCCTTCTGGCTTCTCCTTGCACAGGAATGCAGGAAGGAATCTGTCTGTAAAGTTTATTGACCTGACTAATATCTTCCGCTCGTGCTAACGATTTCATGGTTTTGTTTACCACTCCAGTCTGTCCTGCAGAAACAGACACATCATTGGTCCTGTTTGGAAACACAGATTGTTTGGATAAGAAGCATATAAACCACCTGAAAGCTCAAAAGGGAACAAAGAAACCTCTGGATATATCTAGCAACAAGGATCTGGATATCAGCCATTCTCCAAAACCTTACCAGGTTTGGCTGTGGCTGACAGATCCCTGGGTTGAGTAAAATGAAAGGGCCAGGTAATGGTAGTACCTCACAAGTCGGAGAGAGTCCTTGCGGATGTTCACCAAACTCCTCAGTGTCTTCACTGGCTCATGTGGAGCTGGAGTTATATAGGGAAACTGGAACAAAGAGGCAAATCATTCTTCTGTTATTACATTATAAAAGGTAGCAGCGTGTTACCTAGCATGCAATTTACCCAAATCAAGAAGCATGTAGCTTTCAGGGTCTTCAGTACAGCAGCCACAAGGAAGAGCAATAGCAAATTTTATTTACAGATAAATCAAGCATGTTTCAGGGTGAAAATCCTGCCCTGGCTCAGCAACAGCTCATACTGGAAATACACACTTTAAGAAAGGGCATTTTCACGAGGTCCTTCTCTCCACCCTGAATTCTCAGTCAGGAAAGCCTTGCTCTCCTAAGCTTTTATTTCCACTAAAGAATCCACCTCCATCTTGAGCAGAAGAAATGCAGCTCTTTCATGTGTATTACAGCATGCAAGCAGTGATCTGACTGCTAATCAGCATGCTGAAACCCTGGATTACTGGGGGAAACTCTTTTTATTCTGAAACAATGGGGCAAATGTTCTGGAAAAGAAAAGAGACAGGGATAGGGGGCCTCATTCTATTCTATAGTAAAGAAATCTTCTCTCACAGATTGTCCTTTAAGTAGGGACAATAATGCTTCAGACTGTAATTCTCCTTAGTGGGCACAGGATCTCCAGTGAGAAATGCAAAGGAAACTGCTTACTGTGGTGATCACAACCTGTATAGCTGCAGACCTGCCTGCTGGGCACCAGGGACCACCAACACATTTCCTTAGAAATGAGGCAAAGCCTCAGTTACCCCAAAGCAAGAACTGGGCCCATGTCCAGAAAACAGTGTTGCTGCTCTGTGTTTAAGTGTTTTGTTTTGTTTTTTTTTTTTCCTTGAAGATTAATCAGAGCTGCCAAAGGGCTTTAACTTTACATAGGCAAACTATATTCCACAACAGCCTCCTTCTCTTAAACCTACTTGGCAAATGTCCCACGGTGTTAATGGCCTCTCACCCACTCCCCTCTGGAGAAATGATGAAACCCAGTGCTGGGATGTCAGCAAGGAAACCCAGGCTGAGACATGCAGGTAATTTAACTCTGCCAGGTCAGCCCCTGCAGGGAGGGCCTGTGTGCACACGTGGCACAGGGGATGTGGAGAGCACCCCCAGGCCTGCCCAGCACTGATACAACCACAGAGCTCCAGCTCAAGTCCCTCCTTCCTAACTCTGTTGCCCAACTGCAGTTCCTGCTTAAAGACTTTCCAGATTCCTCCTTGTCCATCCTGTTCCAATTCCAACTTGCTTCAGTTTCCCTGTAAAACCAGGGTGATCCCAAACTGCCACCAAGCATTACAAACATTAATTAATTAATAGTTACAGCTTTTCTGATGAGGAGAACCATGACTTCTAGTTCTCATTTTCATGTTTGGAAGCTGCAGAAACAACTAGGAAAATAGTGAACAAAGCAAGCAGCTCTTCCCTTTCCTCTCCAGCACTCAGAAAAGATCTCCAAATGGTTCTGACTCTGTTACCTTTTGGTTCTTTTGAAGAAGTTCTGAGATGCAAGAGAAATCCAAAACATAACACTTTGCATAAAATTCCTGTCTTTCCCTCATAACAACATTATTCCCTTTTCAAGAACAAGCCAATCACTTGAGCAAGTCGCTTTTCACAGTCTCACAGACATCTGTGGGCCCAAAATTACATTTATGTTCCCTCTAGGAAAAGAGGAGAGACTTTCTGAGCAGCCCACCTAGGTATAAAACCCACAAAATGCCAAGGTGTGTCTCAACACTGCCCTACACCCAGTCAGGCCACTCACACACAGAAAACAGCATGTGTTGAACACCCAACATGCCCAGGAGCCTTGGGAAGTTCAGGCTCTGCTTCTCAGCCTTCTCTGCAGTGTGTTTTACACTTGCTCAGGAAGGCAGGCAGAATTAGTCCCAAATTCTGTGCTCCTGAGTCCCTGTTCTTCTTTCTCCACCACTAATTCTTTCTGTCCTGAGTAAAATAAGCCTCCAAGGTGAATTCAGCTTCTCAGGAAAACTCAGTTTGCATCTGAACAGACTGGAATGATGTTCCCCAAGCAGTGAGGACCTCTTAGGTCTGTGCCACTCTCCTCTACAAGCCCTACACAAGATTTTCCAAAACAGGCAGGAAACAAAAAAAGAGTAAAACAGACAGAATATAGGAACTTGCCTGAACTGGTCTATTTCCAAGGAAGTTTAAGTCCATGTTCTCACCAAAAAGGTAACCCTCAGGGTGAGGGGTGTCAAACTTCTCACCTCCCATAAAGAAGTGACTTGCAAAGTAGTTTCCTAGAAACAAAAAACACAAGAGAATGAAACAAAAAAAACCCTCTAAATGAGTGCTTCCTGGAGAAGTCCAGGCAGTTTTAAATTCACAAGTATAAAAGAGCCACAAGTCACAGAAAATATTCGCTTATTCACCCCTTCCCTGTAGTGCTCAGGGCCACTGCCAACAGTAGGAGAAAAAAGGAAAAAAAAAAACCAAACAAACAAAACAAAAACCTAGAATAAATATTACAGTGGAGATAATTCCTTTTCAACTTGTTTTCCAGAGGAGGGACAGGAAGCAGGAAAAGTCAGCTCTTTCCAATATTGCTCTAATCTGGTAAATTCTTCCTGTTTTCTCCACTTCCCAATGTGAAGCCCAGTCCCACAAACACCATGGGCCTGCTCAGAGAAGGATGAGGCTTCCTTCCACTGCAAAGTTCAGCACAGCCAGAGGGTCTCCTGTTAGGCAAAGTTTGCCTTTCCCTCCCATATCCCACAAAAGAACCACTGCAAACCTTTACTGGGAGTGCTGGAGACTGTACACCCTGATGCTGATTTCATTAATAATGCTGATAGTTCTAAATGCAGAAACATGGATGTCTGGGAGAAAAAACAGGGACTGACTAAAGTGAAAGTCAGCTCTGAAAGTTTCACCACTAATTTGTTTCATTCATCTTTGAGGTGATGCACAACAGTGAAAATTTCAGGACACAAAGCATGTGCAAAGTCACTGGGATTCTGGAGCATGGAATTGACTGTAAAATGAACAGAATTAATTCAGGTGTGTGAGAGCACCACAAACGTAGCTCCCTCCTAGAAAGACCTCAGGAAAACACTCTCAAATGTGAACTTCACAGAGTTACGGTTTCAGAGAAATAAGTATCAGGAAGAACTGAAATAAAAGGCTCCATCCAAACCACTTCCCTTCCAGTTTCAGAGTGGGGGATGAGAGGACTGAGCCAAAAGTGTATTTGCTTCCCTGGGTGCAATGCACAGGCAGCATAAATTTGTGTTAAAATGAGTCATTCCAGAAGCAGTAACTAATCATCTGAATGGCTGTGGAGGCATTCTGGAGGGATCTGCAGTCCCTCTAGCTAGGAGCAAGCAGGATTTACTCTGAAATGGAAGGCTTTTCATGAATGGCTCTGTTTTTTCCATTAAGGCTTTCTCCCTTTATGCTTCAAGAAAGGCTCTTTTCACTCTGCACAGATGGCAGTGCCTTAATGATGACAGGAGGGCTCAGCTATTGCTGAGCTCAGCTAACAAGCACCCAGATGTTTGTAGTACTGAAACACATCCTTCTTTCCAGATACAACAATCACCTTCAGCACAGGTCCATCAGCTACTATGAATCGGTCCTACAGAATCAGAATAACAAAATCACAGAATCATTTATGTTGGAAAAGCCTTCCAGGATCATCAAGTCCAACCTGTGACCTATCATCACCTGGTCAACCAGATCAGAGCACTGAGTGCCACATCCAGCCATTTCCTGGACACAAATGTAGGTGCCCCAAATGACAGGGAACCTTTTCCCACTCCTCCCAGAAGCAACAAATTTAAAAACTAATCTGTTTATAATCTCCAAGCACAGCCAGCCTGACACTGCCTCTCCACCAGAGATACACCATGGTGGTTTGTGTGCACTGAGGTTCAGAAAACCACACTGAAGGCTGGAGTTCAGGAATAGATTTCACATTTTATGTGGGTCAAGCAGGATTATGTTTTGGAACATTTTACTTGATCAACTGAGAAGACAATGCTTGTGCAGGATGTCTCAGTACCACAGCAGCTGGTTACCTGAGATCAGAGTTAGAGAACTCCCTCTTATCCAGTGAGTGAGACAGAATTACAGAATCACAGAATTGCCTGGGCTGGAAGGGACTTCAAAGATCTCACAGTTCCAGCTCCCTGCCATGGACACCTTTCACGACACCAGGTTGCTCCAAGCTTTGTCCAGCCTGGCCTCGGACACTTCCAGGGATGATGAAGGCACAACTTCTCTAGGCAACCTCTGCCAGGGCCTCTTCCCCCTTGCAGGGACGAATTTCTTCCTAATATCCAATCTAACCCTACTCTCTGTCAGTTTGAAGCCATTCCCCCTTGTCCTGTCGCTCCACGCTCTTGTAGATAATCTTGCCCCATCTTTTCTCTAAGCTCCCTCCGGATACTGGAAGGGCACAATGAGCTCACCCCAAAGCTTCTCTTTTCCAAGCTGAACAATCCCAACTCTCCCAACCTTTCCTCCCAGCAGAGCTGCTCCATCCCTGGGATCATCCTGGTGCCTCCTCTGGACTCCTTCCAGCAGCTCCACATTCTTCCTGTGCTGGGTCCTGGGGCTGGAGGCAGCTCTGCAGGTGGGGTCTCACCTGATAGGGGCAGAATCCCCCCCTCTCCTGCTGCCCACACTGCAGGATCAGCCCAGGACATGGTTTGAGATAAAAAGGTCTCTCTTGCTCAAGTAGAACAACACCCAGACACAAAACCAGCACATTCAAGGCACCTGCCACACTGTCACTGCTCCACTAAGAACTACTTTTGACATCTCTACCAAATTGTTGGGATTTCTCACAAATACACACAGTAGCTGGAATCACAGCTTCAGTTCCACATTCAGACTGAACTCTCTTCATCTTCCTGCTAAGTCACCTCCTGCAATGTGAACGAGAGGCTTTTTTTCCTCCCCGAGGCACTTCCTTCACAAGCAAACAAGAAACACAGTGCCAGGCACGAGGAGCACAGGGAAAACCACTCTGAGGTGCTCAGAGGGGAACACACTGGTGAGCAGAACAACCCCGAGGCTCTGCCACTGCTGCTGCACACACAAAAGCTGCCCCACACACACACGAGTTGTCAACAGACAAACAATTCAGAATGGCAGCAAACTGTCTCCACAAATTTATAACACAGTTTTCAGCAGCTAAAAAAAGATATTCTGTTGCAAGCTTTCAGAAAGTACTTGCTACAATGACACCCGAGCTCTCAAGGTAAGACCAAAGTTATGCATTAATCCTCTCAACCACTGTCAAAACCACCTCGGAGTTTGCCCAAGTTGGAGGCAGAACATTTTAAGAAACCATTTCTTAAATATCACACCAATGACTAAAATGCAAAGGAAACTTCCAGATGGAAAATATGAGGCATCCTCTTTTGCAGTCACTGTGACATTTAAGATTTTTAGTGGCTTTAACAGGCCTGCATATCTTTTCTATGTATTAGAATCCTAGGTTCCATTTCCAAATCCACTACAAAGACAGCTTTAGAACTTTAGCCAGGCTATCATGCTTCTGGAACCTTGTTCCCATATGTTCCCCCAGGCTATAAAACCACCTTAAGCAGGTGTTCCAAGGCCAGCTTTACACACAGCTCTGTAGCTATGGGCACAAGGAGAATGCTAAGTGCCATCCTCTTTGGCAGGAAAAAGAAAAAGCAAAAAATCCTTGGCTTAATCCTCCACAGAACTGCTACAAACAGAAACCCTTCAGGAAAATGCAGTGACATGCTGACCAGGAAAGAATCACACATAAATAAAAAATTATGAAATAGGATAAAAATGCCAGAACAAAGAAAAACTGTGGCTTTACTTCCCCAGAGTAAATTGGCACAAAGCATAGAGCAGCATGAGATAAAAGAGAACATGACCAAGTGAGGTAGATGAAGCCCAAGCAGTGACTGTAAGAGAAATTGTTGTGGTGGAAAACTTTACAGTGGCTGGAAAAAATGGGACCACTGGGACACCCAGAACAGCCAAGTCTGACTCACTCGTTTGTCCCATGCAAAACCAAACTGGAACCCAAGGCTCCTCCAAGGCATCAAATGGCACCAAAATACTTTATATTTAGTACAACATAGTGATGGGGGTTTATTATCATAATTGCACCAGCATTAAGCACCAGACTGCTCCAGTCATAATGACCTCTCCCTAAACCAGCATCCTAATCCCATATCCATGCAACACATGGATGTGATGCACAAGAGACAAGCTGGGAAGGGACACAACCTACAGGAGGCAGGAGCACCACTGTAATCCCATCACAACACAGGCTGTGTTGTACAACGTTCATTAACAAAAAGCATTTAGGTGTCCACTTAGGCTTCTCACCATTAATACAATTAACAGTGAAGTGATAGAAATTGAGTTCTCTTTAATTACTCAGCCAGACAGTCACCACCATGGCAGACCGACAGCACAGTCCCAGGCACAGCCTGAACCAGCAGCAGTGTGTGAAACACAGGGACAGTGACACTGTCACAGTACACAGCAACACAGAGATGAACTGGGTGTGACTCTGGATACTCTTCTCCTATTTAAAACTGCTCTTTCTTTGATTAAAGCCCCATTCACAAACAACAAAGCAGTTCAGCTTCAGAGAGGAGCAATCCACTTCCTTTTTTTGCTCCCAGAAATCTCCAGGGAATCCTCTTCCAAGAGCTACTCCAGAGAAGAGCCATCCCAAGGGCACGTGCTCCATGCTGCAGAGGAGCTCACGGAATGGGAGCAGAGCTGTGGGAAGCACTGGAGCATTGCTCACTGTTCCAAAGCAACAGGGGCATGGGAGATCCTTTCACTGCTCCAAGCACTGAAGCACCACAGAGATCACAACTGTTCCCTGCTAAACGAGTTTTAAAATACCCATTTTTAGCCTGTTTCACAGAGGCACTTACTCTTCTGTATAAACCAGGCCTTCCTCCCAACCCATCAGGCAGGCACAATGCCAGCACGGGCTCCATAAAGCAAGAAATTTTGGTTAAAAGGTACCAGCAAAGAAGGGTCAGAGAAGGAAATTGGGGATCACCTTACAGCAGCCTCAGTCATCCACATGCATGAGGAAAAATGTAGATGATACCCACACAGAGCCTTGGCGGAATAAGCAGGGCATTTTCAGGGATTTTTGAGTACAAAACTGAACACAATTTCCAACAAAGCTGCTAAACAACCTGCTTCACCGAGGACTGGCTCATGCAGACCAAGGTGAATTCCACAGCAATCTGCTCCATCCTCCCCAGGGCACGTGAGTGACCCAACAACAACCACATCAAAAGCCAATAAAGGAGAAGTGAATATTCACCTCTGCCTTTGCAACCAGCTGTGACTCAACAAGGCACAGCCCCCGAGTCCCTCTCCACAGGCAGGCTGACATGCAGCTGAAATCACAGCCAGAATACCTGTATTTAGGGTTTATTTCCTTGCACAGTGTGTCCTTGGGAGGGGGGTATTTGCTCCCTCATCAAACACAAACCCTCATCCTTCCAACTGATGCCAACCATGGACAGCAGCTGAGCAGACATTTGTAGTAAGTCAAGATCTCTTGAAACCAGAGACAAGGAGGGATAGACTGGAAAAGCAGAAGGACAGCCCTCAGTGCTGCACACAGGATGGGTGACCTCAGGTAATGCTCCCTCAGCACTCATGCCAGCCTTTCAGGGGTAATCTCAGAGCCAGGAGAGTGTCAGGCTCACTCTCCAGCACACACATCCAGCACAGCCCATGGAAAACCAGCTTCTTCCAGACAGGGCTCACAGCAGCAGTGTCCAGTTAGAAATAATTAGCAAACATTTAGCCCAAGAACATTTTGTACTACTTCCAGCTTGCTTCCTGAAATCCAAACCGTACTCACTCACTTCCAGTCATCCTCACTGCCAGGTTTGGTACCAACCTTCCCATCTCCAAGACAATCACTCTGGAGATGGCAGGACCCCAGAGGACACTGTCCCTCTGAACAGGCTCCACCTGAAGCAGGGAGGGGAGCTGCCATCCTAACAGCCCTCACTGTTCTGGGCTTTGAACCTCCATCTCCCCCTCTACCTCTTCTTCTGCCTAGAGCTTGAACAGCTCTTCTCTCTCCCCAAAGTCAAGAGGATCCTTGTTACATAAACCCAAAGAATGTGAAGAGAAAACCCTCGTTTAATACCAGCTGTCAAAAAGAACACAAGAAAATGCCACAGAGAATTAATTAACAAGCCTCTAATTGCATCTAGAGCCTTTGTAGGAAATACAAATATTTTTATTTAACCAGCTGCTTGAAAGGATTGGCTGTTCAGCTCTACAAGGGAGGTATCACACACAGAACACTCTTTGGTAGCATCACAGTCCACAGATCCCCTTCCAGGGAGCATGGTAACACACAACCCAACCTCAGGTGTGTGATGGGGTTACCTCGACAAGCCCAAAACCCAACACACCATTAACTTCCAGCTCAACAGCACAGGAACAACAGGATGGTGATGTGAAAGAAGTTTAATGTCCATTGCATACGGTGGTTATAATTAATCCACTCTTTATCTAAAATGCTGTCACACACAGATCCTGCTGTAGCCAAGCTGTGACACTTGCCTTTTCTAGCTGCCCAAAAAAAACTGGCTCCCAACCCCCTAAAAAAAGCAGGTTATATTTTCTAAGAGAGCTAACACAGCTGTTGGACTTTTCTAGGCAGGTTTCCCCCTTCCACTTCTTCCACACCACCATTCCTGCTGAAGGCCAACTGCAACAAGACAAGGTGTAATGATGACAGGACTCTGTTTGAGATGATCCTGCACCCCCTCCAAACTAAAGAGGGGTCCTGGCCCCCTCTGAGGATGTCACAGCCAGCAGGTCATGGACACCCACAGGACTTGAATCTCTGAATGAAAGATCTTTGTATCTGAGAGTGAGGGGACCCAAACTGCTGCTCTGCCTGCCTGGAAAAGCCCTGACAGAACCGAAACCTAGGAAAAATTGTAAGCAAATGGATACTGCAGGGGAAAAGAGTACCTGAATTTCCCTGAACACTTGTTTTCTGAGAAGAGTAAGTAAACTCTTTAAACAAGTGAAACCAGGTCAATCTCAAAAGCCAGCCCAAGACAAGGTGAGTCATGGGCTCATCCCAATTGCACACAAGTGGCACCGACAACTCTCCAAGCCTTCAGAACAATTCCCTGTGGAAAACAGACACCCAGTAGGCTGTGTCAGCCCAACAGCTCCTAGGTGAGAGCCACTGCCATTTTAAGGAGTTAAAGGGGGCTGTCATGCGGGAATTTGGCCATCCTATATTCAACCAGATGCAATTCTGTTCCGTGTCCCCAGCGAACTCCGCCGTCGCCTCCCCTTTACCAGCAGAGCCGTCGCACTGGCCAGCGACCAACAGCTCGCTGAGGCCACGTTTCCATCGCGGGGAGCGCTCCCTGTGCACCCTCGGTGACCCCCGGCACCACGGGCGGTGACGGCGGCAGGCGGGCGCGGGCAGCGGGACAGCCGAGCCCTGGGCGCAGGGCACGGAGACACCCTCACGCCTGAGCCGCCTCAGTCCCGGCCCGGTGCCACGGCTGTGCCCACGGACATCATCCACGGCCTCTCCGCCAGCGCGGGCGGGCTGGGCCGCGGGCACAGCCAGAGCCGGAGCCAGCCCAGGCCGGTGACAGGCACTCCCGCAGCTCCTTCCTCGGCCTCCCCGCTCGGCCCGGGGGGCACCGGGCCCGGCACGGCCTGTCCTCCCTTCCCGGTCCCCGCGGCCCTCACCGGACTTGGGCGGGTAGCGGTAGGCCGAGTTGGCCTGGATGTCGATGTCCTCCACTCCCGCGATGCGCCGGCTGAGCAGGGAGCCCATGGCGGCCGCGGACAGGGCGGGCGGCCCGGGGGCGCAGAGCGGCGGCGGCACCGGCACCGGGACCCGCACCCACGGCGGCGGCGCGGGGCACGCCGGGACAGCGAGTCCTCCCGCCCCGGGACTACAGCTCCCGGCAGCCACCGCGGCGGCGGCTACCAACGGCGGGGCGGGGAGGCAGCGGCACTTACCAATGGCGGCGGGGGGGGGGTGAGCACCGTCGGCAGAAGGCGCTGCGGCGGGAACGGGGATGGGAATGGGAATGGGGACAGGTAGAGGAACAAGAATGGGAACAGGAGTGGGCCCAGGGATGGGCATGGGCCACTCTGCAATGGGAGAGACCCGGGCATGGACATGGAGATCACTAGGGGGCACCTTAGATGGAGAAGCCCTTGGAAACTCACGCAGGGATGCACAGGGAGGATACCCGAGGACACGTCCTGTACCGGGAAGCACAGGGAGGATGGACACACCTTGCACAGGGATGCAGAGGGAGAAAGCCCAAGGTCATGCTCTGCACAGGGATGCGCAGGGGGGATTCCCAGGGACATATCTGGCACAGGGAAGCACAGGGGAGATGCCCAGAGAGACAGAGCCTGCACAGGGATACCCAGGGCTGTCCAGGAACACACCACACGCAGGGATGCCCAGGGAGAATTATCCAGGGTGGGACCTGCTACTGGCTGAGGCTTATAGCCAGCAGGAAAGGAGGTGATCAGCCTCCCAGGGGGAAGCCTCTTCTTTCTGGGTTCCTCCCCTCACCGGTAATCCACACATGAAAGGAAATGGAGATGCCTGAGGTCTGGATGTGAGGACAGGGAATGGCTGTGGGCTGCCTTGCATGTGGGACAAAACAGTCGGGAGGATGGTGTGGAGGAAGAGGCATGAAAAAGCCACCAATGTCCCAAGACTCAGCTCTGTCCCCTCTGCACCGAGGAACAGAGAAAAGCCGCTCCCTGTCATGGGAAGTACCTCCCTGCACATAATGCTGCAAAGGAACTGGGGACCCAAATTCCCAGCAGTGGAGTTGGGAATCACTGGGAGACATGAAGGAGCTGAGGTGGCACATGTGAAACCCCTTAAATTAGCCTTAGGAGCAGGGAAGAGGGCTGGGATTTAGGGAAATGGGATGGAGCAGGGAGCAGAGCCTGTCAGCACGGGAGGATTTTGTGATAGCAAGCGAGCCGGCAGTGGGTGGAATTTGCTGGCTGTAAACACAAACTAAAACACGCCCAGCAGGAATGAGCAAACAATCCCAAGGCGAAACGTGCTTCCGGACAGTTATTATCCTTGCAGCTGTTGTGGCCACACAAACACAGCCAAGAGAGGCTGCGAGAGGCACGGGATGCAGGGGAACACATGCTGGGGGTGAGGACAGAGCAGGAGCAGACCTTGCTCTTCTGCATCCCATTGTGCAGCAGGGCTGGGAAGGAGGACAGGGAAAAAATATGGAATGAGCAACAAGTCTTGCTGGCCAACCACGAGAGTTGGGTACCCTGCACCTGGCACAAGGGAGCCCCAGGCTCTGGCAGTGCCCTGGCAGTAACTGTGCCTGGGAACTCTCTGCTGTGTCCCCCAGGATCCTCCTGGCACCTGGAGTGCCAGTGCCTCCTGCTCAAGCAGCCTCTCAGTGCAAGGGTTTCTCACAGCAAGGACAGGGAGGGATGGAATCTGCTGACCATCACAGGGACAGGGATGGATTCTGCTGACCATCACAGGGACAGGGATGGATTCTGCTGACCATCACAGGGACACGTGTGCTGGCCCAGAGCGTGTCCAGGGCTCCCTGCCTGCACAGCCAGAGGAACAAGCTCTGGGCACTGCCCTGGCAGCAGCGGGGTGATGTGAACAGCTCATGTGCCACCAGCAGCCCCAAACTGAGCAGGGTGAATCCACAACCCCCAAGGCCTCACTTTGCAGCCCACCAGCCAGTTTGGGGCTCAGTGCTGGAGCAGACTGGGCACTGCAAGGATCAGTGGGTCCATCTCCCTGCGCCGTCCTGAGAACTGGTGGCCAGCTGGCCACAGCCTGGGGGCAAAGGAGAGTAGTGTTTGCACCATGAAGCAGACAAGGAGGGGAATTTGCATACGGACAGAAGGTAAGAATCCCTCTTCCTTTCCTCCCACAGCCTGAGCACCAAGATCATCCTGCCCTTCTCCAGCTGAAAGAGGCATCTGCCCCAGAGCTGTTCCCTGAGCTTCTTTTGGGACAGAATCATGGGATACTAGAATGCTTTGGGTTGGAAGGGACCTTAAAGATGATCTCGCTGCAAACCCACACTCCCTGAGCAGCTGCCCCCGCTGCTCACCAGGAGCTCGGTGCCACGTGGGTTAAGCAGGGGAGAGCCAGGTCCCACAGCCGCAGGGTGTTGGCTCTGCCCGGGAAGCTGCAGCAGGAGGTCTTTTGTTCGTGCAAAACCTCCACCAGCGGGAAGGTCCCTCCCGGCTCTCCGGAGCGCTCAGAGGAAGCCGTCGGGCCCCATGGGGGTTGTTGCCATCTGGGAGGGCAGGGGCTTTTGCTGGAGAATTTGTCCCTCCCGGGCCCTGCTCCGTGAGACTGTGTGACAGACAGTGACAATAGCAGCGGCGTGCCAGGGCCGGGCTCAGCCCTTCCACCCCAAATCCCAGGGCCCGCAGCGAGCGGAGCTGAAGGGCAGCAGCTCCTTTGCCCCTGCCTGGCCCGCGGGACAAAGGCGCTGGCACACACAAAGGCAAGATATTGCCTCCTCCATCCCATCAAGGGCTACTGCCAGAAGCATGGGGAAGGAGAGTGGATGGCTCGGGGCAGGGAGCAGGGCTGCCCTGCCAGCCCACGCCAGGGTCCCACAGCTCCTCAGGTGGGTCCTGTGGGCTGGAGGAGCAGCACTCCCCCCAGCCCGGGGCACTGTGGCAGCTGCAAGAAGCAGCAATAGCCTCACACACCCTGGGAGTGTCACCCAAGTGGGTTTTGCGCCTTTACCTCTGGGTTCCCTGAGTTGTGTTTCCCCCCTTTTTGGTGCTGCCAGCCCCAGGGTCTGCTTGCACCACGAGGGAAGAAAGCCACGAAGATGGGAAGTCCTCTGTGAGAAAGGATGAAAACACTTTCACAAGGTTCAAGGGACCTGAGACCCTGAGTGCCATCACGATGTGGGATGAGAGTGGTCAAACTGGGAAGGACCAGGGTGAAACTGGGCCAGGGCTCCTGCCACCAGGAGCCTGCAGAGCCCCAGGGGTGGTGAGGAGACCGCAGCCTCTGCCTTCCAGCTCTGTGCACTGCCTTTGCTCTGCCTTCCAGCTCAGCAAATCCCATCCTGGAAAAGATAAGGAATCCTTTGAACCCCAGAAGAAGAATCCACAGAGCTGCAGCCTGGACGAGGCATATGGGCCAGAGGAACACCCACCCTCCCACTGCCATGTTTTCTAGCCACCCTCAGCTGCCCTTCAGGAGTCTCCTTGGACATGTCTGCTGGGGAGGCAGCTACGAGCACACCCGTGTAAACAAGGAAATATGTTTCTCTGCAAAGCTCCGGTCACCAGAGCAGCTCATCCAAAGTCCAGCTGCTCGAGGTTTATTACCCAGTGCTTTGTCTCTGTTGTTCCCACTGCCACTCGCTGTGTTTGTCAGGTATGTGTAGAAAAACAAGGTCCAGGAGCCCTGGAGACAAGACATGGAATTACAGTTCACCAGAAGGAGTGGTGAGCCCATGAACTTTGCCTCCCTAAACACTGCCCTGCTCTAGAGGGCTTATAACCCTTCCCAAAAGTCCTGCTGGGCCAGGCTCAACCCTTCTCCCTCCAAACACCAAACTGTGAGGTTTCTAAACACGCCTGGCTCATTCTGATTAAAATAATCATTCAGGAGATTTGTTTTTCCTGCTGTATTTACATCTTGGTGGCTACAAACCTCCCTGTGCCACCTCTCCCTGTGGGTTGTCTTGACCTTGTAAGAAACGAGCAGTCACCTCTTGATATGTCCCACCACCACGTACAGCTATGCTCTCACTTGGATTTAGGCAGTGAGATATATAGAACGAGAAGGAAATCCCCTGGGCCCTGAAATTCTCCAAGGCTTGGAGAGGCTGAATGGTTGGTTGTGTAACTCCAGAATGGTTACTAAAGAACACGTGGAAAACGATGACTAGCTCTGGACAAAACCAGAGCAATTCCTGTCCATGCAGCAGAGGCTGCAAACCCCAGTGATCAAGTGCATTACCTGCCTGAGCTTCAGCCATTTAATCCTCAGAAACACCAGCAAAATGCCAGCCAGGGTCAGAGGTGTTCGTGAACAATCCACTCGCAGCCAGGCTGAACCTCTCCAAACTGCAGCAAACAGCCCAGAACCTCCGCTCAGGAAAGGTGGAGGCGGCGGGAGCCGGCAGTTCCCTTCATCTTCTCCCTGGTGTCATCAGCTCCGGCCACTGAACCGCGTGTCTGTGCCTGCTCACCCTTAGCAACACCACTGTCCGCTCTGCCGGGCCCTGCAGCGCCTGCCTGGCCGCGAGCTTTCATCTGCTGCGGCCATGCCGCGCCCCAAAGGAGCCTTCCACGGCGCCGGGAGACCCCGGCACCTTCCAGAACCTTCCCTCGCTGCTGCCTCTCCCTTCAGCTCCCGTCAGCGATGCACGGACACGCTGCGGCTGAGGGAAAAACGGGACCAGGAGGGGGTGGGCAACCCGCCCATAGTTTATTAGCGTGGATGGAGGGCGAGGGGGCCAAGGAGCTGCTGCTCCCCCGCCTCTCGGGCCGCGGAGCTGCACGGCAGCTACAAGCCGAGGGGTCCCCACCAAACCCCCGTAGGCTGCAGGAGGGTAAGGGCAGGGCCTGCGGGGGTTCACGGTACCGAAGGGCAGCGGCGGCGCTCCCCGCGGCCCGGCCGGGCCCAGCGCGGCCCCGCCGCTCCCTCACGACAACAGGAAACCGCACGCGGCCGACTGTAAACACCGCCCGCGCCCACGTGACCGCGCGGCCCCGCCCCGGCCCCGCCCCGCCCGCGGCCCGCCCCCGCCGCCCTCCCATTGGGGGCCGCGCCGTTGTTGACCATATACGGTCAGGTACTACCAAGCCGCGGGCGGCGGTTGGCCGGCCCCGCGCGTCACTCAACGCGCGCCGAACGCTCCGCAAACAAAGCGGGGCCTGCTGGGAGTTGTGGTCCGGGCTGGGGCAGGGCGCCGGGACGGCGTGGTGAGCGGAAACTACAAGTCCCAGGGACGCCGCGCGGGCCGGGCCGCGCCGCCCCGCCCCGGGCGGCCGTGGGCGGGGCTGGGCGGGCGCCGTGAGTCAGTGCCCGGTAAACATTGGCGTGAGCCGCCGGCCCCGCCGTGCTGGCGGCGCCCTGAGGGCGGCGGGGGCCGGGGCCGGGGCCATGGACGAGCTCAAGCACCAGGTGATGATCAATCAGTTCGTGCTGGCGGCCGGATGCGCCGCCGACCAGGCCAAGCAGCTGCTGCAGGCGGCCCACTGGCAGTTCGAGGTGAGGCCGCCGCCCCGGTACCGGCCCCGGGCGGGTCCCCGCGTGGGGGCATCGCGGGGGGTTCGCGCAGCGTGGATTGGTGCTCGGCCTTGCGGACACGCCGCTGCCCCCCCCGCCCGCCCACACGCGCGGCGGCGGCGGCGGGGCGCGGACCGGGCCCCCGGGGGTGCCCGAGGGAGCGTGGGCGCCACGCGGGGCGGGGGATCGGGAGGCCACGTTGCGCGGGGGGTGCGCAGAGAGGGGCTCGCAGCCTACCGGGGCCCCACGCCGGACCGCGGCCGGGCCGGGGGCGCCGAATCCGCCGAACCCTCCTCCTGTTCCCCCCCGCCCCCGCCCCAGCCCTCCCGCGTGGCCGTGGGCTGGAAAACCCCAGCGCAGCCTTTCCCACGGCCCTGCCCCGGGGAGTTTGAGTTCTCGGGCAGCCGTGGGAGAGGAGACTTTGTAGGTCAACGCTTTTCTGGCTCCAGACGCCTTTTTCTCTCGCTCGCGGGCGGGATACTCCGTGACATTGACAGGGGTTAACGCCGCGCGTGGGGCGGGGGGCGCCGGGGGAGCTCCCCGGTGCCTTTCGGGGTGCTCAGCTCCTGCGAAGATCCCCGGACCCGAAGTGCGGGGAGCAAAGAGCAGTGCGGTGGCCGTCGCCAATAAATTGCTTTCTAAATAGGATTTTTCCTTGTCTTCTGCAGCTCCCTAGGCTGGGGCTGATGGATTTGACGCTAATGGCACCTCGGTAATTGAAGTGTCTGTGCTGCGCTGCGGGAGCAGGTCTGAGTCAGGCTGGGGAGCAGGAGGCTCCGTTTGTTCGTCCGGAGCACCTCTCCTCCCTGCCGGGGGCCGCTGCCCCGGGTTGTTCCGCTGCCCCGGGTTGTTCCGCTGCCCCGGGTTGTTCCGCTGCCCCGGGTTGTTCCGCTGCCCCGGGTCCTTCCGTAACGGAGCAGCGGCCGGGTGGACCCGGCACGGGCGCCGTCCATCGCCGTGCGGGCACAGCATTCCCACACGCTCCGTCACAGGCCAGGAGGCACCCCAGAGCGAGCCGTGCGTGGCCGGGGAGCGCGGGGTGGGCTTGCAGGGCTGTGCGGAAGAGCGGGCCGGCGATCCCCACCGCCGTGCCCGGTGAACGGGAGCACCGCTGCCGTGGGATGTGGTGCATGTGTAACGTGCTCCGGCGTTTGTTTACTAACACAGCCTGACAGCGGCCCTCTGGGACAGGCGGGATCCTCTTCCACCACCTCCGTGCGTGTCGCAAAAGAGCCGGGGAGGGATGACAGAAGTTGTAACGTGTCTTTCAAAAGGCTTTTTTGCAGAACTTTGCCACCGTTTGGCGAGTTGCACAAGTACAAACAGCCGTCTCCTGCCGGCTGGGCACTCACATGACTCAGAGGAAGCTGGGCTGTAAACAAACGCTGCCGTTACCATGTTCCCACTCACTTTTGGTGCAACGGTCAGATAATTCCCTTTGCAAAATGGCCGCTGGGCACGGCTCCTTCTGGGAGCCACGCTGGGGAGGGATCACCTCCCGACCAGTCCAGCCTGCTCTCACCTCTTTTCTAGGATACTCCCGAGGTTTTTTGTTATTCCAGTGCAGCACCCGTTTGCTGGCTGGTCTGCATCTGCAGTGAGTATAAATCGGGGGAGTTCAGGCAAGTTCAGTACGAGGGAAGGCAGCATAAATTAACCATCTCCTTGGAGTCAAAGCGCTCCTCCAGGGGCACGCGTGAATGCGATCAGCCTGCTTGTACCTGAGCATTCTGCTCCTGCCTGTAAGGCCACCACGGGGAGAGAGGTGTTCTGCACAGGGGAGCCTGGCTAGCTCAGTGGCCCAGTGACACACAGCAGGAGCTGTGTTGTCCCAGCTCTGTGCCTCTGTCCTGGCCAGGGCACTCCTAGCATCCATCTGCCCTGCCCAGGACCTTTCCTTTATGGGCAAGTGTCCCACTTGCTGCCTGTGACAGCCCCTGGGTGTTCATCGCCAGCAGGAGGGACAGGGAGGCTGCTGTGAAACATGGACAGCTTTAGGATGCTGGTGTTTTGGGACCACTTCCTTGGGCTTGGGCTGCTTTTCAGGCTGGCTGCTCAGGGGCCATTGTGTGTAGGAAGGTGGAGTGAGGGCTGCAGAGCGGATTTGCCCTGTGTGCGTCTTTCCAGCCCTGGTAGACCTGGAGTTTTTCGGGGGCGGAAGGAACATGATCCGGGACAGGGAGCAGGATGGGAGGTCAGGAGAACATTTGGGATACAGTCACCGTTGGCTGTGGTGTGAGCTGGTCAGTCTGTCCCATACTCAGGGGGTTGACTGAGGAGCCTTTTTTTTTTTTTTTTTTCATCCCATCTCTCCCTGGGGAACAGGGCAGTTCATGGGTAGGGTGTGGATCACCTCTCCCACTGGCTGTGACTCCTCTTCTGTTTCCTAGGGACCCTGGGCAGGCTTTCTCCTGTTGTGCCAGCTCTGTGGGCCCTTCCATGCCTCCAGGGATGGCTGCTGTGGGTGCCAGCTGAAATGGCACTGCCAGCCCAGCCCTCCAGCAGCTGGAGCAGTGCCATGGCTGATCCCAGGGGGAGGTTTACAGGCTCAAGAAAGCAACTTGGAGTGTCTCTGGGTGAAGGCTGGCACTCAGCCTCCAGGGCCTAGCTTTTTGGGAGAAGCCAGGGAGAGCAGCTCCTCCGTGGCTGGAACCCAGCAGGTTACCAGGCAGACATTTCAGAGTTTGCAGTCTCACATGGGGCTGGGCAGTGGATCAGACTCCTTCATTGGTAGAAAAATTATTTGGCTTTATGTGCTCATTGCCCTTGGGGCTGTTTGGGAAGGATAAGAAGAAACTGCTTCTAAAAAAACCCACCCATTCCTTCCTTTTCCTGGTGCTAAGAGCCTCCATTCAGTGTAGGGAGGTTGTGTGTGGGGAAAAGAGGAGGAGCAGGTGTCTGGCTTCACTCACTGTGTCCATGGCTGGATTTCACTTCCTCTTATGTATTTACATTTCATGAAGCCTCTTCCTTGGTGGTTCAAGGACAGGGTGCCCCCAGGGCTGCCCCTGCTGCTGGGTGCCCCATGCGGGCAGGGCTCACGCCTCCAGCCACCCTCTCTCTGACTGAGTCACCCCAGGTGCCTCTTGGCACCCTGGCAGAGTCCCTGTGTGATCCCTCTCCTCTGAAGCTCCTGGTTTTGCATCCTGGGAGGGGGCACAGTGGCCTGGTCACCTGCTGAGCACGGCCAGGCCGTGGGTGTGGGGCTGCCCTGCTCCCATGCACGCCAGGGTGACACAGGCAGTGGGGCCTTAGGTCCAGGGTCAGAGCTGAGCTGGGCTCGGGCTCCTGCTCCAGCAGAGGAGCCTTAATGGGCTTTGCTGTTGCACCAGTCACGGTGGCACTTGTGACGCTGTCTGGAGACCAGGTGGCATCAGTGGCTTCGGTTACGTGTGTGTCCCTGCCCCCCGTGGCACCAAGGGGAGCGTGGGGCCCTCGCTCGCCCGGCTGGGGCTCTGCAGCTCCCTTGGGAGGTGACTGGAGGTCGTGGGCTTTGTGCTGGGCACAGGGGCTGTTTGTGCTGTGCTTGGAAAGGGGCAGATGGAGGGGAACAGACACTTTTAGGCAGAGGGGCCTGCACTGGCAGAGTGCTTCCTCTGCCCAGTCACAGCTTTCATCCCAGCGCTGGCAGGGATTGGTGGGCAGCAGGGACCTTCTCTGCCACTGTCTGCCAGTGGCACAGTCCCAGATATGAGGCCACTTGGAAAACAGGAGCACAGAGCAGATTTAATCAGTTTATGGTATCTGGCTGTGCCCACACCTCTGCCTGTGTTTCCCGTTTGGTGTTACCCCCTCTCTTATCACGATCTGTCAGCGATAGAGCCTTGGGTGTTGACGTCCGACCTCACCCAGGACAAAGGGTAATGTGGCAGGGGGTGTCACTGCCACAGAAATGTCTGTGTCTGACATTTCCTTAATTCAGAGCTGTGTGCTGTCCTGTCCAGAGCTCTTTCCAGGGCCACAGACCCTATTCCTGCTGCATGGCCATCTCTGGGATCCGGTGGGTCCTGCCTGCAGGAGCTGAAGCTCTGAGCTCGCAGCGTGGCCAGGTGCAGAGTTCAGGTGCTGTGTTATTAAATGCAGCTATTGCAGGGAAGAGCCTTGCCAGCCCAGCTATTGCACACTCCCCCCGTGGTCTGGGAGCTGCCAGACTCTGCAGCAGGAATTGCTTCCCCCACCCAGGTCTGGATCATTGTTTGCAGACTTTGCTCTGGCTGCCACCTGGTCGTACCAATAGTTTTCTGCTGTTCAGCCAGGAAACCATAAACCCCTTCTCCTTCCCAGGGCCTTCCAGCCTGGATGTTTGGGGCAAAATTAGTTTTCCCATTGGATCAATGAGCTGAGCTGACTTGCTGTCATTCATCCTGGCCCTGGGAATGACACAACAGCATGCGGACACTGGGATGAGGAGCATGGGTGGTGGTAGGACTGTGGCTGCTGCAGTTGAACAGGGTTTGGTACAACCTCCCTGTGCTTTTTCCAGGCTTTTCTGCCTTCCTTTCCCCAGCAGCTTGGGTAACCCAAATCCCTGGCTTTAGGAAGGGAGCAGAGTCTCGGGTAGTGTGGCAGCACCCGGTCACAGTCCCGGGCCTCACACCCCAGAGTGGAGACCTGAAGGCCCTGGGGAGAGGCCTGAATGGAACTGAAGGGGGCTTTCAACCAGAACTGAATCCAAACAACTTCTCTTACATTTCCTCAAGTCTAGCCTTGATTCAGTTGAAGCCTGGAACAGAACAGGAGTCACCATCATGGAATCACAGAATGGTTTGGGTTGGAAGGGACCTTGAAGATCACCGCCCTGCCATGGGCAGAGACACCTTCAACTATCCCAGTTTGCTCCAAGACCCCATCTAACCTGGCCTTGGACACTTCAGGGATGGGGCAGCCACAGATTCTCTGGGCAACCTGTGCCAGGGCCTCAGCACCCTCTGAGTAAAAAATTTTCACCATTACTGCATCAGCTGTGCACCCCCAAACCTCCTGCTGCCTCTGCTCCTCCCAGACCTGGGCTGGATGTCTGCCCTCCTGACCATCTTCTTCCCCTGGCCTTCCCTACCTGCAACCCTTACAGTATGTGACATATTTATCAGACTGTTGCTGGTTTTAACTGGAAGCTACAAAACAATGTCAGTCTCTATCATGCTGTCTGCAACTGAATTGGAAATATTCTGGCACATGGGGTGGGCACCTGCTGCAGCCCCTGCCCTGGGGATGTCCTGGTGGGAATACGAGGACTGTGATCATGTCCTGTTGAAGACATGCCTTTAACTGGTTCCTGCTGGGGTTGGATTTGCTTTCCTTTGTTTCCCAGCACACGGTGGTTGCAGAGCATTATTGTCAGTTGGGAAACACCCAGCAGTAGCTGCTTCTTGCAGGGATGGTGGTCCCAAATACACATGGCTGCCACCTGCCCTGGTGTGAGCAGATGGCAGGCGCAGGTCCCTGCTTGGGGACAGGGAGCAGCTGTGCCCTCAAGGCCCCCCAGGGCCTGTTTTGGATCATCTTTGGGGTCTAGTAGTGTGCAGGGGTGAGGTGGGTGCCTAGTTTGGATGCTGGTGGGTGCCCAGTTTGGATGCGAGTAGTAACATCATCTTTCCCTTTTTTCCCCTTCCTTTCAGACTGCCCTCAGTGCTTTTTTCCAAGAAACAAACATCCCCTACAGCCACCACCATCAGATGGTAAGTGCATTCCCAGCTCCCCAGCTCTCTCCCAGGGCAGAGCACCAGCTGGCGGGTGCTTCAGGCTGGGGCTCATGTCCAGCTTGCTGCTTCCCAACTCCAGGAGTGCAGGCAGGGGGGTCTGGCTGGGCACTGCCAGAGCTGCCTGCCAAGGAAGGTTTTCCTGGAGAGCAGCTGGTGGCATAGCCTGCCCTATGCAGTGGGACAGCAGAGCCCTGCAGGTGGTTTGGGGCTGTTCTTCCAAAAGGGATAGTCTGAGAGAGAACGTTTTGGGCAAAGCCAGTGGTCCACACCAGCCCAGCATGGCAGAGAGAGCCTGGAGGAGCCTGAAGCACTGACCTGTGTAAACACACTCACAGATACATGGTGCTTCCCAGCCTGCAGCAGCCACACGCACAGGTCCTTGTGTGCTCGCTGGAGCGAGCAAATTCCTGGAGCACTGCCGGAGCGTGGTTCTGGTGTGGCGTGCAGGGCATCTGGAGGTGTGTAAACACCCACACGTGGGTGCTGCCTGCCTCTGCTCTCTTCCAGCTGTCCCCAGACTCGGTCCCTTAGCTTTCATGCCCTGGCAGCCCGTAATCTGCTTGGGCAGATGTGTCTTAAGGATTTACTGGCTGCGGTGGCCTTGTTTGACTCTCCGGGACAATTGGGGATTTGGAGCGTGCAAAGTAAGTGTCCAGCAGGGCTGGAGCATGCCCATCTCCTGGGGGATGGGAGCTGAGCCTGAGCCTTGTGCCCACAGAGCCAGAAAGCTGCAGGCCCAGGGTGGCACCAGTGGGTTGTGGAGCAGAGGGGGTCCCCGACTTGGCTGGGCACAGGGGTTCCTGTCTGGGCCCTCTGCCAGAAGCTCTTACCACAGCATGAGCCTTCAGACCCTTAAGTAGAACTGCTCATGGGCAGCAAAGTCCGCAGAGCGCAGGTCTGCTGACAGCAGGGGGGCAGAGGGGTCTCATGCCATGCCCTGGTGGGAGGCAGAAGGTGGGGACTCCCCTGACCCCGTGTCTCCTTCCCACAGATGTGCACTCCTGCCAACACGCCGGCCACGCCGCCCAACTTCCCCGATGCCCTCACCATGTTCTCCCGCCTCAAGGCTTCCGAAAGCTTCAACAGCAGTAGCCCCGTGGCCTCCATGGCGACTTCCCCGCCGCCCCCGGCCCCGCCGCTGCCCCAGCACGGGGCCTTCAACCCCGCCTGGCCCACGGCCTCGCCGCCCGGGCAGCAGCAGAGCATGTGGACTCCGGCCGCGCCGGCGCAGCCCGCGGGCTGGCCAGCCGCCGTCTCCCAGCAGGCCAGCGCAGAACAGAAGGCCAACGTGACCATGGAGGCAGAGAGATGAGGCCGCGGCGGAGAGCGGACGCGGCGGGGAGCCCTGCGTATAAATATATATTTTTTTTTTCTCCCCCCCCTCCCCAAAGAGGAGAGGAACTCTGCTGCCAGCGCGTCTGGCGGCCACCGAGACACATGAGCAAATAGCTGCCTTGCATGGGTTTGGTTTGAAGTAGTTTTTACTTGTTCTCGAGCTGAATGGAGCTCCCCAGAGACAGCGGGAGGCTGCGTGCGACCGGTGCTGGCCTCTGCCTGGGACCCTGACGCTGCCAGACTCTTGGGGAGAGAGCACCCCCTCCTCTCTTGGGACACCGGAGTTTGCATGCCAGTGACATTTATGGAGGAGGTCCCTTCCTCAGGGTCCCCTGGGCCACCCCACCGGGCAGAGTGGGTTGTGCCTGAGTGTTTCCCCCCATCCCTTGGCCCCGATCAACTGGGTGGGGGGCAGACACCCCATGAGGTTTGTTTTTTGTAAGGGGTGGAGAGAGCAAGGGCTGTTCCTGCACCACCACAGTCTCCACCCCACACACACCGTCCTCACTGGTGAGCAGGGCTGGGGGACACCGGCTCTTGGGGAGGTGTCTGGCCCCTCGCCCAGCCCCAAATGGGGAGCAGGGGATGAGCACTGGTAGTTCAGCTGGGCCAGCACACCCTCCCCTCAACCTCCCAGGATGGGGTTTGCCCCAGGGCTGTTTTGCATGACACAGTGTAACCCTAGAGACTGGGATCGTTTTTAACCCCTCTGTTCTTTTCTCCCGGCGGCTGGAAGTCTCTCCGGATGCGCCGCAGCCGCTTGCAATACACGCTCTTCTGCTTTGAACCCCGTGTCTTTGCTTGGTTTGCAGCAGTGGCAGGACGCAGGCAAAGCTGCCCTGAGCCTGGAGTGTTTCAGAATTCCCTCTCCCAGTGGCTCAGTGCATCCCAGGAGGGCTGGCTGCATCTCCAGCTGCTCCAAACACCCCATTCCAACCATGCAGTGGCTGCCAGCTGCTTTTGGCCAGGTGCATCCAGGGCTCAGCCCCAGAAGCCCAGTTTTGCCACATGAGCTGTAGCGTGAGACCCCAGCAGGCAGGGCTGTGCTGAGTCCTCAGGATCCCCTGTGAAATCCACAGGTCTTGGGTGTTTTGCTGTGACCTGGCTCCCCTCTTCCCCAGGTCCCTTGGAGGTTGCTGTCCTTGCCAGACCCTTTCCCAGCAAGGCTGTGCCCCTGCACTCCCCAGTCAATAATTAATTTCAGTCTCTTATTTGTGTTGCTAAAATAAACAATGTAGGAGGGATAATTTCACTTGGGGTGCCTCTTGGACAGCTTGGGCAGGGCCTGGGAACAAGAGCTGGAGCTGGGGATGGCCCTTGTGAGCTTCCCTGCATGGAGTTCTGCTGGAGCTGCCACCCTCAGTCCTGCCCCACTGAGATGAAATGGGCCAAGCTGGTGGGCCCTGGAGCAAGCTAGGGCTGTGCACCTTCTGTCCCAGCTGTGGTGGGTACATCCAGGCCAGTGTGGAGTCTTGCTGGGAGTGGGGATGGTCTGTGAGGTGGGGGGGGGTGAGCACAGAGCCACCCAGGGCACACAGAGAAGGGATTTGTCCCCAGCCTTGAAGAGAGACAACTGCCTAAGAAACACAGGTGAAGCCACAGGGAGACCTGGGTGGTTTGGAGGGGAACGTGCCTGTGACTGTCTCAGGGCCACCAGGAGCCACAGGATTAGAAAATCATGTGCCAGACCACATCTGACTGGTCATCTGACTGGTCAGAGAGCTGATGGGGACATGGCACAGCCCAAAAGAGTCAGACTCCGGATGCCTCATGTGTCCCCAGGAGCTCAGGGGAGGCAACAGAGGAGGGAGCATCTCTGGCCTGTGGTGTTACCCTACTGCAATGAGTGGGTGCCAGGGCAGTGTGACCCCAACTCCACCAGTTCCCCAAGGCCAGGCAACACAACCTGGGTGCACGTGCCCCTCCCCAGCCCCCCATGCCATTTCACAGCCCCATGGCCAGCCTGGACACCTGTGAGCTTGTCACCAGCCCCCAGGAGCCTGGGTTTGTCACCTGCACCTGCAATGCACAAGGATAAACATGGGGCAGGACACCCTCAGCAGCTCCCCTGGGAGTGCTCAGCAGCAGCTCTGCCCGTGTGGCAGGGCTGGTGGCCCAGGGGACACTCAGGACAGCCACCTGTGTGAGTACTGGGGGGTGCAGCACATCCCTGCGGTGTGCCAGCAGCAGAGCTGGGGGGATCTTCATTGCTGAAGGGGGAGAAGGAGAAACAGTACAGGGGGACAGCCATCCCCTGCTGACCCCTGCCCTGCCACCACCCCACTGCCAGTGCTTGTTCACAACACCCCAGCCCTGCTCCATCAGCACCTTGTTCATACCTGGGTGCTTCACCATCCCACCATCCCCTGACCTCCCGTCATCCTCCTCAGAGCCACCCACCATTGTTTGTCCCCAGCTCCACCAGCATGGCACGGTGACAAAATCCTGGCCCACTGAGCTGCTTCTGAGTGGAGAAGTGCCAGGTCCAGACAATCCTGTACCCAGCCTGGTTCAGGCACCAGCCGTGGCACAAATGGCTGCTGAGCTGTGCCTGGAGTCTCTCCTCACCTGGGTGTCCTTGGTGTCTCCCCACAGCTGCTCTGCAGCTTCCTGCAGCCTCATGCACTGCTCCTGCAGCTGGCCCAGCACCCCCCTGCCAAAGCCCAGCCCCTGGGGAGGACATGTGGCCCTGAGTGAACCTGGGTGGCTGCAGAACCTAGGCAAGGCAGGGAGGTGTGTTTATGGTAGCCCCAGCCCCAGAGGTGGCTAGTGAGAACATCCTGAGAGATGCCCCAATGTGTTCCTGGCGAGTGGGATGTGGGGTTGCAGCCCCCAAGCCTTTGGGCAGCACCTCCTGAGACCATGGGCAGTTGGGCACCTTCTACGTCCTGCAGCTGCTTTATCTCACCCAGCACCTTCTCCAGACAGGCAGCCACATCCTCCAGGTCTCTGATCTCGCTGAAAACAGGCACCAAAGCTTTGCTCTGGGCAGTGCCAATTCCTACAGGCCCCCAGCAAAGCAACATCCCAAACCTGGGTGGGCTTATAGTGGAGACCCCCTGGCCCTGCCACCAGGCCCTGGGCATGGCCAGCACTGGGGGCCACAGAGGACAGTGACCACGTTCCCCCCAGCCACGTCAGTGCACGAGGCAGAGAAACAAGGGGGCTGCCAGTGGCCTGGGGACTCACATGGGCTGAGCGTGGCCCTGCCATTCACCTGGCAAAGGTCTGGTGGCACAACCTGGCACAGTGGCCTGGCATGACAGAAATGTCTCTTCCAGCAGAGCTCTCATGTGGCTGACAGGTCCCTACGGCCTCGTGCTGCTCCAGCAGTCAGCCCAGCCTGTGTGGGGCTTTGTGGGCCAGCCCTGCAAGGCCTCAGGACTGAGCTCCCAGCCTTCTGAAACCAAACAGCCCTTGAGGTTTTGGGGAGAGAGAAGAGCCCCAGCCATGCTGGAGCCAAGGACTTTTGCCAGCAAAGGAGCCTGGCACCTGAGAGCACCTCAGCAGTGAGCACCTCACAGAGAGAGCTCTGGTACAGCTCCTGAGACAGCTCCACTGTGACCAGGAGAGAAATCAGTCCTTCCACCCTGCTCCAGGAGGGAGAGCTGGGCAGCCCCTGGGATGGGGCAGGAGACTCCAAACCTTGACACCACCCCCAGTGCCATCCCACCCCAAGCCCTGTGGGTCTCCCAAGACATCAGAATTTTAGAGGGTAAAATCCTACACTGCAGGAGGGACAAGAGAAGTGGAGGTGGCCAGGACACTGGGATACCAGGGGTGGGTGGCTGCTCCAGTGGCTGTGAGGGTGACATGGACCCAGGCAGGTCAGTGCAGCCAGAGCAGCCTTTTAGGAGGCTTCAGTGCATTTTCCATAAGGATTTGTGAAAGATTGTCATCCCAGTCACCTCATGCATCTGTGCCATCCGTGTGGGTCTCTGGGGAGCCCAGCCTCTCTGCAAAGAGCTCTCCAGTAATTGGCCCAGCTCTGCTGCATGCATCTCCTGGAAATTTGTTGCAGTTGGGAGCCCTCAGCAGTGGTTTTCAGGGAGCAGACGGTGGTGATCATTTGCAGCATGTCTGTGACCTGAAGAACATGGGTTTGACTGCTGATACCATGTCCTCCCAGGCATGGGGATATGGAAAGAAGGGAAGCTCAGAAGTGTGTGGAGAAGACCAGGGCTTGGAAATGTTTCTCTGGGACCTACAGCATCAGCCACATCTGACCAGCCCATAGTGGTGCCCATGGAGTTCCCCCAAACTGAAGTGAAAGATGTCCAAAGGGGACAAATGTCCCAGCTTCAGCTTCATCACACTGGCAAAACGCTGTCGCCTTTGCTCTGTGGCTGTGCTCAAAGCCAAGGTCACAACATGTGAGGTGGGACTGGCCTGGGGCTGCCAGGTCTCACATGGGATGAAATGCTGAAATTGCTGCAGGCCAGCCCCGTGCTGCCTGTGGAGAAGACAGGAGGCCACCACAATACGTTCTTGTGCTGCAAGGAGCGAGCGAGACAGATATTTCTGATCTTACCTGCAGCATCTCCCACTCAGAGTCTAAACTTTAACTTGGTGCTGTGGCAATGTCTCCCACTAGATTGTGCCTTGATGCGGGGACAGCCTGCCTGTCCTGTTGTCACCTGTGGCTTGGCCACTCACTGTGACAGGGAAGAGAGAAGAGGAGCCTGCAAGGCACATGGCTGTTCCTGCCTGGGAAGTGGGAGCTGTGTGCTCCAGCCCAGAGTGACCCCAGGCAGAGCTGTCAGGGCAGGATGGGACCCAGCACACCTAAATCTCAAAGTATCTCTGGAGCCCTAGGGGCAGGTGAGAAGTGACTGTGTCTGTGTTAGAATACTGCTTTTTTAACTAGTCCCTGCAGTGCAGCTAAGACCACTGGAGCCAGATAGGTGCCTTCATGGTTCCACAGGCTCCCTGGTCCTGAGGCAGCCAGAATCCATGGCATGGGTATGTCACTGTGTGGGACAGGACATCGGCCAGAGCAGGGCATCATGTGGGGCATCAGCTGGGACACCTGGTAGGGAAAGCACCATGCACAGGACAGGGAAGACACTGCTCCAGGGAGAGCTCAGAGCCACTTCCAGCACCTAAAGGGGCTCCAAAAGAGCTGGAGAGGGACTGGGCACAAGGGGATAGAGTGTCAGAACAAGGGAGAATGGCTTCGAACTGCAAGAGGGGAAATTAAGCTTATACAGAAGAAACTCTTCCCTGTGAGGGCGGGCAGGCCCTGGCACAGGGTGAATTCCCAGAGCAGCTGTGGCTGCCCCTGGATCCCTGGCAGTGTCCAAGGCCAGGCTGGACGGGGCTTGGAGCAGCCTGGTCTGGTGGAAGGTGTCCCTGCCCAGAGCAGAGAGCCCTTCCAGCCCAAACCGTGCGGTGACTCCCTTAGTCCGTGGCTCCCCGGAGCTGCCCAGTGCAGCGGCAGCAGGCTCGGCCCGGCCGGGCCCGGCCCCCGGCTGGCCCAGCGCGGCCCAGGCCCGCCCCGCCGCGGCACCGCCCGCCCAGGCCGGCCCGCCCCGCCCGCCGCCGCCAGGTGCCGGAGCCGCCGCCGGGAGCCGGTAGGTGCCTGCGGGCCGTGGGGATCGGTGCGGGACCGGCGGGACCCGGGGGGCCGCGGGGGGAAGGCGGCCCGGGCCCCCTCAGCCCCGGACAGGCCGCGGCGGCCTCCGGGCAGCGGGGCCGGCTGGACATACCGGAGAGAGACACTGAGAACCGGGGGGGACAGCAGGCATGGGGGGACACCGAGAACCGGAGGGGGGATACCGAGCACGGGAGGACACTCGGCACTGGGGAGACGCTGAGCGCAGACGGGGACACAGGCAGGAGAAGACCAGCAGTACGCTCTTGGGAAGAAAAGGGATGGAAATGAAGCCCTGGTTAACTCTGTGAGGAGGGACCAGGCCGAGGGAAGGGCTCGGTGCTCGGCCGTGGCTGGAGCGTTCGCTGCGGAGCCGGGGAGGTACGGCTGGATGGGGACATGGGCCCGGAGAGGAGCGGGAGGCAGCCCTGGCCTCGGACGGGCCTTTAACGCTGACCAAGTGTCGCAGGGTACTGCTAAAATCTTACAAAGCTTCAGCTCTGTGCCCTCAGCAGTGCCGGGAAGGGTTGGGACGGGAGGGCTGAGATGAAATTTAATCGGGTGGAAAGCGAGGTCGTGTACTTGGGAAAAGACTTCCCGGTGTAAGGCGAGCGCTGCTGCCTGGCCGAGGTCATGAGCTGGCGGGGGCTGCAGGGAGGGCACAGCTGAGAGAGGAGCAAATGCCACCCAGACAGATCCCGGGAGAGCAGGGAAGCAGGCCTAGGAACGAATGTGTGTGTTTCCAGTTATCCCTGCTCGGGAGAGACTAGCTCGCCCAGTGGTCAGGGATGACGAGCCCATTTTAGAGGAGCCGAAAGAAGCTAAGATGTCTTGACAAGCAGGAAGAGAGATGATGATGGTGAGGATGATTTTGGCACATTGGCAGTGTGAAATGAAGAGAGATCCTTCAGTTAAGACATAGTGTGGCACAGCGACAAACACCTAGGAATAAAGATTAGTGAGAAGTTGTGGGGTTTTTAACCATTAAAATTGTGAGATCTGGGTTCTCCCTCCCAAGGGGACTGGAAAGGCAGAGGGTGGCAGCTGTAAGGCAGTGTTTGGTTGCTTTAGAAAAAGTACAGGGGGGGTGGTGGTGGTTGCTGCTCAACAGAGGAATGAGGTTGGGATCCTGGGGAGAGCTCCAGGGCTGTGTAGAGGAGTGGAAACTTGCAGGCTGGGAAGGATGCTGCCATGGCAGTGTCCTCTGGATCCTCCACATGAGCCATGCTCAAGGTTAAACTTCTCCAGGTCCCTGCAAGGGTAGGTTTGTGCCCCTTGGCCTGAGAACTGCTCTGAGGTGGTCTCCTTGCACCAGTGAGAACTGGGGAGGGGACTGGCAGTTGTCACATTCTAGGCTGAGCCTAAAATATCAGGTGGTGGAGATGAGGTCAGGCACAATGGTTTTAAGTAGAAATGTTTTAAATTATAATTCTAGGCGATTTGGGCTGTATGTAGAACTCTCTGAGAAACTCTTTGGGAATATGCACAAGAGCCTCCTGTTTGTTCTCTTCACTCAAAGTACTTAAAAGGGGGCTTTAATTTCAGCAGGGGCCCTGCTGATTTCAGAGTGTGACCAGAGTAGGCAGCAGGGAAAAGTACAGTGAGTATTACACAGACATAGTGTGGTATATAACCACAGTCTGTCATTCATTCATGTTCAGGAGCTAAACAAACTCGTGTGGAAGCACAGGCTGCAAACTTCCCTCTCCCAAAGGCTTCTCTGTCTCAATGTTGTGGTGACATCCATGTGCCCAGGAAATCCCTGGAAGTGTTTAGCCATGTATCTGCTCTGTTCTCCTCAGGTGTTACGTGAGGAGCTAATTCCTGCTTGGAGGCAGGCAGGCGGTGACTTCATGGCTGAGACAAGGGTCAGGGGATGGAGCAGTGTCCCCAGATGTCCCTGAGCAATGCCAAGTGGAGCAAACGTGGTCAGGCCTGCCCAGCTGCTCTTACAGGCTGGTGGAGCTGCCGTGGCCGTGTGTGCTCAGGGCTGACTCAGGCTGGTGCTGGGAATGGGACGTGTGCGTTCCTACCGAGTACCAGAACGTCCTGCCACAGCTGTGACAGGGACAGGTCACACTCAGGGAGCTTCTCTGATTTCAGAACCCTTCCTGATAAGATGGAAGACCGTGCTGAGTTTCTTGTGTTCCCTCAACAGGTCTTTCACCTCAAATTCAGTTCTGAAACTCACTTCTGTGTGTTCCTGTTCTGCTCTGTCTCAGCTGCAGTTACCAAGGGAGAGAGAATGTCTCCCTCAGCACCTGGTGTTGGTTTATGAGAATGTTTGTGAAGGTCATTTCCAAATCAGCTCTTTCTGTGCCTGGGAAGCCACAATGGGCACTGCTTTCCTTCTGGATGAAGCACAGGTGGCAAACACATCCTGGGAGCACAGCTAAGGTGCTCCTGTAGCTGAGGGATGCTCAGGCAGGGCCTAGACTAAAGCCTGTCCACACCATCTCTGTGTTTTGGGGGGGAGTTTGGGTCCTTGTCACGGTGTTGGCACCTGCTGAAGTGTTGCCATTGCCAGTCTTACTCACTAACACAGCCAAATAAGGGATGAAAGTCAATTTATTATGTAAAAGAAGAATATATTTTTCCTTTCACCTGTGAATTTAGCAGATAAATGCATGTGTTTAAAGGATGGTGTTGATCTTCCAGTATGAGGATGAGTGGTTTTGGAAGGAAATACCCAAACTAGTTAGTATCTGCTCTGATCCAGGACTTATTTTCTGCTTGTGAAGAATAGTATGAAATTCAGTGTTCTATGTTTTTGGTACATTGTAAAGCCCTACATTTGATTTCTTGTGATTGCTTTAATCAGGAGAGACTATACTGGATTGAAAGAAACTAATTTTTTTTTAAATAGTGGGTTTTGTGGGGTCTGCAGTGGGGCTGGTGCTTCACTCCTGCCACTCTTACAGGGCTCTGTACCATATGACAGTTTTCCTGTACCTTTCCAGGAAAGGCTGGTGGCTGCCAGGTGAGCCAGAGAGGCAATAAATAGTATTTACATAATCTGGAGATTAAAATAATGACAAAGGCGGCAGGACTGAGCTTCTAGACAGGTGTGCCAGCTTCTCAGAAGGTGTTCTCCCAGAGCAGGCCACACAAAGGTGCTGAACACAAGGTGTGCAGGAGAATCAGGAAACAACAAATAGATGCTGATATGCCTGGTAGCTCTTAGCAGCAGTCAGTGATGTCTTAAAAGGACTGAATTGTGCACTACTCTTCCCTGATACAAGAACAGTAATGGTTTGTAGTGGGAACTTTAGTAGTTCTGCAGATGCTGGAGGTTTTTGGTTGGTTTTGCTTTCACAACCTGATTTTGCAGCTCTTACGTAGGCAAAGACTCCAACCTGGAGCCAATCAACTCTCCTGAAGGTTTCAGAGCAAGGCATCTGAGCACACAAGTGTGCAAACACAGATGTCTGTGTACACTTTTTCCTTCAAAAAACACACAATGAGCAACTTCTGCCTTGGGATGTGATGTTCACTTGGTATTTTCCTGCTGTTCCCAAACAGCACTGGGTATCCATCTCACAGCTGGAGAGAAGCACTTTCATGAGCAGTGTCAGATCTTTACATGCTCTGCATAGAACCTGTCTCCTCTCTGATCAAAGGGAATGCAATTGGAGAGCAGCTGCCATAGGAAACCACAATCAATTTTCTCACCAGAATAAAGTCTCTGAGGAAGGGGGAGCTCAAATTTTATTTCTGGCGTGAAACGCTCAGGGAGACTCTGGGCTGCTGTTATAGTTTTGCTTTGGGCCCCTTCGTTCTGAGCTGCCTTGTGGCTTCAGTCTTAAATTTCTGTATTTGTGGTGGTGAGAAACAGCTGTTTGAGAGCAACCCTGTTCTGGTCATCAGTCTGGGTGGAGGATGGAGGCAGGAGTGAAGTGCTGCATGCTGCACATCTCCACATGAGGCACTTCATTGCAGCTGTCTTTAATCTGGGCCCTCTTAGCAGGCCTGCATTTAGGCTAAGAAAACAAAATAAATAGCTCCAAAAGGTGGCAATGTGATTAACATCTTAGGAACTGTGCAGAGCAGCTGCTGGCCGTGCATGTTTGACTTTTTACCACTTGGCATGATGGAACCTGAGATCATCAGAGAATGAAGAGCTGACATGGGGCTTCCTGTGCAAATTAAGTAATATATTTCATTTTTACTGTGATTATTAAGGTTACTGTGCATTAGTAATAGTTCTATCCTTTGCCTCCTTTATACATAAGAAATTGAATATTACCCAGTTCCCCTATAGATTTTAGTGATGCCTTGTGAAGGCTGACCTAGAACAGAGACTAGACAGAGTTACAGAATAAAGCAGGGATTTTTTAAAAGGCCTCAATGGATCCACCTTGGGCAGCACAAGAGCCCAGCCAGGGCTGCACTCAAGATGAACCAAAATGGTCCTAAAATGCACGAGCGCTCCCGGGGTCTCTCACTTTTATAAGTTCTGGTCCATTTACATATTGGAGTTCATTGTCCAATTCCAGCTTTAGCTTATGAAGTTCCATCCTGCTTGTTTTTCTCTCTTCAGCCCACGTTGTTTATGCTCTTGGGCCTAAGATTTGGATCATTTGTCCTTAGTCCCAAGCTAGAAAAGGAATTGTTTTGTCTCCCTACTCTGTGAAGAGAGCTCACCATCCCATAATATGAAGCTCAGAAGTACACACTAAAGCAGTACAGAATCTGAAACATATAAAAGCTAAAACCTGAGACATCATTAGGATAAAGCATTTGTGCTGAGATGGGGGTCCCACTGCCCTGAACTCTCTCTCCTGTGCATGTTCCTGAACCTTCTTTGATACCCAGTCTCTGCATTTAGAAGGAAAAAAAATTCCCTACCTTGCACTAACAGCCTGGCTCCCTATTAACAGTTTTGGAAGATGTTTTTGGAAGAAGTATTCTGCTTTAAGCTTACACATTTACTGTTCCATCCTGCATTCTGTCTTGCAATCCTAAATTCCATCCATCACACCTTACTGTGATTCATGCACATCAGCCCATGCTGTAGCTGTGTTTCATCTTTCTTTGCTCATTGCATTTTGCAGAGAAATGAATTTCACTCACAGTTTGAACCATGAGAGCCTGTTTGCTTTGGGACAGTTTCCTTGAGCTGTCATTCTGGAGTTTGTGTCAAGGTTGGGCCTACATCTGAAGGGCTTATGGTTTTCCCAGCCATTCCCAGAGCTGGGAAGAGGTGAGCAGTTACACCTGAGCACAGGTGATCTGCCACAGGCTGGGGACAGCAGGCTTTGTCCTGTGGGGATCCACTCCCCACAGGCAGCAGCTCTGAGGGGCTTCTCACTTCCTACCTTTGCAACTTCAATATGACAGTACCTCACAGGGCAAGATAAAATTAATTAAAAGGTGTTTTCCAGATATGTTTTGAAGCATAGCTGCTTGATTGAAAAGATAGATACCCCCCTTCCCTGATTTATGAGGGATCATCAAGGAATTGTATGAAAAATAAGCCCCTCATTGCTCAGAAATCTCTTCCTCCCAGAGCCCCACAGCTGGAGAGCAGGTGTAATCTCTCAGATGATGGTTGAGTGAAGAAGACTACTATCCTGAGGAGAATTATTCTACAATTGATTTGATTTAGGTCACAGAACAAAAATCGTCGTGTGGGAGACTTTTGATGGGGCCAGACAGGCTGTGCTGAGGCTGGATGTGAGATGGGAGCACTTGGCTTTGGCTCATCTGTTCAGAGAGTTGTGGGAAGCCCATCCAAGTCATGTTTTACCTCGTGCCCTTCCACTGTGGGGAAGGGAAATGGCTGCTCACCCTCTGCTAATAGCATCCCTGAGATGGATGTGCTTTTCCAAAGGGAAAGCACTTGCCCAGCCTGTAAATCTTTTGGATGCTAATGCTGCAGAGGAACAAAAATGAAGGCCCAAACTGGGAGCAATTTGTGTCCTGGCAGCCAGGGGCTGGTGCTGGGAAGCACCAGGAACTTTTCCTGGTACAACAATTTGCTTCCCACGAGCAGAGTGAGGGTCAGCTGCATTTTATGGCAGTGCCATTTGTTTGCAGAGCTTTTGAAAATAAAGATTGACTAATATGTTCTGGATTGACTTGTTCATATCTCCAAGACCCAGAACAACTGCTGTCCCATGGTTTTTCTCCTTCCTTTTTGGGTTGGTTTCTTGTGGGTTGTTTCTTTTTTTTCCAAATGGCCATGACTCAGCCCTTCCCTGCTGCTCTCTGAGTTTCCTGGTTTCTGAATAGGCTATTCTTGGGACAGCAATTCCTGACAGATAGGAACAAGGGGAGTGTTGTGTTGTTTTCTTCTCTATTTCTTCTGTGGCCTGCGTAAATGTTCTGCTTCCCTCTGATTTTTGCATTTTCCCCACATTACTGGATTGTCCTAAATTGTTGGATGTCATCTGGGGCACGTTTTTTGCCCTTGTAGCACAGGAGCCCTCTCAGATGTGATCCAGGCTTGCACAGCAGCAGCTTTTCTTTCCCAGCAGGATGGTGGTGACAATCCTGAGCATGGAGGGTTAGACTGCTACAGCTCTGTCTATTGTAAAGCTTCAATCTGCCTTGGTGTAGCCCCTCTGACTCCAAGGAGCTGTGTTTGGCTCTCCAGTGATCTCCTGGGCAAGGGGTAGATCCAGGTGAGGACCAGCACGTGGTGCCACGTCCATGGAGGGTCAGGTGGCTCAGCCTGGCTGTGGGTACATGCTGCCATTGTGTGTACTGTCACAAGCAAAGGGAAAATACCACCTAGAATTTAAAAACAGTGGAAAAAAATCTTTCTGATGGCTTATTTATTGCCCTGCAAATGGCAGAGGCTAGGAAGCTAAAGGATGCTCTTTCTGAAATACTTCATGGTACAGTTACCCAGCCTTTTAAAGAAAAAGCTTTTTGTTCTGAAGTTTATTCCTCTGTAGTGTGGGCTGGGGAAAGTCACCTGCTGTGGCAGGGAGCACCCCCAGTCCAGGTGTGCTGCTCTTGATGTGCAGTTGGAAGTGAATGAGTTGTCTAATATTGAACAACCTTTGCTGGTTGTTCATTAAGAGCTCTTTCTGTCAAGACACAGTTGTATGTGAGGGGGAAATAGCCTAAACTCTTGTATATTTGCCTCAAAAATACAGTTGGCTTTTTGAAAAACCAGCAGGACTCTATGTTTTCTCAAAGCCTGTAGTTACCAAGAGAAATTTCTCAGACTAGAGGGCTCAAAACACAGGGGCAGTGTTCTTCCTTAGCATCCCTCCACGTTTTTGGATATGCTGTATTGTTGTTAAGCCAACCAAGAGAAAAGCTGCTCTGTGTGAGGAGGCTTTGAGAACATTCACTGCCAGATTAAATTAGCCTTTCTGAGAATAAATTAGTCGTTGTGATGCAGGCAGCCCCACTCTGTACAGCTGTAAAATCTGGGCGTGCTGGTACCCGCAGCAGATAAATGATGTGTTCAGGGCTGTGCTGTTAACAGGAGATTACATTTCTGGCTGGGGATGAATGAAAAGCAGCCTGTTAGATTTTATTGATTATTTCTTCAAATAAGAAGCATTTCCTTTTGAAGCATTTAATTTTAAAGCATTTCCTTTTAAAAGGAGGGAAAGGAACCTGTGGGATTCAGTGCAGCTCCATCTTGGGAGGAAGTCGTGGACTAGAGCCATGACTAGAGTCACTGCTGCAGTGACTCCAACCTGGGATGCTTTTGAGGTCCTCAGGGGTGCCAGTCACCCAGCTCATGGCGGAAGGGGAGCTGGATCCGTGTGTTGGAGGGAGGATAAAGCCTGGAACATGGAGTAGAGGAGTGCAGTGGGGATGGGATTTTGGCTGCTGCCCACTCTTTTGGGCTTGTGTTTTTAGCTGAGCACTGGATAAAAAGCTGCTGGTGGTTGTGTGCATGCTGCCCTTTTCTTAGAGGCATCTTTGGTTTGCCTCCTAATTAACAAAATGCCTTTATTCTGCTTTGTGCTATATCAGGAAGTGCTCGCAGGAGGCTGGGCCTGTGCTGAAGCCTCAGCTTGTCCTTCCCACCTGCACTGCTGGGACCACTCAGCTCCTCCAGAATCTTCATGTAGTCTTTGAGCAAGCAGGGACTAGAGGCCCTTTCCTGGTGTTAAATATCAGCTTTCCCTGTGCTTGTTGCAGATCTTCCACAGAGATGTCATCTGGAGCGTATTTGTGTTTCGGGAGCAGAGGTTTCCCCCAGAGTTCATGGCTGCCACAGGGGGTGTTAATTTAGCCTTTCAGACTCTCCTTGCCGTGATTCAGGATGGTTTAGCTTGGTGGGAGCTCAGTTGGGAGCTGCCTGCTGGGCTGTTCTGATGTGAGAGAAAACAGTTCCCAGCCGGTTTAGTGTCGTAACTGTGGCAGCTGCTCTGTCTTCCTCAGGCTCAGGAGAGGATTTGAGCGGCTGAGCTGTTTACCTGCCCTGAGGGCATCCTGCTATTATGGGCTTGAATCTTCCCTATCCCATCCTCTGCAGTGGGAGCAGTGACCCTGCCTCAGGACTGCTCCAAGCCCTCTGACCAGCGATGCTTTTCGTGGAGCAGCAGGGCAGTGAGGTGTTGCTGTGACAGAGGAAGGGTTGGGAAGAGCCCAGAGCAGGGACCTGGGGAGGGGTGTTCTGTGTGTAGGGCTGCTTGGGGTCCAGCTCTGTCCTAGATTTTCGGTAGGAGCTTTGGGGAAGGGGTTATGAAGGACTTGGCAGGAACTGGTGCTGCAAATTGAAAACACAGTCGTGGAGGAGTGAAAATGACTTTACTGGACCTGGAAGTCAATGTGGACTAGCCAAGTCTGGTGGGAACTGGAGGAAGAATTGGGGATGGCAGGAGCTCTGTGTAACTTGGGGGTGCCCAGCACTGGGCACACTCAGTGGCTGTTGATTAATCAAGGGTTTTCCCCTCTGGGACATTGTCATCCGTCTTTGAGCAGTCCAAATGAGTTGGGCTTGGGAGCAGGGCAGTGCCAGGTACCCTTCTCCTGTCCAAGTGCCATGGCACAATCCAGCCCCATGCTGGTGGCCCTGGGCAACTCCAGGAGAGGTCCCAGTCTGGAACTGGGAAATTCTGTGGGGGCAAGGAAGTGAGTGTGGTAACACAAATGGCCTCAGCATGGAAGCGTTCCTCCAGTGCACATCTTGGGATGTGTGTGGATGCTCCTTGCTGGCAGTGGGACTCGGGAGAGATCTCAGACCTTACACACACAATCCTGCTGAACCCCAAACCGCACTCCTTTGCAAAGAGTGAGCCTTGGCCTTACATAAAATCGAGTGACACAGAGCACTTCACACTAGTCCTGAAAAAAAGTGCAAGGTGACATTGTACCAGTTAAATCTGAATGTCAGCAGCTTCTCTGGCGCCGAGGCAGGGGAATCTGTGAGCATGGGAAATGCTCGTGCTGGAGACTGGAGCCAGTGCTACAGCAAGCTGCTGCTCTCCTCGGGTAAGGAAACATCAGTGCCATGGCATATGTTTTGTACAGCACTTGAAAATGGATCTGGAATCACCACCAATGTATTCAAAATTATTTCATTGTGTAGCAAAATGTGCAGGGGAATTCTGGATATGCTCTTGGGCTCTGATTAATTCTGAAACTTGAAATGCAAAACTGCTGATCATCTCTGATTCTAATTTCCTCCTCCCTTGGAGCTCTCTGTGTCATTTAACGGACGTCACACATACTCAGTTTGATTCAGCAATGATGTAGCTGTGTTATTTGTCTTTCTGTCAAAAAATTCTATAGAATGAGGGAGAAATGAAAGAGTGAGTGTTTAGAGAAATAAAGTATTTTTAATTTGATGTTGGAAAGGGAATCTATAAAACCCTGGGGTTTGCTGTGAGACATAATGGGTACCCACTGTATATTCACCTTCTCTGTGCTGGTCTCCCCCAGATGGGAGGCAGCAGATGCTGACAGCAGGAGATGCTTTTTTGTGTAGGTAACTGAAGAGCAGTACTTGGTGACTGGGAATGATCTGGGGTTCTCCATGGAGAACCTCCAGGCTGCCCAGTCTCCAAAACCATGAGTGCTGGGAGTGGGAGGGACTGACAGCCTTTGATCCCTTCCTAACTCATCCTTAAGCCTCTGTTCTGGGCTGCCCTCAGAGGTGAGCTCGGATCTGTGACCGTGCTTAAGAGCTGTGGATCTTCCCCCGACCTCCTGAGGCTTCTGCTTGCTGTTAAGCTTCTTGAGCCTGGGGTATTTTTGTTTGCTTGTTTAAATGTACAGCTATTCTTGTTGGCACAGTTGTGTTTCATGCTACATTAAAACACACTGTTGGAGTAGATGTTGCTTGAGATTCTGGCAGGTTGTGTTATCACCATTATTAACAGATATCAAAGGGATGATGTAATGCAGGATGTATCATCTCAGGGGGGAAATTAAGTAGATACAGAGGACTGGAGGCAACAGCTGCTGCTGTCACTGGATGCTTTCCCATGGATGTTATCAAGTGTTAGCTTGGATTCTTTGTGAACTGCAGTGAAAGTCTCATGGAAAAGCTCTCTGCTTCCCCAGGGATTTGGCTTGCAGCACCCTCCTTTTCTCATTTCTCTGGAGCACATTGGTAGGATGCAGAGGAGCTCAGATTTATCTTTAATGTTACTTGAATCACTGCCATGAGCACACCTGGTGTTTTGCAGGCTGTCTTCTCCCGTGCAGCCAGGACATGTGCTGGAAGGGTCTGAACAGTGAGCACCACCTGAGTGGGACAGTGGCAGCCTGTGGGGCAGCCTCCCTGCTGTGTGCTCCCTGCTTGCTCCATGCTCACAAAACTGGCTTTTGGGGGCCAAATTCAGCTGCCCTGGTGGTGCAGAGTGCTCTGCCCACACCTCAACTTTCCCCAGTGTCCTGACACGTGGAAGGGCTGGGGTCCAGTTTTGAAGTGTGTGGGATTGTGACCCCTCCTCCCTTGCAGCCCCTCTGGCTGCTGGATGTCACCGTGAGCTCTTGCCAGCACGTGATGCTTCCCACAGCCATGTGCCACGTCTTGGGAGCCAACAGCAGAGAGAACGAGCAACCCCAGTTTGTTCTTTTCATTTTGGCTGGTTTTTCTTTAAATACTCAGGTTAAGCAGGTCCTGGCAAGGCTGTTTCTGCAGCCCCAGTGTGAAGAGCCAAGAGCGCCTGGTCAGCCGATCCGGAGGCGAACAGCACTGGAGAGAATCCCAGAGGCGGCAGCAGGTCCTGCAGGCACTCCTCCCGCACGTAACCCTTTGTGGGAGTTGCAGATGAAGCCTCCTTGTCTTAAGCAGGGAGGATTTTGTGTCTGGTTTTCCTGATATCCATGCAGAGGAGCTGCTGGAAGTGGTAATTTGAATCTCTGGCCAAGGACAGCTGAGCCGGGGCTTCGCTGTGGAGATTATCTGATTGTGCTTTGGATTTAATGCCCTGAGAAATCTTGTTTTGGATACAGCACCTGGCTACCAGCGAGGATCCTGCTCTGAGGTGATTTGTCTGCTGTGTGACGGTGGCACACAGAAGGTCAAACGATATGTTCAAGGTCCTCAGGTAAATGACTGCAATGGGAAAGCTCCTCTGGAGATTCACGTAGTGGAGAGCAGAGCAGGGAGCTTTGGCTGTCTGACATACCTGGTTCAAATGACGAAAAACCTTCTTCTCCAGTATTCCTTTGTTTTTAAAGGAGAGCTGCTGGCCTGCCTTGCCAGCTGATCTTTCTGTGCCTGCACTGAAGGAGCAGCCTGACCCTCCTGGAAGAAGCAGTTTTCTGCAGCTGAAATCTTAGTGCAGAAGTGTGGAAGGAATCTGCTGTTCTGGGAGCAGCCTGGCTGTTCCCAAACAGTGGGTTTGTGCTCCCTGGCAGTGACTTGGACTTGGGAAAACGCAGCTGAGTTGCTCAGAAAAAGAACAGACCTTTCCTTCAGTCCTTCGCTTGGGTTTCCGTTTCCATCGGTGCCTTGCAGAGCTTTGCAGGCATGCGCCCTCTTGCTGCTTTGGCCGAGACCAGGATGAGGAGTTGAGGAGGTGCTGCCAAGGTTAACAGCGGGTAAAGGAGCTGGTAATGGTCAAGGATTGCCAGGACATCCTTCTCTCTGAAGGAGGCTGAAGCACTCTGTGCTGTTTATTCCTCCCCTCCTGGTTCCGGGGAGGTGGTGTGCAGGCTGGGGGCAGCAAATGCGTATGGGAAGAGGCGAAGCTGAGGGGGAGCTTCGGCTTGCTTGCATAGAAAACATAAAAACCAGGCAGAAATAACCACTGATAGTGCTTGTTCAGCAGAGATTTATGCTGTCTTTCCTTTGGAGGTAAGAGCTGTCCGGTGGGATTGCGCGGGGTGGGAGCTGAGCCACATCCCTGCACGCTGTGCCAGTGGGCACAGCTCAGAGAGGGCAAAGCCCTGTGAGCTCTGGGCACAGCACGGGCAGGGGGCAAAGCCCTGTGAGCTCTGGGCACAGCACAGACGGGGCAAAGCCCTGTGAGCTCTGGGCACAGCACAGACAGGGGGCAAAGCCCTGTGAGCTCTGGGCACAGCACGGGCAGGGGGCAAAGCCCTGTGAGCTCTGGGCACAGCACGGGCAGGGGGCAAAGCCCTGTAGCTCCAGACACAGGTGTAACAAAGGGAACGTGCAGCTCTAGGCTGGGTTTGGAGGTGCTGTTCAGAAATGCCATTGTGGAGGAGGGCGATTGGGATTGGAATTGCCACAGTCAGGGTATGGCTCTGTCCCCCTCAGCACACCCTGCTCCGTTCTCCCTCCTGGCTGCCCCTAAAGCTCCTTTTGAAGAGTAACAGACTTTGGCTCAAATGACATGTTGCCAGCATCTGAGTGGCCTTTTGTGCCTTGCTAGTCTCAGTATATCCCAGTTTCTGAAGCACATAACCTGTGGCACACAGGTATCTTTCCCAGGGCCAGGAAGACTGCGATGGTTTTGGCCACAATGCTGTTCTTCTCTCAGTGGGGGCCCAGCATCTTCAGGACTCTTGGCTTTTAAAGCTGTATTTCCAAAAGCCTGGAAGCTGGAATCTGCATCTCTTTGATGTGCAGTGAAGCTGAAAGTGCTCGTATATTTCTCTCTTATTTATTCATTGAATTTAGTGGTTTCTTTTCTTTTTTAAAATATCAGAAGTTTTTTTTTTTTTTTTTTTTTAATGGAGGAAGAGCTCCAAAAATGTGCAGCCGCAGCTTTTGAAGTGTCAACGTCACCGAACGTGGCTGAGTATGAACAAATTCTGCTTCCTATCTCAGTGGCTGGAGCCACTGCTCCCATGGAGGAAGCAAAGCTGAATTGCTGTGCATCTCAGTTACAAGTGCAGCAGGAGCAAGGACAGCACAGGCTGTTTCAGCTGTGGGATGGATCTCAGTGGTGCTGTGAGGCTGACTCAGAGCTGCTGGGGCCAGCACTGCACCATCAGGGCTCACACGTGAGTTGGACCTGCCAGCATCTGCTCTGCCCTTGCCAGGTTTGTCTCACCCATGGAGATTTCATCTGTGAGGAGGCAGCTTGAAGCACAAACAGCTGCTGCTGGGGAAGAATGGCATGAGCAGAGCAAATCTGAATTATCTGTGTCCATCCTCTTTGTGGCATTATCTATTTTATTTTGTTAGGACCTGTTCTGGTAGCAGGATATTCCCTGGTCCCACTGCACACCGGTTGTTTTGATGAGTGATGCCCACTTTATCTGTTTGGAAGGCAGGTGGGATGTGCAGACCTTTCCTCTTGCCATGTTTGAATCCCAAATTGTTTCTGCAGTGATGTAACAGAGGGAAACACAGCCTGTATGGGATGCTGGACCCTGACACATCAGCTCCTCTCAACACTGCTGGAAGTTGCTTTGTATCAGTTTTGAACATGTCAGTAATGGGAACCAGGGGCTTTGGGGTATTGATTGATGCCCTCTGGACAAGAGCCTGGAATGACAGACAAGGGGAAATGGCTTTACCCTGACAGAGGGCAGGGTTAGATTGGAAAGTGGGAAGAAATTCTTCCCTGTGAGGGTGGGCAGGCCCCAGCACAGGGTGCCCAGAGAAGCTGTGGCTGCCCCTGGATCCCTGGAAATGTCCAAGGCCAGTTTGGACAGGGCTTGGAGCAGCCTGGGACAGTGGAAGGTGTTCCTGCCCATGGCAGGATGTTGTAATGAGATGGGCTTTAAGGTCCTTTCAAACCAAACCGTTCTGGGATTCTACAATCCCTCATTACTGGGCCGGGGCTGCTGGGCACAGGAAGCAGGGGATTAGAAAGCATTGTGTTTCCACAGGCAGGGCTGGGTGCTGCCCCACGGCGCTTCGGCTGTGTGGGAAGCCTCAGACAGACCTCTTGGGGCTGAGAGTTACCCTCTGATCTGAACTGGGGACCTAGAAATCTGTTGCCATCTTCTCACCTAAAAGCTGCCTGGAATGAGATCAGGGAGCACAGAGCCAGGGGAGGACACAGGGATTGAGGCCACAGCCAGGGTGGGCCAAGCCCTTTCTGCGTGGAGGCTGTGATGGAGCTGTGCTGTGCCCCGGCAGGCTAATGGGAATCTTTTCTTATTCATTTTCTTTAGCAAATATCAATTCCCTGGGGGACACAGGGGTCCTTTGCCTGTCTTCTGTGTTTAACTGATTGTGATGATTCTGGTTCCATAGTGGATTCATCCTCTGTAGTTAATTTGCAGAAGAAACCAGTAAAAGCTGTTCTTCCAGTTGAGAAGAGCTAATCTGCATTTGTAGCTGGAAATAGCATCTCCTCTCTCCATCCTGCTATGATAACCAGCTCCTTTTGAGTCTCAGGAGCTTGCAATGTGTCCTTGCTCCAAAGGACCTGCACAAGACACTGGTGATTCCATCAGCTCTTGACCTTAAACCTGGCAATTTTGGAATACTGCAGGGTTGTCAGTGCCAGGGTGGTGAGGGATGCTCTGGGGTAGCTCCTGCCCAGTGCCAGGGGGAAGCTGAGTGCCCTCTGGTGTGGAGCTCTCCATCAGAACTGGGCCAGGTTTTGTGCTGCTCACATTAAGATGAAAGAAAGCACAGGAGAGAAACAGCTTCTAAGAGGCTTAAAAGCAACAGGCTTTCTTTTCCTCCTGGTAAGGGCACACAGCCAACATCTTGCTCTTTACAGATCTCTCTTAATAAGCAGAATATTGCATTAGGAGCAACTGAGCCTGCCAAGTACGAGCAGAAGGGCCCTGCATCCCACAGCTTCCTTCATCCCAGGGCACGTGTGGCTCTGGGACCCAGGGCTGGCACCCTGGTGGCTGCCAGTCCCTCCTGGGCAGGGTGGCAGCATTAATGGCTGGCTCACCCTGGGGCTGTTGCTGGAGTGGCTGGTGGAGGACTCCTCCTCTCCTGCCTTTTCTTGCCAGCTGCTTTGATGGGGGGAGTGAGGCTGGGGAGTGTTGAAAGATTATTATGGGAAAGCAGCATCTGAGCAGGAATGGGAGGAGAACTATTATGTTAGAAAAGCTGTGGGCACAGTTGGCCTGTGAGGGAAGGAAAGCTCCCTGGCAGGCTGGTGTCCCCATGTAAGGACTCTGGGATGCTCTGGTTGCACTGAGCTCATCCAGAATCCCTGCAGGCATGGGGACAGGAAGGTCTGAGGCTCCTGGATGTGCAGGGTTGGTTACTTTGAGAAGAATAAATCCTCCTTTTCTTCACATCCCCACTGAGCTAAAAGGAGCACGGCCCAGTTTGAGCTTTGTAGGTCACTGAAGGAGAAGGCAGGCTCTGCAGTGTGCCTGGAAATGCTCTGTGCCATGGCAACTCTGCTTGCCTGGGCTCTTAAGGAAGAAACTGGAGTGAGAAGCAGGAGGAAGATGACCCCCAGCTGCCCCAGTGTTACTCTTTGAAGCTGTGTGGCTCTAACTCCAGACCGTGGGGGAGAAATTTTAGTCAGGAAATATGGACATCCTGGGGGAGACCCTGTGCCTGTCAGGAATCTGCTCAGCTCCTGGGGGGATCAGAGTGCTCCTTCGTGAGCAGCAACCAGTGATGGTGCTCCTCCAGGGACTGAGTAAATTTCCTGCTACCTTGCAGGAGGCTGCTGGGTGGCAGGGAGTGTGAACTAGGAAAAAAGGAGTAGAATAAAGCAAAGCCATGCAGGTGAGGGAGGATGGGTCTTCCTGCCTTGCTTGCCAAGTCTTTGGCTCTGCTTGACCCTTCAGCTGCAGGTGGCTGAGCCCCATGGGCACCTCTGTGGGCACACCTGCAATGCAGGGCTGGGGCAGCACTGGCTGCCTGGCCTGGTGCCTGTGCAGGCTGTGCCATGCTGGGGAGGTTGGTGTGCTCTGGGCTGGCTGCCCAGCACGTGGCACTGGTGCCTGCAAACGGGACAAGCAGGGTCACATTTGCTCCTGGCCTGCTGGGGTGAAGGATGGAGCTCCCAGCACTGCTCCCTGGGCTCTGACAGCAATGTCACCCTGTCCCATGCCTGATGGCAGCTGTCCCAAGCACTGAGTGGACAGCCTCTCACTTGTATTTCCCAATTTAGTCACATCCTACCAGCTATAACTGAGCCACTAGAAATGGGGAAATCAGGCTTGTTGATGTTGCACTTCCTTGGATCTCAGAGCGTGTCAGTGGGGCTTTGCCACATGCCAAGGACACAGAGCCTCATGCCTGCCATTGAGGGGGCACATGGGGAGGCTCCTGCCTGGGGGAGAGAAGGGGTTTTGTGTGGCAGCCAGGACAATGCTGCAGCTGTGCCTCCTCTCCATCTCTGTCGTTCACTTGCTGTCTCCTTTTACACAGACCCAGTGGAAGAAGCTGCCTTCCAAACTACTCTGCTCAGAGGAGCTGCTTCTCTCAGCTGTCAAGGCCTCTGAGCTGTTGCTGCAGGGAAGAGGACAGGTAAATTCTGCCCCAGGTAAAATAACAGCTTCAGCTGTTAAATCTGGTCTTACCTTAACTCACTGGATTTATTTAGAAATGCTCTGTGGGTTTGCAGCCTCTCTCCCAGAGTTTGTGCTTCAGGCTCAGGGTGGGGGTCCTGCCATCCCTCAGGGCACAGCATTGTGTCACTGAGGGTGGAGGTGGGGGGCAGTGGGCAGCTCTTCCCCTCCTTTGGTACCCCAGCCATGCAGCCAAGTCTTGGCACAGCACATTCCAGCCCAGCACTGCCCTGGAGTGTGGCCACACAGTCCAGAGCTGCCCTGACGAGCTGCTGTGCACCAGGTGGGCTTTGCAGGGAAGCCCCATGGAGCTGGCAGGAAGATTTTACACCTTGGAGTTGCTGCCTGCTCAGAGCCTGTCCAGCTTTGGGGCCATACCCCTGGTTCTGCCTGGGGGGGAAGCTGAGGCTGCTGCAGTGGTGGCACCAGCCCTGTCCTCCTCCGTTACCTGTCACCTCCATCCCAAGCACCATGCCAGCTCCATGTGCCTGTGGCACCAAGGGCTGGTGTCACCTAAAGGCTTCTGTCCCTGCAGGGCTGCCTGGAGCAATGTCCAACGACCCACCCCCACCCTACCCGGGGGGGCCCTCGGCACCGCTGATAGAAGAGAAGCACGGCCCCCCCTCTGCACCAGGTACTGGGGGGTGACAGGACCCAAGAAGTGTGGGTTCCCTGCGACTGCCCTGGCTGTGGCCTCTCCTCACAGCACGCTGGGAAGGGTGCTGCAATGCCTGGCTCCCTCTGTCCCCATGTCACTCTTGGGGGAAGCAGGAGGGGTCCTAGGGGCAATGACAAGAGCAGGAAGCGCTCCCAGCTCAAAGCCTGGCACTGCTCCCTGCTGTGGGGTGAATTTGGGTTTCTTATGGCCCGGAGGAGGATGTGGCTTAAGGGGTTGCCCCCCACCTCTTGCCTCCCTTCCCTGCCTCCTTGGCTGCTGACTATGTTTCCTTTCAGAGGGTGTCACCCCAGTGGTGGGACAGCCCCAGGGGGTTCCTATCCCCCCTCCTGAGTTCGGACCTCCCCCATATGAGCCACCCTCACAGCCGGGGTTCATGCCCCCCCACATGCCCACGGATGGCTCTGGGCCCTATGTGCCACCAGGTGAGTCCTGCAAGGGGTTGGGGGACAGGGGGTGGGGATCGGCAGCAGCACATTTCCTGGTGCCCTGGGGAGTGGGGGGGGACACAAGAGGGGGGGTGGGCTGCCTTTGGAGCTTCCAGCGAGGTTCCTTGGGATGGGGTGGGGGGCACAGTGCCTGTAGCAGGGCTGGCCCCAAGTCTGTACTCAAAGGGCGGTGTTGCAGCAGGGTGGGGGCCTCCCCAAAAAGGATCTGGCCTCTCTTGCCATATACGAAGGTGCTCACTTGTTTGTTTCTCATTCACAGCAGGATACTACCCACCCCCAGGCCCTCACCCCCCCATGGGCTACTACCCTGCTCCAGGCCCCTACCCGTCTCCTGGTGGCCACACGGCCACAGTGCTCGTCCCTCCGGGAGCCGCCACCACAGTCACAGTGCTGCAGGGAGAGATCTTCCAGGGTGCCCCCGTGCAGACGGTGTGTCCCCACTGCCAGCAAGCCATCACCACCAAGATCTCCTATGAGATTGGGCTCATGAGCTTCCTTCTCGGCTTCTTCTGCTGCTTCGTGGGGTAGGTGCTACAAGCAGAGCTGGGACTTTGTGTTGAGTGCTCAGCCTGGTCCTGGGTAGCCCCAGTGCTGGTGGCCTTGGCTGAGCTGTTTGGCACGGTGGGGATCTTGGCACAGAGGTGGCACTGGAGCAGCAGAGGCGTTCCTGGGGTGACAGCCCCTACAATTACTCACATCTCTTGCCCATGGCCCAGAGAGAACCCCATGCCCAGGGGCTGCCCTAGCTCAGCATTTCTGCCTGTCCCTGTGCTCCAGGTGTGATCTCTGCTGCTGCCTGATCCCCTGCCTGTTCGATGACTTCAAGGACGTGACACACACGTGTCCCAACTGCAAGGCCTACATCTACACGTACAAGCGCATGTGCTAACGGCACCCGGGAGCCACTGAACGCCACCGGCCCCGTCCCGCTGCCGTCCGTCTGTCCGTCCCCGCGTGTGCATCGCCCCTCGCTTCCTGCCGGTGGTGTGTATGTGTTATCCCCGGCTCCCTCCCACGCAGAGCTGCCACCACTGCCCCGGCTCTGCTCCTCACTGGGAATAGTTGGATTGGTGACACTGGTGCACAGGGGAGGTGGGCCCAGGCCCCAGATGCTGTGTGGGAGCTGCCCTGCAGTGCACAGGAGTGGGGGGCATTGCTCTGCACCCCATTACACTCCAGGCTGTGAGCGAGGCCCCTCTCACCTGGAAGGACCCTGGGAAGAGCAGCAGCTGCTGGAGGTGCCCACCCCAGTCCCACAGTGCAGAGGGTGCCTGGCTGCAGGGATGTGTTGGGTGAGAGCCCAAGAGGGGACCCAAGCAGCCCATGGTGCCCTCAGGGGATGCAGCACAGCCTTTGCGGCACTTTCAGGAAGGGGCTCAGTGACAAGGAGACAGGGCGGTGCCATGCACCAGGTTTCTGTGTGGTTCATGGCCCCCTCCAGCCCTGTGGCAAAGCCCCTTCCCGAGGGGAGGCAGAGCTGCCTCTAAGCATGGAGAGGGGCCCGGCAGCAGCACTGCACCCTTATCAGCACCTCCGTCCTGCCCGGTGGCCACTCCAGCTGCATGCGCCTCCTCCCAGCCCTGCCGCGGCTCTGGGGGCAGGGACAGCCTCAAGCAGCCCTGGCCCCCCTGGCAACCTGAGAGCCAAAACCACACCCGGCATGTCCTGGCTGCCCGGCACGTAGAGTAGAGCAGTTTGTTACCAGGCTGCAGCTCCAGAGCCGTCCTGGGCCTGGCAGGGTCTGTAGGGTCCTCCTTGCATGGTGGTGTAGGGGGTATTTTTAGCTCACTCACCTGAGCCAGAAGGCAGGGGCAAGCAGGCAGCGACAGGAGCTGCCAGCAGCACTCCCACAGCAGGGGCAAGAGGACCTGGGAGCCAAGATCAGCCTCTCAGGGCTCCTTCTCCCTCCCCTGCCCTGCAGCTCCCAGAGCGAAGTGGGTGGGGAGGGTCTCTCAGTACACAGGTCTGCAAACACAGCCTGACCTGCACAGGCAGCTGCTGTTTGCTCAGGGGTGGAACTGTGGCACTAGTCAGTGTTTTTATGTAAATAAATAACAGACCCTGAACTCATGTGCATATTTTCTTCTTTCCTGCTCAAAATTCACAGCAGATCTGCCTGCAGGGGAGCTGAGGATGAGGGCAGGTTGGGGGTACAGTGGTACCAAGCACAGGAAGAAGAGCAGCAGCTTCCCTACTCTACCAGGAACCTCCTCAACACGGGAAAGCCCCAAGCCCTGACAGCACCTGGCTGTGTCCTCTGAGCAGGGCAAAGAGCCTCCCCACACAGAAACCCCAGGGGAAATAGCAGGGACAGTGGGTGCCAGGGCAGGAGTTTATCAGGGACTGCATGAGTCAGAGACAAGAGTCAGTGTAGGATGGCACTCCCCTTTCTCCCGCTTAACCCCCTCCACAGCCTCCCCATTCTCACAATGATGTGCTTTTGGCTTCCCCCAGCTACAACATTGCGACTTTTTATTCCAGTCAAGGCTTCAGGAAAAATAACCAACAACCAACCCTCAACCCTGAAGTTGCACAATACACATCTGTCACCTCCATACCCCACCATGGTCCTGCCCCCATCCCCAGGGAGCTTTCTCCAACAAGAGTCAGACTTGGTTCCTAGGACATTGCACCAAACAGGACACTCCTTTGAGCTAACAGCCCCATGGCACAGCCTCAGCTTCTCAGGGTACGAAAGCAACTGCTTGTTGTTTGAAAGGCTGATGACACATTCTGCAGATGCAACCCAGGGCATGAAACCCCCTCCAGACACTGCTTCAGGGATGGAGATGAAAAGCCAAGCATGTGAAGCCGCATGTGAAGCCTTTGCCAGGACAGGACAAGACATCTCTAGCCTTAAAAGCTGCCCCAGCCTGGGCAGGGCAGTGCTGCAGTGGAGTCCTCAGCCCCTGGCACTGACCAGTCCCATGCACTAGTCAGCTAAAGATGTTGTGTTACAGCGGAGTGCATGGAGGCTTGGACAGTCCCACAGGATTCCTGTTTATTTCCTTACTCCACTCTGCAGCCAACTCACCACCAGCAAGGGAAAGGTCGGAAAGCAGGCAGGGCACATCTCTCCCCTTGCCCCCAGGCAGAGCCACACTGTGCCCATCACAGGATGTACCAGGCTGCAGCTCCTGCTGCCACGGCTATGCAGGCTGCCAGCACCAGCTGCACCAGGGGCTGCCTGGCCAGGCCCACAGCAGCGTGGAAGGGGCAGCCAGGGCTTGCCGTGCCTGCAGGACACAGAAAGCACCGTTAGCACTGCCAGTCCTGTGCCACACACCCGTGGCAGCCCCCTCATTGCCACCACCTACCCAGTTTGTCTGCATAGTAAGGGCATTTGCGGATGTCTCCTTTTCCGTCATGGACTGGAAAGCCTCCGTCTTGGGCTTCTTCTGCCAGCGACTTGCCGATCTTGTCCAGCTCATCAAACACCTGCAAGTGGTTACAGTGAGCACATGAAGCAGGTGGAGCCAGGCAGCTCTCAGCCAGACCCCTGCAATCATCTGGGGAACAGGCAAGCACCACTCCTGCTTCCCTGTCCCCAGACACCTTTCGGGGCATCCACTGCAGAGATGGGGTGACACCTGGCACATGTTACAGCTCCAGGAAAGCACAGCCCATCCCAAAAGCATTCAGTCAGAGCCAGGAGCAAGGCAGCACCACCCTGCTGCTCACTTCCAAGCCTGCTGTGGGTGGGAGTGTGGGGCAACATGCTCTCCCCTCCCTGCTGCAGAGCCTCGGAGGATCCCAGCTCCTGCAGTGGTCAGGCAGCCCCTCTCACTGCCCTGGGATTCCATAAGGAGCCTGACAAAGGAGCCAACCACACCTCACCATGTTTCTGGCCAGTTTAAATCACACTGACCTGCTACAAGCACAAGATTAAAACTTCCATCCAGTAGCTAAATCTGTGTTCATCCCCTGGGGCAAACGGCAGCTCAGTCAGGTTTGATGAGAGGCAAATGCTATGGGAGGAACAGGAGGCTCCAGACATTTTGACCATAGGGCAACAAGTCAGACCTGAGACAGGAGATGAATTGTCACCAGGGTGGTGCAGCACACTCAAACTGTTTGAAGCTCTCTTGGCACAAGAGCTCCTTCCCCTCACTGCTTCACAGCCACACAGCCTGTGGGAATCTTCAAGTCATATTAATTTTGCCTTAATCAAAACACTTGGCTGGGGTGTTGGAGCATGGGAGGAATTCCTGCCTGAAGTTAGTGAAAGAGCTAGTTCAACCAGAATCCCAACCCCTCAAGGAGGGGCTGCGGTGGTCTCAGCCCCAGACCACTGACTGGGTGAGTGATGTGACTGAATTAACCTGGGCCAGACCTAAAAGCTGCAGCACCTACAGGAGATCAAGGGGTTTGTTTAGTACCTGCATGTTAAATCTGAAGGCTTTGTTGGCCTCTTCCACGATCCTTTCCTTGGTGTTCTTGTCCAAGTCCAGAGCATTCATTCTTGCTCTGTAAAGCTGCTTGAACTTCTGTGCATTGGAAATATTGTCAAACATGTAGAATTGGATCCCTTCCTCAGTACTGGGCAACTTCAGGGCCCTCTGGGCTACCTTCTTCAGCACCTGGCCACCTGAGAGGTCCCCCATGTAGCGTGTGTAAGCATGAGCCACCAGCAGCTCTGGCTCGTGTTGTCCCACATGATGGATTCTGTCCACATATTGCTGAGTTGCCTCTGAACACTGGATCTTTTCTTTCCAGTCTTCCCCATAGAAATATTTGAGGTCTTTGGCCAAAGCTTCTCTCCGGTGGAGCTCTACGGGGAAATAGAGAGGAGCAAAGACTGGGTTGTCCTTGTTGCGATCCATCTCCTCTTCCAGAGCAGAGTAGGTGAAGTAAAGGGCCACGGTGGCCAGCTACGGACAGAGCACAGCTCATGTGAGAAGCTACTCACTAGATGGGCACAACTCAGTCTCATGACTACTCCTGCCTACGTGGAATTGGGGTAAACAAGAGCAAACCCCCAGGCCTGGCACAAGCCCAGCCTGGAGAGCCTGTACCAGGCAGGCACTGCTTGAAGGAGCAAAGACTCTGCTCTACCTACCACCATAGCACCCCCAGGGCTGTGGGGCTCTGCCTTGCAGTTTGCATCAGTCAATGGGTGCATCAAAGAGATGGGGAGCAGAGCAACACCCACCTTGAAGAGCTCCTTCTTGATGCGGCCCTTGAGGAAGTCCTTGACAAACTGAGTGTTCTCGGCGCGGTCGTGCGATTCCTTCGTCCCCTCCTTCAGCAGCTCCGAAAGGTCCATGGGGCTGCGGGCAAACAGGAGAGCTCCTTTCACCCCACTGCCTCTCGCAGCAATGAGTTTATCCCTTCTGTGTTTGGAGGGATCCCCCACCATCTACCATCCCAGTTTAGAGAATGTACCAGGTGGGATGCTCAGGCCACCCCGCAGGTTGAGCTGGCACCTGCTGGAGGAAGCAGCAGGGTGGCAGCAGCCCAGGTGCCAACCAGACTTGCCACTCCAGGAGGGCTAGGGCTTACCAGGGGCTCTGGCCAAGGATGCTGAAGCAACTGCCAAGGACCTGCTGATCCCTGCACCCTGACTTTTGCTTCTCATCCACATGAGCCCAACTGTAGCCTTGAGTATATGGGGAGCAACAATCAGGGCAGGCTAAAGGGCATGGGGGCCTTGGTGGTATCTTCTGCCAGAGAAGAAACAAGGCTCAGGTAGGTTTCCCAACTTAAATATCAACTGCTGGTGAAGAGATGAGAGCTGAATGGGAAAACAGGGCAAGAACACCCTTAAAAAGTTTATTTCTGCTGCATCACACTGGTTTTTCAAGTTTCCATAAGGTGTTTGTTTTGAAAAATACCCAAAACATTAACATATATGATTTTAGGCTACAGGCACTGCACCTACCTGGACACAGAATGAACTGGGTTGGAAAAGGCCTTTGAGATCACCACGTCCAACCTATGACCTAACACCTCCTCATCAACTAAACCCTGGCACTGAGTGCCACGTCCAGGCTGTTCTTAAACACATCCAGGGACAGTGACCCCACCCTGTCCTGGGCAGACAATTCTAGTGCCCAGTCACTCTTTCAGTGAGGAACTTTCTTCTGTCATCTAACCTAAACTTCCCCTGGTGCAGCTAAAGGCTGTGTCCTCTCATCCATTCTGTCAGTGGTTGCCTGGGAGAAGAGACTGACCCCCACCTGGCTGAGCCACCTTTCAGGTACAATATCAGGACACTGGTACAGTATCAACACACACACTCACTCAAATCATGCCAAAGTGCACCTTACAGTTTTTATCACTAGTTTGCTACAGCTACCACACTTGTCTTAGCTCTAAGAGAGACTTTGAACACTCCAGACCCACTGAGTGTGCCAGCAGAGCCAGCAAACATTGACTTCTCGTGAAGCTGAGCCTGTCAAGTCAAAGAAGTTGACCAGCCTGTCCTGTTTTCCAAGTCTGAAGCCTTAGTTTTTAGAACATGTGTGTTAATTTGTTTTTTAAAGTAACCTCCTAGAAAATGTCCTTCCCTAGACCTGGGTATTCTGCAAAGGCAAGAGCTCACCAGAGCAGAGTTCACTTCTAGAGTCAGTTTTCAAAACAAGAAGCCTGCCCAGAAAGTAATGGAAAACTGGCTCCCCTTGGTCAGGAAGACACAAACACAGCTGCCAAATAGTCAAAGTGTTTCTGAAATGTGATTTTCATAGTAGAGACTACAACAACAACTGTTTGTTGTCATCCCTGCCAGATCACTCTTTCCCATCCCTTCCACCCTTACAGTACAGTTTGACTAAAGATTTCACAGCACATGTATTTGATTGATCACTTATTGGGGTCCCTCACTTCTTTCAGATGAGAAGAATCATTCCTTTACCTGGAAGATCTCTTACCTTGCCCAAGGCTGTGTCTGTGCCATTGTGTAGGACAGAACTCACCTGACAGCACCATCTTCTGTTTCCTCATAGTGCAAAATGTCTTCCTCTCCCCCCTCCGGGCTCTCCAGGGCTGATGGCATTGTGGTCACTGCTGGGGATCAGTCTGAAAAGCAAAATCAGAGAGGGGTTTTCAGGGGAAGCTGCCTTAACAAAGGGATGGGTGTGAAATGCTGAACAGTCCAACCAGGAGTTCTCTGAGCAGCCCTACCAGACAGGGCAGTGAGGAGCAGCCTCTGGCTGTTTCCACCTCACACCAGGCACTTCCAAGGATGCAGATTTGCCTGTTCAGTTCAGCCACTTCAGGTGAACCTCAACACTGACACCCAGTTAAAAACATTAAACACAGCAGCCTGCATTCTGTTTCCCCCTTCAGGATGGCTCCTGGCTGAAGATGAGACCTCCACGTTGGGAATCTGCACTGGACTTGTGAGCAGGCAGCTTTCCCCTGGTGCTACCAAATATTTCTCCCGATGTCACACTCCGAGCAGAGTAACTGGAAAGGGAAGACCCTCTCCTTCACTCAAGAGGAAGAACAAACTACATTTCCACACCAGTACAGAGCTTCCCTGGAAGTAAGCAATAGTGAATTAGGCCAGCAGAGCTCTGAAGTCAGGGGAAGCAAGAACATTCCCTATGACAGAATAGAGGAACTTCCAAAGCAGGGGCAGATTTCACTGCTCTGCCTTTCCTGGGCCACTCTCCAAGCAGAGTGAGCTGCAGACAGCTCCTGTTCCCACTCACACCCTCCTCTCCTGCCTGGCAGAATTTACTTCAAATCCCATAAGTAACTGGGTTTCCCCTCCTCATTTGCAAAAGGAAATAAAATCTCCTTGGATGTAACAGGATGCACAAGCCTTACCCAGGAGCAGGAACAAGCCACACCTGGATTACATTGGCTGGGCACAGAAATCCAAGCACCTCATTTATAAAATGGACCTGTAATCAGCTTTGTGCAGAGCAACACCACCACCACCTTTCAGGCAGCCTTGGGAGAGGAGCAAGGAGCCAAGCTGATGCTGGCTCTTCAGAAAGCACTCACCAAGGGAACCATCCTCATGCTTCCCACTTCAGTTCAGCCCCCCTCTACTGGGCTGCATCCATGGATTCACTGCTCAGCCCACAGCTGGGGACTGGGAGAGCCAACAAGCAGCTGCCTGGAGCTGGTCAGCACAGGGCCAGCACTGGCACAGCAGGTCACACAAGCACACCAATTAGAAATTAATTGCTGTCCAGTTCCTCACCCCAGAGTTTCTAAGCCCTGTTTCACAGCCACCCTCAGTGCTCTCCACACCCCAACCAGGAGCCAGGGCTGAGCCCCATCCTCGATGCAGCACAAGGCTTGCCCCAGCTCAGGCACAGCACCTGGTCTGGGGGATCATCACCAGGTGAAGGTTTCCCCTGTGATCACAGAATCTTTATCTTTCCTGGGAGAGAGAGACTTCCCCAGGGAATCTTTATCTTTCCTGGGAGAGAGAGACTTCCCCAGGGAAAGACTGACCAAGTACATTGCTTTGTGATGCCAGGAGCCCAGGCTGGGACAGAAGTCATTCAGGGTTATATGGGGTGGCAGCCCTACAATCTCACCCCACCACCTCCCTTGACATGGCACCATGCAGCCTCCCCAGCCCAGGAAAAAGGTCAGGCCAGAAACCAGCTTCAGGTGCTGTGCTGTCTGTGTGATCACTCACCAGGCAGCTCAACTCAGGGACCCATCTTCACTCCTCACACAGCTTCAGAGTGGGGAAATGCCCACTGTGGGGAAGGGAAACCAAAGCACAAAGGCAGATGAGCCAGCTGAGCTCAGCCAGGAGCCTGCCGTGGGCACAGGAGGAACAGCACACTCGCCACTACCAATGTCACCAGGTCTGTGACACCCTGCCTGCTCCGCTCATGGCAACCCAGGACCTTCTCAGGAGATGCAGATCCCAAAATGAAACTAGACAAACTAGTTCCAATTTATCTTGTACTCCCAGAAAGCCAGAGGCCTGGAGGTGAGGTATGCTGTCTCCACATGCCTGAAACAGCCACCCATACAAAGCAGCAGGTGAGAGCAGTGCTGCAGAGCACTTGAGCCACACTCATCCCTTGGGAGAGGCCTGAAGGCTGACATCAAATCCAGCCCAAGGGAACACACCAGGTCAGACCTCAGAATTAGTGGTTAACAGCAGCAATGGCTCAAGGTTCCCCGTGGCCAAAGATGGCCCTGAGATCATCACACTGCTCACTCATCAGAGCCTCCACTCCCACAGCCGGAGCACGCTCGTGCTCACACAGGAACTTGGTTCTCTGTGTCACACAGAGAACCTAGAGGGGTCTCAGAAGCCTCCACCCAACCCTGTTATTGGTGTTGTAGAAGCACAGTCAATGAGAATGGTGAATGACTGTTCCAGGAGCACAGTCTGCTGTTGGTAACCCCTGCTCCCATGCAAAAAGTCACTGAAGGCCTTGGGTGCATTCTCAGACTTGTGTTTCTCCTGGCATGTTTTGCAAGGCTCAGCCTGACAAGTTCTTCTCTGTGGCAGTGGTAACACCAGTCCCTGTAGCCCCAGGTGAGGGCAGAACTCGTGCAGGAAAATGTGGAAGCTGAGATTTTTCCCGATATAGTCTCTAGCACAGACACATCCCCAACAAGACAAGTCAGCACAAGCCCCATCTTTCCCCGTGCTGGGTTACTGCAGAACTGGGAGGAAACGCAGTCAGAGCCACTGTGTCCCATACCACCACACACTGCTGCTTTTACTTAAAAACTGGCAACTGCAAGCCCCAGTTCATGGTCACAGCCCTGGTTTCTCTGCTCCTCTGAAAGGGGGCACGTCCCACACACCAAGGAGGAGGCTCAGGCAGTGCCACCTCCTCTGCAGAGGCTGGAACGCCACCTCATTTGCTGCAGGGAGCTCTGCTCATCCAGGACCTGGCTGATGTTCAGGGTACCTCCCAGTGCCCAGAGAGAGCCTGCCTGGGAGCAATCCAACAGCTACCACTTGGGATAGCAGGGCTGGAGAGTAGGGAGGAGGTTTGCTACAGGACACCACAGCATTCCAAACATTTCTTTCCCAATGACAGTGTTCAACGCCCCTAAGAAAACACCTCCACCTCATCTCGATGCATGCAGTTTGTCCCTACACACATCTCCTCACCAAGCAGCACACCCCAGAGGCACAGCTGTTCTTCTCAGGGTAGGAAAACATTTAATCCAAATAATCCCAAGCCTTTTGAAGGAAGAAGACACTGCTGCTTCAGGGAAGGAGGACTGGAAGCACTAGATTTGCTTGGGCACTCTGGAGAAGTCTGGTAACTCACAGGCAGTACAGAGCTCATATCTGCTGTTTAATTTGCATGCAACTTCAAGGCATTTCCCCACATACAGAGCTCAGAGTGTGGTTGGACCTACCATCACTGCAGTGGAAACAAACCCCAGAACCGCAGGCCTAAAGGCCTGAAGAATCATCTCAGAGGTTACCTGGCAATGCCAGCAGGAGAGATTCTCATCTCCATCTCCTTCTGGGGAAGCATTTGGCACTGGCTACTGCTGGAAATGGAGCCTCATAGACTACATTACCATATTACCTGATTCCAGGAAAGTTAAAGATTTCACCTGGACACAGCCTAAATTTAGGCAGTAATTCAAGTCCCAGACACTTCTAGTGTGCCACACAAATGCTACTTCTGTCTTCTAGAGCTGCAGCCCAGCACCTCAACAAACCAACCAAAGGAAGCTCCTGGTGACCTCAAAGACCTTGTCCAGTTCTGCCCTGTGGTGGTGGCACTTGTGTCAGGCAGCCCATCAAGAACCTATTTTCTCACCCTGGCTATAGGAACAGACAAGGGGTAAGTCAGGGCTGGATCTGGGCTGAGAAAGAAAACATTGTGACACACATACACAATTATACCACACAGCCTTTGTTCAGCAGAGCCACTGCTTGCCCTGGCGGTCATGCCGGCTGTCAGCTGTGCATGGGACGGGCCAAGCAGGGCCAATGACAGGCACTTGGGGCTGCTATGTGCAATGCAGTGCCGTGTGGAGGTGCTAAGGCTTGAACAGGACAATGGGCAATAATGGAAAAGGAGGAATAGCAAGAGGCCTTCGTTCTCCAAGTGCCTCCTGAGCTCTGCAGGACTAAGGAAATCCAAGTGGCCCCGGGAACACACAGCGCAGGGCTCCGGTTCCCGAAGCCCCAGGCGTCGCTCCCGAGCAGCCGTGCAAAGTCACTGCGGGGCTCTGAGGACCCAGTCAGGCACACGCCGCCGGTCGCTGGGCAGGCGCTCGCTCGTGGGGACACACGGCAGGACCAGGAAGGGCCGAGAACGGCCGGCCCGGCGGGTGGGCAGCGCCCGGCCCCGCCGGGGCACACGGCTCGGAGCTGCGGGCGCGAGCGGCCCGGCCCGCGCCAGGGCGGTCACGTCGGCCGCGACAGCCCCGGGCCCCGGCGGGCAGCGGCGCGGAAACACGGCTCTGAGGCGGTCCGGGAGGGCTTCCCGGCCCACCCGCCGCCGGGAGCGGGCAGAGCCCCCGCGGAGTGAGTCCCAAGGGAGGGGGACGGCCCCGGGCCGGCCGTTGCCATGGGGACGCGCCGCGCACTCACCGCTGCTGCCGCCGCCCTCGGCCCCCGGCGAGAGACAAAGGCCCGCGCCGCCGGCCCGGCTTTATGGCCGAGGGGGCCCCGCGCGGCCAATCGGGAGCCGCGCACGGCACGCGCCGGCCGTTGGCCGAGGGGCCCAGACGCCGCGCGAGGGCTCCCCCCGCTGGAGGCGGTCGGGGCGCGCGGCCGCGCACGCGCAGAAGCCGCCGATGGGTGGGGGCGGGCGGGAGTCACGTGCCGGCCTCGGGCTCACCTGGCCGGCCCCGCCCAAGGCCCCGCCCCCGCAGGGCGGCCGGAGCGCCAACGCGCGCATGCGCAACCGACGCCGCGCCCTGGCAACCGGAAACGGCGGCCGAGAAGGAAAGATGGCGGCAGCGTTGCGGTATCGGCGGCTTTATTGGCGGCTGCAGCCACGGCACCCAGCGCAGCTGCCGCCCTGCAGGGCCGCGGGGACACGCGGACAGCCAGCGCAGGGGGCCGACGGCACCAGGCCTTGGACTTCTTTGGGCTGCGGCTCCAGCCCGTGGGCTGAAGGAGGGAGCTCAGCGCCTCTGAACACAGATCAGGAGCTTTTGTTGACTTTTTTGTTGCAGGCTCCAAGATGGTCTGTGTGCTTCATTCTATTAATTGTCCACATGTGGTCACAGAGTCATTTACCTTCCTCTGAAACACGCGAAGCACATTCCAGCCTTTTCAAAGCACGTCCTTTCTCTCCCAAGAGCTTTCCCTCCGAGCAGCACCAACTGCCCGTGCTGTGTCCGCGCTCCTCTGCAGACCTCCAGCTCTTCGCGCTGGCTCTCCCCTCTTTGCACCTCTCTCCTTTAGGACTCGTTCTCATCAAAGAAAGAGCCTTCCCGCTCCGTGAGCAGGGCAGTCAATGGATGAACGGAGACACCGGGCCCCGGGGATCAGAGCCTAGAGCTGCCCCGCCCTGTGGACGTGCCGGTGCCGCAGGAGCGCGGAGCGCACGGCGAAGCCCCTCCCGCACTCGGCACAGGCGTAGGGCCGCTCGCCGGTGTGGGTGCGGCGGTGCTGGGTGAGGTGGGCGCTCTGCCTGAAGCTGTCCCCGCAGTCGGCACAGGCGTACGGCCGCTCCCCGCTGTGCACCCGCCAGTGCCGCAGCAGGGCCGACCTCCACAGGAAGCTCTTCCCGCACTCCCCGCACTGGAAGGGGCGCTCCCCGGTGTGGAAGCGGCGGTGCTGGATGAGGTGGGAGCTCACCGTGAAGCTCTTCCCGCACTCGGAGCACCCGAACGGGCGCTCGCCCGTGTGGAACCGGCGGTGCTGTGTGAGGGCCGAACTCACGCTGAAGCTCTTCCCGCACTCGGAGCACTTGTACGGCTTCTCCCCGGTGTGCACCCGCCGGTGCTTCATGAGCTCGGAGCTCTGGCTGAAGCTCTTCCCGCACTCGGCGCAGCCATAGGGCCTCTCCCCGGTGTGGACGCGCCGGTGCCGCGCCAGGGCCGAGCTCACGCTGAAGCTCCTCCCGCAGCTGCCGCACGTGTAGGGCCTCTCCCCGGTGTGCACTCGCCGGTGCTGCACCAGCTGGGAGTTCCCGCAGAACCTCTTCCCGCAGTCGGCACACCTGAAGGGCTTCTCCCCGGTGTGGGTCACCTGGTGGCGGAGCAGCTTCGAGCTCACGCTGAAGCTCTTCCCGCACTCGGAGCACTCGTAGGGCCTCTCCCCCGTGTGCATCCTCTGGTGCCGGATGAGATGGGAGCGCTGCCGGAAACGCTCCCCACACTCGCTGCAGGGGAAGGGTTTCTCTCCAGTGTGGATTCTCTGGTGCTGGATCAGGTTGGCACTCACACGGAAGCTCTTCCCGCAGTCCCCACATATCATCAGTCTCCCCACAGAGGAATTTCTCTGCTGGACAACATCTGGCAACTTCCTGAAACTTTTCCCACGCAGCATCACTTGGCTTTGCTTCTTCTCCAGAGGTCTCTGAACCCTTTCTGACCTTTGTGGGATGACTGGGTCCTGTGCAGGACTCTGGGAATTGTTCTCCTTGGAGAGTCCTGAGAGTGAAACCTCCAGCTGTGTTGGCCCAGGGATGCCTTGGTGGGGATTCTTCTCTTTTTTGATGACAATCCCATCTTCAGCTGCAATAAAATGAGAATCCAGATAGAAGTCACAGACAGGAAACTTTAGACAGGGGAAATCAAAAGGGATCTAATTCTAAAGATTCACCAGACTGACTCTTATAGAAAGGTCTGATATTTCCCTTCAAACTACACAGTGGATTTCTCAGTATGTTCACAGGAACAAACCCTGGGAACAGCCCTGTGTGCTCTGACAGAACCTGAATCCACTGAAATCACTGGCATATTAGAGGTGAAAGCTTAGTGCCTGAACAGGAAAGATGGCTGCTCTTCTAGGATATCTGAAAAGTTATTAAAAGCTGAACTGAGAATCATGGAAGTGCCACAAAGAGCTGTCCTACTCAGCAGAACAAATGCAGATCTGCTGGTGCTGCAGAGAGAGGCACTCCCAAAGGAGGCACCAAGGGATGAAATTAAGCACCTCAAACACGCTTATGCCAGACTCAGAGGCAGAAGAAAGGCAACTTTATGTTCCCATGGATGCATGGGAGAGCATGCACAACTGGGATGAGGAAGTGCTGTCCTGGAGCAGGAGAGACACTGCAGGGCTAAGAAAGAAGAGTCCAGAATTACAGCCCAGATGACCTAAGTACACATCTGATCTTCCTCTTTCTGGGCAGTGTAAGAAAACATCACAATGTGATTTCACAGTGAACTCCTGAGATGCCTTTTAAAGTAGTTTGGTGTGACATTGACATTTGATACAGTTTTCCTTAAAATTGTTCCATGAGAATAAACTGGAACTTTGATAGCCATGTGTCTGCAGCTACTCCATCCAGGTGGCATCTGGAGGAAAAAAGAAGAGGGACATCCAAAGACAGGATAAGGACATTTCTGGCAGCCCAGCCTGAAGCCCTTGCCCTGTGGGTCAGACTTGCTGAGCAGACAGTGGAGCCTGGGAAGTTGCTCTGTTGCTGTTGTCTGTAAAAGGTTTGATCAAAATCACAATGACAGAACCTTACTGGAAGTGTTTTAAGTGAAAGAAGAATAAGTTCACAATGCTCAGAAATTCATACTGGAAGTATAAGACTGAAGTGGCAAAAATTAATAAGTAAGCAAGAAAGGAAGAGTGTGGTTTTTCCTCAGCCCATGCCAATTTGGGTTGATCTCAAGCCTCTGATATGCCCAAGACTGCCAGTGCTAAGATCTGAGTCAAGCTCCAGGTAAGCAGAGTAAGTGCAGACATTGGAAAAAACCTAAGTATCACCTTAAATATATCCTTGGATATCTTTCTTAAGAGAATCCACTTGGAGTTCTTCAGAGATGTCACCAATTTTAGCAGAAGGAAGCTCTGGAGTCCAAAGGCATTCCCAAAGACATTCATCCTCCACCAAAAGTGGTAAGGAAACTCAGCTGCCGTGGGATGCATGACCTTCATGAGGTGGGAAGGAAGGGAAAGGGGAGGTACTTATGATTCTGCTATTCAGACACAAAGGCTGACTATGAACTGTGTCAGAACCTGATGATACTGACCAACCAGGTGACAGGGGAATGACAGAGGACATTCACTGCAGGTTAACAAAGAAGTGCAGAGGGGAACAGCCTCTGTACCAGGAGCTCCTCTATGGATGGGCGTAGGATGTTCTTGATATCATTCTGGAATAGCCCCTTGGAGCAGATGGATGGAAACTTCAGCTCCCAGGCAGACAAAACAGCTCATCAAATGTTAATGAGTGTCAGGGAAAAACAGAGACTAAAGAGAATGTAATTGTGCCCTTGCAGCTCAAACCCCACAACTTGACTTGGCAGGGATGGATCCTCCATTTCAGAAAAATTCCAATGGAGCTGAGGGAGATACAGAGCATGACATGAATAATAAAAGGAACAGCTTCTGCATTGGAGATAAAGGGTGCAGCTGAGAGGGGTATTGCAGAAGACTATGAAACCACAAGTGGCCCGTGGGGTGGGTGGGGATCCCTCCTGCACCATCTGCTCTGAATTAAGAACAACTGACATGAACTGAGCTATTATAAGGCAGCAAAGCAAACTAAAGAAGGCAGCAACTCACAAAGCAGCTGAGTATGCTGTAGAACTACTGGCTGTAAGCTGTCACGGATGCTAAAACATGTACAACTTCAGGCAACAAGAAAATTCAGAGAGAGCTGTGAGATACTGAGACAATGCATGTCTGCTTCAGTAGTTTCTGAAGTCACAGAGTGCCAGGGCCTGGGAAAGCACCCAGGAACACACAACTGCCTGTGCCTTCTCTGGGATCCAGCACTGGCTGCTGCTAGGGAGCTGCACTGGGAGGACAGTGGTCCATCCTGGTACCACCAATCCTATGCATTCTGGTAGGTCTGGGAATCCTGGAGTTTTTCTCACCAACAGGTTGACAGATGTGCTGGGTTAATGGTCAGACTCCATGATCTCAGTGAGCTTTTCCCAACTTTAGTGACTGATTGATTGATTGATTGATTGTACCATCCCCTTACCTGCACAAGTGCTGCTCAGCACTGTCTCGGACTTCCCTCGGTAGGCGCGGAGGTGGGAGAACCACAGTTCCTCCTTGTGGTCCATGTGGGAGATCATTTCCAGCTGCTTTCAGGGGACCTGCTCCTGCGGGTCAGACAGGCCGGCATTTACCCGACCGAGCAGTGGATATCTCTGCGGGGGTGCACCAGAGCCCCTGAACCACTGCGGACCCGCGGGGGCTGAGGGGGGCCGGGAGGGAACGAGGGGGGCGGCGGCGGTGGGGCCTGCCGGGGGTCCCAGCCTCGCCGGTGTCCGTCCCGGTCCCGCAGCTGTCCCCGACCCAGCCCCGCCGTGTCCCGGTCCCGCAGCTGTCCCCGACCCAGCTCCGCCGTGTCCCGGTCCCGCAGCTGTCCCCGACCCAGCCCCGCCGTGTCCCGGTCCCGGTCCCGCAGCTGTCCCCGACCCAGCCCCGCCGTGTCCCGGTCCCGCAGCTGTCCCCGACCCAGCTCCGCCGTGTCCCGGTCCCGCAGCTGTCCCCGACCCAGCCCCGCCGTGTCCCGGTCCCGCAGCTGTCCCCGACCCAGCTCCGCCGTGTCCCGGTCCCGGTCCCGCAGCTGTCCCCGACCCAGCCCCGCCGTGTCCCGATCCCGCAGCTGTCCCCGACCCAGCCCCGCCGTGTCCCGGTCCCGCAGCTGTCCCCGACCCAGCCCCGCCGTGTCCCGGTCCCGCAGCTGTCCCCGACCCAGCCCCGCCGTGTCCCGGTCCCGCAGCTGTCCCCGACCCAGCCCCGCCGTGTCCCGGTCCCGCAGCTGTCCCCGACCCAGCCCCGCCGTGTCCCGGTCCCGCAGCTGTCCCCGACCCAGCCCCGCCGTGTCCCGGTCCCGGTCCCTCACTCGCGCTCGGCTCCGCTCGGCGGCTCCGCGGCCGCTGAGGCGCGGTCACGTGACGGCCAATGGTGGCCAATGGCGGCCCCGCGGGCGCTGAAGGCGGCCCGGGATGATGGCGGCGGCGGCGGCGGCGGGGCTGAGGTGGCGGCGGTCTCGGCCCCCCTGAGGGTTCGGGACCCATCACCTGCTGCCCGCTCCGTCCCGAGCCTTTCCCCCGTGTGCTGGCCGAGCCGCCACGGCCGCCGGGGGATTTCCCTAAGAGACTTTAGCAGGGCTTCAGGCGGGAAGGGAATGCCCGCCCCGGGGGAACACGGAGCCTTCGCTGCAGAGGCTCAGGGAACAAGACGCGATGGCAGCCAGCACTTTCTGAGGGAGGAACATTTCCAAAGGACACCAGAGCAGAACTGTGGAGACCTGCATCTGAGCTCCATGTCCTTCCAGGACAGGGGTGCCAAACCCGGGCACTTGTCAGGGGCTGGAGCCACCCAGGTCTCGAAAGTGTTGTGAAGGGAGCAGTGGGATTGTGCTGATCTTGGGCATGAATCTGAATTCTTAGCAATCACACATGGTTTGGGTTGGAAGGGACCTTAAAACCCAAACCATTTGACCCCGTGCCATGGGTAGGGATACCTTCCACTATCCCAGGTTGCTCCAAGCCTCATCCAACCTGGCCTTGAACATTTTCAGGGATTTGGAGTCCACATCTTCCCTGGGTAATCACAGGGATGGCTCTGCCAAAGGCTGCATCACCTCTCCCAGGCACTTTGTGTTCCCTTAGACATCTGACATAAAATGCCTCCAGAAGAAATTTTATACTGGGAACGTTAGGGAAAGCAAACCAGCGCATTTGAAACGCGCTTTCTGAGCAGTTCCAAGTCCCCTTTAAGAACTGCAGGAAGGATTGCTCTTGGATTTATCCCTTCCATATCTAAACGCTGGCACTCTAAGTGTGGCTCTGTTGGCCCAGTACAAGGGAAAGGCACTGCAGTCACCACTCTGGGCTTTACAGCATTCCCATATTTTTTTTTAGTTCAGTTGGGCCCTCCAAGGGTCTTGACCACGATGAGGGATCACAGCCACTCATGACATGCTGTCAGACAGGGTGACTGCTCACAGAGCTGTGCCTGTGTGAGAAAACAGCTCTTTTCTCACATGCAGAATTATTTCATAGGCATCTGCAGCACAGCCTTTCAGAATAAACCTACTTAGGCTGTTTTTTTCAATACACAAACTCTTATGGAGTATCCCAAATCAATCCCACTGCTCATTTGATTATCAGAGCAAATTTAGAAGTTCACATGGTGCACACATAAGACAGAAACCTTGTGCAATGACAATACCATTATTTTAAATGAAAAAAAAAAAAAAGCCAACAAATACCTTAGTTGATTATTTTTGGCAGCATTCAAAGTGTTAAAAGCAATGGAAGTATAAAACTAGTTTTGGTAACTTACTACACAGTTGGAAATAAAGAATTTTGACAGTGTATCTTCCAAGACAAAGGAGCATGTTTTAGGAATGTATAACCAGGGAAATATCTACAAATTGAATTGTGTGGCAACACCAGAGTTAACTCAGGCAGGCCCACTTTGCTCAGGGATTAATGAAGCAGGAGAATGAGACAGGATTCAGATAATTTGCAGTGTATTTGAGGCATGTCCTTGTAGTCTTGAAGGCTGCAAAAGATTTTAAATCCTTTTCTCATAATCTATGAAAACTTTTGGAATTAAATTTTGTTTACATCAGCAATAAGGAGGCATCAAGGCAAGCATCTACAAAGGAGTCAGTTTCAAACCCTGACAGCAAAGAGATGTGGCATTAAAATTTAATTTTTTTTCCCCACATAGTAAAGTGTTTTAAGACATTATATGATTTGAATGATTATAATTTATATCTATTGAACTGGGATGCTACCTCCAGTGAAGGTAAAGATGTAATAATAGATCACAAAATCTTTGATTGTTGATAATTGTCTTACATAAAAGCAGAACAAAAATATTGGGAAGGGATATCTATATTCCCATGTTAAGACTGATTATTAAGACTGAAGCTTTTCCACTTGTGAGGTGTGTACTTGAGAGAAATACAGGTACACTGATGGAGCAGCATCAGCTGGAAGGCCTGTCCTTCTCAAAATAGTCATTGCAGCCCTTGGTGAGGAAGGTGGGAGAGGAAAAGTTCCATTTCCCTTCCCCAGCATCCCAACCATCAGCTGGACTGTATGCCACAGATCCTCCAGACTTGTGCCAGTGGAGATTTAGACAGGACACTAGAAAGAATTTCTACCTGGAAAGGGTGATTAGATATTGGAATGGGCTGCCCAGGCGGGTGGAGGAATCTCCAATATGGGAGGTATTTTAGGACAGACTGGATGTGGCACTCAGTGACAAGGTCCCTGTCCCAGCCTGTGGCTACCACAGGGCCACTATGGTCACTCTGGTTGCCATGGTGGTGATGGCTAACAGGTTGGACTCAATGACCCACAGGGCCCTGTTCTGCAGCTCTTTCAGAAACACAGATTTAGGAATGTTAGTAGCAATTGCAAAGTGAACCAAGTTAAAACCAAAGGCCTTGTATGTTTTTCTACAATGTTGCTACCTTAAAAATCAGCAGGACAAACTGTGCTGCAGAACTGAAGATGGAAGTCATAGGGGTGTAAATAGGCACTGCTTGAGAGAGTGGATTGAACCCAGGAAGGAGATGGGTGAAGCATTTCACAGCCCAAAATCAGGGGAGGTTTGGGTTGGACATTAGGAAGAATTTCTTCTCATAAAGAGTAATCAGATATTGGAATGGGCTGCCCAGGTGGGTGTTAGATTCACTGTGGCAGGTGTTCAAGCAAAGCCTGGGTGAGCCACTGAAAGCTCTGGTCTGGTTGCCACTGGTGGAGCTGGGTCCCAGGTTGGACTCAGTGATCTCACAGAGCTCTTCCACCCCAACTGATTCCATGATTCTGTGACATCCCGGCCTTTGGGGACAGCACGGTGGCTGATGAGTGTCCCCAGCCCATCGCCGTGCCCAGAGGCCAGGCAGAAGTGGCTGGGAAGGACGGGCAGAGCCTGCTGAGGGTGGCAGCTTGGCCTTGAGCAGCAGCATGGGCAGCCAGGGGCTCTCCCGGCTGCTGCAGCTCTCGGTGCTGCTGCTCTCGGTGCAGCCACTGGAGCCTTCCTGCCCCGCTGCCGGGGACACGGGGGCCTGGGATGCGCTTCCCGAGCTCCTGGAAGAGCGGGACAGGACGTGGCGCCCATGAGGGAGCCGCTGCGGAGAGGTGAGGGAGGGGCTGGGGCCGGTGGGCCCGGCCCGCGGGAGCCGCCAGGGCCTCGGGCCAGGAGGGTGCGGGGCGAGGGCTGAGCGCCCCGCGGGGGAGCGGAGCCGGGCGGGCCCGAGGGCGCTGGGCCTCCGGGGCAGCCCTCGGGCCGAGGCGCGGGGGCAGAGCGGGGCTGAGCCCGCGGCCGGGCAGGAACGGGGCCCGGCTGAGCCCCAGGGAGCCCCGGCAGGGGCGGCCGGAGCTCTGCTTGCTGCAGCCTCGGCCCGGGGCAGCCCGGCCGGGCCCGAGGCTCTCTGTGCAGGAGAGGCAAAGGCAGCGCCGGAGGGCTCAGCCCCGAGGCCCTGTGCCCCTTCCACGGCTCCCTGTGCTGCGCTGCAGGAGAGGAGCCGGAGCGCCTCTGGCCGTGCCCGGCCGTGCTGCCGGGGCCGCGGCTGCTGCCAGGAGCTGCTGCGGCTGCTGCTGGAGAAGCGGGCCCTGACGAGGCGCTGCCTGCGCCACAGCTCCCGGCAGAGGCAGAGCCCAGAGGGAAGAGGCCAAGGCAGCCTGGCACTCAGGAGAGGAGGAGACTGCACTTCTCGCCTCTCCTCTGACTCTCCAGCTCATCTCTGGGCTGGCTGGACATGGCAGGGAATGTATGACCAGTGCTGAGCTGGGCACTGCGACATTCCCACACACAGGTGTTAGGAACCCCTTTGTTATTAGGAAAAATAGGTTTCCCCAAAGTCTTCTCCACCTCTAGTTGAAGTTTTCCAAAGAGTTCAAGTTTAGTTTTTTTAGGCATAGGCTTCCCAGTCATGTTCTCACACCCTAGTTGAAGCTGGGAAGAGTAGTCTAGTTCAATGAAGCTCATGTTTTCTATACAATCCTGTATTTGTTTACTGTTCCATTTGAGAATGGACAGGATTTAAATTGTTTATTGTATATAATGTAAATCAAAAGGAAATTATCAAAAAAAGAAAACAAAGTCCGACATACAAAGATATCTAGAAATCTGCCCTCTTTTTGTGTTGTGTCCCTGTTTTTCAGTGAGCCTTTGCACACTTAGAACTGCCAGAACAGACAGAAGTGAGAAGTTGTTATGAAGGTCAATATATAAAATACGACAATTTAGGGTCCAAGACTTCTCCAGGAGTCCCAGACATTTTACAACTGGAACCGGTCCAGTTTGGCAATGGGACTGATCCAAGCAGTAGGTTTAGCTCAAGCTGTGAGAAGTGCTGAAAAGTTCCAGTGCTCACTTAAATATTTTCTTAAAGACATCTCTGCTGAGGGCTTTCCCACAACATGGGGTATCAGGGGCACTTTTGGGAGGTGTCACAAAGGGAACAGAACAAACCTCTGCCCTGTTCTGCAGCCATTTCAGAAACACAGATTTAGGAGTTTTAGTAGAGATTGCCAAGTGAAGCAAGAAAAAAAGCCTTTTATGTATTTCCACAGCATTCCCTGCCTTAAAAATCAGCAGTGCAAACTGTGCTGAAGAAGTGAAGATGGAAGTCACAGGAGTGTAAACAGGCAGCGCTTGACAGAGTGGATTGAATCCTGGAACGTGAAGGGTGAAGCATTTCACTGCCCAAATCCAGGGAATAGGTCCTGGCACTGAGGGAAGCACCAGCACCAAGAAAAGTAGGGGGGACCTAAGATCTATTAGAAAAATGGAAAGAAAAGGCACAAGAGTCAAACTGGGTGAAAAGACGTTGCAGGTGAGCTGTGTGCTGAAGGCAGGGCAGCCACGGGTCCTTTGTGCAGCCAGAGCAGATGGCCCGGAACGGGAGTGGGGCTCAGGCCCGTTCTCCGGGATGTCACCTGGGATCAGGCCACGAGGAGCAGCAGTGCTCCACCCATCGCCTGCGGCTGGAGCAGCAGCTGGGAACGGCTTTCCAGCTGAGCAGCAAGGCCTCCCCGTACAGGATTTTCAGCAGGTAGGGGTGGGCTTCACTCGGTATCGCCTTCTCTGTTTTCTGCTCTCCTTCCTTTTCTGTTCCTGCTCTTTCCGGGCTCTGGCCATGGTAGATGTGATGCACTGAGAATCCAGAAAGTCCAGCAGCTTTGTCTTAGAAATTTTAATACCATTCTGTTTGAGCTCTGCATGCAGATCAGCCAGCTCGATGGGCTCATAGAAGAGAATCCTGTTGTACAGGGCCGTGTTTGAGCGGATGTAGCACCTGACTGCCTCCAGCTTTTCCTCTTCCCGAGCTGCTGCTTGAGATGCTGGAAATTCCTCTTCCTCCTCCTCAGATGTAAAAGCACAGGTTTCAAATCCATTCACAAAGGAACTAAAAGCAGGACGAAACACACCAGAGGTCAAGGAAAGAACAGGCCAACAAGGACAGGACCAGAGGTCCTGAAATCCCTGATCGTGAAGCCCTATGACTTCCCTCTGGGATCACAGACCCTGCACTACCAGCACCCACAAAATTAATGAGGCATAACATGGCAGGGCTTCTGCAAACTTCCCATCCCAGCCAGGACAGTGCTGGTCCAACTCACCCAGCCCAGAGCTGTATGGAATTTCTGGCTCCTGGCAGGTTCTGCCAAGGGGTACTGTGCTGTCCTCTCCCAACTCCAGCTGCAGGTTCTCAGGCAGCATGGAGTGCTCTGTGTCACTGACCTGCAGACCAGGCATACCAGATTTGGGCCTTGCTCATAAGCAGCCCTTTTATGTTCTGAGAATAGTTCAGTGGGAATTAGACTGAAAAGCCAAAGCTTGTTTCTTTTGTAGGAGTGTGCTGACCTCCACGTGACACACTCGAGGAGGTGGCAAGGCAACTAAAGGCCACAGGGACTGTCACCTCTGTTTGCCTCATTCCTACCTCATCTCTGTCCTGCACCCCTGAGTGTTTTGTCTAGGACTTCACTGCCTCACCTCTGTGAACCAAAGGAGATGTCACTTCCATCCACCGAAGAACATGCCGATTCCTGGGATGCCGGGAGCTCCTTGCCATCAGCTGCCAGGCACGCGGATGGCCTTTCCTGCTCTTTGGCTCCTTCTGGGTGATGTGTCACTTTAGTTCTGTCCTTGGGTGTGGCACAACCTGTTCCATGGGATGCACCATCAGCTTCACCCCTAGGGAGCACTGCAGAAGCCTTGGCAAGCTGCTTCCTCTTGCCCACAACCCTGAGGGCACCCATGCGACTCCCACCCGCAGCCCGGCCTGCCTTCAGCTGCCTTGGCCGTTTGGCCGGGGACTTCTGTGGAAGGGGCTGGGAATGGGAGATTTCATCCTCAAAGTCAGAGTCCCCATCCTGGTGAGTGTACTGGAATATCTCCTTCAGCTTCAACACCATCTGGCGTTTTGGGAGAGCACGGACACCGAATCTGAAAGAGGAAGAGAAGGCGGGAGTTTAAGTTAGAGAAACACGGCACCTTCCATTGTCACAGCTCAGCAAGAGGTTCAGGCCAGGAAGTGCAGCTGGAAAAATGTGACATGATCTCAGAAAGCCCTGGCTGGAGCTTCACCATGGCTCCCCTTCTTTCACACTGCCTGCCAGCAGGTACCTCTTGTAAAGAGCCATCCTGGGGGAGGTAATGCTCACCTGCTCAGCTCCTTCTTCAGCTGCGGGGTCTCCATGATGGAATAAGCTGGCATGGGTGTCACTGGAGTGCTGGGGGACCTGTTGTTCTCCTGACAGGAAGGTTCTGCAGCAGAATGAAATTACTCTGATGAGAATCAGTACAGAAAGGACTTAAAATAGCTGGTATCTTCTCCTCTTAGTGGCAGAAATCTAGTATTATCTAATAATTGTTTAATACTTCCTTATAAGCTGCTTTAGTTATTACTCAGCTTCATATTGGATAGAAGTCAGCACTTCCCCCCCCCCCTTAATCAGGATACTTGGTTTTCATTGACTTTACATCAGAAAACAGTTTAAACTGGGACATATGTCACATCTGAAAATGAGGCCATTCAGGGCTTTGCTAGAACTGGCAGTATTTAGAAAGCAGTTAAAAACATGTTTACCAAATTCTGTGCAGTGGTCCTTCTCCCAGGAAGCAAATTTCATAACAGAGACAAGATGCATAAAAAAATTGAGCAAATCAAGCTACTGGGGTCTGGAGTTAGATATGGATTTAATGATACCAGTTTACTGATACTGTGAAGCACAGCCAGTCTCACACATCATGTTCTAATCACCCCTTAAACTTTAAACGAAAGTTTAGTATTAATTAAATAATTATGCCATTTAGTATGGCATAATTATTTAATTAGATACTGCAACATCAGTTACATCAATCCACTGGCAAGCAGGCCTGTGTTTTGTTCTGCTTTGGTTGTTTTTTCTCTATCCATGAACCCACAGCTTCTGCAAGGAGTACTGTCACTACCAAAGGACTGGTGACAATGAAACACTCCAGGAATCCCACATTTAGACAGGTTCTTTCCTACAGCAAATGCCTGAACCTTCTTTGTGCCTGGCCCTGCCAACTGCTTTGCATCAAAAAGCCCAAAGACCCTTTCAGTGTGTCAAGTGCATCACAGGTAAGATAATCACTAAAAGCAGTTTAACCTAGCCCAATAAATCTAGTATCAATACAAGCTCTCACCAGGAGTCTTGACAGGATCTGTCAGACCAGCCCCTGCTGCAGCTGCCAACCTCTGAGATAGAGGAAGAATCTCTGGAAGTTCATCTTCCTTCTCTTCTCCATTCCAGTTATCCCAGAGTTTGGAGTCCAGGTAACTGGCTCTGCTGCCCACCGGTGAACATGGCTCAATAGGGCTCTTCTCAGGGCAGTGCAAAGTTGTTCTCCTGCCAGCAGGACCTCCTTGGAGAGGGGTGCTGCCCTTAATTCCCTGCACCTGGACTGGGCTCTCCCCCTGCTCCTGCCAAGAGCCAGGGCTGGGGGTGCTGGCCGTGCTGGTCTTTGCAGGGCTGACCTGCCTGGAGTCACGGCAGTCACCTCTGGCTGGTGACAGATACCCAACGTGCCAGCAGTCATCAACAGGGATTGGGGGCTCCTCACACAGCAGGACACTGCTACCCAGAGAAGGCAGACTTACTTCCCTGTCACTGTCCTCCAGCTCAACCACACTGATGTTGATTTTATCTTCCAGTGGCTGCTCCTGGCACGGAGGCACCACTGTGGGTAAACCTGAAATACTGGCACATTTGCTTTCCATGTTGGTGTGGCCAGGAGAGAGGAGAACTGGGTCTAGTGGAGAAACTGGAAGGGGGTTCTTGGAAAAGGATTCTGCTGCTGGGCTGCTGGGTGGGCTCCTTCCACTGGCCAAGTTCTCCAGAGGCAAATGTTTGTCTGATAACATTGTTTCAAGACCTTTTATTAAATTTCCAGCCATCTCATGGTTTCTATTACCTGCTGCTAAGTACTTTGTGCTGAGTTTAGATCCTGCACCCTTTAAAGAATTAACACTTGTGACCTGAGTCTGTGTTGAGAAGCTTCTGCTTTTGCTCAGAACTGGTGTTCCTGGCACAAGCCAGGAGCTGTCTGTGCCAGGAGACATTTCATAACTGAGCCTTTTCCCAGGGCTCGGGTTTGGACTCTGTTTGATCTCTGTACAAGCACCTGTTTGTCTGCTGAGAGGAAATTCAGGGGACACCTTTACATCACGACTTACACCCACTGTGTCTGTATTACCACATGAGACCTGGGCTGATCTCTGCTCTGTTTCAGGGACTGATGAATTAGGGTCAGGTTTTGGTATCTCAGGACCTTGTTCCATGTCTGTACACTTCAGGTGCCCAGGGACTTCCATTTTCTTCAGAGCAGAGTCAGACTCTGGCAACTTTTTGCCTTGTTGTAACTCCATTTCATCATCAGAAGAAGATAAAACAATAACATCACCCTCCTTGATCCCCTGAGCTGCAGCATCCTGAGTCCTGCCTGGTGATGACAACACTGGGACATGTGTGTGCTTGTTTGATTCACTGTGAGGAAGCTCTGTTGGAGAAACTGTGATCTCATTTTTTGATGCAGCACCCAGCTCCTTGGCTTTCTGGGAGCGTATTTCATCAGATGGGGATGATTTTTCCTTTTTGTTTTGCTTTGGTGTTGACACATGTTCTCTGGCAAACTTTCCCTCTGATTTTGGAGATGCAGGTGAAGAGCCAAGAGCAGGAAAAAGGGACACATAAGGCTGGGGAGTTGGACCCCTACAAAATCCATTCTTACATGGAGTGCAGTCTTTTTGTGACTTGCTGAACAGAAGTGAATCATTAAGACCAACATGTTTTTCACTAGGGGACTTTCCTGATTCTTTGGTAACTTCTTTCACTGGGGAAGGCTCGCAGTGATATCTCTGAGAGGCAGAAAACAAACGTTCATAGCTGTCATTTAGACCAGTATCACCCTGGAAACCAGGAAACTGCTCTTCACAGTGATCTGCCTTGACATGTGAGACCTGAGGTGACCTGGAATCCTTCACATCCTCACAGCTCCCAAAAGCCCCTCCTTCATTAGCACCATGGGATGTTCCATCCCATTTCTGAGGTTCACTGTGGCGATGCACAATAGTGGTCTGTGGATCATTCATGCTCTTGCACCTATTTATATTCTGCATCTTCTCTTCTTGTGCAGACAAATCACATTCAGATCTTTCCACCCTGTTGCCATCCCTCAGATCTTTGAGGCTGTAGCTTACTGAAGCAGATTCAGGTCTCTTTACCTCTTCCTGCTCAGTTTGCTGGTTTGTACCTTGGACTGCCTCAGTGTCACTGCACATGCTGCAGTGTGTTCCCTTGCCCACCTCTCTTTCACCCTGAGCCATCTTTCTCTGAGTTGCAGCAAACTCATAGATTTCCTCCAGCTCTTGTTCTCCCACCTCACTGTCATCCTCCTTCTGGCACTCAGGGCTCAGCATATCTACTTCTTCCTCATCTTCACCCACCCACACTGACTTCAAGAGGTCTTGGAAGTTCTCAGCTCTGTCCTCACAATCTTCATCATCCCTCACAGAGATAAGATCATCTTCTGAATCCACTCCAGAGGACACCTGGCTCTCTCCAGTGCTGCTTTCACGCTCTGCCATCAGTTCCCTAACATGAAACCTGCAGGGATACAATAGTAAATTAGTATTTCCTCCTCCAGTATTCCTTCCCTATTTGGCTGTCAGATCACTTTCGTGAGCTTTGTAAGGAATTTACATGAGGATCTTAAGTTGAATTTCCTAAGATGCACAAGATCCAGTGTACTCCTGAAATTCCAAATACCCTTTTCCAGGTCACTCACATGAAAGTATCAGGCACATTCTTCCTTTTCTGTGTTTGAGACTGACTACACTAAATCCCCTTGGCAATGGGAAAGTCCCATGGAATGGCTGGGGCTGGATAATATCTGCTATGTGCAAGATTCCTGGCTTTTTGAGTGACAGGATACCTCTCTATATACATTTGGCAAGCCCCAACCATGTCCCACCCATATCTCAAAAACTGCTCCTGTTTCAAGCTCTCAGTGCATGCCTAGGACCATGCCTGAGAGCATGGCTGACACAACACATTAAAGCCTGAGCATCCAATACATTCTACAAGCATTGTTCAGATGAAGTGAGAATCACATAACAGAAGTTGTGCTCATCATCTTCAACGTCAGCTGCCAACAGACATCCTGAGACAAAACTCAGCCAAAGTCTGCAGAGCATATTCTGAACACAGAAACTCTCATACAGTTTTTCGACTGAGAGCAGGATGTCCTTATGGGCAAGTTCTATTTAAGATGTAGCAAAGCACCATGGAACTTGTAAGCTCCTAAAACTGCAAAGATCTCAAACTGGGGTCTGTGTGGCTGAAAGCCTGAGGAGGTCCAAAACATGCTCAGGGTACACACCTGGCAGCCAGAGCCTGCAGCTGGGGCCGCAGCCCAGCAGGGAAGTTGGTGTCAGCAGCATAGAGGTACCGCAGGAAGGCAGCCACAGCCTCGGCCGACACATCGCTCAGCAGCACCCGGCGCGTCGGCGCGGCCCCGTCCTCCTCCACCACCAACCCCTCGCTGTGCACCTGGGGCAGAGAAAGCAAAGTCTGTTTGCTAATAAAGCAACACAACACCTATATTCACCCTTGCTCCCATCAGCACCTTCCATTCACTCGTGCCCAGCCCTGGGACGGGGATGCCAAGGCGGGGTAGTTACACAGAGCTCCCTACGGAACGGGCCATGTCCCTCCTGACCCTATAGCTGCTAACTTTGTTTAAACTACTTGCCTCAGTCACATGTATAAAAGGTGGTCTTCGAGTTCTCCGCTTAGTTTTGCAATCAAATTACTTCCCAGCCCAATTTCCATCCACACCTCTCTGTATGAGCTTCATCTGGTCTGTTTTGAATTTACCTGGAAGCTGCACAGGAGCAGGCTGGGACCTATTCAGCTTAAAATGCCCTGGGAACACAAGAACTCCTTCACTAGCCTTGCAAAAAGCACAGTCAGTGCAGGTACCTCCAAAGCAAGAGTGACAAAACCTCTGTGTAGATTATTTTAAAGTACTTCCCAGAAACTTCCTACTCCCTGCTCACACTTCCCAGCCTGGGTGACAGGCAGGACACACCAAGAAGGACAAGGCAGTCTGTGCTTGCACAGGGACAAAAATGCAAGGGCAAGAAGCACTTTGAAAGCTTCCTTCATTGCTCATGGGTGGAATGCAAGGATCCTTGACTCCCCATAGCCTCCCTGAATAAGATAAAGTAGCACATCTTTCACCACTTTGTCAGGATTTATTCTGGTTTCCTAAGCTGAAACACTACTGCAGGTCCCGAGGCATTGCCATTAAGCCCAGCAGTGTTGTGTGCTGGTTTGGGGCACTGGCTGGCTGTGGGAAGGGGCAGTCTGGGCTCTCCAAAGCAGGAGCAGAAGGAATGCCAGCAGCACTCACAGCCTGAGCCGCCGCCGGACACCGCGCGTACAACACGAACAGGTGGGCATAGAGGATGTCCCCGCTGTCCACCTGGAACTGGACATCACTCAGGTGGGGGTTGTTGACCATGGCACCGAAATCTTGAGCCAGCAGCCCGAGAGAGGTCTAGGACACAAAAGGAACACAAAGAGAGGTGTTAGGTTACAGACGTCAAATGCTTCCTCAGAAAAATAAGAAGGGAGTAACCCAGTTTATCAGCACTGCTGTGCTGTGGGCCCAGCCTGGACATACCACCTCTGCCTCCTGAAGACAATCATCAGCTTTATGGACTTCAGGTCTTCCACAGGACAAGCTGAGAGGTCTGACAAACATTCCTGCTTTGTTTTCCCTCCACATTTTCACAGCCAGCCCATTGTGGAGAAAGGGCAGTTGTGTTGTATTCTGCTGTACTTGTGTCACAGCACATTATCACCCTCAGATCTCACCACGTTTCCTGCTGTGGTCTAGCCACAGCCTATAGCTGGCCTCTTGATCTACTGCCTCCCACCACAATTTTAAGAAACTATAACTTCCACTTCAACAGAATTGAACTCAATTCACTATAATCAGGGTAAGAGGAAAGAGGATGACTCAGGAAGGGGTAATGAGCCTTTCTTCTTTCTTTTTACTGTCTGGCAATGACAGCTGAGAAGATCAGCTCTGCAACAAGAGGTCCCCACAGAATAAAACTAATGTAGGCATCCAGTTCAAAGGAATTTATGAGCAAGCTACTGAAACCTCTTCTGTAAATTTCACTCCATTTTAAAAAAGAAACACAACTTTTATTACCATTCCAGAACCCTTGGCTAGAATTTTGGGGAGGGCTGAGTTACCTGTGGCTGGTTATGGTGATGGCAAGGTCAGGCTTGGGGCATGCTGCCAAAGACATCAAGCATGGCAAGACAGCTCCTCTGGAGCTGCTCCCAGGCAATCTCCTGAAGACTCAGATCCCTCCTAGTGTTGCAGCTCTGGAGGTGGCCCTGGAGTGCTTCAGGGAAGTGTGAAACACCCTCAGATCACAGCTGGGTTGAGAAGCTGCCTAACTGCATGTGAAAACCAGTTTATGCTTAACACCCTAATCATTGACCTTGTGCTTTTCAAACCTACTGCAGAGCTGAGGAACTGCAAGTTTTATTCCAGGGAACATCTGCAGGAGATGCAGTTCCACCTGGAACAACACAGCTTTTCATTTTCTTAGCAGGTTTCTACATTAGCAGTGGGCTGTGGAGAGCCAACCTTTGGACTCACTCCATCCAGCAGGAATTAGCAGCACACACTGGAACACTTCTCCCAGCCTTCACAGGTGGGCTAGGGAACATTCTGCATGTCGTGGCAGTGCTGTGGACTGATCTCCAAAGGGAAGACAGGAAACTCAGTCTGGAAACGAATCTGACTCCTCTTGTTTTCTTATTCTTGGCAGGTGGGATACCTGTGAGGCTGCTCTGGGGCCGCCAGCAAACACAGGCTCCGGATGTGACGTTCCAGGCAGCGAGCCCAGAACAGCTTTCCTGCTGGTGCTAAAATTATCAATCAGGAATGGGGAAATGGGGCCAGAAACCTCCTGGCTGCTCCATTCTCTGTGCAAGGCAAAGAAACTGGCCAGAAGACAGCTCTGAGCAGGTATGAGCTGTGTGTTGGAGAACAAACCAGAACATTCTCTCCTGCTGAGGAGGCCACTGAGACTGGACCCCACTGATGTGACCAAGGGTCTTCAGCATGGGGGATGTGTTACCAATGCAATGGGTGCATTTGCTCTGCATGGTTACACTGTTTGTGCTCATATAAAGCACAAATCCCTCCCACTGGCAATCCAGCTCTTCAACAACACTTCATTCGCTCAGGAAAACTATAATGGAAACAAACTGACTCTGAAAAAACGACCATACTTGTTTTACTGGGAGCAACTGAGTTTCAACAACAGTGTGAGAACAGTTTCTGTATTGCTAAAGGCCTCTGGTTTAACAGAAAAACAAAACAAGGCCTTTTCCTGCTAAGGATATTTTTTTTTAATACTCCCAAAGAATATCTCAAGTTTCTGTACCAAGTAGCTGGGATCTTCCAGTTGAATACCAATTCTCACCTCAAGGAATTGTCTCCTTTTAGAAGTATCTTAATCCTTTAAGCACAATATGAAATTATGTTGTCAGAGCATCAAGATTTATCCAGCACCAAAATGTACTTCCTTTCAGGGCATGATTATTTATTATCAAACAAAAGATAGTAAGATTCATCAGATGAAGTGGATGACCTTGGTAAGAAAATGAATTCATTTTACTTTGTATGAACTTCAGCTGAATAAAACTGATTATACATTAATGGAAAAATTACAGATCCCCTGGTGCATGTGGGATAAGATGACATCTACAGAACACCACAGGCTTGATAAAAACATCATCTGTGACTTACTAGGCTGTGTTTCTCACTCAGCCACCATAGAGCACACACTGATTTTCAAACTAGATCCTCTGTGCTCCCACAGTTGAGGGTTTTCTACACAAAACTCTTTAAAAGCTCAGCAGCAAAACATGCTCATCTTCCATTGGCCCTCACAACATTCCACCATCTACCAGGCTTTTATGCCAGGATTTAGTACAAGTCAACCAGTCCTTCCAAGAATTCCCCCTCCCACTGCAGGACACGGCGTGGGGAGGAGGGTGCCAGAGCAGGAAGGAGCTCCATTCAGAACCAACCAGAGCTGGGTGTGTGAGCCCAGGGGGAGCAGCAGCAGCTCTGTCTCTCCTGGGTTGCTGCCAGTTTTCTCCTGGATAACCTGGGCATTAAAGCAGAGTACTGCATAACATTCTGCAGCTGCATCCCTGCTTCCTACCCCCAAACACTCTCAGTGCTACAGCTCCCTAACCTGCACAGCCTGGCCTCCTGTTCCCTGGCATTTAAATTATCTTTCATCAGGTAGGACAAGTACTGAAAAATCCCCAGGCTCTCATAGGCATGGATGGAACACCCCAGCTGTGCTGATCTCACCTGTGCCCATGAGGAATCAAGTCACTGTGACCCTTAAGCACCACTTTGTTTCCACAGAAAGGAATGGGAAGTATTCCACACTTCTTTGAATTGCACAAATGCAACCATTTTTAATTGTTGAATATATATTCATCTATATATATATAGATGAGTATATAAAGAGTAGAAGAAAAGGTTATCCTTACTCTTTTAGTGCTGCTCCTGCGGAGGCTCTTCTTCTTGGATGGGGGCACAAAGCCACTAAGTGGAGGATCACTGGAAGTCAGTTCTTCTCCTCAGGGAAAAAAATGCACATCACAAATCACAAACAACTTCCTTGTGAGACAGAATGATCTAAGAACTCCTAAGAGGATCCTTCCTGTGACAGCTGCTATGACCAGGCTGGCTGGGCTGAAGGCTCAGCCTCTCCCTCATGCCTTTTTGCAGGGTTTGGCTCTGGTTTGTGACAGGCTGAGGGTACCTAAGCACCATTTCACTGTTTTTTATATACATTAAAGGGCCAGGGACCATTTGCTGCAGCTTAGCAAGGGAAGTGAGGAGTATTATATCCAAGTGCAAACGCAGACACGTGAGTTTAGGAACCATGTTCTCTTTGACAGATGAACAGGAGACACAATTCTGCTGATTAGATTCTGCTGAAGAGCCAGAGCTCTTTAATGGATACCACTGCCCTTGAAATGTGCAGTTGTGCACCACATGCAACTGTGACTGGGGACATTAGAGAGTTGCCCATAGAGGAATTCCAAGTGTTGTATTTTTTCAACCCTGAGTAGCGCACAGATAAACTTCAGGTTTGTGTAATTGACGTCCAACACAAAATCATCCCCTTGTGCATCTCTCATCCGACTGTCTCAAGACCTGAAAAGACAGTGCACAGAACAGAAAGGCTGTCCAGGTAGAATCATGGAATCACAGACTGGTTTGGGTTGGAAGGGACTTTAAAGCCCATCCATTACCACCCCTGCCATGGCAGGGACACCTTCCACTGTCCCAGGCTGCTCCAAGCCCTGTCCAACCTGGCCTTGGACACTTCCAGGGATCCAGGGCCAGCCACAGCTGCTCTGGGCACCCTGTGCCAGGGCCTCAGCACCCTCACAGGGAAAAATTTCTTCCCAGTATCTAATCTAAATATAACCTACTTCAGTTTGACGCCAATCCCCCATGTCCTATATGTCTTTGTGAAAAGTCCCTCTCCAGCTCTTTTGTATGCCCAAGATAAACAGGAATGAAGATTTTGTTCCAGGTGTTGAACACATCCAGGCTCCCTCCTGGGAGAAAATACTTTGATCTCTTTATTTTTAAAATAAAATTTAGTATCTGCTGTCTAGGAATTCTCTTAAAGGCTGGGATTTATTAATCATTTCAGAAATATCAGGTTGATTGTGTCTACATCTCACTGCAGGAAAATGTGCCCCCACAATATCACCTCTTGGATCAACACCAACAGCTGTGGGTGCTGCTCACTCAGCCCCACCACAGCCTGGCTCTGTGCAGCTGAAGGAACCAGGGGCAGGGCTCACAAAGCTGCCAGAACTCACCTGGCTGCTCTGTTGCCTGAACATGGCCAGTGTCAAGGTTCCACTGAGTAAGGGTGAGTCCTTCCCTGGCCAACTCCACCAGGTCCTGCAGGGTCTGAATGTCCTTCTGGCTTGGGGATAAAAGCTGCCCATCTCCTTCAGGGCCTGGCTTGGATTCATCAAAAGTTTGGCCTCCAACCTTTGTGCAAGTGGGCTCCTGAGAACTGAGGTCAGGCTGAGTTTGCTGGGATACTTTTGGCTGATGAGATCCCACCGATGGCTGAAGGTTCTCTGGCTTATTCTGATCAAGTGAGGAGGGAAAAAAGACACCAAAAAATTAGGTCTTGTTTGATGTATTTGCAAAGCTCTGAGTAGAGTGTCTGCTTCATACTCCTGAAACATCTATGAAGGCTCACAGAGCATTGCCCAGGTACAGGGGATTCTGAGAAACTGCTCTCTGCAGTTCCATGGAGGACTATGGTGTACCTCCAGAGATAAGAGAGCTCTGAACAGAAGAAAACTACAATGGAAAATGCAGAGAAGTTGGTTTCTCCAGGAACATGTCTGTGCAGGCAACTGCCAAGCAGGGAGAAAGGATGGGGGAAATGCTCCCAATTCAACATCTAAATATTTCATTATAGCTGGAGTTCCTGGCAAAAGTCACAGCTGAAGCTCTCCAGGTGCTTCTGCTCTGAGTTCTGAAATGCTTTTGCAGTTACATGTAACTAAATCAAACTTTCACCTTGGAGTGGGTATTTTCCAGGTTTGGTCTCCATTTCTTAAAAAAAAATGCTTGTTTATTTCTAAGTAAAAATAGTTCAGACATTTCTGTGAATGGAAAGAATCAGAGGAAAAACACACTCTTGCCATGATTTTAAAGACCTTCCTGCTTTTTATTTTTAAACTTCTCTGGCAGTTTCTGGCTTGAATGAAAGGTCAAAACTTCCTAGAATGGAGTCCCTCCTCTCCAGCCTCAACCTGCAATAAGTCAGAGAAACATTGGGCTTTTACTAGGGAAGAAGTATTAAATAAAGCACCTAAATATGCACAGTAGATTTTGAACACGAGCACCAAACACTTCTTCAAGAGAAGAAAGAGGGAAGAAAGAAAAGTGATATTTTTCTTGGAGAGAAGAGACTGAAAGAGATTCCTGAGTTTCTGTGGGCATTTTTTATAAAAATACAGAGCACTGGAAGAGGCAGATCCAGGTGGAACCAAAATGAAAGAGTGGAACTGAGACCTGGATCAAAGCTCACATGCACCAGGAGGCACTGGGATGCACAGGGAAACCCTGAGTGCAAATGCTTTGCTGTACAACTCCAGGCACTCCAACCTTCTCTGTGCTAGCAAATATCAGGTTTTAGTTTAAATTTTTCTCCCCAGTCCTTTTTGAGTGCAACATGGGCAAAGTTCACACTAGAAATGACCAGAAAGAAGTGCCAAGTACAAAAACAAGAGCCAAGCTGCTGTATATATGGACAAACTAATGGCACAATGAGTAGGATGGGATCCCTTTACTCAGTACTCTCTGTCCCCATCCCTTTTACCTTCTGAAAGCTCAAAAACCGTGGTAACATGAACCTTGTTCTCCTCTCCAAAAGGCAGAAATGAAAGTTCAAGTTCCTCAAACCTGACTGTGTAAGACGAGGGGAGAACAGGTCACAGGCAGCGAGTGTGAAGAGAGAGGGGATCACTGGTTCACATTCCCAATCAGGAAACAGAAGGGATACAGGGCAAGTATCAAGAACTAGGGCACACACATGTCAGAGCAAGGACAACAGAGCCCCACCTGCACAGGCTTCCAGGGTACAATTGGAGGGGTTAAGGCTGCAGTGTAGAATGATTCGGGGTCACAGGGTCCTGTCAGAGCACTGATGTTCCATAAAAAGCATTTCTTGGCTTTGTACAATGGCATGAGCCAGGCTGCTTTTCCAGATTCATCCTCCAGAATTCTACTAATGGGCAGCTGAGGGGTGGGAGGGAATTCCAGCTCTTCTGTCAGCATCATAGCTACTCTCTCCTGGATCCTCTTGTGGACCTTCTCCGGGTCCTGGAGCAGCAGAGGTGGAGGAGCACTGGTGCCTTTTCTACGCCTTTTTTTCTCTTTAAAAAGAAAAGGAACCCAAGTAAGTAAACAGCTGAACACAGGGCAGAGGAGGTCAACACAGCAGCTTCTTCAGTGCTGTAATCAGTGACAACCAAAAGGCATGGAACACAACTCTGAAGATTGTGCAGGTAGTCCAAAACCTCACACGGCCCTTACGGGAGAAATGAACTCCACCAACACACCCATGCAGGACTCCTTTTCTTGTGCTCTGGTCATGGGTAATATCAAACCACAGCTCACACAAACACTGGGCAGATTTCATTTGGAAATGCTGTGTCTTACTACCTTTGCCTTACTAATGCCCAACCCCAAATCCAGCTGGGAGCACCTATGGGCAGGAGCAGGGTCGTGAAGAGTGGTCTCCCCTCTGTACAGCTCTCAACCCTTTCCCCTCTCCCCAGAGGCAGTTGTCTGCCTTTCTAAACTCTTCTGCACTCTGAAATGGTGAGGCTCTGTTCAGCAGCATTTACTGGACACACATGGCACTGCAGAAAGAACAAAGTGATATGAGATAATGCTGAAAAAGCTGCATTAATCCAGGCTGTGGCAGGAGGAATAGGAAAAGAATCTACTACAGGAGAAATAATCATATTTTCATGTTATTTTTCCTCACTTCCACAATTTACAAGAAACAACAGTTTAAGACTATTTTACAGATTCAAAACAAATCAGTGAAAAAAAGCACAGGATTCCTGAAACCCATGGACATCCTGCTGTCATTCTTGACTGCACCTGGATACTGCATATTGTTGAAGCTCTGACAGCTTAAACAAACCAGAAACAGAGCTGTCATCCCTCCTGTATCCAACAAGAAAGTTTTGGTGGAGAGCAGCTTTACTCCTGCAGTAACACAGCCTCAGACAGTAACTTGCTGTAACACATACCTGATCCTGGCTTCCATTTGATTGGGAAAGCAGCCACTGCTTTCACATTTGTAACTGATTTTGCTTGTTCCTGCTTTTCTTGCTCCAAGAGAGAGCGTGACATTGCCATGGCAACCTGCAAATCTTCATCCTTAGGCTCCATTTTGGCCCTCTTCTGTGTTTTCCTCAAGTCCTCGTTGGAGGGGCCTTTCCGCTTTGCCCGGCTGGGCTGATTGCTGAAATCCAAGAATGCAGCAGGAAGCCCCAGTTAATGTGGCTGGATCAGAGACAACAATCACTGAGTACTCCAGAGCAGCTGTTCCATTTGCTCAGAGAGATTCCCATGTCAAGCATAATAAAAACCATTCAGTACTTTCTTTCCTAGCAGAGAGCAAAGATTTTTTATCATTCATGGAATTTAGAGCAATTTAGAGAAGTCTTATTTTGGGATGTAAGCATCTACTATCTCTGCTTTGAGTGATTTTTTCTACCAAAGGGGAACAAACAAGTTGAAGCAGGGAGAAAACCAGATCACCAGAAAATGCTTTCCCACCCACCTGCTTCCACAGGGAAGAGGTAATGGTCCTTCCTTGGACTTATGAGCCCCTCCACAAATTCACTCAGGCACCACTTGGTGCACTCTGAAGATTCTGCTCAAATTCAAGTGAGCAGCTCTGTACCAAGCACATTCCAAAACATCACATCTGCTTCCTCTTTGGCTCAGGGTGAAAGGATGTTCCCAGGACAGCCATGAACTGAGGAGCTGAGGCACTGACACCACAAATCTCAGGAAAGGCTCCATACTTATACTCTGTGGTTCACTCAATAAGCTCAAACACACCCTTTCAGCTTTACTGAGCAATTGCCTCACAGAGCACAAATCATTCTGACAAAACACTGCAAGGCTTTTTACTCCCCATTTTGCTCCTGCCTGCTGGCTTTTAAAGTCATCCACCACCTGACCTCTTCTGAGGGAAATTCAGATGATTTCTCCAACTCACTGCCACATCCTCCTCACCTGGTACTGGGTCATGGCTCTACTTGACCTGCTCTGGGCTCAGGGTTTGCCCAGTGTGCGAGTCAGCCTTGCATTTACTGTTCTTTCTGACCTCCAACACCTCTCAGGCCAAAGCAACCAGCATCTTTTTTTTTTCCTACCAGCTTACCTGGGACACTGAAGAGCTGCATCACCAAGCGTGGCCACCTGCAACTGCACTGCCTGAAGCAGCAGATTAGGAGGCACATCCATCTCCACAGCACAGCGTTTCAGGTGACTGACTCGGCTCTGCGGGGTTTGGAACTGCTTCCCGCAGATGGGACACTCAGGGACCACTGGTTTGCTGGAGGATGACATCTGTGCTTCTTCCATCTCATCCAGACACCTGGGAGACAATGGCAAAGCTTACCTATGGAGACTTTGAAGGGTCCATGCTAAGACTGAAGCCATTAATCTATTAATATTGATATTATTAATAGAAAGCACAATCACTTCTACTATCAATAACAGCCATGAACATCCACTAAAGAAACAAGAATTATGTGCCCACCGCTGTGAGGAACACAACATGGAACAGTCACATGGAGATAAGGGTCTCAGAGGCATATTAAAAACATATTGCTCAAAGGCAAGTGCAGTGAATAACTTTAGCATCATAAAATCCCACATAGTTTGGGGTGGAAGGGACCTTAAAGGACACCTTGATCCGTGGCCCTGCCATAGGGACACCTTCCACTAGAACAGGTTACTCCAGCCTTGCCTTGAACATCTCTTGGAATAAGGAGTCCATAGCCTCTCCAAACAATACACTTCATGTGTGTCCATCACCCAGTCTCTCTTCCTGCACTCATTCTAACATTCCAGCTCATTTATAAACCCCTGTTAACAGAATAGGGAGCAGCTGAATTGACACCATGCTCCAGAGTGCAGCATGATGAACTTCAAATAACTTCTGGCAGGCCAAAACTATGTAAAAATTTGTGCTTGTTCTTTTTCTGTTCTTTCCAAAGAGATCCAGGCTATGAAATTCTGGATCTGCAGGACCTATAACAAAAGTCACTCCCTGGTTAGGTAATGACACACACAGGGCTGTGCTAAGAGACCATTCACTGGTGTGTCAGTGCATCTGTCCATCTACAGCTTCACTCTTGGAATCATGGCTGCTATCAAAAAATCCCTGGCTAATGTAACCTTGTAATCTCAACACAGGATTACATGTGAATAGTTCAGAAAACCTGACTTTCCAAGAAACATATCTAGCACTGTCACTGTTTTATAGCTTTTTCAAGCAGTACAAATTGTCTGAAAACAGAACCAACAGTAACACCTAGAAAGCTGCAGGTGCAAACAAGCCTGACCAGTGGGAACCAGTCAGTAGCATGATGTAGGACTGGACAATTTACTGGACAATTTGCTTTCTGGAAGTGCTTGAATCAAGAATTTACAATCATTCAAATGTGTTGTTTCTGATACTTTGTCAACAGAAAAGCACAGTTTCAATTTCCAGAGAGTTGCCTGTACATAATAAATTGTGTTTGATTTTTATCACTAAGGAAATTGTTCAATGAAGGGCAGTAATTTCAACTGAGTCATCTCTCTGAGTAACATCACATTTCCCTCAGCAAACAGCTCAGATACTGTGACATACCAGATGTCCTTAAATGAATTTTAGCAAAACAAAGCAAAGGCAACTTTGTTGGCTGAAATCAGTAGATCTCAAAATTTGTATTAGGGAGTCATCACTAATGGAATCATTAAGGTTGGAAAAGACCTTTAAGATCACCAAGTTCCTTTACAATGGCAGCTCCTCTGCCACACTGCTAATGAAAGCAGATTTGGCCTGGCCACACCCAGGCAGAAGGCCTGCAGGGCAAGGCAATCAGCCTCTGCTTTCACACCAAAATGACTCGTAAATTCAAGCCATAAAGGCAAAGACCCTTAAGCAGAAACCCTGCTCCTCGTTCTTCCACGGCTGGGCTGAGTAAGGAATCGATGGGGGCTGGATGGAAAGGACAGGTCCTGCTGGTGTTTGACCTGTTGACGTGCTGCTCTCGCCGCAGGGTGTTCATGGCTGTGAGATCCTTCTGGCAGATCTGACAGAAGAACAAGCCTGCATCCTCCAGGCTTGCCAGGGCTTCCTCCTTGGATTCCTGCTGAAGAGCCAAAGCCAGAGCATTGTCGTGTTCCACGGATGGGGGATGGTGGGTATCTAGCAAAGAAGGCAGAGATGATGTAAGATGGAAAACTAAATCCTGTGTGGAAGGTGAGAAACTGGTACACTTGTCATTATTAGCTTATTAAGTTAGACACACAAAAATTCATTGCAATCTTCCTCTTGCATCTTCACACCTGATCTCCACCAGAAAAGGTACAACCTGCTCCTTTCCAACACTCCAAGACTGGACCAGCCCAGGAGCAAGAGGTGGCAATTCACTCACAGCACATCACATGTCAGAGACAATGAAGGGACAGTTTTGCTGAAGTTTCTGGGGAAAATATGGAATTTTATACATCAAATGTACAACACAGCAGATTTTCATGCCCATACAGAACCAAGAGGGACTTGATCTCTAAAGAACCAGAGTAAATTTGCTGTGAATTCAATTTATCAACACAGAACATATCACCTTAGAGAGTGCCTGGAGAGGTACCAAAGATGGGGCTACCTAAGAGTGGCTTAACACTGTCCCAAGGGAAGGATGACCAAGTTCACTGATCCTATTGGAATTTCAACCTGTTTCCAGAGAGACAATTATTCCTCTAGAATTTACATGAGATTAATTCAGCCTTAGAGAAGAGCTGGGGAAAAGGTATGGATAATCCTTTAACAAAGTTTTCTCAGGGATCTGGAGTGATTTGCCACAGCAAACCACTAGGCCAGCCAGGAACAAAGCCCTGGGATCCAGGACTGCTCCTCAGGCAACCATTCTCACCAGCCACTCATTCTGCATACACCAGAGCCAAGAGGAGACACGTACCATCCTCAGGAGAGTTCTGCTCCTGGCTCCTGGCAGGGAAATCCCTGCTGGCTGCAGCCTTTGGCATGCTCCCATCCGAGCTGTGTTTCAGCTGCTCAGGTGCCACCCTCTTGAACTGCTGCATTCTCTCCACCACCAGCTCTGCCACCCGCACCTTGGGGGTGGGTGAGGAGCAGGTTCCTGGAGGAGTAGCAGGAAGGGAGGGCAGGGTAGTCTGGGAACAGCCACTCGGAGGATTTACTAGAGGGGGAGAAAACACCAGTTTTACCAGGCAGTTTTAAACACACACTGAGAGCTGCTGGAAGGCCCTTCCCTGAGAGCAGCCTGGGCCAGGCTCAGTTCTGCAACAGCCATTCTTGGAGAAGTGAACAATTTGTGTAGCCACAGTAACAACACTGGGGTGCTGCAGAGGCATTTAGAGACCTTTGTATTCCTTTTATAGGCAGGAATATAAAGAAAGCCCTTGCCTGCATGAAGGTCTCCAGCAGGGACATGGAAGGCAGTCCCACAGCCCTGCTCTCCCAGCATTCCCACCAAACAACGTCCCATTCCTGACTGACTTAATTTATCAATTTAAGGACTTCCATCACTGGTGACTGCATTCTGGCCATCATGTTTAACAGCTACTGAAGGACTAATCCTTTATGAATTAATCCAACACCTTTCTTAACTCATTCATGTTTTTGCCCCTGAAAAGATCCAGTGACAATATGTCACCATACAATGAAGCACTGAGTGAAAAAGCACCACAATATCATCTGAGCTTGCTCCTGGATGATCTGAGAGTGCTTTTCTCAGCTCTGATACTGCAAAAAACAGTGAATAATAACTGGCCAGCAAATCACTTTGTACCAAGGCTTCACCTTACTGAGGGACATCTGCCTGCAGCACAGAACACACTCCTAGGTTAAACTTGTGTAAGGCACAAGCCTGCTTTCAACAGTGCTACTGTGTCCCCTCTGGATGGACTTCTCAAAACCTTCACTGAGTTACAGAGTCCTTCCAGTCCTTGCCTATCTTCTGTTTGAACTGTTTCAGGTCACTTACCTGTCAGAGGCCTCTGGCTACACTCAGTGGTCCCTGTGCTCAGCTGGCTGGCAGGGAGAGGGCTTCTTGCTCCATCCCCCTGTGCAGTCTCACCACTACAGGCTGCAGCATCACCATCTTCTTTGTGCACCAACGCTTGCTCCTTTGGACCCAAATTTTGAAGTAAGTTTTTCTCCTTCACTGCTGGTAAGTGATGATGGGTTTGGCTCTTAGCAGCAGCTTTGCCTCTTCTTAATCTGCTTTGTGTTGTGGTGCTCTTTGGCCTGTTCTGAACCCTCTTTGTTGCCTCAGCATCCCCAGCCTTTTTCTTTGCCCTACTCAAAATATTTGCCCACAACTCTTTAAAATCATTGTCCTGTTCATCCATTGGCTTTCCAGTAACACTGTGAGGACTGGAGGGCAGGGGGAAGCACCAGAATCAGTTCAGATTTGTATCAGCCCTTCCAGCACCTCAGAGATGTCCATTCTCCAGACTTCAATGAGGTCACCAGACAGAGTGGGCACTTCCAACAGTTCATTCTTCCACACTTAATTCACATTCAGCAGAGCATGTTTTCTCTCCAAGGACCTCACCTGCTTTCACAAGCTGGTTCTTCAGAAGACTCTGGACCATAGGTTAGGCACCTCAGTTTGTGCAGAGCATGTCTAGGATCAACATGGTAAGCTACAGAGTTTCAGAGAGACACTTATGGAAGCCCTTAAACAAAGAAACAAAGGCAGGTAGTCATGCACCATGGTACAGGCAGATGCACTGTGGGACAAGGTGTAAACTGCTGGAGAATTTGCACGAAATACTGTGATTAGAAACAGCACATATTGATCCCAAACAGTGTCCCTATAATTGTACTACAGACACGCCCAAGCCACATTAGCAAAGGAGAGGAGAGATTTTAAAACAGGTATCTGATATGGGGTAGGTTTTTGTCTTGGAGCTCTGGATTCAGACAGTCCTTCTGTTATACACATTCCTACTTATATTTATATAGCACAAGACCATTGAATGCAGCAGGAAAAAACCCCATCCTTCAGCTCATGTAGTGATTCTGGAGTGTTTAACTCTGCTTTGAGACACTACAGTTTCAGAGAAGAGAGCCCAGCCTCATTTGGAAAAGTAAATAAATGGAATTTCTGGCACTTCAGAAGGGGTTTTAGGACAAGTCAGAGAACAATTCCATTAAACACGTTCACCTTTTCTGTCCTCTTACGTCCACTGTTGCTCACTTAGGATTAGTTCTCCTGCTCCTGCTGAATTCTTCCCCTGAGTACTCAATAAACCACAGCACTGACCACATTTCCCAAACTGCTGTCACATATATGAGGTAAACAGACTAAATAAATGGTATTTTAAAATTAATTTCTTAATCTTTTCAGCTACAGCAAGAACAGCAGTACTAGACAGGGATTACCTGGAACAGCACTGGGTACAGTGTCCAGATGGAAATGCCATCAACTCCCAGGCAACATTAAAACTAGAGCTCTATTCTTACATGTTTTCATTGTCCCCTTCTTCCTAGTCCTGAGTTCATGATTGTTCTGGCTATTTTACCAGGGGTTTTTATTGCTCCCAAAAACTACTTCTTTCAAACCTAAACCAGAATGTTTCACTTGGAATGGCAGCAGCTGTGGTCCAGTTATTCCAGTAAAGCTCTGGGCATAGAAAGTCTCAAAAAGCAGGAAAAACACATGGGGGATTGTTTTCTCAAATGGCTTGGCTGCAGACATGAGAGGCTGAGGAATGCTGGTTACACACTTCCATGGGTCAGCCTTTCCTATAAGCAATTACAGATGTTAATGGATTTATTTCTTTTAAACTCAGGCTCCCAGACCTGCAGAGGATTTTGCTGTGAATCTTGGAGTAATTTTCTGTTAGAGGGAAACAAAAGTTTTATGTAGCCGGTTCATAAATTTACTTTTTCTGGACAGAACACTGGGGTAGTTATAACTGTAAATTGACCATTTTCTTCTAAGGAGGAGACAGTATGTGGAGAAGTCCCAAATCTCACATCCTACATGGCTTTAAATACCTCAGACACATGTGTACTGCTGGATTATTTATGGTGAGTTCCTGATATTAAACTTTGAAACAGAGCAGCACTTTGGCATTTGCTATCAATATTCAGTGTCCCAGGCAGATCAGACACACCTATGATGCAAAACTAAGAATTTATCTGTATTACACCTCCCTTTCCACACCTGCATTTACAGATTCCTGCTCTGTTCAACATCTCAAAATTTCTGAAGCTGCTGCTACTGCTGCCCCTAACAACCAGCTTTTGCACCAATTTATTGAGCTCAAAAAGTAATAGTTTTGAAAGTAATTTCTTCCAGTATAACATTCAATTCATTTTGGAAGATTTTAGGATTCAACAAATCACAAATAAAATAATCAGCATCACTTACTGTTCACTGAGATGCCAAATCTATAGCCCAGCTGTGCCCTTCAGGTAAACATGGATCAGCAAAATGGTACAAAGCAGGACCAGTAAGAATGAAAGATAGAACCTGGAAAATGGAGGGAAAAGGATGGATTTAGTGTATTTTGAAATGACTGCTCTTGATGATCCTTTGCACCCTTTCAATAGGTACCTGATGGGAGCCTACAAAAAGGATGGAGAGGGACTTTTGGACAAGGGCCTGGAGTGACAGGACAAGGTGCAATGGCTTCCCACTGCCAGGGAGTAGGATTAGATGGAATATGGGGAAGAAAATCTTCCCTGTGAGAGTGGTGAGACCCCGGCATAGGTTGTCCCATCCCTGGAAGTGTTCCAGGCCAGGCTGGACAGGGCTTGGAGCAACATGGAATAGTGGAAGGTGTCCCTGTCCCTGTCCAGAGCAGGGGGGTAGACCCAGATGATCTTTAAATTCCCTTCCAACTCAAATTATTCCGTAATTCTACGATTTAAAAGTATGCACCTACTACATGCCTTCAATTTGCTGCCTTGTAATTACTTAGTTAAATCATAAAACCCTTAAAAAACCCCAAACAGCTAAAACATCTGTTACCCTCCCACTTTTCAGAGCAGCCTCTCTTTTAACCCTGAAAACATTTTTCCACCAGCAGTCCAACGTGACATGCTCTCAAACACACAACATTTGGGCCTGCTCACTTGCTGCTTTACACTCTCTGCCTGTTCCAGGAACAATTCTCCTGCCATTTCAGTCTCCAAGAATATGTCATCACCGTGGCTACAACAGCCCATCAGTGCTAGGCAGGCCTCCACAAGCTGCAGACAGCAGATACCTTCTCCCCTCCTGAGCACCACAGCGGTGCCTCAGGACATCTCCTCCTCAATTCCTCATCTTGAAAGAAAAATTCACTTTATACTTCCAAAACCAGGAAAGTGCCTTGGAAGCAATCTCTTGTATTTCACAGGAAATGCTAAGGGAAATGGGATTAATTAACATTAGAAAGTGAGGCAAAAACAAAACTTGAATTATTGTCTGGGGTCGCCAGCACAGGAAGGACATGGACCTGCTGGAGTGAGTGCAGAGGAAGCCACCTTTCTACCCCACTCCTCCCTCCAGCTTCACCTCAGTTCAGAAATCAGCTAATTGCCAGGGCCTGGATGACCCTGGGCTGCTAATTACAGAGTGCTGGCAGCAGCAGGATGATGGGATGCACCACTTGGCTTGGCACTGAAGTTTCATCACCTTCTTCTCCTTTTGTGGAAGCTGCAGCCAAAGATCTGAGGGTTAATGATAAAACTTCCAGTCAAGTCAGACCAAATACTGCGAAAGGGAAGAATTTCTGCAGTGTTTTTTCTGGCAGCCACACTGGAAAGAGGTCTCTAAGGATTCCTCCAGACCAAATCTTGTAACAAAAAATCTTCCTACTGGTTCCTGATAGAGAAGAACCTACATGTCAATGGTGTGACTTCTGAAAAAGCACATTATCCTCCAGCCTTTTATGGATTCTTCACTAGAGACTGATCTCTGCAGGTTCCTGCACTAACCAACACCTTTATCACTACTTTATAAAGACATGACACTGCATCTGTACAGTGCAGGGTCTCTGTGGTTGCAAAAGTGCAAAAAAATTTAACCCTGAGGACAACAAGGTTTGTTCTGTGAGGAGAGAACAAATATAAGTGCAAAACACGAATTCAAAGAGGGTACAACTCTCTTGTCCTGGTCTCTGCCAGCTTCCCTGTGCCAGAAAAGGGTAACAAAACCAGATGTGGAAAATAGGAAATGAGAAATTAATTCAAGTCTCTATAAACAAGGGAATGCTAGGTAGGAAAATCATACTGAGATTCCAAGGAGCAATCTTAGCAGGGATCAGCATCAGTGTCCACCTGGCACCACCCACTTCCATATCTGATATCCCATCAGTCCTCACATTTCTGTTCAGGGCTACACCTCCCCCTGCCAGCACCCTGTTCATATGGCAAAGCATTTCACAGTCACTAAAAAATCTATCACATTCTAGACAGAATTTTAAATCATTACTTACACAATGAAGTGTCCCTCTACCAATACGTCCCCAGAATAGAAAATTCACTTTATACCTCCTCTGAAAGGATAAAGGGGAAGTGAAGAGAAAAATAAAAACTAACGGTCACTCAGGTGCAAATGCTCCTGGTTGTATGCAAACACAGCAGCACATACATCACAAAGAGAAGCAGCTGGTGATGCAAAAATCAAATGAGTTTGACTGAAAACAACAAGTTATTAATTTAAAGAGAATAATACAATTGATTTTAGGGACTGAATAAAAACATTTTGGTAGATGCCCCAAAAATCAATAAAGAGAAGAATACTTGATAAAAATTCACTTGGTTTTCAGAGAAGGAAAAGTAATCAGAGTGATAATAAAAATAAAGATGTAATATAATATCATGGGGATGGAACTGGATTCTGAATATATACAAGGAGTATAAACAATGCAATGTATTAAAACTAGGAGGTAAAATTACCTTGTCAGAAAAAGGTAAGGACTTTCAAAAAAAGACCTTTCTTGGTGTACATGAAAACCAAGAAGAAAAACCTGAAGAGGCCACTCCATCAAACTGTGGAACTGTTAAGCCTGCAAATACTAAATGTTTCCATAATATCCATTCCCTGATGGTGCTGCAAGCAGGCTATTTCAGGAGCAATCCAAAGCACACTGAAAAGCAGCTGCTGAAGGTGTTTCTGTCAACAGAATCAGATCATTTGCAAGCAGAAGTCATTGTGATTTTTCAAAAAGGACAATTAGGGAAGTAAACACCCATCTTGCAGACTGAGCTCAACACCAGGCTGATAAAGGGCTTATATGGGAATTGATGAATAAAAAGGGATAATAAAATTAAGCCAAATCAACACAGTTTATAAAAACCCAGACCTACATTCAGCTAATAATGAGAGCTCTCTGTGCCATCAGAAGGGTAATTCTTCTATAAACCACTAAAGGAGTATCAAGGGACAAAATGATTAATTAAAATCCAACAAAATCAATACAAGGCATTTCAAATTATTAAAATGCAGCTGGATAAGTTTCCAAATGCAGTTGCAAACAGCTGCCATTGAGCACTCACGTTTCTAGTGCCACCCCACAGAGATTAACTCTCTGCCTGTCCTGTTTTTCTGTTCTTTACCTTAGGAACTGAGTTGGGAGAGACCCCAACCACCAGGATCAAGCTGACAAGAAAGGGAAGCACTGGACAGCCCATCATTCTTCCAAACCACAGTGTGACCTTGTCCAGGTGCCTGACTCCACTCCAACAGGGATAACTGTGACTGTGTCAACCAGTTCTGCTATTCTGTAGATCAAGAATGGAGCAGTGATATTTGTGGCAAGATGAACTGAATAATTAATGAAAAAGTGAAAATAAAGAGAAGTAAGAACACTCCCATGTTAAACATTCAAGCCATTCCTTTCCAAGAAGGCAGTGTTATTCTGAAGTGCACATTCACTTGAAACAAGGGCAGTTCTACTGATTTTTTACCCAAAATCATGTCTTCTGATTGAAGCCAAATATTAAGTGAAATTTAACAAAGTATCTCGATTTCTCTAAAACAGGAGGCTGCTCTCTTTGAAAAGGTGACCAAACTCATAATGGATTTCTTCAGGTGACCTGATAATGCATCTTTCACACTAACACTTCATTAATTCATAGCAATGAATAACTTACTCTCTTCTCAGCTAAAATCCCACACAAGAGCTACACTGAACCCCTCAACACTCTGCATCTAATGGAAATTGACCCAGTGGGAAAAGCAAAGAGTCAAAAGAACTTGAGGTCCATTTGCTTCCAAATGTAAAGCTCATGGTAACAATTTTTTTATTTCCAGTTTGCCTCTGACACAGTTTTACTGGTGTCCAGATAAATGTTCCAGTCCAAGCACCGAAATCAAAGGGCAAAGAAGGGACCAGGGCAGGAAGAACAGTACTCTAAAGAGATGCAAAAGCCAAGCACATAAGGGCCTTTTTTTGTAGACAAAACCCAGTCTGTGACTGTTGAGAGTTCTTACAGAGCCAACAGACTGAGCAACACCCAATGTCATTGCCTTTAGGCTTTACTGGAGTCAAACTGGTTTTGCCCAGCTGTAATTTTGGCTTTATCTAAAATCTGCTTAGTTAAAATAAACACCTGTGTGTCTGCAGGTTCAGGGACCAAGTGCTGTCAGTAAAGCAGCTGACACTGCCTCCCTTCAAGGCAGGCCCACATCACAGAATCATGGAATGGCTGGGGCTGGAAGACACCTTAAGGCTCATCCCATTCTCACCCCCTGCCATGGCAGGGACACCTTCCACCATCCCAGGCTGCTCCAAGCCCTGTCCAACCTGGCCTTGGACACTTCCAGGGATCCAGGGGCAGCTGCAGCTTTTCTGGGCACCCTGTACCAGGGCCTGCCCATCCTCACAGGGAACAATTTCTCCTCAATATCCCAACTAACTCTGCCCTCGGGCAGGGTTCCATCTCCCCTTGTTCACTGTGGCTCCAGGCTCTTGTCCAGAATCCCTCTTCACCCTTCTGAATATGCTGCTCTGTGTGCCCCTGAGCCTGGAAATAACAGATAAAATTCCACGTTGCTTCACGAAGCAGCAACAAATGGATCAGAACTGCTTTCCCTGGTAACCCTGCTAGAAAAAAGCTTGTTTTGAAGCTGAACCCGTTAAAGGTTTCCAACGAATCCTAGCGGCTGTCAGCGGAACAGCTGTTGGGAACGCTGACCCCTCGCCTCCTTACCCTGAGCAGCTCTGCCTCTGCTCTGTGCCCGAATTCCTGCCTTTGATGCCAGCACCGAGGATGGAGCTCCATCCTCCAGCACCGTTTGTCCCCGGGCGCTGCCCCGGGCTGAGCTGCAGCCGGGCCCGCGCGGGGCCCGAGGGCCGCGGCCTGGGCTCCCCTCAGCCCACACAGGGGCCGCCCCGTGCGCCCCGCGGATGACGTAATAACTGACGTCACCATACCAGTGACGTAACGCTTGGGATGAGGCCGGCCCCGGGGCCAACGCCACCCCCTCCCCGCCACCAGGTGGCGCCGCGTCGCGCTGAAATCACCGGCGTCATGACGTCACTCACTCATTCCCGCCCTCCCGCCGGCCCGCCGCCGTGGGGAGCGTTCCCCTCCCGCCCACCGGCCCCAGCCCGGGCAGGGCCCGCCGCCGCGGCCCTGCCGCCCACCCACCTGTCCGCGCCCCGGGCTGGCGGCCCTGCCCGCGCCCCACCGCCAGGCGGGGAGCCCCGCTGCGCGGCCGGAGCGCATGCGCGGGGCGCCAGCCGTGTTGCTGGGCTCGCCGCGGGCGCGGTGCGCATGCGCAGGCCGAGCCGGCGGGACGTTGACAGGGCCCTCACGGTACCCGCGCATGCGCACGGCCTTCCCGCCGTCCGTTGTCAGAGACCGTTCCCGCCCGCCCCCGCCGTCCATTCCCCTCATGGCGCCGGGCGGCTCCTCCCGTCCCGTCAGCGGGGCTGAGGGGTCCGGGGCGCTGCCTTTCCTCCCCCCAGGAGAACAGCCTGAGCCTCTCCGACGGGGCGGCGGCATCTACTGAAGCGAACCTAGCACGAAGCGGGCGGCCACCACGTCCCGCCTCACGGCCCCAGCGAGCCCTGCCCCGGCCGGGGTGGAACGTAAAGAACAGGGAGGGCGTTTGATAAGGCCGTGGCACCGCCTGTCACTGAGGTGAATGGTCAGAACACCACCGAAAGAGGAGAGCACATGGTACTGCACGGCTCGTCTGTGTTTTTAAGGAGTTCCAATATATAGAAATCAATCTATCTATACGTAAAAATATAAATTTTAAGTAGGGAGAGGAATACACACCACTCGCTTGTGAGCACGGAATTACCATTTAAAATCAATCGTTTCCACCTTAAAACCTCAGGCGCACTTGTGCCGGCTGTGCAGCTGCAGCTGAAGCCCATTACAATTGTAATGTTTTGGGGTTGTAATCAATGCTGTGCTGCTCATGTGGAAATTGATGGAAACACTGAAATTTCACGGTGAGCAGTGGCATAGCTCAAGCTTTTCTGTAAAAAGAGCAAAGAGCATTACTGCTTTTTTTTTTATAGATATACTTTTTTTTTTTTTTTCTTTTGCCTGGAGTTGAGCAGGAAAACAAGTGCTCTTCCCACTACATTTTGCTCTGGCTCAGAATTCTCAATGAGTATCACCTTGGAGTCAGGATCAACAGTAATTTCCTCCAAATGGTTAGCTAATTGTGGCCAAGGCTTTGCAGGTGTAAAATCACCTGAGATGGGTGGGAGGGTTCATATGCTGGATCTGCATTTTGAATGCATGATTGAAATCACAATTTCAGTGTTGAAATCCAAACTTCTTTCTCAATGCTTGGTCTGGCTGTGGCAAGAACCAAAATCCCTCTTGAGCAGCACTTCATAACCGGCCAAGAGGCAGAGGAAAGAGGTTTAGTGGTACACAGAACACATTGGAGCTTTGAAAACACCAAGACAGGCACTTCACTAATAACTACAAATCAGTTGCAGGGGTGAGCAATGTGATGTCTCCTTTGCACATAACATTGTCCCATTATTACATCTCACTCCATAATTTGACATCACCAAAAGAACCTGAGGCTGTTACGGCATTGCCTGTTTGGAAACCTTAAGAAAAAAAAATCAACTAGAACTTTTAGAATGAAATAAGCTCTTGAAACACTGTGAGTTTTCACTTCCAGCAAAGCAACTTAATTTTTAATTGGTTCAAACCATTTTAGCTGGAAACCCTTGAATTTTAAGCAAAAAATGGTTATTTTGGCAGACCTGAGGGCTGTATTTTCTGCAGTGAACCTCCCCTGGAGATGCAACATGCCCCTGGTCAGTGCAAAACTAATGAGAAGAAATCCTTTGGTTTGTGTCTTTCAACACTTCTGCTGGTTTATTCAAGTTCTTGCTCAAGTTGCTGCACTGATGGGAATTAGGAGCCCTCAGAAGAAATTCCTGCAAGAACTTGCAAGTGCCCATTGCACAAACAGAGTGAAAATACTCCAGTTCTGAACCAAGACAGAGGAAATACACTGAAGCACAAGAACATCTCGTTGCACAATGGCCTAAACTGAACTCAGAAGCACTCAAAAGCCAGATGAATATTCCCAGTGAAGATGCATCCAAAAGCACTGGCACTTAATGGTCCATCCTGGCTACCAAATGGCCATCAATTTCACAGGACATTTCCAGGCCATTCTGAAAGGCAACAAGGACGTGGTCCTCTGATCACTATTTGTAGCCAACATCAGCTGGAGGATGCAGCAGCAGAGACAGGTGCAGTGAGGAGAAGCAGCCCTCCCAAAATCAGGCTGCTCATCTGATTTGCACTCCCAATTTTTTAATAATTCACTTTTCCTCCCCCCAACCCCGCCCAGGGAACTGCTCTGTATCAGATATGGCTCAGGGCTCCAGTGGTTTAGGCTTCAGAATGACAATTTTGGCTTAATTTAACGTGTACTCACCGCTGAATTACAGCTGTGTAGATGGAGGCAGGTCCCTGAAACAGCAGCACTTGGGACACACTGTGAGAGGCAGGATATTTACTGTCACACTGGGCTTTTGGGTTGTCTCTGCAGAAAACGACTATGGGGCTTGTGAACATTATTGCTGACATGAACAGGTTTTCAAAATAACTGCTAGAATTCGCTGTGCAATGGGCTTTATAGTAAATATTGCTATCTACATATCTATGAGTACACAAACTACATATTATGCAGAATGTACATATTCATCCCCCAGAGTGCTGCAGTCAGCATTGCTCAAAATTTTTGTTTCACTTTCTGCTCAGTTTAAGAGCAGATCCCCTACTTTCTGTTAAGACTTGTAACACTGGTGGCTCTTTGGCATCTTCAAATTAGCTTTTTTAAGCTTTTCATACAAATTGATTCAGTTCAGGTCAGCAGTGATCAGAGAAGCAGCCACTGAGGCCAGTTCCAATGAGGAAGGTTTGGGTTTGTATCAATTTATTGTGTTGCTCTCCCTTCTGGATGACAGAGCTCAGCGTAAACTCAGCACAGAGACTTGAAAGGGCCAAACAAAGAAAAAAGCAGCATTTTCCTGAAGAGCAGCTGGGTTTGTTTTCCTCTCAAGTGTGAATTTTGGGATGGTATAGGCCACTATATCCATCTCCTCTTGTAAGCCTGCCAGGAAAACAAGCATGTTTCCATTCAGTAACTCACATGGCACGAGTTTGAGTGGTATAGACCAAAATTCATCCTGTTCTCCTGGGAAGTGAAATGAATTATCATTTCCAAGAAGAATCACCATCATTCAGCCAGGGCACTGGGCACTAAAGAATCTCTAAACACATTAAAAATACACTTCCCATCTAAAAACACTAATCCCTGTCCTTTGATTTCCTGAAGTATGTTGCAAGATAACTTTGAATACATTTTTTAAAATACCTGCTCAACTACTTGGGACAGAACAAGTCCAGGGATTGAGAAGCAAAACTGCAGCTGAATCTCCCTCTGCCTCCCGCCACAGCTCTAACTTCCTGGGTTTCAAAGGATTTAATGTGGCACAGGTCCATGAAGGACTGGTTTATTGATCTAGTTCTGGACTGAGTTTTAACCCATTATTCCTTGTTTACTTGGGCTGCAGAAGGAGAACAAGCTCTGCTTGGCTCCTCAGTCTGCTTCTGGATTAACTGACCCCAAATCCCCTGCAGATCCTCTCATGACATTTGGAATAACATTGGATGGATGTTTAATGGACAACTCATTACAATACCTTTTGCCATGTGGATTTAAAAAGATGAGAAAACGACTTCTTTCCCTAATTTTTCATCTTCCCTGCTGCTGTAAATAGATTTAACAATGAGACCATCAGGAGTCTTTACAAATTTAAGTACTTACTGAAGCTTTTGCTCCATGTGCTCCTGCCAGCTCTTCCATTTCAGCTGGGACTTAATGGCAGACTTTACTTATTCCCACTTGTTTGCACGTCAAACCAGTTCCAGGAGGGATGTGATGGGAAGGATTTTGTGATTTTAGATTAAAATCTTGCTAGAAGGAGCTCCAGCACCAAGGAACACTGCTTATCCTGGGACAATGAGGAAATGAGTGTCCAGGCAGAGAAAATCTTCTCCTGGCCTGGGCTGCATTGAACCATAGCATCAACCATGGAGTGCCCCAGGGAAGATGCAGGTGAAGTGTAAGGAGGGAGGTAACAGAGAAACAAAAGATGATTCTGAGGACAGAAGGAGAACAACTGACTTTTTTTTTTTTTTTTTTTTTCCTGGAAGAAAACCTTTCTACTGATGAAAGGAAAACCCATATTTCATTCACTCCAGAAGGATCAGGAGGTGAGCAGTTCTGGGTAGAGAGCAAGACAGATTTTAGCATCCTTTTCTTCCCAAACAATAGGGGAGAAAACCAGCTGGAAAGGACTTAGTACAGGATAATTCCAATAAGCAGCCAAGATTCCACTGATTCTCTGAAATACCAGGAATTTTTGAACCCAGGAGTTCCTGGAAAACAACATGATTTCAATAGGTAAATTTTGGGCAGACCTAGAGCTCCCCTGGGAACAACTTTCAACTGAGCAGGGTGTTGGGCAGAGCCTCTTGAAGGTGCTGTAAGTTTGTGTTTACTGCCTCGTCCAAATCCAGCAGGTACTTTCATGATTCTGGATCCTGGAGGGGTCTGTTTCACTTAGTGCTGGAATTCTGGAGTCCTGTGCTGTGTCCTTAATGCAGATTGACTGTGTTTCTTAAGGAAATCCATTTAAGCTCCATGCAGACCTTATCTGTACAGTAAGAGTAATTCTGACTCATTTCACAACAAGAGCAGGAGGATTAATTAATAACTGCAGAAATGCTAAACATTATTAATGGCTCCCAAGTTTTCTTCTCTTGGAAACAGTGGCCATTTCTTCCCATAATGTTTTAAACAGTTGCTGTCAAGGAGCTTAAAGTGCAGATTCCTGGCTTGTGGTTTGTCCATAAATCACAGACCTGGAGCCTACCCAAGACACTCTCGATGGTCTCAGCAGGAAATCTGGACAAGAGAAAACTGTTCTCAGTCTGGCCCGCTGAACCACTTTATGGCCAGTCCAGTTTCAACGTCCCATGGCAGACGTGAGAGGGATTCTGTCCAAGTTTGAAAGCATGAGGTCTCCAGAATGTCCCTTCAAACTGGATTTCACTCCCCATTAAATATTTTCCATCTTCTGCCCTGGAGAATATAGGTTTGACTTCACAGCTGATGAGCCTGGGCGGGGCAGGAAAGGAAGCCATGCTGTTTATCACCAATGGCTTTTCAGCACACAAAGTTTAACTTGTAGTGAAAAATTAACAACACCCCCCCCCCCCAAACCCCAGGAACCTAATACAAGATAAGGTCAGGCAGCTGTAAATAAGATCCCAGAAAAAAAAAAAAAAAATCAAATCCAGTAGATCAATTTTCTGCACAAAGCAGCATTGCTTACAGGAAGCTATTTACCAAAGAGGATCTGTTGCCTTTTCAGACAAGGAATCATTATCCAGACACCAGCTTTAGAGCAACTTGCCTGTGTTCCTATCAGCACTTCAGTTTGTGTTCATCAACATGATGCCATACATCCACCTTTTCCCACTAGGATCTGCTCTATTAGCCAGGAATATCATCCTCACACACCAACATTCCCTGCAGGTGTTTGCTAAATAAAAGGGAAAGCTGAGTCCCAGAGGTGAGAATCCAGTGGCTCAGACAAAGCAGCATGATAGAACGTGTGAGATTTGGGCCAAAGCTCCCTCCTGATCCTGCTGCTGTAGCTCCTTCCTGCATCCCAGGACCATCACCATCTCTCACCACGTTTGATGGGCACAGGGACACAGGGTAGGTGTGCACTCCAGTAACAGATATCTTATTTGACTTTTAGTCACAAATCCCTCATGGCAAAAAATGAGCACCTGAAGGGCTGCTGGGATTCCTGGAGGATTCACAGGATGGGGAGGTTAAAGATGTGTCAGGCAGCTCATGGCCAGCTCCAAGCATGCTCTGCTTCTCAGTGCAGCAAAGGTTACAAACCACCATCCAGCCTCAGCTCATTGTATCAACACTCCTATTTTTAGGTACTTTGTCAGGTGTGCAGCTTGCAGGATACCACACTCACCTGCTCTGCTGCTCACAGCACAAATCACCAAAGGTTTTAATTGCTTCAGTCTGTGTTGCAGTCACAGAATCATTTGGGTTGGAAAAGATCCTCAAGTCCAACTCTTAATGTAGCACTAGCCCACGCCCCAAGTGCCACATCCATATGACTTTTGAATCTCTCCAGGGATGGTGACTCCATCACTGCCCTGGGCAGCTGTGCCAGTGCCTGACCACGCTTCCAGTGAAGAATTTTTCCCAATATCTGATCTGAACCTGTCTTGGCATAACTTGAGGCCGTTTCCTCTCATCCTGTCCCTGTTCCCTGGGAGCAGAGCCCAACCCCCACCTGGCTGCCTCCTTCTGAGTTGTGCAGAGCTAGAAGGTCCTCCCTGAGCCTCCTCTTCTCCAGGCTGAGCCCCTTTCCAGCTCCCTCAGCTGCTCCTAGTGCTCCAGCCCCTTCCCAGCTCTGTTCCCTTCTGTGAACATGCTCTATCCCCTCAATGTCTTTCTTCTTGTGAGGGGACCAGGACTGACCCCAGGACTGGAGGTGCCTCAGCAATGCCCAGAGGGAGTCACTGCCCTGGTCCTGCTGGCCACAATGTTCCTGACAGGATGTATCACCCACTGTAGGATGGAGAAGGTGGCTCCTTGACTGTCTCAGCATCCTCTAAACTATCACTGTTTTTCTCCTCTTCCACATCTGAATAAAAGTGAAATGTTAGGTGATGTTAATAAAACTTCTCAAATGGTCGCCCAAGCAGCAGGAATTTTTCACTCCTCTGTGCACAGCTAGGCTTCCTGTAGCTTAAAGAGCTGGAGGTTGTCGGGTCCAGCACAGTACTCAGAGTTAACCAAACCCAGTCCCAGCATCTTAATCTGGCAATTTAAAGATAAACTAAACAAACACCAGGGCTGCTCAGAGCCCTGCTGAGCAGGAGAAAAGGTTCTTATAAACTATTTGCATGGTGTAAAGCAGACACAGAGGGAATCTAGCAGGGCATTTCTGTCTGAACAGCCATTGCTCCTTGAGTCAAACCAAGGGCTACATCCCATTTTCAGAGACAAAACTAACAGGGTTCATAGCTACTGATTCTCCTGCTTTCCCTCTATACTCTCTTGTTTTCACAGCCCTCTCCTGCCACCATGTCCAGTGCTTGATGCCCTGAAGAACCAAACAGCATCCGAAGAGAGACCAACCAACATCATCAGCTGGAAGACATGAAGACCAACAAAATAAAGAGGAAAGTGAAGTGGGGGGAATGTCTGGAAAGTAAGAACTGTTTATTTATCATAAATACAGATCAGCAAGGTATGCAGTGTATCCCACAGACTCTCCAGAAAGCCACACAGTGGAAAGCTGCCCCCAGCTTCTTCCCTTTTTCCACAAGACCAGGATGAACTGGTCCAGCAGCTCAGTGATCTTTTCTGCCATGGGATTGCACTGACATGTTCCACCAAGAGTATCTGTGTCTGCCAAAGGCAGCAAGCTGTCTCCATGCCAGCAAACTCCTCCTGCCTGGTCAGACCTGGAGATTTCTTAAGTAATTAATTGATTTTTCCAGTGCTTGTTCAGAGCACAAAGGTGAGCAGGGATTTTGTGGATGGGGGTGGGGTGTATTCACAGACCTAACTGGGAATCTTGCTGCCAACACCTGTTTTAAGAAAGGCCATTTTTACAAACAGTATGAAATGAGGCTCTTCAGGGTCATGTCAGAAATTTGGGTGCATTATTTAAGCAACAACCTCTGGATTTTGTCCCCACTAAGAGCACTGCACTTTGAACAAACTGATGATGTGGAATCTGGTAATTACAGGTGGCTCCTCCCTCTGCAGGGAGGCCTGGATGTCCCCAGCACTGTCCCTGCCCTCTGCCCATGAACTTGTGCTGGACAGTGCCTACAAGCAGCTGCTGAGAGTGGCTGTGCCTCAGGCAAGAGATCAGCACAGAGTTCATCCTTCAGTCCTTGGGGCTCAGTTCTTCTCCAGGATTCTCGTGAGGAGTTCGTTCAGCCGGTTCACCATTGGCCTGGGATCCTCATTCAGTCCTGCTGCAATCATGGCATTCTCATAAATCTGAAAAAGAGAAGAAACCACTAAATAAGCACCAAAGCACACTGCCTGAGGGAGGAAGGGAATGTCCCTCCCAGGATCTGCACACTGAAACCAAGAATGTCTTCTAGGACACCTGCTAGGAAAACATCAACCACAAGTCCCAGAAATACCCAGGGACCATAGAAGGATGTGACTCCTGCCCGTTGTAATGGTTCACCCTGTTCCCTGCCATGCATGGTCTGCAAGCTGGTTCTGGGAAGGATGGTGCTGCTTCTGGAGAAGGTCTGGCTCTCACCTGGTCGAGCAACATCTGAGCCAGATCAGGCTGACTGTCCTTCAGCTCGCTGAGCTTCTTAATCAGAGCATGCCTGTAAGAGAGAGATCAACACTGAGACTTGCTGATTTAGGACAGTGAGAAATTTATTTCCAGAATGAGCAGCTAAGTCACAGTGGATCACCAAAGTCAACTTCCTTGCTCCTGTTCTGGGGGCTTCTCTCTTCTCTTCTATCTGTCCCTACAACCCCCATGGTCCCCAGAGGGCTGCACACTGTGTGTGGGGCGCTCACATTGAAGGTGCCACGCAGCCTCACAGATTAAGGCTCTGTGGCACTGACTGCACTTAATGGGGAGGACTCTGCTAATTGGCAGCCTTACACTTCCTCCTCTCTGCGTCTCCTCTCTGAGTCTCCAGCCGGAGGGCTTTTACTTGGCAGGTCGTCAACAAACAAACAAGGAGTAATTGCATTACCCAAAGTAACAGATGCAGATTTCATAGGGCAAGTACAAATCATGGCCTGTGCTTTACAACCACCTGTAACAATTCCTAAAGGCAGCAAGATTGCACAAATACTTCCTTATGACAACTTTCTTACACATCGAGAATATTATGAAAAACTCAGAAAACAAGGCCAAGTAGCTAAAGTAAGAGGAAATAAAGGTTTTGGATCCCAAAGTCAACTTTGGATCACCAAAGTCAACTTCCTTGCTCCTGTTCTGGGGGCTTCTCTCTTCTCTTCTGTCTGTCCCTACAACCCCCATGGTCCCCAGAGGGCTGCACACTGTGTGTGGGGGGCTCACATTGAAGGTGCCACGCAGCCTCACAGATTAAGGCTCTGTGGCACTGACTGCACTTAATGGGGAGGACTCTGCTAATTGGCAGCCTTACACTTCCTCCTCTCTGCCTCCACTTCTGAGAGGCTGCTGTGTCCCAGGCCTAGTGCTGGTGCTGTCCCTCCTTACCCTGTGTTGATCTCCAGGGTGGGCTGCAGGAGCTGGGCTCGCTCCTCCTGGGTCTTGGCCAGCTGCTGCATGCGCAGGAAGTGGCGGGCAGCGCCCATCTCGAGCACGGTGATCATGGCAGGGTGGGTGTCCAGCCGCGTGGTCACCTGTGGCACAAGCACCAGTCAGGGCAGCCATGGACAATGCATGTCCAGAATGCAAAAAGGTCATCCGAGGCTTGCAAGATCCCAATCCTGCCTTGCCTCATATGATGGAGGCCTTGCAGTAAAATTGGCAGCCCTCAACGCATAGCTCCCATTCAAGCAAATACTCTGGGAGAGAGACTTGAAAAAGCTTTCACAAATCAAGCATAAGCGAAGGATGACAAACTTGCAAAAACCCTTGATGTCCTCAACTCAACACTTCAGCAGAACAATAAGGCATCATAAAATGAGATTTCCAAAAGATTCTTATCAATGTGGAAAGCCTGGACATGTGGGGCAAGTCTGAGGACTTGGAGCCTCCTCAGCACAGATCCACACCAAGCCTCCACATGATTAATTCCCATCCCACAGGAGGCTGCCTAAACCAGCAGGAAAGATGGGAGCCCACATGGCCCCACAGTCCACAGGCAGTGGGCTGCAGCTGGACCCAAAGCATTCCTTGCCAATACACCTTTCTAGTCCACAAGCAAGAAAAGTCACCAGCCTGTTCTGGTAACCTGAGCATCGACTGCAATATGGGCTTTTCTCAATACACATTGAGATGTGGTTCTTCTGCTGCCACCCTGACCATCCAATGACAAATGTCAGCATTCACACCATTTACACACAGGAGGCACAGAGAAAAATGTCTTCCCACAAGGTCCAAAGAAAAATCTGTGGCAGCAGATCCCCAGCCACCTGTCACCTTTTTTCCCTACATTGTTGCCTCCGTGGATCTCCTGTACTCAGTTACCCAGACACAGAATACCCACCTTCACTCCAGTGACTCGAGAGCCTAAGGCATTCCTCATCCAGGCCATCAGATCCTCAGCCTCCTTCTCTGTCAGACGTTCTCCAGCTGGCAGGGAAAGAGGGCACATCTGAGTGTGCGTCTATAGCGTGCAATGGACAATGAGCTGAGTTTCTACACTTCCATTTATCAGTTCTCTTGTGGGAGTGGGAATGCAGCCCCACTCAGCACATACCTACATATCCTCATCCCAGAGCGTGCCACACCTGGAGAGGACAGGCTCATGCCTTGCCAGGCAGCCAGGGGCTGCCTCCCTCTGTCTGGGCACCAGATGTATGCATGGGGTTGAAATAAAATCATGGCAACTCCACACATGACATTCCATTTAACTTTGATCATGTGAGATGAAACCAGTCTCCAAAAAATTTAAGCTGCCTCAGACCTTGAGAATGGAAGCCATGAGAATGGTGGAAGGCTCTTGCTTGGGAGCAGCAAGAGCAGAGGAGGAAGGTGTCCCCTCACTGGTTGCTCAGGGTAGCAGGACAGTGTGCAGCAGGAGGGGACAGGGGAGCCTCATGGTACCTGGGCGGCTCTCCTCAAACTTCTCTTCCTTATAGTGATCAACAACAATGTCTGTCTCCACAGAGATCAACTTCTTCTTGTCAAACTCCCGGAGGTGCAAGAGTGTCAGCTCATCAAACTGCTCATAGCAGAACAGCACCTGTGCCAACAAAAGGACAGTAACACATTGTTTGGGATGTAACAGCATTCCCTTCTTCCCAAGGCAGCTCTGTGCCAAACAGCAGGAACATCACACAGGAAACTCACAGGTGTTTCAACCTCAACCCCACAGTGACTGTCACTCAGGGCCTGACAGCAAAGCCAACCCTTAGAGGGACTTGTTACCGTGGGTGGCAGGTCTGCAGCTGAAAAAGTCCTGCTGCCCAGGGAAAGTGAGAACCAGTCCTGAGAGGGCCACCTGCCCACAGAGGACATCTGCAACACAATTACAGCCCTGCACAGCAGCTCCCAGTCTCCTGCTCTAGGATCCAGCAAAGGTAGGAAACAGATATAAGAACCAAGTGTCTGTACAAGTACTAAATCACAGAATATGCTGAGTTGTAGGGCACCCATCAGGATCATTGTCCCAAACTCTTGTCCCTGTGCAGCACACCCCAGCAATCCCTGTCTGTCTGAGAGCATTGTCCAAATGCTTCTTGGAACTCAGACAGGCTTGATGCTGTGAGAACTTCCCTGGGGAGCCTGACCCAGTGCCTAACATCTCTGGGTGAAAACTTTCTGCTGATACCCAACATAAACCTACCAGCTCAGCTTCAGCTGAGCTTGGGTCCTGCACAGCAGAACATGTGAATGAAGGTCATGAGAGTGAAGAGATCAACACCTGCCCCTCTGCTGCCCCTTGTGAGGATGTTGAAGACCATGGTTAAGGTCTCCCCTCAGTCTTCTTTTCTCAAGCTGAACAGACCAAATGCCCCCAGCCGCTCCTCATATGGGTTCTCCTCCATGCCCTTCACCATTCTCACAGCCCTCCTTTGGATACTACTAATAGCTGAATGGATTTTTTTTAACATTGTGGTTAAAGAGTGTGTGACAGGTTCCTCCTGGCCTCATGCCACAGTCTGAGCAGAGGCAGAGGGGGCCAGGCAAAGGCACCGCGCTGGCAGGGCTCTATCACAGGCCTCGCTGCCCTGCTCAGCTCTGAGAGCCAGCCCTGACCACTGCTGCAGCAGCTCAAGGTGTTCTTTTAGCTGTAGCACCACTGCTCACTCACCTCCATGTCCTTCTTCTTCATGGCCTCGAAGTAGGGCGAGTGCTCGGCCAGGTGCCGGTTGGGGGCACACAGGTAGTAGATGTTCCTGCTGCCGGCCTTCATGCGCGAGCTGTAGTCGGTCAGGCTGGTCAGCTGCCCCGCGGGCAGCGCCGACGACTCGTAACGCAGCAGCTTTGCTATGTCCTCCTGCAAGAAACATGCTCCTGTGAGCTTGGCTGGGTCACTGAGCTCCACCCGACCCCTCCCAGCCCCAAGGATTCCTGTGCCTCTTAGCAGCCCTACAAAAAGACTCAGGTGATTCTGAATCCCTCCTTTCCTGCTCCGGATATTAAAGAGGCAGAAAAGTGACATAGAGAGGATGTAGGTCAAGCTCTCCTGGAAATGGCAATTAGGCAGAAGACAACAGGAGGGGAAGGCCCGTCTTTATTGCCTGTTGTAGTTGACATTGCACCAGGGAGGGCTGACAACAGTGTGGGTACAGAAACTCTGCAGGGTCTCAAAATAAATGGGAAGCAGCACCAGTCAGAAAGAGTGAAAGTTTAGGCACTAGAGAATCCATAGGTCTCAGAAGACCCAGGAACACAAGTTATGGGTGTGCAAGTTCCATGGGAAGTAGCAATCTACCTCATCCCAGCTCATGGTAATCTTTACTATCAGCTGCAGCGTTTCAAGACTCCTCATACCTTGACATCCTGCTCTGCTATCGTGACAATCCCCTCTCTCATGAATACCCCATACTCCTCAAAGAATTTGGCATATTTCTCAGGGTCCTTCTTGCTCTGGTCAATGAAGAACTTGATCAACCTCTTCTGCAAAACATCACGGAGCTTCCTGCAGGAGGAACAAACCTTTTTAAAGACAGCTGCTAGAGCCAGACAAGAGATTTTAGGTAAACGTCTCTCTGTGCAGGGTTGTAGTGAGTCCACTGTCCCCTTTCCCTCATGGCTTTACATCTTTTCCTTGTATCTCAGTCCAGAGATACTCTTGCTTACCTGATCAAGGCACTCTCCTGCAGAAGCTCTCTGCTGAGATTCAGGGGTATATCCTCACTGTCCACAACACCTGGAACACAAAGCAATCCTTGAACAGTGATGCAAACACAAGTGTTAGGTTCAGGAGGGCAGCCCTTGCCTCATCCCTGTGGAAGCCATCGTCCACAACCTGCTATTCCTGGTCCCACACACACACCTCTAAGGAAGCGCAGCCACTTAGGCAGGATGTCTGCAGCTTTGGTTTGGATGAGGATTTTGCGGCTGTAGAGGGCAACGCTAGAGCCCATTTCCCTGCTGATGTCAAACATGGATGGCTTCTGCAGGAAAAGAGACAGGAGGTAACACCAGCACTGTGCAGGGTGCCCACATCACACTGTGGGCAACTACCCACAGTATCCCAACTACCCTGCAGCACCCAGCCCACTGCAGAGATGCCACACTGGATATTCCTCCCTGCAGCCATATCTGCCTCCTTTCCCTAAGGAGCTCTCCCATTCTCCCCTTTCAGAGCAGCTGGGCAAATGTCCCACATTCCCAGGACAGCACACGTACTTGCTCGGGCACATAGAAGATGCTGCGGATGTTGAGGGGAGCGTCGGTCTTGTAGTGCAGGACATAGCGGGGCTTGTCATAAGCCTGCGCTATGAAGCGGTAAAACTCCTCGTGCTGCCACTCACCAATGTCCTTGGGGTCCAGCATCCACAGAGCCTGTGCAGGAGCAGGGAGAACAGTTCCCATCAGCTGTGTGCCCTCCAGGATGCCAGAGCAGGCAAACAGAACGTTTCAAACAGACTCTTTTGCACGGCCTGGGAGCGAGATGTGGCTCAGGCACATTATCAATGAATAAACTACTGCCCCTCATCTGGGGTTAGGCCACCCCTCAGAGCTAACTCTTGCCCTGCAACATATATAGGGCAATTTTGTTTAGCCCAAAACAAAAGGGATTTGGCTAACTTCCTTTGCCTCACACTTGCCAATGGCCATCCTGGGCAGATCCCACAGCTCAACTGACTGGCAGTACTGGTCAAGTTCTCAAGGCCTAACCAGCAGGCAAAGGAAAAGCAAAAGTTTAAGTCAGCCTTTTCTAACCAACCTGCCTCTCTGATGGAGGTCACTGTCTCAGCTAAGAGCTTGTGAAGGAGCTCCTGCACTGTTTTCTGCTGATTTGTTCAGCACCTTGGGAGCTGCTTTGTGAACCACTGCAGGGTCACTGCTCCAGCACACATGAACACATGCACTGAAGCCATGAGCTCTAGCTTCCACCTGCTGCTGCTCTAAGCCCCCAGTGCTTTCTGAAGCACTCAGCCCATGCTCAAGCATGTTTCAGTTTCCAGTACCTCAGCAAAATACTCGCACCTAGCAAAGATGTGGGACTCAATGCAGAACTGTATGCTTCCAGCTAGGTGAAGCCCATCTCAGCCACTGCCTCTCTTTGCCACTCAAGCCCAAACGAGTGACAGGAGTTATTTCTGGGGACAACACCAACATCCAGCCCACCCTCAGAGCCTAAGGGTGGCAGCCCTGAAATCCTTAAGGATTCCTCTGCCTCAGAGCTTTGTTCCGTAAGTGGCTTCCTCTCATTTCCAGCACACACAAGTATCCTGGAGGGCTTGCAGGATGACAGGTAGGATTATGAACTCACTGGGAGCGAAGGTGTTCTACAGTAACTGTGTTAGGGAAAGTGCTGCATTCTCAGGGGCTCACTTGTAGCTAACAGTTATCCCAGTTAGACCAAAGAAGCCCCCAGCTCCATGCTGTGAGCATTCAGGAGCTCATCGAGAAGAAACCCCACCAGGGAACCAACTGTGTCTCTGTTTGCAGTGAACTGATGCTGATGTGTGGAAAAACACATCCTGGATAAAGAAAAGGCATGAAATGGGAGCATAATGAGAATCAAGCTGTTGCTGTAACCCAAGGGAAAACAGACTTTCTGATAAGAAGATAAAAGTCCATGACTCTATTAAGGGCATTTCACCCCTTGCTCTACTACTGCTCTCCTCCAGGGAGCCTGTTCTATTGATTGTCAGGCAGAGAGAGCAAACAGCTGTATAAAGCTATTTCTGGTTTTGTAATTTAAGGGGCACAGCTAGAAAGCCTTTGGAACAGAAACACTATTATACAGTAATCCAAATAAATAATCAGTGACTAATAACACCAATTACAGAATCTTAGATAAATTAACATAGTAAAATGTTTAAATACAGTCTTGAAAGTCTGTGCAGTCAGTGCCACATTCCAGGAAACAAAAAAGCCACACATATGCTCTCTACCTGCTCTCTTAGGTGAGAAAGTTTTAAACAATCAGAAGAGGAGATGCTGGAGGAAAATGATTAATAGATTTCTGTTTTAAAGATAATTAATTTCTCCCAAGTGTTGCCTGCAATTGGGCCAAGAACATCTGAGCAAAATGGATCTGGCTACAGTATAATGCCAATGATCAGAAAATGCCAGCATCAAGCAGTGCTCAGCTAGAAGCTGGGAATAAATCAGGCTGTGGGCTGAGCTGCTGAAAAACCCCAACCACCCCCTGGCAGTGGCTATTCCATGTAAAGGACAGAAAGAACTGCAGTGAGAGGTGTCAGCACACCAGCAATATGAGCAATCCCTACAGCACTAACATGTCACATGGCTTGAACAGAATAAGCATTATAAAGCAGAAATAGTAATTCAGGATAAGGGAATATAGAGATCTTGTTGATCTCCAAGACTTCCACAATAATTACAAAGAAGCTGTTGCAGGTATGACTTCAGCTGGATTGTCTTCTTTTCTTCCAATAACTGATCACTGCAAGGTCTGTGATATCTTGGACAATCCTCCCCTGATTTCCAGGGACAGCAGCAGCTTTATATTGTTTCCTGTCTCCAGTGGAGCATTACAGTGGTTCATCTCCATGACTGACCTGCCTGTGGCCTCCACCTCACCTGTAATGTGTTAATTCTTCTCCCATTGAGGTACAGGGGAAAGCTGATGAAGTTGCTGTATTTTGTCACCACCTCTGGAATGGAAAGAAGACACATAAGGGTCACCTTTGTGGAAACAGCAGGAATTCCCTCAGTAACAGCAGGTGAAAGGAGTTGCAGGAGGAAAAAACCTGTAAATTCACCTCCCGTCTGTGGGCACCAACAGACTTCACAGAGCCCCAGGGGTAACAGCATTCCCCAGCTCTACTCACCCTTAACTCGGTCTTCATTTGCAAACTCTTTGCAGTCTTCTTTGAGGTGTATAATAATCTTAGTCCCAGCTCTGACCCCAGATGCTTCTGCAATCTCAAACATCCCTGAACTAGGATTAGAAACAAATGCTGTGTCAGTTTGTACTTCAGATACACTCATGATAGCACAGAGAAATTGTTCAACTAAGAGCATGCACAACACTTCAAGGCCAAGAGGAAAAGGCAAAAAAGTCTTGAATGCCTGAACACTCCTTGTGCCTCTGAGAAACCCCAAAACCCATGTGGCTCTTTTCCCCACAGAGACTCCAGACCCAGGACACACTGCTCTGCAAAGACACTAACTACTGAAAACCCAAACCAGTCTGGTGTCTCACCTTTCTCAAGAATTTAAATAATGCAGTAAATTCTTTATTCTGAGGAAATTTTAAGGAGATGCTGAGCTTGTCACCCTCAGAAGCTCCAATTTCAACATGTCCAGCAGCCCACAGCTTTGCCATCACAGATGTTTGCAACTTCAAGCAAAAAGCAAAGGATGAGCCTACAGCATACAGTGACCCACAGGGAGACCCCAGCCTGCAGACCCCAGTGCTGCACAAGCTCTGCTCTCTGTGAGTGCCTCGAGCCAAACCTCAGAGGATGATTAGACCAATGAGGTTCAGTTTGTCCCTGTGGTGTGGGGCCCCTGAGCTGACTGCCTGCCAGCAGGGATGGAACAGGAGAGGCAGGTACTCTGTCCACAGCATGCCTGCTCTGACAAACCAACTTCTGTCCTTGCAGTTTCCACACTGGCACATTTGGCCATGCTTTGTTACTGTGTATAACTTGAGCAGGACCTAAACCAGTCAGCCAGGTCCTGAAAGAACACACAAGCCCTGTCTTTGCAGAGCTTTCAGGCCATGCCTGGTCTGGACACAGCCCCCCATGCTGCCACCCCACTCTGCAGCCTCACCCATCAGATGACCAGTGGTAGCCTGGGCTGCCTGGCTCTGCTGACTGTGAGAACACCTCCACTTTATCAGCCACCATGAAGGCTGAATAGAAACCCACTCCAAACTGGCCGATGATTTTACTGCTGGCTTCAGCTTGGCTCTGCAGAGCTTCTAGGAAAGCCTGCAGGAACAAAGGAGACACAAACCAGCACACAGTGACTTCAGGTATTGCTGGAGGCTGTGATCAATCCCCAGCTGGGCTCCTCAGGCACTGCAGCCTGGCAGGCCAGCACCCTCACTGCATGCTCCTGCATCAGTGCTCTGAGGAAGGTTCCCAAGGAAAAGAGTTTCTCCACAGGGACTGCACCTCTGGAAAAGGGGAGCACTGCTTAGAGCAGTAAAAGGAAAACAAGCGAGAGCTCGGTCAATCAGGAGCAGGAAACCTTAAAATGGTGCCTCCAGAGATGAAAACAAAAATCAGGTACACATGTACAACACCTTGTTGTGGGGACAGAGCTGCTGCTCCCCTAAACATGGGGTAAATGCCAAGTGGGTGGGTGCCCCTCTGTAAGGATGGCTGGGCAGGAGGGTGTTTGGAGTGAGGGCAGTGGGTGCAGCAGTGCTACACACAGGGCCCATCAGCACTGCCAGGGCTCCCTGGGCCTCCCACAGCACAGCAGGGACCATTGAAAGCCAGAAGACTCCACAGGCAGGTTTCACCCTCCAAAAGGGGTGTAATTTCACGGCTGGGCTGAGGGCCAAGGGACAAAACAGAATGAAAAATTACTGAAGAATAAAAGTGGTTGTAACTGGAGAGGAGTTTTCTAAGGGAGGGAGAAGGGTCCTCATCCCAAGTTACCTTTGAGCCTGATCGAGCAATGGTACCAAGGTTAGAAACCAGCTCCTCCTGGGTCATCCCAATACCTGTGTCCTGAAAAGAAACAGCAATTGCAGCTCAAATATCAGCAGGGAATCATTGCTCCAGCAAACAGCACCCAAGCAACTTCTGCCTCCAACTCCCACTCTCTCCTTCCCCTCTGAGTAGTAAATCCAACAGCAGACTTCCAGCTGTGACTCTGTCTGCCCATGGCCAGGAACACAGACTCAGAGGGCACAGAGCTCCAGGGGCAGCCACAGCTGCCTACAAACCACCAGGAAGCTCAGAGACTCTGGCCATTTCTCAAGGAAAGACAAAACCATGCCAGGACAGGCTGGATTCTACGTCCCTCTAAAAAGCACAGGATGGCAGTGCAGGAAAGAAATGCCAACCCAGCCATGGCTCCACACTGCCAGATGTCATGCACTGAGACACCCTCCATTCCTGAACTGGTCTGAGGGGGAGTTGAGGAGCAGTGAGAAGCAGCTTGTTTGCAATCTGCAAATGTGGAAGCGATGCACTCACACTAGGAATCAACAGCAGAGCAGCAAATCCCTTAACTTTCAGGTAATGCAGACCTTTGAATGCAAGTACCCCATGAACTGATCTCCATCTGCTCTGCCTTTTCCCCCCTTCTTCTCCCCCTCACCCTGTGCTCCATGATGTGGGTATGAAGCTGTCAACGCCCAGGAGAGCTGGGTATTGCATTCCCATGGGAACACCCTGACCCCAGCCAAAATACAATGCACCAGCTACACTTTGTGATGCTCTGCCCAAGCTTCAGAGGCACACAGCTCCTTGTCATCCCCAGATTATTCCAGAATTGCACTGCTGCATGCAGATAAACATCTCCCTGCAGCTCACACATCTCAGGCAGCAGAGCCTGCAGCAGCACCACCCAGAAAAGGCTGCAGTAAGTCTCAAACCTGGCTGCAACTTCGATTTGCATGACACCCCAAGGCAACAAAGGTAACAGCAAACCCCAGCCAGAAATGGCCACCCTCTCACACAGGACCCCAGCAAAAATCTTTCCCTTTCTGTTGTCTAATGTGCTTTCAGACTTGCTCTACACACATTTTCCATGGCAAAGGGCAGGCTACTGCCCTCCAGGATGCCACTCCTAAGAAAAATGTGCCATTCCCCTTCCCAAATCCCAGCAGCTTCTCTACCTGACATAAGCACCCCAAGAACCCACTGCTACATGTTCTCTGAGCCTCTGAGGTGAAAAGTAGCCAAGTGAGATGTGATTCTCATTCCATGAGGGATTCAGTTCTACCTGAGTACCTGTGAGCATGGTTATCGCAGCTGACAGCAGCTGGCACATCCAGAGTGGGCTCACACATTCCCAGTGCCTTAGCAGGGGTGGGATTTGGTGTGCAGGGTCAGCAAAATCAGCTGCAACAGAGCTGGCAGCTGCTAGGTGGCTTGGAGGTGAGGTACCAGAGTGACCTCTGCCACCCATGGAGCATTTACTAGACTTATTTCCAACAAAGTAAGTTAATGACAGTATGTATTTCTTAATGCAGTGTTTAACTTCACTGAAGGATTGAACTGTTCAGCTTGTGAGGTGCCATGTGGGTAAGACATTTTCCTGCACCCCCACAAGTCACGTCACGGCAATCCCTTTCCCTTGGTTAAATACAGTAAGGCCAGTCAGCCCACTTGGCTGAGAACAGGGATGATGCCCAGTAAGATCTCAACAGCAAGAGATCAAAAGCCAAGGAAAACAAACAGCGTATGGCAAAATCTCAGGAATCTGACATGGTCCCTTCCCCCAGGGAAGAAAAAGCCAGAAAGAACAGCTTTCAGCATCTGGTTCAGTTTTTCTTCATGCCAGACCCTGAACAGAACTCTGATCCACTTCTATTTATAGCACAGCATGTCATTCCCAAATTCCAGTGTGTTAAAAAAAAATACATCCTTACCCCATTAATTTATTGGCTATTGAATTCCTAATGCCCTGCCAAACTTACTGCAGAATGCTTAATGACAATTCCTGGAGACTGCTTTGATGAGGGTGAATCTCATGAACAAAGAAAGCAGGGCTCAAACAGCCAGGATGCTGACAGGGGAAGCAGAAAGCAAAGATCCTGGAAAAGCAGACATTTCCTACTGCAGGAAAACACCTGGGTGGATTAGGATGAACACACCATCAAGAATCAACCCACCCTTGCCATATCCATATTTCCTGCAGCTGCCCTTTGGTTCCCTTCACCACATGGAGCTGCTCGGGGGAATGGGAATAACGTGGCAGCAGAGGAGAGATGGGAGCTGAGCTCTGCAGAGCAGGAACTCTGTAGTCATGGGAAGCAACTGAACCTGCCTATGAGAAGCCCACCTCAGGCTGGGCCCACATAACTGCTGGCAGCTCCAGCTCCATGAAAGCCAAGGAAGCAGCTGGTGGAACTTCTACTGCCCTTCTCACACCACTCTGCACTAGCTGTGCTGCACCAGCTGCTGCTTGGCTGCTGGGTGTCTTCACCAGGAACCACCATGGCATCACCCAACCCCTGCTAACACCTTCTATCCACCACCTTTGCTCCACCATCAGCATTGCAACTTCTCTTCCCCTGCACACAGTTCTAGCCCTCCATTCATCCTGCAAGAAAAGCTTTATCAGGCTGACCACAGCCACAAAAGAGCTATTTGTAACAGCACAAAGCAAATTGTACATGGGGCTTCTCAAATTACAAAATGTGAGGGATATGCTCAGAGTTCCATGTGCCAGGTGTTTCTCTACAGCTTGGATAGACCAAGACACAGAGTTCAGTGTGCTGACCCTTCATTAGCTGAATGTTAATTACAGAAGACCTGCTGTTACTCAGCAGAACCACCACCTCCTCACCTGGGTGAATTTAGCCTCTGCTACTTCTCAGGGTGCAGAGTAAAAATCCTCCCCAAACCATCCCCTATAAAAGACAACAAAGAGGCTGCAGTCCTTCAGACTACGAAGGGCTGGTGGCCAGAAGTGTTGAACTAAACTCAGTAACATTTACCCCAGAGACATCAGCTGAACTTTGTTTCTAACACCTTTTTATGTGTGGAGACCTCCAAGGTACCAAAGCTGCTGCTGACCTGCACCTTTGTGCCTTCTGAACCCTTTGTTCTAACGCTGTGGTGAGGGTGCTGGATGTTTGCAGAGACCTGCTGTGTAAGATTAGTTTAGCTTTGCTCATTACCTGAGTCCAATTTGAAGTACTGCAGAGCTTCCTTTCACCTAACAACCCATTAAGCAGCCATTAACTGCTGCCTCTGCCATGACTGCATTGGAAGGAATACTCCCAGTTAGAGGTACCTGGCTGAACTGTTGTGTCTTTCACTTTGCTTTGCTGCAAAACAAACACGTGAAAAATTTATTTCAGTGAAAACCTCAATGGGGCATCAGAAGAACACTGACTATATTGTAAAGACATGCTGCTTTCACCAGTTGATAGGTAATAAAATCCCAAAATGTCTGATTAGCAAATGTGCCCACTGTTATTTAAATACCTTGATTAAAGACTTCAAATTCACAAGACCAGGACAGGGCTGCACTGGAGCAACGTTCTGGTTTAGAATCATTAAAGCATCTGCAGCAGCAACAACCAGCAGATGAAAAGCCAGAATAAAACTAATGCCTGTGAACACGAGGTAATCTTGGCCTAGTACATGGAAGTTGTCCAAAGCAGAGAGCCTGAGCTTTCCTTCGTAAAACCACAGGCTCAGCCTCCACCCATCCAGGTCTAAATACCCACTGTCCAGAAAAGTACTGCCTTTCATCCACTTTGAATTTCCCATTTTTATACAGGATATGCTCTTATTCTGCCGTGAAGAGTACTAAAAGATTGTGCACTTCCTTCCTTGGGCCACAGGTTATTTGAGATGTGTTTGTATTTCTGGGTCCTGGGCTTGTTTGTTAAAGATGATGCAACCACTGGAAGCTGCAGCCCATCCCTGCAATCTGTGGCACATTTCTGTAGGTTTAATTCCACCTAAGACTTGCTAAAGTACAGCCACATTTACCCCTCTATCTCCACCTGTCCATCTCCTGCTTCCTCAAGCCTAAGTGACACACAGATGCTGCAGTGCAGGTCACCCTCTCTGCTGCAGCCTGGTCCCATAAGGGAGAGGGACCTGCTCCACACCTGCCCCAAGCTTTGTGGGACACAAGGGTGCATCTGCACTGACCTGCTGCAGCCCAAACAGCCCAATCCTTACTGGAGCCCCAGCACAGCCCAGTCCTTGTTACAGGCTGTTTGTAACTGGTGAGGCAGGAGAGATCTGCTCAGCGATACAGGGAGCTGTTGCAGGGAGGAGTGGTGTTTGCAGTCATTTTAACTCCTCCCAACACAGCAAACTGGTGATTTTGTGGCTTCACAGACACTGATTTTGGATGACGGCAACAGAGACATGAAAGCCCAACAAAGGGAACTGAGCAGCCCAAGCTCTGGCAGCGACCATGCTGCTTTCCTGTGCTAGAACAGCAAGCACACTCCCTCCCCCAGCAGAAGCAGCCATCAGCTCTGTAAACATTTCAAACCATTTCCTCCAAACTGTCCTAGCTCTAAATTAAGCACCAGCAAGGAGCAGGGCTGCAGCCCTGAGCTCACACATCACCACCAGGCACAGCAGCACGGCAGAACTGCACAGCTCCAACACCACCACAGCACAGCCAAGCGCCTGTCACCTCGTGCAGGTGCTCAAGGTGAGCTCTGTGCTCACAGAGCCTTGGGGTCTGTAACAGGCTCTCTGTTCCCACCTCAAAGGGTCCAAAACCACATCAATAAAGCCTCAGCACAGGGAACTGCAGAGCTCTGCAGAGCTGTTCTCATTGGAAACACACCCCTCACATTTTCAAATGGATTTTCTTAAGCACTCTGACCTTGCAGGCTGTGGCTGCTACAGATGGAGCTGTCCTAGAAACACGAGGCAGTTTTCAAAGGGATGGAGGAAATGGTGGAATTTGCTAAAACAACAGGATTTTGGTGAAGGAAGCAAGGTAGTGGAATTCAGTCAACACGCCCCTCTTAGCAGATACTACACTGCAATGCTTAGGTGGAATATTCCTGAATGAGGACATCCATCAGAATTCTGAGTCTTGCTGTGCTTATGACTTATGGAATTCAGTCCTGGCAGAGAACAAGGAGAACTGCAGTCACTGAACAGAGATGAGTGCAGTCCTATACCAGATCTACATAATCCCCCAGGAATGTGCCTGTAATGGCCACCACGCATTACAGACCTGCCTTTTCTCAGCTCAATGAGACACAAAGAGATGATACAGGGCTTGGAAGAGGAAGGGAGAGATTCAGCAGATCCAGAGGCAAAGAGCAGCATGAAGATCTGAGAAGGATCCAGGGGTCAGAGTGAGACAATGGGACCTTTCTAGGAATAAAAAAGGACTGACCATTGCTACAGGTCATATATGAGGGACCTGCTGCCTCTTTTTTGGTAAGTCCTAGTGGGTACAGAAAACAAAACAGTGGCAAAGGGAAGATCCATCTCTGCCTCAATCCCTGCAGCAAGCTTTCTTTCACCTTTGCATTCCTGAAAGGCAGAGAAATGTTCTGAATGACGCTTTGTTCACAGTAATCATTATATGCAGTTTGCCTCTTCAAGAAGTTATAAATAACCCCCTGACTGGAGGTAAGGAGCTTTCAGCACTCTGGAGAAGGCAAAGCTATTAAAGAGATTGGAGCAGCGTTGTTCTGGCTGCTCCCCACAGCCCAGGACTGCTGCAGTTAAAAGCTTCCTAGTTAAGACTCATTTAATGGCATTAGAGAGGCACTGGCAGCCAGGCAGGGGGTTATAAAAAGCCCAATCCCTAACCCATCTAACTGGGATGGTATCTGAGGCACCCTGCAAGGTGGGCAAGCAGCTCTCCAACCAAACTGCCAAACAAGGTGAGAGCTTCCACAGGGAACAGGGCATGAGAGGTATCAATGTCTTGATGCAATCAGATGCTTCATGTCCACTAGGATCTCAAAAGGGAAAGGTGAGAGGCAGGAATGACCCCCTGCCTGGGGCTAAGAAGGGGCTCCTTAAGCAATTGGTGTTGCACGGGAGTCAGAAAACTGCAACAGAGTGACAGGAATAGCAAAGCCCCTGCATCATGGTTTGAAGATCCCTGCTTGGTGATTGTGTTGCCCACTGACAAGCACTAACTTCCCCATGGCAACTGCAGCACTTGCTCTGCAGAGGAACAGAAATATAAAATAACTGTGCAGCCTCCAACAGACCCCTGTGCTTTTGTCCCACGTGAAATATCAGCCTGTGTGCTCTGTCTGTGCCACATCTCCCCTGGACCTGCCATGGCCACTCAGGGCTGCCTGCTTCATCCTCCTCCTTCTCCTCTGCTCTCCTAGAAATGTGCACAGCTATGCTCATGGCTGACACAACTCCACAAGGAAAATGACCAGTTTGCCTTCTTGATGTTAGGAACTCTGCCAAGAAAACACCAAAACTGAGGCTCAGCCTCCCACCTTGGACAAGAGCCACAAGCAAGATCAAAGTACAGAGAGAAGGCCCAACCCCACTTCCCTCCCCACGCTGATGCCCACAGGTGACTGTTCTTACAGACTGTCTCCCTCCCAGTCAGCATTTTGTCACCAGCAGAGACGACCAAAACCTGGGCACAGGGGAGTGCTGTGCTACTGCCCAAATCTACAGTCCCAACTGTGCCTGAGGGCAGAACCTCAGCATCAGCTGGACTCAGCCTGTCCTGGAGCAGGAAGAGAGAGACAGGCGGGAACGGGAAGTTCTCACTACCCTGGCATTTATTCCCCCTTTCACCCAAGGGAGAGAGAAGGTCTGCAAGTAACTAGGTAACACCTCAGACTTAAGGAGGTGCATGAAAACCTCCCCAAAGGTCAGGAGGAAACCAGATTCACAATTTACCCACTAGTGGGAAACTCACACAACCTGGGAAGTGCACTAGGCAGGGGTACTGGGAGAAAAGCTACTGGTACTTCCCAACAGGGAAAGAAGGAGCAGCAAATTTTCCTATGGCCACAAGTGGGGAGCAGATAACATTGCTGGTTTCTCATCAAGTCCTGAGGTTACAGCCTCATGAACCAGAGCCCAGCTGAGGACAGAATATTTGGGCAGGCTTGGGGACTGTGCTGCTGCTCAGCTTCCAGTGACTCTTTCACAGGACAAAGGCCAGTGATGAGAGCAGCAGGGAATAACACCCTGCTGTTACCAAAGGGAACTACCTGGATGGTGATGGTTCCCTTTCCACTGTCTGTCTGCAGGTGAATCTCCAGCTCTGGCAAGGCCTTCCCTTCCGTCATCAGCCGGTGGCGCAGCTTCTCCAGCGCATCGCTGCCGTTGGAGATCAGCTCCCGGATGAACACCTGGGGACGAGACACAGCCTGACCCTGCAGCCTGGCCCTGCCCCCTGCACAGCCCTCCCAGAGACCTGGGAGCTCAATGGCTCCCACAAACTAATTCCAGCTCCCCAAACTGTGTTTCCCCATTATCTGCCAGGAGAATAGTTTGTCCAAACTCAGTGTGAAACTGCAGAGGCTCAAGGCTTGGAGTCACTTGGCTATACCTACAGATTGTTTCAAAAATACATTTTCAAGGTGTCTTAAGAAAACATCATTCCAGAAAGGCTGACATGAAAGCTCAGGACTCTGAGCTGAACAGTTATTCTCCCAGCTCAACCATTCTGGAGGTATCCCTTGACAGAGATGGGGCTTTGCCAACAGAAAATCCCCCAGCAAGCTATGGGTGTCTTACCTCTTTCTCTGAGTACAGGGAACGGGCAACAATGTCCAGCAGTTTCTTTGTTTCAGCCTGGAACTCATGTTTAGAGGCTGCACCTGGAATAAAGGTTAGGGTTGGGGTTGTTCAGCTTGGAGAAGAGAAAGCTCAGGGAGCACTTAGAGCCCTATCCAGTGCCTAAAGGGGCTCCAGGAGAGCTGGACAGAGACTTTGGACAAGGGCCTGAAGTGACAGGACACGGCACAATGCCAGAGGGCAGAGATAGATGGGATACTGGGAAGAAATTCTTCCCTGTGAAGGTGGTGAAGCCCTGGCACAGGGTGCTCAGAGCAGCTGTGGCTGCCCCCAGATCCCTGGAAGTGTCCAAGGCCAGGCTGGATGAACACATCCGTACTGGCACCCCTGCAGGTAGGGAGCTGTGCCCAGGAAGAGAAACCTCATCAGAAAAAACTAAAACTACAAAACATCTCAGCTGAAAGACTATCCTTGGCCTTTTTAAAATAGCAAGAGGCATTAGAGAATTCCTTTCTCCTGCAAGAGGCATTAGAAAACTCTGAGAAAACACAAGGAAAAGCCATAAGTCCCACATCAACTCTGCCATGCCTTGCTGGCAAGGATGTACATCCCTCAGGGATGGGGTGAAGCTGGAGTGTGGGCAGCCAGCACATCAACCCTACCAGGGACTTCACAGCCTGGCAGTCTCAAAAGTACCTCCAGGAAAACCACAGAGGCACAGAGTTCAGATGTTATTTCTGTGCTGGAATAACTCATTGCTCAGACTGCTTTAGAGCACCTGTCCCTGAAGCTGTGTAAAGCAATTAATTCTAGCTAAAGGGCTGACACCAGGACTCTCATCACACCTCCACGATCCACAGCAATGACCTGGGCAGGCACAGCTTCCTTCTGAGACAGAAAATTCTTTTCAGCCAATTCCAGTGCCTGTGGAGCCTCCACATATACACATGACCATCAACTGCCTGGCTAAGCCCATGGATGCAGTCTTCATGTCCTTGTTTCTCAGAAAAGGCCATGCTGACCTCCACACCCAGGTTTTGGGATGTAATGGTGCAACACAGATGGAAAGGATGTGGTGAGCAGTACCTGCACTTCCTCCAGAGGCAGCAGCACTGCTGAGGAGGGCTCACCTGCAGCACACCTTGACCCAGGTGCACCCCAAGATCATCCCCACAAGGCATGTGTGCCAGGCCCACCTTTCACGTTCTCTGTGTTGCTGATGATGGTGTGCAGGGGCTCCTCCTCCTTGCTCTCTGCTGTCTGTGTGCTGTACATCCGGACAGCAGGAATGCTGGAGGCAGGAACGTTGTGCTGGAGGCTCCAGCGGTGGAGTATTTGTCTTTGCAGACATGCTGCTCCTTTTGCTAAAGACACAAGTGAAGATATTTCAATACACATCACAAGTCCAGCACCAACAGAAGCACTCCTCAGAGGTCCCACCTAGGTAATCCCATGGGATTTAAGCTGTCTGAACAGCCCCCTCACAATCCAACACCCACCATTCCCCTCCAGAACTGCCTTCACTGCATAAAAAGGGCAAGTTGCTACTTTGGCTCTTCTGAATTAAAATTTTATCCAGAAGATGAGAATTAGCAGCTGAATCCCACTGAATTAACCAGTCAGGAAGAGGCAGTCTGCAGCTTTCACTGCTGTTACCTGGCTAAGCTGAAGACAACTCCCACATCACTGCCTGTGAAAATATAAATTGGCAATAAACATTTGGCCTTTGACTGTCCAAGCACAAGGATTTCATCCCCCAACAAAGCAGCACAAGCAGCAGCAGCAAGGCCACCAGTCACAAAATCAGCGGGGAAAATTAGACCAGTCAGGAAATGGCACAAGCCTCCTTAAGGTCAGGGATTCCATATTCTCCTCCTTTCATTATGCCCAGGTGAACTGAAAAGTCTTCTCTCTGTTAGGGGATGAATCAAACCAAACCTGGCCACAAAAAGACCATTGCAGCACCATAGACCTCTGTCCAAAGGCTGTTCCTTGGAGTGATTTCTGAATTGTTGGGAGAATGCCAGAGCAGGATCCCAGAGGGTGAGACCTGACCCTGCAGCTGCCCTGGGGTAGACAGCATCTTGGCCTCCCCCAGTCCTACAGTGAACATAAACAGGCTGGGCTGATCTGGGAGGCAGAGGAGGGACCAGGACAGCCTGGGCAGAGCCAGGAGAACATGGATAAGCAGCAGAAGTGGCTGGAAGCAATGACAAGCTCAGGTTTTCCTTACGCTCACTCTGTGCCTGGTGGCTGTTTCATCCAGCAAGGGAAGGAGGCAAACCCTACACATGACATTTTCAAGGGGTCCTTTCTTTGGATAACTGGGTCCAAAACCAGCTAAAGGCTGAACGAAACCTCATTAGTATGGTGAGAGTCCCAAAGCACATCTGTGACCTCCTTGGAAACAGCTTCTAAGGCCATCCCCTGCCCTCCAGGCCTGCTGACATGCTGAGGGAGCTCAGTTCCCTCCTCAACCTTCCTCCACCTTGCCACAGCCCTCGAGTGAACTCTGCGTTCCAGCCTTTTCACCAACATCCCTCATCTTCTAGCTCAGGCTCACTTCACAAGTGCTCTGCAAACCTCCTGCCCCCCACAGCAGGTCCTACAGTCAGTGTGGTCATCAAGAACAGGTCTTGTTGCTCCAGACCATCATGCTGGGCTCTCACTTGCTCCAGACCAGGTGGACATGAACCGCTGAGCTTTAACAGCACTTCTGTCTCCTGCACCTCATCCTCAAGAGCTGACAGAGGAGGCTGTCAGTCCTTGTTCTTCCTCCTCCTCCTCACAGAAAGCTTCGAATCAAGATCCACTTCTTCAGCCAGAAGCTTGAATGACTCCCCAGTCATTCTGCCCTTAAAGAAAAGAGCCCACAAATAGTTCTAAATGCATCTGAACACCTCCCACACACATAACTGCGCTCTGCGTCACAAACAGCTCTGCCGCATTATCGCAGGACATGTTCTGGAAGTCCCGTTCCACTGCCTGTGCTGGGATCACCTGGGAAAGTGGCAAGGAAAACAACCCTGGCTGAGGTGGAAAGCAGCAGAGGACTCACTGTCCAGCCCCTCAAGCTTCAGAGGGGAAGGGCCTGCAGCTCAGGGTTTATATATATTTTATTTAGGTATTTACATCTTTTAGACTCATTTTATGCTAGGTGCTGTAGGATACTGCATTGTACGTAAGCACACACACACATCTCCCAAACAGCAGAAATAAAAGAAAATTTTGCTCCCTCCCTCACTCTAGGATCCAAAAAAGACACAGATCAGTAGCAGCTTAAAACCTTAAGTTTACTTCTATCATCAGATGTCCAGGCAGCAAAACCCCAGAGCCCCCACACAGGTCACTCCGCAGCCCATGAACACCAGCTGACTCTAGAAACTACAGCTACTTATAATTTTATTTCTGGCTATCTATAATTGTTGATGTATTCGCATTTTTTGCCTCCCTACCTCCAAAGCACAATAATAGATCACCACCCATCAATTCGGAAGTTACTGTCAGATTTGTGCAATGTTTGGTCTTATCATCCTTAATTAACAGCCTGTCCCATGCCAGGCAGAGACACAGCTCGTTAAACACAAGCTGCAGCATCTTTAGCCCACTTGCCTCCCGAGAGTCCTTGCCTGGAGCAAGGGAGCAGAAAAGGCTCCTGGCTATTCTGGGTAAAAAAGCACAATTATCAGCACACAAGAGCTATTGAGAAGCACCTGCTGAGGTAACAGGTTATGTCCTACTCATAATGAGCCTCAGAAACAAATTCCTAAGCCCAGGTGACAAAGAAGGAATGGCTCTTGCCCTACATAAGCACTGTGATGTGTTGGGGCAAAGCAGGGCTTTTGATACTGAGTTAATCAAATGTGGAGCTTTACCACAGCCCACAGCCCTTCCTGTTCCCATCACTGCACCCTGAGGGATGGAGAAACCCACATTATACCCCAAATTCCACCTCTCTGTGATCCCAGTGTGCCCACAGCCACAGACCTGCCTCACACACTCACAGCAAACACAAAGACCATCAGGGGCTCCTTTCAATCCAGACACCTCAGTATCAGCCAGCCAGCCCCCCAGGAAACACAGCCTCTTCTGGAAAAACCACTGCAGTGAGCAGAGCCCAGCACCAGCCAGAGAATTAGGGTGGGAAACCTGCACAAAGCAGTTTGTGGCTCAAAACAAGAAAAGAATTTGGGTCAGCAGGAGCCCAGGGAAGCTCGTGCAGGGAAGAGCTCCAGCAATTAACACTCCCAGCTGAGATCTCCTTACACAAAAGGGCTCCTAGCTGGGCACCACATCCCCGGAAATCTGGGGAGAAGAGATTCCCTGACTGACCCACTCATACCAACACATCTCCTGAGAAGCTCTGCAGCAGCTCCAGCCTCTGAAGTGGTGAGAGCAAACACTGCCAGCTCTGCCCGGTGAGGGAAGGGATGGCTGTCCCTGCAGCCAGGACCCAACCGAAAAGACAACATCTCCTGCTCCTCCCTCTTTATCCCCACCCCACACACCTTCTGCTCACTGCTTTTTCCCTGAGGGCCTGAATGACAGCTTAAGGGATAAAACTCAAAACTCGAGCTCTGCTGGAGTATGTCTAACCCACCAGAGGCAGCAGCTTTGTTCCCAGACATGGATGCTAACAAGCCTCTGGGGATTTCTGTAGAGGAAGAGCTGCATTGCCCAGAAACACCCAAGTGGCACTCTGTGACACAATAAATCTGACAACCCGACCCTGAAAGTGATCCTATTTGTCACACAATTTCTTCTGTCACATTTTCTCTTCGTAATCTGCAGTGAAACCACAGACCACACCAACAACAGGCAGATCTGTCAATTAGGGGCCACACAACAGACAAGGAAATAGGGAGCACAGCACGGGCTGCTGACAGGCAGGACACTCCTCACCATGCTCTGGTTAATGGCAGCTCACAGGCACATTTCCAGCCCACGAGGGCCTTGATAATGGAGCACATCCCATAACTGAGGCCTCAGAGTTTGGATTTTCTTAGGACTCACTCCTGCCAGCTGTCTGAGGTGAAACTTCAAGTGCACCCTTGGGAAATGCAAACCCTTTGGGCTCATCTGTAAAGACCCCTGGTACTGACACGGCCAGAGAACAGCAACGCTGCTGCCTTCTGCTCTCATGCAGGTACTTCTCTCTCTGCCTTCTTCTCTCAGCCCCGGTACCCGGGCCATGCACCCTGTGTGAGCTGGGACATGCAGCAGGACATGAGACATGATGTGAATATGCTGTGCAGCCCGTATGAGCCAGCAGGTACCTCTGGATGTCCTGCACACCTTGTAAAAGCAGATGAACTGGGAGTGCTGTATGAACCAGGACATAAACGTGGATATGTTCTATACCCCTACACGAGCCAGGACATGAACCTCACCATGCTACACGATCTGAGCGTGCTGTACACCCTGAATGAGGTAGGACATGGCCCTGGAGCCGCTGGTTGCCCTGAGCGCGCTCCCTGCCCGACACGAGCCCGCGCCATTCCCTGCACAGTCCCCAGAAGAACTCGCCCCTCCCCAGGAAGGAGCGTTGGGCGTTCTCGGGTCGGGTCAGCGCTGTTCGCGCTGCTCCCATGCTGCCAGGCCGGCGCCCGTTCCGACCCTGCCGAGCGGCCGCGGCCGGCAGCAGCCGACAGCGACGGGGCGCTGCTTGTGGGACACGGACCCTCCGCACCTCCAGAGGACGCACAAGGCCGAGCGCAACTCCGGGCAGGCGCGGCCGTCCGGGCCGAGCCATGGAGGTGCGGCCGCCCACTCAGCCCGGGGGCCCGCGCCCCTCACGCCGCCCGTCCCCCCTCACCTGCGGGCGGGCGCAGCCGGGGCGCGGCCCCGGAGCGCCGCAGGGCCGCGAGGAGACACCGCCCGCCCCGCGCCGCCGCCATGCCCGCGCTGCCCTCCCGCGGCGCACGGTGATGATGTCAGGGGGCGGGGGCGCGCGGAGTGCCCCGCGCGCGGGCTGTGCGTGACGTGCGCGCGGTGACGTCACGCTGCCCCTCAGCCCGCGCGTGCTGCTTCCCTCAGGGCTCCTCCCGGGTCCCCTCACGGCCCCCCACCGGCCGTCTTCGGGGGGCACCGGGGCTCGGTCCCCTCACGGCTCGGGCCGAGTCCCCCAACGGCATGGGCTCTGTCCGCTCAGGGCTCCGCCTGGGTCCCCTCACGGGGACGTTTCCAGGGCTCTGCCTGGAGGTCGGACGCCAAGCCCAGGATGCCGTTTCCAAACCGCTCCTCTTGTGATGGTTAAAATCCCGTTCATGTTTCTGAGGACTTGTTAGGAAAGGGAGTCAGACACAGGTTACAAACGCACCCTGCTCCCCCTGTGAAGACACCCCTCGGGAGCCCATTCCACGGGACGGGCTGCGGCAGGAGCTTGGCAATCGCAGCTGGCAGAGCTCGGTGCACCGTGGCTCTCCCCGATTCCCCACGGAGGGGGCTGAGGGCCGAGGAAAGGCTGTGCCAGGCTGGGAGCAGCCCTCAGGAACCCCCTGTGTGCCACACCTTGGCCGGGCACTCTGCTCGACTCTGGGCCAATTACTTAATATCTCATTTTCTCATTTCTCTTGAACTCCTCATCTCCCGGCGTTGTTTTAGTGTACATCATCGAGATATAAGGGGCTGAGGTACTGGAGAAAGGATTTGGATGGAATGCGGGTGAGCGAGGAAATGAACCACTCTGGCGAGAGCCGAATTTGGAACGTGCATGAGAGCAGAGCCTGGCCTCGATGAACACCACAGCCAAAAATAAGAGATGGAGCAGGTCTTTTTCGGTGAGCACTAACCACTTCCAGACCGAGGAGCTTTCAGGAGGGCACTGTGCCCACCGAACAGAGCCAGCTTTGTAATCCCAGGCCCGGGGGAGCTCGCTGGAAAGCTCCGTGTGCAATTCACTCGTGCTCGCAGCTGATCTTTTGGGACTACGCCGAGCCGAGTGTTGTTTCAGAGGTTCATATCTAAGAAACAGCCGCATGGAGCGGGGTTTGTGGGGCACTCAACATTATGGTTAGGTGCAACAAACCCAGCACGAGTCTTTGCATCACTCCAACACCCTTCCGCTGGCTGCATTTCCACCTGGAACCAACTCCAGCCCTTCATCGAGATTCCCTGTGCTGCAGCCAAAACCAAAATTACTTCCGAGCCGGTTGCAAACGCTTCCCTCCTCTCGCAGTGCTCACTGCTACCGCCCGCTGACCCCACGGCACTCCCGAGAGCGACCAGAGCTGTACCAGAGCTCTTGTACCTGCTGTGAAACACCTGAATCCTCCTGCCTCACCCTGGGTGTGCTTTCACCGTTAACCATGAAATGTGCTCCTGCAGGGCTCACAGGGGATCTGATACAGATCCTCCCCTCTGTCCAGGCTCATTTCAGTTATCCTGGGGTTGGCTCCAACTTGCTTCAATCACTGCCCTGGCAGCGTCCCGCTCTGCATTTTAAATTCCTGACTGTGGAGAAGCGCAGGGAAGCACAGAGTGCCCTGCACAGCAAGCTCCCCCAGCTCCAAGGTGGCTGCTCTGTCTTCCCTGCACTGAGGAACCATGGGCTGAAAGTTGCTCTGGGAGAAGCACCCGACACACCTCCTGATCACCCTGTAAGCCATGAACTGCTGTCACGTGCTGTTGTCCACTGCCACCGGCTAGAAGGGACAACATCTACTGCTGCCTTTTAACACTGACCGAGGGGGGACCGTCCCAGCCGGTTTGGCAAGAGGGCTCCTCTTCCTCCCTGCTTTGCTCTAACGCATCCGGGAGGCAGACAGCGCAGGGAGCACTCACACGAGTGCTGTGGGCAGATCTGTGTCCCGAGGGGAAGCCCAGCTGTGCGGGCAGCGAGAGGGAAAGTTCCCAGCCTGCGGCAGCAGCATCACCGGCAGGAGGCAGGAGCCAGAGCAGAGCGGAGCACAGTGGGCAGCCCAGGAAAATAGCAGAGAACCATCACTGCAGCTTGACGTTCAGATTTAAGAACCTTCTTCTACTCCAGAATTCAGTGAGGGGAAGGCCTTACCCACCCTCTTCGGTGGTAAAGCTCCTGCACAAAGCTCCAGTGCACTCTCGCCTTATCAATTCCCATGTTTCTAGGGTGCTGTTCCTTACTGACCGTACCTCCCCATCAAACAGACAGGGACTTGGAAAAGCCCATCTAGGCTTCAGATATGCTGAACTTCATATCAACACTCACAGGAGACTGGAGTGAAGCCTCCCCGAGGCTGCAAGAACTGCACCCCCAGCCCCTCCTCAGGTTTGATTTCAGCTCTTCATTTCCCTTCTTTTCCTTGTGAAACATCTGCTCTTACCTAACACACCTGAGTATCGGATCTACATCGATCCCTTGGCGCTGTGATCTCGCCACACTTCAGGTTGTACTTAAAAATTACTCCAGTATTTGCTTCCCATCCATTGGTTTTTTCCACTCTTTCCCGGGAATGGGCACCCAAGGGAGCTGCAGCCTGGGCCACACCAGCTCTGTGCTCCAAAGAGGACTCAGCTTATCCAAATCCGGAAGTGGTGCCGATGCCTTTAAAATGGAGGCTACTTAGAGGAATTAGTGAGATTGAGCGCAGTTATCTTAACCTTGGGCGTCAGGCTCCGCTGATCCTCACGGCCACCAGCCAAGTGGAACCATCCTTCAATCCAAGCAGTTTTACCAGCTTTTATTAGAAACACCAGCACATTTCAAGTTTCCTCTTTTTGATCACAAATATAGTGTTTTTCCTCTTTTTAAGTACACAGCATGAGACACAGCATCAGGGCTTTCCATCTTTTTTTTTTTTTCTGTTTGTTTTTTTTTACAGCAATTTCTTTTGGACAAGCTTTGGGTTTAGTGTTCACTGACCTCACCCCAGCCCCAAATTTTGACATCTTGAATTGCTGAAGACAATTGTGTGGGCAGATGAATCCGATGGTAGTGAAAAAGGTACAAGAGTTAAAAGTTTGCAAGTAAAAGTTGAAGCAGAGACCCTCTCCAGTTAAAAAGGATGAAGTGGCGCCGCAGCACACGATTTTCACAGTACGGGGAAAAAAGTTGAGATAAAGATTTGCTCTTTCCCCCCCGTTTTCCCCCACCAGTGTCCCAATAAAAACGTTAAGGCTGGAGGAAGCGCTAACTGGACGTGAAAAGCCACGTGTGCCCAGTGCTCCCAGGACAGCACACCGGGCTCGCTGCGCAGCCCGTGCCGGGCACACGGAGCCGAGACGCCTCGGGCTCTGAAGAAGGCGCTTGTTTGAGCTCGTGGTTTGAGCTCACACCTGTGCTGGGAAATTTTCCCTGGACTTTTTCACTCCGAGAAAGCAATTCACTGAGGGGAGGAGGAGTGAGTATCCCAGGAACGTGAGGGCATGGTGACAGGATATTAAAGGGAACATGTACATGATTTGTTATTTTTTATTCCACAGAAAACCCTCAAATCTAGACTCAGAGTTAACAGCAGAAAAATAGTGTTAAAGTCAATAGGTTCATATTTTACTGTAGACTAAATAAATTAGCCTAGAATTAACTCAATACTCTCTATTTTCCTTTCATTGGTGATCCTTCTCTAAATTAATGCAGTTTTTAAAAAGCAACGGCTATTAATAATTTATTCCAGTTAACCCTTATGGATGAACACCTGCGAAGAGTCGATGTCTGGAAACCATTCCCCTCTCCTCTCCCTCCCCGAAAAGGAAACAATCGCTAAGGGTGTTGTAAAACAGACATGCTAGCTACAATATCCATGGATCGTGCCTCTCCTACCGCTGCCTCTGGCTGCTCCGGGTCATGAGTGAATCGTCATAGCTATGTCTTACAAAGAACATGATCAAAAAAATATATAAATAAATAAAAACCTTAAACATTCTTACATGGATTTTAAAGAACAGAATACATGTTAAAAACTTCAGTAATTTATATCAATTTTAAGCAATACTTTATATACAATGGAAAAAAGACATGCATAGTCCAAATACAATGTTGAAAACAGCATTTTCATAACAAAAAACCCAAACACTAAGTGTTAATACCATGTACATGGATTCAAGAAGGACCACCCTTTTTGTCTGTTGCACACAGTTTATTTAACAATATGATATTATAAGTAAGAAATGAGTTTTTTTTCTTTTTACCATTCTATACAGTGATTGAATCTTCTTGGATTTTCTTATTTATAGTAATTATAGCGCTTGCATGATTTACACTAGAATTGCTTTCCTCGTTTCAAGTTTCACACAGAAGAAAGAAAGAAAAGAATGTTTCTTCTCTATCCAGATCAGCACGGCCTAAGAGTGATCATCCCTATTTTCATCTAAGACCAGTTTTATCAGAGAAACAAAGCAACAATTTCTACATCTGCAAGACAAGGATTTTGGCGTTGGCCAATGTGTGCAAGAGTCAATTCCTATCTTCCCAGGGGTAATACTTCAAACGCCTGCAGAGTTCACTATAGAAAACAAAAATCTTCCCGCCATGTGTCAAAGTTACCGGGATACGCTATAATGTTGCATTATTTCAGGAAACAGTTTCTGAATATTATTTTTTTTTCTTCTTTTAAACTCAAATGTTTAAAGTCTTGAAAATACAAATAAAAAATATGAATATAATGAACTTGTTTTCCCCGTTAAAAAAAAGGTATGAGTCAACAGCAACAAAAAAATAAAAACCAAAAAAACCCACAAAAGAGACCAGATATTTTAACCGCCTGGCTTTAACAAAAAAATATATTCTTTGTATTGTTTTTTTTTTTCTTTTTATTTTTAAACAGCAATTAATTCTTCCATCTGTAGGAAGCAGCAGTTCCATCTAGGATTCAAAACAACCCAGATGTCTGAATTTTTCAGTACAAAATATCCAAGAACACGAAAGGAAAGAAGAAACAAAAGTGATGCTCCCATAATGCTACAAACCCTCCACAAATTTCTCTAATGTGTCCCCGGTGGTGTCACCGACCAGAGACAATTCGTTAGACAACGCACTGCGGTTGGGGGTGTTTAGTTGGGGAAGCATTGCACTCTGTTCTGGGTTGCCCAAGTGTCCCTGATCCATGGAGCTAGCCATAGTGACTGCGAGTCCTGGGTGGGGGGAACCAGTCTGGGGAGAGACGTGGTGCGGTGACGGTTGGGGCTGTATCCTGGGTGACGGGCTGGAATGTGGTGGCTGGGACTGGGGACGGGGAGACTGAACGGGCGCTGGGGACCGCACCTGGTTGCTGAGGGAGGTGGCGATCTGCTGGCCAGGGAGATGAGACGCCTGCGGTTGTCCTGAGAGCATGTGCTGCTGTGGGCTCATGGGGTTGGGCTGCCCGGGGGACCCTATCTGCTGCTTCATCTGCTGCTGCTGCAGGATGCGCTGCTGCAGGGCCTGCTGGATGTTGGGAGCGCCGTCCGCCCCCAGGCCGGGCTGGCCCATCTGGTTCAGCTGTCCCATCTGAGCCATCTGTCCCATGGAACTCCCCTGTATGGATAGGTGCTGCTGCATCCGCTGCTGCTGCATGGCTTGGGGGTAACCTCCCGGGCCCTGGGGCTGCTGGAACTGGTTGTGAGCTGCCATCCCTCCTGCCATGCCGGCCCCTCCCTGCTGCTGCTGCTGCTGTTGCTGCAGTAGCTGCCTCCTCAGGATCTCGCGGTACTGCGGGCTCATGTTGGCCATGCTGGGGTTGTGGCTGGGGTTCATGATGTTGATCGCCTGTCCCTGGGGGTTCATAGCTCCGATCCCTTGCTGCTGGGGAGGGACGCTCGGTCTCTGCACTCCGGCTTGCATCGCGTTCATGTTCTGCAGTCCCGCCTGCGCGTGCATGCCCGGCTGTTGCATGCCAGTCTGCGGCTGCTGCATCCCGGGCTGGGGCTGTATCCCTGCTTGCTGCTGCATCCCAGGCTGGTTCGCCACGTATTTGGCTGTTCTTTGCTTTATAAAAGCTGCCATAAGCTGAGGGTTGGATTTAAGGATATTAAGAACCTGCTGTTGCTGCTGCGGAGAACTCGGCGATTTCAAGGTCCTCAGCAAGTCCTGAAGTGCATTGGGGGTGATGCTCCGCGGCGGCTGCTGCACGCCCGGCATCCTGGGCCCGGCCACGGCTTGCGGCGTCGCCATCGGCATCACCGGTCTGGCCATTCCCGGCTGCATCGGCTGCTGCTGCGGCATCGGCGGCGACTGCCACTGCCCGGGCTGCATGTTGGGCATCACGGGGCCGCTCACGGGGTTGGGCCGGGGTACATTCATGCTGACTTGCTGCATCTGGTTCACCGAGCCCACCGTGGGGTTCACGAGTCCCGGGCGGCCGGGAGGCAAACCATTGTTCATGTTGTTGACCCTGTAGAGCTGCTGCTGCTGCTGTTGCGCAGCCTCTCTCTCGATCTGCCGAGCCGCTTCCACGGCGGCCGGCGGCGGCTGAGCTGGAGGCGGCGGTGCGGACACCGGGTTTGCGGGTTTTCCTGTCGAGACGGTGGTGGGGGGCTGGGTTCTGGACACGCTGGGAAAGCCGGCCGGTGACATACTTACAGGGGAGGGCTGGGGCTGGGGAGCAGGCTGCGGTGTCTGCGGTGTACTTGGCTGCTGCGTAGGGGTACCAGGCGTTGCTGAGGTAGGAGAAGGCAAACTTTGCTGAGGCACGTTTCGGGTGTTCATGGTAGCCATCCTTCTGCGCATGAGCTGAGCCTGCTGCAGGCGGTGCTGGATCTGCTGCTGTCGGAGCTTGTGTTTGATATTGAGACAGAATGGCACGGGGCATTTGTTCTCTTGGCAGTGTTTGGCATGGTAGCAGCAAAGAGCTATGAGCTGTTTGCACACCGGACAGCCACCGTTGGTCTTGCGCTTGCAGCCCTTGGTGTGCTGGACAACCCGTTTCATCTTCTGGCAGGATGGCAGAGAGCAGTTTGCGTTGCGGCACTGGCAGGCGTGGACGAGGGACTGGATGCAGCGCTGGATGCTCAGCCGTCGCGACTCCTGGGGGCTCTTGGACTGCTGCTCTCCTTGGTTGTTGCTCTCATCATCCAGACCCAGGCCCCACTTAACCATCTTGTGGTCATGGCTCTTAGTGTTGTAGCAGTTGATGCAGAGGTCGTAGTCCTGCAAGAAAAGAAAAGCCAGAGCTCAGCTGCTGACAGGGCGCGAACCACACGGGCAGAGAGCAGCGTGATGCCAGGGGAGCAGCGCCAGCTCCTTTGCAGGCACACGTTGGGTGCTTGTGGGTACAACCACGCAGAGCACAAGCAGGATGACAGTCACACACTGTCAACAGCTGCCACTTCACCTCACACCTGTACTCAGCCAGGGAAGTGGCTACACAGCCTGTCCAGGCAGCCTGCAATCACAGCTCTTCACTGTGGCAGGTAACAATGCAACTGGGGCAATCACTGTGTCATTTTGTTACATGAAAAAGTCTTGCAGTAATTTTTTTTCCCAATTTTTCCCTTTTGATGACATTAACTGTTTATTTTTCTGTGATGCCTACTGGGGTGCCAACACCTCCAACTAGTAAGATAAATCTATGGTCACTCCTAAAAAGTAGGGTCTGGCCCTCCATTTATCCTTAGTGTAACTACTGACTAATAATTACTACCCTTAAATATGTATTTTTAAAAATCTCTAAACAAGAACAAGTTTCATACACAGACAATCACTTACCTGAACACCCCCACATTTTTGCTGCCCTGTCCCTTTTTTGGCTGGAGGAAGGGCGCTCCCTTACACAGAGGTACCAGAGGCAGCCTAAAGGCCCTACCTCCCTCCACCACCTAATTCCCTGCGTGTGTCCAGTCCATGTCCTGCAGCCTCGCCTCAAGAAGCTCTGCTCAGTGCTTTCCTCAGAGGGATTAATTAAGACTCTTCCCCCACAAACCTGGCAATAACTTGCGGTGTAAAAACAAGGCTGCACTTATTCAAATGTCTTTTATTCAGCTACACCCAGAGGTGAACACAAGTCCTCCAAAAAGCCTCAAGCATACCAGTACAGCCCCATGGATAACCTCTCTCTAACACACGTCCTGAAATTTGAGCACTCTGGGCTAGTGGAAGGTGTCCCTGCCCATGGAAGAGGGGTGGAACAAGATGGTCTTTGAGGCCTCTTCCAACCTAAACCAATCTAAGATCCATAATTCTTTAAAATTAAGTAAAGAACTTGTCTTTGCTGACGAGCAGTAGCAGAATAAACAATGCAGCAGGAGCTGTTCCAGAGCACTGGTGCTTTCCATGTCAAGCAACTAAAGTCACTTATTCTACAAGAAAAGGCACCCACCTCTTCTACCCTCTAAGGGGAGGTGAGGGCAGTCACCTCCCCTTAAGGCTTAGCAGCCCTTTACCAGGATGGGCTTAATTTGGAGAAACTTTGGGCAATATTCAAAAAACCCCCTTCAGACTCAGCTGTAGGACAAGAGAGGGCCAAGTTCTGAGGTGCCCCACACGTATGTCAGTCAGTGCAATGCCACCATCCCTCAGTCAGTGCAATGCCACCATCCCTTGCAGACAGTGCAATGCCACCATCCCTCAGTCAGTGCAATGCCACCATCCCTCAGACAGTGCAATGCCACCATCCCTTGCAGACAGTGCAATGCCACCATGCCCACACGTACCTCGCAGACAGTGCAATGCCACCTGGTCTCCACGTGGTGCTTGCACTCGTTGCAGGTGTAGACGAAGCGATCCTGCCCCTGGGTGTGCAGCTCCACCAGCATGCACAGCGTGGACCACTTGGAGCGGCGCAGGGAGGAGAACTCCCAGTGCTTATCTCTGGCCAAGGTGAGGAAGGCGTCTCGCCCGTCCATCAGGTCACAGCTCAGCAGTGGATCCGGGTCCACAATGGGGTGCAGAGTGTTAATCACAGGCCCGGCATGTAAATGAATCACAAAAAACACCTGCAGGTAAATGGGGAAGAAATAAAAGGCAAAGAGGTCAGGTAATGTCGCAGGAAGGAGCTGGTGTTCTCTGCAGTGAGAACATTATCTAATTAACTTCGTTTGGGCTAATCTCTTCCAATATGTTGTTATGCAACAGAAACATTCCTAGCCCAACCGCAGGGTTTATTCTTCCTGGTTTTTCAGTTCTGAATATCACTGTGCCTGCATTTACAGGAATAAACCCTTCTCTTTTTACAGCAGATTCCCACAGTACCTCTTTATGCTTCTCCATGGTGGCGTAGAGCTTCTGAGACAGGTCATTGGACACGTTTGGCATGCTGGGCTTCTTCTTGTTAGCTCTGCTGATGCTGCTCTTATTCTTGTTGGTTTTTTTGTTGTTCTTTTTCTTGGCATTCTTGCTGTCGCCCTGGCTCCCCTGCAATAAAGGCACGGGAAAGATGTTACACTTTGGAGAGCTCTCTCCCATTCACTGGGCTCACAGTGACACACTTCTGCTGTCAGGAATAGAACTTTGTTCCAATGCCTGCAAATCAGCCCTCCTGTGTTAAATATATCCTATCTTCCAGGAAAAATCAAAAGCCAAATTGGCAGGCAAACAAATCCAAACACTGTTTAAAAATAAACTTTTAAGGTACGTATACATTAAAAAAATTCCCATTTTACACTGATTGTTTTTCCTTCTCCAACGTCGTACTTCAGCTTCCACTGCTTTAGATCTTGCAGCTGATGATAAAATGACACAAAAAATATGGACTTAAAATTCCAAGAGTGCAGTACTTTGCTTTACTGTGCATTTGGTGTGTCACATACTTGCTTGAGCTCTGATTTAATGCTTGTTTTTACTGAACAGATTTAGGGCTAGGACACAGATAAGAACATGCAGGATTTGAACTGAAACCAACAAAACACATTATTCTCCATCCTGCTGACTTCCAGCTGCATGTGCAGCTCCCAAAAAAATAATCTCCAAAACCTCCACTTGTGCCCAAGTTACAACACAGACCACAGAGGCCATACACTGAATGTTAGATGTAAGTAAAGAGAGTGAAAAATAGCAGATGATGCTATTTAGATGACCTGGGAAAACAGAAATAACTTTTAGAGTTCTCATGTCCTTAAAAAATCAAACCCCAAGCCCTCGGCAGGGAGGGCTCAGGAAAAACCCCTCTCCAACTTCTAGAATTTTGGTCATCATAAAATTAAAAATAAGCTACTGAAATACTTGGATATATATAAATATAAATATACACACATACGCAAGCAAGTTCCATGAACAGTATGTACAAGCAAACACAGGGTTTGTCCACAGGCATATTTATTCCAGGAAAACAAAAATATTCCAACTGCAGAAAGCAATTCTATTTATAGACTGCTGCCATCCTTCCATTCCATTAATTAGGCTTGGACAGGAATTCCCTGTCCACTCCTGGGTTCTCTCTAACTAATTTTGTGGATTTTCTGACCAAACCTGTTTGGAAATTAAAATGAGGCTATTTTATGGGAAACCAGACAGAGCTCTAAGTGACTTGAAGTGACTGAGAAGTGACCTGTTTTATGTGCCCACCTTGACTGCCCCCAAGTTTCCTTCCACTGATGGAATTGGAGCCTGCGCTCCTTTGCCTCCACGTCCTAAAGGCCCAGCTGAGATCTTAAAGTTTAAACACCAAAAGGAGAACAGACTAAAACTTATCAAACAAGCCAAGTCTAAGTTTTCTTTCTACTCCACCTTTTGCAAGTTTATATTTGGCAAACTGTACAAAGTATTCCAAGCTGTTTTAAGAAGTTGTAGGGCTGTGTTTGTGCCATTTCATTCTGACATTCAGCCAGATCAGCCAGAGATGCTGATGGACGGTTCCTGGGGGAGCCTCACCCCTTCAGAACCTTTGCCAAGAATTCTGAATATTTGCCACCTCTTTACTCCCCCTTTGACTGATACCTGCAGCACATGTTCACTTGCAGGAAGCTTTCTCTTCACATACACAACATTTAGGACAAAGAATTTAAGAGAGATTCTGTGCCATTTCAGTACCAAGATCCATGTGCTGCTTGTACCCATGGAGATCCCCATTGCTGGGCAGTTTTCTCCATGAAGTGACCCAGTTTAAGTGTCTGATTGGAGGAAGTTATCACACTTTAAAATTTACTCCTTCTCCTGAGTCATGAGGCAAAGACCCCACTGTGCCATGCTTGGATGACACCTCAGCAAGCTGGGTGCAGGTTGTGTCCCCCTGCTGCTGCACCAGGCATTAAGGGGGAGCACAGGGATGTTCCCATCCAAGGCTGCATCGTCTCATTTTAGGCCACAACTTGTCTGAGCTCACAGTGAATTGTTCTGGGCTTTTTCAAACACCTCATTCCCCCTCCTAGATGCAGAGTAAATTCTCACACCACTGTTTTCCCTGATTTACTGGAAGTGATCCTGTTAGCAACAGAGAGCTGCTGCCTAATTCCAAGCCTTGCCTTCCACTTCTTTTTATACAGCAGTGCTTGCTGAACTATCTCAACATTCAAAGTCACATTCAGAAGAAACAAAGTGAAAGCTGTTAACTTTGTGGTTCCATTAAAACATAGCCACAAACTGTAGTAACTTTGAAAAGCTGCTAAGGTTTAACAGAGGGAACTTTCTGACATCACAAAATTGATGGATTAAGGTCCATCCCTCCACATCCATCCTATGTAACACAGACTGAAGGCAAACAGTCTAAGCTTCAAGGGGGCTTTCCCCAGGTAAAACTTTTGGTTCTACTTCAATCTATTGGACTTCAGATTTTCCTACAACATTTATTTTCAAAGTGTCTTGCTGCAAATCTCAAGTGAAAAGGACAGTATAAAAGTGCTGAGACCATTTCGTTGCAGATAAAATCAAGATGGAAATAAAAATGAATGATGACATTCTGTCCAGGGCCCCGAAAAACCTGGTTGTTGTTTTTTTTTGTGGTTTTTTTTTTGGCTTGGTTGGTTTTTATAGACAAAGAGAAAATGTTGGTGAAGGAACAGCACCATCAGGATCAACTTTTCCCTCCAACGCAAAGCCTGCAATAAACACTTTCAAATTTCAGCCCTTTACTGTTGCAAATGACTACAAGTACCTGTGCTTAAATAACAGCCACATTTCATTCAGCTCTGAAAAATCCAGCACCTTTCAAATCACAAATGCTGGAGGTGCTTTGCAAAGGTGTGAACCAGAAGCTCAGCCAAATGACTGCAAGCAAATGTAGCGTGGCAAAAGCAGCTTAACACATTTCTCTGAGAAGAGAGATGCTGAACTGACATAAGTGACTTCTGAGTATGTTAAAAAAACCCAAACCAACAAACCAAGCCATCAGTAGATGTTAACCAAGAAGAAAAACAGAAATGCAGTTAAAGGGACCCCTGATTTCATGTCTGCTGTAAATGATCTTTTCTAGTTTATTTGATGTGACCTCTCTGTATTAAAGCATTGATTACCAGCTTTGTGAGCTAAGGGAGAACATGGCACATAAAGCTAACCCACCTCTGTTGTTTCACTAGCTGCAGTGCTCTCTTCCTTCTTCCTCTCCTCCTCCTCCTGCTCCAGCTCCTTAATGCTTTCCTCCAGCACATTAGGCCAGAAATCACCTTCAAAGTAAGGCAGCTCCTTGGCACTGGTCAGCCTGTCCTCAGTTGCTTGTTTGAAGATGTCCTGTTGAACACATCACACCAGAGCAGGAATAAATAAATGAAGATCACTTAGCAGAGAGAGAGGAGAACCAGAGACAGCCCAGAGCCTCACTGAGCAGCTGGGCCTCACCCACAGCCAGGAGCTGCTCCTGCCAGGGCTCCTTTTCTGGGACAGCTCCAGACCCAGCCTGGCAATCCTGGCACAGCCCCACTCCCTGTTCCATCTGAGGATCAGTGCTGAGGCTTTCCTGACCCCATCACGCCATCAGTTCATGCTCCTGACATGATGGGAGATACCAAGATATCCCTGGAAAATGCAACTGACCCCTCTCTGGTTTCAAAACCCCCTTATCAGGAGGCCCAGATTTCCCAGCTCTTTGCCACCTGATGACAAGGCTTGTTAGGGGCTGTTCCTACTTTACACATTTAGGAATTGTCACTTGCCATCAAAACATCCATTTTTCCCAGCACTGTCATTGCCATTAAGGAATTCTTGTACATTTTAGCATGAAAGGAGTGGCAAATGCTCCCTTTGCCACTTTCTACTTATTTCCTTGGGTACATGTGTGATATTCTGCAGTTATGAAAATCATTCTTGTCATAAGGAGCTCTTTTATTTCACACTAGTGGGGCCCAGCATTTCACATGCTCCTCCAGAATCACCAGAAAGAAACAGCTTCCATAAACCTTGACAAGCTCCATATTTCCTTGCCTAGAAAATGCAGTGAAAGAAAAATACACAAAGGCAGGTTCTTGCAGATTTCCCTTCATGCAGACACCAAACCTAAAGAATTCTCAGCCTGAAAGGCAGAACTTCAAGAAAATCTATGACAATGAAGACTCTGGTTGAGAATAAACCCCTTGTACAACATTACTCCACTTTTCAGGTGATATAAAACAATAGTAGCTCCCTTCAACTGAGAACACGATAAAAATGGAATCAGAAATCAAATAGTAACAAACCTTGTAGTCGTGAATAATTCTCTCAGCAAATGCCTTGTCCAGCATCTTCTTATACCATTCTTGCAAACGTTTGGGTTTGGGTATTTTCTGGTCAGGTGGGTGGCAATGAAAGATGTAATCATCTCCTTCACTGGGGGGACAGGCCCAGATGTGCCCTGTCACATACCTGTGTCACACACAACAAACAACATCTGTGACTCCCACCAGAAAACTAACTCAAACCTAGTTATAAATTCAGACCTCTGGCTTTCTTTTTTAAATTTTTAAGATCTTTTTCTTTGTAGCAAAGATGCTGAGGCAATAACCCATATTTTGACAAGGGATAAGGTCAGGGATATAATAATGAAGCTTAAACATCAAGTGAACCTCTGACCAAATGAATGATGTGCTGTCAGTTTAGGAACCCCAACAATAAAAACCACCTTAGTGACAAAATCCCAGTTTCTCTCTCCACTGCAGAAGAGACGCTCGCTCCACACATCTCAGAGAGGTCAGAAGGAAACAGAGACCACCCCAAGTGAAAAACCACTGAAGACCCAGATTTCTTTGCTTGCCAAGCTCTCACTCACCCGAGTTTCTTCACGTACTCCAGGTAGCCGATGAGGATCTCGTGGTACACGGCGGTTCGGAGGCAGCGGGGCCGGAAGAAGTGAATGCTGTCAAGGTAGGAGATGTACACACGCCTGCAGGGAGAGAGGGACACCCTCAGGGCTGCTTTTTACTGACAGCTCACTTCTGCACTAGACAAATATTGTAAAATGCAGGTAAACCCAGTGAGAAGAAATGCTGATGTCCAACTCCAGGTCAGAAGGCTGAATGATTTCTTTATTATAACTATGCTATAATACATTAATATACTGTATAAAGGAAGATACTAAAACTACACACCTGCTTTTCTAACTACCAAATCTAACTACCTTACAACTTGTGACCCTGTTCTCAAGAGTCCAGCCACAGGTGGATTGGATTGGCCACCAGAATCAAACAATCCTCACCAGAATCCAATCCAGCAATCACCCCAGGTAAACAATTCTCCAAACACATTCCACATGGGAAAAACAAAGAGCAGAAATAGAAATTGTTTTCTCTTTCTTTCTCTCTGTGCACCTCTATGAAAAACCCTGAGAGAGAAATGTGCTTGCCACAGACAAACATGCAGAAAGACAAATAAATGCTGATGGTGTTTTAATGCATATTCAAGCATCTTAACATGGTGTAAACAGTCCTCAAAAGCAAAAGAAGGGCTGTATTTCTTTAGACAGCAAGAATACACATCGAGAGGCAAAATTATAAGCAGAATCCAAAAAATGTAACATTTTTGTTTGTTATAACTGTAGATTTTGTAATTTTTTTTAAATTTATTGTTCTGGTGGATATAGGAGGTTGTGTCAGTTGATAATTAGGATAGGTATTTATCCTACTAAATTACATTTTTGATATTTGTCTTTCCCTTCAAAGTCATCTGCAGTCCTACAGCAGGACAGATTTGTGGGCCAGAACTGAAATGCATGTCCCAAATGTGTCTGCAGTGACTGTCCAGGGGGTCTGGGAAGATGCCCAAGGAGGGTACCTGGTGTTGGGAGGGGGGCAGTCCGAGCCGTACTCCTGCACGTGCATCCCAAAGAAGCACACGTCCACCCCGTCGATCTCCTCAAACGCAAACAGAGCTTTGGTACGGTAAGGGAAGGATTCTGACATCTCACCAGAGTCCACAAATCTGCAGGAAAGGGCAGCAGGAGAGAAAACCCAAACAAATGCCAATTATTAAAGCAGTGTCCTACCAGAACGAGGGGATTATTGTCAACCTTATTTTTAACTCCTAAGGAACGTTTTTAGGCAGGAGTTAAATGGGATCAGAGCAGAGCTGTAGTAAAACAGGGAGTCCTGTTCCTGTAAATTCATGGAAAGACTTTCCATATAGAACACAGGGCTCAACAGGCCAGCATTGAGTACATGAATATCCTCAGAGACCACAAGCCTTTAAATAGGCTACAGAGCAGAAAATGTGATGCATTAGTATGAAGCGATGTCACATAAACACAGTTTTTATGAATTTAACCCAAAATACTTAACAGAATAAAGCTTTTAATATTTTCATTTATAATGAAACATATTAAAAATTACTCCAGAAAGCTGAAGTGTTTCTAAAAACACAACAAAATGAAGGAAGAGTAAGGAACAGAATCTCAGCAACTGCTCCAAACTAAACTATGAATTCGGTAACCAAAATGTGGTCACACTCAAGATGTAGTGACACAAAGTCCCAGTATTATAAGCAAGGATGTTCCCACTGCCCCCAAAACAGTCACTTCCTCTACATTTTTTAACCTTTCATAATCCTAAACATGCCCAAATTTCAAAAATGTGCCAAGGCATTAAGGTGCAAATTGGCACAATTTTACAATAGCCCCGCAAGGAGGCTTCAAAATAAAATTAAAAAGGAGTGCATTCGTTATAATTAACAGGACTAACCTGGATTTCATTCCTGGTTTAACTTCTACTGTCTTATCTGAACTTGCTACCACTCTGACAAAGACCTCTCCAGCCTCAGGATGGTTCTGACGCCGCAGGAATTTGTTCACTCTGTCCTCCAAATGGTTCCCTAAACGTGTGGTCTGCAGCCCTGCAAGGGAAGGGGAGAACACCACCATGGAAATGTTGACATTGGAGCTGCTCAGCTCAGGCTGGTGCTGTGCTCGAGAGCTCCTTCAGCTTCCTCCTCTGGATGGAAGCAGGTTTTTCCCTTTTGTTTTACCTCCATATGAAAACTGGATGGTTTGATTTATGCAAACCCATCCCTGCTTTTCCCCAGAAGCAAACCCCCCCTGCTTTCCACACCCCATCATGGCAGCTGAACCCACTGGAGTGGCACAATTACCCTGTAAGTGAACTAACAAAGGCAGCTTTACGTAGCATTTTTCAATTTCAGCCTTATTTTATGAACCCTGCAAATGTTTTCTCCTCCCAACCCCACTCTGGCTGCTTGACAGAGATTACATCACTTCACAGATCTGGCTCCATGCCACACCTTTTCAAGCGAAGCAAAGCAAATCAACAGAAATGAAAAGTCTTTTGACTTCAATGGAGATTTCATTGCTTTTGCTTTTCTTTTCAAGAGAGCTTTTGGACTGCAGTTGCAGCAATCTGCACATCAAGGTTAAATAGTTCCTGCCCGGAGATGGAGGTCTTGGGGAGTTCAAGTCCACAGATTGTCCAGATGCCCTCACTCCATCTTTACATTCACAACTGGCTTTTGTGGGGAGAGCTGGGTTTGTGCTCATACAGGATGTGATGGTTTTCAAATAAATCCACAACAAATTACAGAAATCATGATGACTTTGGGTTAAATTAAGAAAGCAGAAGGACCCCACTGTTTTGACTTGAAGATTTATGACTATTTCTCTTATCCTGCTGTACTTATTTTACCACTGATATTTCTACTTCACTTTATGGTCAATCTGCTATCTTTTCCAAAGTGATGGTGTAATCTACAGATGATAATTTTAATAAAATACATTTAATTTTTGCTCTCTATTACTTGATTTTTCAGTTGATATTTGGCTTCTGACACAAGGTCCTTGGTTCCTCCCTGACTCTGAGCCTGCACATAGAATTCTGCAGTGAAATATCTGTGCTAGAAATTCCTTCAGGCTCCAATACTGGGGGAAAATCTCACATATACTCAAAGGACTCTCTCACTTTCTAAAGGATTTATACACTTAAAATTTTATTTTATAAAATCATGGGATGGTTTGGGTTGGAAGGGACCTTAAAGCTCATCCAGTCCCACCCCCTGCCAGGGGCAGGGACACCTTCCACTATCTCAGACTGCTCCAAGCCCTGTCCAACCTGGCCTTGGACACTTCCAGGGACCCAGGGGCAGCCACAGCTGCTCTGGGCACCCTGTGCCAGGGCCTGCCCACCCTGCCAGGGAAGAATTCCTTCCCAATATCCCCATTAACCCTGCTCTCTGGCAGTTTAATTACAATCAGTTTACAGAGATTGCCAAAGGTAGCAATCTTGATTTACATCTTTTAGCTTGTCCCCTTGTCCAGTGAGATTCTGTGGTCATAACCAGCACAACACAGTCTAAATATCATTTACCTGGGAATAATATATAATTTGAATTAAAAAAATGAAATTTAAAGGCAGGTTGAAGTACAAACACCATGCCCTTTACCAATTCCAACACACTGTATTGGTCTTTCCATATGTAACAGCAGGGAGATGACTCTAAAGGCAATTCACAATATCCTTTATGAGGGAGTTGTTTTGTTCTGTTGATTTCTCTGAAGACAAACAGAAAAAGAAGAAAGGGCTCCATTTCAGCTGATGAGTGGGAAGATTTTCAGAAGGCCACTGGAGTTAACTCTACTGTCTTGTTGTGTTTTCATCTTTTCATCTTCCCAATGCTAAGCAACCTTATGCTGCAATGCATTAAAGCTTGGAAACCAACAAACCCAAAAAGACCAGGTAAGGAGATAAAAGAAATAGGCAGCATTAAAATTACATGTGCTGTAAGAAAAGAATCTAAAAGTTGCATATTTGATCTCCTAGAATGTGAGTGAAAGCTGTTTTAGAAAGCAGTTGGATTTTGGTTCTTGGACGGTTCTCACATATGCACCTCTAATAAAAGCTCAAAGCTCAGTGAAAACTGCAGTGCAAACCTGGAAAAAGGCATCCAAACTGCTGAGGAGAAACCTCCAGCACAGGTCAGTGACAGCAGCAACAGGCAGACCTTTGTTAGTGGATGAGTAATTGGACAGAGAGGAAGAAACTCCAACTCCTGTGGCTATTGTGACTTCTTGTCAGGAAACTACTTTGGGTGACTTATTTGTCAGGATATCTTTTGTCTTTGAACCTCTCTGCACTGGCTACTGGTGAAGTAATATTTGTAGATTTTCTTAGCAAAATAAATACTTCAGAAGTTCAGGGTTTTCCAGCAGAACCCAGCTGCACACTGGTTCTATCTGCCAGGCTATCAGTTAAGATAACCAATTTTACTCACTATACATTAGGAACATGAATGTTCCACAAGAGCTGAGGGATGTGCTGTCTTGGTTATCAGCAGTTGTGCCATCATGCTTGAAAGAGTGGAGAAATATTGATGGCAACTTTGGCAGCAAATGTTTTTTTAAGAAGAGGGAGCATGTTCACGTTTAAACTCGCACTGCTTAAGTTTGTTTTCAGGTCAGCAGCAAGACCAAGGTTTTGATGACAAGAGCAGACTTTCCTTTCCCTTCCCTGCTCTTGCATCCCCACCAGAGCACTGTTGAAGAAAGCTGATCTCCAGAGCTGAGCTCACCAGTGGGTTACAGCAGGCAGCAGGACTCAGATCCCCAGGGGAGAAAGACAAGAGCCAAACAGCAGGGAAAGGAGAGGGACAGGGAGGAAAGGGAAAAAAAGCACCATTATTTCCCTGTCTAAAACAGAATAGTTACCTTGAACTATGTGGCTGGTTACTCAAACTTTAACCAGAGCCACAGAACAACTGCAGACATCCAGGGAATCACACACTTATTTTAAGGAAATTTACATCAATACACACTGTAAAGCCAGCATAGAACAGACATCCATTTAAAATGGGTGTCTACCACTACAGCTGGATTTAATCATTTTATTAATGTTCTCCTCCAATTTTAATCTGTCTTTAATGAGACTAATTTAGGCCTCTTTAACAAAACTCTCTTGAGTGCATCAGGTTACTCCAGAGACTGTTCTGACTGCTGGAACCCACCATGCCTCACACAACATCATCATCTGCAAATTACCCCCTTCACATCTCCTGTTACACAATCAACCACACAGCAACTTCTCAACAAGTCACATTTTTAATGCAAAACCTTGCCTTTATCCCAACTTGGAAGTTTCAGGCTTGTGGAGGCACAACATCACCCAGTAATGCTCAGAACGTCTAAGGTAATTTAAGGAAGGGATCAAAGGATCAAGGGAGGAATGAAATGTCCCTGCAAGTTCTGCTTGTTCACGTGCCTGAATCACCCCCCTGCTGTCTACACTCACTTTATTTTTCTGCCCTCTGCACTGACTCTGCATTTCCAACATGAACCCCTTCTCTTGCCCCATGATCTGCATGAATAAAAATGTCCCAGTTATGTTCCCTGATGCCAGATGCCTGCAGAGAACCCTGTGTAAGGATTCTGGAGACTCAGACAACCTGACCTGGCATCCCCTGGCCCTCTCTTCAGTGCCTATTTCTACAAGACCATGGCAATGGTTACTGCCAAGAGCACCCAGTGCAATGAGTGACTCAGTTCTTACCCCACCACTGGTCTGGAGGCAAGAAAAGCTCTTCCCACACTTTGGTACTTGGCAGCAGCACCTGCACTGCAGCACAGTTGGTTCCTACAGGTTATGGGAAGGGCACAGAGGTGACAATCATGTCACTACAGCTCCAACACTACATGGAGACCTGGCTGAATGCAGCCAGTGAAGCACACACAGCCCTGTGCTCCTGTTCTATTAGTCCCTTTCTGCTTTTTAACCCTAGAAAACAATGACAAGGATGTCAAACACACCAAGCAGCAAAAAGACTGACCACAAACAGGTAAACAGCAGGGCTTTCAAATGTTGATTAAAATTCTGACAGCCTCGGGCTATGCTGCTCCCCATTTTGCAAATGTTCCTGTGCTGTCTGTCATGACAACACAAAGTCTCAATCAAAAACCCATTAGGGTGGCAGGGAGAAGATGAAGATAAAAACAGAAATAGCAAACTCACTTTTAGCACTGAATTTGTTTTCTTTGCGTGTTCTACCAGTTTTCTTCAGACAATTATCACAGACAAACCTATTGAGGAAAAAAAGAAAAGCCAAAAATTTAGCATAAACCATTATTGGTGAGCTTAAGCCCAATGTTTGAACATGTAATTTAAATGTCAGAGTACAATATATTTTTCTCTGGCTTTGAACAGCTTATTTCACTCAATTTTTGAGGGATTTAAAGCTTTTATGAGCTGGTTTAACTCTGCCAAGCAGTTACACCTGCATTTGTGTTCTGTGCACACAAATTCCCCTCCAGCCAGCTGCCCTTATTTAAGAGTTAGAAAGAAACCACACAAATCTGTGTGGATGAATGTACACATTTTCATCTGAGTATACTGAAATAAGACTCCAAACACAAAAAATTTTATTTAGAAATGTTTTGTCCCCAGTTCTTTAAAAGGCTGTGCCCACATATTAAAGAACAAAGGTAGAAAGTCTTTAATTACATAAACTACATTGGTCTCATTATACAAGAGGTAAAAAACTAACAAACATCTCTTACCCTGAGGGCCAAATAATATCATAATGTAACACACAAATCTGGTGCATCTTCCGACCACATTCTTTGCAGTCAACAAACCTGAAGAGAAAAAACCAGTAGCAAATTACCTTTGGTGTTAGGTAAGTAATTTTCCAGAATTCAGAATGAAAGAAGGAGTTGCCAATCCTCTGCTAAGAACTGAATCAATTTCATCAGGTCCAATTTACATCTAAGTTTAAAAAAAATACTCAGAATAGATGCAGATGTACATCTATCAATCCTTGTGCAAGTTATACATATATATCTATACCTATATATAAATTGCAAAATGTGCTGGTTTAATTTAAAAATCTGAAATGGGCTGTCATGCACAACTTTTTCTGGATCTTTTCTATCCTCTTCTAAGCAGAATCCCAGTTTCACAGAATCTTCAACAATACCTCCACAGATTTAATTCTGAATTGCTGCAACAACCACAAGCTGAATAAATGGTTGCTCAACTTACTGTAAAGGTAAGAACTAGTCATTCATGAACCACCCTGCCAAAAAAACATGTATTAACTTGTCTTTGCCTGCATGGCTCGGCTGTAATCTTGCTTTTATCTATTGTTTTCTGGTCAAAAAATTGTATGTCAGATTTCTTTTTTTGGATGGGAAAACTGTTAGAGGTTTTCCCAGTCCAGAGTTAAGAAGCCAAATGCACTTGGGTCTGTCTCAGTCCAGCCTTCCAGGCCTGGGGAGGAGCTCTGTTTAGAATTTGCAAAGATAAGCAAAGCAATCAAAATGTGTTGTGCCTCAAGCTGCCAGAGAGCGTGGAGCAGGATGATAAAATCCCACTGCAGGGAAAGCAGCCCCAGTTCAGCTGGGCATCCCCTCAACATCCCAAGGTAACACAGGGTACCTTGGCCTTTGGGTGGGCTCAGCACTCAGGGAAGAGAAAAATGTGCTTTAGAACCACAAGGGGAAAATGCAGAAGTGCCCCAGGAAGGCAGAGCCCAGGGTGAAAGGCTCTGGAGGAGGGAGGGCCATTCCCAGCCTGGCACACCCTTGGAATTACCCAAATTACAGAACCAGGAACTGTCTGTGGAACAGGCTCCCGTGTTCCTCTGGGGTATCAAACCAGACATCAACTCTGGGTGCTGTGCCATGAATTTTAGGGAAAGATTCTGCAGTCTGTTTGGGCAGGGAAGGGGGAACAGAAGAGTTCTTTACTCTCTGCCCCATTTCTGCCCTGCTGGCTCAAGGACAAGTGGAAGCAGTGAGATTTTGGGAAGGAAAACAACAGCCTGGTACTTACGGCTCTGGATCCAGGGTATCGTTTTTCTTCTTTTCAAACTGATCCTTAGAGATGGTTCTAGAGACAAAGAGTTAATATGAAAACTCAGTAGCACCCTCACATCAGAGGCTCAGACAATATCATGCTTTGCTGAATTGCAGCAAACCTCAAGTCTGAAGAAAGCACCTCAGTATTTATTTTCTGGTCAGAGCAAGCAATTCAGTTCATTGTATTTTAAGCTACAGAAAATATTTTTCCCATTTCACTTTCTGTGTAAATTAAAAGCAAGAGATACCCAAGTCTACACATAAAATTAAAATCATAAAGAACAAGGGAAGCTATTGTCAGTAAAGCAGCCACCTTCCAAACCAGCTTGCAAGCCTCAAATCTGATTTTTCTGGCCAGGTTACAGGCAAGCCTTTGGTTTTAGAAACATGAGCTCTGCTTCAAAAGGTGAGGTATCAGAATTAGATGGAAGTTTTCTATTAGAAAAGGTGATGGATTACTGACATTTATTGACACAGCTTCCACTGCTCCCCAAACACATTACCCAGGGTCTGGCACCCCGGGAATGGGCAGCAGTGCTGGGCAGAGTAACAGACCCAACAGAGCACCAGCTCTTCATCCTGTCCCTAGAAATCTCCTGCTAGGAAGAAATGAGGCATTTCCCCCCAGATACCACCCATGGGTTTGGGTTTTACCCCCAAACCAGGACACCCTCCCCCTGCCCCATTCCAAAATTCAGGATGCAGAGGAAAGGAAGAGACTTACGTTTGAGGCTGGGAAGGGTCATCACCCAGGGTGACATTCTCCCCCTGGATTTCAGTGAAACACTTCTCACAGAAGTGATACCTGTCAGCAAGAAGGCCATATTTGGGTGAGCTGGTCCAGCACAAACACAGCCACCCAAGCACGGAGCCACCAACCAGGGCAGGGCAGATCACCAGGAGCACGACGGAAGGGGGGACGTTGTTGGTTGATTGATGGGTCAGTGTGGACAATGAGGAGGCACAGAGGGAGGGGAGGGCAGGATTAGAGAACAGGGGAGGGAACAAACAGCACAGACGTAAGAGGTAAGACGCAAACACCAAGACAACACAGAGCAGAAAGCCAAGGCAAAGCACAGATTAGCATTCGGTCTCATTTCACACATCGTAACAAGTGCTGGGCCTCACTTCCCAGATCTGGGCAGGATTTGTGCAGTAGCCACCAAGAGCTACGTTTGTACAGGCTTCAAATTTAAGAATTTGGATTTGATTTGCATCGCTCAGGGAAAAAAAAAAATACTCTTTGATTCCAGGCTTGCGACTGATCGAGTTTCCTTTGGGTAAAAAGGAGCCTGTCAACAAGCTTTAAGGACACATTTATTACAGATTTAAGTAATTAGGAAATATGCTGAAAGCATTTACTGATTGTGAGTCAAAACTGCAAAAGCAGAAACACTTGATATTGAAAAAAAATCTATAAAAACAATAAATTCAAAATTTGACTGTAAGATTAAATGTGACCAATTGCTCAGCTAACATTCTTTCATATAAATGAAACCAAATCCATACTCTAGACAAACATTTAACAGAAATGCAATTATGGGTCAGAGTTTCCAGCCATTTATATATATAAATACAATATATGTATATATGTGAACAACATGAAATATTGTACATACATACAATATATTTATCAGGTACATTAAAGATGTGGCATTAATTAAACTTTACAAATTGAACATAAGGCTAGGTACAATTTTTGGTCACCAGACCAAGAGCCAATCCAAGCCATACTCAGCAAAAACAATTCTGCAGTTTACCACACCAAGCTGAGTAAACTGCAATACAACTCTATGAAAATACAATCTGCATTTGAAAAAAAAACAAAATAACATCAAAGTTACATAGATTTGGGTGGGGGTGTTTGGTGGGGTTTTTGTTTTGTTTGGTTTTGGGGTTTTTTTTTTTTTTTTTTGGTTGTTTGTTTCAGATGAACTGGAACCAAAGTTGTCAGGGTCACTAAAATAAAAAAAATAAATAAAAAAAAGGAGGCTAAATGTTTGGAAAGGATATGAATTCACACATGAACAAAGGTAACAGAGAGGCCACAGCTGTAAAATGCAGGAAGGCCACGAAGGATCATCAAAATAAAGGAGCTTTATGGAGAGTGAGAGAGTGGAAGCAGCGATGGCAGCACAGAACGAGGCAGGTTTAGTACTCAGACACCAGAGCCGTGGGGATGGGAGTGTCAGAGGCACCAAGGGGACTCAGTGTCACAATGAACCAACAACTCCAGGATGGAGCCTGAGCAATGGGGCAGCTCTGGCCCCTCACCCCCACCCCGGACACCTCAACTGCTGCAGTCCCAGAGAGCTCCCGGGCTGCGCTGGCCTGGAGACAGCAACAGGCACTGGCAAGCACTGATGGCATGGGATGGATCAGAATTCCTGCTGGGACACACCTGGGCAGGGGAGATGCTCCACGAGCCATCCCCAAGTCCCCTGAGCACAGCTCAGGAGCTGCTGTGGCAGGAGGAGCGCAGTGGGGCTGGCTCCCAGGGGAAGGGCTGGGTCCAGTTAACCCAACCCCACTGGCACTGCCATGCAGTCACCTGCCAGGACTGCCAGCCTAACCCCTCTTCAACTGCACCCAGCTCCTCCTAGGGCAGCTCCACTGGCATTAAACACATGGCCCTCCCAAGGAAAACCAGGCTTTGGGAGCTGAGAATGCAACAGAGCGAGGCCAGGAGAAAAACAAATGTATTCCACTAATTTGTTATCTTTGGGGATGATAAATACATTGTGGTTATTAGAGAGGAGGGTTCCAGGAGTGACACAGCACATCTCATTTCCACTGACTTCCTTTGCCCCTCACACCCCATCCCTAAGCTGATAACATAGTATCTAATAATTTTTTAAAAAAATCCAAACATAAGAGGTTCAGAAGTTTACATCCTTTCACATATCGTTCATTTCTCTTTTTCCTAGAATGTGCTTTTAAACTTTTTCTTAAATTAAAAACCCCCACCACTATTTTCCTTACTAACACAGCTGCTCATCATTTTAAGAGTCAGATTGGGAAGGACTGAAAGTCAGGAGGACCCAAATACAGGAGAGTGAAGCCAGAAAAATCCATGGCCAAGGCTCCTATTAGTAATTTGCTACATTTAAACAGTCCCAGAAAAGGTTAATTCTGATCCATTTTCAGAATAACTTATGGGCTTTCAAAGCATTCTAAGCTTTAATCCATGATATTAAAATGAGGAAATAAAAACTGAAGTACAGTGAAAATGAATCACCTAAAGATCATGAACATTTGTCCATAAAACAACCAAGGTGAAGCAACAGCTGTAACTTATTATGGATATGGACCCTCAGAAACAGAGACCTGCCTTTTGCATGTCACCACAAATATTCAGCAAAACCCATAAAAAACATTCAATATTGTAGTTAGAGCAGCCATAGAAACCCCAAAGAATGTACTTATTGCAAGACATCAAACATGAAAAGCTTTTCAAATGCAGACTGTTCAGGTGACTCCTGTTTATTAAAGAGCAACATTATGGTTCAACACCGAAGTACAGAAAATGCTCACTCTCACATGAACAGGTGAATTCCCAACTGCAATTAAGTGCAAAGGCAATTCTAAATTCATAACTGGATGGCAGTACTGACCTGAAACACCACTTGGTTTTCTCAACTGAATATTCACACATGCAGCACCTTTTCTGAACACTTCAAGCTAAATTTCTGCCTTATTGTGGCATCTGAACAGTTCTGTACCAAATAATTAACCTAATGATTGAACTGTGGTGCCTGTGTTCATTTATTCAATGGTGCCTAAATATTCTTAGTTGTAATTTAGTTGTGTGGTACACTGGACTTTAGGTGCATACTGCATTTTGCCTGTTCTGTACATGGAAAATTCAATAACATTTGACCAATTAAAGATCTGCTGGAAGCATGGAATTTGTTTTTCACTTGATTACTTGTTAAGAACAGCTAAGATTTGAAGATCTCTGTCCCAGGAAATTTGAGAGGTTTAAAGCTGATGAACAGGGGCTTTCTATGCAAAATGGACTATTACTTAACAATATGGTGATTAATCTTTAGAAATACCTTTTGAAAAGCCCCAATCATTCATCACTGCATTTAGTGGGCCTGAAACAGAAAACCTCACACTCCTCCTGAACACAACCCCACCACAAAGCACCTACCCCCTTCTCAAGGCAACTGGATGAGCAGAAAAATATGACTTAAATGGACTTTCATGTTTATAATGGGCAGAAAAGTGGAATATTACAGCCCCAGTGCAGAGGAACCCTCTGTTCCACTCACCCTGGACTTCTTGCTAGTGATCAACATTGCCTTCCATAGAATTATCCAAATATTTTAACACAAACTTAAACTGAGAAGGCAGTTTTGAAAGAAGAATGAGCCCTTCTTCAATTCAATCTGAAGTTACTATTTTTTCCAAATACAGAATGCATAACATGAAAAGCATTTTAAATTTTACCAGCATTTAAGGGTAAGGGTTATTTTTCCCCATTGAACGTACTAAAGTGTCTCTTTAAATACATTTTAATTGCTTTATTTCTCTTCAGCCTGACTTTTCAGAGTCCACAGTGGCTCTATAAAACCTTTAATGAAAGCTCATGAATTTGTTCCTGCCTGTCAATACTTTCTGCCTCCCAAAGGCCACCCAAGGCCCCCCACACAAGGTGGGATGACACATTTTCCTCTCCCACATTGTGCTGCTCCAGCGTGGGGCTCAATAGGCTGAGAGCTTCCCAAGAGCATGTTTGGAGAGAAGGGAAGACCCAGAAAGATGAAATGCAAGTGCTGGAAGTCTGAATTGGTTCTGTGACTTCACAGCTGGCAAGGCTTAGAGGCTGCCAAGCCTCTGGAAAGCAATTCATAACTTCCTTTTCCTATTTAAAATGAAGCTTTTGTCTCAGCCCATTTGTATTGTGTGTTTTATTTGGGGGGGGAGACACACATCATCTAAGAAATCAAAATTAAAGCCAAGTTTTGAGTTTGCTTTGTGATTTTAACACCGGTGATTTAAGCATTAAATGGAAAATTCATCTAACAATTATTTATTAATAATAATAGAAACACCAAGTCCTAATATTAATTAAAAATAAGAAAAAAAATTAATTTTCACAGCTTCTTACGGAGCCTCTGTGTAGTTTTTAATGCTATTTCCAAGCTAATTTAAATGTAATTAAGCACTGACTAGGAAGGGGAAACATAAGTCTTGCAATCAATCACTGTACCCTTTACTTGGCAAATTCTGGCACTAACTTATAAAGAAACCTGCATATTTTCACAATTCTCCTAGAACAAGGTAACAGGATTTCCCAGTGCCTTTTTGAAGTCCTGCCCTTCTCCCTCCAGCAAGCCCTGCTCCTTATTTTATGGAAAACATGGACAACTTGACCTGCACTGAAGCATTGCATGGGACAGCCTGGCTAAGAGCAAGCACTGAGGAACAGAGTGCCTCACACTGCAGCACAGAAAAACAAAGAGTCATCTGCAAAAGGACAGCGTGGAAAGATAAAAAAAGAACTTTTCCCTGACTTAGCTGACAAAGGAAAGTAAAAGTTAAAAATCCTCCTCGTCCTCTGTGTGTGCAGAGAACTCAAAAAAACTCTCACTTCCTGATTCAGGGGAAAATCCTGGATTCAAGGACTTACCTGTTCTGGTAGCTGTAGTAGGCAGCGTCCCGGGGAATAGTACACAGCTGCTTGCCATAGCAGCACAAGGTCTGGGGAGAGAACTCATACTGCAAAACAAGGGAGAAAAGCAGCTTTAAATGGGGGATTTTGTCCAGCAGGGATCTATAAAGCAAACCTGATGTTTGTGGGTATCAGAGGACACTGCCATGGCCACCACACTTTTCCAGCTATTTTCAATGTACCAGCACAGCCCTCTCAATCTGGTGACAATCATTAACTCTAAAAGCAGCTGACCTTTCACCTCTGCTTTATGGACATGGGAAACCAGGGAAGCATTTTAATATTACTTATAACTAAAGAAGGCGTCCCCTGAGGGATAAAAACACAACAATAATAACAGAAGGGCAGAGCTGCTATCAACCTTCTCCGCTCTGACTGTATTTATAACAAAGCCAAACTTTTTGCAGCCCTTCCATTCGGTATTTCTACTTTAAAAACAAATCCCCCCAAGCTGGAGCTTTGTGTGCTGACTCCAGCTGGGCTGTTGGGAAGAACAGCCCCTGGGACACTGGGACACCCACCTTGCGCCCGCAGCAGTAGCCCAGGGACTGCATGACTGGGTCAATCTCCTGCTCAAACACCTCTGCCAGCTTAGTGCAAAACTTGTAGACCCGGGAAGTCTTGCGGTTGTAGAGCCAGGCGTTGTTGAACATCAGCCACACATCATCCACGTACTGCCAGGGCTCCTGGTACTGCCCCGTGTCCAGCTTGCGCTTGATGGTCGAGAGATCCATGGGATTCTTCACAATGTCAAAATAATCCTGTAAAAACACCAAAAGCCTTCATTTTTAAGAGGTTTTTCAAGATGTTGAAAAAAGGTAAAATGTTTACCTGAGCAAAGATAAAATAATAGAATCGTAAAAAAAAAATTAAAAATAAATAAAATAGGAGAATATTTTTATAGGTTTTTTTTTGTAATGCCAACTCACCGGAATCCCTAAAAGCTGGGGATCCACAGGCTGTCTGAAAGGAAGGGACTCTGGGTCCTGCCGGTACAAAGCTTCCAGGGTGGGCATGAGAGCCTGGCGCAGCTCCTCGGGCTTGAAAACTGGTAATGGAAGTCAGAAAGGTTAGAAAATTGCCCTCCTCGTTTCCTAATCTCTTGACTCCCCCCAAAAAACCCCAAAGAAATACATTAACTAAAATTCGGCAAAGGGCTTTCCTGATCAGAGGCAAAACCTCACTTACAAGAGGCAAACACAGCCTTGTATTTACTCAGATCACAGCAGGTGATATTCCCAAAACGGGGATATGGGAACAATTCTAGCCCATGATGATACATATTCTGGAGCATTAAAAAAAACCTCTAAACTTATACAGAATCAAATTAAATCAATTGTTTCAACATGAATGAACCTCTTCTCCTCAAAGGAGAGACTGAGCATAATTTTCCCTCCCTCCCTTCTAACCTTGCTCGCTATTTCCAAGCCAAGACTCCTCCAGCAAACCCCACTGCACTGGGCAGGGGTGAGGAGCCAGCTCTACAGAGAGTGACCAGATGTCCTGAGAGCTGGCACAGGAATTTTCCTGGCCACGGTGTACAAACAGTCCTGGTCTGATGGATCGTTAATTGATTTTGAAAGTGTTAATACTTCCAGATTTCTATGGCACCACTTGGCAACAGTGGCATGGCAACAGCCATGATTCTTTCAGGAGTGGCTGACAAGGACAAAAAAAGGCAATACATTTTCTGAAAAATAATGATAACTTGGAGAGCTCTTTGAACATCTCAGCAGTGTAATTACATTTATTTCCTTAGGAACAGTGTCTTTAAATAGGGAAGAATGCCTATCATTGAGAAAAAAAGACAACTAAGGAAAGCAGGATGGCATCTAATATTTATCTACCTGGATGAAATGAGAACAATACCAATAAAATGGAGCAATTAATTCTGCTAAAAGCACTTGAATCAACAGGGTTCAGTGACCCCTTTGAGGCTGATCACTGCTTTTCTCACTCAAATGGTATTTTGGAATGATATAAATTGCTTTTTGGGACATCTAGATCAAAATCTATGATTTTAAAGAGTACACACACACAAAAAAAAAGGGAAGACAAATTAAGCCGACACTACTCCATTGGCTGTATGATCATTTCAGCTGTTGCCACAATCCCACTCCCAACAAAATGGCAATTCTCTTCCATATTCATCAATACCATACATGCAGGCACTTCTCCCTACTACAGACTTCCAAAGTTTTATAAACAACTCTTGCACATTATATTATGGGATCCTCAAGAATAGAAATAAATATTAAATTCCATTAATGAGGAACAGTATTCCCTACTGCTCTGATTCAGATAGTTCATAATGTGATAATCTGAATTATTTCATTTAATGAAATGTAAAGGTCAAAAAGTACCTTTCAATAATCTATTCTGACTATCTGCTTGACACTGCTTTTAGAATTTTCTCCTATAATAACATACCACTAAGCTACAGTATCTTTCAAAGTAAATCCAATCTTATTTTAAACTCAAACTATAGAGATCCAGTGTGACTTTTGCCAAGTTCCTTAAAGCCTAATTATCTTTACAGAGAAAGTTTATAACCCACTTTCATTTTGAAGTTAAAAAAAAAAAACAAAAACAAAATGAAAATCCAGTTGTTATTTCAATTTATTACTTTACCTAAAAACACAAAGAAAAGTTGCCTTCATCTTCAGCTGCTCTGCCTCTAAGGACTATGACTAATACCAGCACATTTGATCATAGCATCTCCCTGTACATGGATTTTACAAGGAAGTTTTGTTTTTCCCACTCTCGTTTTTCCAAAATTAAATGCTCTCAGTTCTCCTCCAGTAGCTTGAAGACCTTTGCAAGGAGCTGGCATCCAGTTATCCCATTTTGTCTTGGGTGTGTGGGTGGTAAAAAGAAAATGGGATCTTTGCCTGACTCACGATGACGTATAGCCTACCAAAGAACAGTACAATGCTACCTTTTTCATTTTTTTCCTTCTTTCAGAGGCAAGTCTGCTTATGATTACTAAGAAGAAAATTCATAAAGGAAGATAAGACATTTTCAAAATTACAAGGACAAACACACACAAACACACCTCAAACCCCAGCTCCTGCAAGTTTTCCATTATGCCTCACAAAGAAGTGAAGAAACCAGTAAAACTCATCTTCAAGGTCAAACTAAAGCTGCCACCAACAAGGAGACAGGAGCTGCCCAAATGAGTATTATAGTGGGTTTTCTGAGACTGAAAGGCAAGGAACCATGACCTCCCTTTCTTGTTCTTCATGTTAGATTTGCAAAAAGAGGCAAAAAAAGGCTCTGCTTGCTAAGTTATAGCACACAGTCCATGGCACTTCCCCTCACTGCCTGCTATGTCCCAGCTTACTATGGGATGGCCATCAGGAACCTGCCTGCATGGGAAGGAGGAAGAATTCCCAATACTTTTGCAACCCATGCAAAACTCCTGATCAGCCTCTTCAGAAGTTTTAAAATACCACCTATCCCTTCAGCACACTTGCCAGTAATTACTCTCCAATACCTCTTGGTTTATTCAGCACTTTAATGCCAATGCTCAATTAACATTGAACAAACTCCTTGGTGAGAAAATGCCACCCTTTAAACTCATGTCTGTGGTTGTACCTGCCCACACAGCACGTGCTTTGCACTACACAGTTACTGGGTGACAAAGCTTCCAAGATAAAATTGTGTCACCAAAGGAGGAATTGGAATACGTGGTGACCCAGCCTGAACTGACTCTGCAAGAACCTTCCCTGTGCAAGCACATTCCTACCAGGCAGCAGAGATTCCTTCCACTGGGAATATCATTGGCTCAGAAATGCTAATAAGCTTTTTTTTTCCACTCCCTGTGTTACATATGGGTTGGAAAAGGCTCCGCCAGTTGGTTCTGCAGCAGGATCTCATTTGGGTGCCCCACTCTGCTGCCAGCTGAAAACATCAATCTGCAGGGAAATGTGTTTTACAGTGATTTATTACAGAAAGATTATGGTTAGTGACCAAATGCAACCCAAAGCACATCAAGGAGATGTAGATTATTTAGACATTTGCAGCATGTTCAAAGGTTCCCTTTAGCTGAAAACTAAAAACTAACCACAGAAAACATCACCTCAATAAAGCAGATGCCAAAACACAGAGGTCTCAAAACTGCTAAGGTTTTTGAGTCTGAAAATTTATCTTGCAGCCTGCCACAAAGCTTGCACTACAAGCAGAGAAATATATTTCTATTTTAATAAACTTATTTATTTCTTACTAACACAAGGCACCTAACCATTTATATAACCTGCAACACCATGAAGTTTCCTTGAGTACAGATGCAGTCACACCTCAATCTGTGCTGACACTGCTGCTTCATTTAAGAGACTGCTGAGCAAATGAACACTACACTGAAAACTCTCAAGTCATGAAAACATAGGACTCCAAAATAAATGTTAAGCCTCTTGCAGCAGTCCAGCCTAGGAAAAACAAAGGTTCAGGAGAGTTCAAGTGCCTGATTCTCAGAAAAGTGACTGCAAAACTCAGGATAAAGACAGTGTCTGCAGCCTCTTAACAGGAGAAGAAAAGCAGTGGATACCCTTGGTTACTGAAAGCACTCTTATCTACACTGAGCCCTCCTCAAAGAGCACCAAGATGTATAGGGAGGGATTTATGTATTTAATTCCTCCAGAAATCACTGCCTTACTGCCTTGGTCCTTCTGGGCAGGCAGTGCTGAGATCAAGGGCACAGTGACTTGCTTTTCTCACCTGATTCATGTAACATTAAAGGAATCCTACTTTCAAAATTAAGTTACAGAGTATTGATCTCCCAGAGCTCCACGTGCTGGAAACACAAGTGTAAAACAAACCTCCCAGCAGGAGCTGAGACTGTGGAAAACAAACGTTGGTGAAAGCAAAGCACACAGGGGAACTCAGTGCTCATACACGTACTTTTCTTGCGAGGCTGAGAGGGTGATGTGGATTGTGAAGTGGTTCCATTAGTGCCACTCTCTTCTTCCTCTTTAGCCTCTGTTTTAATTTCAGGCTTCTTTTCTTCAATCTCCATTGGCTCCTGCTTCAGTTCTGCTCCATCTGTTTCTTCTTTTATTTGTGAAGATCCTTGTAAATCCTCCTCCACCTTAAGAAAGGATGCAACAAGAGGCACTGTTACATCTACAACGCAAACTTCAGCCATCAAAATATTAGTTTGAGACTGTTGAAGCACTTTCCATCCATGGCTTTCCTCAGGAGTTACTTTGCAGTAACGACCCTCCTCTCGCCCCTTAGCTCACCGAGTCAGACACATCATTAAGTGCTTTTATATCTATCACTGCTTTCAGTTAAGCTGTAGAGAATCTCATTTACCTCAGTCTTAGCTTCCACTTGTGTCTCACTAGTCTCTGGCTCAGTTTCTTCAGTTTTAACTTCTGATTTGCTTTCTAGCATTGGTGCATCTGGTCCTAGTTGCTGGGAATTCGTATCAGCACTAGCAACTGAGGCAGGGGTGGGGACCCTGTTATCAATACTAGCTGCTGCCTGGGATAGCTGTTGTAAAAACAGTACAAAAGAAAGACACTGCATATATAGAAATATTTTCCTTTACTAAAAATGAACAGCACAAAAGAGACATGAGATGATATTCTACAACAGTGCAGAACATGGATACAGGTCACTGTAGCCAAGTTTTGATAGTACACATTTAATAACTCTGCTTTACAGAGAAGAAGCCAAGGAAAAATTCTGCCCCAAAGAGGCTTCTTTTACAGAGAAAACACCTGCCCAGTAAAACACTGTACATTCCTTGAAACGTGCATTTGACCTGGCTGTATCTTAAAAGGAAAAAAAAAAGATGCAAATCTCAGGATCAGAAAGGATTCTGATTATGGCCAAATAGAACATTAGGCCTGTTACACCTCATCTTTCTGCACACTGCTGCCAATTTTACTTTGAGCAGTCCAGCCATTCAACCCGCCCTCCTTCACACAATGCTGAGAACATCTGAACACAGACATTTTTACACATCTCTAACCAACCCCCTGGTCTAAAGCAGAAGCTGCTAGGGACAGCTATGGGCTCTACATATTCAGGACATGGTGCTACAGACAGGGACGCTCGTGGGATGTCACGACACAAGGCAGAGGGGACTGGCTGGTACTTACTGGAGTGCCGGGTGGCTGTGCCTGCACAGATGTTGGCTGCTGCTGGGCTGGCTGTGGGGTTGGCACAGACTGGGGCTGGGCAGGGGTCTGTGGCTGCGGTGTCACCTGGGCCTGGGCCGCAGTCTGCCCCGTGGGGGTGCTCTGGGTCTGCGTGGCCGTGGGAACAGAACCCGGCGTCGGGGTTGGAGTTTGTCCCGAGGACGAGACCGGTGTCGATGGCTGGGTGGGTGCTGCTGGCTGGGGAGGAGTCATTCCCGGGGGGGTGGGGTGCTGCAGTGGTGGCATCCCGGCAGCAGAGGACACGGGAGGTGTGGTCTGGTGCAGGGGGGGCTGGGTCACCGGGGGACACGGCAGCTGCCCGCTCTGCGGTCCCAGCATGTTCATGGAGTTGGGAAGAGCAGCACTGGGAACCTGCCCCTGCTAGGGAGAGAGAGAGAGTCTTACAGAGCCTGCAATCACACTTATCCCTTCAATCACAGCCCTGAAGCCTTGTCTGACAGGATGCTGTCTGTGCAAGCAGATCAGCCACAAATGCTGCTGCTGCAAGTGACTGCTCTGATTTCTGTCATCGCTGCCATCGGCTCTCAAGGACCTTGCTCCCAGATCTAATGGTGCCATGCACGTCCTGCATTAATTCCGCTGGCACAGACAGGGAATCCTCCCAATCCCAGTAACACAGAAACCCACAGGCAGCCTCTAAATCGTGCCATTAGCTGGGCAAAGGTCAGGCTTTGACACAAAATGGTTTTGAGCAAATACCCATTTTTAGGCCAGGACTCTGAGGCAGCTCTGCTTTGGAGGGCAGGTCAACACATTTAATGCTGCTGTTGCACGGAGCAAGATTTAAAAAGAGTATTTTTGTTTTCTCTTCAATTCTAATTAAACTGCTCAAGACGCTTCAGAAAACCCGGGACTTGTTTTTCAGAGCAGCAACAATAAAGTACTCTGGATGTACTTAAACCTTTAAGTGATACATTTTACTGAAGATTGCATCAGATGACTGGTGATAAAAAGAATACTCCATCCTCAAATGTAACTGTTACTCTTAGAAATACAAATCAGTTAATTTCCTGCAGATGAGGTTTCAAATTTAAAACACACTTCTATATTGTCTTTACAGAGGCAGTTTTATGGAACTAAATGCATTGGGGAAAAAATGTTCACCACAAAGGCAGTCAAACAACTGAGCCAGGGGCCCATGAAACTGTAGATATTCCATCCTGAACATATTCCAAACCTGACTCGACAGAGTCCTTCATAACCTGATCTAAGTAATCTCTCAGAACTCTGGAGGTTTTAACTAGCCTAAATTACTTGGGCTCTGAGTTAAACAACAAGCCTTTCCCTCTGGGAAAGCAGATACTTTGGCATCATAAGCACAGCTGCTACTTCACTGACCACTACTGCAACAGAAAAATGTTACAGGAAAAACCCAACAATTTTCTCTCTGGAAGCAAAGAAGTTAAAACAACTTCTAGAAGATCTTGCCCAACGACTTTATTATAATCCTAGACTTAAAGTTAGCTACTCCGGTCCACACAGAGACAAAACATATGCTCATAGGCATCCCATAAACTGATTTCTGATATTTCCCCCTAAATATCTCATCAGCATGAATTTTAAGGGATTTAAATCAGGAATTGCAGGGCGTTGCGCCCCCATTAACAGATGTCGATAAGTTATGTAAGAGCTGCTGAAGAAGGCAGATGTAACCCAGGATCCCCCAAAGCTGGGGTGACTACATCAAACAATGGCTACAGAAACACAAATAAACAAACATAAGTAAATAAATCAGAGCAAAATAATTAAGTGCAAATGAATCTTAGAGAATCCATCTCACCTGTGCCACCCCGGCCTGGGCTGTTGACTGACCCATGCCCACATTGTTCACATTCATAGCTCCAGTGGATGCTGGGAACTGGTTTTGGGGCAGGAATTGGTTCTGGGTAGGAGCCTGACCCATCATGTTGTTGGAATGAGCTCCCATCATGTTCTGTGGCTGAGGCATTCGGGAAGGAGACATTGCCATCTGAAAATTAACACCCAGATTAACTAATTACCATTTAGTACTATGGAGCAGGACAAAGGAAAATACACTGAAATCAATCAAAAGATAGGACAAAAAAATAAAAGGAAAACTGGCTTAATTACACTAACTGGTAGTGGGCACATGCCCATAACTTCAGCATTTGCTCCACAGCATTCATTATTTTTAACAGGTAATATTCAGAGTGTTAACTCTGTTTTTTTCTCTGGGTTGACAGAGAGAATCCAGGGAAACTAAAAATATTTTTGTTTTTCTAAAGAATAAAAACATGTTTTCATGTAGGAACAAAGAAGATTTATATTCTGCAAAGACAGTAGATGCTCTTCCACAGATTGCTGGCGATTACTGCACCTGTGGCACGTGTCCCTCTTAAGTTCTGCTCGGTGTTTTTGGAACACGCAAATATTGCAAACAAACGCCTCGATAAAAGCCTGTCAGACTTGCTGCGTTCCCATGAAACGATCCCACAGTTTGCAGCACTGCTCTGTGGCTTGGCCTTTCCGGAGGGGATGAGGGGTGGGTGGGCTGAGGCTGTGCTGGGCAGGGGTGGGGGGTACGAACCGCGGGCACGGCGCCCATGTTGTTCATCTGCACCGGGTGGTTCATCGGAGACGCCGCCCGCGGGCCCAGCGGTGCTTGGGGCATCTGTACATTCCCTATGGACATGGGGTTAAACTGATTCATTCCTGCAAATGCACCCCCAAAACAACTCATTAGGAACAAGTCAGCAGAATTTATGGATCTATATTCTACTAGAAAATTAACAGTTATTATGACTGCAATTCGACCACCCTGCACTTTATCTTTTAATTACTTGACTTAGCAGACAAATCAGGATGCAAGAAGTGTTTAGAACAATGCTAGTTAGGGTGAAATACAATTTTTGGTGTCTTAAAAAAAATTAAATGCAAAAGATGAAGAGTAGATGCTGGATGATCTGCAGAGAGTGGATGCTATTTATAAATAATACCTTAGGATGGTTTCTTAAAATCAGGCATTTGCTTTGAAACAGCAATGTCTTATTCAGGGCTCACTGAAATGGTTGAAGTAAAAATGATAAAAATACATATAGGATGTATGAAGGCAACTCCAAGCCTCAAATTAGGACAAAAGCTGACAAAACGCATTAAGAGGGGTTGTGCTTTTCATACAAAACATTGAATCCCTCAAAAAAACTTGTCTAAAACTGTAATTATGGAGCTATACTTGTGATCAACTTGTTCTTCTATTCAAATAAATTTTAAAAGTATTTTATTTCCTAAGGACATTTCAACACAAATTTTGACTTAGTACTAAGTCTGAACCAAGAAATAAAATAGATGAGGACACTTTTTGAAGGAAGTTGAAGCACCTAAAAGACATGGGTTTGTTTTTTGGAAAAAAAAAACACCCATGAGTTCACAGCAGCCTCAGTAGGTAGTGACAAGTGCTGTGAACAAGCTCCAAGGCTTTTTTAGATGCACTTTCCATCAGAAACCAAGAAAGGCTATCATTAGCTACACAGATGTTAGGGCTAATGTGCTGTGTTTCCAACTACAGGTGTATTTTTGGCTAATTAACTGATGAAAACATGCCAACATCCTTCCCCCTTTACAGTGTTTTAAATGAGATTATCCACAGTATTCTTGCTTGAGCTGTCCTCTCCTTGGAAGCACTGAATTAATTCCCAATCCCCAGCAAAGTGCTGGATCTGTATTGTTAACAGTGCACTGACACACAGAGCAACACCAAAGAATGGTGCTGAAAAAAGGCAGCCCCTGTGGTTCCTCCCTCCCAACACCAAAAAACCCCAACAGAAGATCAGCTTCCCCCCCCAACAATTATTTTGAATCCACAAATTGCAATTAGAGAGGAAAACAGATACCTTGAGAAACCTGCATACGACTGATAGGCACGGTTGGCATGGACATAGGCCCATCTGCAACACAACACAAGAACAGTCAGCAAAACCAGTTTTAAACACAACCTCAGGATTAACTTGAGTCCAAAGCCTCCTGAGAAGCAGAGGCAGCTCCAGCAGCACTTACTGGGTGGCCTGACGGGCTGTGCCTGGCCCATGGCAGCAGCCACCTGGGGAATCCCTGGGGGCTGGGGCCCAGGGGTCTGTAAGGCTGCTTGGTTCCCCAGCATCCCTTGTTTATGGAGACGAGACCTCCTCTTCTCTTCCAGCTCCTTTTGTATCTTATAGATTTTCTCTGCTAATAAATGATAGTATTCATCCTAAAAGGGAAAAACAAAGAGTAATCAGCAGCAGCGAAAACTCATTCAGTCTACCTAAATACCATCATCTGGTTTTGGGCTGGGTTTTTTTTGTTTTGTTTTTTAATGTATACACCTGCCTAATTGAAAAATAAATATTTATTTTCAGAATCCTGTAAATTAAGACAGTCTTTCCTGCCTTAATGCAGAAGAGGGAAAAAAAAAAGCTTCCAGAAAATACACTTGTTTATGGCTACCCTGCAAACCTACTCTGAGTAAATTAGCAGACAAAGGAGAGGGCTGGAGGTTCTCTGTTGCTTCAGCAAAATCCAGGAAGCTGTGATTTAGTTTCTAGGTGTTAATGATTTTTAAATGTTATTTTCATAATAAACATTTCCACTAATCCACAGACAAAAGAAGAAGATATTCCCAGCACAATGTTACACTGAATAAAATTTCAGGAGACAGATGTTAAGGACAGATCAATTTTTACATAAAGAAAGGAACTACTCTTTTCCTAAAGAGTCTATCAACAATCATGGCAAGGGATAAACAAAACCAGACAAAACCTCACAGGAATGGAGAAAATTCAGTGAAAAATAGTCCACAGGCAGAGACAAGTAAACACTACATCTGTACGAGATGAAAAATCCATTTTACTCAACCCACACTGACAACAGATCCAATAAGACAGTCACAGTGCACACCACATAGACAATTTTGCTTGTCAGGAATTGCTGGACACACATCTGCCAAGTGCATGAAATTATGCACCTGTTAAAGGCAAAAAAACCCCACAAACCCTCAAGGCTACATTTTATTTGTGGGGCCACCATGTTCTTAGAACCCAGGGATACATGGAGCACAGAATTGAGTGATGCTCACCCACAATCGTTTTGTTTGTATTCAATATTCATCAAAAACAAAATTTGTTATTACAGCAGGATTGAATTAATTTCCAAAAACTTACTATGAGATATGTATTCCTCAGCAGCCTTGGTAAGGAAGTCCAGTCATACAATATAAAGCTTTGTTTTTCAGGTCACTTCTCAGAGTTTCTCCAAAATCAGCAGACACTTTCTGCTGTCCAGTTTAAAAGCTTTACAGCCCCTCCCCTTCTCAAGCCACTTCAGTTGTAAGCTCCTATTTGTAAATTTAATATTGTGCTACTTTCCCACTACAAAGATTTCCTGCAAAACCTGTGCTCACAAGGATCACACACTGCTTGAACAGCATTAAACTCCTTACAAGGATGCCTCTTACTAATATGCTTTTCAGTGTCAAAGTAGAAGGGGAGCTCCTCAAAAAGAAGGATGTAATTCCTCATGGCATCATTAACACATTCTGAATTACTCCCTTCTTCCAAGTTTGCTGTTTGGAGCCAAATACATTAGATGAATTCCAATAACAGAAACTTCTGGCCATGAGGCTCTGACAGCTGTTTTGAGGGGTGAGGAGAAGATACTTCTGGGTGTTTGTCTGTCAGAAAGAATTTAATTTTACAATCAGGAGTTTGATATGCTCATCCTTACTGAGAAGGTATTTAGACACCCAAGTGTGACCATGAAATCCTCCTTCTATCTAAAATTGGTCTCTAAAGCTGCCAGGGTAACCACGGTCGAGCACCACCCATGTCTTCCTTGTAAACAACCTCTTGGTAGCTACAAGGAGGATACAATGTGGTTACTGACCAGCACTGACACAGCAGCACTGTAAGAAGGGACACTGCCTGTCTGCCTCTAGGAAATAAAACCTGCATTTCCATCTCCAGCTCTTCTCAGGTAGGCTGAGAGGGGCAGAAGTGTCTGACTGGATCATCTGATTATCACCTGAAATGCCACTAAATACTCTCTTTAGATGCTCCTCCCTTGTTTAAGAAAGGATCTCAAGTTTCTGATCAGGTAGGATCTTGCTGGCTGTTACTACTGGCACTAATATTGTCTTGTTGTCTTTTCCCAATGAAAACTTCCAGGGGGCAGTTCCTTTAGGGTAGAATTACCACTGTGTCATATCCTCAGCCTGTCAATCAATAGGGGTTTGCTCCCTTCAAGTAAGAGAGATTTGAGCTGACATCTCTGTGCAGACAGCAAAAATCAAGAACTACAACAGGAATTCTGTTCTTTTTTCCTATCCACAAAGAAGCCAAACTGACTTCTTATGTCTTAGCCTAACTATTCCTGGTGCTGCAGAGTAGAGGAGAATTATTTCCATCAGTACAGGTGGAAGGTAAGCAGTGGAACAGCACTGGGTCCTAGAGAAAACCTCCAGTGGTAAAGAGGCATTAAGAAAAAAGGGAGGAAGTCAGTAAGGGAAACATCAAGACCTGCAAGCTGTGCTCCAACTTCTTGCATTTCAGGAGGACACAAGTAGGGATGGAGGTGCTGTCTAGAGCTGAGAGGTGAATTAGCTTGGAGTGACATAAATCACATGGCTTGGGACTACACAAATGCTGTCACAGACCAAAACCACGACTTTCCTCATGAAGAGGGCAGTGAAATGCTTCCCTGTGGTTTTCTTTACACTTCTAAGATTTGTGATGCTACTGTTCTTTCACGTGTTGGACTGAAGCAACATACCCTACTATTAGCAGATTCATACATATCTCCTTCCACTTTCCTGGCATAAGCCACCAAGTTCTCCATTCGGCGATCCTTCAGTGCTGCTGGATCAGGAGTGGGGAAGATGGCTTGGACACTGCAAGGACAGAGCAACAATAATAGAAAAAGATCTTCAGAAAAAAAAACCCAAATCAATACAGCTTTATGATAATCACCCTGGATGTTTCTGTCCACACCAGATATGTAAAAGCATATAAAAATGGTTAAAAAATATTTTACTATTTCTCACAAGATTAAAACAAATCAAATGATGAAAATAAAGTGAGGTTTAACAGTCTGCAGTGTAAATAACTGTTCACCACAGAAGAGCAAATTTACCAGCAATATACACTAATTCCATGCCCACTCCTTAATGAGCATGAAGAACAAACTGAAGAGGAGGATTAAAGGTAACAACTCATCCTGAGTGGCCCAGCACCACTGATAACTTTCTTTTCAGCTTAATAGCAGAACTACTGTATTGAAATTCTTTAAAAACATTAAAGGAAAAAGGCAGCCTTGGTGAATACTTACAGTTTATGCACTAAATGATTGCGCAGGTCCTGAGTGACATGTTCATGCCATGCTTTCCTTACCCCGGTACTCGAAGGAGGTGCAGCCGTTGGCATTGAGCTGAGGTTTCCAACATTGCCAGAGTTTGTGCCATCATTCATTAGTGGGCTAAAATAAAAAGAAAAGGGACTGTTAGAGTACCAGAATGCAGAGTTTTTTCATAGGTTTGATGCCTGAAGCAATTTTTGAGTTGTTGCTTTCATCACTTTTAGCTGTTGCATCAAACATTCTCTTAAGTGAAATTTTGGCAGCAGCAAACAGCAACCCCTGAAGCAGCAAAGCTCAGGAGTTTACAAGGCACATTCACAGCATGAATGGTAAAGAATCACAACTATGAACTTAAAAATAAAAAATATTGTTCCTTTGAGACTTAATTTAAAAGCAGTAAATATTGTGGGGCTCTCAGGAGGCATAAAGTGGCAGCTCTGGAACTGAAACAGGAAAGAGAGCAGAGCTGTACACGTGACTGACCATCTCCATGCCAATACAATCAGTTTTTAAGCATGCTCTTTATTTACGTTCATAAGCATGGAAATAAATGTTTAATTGAGCAAGAATGAAAATGTGTGCATTACTTATTTGTCCCAAGGGATGTTGGAAGAGCAGTTTCAGAAATTAGACCCGGTTGCTGGTCTGTTGTTATTCCTCCTGCGGGAAGGTTCATCTGGTTGGCTCCTTTGGGACAAAATTAAACATCATTGGTACACAGTTCACAATTTTGACAATAATACGACAAAACTGCACTTTACTGACCCACCTGGCTAACAAAAGAAGCCATTTATCAGGTTAAGTATTTTTATAACAATACCTGCTGTGCTGCACATACGTGGCTATTTATGGAACCAAGTTACTTTCTGAACTACAAAAATGAGTCCATTAAAATTTTAAATTCATAAACTCTTAAGATTAGATCAATAAGCTATAAAAAAGGTAATACTAGCAATTAAGATGCAAAACCAAAAAAAGTATTTGAGACAGAATTGTCTGTTAGAACGGGGAACAATTGTTAAACCAAAATCCTTCAGAAATTCTGTCTCATCACCTCAGAGAACAAGCTATGGGCTATATTTGAAAAGAAACTAAAACTCCTGCTATTTGTCAAAAGCACTACATTCAAAACTTTCTAATATTCAAATCTAAATGAATGGTAGTGCATATAAATAGTATATTTTTAACTTACTAAACGACATGAACAGACAGTCACTACTCTGACCAACCAAAATACGAGACTACTCAAAAAATTCAACATCAGTTATTTTAACTTCTTTCTTTCTTGGTCTTTTCTCTACCTACCCAGTGCATTAATGGTCCTCATTTGCTGGTGAGCCTGAGGCTGTGCTGGCTGCTGGCCTTGGACCTGGGGCTGCAGCTGTGTTTGGGGCTGGTTGCCATATGGCAGCCCCAGGGCAGCGTAGGCTCGTTGCATGGAGCTGGGGTCAATTGGGTTGGGATTGCTTAGTGATGGAGTGTTCTGCTGGCCCGTGCCAACAGAACCGATGGAATTCTGGATCCCACCAGCTGGAGACCCTAAAAGGGCTACAGAGAAGAGAAAGGATAAGAGAAAATTAAAACTCGATGAGGATAAGGAGTAAAATCAGTCATGCCAAGAGTCACCAGAACATGCACATATTCTATGATACAGATCTTTTTCTGCTAGAGGACAGAACAACACCCGAGATGCCAAGTGGGAAAACTCAGCCTTTGATTCTACAGGACAGAACCCACCCTGGCTATTAATCCATGCAGTCTAAAGAGATGTGCTGTAAATTTCAGGCAGATAAGTCCATAATCACTTGTCATAGATATATAGTAAAGGCTCCTATATACGGCTAAATAGGATTTTCATGCTTGGGGACAGTAAACTAAGGGGGGAAAAACATTTAATTCCTCTACTTCCCTCTTTCCCATCAATCCCATTTTAGGTCAAAATATTTGGCTCCAGAACAGAGATCCTGAGTTCAGCAGAAACACTGTGTCCTTGGACACAAAGGTAATACTGAAGATCTGTTGGTAGAAATTTTCATTGCGAGCAGTCACCACACGAATCCTCTGAAGGCCAAATCACCTTAAACCCCAAGTTACTCAGAGATATGAAAAACCCTGATGGGTCTCAGATTGTACTGGCTAAATCTAAAATAAGTTGGAGAGTCAGTAAGGGGTTGAACCCTGGTAAGTAATTTAGATGATGTTTAGGTATTTATTAACCTATATGGCTACCACAATCAACCAACCTCTCCCACCATACAGATGTATGGAAGAGTCATCTTCCTTGTAGATAGGAAATGGAAACAACAGGGAAAAGTAGAATTTACTTGATGCAGAAGAGAGCAAAATTTTGCTTTCTGGTTCTCATTTTAGCTGCCATTCTAAGTAATACCATGTTCCCTAGTGAATGACCCATGGAGTACAACCCTCAGCACAGAGACACTGCATTTTGATAATCAGAACTCTGGTAGGAGTAACACTTCCTTCACATTTTCCCTCTCAAGTAATTAAATACGTAATGTGCATTATAAATATGTGAACTAAACTTAGCAACAGTAATGGCTCTTAATATAGGCAACAATTACTGTTTTATTGAAATATTAGTAGGGGCACGTGGTTAGATAAAAAAGTCATGAAAACAAGCCTTCTGAGACATTAACAGCATTATCCAGGATTTCTTAAATCCTTACCCACTATGGAAACGGAATCACTGAAAGAGATACACAGGCTTCCAGCTTCCACCCAAGAGAAAACACACACATTGCAGAGTCCAGACTTTTCTCTCTCCAGATGAGAAATCAATTTGATCTCATTTGCCAAAGAACTACAAATAAATATACTCAGATATCTCCCTCTCCTGAATAAGCAGCCCTACAAAAAACATCCTTTTTTTCCCCCAAAGGACAATCCACAGTATTTTAAATGCTGAGATTACCGTGAAAATTAAGGCTTATGTATATTTACACTCTGTGGACACACTCACAATAAATTTTGAACTCACTGATCACTCCCAAGAGAATTTAAAAACAAAGACAGAAGCTGATTAAGATCCTATCAGCTTAATTAAAAAAAAAAAAAAAAGACATATTAAAGAGCAACTATATGAATTCCTCATTGGACTTGCATGTAGTACTCTGGAATCACACAATCTAGGAGAAAGATGCCTTTACACTACTGCAAGCCAAGGAATAGGAAGGTTAAATAGCACAAAAGTTGTGACACCCTGGAATTCAAAAGGCTTCAGAGGCTGCTGTGACAGCACAGATTGATTCAGGAGCTAATAAGAATTCCAGCTTGTTAGAGGATGATATTCCACCAGAAAAATTAGGACAAACCCCCCAACCTGCTTTCAGTGCTGGAAGTGTGGAGATGGCAGAACGCCCACAGGTGATGCCCAGGTTTGGGAAGCAGGGAAAGGTTCTGGCCACCTCACTGAGGAGAGCCCAGCCTTCCACCACCCCTCACATTCTCCTGGGAAAAACCACTGAGTGTCTGAGACTGCAAGCTTGGCTTAAAGCTCACTTGGACAAGTTCAGCACCTCCAGCCCACGGCTCTGGGCTGAGCTTTGGCAGCAGCATCAGTCGCTACAAAGCACAAGTTCAGCCCTTGTGTTAGAACAGTTTTAGGCTATTTGGCCTCAGCTTTTCTACCAATTCACAACTCAACAGGATCCTGTTCTGAGTATTTCCCAACATCAGGAATCTGTTTTTGAAGGAGTTTTTTTTTTTTTTGTCTGTTTGTTCACTGGTTTTATATGAAGGCATGACATTATCTGTCAAACAAGAAGATGGAGGCAGAGAGTATTAAATTTCCACTCTGGAGAGACCCAAGTGCAAATGCTGCTCCTTCTGTGGCAGATACTGCAGGAAATAAAGTCAACTAAAATAAATACAGCCCTGGAATAAACACATTAGGCCAATGCTACATGAAGCAATGTCTACTGCAATTTATTTTTCTTAACTGATGCTTCAGATGTTGAGGAGCCCATGACAGAAGTTACAAGTGTGAAGTGAGCTCTGTAATTCACATTCTAAATGCTGTAAAGAGAACTGGCTCTGGGTGTCCCAGTGTCACTTGTGTTTATGTACCTGAGGAGGCAAGGTTCAAACAAGCACAAGTTAAGCAGTCCCAGAACTTCCTGAGCAGCCCCAGTGACATCCCAATGCCCCAGAAGGCATCAAAACCATCAAACAGCAGCTCACCTGCAGGATTCCTGTCTCAAGTAGTGCTGTTTAATGACACTGCACTCATGTCTTCTAGAGGGGAACCCCTCCAGCTAATTAAAGTTTATTTTAAGCACAGATCCCTAATGCTATTTTAAATACGAATGCCCAGCACTTCTCTAACCTGACCACTCCAGTGAACATGTTAAACCATTTTTGAGAATTTTAAATTCCAAAACTCTAAAGATTAGATTAATAAGGTAGAAAGAAGGTAATACTAACAATTAAGATGCAGAAAGAAAGCAGCATTTGAGACAGAGTTGTCTGTTAGAACAGCTGGCAATTGTTCAACCAAAATCCATCAGCAACTCTGTCTCATCACCTCAGACAACAAGTTATGAGCTGATTTAAATTTAGCCATGCTGGTTTAAATGATTGATTTTGCTTCTGAATTCTTTAACTGAGACTTGTTCTGTCCTGTTCCTCACTCTGCTTGTCTTGCAGTGGTTGGAGCAAAATTTGTTCTGGTGCCCTTGACTCACCTCAGCACAAGCCTGTCCTGCCCTCAGAATTAGGCAGGTACACGAAGGTAAATGAACAAAATCATTTAATTAAAGGCTGTATCTTGAATCAAATCATGGGGTAAAGATTTTATGAGGAACTTAAAGCAGAAGAGTCAGGTTTTAAACTTCACTGCCAATGCCATTTTATTTTTTATTGAAGTTAAGCATTAGATCATAAGCCTTCAGTACAGCACTGGATCAGTCAATCAGAGGAACTCCTTAACCCATGGACTATCATCTACCATGTGGCTCCATGGGAAAACTGATGGGTCACCATTATATGATTTTCAGCAATTGCAAAAACAAGAGACATGTTTTTTTTGTAGATCTTACAGTCACTGACAGTAAGGCTTGAACAAGCTGGATTTCATTTTGTTTTCACAGGAAAAAGACTCCACTGAAGAAGTTGCTGCTTCCTCCTGGATACATTTCCCTGTGCATGGATGCACTCACTCCTTCCTCCTCTGCAAAGGACTGGTTCCCAAAAGCTCCATCCACATCCAGATTCTCTTCCATGTTCTGCCTGTACTAAATAACCTGCTACATCAGCCAGCTAGATCATGGTCCCTGCTTCCATTTCCCTCATCAGATTCCTGCTCTTCCATCTCTGACTTCACTGACACCAGAATTTCTGGTGTTTTCTCTAAAATCTCACTTTTAGGTGAAGATTAGTTATCTTGAGTTTCATCTTTCTTAATCCAGCTTTCTCCTTGCTGCATTTTATTTAAAATTTTCCTACAAGGAAAGTTCCAGAGGAGACCAGCTCCAAGTTCACATGTCCACTTTCCAGTCTCACTCATCTGAGTGTGGATCCCAGGGGTTTTCCAGGGTCCCCTGCTCCTGGAGTGATGCACACCAAGTGCTGCACATGGGGATGGCCCAGGACATTACAAATGGGAGCAGATCCAGGAGCTGTGGCACAACACACCTGCCCAAGCCAGGAATGGAAGAATTAAGGAGCTCAAACAAGTAAATGACAAGATGAATCTTCAAAAATATAACTGACACAGCTACAAAACTAGGAAATATACCAACAACTGTTTGCAAAAGTTTGTAACTCATACTGTGTTGGGCCCAGCAGGGAGCAAGAAGAATTTCCTAACAAAAACAAGCCTTCAGCCCCAAAATATTTCAACCAAATTTCAAGCCATTACTTCAAAACACAGGATTCACTTGCTTATTCAAAAGAAAAGCTTAATGTTTTACCATGTACAACATAGTATTTGTTTTCCAGTTTCCCCTGTCCCCTCAGAGGTACGTGGGGCACACAGTAAGAACCATGTGGAACAAAAAGAATTTTAAATTTGTCCCAATATGTCCTATTAACAAGTCAGGTCACTATCAATCGTTATAGTAAAATATAATTCAAGAGTGCTTTAAAATAAATAAAAAAGGCAATACAAAGGAAACCTGGCACAATGTTCTTTGCAAAAAATCCCAACACTAAAAGGCCTGTACAGAAACAGCTCCATGGCAATAACCTAAACCCCAGGACTTTCCAGGACTTGCAGATCCCCAAGGAGTAGGAAGGGAAAGCTACAAAAGCATAGGAATGACTGTGCATGGAAGTGAGGCACCACCTTGCAATGGCTCAGCAGTACTCAACTGCAGAATGTTCTAAAAGGTGGGCACCCTCTGAAGCAGCTTCTTGAAAGCCCAGCATGGCCACACCAGGACTGAAATAACAACAGGAAAACAGGGATGGGCACAGGAAGGAGGGTTCTGGGCTCTCTGTAAGGAAGGCAGCCCAGCAATAGGAGGAGGATCACTACACTTCTCATTCCTTTTTCCCTTTCTGAATGTTCTCTGTATTCTGCAAAATGCAGACTCCCTCCTCCTCCCAGTTTAGCAGAAGCTACTATGATTTATTCTTAAGAAAGACAACATTTTCTTCAGTCTAAAACAAACCCAACTCTGGTTAGTATCCACCTGATCAGGCACAACATTTTAAAATGCACATACCAATGTAAATCATTTCACAAACCTTCCTGAATGCCCAAAAAGGGGTACCCTTTATAATACAGCTAAACAAGTACTTTTAGTGTTCCTCTTTCACATCCCAATAAACCATGAGTTATGTGTATGACTCAGAGACATAATCCAGGACAAAGAACCCTGCACCACTGGATTATTGATTAATTGAATAGGAGAAGGAGATTTCATATTTATCTCCCTCCATATACAACAAGAGAGACACTTATCCACTATAATTCTGTTGCAGTCAGACAATATTGTATTTGATCCCATAGCAAAATTATTTTTAAGGATTGTTTATGTTCCAGTTTTTGTTCTCTTATGATCAGCTGTATGAGCAATCAAACAAACAGTGCACAAACTACTTTTCACCAGCAGCTTGTATTGAAAAATGCAATTCTGTTCTGGTAGATGTTGTTAGCACTTTGATAACAACTGTGTAATAAGGATGTTAAGCACAAATGGACCATGTCATATTAAAAAGCAAAGCTTTCAACACATTTTTCAAGGGTCAAACAGGTAATCACTTGCAACAAATTACTACTTTCAAAGCAGAAGATTTATCTTGCTTACCAAGGAGAAGTTTGGTAAAATGAAAACAAAATCATGACCTCCAAGTAGCTCTATGGTTGTAATTTTTTCGGTTTTGGAGGAGGAAAACCCCTACTTAAACCATAAAGAGAACATGCTCAATGGATAATTTTGGTAGTTTTAGCAGCTACTCTCCCCACTAACCTAAGAGCAAGTCTCCATCCTCCAAGGTTTACTGGTGTTCCCCAGTGCAGTCTCAGCTTAGCTGGAAATTAGCAGAATGATTCCAATCCAATTCCAATGTACAAGCTTTGCAAGTCCTGCAGCTATTTTCCACTTCTCAGCCCTTATTTAAATATACTTAGGCATAACATTACTTAAGACTTCTAGAACTTTACATTGATGCTGTAAAATGTTCCACCCTGGCATCTTTTCAAAGGACTTGATGAGAAGCAAACCTACCAATATAAGTTCAGAATTTTTTTTTTCAGAGCAAGAAGGAAGAAGAAATAAACTACAAATAGACTGGCCCCAAGGATCAGTAACAACTCAGCTATTATAAAAACCAGGCATGATTTGCAGAACTACAGCTAATCTATACCAGTGTTAAATGCACTCAATGATTAAGACACCCAGACCTTTTCACACGAGAGAATTATTTTTTCAAACATTTTTTATTATTTTAAATCAATAGCTATTTGATTTAAGTTGTTTCTAGCAGCAAGAAACACAATCAAGTAGCTTATTTCCTTGCCAAGCCCCTACCTACATCCGAAAACTGCTTCATAACTGGAATCTATTGACCTGACTCACAATGGAACACCAGTTAGAAGTTGCCACACCCTTTAGAAGATGTGTGCTTGAGCTCAGACTTTCCCAATTATTGTGTATTTAAGTAATAAATTGCACTCAATGATCAGAAATGGAAATTCACTGGTATACTTACCCTTGTACAAGATTGTTAACAGTTACTAAGTTTGTTGGGACACTGTCAAGAGTTTATTGCTCCATTGCACAGGTGATCAACTTTGGTTTAAGAGTTTTAATGGTGACAGCAGTAAGACAAATACTCACGTTGTTGGTTTCTTTTGTCACTGGCATTTTTCAGAGGAAGGCACACGGGACAGTCGTGCCGAGTACAATTCTTCCAGTGGGAGATGATTTGTCTCGAAGATGCACAATGAGCAACTGCAGCAAGGGAAAGCAAGAGTTAAGAGTCACTCCTTGGTTAATTGGTTTTGAATTATTTCGTTTTTTAGAGCAATTCTACTCTTCAACTGGTTTTGAACTATTTCATTTTTAAGAGTAACTCTATTCTTTCTTCTTCACAAGCAATACTAAAACAGCAGACAAGTAAATTTTTTTGTGATCCACCAGCAAATGAAGGAAACTAGTCCTAAAATTTAAGACATGGTGGACACTACACCCTCCTTATACAACAGAGATGAAAAGGATGATTGCAAGGCTACACTGCTACCATCCTACTTCCAAAAGGCAAATATTGCAATGCTGTACATATTACTAAACACAACTGAAATGTCTTGTGATCCAAGTGTAAATGAAGGAAGCTAGTACTGAAATTTAAGACAAAGACACGGTGGAGGTCACACTTAATACAACAGAGGAGATGAAGAAGACGCTTGCAAAGCTGTACTGGTACCACCCTACTTGAGGAGAGCAAATGTTGCACTCTGTTCTCTAAACTGGGAGAGCTGGGAGCAGAGCGCCAGTGCTGACACTCCTCTGTGCCAGGCACAGTCGAGAAGAGCAAGGCTGGGGACGGGGAGGGCAGGGAGGGCTCACCTTGGCAGGCCTTGCCAGCCTGGCAGTGCGTCATGTGGTTGAGGACGTTCTTCATGGTGCGGCAGTGCGGGAGGGCGCAGGCGCGCACCTCGCCGTTGGCCTGCTCGCGCCGCTGACACTTGTGAGCGTGGAGCAGCAAGACCAGCTGCTGCTGGATCAGCTTGCGCTTCTCGGGGTCTGCCGTGGGCCCGGTGGCCATGGCCTGCGTCGGGACGATTCCCACTTGCTGCACTTGGGTTTGCATCTGGGACTGAGGGGAAAAAAGGAGAGTTCAGCGTTGTGCCCGCCAGCCGCAGTTCTGGTCTTCACCTTGCACAAGGATTTGAGTAGCACAAAAGTGTTCACTGAGCTACAAGGGTTATTGCACCACTCCCTGTCGCGTTCTCAGACATTTCTAATGCTGAAACAACATCAGTGTATTGAGAGGTTCCTCTGTTAAAACACTTACACAAACAAGAGTTTAAATAACGAGCCATTCAAAATACTGTTTATTAGAGAGACCGTAATTCCAACAGCAATGAGCTCTTATCACACTCAGAGATGGAACTCTTTAAAGGTCCCTTCCAACCCACACCATTTTGTGAATTCGAGCTTGTTTAGTACTATATTTTCATCTTATAGGTCTGATTTTCATATCATATGTTTTATACACATCAATCCTAGCTCCTTGTCCCTAACAAAAAGAGAAGTCCAATGGGAGAAGACAGTCAAAATTCTATTACTGTCTCCATGTATTACAAAAAAAAGGTAAAGCTGATTTTCCAAGGCTAAGTTAATCCTTTTTGTCTCCAAATGATATTCCTTCCACAGAGAAAATTCCCAGGGCAAGCTGTATATAGTTTTCACCTAGTAAGGGCCACCTAAATTGGGGTTGCATTATGGCTACTGAAGAGAACTAGAGTTATCACAGGGTGACACTGGGTTCTATCAGCTTTAAAATCCAATGTTTTACTTCCAGCATCCATACTTTATGGACACACTTCTGCACCAAGGCCTGAGCTCTGCCTGACAGCTGCAAACCCACAGAGATCTTCAGTTTAAGGCACGGCTCGTAACAGCGCAGAAGAGAAACAGCCTCTTTAACATGTCAATTATTCAGCACAGATCAGGCAGCTTTTCTACCTTCCCGGACAAATGTAGAAACTTGACTTTCAAAATTAAACATATCCACAGCCTGCAATGACTCCCCTAGCAGGAACAGATGTGGGACTGCAAAAGTGCTGCAATCCCTGTGATTTGCAGCCTGAATTAACCTTATGGACAAACAAGCAACTGTTCCAAGAATCACTTGGATTATGCACTGTGAAAACAGGTTACTACAGGAAAGCTCACCAAATTCCAAGCTACCTAAAGAAACCAGCCCTGAAAAATACTTTTAAATAGAATATAGGAACATTAGGATTATGCTGGGGAGGTAATAGAGGAAATAGTTCAATACTGCCTGCAGAACTACTAACCTACAGCTGACTACAGCCTGTGTACCACATTTAAAGAAAATCAGGTTTAAGTGTCAGCATACACCATTTGAGCCCATTCTACTTCTGACCTTTGAGAAGGATTCCCCAGGAAATTCCACAGCCTACAAAACCCTAATTTTCTTAAATCAACAAAAAGTTCCTTGCACAAGTTCTTCCTACTCCAGCAGCAAGCTTTGTCCCTGCATATCAGGGTTTGGAGCTTGCTTTTCTTCTGGGGAATGAAGCACACAAGATCAAGTGGAAAACACCATGTCTGGTATTTGATGGAAGAAGTGGAGATTCTGCCACTTGATAATGATTATAGTAAGTCTTAGACAAAGAGGAATTGCTGAATCTGTCTTGAACTTTCAAGAGAAAGAACAATAAAAGGAATAAGGGGGTGAATGAAGGAAACCCATGAACATCTGCTCCCACTGCATGCAGCTGAAATTCAGTCCTCCATTTCTCCTGTGAGCAAATCCATAGAGCAGAGAGGTTTTGCTGAAACAATTCTTGGGTCACAAATAGGAAACAATTAGTTCAGCTAATCTGCAGAAAAATACAGGGATCATGCCAAAGAAAATCTTGTTGGAAGCGATACTTTCATCCAGTCGAAGAATTGTTTCCCAAGCCAAGTCCTCCTTTTGTTACTACCCTTCCAGTTAACAGACACAACTGCAGCTGTATCAGCACAGATGCCCTGAGCTAGGAAGGTTACTTGAAGACTGAGTAACAAAAAAAGCAGAACTGCAGAGTATCAGTAGTTTGAAGAACAAAGCAGTCTCATTCCAGATCAGTGTGCTCCTGGTAGGCACAAAACCCCCTGAGAATGTAAAGCTTCTTCAGGTTGCTTCACCTGACTGACAATGTTCTTGCTGAAGCAGGAAGTTCAGGCACTTCTGGACCCACAGTTAGAATAAATAATTCAATAGTCAGATAAACAAGGCAAAAAAAGATATTTTTGTTTCTCTTGCCACTTGCTCCACCATCAACAGAGCAAATGGATCAGGGATTGGAAATCTGTTAAAATCTCTGACAGAGATGGGAATGTCAATAATCAGTTTTCTAGAAACTGAGTTATACATACTTCTATAGGGTAAGACAGCTATTAATACCCTTTAAAGTTATGGAAACTCATTCACAGAGGAAGATGGTTCTGTCCTGTCCCTATCCTGAAGGGCAAAAGCTTCCTGCATGTCTGAGCAGCATAGATGCCCAAGTATCTTGTTCTTGTGGACTTGGATGGATTCAAAGTTCCCTGGTGGTTTTACTTTACTGAAGTGACCAGCAATTCTCAGTGTTTTATGTATTTATATTCAAAAACACTCAACATTGTCAAGATGGAACACTATGTACCTTTTCTTAGAAAAGTAGGCAGCAATCTCAGCAGCAGTGGCAATCTTACAGCAGGTAAACAATGCAATACAGAACTCTGCCTCAGCTCCACTCCACAGAGCATTATGGTTTTAAATACTTTTCTTCTGTAATTTCTGTTTATTTCCATGTTTTTTTCTTCTCCCTGATAGAAGAATGTGACTTTCACTGTATGAGGACAAATCCTACATTTAAAAAATTCCTTTTAGTTCTGTAAGAGAGGTTTGTAATCAACAGCAGATCTTAGTGAGGTTATTAAGAATCCACTGCCAGAAATCCCACACATGGGTACAGTAAGGTGAAACACCCCCAAACTTCTTCAGTTCCCTTCCAACCACAGGCTTAAAGTGTGATCCTGAAGGTCCTTTCCACAGAAGGAATAGCAGGCACAATGTGGATACACACATGAACTGTAAATCTTTCAATTAGCAATATGTATAAAAATATATATATTATATAATATATATATAAATAGAACTTTCAATTAGCAATAATTCTGTCTGAATTGAGTGTTCACACACAGTGTGATCAATTCCAATAATGAGTATCCCAAGACTTTTCCAGTAAGATTCAAAACAGTCTTTCCTGCCCACAGGATTTGCAGGAATGCTCTAGTAAGTGCTGAACCAGTTCTGTAGAGCCCAGGGAGCATCATTCTGTCCCAAAACTGAAGGAGAGCTCAAGCAGCAGCTATTGGGCGGCATCAAGGCCAAAGGCATTCCCCAGTGCAGTCACTTTTTGACCAGAGCTTCGCTGGGAAAGCGACACAGAACCAGTTTACACTTCTTGCAATTCATGTGGATGGTGGTTTCCCTGGTTCCACCAGTCACTCTCAACAGGCATGGAATGAGCAGCCTGGTCCTATCCAAAGGATAGATCCTCAAGGAAGGATCCTTGTGACACCAGGAACACCAGGGTCTGCTTTGGCCCCAGAGGTTGGAGGCTCACACGTGCACAAATGGGCTGAGACCAGCACTACATGCACAAGCATTTGCATTTGTGCCTCAAAACGCTGCAGTGCTGCATTTCCCCACCCAAGGAGCAGGAGGAATCACAATCCGAGTCTGAATGTTGAGCAGAAGGCTCCACAGGACACGAAAAGAGGCTTCCTGAACTGGACATGGCCTCAGAAGGCCATCCTGCTGTCTGGAGGGAGATAAGGGATGTCAGCCTATAGCACCAACCTGAGCTCTGGCAGTGCTCTAGGAAATGAGAGGTAGGAAGATATTCAGCTCCTGAACACAAAGCCAACAGAATCCCAGAACCATTTAGGTTGGAAGAGCCCTCTGAGATCATCAAGGCCAACCTGTGACCAATTCCCACCTTGTCACCAGCCCAAAGCACTGAGTGCCACCTCCAGGCTTTCCTTGAACACCTCCAAGGGTGGGGATCTAACACCTCCTTGGGCAGCACATTCCAGTGCCTGACAAACCTCTTTGGGAAGAAATCCTTCCTGACATCCAACCTAAACCTCCCCTGGAGAAGCTTGTGCTGTGGTGTTAACATGAAGAACGTGTTTAGAGCTCAGGATTTATCTCAAAGCTTTGGCACTGACATGGATAAAGGCAGTGTTTTCATGTCAAGGGTAAACAGGAATATTTTTAACTTTCAGCTTCCACCTCTGAGGGTGGCACTGGCAAATGAACTTGCAAGCCCATGACAACCTCAAAGGTGAGAAGGCTCCTATGATCAGGCCACAGAAAGAACCTAAATAGCTGGTCAGTGCACTTAGCTTTTAATTGCTAATGGAATTTTGTTTTAAAACCAGCAAAGGTCTCAGTTCAATGCCATTGAGTCTGCTAGGCATCAAGGCTGGATAAGCATCTTTCTTAAGGATACACTTGTGGAATTTTATCTCATCATCTTTCTGATTTGCAGGACCAGCAAAAGCCAAGAAATGTACATCGAAGAAGTGTTTCAAAGTAGAAAAAAGGGGCAAAATACAGGAAAGTGTAGACAGATTCCAGCTCTCACATATAGGAAATTACCTGAGCAAAATACTGAGAGGTTATATACCCCACATAAACCTCAGTATTTTAGTGGGGGATAAAACAGCCTGAGGAATGAGGAGCATTAAAAATCCCAGACAGCAAATCCTGAATAGAAAAAAGGATAAAGTACAAATGAGAAATTTGTAAGGGAAGGGAAGCCATGCTGTTGGAGTGCTGGCTATGGAGCACCTCAGCTGCTGGAATAGGGTAGGACACAGCAATGGATACTCTCCACTGCCTATATTTGCATATGGGGGAGGGGAGAGTGGAACACAGGCCAGAGCATCGGGAAAAGATTAATTCCTCTTTGTCAACTTTTGCCAGCCTGGCACTGTATTTACAGATGATGCAAAAGCTAAAATATCCCCCCATTCAAAGCAATCCACATCCCCAGGATGAGCTCCTGCACTAAGGCAAGACAGAGACTCTGCTCCTAACAAAAGAACATCCTTTCCCTGGCACTGAACACTATCTGCTGGATTTGTTTCCAGGTTATTAAGATCTTCTCCTTTAGACCTAAGTAGAGCCTTTTTCCAGCTGTCCTCTGCTGTAAATCAGGTGGGATTTTCTTGAGGAAGGGGTGAGCTTGCCTGTGAACAAGAAACTGAATTTCAGAGTGGAGGTCAGGGCAGGCACAGGGAAGGTGAACACAGCTGACAGCAAGCACAGCAGAGACTGGGAGAATGCTGAAGAGAGCAGCAAGCAGACACTCAGCATGCTGCCAGTGCAACAGCCACAGAGATAGAGGAGAGTGGCTGTGCTGCAAGAGAGGAAAAGTCACTGGAAGGGTCAGAACACAGGCTTTCCTCCCTGGAAGGGCACAAAAGATAAGTGATTCTTCATAAAGTCTTTTCTTTCTGGTCTCTAGAATAAAATACCAGTTGTCTATTTTAAGTAGCTACAGTTCTACTTGCTCTAATTAAACCTGGCCCTCCAGTTTAAAAGCTTTCTTCCTCTCCCTCAGAGGTCTGCAGCAAGACACACCTGAGACATCCTCACCCCCAAGTCACTTCTGTCTTCTGATCACAATCTGTTATTACAGAAATCCATAGGACATAAAAAGAAAAAAAGAAGAACAAAACAGAGAGCTCCTGATGCAGTTTAGCAAGAGATGGGGAGGGGGGAAAAGCACAGGAGATGTGCTGCTCCAATTCTAAGTCAAGAATTGAAGAAAAATTATTTCCTTCACTTCCAAAAAGCAATATTCTCTCAACTCCATCTGCTGGTCATAGGGATAACTGTGAAACCATGCTGGTGTCTGGAAGCCAAACTTCCCCCATTGTGCTCCTAACCCATGCAGAAATACCAGATTTACTGGTATGCCCACGAAGGAACCATCCACCACCACCCTTGGAACGGGCAGCACTGCAGGGAGTGCAAAGCTTCAGCGGCCTTGATGGAAAAGCCTCACAGGGCCACCCCCAGCAGCTCCTCCCAGAGCCTGCACACTCCAAAACCAGAGGCTGCTGGCTCCCAAACTGGCTGCTGGCTCCCAAACTGGCTGCACACCACGCTGAGAGCCCGAGAGCAGAGCGTGGCTCGCGTCCACAGCCCAGGGATTGTGCATGATCTCACCAGCACAGCACTGCCAGTCCTGCATCAGAACCATTTCAGCAGCACCGAGGCTCAGTAATGTGTCACCAAAACTTCCAACATCAGAAGCAATGTTTTTCTTTTGGAAACAAGCCTTTCAGCCCAGCTTTCAAGCTGCCCATTCTGTAAAGGGAACTGATTCTGTAGTAGCCCCACAAAGCAAGAACTAATATGCTGTTTGGATCACTATTAAAACAAAACAAACAAACAAAATCAATCCATCCTGCTGGCACTGAAAATTAATACCTTAATGCTGACCTTTTAATCATTTTAATAGCATAAGGTTTGTTCTTCTTTTCTAATTAAAGAGATTAATCCAAACGTGCTTCTCAGGGTGTAGTGTAAGGTCATGCCTGGAACATGCCTGCAGTGAACACTTCAGAGAGCCACTTTACTGGGCAGGCGGGGGGGACGGGAGAGTGCTGCTCTCAGGAGAGTAGTAGCCTGAATTTGGATCAAAAATCCAAATCTACAGCTGCAGCACATTTGTCCTGGCTGCCAGGGTTATGCCTGGCAGTGGGAGAAGTCCTGGTTACTGTTGGGGACAGGGGTATCACACAGTAATGATTAGAATAATGTGGGTTAAGAAGCTGAATCATCTTTTACTTTTGCAGCACACATATAAGGTGTAAGGCTAAAGACTGAAAGGAGTATTTAAAAATATTTTGGTTTTCAGGACTTAGGAGTCCTCAGACAATGGCTGCACTTTTCTGCTTCCTCTTCTCTAGTTTAAATACCCCTTGTGGTAACCACAGTGCTCAGTGCCATGCTGCAATCTGGTTTCCTGCCTCAGACAGGCCACACACCACCAGGGTTTTCATTCACGTGCTTTGTCTCTCACATGGAATAGTACTTTGGGGGCCCTTTAAGATAAGGATAGTATGGAGGGCTGGTTTAGCAAGATATGTGGTTACACTCATCCCACAAAGGACCCTGAACAGGGTTTTTTGGTTTTTTTTAAATATGCAGTTGTCTTCCAGTTGTTGTAGTGGATGGATGGAGTCTGAACTGACCCTCCACAGGTTCATTTTTGATGGATGTTAACATAACAAAAAAGCCTTTTCCACATCACTACTGCCTCCCTCAGGGAACAGGACAGGCCGTGTCTCCAGGCCAAGCACATTGAATAAACCATCATCTCCAGGGACTAAAGCCTCCCGGGACACAGAAATAGCAACAGGATTGCAGCAAGAACACAGGGCAGGATTGCAGCTCTGCTCTGGGGACCTGCCTCTGTCACCAGCTGCTTTTCACAAGAGCCATTTGGGTCACATTTTGGTTGCCCAATGTGAGTGACAGATGTCACTTAGATGTGTGTATGTAACTCATGGAACTGCTGTGGATGTTATTTTACCCGTAGGTAATGCCTTAACATATCAAATAAGGTTTAGCAAGCCAGAGCCCACAAACCTCAAGTTCTGAGTCAGCAGATTCTGCCAGTCTTACTCTCCTTGTGCTTCTGTGCTTAAAACTGGGGCAACACATCTTTATCTCAGAGAGGTGCTGTGAAAATGAACTAATCCAAAGAAAAAACCTGCTCCAGTGCTGACTGCCACAGGAAAGAGCATTTGGAAATGACCAAGTGAGATATATTAAAACATTGTCAGCAATGCCCACAGCTACACACCGAGCTGCAAAAATAGAACTAAATGTTGACTGTGTGCTCTTTCCAGGGGCTCTGTTCATATTGTTCACTGAATAAAGCAAAGTCCCTGTGGAAGGAATAACATATGGCCATGGATGTGCTATTACCAAATAATTACATTGCCTTACCCTCTGTTGCCAAATAAAGGTTAAATTCTAACAAGTGTGACATTTCTTTTTAAGTTCTTGGCTTTGCAATAAAAATGTTTAGATAGAAATTCAGTTTTTGAAGTTACACCCCTGTCAGGATCACCATGCCTCAACCCCCATGTGAGCTGAGACCTTTGGGCTCCACAGTGCCAGTGTCTGTTGGCTGAAATGCCTTTTACTCTCTGTTTTGGTGTGAGGGAAAAGAAGATACATTGGACATGCAAAGCTTTTGACACCTGAGTAACAAAGACAGATGGTTCTGATTGTTCTCTCAGTTGGTATTTTTGACATTTTAAAACTGCAATTGATACTACTGGGAAAGTTTCCCTTACTTTCCTCTTTCCCTTGGACAAGATGGGAGAAAGAAAACAGTTTTTGATTTTATTTCTCTCCCATCACCTGACAAGCCTTGATGGCAAATGCCTTTTTTATTCCACCTGAATATTGACCACTGCATTCTATACTGGTGAGTATATTAAGACTCAGACTTTCTCAAACCTGATTCTTAAATGAGCACAAAATTAGGCTTCAAGATCCCCCAGTCCCTGAGATGAATACAGCATTTTGGGGAGACCTGCAGGTTTTCTGCAGCATCAGGACAATAACTCACTTGTTTTACACCTGGATCCAAACACTTAAAACAATTAGAGTAGTCATGCAGCAAATTGTCTTTTACAAATATTCTGCATGAGTGCAAGTGGTGTTCTGCACATGGTGTTAATCCAGTCACAAGCTCCTTTCCATAATCATAAACAGTAAATGACAGATGATATTAAAGATTTCACAGCTTAACTAGAGGAAAATTAGGAAGTGATTCTCTAAAATTGGGAGAAAAGAGGAAGTTTATTGCATCCTCTTGCCTCTCATGCAGAGCTTGTTAGTGACAGGCAGGTAGCAAACACAGTGATGGAAGAGCAAGCATTGGTTGTGCCAAAAAATAGCTTTTTTTTGGATTTAAATTAAAAAATAAGCAATTTGCAGGTCTTACAAGTTTCTATAGTAACTGCTATCATGTATAAGAATATAAAATGCAACAAGCTGGAGTTTCCATAGAAACAACACAACCAGTTTGATTAATACGCAACATCCTGAGACAAATGGGAATATTTAATTTAACTTTATAAAGAGAACTTTGGTAAACATCATACTATAAACTTGCAAGGTGTCCTAGTAAGAACTGTTCCTGCAAGTTTGTGACATGCAAGTCAGCCACAGTATAAAGTGAGAAGCATGTAGGGTGTTTACCACATCAGTTTCAAAGGATATGAGGTACTCTTTAGTTTCAGGAAGGTGGTGAACACATTCACCAACACATTCTAATTGACCCAACACAACCCAACACATTCTAACTGACACACAGAATGTGACATTTTTATCTGGTTTGAAACTAAATATACCAGCCAAAATGAAAGTATGCAATACAGTTTCTATAATTGTGATCCTTGAGAAAGTATAACCACTGCATAAAAGTGGACAGAAGTTTTATATACACACTGCAGACTGGAAGTGAGGAACCACGGGACAACTCTGATGCTTAAATGACCGTGGAGAAGTAACTTGATAATGTTGCAGAACCTGGATCACCCAAGAAACTTAGAAAGCACTAGGAAGAGGTAAAGAATGCTGGAAGCAGCAGGTCCAACTCACCATGTTTGGCACACTGGTGACAGGAGTACTCTTGATGTCGGCAGGGAAGGGAGACAGGCTATTGGCCATGCCTGGCTTGTTCGGCAACTGAGGATTCACTCCTGCAGCTCCCATCTGCTGCCCTCCAGTTTGACTGAAAGGCTGCCCAAAGGGAGTAGTGTTACCTGTCATTCCCAGCTGAAAAAGAATGAATGAATGAAATGATTAGAATTTTCGTGATTCCAAAGGGAGATTTAAAAAAACCCAAATGTATGTCAAATATCCGTCTTTGCATTCGCAGAGACCAAATTCCAGTATAAGCTTCTCAATATTAAATTCTCAGTATTAAATTCATAATTTCACAACTTTTACCAAGTTAAAATATATCCTAAAAAGATGCTTTACAAATATATACTGCTGTGTGGGGCTGAAGTCTTGCAATTCAACTTACAAGCTCATCCTTCCCAATCCACGTGAATAGAAATTACTTTTTCCAACACTACAGAAACTTTGGAAGAGCAAGCAAACTTCAAATCCTGTGATACTTTGTGCATTCTGAGCACAAAGCATGACTTTGCACTCAGACAGATGGGAAGGGAGGGGAATATATAGAGGCATCAAGCAAATGGTTATCAACTTATGTTTTGGTACTCGAGAAGTGTCTGAGCAAAAAGATGTCTAAGACTGACAGCCTTGATAAATGACACCCTGAGAACTCCCCAAGACTAGAAAACAGAAACACAACTCCCCCTGAATGACTGGAAAGAACATTGTACATCCAAAGAGCCCCTTGGCCTGCAGGAGTCTCCCCCATGGTGAAATCTCCTCCACTGGAACCACAGAATCACTGAGGTTGGAAAAGACCTCCAAGAGTCCAGCCCTGAGACCCATCACACCTTGTCGCCCAGCCCAGAGCCCTGTGTGCCACATCCAGGCTTTCCTTGGACTCCTCCAGGGATGGGGGTTCCACCACCTCCCTGGGTGGTGCCTTACAATGCCTGACCACCCTTTCCATGGAGAAATTCCTCCTGCTGTCCCTTACAGTGCTTGACCTCCCTTTCCATGGAGAAATTCCTCCTGCTGTCCCTTACAATGCCTGACCACCCTTTCCATGGAGAAATTCCTCCTGATGTCCAACCTGGCACAGGTTGAGGCTGTTCCCTCTCATCCTGTCCCTTGTTCTGTGGGAACAGAGCCTGTGTCCACCCTCCTGTCAGGGAGTTGAAGAGAGTGAGAAGGTCTCCCCTGAGCCTTCTCCTCTCCAGGCTGAGCCCCCTCAGTCTCTCCCATAGCACCTACTCAACGGATCACATTTGTTCACCCCCCTGCCTCACACTGGGAGGATTTCTAGGTGACTTTATGACCTGGTCCTAAATGAATCCAACCACTGAGAAAGTCTTTATTTGGAAGAGTAAATCCTATTTTCCTCTTCCTTTCACCTCTCCAGCCTTTCCTTCCTCATAGAACACAGTGGTGTTCTATGGTCCTGGTCTCTTCCCTTCCCCTGCCAGCAGGGACTCAGAGACTATTCCCATAGCTGGAAGAAGGACTGCTCACATCAGATTATCACTGGAACAGCCTCATAATGAGGGATTATTCAGGGGTTGCTTTTTATGCTTACAGGAATTGGGCTGAACGAGCAGTTGAGGAAGCACGAGTTACGAGCAGCAAATTACACTGGGGCAGAGTCCAATGAACACAATTTGACTGGGCCTTGTCCTCTTTGTCCCTGTACTTTGTACCCTCTGGTTTCAGACAGCTGGCCCTGCCACTCTCCAAGTAGTTTTATGTTAGAAATGCTCCCTTTCCCTGCATCCTGCCCAGTGACTGTTGCCAGATTTGGGCCTTTCTTCACTGTACAAGACGTTCTATCTTTACACATTAAAAAAATCCCAAAAGCTGTTACTTTGCAATATATGAGGTTATCAAATATGTGCTGTGTCCCAGAGTAGAGCTGAATAATTCAAATAGCAAGTAAGACCAAAAATTAGCATCTAAAGTTTAGCCCCAAGACTGCCTTCAAAGAGAAGTGGCATTAGCTACTATCACATTGCACAAATATCAAGAATTTAATTTTCTGTATTTCTGTGTTTGTTTGCAGACTGCATGTTCAGAGAAATTAGTTTAATTATTATTTATTACACCACAGATTTTGGCAGCTTTCTCTGAAGAATTAATAGCAAAGTATTTAATAAAATTACCCACTCAACCCACTATTTCAGACAAGGTATGAGAAAGTGTCATCTGATAATGACAGCTGTTCATTAATGCTGTAGGGGTCTATCAGATCAACAGTGAAGAAAATTTCTGAAACTAAAAGTGAGATTCTGAGAAAGCTTAGGAGAACTACTGAAACCTTTCAGAAGCCAGAAATAGGAACATTAACTCTGGGGCTGTTAGTCAGTCTCCTCATGTCTAATTCCTAACTACAAACTTCATTGTTGGAAGGACTTTGCCCTTCCAGTCTTCTTTGAATTTGCTTGAAAGTTTGGAGGAGTTTTTTGAATGGAATAATATACAGACTTCTCTGGAAACCACCACTACCCTTCCTGCAAATCTTTACAGTCACCCCAGCACTGGGAGAGCCGTGGGGAGCCCAAACTGGGAGACAGGAATGCTGCTGAAACCTCTCGCCATGTCTCCATGGGCCACCCCATGGCAAGCAGAGCCCTCCCTGGGCCTGGCAGCTCATGGATGGAGCAGACTCAGGCACCAGGGAGCAGATGGAAAAGGCTCAGTGCAGGCAATGAATGCCCAATGATGAGCTGAGCTTGGAAGCCTGGTGTTAAAAGCTTCTGGCAGAATCTTATACAGCTGCATTTTCAAAAGAGCAGAAGAGAGATTTTCTTTGGGCAGTGAGAACACTGAGAAAATTTTACCTCAAATTTAAGTTTTTGCTCCAAAAGAAACAGAGAGGTGTTCTCATCTCGTTATCAAGGAATATTAATGCTTTTTGATTAATAGCAGAATAGATTTTTAGGAAAAATATTAGAAATATTTTGGTCTCAAAAGACAGTTTCAAGTTTGTTAAAACTCTAAATGACTCAAATATCCCCAAAGCACCGAGGCTCTGCAATCCTAACAGACACCACCACATGGTTGTTTAATTTTATTTTAACAATTCCTTTTCAATTCCTCTGTTATTAGACAGATCACAACTCTGTACAACAACAAAGCAACCTTTCAAATCTTCCAAGCTGAGTGCTTAATAGGATGAGGATAATTCTTCCTACTCTAGGTGGTCATTAAGTAATAAAGACTTGATTGAAATTTTAAGAAATGCTTTGCCGTTCTTTGAAATCCAGCTGGAAGCAAAGTAGCTTCCATTTGAAACCTTATATTTTGGTTAACCTGCTCTCTGCCACATTGTATTTCAGTGTCCAAAGCTGTGCTTTCATAAGGGAAAGGAACCTAAAGCTGAAGCATTACACCAGTCTGTAACTTTCAAAAACTAGCAATATTTGATAACATTGTAAAACATCAGACATGCCTTTTAACCCTACACTTCACTTTTGTAAATTACTCACAGTGAAACAAAATACTAAACACTTATTTTTTGTTTGAAGTTAATCTTCTAAAAAAATAGTCTGAGTAAGTGGAAAAACCTTTCTTAGGTGGCAATCCCTGAAGTAAATATGGAGACAAAAATTAGGAGGGATCATCCACAAGATGAGTTTATTAAATCTGATAGATACTTGTGGTTTCAGGGGGGTTTAAATTCAGTTTTTCCTGGGAAGAATTCAAATTAACAGGACTGTGATTTCCAGAGACTAAGAATGCACAATACAACGTGAAACCTGTTTGAACAAACTCTTATCCATTTTTAACAGCTTCCAACCAAGTCTGAGATCAGCAAGGAGTTTCAGTGGCAGAACAACCTGCTGACAAACAGCACTGAGATCCACAGCGTTCCAGAGACCCTGAGGAGCAGCTGGGAACTGATTCCAAACACAGCCAGGTAGGGACTCCAGCAAAGCAAACCAGTCAGCTCCTCCCTGGTGGGAAGGCAGCAAACAGGAGGGGGAAGGAAAGGAAGAATCAGGCAGATCCCTGAGTACCACACACTGAAAGACGCCCGAGAGCGCGAGGCACAAACTGCAATTCCTGGTTAATTGTCTGAATGCTGAGCCCAGTGACTGCTGTGGAGCTTTAAGCCATGGCTGACTGAAATCTCAAAAACCAACTGGTAAATATATGGAGAAGATTGAGCCTACACATTGTAAAGAGTTTATCCTGCTTGTTTATTCTGCAAAATGGAAACTGGCAGCTCCAAGCAAAGGAATCTGAAGGCTCAAACACCCTAACTCCTGCCTCTGCTTCCAGGTTTTTTCCAAGCAGGTAAGGAAAGGCAGATACTCAGAAGACCTTTGTTTTTATATTTCTGAAACAGAACTGTGATCCCAAAATAGGTAGTTCAGGGGAAGATTACCAGGTAATTAAAAGTCACCAAAGAAGATAAACCAGCAAGAGCACTGGAGTTTACAACTTGGTAAGAATGGTCATTTTCATGGGGAACTCTGAGCCATCACAAAGATTTGTATTTGCTTAAAGTTTGTTACATTTACTTTTCTAAAAGGAAGGGAAGCAAAGAGCAATCCAGTGTGAGTTGTGTCTTTTTTCCACCTGCATGAAGCAGGCATGGATGTGCATCACAGGGCTACTCCACCTTCCACCCAGTGCATCTCCATTACACCAAAAGCTGAAAGCTTCTCTCTGACAACTTGGGTTATGTTGTTCACTCCCATTTTGTTTTAAGCTCATGGATGTTCCCTACGTGTTGCCTTTGCTCCCCTCCATCTCTTTTGCTCCCCTCCAATCTCCTTTCTCTTCCTGCTACCACTTTCAGCTCTGTTCCCTGCACTCCATCCCATGGTGGCTCCTTTCATCCCACTTCATCCTCTGCAACTCACATCTTACATTTCAGTTTCTGTGCTGCAATTTTGGGAAAATCTTGCTTCTTTTGCCCAGCTCTTTGTGGTCACAGCTGCATGAATTCTGATGGAGAGGAGCAGACTTTCCCAAGAAAGGTGTTGTTCTGTTCCACCAGCTGCAGAGGGGGAGATAAAGGGGTGTATCCCAAGTGCAAGTTAAGGCTAGAGGTGCCTCAAGAAGGAACACGATTAATGCAGGACACCACCTTAAACACATTACTTCTGCTCTAAAACAGTTCTCAGAAATATGATAATGACACTCTCCTTTAATGGAAAAGAGCATTTAATTTAATAATTCTGCTATCCCAGGAAGACAAGTAGATTCTGTTCCCTTTTTTTATCACTATGGCAACTCTCTAAGATACTGGAATCTATTAGCGAGTGTGGATAGGAAATAAAGTATTTCACTCTCATAAGCCAAGGAATGTACAAACTTCCAAGCTAAAAAACCCCCCAGCACTTAAAACCTTTGTTCAGCTGCCTTGGACTACAGGAGCCATCACACTGCAGTGCTCTGAGCAGCAGCTGTGGGAGGTGCTTCTCCTGCTTTGCTTCTTAGTTCTCTTCAAAGAAGAACTGCAATTCCATTTCCTCTAGTTCCTAGAGTTTCATAGATTTTATAGAGGAAGCTTGTGACCAAACCTACAAAACCTCATCTGAGAGTGCAGCTCACAGGTGATGTGACAAGTGAGAAGTTCACCAATCTAATCCTGAAGACACCTTTCAGAGCAGACTGGCTCTCCACACTGTGTTGTTCCGTCTGCTTTTAAATCTTCCTTTTTCCCTCCCTTCTTTAGCAACACTGACACACCACAGTACTTCCTCCTCTAGCCCAGCATCAAGGAGATGGGTAATGCTCCCTCTTGTACACCAAGTGTTCAGGCTGCAAATAAACTCTGCCCTTCCCTCCTCAAAGTTTTTATCAACTGTTCCCTCACCTCCACCACCACAGCTCTCACTCCTGCAATCCAGGGTACTCCATCACCACATTCCTCCAGGGCTCCCAGGACATGCAACCAACACAAGAGGCTGCAAACCCCACTCCCTGTTCCAAGCACATCATTTCCTACTCCCTTTTTAGTTCCCTCTCCAACACACTGTCAGAAACCTCACAACTGCATGCAGCTATGCTCCTTGCAATCCCTTTTCCTTTGGGAAATTCTGCTCTCCTCTGTTGCCTCAGATCACTTTTCACTCCAGGGTTTTCAAATTTAATAAAAGGTCTGGCAGGACTGACTGAGTTCAGCCTCAATTTTCCTGTGAGAGAGCACCTGCATTTGTAGTCATGTACCAAGGAGCAGCACCCACCTCTGATAACGCTCCTGGGTTTGTATCTTATACCACCACTACGTATCTAAAGTTAATGCCATAATTATCTTTTTTTAAATTAGCTGGTCCAGACAGATTAGTCAAAAAAAAACCCCCAAAACTACCCAAACGAAACACCCAAAGCAACAAACTTATCTCCAAGTTAAATGTTGATTTTCACTAAATTTTTTAAGCATTGACTCTGTACAAAAATGGAAGAAGGTTATTCTGGGCAAGTATTTAAAACCAAAACAATACAATGAGATTTGGACTGAGCTGACAACAGAAAAAAATACTGAAAGGTTGATATAAGAATCAGAGAACTCAAAGCAGCATGGGCTCAGAAAATAAGCCTGGCTGAAGTAATCTGATTATGATCCAATCCTATAAAATAAAAATAGTTATCATTAATATTCAATTCAGTATCTGCTGGATTTTTTTACTAGAAAACAGCCTGGAAAGAAAGGAAGCAAACAAGACAAGCTTGGCCAGACTTTGAAAGCCATGAATCTGCAAAATGCTTGAAGAAGAATAAATGTGAGCTCTCAATATGCCAACAGGAGAGATGAAAAGACAATTGGATAATTGGAATTGTATGGAGCCCCACACGACAGGTCGCAGAGGCCACTGAAGGAGAAGGTGGATCAAGTCAACTTGCTGAACTCAAAGCCGTTCAGCTGGCCCTAGACATTGCAGAAAGGGAGAAGTGGCCGAAGCTTTACCTCTATACTGATTCATGGATGGTAGCCAATGCTCTGTGGGGATGGCTGGAGAGGTGGAAAGGGGCTAACTGGCAGCGTCGAGGAAAACCAATCTGGGCTGCTGAAGAATGGAAAGACATTGGAAAGTGCCATCCTTATGTGTCTGGAGTGATGAGAATGCTGCTGCAACAATGACCAACACACTGTAGTAGTTCAGGAATGACAGGTAAAAATGACAGAATCCAGAGAGGCCTCAAGTAGTGTTCAAAGGACTAATGGGCATGGTCAAAGACAGGCTAATTGCAATCTAATAGCCTAATTAATTTAGCTTACTATTTAAGCTTATTAATTTGCTTATGCTATTAAGGCAAGGGCTGATGTCATTCTAAAGTACTGATTTTGAGAATAAAAGGGTGATAACAGAAACATTTTCTATTTAGCAAAGACAGATCAACAGGTAGGAGCTGAAGCTCTGTAGCTTCAGAGCCAAAATTAGAAAAAAATGGAAGCGACTAAATACCACTGAAATCATTAAGATTATATTAATGTTTTATTTAAACAGTGTGTGCTTCTACTCATCAACAGGAGTTAGTTCACAAAAATCATAAGGCCTATAATCAGAGATATCCTGTCTTTGTACCACTGTCATTTCCACATGCTCTAGTCTTCATAAAATGGAACCTATAATAGAAAGATAATTACAAATTCTCTTCTGCTTGTCCAGAGACAACTCCAAAAGATGAGAAGAAAAAATTATCTCTGGAAGCAAAAATAATCTGAGACTATGACTAGAGTCCATTAACCAACGCAGGGACCAAATTCCAGGAAGGCAGGGGTGCAGAACAGAAGCCAAAAAATGAATCAAACGATTGCACCCTCCTGTGTACCCCAGAACTGTGTTTCTGAGCATGGCTGAGTGCAGCTCCAGGTGATGGCTCTTGTCAAGACATGAGATCACAGACAGGATGGACTCCAGCACAGAATTCCATCCACTCACTCAATCCTGCAGCAATTAAGTTGCCTCTTCAGACTGACATTGATTGCAGGATCACAAACCAGTCATACTGCTTGTTAGGCATCCTAGGGAAACTGCACATCTCCTGCCCCTCCCTCAGATCAATTTTTCTCTAATCACTTTGGAAATCACTGGTCAATTTGACCCGTTTTTCTTAATGGCCTCACAGATAATTAAGTTCCCAAGATTACCCAGCAGAGAGATGGACAGGTAGATTATGACACAGTCCTGGTTCTGACCAGGACAGATTTATTTTTTGCAGTAGCTGGGAGAGGGCACGTCCAGGACACAGAGGTTATTCTGTACCACCTCACATCACTGCTGAGGGCAGGGGAAAGGGAGTCTCTTCCAGGGAGAAGGGGTTTTCTGAGCATTTTGCATGTAAATCATTCACCTCTCTTTGTTTTCTTATCTCACTGCTGTTTCTTGCTCTTATCTGAACCCGTGATCTTTGCCTTTTGTGCCTCTCTCCTCTCTAGCCCACCGCAGGGGGAGGGGGGTCAGGGAGAGTCTCAGTTTCGAGCACTAAATTGGGGAATACCATTCTTAAACCACAACAGTCTTATCTGAGGCTCCAGGGGTTGAGATAACAACAGATCTGCCGAAGCCATTTGGAAACAAATTTATCTGAGCCTTTGCTGTATTGGGTATGGAGCCGCTGGTCACAGTGCTGCTTTGTCTGCTCTTGTGGGTGTGGTACTTAACCTGTTTCCTTAAGTACCCTTCCTCAGAGCAGGGAGAGGGAGCAGGATGGCTTTGTGGCTGTACTGGGGGATATCAGTTTATGGCATGATAACATCGAGAGCAATGAGGGTCATTTGGGATGGGTGTTCAGCGCTGCTCTCCTGCCCTCACCTCTGCACTACCTTTGGGAATCCATTAATAATCGTACACAGTCTGTGGGGGAACAAGAGAGAATGGTTTTCCCCAGCTTTCCACCCCCCTTTCCTCCTTCAGGACTGTCACAAGAGTTTTTGAGGGTTTTTAATTTCCCTCGGATGTTAAGTGTACGCAATCCATGTGGTGAAGCTTGCATGGAGTGTGCCATGGCCATAGGCCAATGCACTGGCAATGATGTCAGTGAAATGAGAACAGGGCTTCAGGTGACTCCTTAACTCTGCAATATGAAGATAATCTTTTTCCTCCCTACCAACCTGTGGAAGGACTGACCAAGACTGTGGACAGATCAGATGGAGCAAACTAGAAAGTAAAGTCCCATGTGGACTCCAGCACGGACCAGAATCTCTGCTACTGCGAGCAAGCTGCCCCCAGCTTGAGAGGGGACACACCACAGGGCAGCCTCTGGTTCTACCTGCATGGTCACAGAGAGGACATGAAGAAGAGCGATGAAAATCCCACCTCTGCCCCGGCAGCATGAGCATGAGTGTTGAGAAGAAGAACAACCACCACAGGAAATTGTTCAAGGATAAATGCCCCTCCAGTTTCCTGTGGGCACGACCTCAGACAGAATGAAGGGCTGATGTTATTTCACATCCTCTTGAAGAGACCTCTGGTTCATATTTGCAAGAAGAGAGAAACAAATACTATGATCAGAACTAGAGGGGCCCTGCCCCCCAGCCAGGTGGAGAAAAGGGACTGTTAGATCTCTTGGACTGTGTGGGTTCATGGCCCAGCACATGAGACACACAATGTCCCCTGATGCCACTGAGATCCATGGGGGCAGAATCCATCTCTATGTTTGGGGTGGCAGGGGGATCCCAACAGCTGATTGTACTGAAAACTGAAGTGAGCCTGACTGGGAATAAATGGCAAAACACTCCATTGTGACTGGCCCAGAGGCCCCAGGCACCCTTGGCATGGATCACCTCAGGAGAGGGTATTTCAAGGTCCCAAAAGGGAATCACTGGGCTTTTAGAAGAACTGCTGTGGAGACAGAAAGAATTTGACAGCTGAATTCCTTGTCTGGTCTCTCAGAGGACCCTTCTGCTGTGAGACTGATGAGGGATGAAAAACACAAGTACTGATCATTACCACAACAGTGCCCTGTTGGCCACATGGCACCAACTGTCCCTGTGGGACCCCATCCATGGGATGGGCCATGGATTGGAGAGCTCAGCCAGACCTCCTCACCCTTTAACAGCCACAGGACCAGTGGAAAGTGCTGACTGACAGTGGACTATGGTGGCCTGAATGAAGTCACACCATTACTGGGAGCTGGACGTGCCCCAGGGGTAGAAACACAGCTTCACTACTTGTCAGGGACTGATCCAGACTGCATTGGAAAGGGGTGAGGCTCCGGAACATTTACAGCACATCGATGACATCATTGTATGGGAGAACAGGGCAGAGGAAGGTTTTGATAAAGGGGAGAAGATAATCCAAATCCTCCTGAAGGCTGGTTTCACCATAAAGCAAAATTTAAAGGGCCTCACTGTAGGTTTTTGGAGGATGCACATCCCAGGGTACAGTCAGATTGTCAGCTCTCTCCATCTTGTGACACGGAAGAAAAATAATTTCAAGTGGAACAACATTTGAAAGTGAACAACAACAAGCTTTGAACAGATCAAACAAGAGGTTGTTCAAGCAGTAGCCCCTGGGCCAGTCAGGACAGGAAAGGATGTAAAAACCATGCTCTACAGTGAGGGAGAATGGTCCTTCCTGGCAAGTCTGATAAAAAGTACCTGGGGAGACTTGAGGATGACCCCATGGGTTCTGGAGTCAGGAATACAAGGGATTCAAGGCCTGGTACACCCAAACTGAAAAAGAGATCCTGGCAGCCTATGAAGAGGTTCAAGCTGCTTCCAAAGTGACTGGCCCTGAAGCACAGCTTCTCCTGTAACCCTGACTACTAAAGCTGGGCTGGATGTTCAGAGGGAAAGTGCCTTTCCCACATCATGCCATGTGAGCTCCTGATGCAGTTTGCAACTAGCCAACAGCACACCAGCCCTCCTGCCCTGGGAGACAACTAGGACTGATAGAACCCACAGCTGTGGACTAAATGAACTCAACAGACATCTTGAAGGGATGGCCACTGACTACAGAAATTATATCTGTGCTTGTGGGAGATATCTATCTATCTATCTAGATATATACAGATATATAGATATACACACACACACAAATGTATGTAGCTAGTTGGAAGGTATAGGAATTGCACATGAGTACATAATATGGAATAAGGGGTAATGTCCTGGTTCCAGCCAGGACAGGATTAATTTTTTGCAGTAGTCAGGACAGGGCAGGGCCAGGATACTGAGGTTATTCTGTACCACCTCATGCCATTGCCAAAAAAAGGGAGTCTCTACTGGGGAGAAGGGGTTCCTCCTGATAGCCCTGTAAACCAGGAGGAGGGAGAGGGGGGGTAACGCTGTTCTGTGCATTTTGCATGTGAATCACTTGCCTCTCTCATATACTTTCGTTATTAATACCATTGCTGTTCCTGTTTCTTATCTCATTGCTGCTTCCAGTAAATTGTCCTTATCTCAGCCTGTCATCTCTGCCTTTTCTGCCTCCAATTCTCCTCTCCATCCCACTGAGGGGAAAGGGGGACAGAGAGAGTGGCAGTGCGGGTTGGAGAATCTCAGTGGGAGCACTAAATTCAGGAATAAACCACGACAGACTCGCAGATTGACATCTCCATGAAGGAAAGCACAGAGACCTCTGCCATCACCCGCTGCATTTAGCAGCAGACACTACCCAGGGCTCTTGAGGAGCCACCACCATTGCCAGCATTGTCCTGTCAGCACCTCAGAGATTATCTGAGGACACGGGAGGGAGCTGAAAGCTTGACAGGAAACAGTTTAGAAGACCCCCGTGGTGGGGGTGCTGTAAAGAACTGCAGCTTTGACAGTGGCAGTGTGAGGACACACAGCCCCAACCTACTGGGTGTGCTACTCTGATCTGTTCTGAAAACAGGAAGGTCAGAACCATCTTTTTTTCCTCTCCAAACTCTTCCCACACCTCTGAATCTGACAAAATAACTGTAGGAGGAAGTCACAAAGTCAGCCTTTTAGTGAGCCACCACTATCCCTGTATTATTCTGGACTTAGTCTATGGTATAAAACCCAATTTAAGTCCCAGATTAATAATTTAAATTATTTCAGAGAACAGAACATGCCTGTCATAGTTAAAAGATGAGAGAGAGCAGAGGCATCCTAGATCTGATCTGTTTTGATAAGAGGCCAGATCTTCACAAACTAACAGCAGTGTTGAAGAGTTGCATACGTGAGAGCTTGGCTGTTCAGCAGTGTAAATTGCTCTAGTAAAACACATCTGCCACTCACTACTGCTTTCTTCTAAATCCCTGGATTTGCAAGGAAGGACGTTCTCCCTACTTCCTCCTGCTGTATCATTGACACAACTGTGTGTGATACGAAACACTAAAGGCTGAGGAGACAGTAACTATTCCCACCCTTCAAGAGCTGCTGTAAAATAAACTCTGATGCCGTTTTCTGAATGCCTGAGCTGGAACTTCAAGGTTCCACTTCATAAACAGCCTTAGACTGAGAGCAGCTGTGCACAAACACCCCAACCCTTACAGAGCCACAGCTACTCAGCACCTCTCATGCCTCACCCAAAATCCCCAGTTACATCATTGAGATGTTAGGGACACTTTTCTTCTCTCTCTCTCTCTCTCTCTCTCTCATTATTATTTTAGAAAATAGAGCAAGCTGGCACAAAATGGGAGTTCTGCACTTCCCACTATGACCTCCACATCCAAGCAGTATCCTTTGGGTTCAGAGAATGACTGGGTACAGACCCAGTTACCTGCTCCTGCCTCCAGGCAGTCGCTGTCCACTTCACTACAGGACAGGATGACTCAGAATTTCTGGAACATGCCATCCCAAGCACCCTTTACTTCCTTCTTTTATGGGCCTCACCAAAATCAGCCACTTCATACTCCATTATTAGATTAAGCTTTTAAATCCCTTGCCATCAAATTACCACACCTACCTCAAATCTGGGCTTTCAACACACAAGTTGGTTACAACACTCAGCATTTTGTTCCCTTTTTCTCTCTTCCCATCCACTGAAATGTTTTTATAAGCAGTATGTCACCTTGCTTGGCTTCAATAGTCTCAACTTTCTTCCTTTGGATGTTTATTCTCTCTCTCAAGATAAGGAAATCAAATAGTTAGGTGTCTCAGATGCTCAGAAGTTACAAACTGAAGTCTACAAAGTACTGTGAACGAAGGAGTCAATCTTCTCTAGGTAATGGAAGACCCAAGAAATTCAGACTGACAGGCAATTCAGCTGCTTTTAATGCAGTTAGTGACAGTGAGAGAGGACAGAACTGCTTTCAAAATGCTGACTTCTGCTTCCCAGAGAGGTAACACACAGAGACAGGGACCTGTGCCTTGCCATCTGCACACTTCACCACCGGATCCCAGGTGAGCAGAACACACACGAGCTCCTGAGCTGCTATGATCTGGCATCAACCCTCTGGAGTTAATCCCTCCTCAGCCCCTGGGTGCTGCTGCCCCAGCTCCCAGCAGTGCTTTGCTCACAAACTCGATATCAAAGAGCAGCTTTCCACCAAGCACAGGCTGAGGACTTTGCCCTTTGGACTCTTATCTCCCTCTGGAATGAGGCCCAAACCTCCAGCACGAAGCAAGGTCCACCTCACCGATTAGGGCTCCCGGAGAAGCGCAGAAGACAGGTCCATTAGGAATTCATGCTCATTTGTGAAGGGGAAAGACAGGCTTTCTTTACTACACTGGCATCATCTTGCATCTGTTTACTGACAAAAAAAAAGTAAGTCTCTACTAATTGCTATTTCATCCTATAGTAATGTGTTCCAAAAGAAAGTCACCATGGCGCTTGGAATGTATATGCCAGAGGGACAGATGGAGAGGCAAGGAAAAGATTAATCATTTTATGGCAGAAAGCCAGTGGTGTCACAAAAAAAAAAAAAAAAAAAAAAAAAAAAAAAAAAAAAAAAAAAAAAAAGTGAATTCAGTCCCAGTGCAAGAATGGTGGCGATGATGTTATCTGAGCTGAGGTGAGAGCACTCACCTAATCCAACCTGCAGGTTTGGCAGTTTGACAAAACATTCAGTTAAAAATACTCCCTTTGAAGTCAGTAACAAGAAAGCCTTAAAATGTAACATTTCAAGAATCACATTTGATAATTAAATCATGAACTGGCTACCACTGTTCAGAGGAAGCCAAGCTCCAAGTCTCCCATCACTTTAAGCTAATTGCTATAACCAAGGCCTACCACAACAGATTCATGAAGCAATTACTGTCTTGTTCTTCAGCAGTAAATTAACTCAAAATACCCAAATGTCCAGGAATAACTGTAATTTACTTCATCCTTTATTACTAAAATTTGGTAAAACTAGAAATAAAATTTTTAAAATCCCATTAAAAAGAAGCCAGGTGTTTTATTACCACTTGTAATAAGATGTGAAATTCTCTTCCAAGCATTTCACAAAGGCCAAAAAACTTCAGTATTCCAAGGCCTTTTAAAAAAATGAACCCATGTTTCCCCACAACTACTGAAATACAAAAGACAAAATTTCATGGGAAAACCTTCTTTACAAATGACTGGATAAACAGAGAACAGATTCTTAATACATGTAACTGGAAATCAACTTTTCCCAGGAAAAGAAAATCAAATGACCATATGCTTAAACTGTATACATGGCTGAAGAAAGAAAATGTCTCCAAAATTCTGCACAAGCCTGAGTATAAACACAATGGAATCCAGTACAATTTCTGCATTCAGTATCACTGTTGTACTTATGAAGCAAAATAAAGCTGAGAAGGTTTACTTTGTAATGAGTGTCACCTCTGCAAACAACAACTTCAAAGCTCTAATGAATAATTAGCCACAATTGATCAATGCATTCCAATTGCTTCAAGAGCTTTTATAAGTGCCAAGCAGAGCAAGTGGCTTTCTTCAGATAAACAAGAATTATTCTTAATATACAAGAACAGAAACTTAACCAGAACCACAAAATTAAGTGTAGATGTTTCAAAGGTTTGTTTCATCAAGAAAATCTAGTTTGGACACGAAGAATAATTCAACAATACTTAAGAAGAGAATTTTGAAAGGCTGAAAATTCAGTGAAGATATGCCTCAACAAATACGCAATTGTATATTCACAGGCCAAAATTTTTATGAGTTAATTCCAGGAGAAGCTTCAACGTGTATTAAAACACATTTATGGTCATACCAAAACACAGTTTTCTAAAACAGGTCCCCAACTGAGTACACCTGTCCTCCCCCAGTTCCTGCACTTCATCATCATTAAGCTGAATCAAAGTTTAGGAACAGTAGTGATAGGCAAGGGGCAATGTCTTCAAACTGAGAGAAGGGAAATTTATATTAGATAACTCCTCGCTGGGAGGGTGGGCAGGCCCTGGCACAGGGTGCCCCTGGATCCCTGGAAGTGTCCAAGGCCAGGTTGGACATTGGGGCCTGGAGCACCCTGGGACAGTGGAAGGTGTCCCCTGCCCGTGGCAGGGCTGGCACTGGATAAATGTTAAGGTCCTTCCAACCCAAACCATTCCATGATTCTGTGATTCTATAAATGCAGATTTCGATATCAAATTCAACCCAAAGTCTGCACTCCTTCCTTTATTTCCTGTACTGTGGATATCAGCCTTGCAGACTGTCCCCAACACAACTGCCAGCTGTGTCTGCCAGCACCTCAGCAGTTCAGAAGTGCCTATAGTTGGCTGGACACAGCCAAGGGAAGGGAGAGCACGTCATGCTCCAAAAATTAAGTATTATAAGGAATAAGCTGTTTTGGTAAGAGAAAACAGTAGCACTATTTAAGAGATTCTTTCCCCATTTATCTCCCAGAAGCTGGCCAAGGATACATTATCAGGCAAGCCATGGAATGTGATATTCCACAGAGGTGGCAGAAAGACAACAGTAGCTCTGAGGAGGAACAGCAACAGGAAAAGTATCTCCAAAATATAATGAAAAGAGATATTCTATGTCCTTCCTTTACAGTGTATACTCTCCTTGACAGACATGAATCCTAAAGGAAAAGGGGAAACGCTGAAGAGGCTGTGACTCTAAAAGTAACTGTAACTTTTCAAATGCAGACCAAGGAGAATAATCAACCAGACAAGAAACAAACTGACACTACAGGTTACATTAACTACATTAAAAGAAACAAAAATCAATATTGCTTACTCCAAACAACTACTTAGCACAAATATCACAGCCTGATATTAGCTATGGAGAAATGTAACTATAAATAATTTACACTGTTAAAATAATTTTAAAATAACTTTAAGAGCCAAATATGTTTGTTTTGAAACATCAGTGACTTCAAGAGTTACTATGACATTTCCAGTCCTTCTATAAAACATGTTCTCCTTGAAGATTTAACAATACCTGTGAAGCTACTGAGACAATTCTGAACAGGCTTTTAAACAAGGTCTGATGGTAGTCTTTAAACAGGATTAAAATTGAACAGTTTAACAAACCAGGCCTGTACACACATTCCTCACTGACAGCAGCTGCACAGAGGATGATCCAGAAATGCTTTTTAACCCAAGATGCCCCATATCAGACTAAGGGAGCCACCACTGTTTGTTCCAAAAGAGAAATCTCATCTTCAACTGCTGGCGTTCCAACACTTGTCCATTACCAGGGTACAAAGATCCTCCCGTCCTAAAGGCAGTTATTTAATTAAGTCAATTTGCCAAAAGCTTCAAAGGGCATTTGTTTTGTTTCCAAAACTCCCCTGACAAGCAGAGCAGCCATGCAGCCAGGGCAGCATTGTGCTGCAGTCACTCTGAGAACACAAATCCTTTCCATCCAAAACAGCAGCAGAGTGCTAAATAATCTATTTACCACTCTTCAAAAAAATCTATTTCATTTTCTTTGGCAATGATGGTCCTATATTTAACATGCTGTATTTTCATTATGATTCATTCTAAAACAAAGGCACTGTTGAACCTTTTTTAGAGCAGAGTACTCTTATTTCCCAAACCTAAATAGGATTTGTACATAGATACCAAAGAACACATCCATCACCTTGGGATTTGAGAATCTTCAGAACACGTAAGCACAGACATTTCCAGGTGCTACTTACAGGTAGTTTTTGTAGCACCAGGAGTTCAAAAATCATCAAGTCCTTATTAATCGAAATCTCAATTCTGCAAAGCATTCCTGGCCTTAGAATTAAAGCCATTGCTCAGATTACACACAAACAGCTAAAACACAAGCAAGCTTAGTGTGCCACTTCACAGTCACAGCAATTTTTGGAGTAAATAAAAATACTCTTTACTGTAATAGCAAGAAGGAGGAGGATGAGAAGAAACGAGCACATACTATTTACAGAATGAACACAGTTACAGCAAACTGATGTCACATAGAAATGGAATTGAGCTTCCAAACAAAAACCAACAGGTATTTCCTCCAAACATTCACAAGAATAAAAGAAAATGCCATTATATTCTGCCATTCCTTATTCTCAGCCTTGCAGAGTAAACTAGCAATTGTGCCAGTAAGAATTCAGAATTAATTTTTTACATATAGAGGGAAAATGTGTATTGAAACACCTTTTCTAGTTTAAATGTTAATCAAGGTGAAGAATAATCTGCCCACTACAAAGTAGACTTGGGCATGCTTTGTGTTACCTCTTTTATTTTAACCCCCTATGGAAATGAGTGAATTTCAAAATTCCAAAATGCAACTTTCCAACATAATCTTATTTTTTTTTGCCTGATGGTTGAAGCGTCCTTTTTTCCTTCAAAAGTGTTTTTCACTTGTGGAAGCTGCAAAAGGAGACTCGCCTCCTCTCACCGCTTTCACTCCTGATCCATTTCTCAGGAAGGTTGTCACAGTTATCAAACTCTATGTTATCTTCCAAGTTTCCTGCACTGCCTTTTTTCTAAAGAAACAGACCACCAGCATTTAGTTTCCAGACCATAGCACTGCCTGCTTTAACACATTTCTGTATGTCCTTCCAATTACAGGATTCCAAAAATAATCACAGCTCACTGTCAAGCACAAATATTAAGTTTATCTTTTAAGTAAGGGCAAGCTTTGAGACCTGCTAAAAAGGTCTTCTCATCAGAAAGGCTCCTGTGAAATCATATCTACATGCGTGATTAGAGTCTATTAAGAAAATTACTGTGACAAAGATTTCCTTCTGACTGAAGCAACCAGGCATTTTGTAACTTCTACACACCAACGTTTCAGTTGGCAGGTTTTTCTCCCTCCCAACATCTGAGTCATTTTTCACCTGGGTATTAAAAACTCCAAACTACAAACAGCAGCAGGAAGATATGTGAAAGCAGTCTGAAAACTAGAAAGACGTCATCTCAGTTACATCTATCAGTAAGGACCTGGGAGTTTCTGTCATTTTGACTAACCTGAAACTACACTGTAAATCTTGCTTTTAATCAATGGCTTCCAAAGGAACTGGTGGATCTGTTAGTTTCACTCCCAAAACCTTCATTCAGATAAACTTCTTAGAAATAAACCCCACTCTAACAACAAAAATTGAAGAATTACAAGACTCTAACCAATATAACTGATGGTTAGTGACAAAAACCTTAATGTTTGTGGTATGTTATCACAGTAGAAGATAATGGCACAATTCTGCTCTGAAGAGATCCCATAACACTTAATTTTTGTCAGCTGGCTGATAAGCCAGTGCAAGTGCACAGGGAGGCTTTTGGGTGTGAAGCAGGAGGAGAAGAAACTGAGCTGTGGTTTGTCCCCACCAAGGCTGAGTGCTCTGTTTCTTGCAGCCCTGGAGCCAAACTGAACCTTGATACCTGCAAAAGCCCCAGCCAAGTGCCTATCGCTTCAAAGATCTTCAATTACATTGCACAACTGCAAACAAGACTTAACTCATGTACTAGAAACAGGAAACAACTGCATTTTGGGTGCCAGGAGTAAGAGTTGTGGGAAGTAAGCTTTTTAAGTCACTAAATCTCTTTGACGTATCAGCAAACTCATCTGTGGAGCAGCACTTTCCGTGGTCATGTTTCAAAACAAAACTGCCTTGGAGACTTTCATTTTACTACGAGCCAGTGAGTTTTGCTATTATGTGTTTCTCTGTATTTATAGCTTTCTTCTGTTGTATTATTACACAAACACATATGTCTCACCTCAGTCAAAATGCTGTTTTGGTGCTCCTTATTCATCAGAGAATGGAGCAGCTACAGTCAAGTCTGTATTAGGAGTCCCCTGGAACTGGGAACCAGCACTGTTTGGAATATGATTTGGACTGGCTACTGGTGTTTGCCAGAGGCATGGTCTGCTAGGAGACAGGCAGCTTGGCAGCCGAGCACGGACAACTCCGTGGATGAGAAGCAAATTAACTGCAAGTCATGTTAAAACAATTCAGGCAGAATTCAGACAGATTGAGAGCCACCACAGAAACAAACAGCACCAGCAGTTTGCTAAAACACACAGAACTGCAAAGGAATGAGAACATCTTCAGCTGACTTAATTCACAATCAGCAAGCATATCTAAATCTGGTACTCAGCAAGAGCAACTGGGGGATCTGTTTAAATAAATAGCTGGCTTCATTTTTTTCTCATCACAAATTTTCCTTACCACAGTTTCCTCACAACACCGAGACAAATAACGTAACCACATATACTGTGTAAGTCCTGCTCTTTAACACGGCTCATTATCATAATTAATTTACTCAAGATTAATTTCCAACATCAAAACACCACCCAGTGAAAAGCACAGGGAGCAAAACTGTGAATGTGCTTGTCCAAGGCACATGTATTAGACAGACACCCTGCCTGGAAACAACAACAGAATTCACTTCTTGTATAGCTCAACATTAAAAAGCCCCGAGACAACGGGTTATTCTCTCGGTAGAAGTAAAAAATGGTTTTACTGGTTTCTGAAGTTCACTTCTGGTAAGAGTTCCTCCTCCTCTTTAATCTGAACCTACTCTTACTGAAGCATACACTGCCATGTGGCTATTCTGACTGAAATAAAGTTGAAAACATGCACTGTCCAAACAAATTAGGCCAATACCATTTAGAGGAAAAAACTGTTCTGCACTCATAGGCAAAAATCCAGCAGACCAGATCTAGTTTTGCACAGTTAGTGATTGTTTTGAGTCTGTTCAGGTTTTGATGCCAATCTCACTGCTGGTACCAGCTTCCAGTGGAGCTTAAATACATACACAGAGGTAAGGAAATCTCAACTCTTGGATACAGCACTAGGAACTCCATATCTAAACTCCCTGCTACCTCCTGGAATACTACACTGAAAGATCTGCCAGCCAGATCAGCTTTTCCATCAGTTTCTCCCTGCACATAGGTTCTATTTCATATCAATATAAGTGTTTTCCTTCAGAGTTTTCAAAATAGGTAGGTTGAAGTTACTCAAAATCTTCAATCTTCAAAAAGTTATCCCAAAAAATACCCAAAAAGGTATCCCAAACAATCATTAATGCTGTAAACCTCATAACTAGGTATGAAAATAAACAACCATTTTCTTCTAATCTCTTTATAGATTCAGTCTGACCAAACAATTTAATCTTTTTTATTGACATACAGAGCCCAATAATGTTTGATTAAATGTGCCTGCCTTTTGGAAGGAAAGCTAAACTTGGGGTAGGTTTAATGGTCCTATAAAGAAAAATACTTAGAAAGGAGCCCCCAGAAAGATGTATCTTCACTGCAGCTTAACAGCAATACTTTCTGCAGATTATCAGCCATGCACAACTCAAGATTTTTTCCTTAATTTCTGCTGCTGGGTACCAGAATATTTGTTGGAGTGACAGGACTCTGAAGTCACTGAAGAAAAGGGGGTTCCTTTTACAGAATTGTATGAGGAGGCATTATAGCTTAGAAACACATGGAAAACAAACCACTCAATAGTCCTCTCATCTGATTGGAACTTCACCACTTCTTGAGGGAAAGAGCAGAAGCACCAGGTAGGGGAATCACTGTCCAAAAGTCCTAACACAGGATAAAAAGGAAGCCTGAGAACCATACAAAATAAATGGGAACTTCCCAACATTTTTTTCTAACTTTCCACAGGCCTTGACAGCTGTACTAATGGAACGCATCCACGTACAATGTACACGGGGAATGCATCTCAGCAAGAGACTCCCTAACAACTCATCGAAAGAAACACAACTTCAAGCCCTTGCCAGCCACAAAGAACAGGAAGGTTTCATCTCCTTCACTTGGAAAAGATGAGCTCCCACAGCAACAGGAGAGTGTTAGGCACGAGCATGTCTCCAATGAAGTGCTCATTCCTATGGAAGCAATGACCATCTGCTGAGCTTTGCTACTGCTTATCACATCCAACCACCAACAATCTTAAAAAACACCTCTAACAAGATGTTCTAGATGGTTTGAACGTGTTTTCTGGACTTAATGGACTCAACAAAAAACATTGTACAACACAAAAGGGCAATTCATTACTGCTGGAAATGACTGTGACAAGATGATCTGTTCCTCTACTCCTATCAAGTAATAATTGTTTGAAGACAAATCCTTTCCTCTTTAAAGCTGATTTCCTAAGGAACTTCAACACAGTCCAATAAAAATTCTCCTTGTAATGTCATCCAAGAAAACAGGGCCACAATGCCACAATTACAAGCAAAATTGTTATAGCAAAAGAGACTGCCAGTGAAGGGAGCAGAGACAGACACAGTATCATGGAAGAGATAGTGCCTCAGAGGCTTCCAGATATCTCAGAAAGAAAAAAAAAATCACCCATTTTTGGAGTATCATGTGAAATCTTTGCTCACATCTCTATAGACTGAGGAAGTATTTTATTTTAATCTCTCCTTGCAAATGGAAGAATAATTGTCTTGATATCAGCACCTTCTTGCCCTCTGACACTGAGAATTAGTTATTTTCCACTCCTGTTTGAAGAGGTTAGATGTAAGGTTTATCTCTGCCTTTGGCTCATGCAAGCACAGGAACATAAGCCTCAGTCACCCTGCTCAGTTCTGCCTTAAAATAGCAAGTCCAGACCAAAATTAACAATCATGGGTGATGATGATCCAGATGAAATGAATCCTTGCAATTTCAGAGATCAGGTGAAGGGACCAGATTCTGGATATTTTCCTTCTTTTTCTCTTAATAGAAAGAATGCTTATATAAGCACACCACAACAAACAAAACCAGAAAAAGGAATGGATTGATTAGTCACACACTAAAAAAGGATTAGAACCAACCACCACAGAAGCAAGGTCTTGCCCAACAAAACTGGGCAAGACCAAACCATAAAGGGTCACAAGTTCCCCACACTGCATATAAACCTACTGAATTGAGAAAAATGGACTACTGAGCTGTACTTGAACAAGATTAGTCAGAGATACACATCACTTATTTTTAATGTAATTAGAAGATCCTGCTTTATAAAGCTCTTTTAGGTATTTTTTCTGTGTTTGTACTTCATAGCTCTTTCTTTCCCTTAGGATATTGCTACAGTCATCACCTAGAGAATTTCATTCCAGCCTTGATAGAGATACAGTAGGATGGCAGCTACGTTTTAAGCATGTTCACTATTAGGTAGATCAGCTGCCTCACCACTTTTATTACAGCTCTTTAAATCTTTTAAGCTGTACACATTAAGTGGTAAACACCAGGGAATCAGGAGGTGAAAAAACAAACTAACCCAAATTTTCCTTCAGCAGAAATTTCAGTTTCAGAAGAACAGACAAACTCACTGAAGTGTTTCTTTGCTTTTCTTAAAAGCTTTCCTGGAGCATCAATAAGAAAAAGCTAACACACAATCATGGCTGATAATCCTACTAGGACAATAAACTGGGGGATGGGGAGAGACTGGAAAAAGATACCAATCCTCAAATGCCGACTAAGAAAATGGCAAAAATAGAGAACACTGCTGCTTGGCACAAGAAAATTCAGGGAGCAAGTATTTGTTCCAAAAGGGAAACACAAAATCTTTGTGTAAAACATTGAGCTCACATGCTCTCTTTACTAAGAGAAAAATAAGATGTATATAAAGTAAAACTTTTTTAAAGAAACACAATGCTTTTAAGCTTCATCTTATTAAACAAGAGATGGAGTTCTGGAACAGTTTTCCTGTTTTACTTGGACAGGTTTTTAAAATTATTTTAAGTGCACCTTCAAGGAAGCACCATTTTATCACTTCTGCTGTCATGAAACAGTCCTTTCACTGCTCTTTTCCAGTGTACTCCTTGCTCAAGTCAACTTCACTTTGCTTCTTGCACATGTGTAAACTGAGGCAGTCTGGGTCCCTCTCCAAGCTGGTGAATCCATTTGCAGCTGGCAACAGGCTAAGCCTGAAGTCCTTGAAATCTGGAATGTGTCTGAGTTCTGGCCTGTTCTTTACTAGAGGTGGGTTTGTTTAAAATAAATCAAGACCTCACAGAACCTCCCCCATCAGGCTCACACAGACTATGTCAGCAAGTCCTTTGCTTTGGGGTAGTTCTACTACAGTTGGTTCACATAAAACAGAGTAATGACTAGGAAAAATCTACTCCTAAGAACTTAGGTATCCGTAAGTTCACAGAATAAGCCAGATAAATAGAATTCCTCAACTCTTCCCACAAATTTCAAAGGAAAACAAAAGAAAGATAAGCTGACTCTCTTTCAGTGCAAACCAATCAGCTTCCACACAACAAAATTAGCTGTCTCCAGCCTCCAAAACAGTTATGTCAACTTTCAGATGCTCTGACCTTCACTCGTAACACAAGTATCTCTTCCTTAAGCAGAAGCATCTCTTCACTGCAGAGAGATTGCTTTTTATCGTTTTTATTTTTAAAAAATGAAAATTAACTATACAGTATTCCACAGTGATGTGAGCATCTCTTCAGAGTACAGGACACACACTTTCATGTCAGACAATGCAATTTTTTCCACAATTACTAACACATCAATGAATTAACATTTACATGCTAATAAACTACAGTGACAACAGCTACTGATGTATGAATAGATAAAATATCAGAGATAAAAACTGATCTTTTTCTACATATCAGAACATGGTGGGTTTGCCATCAAAATTTCATGAAGGAACTGTACCAAAATAATCCAGACAAGAGATAAGGCACAATGCAGGAGGAGCAGCAGTCAAAACACTGCTCTAAGCTCACACCTGAAAACAAAGAACTAAAAAGCAGTAACTGTATCAAACAGGGAGCCAGAGCAGTGCCCCAGGACAGAAGCAGACACTTCCAGGTATATATTCCCTGCCCTGATCCACAATGGCCACCAAATTAGGCTCCTGCCCTTCCCTTTCACAGCTTGCATTAGCTTGGCAATCTACGTGAAATTTGATGTTTCCAGATCAGTTCCTCTGCATTTAAAAAACATTCGCTGCACGGCTGCTGACAGTGGTCCTTGACAAAAGGAGCAATTGCTACACCTCTCCCTTCAATCTCCAAGTGTTCACATTGCTTTAGAAGATGGCGTTGTCTGGCAGCTAAATTGAGATCCTGCACATGAGAAATCATCTGCTTCCTTTCTGCAGGATTATGCTACTCTTTTCTAATTCACTCTGCTAAGATACTCTCCAACATTTAGCTTCGAGGATGTCTTTTTCAACAAGTACTTTCATTTTTGATTACATGAGAAGAACTGCTTCAATTATCTCCTTTTCACAGTATCACTGGTGACTGAAATGGGTAACTACAGACTCAAGAAAGCACATCCTTTAGTTCTGTCCCAGAAAAGGATCTACTGTTTTTCCTAAACACCTGTATGGAGAAAAACAAGTGCAATAAATAGAATACAGTAAATGGCATGTACATACTTTAGTAATTGCTCCTGTCTGTGCTGTGTTCAGCCCGGTGTGCCCAGCCATCTGTGGAGATACTTGGGTTAAAGTCTCTGCCAGCACACTGCCTGCATTCCCCTGCATGGCAGGGGCAGAATATTGCATTCCTGCTCCCCTTCCTCTTCCAGCTGCCCCAAGAGATCCATTCATTACCTGCCCTTGTCCTTGCTGAGGCTGATTCATTAAACTGTGACCAGAATTACTGTTGAGAAGGCTCTGGTGTGTCTGACTGAAATTAGTATTCATACATATCCCAGGTCCAGTCTGCGATGTTGCAGGGCTGCTCGTCACCATTCCCACTTGTTTTTGTGCTTGAGAGTTCAGAGTTTGGGATGCAGGTGTGGTAGGTCCAGAGGTGCTGGCTGCTTGCTTGGCCAGGCCCGGAGCAGAGGAGTCTCCTGGGTTCAGCGGGCTCTTACCCATGGCACCCAGATTCCCGATGTTCGCGCTGTTCGGCTGCCCTTGCACCTGAGCACCAACTCCCTGCTGCACGGGGCTGCTCGAGTTCACATTGCCAATTCCTGGGTTTAAGGAAGAGCCGCTGCTTCCCCTCAGAAGCTCAGAAAGTTGTTTGTGTTTGGAAGCCGCATCTGGAACGAGGTTTCCACTGCTATTTAAAAGGCCCAACTCGCCATTGGGGATCAGCTCATCAGGAAGATCATTTTCCAAGTCAAACAAAGATCCGAAATCTACAAGTTAAAACAGAAACATGGGTGAGAAAACATGACAAATGAGTAGCTAAAATATTTATCTTTGCTACTTTGTACCAGTGTTAACAATGACAGGCATTCAGGATGTCTTTACCCGGGACTAAGAAGTGAGTGAGGGTCCCCTGACACAAACTCCAGAGCCTTTCAGAGCACAGTCATCACACACTGTGCACACACAACCACGCAGGCTACAGCACTGGCCAATAAACAGGTTTTCTGGCAACAATTTTGACAAAACGAAGCTTAAGAAAACTAAGGTGGCATGAATACAATGATCTAATCTGATGCTTAAATTTCCCTTGTTTTGGCTAAAAGATGAAGGCAGAAATAACAACAGATTTTTTTCCTATTGATTTACTCTCCCAAAAGAGCAATTACATCACTTTTCCAACCTCCTCTGCAATCCCAAGCCACCACATCTCACCCAGCAATTCTACCTCAACCCTGTCATTTATGTGTGCACATGGCCAAAGAACATCTTCCAGCACTGCTTCAAAACTTCACCAAAGAACTACAATGATTTTCTCAGCAGTTTGATCCCAGTCTCACATATAAAGACATTTAAGATCAGCTTCTAGGCATTGATTTGTACCATGATCTGTTACCTCAGAAGATCCCGAAAGGACTCAGCATTTTCTCCTTGTAATGCCTCTTGAATCGAGTCACTGCTCGATTCCTAAACAGCTCAAATAATTCAAATTGCTCTGTAAGTGCCCAGCCCTCATTTATCATGCCCAATATTGACAGAGGTAATCCACACACTCTCCAGATGAGCAAAATAAATCAATCAAATCTTCATTAAGCCACTTGAAGGAACAGTTCTGTCTGGCTGCAACATCCAGACTAATAAAAAAGTGGTGGGGCTTTTATTTTTCCCTTTAAAGGACCAACTCAGGTTCAGTAAAATATTTTATTGCATATAATAAGCAGCATCTGTGTAACCAGGTTATTTTAGTATGTAACTAAAAAATAGAATGTTCACTGTTTATGGGTACTTCCATGTGAAAATAAAAGTTACATATTTGAAGACGTAAGGACAGGCACATATTTATAAACATCTAAGCAGACCAGCCTTAATACACCAGAGTAGCTGTTCAAACACGCAACACATCTTGGAAGAATTTTCCAATTCAAGGATGTGAACTAAAACAATCACTTCTCACTGTAACATAAATGCATGAAAACATTATTTTGCTCCCCAAGCCAGCCCTGACAAACCTCAGTCCTTCACACTGAGCAACAAACCACATTTTTTCCAGGTTAGAGCAAAGAAGAGTTATTTACTTAAGGAGGACATTCCAAAGGCTTCATTGTTTTAAAGTTTAATTCACTCTTCAACCACAAAAAGTTGGTACAAGATCCAGGCTGCAAAAATTATGTAAGATGGTACAATGAAAAGAAACAACAAATCTCAAGCAACACATAAACTGTATCACAAAGCAGAGATGCATCACCAAGCCATCTCAGCACACTTTAGTATCATGCATTTTATCAGCACGTGCATTTCCAATTCAACCTAACTGTAGAAAAATTAATAAAAATGGTCCGACTTGCAATGCCTAGTAAATTACACAAACAGGCACAGTAAACAAAGACAAAAACATTAAATTCTGGCTGTTTTGAGGTGCTCAAAGCACCACGTCCTTCAGGGACCATCATCACCTACTGGAGTCAATAATCCTTCCAGGATTGCATGTCGGATGTGACAAATACACCCTGCTCAGAACAGAGCCCCTGTCCCTTCCAAGCAGGCAAGGGACAAGCTAACATTTCATTTAGCAAGACTGATTAAATTATTTTTAATTTCTCTTACTTGCTGCCTTTCCTTTCAGGTCTTTAGTTCATTTTTCCTGTTTGTTTTCTAGAAAAATTCCTAAGGTATACCTTTGACTCCATGATCGCTTCATCTCTCCTCCACTCTCCCACACAACATCTCGACACTGACCATGCTGCAGTCTGCCACTTCCTATACATGTTGGTTCTACTTTCCCTCTTCCAAGATTTCTCTATTTCAGCTGGGAATGCTGGGAGGCTCTGGGAGGCTCTGCCACTGGCAGTGGCTGCAGCTGGAGCCCGACCAAAGCCATCTGCCCACGCATCACCAGGGGTGGCACACGGGGCTGGGGCTGAGGCTTCGCCTCAAGCTCCTCTCACCACCCCAGCTCTCCCCAAGTTCAAGGTTTACAGTGCTCGTTCACACAACTTCTGTAAATCCCACAAAAAGGTGCTCTTCCATGCTTCTGCACCAAAAGTCTTAATATTTCATGGACAATAGATGTGTGGGTGCAGGGATAGGGGCAGAGAAGAAGAGACAAAATGTGAAGGGGGAAGATGTTGCTGTGGCTTAAAGAGTAGTTTTTTCCAGCTGTATTTCAAAATGGGATGCTGGAGTATAAATGCTCAATTTGTTTTTTTGCTTGACTGGCTGGACTCTCTCAGTCTTGCCAGAGCCAAGAACTGGAAATGTTTTTGCAGTTTATAAAAAAGAGTGAAGAAAGCATTTGGGAATATTGCCACTTAAAACCTGAAATAATCTACCACTCCTAAGCTCCTGTAAGAAGGCTGTACATTAAGGTTAGACATGGAAAATGTACTGCTCTGCCAGCAGGAAAATAAAAAGCAGGTAAACAACTTAACACAATGGTCCTGTAAAAATTCACCAAGAATTCAATTGTTCAGGCAACGATTAATCATCTTCTTTTATATTTCATCACAGTCATGCACATTAAAAACAGCAACACAAGGCACATTTTACAACGGTTATAAAATGCAACAGAAAACAAAAATCTACTTGAGCATGTCTGCAACAAATCCATAAAGATAAGAGATTGTCTTGACAGTTATAAAAAGAATAAGTATATTTACACACATATAAAAATCTGCCATAATAAGAACATGGCCCATTTCTACTGACAGAGAAATGAAAAGCAACTGCAGTCCCTCCATCCTCACAAGAAGAACAGAATTGATCCCATTCTCAATGCTTCAACTGTTTCTCAAAGGCAGCTACCAGGAGGCTAAAAACCAAGGGATGCCTTTGCCTTTCCATGCAGTTACAGGAAGCAATGGTCAGGGAACACCTTTGCTGAGAAGTCCCACCGAGCTTTAACCTGCTCCATTCTCAAAGCTGCCACGCACCCAGCACACATCAGAGCAGGAAAAGTGGTCTGGATTTTAAAGGAGAACCGATTCCCTAAACCCAAAAGGGACATACCTCTAACTCAGTGCTCATGAAGCAGCAGAGCTGACTAAGGCTGCAGAGATTCACCTCATTGTGTCTTGACTCCAACATGGCACATCTGATCCTCAACCTCACACCTTTCATTACCTCTGTCACATAAACCCAAACGTCCTCTTAACAGCAGAGCACCAAAAAAACAGAGATTACGTTTTCTGGAAGGCATGGAAAAGCACTAGGCAAGTACCACACCCCCACTTTTTCCAAAAGGCTCCTTCTCCAATTTGAGCATTCTGTGTTCCTTGAGCAGCTATTTTCACACATAGAAGATAACCACACTTGAGACAGTTTCTCTCCTAATTTCAGTCTTATGAGCTTAAATGTCACAGTTTTCTGCCTTCCTGGACAACACTTTCAGCAACCAGAATTAAAAAAAAAAACAAACATGTTCCCTTCTAGGCCTTCTCAGAAGAAAAACACCACAAAACTGCTGCATCCTGAAGGCAGAACATTCTCATCTGTACAACTGCTTGCGACTCTTACTGGGAGACTTTTCTAATATACATACTCAATCAATTAACTTGTTTCAATGTCACAATTTTTTCCCCTTTAGCTCAGCCTGGAGAGGTGACAAACATCCTAAGGTGTTTCATTATGTGTCTTATTATCTCAAATGTATCTCACAGCAAGGAGGAGAAGAACTATCAAATTCAGTTTCATTTTTACAGCATAATCTTTGCTTGAGACGTGACTGGGAGTTCTGTCACAAACTGACTGCTTGTGGCACGGAGCAGACACTGAAGTCCAGCACACAAGCAGTATTTTCACCGTGCCTTTCTTTCATGCCAACGTAGCTGTTACATTTCAGTGAGCCCAATTTTGTTTTGTAAGGCTTCTTTCAATCACGTCAAACCCCAGCAGACAAAGCCTCAACAGTTCAGAGCTCCAGCCATTCCCTAAAATTCACTGTCAGGTAGCTCCCCTCAATAGCCACACTGTGTGGCACAGTCAGCAATTACCACATCCATTCCAACTTCCTTTCGAGGTTTGAGGATTCTGTAATTTATTGTTTCACAAAAGACAATTATTGCATGTAATGTTTTAGAACAATTAAACAATGTGTTCATGGAAAATCTAAAATTTTCAGAAAGAAAACTTCAGATTTGTGTCTTGCCCTAACAAGACATGGAAAGCTTGGGAACTGACATGCATCTGACCTTGACTTTCAGCAGAGCAGCATCACTTCTTCTGAACCAGGTTGAGAATGATGGTGATGAGGGACCTGGCTGGGTTAAGGAGACCCTGATGGCTGGGGGGAGGGGTGATGAGAAGGAATAAGAGATCCAACATCGAGGATGTGGATGAGTCTCAACAACTTCTGGCTTGAATAATAAGAGATTTAAATATTTAACTAAATTTCTATCTGCCTGATTGTTTAAACTACTTGCACTTGGGATGAGAAAGGAATACAGTCTGGGTCACTCGTTCCTAAGTCACTGGAGTGGTCAAAACTCAAATGTGTTGATATGAACCTCACCTTTTGGAATCCCTGGGACTTATCTTCGAAAATTCCTTGGAATCATCATCACAGCTCTCCCTTGTTGACAGGCCTAAAGTCACTCAGGTTGGAAGGGACATCAGGTCTGACTGCAGCCCAGCCCTCCACCTCCCCTCAAAGGGCACATGCTCCAGCCCCCAAACTCCTGAGCACCCCTTCCCTGAACTCACTCCGAGGAGGCTGAACAGTCTGTAGCTGACTGCATTGTCTTTTAACCCTTTTTGAAAATGGGTTTAACACTTCCCTTCACTTGCTTTCCTGTGGCTGGGATTTTAGAGACAGCTCCTAATATCTTTCCCAATCCATTTTGGTAAGACTTCAGCAACTAAGTGACTTTTCAAAACTGAAGCTTGTTACACAAACACATCATGAAACAAATGAGAAAAAAAAAAATCAGTTCTCTTCTAACCTCTACTGCAGTACTACGTGTATTCTTCACTCAGCTCCTGACACCAGCTCCACCAGCAGACACATGAGCCAGAATGGGGAAAATGCACATATCCACATCCTTTGTACCACAACTAAGGTGTGATAACAACTACCACCTGATACAGGAAAAGCCACCTGCTCTGTCCCTGTCCTCCTCCATGAAAAGAGAGTAGTATAAACTGAGATCCTTCCTTGGTCACACCAGGTTTAGTCCCCAGCCTCTCTTTCCACTTCCATGTTTTGTATCACAATGTCATAACCTCAAGGTTCTCTCTGCTCTACTTGTCCAAGTTGTCTCCACCATCCATCTCTCTTTTGCTTTGCTAATAGTGACAACACAACCTGTGTTAAAAATCTAGAAAAACCTGAGACACTGGTTTATTTCAGAAGTAATTGGTGGGTTTAGGGATTATTCTACCCTTTCATAAAAATAAATCACAGATTACTTGAATGTTTCCCTATCAATTACAAAATAGTATATGAGAGCACATTAAATGGCCCTTGCACCTGGCACTAAGGCTTATATAAAGAAGCAAATATGAAAAATGTCCAGATAAGAAGCTAGTCTCTAATCTCCTCCCGCAGGCCAGAGGGGAATAATGCCAAGGTAACCCCAAAATGCGTGGCAGAAGCAGCCCAACAAGTGTGCTCACTCTGGTCTGCTCTTAGAAGCATCAGATGGCAAATGATGGATTGCCTTTGCCTTCCTCTGCCCTTCTCCAAAACCATTCTTCCTCTTAATTGTTTCCCAAGGTATCTTCACTATTTTGACACAGTTGCCATGTCTGCTCTCGTGAGTAAGTCTAAATCCCACCCAGCAGCATCCACAAGACACACATGGCTACTTGTCCCAGTGCACGTGGCTACCAGGCAAACCCTCTTACAGACCAGAAGGCTTCAGTAAATTTATTTACCATAAGAAGAGAAACCCAGACAGAAGGAAGAGGAGGTGATCTGCCTATGGGCTGTGAGACACCACACTGGCAACATCAGCTTCTCATTCACAAGATCATCCTGATGAAGATTAAATACTTTAAGGTTCTTGCAGCACATTAACATTAACAGAAGTGAGACTGCCTTCTCATCCTATCACAAACACACACATTGTGCCTCTTGCCCAAATTTAACAGCTGACAGAACATTTAAGTTCTGAATGACCCTTTTAAAAGGAATCATCTGAAAGTCTGGTAATTAATAGTGGGCACTTGCTTAAGTCAGCATGAAATGCACAGTCTGTACCAAGCCAGTGTCTGCTTGTGCCTGCCTTGAGCTGGCTCCCACAGCTGCCAGACCCACGGCTTCCCTTAAGGCTGTGCCACCCTCACTGCCCACCTGGAAAGGGAATCGGCACATAACACACAAGGACGTGAATTATCTTGACAAAAAACTTTATCTGTGACATTCCCTGGCCACAGACTTCTTAGTGAATATATTGTCAGCACGGGTGGTTCAGGTTTTGAAGTGTTCAGTTCCTCATGCTCCCCACAATGACTGACAGTGTCAGTGGTGAGAACTCGAGCTCAGTTCTGGTTCAGGAGCTCCCTTCAGCTACACGAGTCCTTCTATGAAAATTCCCACGTTAACACAGCTTCTCCAACAGAACCACAGAACAGGCCTATTCTGGGAAGAGTGAAATAGATAAATACATACCTGAAGTAATATTATGAGACAAGGAAAAAAAACCTAAGCAACATTACTATAAAACAGGCAAGTCTGGGGTCTCCTCTGTGAAGTATAGAAGCTGTAAAAAGTACAAATTCCGTTCTTTTTAATGCCATTTTCCCCTCCCTATTTATGACACTAAATTTAAGGGAACTGTCTTCTGCTTGGCAACTCAAATTCAGCTGTGCAAGAACATACAACCCAAAACAAACCAAACATACCTGAGGAAGCAACAGCAGACGGGCACTTAAAACTAACAATTTTTGTATATTTATGTCTAAAAAAGCTTCCCACCGTAACTGACAATACAAAAAAAAAACCCACTCTCTCATGAATCTTTTACTTTAAAGCACTGATTTCACTGGGATGAGGCTGTTTTGAACCATTCTCATTAATACTTTCCTTTAGGGAGTTTATGATCTTAGGAAAAAAACTTCACAGCAATTCCAAACCAGACTCATACTCAGTACTTAGCTCAAGCCACTTGGTAATTTCCCCATCTCTTTTCTCCTTGAGATGACACTACACCAGAGATGACACAGAAGTGATGTCACCCACACCTACTAACCCAGCTACCGAGGTACCCGTGGTGGCAAAGCTGGGCAGAGCAAGAGAGCAGCTCGTGCTCTCCTGGTGACACACACACAGACAGGGGCTGCCATCCAATGTCCCATTTTACTTCTCACTCTGCAGCAGAAGGTCTCCAGCTCTGATTTCTGTCTCTGCCATGTCCAGCTGCAGCAGGAAAATGACACGTGCCCGGGAGATTGGGAGGAACAGTCATCCAGGGAAGAACAACTCCTTTTCCCAATGCTGTCTTCCCAAGGAAGCTTCCACAGCACTAAAGGTGACCAGCAGGGAAGCTGGAGATTATTTTACAGACTTACAGATGTATCAATAAAAATATATCCACACACAAACTGCAAACCAAAGATACTGCATTTATCCAGTGTCATAAATAACATCCTTATTTCTCAACGTTAGCAAATAAGAAAGCAGGAAAGGAAGAGTATGTTAAGAGATTTTGATTATGAGTTATAACTATCACTGCTAATAGAAGTTGCAGTTTTCTTTTAATTCACACTTATGATTCTGCAAAATACTTAATAGTATTTGTTGAAGCATCTTTATTAAAGAGTTTTCCAAATAAACAATTTAGGTTCTCTCTGTATCTTAGACATCTGAGAAGACAGATGGAAAACATAACATATGTTAAAAGGAAGATTTACAAAGCAAAAATTCTTGAAAGTGTAAACCAAATTAGGGTGGAAGTGTCAGATTTCTAAGTTATCACTCATGTTTTTTCACTGTATAAGAACAAACCCTAGAATTTTTCAGAATTGGGTTTTTCAACTACCCCTTCCACCCTGGTTTCATGTTAACCTGCAGTATTTTGTTAATAGGGTGAGGGTTTTTTTTCATGTTCTTCTCTCTTAGCAGGTAGCAACATTAAGTAAAATATCTAATAAAAATAAACATTAAGAATTTGTGGAGGTTTTTAATGTAAAGCTGCAGGTATAATAAAAAAGCACAGCATGTTGCTGTAGAAATAATTAATGGCACTGGACGATCACTCCAAGGAATGTCCAGCCAAAATAGAAAGTGAATAATCTGCAGCAGAAAACTGGGAATCATTTCACAAGCTACAAAGAGATCTCTGGAGTACAGCAAAGACACAGCTTCTATTCCTGCTGGCTGGGCTTCTCCAGGAGCTCTATGGCACAGCACAAGACAGCATCTTCCTAGTTAACTTTAAGTCACTGGAGGGGGAATAAGTTTGAAGTCCTCAGTACATGTGCAATTATAAAAGTATGAATTTCAAAAAATACAGGAATGGGCAAAATGGTAGGACTGTGGACTGTCACATATGATCAGGCCAGCAGATCATCTGCTCAACTTTTCATCCCACACAGACATGAGTGTCAAACTCCTTGGAAAAAACCTGTAAAAGCCCACAAACACTGAGAGAGTACACAATACCCTGCCATCAGCAGTGCCTCATGAACTGGTAAGAATTAGCCGTGCTAGATTCTATAAATGAGCCCATTTCTAATCTCACAAATCTCCTCTCCCAGATCACAAATACTGGCATCAAGTTATGCAGGTCAGTCACTTCAGGTGAAAAAAAAACTAAGACTTTGTATCAAACTTCTAGCTCAAAGTAAACATCTTGCTTGGCATCATCGTCTCCCATCCACCACCCCCATGGTTCCATGAGTCTTAAACAAAATAACCATGAAGTATTCCACAAGAAACAATATAGCCATGAAACATCCCACCTCATTTTCCCATCCCAGATAGTAAGGGCACAAGTATCACAAAACAAACGAACAAACAAAAAGAACATTCCTGTGGAATAATTACAACTATGCACACTCCTTCATCTACAGCTTTTCAGAAAATTAACTTCTTCCCTAAATTTTCTGCCTATAAATGAGAGTGTGTTCACTTAATGAAATGATCCTTTTCCTTGTTCCAGGGAGAGAATAAGGAAGTGAGTGTGTAACTGATTCTTACTGCCACAGCACACACATGACACTCAACTTTTGCAGATATCACACAAAACAAGAGCAGACTGATTACACAGGCTTCCATGAAGCTTTTCAGCCATGCAGGAATGGACTCTTTAAAACATCCATACTAATGCTTTCACGTGCCCAAACAAAATCTGGGTTTAGATCACCGAGACGTCACTCCATCTGAAGTCTCTGCTAAGAATGTGAACACAAGCTTAGAAAACATTGCTGTCTTTCCTTAAGCTACTTTGCTTTTGTCCACCTCTTTTCGAACTACAACCTAAATCCACTGCAATACACCTATCTGGTTTTTGGCAGGAGAGCAGGATCAAACCAGGCTGTGCATTGACACGAACTCCCTTCTGCGAAGTTCTGTGGCTGGCTGGGAGTCAGCCAGAGATCTACTTATCTCTGCACGTAGGGAGGCACGTGCAACAGGGCCAGCCTCTCCCCAGTGTAAAATCCGGGCCCTGGATGCCAACACACAGGCCAGGAAGAGAACAGGAGTTATCGGGGAGCTTGGCCCACAGCTTTTGCAGCAGCAGCCACGCAGCTTAATCTGTGCAGGATCAGAAGTTACGGAAGAAACAAGAATTAAAAATCAACAAAATCCCCTTCACAAGGAAGTGTGAAGTGAAAACATAGCTCTAATGGACTTTGGAAGCTGCTCATCTCACCTTCTTCCCAACTTCACCTACTTTAGGAATTTGTTAATTCCTGATGCCGTCAGGGACACCCTCTGCTCTGGCCCAGATTACACTGTGTTGTTTCTGGAACTGGCGCAGCACCACAGCAGCAGAAGCTGCAGGGAACACAATGAACGCAGACAGAAGCATGACTTTAGTGAAACCCAGACCCTTACCAAGCTACCTGCAGAAGGGACCACAGTCCAGGGGCCCCCGAACACCTCCAGCTGCTCTGCTGCTCCATTCAGGCATGTTTTTCCCAACCAGCCTGAGAATGCTGCCAGGTCTCGGTATATTCTGCTGAAGGACCAATGCCAGCAAGGTACAAAACAATCACAACGCTCAGCATTGAAATAACACACTGCCATAAGCAAAGTTACTGTAATTCTACTTTTTGTAGGAGTCCCTTGTTTATTCTGTGGCGCTGGTTGAGAACATCTCACAACAGCCACAGAGGAGACAAATGTTTAGGTATAAAAACGCCTGTGTATCCAATAAAGCAGTAATTAGACAAAAGCACTACTCCTACCTGGCTAGACAAGGAAAAATCTTTCCCACGGACATTTTACCACAGGAGTCTGCTCATTCAATATGGCACAGCAATGGCAAGCGAAGTTAACAGCCAGGAGTCTTAACCTTCCTTATTGATACAAAGAGCAGCAGGGCAACTGCGAAATGAGACTATCATGAAACTTAACGATGGTCACAGCACCCATTTCTGTTATCCTTTCATCTCTGCACCCTTCTGCAAGACCAGACACTGAATTTAACTGCTTAGGTTTAACAGAAAAGGCCGTATTTTCAGAAGGTAAGCAGACCAATTTCAATGGCACAAACTTTGCCCCGGTAAGCTGAGGAGCTATTTTTATCAGAAAGATTAAAGGCAGCTAAAACTTACCCTGACAAAAAGAGTTGCTTAACATCACCGCATCAAAGCATCAAGAGAAATATAAACAAGGAGGAGAGCAGTTGCTTTCTGCCCAATGTTCAGGTCTGCCATCAGAGCCTCGGGTGTGAGCATTTGCAGGCTTGAGCCAAACTGTTCAGCCGGGCCCATCTCAGCGGCTGTGAAAGCACGTCGTCCCCCTCATCCCCCTCCCGGCAGCCATAGCACCACCAGCGTGGGGCTACCACTGCAATTGCAGTAATTCTGTTCAACTCACTGCTAACCCAGGGCAAAAGCCTCAGACCCATCTCCCCAAGCTCCCTCGATCACAAAGGCCACTTTCCAGGTTGCAAGAGAACTTTTCCGTTTAAGCCCCAGCACCAGGGAGCAGGCATTTGACAGCAATAACTACTCAAACTATTTGCATCGCCTGCCACAATGCACGGAAACCTTCAGCGATCCTTCAACAAGCAGCATTAACTGCTGGCAACAAACCTAGAAGTGCTTTTCCTAAAAACAACCCTCTCTTTAAGTGCACAGACATTACCCACACCCTTGGCAGAGAGGTACTTTCGCCTATGGAACACCAGGACGATGACAGAACTCCTTGGACACACTTGTCCAGAATACAACTTGGGGTTTGCCATCCCAGTGCCCCCAGGCCCCTGAGCCCTGCAGAACTTTCTGCAGATGCTGGAGTTCACACATCCAGCACCACACAGAGCTCCTCGAGACACACGAGAACTTGCTGAACAGGACGTAATTAAGACTGAAGCGTTCCAGAACAGCCCAAGTGAACTTCAAAAAAGAAAGAAGAAAGAAAAAAAAAAAAAAACAAACCAAAAAAAACCAAACCAAGACACTGGCTACCAGGAGAGTCTAAAACGTCTCGCTGAAGAATTAAAGAACCATAAACTGTATTTGTCCCGAGTTACAAAGAACATTTCACAGCAACTTGTGTATCAGACTTCCATATGACTCTACATATTTAACACAGTTCAATCACAAGACCTCACCTAGATACTCCCTGACAATTCTTATTCGATACTGTTTCTTTCTCGCTTGTTTCATTTATTTGCAGGCTGAGAAAAAAAGGTTTCCATAAAAAACCCCTAAAGGACCCAAGCATCTGTAAAGTGTTGCCAAATGCAGATTGAGCAAGACGAAAAAACCCACAGAATTTATCAGCTCAATTATAGTAATATTTTTTTTCAGTAAATGAAAACATAGCAGGCACAGCACGATTAACTTATCACTATCCCTTCCACAAGATTCATTAATCTCTGAAAGCAGAAATTAAAGTGCAACAGACTTCGTGTTCTTCTGAAACCACTCTTTCAGGGATTGAAACAGTCGGAACACCGGGAGAGGCCGGTCCAGGCACACATGCTCTTGTGCACACACGTGTGTATTTACAACGGGCACATATTGGCTGGAAACGAGACATTTTTATCTGTTTTATTATCTACAAACTCATCACAATTGAAGAAAAAGGCACGCCAGAGACACTACACGAACAGACAAGTCGCAGTGACTGCCAAGCTGCTGGGCATTTCGGCATACGAGCAACCCCACAACTTCAATTACTATCGGCAAATCGTTTGGGGTTTAAAGGAAAAATGCTTGAAACAGTTTAAGCCAAATACCCGAAAACCTCGGTCACAGGTTGGGAGGTAAAAAGAAGCACGAAGTATTAAGTGGAGGGTAGGATTAGATGGTCTTCAAGGTCCTTTCCAACTCAAATCATTCTATGACTACGAAGCTATTAAGGAGTTTTTATTCCGTAGGTCTGTCACACACAGGGGCACAGTGAAAAAGCCTGGATAGGGCGATTAGCTGTGGGTAATCTGTGGGGTTTAAGGAGTAGACAGAAACCTCAACTACCCGTCCAAGAAGGCACCGTCAGCTTTAAGCTGAAGGAGGGTAGATTTATATTCTCTATCGGGAAGAAATTCCTTCCTTTGACGACAGTGAGGCCCTCCGCACAGGCTGCTGAGAGAAGATGCATCTACCCCATCCCTGGAAGTGTCCAAGGCCAGGCTGGACGGAGCTTGGAGCAGCCTGGGATAGTGGAAGGTGTCCCTACCCATGGCAGGAGATAGAACAAGACGGGCTTTAAGGTCCCTTCCTACCCGAAACATTCCATGATCGTACAACAAGCAGGACGGTTGGCGCTTCCCATGCCTGGCCCTTCTCCTTCCCTACCCGCACTCCACTCACCTGTCCAGCCCCATCACCCAAACCGAGGCACTAAAAACGAAGATGATGGAAGAAAAGAAGGGAAACCTAACTCAAAAAACGTCTCTTTCCAACCGCTATTTATAGCCGGGACGGTACTTGGCGTACGGGTCCCGCCCGGTAACTTCGACTGCAGGAGGCCCAACCCACCCCCGCCAGGAACCGCGGCAGGGCGGGCGGTCCCCCAGGCCCCCCCTCCGGCGGGGCGGTAGGGGCGGGGGGGTGTGTGGGGGAGAACCGCCGTAGAGCCCCACCCGAGCCACCCCCGCGGCCTTACCTGTGCTATCGCTGGCGGAGAAGCCCGGCGAGTTGAGCTTGGCTCGCTTGGGGTTGGGCGGCCCGTCGAGTAAGTTCTCCGCCATGGTGGCCGGAGCGGCGGAGCCGGTGATCGTTGTCGGGGGGTGCTCGGGGGGGGCCGAGCTCGCTGTCCCCGCTCCTCCGCCGCACGGGAACCCAACAGCGCCGCTCAGTGCCCGGCCGGCCGCCCCCGCTCCCCCATGCCGGGCCGCCGCAGGCCGCAGGGAGGAGGGCTCGGGGCGGGGAGCGAAGGGCCCAGCGCCCCCTCCCTGCCGGCCGCGCTCCTCCCGGGCGCTCCCCCCGCCGCGGTGCCCGGATGGCGGCTCAGGCCGTCACTCGGGGCGCATTCCGCCCCCCCACACGCTCCCCTCGCCTCGCCCCGTCCCCTCCCCTCCGCGGCGGCGGCTTCGCCCCGGCCCCCGCCCGCCGCCCGCCCGCGGCCGAGGTAGGGGAGGGAGGAGGGGGGGGGGAGGAGAAGAGAAGGGAGCGGGGGGGGGGGGGGGGGGGGGCAAAAATTAAAAAAAAGGAAAAAAAATCACCAAAAAGCGGAAAAACGCGCCGACCCCCCAAAAACGCCCCAAAACAATGAGCGCGGCGCGGCGGCGGCGGCGGCTCCCGGTGGCGGCGGCGGCGGTCGGTTGGCTCCGGGCGGCTGCGCCCCGCTGGCTCGAGCCCCCTGTGCGCGTCGGCGGCGCTCGGCGCGGCTGCCCCGTGCGGCGGCGGGGCGGCCCCGCTGCCCCGGCCCGGCCCGGCCCGGCCCGCTCCGCCCGCGCCGCGCTCCGGCTCCGCGACAAGATGGCGGCTGTTGATTCCTCAATTAAAAAAAAAAGTTTTTTTTTCTCTTCTCTTTTCCAGAGCCCTCGGGGGCGGGGCGGGGGCGGGGCCTGCGCGCTGCGTCACCGCGCTCGCGGCGCGGCCCCGCCCTGCCGGAAAGGCGCGCGCGGCGCCGGAAGCGCCCGGCGCCGTCCTCAGTTGCTCCGCTGAGGGGCTCGGGGACGGCGGGAGGGTCGGGCTGCGACCCCGCCCCACACACCGTGCCTGCGGTGCCGTGCGCTCGCTCTCCGCCGCCGTGCCCCGCCTCGGTCTGCCCTGTTTGCTTCAGTCGGGGCTCCCCCCGCAGCACCCCCTCACAGCGTCCCCTCTCCGTTTGCCCTCAGATGTCTCAGGTGCTCCCGGTGCCCCCTCATAGTCTCACTTTAGTCCTCTCAGAGTCCCTCCTCCCCCCCCCAAAAGTCCTCGCCTCGGTCTTTCCTGTTTGCTCCTGTCGGGGCTCCCCCTCAGGACCCAGAGCTGTCCCCTCACAGTGTTCCGACTCCCCTCAGATGTTTGTTCCCCCCTCACAGCATTCCCCGCAGTCTCCCCTCAGTCCCACCACAGATGTCTCAGTGCTCCCCTAACAGCGACCCCTCCATGCCTCCCCATAGTCCCCCTTTCTCCTCAGTCCCCTCGTAGTGACCCCCACAATCTCCCCTCGCAGTCCCACCATGGATTGGCCCTTCAGAGTCTCCCTTCAGTCCCTCAGAGCCCTTGCTTCAGTCGTTTGCCAGTCTCCCCCCACACTCCTCTCTCTGACTCCCCTCAGATGTCACGGTGCCCCCACACAGTGTCCCCTCCATGTCTCCCCATGATCCCCCCTTCCCCTCTCAGTCCTTTCAGAGTCACCCATGCAATCTCCCCTTTCAGTCCCACCACGGATGGCTCAATGCCCCCTCACAGTCTTTCTTTCCCTCATACTCCTCAGAGCCCTCACCCCAGTCTCTCCTCTCAATCCCACCATGGATATTCCCTCTCAGTCTCTCCCTGAGTCGTCCTCAATTTTCCCTCTCAGACTCCCATCAGTCGCTCACAGTTACATTTCCAGTTTGCCTTCTCAGTCTCACCATAGATGTCCCCTCTCAATGCCCCCTTCACAGCCATCCCCCTCACAGTCTCTCTTCTCAGTTTCCCCTCAGTCACCTCTCAATTTCCCCTCTCAGTCCGCAGAGATGGTCTCTCTCAATGTCCCCCTCAGCGTGTCCCCTCTCAGTTTTTTTCCTCTCAGTCACCCCCTGCAGTTTCCCCTCTCAATTCCACTGTGGATATTCCTTCTCAATGTGCCAATCACAATATCCCCTCCCAAGCTCCCCCTCAGTGCCCCCATTTTCCCCCATGCCCTCAGAGCAGCCACACATGAGGACAAGTGTCCCATCAGAGCTGACCCACTCTCAGGCAGCAGCATCAAACCCAGCCTCACTTTACAAACGCTTTCTGCTCTGTCTAGACAGACTTCCCCAGCCCAAAACAGGTTTAGAAGACTGGAGCTCGTATACTTCCATGGATTTCCATACTGGTTCCCAACCTGAGAATCAGGTTGTATAAGCCCCGGTGACGTGTGTGGCAGCAGAGCTCCTTGTACCCAAACTGGTTGCTTGGGGCTGTTTTCATTGCCTTCATGTTGGAATGTCCTCCAAGGGCAGCCACAATGGGAGGAGAGGCTGGAGAAGATCTGGACACAATTCTGACGATGTGTTGACGAGCTCCATGAGCTGAGATGGATTCAACAGCAATAATTTATTGGTTTAAAGGAGATCTATAATGACAGTTTCCTTTGTAAAGAGTAAGTCTGCCTTTTGTTTACTGCAAAACTCGAATTCATTACATTTACTTCTACATTTACATGAATTTCATTACATTTACTTGCAAATTCTGTATTTATTTACATGGTGCCTGTCCTTGCTGAGGTCTGGCTGTAATCACGTGGAGGTCTCTGTCAGGCCTCTGCTTCTATCACTGTACTACTCATTAGTTACACAAGTAAGGGCTCTCTGGTTGTGCCTGCTTTAATTTCCTTCGAAAGCAGTGAGTTCCCATCTGTTTCAGGATGTTTCAGTGTGAGACAGGGTTTGGTGTCTCACAGTGCCTCTAGATGTAAAAGCAGCAGCTCTTGTCCAGCAGCATTTTACTGTGGTATAAAGCATTTATCCCAGTTTAGGTTAAAGGAAAATGTTTTGCTGTTGGAGGTGAGGGGTGGGCGTCAGGTCAGACTCTAAGTCACAGCTGAGGACAGCAGTGTCTTTTTCTGGCTCCTGCTTGAACTTTTTAACAAGTTTAGTTGGTGTATTTTGAACTGTGTCTTGGATCACTCTTTGTTTTGCCTTGGTCATTACAGCCTGGGCAACTGAGGTAGTGGAAGGTGTCCCTGCCCATGGCAGGGAGGTGGAATGAGCTGGTGTTTAAAGACCCTCAAACCCAAAGGAAACTGTGGTCCTTCAATTACATCATTTATGGATATGCTGGAGTGGCTGACACCAGGAGCCCTCCATAGCACTTCCTCATGACCCCCTTCCCTGCTGCTGCACTAACTCTGCAGCTCTGGGATAAAGTCAGGATGGAGATTTACTACTGGAGAGAGATCCTGAGTGGTCCCACAGCTACTGCCCCTCTCCAGAGGGTGTTCATGCTGCCTGGTGCTGTGTGACACACTCATGTTACACCAGTACTGCAGCCCTGAGCACACAGCCGCTGAGGCAGGGGCCCTGACAGCCCCAGTGCTGTGACAGGAGCTGCTGTGTCAGTGCCTCTGAGGGAAATGCCGTGTAGCCACTGTTGGGAGAAAAGCAGAGGACGTGTGGAGGCCATGATTAGCTGGGAGAGCTCCTCTGTCTTTACAGCAAGTGCCAGGCTTGCCACACCGGTGAAGTCACAGCGGGGCTGCAAGTCCCAGGAGCAGAGTGGGAGGGAAAGGAGGTGCTTTGGAGGGAGGGAATCCTTTACTCCAGGCAGCAGGGGCAGAGGAGGAGGATCCTACTGCTGCTGTGTCCTGCAGCTTCTCTGTGCTGCAAATTCCCCTTAGGATGGCCCCAGCTGCCCCTGCCATGGGATCAGAACAGCGCTGGGTTAACGGCAGGAGGGAGAGGAAGACCTTGGCTGTTTCCCACTGCCCTTTGGAAAGAGGGCTACGATTAAATACCCTGAAGGCCTAAGAGTGTACCCTGGGTACCACAGCCCTTTGGTGTCAGTATTGCAAGACTTGGATGGCCTCACCCACTAGTAATGCCAAACATGGAATAAGCTCAAACAGAGTAGGAGGATTTAATGAAGAGAAACTCTTTGAAAGACACTATATGTCAAATACACCAATATTCCCAGTCTGGACCTCAGTGCATGGCTCCCTGCTCCCCCGCTGATGGGTAAGCCCTTGAAAGGATTCCTGAGGCCTTCATTTGTGGTGCGCAGGAGGGAGGGTGAAGCAGGTGCTTAATGGATAACTCCTTTATTCAGGGACTAGTTCCAAGAGAAATTGCATAATAAAACCTGCACTGCTGCAGCCCATCGCCAGACTTCCTGTCTCCAGAACTAAGCTGCTTAAAGACACAGTTCCTGAGATCCTACCTTCCTTCCTCACCCAAAACATGGAAGTATCACTTCAATAGCTTGTGACCTCAAAACCTTACAGCCAAACAATTAGCAGTGTTTGAAATAATTTCTGAGGAGCTCTGCCCTTTAACTTGTAGTCACTGTGGCACCATCACAGGAGTTCTCATTGGGAATGGCAGTCTGTTTTTCTTGGTAATGCTATGTCCCAGCACCCGGTGGCCTTACCATGTGCTGCCAAAGCTGTTCTAGGGTAGAAGAAAAGCCCAGAACCTGTTGCCTCCTCTCCTCCCAGCCGCTGCAGAAGGTGCTGCCTATTCTTTCTCCAGGCATGTCTGGTTACACACACCCGGCACTCATGGGATTGTGGAGCAATTTTATGTGAAATAACTGTTGTTTCTGGCTTCTGATTTTCATTGTGTGTGTGAATTCCGTGGTGTTCAGGAAGTGGTGGTAACCCAGGGACCGCAATCACAGCACTGTTTTGTGTTTAGCTCTGTGTCTGTGAACTTCTGCAAAGCCTTGTCTCCTTGGGTTACAGAGATTGACACACATCCTAAAGGGTCTCCTTGCTTCATTTCATGCAGAAAGAGCATTTGCAGGTGACTAAAGATGTTCTGTGGGTGATATCCCACAAGCACCAATCAGATCTGATTCTGCTCTCCTTTTGATTAAGTATTCATTAATGTAAAGCTATTTCCTACCTACTTGTTGAATAGAGTTTAATGGGGACTGGATGCAGACTTGGACTTTTCTGCGAATTGCTCAGAATCCTCCCCATCATCTGTCAGGACCATCTAACTCTGATGTGGTGGAATCCCCCAAGTAATGGGTAAGGCTATCTCACCAAAGTGAGAGTATCAGTTCAGGAAAAACAGAGTCTTCTGTCATCAGCATAATTGAATCTGTCACTCTGAGGGGTCCTTCTTTCTTAAATCCCAAACGTGAAGCCTTTTTGCTGAAGTTGCCTGTAACTTTGCCATGCCTGACAAACTATTAAGAAAAATCTGTATAAATCTTTGTGCTCAATGAATCTCAGGTTTTGTCCGAGACACAACAGTCCATTTACTTTATTTTTAAAGTAAACTGCTACAAAAAATATCTGTCTTTGAGCTCTGCAAAGTTATGATTTCTCATCTCTCTGACACCAGCTTGCAACCTGCCCCACAGTCAGTTCGAAAATCATATTTCTACCCATAAAACAGTAATCTGGGTAATCTGGGCAAATTTCATGTCTGCCAGCTCCCTTTTAGCAGTGGCAATTAGTGGTTTATGGGTGGTTTCAGCCAACATGGGCAAAAAAAAAGACACAGAACATTTTTTCCGCTGCAGATTATGGTGAAAGATCCCTTCCCTGAGCGCAGAGAAAGGCAGGATGCCCATAGATACACTCTGGCCACTTGAGATGGGAAGATTTCAGTGTTTCCCACCTCCGTGCCTTGTCCCCTGGTTAAAGATGTGGCCTTCCCATTGCACCATCAGTAGCAGAAAGCATTCACAAGCTCTTCAGGTGCTGCCACTCACAGCTTGACATGAGCTGAATCGCAGATGCACAGCCCGAGTTGGGTGCTGAGCTGTGAGCTCAGGCATGAGCACTGCTCACTCTCCCCTCTGCCAAATTCACACGGGCTCCACCTCTTGCCTGAACCCGTATCTTGGAGCAAGACCTCATCCTTCCCACCAGGGCTAGTGCTTCCCTCCATTCATTCTGTTCCCTCCACACAGCTCAGAGCAGTGGCCTGTCAGCATCTTCAAACCAGAGGGATTGGGTGATTCCTCATCCCTTGAAAGGTGTCTCCAGATTCCTCCCATGCCATTTCAGTCCTCTGCTCATTCCATGATGGCATCACAGAGACAAGGTCTTCCAGTACCTACAGGGAACTGAAAGGAAGGATGGAACAAAACTATTTACAAGAGCATGTAGTGACAGGACAAGGGGGAATGGGTTCAGATTGAGAGTAGGTTTAGCTTAGATATTAGGAAAAAATTCTTCCCTGTGAGGGTGAGGAGGCCCTGGCACAGGGTGTTTAGAGAAACTGTGGCTGCCCCTGAATCCCTGGAAGTGTCCAAGGCCAGGCTGGACGGGGCTTGGAGCAACCTGGGATAGTGGAAGGTGTCCCTGCCTGTGGCAGAGGGGTAGAAGGAAATAGGGTTTAAGGTCTCTTCCAAACATCTCTCTCCTATGATTCTGTAATCAAGTGCTCAGCACTTTTGACCACACTAAGCATTGCTCCTTTCAATTCAGTGCCATCCAAGCATTTATTAACCTACTTGGACACACTGCATATGTCTTTTGTGAAAGTAATTCATTACCGTAAATTTCATTGTTCTTTTTTTTTTCTGTCTCTACATATAGCTTGCATTTTTTTTTTCTATTCACTAGCAATGCTAACAGCAATACAGTGACTTCATGTAAGTGTCTGGGATGACATTTGGAAATGGCCTCCTTGTGTTCTGTCCTTATTTTTTGCTGCAGCAAAATCTGGTGTTCCCAAGAAAAGTCTGGCCAAGTTCACAGTCTCACCACCATCCTGTTAGTCACCTGTGTGCAAAACTCTGCTGAGCCACTGTCAAGCCAGGCCATGGGGACACTGGTGGCATTTTTCCCTGCTCTGCCATTGTCCTGGTTGGTGGAGGCAGCCACAATAGTATGGCTCTGCAATTTCTCCTGCTCCATTCAGCCTTGCCAGTCCCTCTGCCTCTTCTTGCTATCAGTCACAGCTTTAATGCAAGACTTGGTTATCTCAAAGAGCTTAATTCCTGGGAAACTCTCTGTACCTTCTCAGTGTTAATCCTGGCTCACATACAACTCTTGAAAAACTTTATTTTTCATCAGAAACTCTGCTGAACTTCCATAGTCATCCAGAGAGCAACCCCAAGCTCTTCTGCAGTGTCAGCCTCTCTGTCTCTCTCTCTCTCTCTGCTGAGTTAAAAGCCAGCTGTGAAATGTTTTGGATTTAGGTGGCAGACAGGTCCTCACCCTCTGCATTAGGCTCCAAGAGCCTAATGCCCAAGTAACTAACTATGCCCAAGTTCTTGGAGAATGGTACAGACTCATGTGGCTGCCCTGTCCTTGCCCTGGCACTGCCATGTGCAGTCATAGAATCATGGAATGGTTTGGGTGGGAAGGGACCTTAAAGCCCCTTTGTTCCAACCCCGTGCCATGGGCAGGGACACCTTCCACCAGACCAGGCTGCTCCAAGCCCTGTCCAGCCTGGCCTTGGACACCTCCAGGGATGGGACAGCCACAGCTTTTCTGGGCAAACCTGTGCCAGGGCCTCCCCACCCTCCCAGGGAAGAATTTCTTCCTGCGGACTGTGCACTCCTCCCATAGAGGAAAGGGCCCCCAGTGGCGACCAGGAAGCCTTTCTGGGCTGGGTCTTGGAAAACTGTCCTGCTGAACCAGTTCCAATTTGTATGGAATTCTTCAATATTCATCAGGGCAGGGAGGGCATTGAGCTGGGTTGACAAGGGGAATACATTAACCAACCGCCTGTTTGTGCCTCCAGCCTTGCTCTTCCCCCACCACAAGAGTTCTTTCCTTGTTTTGTGTAAAAAAAAGAGCAACTTCTACAGGAGCTTGGAGCTCAGTGCTCACTGGTTTGGGACAAGTAGAAAGTGCGACTGGCCCAGCCCCACATTGCCCCATAAGTTGGATGATGATGACTCTTTTCACCCTTCTTCTAGCAGATAAGGTGTTTGTGGAAAGCTTCACCTTCTGCAGGTAACTCTGGTGTGTTCAGGGCTTCAGTAAGTACTCAGAAAACCCCCCAAAGTTTCAGCTTTCAGAATTTCGAAAGCACTCAAACGTTCTAATTTATTAATTGACAGTGAAAACACCTAATTTCCCTGCTGTGTGAGCAAAAGTTTAAAAACAGCTTTTATCTCCAAAACTGGGAAAATAAAGGGAGTAAGAAAAAACAAAATTACTAAAACACATCAATCCACTCATCTTCTCCTTCAGCAATTTTTCACGTTTGATTCAAACCAAATTCTTTATTTTTTCTTGTTATGGCAACAACCAGTTTAAAAGCTCCACTATTTCTCCAGCCCTGTGGTTCTCTCAGGCAGCTCTTTGGGCAGCCTGGCTCTCATGCATCCCAGTTGGATACATCTTGCATCCTTCCTGTCACCTTGTTTTGGCTGCCTGAATCAAACCTGGCACTTCTTGGGTGCCCAGCACAGAGCCAAACCCAAACCTTTCCTGGTGACTCAGTCCAGAGTTTCTCCCAAACACAACATGAGGGTTTTAGCTGGAAAACCTTTTTTCAGCATTAATCATCTTTCACTGTAAGTTTGCATGAGCTCTTAAATAATGGGTTCAGGTGAAAGTAGAACTAATTATTGCCATTATGGCTTCTAGCTCATAGAAATAGGGAATGACAGACTGGTTTGGAAGGGACTTTGAAGACCATCCCGTTCCACCCCCTGCCATGGGCAGGGACATCTTCTACTATCTCAGGTTACTCCAAGCGTCGTCCAACCTGGCCTTGAACACTCCCAGGGAAGGGGCAGCCAGAGCTTCTCTGGGCACCCTGTTCTGATTAAGGGGATCATAGCAGGGCAGCAAAGTGACTGAGGTGATGGTGATAATCAGCACAGGATAAAATGGGATCCTTTCCTCTGGAAAACCTGTGAGAGAATGATTCCAACGAGGTGCTCTACTCTGTTGCTTTCAAGGTTATCAAAGAAATGACCACCCCTCACCTAACTGTGGTGTCCCATTCTGTAACATTAATGACAAGAATCTCTTGGCACAGGATGTAATTTGCCTGGGGGAATTATTTTCAAAACTATTTTCAATAGTATTTAACCAGAAAGTTAAATACTATTGCAGAGATTAAATGAAGGCAAATGATTTTATAGCCAAAATAATATTTTTCTGTGATAAATTATGTAAAAGGCAAGAGTAATAAAATGTGATGCTCCAGGGAATAAAACAATCCCTGTAAAGGTCAGGAAACTCTTTTAACTTACCTGCACATCTGTCAAGATGCATTTTAATTTGTTTGGGTTTTCTGTCCTTGGTTGGACATGATATTCTTGCCTGAGTTCCTCAAGGCCAAGCACCTCATTGGGTGGACAGAGAAACCTTCCCCAGCTCTCTCAGAATATCGCTCCATCCTTTGAAGCATGAGACAGATGATTTCTGTTACACTCCTGTCCCATTCCTGCAGGACTTGACACACTTGGTGGCATCTCACGCTGTGACCTGTGACTCCACGAATTTGCTGTTACAATGCTGTCTGTAATTGTATCAGGATTAACTTTTCACCCCAAGCTGTACACCTTGGTCACGATGGTTAATTCCTGCGGCGCAGAGTTTCACGGCTTGGCTGTCAATGTGCTCTGTGCTTCAGTCTTAGATCAGCTGAAGTTTCTTGTCTTCCTGTCTTAAACCAACAGCACTTAGGTGTTAAGATGAGAAATTCCATTTTTTCCTGCTTTTCTTCCACCCCATATCAGCTTATCCCAGCCTTGTGCTCACCAGGGAAGTGAAGCCAGCTGAGCTCTCAACCACCCAGCCTGGAGGTCCCATCACTGTCATCCTGGAGCAGGGCCTGACAAACTACTGCACCTCATCTCAATCCCCCAGCTCCTCCACATCCAGTGTATGGTCACATCTCTTAAATCAGTCCACTTGGCCCCTCTGCCAGGTCAGCTCCACCCCCCATGGCCCAAGCCCACTTCTTCCTGCTTGTCCAAAGGCTTCTCAGCTGCATTCCAGGTTCCCCTGTCAGCCACACAAGATGACACTTGGTGCTCATTTAGGGCAATTTACCAGGCTGGTTTGAATATGAGAGCTCTGAAATTTATTTCACACTTTTGAAACAAACCCAGACCCAACTTTTTCGCAACGGCTGTCAGTGATGTTCACAGCATCCTGAAAGGCTTGGATAGAATTTGCTCATGAGCTTTATAGAATTATCCTCTGGGAGAGAGTAAATATGGGAGAATTTGAGCTAGGAGAGACAATTTACATTATTGAAGTGTTAAAACATGACAGAGCTGTAACCTCAAATCTATATTATAAAAGTACCCAAAGATTTGATAAAATACAGGGCTTTCATAGAATCACAGACTGGTTTGGATTGGAAGGGATCTTAAAGCCCATTTTTTCGACCCCTGCCATGGGCAGGGACACCTTCCACTACCCCATGGGCGCTCCAAGTCCTGTCCAACCTGGCCTTCGACACTTCCAGGGGCAGCCACAGCTGCTCTGGGCACCCTGTGCCAGGGCCTTACCACCTTCACAGGGAAGAATTTCTTCCCAATATCCCATCTAACCCTGCCTTCTGGCAGTGGGAAGCCATTCCCTGTGTCCTGTCACTCCAGGCCCTCATCTAAAGTCCCTCTCCAGCTCTCCTGGAGCCCCTTTAGGCACTGGAAAGTGCATAATACAGATCATAACACACAATACAGATACCTGAGACATTTTCAAAGAAGTACCCAGTAATTACTGCAGTCATTACATGGTCCTGGTCTCCCCCCAGCCTTTGATCAGAGATGTCTAGAGTGATCTCTGCTACTTCCAGAGCAAGGCAGCTCCATCTCCTCCTTCCCCAGCTCTTCTGGAGGAAGCAGTGACCCTCTGCACTCCCGCACCAGTGAGAGTGAGTTCCCACCACAACACTGGGACATCACGGCTTTGGTTATGGCTTTGCACCACTGGCTGAGCCCAAACTAACAAAAAAACATCCTCAAACTGTCTGGCCTTGTATTTTCCTGGAGTTTAAGTCCAGTTGAAGTAATTAGATCATCTTTTCTGCATTTTTGGATGTCACAAGTCACTGCATTTCAGGTGAACATTGAGCCGTGTCACTCAGGCCAGACTAAAACCCACCAACCCTGGGGAGAGCAGAGCTGCTGTGGGCTGACATGGGAAATGATGAGGTGCCAGCATGGGCCTGGCACTGCCAGGGAGGTTTTGATAGTTCACAGCAGCAGCCTGGTGCTCCAGCCCAATGAGAGGAGGATGATCGAGGCACCCTGAGCCCTCTCCCTCCCCAACTGGCATAGGACACTGAGCTTTCAGACCAGATGATCTCAAAGCATTTGGACAAGGCAAGAAATCCTCATGGCTTCACCTCCCAGCTCCCTGCTTGCAGGCAGAGCCCTTCCTCCCAGTGTCTGCATTAAAACCGTGTGGCTGAAATGAGCTAATTTTGCTTGAAAGGCTGCAAGCTCCGGTGCAGGCACCGCTCCCCTCGCACGCTGTCGCAGTACGCAGCCACCGTTGCTGCAAGAGAGCTGCGGTTCATTTCAAGGTTGAATTTGTCCAGTTTCAGTCCCTGGGATATTTACATCTCTGGAAATTATCTGGGGATGCTGCAGTCCGTTATAGTGGAGCTGTTGCTTCCCTCAGTCAGATCTCTGGGCAAGTGCTTGGATTTTAACACTGCCATGTCCCTACGTACACCCTTCTCTGTAGCCTATATTGTTTTTTAAGATTAAGGAAAACATATTTTATTCTCAAGCTTTTCTTTTCAATTGCAAGGACCAGATACTCTTTTTAAATGACAAGTGATGAGAATCTCGTGCATTTGCATGACCCCAATGGTTTCACAAGCTCCTTTAACTAAACCATTGCCCAGATTTTACCAAAGACACGTGGGGCTGATGTACATGAGGGCCACTGACACCCAGCACGGAGCACATGAGCCCTGAAGTACCTAAAATTATCTCATGCTGGCTTTTGAAGATAAGTCTCCACCCTCCATTCAGAATGACAACTTTTGGCAACAACAAGAAAACAGAAATGACAGATGGTTACAAAATCTGGTACACAAACATGACAGTAGGCAATATAATGAACATTTCACCCACTCCTTCATTTATGCTAATCGGTGCTTTTGAGCAACCGGAATTGTTCTGCCAGACAGCCACGGATCTGAAGCACAGCACAGCAAATCTCAGAGGGCCACCAACCTGAAACCAGGGCAAAACTCCACCAAGGCGACTCACTGTGAATGAAATTAAAGTATCACTAAACTCCAACCCTGACAAAATCCCCCCACTCCTAAAAAGCACATCGACCTCTCCTCCCGCCCTGTAAACACCACATCCACAAAACAGAGGCAGTTTGGTTTTCCTGCTACCTAAAGCTTCACCAAAATTCAGAGGAACCAGCAGAAATGAGAAGTAGCAGCCTTGCAGTTAATGTGAATTGTGCTAAATAAACATATTTGTTACAGCAACAAAAATTTCCTTCAAAAAGCATTTTTCTCCCAGACTCAGCTCTCTGGGATGGACTCCGTCCCTGCGGGAAAATGGTTACTCTTCCCTTTGAAGCCCACTTATCTCATGCTGACATTCTCAGAGGAAGGTGCTATGTCACCCACAAACCTCCTTTTATTTCCTATAAAAATGTAAATCAGCCTATTTTTTCCCCCCAACAACCTTATGTAATGAGCAGTGTCCTCGCTCAATCATTTTGAAGACGTGCTTTAGCCTCTATTTTATGCAGGAATCTGTAAGAATGAAACCATTCCTTTCCTTCTCTGATATTTCAGTGCTTGCTCCTTTGCTTGCTGATGCAAAGCTCTGTGGCCATTCCTGCCGTGGGCAGGACCTAAAAACATCTCAGAGGACAACAGCAACACCTTTATATTTTCCCAAGGATATAAAATAAATTTTCCCACAAGTAAATTGCCAGTGCTTTCAGGAAAAGAGGGGCAGCCTTGAGCACTTGCCCTCAGAGCCAGCTGGGATGTGTAATTGTACAAATCTGTGTATATTTGTAATTATAAATGAGGCTTGTTCTCCATTATCAAAATTTCAAGATACTATCCTTTACAGGACCCAATTTTCCTTTGCTTACAGCACTGTCACACACTACCCACAGCAGATGAAATCCTCTCTTCTGGGGGCAGAATCACAGTGAAAACAAAGGAAAAATAGGGAATTTTAGTCAAAACATTTCAGTTGCTTTTGAGGGCAAAAAAACCATGGTCTTGGTGGGTTTCCAGTAACCAGGTCTGCAAATCCTATACTTGGTCCTGGGAGAAGATAATTTTTTGTGTCAGAGATTCATCTCATAGAATCAGAAATCTCCCACTGTCCTCATGAAGATCCACCCAGACTTCTCTGACCTGGGGAAAACTTCACTTCTTCTGCTTTCTGTCTCATTCACTTGTCACTTCCTGCCCTGGATGAAGCATCCCAGCCTGTATAGTTCTTCCTTGGGTGAAAGCTACTCCATTTCTTTAATTGTCTTTGATGTCCACCTTCCCCTCTTCTAGATCTTCTGTGCAAAGCCACATATCAAATTTGAGTCAAGGGGATCTCAGCAGATGGAGCAGTTGGAGCAGAATCCCACTGTGGTTGGAGGTATGGCAGACCAGGGTTTCCTGTTCTCCTCTCTGCTTCAGTCTCAATCATTCCTAAAAATAATGCTCCGACCAACTTCCAGCCTTAAAATCCCAGAGAAGCACTGACCAGAAGGGTTGGGGTCTCCCCACACTCCAGCCTCTGGGTGCCTTCATAGCCCTTTTTATGGAATAGTTTGGGTTGGAAGGGACCTTAAAGCTCATCTTGCTCCACCCCTGCCATGGGTAGGGACTCCTTCCACTGTCCCAGGCAGCTCCAAGCCCCATCCAACCTGGCCTTGGGCACTGCCAGGGATCCAGGGGCAGCCACAGCTGCTCTGGGCACCCTGTGCCAGGGCCTGCCCACCCTCCCAGGGAACAATTCCTTCCCAATATCCCACCTTACTCTGCCCTCTGGCAGTGGGAGCCATTCCCTGTGTCCTGTCCCTCCATCCCTTGTCCCCAGTCCCTCTCCAGCTCTCCTGGAGCCCCTTTAGGCCCTGCAAGGGGCTCTGAGCTCTCCCTGGAGCCTTCTCCTCTCCAGGTGAGCACCCCCAGCTCTCCCAGCCTGGCTCCAGAGCAGAGGGGCTCCAGCCCTTGGGGCATCTCCGTGGGCTCCTCTGGACTCACTTCAGCAGCTCCACATCCTTCTGATGCTGGTGCCCCAGAACTGGAGGCAGCTCTGCAGGTGGGATCTCACCTGAATCCCACCCTCACCTGCTGCCTATGCTGTGGGATGAGCCCAGGATAATGCTGGCTTTCTGGGCTGCCCCCTCAATGGGGGCACTGAATGCCACCTGCTAAAGGATAAGCAAATCCTCTTTTCTTTTTTTGTGTGGGTGGGTGTAGCCTCACATGATGTGTTCTCTCCAGGACATGGTGAAGTGGCTGGCAGGTTGTCTGATGAGAAGGACTCTGCCCCGTGACACCATGGGATCTTCTGCCTGTTTTTTGTCATAGAAAAGGGAAGATGCCTGCATTCAGCTGCTACTGAAACCAGGAATGCCAGATCAAAACCTGGAACATCAACTTGGGAGGACGCTGATCTGATGCTGCTGTGGATGAAGGAGGCTCAACCCCACGTCCTTGGCCACCCAGGTGCGTTCACAGGGGTCCCACAGCCGGGGGTCCCTGGGTGCCCCGGAGCTGCCTGGCTGTGGGGTGTGTGGGGCACAGGGGGCCGGGATGTGCTGCTGGATGGTCTGGGTTGCTTTGCTGAAGCCTGGGCCAGGACCCTCGACAGCCTCCAGCTCTGCCGGGGCCGTCCCCACGTCCCCAGCGGGTTTTGCCCGCTCGCTGGACACGCTCAAAGTTCACGGTGCTATAAATACCCGGGCCCAGGGCTGCCAGCGGGGCCGGCCGGCGCGGGGGGGCTGCTAAAACCCAACGGGCCTTCCTTGCAATTAACCCTGTGCGTGCATGAGTCCCCTCTGTGCGGTTTGAAAAAGAGGAATCCTTCAATTCGAAATGTGTCTAAAGCCAGAAGAGAGCAGCAAAACTCCTTCAGTGGGCTGATTCCTGCTGGGAAGAGCCCTGGGATTGGTACCAGGACTGGGAGAGCACAGGGCCCTGGAGGAGGGTGCAGTGGATGCGTGTTTTGTAGCCAGCAACATCCACAGCTGCTGTGTGACCCTCCAGCTTGGGCAGGTCCTTGTGTTGGGAATGCAGTGGTGTGGATCCAGCACGGCTTGTGTCCCCCCATAAAGCAGAGGCTGCCTGTGCACCCCACATTCCCCAGAGAGCATGGCCTCATGCTACACAGCCCCCTGCCCTGCCCACATGGCCTCACCAGCCCCACACCCTGCCCCCATGTGGCTCCACAGAACACGACCCCACACCCTACCCAACATGGCCCCACAGAGCATAGCCCCAAACCCAGCCCTGTATGTCCCCACACATGGCAGCCCTGTGCCCTCCAGCCTGCCCTGTGTCCTGGGCACCACGTGCAGGACTTTTTTGAAGCGCTAAAACGCATCGAAAAACTTGAAGGGCAACAGAAACGCACTAAATCAGTACAGCCTCCAACCCCACCCCAAAACGTGCAGTCCCCAGTGGTGCCAGGTCACCCGAGGCAGAGCACAGCACCTGCAGCAGGGTGTGAAGCAGCTCCCTGGGGAGCCAAACCGAGGAGACGCCTGTGACCCCACCCACAGCTGTACAGAGCCCTTTCGTGGTGCCAAACGTTATCTCTTTAACCATTTCGCTCCCACACCTTACCCTGCTGGGCTGAGAGGAGAGCCAGTCTGTGAGGAAGAGCCTCTTGCCCCTTTTTGCTGCTCAAACCACGGGCGATGGGAAACTCGGAGAGAACAGAGGACGAGCCGCAGGGGCAGAGCCCCGCGGGCTGTGTGCTACCCCCGGCTCCTGCTGAGGCTGGACACAACCCAGTGCACACATGGCTCAGTGACAACGGCTCAGGACTGGGCAAGGCCCTGCTGACCGAAGGTGATCTCCAGCTCCATGGGGCCAGGCTGCACATCCCCATGGTCTCGCAGGCAGGGGGTGACCCTGTCCCATGACTTCGGGAATGTCGCAGCTGCGAGGGACCCTTGGCCTTGCTCAGGTGACAGTGCCACCAGAACAACCTCATTTCAGCCATGGAAATGTCACCTTTTGGGTCTCTTCAGGCCAAGCAAAGGCACATTCATCACCTCACTCTCCATCATCTCCTCTCCTCCCATCAGCACGGCAGCTCCCATGATGCCAAACACCTCCTTGTTGCACTTGGATGTCATGGCTCTTCCTGACGCTTACTTGACCAGGATTTTCAGGTCATCACTCCTGTGGCCAACAGGGTCCTGCCCCACAGCTGTGCCCTGCCCTGTTCCCCACAGTCCCAGTGCTGCTCTGGTATGTGGCTGCCTCAGAGCTGGTCCCCTCAAGCCTCAGGGCCGCTGTGAGTGGCACTGCCGGACTCTGCGCACGGCACAGCACCGGAGCAAAGGAGCCTGGCGGGTGGCACTAGGGGGAGATAAAGGCCAGGACATGCCGGGCCCTGCGACCTTGCCAGCCCCTCCTGTCCCCTTGTCCCCAAGGCCACCCTAGCCCTGGCTGCTGGTGGGAACAAAGGGGAGAACTGCAGGTTTCCATCTATCATAGTCCCGTTGCTTTGTGGGGTCTTTCCTGGCATCTTCAGTCTTTGGGAAGCATCTTTGGCAACGAGGGGCCTTACGGCATTTACACCTTTATGCAGCAAGTATAAAAGCACCTTCTCTCATGTGCAGGTAGCACATGGACACCCCAAAGCCCATCCAGAAAAGAGGAGAAGAGATATAACTCCCAGAATGGAGGTCAACAGGGAAGGATGAGTCCTGGTACATGGCCTGGAAGCAGAGAGTGACACATGCTGCAAGACCAGCTGGAGGCTCAGCCCATCACATCTGACTCCCCTTTCCTAATGCTCCTAGGTGCACTTAGCAGCAGCACAGTTGTGACAGCCTTTACAGGACCCCACCACCAGCAAACTGGGCACCTTCAGGGCTAAAAACCATTTCAGGGGACCTCTGGGTCAAGGTTCCATCCTGGTATCACAACCAGCTCCTCTGTTCCCATGGATATTCCCTTCTCCACAGGCTCCCTGTGACCCCTCACAGCCGAGATGAGATGAGATGAGATGAGATGAGATGAGATGAGATGAGATGAGATGAGATGAGATGAGATGAGTTGAGTTCACCAGGCAGAGTTTGCGGGAGCTCCTGGCAGACAAGGAGCTGAACCAGCAGGACTTGTCCCCAAAAGGGCTGTTCATGCCTAACTGGATCACAGTTACAGCTGTGGCTCCTGTGGTGTGAATCAGTGCTGGATGCTGGGGCAGGAACTGTGCAACAGCAGCTCTGCAGGCAGGATCCACATGAGGGGGGCACTTTCCCCTTGTATTTTCTACAGATTAGAAAGAAAAGTTAAATGATTTCCTCTTTTTTCCAGAAAGAAGGATTCAGAGTGTTGCTGGCACAGAGTTATCAAAAAATGCTACTAATACATGTTTGTACATCACTTGCAATGCCATCAAACCACCGTGCCCTGAGGACCTGGGCTCACTGCATACATGCCTGAGCTCCCCACAAAGAAAACTGCACAAACTCCACACGAAAAACACCCCAAAACCACCAACCTGCTGCAAAGTTGTGTTTTCTCTTCAACTTCCCAGTTTGGTCACAACTACAGCACACAGAGACAATACTTGCCCTGCAGCCACATCTCTGGGTCGCTCATATTTACAATTATTTAGAGCTCCAGCTCCACAGTTTCCAACATTCTCTCTCCTAAACTTCATGACTGCCGGCGCTGGAGGGGAATGGGGCTGGTAACGTGATAGGGATGTTGGCCTCGGACCAGGAGGCTGGATGCAGAGGGGTGCCTGGGCTGCTGTGTTATCCAAGCCCCTGCAGGAACAAGGTGTCTTTGGCTTGATGTGAGCTGGCAAGAGCAAGAGGAGGGAAGGAGATCCTTCGTCAGCACTTTGCTATGCACTGTGCTCCCTGCTCTCCACTGCCCAGACACACGGACTCACCACTGCTGTGGTGGCAGGACAGCTCTTCCCAGGGCTGCTCATCCTGGGTCCTTTCTCTCCATCAGGCTGGCAAAATTTCATGTTCTGCTTCAGCTTGGTTCCAAAAAGCAGAAACCAACACAACATCACTGCTTTTCCCATGCCACGAGGTGAGCGAGGCGCATGCAGCAGCACCTGAAGGGTCACCCCACGTGCCAAGTGTCCACTAACAGAGGTGGCTCCAACATGATTCTGTTGTATAGAAGAGCTGACAATCTGTGCCCAGACCCTGTCACAGCCCCTAAACCCTCAGGGGGCTCTGGCACAAGTCTGGGGTTTGCATTGTCCCTTACCCAGGCAGGTCCATGGGTTTGCAAACCAACCTAAAGGCTCATTTTTTCTGCTATTTTTCAATAATATTAAATAAGGACAGAAGCATTGCCTGAGACAGCTCAAGGTACCCAGTGCTGTGACTGCAGCACGGCTTCCCCCCTGTGAAATGCATCATGTGCCACCATGGAATCCAGTCCAGGATCTTGGGCTGCAAACAGACAGGGATTGGGGTTTATTTCAATTGTTTCCATTCTGGTTTTCTGCTTTTAACAGATCATTCCTAAGATTGTGCCCTTCTGCCACATGTTCTACACATAATTTCCCATCTCCCAGCTTGGACACAGCCTTTGAAAAAAGACATTTCACCTCCAGTGTGCCCCTGGCACTAACACAGCCCCTCTGCAGGCAGAGCAAGGCTCTTCCCAAAGGTTCCCTCTCTCAGACACCTCGTGCCAAGCCCCAACATGGTCACTTTGTCATCGAGTGTCAAGTACAAAGCATATGCAGGACAGATGGGTATGAGGTTTATAAGATAATTAAGCATGCTAATGAAGTTCATTTGCATCTAGCTTTTAAATTCCCATAAACTCTGTGAGGCTGGGAAATGAGAAATGCTGCTTGACGTCGCAAAGCAACAGAAGTTTAGTTACCAAAAGCAAAGTAGTGATTAATGAGTGAGACCCAAAGCTGCTGTGGCCAGGCTGAGCACAGCCCTGCAGGTCCCCCTGGCAGAGCCACGACACACGATGTCCCCCATGCCACTGCAGTGGCCACAGCCATTAACACAAACTGCTGTGGCCTTTATTGGACTGAAATGTCACAGAACCAGAGAGAGCAGGGGGAAATCATTGCTCCAAAGAAAGATTTGACCCAGAGATGAAGGAAAAGCTCTTTGGTGTGAAAAGGAAAGTTGGTGGCTGGTGTGGGAAGCCAGGTGAGAGAGCACCCTCTCCATGGGCTGCTCCTGAAGCAGGACCAGGGCAGAGTTTTGATGAAGTTGTGGTGATGGCACAGCAGGGAGAGGCAGATGGGCATTCCCTGGGCAGAGATGGAGCCCAGGGCTGTGACCCAGACAGAGCTGGAGCAGCCCCAGGAAAACAGGGGAACAGCTTGGATTGGAGATCCCCAAGATACCCCAGGGGAACCAGGGCAGGAGCTGACAGATGTGCTCCACACCCACCTCCCACAGTGCTGAAGCTGGGAGGGCACTGGGGTCCTAAAATGTGGCCAAGCCTGGGCCAGAGGTCACCTGCAAGTTCTCACCTCCACAGGAAAGCGGAAATATCACCTCTGGTTAAGCAAGGAGGGCAAAGGCCAGGTTGTTTCCAGCCACCCATGGGTCACAGACTGGGAGATGGCTCCAGGTGCTGCAGCACCTCTCCATTACCCCAAGGTGATGGTGGTTCCTCAGAAGTGGAAACCCTGAGCGTGGCACAGCCAGGTGGTACAGAACCTGGGAGCACGCCCACACCAATAACCTGTGGGGTCAGGTACCACTCACCTTCCCAGCACCCAGGGCAATCCTGAAGCCTCCTTCTACCAGAGGAGGAAGAAGCCAGTGGATCCCACAGAGATCCCATTCTGCAGCAGGCCTGAGCTGCCAGGTCCCTGGCAGCACCTGTAGACGAGAGCCATGGAACAGCCTCTGGGTTGGCCCTGCTGTCCCTCATTGTCCAGCTGGGCCAAGCACACCATGACAGCAGGCTGAGCACCCAAGGCTCACTAGGGACAAACACAGCCCAGACTTTCAAAACTGCTGTGAAACATCTCCCTGAGAGATCTTTGGGCTTTTCTTGTTACACATCCCCACACAAACTAACCACACACAGGGTGGGTCTTTCAATACACCCAACATTGGTGTACGACACATCCTGGCCACGAAACAAAGCACAGAGAGAAAAGAAACTTTAAAGTGGGCTTACCCAGGACAAGACAAACTGAAAACAGCAAGACTGGATTGATTTGAAATACCTTGACCAGATTTATTGAAAAATATCCCTTGGCAGTTGACAATCACCACGATCCACAATCAGAACCTGACTGGACAACATTGGAACAGCTTTCACCTACAACAGAAGGCGAATACCTGGGAACACCCCAGCAAGGCCTACACACCCCTGCTGGCATTAAACACTGGCACTGAGGAGCTCAGGGCAAATGCTGGCTGTGGTGCCAATTACACGACAGGTGTTACTGTGTGCTCTGATACTTACCTGGTCTGTGGGAAAAAAACAAATGTTCAAAATATGGGGGAAAAGAATCAGTCCAGAGAAGCACCCAGAGAAACTGGACACTGCTTTGATGCAGCTCTTGCTCTGCTGCAGCCGAGGAAGAGTAGGGAAAGGGAAGCTGGACAGTGTGGCTGGACACATTCAGATGTTCTGGCTGCCTGGTGAGAAGGGTTTGGTGCTGCAGGACACATGGTGGTGGGTCACTGGTCATTGACAGGCAGCAGGATCCAGAGGAAACCTTAGCATCTGCCAGGTCAAACCCTGACTGGGGAGGGCTCAGGGCCTCATTAGGGCTTCCATTCCCCAGTGAAACCCAATGAACACGCAGTGAGATGCTGACAAGAAACCCTGAGAGAGGGGGGAGGTGTGGGACAGACAGAAAGACAGACACTGGGTTTGTTCTTTGGGCCGGTTTTGGAACTATCAAGGTTCCTCTTCTTGCCCAGCCACTGCCACTCAGCCAGTCCTTGCTCTGTGGACACTCACTCCAGAGAAACTGCTTCACTCCCCTTTCCAAGCAAATTAAAGGGATCTGAATAAGGCACTGGAATTCCAGAGTAAACCATCAATGCTCTCTGCCAAATAGAAAAATAACTAAAGTTCATCTCCAGTTTTGGCCAACACAAGCTCGCTGTGGGGAAAAGTTCTGTCCAGCAGTGACCTAAGGTAGCTGCAGAGGTGCTGCCAGTGGCAGCTGCACGGCCCCTTCCCAACACTTCAGAGCTGGATGAAAATGAGGAAAAATTAGGAAGGAGCTGTCTTCTCAGCCTGGGCACTGGGAATAGGAAGGACATTCACTGCCAACCAACATATCAAAGTGCAGCACATCTATGTGACAAATCTCTTCCGTGTTTAAGATGCCTCCTAAATATGCACCTAATCAAAAATTAACTTGGTGGCTTCATGATTATCAAAGAAACATTGTTAAAAGCCAGATCCAAACCGAAGGGCTGAAAAACCTATTCCAAATTATCCTTCTTCCAGATCATGTGCCAAGGGCTGAAGTGGGGTTGGAGCAAAAATACGAAAGCAAAAACGATTTGGAGTTGACACAGTGTATTGTGAATTACTTCTCAGCTTTTCTACATCTAAGAGAGCATGAAATGATCGGCCATACAGTGGAACAGTTTAATATACAATAGATTACAGAGCCGCAGGTAATACGCGTTGGATCTATATACACACAGAGCTTAATATTTCACAGATACAACTTTTTGCCATCTCGGTTTGTCCACAAAGCATTGGCAGAGTATTTACAGTGAGGCTGCTGCGAGGAAGCCCCGTCCCCCGTACAGCCCCGGGCGAGGCTGCCCCAGCAGGGGGTGTAAACAGAGCGGTTCTTTCTTTCTGCAAGGGAGGGAGAAGGTGGGAACACGGCCTGCGCTGGGCAGGAGGGAAAGGAACCAGAGATACCAGGAAAAAAAAAATGACCACTTAACCTGGAGACTTCAAAACACTTCAATTTGCCTTTTAAAATATTTTAACTGGAAACTGTTCTCAATTAATTTTCAATTTGTAATTCAATAATGTTTCAATGGCATTTTCAATTAATGCTTTCTATCCATCTGTATTTCTATCCATCCCCACTTGTGCTTATGCAAGGACAAGGAGTGCTGAAGCTCTGGGTCAGTGCTGAGGGAGCTTCTCAAGGAAGCAGGGGATGCTCAGCGGCGTGTGCTGGCTCCCAGGCCCACTCCTTGCCCTTGGCAAACCAAAGCCAACCCTGGTTTCAGCTGATTACTGCAAAAATAATCTCTCTCCAGCTGTTTGTAATCAGGTACCACCACCCTCGATGCCCAGTGATGGCTTTTACAGGGGGATCACTGTGTGGGTGTCACTGTGTGGACAGAGGGTGGGCAGATCCAACCCCAAACCCCAACCCCAACCCTTATCCCCAGCCCCAGCCGGTCGTGGTCGGACACAACGCTCTGATTCCCAGTGCAGGCTTCCAGTAACCAGCTGAAATTTGCTCCATGAGAAAATCAAACCAGCAGGCAGGAGGGAAGGTGCATTTACCCAGGTGTCCATGGCCTGGCTGCATGGAGCAGGCAGCAGCCCAGAGCAAACCTCCCCAGAGCTTGGGGACAGCTCGGCTGCTGGAGCTGCTGCTGCCCAGGCACCACTATGGGATCTACATGGCAGCTCCTTCACTGGGGCTGCCTCTAGGGGCACATCCAGCTCCTTCCCAATTGACCCCCTCCCTTTCCAATCATTTACATCCCTGCCTTGTCCCCCTCAGTGCTGAAAGGGCCAAAGGGTGAGAAAGGAGGAATCCGGCCCCCGCCACCAGCAAAGACAACATCTGATGCTAAGTTAAGAATACTGTTTCATGGAAAGAAAGAGCTTTCCTGAGCAATCCAACACCTAAAGCAATCCAGCTGACACTGGGCAGTGAGGTGACTTTCCTGACAGCACACGGAGCTGCTTGTTTACCTGTTCCTGGGGAACTGGGTGAGGGTGGCCAAGGTCCTTGTCATCTTTGGATACTGCTGCTGCCTCCCTGCAAACCAGAAACAATTGCCATCAAGCAGGAAAAATTCCCAAATACTCAGCACGACCTCAGAACTGTGTTTCTTGTCTCAGCAGAAAGTTGGAGTTGTTAAGGCTCTTGGCTTTAAAGAGTTTATTACTTTGGAAGTTTAAAGCTGTACTTGCAGTAGGGTGTAACAGGTCTCTGTCTCAGCATAGGTATTATGTTCTCTGTATCTCAGCATGGGCTCTGAAACCAGAAGCAATTAAATTGGGGAGAGGGTGACTGGTACCTGTGGCCTCCTGGAACATCTGCTGGTGCCAGTGGGACCATGCCAGTACCTATGCAGTGGCCAAACACTGGCTGAGGCAGTGACACAGCACAGCTGGCAGTGCTGCCACCTCCTCCTTTGGACATGATGGAGCGGTACATCCAGTACTGGAAATAAACCCTAAACACAGCTCTGGGCTCACCTGGAAAAGGCAAAGCTTCAGAGTCACTGAAGAGGCATTTCCCCTTGGGCACACCCACAGATGGACAACATGCTATGTGTCCTTCCCTGACTTGAGCTGTATCTCCAGCACAAATCGATACAGACCATCTTCAATTCCAAAGATGAAATGCACTAAGGTAGAAACAAGTGAAGACTTGAGTAACTGAGGGAGGAAAATAAGGAAAAACTTGAGAAAGTAACTTTGATTCATCTGAAGGAGGATTTGAGAATTGATGGCCAAATCAGGGACATGCAAGTGGTGGCACTGGCTTATACCACATATCCAGCAATGAGCTGGATGACAAATTGGTCAGAGCATCACCCATAAGAGTGGGAACTTAAAACTTGTACCAACTGTTCCCAGCCAGGACCTTCTCTGCAGTTCAATTCAGTGAACAGTGCAATTTCTGGACATTAAAATCCATTACAGGCATGGAGATGTCCCAAGGGCTGGAGCCAGGCTGGGAGAGCTGGGGGTGCTCACCTGGAGAGGAGAAGGCTCCAGGGAGAGCTCAGAGCCCCTTGCAGGGCCTGAGGGGCTCCAGGAGAGCTGGAGAGGGACTGGGGACAGGACACAGGGAATGGCTTCCCACTGCCAGAGGACAGGGATGGACGGGATATTGGGAAGGAATTGTTCCCTGGGAGGGTGGGCAGGCCCTGGTACAGGGTGCCCAGAGCAGCTGTGGCTGCCCCTGGATCCCTGGCAGTGCCCAAGGCCAGGTTGGACATTGGGGCATAGAGCTGCCTGGGACAGTGGAAGGAGTCCCTGCCCATGGCAGGGGTGGAGCAAGATGAGCTTTAAGGTCCCTTCCAATCCAAACCATTCTGGGATCCTGTGCAATTGCTGCAGTGAGCCAGAGAAGAGGGAGAGAGAATGGAGCACACCAAGGCTGGGACAGGAGGTGCTGACAGTGGCCTCAGGGCCATTCCAGAAGTGTACAACACCAAGGGCTGCTGCCTCAGACACCGATGTCCAGTGGGGGACAGCTCCCGAGGAGGATGTTGAGCTCCACCCCTGAGCAGGTGAGTGGGAAGACGCTGAGCACCTGCCTCCAGCTCCTGGCCAGCCTCGGGCTGGGCAGCTGGGTTAGGGCAGCACATGTTCAGCAGCTACAATAAGGGACCAGGAAAAAAAAAGCTTTAAATATCTTCCACCAATCTGTTTTGTCCAAACTAATCTTCTTTCTCCCAAGCCAATATTGACTCCCAAAGGCAAGGAGCAAACAGTTCTGTACATGTTGTACAGCCCAGCCCCTTATCAGGGCTGAGACAGAAGTTCAGTTCACATCAGAAAGACTTGAAAGAGATTTTATAAAAAATGTGTGTGGTTTTTTTTTTTTCTACCAGAGCTTTACCGTGTGTCTGCAAAGCACCTCAAACCTCCTTCCCATGGCACCCTCAAACTGCACCACTGTCAAGACACGACACACCACCCGTTTTATCTTCTCCTTTAACCACTACAGAGCCTGTTGTTTCATTTTAAACAAACTTTTTAAATAAAACAAATGCAATAAGCTCCTGCTGTCTGACTTCCACCAATAAAACTCTGTACGAGTTCAGAGGGTGGTGTTAATGCAGATTTTAATAAAATTAGCCCATTTTAAGGCTCTCTGGTTCCCCAGTCACAGAAAACAAGAACAGCTTGGGAAGCTGAGGCTCTGCTTGACGCTTGAGACACCTTCCTGAACAGCACTCCTGGACAGACAGATCAGCCCTTGAAACAAGCCAGCAGCTCGTCCCACATTCCCTTCTCCTTGTCTCCCCAGTTCCAGACCTGGAAGCACTTTACCATATGGAGCCAAAGCATGACACTGAGTCCTGCCTACAGCTCTGAACTGAGCCACCTTCACACCATGGCAGCACTCAGACAGCTCCAGGGCCTGCAGGAATTGGTGAGTAATGGTTACTAATTCCAACTTTTTTATAGGATTTTGCAGAATCCCACTGCCACTGCCTGCACAGTTCAGTCTCAGCAACAGCAAAGAGCAATTTAAGTTTTACCCCAGGAAACAAACCAAGGACTGCTACAGCCTGCAGAGAGAACTCAAAAGGAGAAAAACATTGGAGCAAATGACTTTGCTGCCCAAATCAATGTTCTACAAGCAGCCAGTCAAGTCTCAGGAGTACTCTGAGACTTCAGCTGGCTTTTCACAGCTGCCCAGGCATTGAGATGGCAGTGCCATGGCCCTGGGTCATCCCTGCACTTCCACCTTGACTGTTCCCACATGCAAATCATTCTGTTCTTACAGTCAAACCACCCCTCTGGCATTTCCAGCAACTGGAAAAATCACATCAATAAATAACAACTGCATTTTAAAATTTAATTCTTAAATTTAACTGCAGGGACATGCCTCTTCTGTATCTTCTGTCACCACCATGAGGAGGAAACTGCAGCTGTGACTGGGCAAAATAGACCAAGGCATCAAAGCAAACACAATCTCCCCTTTCCTCAGGACACAGGGAGGCACCAGCAGCGACAGCAGCACCCGGAGCTGTGAGCTCTGCTCAGGTTCTGCCATGCAATGAGGAAGACACATTGAGGAACACAAAGTGCTTCATCTTTGTGTTCCCAAAGGTGAGGAGAGAGAGGCAACAGCCACCTGTGTGTCCCATCCAGATGGAGAAAACGAGACCACAGCACGGAAGAAAGGAGAAAACAAATTTTTAAATTTAGCAGAACCTCTCCAAGCCAAGGTGCAGATTTAAACAGCCAAAGGCATTACAGCCAACCTCAGGCACCTTCAGCCTCTTGAGATGTTGTGATGTGAATTAACTGCTCCCTTGCAACACCTTTTGCTGTATTCAGACTGAAAGTTTTAGAAACAGGTCAGAGTTAGCAATTTTTAAATACCAGAAACCCTAAAAACTTGGCCTTTTACTCAGGAATAAACTCTTTAGCTAAAGCTGCTATGGGTACAGGGAGCTCCTTTCAGTTTTGTTCTGGGCACCTCCTTTATGTGTTTTAGCCCTAAAAGAAAAGTATCCAAATACCTATGTTTTGTGAAAAGCCCTTGGGGAACCCACCCTTTCTTCTCCTCATTTTGTCACTCCTGGGACACAGCAGAAGCTGCAGCCAGGCTGTGGCACTGTCCCACTCTGCTTGCAGTGCTCACGTTACCTCCAGCAAAGGGGAATGGCCCCAAATGTTGGGAAGTAACAGTAAATCTGTCCTTCTCAAAATCCTGATACCAGAAGTGAATCAATGGGAATGTAATTTACCTGGTTCTCACAGAGAAATCTCTCACAGGAGCAGCAGGGAGGAAAAAGCATGTTGGTGTGTTAGCAGCAGATTAAGACCTCACTGACAGTATTCTGTGCACTCCTTGTCACTCTGCACCCCAGAGCAGATGCTGCAAGTGGCAGAAGGCAACACGGGGCTCACAAATACTCAGCAATCTCCCCAATCCCCTTCTCTGGACCATTTTTAAATCACTGCCATTAAACCACCCTAAAGATTGGAAGCACAGCCACGCATGGATTGTCCATGTGGAATAAACCCCTGGGGATCCAGCCAACCCCCCACGTTCACTGACAGCACTGCTGGCACCAACAGCACACACACCACAGGCATTTTAATGGAGTGAACTTTGCCTGTGGCCTCCCACCAGCACACGTGTCAGGAATTCTGCAGCACAGCCACACAACACTGCTCGAAACGCCTCCAGAGTCATTTTTGTGTCAGGATAAATCTTCAAAAGCGTAAGGGGAGGTGTGAAGGTTCAGCTCACACTGCTTTACAACACAAACAGGTATCTCCTTGCACCTGGAAAATCTTACACTCCAAACCACCCATTGAGAACTGAATTTCTTGATTTGGTTACTAAACTGCATTGAAGAGATTTAACCCCTGGCAGCCCCAGCTATGGAATTCTTGCTGCTGTTCTGGCAATGAGCAAACAGGGCACCACGGGTCACCCAGCAGGAGTTTTTTCCCAATCCAGAGTTAAGGCAGAATACCATCATTGGCAGTTCCCAGAGCAGACAACAGCCCTTGATTTCTGAGCTCACCAGTGCTGCTGTCCTCAGTGCCTTTATTCGCTTAGTGCCAACAGAGAGGCCCTGGTAGGTTTGGAGTTTGGTATTTGGATGTTCCCATAAACCCAACGATACTCCCACAGCCCCACATCACAGCAGCACAGGAGCCCTGTGCACTTTATAGGCTGAAGGGGAAGGATTCTGCATCCTGAACAATGAAGAGGAAGGTGGTCGGGGTCTGGGGTCCCATTCCAGCACCTTCTCCTTTTGGGTTTAACCACAGGTTGCCAACCCCTCCTGGTGCAGGGCTGGGGCTGGGGGAGGTTTGGTTATTGTGCAGCGTCTCAAGGAAACAGCACGTCCTGACTGAGCTCTGCCCTGGCACACAGCTGAGCAGGGAGAGAGCAAGGATGGCAGGGTCTATAAAACTGGGAGAAAGAGGTGACAGGGAGAAAGGCTGGAATGACTCTAAGGTAATAACATAACACTGGAAGGTATGTAAACAATTCTGGATCATGTTAGCTCCTTGATTGTAGGAAAAGGAATACTGACACACCTTAACTGAACCAAGAACCCTAATGGGTTCTTGAAGAAGAAAACCCCAATGGTTTCAGGTACACATTCTTCATATGCAAGAGGTATTTGCAGAATTACTACCTGAAAGTTGGAAGTGCAACCCACTGTGGGGAGGGGGAAGTTGTAACCTAGGGAGTAGGAAGCTGCTAGAAAATTCTGCCCTCAAAACCACCTCCCATTGCTGCTCATGGGAACAGCCTCCAAACAGGAACAGCATCTGTGGCACAGGCATCTGGGGGTGAGGATCCCCTGGTTTGCTGTGTGCTGGCAGATTGAGCGAAGAAGATTAATTCTGAGCAGCTTTCCCATCAAATGGAATACTGACATGCATGAACAGCAGCTTTGCAGGACCTGTGCACAGAGTTCTGTTCAACTGAGATCCAGAAATCCCAGAGACTCACATCTGAGAAAGGCTTCACGGGCTCCATGCCGACTGTGGAGTGGAGATGGATCTCCACCAGCTGAACAGGAACCCCACAAGGGATATATTTATTAGTCATACCCCAAAATCACATGGGGATGAGAGGAAGAATCAATACATTCTGACTCGAGTTCAGATGAAAAAAGCCCCCAGCTTCCATCAGCAGCTAGTGCAGCACCACCTTTCCCCAGCTCTTCCCTGGCTGATCAGCTTGTTTTGGGAATAAAAATACTTTCACTTTATTTGGTGTCAGAGCGAGTTGGCTGAACTAGAACAGTTGAATGGTCAATATGATCCCCAGCAGGCCATCAAATGCCAGAGAGGGAGGTGGTGGAAGCATGCAGAAGGCAGACTGGCACAGCCTAAGCCCCCAGTCCCATAGCTCCCCCCGTGCAAGCAGCTCCTGGGCTCCCGCAGGCCTCTGCTCCCAGGGACCTGCACAGAGCTGTCCACAGGACTGGGAAATGATTGTGCTTCTCAGCTCACTACAAGGACTCTTTTCCCTATTCCTGCTTTCAGCAGCAGGAAGGGAGCGTTCTAATTTCTTCCCTGCTGCAAAAGAACTTGTGTGTGTGTAAAAATCCTGAAAAATATTGTGCAGCACCATTGGTTCAGTCCAGAGGGAAGCTGGGATATTCGACTGTGTTTGGTGGCTTCCCAAGTGCCACCAGCTTGGAACCAAATATTGCCTAAGGTAACATCCTCACAGTGGTTGGTAGTTCAAAGAGGCTCAAACACTGTCTTATTACTCCCGTTAAACCCACAAACAATTCATCTCTCCCGGTCCCTTCCACACGCGCAAATTCCCAAACAAAATAAAAAAAAACCCAAAAAAACCAAACAGGAATAAAATAAATAAATAAATAAAGGCATTCCCAAAACATTTATTTCGCTTCTCTCTTTCTCTCTCTCCAATCAGCTCAGAGACACCGACGTCACCTACCTTCGCCCACTGAGCTGCGTACGGAGCCGGGAGCCCTGAACTGCAGCACTCCCGTGGTCTCTCCTGCTTCTGGAAACCTGTCCCCAGAGCTGGCACTGTCCCAACCCTCCTTCCATTCCCACGGATCAGTAACTCATTGGCTATATGGAAAAGAAGTTATCCAAAGCACACGATGGCACATGGAGGCTGCAGAAAGCATCGGGAAAGGAGAACAGAACGACAGCAGCTGTTCCTCCTGCCCTAACTAAAGGCTGAGCCACGGCACAACTCCCCCTCCAGCCCGACCCAAAGGGTGTCACCCCTCGCCCAGACATTCTTGTGGTGCATTACTGGCACTTTATAGCAGTCTCATATGGTAGATACATGCACATGTCTGTGTGTTACATACAAAAGGTCTGATAACAGTAAAACATTGTTCCGAGAGATATAAAAAACCCAAGGAGTTGCATTAGCCAAAAAAAGTGTTTTGTGAGAAACAACAATAAAAATGATATAACCACAGCTTTTCTTTTCTTTAAAATTAGATAAATACCCAAAGCTATGATTTCACTTGGGGCCTCTGTACCTTGACAGGGAGTCCAATGGAGTATATCTGAAGGCACTTAATATCCTCTACTCAGCTGTAAGATGGTTGCACAGGGAGCTGGGGAGCTTGGGATGTGGTTTGGGGCATGGAGGAGAGAGATGGATGAAAACAAGCCCTGAAGAGCCATGATCCACACAGCCCCAGGTGCCGAAATGAACACAAACGTACAACCCAGGTGTGGAGAAGGTCTCTCTTGGAAAAGAAAACTGCCAATTGCAAAAGTCTGTGTGTTTCTATGGACAGAGCACTTCATGCAACTCTGACAGTTCATCATACACTCTTAGAGATATTTAGCTTTGTCAGTTCATTGACCTCCTCAGTCCCCATTTCCTCACAGTCATCCTTTTCCACGGCTTTGCCAAACCGGCACCTCTCCTCTGCCTTCGCCGTGTCTTTCTGGAGCTTCTTGGCGGAAGGAAGGATGTCCTTGGCTTCTGAGTTATCTGTGCCATGGGCTATCTTATCAGAATTCTGTACAGAAGGCACCAGGTTGGCAATCTCATCCGTCGGAGACCGCCCAATGCTGCCATCCACTTGAACCCGAATGTCTGGAGATATGGACAACTGGTGATGTGGCACGATCCCGTTGTCCATGCACTTGGGGTAAAGGTAGGTCTTCATCTGACCCTTCCCCTTCACATTGACCGTCCCCCTGTAGTCAAAGTCATACCCCATCTTGTTGAGGATGCGGTAGCTCTCCTCACTCACCTGGATGCGGCACTCGACGCCGGTGGTGTCCATCCTGCTCGCGATGTTCACGGTGTCCCCCCAGATGTCATACAACAGCTTGGTGGTGCCGATGACCCCGGCTGTGAGGGGGCCGTGGTTAAAGCCGATCCGGAGTTTGAAGTTAAACCACAGCATGTTGTTGTTGAAGTCGTCCACCACCCGCATCATTTCTTTGGCAAATTCAAAAAGGGTCTGCAGGTGCCCGTGGGGATGGCTGCTGTCCTGGCACTGCGAGGTGTTCAGCCCCGACGCCGCCATGTAGGTGGCCCCGATGGTTTTGATCTTCTCGATGCTGCTGTAGTGGGGTTTGCTCAGCAGCTCATCGAAGTCCCCGATGAGCTCGTTCAGGACTCGGTAACACTCCTTGCCACCCTCGTAGTTCTCCTCGTAGAACTCGCTGAAGTTCACGATGCTGGCAAAGATCACCCCGCCGCTGTCGTGGTTTTTGGAATAGCTCTGGGACACCTTCAGCTGCTCGGCCACGTGGTACGGGATGATATTCCTCAGCAGCCAGTCAGCCTGATCCCTCATGCTCTGGATCTTGGTGCGGTGCAGGTCGGCCTCCACGTCCCCGTGGTAGTGCAGCCGGTAACTGACCTCGAACTCGCGGTTCAGGAACCAGACCAGCAGGAGCAGCAGGAAGGACACCAGAACCACCTCCTGGCCGATCAGCTCCGCCGGCCGCTTGGCGTCGCTCGGCACCGAGCTGTTGCACGGGCTCTTTCTGGAGCTGCACAAAGGGGAGAACACACAAGGTGCATTTTAACTTAGGGCATTGCCATCCCTGCTCCACAGTTAGAAATGCTGGAGAAGGAAGTGTGGGAAGCACAGTTGCATACTAAATTATAAAATATCAGCTGAGAACTTCATCTGCTCTTGAAGAAATGCCAAAGAATTAATTTAATTCTTAAACTCACCAAGTACTTACTTAAACCCACCAAGTATTTCTTTATCATCATGTTCAGTGGCACAGCCCAATCCTGTTTTAAGGACTTCACCAAGGAAACATTATCAGTGTATCTAAATATACAACTAAAACCACTGGATGTAAATATGTACCTGTGCGTGTGTTTAGGTATCTGAGTGCACTGAATGTCTGTACGTGGGGGTGTCTGTGAGTTTTGTGGAATTTAACTGGTTTTGTCTTTTTTATTACCTCCAATATTCACAACCAGCTGCTTTATACTCCTGTGCCTTTCCCTTGTGTCCTCACCAAGGACCAGGAACCTTTGCTGTGTGCCTTTAATGCTACACACGAAGGGTTTGGGAGAAGATAACCCTGTAAAAGACACATCATGGAGAACCCCTGTGGCAGGGGGTTAGAACTTCATGAGCTTTAAGGTCCTTCTGAGCCAACCCAGTCTGGGGTTCTATCAACTGCATGGAAGTGGGGAACATGGCTGTGCTGACATCTTTTCTATGATAAAACCACTTCAGCTTTTCATGGCAGAGACAGAAAGTTTCTCCAAGTGCCAAGATTACATAAAATAATCAAGAATTCCTGTCTGCCATAGATTGGGAGCAATATTTTAGATCCTTTTGACAGTTCACTGCCTGCCTGTGCAGATTATGAGGCGCTGATGGAGCATCTGCCAGTGCCAAACCACCCTGAACGAGGAGACATCTGCACTCTCCAATCTCAACTTTCTGCAGAGATGCAAAGGCTCAAATTGAATCTGAGAAGGCCCCACCTATGCAATCCCAGAAGCGAAGGCTGAACGCAGACAGCTTGGCACACAGTCATTTCTGCAGGGATCCAACTGCATTTTTTGGATAAAATTATGCCAAAGCTTGAGATTTGATATGAGCAGACATGCACTGAAGTTTTTCAAGTCAAGAGATGGTTTGAAAAGGGAAAGCATCACATCAACCTTTCTCCTGGAGAACCAGAAAGGAATCCATACTCAGCACCTGCCTGCATTTCTCTGGGAAGGCAGGAAGGGATTAAAACTCAGCACAACTGGAGCAACAGCTCAAGAGAAGGCTGAATTTGTTACTGTAACATATGAAAACATTCCTGAGTTAATTTTGTTGCTTCATGTCCATGGGGGACAGGCTTCCAGTTTGGATATATTTCAGAACTGAACTTTATTACAGGCACAGGTTTTTTTTTCTGAGTTGCATTCTCAAATACTTGATTGACAGGAAAGTGTGATGAAACAAAACCACAGCACAGCTGTGAGACAGACGAACGTGCCCCATATCCCAAAACATTTCTCTGTGCCATAGTCTTTGTATCTGTTCCCTTTTTTACAGAAATCCTACGGGGAAAAAAGGCTTCTGGTGAGTGAAATATTTACAATACAGAGCGTGCAGGTTGAATTTCAGACAAAGGTAGGACAGATTACACTGAAAATTACTTCTTTTGTTTTCTACCATAAATATACTTCTCCCAGGAGAAGTGAATGTGTATTCATCTTACTCCCTCTTCAGAAGGGGACCATGAAAGGAGATGTCCCAACTCAAAGTAGAGCTCCAACATCAGGTTCCTGTAATTGCTGCACCAAGACACTTCTTCCTCCCAGATTCTCAACAGAACCTCTGTTAGGAACCTGTTTATTTCCTCCCTTGAAAGACAAGACAGAGACAAAGACAAAGCCCTGGTTTAGAGGTGGCCTTGGCTGGGTTAATGGTTGGACTCGATGATTCTTGCTGGTCCCTTTTATTCTATGATCTCCTGATCCTGGAGGTCTTTTCCAGCCCAAATGATTCCATAATTAATGACTAGAAGGGAACAATTCCTGAAATACAATTCCTGCTACCTATTTTGGAGGTGACAAAATGCCCTCCTGGCTTGATGGGCTTATAAAACAAAGTGATGCAGGTTAAGAGAAAGTATCTTGGAAAATAAGAAGAGGTGGGGGAAAGTGAGGAAGGAATCTGGATTAAGGAGCACAATTCAGGCTCTTCTCTGAATCTAAGTTCATTATTTCTCACACCTTGTGGGCAGAGATCTGTGAAAGGATCTGAGCAATGACTGTTATTGAGAGTAGGAGTTTGATCCAGATAATCCCCTCTAATATCAGACATTCTTGCCACAGGGATTTATTTAAGCCATTAAAGGTTTTTTATTTACAGTTTGCTGTACAAAACACTCTCTAAGCACTTTAACTCCTCTGCACTGAATGAGGCAAGCACCACAAAGGTTCTGTCAGGAGCAGTGGAAGGCAGGATCTGCCTTCAGGGAAGGAGCTGCTGCCTCCCATTCCCACCCCTGGAGCTCTCCATGATCTGCTCAGTGTGGCCTGACCTCGCTGGCCACGTGGGCTCCAGCCCTGAGATCTGCATGTGCAGGGAGTGACTCACTGTGCACTGACCTCCTTCCATTCACGGGGAATGGGGTGGGATCCCTTCTCCAGAGCAGGCAATTTTATCCCATTGTGCATCAGCATGGAAAGCCCTGATTCCAGCCTGAAGGAGAGAGCAACTGCATCATCCTCATCTGGAAATCCAGCCTGTGGATGTTGCAGTGACCAGGATACAGGATCTACAGGGCTGTAAATCACCTAAATCACCTCCCCAGGCAGCAGCCATGACCTGGAGTCACCCTTTGGAATGAAAAGAAGAAAAACTCCCCCACACCTCCAATAGGAAGGATCAACCCCATTGCCCAATCTTTCTCAATTCTACTTTTTATGAGGTGCTGCAGCAGAAAACTGATTTTAAAAATCATTCAAATTGAAATCTTGAGCTGACAATGTTTCTTTAACTCGAACTGGTGAAATGCTGCCTGGCACAGCCCCCTCACTATTAACTTGGCACCTTCATCCAGGCTGTGAACATGGAACAAGTGAGACTCCAGAGATAGAATCTCCTTTGGCTTGATCACAAATCATAAAGATAATGGCTTTCCACTGAAAGAGCTTTCTGGAAAGCCAGTTTGCTTCTGAGCCAGTAACCCCTGTTTGGATTTGGATATCTTGCTATGTTGAAAGAGGATGCCTCTGCCTGCTAAATCTGAGAGAGGAATGCAAGGGAGGAAAGGTGTGGAAAAGGGGATCAAACTGCTGCTGTCCATGAAAAACGTGCAATGGATGCCTATAAACCCTGCCCTACAACCAGGTGACTGCAGTCTCCACTCAAGTGGCCAACTGCTGCCCCCCCTTGAGCAGCCACACTGGAAAGTGGCACATCCCACCTGCTCTGAGGTGAGGAAGGAATGAAAATGAGAAAAGTTTCCTGCTTCAGAGACAAAGTTCATGGTCATATCCTTTGGGCTGAAGAACTGGGCTGCTGGAAAACAAGGCAAGCTCCACATTTTTATTTACAGACAGTCCAGAGGTGAACTCTGTGCTAAGGCTTCATTACCATTACTATTATTACTGTCTCTCTTCCCAGGCAACATTAATATTATCTCTATTCTTGATCAAGGAAAGGGAACAACCTCATTACAGGCAACACACAACCTTGTCTAGCCCTCTTAGAACATGGGAAAACTTTAGTGCTGAGTGGGGTAAGCAAGGAACCTGATTTATGCAATTTTGGCAGAAAGGTGCAGCAAAAAAATTTGTTAGGCTAAGAGAGTTTCACCTTTTATTAGTCCATTACGAGAAAAAAGGGGAAATTCTGTACTCTAGAAATGTGGTATACAACAATATACAGCATAAGAGCCCTGAAGAAAGAAGCTGAATTCTGTTTAATGGCAGAAGCAGAATAGGATTAACTCCCAGTTCTCTCTTTTAACCTCCAGTACTTGTTAATGTCCAAGTTTGGGCAGGGTCAGGCCAGGGGAGCTGGACTGAAGGGTAGTGCTGAGCAGAATTAGCACATGGGTCTCTTCCTCAGCTGAAGTAGCACAGACCATATCCTAATAAAAAGTGAAAAATGAAGTTTAGAAATGTTTAACAGGTGACATATCTTGGTGGTCACTGCCTTACTTGGCCTTTAGATCACAAGCCAAGCCTTGTAAAGGAGGCAAAGCCCCACTCCACAGCTGCTCACCAGAGACACCTCCATGGTTTGGTCCTCAGCAGCTCTCACCTTCACCTGTCATCAGTTAGAAGGTACATATTTAAGGAAGAAAAATATCTGCAGGAAAACAATGCTTGACAGGTGATCTTTCCACAGATTTCTGTCACTGAGGGGAAGACCCAGTTGTCAAAGATTTAAGGCAGGATGAATTATTGATCAGTGATTAGCAGCTGGCCAGGAGCCTGCTGAGCTGCTGGGGAAGAGGTTTGTAATTCTGAGGAGCACAAAAGCTTCACAAACAAAACCAGGCATCCAAACACTAAGGATCCAAACTAAGGCTGATCCTAAGACACCACTGGAGTGATCAGCACACTGAAGTTTACAAAAAAAAAAAAAAAAAGGAAAAAGAAAAAAGCCCCCTCTATTATTTTGGCTTTATGTTTCCATTCTGGATTCAAGGAAGTGGAATTCAAAGAACTTTCATGAATCAAAACCAGGAAAAAGGAAAACCCATCTCAGAAAAGCCAGAGCCCCCCCAAACCCCAAGACTGCAGTAAGTGCTGAGTTCTTGGTGAAGAGATACCCAAAGAAACACTCATCCCTCTGTACTAAACCCCACGTGTTTTCTAAACTACCACAGCATTTGTGGAGATGAGAATTATTAGAAAGGAATTTTGTTTTGACACATCGTCCCAGGAAAAGGAACATGCTCCTGAAAACCCATTTTAGATGCATTCCCAAAGTCACACATCCACATCAATCAAACCCAGCATGGCCCAAATATTGTCCCCAATTTTTCAATGAGCAAACACAGACTTGTCTAAAACCAAAGACCAGTAAAAACACTTCAAATGGTATTGCAAAAACTTGCAATAAACCCATGAGAAACTCAACACTGAAATCACCAGAGTGAATCTTTAACACACTTATTTTAAGGGGCCATTAATTACCCAGGAAGGGATTTTTGTTTGCTTTGAAAGGCTGCAGGCTAAAATTTCCTTTGCTCTCAGTTTTATGACTCCCTGCCCTGCCCAGGCCAGGTGACAGCCAGGCCCAGACTGTCCCATCCCATCCTGGGAAGGCAGCTGGCTGCACATCCAGCTTTTCCAGAGGAAGCTCCTCCACACCAGGGAATTCTCACCTGCCCAGCTGTGAGAGCATTCAACTCACACTGCTTCTGAATGGTGCAAATCAGCCAAGGAAATCAAATAAACAGCTCGTGGTGGACAGATAATGCTCTAAAAACTGCTGCTACTGGAAAAACAGATGCTGTTTTAAATAGCTCCTCCATAGTTCTATTTCCTAGAAATCCAATTTAAGGAGAAAATATCATTACACAACTCTGTGACTGCAGCACCAGCCCTGATGAGTTTTGGTCATACCCAAGTAATCTGTAAAGGAAATTACACGAAGAGCTTAAACACAACTTGCTGAACCAATTTGTTGAATTCCCAAGTTATTACTGTGGATGTAAAGTTTTGCTACATGTAATTCACTGAAAATGTTTCTATCCCTAAACATAAAGATGGTAATTTTATATAAAGCTTACCTAAAGTTCTGTGCCAAATCTAGATGAGGAGCTTCCATGGAGCTGAAATGAAAAAAGCATTGATTTCAGAGGGAAAGCTAAAGCAATAAACAAACCATCCTGCAGCATTCCAGACAGAATTTTCATCTTCTCTATTGCACAGACCAGTAACTGCACTGCAGGCCTGATCAGCTGCACACAAACTTTGTCTGAACATGACTTATCTGCTTGGAAGAGGGAACCAGCCAGAGCTGCAAATCCCTGTAAAGGGAAACTGGAACTTTGTAATGCCTGGAACAAGTAATTGTTAAACAATCCCATCTTACCTGGAAAACAGGGAAAAGCAATCCCAGAACTCTAAGACTCCGTTACGCCTTCATCTTACGCGAGCACACAGCACAAATATTTTAAAAATAAAACACAGAGAGACAAAGCCCAACATCTTCAAACAAAAACCAAAACCAAAAACCCCCCAAACCAAAACCAACAAACCAAACAAACAAACCAACCAAACCACCCAAACCCAAAAATCCTCCCAAATCCCCAAAATCCTAACAAACACAGAACCCGTGTTTTAAGATGCCATTAGGGAAAATAAGTGATTCAAGAACTTTTCTGATTTATTTGAATTACAATTTCTATACTGCAATCAAGTAGCAAGAGAGTATCAAACTCTCAGGATTGGTTACAACTGGAAAAGGAAGTAAAACTACAGAATGGATCTGTCTGTGGTGCAGACAGGGCTGCAACTGCCACGGTGACAAAAAATATTACCAGAATCATGGTAAGAGACAAACAAAAAGATGATTATTAACAAACTGAAGTAATGAGTTTCACTAACTAAACCTGTGTGACTTTTGTTCAGGATCAATTCTATAAATCACCTTTTCAGACCTGCAGTTGAACAGCTCTATTACTTGAAATATTTATTTTTGAGGGATGAAATAACAACATATTCCAGGATTTCTGAACCTTGCCCATTAATGGTCACTGTTGTTCACACCACAGGTGGAAATACACCATCATTAGTAACATTTATTAAGATAATGGTGTTTCTTAACATTCACAGAGCCCCTTTAGCACTCAGCAACAGCTGATGCTGTGACCTGACACAACAGCAAGGTCTCCACCTCTCACCTTTGGAAAAGCCATTCCCAGTCCCTTAATAAAGTTGAAATGCAGGGAAAATCCCAGTTCTGTGTCTTTCTTTCTGCACAAAGTCTCAACACAGAGCTTGTCCAGGAGTGTATTCCATGACCCCCTTTCACCAGGCTCTGCCAGGAGCCCCCAGGGAGCTGCACGGGGGGAGGGAAGGAGCTCCAGGAACTTCTGCTGGGGGGAATCAGGGAAGAGCAACCAGGGAATCAAGAAATGGCATCAAGGGTCTGCTCTCCACTAATTCCCCTGGAAAACCAAACCTGGGGTTGAGTTTGGAGCCAGGTGGGGGTTGGGCTCTGCTCCCAAGGAACAAGTGACAGCACAAGAGGAAACAGCCTCAAGTTGTGCCAGGGAGGTTTGGATGGATATTAGGGAAAAAAATGTCTTAAGCAAAAGCCCTAGCACAGCTGTCCAGGGCAGGGCTGGAATACCCATCCCTGGGGGGATTTAGAAGTCCTGTGGATGTGGCACTTGGGGACATGGGGCAGTGCTGGGGGAACAGCTGAACTCGGTGGTCTCAGAGGGCTTTTCCATACTCAGGGATTCTGTGATTCCATGATTCTCAGTGAAGCTGTAGCTGGCCAGTGAAAGCCCCAGTGCTACAAAGGGAAAAGCCACAGGGAGAAAGTCTTTGTGACTGGGAGAGGGCCACTCAGTGCTGGGGGACAGATGATGTTCACTGGGATCCTGAGCCCAATGGGACAAATCCATGAGGAGACAAGGGAGGCTTCAGAACCAAACACTCCTTTCCTGCACTGAAGCTGGAGAGAACTCCCCTGCCCTCCTTGTCCAAGTCTTTTGCAGACAGACAAGAGAGGGATTTTTCTGTAGTCAATATGATTTAGAAATAATTTGTCAACTGACTCCAGATCCAGGATATTTTTTCCCCAGGACTTTCTCCCTTCAACCCTTACAGTCACCTCAAATCACAGATGTGAACAGTTGTAAGAGGTGACTTTTATTCTCCCTTTTTTTTTAAATACAAATTTGATCAAGATTAAGAGACAACTGAAGAAACTTAAAGAGGCAATTAAAGCTAAGTACTCACTAAAATATGTATCTGCAAACTCTTTTTGGCTTGTTTGGGTTTTTTTTTTTCATGTTTTTCACCTTATGATTCAGCAGGTCTCTGAAGGAGAGGAACTGACTGATTAAGGAGAAGACCTTGCTAAGTCCATCCCAAGGGAGGGTCTTAAGCCACTGAGAAGTGCAAGTTGATTATAAAATTTTGCCAATATGAGTAGAAGGCTGGAAAGACCTCCTTGACTCTCTTGGCAAGAAAACAGTAGGAGAACACTGCAAACAAATTCTCCTTGCATAAAATCATTTATCAGAGGAAAACTGGAAAAATTTAAGGTTATTGCACAGAAACTGCATTATCTTGATTCCTCTGGTTACTGTTCTGCAGAGTCCTCTGAAAAGGTAGGAAACTGAGAATGGAACTGGCTATTAGATCCCATTAGATCCCATTAAACCTAAGCACATGCCTTCCACACTGGAAAATGCATTGAGGAAGGAGGTGGAAGAAGAATATGTGATTCCTAAGGGCAAAAATAAATCCGGAGGGGTTTGGGGAGCAGTTGGGCACTCTGGCACCACCAAATACCTGGGAAATTCCTTAACAAAACAGATTTTCAAACTATGGTGAAAGGCAATTCTGTGGGTCTATAACTGTGTCCTAGAAACACATCAGGAAGCACAGAGTGTCACACAGAAGAGGGCCCCCTGAAATCCTTCAAAAAAATAAATAATGAAGAAATAAAATCATTAAGGTTGAGATGCTGGAGAAAGTCATGGCAGACAGCAAAATCCTGTGCACCAGCCCCTTGTTTCCCTGGGAGAAGCCCAGCTGTGCTCCCTGCAGCCACGAGTGAGGCTCACCTGGAGGGACACAAGGAGACGTAGAGCAGGATGAGCAGCACTGCTCCCACCACGGTTGCCAGCAGGGATCTCATCCAGGAGCTGAGCTGGCAGAAGTTACAGTACTGCACAATGGTGATGAGAATGGCACAACACATGAACATGGTGTACTGCAACAGAGAGAGAGAGGGGGGTTAACAGCTGCCCAGGGCCCTGGCACACAGCCACGCCAGGGAGAAAGGGTAATCCCGCCTGGATGACGGGCACAGGAAGCGATCCCACGTGAAGATGGACATCTTCCCTTCCAGCAGCAAGAAAACCTTTAGCACTGGTGGTTTGGCACTGCTTTCCCTGGATGGAGTTTTTTATCACACACCCGTTATTTCAGCGATGTCCAGAGCCTCCAGCTTACCTTGGTCAAAAGCTCAGTGCCTCTTCTCATCAAAACAAGGGAAAAAAAAGGCGAAAATTCATGGCAACCCCCTCTCCACTGCTGGGGTTAGATCCTGCCTGCTTTAAACTCAATATCGAAATTCCATGGCATTGGAAATGCAGAGTGCAATTTCACCCACCTGCCTGCTTTTAGAAACACTTCTCAGAGAACATTCTCACACTACCCTGTAACACCTGAGTCCAGGGAAGGAAGGATCTGCCTCAGTGACAAAAGGCAGCTTCAGTCACCGGCAACTCACACTTGGAACACGACCACTTGTGGCAATTTGAAAGGACAAGCTCATTATTTTCTGTTCCGAATGTCTCATCTCAAAACCCCTTTATCTCTCCACAACTTCACTGGATAAAGGAAAGGAAGTGCAGGACAGAGGCATTGCTCAGAGCACCTTTATTTCCCCAGGTACAAACTTACGGTGCTCAAAACTCTCAAGTGTGCCAGTGATGTGCCAATTTTGGTTTCCCAAGAATATTCATGACCATTCAAACTAAACTAGAGACTCCATACTTAGATTAAGGAGTTCTGGTCTAGCTCCATGCTGTGTTTTACAGCATGAAATGATCATTCTCTCCCTTTCTCTCTCCCTTTAGGTGTCCTGTGCAGTTGAAGCGCAGCCTCTGCAGCCTGGCAGTCCTGTGGCATAACAAACAAGCATGTGATCGAGAGCAGACACAGTGTATGGGAAAAATCCTTACATAATTCACCATTTTTAAACCACAAACAACAACTGTTGGTTTTTTAAATTACTTAAAAACAGATAAAAAGAATTTCAGAAGTGTCCATAAAAAACCCATAACTTAAACCTACTTTTTCCCCACCCCCATTTCAGGTCTCCCAAAGTGGCAGAGCACTGGTTCTCAATCCAAGTGATGCCCCAGCATGAAGCCAGCCTATAGAGGGTCAGGATGTGCTGGATTTTACTATGGATGCATGGCTTTGGAAAGTTTTTTTTCTTTTTTCATGGCTGTTTTTTTAATTGTTAAAAATTGTTAATTTTCATTTTAATTATTTTATATCCAGGGAGGGTATAAAATGCTATGAATAAAAAAAAAACTTTGCAAAACCATGTCATAGTAAAGGAGGACACTCACCTGACCCTCTATAGATTGACTCCATTTCCTAGAGCTCCACGAGTGTGGAAACAGTAGCACAAGCTGAGTTGGGACATGTCTTGGAGAGTGAGCCAACAGCCCTATGACTCTGGAGCACCTGCAAGAGGAAAGAAAGCAAAGTTCATTCTCAGTTTGGTGATGAAAATCACCATTTTACTGCTGCTGCTGAAGTGTTTTGACTCAACCTGACCTGCTGTATTGAGAACACACTCATAAAGTGGTTCTTCTGCTATTATCTGAAACGTTTGGAGAGATGATCAAGGATGGTGATGAACGGGATGGTATCAAAATCAATGGACAGATTTGAGAGATTTGAAGGTTTTCAGCTCCCTTCCCCTGAGGAAAACATTCCTACAGTTATTTACTGATAATCATGGAGGGGAAAGACCATCTTTAGAATGAATGAACAAACAAATCCATTTACAGCTTACAAATTCCTCCCTAAAGTTCCAAAAGGTAGAAGCTGCAGAATGATCTTAAGCATGGGATGGAACAGAATGTCAACCACACCCTCCTGTGACTGTGATAACCACGGGATGTGTGTTTAAATCAGCAAGGATTTAAAATATCTGTGGTCACACGTTCCCATGGAACAAACAGCCCCCAGTACCCAGGAATAAGCTGTGATAGGAAGAGTGAAGAAGATCTGGTCATTACCTACACGCAGGGCCCTGAAACAGCAAGAGCTTTGTGAAACAGAATTCCCTGAAGATCCTGGAAAGGAAGGATTGCACTCTGTGCTGCCTGAGAGAAACCTGCAGAGAAACAATCTTTCATCTCCAGCTTGAGGCCATTTTGTTCTCAGTTTTTAAGCCTTGATTTTATGCTACAGTTGGCCTTTAAATTAAACTGTTCTCCCCTCTCCTCACTGCTGCCCATGGCAGGCAGCTGGAACAAGAGGTGCCTTCCAACCCAAACCATTCTGTGATTCTATGAATGTTTAACCCCTCATTCTCCCCTTCTGAGTGCTTTGAATAACAGAGACACCAAATTCCCTATGGATCTCTGTGTCTGGGTTAAATATGCCAGTTTCTTTCCATTCCTTTTCAGAAGGCAGTTATTGCATTCGTGTAAGCATTCCCACAGCCCCTGCAATGGCCATTTCTAGGTACCAAGTGCTCTCTGCTTTGAATTCCTTCATCTCACTCTGCAAAGCCTGAACACCCCTCACTAATTCTGTTCCCACTGTCAAGGTTCACTGATACAGCTTCTCTGACTCCAAACTCCAAATCCAGCCCAGGACAATAGTCCTGAGATAAAGCACTTGCATTATCTCAAAAAAATTCCTGCAGAAGTGCTTGGTCTAAGAGGAAAAAGGTATGCAAGCAGCAGGAATTTCTAGGTATCCTCTCCCCTTTTGTCTGAGAGTTTTCACCATGACTGTGTTTACATAACAGACTAGGAATTCCATCATCCACAAAGCCCCATCCCTCCAAGGGAACTGTATCAAACAGATGTAAAGCAGGAGGGAGGTGGAGGAAAGCAGGCAAGCAACAAGCTTTGTTAGCTCCAAACAGTCACGTTAGGGAACGGAGTTCAACAACTTACATGTATATTTGTTTCAAAATCAGAGGTGAAGTGTGAAAAAACTGCAAGAGCTGGGAGAGAAACCAGGATTGCACCGAAGAAGTGTCGAGGCAGCCAGCCAGATATCACCTCCAGGAGACGCTTGGTGCAAGTCATCACCTCCTCCAGGAAGAATGCCATCCTGGAACACAGGAAAGCAGGGAAGCAGGCTTTAATGGCAGCACATCTCCTTGTACCTCTCATTTACCTGTAATAATACAGCTTCAAAGCCACCACTTAGGCTCTGTGAGCAACCAAGGTGCCACAGCACCTGCTGGTGATTCCAGGGAATAATCCAGCCTGGCTGCCAGATGAGCAAGTGTTTGCTCTGGTGAGGAGGGGCAGCAAAGGGAGGGAGAGCCTCGGCAAGGTGGCTTTGAGAAAGCAAAAAGCCAAACTTCACTTCCTTGGAAGGTTAAGCAGAGGGGAGACTCCTCTCCATTCATAAATAAAGCAGGCAGGGAGAAGGAAAACTTTTACAAGTTAAAGCTACTGAAAATAACACCAGGAACGTTTGAGGAGCAGGGCAGCTCCAGCACCCATCACACTGCAACCCAAACCAGTTCTCCCAGTTGCAACCAGCCAGTCTGCAGGCAGGCTCCGTTCCCTGTCATTAGGGAAGGGGAAGGGGAGCGTGGGCTGCGAGCTGGCAGGAGCTGAGCTGCAGGAGCTGAGCCCGGGGAGGCCAGCTGGCACCGCCCAGCTGGGTGCCACCAGCCCCGCGGGAAGGAGCGGCTCTCGCCTCGAGCTGCGAGAAAACCACGGCCCCAACCTGGGAAGAGCAGAAGGAGCCAACTGGAAGAGCTCTGGAGAGCAGCTTACCGGAGATGCTTCTCAAATGAGAGCAGCTCTAATTGCTGAAATGAATAAGGGAAGGGAAGAGGATGCTCAATGCTCAAGGGCATTGCATAGAAAACTAGTATTTATCCACAGAAATAAATCCTTGGGATAACTTCCTTCTCAAAGCTCAACATTAGTCACTTGAGAAAAATTGCAACTGCTGTTCAAGTGCCTAATTATTTTTAAGAAGCTGTAAAAAGGTGGTGTAGCACAGTTAGCTGCATCCAGAGCCATTAATGGCATGTATGGAATTGTCAGATTCAGGCTGGGCAGGTAATTCTGGACTACAGAGCCCAAACAGTACAAAACCACACCTTTTGTTTGGACAGAGATGCTCACAGCTGAAAAAAAAACCCAGAAACACCCACTAAATATGAAATTCCCAGTCTCCAAAGTCATATAAATTACCCCACATCACCTACAGCTCCAAAAAGAGAAAAGATATCCACTCATTTTTAACCTTGTTGTCTGAAATACAAGGTTTTATACTGAATAAAAGCCTGACACAAACCAAGCTGAATTTAAATTTCTTTATGCCAGTTTGACACTCATTCCACACCTTTAAATATAAATTGTCTTTGAATGAGATTTTAATTCTCCAGCCTGGAATTCTGTGACTTGTAATCACAAGTATTTTGTGAAGCATAAAGAACTCCTCTCTAATTGCATGTGTTAAAATCTGTAAATTATACTTAAATTCACAGAAAAAGAGGAATTTGGGAGGATGGAATACGCTGTAATTCACCGGGAGCCCACGAGAGGGTGCTCACAGATTTGCCAGTTCCCAGTTTAATGGCCTTCCACTCACACCAAGAATTCTAACTGTATTCCATTGGAAAACAGCATTTCCAGCAAAGCACTGAAATTTAAAAACTGGATATTAATTATTTTATAAAAGCTCTCTAGAGTAAGAACTGGGGTTTCTGAAGGGTTACAGACTGTCAGAACTGTGCCTGTGCCCAGTGGCAGCCCCGTTGTCCAGCGCTGAGTACATCTGAAATCACCACCCAACTTCCCAGCTCTGAAAATAAAGCCCCATTCTCCAACAGCCGATGGATTGGGATTGGCACCTCCACGGCTGAGCTGAGAGCACGGAGGGGGGAAAGGATGCCAGGCCCCGGCTCCCTGGGCACGCCGCTCCCTGCCAAGGCAGCCTGGTGCCACCTGTGCCCACGCTCCCATCCCGGCTGGCACAGACCCGGCTCTGTGGCACACGCCCAGCTCATGTCTCTCACCCCAACCCACACACCAGGGACTTCACCGTTTGCATTTTCCTTCCTGCCAAGCCTCCATGCCAGGACAAATTCCTGTGGGAACTATAGCAACAAATCCACGGCTGAACCCGAGGGGTTAATCCTGCCATGAGGACACTGCTTTATTTAGGCAGCTGCTGTCTCACAAAGGCAGGTGCACATTCCAGGGCAATGCCACGTTTCTCCTGAGAATCTTTACCTTCTTGCACTGATTTCTTCAGGATGGGATTTAGCGTGGGGCTCTGCACTCCAGAATTACATGATGGAATTCTCCTCCTTAGCAGTGAATCCAGCCCAATGCTCCCAGCACAGGAAGTCAGGGGTGCATTAAATCCAGACAGCAGTGAGAACTGCAGACAGATTTAATGGCTACAGGGCAGTATCAGTAAATAATGCAGTGTCAGTGGGCAGCTCAACGGGGCTTAAATGCTAAAGCATCTGAGCTGTTTACACAAGCTGGAGTTCAAATTAGTAACTTTGACATAAATGATTAATGGCTAATGGAGACTGTTACCATCATTTTTGTATTTACTGGCAGTTTAAAATCAATTCCCAGAGTTCAAATCAAAAGCTCTTGGCACAGCAGCAATTTGGTGGGATATTAAATACCAGATGTTAGAAATAAATAAAGGCAAACAGACTACATTGTTTTCCTCAGCATCAATACTCTGTATCAGTCGTGTTAACAGATCTGGTTCATTAGGCTCGAGGGGCAGAAAGCAATTTCTGCTCCTGGTCATGAGGAATTTAGGAAGATCCAATGTTGGCCACAGGTCATGGCTGAGGATGGATGGGGGGTGGCACCTCAGCAAGGCTGGGAAGGCGAAGCACCAGGAAAAGGGCAGGTCTTTGGTCAGACAACAGCACAGATTCCCTTCTACTGTTGGATTGCACTTGCTTTCTTCATCCAGACGATTCTTTTTTGCTGTCTAGAAAGGCCCTTTTAAATTAATGAATCAACTCCCACCTCTCACTTTCTGGAACAGGAATAAACACCCACTCTTCTGCCCTCAACCCTTCACCCACAAGCCTTCCCTAAAACATGCTATCAAAAGCAACACATTTTTCATAAATAAACTTATTTATAAGCAGTTTTACTCGAGGACAAGATGTCAAAATTATCTAGTGAACAAAACTTCTATATTTACACTAAATATTGGGCAGCTGTTGGGCAGAATCTCTAACACCCATTCCTGCAGAGCCACACCTCAGACTCCCAAGTGGAATCTCACACACTGTTGTACATTCAATGACAATGGTTTTTTTTAAATACCAGAACTTTAGGATCTCTTACACTTCAGCTGAGCTTGTCAAAGTAGCTACATTTCAAGTGGCAGAAGGACATTCTTCAGAGAACATTTACAGAGGAGATGACATCTTCCACGTGCTCACAAATGAAGCACCAATTTTTGCCTGCAGCTTTATACAATTAATTTTCGAGTGGCTCTTGTGCTAACAGTGGGATGCTCATCTATAGGTACTCCAATAATTTATTATCAGACACTTCAGAGGAATCAAAACATCCCTCTCCCTCGTAAGCTTTGCTCCATGAGGACTTTTGCTGTTGCAGAACTCAAGTTTTAAGGCGTTTCTCACTGCCCAGGCTGTGACAGTGCGGTGCTCTCCTCTTCCCTCCCACACCTGGGCTGAGCTAGGGGAGCCCTTGCTAGGCTGAGTCCTGGATTTAATTTCAATTTAGCTGATTTAAAGGCAGGGTTAGCATCATGATAATGAAAATACAATGTGAAACTTAGGCAAGAATTTTCTGGTCTTAAAATAATCCCTTTTCCTGAAATTCTGGGATTGTGCCCAGCATTGTAGTCCAGTCTCCTCCCCAAAGATATCTCGGTGGTATTCTGTGATTGTCATTTGGGATGACATTTCTGCACAGGAAGTTCTGCACTGTTTCTGTGCATAATGAGTGGTCAGAAGGAGCAGTCCTCATTTGGAAGAGGATTTGAAGAGGAAAAAGATGATTTTCACCTCCCTGCCCAAAGGAACTGTACAGAGTGTGTGCCTCAGGTTATGAAAACTGGAGTGGCCCAGAAGTGTATTTTAGGTATTTACTATAAAGCAAATACACAATATAGCTTCAAAACATCCCTGCTGGTTTGAAGGAGAGGACAGGGAAAGGCAGTGGTCACTTGCCTCATCCAACCATTCCTGCTTCCCAAGGTAACCAGGACAATTTGAAGGGTCTTGAGATCACAGGTCAGGTTGACAGCACAGAGCTGCAGTGAAGCCAAACCCCTGCACAGCCACTCACAGACAAAACCACTTTGCCAACTCTTGACTGTATAGACTGAAAACAACAATTTTCCTTCTTCTTAAGGAACCCATAAACCACCAATTACAGAGCAGGACTGCTTTAAAACTTTATGTATCTACCTATAAATATTTCTATGATTATAGCAATAATTTTTATAAATGTACAAAATAAGGCAAAAGCAATGTCCTACGAGGAAAACAAGTGGAGAAAACAACAAATTGAAAAATACTAAAATGAAGTAAGAATTCACCTGTAAAGTGAGTGAACACAAATTTTCTCCAAATACACCTGGACAGCAGAAAGCAGCACTTCTGGAAAGCAGTGGTTGTGCTGTTCCCAGCTGAACAAGTTCATGGCCACCAAACCCAGACCACCTGAAAGAGCTGCCTGAAATTAAACTTCTGCCCCACCCAAACCAGAGTACAGAAACTTCTGCAAAGGGGAAAATGCATTTCTGATGCAAGAGAGAGGACAGACAAATAATTAACACAGTTTAGAATGACAACTCTACCAGTTCAACCATCTCCCAGTACAGCTTTTAACTCTCTGAATTTCTGTATCTCCTAAAAACTATTCAAATTGCAACAACCAAACACACCTGCTAAGAAATGCTATCTTTAAAAGCATTTCATAGATGGCTTCTCTCTACTCCACATGCCAGCTTCGATGTAAATCCACTCACACACATTTATATGCCCAGTGAGGTACAAATTCCTTCAGTGACTTAAAGCATTAATTCAGTATTTTTTACCTTGACCCTTCAAAGTCAAAATAAGAGTGCAAACTGCAATCTCTTGTTTCTTTTGAAACAGCAGCAAAAATTGCTTCCAGCTCATGATTACAAAAGCATTTTGACTGACACATTCCTGACAGATCTGCAGAACTCCAGGAGAGGACACCCATTTGCACACACCATCCTTCTCCTGCTGTTGTGTCAGGGAAGTGCAGGGAGCACCAGGATGAGGAGGGCAGAGTGAACCCGCTCCCACAGGTCCAGACAAACAATCAGCTCATTAACAGGTCGATCACCTGGGTTAATGACAGGTTACACGGGGTATCTGTGCAGACCCAGGAGAGCACAAGCTGCACTGAACAAAGTGCTCTGAGTGTGTGAGTAACCCTGGGGATGGAGGAGCTGCCACAGCAGTGTCCTGGAAGCCCAGAACACCCCAGCACTGCGGGTGACTGGCGCAAATGGGGAACGAGGAGCTGCTGTTAAAACCCAGGCACCTGCAGCCAAGTCTGCTGAGGGCACAGGAGAGGCTCAGGAGCAGGACAAGGGCTCAAGTGTGGGGCTGACACTTCTGAGCACGGCCCTGCCAAGTGCCAGCCCTTCTGCAGAGACAGAACAGTGCCCTGCACTTCTGGGGAAACACTGGACTCCTGTTGTATGTCAGACACAGAAAACATGAACTATCTCAATGTTAACTCATGAAACTTTAAAAAAAAAATTCTGGACAGACACAATGTGCCTTTAGCAATTTCTCTTCTTTCCTTCTTTGAGGGCAGCATTTCTCTTTGCAGCTCTGACACATGATGTCAGTTTTAACCCCAGAACTCTGTACTTTTATCTCAGAGTTTAAAGGAGTGGTTTTGGGGTGGGTTTGTTTGCAGGACAGATCAAAGTTTTCTGTTTGAATTCTGACAGTCCTGTGAGGACAGAAGACATACAGCGGCATGTGGCATCCCAAGGAACAGTAAGAGGGGCAGGGATGGGGTGCAGATTCCATTTCCTTACATGATCTCTATCAGAGTCACAATTCTGCTGCAATTCCTGTAGCCAGAGCTCTCCCTGCACAAGATGTGCCAAGGGCCTTGGCTGCACTGACTGCTCTTCAAGCCTTACAGCCCATCCAAGCCAGTTCCTGGGTTCTGTCAAACAAAATGTTCCCGAGCCAAGCACCACTGCAGCTCTCCCTGCCCTTTGCAGACTTTGTTACACTTTCTTTACCTGATGGAGATGACAAGTGACAGCACTTCCAGCAGGATGGCGATGACGAACACCACGACGGCCGCAGGTGGCGGAGGGGACGCGACCATGCCGTGCTTCAGGAAACACGTGATGGAGAGGATGAGGAAGACTGTGGTGGACAGGAACACGTCCAGGAGCGAGCTGAAGGTTGCACTGGCAAATGTCTTCACTGGAGCATTCCTTATAACCTGTGTGGAGCACAGGGATTGAGGGAAGGGATGGAAAGGAATAAATGCTATTTTGCTGAATTCAACTGGATGATGAACAGCAGCTCCTAACAAAGAAAGGAATGAAGAAATTTTGGCCACTTCATTAATCCAGTGTAAGCACTGGCTGGAAACAAGAAGCAGAAGAGGTTTGATGGCTGTCACAGCTTCCTGAGCAGACCGCGTTGAAAAGAAGTATTGGTGGCACAGCCCCCAGGCCCGGGGTGATTTTTACACGCTATTATGATACAGAAAAAAACAACATGAAAATTGACTATTCTGTGCAAAGAAACATTAATAAGTAGAAGATTAAGTTATGGGATATTTTATTCTATTATTTTAAAATAGTAACTTTAACCTTTTAAAGCACTTACTATAACCTTTTTAGCACTGATGGTTAAGAAAACCCTCCTAACACCACTCCACAGACACCACTCCTGCGGCAGAATTCAGATCTCCCTTTCAGACCAGATTAAAAGCTGTGTAATCCAAATTGATCAGAGCCCAGGACATCCAGTTCTGCTCTTCCATAACCCCTCGCCACACATTCCCATCCCATCCTGGCCTGGCCCACTGCTTGTGCAGCTGTGCTTTGTGCTACCGCAGCTAGTCCTGCTGAAAACCAGATCATCAGCTCCACATCCTGGCTTATGAAGGTGAGCCCAGTCCTAGGAGTGTTTTTATCTGCCCAAGAGACCATAGAAAGAAGCTCCAAAGAAAACCAGAAACTCTGTTATCAATGTCACCATGAAGGCGCCCAGGTGGAGCGCTCTGGTTTATTTTGGAAGTTTGTTTTGTTCCTCAGAACACTTCCCGTGCTCAGCAATACTGGGAAACAAACTTATTCCTCATTTATACCTCCCTACAACCTAACAAATTCAGCCAGCATCACTTCAGTGCCAAAACTACCTTTTAACTTGAAGGGGTAGCAGAATCCTGCTCATCCACACACGAAGGGAAGCAGCACTGTGTCCCCAGGTGACAGAGTTAAAGATGCTCTAACAGTGCTAAGCAGTGCCTTCATTTCCAAATGAGAACAGATTAAGGCTCTTGGGAAGCAGAGCTGATTCCAGAGAGGGATCACAGCCTGAGCCTGCAGCTGGCACTGTATAATCAGAGGTGAATTCAGGGCTGCTGGAAGTCACTTTTAGCAGCATTGACTGTCAGGCCTTTAGAGAACCTGGACTCTTGTCAAATGTTTTCACTCTCCAAAAGAAGATTTCATGGTTGTTTTCAACCAGAACTCTGCTAACATTAAAACTTTAACAGGTTTTTGCCCCAGTGCTGCACAGTTACTATTAGAGAGTGAAAATTCCCACTTTCAAGGAGGTTTATGTAAAAATTTTCAAATTATTAGCTTGCCACTAACAAAATGAACAGACCACATTCCAGCTCTTTCTAAGAATTTCCTATATAGCTACATTAACAGGTCCATCTGTATGTGCTTTACTATCTCTGCTTTGCTTCTATTTCCAATCTTTCCACTGGAAACTGCTTGATTTACTATTTTCTTTACAGTTTGCAAATTTTGCAGGCTGCATCCCACAGGAAGTTTCTCCTTGTTGTTGCTACAGGAACTTTATGCAGAGAGATACCACTAAATTACAGTGCTGCAGGATGAGCATGGAGCTCCTGACCAAAGTGAAGAGACTGAACTGCAACACAACTGGGCTTTCCTTTGGTAAAATAAAATAAATTAAATGAGGTGTCACCTGGAAGTTATTGGAAAACAAGCAAATATTGCTAAGGAGAATGTGACAACACTGCTTAGAACTGAAAGCAACAAACAGCAGAAGCAGAAATCTTGCTGCCCTCGGATGCAGGACACACTGGGAAGAAAAGAAACCCACACCTAATTTATCCTGATGCAGTTCTGCAGATGGATCACCCAAATCAACAGCTCAGTGCTGCTGGAAGGGAAGGGCCCATTCCCCTTCCTGCTGCCGGACGCTTATCTCGTGCTGGCTCTGGCACTTGCCAACCTCTCCAGAGCTGCTGCTGCTTCCACACAGCACAAACCAGCCCCAGATGGAAAGAGAAAGAGCCCCAAACAGAAAAACAAACCATGAATATTTCATGCTAGGCCAGTAAATGAACTGCTCACAGCGGGGAAGGCTGAGAAGCACCAGAGCCATTAGAAGGAGCAGGGAGGAGGAGGAGCAAGGAGGGCAGAGCAATTGCCTTTTCTTGGCAGCAATTTTTCAGCTACTGGTGGAAATGCAGCCTCAGTTCTAAATGACACCTAATGTCACTCTAGGTGAATTTAAACTTTCTTGATAGATCCTATCAGTCAGGCAGGAAAATCTAGTGCTGTGGAAAGCCTGTGATATTATTAGCCCCCAAAGGAATTAAGGAGTCTTTAGACTCAGTGCAGAATCCTGAAAAAAAACACCAAGTTCCTTACAATTTACTGCTCCTTACAATTCCAGTGTTTTGAGCTGCCTGTATCTGAATGCAGCACACTTGTGGAATTAGGACATTTGAATTCAGCACAGGTTTGGATTCCAGAGGGATAACCATGAGACTGTGACTAAACAAAAATCAAATTCCAAGTTACCAATCTCAAAGTTAGAATATTTGATGAGAAGACAAGTAGCAATTGATCCTTTACCTTGGTAAGTTATGGTCCTTACCATCTCAGCATGGCTCTCTGGCCACCCTGAAGACTTAGAACATTAACCTGAACATGGAGAAAATCAGTATACCTCAGATTTCCAGCCCAAACCCTGGACTAGACTCAGGACATGGCAAAAGATGCTCCAAGGGCTGGAACTCCTCTGCTCTGATGTCAGGCTTGGAATGCTGGGGGTGTTCAGCCTGGAGAAGAGAAGGCTCCAGGGACACCTCAGAGCCCTTCCAGTGCCTAAAGAGGCCCCAGGAGAGCTGGAGAGAGACTTTGGGTGATGGCCTAGGTTAATAGGGCAAGGGGCAATGGCTTCCCACTGGCAGAGGGCAGGGTTAGATGGGATGTTGGGAAAGAATTGTTCCCTGGGAGGGTGGGCAGGCCCTGGTACAGGGTGCCCAGAGCAGCTGTGGCTGCCTCTGGATCCCTGGAAGTGTCCAAGGCCAGGCTGGACACTGGGGCTTGGAGCAGCCTGGGACAGTGGAAGGTGTGCCTGCCCATGGCAGGGGTTGGAATGGAATGAGCTTTATGGTCCTTTCCAACCCAAACCATTCCATAATTCTATAATAAACTGAAAGGAGACTCTTTTCAGAGGCAGCAATATCAAGCAGCAAATCACATTTGACATTACATGACCCTTGTCATGAAACAACTCCAACAAAATGTGTTAAAAACCCCTAGGACAGACAGTGGCTTAGACAGATTACAGACAGAAACCAATGCCAGTAGGAACACACCTCTTCCTGATAGCTCGTCCTGTAGGCCATCTCCAAATCCTGATCCAAGAAGTTGAGGCTCAGCTTGTTAATAGGTGGTTTAAAGAAGTAATCTTTCATGAGGCTAAAGAGAGAAGACAAAATCAACATCAGTTTGTTTAGCTGTACCTCCTTCAGACCCTGGATTCCCACACCCCCAGACTGTGGCTGCTGTTTCTAGGGATGCTGGCACTTGGCTTTGAAGTTCCTGTGGTTTTTCTTCTTTCTTGATCACCAAAGTATCCTCTTACCCACATCACTTGCTCAGTCAAAGGAAATATTCCACTAATAAAGCAAAGTTTTATACTTCCAGGAAGAGTCTAGCAAGTCCTTCCAGAACTTTAACAGATCGAACTGATGAGTACAGATAATTGTAACATAAGCCAGCAAATAGTAAAGGTTAATTGCTGCTACAGAACACACAACCTCTGGAGACACGTGGCTGTGTGATATTTGTGTCTTGGGTGGAATTCTATGGCTCAAAGCGAGCCAAGGATGACAAAGGTGACAAATTGTTATGGGGAGAAAAAAACCCATTGCCCATTTTAGAAAACAGCAGTTTCTTGTTATTTCAGACACTAAAATAACTCAGTAACTCAACTGGGAACATTCCCTTAATGACCCAGGCTGCAGAGAAGAGATGGAGAGATGAGATTTACTTCTGGAATGGCAGATCTGGAATGACCAGCACTATCAACAAAGGCAGTGACAACTAATGACACCAGGGCTAAGGAACCCAGAGGCAGCATCTACCAGAGGGTGTTTATGCCCTCCTTCACCTTCATCTTTTCTACAGAAGGTGAAAAAATCCCACAACAACATAAAAGAGGTTTCAATCATTGGAAGTCGGGTTTATTCCCCATCCTCTGGAAGAAAACTAAAAAGCTGAGTCTTTAGAAAACTAAAAGTCTGAGTTTTGCATCAGCAGTATGAGGTTTATGAATGAAGTTTCCTGATGGCACTTGATCTGCCAGTCTTTTCTCCCCTGAGCAGGTGCCAGGGAGCTGAAGGGACTCGAGAGCACCAAGTGCTTCATGCCCATGGTCACAGAGCAAGGTCACACCTGCTTGTGGCTGGGCCAGCCCGTCCCCCCTGCTCTGTGCAGCTTCCAAACACACTCCTCCTTGCCTGTGAACCTCCTCTCATTTTCAAGTAACTGATTCCATGTGTTATTTACAGGGAATTGTTTCTAAAATCCCTCCCAATCTAAAATGGGGTGGCTGCTTTCCCAGTGCTATTCCACCCTGGGAACTGCAGCACCAGAGCCACAGGCAGAGTGGGCAATTTCCAAGCTGGTGACTCTGAGCAAAAACCAGAGATGCACATGAGGTCAAATTCCAAGCAGATGAAGAAGTTGAAAGAAATTTCCTACAGAGCTTGTCTGTGCCTGAATTCTTTTTTTAAGGGGGTTTGGTTTCGGGGTTATTTTCTGTTTATTTTTATGGAACTCTTGCCTAAGAGGTTTTCTTGGAAGCTCCCAGCACAAGATGGCATGTGGGAAGCTCTTTTTTTTTTTTTTTTATAAATTGAGATGCAAGATCAACCAAAAACACATTCCTAGACTGATGCTAGAGAAGACAAAGGAGTCTAAGCATGAATATGGCTGATACTTGATAACTTCTAAACATTCTGGCTTTGGCCAATACATAAAAAATATCAGGATACTCTGAAGGAATGACAGGATAAATTCACTTGAGTTACCCCTCTCTCTTTCATTCTTGTCTTCATTCCTCACCTTTCTTAGACATTTCTAAGAGCATCTTATAATAAAAATTTTGAAAGCTTTTGGGTTTTTTTTTTTTTAAAGTACTGTTGAATCCCCTTTCTCCCTGTTGAGCAGGGAAGCTCAGCAGAGGTGGTGATGGAGCTGTTGTGCTGGTTGAGGATGTAGGAGGAACAGTCCAGCTCCACAGTGCAGCACGAAACAGAAGGTGGAACACGATGGAACCAGGGTGAAGGCAGCATTCCCGGGGCTGTCTCAGCTCCCTGTCAGCTCATTCTCTCTCCAAAAGGAAGATCCCACTTGATGAAACAGTCAAGTACATAATCTGTTTCCCAGGGGGCCTCTGCCTCCCAGCACAGGGTGTTCCCTGCATCAATCAAGACTGGGAAGCGAGAAATGAAAGAAATGAACAAATTTTTAAATAATGAAAAAGAATTTTAACAAGAACTGCCCCAAGGAGGGGATGAAGGGCTGCACAGAACCCAGTTCTGGGATAGCTTCATACATCCCTGAGATTCTGCTCTGGAAGTCTGAAGAGATCATTGTGAGTACTGCCCTGATCATCATACCAGTACTTGCTTCTTGTACTTCAGAAGGTTTATAACCTAAGGAATACCTAATTTTTGTTGGAAACAAAAATCCTCAAACCAAGAGTCCTTTGAGGAGATTCCCAGTGAAATTAAATTCAAACATCCTAACTCTTACACTACAGGTTTTTTTAAAGAGCACAATAATGTGCAGGTTACAATGAACAAAGCACAGGATTTTTACAGAAGCAAAGCCAGACTCAAAGCCGAAAGTATTCACTGTTTGTCAAATACAGAGAATCAAGTTGTAAGAACTGGTAACTTTCATAAAAGGTCTCTTTTGTAATGTACTAATACAAACATGCCACACTAATACTGTCTTTATTAATATTATTTTTAAAGAACATTGGAATTGTGCCAAGGTATCAGCTCCAAGGTGAAATCTTGGCATGCAAAAACCTCTCAGCCACACAGCTGAGCTCAATATCCCCAGTGTCCAGCATTTCCTCCCAGCTAGCCCCAGGCAGCTTCCTAATGCAGTCTACAGACTCCTGAATCCCCCCAGGATATGTTTAACCCTTCCCAGCTCTGCAGGAAGCCTGTGGGATTAATTTATGCACTTTATCACCATATCTGGGTTAAGTATTTTCTGTTAACAGGAATTAATATTCAAGTGCCCTGCAGTGGAAATCACTGCTCAGTGCTCAGGGAAGATCACTTGGATTTGCAACAGCATCAAACCAAAACAGAACTCAGTGAAAATGGGGATTCCTGTAAAGTGACCATGAGGAAGTTTGGTCCCCTCCTGAGACACCTCAAATTCCCCATTCAAAAATCCTCATAGATACTGGATTCAACAAGACCAACATTATGTTTTACAGAAGGGGACCAAGAACATTTTTAAAGTGGCTTATTCCATATTATTTCTCATTGAGAAATGTTGAAAAAAATCAGTATAAACTGGTATTTTAGGCTTAAAGCATTTCACACAGATCTAATTAATCAGAAGATTATTTTTGGAAAGTTATGTTTACATGAACTGAACTCAGCAGAGAAGTTTCCCTGGCAACAAGAAATGGCCCACTTAATATGGTAATGATGATATTTAATTGGGACCAAAAAAAAAAAGCCAGGTTTTGACTGATCTCAAATCATGGTACTCCTTCTTCCAAATCAGAAAAAAATACCCATTTTGGGAGTGGAGGAGGAAAGCACCAGAACAAGAAGTTGAGTGAGGTATCTTCAGCAGACCAACTGCATAAATTAAGCTACTTCTCTAACTTAGAGTTTGCAGAGTGCTGGTTACATTTTAAACAATATTCCTATTCTGGCTGATTTCTGCCAACATCTGGACATTCCCAATCTGTCTATTTTCTAATATTTGGAAATATCACTTAAACCTCCATTCTCAGCCACTAATGACAGACCACACACTGAGAAAAACAATAAAGAACCCTAAATTTTGGCTCAAGTGGCAACAGGAGAAAGGTAAACTGAAAAAATCTAGGTAAGAGACTAGAGAGGGACTCCTCTCCCTCCTTCTCACCTCTCCCTGAGTCATGTTTCCATAAAGGTGATGGTGTCCCTGCTCCAAACAGCTGAGTCCACAGGAGAACACAGTTTCAAGGCTATTTACACAAAATACCCTCAATCTGAGTGGAAGCAATGAAACAAAAATAGCCATAAATAATAACAAACTCCAGCTATCTGTTTAGCTGCTCCAGTCAAGTCACTGCCATAATGGAGATGTGGCTGTGTGTTGATAAAAATCCCACACTACTAAATTTTGAAGAATATTCCCTCTGCCCAAAATAAGTTTTTTTTTTTGTTTGAAACAGAGAGAGAAACTAATTTTACAATATTGGATAGTAAGTCCCTGAGAATTCACTCCTATTAATTCTGCTTCCAAGTCCAGTAGGATTTGATGATTAGTCACATGTTAGCAGACATTTTCCTTTTACTATAAAAAAATGTAAGTTTTGTGGTTCAGACTTTATGTTACACCTTAAACTGCAGAGGAAGATACACACTACATGCATTAAGAGGACTTTGGATTATAAAATGGAGTTCAACTTCATGACAAGTGATTTAAAGAGCAATTTCCCCTTCGAAGACTCAACTGAAGAAGGACTGACAGGAGAACTGTTCACCTTGGAAGCAATGAAAAACTGGTTTTACTTATTTAAAACAGAATGTTTCTGATGTCAAGTTTCTACTGTAGTTTAAGCAGAATAAAGACTAAAATCAGAAAACTTCTAAGGAGTTGTATGTTGACAACAATTACTGAAATCAGACAAAAAGCACACAAATACTAAAGATATGGGACCCCAGTAGTGCCTTCTCACCTTGACAGGGTTTTCCATTGCACAGCTCCATTTTCCTTACCTGTCTTCTTTAATGACATCCACGAAGTGGGCATCTGTCTTTTCTCGGATGTTTTTGAACCTCAGGGGAAGCAGAGCTGACTGGTCCAGGCTCACTCCGCCCCAGCGCCCCTTCTCCTGCAGCATTTCATACAGAGAGGTTTGGCTGTTGCTGAGCTTCTCCTCCTGGGGAGGACTCAGAAGTCCATTCTGGGTCTTTGGGCTGTGTCCTCCTGGAGCCTGGACAACAGAGAGCAAACGCACCCAGGGAACGTCAGCAGAACAGACAGGAGAGGTTGCAAGGAACAAAACCTGAGAGGAGCTCTTCCCTCAGCACCCTGAGCTCTGCTCTGACCACAGAGACCAAGCTCCCCTGCCTTGAATCCATCCACATTTCCTGTGCATGTATCTCCCACACCTCCCATGTGCCTGTTCAGGTGCCACCTTTGTGCTTTCTATGAACCAATCTCTAAGGAGCAGAAAACAAAGCACATTTTCACACACTCAGTGACAACCAACCACAAGCCCAAATTTCATTCACTCATCTTACAGTTAAGATTCTTCTAAAAAGCTGTTAAAATACACGTTTAATTTGTGCTGACTCTCCTGGGTCATGAGACAGCTCACTCTGCCAGCCCTTGCTGATCCTTCCCCTGACCACTACGGGCCTGCTGCTTTCCCAGAGGTTCCCTCTCTCCCCCACCTCTGGGAACAGTCCTTTTGTACATCCCATCCTACAACAAAAACTCCTGCAAATTAAACTACATTTCCTTCTCTAAGACATACGTTTTTTTTTCTGGCTTTCTTTTGCCTTTGTATTAAGACAGCTTTAATTTTGATAACAGCTTACAACATGGCTTAGGTACACAGTACCCCAATGCTGCTGTCATTGGAGAACACAAATTACTTTTAAACAAAAAATAATTTTATTTTCATGGAGCCTGAAGTTCCCTCTTTTACATTTTGTTTGACCTAGACCAATATGTACTGAAGCAATTCCAAAAGAATTAGACAGCTAAGAGTGTTTAGAATGAAAATGAACTGCAGTTAGTCAGGATCATTTTCAAATGCAAACATAGAGCAAACTTGGCATATTTGAGTGTTCATCTTCCCCCCTCCATATCTTATCACTTATCATGTAGCATTTATCCTCATCCTGAAGCCCACTCACGACAGAAGTTTCTCCATTCCTGCTTGTACAGAAGTGACAAGCTCCTCCAGAAGACTATTCTTGGATGCCACCACAGTGACCATAAATAAATACCATAAATATCATCACCACCCCAACCACGTGCTGAAATATGTTACTGATATTGTAAAATCAACTTAGTTAAAGTTAAAAAAGATTTGCTTTCTGGCTGTCCATGCAAAATCAATTCCATTTCCTTGTGTCATTTGTCCTGTGAAGCAAAGGAGGCAGGTGAACACATAAAGGTGAAGGGAAAGGTTCAGACACAGCCAAGGAAGAGACAAGAGTAAGGGGGCAGCAGGAGAACCCTGTACAGGGAAGAGTCAGGAAGCCCTTGGGCTTGGCTCCTGTCACAGCCAAGACCTGCAGAGCTAAAGCCATAACAAGGTGTGCTGGAATGGTTCCCTGGAGCTACAGGAAAAGCAGGAGGGAGGTGGGTTGTGCTTCCCCTTCCTCCCTCCCTCCCTCCCAGGGGGATGCGGGATCCGAGGTGTGAGCCCCAGAGCCACGTGCTGGGAGCCAGGAGATGGAAGGATTCCCAGTCTGGTCCCTTCTAGCCCTCACAACAGTTGTTCTGGCAGCCTGCAGGTGTTCCCAGCACAGCGACAGCAGCTGAGGAAGGAATAGGAAATGGGGTGGTTTCCTTGGTGTGCTGCCAATGCTTTGCTGCAGACCATAATCACCAGAAGGGAAAGGGGACTGCAGCCACAAATCCCAGCAGGGGCACACCAAGAGACCCGGGACAGAGGGACACTCCTTCTCACATAAAAGGTCACCAGGTTCTTTTCTAAGAGAAGACATTGGGCAGCTCCTGAGCAAGTCCTCCTACATCTCTGCCAGGTTATCCAGCCTGCCCAGAGGGAACAGGGCTATGGAGCATCCTGCAGAGCCAGGACAAACCCCTCTGGTTTTGGGGTGAGGAGGACTAGCAAAGGGAAACCAAATCATCTGACTAACCAGCTCTCAGTGAAGAGCCTTCATTGTTTGGTGGGTTGGTTTTTTTTAACTTATGCTAAAGATTGTATTTGTTTAGAGCATTTCCCAGAACAACCTAAGGCCTAAAGAAAAACTGAAAGTCATAATTACCATCTTTTTTTCCCTCCCCGTGAAACAATCTTTCTCCTCTTCCTCACCACTCCAGCCACTTGTTACTTGAAAAGTAGAAACCAAGAACTCACAGTTTTTGCCACGATAAGCTCAAAGAAAAGATTTGCACTCCTAGGCACTGTTTGCTTTCCCTGCTGTTCCTCAAGATCATCTGAAAAATGCAGTGAAAATTTCTCTCTTTCAAAGAAGGTCAGCATGGACTTTCTCTTTAGCTCCTTGGCAAAGGCTCAAATCCCAAAGAAAATTCTTCCCTTCAGTCAGCTCAAGGTTTCTCTGTGCTCTGTTAATCTTAACAGGCAGGGATTAGAGTATGAAACTGTTTGTATAGGAGAAAATCCCTATTTATTAAATGTTGTTAGCTGGGACTTCTGAAGGCGACAGGCTGTAGGGTTTCCCTGAAAACTTGGAGGCTTGGTGGGGAGCTTCCTTTCATCAAGAGACAAGGAAGCTCCAGAGGCTGTTGGGAGCCATACAAGTCCAAGGATATGATTAATATGATTAAATATCATTAACATTCCCTAAAGACAGGGGACACAAGTGCAGCATGTGCTGTGGGAAGGGAAGAGATGGGTAGAGGGACCTTATGGCTCTTCTTCCCTTATGGCTCTTCTTCTTCTTCTTTGTGTATGTGGCTGTTCTTTGAGCTTTCAGTTGAACAGGCATTCCAGACTTAGTGACAGCCATGACACAGCTCCCATTTTTGGCTGAGCAAAAACCAAACCAAATCCAAGGAGGACGTGAGATTTTGGCTCCACTGGAATTCCTCCAGTGGAATTACAGACCTCTTCATCAATTCTGTTTGCAAATCTCCTCCAAGGAAGGTCAGATGACTTGCTGATTCACACACATGAAGCCAAGGCAGCTACAGTAGGAAGCAACTTAAACGAGGCAGTTGGCACCTAAGGACAATCAATCCCTCTTCAGTCGGCTCTTGGAGATCCCTGCACGTGGGCAGAGGCCACCTGGGGAAGAAGCATCTCCTGCCTACCATCCTGGCAGCCCAGGCAGATCTCCCACATGTTCTCTGTCTTAGAGATCTCAAGCTGGTTTGAGACAAGTCCCTGCTGACACCTCCCTCAGGGCTCAAGGGATCATGATTTTATTCTTTTCTTAGGCTGTTTCCTGGAATTCTGGCACACAACTGCTGTGTAACACACCCCTACAGCCCAGTAAGGCAGGCCCTGCTTCTGAGCTTACAGCTCCAGCATGAGACAACATGTCAAGTACAGAGAGGGACAAACACAGATTAATGCAGTGGCTCAGCATTGGCAACAATGCTGGCAAGTTTTTCAATCAGCTTTACAGGCAAGAAGAGCTGTAAGACAGACATGAAGAACAAGATCACTGTCTCAGAGCACGTCTACAAAGTGATTCTCCCCAAGGAGGGAAAACATTATATTTATTTGAATATATAACAACCAGGTAATGAGCACTGGTCCTCAGTCTGCATTTAGCTTAACATTCAGGGAGGAGTGAGAGGTGATAGGCAGAGCAGAGGGGCTGCAAAGGCCACAAACGGGACGACAAACAGGCAGCGTCCGGCGTGGCACAGGAATTAGGTGGCTTCAGTGAGAGTATCTAAGCAACAGGCAAGGAAACAAGCATGGCAGCAGCACGAGGAATATGAAGGAGGCTGTTTCTGTAGGTCAGGAAAGGATGCAAACTGACTTAAAGCTGTGAATTTTGTGTGTGAACAGGAACAACCTTGTTTTAGAGTGGTGATGCAGGAGACGCTGGCAAGACACGGAACTGGTGGTGAGGTGACCCAGCCTGCCGGTGTGAAGATGGAGAGTGTGGGAGTGCTCCTCAGGACTCCCTCTTTGGGTACCATCAATGTAGTTTAAAGAATCCTAATTTTAGGTCTTTCTCAGGATCAAGCTGAGCCCACAAAATTACTAAAAATTTTCAAAATTGGGACAGGGGGACTCAACTGAATTTTTGAACACAAAAATCAAAATCAGAATCAGTTCTGCTGCTTAAGAGACTGGATAAAGAAATAGTGGTGGAAAAATTGGAAAGCCAAGAGAAGCGGAAAATTAAGGGGAAAAGGGAAATGAGAAATACTTCAATTACCTTCGTACTGTTTTTATGCTCATCCTGACAACCATTTTGGATAGCTCCTTCATCTATGCTGACATCGCAGTGGGGAGTAAGGGTGGTACTACATGAAGGGCAAGGCTGAAATGAGACAAAAGAATTTTAGCCAGGAATGTTCTGGTGTCCTTGTAGTATGATGCAATTTGTAATTCAGTCCACTTGTATACTTGCAGCACGGTTCAAAGATAAACAAAGCTACAGAATGGGAGGCAGGGAGCAAAATTTGACTGGAACAGAATGCACCATTTCAAAAATAAATCACAGATTTGGTGTTTGCTGAAGCTAAATCGAATCCAGGACAGCTTCAGTAGTGTAAGATCACAGATACACTGTAATCGATGTGCACAGGCAAAGGACTTCCCCAAGAGGAATAAAACACTCTTTAGTAGGAGAAGTGCAATTTCCCTGGGTGAAACCTGCCTGCAAAGGGATCTGAATGCCATTAGGAGAGAAGACAGCACAAAATGCAGCAAAATCCAGAAAAAACATGGAACACCATGATGCATTATGAATGGTCCGGGGAAATGGAAAGCAACAAATCTGCAACAAATAAAGGAAAATGCTTTTTCATACAGAGTCCTAAGACAAGGGAGGGGAGCTCAGGCTACCATATATTGTTGGAGCCAAACACCCAGCAAATGCCACAGGGAACAAGGAAAGCAAAACCATCAGGATTTGTACCAGTTTCAGGTTGTGCATTTTGGAAGAAACCTAAAATACTGCACTTGAGCTTTTAAAACAAGCTAATTCCTTCAAGTTAAATTAGCCCTGGAATTGTATCTTCCAAGCTCTTCACTCTCTTCTCCGGGGCTGGCAGTGCTGAGGCAGAGTCCTGCTCAGAGGGACCATGAGCAGCTCCTGGAAGCTCCTCTGCTCTGGAGATGTTCAGGGTGACCAGGCTCACCAAAGTCTGCTACTAAACACCACAGCAAGTTTTGCAGCAAGAACTTGAGCCTTTTGTCACTAACTCAACATCCCATTTAATTTTGTCTATTCTGGACACATTCAAGCCTCTCTACTCCAAACCCACAACTTCTGCCTTCAGGTTCACTCCCCATTTCAGAGACCAGCACGTTAAGTCTCTTCAGAACTAACTTTTCCCCTAATGCTCCTTTTCCACCTTTGATGTCCCACCTGAAAACACCCAGCATGTTTACTTTTCAGATGTTTCTCCCAGCCCACTCTCCCTGTGACATCTAACCACTCACCAACACCTCTCAAAGGCTTTCATGTAGGACCTAGAGCCTCCTCAGCAGCCAGCAGATTGTCCTGTCTGCTGTTCCTGAGGGACACAGTCCAGGCTGGGCACTGAAATTATTCTGAGTTTCCTAACCTGCCATCAGATAAACAATTTACATCCAGTTCTGAACCGGTGCAGTCTGAACAAATACCAACACAGCTGAAGAAACTATGGAGTTGGTTCTCAAATGGTTTTGTTTAAAAATAATCTCTGACTAACTATCACAAATGTCTTGGCCATTTGGGTTGAGGAAGGCATTACTAGATGGCCTAAAAAATAAACTGGCAGTGGGCTAACAAGCCTTACTAACTAACCCTCTAGAAGTTAGATTTAGATTTATCCACGGCAAAAGCCAGGTAATGGTGACAAAAACCAAATACCTCTAACAAAAAAAGAAGAAACCACTCCCTCTTTGATTCTGCTAATAAATTAGCAAGACCACCTCCAACACTCAGTTCCCAGGGTTAAGCCAGAAGACAAAGGGCCTGGAAAAGCAGCCTGACTTTTGAGAAGAGGCAGAAGTTCCTCTGACTTTCCCCATGTGTTCAAGTCAACATCATTAACTTCCCTCTCTATTGCAGGCATTCACAGGCTTCGTGTGCTGTGACCTCAGTGCCATGAATAAAACATTAATGCACTTCCAGCAAACACTAAGACAAGCAAAGGACTTTCTGTTTTCATACCAAGCAATCATTAAAACATTTTTACAACAGCTTATGATTCCCTGTCAAGTGAGGCATGTCATAAAAGATGATAGGGAAGATAAACTGATACCAAAACCACTTAGGCGGGTAGAGTGTTTTCATTCAAAAAACCACCTGCTATTATAGATTTACTCAGAGTTTTTACCCTCTGTGTTCACCATTTCAGTAATGTAAACACATCTTATTGACATTCAAACTGCAACAAGGTTTGCAGTTAAATGAACGACAGATACAGCAGAGGAGGAAATACAATTCCTTTCATGGATCAATTACTGTTGCATTCTCCCTCCTGACTTTCCTTTACAGGTCTTGTCCTCTAGAACATCCCTTCAAGCTTAAAATGTGAAAGTCATCCTTTGCATCCAATATAGACACTTATTCCCTTTAAAATAAAAATATTTCAACTTGCCTGTAATTTTGCCTCTCCTACTTAAGTCTCTTTTGCAGAGCTGGAGTCATCTCCTCCTACAGCTTTGTATTTAAAACAGTCGGCATGTAAGTCATGATTCTTTTGCAAATTATTATCTCCAGACCCTACCAGCAAGCTGCAGGCTTTAAAAAAAACCCTCACGAAAAACCCAAAAGCTGTAAAAAAGAAACCCACTCCTTTTCAAAAAGTGTGCATGATCTCTGACCAAATTGCAGTCATACCTTGTGGGGTTTTTTTAACATACATATATATTTAAAGCAAAAGAGGGGGAATTTAGAGTCAGTACAATGAAGAAATTTTTTACAATGGGAGTGGTGAAACTCTGGCACAGGTTTGCCCAGTGAGGTGACGGCTGCCCTATCCCTGGAAGTGTCCAAGGCCAGGCTGGATGTGGCTTGGAGAAACCTGGGATAGTGGAAGGTGTCCCTTCCATAGCATGGGGTGGAACCAGATGGGTTTTAAGGTCCTTCCAACCCAAACTAGCCCATGATTCTGTGATTCTCCCCAGCCAAGAGAAGGCTGGTGCACATGCTGTGGAGTCAGGAATCCCTGGACCTGGCTGTGCTGGGAGAGACAGGGATGCTCCACACTCCTGTGCTGCCACTACAGCCACAGAACAGGTTGTTAAGCCAGTGCTCACACAGCTGCTCCGTGCTCCCCACTCTGACTCGGCTGCTGCATCCACCAGCAGGATGCTCATGGGATCACAGGGAAACCTGGGCTTGGTTTCATCCAGAATTCCCTGCAGTATCAGAGCACTGGGACAAGGCAGGCTCAGGATTCACAGCTGTGAGGCCACTTAGGAACTCCCTGGCCAGAGCTGCAGTGCTGAGGGTAATGAGTAAAACCAGGCACCTCTGGACACAAACTCTGAAGTAGGTGTAGCACAACAAGGTAGCCAAGGGCAGCTGAATCTGGGCTGGCACTTGTCTGAGATGCTCTTCTGAGCAGCTTCTTTTAGTTTCTCCTTCTCTCACTCACAGTCATGCTGGTACTTTTGCCCCCTACAGACTTTCACTCAGCAATGAAACATTTCAAGGGCCAGGAGGTGCACTGCAATGATCCTTGTGAATCCCTTCCACTCAGGATATTCTAAATAGCAATTAACACCCAGCAATAGTCCCAGAGCAGAGCATCAGGGACAAAGCATGGTGGGACAGCAGCATGTTCCACATCACATCCCAGCTGCTGAGGAAGAGTGGTGCAGCTGTACCTGACCTTGTGCAAAGTAAATCACTCCACAGTTTAGAAAAAACGTAACAGAGCTGATCCTTAACCACAGACTTCACTTTGCACCTGGATCATTTTAAAAAGTACCACCCCAAATCTGTACATAACAATGCTATCAAGCCCCAGCTGCAGGTGGGTCAATCCCATCCTTCACTGCAGTTTCAGTCCTCAGTCACAGCCTCCTCTGCTGTCTGACATTCCCAAGGCATCCTCACTGTCTCTCAGAACAGCAGCCACAGCTTCCCTGCTTGGCTTCATCCCTCCTCTCTCCCTTCTGCTCCACACAGGCAGCTCAGCAATCCTGCCCCACTTGGCACATTCTTCTTCCTTCACTGCTTGAAATGAAGGAGTTTCTGTCACTGCTACACCTGGCCCTCAGCACGACCACAGCCTGGGCAGCACTCACAGGTTTATCTGTACAGCTCCCCCCAACTCTAAGATGTATTTTCCTGTCTTATTTGCCATTGCCTTCACTGAAAGGCAAGAGGGAGCTGGAAAGCTGGTGCCAGTAGGATGCCAAATATATTCTTTCTTACACAGGAGAAGGAATAGAAACATATCACCAGCAACTTGGATGCTGTCAAACCACACTCTGTACATTTTGGGGACGGATAAAGATGGCTACAGCTCCCTTCTGTGGTTAAACAGGCCTGGCTGCTCTCTAAGGAGCTCACTCAACTTTGGACCATCTCTTTGGGTCAGCCCTCCAGCTGATCTCACCTGTAACACAGTGTTTTTTTACTTCAAATCTTAAAATTGGGAGCAGAGGCAGGGTAAAAGTGTCCTACTCATGCTCTCCTAACCCAGAAAAAAATGAGAAGCAGTAAAAATTAAGCAATATGAAAATTATCCCCACGTAACTCTGTCAGCTGAGTCTCAAACCTGAGTTGAAGAGATCCAGTCAGGACTGACCACACTGAAGTGTAAGGACAGGGACCTGCAGACGGCCACCCCTGGCTCTGACATTTGTGCCCACCTCAGGCAGCCCAGGAGAAGGAATTCTTAGCACAAATTAAAAGAGAGAATAGACATCTGTTGTTTGGAAAATCTGTTCTGAGATGGAAGATGGAGAGTAACAGCAAAGCTCTGAAGCAATACACATTGTTTCACAGATTTCCTTGTCAAGAGATCTTGTGAGAGGTGTGAACATAACAAAGTGTCATCATTCCTCCAAGCTGAATCCGTACAAATCATTGCCCTCAGCTCCAGATATAGGTTTCTAGAGCAAGCAGATAAACCAATCTCCCAACCCACCAGAGCATTTTCTCCCATCACAAAAACAATCCAATTATCTTTTGCAGGGCTGTCTGCTGAATACTCATGAAAAGGCTCACAGATACATGACCTTCATGACAGAGGAACGGCAGAAGCAGCAAAAGCAGAAAATCACAGAAGTAACAATAGCTGAATAAATCATATTCTTCCCCCCCCCCTAAAATCCAGACCATTGAAAAAGCATCACTGACATCTCAGTCCTGAAATATAAATATTTATTTGAAACCACCTTTGAGAAATGCTCACCTTATTTCAGGGATTGTTTGCCAAGTGGGGAGCGAGGCATTTGACTTGGTAAATTTTTCTTCCCTCAAACTCTGTTTTGTCACTCTATGTACACACAGCCATACATATGTAAATATGTAAAGCAGTGCATAAACAAGCCCATAAGATTTCCCCAGCCCTGCCTTGAGATCTGTGCTGCTGGGCTTTGAGAGGACAGCTCACCTTGGGCTTTTCCACCTGTTTGGTTGTCTTGGTCAGGTCGCTGGAGTTCTCGGCTGACGACGTTCCCGGTGTCCTGGCTCCGTCTGCTGACTCCAAGCCAGGAAGCAACGTTTGAGAACAGCTGCACTGGGGCTCCTTCACCTTCTGACCTGAGATCAGATAGGTCTTTAAACCTGCAGGAAATAGAAACGACCTGTCAGAACTACAGAAAGACAGAGAACACTCCTTTGGGCTTCTCAGACAGTGACAACCAAAGCACTGCCAAGACTCAGGAATACAGCACACAAAAAAGACAGTGGCTGGGAAAAATGACCAGGAATACAAATATGTTCTGTGCAAAGTGGTGGCAAAAAGGGTTCCCCAAATCTGCTGTTCCAGACACAAGAGGTGACTCTGACACACAGCAACATGTACTGTCTTTATTCCATTTTCACTCATGTACTTCTGAAAAATACAGCTAAGACCTTATGCATTTGCTTCTAAGTCATAATTTGAGCTTTCACTTTAACTCTTTACTTCTGGAAAGGATCTGCAGCCTAGTTTTCACTGATATCTGTATTAATATTCTACTTCTGAAAAAGCAGCATGTACTCCTTCACTTGCCAGAGAGATGTCGTGAACATTACTTAGTGCTGGTAGCACACTGAGAAAGGAAATGGCATTTAAGTGCTAGAAATTCTGATGGGTTTTCATAGTTAGTGCAGACTTCACATTTTTAAAGAACAAAATCAATCTCCCTCTCTCGCACGTACACCCACACACGCCCTCTGCAACTGGTGTATGAATTGAAGCATAATTGGAAAGCAGATCCAATATTAAAGGCCAAGCTGGTAAATAGCAGGTTGTATCAAGCTGAGCTGTATCAAAAACCTGTTCAAAAAATGAAAGATCGGAATTTCATTTAACATAGCACTTCTTTTACATCCTTGAACTTTGCGTTGTGGTGTTCTGGGCTATTTCTAGACACAAAGCCTGAGAAGGAGCTCTTAATCACAGCTTTCTGAATTCACAGGAGTTCATTTGATTGCCACTGGATGGGCAATGTCCTGCTCAGCACGGAGGGGCACCAATGTCCCCCAAAAAGAGTGGAGGGCACCAGTGTGCAGAAGGGCAAAGTGCTTGATTTTCTCTGGTGCCAGAGCCCACATTCCCAGGGGATGCTGCCCCAAACCCTCACTGCCCCAGACTCCTGGAATGGCTGCTGGGTCCCATCTGGGTCAGCTCTGCATCCCCTCCCTAACGCTGAGACTTGGCTCCCAGTGCAGCCAGACACGGCTGTCACAGCCATCGACCCATTCAATCGGCTCCATCCACAGGGCGAGCGCTGGAAATAAATGTGTCAAGTTGCAGCCTGTGGAAGAGGGCAGGTTCCTGCTCCCTGTGATAAGGTCACTCTCTCATAACCTCCTTCACAGACAGAAAATCATATTCCATAAACCATGCTTTAGGTCTGTAATACACAACACAGACTGTACGTGGCCGAAACCTTTCCAATAAAAATAATTCAGGCACACTAAGAGCAAATTTGCAGGTTCTCTCTTTATTCCACTCGTAGCTTCAGCTCCTGAACATGACAAGCAGCACAGGAAGCCACATCCCTACCCACCATGTCCCCCTCAGGCTCCAAAGCTGCTGGGAAAGCTCTGCTGCTCTCACACAGAGCTCCAAACCCGGGCGCACTTGCTGGCATCTCGAGATGTTTGCCATAGCCAATCTTTATTTTTATATCATTTATAGTAGTGCTCGGATTTTATTTGGCAGTGCTGCTTAATAAAATCCTGACTGCTGCTGGCTTCCAGATGTCGGGCTCTCTCCTTCAGACTTCTGCTGATGGGGGCTGTTGTTTGAGGCATTCACCACAATCAGCTCACAATTATATGTTTACTGTGGTAAAGGCTGGAGCATTAACTGACTACTCCTATTTTTAAAAGCTACCTTAAAGCAACAGAGTAATTTCCCTATTCCTATTATTCCTCCAATTCTTTTCCTGGACAAACATCTTTTCTTTGCTTATTGTACTTCTGAAAAGGCACTTTTTATGTCTTACTGTGCTGTGCAGGAAAATTATTTTGTCAATCTTGTTACATGCAGTAAAATTATCTCCAGTTTGAGCTCCACACTGAGGAAAAGGGGGAAAGGCTACAACACACCAGACACTGCAAATGGATTTGGGAAAGCAGAATCCAGCCTTGCCTCAGCCTGAAACATCAGCTCCTTGACCCCAGTCCCCACCTTGTCCTTTCCATCCCTGGCAAACCCAGCCCACAGCACATCAACAGCAGCCACTCTGTCCTCCAGGCTTTAAAGGTGGCTAAAATGCTCGGCTGTTGGCACCAAGGACTCTAAAAATCTCTTTATTCCCTCCTTGTGCCCCCCAGCCCCACCACATCCCTGCACAAGGAGCATTACTCAAAAGGGGTAATTTGAATTGGGACAGAGAAAAAACAATATCCTGCACGTGTTTTGTATGGAGCCAACAGGAGAGCCAGGAGGAGAAAAAGGTTCTTTTTGTAAAGTTTTGGAAAATGAAGAGCTGCAAAAACCTTTCATCTTTACAAAACTTTACTAAGATGGCCTAGCTAATACTTGTTTGTTATTAAATCCTTCTGATGGGAAAACTCCATTTGCTGCAGCGTTCCTTGGAACTCTGTGACACTTCACAAAGCACCTCCTAGGCTGAGTCTGAATTATTTTGGTATAAAAAAGGGTCATTAGTTGAGTAGAACTGTGCTGGTGTAACTAAAATGCATCATTTGAGAAGAGTGTTCTTCCTCCTTTGACGTTTCCAGGGAATTAGTTCAACCAACACTGTCATTTTCCACACAAGCAGTGTAGGGAGTGAAAAACATCCACACCAGCACGTTTAAATCAATTAAGTAACATGACAATAAGGAATGAATAAATAGAGGAGCTGCTATTTTATGTGAAAATGCAGTTTTTGGTCTGTGTTGCTGCGCAACGAAGTAACTCAAGACATGGCAATGCAGAAAATGATATGAGGTGCTTGTAGTGCTATTTATAAAGGCCAAGATCAATCTTGTACTCACTTCCTTCCCCGAAATTTATCCAAAATAAATGCTGAAGCACAACCTCAAAGTGCCTGATAGCAAATCTGTTCTCTGGCAAGCTTTAACCTGCAATTCTGCTTTTTCCAGAGGTGGTTCTTGGAAGCAAAGACAGGGAACAGGCTACAACAACCCCAATAAACCAACTTAACACAGTAATATTTTCTGCCCTGGGAAAAAAAACGAACTGTCTCGTGTTTCTTTGAGGAGCACAAACCATTCCTTTCACTGCTCTTCAAGGTCTGAGATCCTGTAAGCATTATAAAGAATAACAGCTCCTGCACACTGAGCCAAAACAGTCACTGCTTGAAGTCATCTACTTTGAATATTGACATGGCAGTGTTTGTAAAGTGCATTTTTGACAAAATAATAGCAGATGAGATCTTCATAGAACGACTGTGGGTTTCTTAGTCCTACTACTGTGGAATTTTAGAAGCATTAGTGAGTCTCTGTACTTGGCTCCCTCCTTCAGATCGCCTTTCTTTGATCCCTGGCATTTCTCTGAGCTTATAAAAACAGAAAACCCACCCCAACCACTAAAAACCACTCCTAATAACAACAAAAAATCATATGCAAGTGCTCACACACAAATTCTTTTCCGCATGCACAAAAATAAACAGGAGTTATTATAAATAAGGCTGTGTATAAACATCCCAGGCTTCCCCCAGGTTGTGGTGGCGTGAGAAAAGCCGGTGGCTGTGAGCAAAGGGAATTCAGGAGCACAGGGAAAGGCTGCAGCTCCCTCCTGCCATCCCCAGGGACTCCCAGAGGAGCCCTGGAGTGAATCCCCATCTGCAGCAGTGCCTGCAGAGGAAAAGCACCCCAGGTAATTTGTGGGAAGTTACTTGCCAGGAAGGAACAGGGAAAGGGAGAGGAAAAATGTTCTGATCCTTCAAGTCCTTGATTCAGTCATTTATTCCTTCCTTCATTCATCCTCATGACTTCAGGTCAGAAGTTGCTGTTATTCAATCTAATCTGATTTCTACATTAGGAGAAGACATCCCTCCATGCATCTGTTTAGGAATGCATGGAGGGATGCATGTAGGAAAAAGGAAATGAGGGATTTTCCTACAGGAAATGAGGGATTAACACAAATACTGATAAGAAATTCTTGGACAAAAATTAAAGTTTCAATTTTTGATGCTTCACCTGTTTGGAACTGAAACTTTTTACCCCTCTGTTGATAGCACACAGGAAAATTTCTTTCTCTAGTGAACGTTTTCACACTTCTCATGCCTCTGCGTAAGGAAATTCAAATTTTTTGAAATCCTTCTCAACACTGATTTGAAGAGACACCAAAAAACAATGGCAACATTTCAGTCACAGCCTTATGGATTCATTTAATCAAAATATAATCCCACTTTTCTCACTCCTGTTCCTCACTCCATGGATCACTTCACCTTTTTAGTTGCAGTGTGGGCAGTTTAACAGGTGAGCATCCTTTTGTGATTAATGCTTGCCAGTCCACAGCCCTCTGTGCTGGGAGACAGCAATATTCCTTATATTGATGTAATAAAATCCAAATTGCATTGATTACAACCCCTTTGACCAAACAGCTTTATATTAATGCTGCTCTTTCACTGTTTAACTTTCCAACATTTCCCTTGCAGTCCCCATGCTCTAACCATTTAATCATATCTCAGGTCTGAGCTCCTTTCTGAACTGATGGTAAACTCATTTCTGGTTGTGCTTCTCTGCAATCCATCAGCTTTTTGCTTTCTTTTTTTGGAAAGACAATAAAACGTTTTCTCTGTGCCTTTTAAAGATATCTTTGCACTTTACCAAAAACCTGGGAGTGAAAATACTGATATTCAGGCACTGCCACCCTAGGGAAAGGAAACACAGACCTACGGTGAGCTTTCCTCACACAATAAAAGGTGCTGCTACACAGTTTCATTAGACTGACTTGCTCTGTAAAATAAATTATTAACTGTGACTTCTGGAATGTAACATGACTAGCAAATAGTAATTTAAAAAATCCCACCAATGTATTTACTTCTAATTGCAGTCTTTTTTTGGCATCTCACTTTTCTGTGCTGATTGGTTTGGTTTTTTCTCTTGTCAAAGCTCAAATGATTTTTCAGGCACTAACCTACTGTCCACGCATGAAATAATACAGCACCTAGCACCAGTCCAGGAGCCTTAGTATCCTTTGGGTCCAAGCTGCTGCTGAATCTAAAGATGATTTCCAGGAGCAAATATTCTCCCTCATTCCTAAAGTTCAACAGTTGCCAAATCTGTATTTATGAGGACTGTCTTCTCATTTTATTAGAGCCACTTTGCACAGGGAGTTCACACAAACTCCCTTCCTTCCTCCCAGCACAACACTCATCTACTGAACTGGGAACTGGGATTTTACACCACAACAAAAAAACTGTTGTCTTGTCACTACTCAAGGTTTAGTTTGGGAATTTGGGAACATTTTTTCAGAGAAAGGGTTGTCAGGCATTGGAAGAGGCTGTCCAGGGAGGTGGTGGAGTACCACCCCCAGATATTTCAAGAAATGACTGGACATGCACTCAGTGTCTGCCTGACAAGGAGACTGCTCACAGACTGGACCTGATGACCTTGGAGGGTCACTCCAACCTAACTGATTCTGTGATTATTCTGTGAATCCCTCCTCTCTCATCTCTCCTGCAGGCCCAGGGGGCAGCCCCAGAGCCCACCCTGCTCCCTCACAGCTGGGCTGATGCTGGGAGGCAGCAGGAGTGCCAGGGCTGCATGGCCAGCCGGGCACCGAGCGGCTCCTGGCACAGCCACCGGGAGCCCTTGTCCTGCCCTGCACTGTCCCTTCCTCTTGTCCTCCTCATGCTTGGAGCAACCTGGGCCCTGCCAGCCAAAGCCCCCAGGTTTCTTCACACATGTTGGATTACATTCTTTTCTGACCCAGAGAGGGGGTAACTGAGAGGTGTTTTAAAAATCTTTATTCTACTTTTAGTCTCATGAGAAGGGTGAGACAATACAGAGGTTGTAATTCACGCTATTACAATTAGAAGCTATTTCTTAATTACAATGCACTGTAAGTGTTTCTTGGCTTATCAGCTTTTGCTACACCACACTGTAAATGCCTTAAAGCTAATAATCTAAAATTACCTCTTGTACGTCTCATTACAATGCATCTTTCATAGTTCTATTTCTCTAAAGTATTTAGTTTTTTTCATAAGGCTATTTTTTGAAACTTGTTTCTAGTTCTATTTCTCTCTCAACAATGTCTGTCTTATTCTATAGCATTTCTCAGTCACCATTTATCTCAAAGTTTACATACAAATGCATACTATGTGAACCTTCTGTCAAGATTTAAAAATTTTCTACAAATCTATTTCCCACACACACACAATTAATGAAGACTTTTATGTTAATTCTTATAACCCTATAAAATTCTTACCTATTTCTACTCCTGCACAACGGGGTGTGTGTAACATCACACATGGCAGCTCACTGAACACTTCAAGATCAAATACACCTTAAAGACCCCCACATCATCATATCCATTCTTGAAAAACAGTTAGGGAAGCACCAGTAAAGGTAAACACAATGCATCTGACTGCTCTGATGAAGGCTGTGCAGAATGACATGAAAAAATACATGAGGGTTTTTTTTTTTCTATTTTAAAGCCCTAAAATTACCCCTAAGTGAATTCCAGCTTTTAATCTCCAGATATTTCAGCGATAAAGCTGGAAGCCAGAATCACACCACTGTCTTTTACACAGTAGGCTTTGTGTCGCTCACACTGCAGGACTGCACAAAAGGACTCTGGATGACTCTATAAAAATTGAATTTATTTCCCCCAACCTGCAAAGCAATGAAGAAAGTCCCACCCTCTAACCCACAGAAACCACTTCCAGCTCAGTGCAAACAAAAGCATGTAACCCAAAACACGTGGATTCCAAACAAGCCTACCTGGAAAAGCACTTTGAATGTATGGAGCAACATTTCCTGTGGCTAAAATGAGAAAGAGAATTTCTGAGCCAACTTGCTATCTTAGGTCTCTGGAAAGCAGAAACAACGATAATAAGAAACAGAACTTTCTAGACTGGAAAGACAAAAGAAACTCAAAAAAGCCAAAGCCCCAAACCTATCCTCATAATCTCCAAGGAAGAGCTGCAAAGAGCCAGAGAAACCAGAGGCATCTTCTGTATTATGGTAAACTGCTGCTTTCCTTATGCCTCCTTTGTTTAGCAAAATACTTATTTTTGATCTTTTGATCATCTAACAGACAACAGTGGGTTTGGAAAATGCTGATCAACAACATATGTGTAATTTTGGTATTCAACATCTGCCAGTTTTAAGTGGGGAACCCTGGACCCAAACCCACAATTTACATTTATAGCTAAGCTGCAGAAAGGAAGTTGCAGGCTGGTAGTCCATTTTCCTTCAGTCTCTTTTATCTTCTCACCTGGGTGAGATAAAATAACCCAGCCAAAGGAAAAACACAACAGAAAAAGGCCTGGGCAAACCCAGCACAGACATACAGCTCAAACACACTGGTCCAGCAGCCACTGCTGGCTCAGGAATATATATATCTGTATATAAATATAAATATATATATATTTAAACTCTCTTGGCAGATGAAAGACAGTCTGAAGAGAGACTGATCCCTGCACTGGGCTTTATGACTGCCCTTATTTACATTCAGCTCTACCAGCTCTGCTGGTGCCCAGGTGCCTCTGACCATCATGGCCTGAGAGCGAACAGCAGATGAGCCCATCCTCTGCAATGACTCTGGGTTTTTAACTCATTTTTTCACCACAGTACAACTCACAGCTTGTCACCTTAACAGCAGAGAAAAGCAGGTTTAAGGAAAGGTAAGCCTGGGATTTTGCAGTCTTGCCAGGGGCAACAGCATGCTCCACAAGAGAAGCTTGAAGTCCAGCAAATTTACTAACATGCTGCAGAGAAGAAATTCTGTCCTAAGGGTTTCTCACAAAACCTAGGAGATATATGATGTTCCTACATTTAAAGTTAAAAAGAGGCCTTAATTCCAGCTCTAGGATATTGGGGATTAACTGGTAAAAATGCTGTCTGGCTTTTACTGACACTGCTCAGCCATCCTGTAAACTCTCCTGCAGTCTGGGTCACGAAAACAAATTCCATGATGCAATCCCACGCCTGAAAAGGCATCTGCTATTATTTTATTGACATTATTTTTCACATTTATTGACAATCCCTTTGCCCTCTGTGTTAATTTTAACACCTGGAAAGGAATGAGCATGCTAAGAGAAACTAAAATGTTTGAACAATCCAGGTGGCCAAAGCACAAGTCACCCAAGCACGTGAGGGCATGGCTCTTGCAGGGGGTTCCAAACACTTCAAAAATTATTGTATTCCTCCCACAGAATAACTTTTCTGGAAATAGAAATAATAATAAATTAGAAACTGAATCTAATAAAGACACAGCCCATTCAGAATTCATCATTACACTGCTGGACTGGGAAAGAGGTGCCAGGGCAGAGGTGGAAGAGCAGAAGAAAAGAGCAGCAGGGATGGAGACCCGAGAGCCTCAGCCCCAGTGCAGCCACTCTCCAGCACTGCCCAGCTCCCTGCTGCACCCACGGCAAACTGGGAGCTGTGGGATGGAGAGGTCCATCCTGTGGGTGTGGCTGCAGTGATGTAAAGCAGATGTAAATACACTTTAGACACACAACATGCCTGTTTTGGCACGCTCAGGACTCTGTGCTTCAAGGGAAATTATAAGGTCACAACACTGTAAAGCCGTTTGAAGACATTACAGAGAGTCTTTTTCTGCCAGTTTCTTGTTCAGATGCAAATGTGGGTTTGGAGTTTTTTCTCCCCCCTCATCATAGACATGAACGTACCTCAGAGTCCAAAACCAGACAGCCAAGGCCATAACCAACCCTAACAGCTCCAAAATGTCACACACAGGGCACAGATCAGTCCCTGGAGCTCTTCTGTGACACAAATCCATTACATACATCCCTGTCCGTACCTGAAATTCCTGCTGCATGACAACACCACGGAAGCCAGCAGGATGACAGAGGAAGCCTTTGGGAATAGCTTTCTGCACAGCCTCTTCAATCCAAGCTTTTGGGCAGGATCTGTCTATGTTTCCCTGGCGAATTTGCACATGTGGGAAGTTCTGACATTCCACATCGCCCAAAGAGTGCAGCAATCCTTTGGCATATGTAGAATATACTTCCAAAACATCCTTTTATTATAAACAAAAAAGCGTTTCCAACTTAAAACTACTGTGGGAGGGAAACATGCAATCTGAACACATCACAGCAGATATCTCCAAGGCAAGGACTTCAAACAGTCTATTCAAACAGCAGCATTATAAACCAGAGATCTATGGACAGATAAGGATTTCTCAAGAAAAATTCCACTGCTCTAGACAGGACAATTATATAAAACCACAAACATCCCAGAAAGACATCATATATATTACATTTTCTTCCCACACAGTAGCTGGCATACCTCAGGAACTATGGATGGCTGCACCAGCCTCTGCTACACACACACAGAATTAAAAAGAAGTCAAAGAGAGGCTCTAGGTGCAAGTTTTCTTAGCTCCAGGCTCTCACAAATGGAAAATTATTAATTTTAAACTAAAAAGGCGAGGCCACAGTGAAAGCAGTTAGAAATCCCACCCAGGAAAATTCCACTTAGGACCAGAGGATGCCACCTATCCTTCTGATTGATATTTTAGAATTAATGAATAACAAACGTGCAAGATGGAAGAGAGGATTTCAATAAAAAACAATAGTCTGATGCAACTGGAGCCTGCTCAGCCCATAGTAACAGAGTGAGCTATTGTGGCTCTCTGGACTAACACTGTTTAATAGAATCCAGATTCAATTTAAACAAGACTTTAGAAGCTTGTTTTGTTATACTGCTGCAATCGCTTTGTGTTGACAGGACTACGATCAGGCAAATTCTTTCCCTCTTGCATAATGCAGGTAGCTGGATGTGACACGCTTAAATCAGCATTTCATAGGGACCAGGGCAACCCCACAGGCTGGCAGTGCCCTCGTGCTCCAGGGACTCACAGGGAAGTAAAACCCAAATCAGTGACAATCCATGTGCAAAGCTGGTGAGCTCTGCATGGGGAACACAAGTACCTTCCATGTTGTTACCTTGAACAACAATTCATTAGCTTGATTAGCCTTAAGACCTACTCAGAGAGCACAGAAGATTTGCCCTTAAGGGATCAAATTAAAAGAAGTAAATCTGCATATCTTAGATAATTCCTGCATTAAAAATACAGGGTTTTTTAAAAGTTGTATGTGCCTGCACATCCATCAGTGCTTCCAGTAAAGGTCATCTGGGGTCCCCAGCACAGGAAGGACATGGACCTGTGGGGAGTGAGTCCTGAGGAGGTCACCAAGGTGATCAGAGGGATGAAGCAGCTCTGCTTTGAGGAAAGCCTGGGGGAACTGGGATTGCTCTGTCTGAAGAAGAGAGCCTTTGGGGTGACCTAACTGTGGCCTTCCAGGACCTGAAGGGAACCTGCAAGGAAGATGAGAAAGACTTTGGACAAGGGCCTGGAGTGACAGGACAAGGAGGAATGGCGTCCCACTGTCACAGAAGGGCATTGTTAGATGGGTTATTGAGAAGAAATTGTTCCCTGTGAGGGTGGGGAGGCCTGGGCTGTGGCTGCCCCTGGATCTCTGGAAGTGTCCAAGACCAGGCTGGACAGGGCTTGGAGCAACCTGGGATAGTGGCAGGCATCCCTGCCCATGGTATATTTGGGAACAAGAGGAGCTTTAAGGTCCCTTCCAACTCAAACCATTCCATGATTCCATGATCGTTTTTCCACATCAGAGCCCACCAGCACAGTTTGAAGAGTTAATCCTTATACCAAATGCTTGTTCAATACATTTTATTATTAGATCAGTTAATAATAGTATTTCTTCCCCCATCCAAGATCTTTGGTCAGAACTGACAAATTACACAGTCAGCAAGCACAGTTTTGACAGAGCCTGCAAAAAATGTTGCTCATCACATGGGCTGGAGTCGAGCATGCATATTCCAACACTTGGGAAGCCAGCAATCCCCCCCCAGGACCGCTGGCTGAGGGAATCATGTGAGCACCAGGGTATTTATTCAAATTGGCTGCAAGAAGCCAGACAAACAGAAATAATGTTGCAGTAGTGAATTCAGTCATTTCACAACTCCCCCAGCGCCCAGCCTTGTGCAATCCAAACAGGCAGTTGTAATTCCAGGTAAGTTGTTATTCATAACTTACATACCGCTTGTTTACATGTGGTTGACAGTTTTACATGGTTACTAATTCAGTACTGAAAAATAAAGCTAATGCAAATAAAACTGCTGCAGGAGGCACTTCAGAATAACAATATCTCACAGTGGTATAAACACTGGTGAGGTGAAGAAGAAACTCCCAAGAGCTGCCACCACCTAAGTATGTATCACTATACAGCTGTATTTTAACTGGCAAGCCTCAGCCACTGGGTGTTTGCACTGTTTCTAGCTCAAAATAAGAATAATTTCAGAGCCACTGCTCTTTTCAGAACAGCTACTGAGTGTTGTGTCTCCCCCAAGCAGAGGATCAACTTTTCAGTTTGTTCCCTTCCTTAGGTAAAATTGTAAACAAAGAATCATTCCCCAAAATAAAAACCATTTGAAAGTCCAAAAACAAGGTTAAAAAGGAAATATTGCCAGAACTATGTTTATTTACACAGTCAAAACGTTTCTGAAATTCCTTCCATCCCCTCAGTGTACAACACTGAGGCAACCTCCAGTCCCGACAGGCCACATTTGAACCGTCCCCTCCTCTTCGCACGGCAGCCGTAGTTTCAGACGCCAGGGTGGATCCACAGCACGGATCTCTTTCACCCAGGTGACACTAAACCCATCCTGGAGATGGATCATGTACACATGGAGCAGGCCCTCAAAGCCATGGGGCTGCTGTGATGGCTGGCTGCAGGACAGCCCTGTCACCCGGTGAAAAGGACACCATGCTCTTGGCTTGGCAGCGTGATGGGAAAGACACGGCCAGCTCTTTACTGGAAGAGTCTTGTCCAACAGCTGATTCAACCTCCAGTGGTTTCCAGCGTGTGCTCCTCAGGCTTTGGCCTCTAAGTGTGCCAAAGCACCCCAACTCTGAAAAGTCAGGAAAGCACCGCAACAAAGAATCATGGGATTGTGGAATGGTTTGGGTTGGAAGGCACCTTAAACACCATCTAGTTCCAATACCCTCCTGCCATGAGCAGGGACTTCTTCACTAGACCAGTTCCAGCCTGGCCTTCTAGGACATCTTCTACTGCTCTCTCCCACTGCATCACTGTTCAATGGAGTTCACTGCATCTCTTATTTCTGGAAAACAACATGATGGGTAAAAAGGGTGATGACACCCCCCACCCCCAAAACTGCATGGACAGAAAACAAATTCTCTGTCCCACAAGTAGCTGTTGAGGGTTTCAGCCCATCCCTCAAAACTCCCAGCATTAGAGGAGCCAAACACCTTGGTCAGGAGTCATCAGAGCTTACACAGGTATCTCGTGCCAAGCCTTAAACCATGTGTGGTGATCACAGGTAAACCTGTGGTCCTGTGTACTCACTGCAAATGCTGGATCACTCTAGCAGCATGTACTTCACCAAACAGCATGGATTATAACATGATTCATGCCCATAAAGAACACAACATAGGTAATGAATTCTTTCATGTATCCACAGGAACAACCAATGAAATAGACATGGAGATTAGTCACTTGCTACCTAACAGATTTGCATGATCACCATTACATCATGTCAGTAAATCTATCCAGTGGGAATGACATTTAAAAACATGCAGTTAAAGAAACATTCTCTAAATGCACATCCATTGAAACCTTCTATCTGCTCTTTTGAAATGAGTCGACCCCCATGCTCCCAGCAGCAAATCTTTGTCCAGTGCTGATATTCAAACCTATTTTTAAGAGTGAAGGAGATACCAACACCATCAGACAAATGAGTAGAAGTCCTTCAAGAGACATAAACCAGACAGGGGCAAAATCAGCATTTCTGTTTCTCCAAGGTTAGAATATTCTATAAATCATCTATTATTATTCTCTGCACTTGGACCAGTCCTGGCAGCCTAGTTCATACCGGAGCAAGCCCCCAACCACCAGCTCCTCTGTCAGCTCATAGCCCACATTTGATTTCTTCATCCTTTGCAAAAACATTCTCAGACTTTGTGCTAATAACTAGCTGATTACATTTCAAACCCTCGGGCTAAAAGTTATTACTGGGGAGTGCAGGAATGTGTCTGGAATGCAAAAACAACGGGGGTGAAAAATCAGTGGGCTCTGAGCTGGTATAAATAGATAGTTCACTGTGGAAACTCATCTCCTCTCAAAAACCAAACCCAAAGACAGTGCCCTGCTATCTCCTCCAGTTAATCTTACTGGAGAACTGACTCAGCCATCTCCCAGCCCTTAGGAAGAGGCATCTCCTATCTCCATAAATACAATATAAATAATGGTTCTGTTGTGCCTGCATGCCAGATAGAGAACCACCCTGCATAATCCGCTGATAAACTCACGTAAGAGAGAGTAGTTTTGTAGCATGCTAAATACTTCACATCTTGGAAAGAAATGGGGAAAAAGTTATTCGAGGGAAGCTTTCTCTATGGTTGAATAGACAGCAGGTTTATTGACAGAAAGTTTCTGGTATGCAAACTTACTCTGGTCCAAGGAAATTCCTGCATCAGCCTCCACCTGGAAGTTCAAGGTGAGTATTACACCATGAGATCATCACAGAGGTCTGGTCTCTCTTTCCAGTCTCTGCAAAGGGGGCTTCAGCACTCAGCAAGAGAGCAGCCCTGCAAGGGCTATAAGCAGGATTTATGGGATCCATGGAAATTAGGGATCAGTCCCCCCAGCTTGATTTCTGGGGCTTTGTGCTGCTCCTGTGTAACTTACATCCCTTCTCATTTAGATGTGGAATTATTCTTAATCACTTTGAGGCATAGAAGACACTGGGGAAAGTAAAGATTACAGGTCTCCAGAAGAAGATTGCTGTAAAAAAAAAGCTATTTATTTGCAGCCTTTAAGCAAAAATAGCTTTAAAAAACAACCTAAAGAATGAAGATTAAGTGAAAGTGCAGAAACAAAGAAAATACCCCCTTCCCCATCAAACTCTAAAAAAAATGCTCTTGGCTGTGCTTAGAAAAATTGAAAGAAATCCAACGAAGGCTAAATATTTCCCTAACCTCTGTATTTGCCTCTCCGATACTGCTGCCATTTGCTGCCACAACTCTGTTAGAATTGGAGGAGACAACTTCGTAGCCCAATTCCTTTGTACTTCCACACAATCACTCGCCTAATGAAGCCTTTCATGGCTTATTTGAAGATTTAAGCATTCAAAACCAAAATTCCTCAATGAAGTATGAAGTGTTTTGTGGGATTACTCTTTCCTTGAGGTTAGGGATCAAGGTTTCTCAGAAACACGATGAATCACAGTGGTTTTAGCTTACTCATCTTAAAAAGTGTGGGTTTTTTCATCTGATAACAAGCAATTCTTTTTTTTTTTTTTTTTAAACTATTTGAGACAACTTGTTTGAATGAGAAACAGAATATGCTTTTTGTTACCCTCACACTTGTGTAAACTATTTTATGTAAAGGGAGGATTTTATAACCAACTTTTGACATTTTTCAGCATGACCCTGAGATAACCAGTATGAGCTCTTGCTGGTTTAGAAGCAACAGCTTATCTAGAGTACAGCAAGGCAGCTGCACACCTCAGAGGTGCAAAGCAAAAAAAAAGAAAAAAAAATCACAGTGCTAAAATCACCATTTGATTTACAATGTCTTCCCTCAAGGAAACTGAAATTAAAGACACTGATATCACAGAATGGTTTTAAACAGAGTGCATGATTTACAGGTGAGCTCACAGCTTGGTCAGTACATCTACTCCTTGGCACCAACACCAAAATCCAGTAAGTTTTCACATCACTTTTGTGTACAGTGAGATCTCTGCTCTTTATGGACATTTTGCCCTCCTGAGTGGATTTCTGATTTCATTTCACTTGTCCTGTTGCTCTCACACACTTTCCTTCCTTAACCACTAATAAATAAATTATAGATGAATTTGATGTCAAAATAAAAGCGCCCTCCCAAATGATTAAGTCTAAAAAGCTTTACAAACTTGTTTGATTTTAACACTTTTCAATAAGGGAAGAAATATGTTGCAAAAATAGTTTTTAATATAAAGGAAGACATGTTAGTGCTGCGGGTATCATAAGCAGGAGATTTTTCTCCCTTAAAATGCATCATCATAGGGTATCTCAAAAACACCAAGAAAATCAGAATGATAAGTATATTATGATACACAGAAACATGGACATACACATTGCTAATACAATGGGGTTTGTTCCACTCAGGACACTTCCCTAGGCTGGAAACCTCTATTCATGGCTCTTAGGAAAATGAAGCCTCAAAATGAAGAGCATTATCTTCCTACAGAGCACAAAACCCAACCTATACCTCTTTTTTTTTTTTTTGATGCTAAATCCATAATCCTATTTTTTTTCCAGTTAGCTTCCTAGTCCAAGAAAGGACATTTCCATTTCTCATTGATCCATGCTACTGGAATTTCATGCAAAACTTTGCTTGGGAAACTGGAATGGAACTGTATGAACTTAAAAGTGAGAAAGGAAACAGTTTTCTAATAGTTACTGGAGGGCTGCACTAAGTCACAGCCATCTACCCAAGGTACTACACAACAGCTGGGTGTCCTCTTTGCAGGATACAGAGAATATACAGAATATGGAATTTGTACAGTATTTCCTAGAAAGAATTTCTCATACCAAGCCTATACAGTAGTTTTTTTTTTTTTTTTATTTATAAAGCTGCCACAGTGTTAAGGAGCAAGGTCTGGTTTTAAAAGGAGGTGTGCTTTTCATCTTTTCTGTCAGAAGCACAGAAGTTGTTTACTTTAGAGGAAAACTGATTATTTGAAGTCTGCTCTCCCATTAGCACCACAGTACAAGCAAAGCATTTGTCTTTTCCACTGGACCTGGATCATGCACGCATCCAGGGAAGCTGCACTTTCTCTCCCAGGCAAACCAGCAAGCACAGAAGCCTGGGGGTAAAAAAGATAATTTAAAATAAAATGTAGCTGTGCTCACTGAATCCCAAATCTATTATTTTGGTGTGAAAGCTGTGCTGCTCCTGGACCCTCTTGATGGCTGGCATCTCCTCGGGCACCCAGGGATGTGCCCAACAGAGGAACATGCACCCCTGCTGTGCCTGCATCTGGGGCTGCCACAGAAACCCCCTGGCTGGAAATAAAAACAAAAGATGCTCCTCTCCCTCCCTCCCTCTACTTTTGTGTGTGATCAGCTGGATCATCTGTACACCTCCATATCTCCATGTTTTTATTCCCTCTGTTTCACTCCAATGAGAAGAGATGGAATCCATCTTGTAATTACATTTTGAAATGTTTCTCCTGAAAAAGAGGGGATAAACCAAAATCTATGCTAAGGAAGAGCACAAATCTTCCCAAAGCAGCTAAAATCCTCAGTGCAATCTGCAGAAAGAGGCTGATTTTCTCTCTCAGCCTCGCCCACTGTGTTTGCCCCCGCATGGATGAGCCTCAGTGGCTCTGGAGAAACAGATCCTCTCTTCTTGTGGCTGTCTCAGTCTGAAAGCAAGATCTGAGAGCAAGGTTTGGCACTTCCCCTTCCTCGTTCTGCTGTGATTTACAAAGGTCTGTTTGCTTGAAGCTGATGAGGTGAAGTACTGGGGTCTCTCAAATAGAGTTTTTGTCACCAAGGTTTTTCTCACAGGTTTGTCCTGGCTCCTTGCCACACAGAATGAGAGTTTGGTTTGCAGATCTCAGTCTGAGTAAGATGACAGCTTCATATCACCACTGAGTTCACAGCCAATATCAAACTGGGGGGAACAGGACACGATGACAAGCTGGGAGCAGTAAAAAGATCAACAGATCAGGCTGCTCTTCAGAGAGACCTCTGCCCTGGGAGCATCACAGTGAGCACTCAAAAGAGCACTTGGAAAGCCACCTCCGGTTCTGGGCTCCCCAGAGATGCAGCTGGTGCACTGGGGTGACACCAGAAAGGACCATCATGATGATCAGGGATTGAAGCACTTGGTGTGTAAGGACAGAGCTGGGTTTTGGGAGCTTTGGGAGGAGAAAGCTACAGCCACTGAACAGGGCAGGAGGAGAGCCAGGCTCTCCACAGAGGAGCACAGCACCAGGACAGGACATGACAAGGACAAGTTACAGTGGGAGAGATGCCTAAAACCCAGCTCTAAATCTCTTCTGAGCCCGAGTTTGGACAAGGTAACCTCAGAGGTCCCTCAACGGCCTGTATTATGCTGTTTAACCAAACCAAATGGAAATCAACTGGCTGCCACATAGAAAACTACAGGAAAAGTTTGATTTGCCTCCAAGATCTGCTGTTTGCCTGACTGGTTTACATTGTCATTGATGCAGCAGAACACAAAGGTAGGTAGAAGTTTTCCAAGTTTTTGTCATAATTGACTTTAAAATTCCATTTCATGCTCTAATTTTCCCAGAGAAAGGTAATATTAGGTGAACTTTTTGAATTCAGGTAAATATGAATTCCTTTCAGTTGAGATTTGAACATTTTCAACATTTTTCTTTCAACATTCTTACTCCTATTTCTTCAGAAACAACAAGTAGGTCAGATATTAGAAATTCACGCTCTGTTCTGAGGAATTTCCACCATAACCTCACGTGGCCTTGGAAAACACTGACCACATATACTGAGATTGCATTTATGCACTTGTGTGGGGCAAGACCTCCTGATTCACAGTGGGAAATCCAATTTTCAGTTCCTGTTTTTGAAAGGAGAAAGACTCCAGAGGTGAACTGGTTCACCTGACTCAAAGCATGAAGGTTACAGCTGAAAAGTATCCATGTGAAATGCCAAAGGAGCTATTTTTATCCCTCCCTCTCATTTAAATTTAAAGCAGGACAGCAGTACTGATACTGTGGGGTGCTAATGTTGTTGAAATGCAAGGGGAATCAATAGTTTTTCCGGGGAGAGCCTGGAAAAGAGATGAGCAGTTTAAAGTCTGCTTCACCTCTGCCAGCAGCAGCTTCAGCCACCTCCTGGATACTCAAAACTCAAATTATCTCCAACACCTCACTTCTGCCAAATACACTAATTTTTCTCTCAACATCTAACAAGTCCTTAGCTTGTACACTCTCAACAGCTCTTCCGAGTTAACATAATGAATAAAAAATATGCAGCATATTGAATTAAAAAAGAAATCTGGGAACAGCTCTGCCAGCTCTGGCTCTGCCATGCAGATTTGATCCCTCCTGCACAGGAGGCAGAGCGTACTCACACAGCCACCCACCTCCCAGTTCAGGAGAACACAAAGCTCTCAGCAATTGTCACACTCCACATTTCCAAGCTGGAGGAGAGGCTAGACCACAATTTAATGAAACGTGGCTCCCATTTCTCATTCTCACTCTCCCTACGTGCCTCTGGAAGCTTCCCACTAGGGCTATACATCACAGATTTTTTTTTGGTTGAGCAAATTAATGATTGGTTTTTAATTGGCTTCCTCTAGAAACCTGCAAAATTCTTGTGTGTTGGGGCAGAAAAAAAAAAAAAAGGAAGGAGAAAATGCAAACAATGCAAACAGTGAAGTCACATAAAGCTTCCATGGCAAAATCCTTTTCAATTCCAATTCAATTGGAATACAGCAGCCTCGGAAATGATAGTTCTAAGCCACAAACAAGCAAGGGAATGTTTAGTAACCCCAAGCAAAAATCCCCTGGCCTCTGCAGCAGCACAGCTCAAGCCTGCAGCTCTCCATCTATTTATAGACCTGGGGCACATATCACTACAATAGCTGATTGTGCTTTGCAGCTGTTTTGTATATCTAGAAGGGCAGGAAAGAACAGACTGCACTTTGATCTTGCCCTTTTTTGGAGCAAAAACAGCAACAAAAAAAGGCCATTAGGAAGGACTCAATATTTTGGAATCACAAGGGTCCATGCTCCCAAAGCCACAGCTTACACTTTGCGTGGAGGGCTCCCAGCACATGTCCAATTGTTTACTGGGATTATAAATCCGGGCTCCAGTCAATATTTATTCTAGAAGCATGCAAACTATTTCACCTCGCATGAAAACATATGTCAAACCTAATTATAGGAATCTTTACTCCCCAGAGCATCTGTTAAGTGATACACACATGAAATTAAGATTCAACCTGAATGCAACTGCATCATAAATTAGCACTTTGCGTTTCTGGGGAGATAAAGAAATTAAATATTTGCTCAAGATAACACTGTGCGATAAGAATCAACTACGTACAACCTGTACAACATGTTGGGATTAAAGCTTTATAAATTATACAAATGTATTGGAGCTAATGCTGCTGAAGGCAGAAATACGTGTGATTTACAGAAGTCAAATCAATGATCCCTACCCCAGGAAGTGAGCTGGTCCTTCCTGAGCTCTGAGATTAGGGAGGATCTACTGGAAAACTCTCACCTCCAGCATTCAAACACTTGGATGATGGGCAGTACTATGAGGAGAAAAAAATCTAATTTTTTTAGCACTAAAAAGGGAATAAACCTAAAGCAAGCACCCTAAGTACCTGACTGTACTATATCCGGAATACCTGAAGAATATTTCTAATCAATTACTGATGGATTTACAAACTGTGATAATATGTGAAATGGGAGCTGCTTACAGCTACTACCTAAATGAAATAGAGTAGTTTGTTTCCAAACAGCCACGTGGACTAAAGTATGTGAATATGCTTAAAACACAGCAAGTGAATCTGTAGAAGAGATTTAAAAAAGCACCATTAGAAAAAAATAGAAGGTAAAAAGTGCCTGTGGTGAGCCTTGTGGTGGGCTAAGAGAAGCAGAAGGCTGAGAGAACTGGAATTGCTCAGTCTGGAGAAGAGAAGGCTCCTGAGTGATGTAACTGCCCCTTCCAGTTCCTGAAGGGAACCTGCAAGGAAGATGAGAGAGACTGGACAAGGACCTGGAGTGACAGGACAAGGAGAATGGCTTCAAAGTGCCAGAGGGCAGGGATGGATGGGATACTGGGAAGGAATTGTTCCCTGGCAGGGTGGGCAGGCCCTGGCACAGGGTGCCAGAGCAGCTGTGGCTGTCCCTGGATCCCTGAAGTGCCCAAGGCCAGGCTGGACAGGGCTTGGAGCAGCCTGGGACAGTGGAAGGGGTGGAATGAGATGAGCTCTGAGGTCCCTTCCAACCCAACCTTTCCTGATTCTGTGATTCTAGGATGATGATCCCTGGGTATCTTCCTGCTGCACAGCAGCTGCAGGGCAGCCTTGCTCTTCCATAGCTCCCAAATGGTGATTCTGGAATGTCAGAGTGAGCAAATAAATTATGGAATTAGGGAGATGGAAAAGTAGCAGTAGGCTGCAAGAAATGCAGCCAATCAAATGGAGGAAAGAACAAATCTAAGAGGAATGTTGGCAAGATTGGCCTTTTGTTAAGTGCTGAACAGCCTCTGAATTATCCGTATTGCATCATCAGCACAGCACATTTGATCATTCTGAGCAAAGCATTTAGACTTTTAAGTATCTAAGATGGGACATTAAATAGTACTCTCTAAAACCTCATTTTGAAAGAAAATATTTGGGTGTATTCCTATCATGAATACCAATTAATTTCTGCCGTGGGCTGTATCTATCTTGTTTATTGAAACCAGAATTCACATGGATGAAGAGTTATTTGTTTCATTTTTAGAGTACTTGGGACAATGTTCTTGATTCTGATTAACACTATTGTATAATTATATATTAGATTTGAAACTAATACATAAAGGAATAATTTACTAAATGAATTATTTCTATTGAGGTAATAAAATTTGTACCACCCTGAGAAGGGGTATGGGAATGCAAGAACAATTCTTTATTGCTAAATGTATAAGCATGTTTTACATAAATTACAAAAACCAATACATTAAATAAAAACCAACAAAAGAAAGCATGAACTGACAAAGACAGCAGGGGTGTATATGGGGCTATAATAATAATTTGTAATAATGAGATTTAGAACCACTGAAAAAGTCATTAACCTGTCCCAAGCAAACTACATTTCAGAAAAGGGATACCCTGAAAGGTTCCAGTGTCTTCACATCCTACAGGGCAATCCAAGACTGATTTTTTTGCATTTCAGACTCATTATTTTAAGAGCTGGAAAAGCTGAAATTTAGAAGATCACTCACTTTATTCTCTTCCAGAAAACATTTGGTAAAAACCTGTTTTTCATACAAAATATAAGCAGATTTAGCTACAGTTACCAGCAGGATCAGATACCTATAACCACAATAACTTCTCAAGAGAGGGATACCTTCCTACAATATTATTTCTACAGCAAAACATGTTAAACATTAAGTTCAAATGTCAGGTTAGCTCAGCCTGAGCTAAACTTTAGCTCTGAGTAGTTTACAGCTCTTGTGCAATGTCACAGCACTAAAAGCCTGCCTTTCTGTGCCCATGTGGAAGCCACCCAGCCCTCCTGACGTGGAGAATGGACAGGAAAGTCATTCTTTACTGCTGAACAGAACTGAGCTAAAACACCACTGGGCTCTTCCCTAAATCTGCAAGAATGGGAATTCTAGAGGAGAATCCTTTGACTGAGGCTGTGGGACAAGATACTCCAAGACACAAGGTAGGAATAAATACCCTGCTCTTGCAAAACACAAATGCTAAAGATCAAGTTCCAAAGAAAAGAAGAACCAAGCTCCACTTGTCGAGTGAGATGTCTGAGGTAAGTTAACTCCAGTATCTCTGAGGGGCAGCACACATCCCCCCAAAGCAGCTCCCCAGGGAATGCTGCTCCTGCTGGAGCCAGGAGGAAACCCTGGACCTCAAATGACTCAACACTGGCATTTGACAAAGCCAGCTCCCATTACCCGACCATATTCTTCATTTTTTCAGTGGACAGCACCAAATCAAGCCTGGAATATATGGATAAACCTCTGAAATGGTAAACTTCACAGCCCATCAATTTGTGCTGCTCAGACTTTCTCCAGGGCCGAGTGACAAACACGTAAGGGATCCATGTCAGAGACGTACTTGTGACCACTTTGGGATCTACTTTCCAAAACAGAAATGCAGCTTTTAGAAAACATTCCCATTTTAACAAGCAATGGTGCACACTAATAAAGTCCTAGAAATAGTTTTACAATTGAAACATTACACACAGTAACCACTATTTATACTTCAATATGTCAGCCTTAAATATTTACTTTTCCACTCACTTAGTTTACATGTTGTGCCAGCAGAGCACTTTCTTGCATCATTTAAAGAGCTTATAGAAATTTAAAACTATCAGAGCAATGAGGAAAAGTATTATGAAGTAAGAAATTAAATGATCAGGCCAAACATATTTGCTACTTTTTATGCAAAAATTAATTTCATGCAGAGATGCACGATCTCTACTAGTAATTAGGTACTTCACATTATTTGTTCTGATTAAAAAAAAACCAAACTTTTTTTTGAAAAGCAAACTGTTTTGAACTTTAAACTCTGTCCAGGCTTTCCATTGCTACATGGAGACCATTCATCAGCTGGCAGCGTTATGTTATTCCCCTGCTACATGGGCTCTGAAAAGCCCACAAGTTCAGAGTAAGTAAATGTTTCTAGGTAGAGCTGCACATCACACAGCTGTACCAGCAGTTACTGGACATTTTTCCCAGAAAGCAAATGGGCTGGGCAGCTGTATTTTGACAAGAAAAGTTGTTTCCTTTTATGGCCCAGAGTTGGTGGCTGTGGTCTGGAGTGGGAAGGCAGTGGGCAAGCACCCCATGCTTCATCCAACAGCACTGCCATGCCTGGTCCAGCTGGTCTTTGCAGAGTCACCCTGATGGTTCCCTTCTAGCACTCACTTATTTTCAAGTGCAAAAGAAACACTCCAGATAGGATATTGTATTATTTACTTTCCCTTTTGGTCTATTTTAGGTCCCATAAACGCAGAGTTTAAACAAACGGCTCGGACTGAACACCGTTTATGGGCACTTCCTAGCCCACCAGATCTGGGCTCCTTTCCTGCAAAGGAACCAAGACAGGCTCGGCTGCTCTGCCACTTTTCCATTTGTACATTTAAATTTTTGTGCCACTAAAACCAGCTAAAATGGATTTTGAAGAACAAATGGCCTGGAAATTCACCACCGATTCATCAACACCGAGATTGCACAATGTCCCATGTCACGGCCCGTATAAAATTAAAGGATGACTGTGACCGTTTCCAATCAAGTTTCTGGCCGTTTCTTTGGGAATTCTGAACTCATGGGCATTCCAGCTGGAACAACTGCAAGGAAGAAGGCAAGAGAGCAGAGCAAGTGGGACAGCCCCGTAGCAGATGAGCTGCAGATAGACAAGGAACACCTGTCCAGGAGCAGATCTGCCGAGCAGGATCCCAACCAGCCTCCCTGGCTGCTTACTCCCATTCCTCCATTTATTCCCTTTGCTTCAGCTCTTCACCCTTCACTTGTATCAAACACTGAACCAGCCCTTTTTTATGGCTTTAATCTGAGTGGAAACTTGGAAGGAAAGACTGGAAGGAAGGAATGGGCAATGGGGAAAAGTTAAGATGCTAGATGCTGGAGGCATGGAAGAAAAACATTCCTATAAGGAAGATAAAACAAATTTTCCAAAGGGTAATTGGAAATTCAACAGTTCTAATCTACATGGAAAGTGGGAGGCCAAGAAATCAGGGCTGAACACTGCATCATATTACAAAGAGCAAAGTATAATTACCTCCTCTACTTAAAAATTCTTATCTAACTTCTGATCTTTTCTAAAACAAGCAAAATTGACATTTTGATGAAGGCAAACTCAAGCAGCCTTCACAACGACTGCACGAGCAGAGAAGAATCAGCCTCTTAGACTGAATGCACTTTCCCATGTGGTTCCTTACTTGAATAAAAGAGAAGAGAGGGGAGAACCAGCAAAGAAAAGGGGAAAACCAGGGTGCAAGTGAGCAGCAGGAATGGAGGGATACAGCCTGAGGGGCATTAATGCCAAACCTGGAGGCTGAGTTGTAGGGATAGAGCTTTGCTGGTCAGTTATTTGCACAAGCTTTACAGGCATGGGAAAACTGCAAAGGTTGTCAGGAAACACAAAACCTCCTGTGATGGAAAATCCTGCAGGGAAACGCATCCTGGCCACTGCCTGAGCCTCAGCCTGGTTGGGCTTCTCTGCTCCTCCAGCAAACAATGTGCAACTCCAGCAATTCTGAAAAAACTGAGCTTGCAAACTGAATGGAGAAATTAAAATACTTGTCTCCTTTCCATCAAAAGCACCACAGGTTGCCCAGAGATGCTGTGGCTGCCCCTGGATCCCTGGCAGTGCCCAAGGCCAGGCTGGACACTGGGGCTTGGAGCAGCTGGGATAGCGGAAGGTGTCCCTGCCATGGCAGGGGGTGTCACTGGATGTGTTTTAAGGTCCCTCCAACCCAAGCCAGTCTGGGATTCCATGATTCTGTGAGAAGGAGGGATTTAGATTTTTGGAGTAAATCTCAGTTCTATTCCAATTATTTTGGCCCCACGGGAGTGGGAGACTGGAGAAACAGGCCACCAGTTCTCCCCACTGTTTCTTGGGAATGTGCTGTATCATACCAAGGGCTTCAGATGAGTGAAATATATTTATACGTTGCTTTTCTTCCCCAGTCCAAGTTTAAAACTCAGTTTCCACAACCTGTAGATGGAGAGATCAAGATGAGTTAGGGACACAACTCCCTCTGTAATTTTAAATTGCAAATTAAAGGCAAGGCATAGCCTGGAGAAACTCGGGGCTTGTGAAAGTTCAGTGTTGTAGAAACTATTTAAATTGTAAGGAGGTTATAATGGGAAATTTAAATAATTAGATCTGGCACTGTTACATCAGACTTGAACAAAACCAAATAAAAGATTCAAGTTTCAAACTTGGAGAGAGAACAAATTATTGAGGAAACTGGATACAAACATACACTGGCAGCCTTTTGTAATAAACATGGCCCTGTGCAATTTAACAGGGAAATTAAAGAGGAATAAAAATTAATAAAATACAAGCAAAGAAATCCTTACGTAAAAACCCTGATAAAAATTAATCTAAACAATACAATTCCTTAAAACTTGCTGAGACCCTTAAAAATTAGTACTTCAAGGCAACAATTTTCCCAACTAAGAAAAGAAACAGAATTCATTTGAAAAAAAATCCTAAAACAACAAAAAACAAATAAAACCACCAAGAAAAGGCACCACAAAACCCCAATCTGTGCGGGAGGGAGAGGGAAGACAGTCTCAAGTTTTCGGTACCTAAAAACAGCCCTTGAAGTGCTCCTCCCCTAAGGATATTTTGATCTTAGTCACATGGGTTTTTTAAGGTATTTTTATTTAGTCTCCCTTTAGATAACTGCAAGGAGAGAGCTGCTAACACCATATTAAATTAATGATTTGATGGCTGCCCTCATGCCTGAGAGAGGCTTTAAGTCTGAAATATTACCAACAAACCATTAGGGCTCAGCAACCTCAGAGAACACTCACAGACACACACACTGTTTCCACCACTTGCCAACTTTGTCTCAATGAAAAAAATCAAATTTATTTTCTTATTCTTTTATATTTACCCGCTTATTGATAAGCCTATATAATTGTACAGGTAAATAAAGAAAAATGAAAACAAAAAGAGAAAATATTTGAGAATGTCTTACGATACACAAGCACACATGGAGGAAATGGATCTTTTCCTACTGCGGCTCCAATTTTCACCCCAAATCACCTATTTTTCATTTTCATCTGACGATTTGCAACATAATTTTGGAAAATACACAGAAAGAACGGCTCACACAAAAACTTTTCCAGATAGCTACATCTGGTTTGCTTTTATAAGTTTAGACAGTGTGAGTGAAGTTCCCAGTTAAATGGACTTGGAAATGCAAGAACTGCAGAGCAGGGCAGAATAAATTCCAACAACAAAATACTTGTAATCACAAAAACTTATCACACAAGTGTACCCACAACAAAAGCACCTTCAGAGCAGGGATCAGCAGCTCTGTAAACCTGGCTCAGTGCACTGGGATTGGACTCAGCTGGCCAAGGATAAACATGGAAAGAGAAGACACAACAGGCAGATTTGCTCCCGCACAGGCACTGCTGCCCTGGGCTGTCACATCCACCTGCAGGGACATGGGCTGCTCCTGCAGCACCAGCACCAAGGATGGAAAGAGACATCCAGCTTCTGGCTTGGCATTTGGAAAGGCTGCAGCATCCAAAGGTTTTCACATCAGAAGCAAAACAACCCCCAAATGTTCCTTTGCAATGTACTTTTTTCAGTTCTGAACTAACTGAATCAATGGATTTATATATTTATACATGTGCATATAGAGACAAAAATTAGTATCATTGGGTGTTGGATTTCTTCCAAAAGGAAAAACTTTGGTAATGAGAAGTAGAGACTGATTGAATGCTAAAATAGAAAAGAAGAAAAAAGAGACTGTAACCCTCTGAAGCCCTTTGCTCTGCTCAGCCAGATGTCATCAGGGGTAGGGCAACAAGTTTTTTCTCCACAGCACATTTCCCTTCCAGAAATGGGTACCACGATATCAACATGCAGCTTGCACTGTGCGGGCAAACCTGGATCTGTGCACCCCTGAGCTCCTCGGGCAACGCAGCCCTGGGATGGGCCACCTCCATCCCAGTAGTGAGGAGAGGCACAGCTCCAGCAATACATTGCTGCTCCATGTGGCTTTTGATGACAGCAAAGATCATCTCTACCAACTTTGAGTGCAGCAATTCTCTTTCACTCTGTGTCCTGGACAAGCCAGATACTTCACAACACATAAAAAACCCCAAAACAACAACCTCAGTAAATCAGCAACAGCTCTATGCCAAATTATTCAAATTATTCAGAAAGAGGATTAAAATTCTTGCAATGGCCTCTTACTGAAACACTGTGTGGTTATTCCCAGTGGCACTGCAGCAATCCATCCCTATAATCCATGGCTGCTCCAATGCCTCCTGGGAGGTGCTGAGTTACCTTCTCACCACTCCAGGCCTCACCTGCCCCAAGGCCACAGCCCAAAGCTCCTGAACCCCTGCTGGAGGTGTTGGTGTTCCCACATATGACAGTGCTCTTGCAGCAGTTTAAGCACAGGGCTTCCAGCTCCAGCTCCTTCCCCTCCATAAGTGACCCTTCCCTTGTCTGGAGAGTGTGGCCACCTCTCCCATCTGGAGCTTTTTCCTCCAGACTGCAGGAACTGCAGTTCCTTGCTCTTTTCTAGACATCCACCCACCCACCCACCCACCCACCCACCCACCCACCCACCCACCCACCCATCCATCCATCCATCCATCCATCCATCCATCCATCCCACCCAACTGCCCTCTTACAGGCTCTCTCCATTTGGTTCACATCTCTTTAATGGATGTTTCTTCTACTATTGAAACAACTTCTGAAATTTAAGGACTAAACAGAAATCACCTCCCCCAAAAGTGCTCCAGATTAGTTTCCTGCAGATTTCAACTTCTTATAATCTCTTCTCTCACACTGTAACCCACCATGCCTTTGGCTTTCACTTTCCCACTGCCTTCCAGTTTTTCCAAATCCCATCATGAAATTCCTCTCTAATTTACTTCTCAGAAGATACAATCTAATAGGTAATTAAAAATACAAAAGAAAATTTAGGAATAAGTGTTTTCCCTTAACAGCTTCTATCCCATTAACATATTTTGCAGTCATAATGCCTACAGGGATTATCTTCAGTTGCAAGAGAACAATGAAAACAAACACTTAAAAATTATCTTAAAAAGCCACAATATTTTGAGAAAAGTTGCCACAGTGCTATTGGACCTTGGAAACTTGCACTAAAATATGTGAGATATTACTCAGAGGTCAGTTTTGCTCTTCAGTTCTATGGCTAGAAACAATAATAGTACTAATATCTGCAAATCCCACCTTTCTTATTTCATATCAGCAAATTGCATTGGCAACACTATTACAACTCCCACCACAAAATCCACCAGTACCTCCACTTGTTTATGCTTTTGAATTATTGGCAAAGAAATACTACAGAACACTGAAGTAAATAAAAGGAGGGAATAAATGAGAGAATTAACATACAACCAACTACATGAAACCTTAAAATATGGAGTACTTTTTATGTGGAGGACAAGGACTGCAAAGTTTGTTTATCAGGAGCCTGGTTCTCTTCCAAGTTTCACGTTCCAGCCTGAAAATAACTTCTTAAAACAGCTGTCAGGTTTTTTTGGGAGGAGGAAGAATGATCTACCAGCAAATACGACCTTTCTTTAGAGCACATGAGTTATCGTGGGTTGGGCTTCACAGAGAAAATTCAACTCCTGTGTGGCCCCTGAAATCTGCAATCAAGAACATGGAAAAGCACCCAGAAGGAAAGCCCAGCCTTCATGCAGAGCTCACGAAATACAGAAGCACCATGGTCTCAGTGCTGACAAGACCATGGGAACTAATCATCCCCCACTGGGCCAAAAATCAGTTGTTAATCTTCCTTTCACTTAGATTCTTTTAAAACATTTTTTTCACCAATTAACATCTTAATTAAGTAGATTTTTAAAAAAAAATAAAATCAAAAAGGGCAATATATTTTAAACTTAAGCAATTAAAGCTACAAATCTCATAATAGTATATTTTAAAGTCAAACATGAAGAAACTCAACAACTTACTGCCTGTGCTGTTAATGTCCCTTTAGTGATGACTTCTCAGATTTTCATGGTTTATCTACATTTGCTCTCTGCTGTCTTGGCTGATAAAACAGCAGCTAAAAACATGTGAACTTTTTTGTACAACGAACACTGATAGTTCAAAAACTCCCAATTTCTCCACGCATGGAGACGCGTTGACAACAGAAGTACTCACATAAACAGTTGTGCTAAATAAGTTCCTGTATCCAAAACAAAATTATTAGCTGGATATATTTACTGAATCAGTCACTTCCACATCTGGCACAGGTGGAGGCTCCTCCATGTTTTAAAGGTCCTGGAATTTTCTTTGGGGAGCATAAAATAACAAAAATAATCTTGGATATACTGTTGCTGCTGCAGTATGTTCTTTCTGTCTCCAACATCCAAAAAGTTAAATTTTGGTTCAGGAAACAGCAGGAATTGCCCCAGATGCAAAGTAGCATCAGAAAACTTTAGACCATTAAAGAATCATTTCCTTCCTCCCCTAAAAGTGTCACTTAAAACCCCTCTGTCTTCCAGAGCCAGTGTGACACTGCAAAAGAAAGTGTAGTCATTAACTGCTTTGTTTTTAAACAGACAAACAAGCAAATTACAAAAAAAAAACCCCAATCATTTCAAATGCTGCTGGGCTGAACCTGCAATCCTTTATCCCATTTTTAGAATGACAGTGCCTGGTATGTTCACAGTCCCCCATCTCTTTTCATTCTAATATCCAAATGCAGATTTGACTTTTTAAGACCTCCAATTATTTTATGAAAGATTTATACTGCCACAAAGTACAATTCTCCCCTTTATTCCCCCTTCAAGGTGTGAACAAAAATGCAGTAGGCTGAAAATGTGCAGGACTGTGATATGAGAAAATAAAAAGAGTGAGACACCCTGTGTCCCATGGAACAGTAATTCTAATTTTAGTTACTCACTATTCACTATTTAGTCTATTTAAGTGTGCTCCAGTAACAAGCACCTGGATTTCTGGACAAACCTCAAATATAGCATTTTGGGAACCACTGTCACCAAAACATTAGCCCAGTTTCTGATGAATAAATGAGCTCATGTCCCTGCCTCAGCACAGACCAGCACTTTGTGTTGCTCATGAACCTCAGGCACAGTTTAGAAGTGAACACAGGTATGACTGCTTGGGATTTAAACCTGGCTTTAGGATTCCCACAGCAGAATGTACAGTAGAAATCTCAAGCAAGGCAACGCTTCATCGCCACATCTTCAGGATGAGTGTGGTGTCATATTAAAACTTCCTCTCGTTGGCAGCAATTACACTTCATGGGACAGGAAACCGAAGCAGGGTTTTCTAGAAGTTTGTAAGAGCAAGCAGAACACCACAAAACAGCCCCTGAGACACCCAACAAGAGCTTGAAGTGGAGATGGATCGAGGACCCATCTCCTCTGTCAGGTTATTGAATGGGCATGGCCAAAAATACAGACAGATACACTCAGACAGTCAAATGTCTGGACAAGGGGGTTGGTTTTAGGAACGGGCTCCACAACTACAGATGAGGAGTTTATTCATTAGGAAAATTAAAAGACTCTATAGAATTTTCAAACCAGGCACCTGACCCACCCTCCTTTACTGCAATATCTATGCACAAGTAACACACCTTTAATCTACACCAATTACTCAAATACCTGGTGATCTTTCCAGTGCCTGTACTGTGCCAATGTGGGAGATTCTTATCCCCTGATAAAAGAAAGAGTAAATGCTAAAGAGTAAAATTTCATCCCCATTTATAATGGTTCAGCAATATATTAATATACAAATATCCAAATGTAGATAAATCAAAACATTTATTTTAGGCTTTCTTCAAAGTAAAGCATGATTTCCTTCAATTTAGGAGACAGGGCAAAGTCACATCAAGAAAAGAAACAGCTCAGAAAATGAGAACCATTTCTTTGTCCTGCAAGGTTCTAACAGAGCCATGACCAGCTCCAGCACAGAGATGGGATCCTTGCTGGATTTACTGGATTGTGGCCCAGCCATGAATTCAGGCTGCCTCACCTTCCTTGCTAATGCACAGCCCCTGAGCTGTGTGGAGCAGGACAGCACACATGGAGTGGGTTACTGGGGTCTTTCTGCTGTCACTGTGTGAACACAAACCTCACTGGGGCTCAGCCCCACTGGCTCCTCAGCACCTGAGGAGCCCAGGCAGCAGCACGAGCTTCATTAGTTCAATGCTGCTCCTTGCCTGAGAGGTGCCTCAGTTTACAAATAAAGTTCCAAGGGTGAACCCTTTCAGTGACATCTAACACCAGCTACACTTCACTGCCTCAGTCTCCAGAAGATTGTCCTCCAACAGTCATTATAGCAGGGCTGTAATTTTATATATGCATTGGAAGGGCAATAAGAACTCTCATAAATACTGCAAGCCACCCTTCTTCTGACCCCAAAAATCTGTGCTTATAGTATAACTCTTTGTGTTTGTTGCCCAGAAAAGCTGTGGATGCCCTATCCCTGGAAGTGTCCAAGGCCAGGCTGGAAGCACCTGGAACAGTGGAAGGGGTCTCTGCCCATGGCAGGGACGTGGAGCTGGATGAGCTTTAAGTTCCCTTCGAACCCAAGCTCTGCTGTGATTCTCTGATTTTATCCTGAATCACCTAAATACAGCAGCAAAGACTTTTGGAGCAGCATTTTGCTTTACTTATATCAGTGAGTCATAGGCTACATTTAAAGCTGTTTTAGAGAAGCGATAGGCATGCTCAATGTATATTAGATGTAGTTCCTGAATTGTGTTATGTATTTCCCTCACATAGGCTGTTGTGTTACCATAACATCCCAAAGATGACATTTAACACACAATCACATTATTGCCACAAATCAATAATTCTGCTATTAAAACCAACCAGCTCCTCTCTGAAGTGTCACAATTCTAACTGTAAACTTCAACAAGTGCCATTTGAATTCGGAGGATTTGGTGTTTCAAAAGCTGCCCCAAACACTGGTGGGGCATGGTCCAACTCCTGCACTTACTAAGCAGCACAAGAATTAACAAATCCTTTGCTCCAAATGAGGTAGACAAATAACGCCCCGTCAGCACAATCCCGCTCCATTACAGCAGCAGCACAACTCACAGTAATTTATGACCCTCTTGGCTGCACGCTTGGCTATGGCTGATATTAGGATCATATAACTCCCATCACAACCTAAATCCCAAAATACATAACTAATACAGTTTCTGTAAGTGCTCTGCAAATATACTGCTTCAAAGAAGCACTGGTGAGGATGGAAGCCGAGCAGGCAAATCTCCTAACTTGGAAAAACAAAATTTTAATCTGAATTTTAAGACAAATTCCAACTTTGTCACCTCCTGAAATCTTGGAAAGAATTAAATGCATAACAGATGTACTCCATTTTAAATATAGCCACATCACGCACGCGTTTTTTAGAACACACAGAAAACACTGTGCCTGATAAAAATGCCTCCCGTATGGTCTGATTCACTTTCAGCACAGATTATGGACACAAAATCATTCCTGACTCCTGATCAGCAAACAGCCATGGCCAAACTGGCTCTATCTCTGAGCAGAGATAAGCAACAAAGCAAAAGGATCATCCCAGTGCTTCATCAGGGCTCAGAAAACAGCACCTTCCTGTCAGGATCCTCTGCCTTCACGCTTAAAAAATGGCATTCTTGATGTGCTGAAGCTCCCACCTTCTGCTGCCAACAGGTAAGTTCTATGATGCTCCCTGCTAAATAGAACCAAGCAAAACTTTTAGTAAGAAGTGTCACCCAGTTCATGAACATGCAGCCATTCATGCTACAAGAATTAAACACGTTTTCCAAGCTGACTAAACACGGTTCAACCATCTGATTCTGGAGGAATAACAGACTGCAGCAACAACTCAGATCATTTTCATATAAAAAACATTCTAAGGGTGCACATAGTTACTGAAATGCTATATATACACATATACGTGGGGAAAGAGAGAGTATGGAGGGACAGGAGAGGGGGGAATGGCTTCCCAGTGCCAGAGGGCAGGGATGGACGGGATATTGAGAAGAAATTCTTCCCTGTGAGGATGGGGAGCCCTGGCACAGGGTGCCCATAGAAGCTGTGGCTGCCCCTGGATCTCTGGAAGTGTCCATGGCCAGGCTGGACAGGGCTTGGAGCAATCTGGGACAGTGGAAGGTGTCCCTGCCCAAGGTAGGGAGGCAGAACTAGATGAACTTCGAGGTCCTTTCCAACCCAAGCCATTCCACAATTCTATGAACTCAACAGCTTTATGTAAGATTTTTGGACTTCTTTGTGGAAAATTATCATCAAATATCAAATTAAAGCATCTGACACAGGTAAGAAAACACGACTTCAGTGAAGACTAAGAGACCTTTTGTTTATTTCTGTATCCACAGAAATTTCCAGCAGCAGCAATGTTTCATAGCCAAAGATGTATATGTTACTTTAACATTCTCAGCAGAAAAACGTAGTTGCTGATCATTAAGGATTCCAGAACCTCGGGTGACGCACAGGGTGTGTATGTTTCTCTTAAACAGTTTATTGGAATTATGAAACAACTTATAATAAATTTTCTCATTCTCACATGGTATTTTTAAGAACACTCTCTGCTTCTAGATGATGCCACACTGCCAAGCAGCAAATAAAACATTAAACACTACTTATAATGTCTCATTAGTAACTTATATGTGCATGAGAGAGAATCTCTTTCATAACACAGATCTTAGTAGCAAGGACAGTCCCAAACAGGAAGTCAGACAGATGCAAACAACTTCCCAGAATCATGGAATGGCTTGGGTTGGATGGTAAATTGGAAGGTAAATTATAGCTCATCCACTGCCACCCCTGCCATGGGCAGGGACACCTTCCACTGTCCCAGGCTGCTCCAAGCCCCGTCCAGCCTGGCCTTGGACATTTCCAGGGATCCAGGGACAGCCAGAGATTCTCTGGGCACCCTGTGCCAGGGCCTCACCACCTTCCCAGGGAACAATTCCTTCCCCATATCCCAACTAATCCTGCCCTCCAGCAATAGGAAGCCATTGCCCCCCTCTCCTGTCCCTCCAGACCCTTGTAAATAATCTCTCTTCATGTTTTTTGTAGGAACTGGAAAGCCACAACTAGGTCACCCCAAAGCCTTCTCTTCTCAGGCTGAACATTCCCCATTGCCTCTGCATTTCCTCATAGGAGAGGTGCTTCATCCCTCTAATCATCTTAGTGGCCTCCTCTGGACCCACTCCAAATAAAAGCCAAGTTTTAAAGTCTGGAAATAGATGGGCAAAGCTGGAAAAGCCTTGGATCAAAGTCTGGTTATCTGCTGGTGCACAGTCACTGTGTGTGATGTGACACCACAGGGTCTCCATCCCTGCCCTGGAAGCCTGTGCCACTTCTCTGAGCACAGGCCGAGCTCAGACCTGCTGGAAACAGCTCTTCCCAAGCATCATGCTGTCTAAACAAAGGAAATTTGGAGTTGATGTTGTACCTGGTCTCTTTGCAAATAATGCTCTTATACAGGAACATTTCCTCATTGCATCCTGCCTGTAGCACCGCTCCTGTCAGGCCCTGAGCAATTCCTGAAGATTTATCTGCTGGTCGCTTGTCCAAGTCGGTCAGGGGTTAGAGACACTCAGTACCTACAGGACACACTTCAAACGTTCACTAAACACGAGTTAAAGTAGGCAAGAATTTGATTCCAAGAACTACTGGAAACACCTGTGAAAAAGCTTCCCAGGGAAGTCTTCTGAAAACAGCACAACCAAAAATTAACTTCAAACAACCAAAAATTAACTTCTACTCTATCTCTCAGGCCCATGCATCTGAGTCAAACAGCAAAGCTGCACATTTGAAAACCGAAAAAATGCCATTTCTGACTCAAACATCCTCATTTATCTAATGAACTTAAGAATTAAGCATTCAATATCAGAAGAAGTTTTCATACATTTCCTGTGGTCTGTGTCAATGTTTCATAGCATGTTCTATTACAATTATAGACTCTACTTTTTTTTATAAGGTGGGTTTTCTTGAGGGTTTTTAAGTGTTTTTTTAGCTTATTGTGCAGTTAAACGCAATCAAACTACAACCATTTTGTCCTTTCAAACATAGAAATAATTGTTAATGTCAATGGTATTGTTTATCAGTTCATTTTGCTTTCCACTTTTCCCCCTCTGTTTTGAAGGCATTCCCATCAAGGCCTAAAAATTAGTAACACTGGAAGGAAATTAAGTCTTTATAAACAGAGACAGCTGGATTTGGATGCTTTTGGGCTCTTGTCTGCACAGCCCCTTTGTCCCTACTGCAGTGGCAGGACCTCTGCTTTATGGAATCATGTACCCAGCAGGCGCTCTGGGAATTCCAGCCTGTGACGACATCTACACAAGCAGATTTAACTTCAGCTGAAGAAAAAAAAAAAAAAAAAAAAAAAAGGAAGCCAACTGCTCTTTCACGAGCAGATGATCAAGATGTGATCAAGATGTTACTTTTTCTTTGTTTGCATGTTCCCATACACGTTAAGCAGGCAGACAGAAGGAAAGATCCCATCACCAACTAGTGGACTTTATTCAGCGAGTTCTTCTCGACTGTGCCAATTTTGGAGATTTTATAAATAATGCTATTTTATGACAGCAACGTGATTTCTAAATTTATCAAGTCAAGTTGAAGGCAACAGTTTTAGATGTGCAACAAGAGGAACATTAAGTGCTATCAGTGAAATAAAGACTTGCAATATAATCGTTATTTAGATGGTTTGCCAAGAATTCCCACAGTAAGTTACTGTAGCAAATACAAACTCAAAAAATTTACAGGCAGTTGAGAGGGAGATTTTGATCCTGAGGGATGCTAGCTGAAGAAATACATCTAGAACATGTTGTTCCTCCACAAAGAAATTTCAGAACCATGAAAAAATACCAATCCCTCAAAGTAGGCTTATTGCTCAAGGTTAAAACATTTAGGGGGGCAAATGAAAGAGAATATTAATTTGGTGAAAACAATTTGGCTTGAAAGGGCAGTAAAGATTTCTGGGGTAGTTCAATACTGCCTTCCCAGAACCACCTCACCAGCCAAATCTGTGCTGCTGCCTAAGACAGAAGCCGTGCCCGAACATGACCTCTGAGGAAAGAACGAGCTGTAATTCCATGGTACGTCCCCAATTTAGGCTTCTTTTCCAACTGCCACTTTATATTTTCACAAATTATTACTTGGAAGCAAGCAGCTACACTTTCAAACCCTGCATGGATTCTCTTTAAATTGAGTTCCAACAATTCCCTCCAAACCTATGAAAGAGCCACCACAATAATGCAAACTTATATAACAGAACCTGTTAAAATGTGTTAATGAGGCTATATTGACTAGCTGGCTTCTCTGCAAAAGCAACTCCCACTGGAAGTTAAAAATTTAAAGGCTAGGAATTTTTTTTTCTTCCTTTCTTTTCAAAGGACAGAAATGAGATTGAGAATCATCTAAAAATAGCCGAGAATTTTCAAGTGTCAGCTGTAACGGAAAGAGGAATGGCTGTCTCTCCTTACAGAGCCAGGATGGATGGACTGAGCTTGTGATTCAGGAGCAAGAGAGAGAGCTTACACACAAACTGTAGATGGTAGGAAATAATTCTAATTTCCTCGTTTTAATAAAATTCCAGGACAACCTACAGCAAATTGAAATCCACCGAAATTGTACTTTAAAAGTGGTGAATGTAAATTCTTATATTCTTTGCCTACCAGCAGAAGTGCATATTGTGAAATAACTGCAAAAAGAGTTTTAAACAACCCATTCAAATAATGCATCCTCCTCACGACAGAAGATGAATATAAATTATACGTCTTTGACTTTGTTTTGTCTTTTCCATCAATCTTTTTCCCCAAAAAGCACCATGTCAAGGCTTTAATTTAAAGAAGGCGATCTCTCGCATTTAAACAGTTCCCTACCTCTTTAGATTTTCTGATGTAAACAGGAGAAGGAAGCTCAGATTTGCAATTGGTAGGGTACCTGTGTACATCATGCACCCAGATTTGGGGTAGCCAAAGACAGAAAGACAGATCAAAGACTCTGCAGATGATGATCAAGAATGAAGCCATGGTGTCGCTCCAATACCACAGGACCTGAGATTTCAGCCCTCACCTTTCCAAGTTCTGGAATGAAGCTCCACTGTGGCCATGCTCACTTGAGTTCCTGCAGGATGTAAATGTTTTAAGGTCTGTTGAAATTGTTCCTTCACCCCACAGTGTTCAGGGCTAAAGGGCTTAAACAGGCAGAGCTGCAACACTTGAGAACCAGACCCTCAGTACTGCATTGACTTATTTATTAACTAGTGTCAGGACATGAGAAATTGAAACCAGAGCCCACGTTGTTAAACAAAGTGTAGGGTTAGGCTCCATCCCCTTCAAAGTGAAGAACCTTACATGAGTTCTAACTATGCTTATAAATTATTTATCACTTTGACCAGTCAAATTAGCTTGTAAACCACTTATCAAAACTCAAAGCCTCAAATGCCAACATCCAAGTTTCCCTTAAATAAGAAAAACAGCTGAAGTGTGAGTATTTTTAATGGAGAGATTTTTCTACTTGGTTTTGCACAAATAAAACTATGAGCAACTCGTAACAATCTTCCATAAAATTTGGAGAAATTGTGACCTTCCTGTCCAGGTCTGGCAGCAATTTGAGCAGTACCTGCACACAAACTCAGGCTTACTTACATAAAAATTTATGTCATTTCATCAAGTCATATTTGGAAAGCTCAATAATCACTAGGTTTTCCTACCAAGTTCTTTCTTTTCTTTATAGCTGTGAAAGACATCTTCACGGAGTGAAGACTTGACAAGAACCAGGTTGAGCAACTGTAGTCACTATTTACCTCCTTTTCTTTATGCTATTACATGGTAAAATTACAGATCATGTCAAAATGTTAAATCAATGTAGGATTTGCTTCTCCCTGGCAATATGCCTTTGTGCAAATTACCTCTAATTATTATTCTTTACCTGTCACTGAACACTTCCCATTTTTGAAATACAGGAGGAAAGTCAACCTGTGTATGATATTTTATTTTCGCTGTCACATAAAATCATGAACCACTACCTCAACAACAGTTAACAGGTAAGATTATCTAAAACTGATAAATTGACTGGTCACCACAATTTTCTATCATGATCAGCACTCAGAATTCTGTTTGTGGGAAAGTGGAAAGACATATACATGTTTACTTAATTACCACTTTTTAAAAAAATGGCCATTTGTTCTGTCTATTTTTGCCTGATCATCAGATCAGTATCAGAACACATGAAAGCCAGAACCAGTGTGTCACAAGCCAGTTCAATAAATATAAAAAGCCTGTATCTAAGACTTACTTTTATGGAACATGATGAAACCAGAAGTTGAACTGAAAGACCTACACAGCAGCTGGCAAGACACAAAACAAGCACCTTAACCCCTCTCATTGATTCCAAAACCCTCACTTGTTAAAGACTAAAGCTGCCCTTAGCCCCAGAGGAAAGCTGAATCTGCAGAGCTCTCTGCAGAGCCATCCTGCTGGCACAAGCACAAGCCTTCTAGATTTACACTGTGCCCAGCAGGCTGGGCTCAAAAAGCCAAGGAAAACTTTCATCTGATCTTTCATCTACCTCTGAACTTCCAGAAGCACATGACAGCCACAGGTCCTCCGTGCACAGTGCTGGTAAAGGACAGGGAGTCAGGGCAGGCAGGGCAGACTCCAGTGCTCTCCCCTGACCAGCTGCAGAGCGGAGGAAGGGAAGAAAAATTCAATGATTTATCTCTTCATAACCTGACCCAAGATTTTTGTCTTTCAGGAACACCTGTGCCATGTTCCCTGCAACCCAAACCTCAGCAGTGGAGTATCAAGTCACCAAGCAGAGCTGCAGCTCCTGTGCCATGGGAAAAGCATCCCTTGGCTCACAGGTTGCCACCCTCAAAAGAGCCAGGCTATTCACAGACTAGAAGGTTTCACCATTGAGCAAAATGGTGATTTTTATAACCAATTTACTTATTACTAAAGAAACATTTAAAATTATTAGCAAATATTAAAAGAAACACAGAACAGTGAAAGCAGCATATCAGCTGGAGATCTTTGAAAAAGCTTTCTCAGGAACAGCCACTGCTGGCCACAGGTGAACTGGTGGGTGCTCCTGCAGTAAGTGCTCTGAAAGCCAACCTTCCCTGTGCCACCAGCCCTAGCTCAGCCAGGTGACAGCACAATAATCCCTCAGCATTTTCTCCATGATGAAATAAGGGACAAAATCAGAGAAAAGTGTGGCTGTATTATCAAGAGCTTCTAACAGGAAGACAGCAATAAAGCCATTCCTTGAGGCAAACTTAACAAGGAGATGTCTAGCTGCAGAAAGTTTGAGAATTATTTTGGGTATCAGTGCACACAGAGAGGCCCCAAATGAAATCTTGGTTCTGCTGTGCTATGCCCTATAAACACAGAGAAAGCATTCTTGCCCCACCATGCTTATTTTGAGCACTCAAAAAACAAGATGCCGGTGACCCTGGTATTTCTGGAAGAGTTGCTGGCTGGTAAATAGCAATATTGTGACCTCCCAAGCAACAAGAAAGAGAAATGCAAACAACCAAGAAGAACAGAGCAAAACAAAAATATTTCCATAAGCAGAACTTTTTATATCCCAAGAGATCTCTGCCTCCAGAGCTCAAAAGGGACACATTAACCTGTGTTATGTGACTCTCAGTATCTTATAATCTTCAATAAATTTATTTGCTAGGAAGCTCTGCAAGAAAACAGAAGAAGTGAATTGTCTCAAATCCTACAGGAAAATTATTATGGAAGATATAATTGAACTGATGGCCGGGGTTTATCTGGGACTTCAAAAATTCACTGCCACGCTGCTCTCCTGCGCTCCCTTCACATCCAAGGGGATCAGGTACTGTGAAAACAGGGGTCTAAGGAACCTTAAAACATAGAGCAGTCAGAAAAAGGCAATTTTTTTTTGCAAGGCATCACTGGCAAGCTCTCCTTGTTGGTTTCTTCTAGACACCATCTATTTAATTCCAAAGTCAGAAACTGGAGGGAACACACCAGGGCCGCACTGCTTGCACTAAGGAGCCAAGGAAGCAAAGGAGGAAGAAAAGATACTCCCATCCTAAAATTCCACTGAACCATACAACAGAAAGAGATTTAGCTTTGCCTCATCTCCAAAAAACAGGAAGAGCAGCACTAGGACAACTTGGGGTACATGAACCTGAGGATTCCAAATGGAATGGGGAGCAGGGTTTTGAAGCAGTTTGCCCACATGACTCCTCCACACCCTGCTGTGGTGCACGCTGGAGAGCTGTACCTGGATTCCTTCGGGGTGAACCGAGCCAAAGGACTGGCTCCAGGAGCACGCCTGACATGCTCCAGCCACAGAGGTGCTTTTGTTCCAAGACCTGCTCCAGGAGCAGTGTTAGGTAGAAGTCCTGAAGTGTGCAGAACGTGGACATCATGTGCTCAGCACCTCCTACTTTGCTCTTTGAAGAGTTTGCTTGCTCCTGTTGACTCAGCCTCAAAGATAGCTACGACTGCTGCAGCTCAGACAATTAAGAGATAATATACTAGACATACAGCATAAAAAATAGGATATAATTAAGATATCAAAGGTTGAAAGGAAGCTGAGAATTGAAGTACTGGTAGGGAAACAAAGCTTATGTCTGCTATCTGTACAGCACTTTTATACTTGAAGAGAGTACAGGGTATGAGATAATTAAACAACCACTACAAACTTCCTCTCCTCTATCGCTACTATCAACAGATTCTCAGGGAAAACAGCAAAGCAAAGCTTCCTAATAGCACCTCCATCCACAGAACTGAGCAGGTGCTTGGCAGAGATCAATTAATTAAGAGGTGAAATCTCAGTTTCCCTTATTAAATCTCGGAGTTCTTTCTTAAAAAAGCCCTCCCCTGCAGCAGATCCTACACACCAGCCCGTGGCACTGCTGTTTGATGGCTTTTATCATCGGCTTTGATGTATTTTTTCCCCTGATGGCATTTACCTATAAGCTGAGTAATTTACCTATAAGCTTTGTTCTGGCTGCAGAACAAAGTTCTGAGGAAACAGGAAAAAATGGGCAGCTCTGAAGCACCCACTAACTACCACGTCCCCTGAGGGTCTGTGCAATGGGAGGGAACAGAGTAAGTGTGCTACAAACCTGTGGCTAAGGGCAGTCGTGGCAAAGGTCTGCTTGGCTTAGAAGTACACACAGCCTCTGATTTCTATAACTGCATAAGGCATTGGTAAGAAATGGCAGCTGATTACAGTTCTACAAAAAAATACAGAAGGGAAATGGGGAAAAAGCAAAGCCCAACCCATATTCCTTGTTAAAGTAATTCTTACCACATGCTCCAGTTGCTTTTGTAGCTACATTTCAGGGTAAGAAGAGACCATTAAATGTCAGTTCACAAAGCAAATTTCATCTTATCTAGATTGCACGTCAGTTTGTCCAGCTGTAGTACCCTGGCTGAAGCAGGAGCTGTGAAAGGCATTCAGAGCCACAAAATCCAAACCTCTGTACTGAGGAGGCAGAGCAGCCTCTGCCCTCTCATGATAAATGGCAACCAAGGACAGAAGTCTGAGAAAGACCATGAAAAACCCACTGCTGGCATGTGGCATAATTGCTCTACACAGTGCTCTTGTGATCTCCTAGAAAATAGAAACAAATAAGTAAGAATATTTAGGAGCAGTACCATCAGTCTCCACAGCTAAGTTCATGTCAGTTTGGCATTAATATTGAGAATAGCTATAAATGCAGTAAAAATACCGAATTTTATTTGTTGCTACAACACAGCCTTCACACTGCATTTGGCTGTAAAGGTATATGGAAAGGGGAAATATCACAGGGATGTTTTTCCTACAACCTGTTCAATTTATTTCCATTAGAACAGCAAAATTCATCTTAGAGTAACAACGAGGTTACGTCTGATGCTGTTTTCTTGAAAGCACACTCCCACTGAAATACATCAGTGTCAACACTTTCCAAAGAAATTAACTGAATTTGTATTTTTAGAAGCTAACCAGAAAGCCAAAGCCCAGGGGCACACATCTGCTTCAGCCCTGTGGCTCCCAGGCGCCAATGTCACTGCCGATGTCGCTGCTTGCTGTAAGGCTCGCGCTGCAGCCCCGCTGTCGTATGCATGCGGACAGCTCGCTCACCAAAATAAGTTTTTGTGTCACATCAAAACAAGCACCTGCCAGGGGCAAGCAGCTGCCACTGCCACCACGGCTCTGCAGTGCTCTCCCCACGTCCTTACTCACTGACCTTTCTACCACCATCCTGGCCTCCTTTTGTGTTTGTTGCCACAAATATCTCCTTCCTCCAACAGAATGCCAGTTTATGACTCTTTCGGGTTCTTCCACTCAGTTTTCCAGCTTACTTCATCAAAATGGGTACTTTTATAAGCAGAACAAATAAACTCACAGACCATAACAGGGTTTGTTACATATTCCACTCCCATTTAGATCCATCTGCTCCCCACCTTGGACTACAAGCACTGCAGGCAACAATCTCTCTGTGAGACAAAGGCACGGCACTGAAGAGACACAGCTTTGACAAAACAGACAATTAAATCCTCAGCTCGTACAATCCTCCTGCACGTGCCTCTAAGTGCTGCTAGAAAGCAGCCAGGAGTTTCACTTCAAAATGAACATTGTAGAAAAATGAAAATCAGACTCTTAACCAAAGGGAACTGAAGGATCCTTCATTTTCTTCTCCAAAAGGCAAATTTGCCATTTCATCCCCAGATCCCTCGAACTGCAGGAATGAGAGCATCTGCCAGCTCACTGAGCCACCTGAGTAACTTTTTCCAGCCTAACTCCAAACTGCAGCAACTTGCCATATCAAACTGCCAAATCTACAGTGCTCATTTCTTTCTGTGAATCCAGCTGTCATTTTTCCCAAATGCCTTCTCAGTCCCAACTCTCCTGATGCCAAAAAAACCTTTTCACAGATATACATAATTTTGCAAAACACATATGCTCTCTGTATGGCACATGAAGTCAATTAACAAGTTTACTTACTGAATTAAAGGATGACACACAACAGTAAAACAAAAACCTCTTGCAGACAGCAAACACATGAACCTTCTCCTCCCTACAAGGCAACACTCTCGGAAGGAGCGCTGAGTTTTAAAGCCTATGTTGACTACCACAGATGATCTTTCACACTTATCTCCGTGGCATCTTTTATCCCGTAATTCCCCCGGTGCTTGTGATCATCAGCATGCTGAGTTAAATGTAAAACACAGTCAGCAAGCACGGAGCAGGCACTGGGGCAACTTTGTTCCCTCACAAAAGAAAATCAAGCACAAAATAAAAGCACGTACCTTTTAACTGGTCGGCTACCACGCTCTGACCGACGCGCTCAACCACCTTTCCATCCTCCATTTCATAACGATCATCCAAGTATTTGGCAGTAGCTTCCGAAATATGGACCTTTCCAGCCACCCCAAGCTGCTCCATCAGATTGGCCAAATTGACATCATTGGACCACACATCGAACTTGAACCTCCTCATGCCTAAAATGCCACACAGGACTGTCCCGGTGTGAACACCGACTCTCATGTTCACCATTTCTTTCTTTTCCTGGCAGAACTGCTCGATGGCTTTGATCATCCCCAAGCCCATCTCGATGCAGCAGTAGGCATGATCTGCCCGGGGCTCAGGGCAGCCGGCCACACAGTAGTAACAGTCTCCCAAAGTGCTGATCTTCTCACATTTAGTGTCCTCACACAGACGGTCAAAGCGTCCAAAGAGGTCATTCAGGAGTCCCACCAGGGCGTGGGCTGATTTGTTGGCGCTCATTTTCGTGAAGCCAACAATATCTGCAAACAAAATGCTCACTTGCTCTATCTGCTGCATTTTAAAAGGACGGAATATTATGGGGGTTTTCTGTATGGAGGGCTTCTTCTTCCTGTTTTTGGGGCTTGAGGTGGAATGACGTTTGATGGAGTTTTCACTTTCATCATCCCCCTGCTTCATTAAGTCATCGGCTATTATTCTTGGCATAACAGAATGAATCATCCTCTCTTTCAGGGCTTTTTCCACTTCCAAGTCTTTTCCATGCATGATGGATTGCCCCACTTTCAGGAATGTGCTTCTCGATCTGACTTCGGACATGATAAATAAATGAATACCGATGGCGTGGATGCAGATGTGCAGGAAGGCTTTACTCAACAGCTCCCAGTAAACTGCACCAGCTCCCAGAGGTGTGAAACAATTCTCGTCACGGAAGTGATAACCAAAGGTCTCGAAGAGGACCGAGTACGACAGTCCCAGAAACAAGCTTAAATACAGGGGTAAGTGCATCACTGTGTAAAGCAACAAGAGCACTTCAATACACATAGAAAAACTGCCCACTTGAGAAAGACAAGTGTCTGTGGGATCTGCCGGGGGAGTCCGGTTGGACATGTCACCACTTCCTGAGACAGGCTTCAGAGCCTGGAACTGAGGAGCGAGGGTCAGAGCAAACACCAGGAGGGTGAGTATCAGCGAAGTCCATACATAATGGCGGGCATAAGTCTTAGTGAAAGTGAACACAAAAAAAGCTACACATACCAGGAGGAAGCACAGAGCCGGCACCATGAAAACAATCTGTTTCTCTCTCATGTGTATGCCGAAGTAGATGCCCCAGAGCAGACAGGCCACGCCAATGTAGAAGAGGGCATAACGAAACCTGCGCTGGGTCTGCGGGAAGCATCTCTCCATGCAAGCCTCCTCCAGGTTGTTGGAGTCGAACTTGGGGTTCCACCACTTGGAAGAGGCCCTCTCGAAGAGCTGCGGCAGCTTCTTCGGCCGGCGGAGGCCGGAGCCACTGCCGCCCGCTCCGCCGGCTCGGCGGGCGCCTCCCGACTCCCCCGAGCTGCAGCTGGAGGAGATGCTGTACTTGCAGTGCTTGGAAGAGGTGCAGCCCTGGTGCTGCTTGGGGTTGATTTTCACCGTCACGCTGTTGCTGTCCCCGCTGGAGTCGCAGCTCACCTCGGTGCTGTGGTGATGCAGCAGCTGCTGGTGCGGTGGGGAAGCCATGTTGTCAATTCCTCCTCAAGAGCCCGCGCCGGACTTGGGTCTCTGGGGTTGCCGAAGCCACCGGGCTCCTCGCAGAGTCGCCTCTAGTCTCCTCCGGTCCCCGCCGCGTAGGGGCGGCCGGGCAGCGCCGCGGCGATCGGCCGCTCGCCGGGCTCCGCACACTGCGCGCCGGGGCAGCCCCGCATAGTCCCCTCGCCTGGGCCGAGCCGGGCCGGGGCTGCCGCCGCCCGCCGCTGGCCCCGCTCCCCCGCAGCCCTCCCGAGGCGCGGGGCGGGCAGGCCGCTGGCTCAGCCCCGCGGGGGGGACGCCGGGCCCCCGCCGGGAGGGGACCGCTCCTCCATGTCGGCTGCAGCTGCCCGCCGCTTCCTCCCCGCACGACTGCCGACGAGGGGCCGCCTCCCGCCCTCAGCCGCCCGCCCAGCCGGGACGGCAGCAGCAGCCGCTCTCCTCTGCTCCGCCCGCCCGCCCGTCTGAGGGGAGGAAGGGGAGCGCGGGGACGCGCTCAAGCGGCCGCCACCATCTTCCTCACGGCGCTGGGGGGGGTTCGGGGGGGCTGCGGGAGCGCGCCCCCGCTGGCCAATTGGGCGCGGCGGCGCGGCGGGAGCGCGCCCCCCCCCTACACACAAACACACACTTCCCGCCTCACTGCGAGGGTCGCGGGCAGGAGCGGGGACGGTCCTCTCAGAGAGGGATGGGCGTGATGTTGATGGCACTCTCCGTGAGGCAAGGACGGGACAGCGACGGGGTGGCGGGAGCCGGGCGGCACCTTAGTGGAGACAGTCCGCGGGGCCGAGCGCCGGGGTTCCCGGGCTGCCCCCGCCACCGCCCTCCCCACCGGCTGACATTTGCCATGCGCAGACAATACGCACTTCACCAAACAATTCAGCCCAAGCCCCGCTGCAAACTCGCTGGGTTATTTTTCTCCTCGTTCTTCGCTTGTTTATGGCTGACGCTATCTCGCCTGCACCGCTCCCTCGGTTTCATTATCTCTTCTCGCAGATGGACCGTGGCTTTCCTTCTTCACAGGGTTTCTCTCTGCTGGTGCTCTAGCTCCCTCTCCTCTCCCCAGCTCTGCATCCCTCACCCTTGCTCACAGGTGATGTTCCCAAATTGGTCCCACCTCATCCCTCTCAGCCCCTCAGATCCAGCCCCAGTTCCCCCTGCTGTGACTTCTCCTCCCCTGAATCCCGTTTACTTTTTTCCAGGTGAGCCTTCCCCAGCGAAGCACTTCACTCCAGCCGTCCTTCTTCCTGCAGTCCCTTCTCCTCTGAAGACCACAGCATCCCGTAAAATAAAGCCAATGGCGCTCATGTAATAATAGTAATATGGTGGCCAGCGGGACCAGGGCAGTGACCATCCCCTGTGCTGGGGCACTTCCAATCCCGGGGTAAGTTTTCGGCCCCTCGAGACAAGACAGACATTGAGGGGCTGGAGAGTGTTCTGGGAAGGGGCTGGAGCACCAGGAGCAGCTGGAGGGGCTCAGCCTGGAGAAAAGGAGGCTCAGGGAGGACCTTCTGGCTCTGCACAACTCCCTGACAGGAGGGGGCAGCCGGGTAAGGGTTGGGCTGTGCTCCCAGGGAACAGGGACAGGTTGAAACAGCCTCAAGTTGTGCCAAGACCTGTTCAGATCAGATATTCTTCACTGGAAAGGTGGTCAGACACTGGCAGAAGTTGCCCATGGCAGTGGTGTAGTCACCATCCCTGGAAGTGTTCAAAAAATAAATGGACATGGTACTTCACAATATGGTTTAGTGGGCACAGTAGTATTGGGTCAACGGTTGGACTCAATGACTGTGGAGGTCTTTTCCAGCCTAAATGGTCTATGACTCTCTATATTCTTTTTCAAAAATAGTAATAGAAAATCTGTGGGCACACAATTACTGAAATTGAAACCTGCCCTATTTTCCATTTCCTTTGTAAAGATGTCCTGTAGCCATGCTGTAACATATGTTTCTAGTATTATTATTTAGAAGAAATTTGTATTTCCTGACCTGCTCAAATATCAAAATAATCTCTAAAAATTCCAATCAATAGCAATAATTGTTCTGGTTTTGCTGTGACATAGTTGTCTCTTGAATTCCAGCTAATGGCTCAGCTGATCAATATTTTATAGCAAGTGCTGCTTACCATGCAGCTCTTACATAAACACTGTTGGGAAGAGAGAAATCCCTGAGCTGACAGAGCAGAAAGGCAGGATGGCCTCCTGGGCTTGGCTATTAATTGATAAATTTACTAAAACTTCTTTCCAACCTTTTTATTGATTCATCTAAATGTACTTTAAGTTACATTTTTACATCATACAGGATGATGAATTTATTTAATCTGCAGGATTAAAGAAGTGCAACAGTTTCCAAGGATTCAAATGCAAGGTGAGAAAAGAAAAAAAGTGTTTTACTTCATTGGCAGAGAATTTAAGGTAAAACTACCTGTGTTTTTAATTTTTTTTATGCAAACCTGTAAGATTTATGATTTGAACTTAGAGATTTAAGAGGTACTGAAATTCCAGCATAGATTTATTTGTCTTGTTCCCCTGGGCTCCATAAAGTGGTACTTTGTATGTTCTTAGAATAAACAGAATCACATCAAAGATACTGGCTACATCACAAGTTTTCACTGAGTGACCCACATGATACCAAATTTTGTCTGGCTACTGGTCAGAGACAGCTTTTGATCTCCACTGATAAAATAGTTCCTCTTTCCCAGCTTTTGTTTATGGATTTGAAGGAGGGAGATGGGATGGAAGGAGACATCTGACTTGGCAGACCCTCCTTTGGTAAGCTTCACATGGGGGTGTAAGGTTGTGCAGAATCCTTGCTCCCCCAAGGAGCTCCTGTTAGACTTTTAGCCTGTAGATTCCCATCCTGCTCCTCCACTTGATCTTTTGGGTGGAACAGTCACCCAACACTCACCAGCCCAGCCACTCCCCACCTTCCCCTGTCGTTATCAAGTTCCATGGAAACACCCTGCATGTGCAGCCAAGGAACAGTTCTCTTCAATTTCATTAGCTCTGGCTGGGACAGATCTCGTGCTGTCTCCTGAAACACTGAATTTTTAATTTCATTTCACTTTTATTGTGTAAATTTTTCTCTGTTGAATTCAAGTAGCAGATTAAATACATGAAGCAGAAAACCACAAACACCAGTGATGCTTGGATTCATTTTAAGTGTGACTGAGATTTATTTTAGAGAGCAAGAAGTGGTTTGAGGTCATATTTCTTATTTCCTCACCACCACCACCTTCTGATTTGTTTTTATGCAGGACAGGTGTAACAGCCAGCGTGTCCCTCCAAGGCAGCACCTGAGTCATGTCATGTCTGTGACATTCTTTAAGGAAGATGCTTCCTCTGGATCACTTTCTTAGTGACCACAATGAGCCATCCTGGTAGAGCTGGGAGCCACCATGCAGTCTGGATCCTGAGTCCTGGGTTCATTCTGGACTTGGTTGTGCTGGTTCCCTGTGGAGAACTCTGACCACCCTTCCGAGAGACTCTGTGACTGATTTCTTTTCTCAGAGACTGAGTTAGAGGAAATATTTCACAGAGCAATAGCTGGGCAAATGCAAATTCTCCTTGCAGAGTTCTTTTAACTTCAAGCCACTAAATACACATTTAGTCTATGGAACTGTATTTACTTCCCCTCTCAGAGGAACAAGCTTTGTCAGCTGTAATGGTGAGCTGTTGTTTGACGTTCATAATATTGTACTTCACTGCCTATCTGATGGAGCCACGCAGAGCTATTTAGGGGGTTCTGAAATGTGACAGCCCACATGATGCTTTTTTAGACTTCACAAACCGCCTTCACGAGGCGGGAGAATACGGCATGGGAACGGCTGGCTGGAACAACGGCGTGCCTTAATGCCAGCGGGGTTGCTGGAGCTGGGGAGGAGGAATGGTCTTTGAAAGATTGCAGCTTTTGTTGCGTGCTGTCAAAGGAAGAACTTGCAGCCTGAAAGAACAGGCATCGTGGATGCCATGGGTGGAGACTGTGGGGATTATTGATCCTGCCTGGAAACAGCATGAAGATGGAGGCAAATATGTTAAAACCTGTTTGGACCATCCACAAACAGAAGGGGGCTCAAGGGAGACAGCTCAGATGCCTCATTTAATGCTGTCTTGCCTTAATAAACAGAAAGATCTCACTTTCTAACAAATTTCTGTATCTTCATCCTTACTGACATGCAGAGCATTTATTGCAAGCTTTGTTTTGAACCCTGGAAGCCTCCAGGTGAAAGAAGTCGTTTAGTAAAACCAAAACTCAACAAATCTTCTGGCTTCTTTTCACAGACTAACACGTAAACATTGGCAAATATTGTGAAAGACTGTTACTCCTTCATGGTTTTAAAGATTATAAAGTATCACAATGTTTATTTCATTTTTTCCATAGCAGAAGAGCACAAGGGTTACCTTTGACATCTGTTCCATAAGAACCCACGGAAGCTGAGTAAATGGGTGGTGCATTCTCACTTCCTTACAGTGGCCAGGTTGGTTTTGTGTTCTATATTTTCACGCTTCTGAAATTGCTATTCAATTTTTTCATATCACTGAGAGGATTTCATATCCCAGGTGAGATGGACAGATTAAATAAGCAAGTAAGCAGTAGAAGATCTTTTTATGTGACTCAAGAGAAAGGATAAATTCCAGTCTGGATGAGTAGAAATCTCTGACTCCCCTGGGACCAGGATTTTACTTGCAGGCTTTATGGTTGTCTCATTGGAGTGGTCTTTTTGCCAAAAGCAATGCAGAATATTCCACTTACCTGACAAAATGTCTGCCACCAGGAGGTGGTTTCACTCAAATATACATTTCTTTAAGATGAAGACAAACTTAATTTTATTGGTCATTTCATTCATAACCAGAAGTTCTCCTCGCTTGCCAAACTGCTGAATCAGCTTGGGTACCTCACCCTTGAGTCAGCACAGCCCAAAATAGAAACTTGCTCCATTTCCGAAGAGAGGAAGTATCACTGTTGTCTGCAAATACAGCCACATCTGACATGCTTTTATAGCTACAAACACTCATGCAGGGACTTGAATGGCACTCTGCTGCTTAAAAAAAAAAAAAAAAAAAGAAGTAAAAAGGCAGTTTCTTATTCAAAATAGGAGTGTTAGGGCTGCTGTGAGTGGGACTATGTGGATGTGGAAGTCCCCAGGAATAAAGAGCAAGAGAAGGACTTTACAAGTGGCAGTCATTGATGTCACCTGGCCTAGCCCAGCATCAAGCTCCCACTCCACCTGCTTGTTGTCTCTCAGGACATACTCAGGAATTAGGCAGACAGCGAACAGGCTGTAACCAAACTGAAGCAAAGTCTTAAGCCATTAGGAAATAATGGCAAGAAAACCTGGTAGAAGCACTAAAACACTGACTGGAGATCAGCTACAGCGTTCCCAAGGTAGAGCTGAGTCAGTCCTGCTGCCATGAGGTAACTCTGCTTTATAGCACAGCATAAAACAGCAAAAAACCTGGGGAAATGACCAAGAGCTGCAGTCAAATAGTGGGAAGTGACACTAAAGTCATCAGCAGGGCTTCATGAGTAGGTGGAAGGCAGTGAAAAGGCACATAAAAATAGTCCTATGTGATACAAATGAGGGAGGATTTTCTGTGGCTCCAAGTCAGGACAAGAAGTAGCAGAATGACGATAATGTGAATTTGCGCAATCTGCCCTTCTCAAGCTCTGCAGTTTTTTCTCTTGCAAATGAGCATCTGTGGTATTTGGCATCCTACAAAAGGACCCCCCTTGTCAGGCAGCACTGGGGTGCCCCCTTCCCATGGGTGCTCCTGGTTTTCCTTTCCTGCATGCTGCAGGATGGTGTCATGTTCTTCCTGGTCCATGCAAACTACGGTTTCTGGTGCCTCCATTAAATGTGTCTGTATTGCTTCTATTTTCCACAAGGAAGGTCCTTTCCAATGGGCAGACAAAAATCAGTAACTGCTTTCAAACCATGGACAGACAAGATGTGATCCTTGGCACAGGATTTTCCTGCAGTACTATGGAGGAAACTGTAGATATTTGAAAAAATTGTCATTTCTGCAACAGGTGTGAATTGCAACACAGAATTTTACCAGTTTTGGATTTTTGCAACAATGCAGTTGCAAATTGAAACATGTTTTATATTTTGTGTTTTGGATTATTCCATTGAAAGAGGTGGGGATGAGGATTTACAGGTGTAATTACAGGATTGTGCAGTTACCTTGTGCACACACTGCAGATTTGGAAGGAGGACCTGCTGCAAATCCACAGAAAACCCCAGCTTAGGAATTGCATGTGCCACAAGCAATTACACAACGTAAAACTTCGTGAAACATTTGCTATGTGTGCACTATGCCCTTTTTAAATTTAGATTTCTGGGAAGAAGAGAATTGCTGGGGCATTTCTGTGACCTGATCCCTCATCTTGGTTGATCCGCGATGGAAAGGTGACCCCGGGCACGGCTGAGCTGGGAATGGATCTGGTGAGAGCCATCGCTGTCTGAGCCAAGCAGAGTGTTCCCAATTGCATCCCTGAATAGATTCACTTGCTCTTTCCCTGGCTCTATTTTAGCCACAAATCTGTTATTCTGCCCTGTGGGTGCCAACATTTTTTAAAAAATAACCAAACTCAGTAATATTGGATTTCTGGTGCACTTTTTTTTCCCCAAAAGGGTTGAAGTGAATATTCTTCTCACCTAGAACTTCACCTGTGTGGCTGCAACTCTGGTGACGTCCAGAAAGATACATGACCCTTGCTCCTTCAGTGGAGCAGATATATCTCAGCAACTTAGCAGTGTTGTAACAAGTATGAAGTGGAAGGCATTGAGAAAATATTATATCAATTTTTAGTTTGTATTTAAGACAATTTATACACACTTTTTGTGTTCTCAAGCTTGGAAAAAGTTCACTTTTGTCTACAAACACAGGAACCAGTTGTTACTTCAATTTTTTGTTGTGATGGTAGGATTGAGACTTGGATGAAACAAGAAGGATTCATACAGGGAAATGTATAGAATCAAACAATCATGGAATGATTTGGGTCAGAAGGGGCTTTAAAGATCATTTGCTTCCAACCCCCTGCTGTGGCAGGGACACCTTGCACTAGACCAGGTTGAATGTGAAAGCAAACACCTTCCAAAAACTCTTGTTTAAAACTGAGCATGAATGCATGTTTGTGCCATGTGCTTTGTTCTGTTTCCAGAGGAAACAAAGGAAGAAAATGTTGCTGAGAACACTAAAACATAACACTTTGGCAGTGGTGGTTATCACATCCTCCAGGCATTTTTACCTGTGGTGCTGCCCTGACAATTGTGGTGCATTGTGGAAATAAAGTGTGAAGTCATTCAGGACTGGGTCCTGCTGGTTGTGGATGAGGCAAGTACATAAATACCTTTTGACAGAGGTAAGAGGGAATGCTTGCTTCCACAGGGGAAAGGGAATAGTGGTTCTGAGAACTGAAAACACAGCAAATGTTTGTTAAAAGTGGGAGTTGGGGAGCAGGACAAGGTGGCACATAGAACCCAGTGAAAGGTCACAAAGGGAGAAATGCTACAATTCAGCATTTATTGGCTAAATGTTACCAGGATTTAGGAATGGGACCCTAATCCTTTTATAAACCAGGAATCCCTTTGAGCTGGGTGAATGGGACAACCAACAGCCACCATCAATAAATAAAAATCACACCCCTGTGCTTTCTGGCACACATTAAACTCTCAGTGGAACAGTCAGGGAAAATCCCATGGCAGGCTTTCCAGCAATTTCCCACCAAAGGTTACCTCCAGACTGCAACTTCCAGAAGCTCTGAATGATTTGTACCTGTGAGAACTGCTCAGAGGTTGCTTGGTAGATTCAGAGAGATGAGTTATTCACCAAAGGGAACTTGGTAAAGACAGTGCTACACTGTGTGATCTCATGCCTAAAACTGTCCCACATCTTGTCTATTTATTTGGGAAATTAATTTCTAGAACACTTGGAAAACAAAAACAGGAATTGAAATTGCCTCTCAATATTTCTTCAGTCCAAACCAAAAAACCAAAGAAACAAGCTCATTGTGTGTCTTACATGTTCAGTCAAAACATCTGTTATTAATGTTAAATTCCTGGGTACCTGGAGAACCTGTTCTTGAATAAGCTACAAAGCTGAAGCCTGGCTGAAAATATTAAAATAAGGTATCCCACCATCTGAAGGATTTTCTACACTTCTGCAGTGATTTTGGGAGGCAGAGACATGTGGCCAGAGAAAGAGAAAAGGCTCCAGCCATGAACCAGGGAGGTGGGGGCTGAGAAGCAGATTAATTGTTCCAAGTGGCTTTTTCCTGTCTGTTCATTTATCCTCTTTTACCATCCTCGTTTCCATTATTTCCTCAGCTTTATCTCTGTTGAAGAGCAGAGAAAATATTCTATTCCCCCTTCACAGTTGTAACACATATTCATTAAGTCTCATTCTATTATAGCTCAAATAACTATTGCCATGTTTGATTATTTATTTGGACCATTTAAGCTCTTAATGAAGAATTTGCACTTCATCTGCATCTCTTGCTACCTTTTCTGATTGTGTTCTCTTCACAGTCAGGTCCCATGGACTGCTTTTAGAGACACTTTGAGTGGAGGTGTTTGGATTTTTATCCAATTTTCCCTCCTGTCCTGTCTCACCCCTCCAGCTGCGCTGCTCAGACCAGGAGGCACCAACTCCATCACTTTGCTACAGCCTCAAATACCTTCTTCCAAGCCAGAAATGTGGGCAGGGCCCTTGGAGAGATTATCATCTTCCTAACCTCAGCCTGAGTGCAAACCAGCCCACAGCCCACTTCTGTCCCTAGATGAGCAGTTGTGCTTCTCTAACCATAGAAACTTCAGCAGCACAATCACTGCCTTCATGTTTCCCCAAAAAGGCAACACAGCAGTGACAGCTTAGTGGGAGGTCATTTCTTTCTCCAACAGAACAGAGCTTCAGGTGGCCACTGCCTGGAGCCCACCACCTCTGCGCTGCTCAGTGTCCTAGGAGAAGATGCAGATGTAGAATTTTTGGGCTGAGGTCTTATTTAAATTATATATTAGGTTAAAAAATGAACACACAGGAATGAAGGATGCTCCCAGTGCCTGTGGGTGCTGCAGCAGTGTGGAGCTGGCAGCGGGGATGGTCTGGACTGCTCCATCCTCCTCCTGCATCTCAAGGCAAAAACATGGCAAACGCTATGGGCTGAAAGAAGTCCCTTTTATAGGCCTCAAATCTTACAGAAAATAAAGAGATACAGGACTGAGGAAACCTCTTAGGCTGGAAATGTATTCAGTGTTTCTGCAGAATAGGGAGAGCACAAAGCTTCACTTACCAAAAGCAGCAAATCTACAGGACTGTGGGGTTGGAAGACTTTTATGTCTAGCAAGTAATAACTGTCTTTAATTAGCTTTGTTTACATGATAGATGTCAATGTCAAGCTCTCTCAGTGAAAAGGGCAGAATGTCCTTAGTGGGAAATGTGATTTTTGAAGCCTGACAACATAAAACCAGCGGGAAGGTTTGTGCTCAGACTGCTGGGGAGAAAAATCACCTTTGGCTCAACAAAACAGGAAGGATTTCAAGCCCAGAGCAGAAGTTTTTCAAGAAACTAATGAAAATGGAGGATTACAGTTTAAACTGTTTTGCAATCGCTGGCCTCAGTCCTGGAGACACTTTTCACACACACTCAACTTTATATCTGTGGTTGGTTTTGCTGACCCTCATGGGATTATTGACACCTGGAGATAGAAGTGAAGGCCAGACTGTTTACAGAGCAGAGTTTAAACCATAGCATTTTAATTTTTAAAAAAGCCATTATGTCAAGGTCTTAATAATCGGCTCATTGGGATCCTTTATGTTGGAAAAAAAAAAAAACAAAACCCTGAGAAATGCAGGAATTAAGATTCATTAGGTGGTCTCAGATCTGCTCCCTTGTGTGAATAGTACCTTTTGTTATGCTGGATCACAGCACTGGGCCACAAAACTTATTCAGCAAATATTGAAAAAAACACACCTTCATAAAATTTGAATTGATGGCTCACATGCAAATAATGTCTGCATTTCTTTCCTCTCTAAAAAAAGTATGTTTGACCACTATCTGAGACTGAAAGGTTTCCCCTCATCAATAGAGAGCAACTAATTGGGAAAAAAACCTGGTTTATAAATTTTTTTTTAATTTTGATTTTTTTTTCTTTTATATCTTAGCAGTATATTGTACCTGCCATGAAACAGCCTTTTGAAAACCCTTGAAACAGGAATAAATCCCCTCTGGTTCCACCATTTATCAGGCTGTTGGTGCAGGAGCCAAACTGCCATTGGGCTGACTCACATTTTGGCATTTTGTGTTTATGTACGTGATGACAATGTTTGCAAGCAACAGGGGAAAAACCCTGTGTTCATCAGCACCATGATCCCAGCAAAACCTTTCCCTCCTCAGTTGCATCAGCAGAGCCCAGGGATGTGGCCAGAGCCACAGGCTGGTGTGGACACTGTTGTCACTGCTCTTTGCCACTCAGCACCCATAATCCTCACGTTGCATCCCAGACCTCCAGCTGGCCAGGCCCTGCAGCTGCCAGAGCCCCAGATCTGCCCAAATTTAGGCACACCTGGTGCCCCTTTGCCCTGCCCATCCATCCTGACCCTCTGTGATTCTGCCAGCATCCTTCGTGGCTCTGGAAAGCCAGCTTTGGCAGTCAGGACATCTTTCACATGATCTTTATCCCTCCAGGTCCAAAATTTTCAATGTAGTATTCCTGGCACTGGTATCGTCCTTGACACTGGGTTTATTTTTATCTCGCTGCCAATTTTTATCTCCAGCTCCCTTGCCCTACGTCTTATCTTGTTTTCTTGCCTTTTCCCAGGCTTTAAGGACCTGATGGGGACTCTGGCCACACAATGACCTGGCAGACTTGGCTGTATGTGGCTGTCACTCTCACCCACCTCTCCTGGCATTCCCTAAACTTTAACCACAACTTCTGGCTTCATCACAGTCCTGTTGGTCACTGGGGAGAGGCAGAAGAGGTTGTCCCTTCAGGCCCTGCCACCACAGTTCCTCTTGGTGTCCTCTGGCTCGGGCTGACCCATCACCACCTGCCCCACATCCCACCTCTGACATCCTGCCTCATCCTTTTCCAGGTGAAGAACCACAGCTGAAGTAAAATGGGGACAATGCCATGGGGAAACCCTGTCCTGGGATGCAATAACCCCCCAGCCTGTTCAGCTTTGCCATGACTGTGCTTGTTGGCACAGCTCTGCCACAAAGCTCGGGCTGTAGTAGGCCCTGCAGGGTTGGAGGCTGGGCTGGCTCTCCTGGAGCATTTGGCTGAGTCTGTCACCATTTACCTTAGCAGGAGCAGGTCTCAGCTGCTGAAAATCCCATCCAGATCTGCTGCAAAGTGGAAATAATTTGTTAAATGCTTTATATTGGGGCAGTAGCACCCCTTCCTCTTGCCAAAGCATTTGGATTTCTGCCCACAGAGAGGATCAAAGAGAGCATCAGGATCCAACTAGGTGAGCAGATACCCAGAGTACAGCCTTGATTTTGGCTGGGGCTGGGGCTGCAGCTGCAGCTGACATGAACTTTCCACCGGTGGCAATGGGTCAGAGGCAGCTGGGGCTCCTTTCCTTCCCTCTCCAACCCTTGCCTTTGGGAGCTGTGGGCAGGATTAAGGAGAAAAAGCAATGTATGGGTCATGGGAAGAGGGAAAACAGAAGCAGCTTGGCCAGCCGAAGAGGAAACAGGGGACACAGATGTCTGTGGAAAGCTGAAGCCACTTACAGAGGATGCATTTACTTGTATTTCCTTCCAGTAGAGCTTAATTGCAATGTTTTTTAATGACAGGTAGGATGGGAGCTGGGCTTCTGCCTAAGTACTTCTGCGTCCTGCATAATATGCTGAATTTAATATTAACAACAATTAATCACAGCTACCAGGAAGCAGCCAGCAACATTCCCTGCCCTGGGAGTGCTCGGTTTGCATGCTCAGTCCCACAAACTCCCATCCCCAGGCCAATGGCACTGGAAAGTCACAAGGAAGCAAGGGCCTTCCCTTGTGCTGCTGAATTTTGATCTGGAACTGAACTGGTGGTGGCACCAGCACCCCCTTCCCACTCCTGCCAACAGCTTTTGATGGGAACACAGGTAGTTTTGGACACCTCTTGTGTCTCCCATGGGTAGGAATTTGCCACTTGCCACCATCTCACCCACATTCCATTTTCCCTCCCTCTGCCCCAAAAGGCTACTGGGATAATTCCAGATCAGAGCAGTCCGTGTGGGTTAGGGTGGATTGCAGGTTTGCCAGGATGCTGATGGATTTCTCCTGTTGTTGACACCGTGACTCGCTCTCTCATTAGCAGCATTAATTGCTCATTGCAAGTTTTGCACAGGTACATGAGTATTTTGGAACAGCTCATCTTTGCATCCTGTAATTAAATGACCACTAATGAATGTGTTAGAGAAGGAGGAGCCAAATGCTCCTGTCCGTGCTGGGCATCCATAGAATAACTGCTGGGAATTCACCAAGTTGCTGCCTGGGCTGCAGCAGCTCCTGGCCAGGGAGAGCAGCATGTGAGCACCCTGTCATCCCTCTGGCCTCTGCTCTGCTTAGAAGTACCCCCAGGCCCTGGCCTACCACCCCCCTGTTTTTCAGGGGTAACATTTGCTGGACACCTCATGGAGTGAAAATCCCCATCCCAGGGCTCCAGGATGCCCTGGCTTCTCTGATGCTTGCCCTGAATATAATGTAGGTGTACTAATGGTGATCCCTTGGGGCCAATATCCAAGCTTTTCCCATCTCCCTCAAGCAGACAGTCCTTTTGGACATTCCTTTTCCCAAGGCAGACACCTCCAGAAGCGGAGCTGTCCCCTTCCTTCACCCTGTCTTCTCCAGGAAACACCAACATCACGTGCAAACCCCAGTTCTGGGTCTGAACCCCTTTGCAGTCTGCAAATCCTCCTCCCATGGAGACACATGGATGTGGCAGTTGGGGACATGGTTTGGTGGTGGCCTTGGCAGTTCAGGATTAACAGCTGAATTTGATGATCTTAGATGGCTTCTCCAACCTGTGATTCCATTGGTGTCAACCAAGGGAAGTGCTCCCAAAGCCTGCACACTCTTCAGGACATGGCTTTACTTGCCTTCCTGGTTCAGTGTCCTGCACATCTTGGGCAAAATGTGTTGATTTTGGGTTTCTTCACAAACACAAACTGACCTCAGTGCTCTGGTTTGAGGTGGGAGGTATCTGTCCGACATGTCCTGAACTTAATGTTGAAACTCTTCCAACTCCCAGCCTGAGCCTAGACCCTGTCCTGGGAAGGGATGCCAGAGGGCTGGGGTCTGTGCAAGCCAGAATGCTTTTGGGGCTGCATGAAGTTCCACAGACCTAAAAAGGAGTGACTTACATGGAAGGGGGTTTTCTTTGCTCCAGGAGCTGTAAATGGCAGCTTGAATCTGCTGACAGCAGGGAGAGTGACAGCCCCAGCTCTGTGATGGACAGCCAGGTGGGCAGATTTTTGGGACCACCTAGGCAGAGAGTGAGTGTCTTCATAAACATGTCACAGCCACTGGGGTCTTATAATTTGCAGCACAGGGAGTTTTGGGAGGCAAGGTTTGGAAGGAGTTTGGCCCCAGCATTGGATGCATGGGAACAGCAGAAAACAGACTGGGTGGGGACCTCCACCATGCAGCAGGCAGAGCACCAGCGCTCCCCTCAGCTCCCAGCAGACCTTTCCAAAAGCTTTTATTCTGTTTCTGATGATTGGATGCAGGATATTTTCATGCCTGCAAGAGATGCCACCGAGGGGCTGAGGTGGTAGAGGACAACCAAAAGGGACTGTAAACCCCTTGGCTGGTGTTTGAGGAACTTCAGGAGACCTCGGGAAAACTTGGTGGGAGCACCATGGGCGCTGGCAGGATCCGGCCACCGCCAGGCTCTCGGCAGCACCGGCAGCTCTTCCCCAGCAATGTCACTATGATAAATGTTTGTCTTTTCCGTCCAAGAGATACAGCGGAGCCACTGCCAGCACCATGTCTCAATGGAATTGGGGTTTGCACTGCCAGGAGCGTTACCGGCTCATGATTCACATCTTTACAGCAGCTTTGGAAGGAAAATGTGCTTCTTGCCAGGCAGACCTTCATGCACGTCGAGATGCCACAGTTTTTCCAGACTTTCCAAAGGAAGCCACAGCCAAATGAGACATTCCTTCTCTTCTTCCAGCTTTCTTGGAACAATCTTCTTTGATTAGTGAGTGAGACAGATAGTTGGAAAGAAAGACAGACAGACAGGCTGGGAATAGGGTTATAATGAGCAGTTTGCATGAGCCCCAAGTCGCTGGTGGGAGGGATTCTCCATCCGCCCCTTGCTGGGTGGCTGCTGAGAGCCCCTGCTGTATACTGTAGTCCCCCACCCCTTTGTCCTCCTCCATGGTCCCCAGCCCCTGTCCTCCTCTGTGGTACTCCATTCCTGCCCTCCTCTGTGGTCCCCGAATCCTTGCCCTCCTCCATGGTCCCCAACCCCTTTGTCCTCCTCCATGGACGAAAAATGGGGAGTAGGGAGACATCCATGGAGGAGGACAAACCCCCCCACCTCTTTCCTCCATGGTCCCTGACCCCCTGCCTTCTGCTGGGATCCCAACCCCCCTGTCCTCCTCCATGCTCCTCCATGCTCCTCAAATCCCTGCCTCTCTCCATGATCCCCAACCCTGCCCTCTGCTGTGATCCTCAGTCCTGGGTTCTTCTCCGTGGTCCCTGACCCCTGCCTTCTGTCATGGTGCCCAGTCAGCATGTGCTGAGGCAGGTGGGATCTGTCTCACCAGGGAGGATCACACTGCCCTGAGGCACAAAGCAAAGGAGTTGGGGTTCACTTTGCCTGTATGGCACAAGGAGACAAGTTGGAAAAGCAGCCAAATGACACAGGCATGGCTGGCAGGTCCTGTACAAGGGACAGAGGCCAAAGCTGGGGTGCAGGGAAGGAGATGGCAGTTCCTGCCTTGCTCCCTGCAGCTGCACCCCCTCAGCCACCCCAGTCCTAATGCTCTCTCTCACACCAGGAGGAGAAACAAAACAAGCATCTCCAGGGAGTGTGTTTGGAAAATATCAGTTTTTATTAGACAGGCTGATGTTCAAGCTGACAGTTTTATCCCAATGCACTTGATCACGGGCATCTACAGGGCCTGTGTCCCGGCTCCCTCCCTCCCATGAAGCTCTTAGGCAAGATGTTCAACCCCCCCCACATTCTGCGGGGGTTTGGGTTTCTGAGCAGAATGAAAATGTCTCCCTGCTCCCCATTTTTCCACTCCCAGATTCCCAGAGGTCTCCTAAGAAAGCTCAGTGAGAACTGGGCGGGGAACTGCAATCCTCTTGGGACTGACAGCCGCCTGGATCCGTGGGAGAGGAGGCATCTCAGTGGCAGCATCTCCCTGAGGCAGCACGGAGCTGGGTCAGTGTGTGTCACAGGGAACAGACCACCAATGCCATGGCTTTGGAAGGAGAACCCAAAAGAACCATACTGGGGGGGAAAAGGGTTTTGGCTGTCATGGGGGTGCCCCATCCAGCACACAGGCACCACAGCTTTGCACAGGGCGTGCAGGTGCTGCAGGGAGGAGGAAGGGAGGAGAGGAGAGGATGAGGTCTGGAAAATAAAGCAAGATAAAAGGAAACCAGAGAAAGGGTGGGGAGAACGATGGGAGTGGCCTGAGAGCAGAGTAACAGTGCCTTCAAGGTCAATACTCCTTGTGGGACAGGGGGCCTTTCCCTGGGTACCCCATGGGCTTTAGTGCGACAGAAGAACAAGGAAAGAGATGGTGCAATACAGTGCTTGCAAACAGAAATGTTTAAAGGCCTTTGCCTTCTGTGACAGTGACACACAGTGTGACAGCAGGAACAGTTACAACATCAGCCAGTTTCTGTTGGTGATTCTATTCCATTAGCTCTTAAAAAACCATGCAGACCAGTCCAACAGAGGAGAGTGAACGACAGATGGAGAGGAAAACTGATGAGCAGTGGGATCATGGACAAGAAAGAAGGAATGACAGTGGAGGGGCAGCAGCACTGGGGCAGGTTTGAGACCTCACAGTACTCACAAGCACATCCCTTCTCTCCAGACTGCTCTGGCTGCTGCTCTCTCTGACACTGCTTGCCTTCCCTTGCACCCTCTGCTCTCTCTGCACTGCAGGCAAAATCCCTCTTCCTGACCCACGCCCTGCCCTGTGCTTGGACGTAGATTTCAGTCTCAGCTTCATTAGTTCAAATGTCAAGTCCTACCTTGAGGCAGAGGCAGAGGAACATTCAAGTCCCTGCAGCAGCATCCCCTCAAACTCACCTGGACTCAAGGGGACCTCTTCAATGGAGCGCCTGGGGGACATGGAGCTCTCCCAGGCCTCCTGCCATAGCTCATGTCCTGTTGCACATGTAGGGATGCCCTTCACACCCTCCCCATCACAACACAGCCTTCCATTTCCAGCTTTCTCTTTCCCTCTTTCATTCCTTTTGCCTTTTTCTTGCTTTAGCCAGCACCTCCACATCCTCTTGCTTCTGTTAAAGTAAGTCCCTTTTCTCCAGAGGTTTCCTGGAGAGCAGTGCTTGCAGTGGGTGTTTGGCAGGAGGAAGGACTTTCAGCAGGTTCTTGGTGGGCTTGAAGGTGTCGGTTTGCCATCCAGGACATCTATAGCCTGGTTGTTTTGGGCTCAGCTTGGCAGACAGCAATGCTGTCCATGAGGGCCAAGTTTCAAGGTCAGCTGTCCATGGGGAACTTCACCCTGCTCAGGTGCTTCCAAAGCAATACTCCTTCAGGACTGAGCACCGATGCTCAGAGATGAGCCAACAAATGGCTAAAAAGGGAGGAGTTTGGAAAGCAAGCCCCAGAAACCTGCCTGGACTGTCCTGGGGAGGACAGATCAGCAGGTAGGCAAAAGGGATGTGGCCTTTTTAACTTCACAGCTAATGACCTCCCTTCCTGCCTCCCTCCGCAGAGCACAAAAACACAGAGGGCTGACTGAGAAAAGAGCAACATGGACTTGAACAAAGGCAAACTGCCAAACCCTCACCCTTGGAGCCCTGCTGGTCCACAGACAAGATTTGCTAGCATGGGTTTTGAGGTTAATGACACACATAGGCATGAAATGCCTTCTTCTGTGCTGGTTCAGGGAAGGAAACCCTGCTCACATCTCCTTGTGGGACCATCTGATTTGGGGCGCTGGCCCTCCTCCTCCAGCACAACTCAGCCAGTGCTGGCTGCTCCTTTCCACCCCATTTCTTCCTTTGCCATGGACTTGCAAATCCCATCATGGCTGCCTGTCTGGAGATACAAACACCCCTGCAAATGCTCCTTCTTAAGTCAAACACCCGCATGAAAGCTGCAGAAGATCAGCTGAGCTGTCAGGTGAAAACAGAACTCACCAGGTGACCTAGAGGTCTCAGAAATAAAAACAAGATCAGTATTTGTTGAGATTTGTAGGTTTGTGCCTGAAAACAACAGCTGGGACATGGCATATCTTTCCTTGACCAGTGCTCCCGGTGATGCCTGGGTTAGTGTGTCACTGCTCTCCCCTGTGCTCTCACGCCGTGCCCTTGTTCTCACTCCCTCATGGCTTCGGAGATGCAGAGGTTGAAATTCCTCTTCATGCACTCTTGGCACCAGTGGAAAAGCAGCTGCAGTCCTACCCATGCATTGCTCATACTTACAGCTTAAACATTGCCTTCTACTCAAAAGAACAAAGATAAAATGTTAGGAATTCACAGTTTTTATTCTCTTCCTTATGCCCACCCATCTTCCCCTGCCATCGATGTCAATGACTCAAAGTCCTCATCGTACGGTAGCCTTTGCCAGCATGCCACTCAAAGGGTTAACAAACCACGGCTTCTTGGACAGATAAGACATAAGCTCATTCACCAGTAGGAACACGTGGACAGTTGGGTTGCAGATCACCTTAGGGTTTCCTGTAGCGATTCTTTGGGGTTTCGCCACAGCCAGTGACGTCGCAGGAGAGGACATTGGGCTTCTTCCCCAGGCCGATGCTTCCCAAGAGATCGGGAAGCTCACGGGTGATGGCCTTCTCGATCTTCTCTAGGAAACACCCTCCCATGTAGGAACACTGCTGAGATAGCAGCTTAAAACTGGTGATGGGATTGATGCCAAAGAAGTCCTTGTAAGCCTCGCGGTTGGGGAGGTCAAATTTGCTGACATTGGTCTTTGCCAGAATGGATTTAAAGATAAAGAACCTGTCAGGATCTTCCACAATGTCCCTGAACACCAGTTCTCCATCACTAAAGAAGGTCATTTTGTCCTTGTAGGTCTGTAGATAGCGATCGACTAGCAGGGCGTGGATGCGCACCCGGATGGCGTGCTGGCGGATGAAGGCAATCTTGTTTTCCATCCTGTTCTCAATCACCTGGTTGAGATCTTCCAGGAGCGATATCTCTTCTTTGAGGAACAGGTCTCTGTGGGTTTCCGGATGGTAGTCATGGGGCCAGAAGGAGCTAACGTACACCCTGGGAGGCTCTGTGACATTGATGAGAGGAGCCAGGCTCCAGAACAAGGCGCCATAGACTCTCATCAGCTCCTGGGTAGCCAGGCTGTCAGCTTTGTTCAGGATGATTCGGATCTGAGACTCGCGGCCCTTCAGCTGACGAAACAGCATCTCCAGCTCCAAGCCCACGTCCAGCTTCGTGGGGTCAAATACAACAAAGATGAGATCGGCTCTGTCAATGAACCACTGGCACACGTCATTGAATGGGTAACCTTGAGGAGAGGAAACAGGGAAATCAAATGCAGGATGAGTCCCTTCATCAAAGGATTGATAAACCGTGAGCCTGCTGTGCCTCAATCCCCATTTGGGTTGCATGGGTTACAGCGGACTTCCCCTGTAGCCTAGAACCTCTTTCTCACACGCTAAAAACACTTCGGAGCTTCTTGGCATGAAAAGCCATCCATGGGTGTCTGAGCCTCAGACTGTTTGTCTCTCCCACCCTTATCTCCATACCTTCCTCCTCCCTGATGCTGACCACAGGTTCCTGATGTTCCTGTGAGCAGATACTGAATCACAGGATCAGAGAATCATTATGGTGGGAAAGTCCTCTAAGATCATTGAATCCAACCATTCCCCCAGCACTGCCATGTGTAGGGAGCGCCATGGCCACCAGTAAACCATATCCCCAAGTGCCACATCCACACATCTTTTAAATCCCCCCAGGGGATGGTGACTCCACCACTGTCCTGGGCAGCCTGTGCTGTGTCAGGACTCCATTGTGCTTCAGCCACCTCTGTCACCTCAGATCATCATAGCATCTTTTCTGGGGTCCCTTAGATGAGCCCAGTGAACCCCTACCTCTTTCTTGCTGCTTGCGGTTTTCAATGATGCCTGGTGTGTCCACGAAGGTGACTCGCTCCAGCAGTTTGTGGGGGACCTCAATGCCTATCAGCTTCTCCAAGAAGTTCTGCCCAAACTTCTCCAGGGGTGAGAAGGAGCGGGCGCTGTCAGCAGCCATCACGATGCCCTCGATGGTCTTCAGCTTGGGGCCGTGCATGATGACAGTGAACTCAGAGGTGGTGGGTTCTGCCCCTGTGCAGCAATGAGAGGAGCAGCAGAGGCATGAAATCCGTGCCAGGCTACAGACACAACAGGGCTGGCCTGAGACTGGGATTGTGCGCTTCTCAAGAGATGCAGAGGCAAGGCAAACAGCATGAAATTCCTGCCCTGACTTCTTGGGAAGATGTCAGTGGGGTTGTTTTCTGTGGGGACTGGTTTCTCTGGAAGTGACCTGACTGCACAAGGTGTCATGGAGAACCGTCTCTTGGGAGCCCTCATTACCACAGCACTGATCTGGCCATGGACATTTGCCCTTAGCTGTGAGATGACATCCATGGGAGCAGGGAGGAAGGAAGGGGTATGGCTTTTCTCCTGGAAGGGTGAATTAGCTGGCTGCACATAAGGAGGGATGGGGAGAAAGATGGGCTTTTAACATGACTGCTGCTCATGGGGTTGGGAGCTGTGAGCCCTGTGCTGCAGGATGCTGATGTTGTGGGAGAGATGCTCTCCTCCACCCTTGGAAGGGTGGACAGGCTGTGATGGGGAGCCTCTCCCTTCACATGGCACCACAGCCATGTGGCACGGAGTAGATCCCAACCTCCCGGCTGTAAGGAGGGATTGAAGACACACGGCTGGGAATTGCTGACTGCACGGTTGTGGCAATGCAGGTGTCGGCACCCCCTTGGCAAAGCAGTGAGTGTGGTACCTGTGTAGAGCTGGTAGGGAGTGTTGTCCAGCCCCAGGAGGTAGTTTATCATAGAGGATTTGCCGACGCTCCACGGTCCCAGGAATAGCACCATAGGCTTGGAAGTGATCTCCCCATCTGCGGAGAGGGGAAATAACAAGAGGAAGTGAAGGAACAATAGCCGTCGCCGCCGTGCGATTAACTCCCGGCTGTAACGAGCATCCCATCTGAGCGGCGCGGTGCTGCTGCCGGGGAAACAGCCGCCCTTCGGGGGCCACCAGCCATTCGCCAGCCAAGGCAGCGCCCCGCCGGCTGCGGGAGCGGGACGGCCCCGTGCTCTGCGGCAGAGCCCACCTCGCTGCCTGACCTTCTCCGAGGTTAAGCCCTTCTTAGACTACGGAGGACTGGAAGGTCTTTTGAGCCTTGTCTCGGTTTGTTTCTGGTTTAGCCGGGTGAGTCTGGGGCTGGCTGCGGGGTGGGGGTGTTGTTTGAAGGCAGCCGCCGCAAAGCACGGGACATGCCAAGGAGGAGGCCATGCCGCAGCCGGGCCGACGCCTCGTGCACAGGGAGCTGCCGTGGGTTCGGGAGCAGCGCTGCGGCGCAGGGCTTGGTAAGCGCGGTGTGAGCCTCGAGCCAGCTGTCTGCAAGCCTTTCCACCATGCCCTTGCAAGGACCTACCCCCGGGCCGTGCCTCCCGACCCTCCGGCCGAGCAGGAGGTCACTGCCCAGGTGTGCGCTGGGTGTGAGGCTCCAGCTGGATGTGGGGAGGTCAAACAGCCCCACTTTGGGCTTGGGGAAAGGCAAGAGGAGAGTGAGCTATAGTCCCCATCCTGCATTCTTCAAGTCACACAGTTTTCTCCATGAGGATGGTGACCTGTCCCCATGCCATGCCATCAGTCCAGGAGCACAGAGGTCCCTGGACACACACAGCCAGCACCCCCAGGAGCAATCCCTGCTCAAACAGGACTCATGCATCAGCCTGTGCCCACACTGCTTGACCACCCCAGCCCCCAGGACCCCAGGTAGGCAGCCGGTGGAGCCAGAGGAGCCCAGGGCCTATGCCAGCCCTCAAGGTGTGCCCGGGACACATGGGAGCCCGTGAGTCTGAAAGAGGACAAGAATAAAGCGGACAAGAATGGAAGTAAAACTGGGTGAGTTCCCACTGGTGAAAACCAACCCCATCCTATGCTCAGGGTGGGAGAGGGTGCATCCCGTTGTTGCTAGCAGGAGTTCAGCCAGGGGATGGATGACACCAGAGGAGCTGGGAGCTGCTATCTCAGCTGGAGCAGAGCCTTCCTCCATGGCCCAAGGCAAGGAGATGCCCTGGGCAAGCTGTGCTGCCCTCAGCACCTTCTCTTCATCCCCGTGCCTAAGGCAGAACTAATTTCCATGAGGTAGCTGAGAGCCCCTGGTGCTCCATGGCTGCCACCCATGCAGGAGCCAGCAGCATTCCAGCAGGCCAGGGATCCATCTCCAAGGTGGGGGAAAACACAAAGCCCCCATGGTGCTGAGCTCCTGCCCCGAGGGTGCTGGAGGGCACTGCATGGCAGCTTCACACTGAACCCATCTGGCCATGGGAGCGGGTGCTGGGGAGAACATTCCAGCCTCCTCCTGCTGTATCTGCCCATCACAGGCTCACCGTGTCCTCTCTGGGGAAGGGAATGGGCTGGGGACATCTCCCCATGAGGCACTGCTGCATCCATACAGCTCAGACCTCCTTCACAAAGCAGGGCAGCACCTCTGAAGCACGCAGAGCATGGCTCTTCCTGCACCCTGCTCCCTGCCTGGCAGCTGCAGGAATCCAGCCTTGTCTTCTCACATGGGACCAAAACAAGTGTTGAAACCTTGGACTCTCATTATTAATCATTCCTCTGCCGCTGCTGCTCTGCTCTCTTGCCAGCTTTAATTAGGTTATGGATGGTTGTTATTATTACTATTATCCCTGTGATGTTGTGCCAGAGGTTTGGGGTGGGTCCCTGTGCGCTCTTTCATAACACATCCCTGGCCAGGTGTGACTGTGTGAATGTGGGCATCTGTGAGCTCTGGCTCTGCTGCACATCCCCCTCTCTGCTCCGCGGAGCCAAGGTGGGCAGCGACGTGGGCAGCCTCCCTGCCTGGTCACCCACAGCCCCTCAAGCACGTCTCTGCCTGCCATGGGCTGTGTGGGCAGTGCCGGGCACTTGCAACTCTGCAGGAAGTGCAGGAGCTGCAAGGATGTGAGACCGGGTATGGATTCCCTGCTGCTTGCCCAGAGGATGGGAGAGAGGGAGCATCTCCCACCCGGGAGGGTGCTGGCCTGGCATCTGTCCCTGCTATGTCCCCGTGCCACGTCTGTCAGCAGCAATTCGGGTTAGCCTGATGGTCCGGAGAGCAGAAAAGAGCCGGGGCTCCCTGGCGGCCGGGCGGGGATGGCGGCAGCTCCATCACAGCGGCTCTCTCCAGCCACCCTGTGGCTGCTCGCTCTCAGCTCAAGTTCAGACGAGCCTCAAGCTCATCTCTCCACAGAGTCTGGGTCTGCTTGGGCTGCTCAGCTCTGGGCATAGGAGCAGTTCAGATGTCCAAGTAGTTTTCTTTCCTAGAGTAGTGGCTTTCTGTGAGGTTTTGCCATGTGGCAGTAGCAGACTGCCCTTGGCTGGAAGCACTACTGCTGCTCTGGGGTGGAGAAGAGACAGCTCTGGGGAGAACTTGGAACCCCTTCCAGTGACTAAAGGAGATCCAAGAGAGCTGCAGAGAGACTTGGATGAGGGTCTGGAGTGACAAGGCACAGGGAAATGGCCTCACACTGAGAAAGGGCAGGGTTAGATGGGATTTGGGAAGAAATTCTTCCCTGTGAGGATGGGGAGACCCTGGCTCAGGTTGTCCAGAGAAGCTGTGGCTGCCCCTGGATCCCTTGAAGTGTCCAAGGCCAGGTTGGATGGGGCTTGGAGCAACCTGGGTTAGTGGAAGGTGTCCCTGCCCATTGCACAGGGTGGAACTGGTTGGGCTTTAAGGTCCTTTCCAACCCAAATAATTCCATAATTTTATGATTAATCCTGGGCAGGGCCTTGTCTCCCCTTGTCTCCCCTTGTCTCCCCTTGTCTCCCCTTGTCTCCCCTTGTCCTCAAGCCCAGCAGATGTGCCTACTGTGGTTTCTCCCCCAAGTACAAGTCTGTCCTGAGGATGCTGAGCAAAGCAGAGGACCTAGCAAAACCTCCTTCCTCTCTTGGTTCCAGCTGAGCCACGGGCACCAAGGTCGTCTTTGTCCTCAAGCCACCCAGGAAGGCTGGAACACCTGGGGAGACTCCCAGCATCACCCGGACTTTTGTCCCACCCCTGTGCCACAAACACCACCGTCCATGTGCCCATGGCACGGATCCAGCAACCCTTGCTCCCAAAGCTTCCAAATCCGTGAGTATCCTCACAACACGTGTGCCCACAGACGGAGGGACCAGCCCACGTGGCTGCAGATGGCCTGTGCCTCCTCCGTGTGCCCCCCCGTGCCTGCACCCACCCCGGCAGCACGTGTGCGAGCGCCTGAACCCGAGATGAGATAAGACAGCTATCGGAATATGCTATAAATACCCACAGCCCTCTCCACTGCTGGCACGCTGGCACGGCAGGGAGCCACAGGCTCTCCAGGCACTGGCAGGGCTCTGCTGTGCCTGTGTCCAAAGGAGCCTGGTTTGGCAGGGTCTGGCAGCGTGGCCGTGGGGCAGGATAGGAGGAACAGAAGATGGGAATTCCCTGCAGGAACATTGTTCCCGTGGCTGAGCACCAGGCCCAGGGGAAGGGCTGGGTGTTGGCTGGCATTTTTTGGACTGTCTCCCATCTCCTGATCCTCCTGGGGGACCTGGCAGCACACCCTGAGCAGGATAGGCAGGGAGAGGAGCCAGCTCGAGCTTCTGAGGGGACTGAGGCTACTGGGCAGGGGCCAGCCCGTGTTACTGGGACAGCTGCTGTGGGATCAAGGGTGGACATTCAGGAAAGTTTCTGCACGTAGGAGAGTGAAGGGTGGGAAGAGATCCCCTCTATAGGACAAGATATCTTCTGGGTGCCTCCAGTTCATGCTGTAGGTGACAGATCAACTTAAAGGTCCAACACATACAGTCATGGAATTGTTTAGGTTGGAAAAGCCTTCTAAGATGACCAATTTTAAATGCTCCCGCAGCACTGCCAAGGCCACCACTAACTCACGTCCCCAGGTGCCATATCCACAGGACTTCTAAATCCCCCCAGGATTAGGGACCCCACCACTGCCTTGCGCAGACGTGCCAGGGCCTGACGGCCCTTTCTCTGAAGAAATTTTCCCAATATCCAATCCAAGCTTCCTCAGGTGAAACTTGAGGCCCTTTCTTCTTGTCCTGTCCATTGTTCCCTGGGAGCAGGGCCCAGCCCCTACCTGGCTCCACCCTCCTGTCAGGGAATTGAGATTGAGTAGGTCCCCCCTGAGCCTCCCTTTCTCCAGACTGAGCCCCCCATCTCCCTCTCTTAGGAGTACCAGAAACGCCTTTGAACCCTGGCCAGAGGAATATGCTGCCTCTCAGTCTTAAACCAAGAGAGAAAGGTGTCAGAGCCTGGGCGAGGTGAGGATTGGAGGGAAGGACGCTATCGGGACACACAGAGTCAGGCTGCGGGCTCTGGAAGGGCTGGGGACACTGTCCCGGTGGGGATGGCAGGTACCGGCCCTGCTCGGTGCCTGGGCAGCGCGGCTGCATTGGGCCAGCAGCCCGGGAAAGCCGGAGGGCAGCGCAGAGCAAAGGCAGAGCCGGCAGCATGCAGGGAGCAGGCGGCGATACCAACCTGTGGCCGAGGAGCCCAGGGTGCGTCCGGGGTAAGCTGTTAGCGAGGGACACGGGGAGAGAGAAAAGGAACCGTGAGTCCGAGGAGGGATGCGACAGCCCGGGTGTGGTCCAGGACAAGGAGGGAACCACATTCCCACCAGGAGACAAGGAGTTACAGCCTGGGAGTGACCTGCAGCTCCCAGGACAAGCACTGAACCCCTGTCTGCCCTGCAGGGCAGGGACGTGGCTCGGGGTGCTCTGCATCCCAACTCCTGCTCTGCGGGGTTGTTGCCTTCCCTGGCATCACCCACCGAGCACACGGAGCCCAACAAGCCAGGGTTAGACAGCCACCAACCCAGCAAGTGTCCTGACAACCCCAGTGATAGGGTCACCTGGACCCAGCCCCTGTGGCTGGTGATGGCACCTGAGAGGTCATTCTCTACACAGGGACACTTGCTAATTAGCATACATCAGTAACTAGGGTCACCAGCATGCGCCACAATCTGGTGTGACCTCACAGCAAGCTTTCCATGGCTGGACTGGGAGAATCCCTCACCCTCAGCTAGGGATAGTCCCTCCAAGCACAGAGTTGGACCCAGCCAGAGCATGTCTGCATCCACGTGGGATGGCAGAGCAGAGAGGCGGGAGGGTGGCAGGCAGGGAGAAGGAAATGGCATCTGCCAGGCTTAAGCAGAGGGTGTGTGGGAGATTTCTGAGATGCACCCTGACAAGTCAGAATTGATGGTGACAGCCACAGCTCCCACAGGACTCCATGGGAGTTTTCACATGTTGTGGGGACCAGAGGAACTCTTTGGATTACACTGCAGTGAACGGAGCTGATGGGAAGGGAGACAAAATGGAAGGCTGCCACGTAATGGAGGGGCCAGGGTGTTTGCCACGGCACCCCTCTATATTGGTTTACACCTCCAAAGGTCACACATATTCCATGACAGGCCTGCCCCAAAGCTCCCCCAGCTGTCCTGCTCCTCCCAGCCAGCTGAGCTGGCTGCTCTGTGCCCTCCAGCCTCCATCCACCATGGAGAGGGGGCTCAGGGGGGAGCTGAGAGCCCCTCTCAGCCTGCAGGGACAGCACTGATGGAGTGAACCCTCTCGGGACACAGGCACTGTGCAGGGGAAGTGTTGAGAAGGCTCCCTGAGCTCCACTGTGTCCTCACCTGCCCTCCAAGGTCAAGAGAGTTCCCTGGGCCAACCCTGTAACTAATGTGCAGGTTTCTCTGATTACACTGTTAATGAGGGACTGGGGAAAGTTGGATCCGTGGGTATGAAAGGCAAACTGCTGAGCTGTAGGTTTCCAGATAGGGTTGTGCATGCCAGGGTATGGCTGGGCTGTCAGAGATCATTCAAGAAGTTTGGTGTCAATACAAATTTTTTGCAGGGAAGCATGGCCAGAGTGTCTCACAGCTGAAACAAGGACTAGAAGCAGTGCAGCATGCCTGTGCCCTTCCCTGGGGGCCAGGAGGGGACTGTGGGTCACCAGCTCCAGAGTCACAGCACCGTGAGGGTGCCCTGTAGGACACAGCGGGGTGTGCTGGGACCTGACCTGGGGACTGTCAGCCTGAGGGGTGGCTGCTCCTCACAATGAGGTGGAACAGACCATGGAGTGTTAAGCTGAGGCCAGGAGGAACACCAGGACCTGCTGTCCAAGGTGAGTCCTGCTCAGGAGCTGGGTTTGAGAGAGTCTGGGAAAACACTAGGGTTAATGGTTGTTTCCTCAGGAGCTGAGAAAACCAGCAGGAGCCCGGGGAACACTTAAACACTTGTTTCTTTCCAAAAAGGGAGCAGAGAGGCAGGGAGGTGGATGCTTGGGCATGAGATGGATTAAGAGTAGGGTAGGGTAGGATGTCCTGAGGGCTGGAAACTGCAGCTGGGGGCTGCATCATCTGGCTGTGAACACCAAAGTGGGGGTTAGAGCCCACCAGCTGCCCCTGTAACACCAAATATCCTCCTAGACTGTGTCCAGGTTGAGTTGACAGAAAACATCACAGACCAGAGAAGCTCGGAGAGAAGTTGGGGTGTTGCCAGGGGACAGGCCAGCAGCCATGGGGTGACAATCAGGACATGTTGTGAACCTCAATTACCCTCCCACAGGGTAACTTCCCTGTGCTCCCCACTGGCTCTACACTGGAGATGGCCTGGCTGGGTAGGGAGATGTCCAAGCCTGCTTAGAGAATGTCTGGCCCAGACTTAGGAGTTGCAGGCAGGATGCCTGGAAAGCAGTTCTGCTCTACAGGGATGTGCCCCAGCTGAGTGTGGAGCCTCTGTGCTGGTGGAGCAAGGCCAGCTGTAAAAGAAAGATCTGTGAGGAGGGTGTATTCCAGTCCTGCCTCAACAGGAGGGAGGGCATGGCTCCAGGAGTGTGGGCCTGGAGACCTGGGGAGGCAGGCAGAGCTGCAGGACAAGGAGGACAACTTCAGGAGCTTGGCAGGAGGGTGACATGGGCATGAAGTCCTGGGACACTGGCAGCAGGGACTCCCGCAGCCCCTGGATACTCAGGAGACATCTGGCCCTGGTTCCTGTGCTTGAATAGATACTCAGAGGAGAATTACTGCAGTGAACAAGGAAGTCAGACTTGGGTTTGAGCCATCTGTGCTTGGAAAATGAGGCTGCTTGTGTTTCTTGGGTCACAAGAACTTCCTGTATCTTGTGAGCATCTTGGGACAGGGCTGCACTTTCCTCTTCTGGAGGGACACATGTGTGACCTGGCTCAGCCCACACCATGCAGGGGCCACGGGGACCTGCTCACCCCATCCAGTGTGTGTGAGATTGCCAAGGGCTGGGATCTCCAACTCTCAGGATGAGTGAAGGCTGTGGAGCTTGAGAAACACCCTGCCCACATGGCTGTGTCCTGTACCCAGCAGGAAGGATGCCAGCTCCAGCCACCCCCAGGAAGCTCATCCCCAGCCTTGAGAGGTCCTGAGCTTCCTTGCCAAGCCTGTTTCATTGGGCCGTGATCTCTGCTTGGCAGGGGTACAGGGCATTGATGCTGAGCAGGTGGGAGACCCAAGGCAGGCAGGGCTCAGTGCTCAGCCCACACAGATGGCCCTGACAGCAGATGGGCTGAGGCAGAGGCAGGAATTCCTGCTGCTGGGTTCACTAGGGCATGGCCTCTAAGCCCAGCGTGGACTGGGAAGCCGCAAAGGAAGACACACTATCCATGATCTGCTCTCTCTGCTGTTATCTGCATCCCAAGGACCTGGTGGTGCTGGAGACCCCAGTGCCCGTGGCATTACCTGTGATCTCGTGCTGCCTCAGCTCGTTGTATCTATAGGAGTGTTCCAGGGGCTTGATGGAGGAGTGGTAGATCTTCCTCAGCCGCTGCAATACTCCTGGGGGGAAAAGCATGTGGGCAGGTGAGAGGCAAACCCCACCAGGCTGGGTGACACCCTCCTGGGGCCATTCCCTGCAGGTCCTGAGGGTGGCCCAGCCATGGATCAAGGGACTTGGCTTACAGCTGAAATCTTGGCCGAACTGATCCCAGTCACACATTTTGCCCAGAGGAGTTGTGCCTGCCCCTGAATCCCTGGAAGTGTCCAAGGCCATATTGGTCAGGGCATGGAGCAACCTGTTCTATGGAAGGTGTCCTGCTCAAGGCAGACCATCATGAGATGGTCTTCACCGTCTCTCCCAACTCAAGCTGTTCTAGGATTTTGATGCCTCTCCCCTGCTAATGTTTCCCACTGGGCACTGTCCCCATCTGCTCCTAGCAGCTGATGGGAGGAGCATCCTTCCTAAGTGCTGTTCAGCACTTAACACCCACGATCCCAAAAAGCCCTCCACTATGGTGCCAGGGCCCCCTGGCATGGCCCCTGAGCTGCTTGTTAGAAAAAAAGGAGGCGCTTTTTCCACAGTATCTCTTATCACTGCCTTTCCATCCCAAACTGCCAGCGGGGCCAGAAGAAGCAAACCTTAGAGTAGCAAAACACAATATATAATTGGAATAAAAATCCCAACCCTTTGTTACAAGTTGCTCCAGGTTTCTTTGAGCAGGGATGTGCCTGATTCACTGTCTGCATCTTCCAGCCTCTATCTCTCCTAATTCTTATATGCCCTCGGGGATGTCCTTAAAATACCTAAAATATGTTAACCCAGAAGCAGCAAAAGGGCTGTTATTGAAGATCTGGCATTACTAGACCTGCAAGAAGTAACGTTAAAATCAAAACACAAGAGAAGGAAAATCCAGTCCATGATCTTAGTGCAGGGCATGCATGGCCTCCTCACCTGAGACATCATCGGCAGGTTTTTCCTCATTGAGCTTGAGGGTGTTCTCCAAGTGGGAGCGGTCGCGCTTGGTCGGCTCACTGGCATCTTCAACTTCTTCTGGAGGAGAAAACAAGGAGACCTGTTACTGCTGGAGGGGGGAACCCACACAGGAGCTCACACAAGCGACTGCCAGGGAGAGGGCATGGGGAGCACACATACCCCGAGCCTGCGGGCACACCATGCCCACAGCAGCCGCTGTCACCCTTGGCATGCCACGTGCTTTCCCTTTAGCACAGGCTCCTGGAGGCTGCCAGGGCTGTGGCTGCTGGGAGAAGCGTCATGGGCAACTGCTTGGCTCCGAGGAGGGGCTGGCTGCTCGTGGGGAATGCAAAGGATGTGCCTGGAAGGGGCTCCCGGGGTTGGGATGTAGCACAAGCACACACGGCAGCTGCTGCCCAGCGGGGCCCTGGTGCTTCCCCCGGCAGCTGCAGCTCCACGGGGCTCGGCCTCGGGTGCAGGCTGTGTGCTGCTGCCTCTCTGTCTGCCCACTCCCCTAGAAAGCTGCACGGTGAGCTGGAGACGTGGGCTCCGAGGCTGGGGCTGCCTCCGGCTCTTGGGGGACAGGCCAGCCGGGCCCATCCTGGCTGTGCCACCTTTGCCAGTGGGGCTGTTCCCTCCCAGTTCACCCACCTCTGTCTCCATGTTGCCCTGGAGCCCTCTGCACAGCGCCCTGGCCCTCATGGCTCTGTACCGGGCATGGGGAGCATGAGGCAGCTGCCTCCACTGGGGAAGGCACCCCACTGTCCCCAAAACAGGGAGACAGAGGTGTCCTTGCCATGGAGGTGCTGGCACACCAGGAGCTTCCAAGAGCTTTTTGATATGGGGAGCTGGGTTGGACTTCAGCAGGGGTTTGGGGACAGGTCTGGGGACACAAGGATCAAGCAGGGCACCACTAAGCCCTGAGACTGTGTTGAGCATCTACTGAGTGTTGGGCTGAGGAAGACCTTTTGACTTGCCAAGTGAAGACACAGAGACCAAACTGGGTTTGCCTTCTGCGTAAAATGGGAGGCTTTTTGAACTGGGACGTTACAGATGAAAACAACAAAAATACTAATCTGGGTCCAAAGGTCACTGCCCAACCTGTGGGCCAAAGTCTACAAATATTTCTAGGAAATCGTGGTGGGGGGTGTCCCTTTCCCCTAGTTAGCCTTTCACTGATTGAGCAGGTCTGGTGCCTCAGCAGCTCATTGGCCTGGATTAGTTCTTCACACCTTTCCTACGAGCCAAGAAGTGGTGGAGAGGAGCCCCACAATCCTAGGAGCCCCACCATCCTAGGAGCATCCTGCCCCTGCACAAGCTGAGGGCCCGGAGGACTCTGTGGGTGGTGGATAAAGAGTCTTTAAGATATCTGCGAGTGCTGAAAGGGGCCTGGAGGTTAAACATTTTATCCATGTCCACATCCCTGAGGAGAAATCATGGACTTGGAGTGGAGAGAGGGGAACATCAGTCAGTTTTGGCACCACTGCGATGAGTGCCCGCGTGATGGGCATCCTGCTGCGGCCTCGCTGCCCACGGCCGAGCGCTGTTAGGGGCGGGCAGGGAAGCAGAAGCGTTAAGAGAGGGCCATGCACTAGGTCAGGTTTAATGTGCCAAGCTCAGCTCCGCCGGGTTGATGGGAGGTCACTCTTGCTGCTACAGCACACCCACAAGAAAAGACTCCAACCTATCTGGCTGTGCCGGGCCTCGGCGGCAGCTGGGGTAGTGCTGGGGCCCTCTGTTCCTGCCAGTGGGGTCTTGTCTGCAGGGGGGTCTGCTGCTGCTGGAGGGTCTTCCTGTGCTGTTGGTGGGTCTTCTGTTACTGGTGGGTCATCTTTTGCTGGTGGATCTTCCACCACTGGTGGGTTTTTCACTGCTATTGGCAGGTCTTCTGCTGGTGGTGGGTCTTCCACTGTTGCTGGTGGGTCTTCTGCTGCATCCCCACAGGGTGGGTGATGGCAACTGGCAGGGCCATCCCTGGCCTCTCCTGTGCCAGCAGCTGCTGGTTTGCTGTGGCTCTTTTTGTTGGAAGTGCTGGCTGCTTCCTTGTCATTCTCTTCAGCTTCATTCTCTGGCCTGTCACCATCTTCGTCAGATTCTTTCTCCTCCTTAGACTCTCCCTCTTCAGACTCTTCCTTGTTTCCATCTACCTCAGACTCCTCGTGTTCACCTTCCTCAGACTCTCCTTGCTCGTCATCTTCCTCTAAGCTCTGCTCATCCCTTTCCTCCTCTCCCTCAGGAGCAGATGCTGCTCTTGGCTCCTCTGTTTGCTCTTCCCCTGGCTGCCCTTCCTCCTCAGAGCCTCCTTTCTCTGTGCCAGGCTCCTCATCCTCCTGGGCATGGATGTCATCTTGTGTGCCAGGCCCATGCTTCCCTCCATGATGAGCTGCCATGAAATCCTCCCCTGAGCTCTGTTCTTCCTGGCCCTGGTCCTTGCTGCTCTCCTCTGTCTGGCTGTCCCCTGGCCCCAGGCCCCTCCTCAGGCCACCCGCCGGCTCTTTCTCCCCCTCTCCACGTCCCTCCTTGGTGACGCCGGGCAAGGAGGCATTGGCAGTGCCACTGTCTTGCTCCTCCTCAGGGCTGCCATCGGCCGCCTTCTTCTCCAGCCGGGGCTCCGTGCCTGGTGGGGGGCTCTCGGCAGCACCGTCCCCATGGCCCGTGCTGGGGGCGCGTGGCTCTAAACGATGAGAACAGCTCAGTCAGTCCCACCCGTGCTGGCCCGCGGCCACCGGGACACCTGCCAGGGCCCTGAGGGACGAGTTGTGGCTGGAACCAAGAGGTTTAAACTCTTCCCTAAGCCTGCTCTGACTCCAGCTTAATTTTCTGTCCCTGTCGCAAGGAGTTGGGTGCAAAGATGTGTTTGTGGGGGGGGAGAAGCGGAGCTGGCAGGGGCTCTATGGCTCCACCAGCCCTGGCTGCTGCCCACCCCAAAGCACTGCAGGAAGGTGGCAAAGCTGCCCTAAAGATGGGGAAAGGAGTAAAAATGGCAAATTTTGAGGGGCTGTGGACACTTGGCAGGTTAAAAGAGTCCTTCCCCAGCCCTGACTCAAGAGAGCATCACACCAGCCAAGGTGGGCGGTGAAATGAGGGAGAGGAGGAGGAAGGGGCTTCCTGGTATGAGGGGCTGCCCAGCATGAGGTCCTGCCTTCAGGCAGGGCCTAACCCTGGCCACGGGGCTCGGGAGCTATTTATTATGAGTGTCCCTTCACTAGGAAAGCATGTGCTACGCCGTGCTGCTGCTGGGGACACAATGAGTGTGTTCTGTGGCCCAGGAGAATCCATCCGTATTTTCCATAGGCTCCAACTGCAATTTAACATCAGTCAGTGGATGCCAAAAATAAAAGATCACGGCTATACTGTCTCTGTTACAAACAGTTGCTGCTAGTCTAAATAATCTCCCCAAACGTCTCATGCCAGGGGAGCATTTCAGAGGAAAATAATTCCTTTGTACTCCAGCTGGCAAGCAGAAGCCAAGCAGGAAAAAAGGCCACCTCCACCAGGCTGCAGGAGGAGAGCGGGCACGGCCAGCCCTTTGCTCTGGCTCCTGCACCGTGTCCGTGCAGGAGCCACAGGACTGTGTCCAGCAGGACCTCGGCAAAGCTGGAGCTCACTGGGCTTGGACACAGGGCCTGTGGTGACTGAGCACAGGAGGAGTTGGGCTGGGGTCAGTGTGGGGCCAGCCCCAGACTCCTCAGCCCAGTTTGCCCTGGGGATGCCAGCGGGTGGTTTTAGCTCCCTGGCGCCGGGGCTGGTGGGGCTGTGGGCTGGGATCAAGTCGCATTGGGAGGCTCGTGCCATGCCAGCAGCGGGCACTGGGAAGGACAGGCTGCCCCCCAGCCTGCCCTCGTTGCCAGTGGCTCTTGGTTCCCTGGCACAGCAGAGCTGCAGCCGCTGCCACCGCCGCCACAGTCGCTCACCCTGCCCAAAGCGGATGCACAGGTCACCCTTGCTCTGCCCTCGCTGACCTCCCTGTCCTCTGCTGGCACACAGCTCACAGGTGCCTCCAGCCACCCAGTTCAGCTCCCAGAAGGAGGGAGATAGCTGTAGGCAACTCCCACGCCCCTCCCTTCCACCCTGGTCCTTCAGGTCACCTTCCTGCAAGACCCCTGGGATCCTGCAGGAGCCTCTTGAATGGAAATATCTGTATTTGACCTGCAAAGCTCTAAGTGGCTGGGGCCAGCATGGCCCTGCCTGACCCTGGTGGCCTGGGAACCAGTTTGAGTCATTAGAGGATCCCCTCAGCTGATGCGAACAGGGATATTCTCAGTTTGGCCCCAAAACAGAGGGTGACCTGGAGAGCTGGGAGAGGAGTGACGGTCAAAGCAGAGGAGGAGGGCAGGACCAGGCAGAGGAGACCATGAGAGTCCTCAGGGCTTTGTCTGGGGTCTGTGTGCCCCCTCTGACCCAGAGGGGCCATCACCCACCATGGCCAGGTACAACAGCAACGCCAGTGCCCACCACAAGCCATCCCTCGAGGAAAAAGGGAAATATCCCCCAGGCGCTCAGATGGGGATGTCCCTGCCGGCGTGCTGGTCACGGGCTGTATTTCCTGTGACCTTCAAGGTCTGACATAAAGTCCCTGTCCCCTCTCCACCTCCTTCTCCCTGTTTCCCCTACATGGTCGCCCGATCCACGGTGAATTGTGCTGACCTGCACATGGCGGGCCGATGAGTGCAAAATGGGCCGAAGGTTACGGGCTTAACACCCTCCAGAGGCTAAAAATACGGCACGGCAACTGTACGGGGCATCGGGAGGAGCAGCCCCGATGAAGCCCCCGCCCCCGCGGCCGCTGGCCCCAGCCCCTCGCCCCGCTGCCAGCCAAGGGTGACGTCCGCACCTGGGGGCCCCCGTGGGCCCCGGGAGGGGACAGCCACGGTGTAAAGTGACACCGGGGCTCCCCGTGTTCACACCTTGCATTGTGCCAAGCAGATGGGTGGCATCAGAAAGGAGACCTCGCCCTTTTCCCCTCGGGGACTTGACCTCCTTGCGAGTCCCTTGCTTGCATTGCCCCTGCCCGCTCCTTTCTCATGCTGGGACTTTATGAGCTACCAGGGGACACTTTTTCAGGTGGTGACAGCGGGGATAGAGACCCCACGGCACGGTTCTGAGTGCCACAAGATACCGTGGCTGGTTTGCACCCAGAACAGCCCGTGCGGGAAGGAGGGGCCTGGCTGAACATCACGGTGTCCCCTCCATCCCTGCACGGGGACGTACAGAACAGCAACGACCTGACGGCAAAACGGGTCCTCCAGGAGGACGGTGAGAAGGGACAGATGGGCACAGGTGGCTCTGGAGGAACACTCTCCCCCTCCAGCAGAAATCGGAGCCCTGAGCGTGGGGCCGGCGATGGCAGGGCTGCGGGGATGGCTTTTCACACGCCCCCTTCCCCTGCCCAGATCCCAATCCCTGCTTCCCTGGGGGTATTATCCACTGGCTCCTGCAAGTCCTGGTGCTCCCCGTGTCCTCCCAGGGGGGTCTTGGCGGGACCTTGTATCCCAAATATCCAACCCTGCCTTAATTCTGGCAAAGCTCTTTAAAACCTCACAGAAACTGACTGGACACAAAGAAGCTGTCAGGGAGTTCCTGGGATTTTCCAGCTGGACCTGCTGTAGACCCTGCCTTTCCTGTGAGACCCCTTTTCCTGGCGATGTCCATTCCCTCTAGGCTCTGTGGGGCTCCCATGGCCCTCGCTCAGGGCCACCCCCCAGCTCGTGGCCCTGCCAGCCCAGGACCCAGAGCAGGGCGAGCCCGGCTCCAGCTCCAGTTTGGGGTCAGCTGGGCCAAGACCTTCAGAGGGAAGTGTCCCACGAGGGCTCAAGCAGCCCAGAGGACACAAGCACAAGGATGGGGCTGAGGATGGGGCTGGCTCTCCAGACCTTTGTGCACCCCAGGATGCCCAGACACATCATCGCGTCCCAGAAGGTTCATGATCCCAAAACTCCAGCATAAAGCAAATCTATTCCTGGTTCTCAATGCAGAGGGAGGTCTAGGAAACAGTTTTGTCAAATTAACTTGACCTCATTTGTACAGAAAATTTTAAGTTTAGTTAAAAAAAATTATGAAGTGATTCAATTTCTGTAAATGATTGGATAGAACCATATGATATTTTTATTGATATGTGGTAAAGAAACCTCACCAGGATCTACCAAAGGGTTTAAAACTAGGCTTGGAGCTTTCTAAATAGAGATTAAAATAGGGAATCACTGCTGCAAGGTGTTTCCTTCGCTGTCTCCCCACTCTTAAGGTCTGTAAGGAACCCTGAACCCTGACTTGCAGAATGCACTATGAGGAAGGTGGGAGATTCAGCACCCACTGCTTCCAAGCTGAGGAGATCTGGGTCCATCAGACGGCCAGGAAACATCAGGTATTTTGGCACAGGCAGATGTCACACTCTACATCGAGGAACATCCACCTGCGGTGTCCCTTGCAGCTTGGGGACATGCTGAGGGCCCCAAGGGACATGCTGTGGCATGGCTGGGGCTGGAAGAGCTCCTTCTTCCAGAGGAAAGGTGTCCAGGAAGTCTCACTGTTCCTGTCCCCTGGCCTCCAGCCATGGGAGGCTTCACCAACCTACCCCAGGGACGTTCCCTGAGGGACATCCTCTGTCCATTCAAGGCCAGACTTCCTGGCTCCCCATCCCTCCTTGAGTCATCCCAAGCATTCCTGGTCACCCAGTCACCCCTTGGACTTGCCAGCCTGGATTCTAATGCCTGATGTCCCACAAGATCCTCAAATCCATGGGAAGGTGGGGGCAGACCCTGCCTGGCCATGCTGAGCCAGGGGACCCAGCCCTGGGGTGGCAGCACATGGACAGGGCCACACAGCTCCGAGCCCTTTCCCACAGTGTACCCCGGGCTGTGTGACCCCAAGGGTCGAGCCATGTGCCCGGCTGGCATCAGGACCACGCTGCCACTGCCAACACCCCGTCCTGGCTCGGGGTGCCTGTCCAGAGCCTCCCCTGCCCCTCCTGCAGCCCCCACCAGCACAGGAGCTCACAGCTCCCTCCAGCAGTCGCTTACAAGGGAAATGTCCCCGTGAGCTGGAAATAGCTCCCTGGAGTCCTGCACAGCCCCGGGGCCACTGCTATTCCTGCAGAGCTCAGGGAACAGGCAATTCCAGAAGAAATCTGGTCACCCTGACCTAGTGGCCGGGCTGGGATTTCACCAGCTCGGTGAGTGGGACACAGTGGGAACGTGGCAAGAGTGTTGTCCTTGGGCATGGCACAGCCCTCCCAGCCTGGTGCCAGCCCACAGAGACCTGCTGGTACCTCTGTGCCACCAGGGCCATGCACAAGCAAGGTCTCCTGGCGTTCCTGCCAAGCTGGATGCCACCTACACACCGGGACAAGGATGGCTGATGGAGAGGGCAGAGCCCTCACAGCTGAGCCAACCTGCCTTGGCATCTGCTTTGCTTTGCTTCGCCAACACCTTTGGAGTAAGATGGGGCACCCACAGGGACCAGGGTCTCCTTGGGATGAGGCACCAGGGGTGTGACCAGGGATGTAGGTGGCACAAGCACCCAATGCACCCGAGGCACCCCAAGTCCCTTTCTCACACACATCCAATGGCAGTGCTGCCCATGGCTGCACTGGTGTTGGAGGGTGGAACAAGTCCAGTGAGGTGTCACTGGGACACAGAGGTCCCCACCTCTGGGGACATTGGTTACTGTGGGGGCCATTGGCCTGGGATGGTCAGGGTGAGGTGTCCCCATGGCTGCTGTGCCCAGGACCCTGAGCCCACACAAGGTGTCACAGTCCCACTCCCAAGATGTTCTGACCTGGGAGGTGGAGCCCACCCTAAAGTGACACATTCCAAAGTGATGGAGAACACCCCAAGATGCCACGAGAACGTGGTGATGGAGCTCATCCTGAAGTGACACCTTCCAGGATGAGGTAGATGAGGACTCCCAGAAGCTGAGGCTGGCACAGACCCCTCTGCTGTCACCAGGAGGGGTCTGTGCCAGACCTGCAGTGCCTTGCAGGAGGACACCACTATGCCAGGGCTTTCCACAAGTCCTCTCTCAGCTCAGAGGTGGTGATGGCACAGCCTGGAATTGCCCTCCCACTCAAACCCATGGTGGCTGCAGAGCCAAAGGATCCCCAGGGCAAAGCTGCTGAGCAGTGTCTGGGCACTGCCCTGCCAGCATCCCTGTAGCCCATTGCTGGTGGCCACAGGGGTCACCCAGCCTAGGAGGGATGACTGGGCTCTGCCTGAGATGTGAGTGTGTTCCCCTGGGCAGGAGCAGATGGAGTATTGGGCGAGTGCTCTCACCATGAGCCACTGCCCAGCCCCACGGTGGGTGCTGGTCCCTGCCAGGCTCTCGGCAACCCCGGGGAGCTTTGCCAGCCCCAGCCACGTGTGCAATGAGCTGCCTCAGCGGGGGCTGTAAGAGCACAGGCACAGGGCAATTCCCACCCCCAGCTTCTGGGAATGGTGGCAGGGTCCTGGCAGCACCAGGTGCCACTAAACCCAAAGGACCACGCATTGCCATGACTTTCCAATGAAGCCCCTGGTTCTCCACTGGACTTTCACCCCTTCTCTTCCCATGGGCACCTGCAGCCCCATGTCCCCATGGGATCCCCACAGTCCCACAGGCACCAACAGGGATTGAATGGGACAAGTTGTCCCAAAAATGGAAAAACACTGCTTCCAAGCCATTTCCTGCACCCCAAAGGAGCCAGGTCTGAGAGTTCAGCTTGGCACCAAAGGAAAAGCAAAACTCTCACTGGTCTCTGAGGAGCAGAGGACAGGAGACATGCTACTGCTTAGAGCTTTTTTGGAAACCTACAGTACTGGGGTGAAATATGTGACTAAACAGGTGAGCACTTGGGGGACCCCTCAGAGCTGGTTCTGGGGCTGCCAGACCCCCATGTGCTTCCTGGCCCCAAAGCCTCCTCTGGGATGGGGGATCCTGGTGCTGTGCCATGCCAGCCTCAGCCAAACCAAGGCATGGGCTGGTGATCATCCACCATGGAGACAAGCTTCTGATGTCCCACAAGGCCACCAGCCCCGCTTGGAGCGGCAGCAGCCACCAGCCATGCCCGCAGAACACCTTTCCAACCCCCCTCCACAGACTGCACCCGCAGCTCCATGGAGGGCACCCCACCTCTGTCGGGGTGTGTCGCCTGCCCCCAAACCCATTCACTCCCGAGAATGGCCCAAGATGCCCTTAAAAGGCCAAAACTCGGCGGGGCCGGGGGTGCCGGGCGCTGGCAGGCGGCAGCTGCGGGTGCCCGCGCGGGGCCGCGGCGGCGCGGGGCGGGGGGGGCGGCGGCCGGGGGGGCTGCCGGGGCACAGTGTCCCCTTACACGGCTGTTTCCATACTTAGCCGCCCCCCTCCCGGCTGCGCGGCCGCCGGAGCCCGGCCAGGCAGAGAACCAGCCCAAATTAACTCAAGGGCAAGCAAGGGTACCAGCGATGCCGCCCCGCCGCGCCGCCCCGGGGACACCCGGCCGGGCAGCGGGCTGCGAAGTGGGGATGGCACAGCCCGGGGAAGGGGATCCGGGGTCTTCAGAGATCCCCAGCACCCTGGCACCCCCCCTCACAGTCCAAAATCAAGCCACCACGGCAGCCACAGGTGACACTGCCGCAAGGCATGTCAGCGGCAGCACGGCCCCTGTGCCCAGCGTGACTCTGTAAGAGGGACCCCAATCTGCACCTCCCGCCATCCCCTCCTGTCCACAGCTCTCCAACACCTTTCTCTGCACATTTTGGGGTAGCTCTGCAGCCCTGGAAAAGGTGCTGGGGAGTCCAGACCACTGAACCCCTGCCACCCTGTCCTGCTCCAGGGCTCACTGGGTGCCCCGGAGCTTCTCTGCACTCTCAGTCCCACAGGCACCCACAATTCTATCTGCAACCCTACAGGACCCCCACAGACACCCACAGACCGACAGGTACCTGCAGCCTACAGGCACCCACAGTCTCAGATGTCCTCACAGCCCCACAGGCACCCCCTCTAGGTACCCACAGCCCCATAGGCACCTACTGACTGCCCCACGGACATCCATGGCCCCATGGGCACCTGCAGCCCTACAGGGATCCCACAGTCCCTTGGGGTTCCCACAGCCCTGTAGGAGCCCAGCCCCACAGGCGCCTGCAGCCCTGTAGAGACACCCAGATCTGTGGGGACCCCCAGCCCCATGGAGACCTGCCAGCCCTGTGGGGTTGCCACAGTCTCAAGGGCACCCACAGCCCCGTGGGGACCCCATAAGCCTGGGCACCCCCAACCTCAGAGGCACCCACAGTCCCACAGAGTCCCCACAGCCCCAAGGGCACCCCCAGCTCCACGGGGACCCCATAGCCCTGCCAGCAGCCCCAGCCCTCGGGCACCCCCAGCCCCCGGGAGCCCCAGCCCGGCGTGCGGCCGTACCTGCGGTGCCGAGGAGCAGGAGCGAGGCCACGCAGCAGCAGAGCAGGTTGAGGCCCTTCATGGTGGCTGCCAGGAGCTCCCTGCCGCTCGCTGCCTCTATTTATACGGCGGCGGCGCGGGGCAGGGCAGGCAGCGCGGGCAGGGCAGGCAGCGCAGGCAGCTGCCCGCACAGATGCTGCCGCCGCCGCTCTTCCGCTCCCGGGGGCCCTGGGCATGGGGACAGAGATGGGACACAGCTGGGAATGGCTCGTGTCAGGGATGCGAGGGCACGGGGCACCTCCGGGCAGGGGGGCCCTGGGCTGGCACTGCTCGCGCGGGGTCACAGCCCCATCCCGGCGAGAGAAGAAATGGGCGCCTCTCTCCCTTTATTCGAATAAATTCCTGCAGGGCTCCTCTGGGCACTGTCCCCTCCAGAATCCTGCTCACATGGTGTAGCGGGGCTCCTTGGGCTGCCCCAGCTTCGGCAGCTCCTTTTGGGCTGGAGCAGGGGTTTGTGGACAGGGAGAGCTGAGCATCACCGCACTGCAGTGTCCTCATCCGTCCCCAAAGGTGGCTGTCCCCAAGCATCACGTCCTGGGCTAATTTGATGTCCCCTCCAGCCACCACAGGTCACCAGCTCCAGGCAATGCCATACACCCCAAAGGAAACAGGCCATGTTCGGGCCACCCTGATGGTGTCCCCACTGTCACTGCACTGGCAGTGTGGCAAAGGGCACAATGTCACCAGCACCTGGCACCCTTGCTCGTACAGAACAGCCTCCCAGCGCTGTCCCCAAAGCCTGGCCACGGCAGAGTGACCCTTGGGCTCCATCAGTGCAGGAGCCATTGCTGGGGGGCTGTGACCCAGCTTTTTTCTCAGGGAAGGTGGCAAACAGTTCTCCAAGAGTAGGAGCAGGGGGAGCCCCTGAACCCGAGATGGGGGGTGGAAGGGGGCAATGATGTGGAGCAGGGGGTGGGGGAGAGGGGGTGATGGCTCAGAGCAGGCAGGAGCCACCCCTTGGCCGGACACCACAGATGCCATGGAGTGGAGGGGCAGTGGGAGGGACCCACAGCCATGGGAGGATGCTGAGACATGGGTGCTCCATGGGAAAAGAGAGGTGCCTCCCCCCAAAAAAACATGGAGAGAGATGTGTGACCCCGAGTCAGCTCCATGGAGAGATGGATACCCCCATCCCTGGGGACAGGGGACACAAAATCTGACCCCAGTTCCCCTCAGCTGTGTGGCCTCATTAAAACGAGCTCAGATGTCCCCCACCTCAATCTCAGCACTGAGCCGAGCCCCAGTGTGCCCATCACATGTGGGCAGCACTGGCAGGGCTGAGCCTTTAAACACAGCCTGGCTGCTGAGCAGGAACCACACCAGGGCCAGGGCCAGGGCCAGCATCCTCTGCCTTTGCCTCCTGCCGTGATTCCCAGTGCAGGCAGCACTCCCTGCCCTCCCCATGAGCCCCAAAGGGACCAGTGTCCATCACGATGGGATCCATCCCCGTCCCCACAAACATTAACGCTGGGACGGAACTTCTAAAAAACCAAGTACAAACTTTATTTTGTTTCTTTACAAAGGCACGAGCCTCTTTTTTTTTTCAACTTTCTTAACAAAATAGAATAGCTTCTCAATCAACACAAAGACCTGAAAATTGTAAAAAAAATACAAAAAACAAACAAAAAAAAAACCAAAAAAAAAAACCAAAACAAAACAAAAAAAAAAACAAAACAAAACAAAAAAAAACAAACAAACAAAAAAAAAAAACCACAAAAGGGGAAAGGAACCGAGAAACAGCTGCAGCTGGGGGGAACCTACTGAATACCACCGAGGCTCTACACACAACTGGCCTAAAATCCTACAGCCGGGTGGGGGGCAGTGGGGCGAGGGGGGGACGCACAAAACAGGGACCCCCCACCCACCACAACAGACCCAAGCGACACAATCACAAAATAGAAAAGCTCTTTGGAGCTGACAGACCCCACAAACCAGGTTAAGTGCTTAAAGGAGGGATGGGAACAGGGTGGGGGGACAGGAATGGGCACAGGGACAGGGATGGGGTGTAAAATTCAGCCCCCAACCTGCCATCCCTGTGCCAAGGAGGTGGGTGTTGGAAATGCCAGGGAGGGATGGCATATGCCAGCCCTCCTACCGTGCTCCAATGGCATCATCCCAGGATTATTTTACTCTCGAGGGGGTTTTCCCTGCCCCACGTGGGGTGCAGGAGCCATGGTGGTACCCTGAAGCCAGGGATCCCTGTCCTGCCCTTGCTGCCATGTCACTTGGCATCTCCCCCCTGCTTAAAAACAAATATTTAATTAAAAGAAAAAAAAAACACAAGAGAAGGAAAAAACCAAATTAAGATCCCAACCAAAGGCCCTGTCCCAAGGGAACACCATCAGGAACAGTGGGACTGCTGCCAGCTTGGCAGGATTCCTGTGGGTTGGCAGGTGGGGGGTGATAAACCAGAGTGGGGGGGCTGTGACCCCCATCCCCAATGCCCCCCACCATGCCCCGAGCCCCCCATGCCCCACTGTGGCCACCCCCAAGCCCCTGCCCCCCTGGGAGCTGAAGGGTGACCTTTGCCTGCCTCTAACGCTCTGCTTTACAGTATTGGAAAAAGGTCATAAAAGAGACCCAAATCATGTTGTATTTTTTAAAAATTTCAGCATATTCTCTGACGTTTCCCCCCCTGCCCCAGCTTCCCTCCCCAGCTGCTGGCCGGGGGGTGTCAGGGCAGCTCCCCGTCCCCCGAGGGCTCTTCTTTGCTCTGGTCCATGGAGTCACTGTCGTTGCCCTCGGTGTCGGAGGCGGTGTCGGAGGCGGAGGGCTCAGGGCAGGCGCGCGCTGGCGTTACGATGACGGCGCGTCTCTGCTCCTCTTCCTGCAGCTGCTTCTCCTGCGTCCCCTCAATGTGCTGGATCGCCTGCCCAGGGCACACACCGGCTGTCAGGACACCTCTAACCCAGCCCGGGGGTTAGGGTCCCCCCCAAGTCCCCTGCTGCCAAACCCCCTGCTGCACCCCCACTCACCTGAACGATGGTGTCCAGGTTTTGCCGGGACGTGGAGACCGTGTTGATGACCGAGGATGGGCCCATGGTGACCACGGTGACATGATGGGAGGGAGGCGGCGCTGGAACGATCACGGTGGGGTGGTGGGTGGGCGCTGGGGGAGCATGTGATGGCAGGAGCTGGGGACAGAAGGGAAAACCCCGGTGAGCAGGGCACAGCACGGCAGCGTGGGGAGAACATTGCGCTTGTTCACAGAGCCTAAGCTCCATAAAAGCTGAAGCACCACTCGGCTGCTCCAGTTCTCCATCCCAGTGGGTGCAGGATGATGCCAGCTGAAAGCTGCTGTCACCTCAGCTTTGCAGAGCAGAACATGAAGGATTCCCCATATCCCAAAGGACAATGATTTGGGCTTTGAAGCCAGGAGAGGCAAGTGCCATTCTCTGCGTGGCCAGGAATTTCTCACACCCCTCGGAGATCCTCGTTCGAGCAGCGGATGGAAGATCCACCCTAGCAGGAGGCTACGGAGAGTTCACCTAAAAATAGGCTGAACTTCCCTGGGAGGCAGCCGGCAGGGACCCTGCAGGGACACGGCTCTGCAGAAGCCCAAGGAGCAGGGAAGAAGCTGCTGTTTGTCCCTTTGAAGCTCCCAGAGTGGCGTGGCCCCGGGCTGGGCTCGAGGGTGGCAGCGCACAGGGACCGGTGCTGGCACAGCACTCGTCTCCTCCCTGCACCACTGGCAAATCCAGCAGTCTCGGGGGAAAGGCTGAAGGTTTCCACCCCCTCTGCCTGCCAGCTTGACACTCCCCTTTCCCAGCCTGCTGGATGGCAGGGAGTGGATTGGGGATCCCTGAAATTCAGTGGGAGTCACCCAGAGAAAGGTGAAGCCCCTGAGATGAAACCCTCTCTGGCAGCAAGTGACCTTCCCTGTACAAACCCCTCTGTGCCAGGGAACAGAGCCACCGGGAAGCCACCACGGGTGATCCAATCCACAGTCCCTCCCTGAAACACAGGGTGCCCGCAAGCACGGCCCCAAGCACTGTGGGGGGCTTTGGGCCACCCCTTTCCCAAATCACTAAGGATGACAGCTTTGCTGGAACATCAGTGCCCACAGGAGGTGCCAAGTCCATCAGCAAACCCACGCCCCGTGTTCCAGTACCTGGGGGTGTCTGGGGTGCACTCACCTGGGTTCGGATCTGCTGCTCACGCTCGAGCTTCTCCTGGTGCAGCAACCTCACCTGTTCCTGCTGCTGCTGGAGCTGCACCTGCTGAGCAATCACCTTCAGCTTCTCGGGGTACATGTGGGCCTCCAGGGAGCGAACCTGCAGGCCAGAGAACCCCAACATCAGTGGGGAGTTTGGCATGGCCGCGCTGAACCCCAGCTGTCCCCTCAGTGGGAGCCAGGAAGCCCCGGACAAGCACGGAGAAGCGGTGTCCAAAGCAGGTGTTCGGTGACCCCACAGCACTGCTGGTGTCCCTGGGGTTCACTGGGGACATGGCAGAGGCTGCAAGAGGGCACCTGGCCTCACCTGCTCCTCCAGCATCATGCGGACCGAGCGCTCCTTGTCCAGCTGCTGCCGGAGCTCAATCATCTCCCGACGCAGATCCTCGGCCTTCTCATCTTCCCAGATGTCCGGCGAGCCAATCCCCTCGTCTTTGTCCTCTGCCCGTCGCCGTTTTGGGGAGGAGCCACTGAATTCCTGCCGTGGGAATGTGGTGTCAGGGAAAGGGGGCTAGCACAGATGCTCTCCCTGCCATCCAGACTTCTGGGTGATGCCATTCCCCATCAGAGCTCCATGCAGGAAAAGGTGTCCCTGGGCTTGTGTTGGATGCCTGGGGACAGATGGGCTCCTGCCCGTGTCCCCCATCCTGGTCCTCATCTCCCCAGCCTTGTGCCAACCTGATTCTCACACTGTGACACCCAGGGCAGTTCAACCAGTTCAACCAGCGCCATTACTGCCACCAGGCCATCCCCGACACCCCAAATGGGTGGAAATAATGGAAAATGGGACCCCAACCCTTCTCCCCCTGCCAAGTAAGAGATGCCAGGTTGAATGGGGCTCCCTGCCCTGCCAGGGGAATGGAAACATCGCCACTCTCTCTGGCTGAGCAGGGTAGAGGGTCCTACCCTGAGCCCAAGGAACTGCAATGACATCCCCACCCTGGCCAGCCAGGACTTGTCCCACCCCCTCCTGTCCCATCCCTGGGGCACTACCTGGATGAACCGCTTGAGCTGGGTGTTCTGCTGCAGTAGCCGAGTCTTTTCCTGCTCCAGGGAGAAGATGTACTCGGCCGTCTGCTGGAGGATGGCTGCCTGTGGGGGAGCCAGGAGGGGCATGCTGAGGCAGGAGACCCCGGTGTCCCCCCAGGCCTCCTCCTGATGTGCTCTGCAAGCAGCACTGCTCCTTGCCCGTCCCTGGTGTCTCCTCCCAGCGTTTGCCTCATCCCAGGTTCCCCCCCTGGGATTTCCACCATGGTGAAACCCTCCAATGCACCCACCTCAGGAACCCGACCAGCTGCCTCCTCACCCCACTCCCCTCTGCAGTGGGGTCCCTCCTCACCCAGGAACATGTCACCCTGCTCCTGGGGCACTGGGGGCTGTCACACACTTCCAGCCCACTCCAGGACACCGGGCCGGGGATGCACATCCACTCCTGCTGGGAAACCTCCCCAGGAGAGAGCGCCATCACCGAGTTAACACCCAAATGCCCCCAGCTCCACTTTCAGCCCCTCCACGTGTAGAACCAATGTGTGAATACTGCTCACCTTGCTGAGCTTCTCCCCATCCGTGTGTGGGATGAGGGTTTTCAGGGACTGGAAGCCAGCATTGATGCTCTGCATCCGCCGTCTCTCGTTGCTGTTGGCGATTTCCCTGCGTATCCGCCGCTCCTGGTCCCGCTGGGTCTCTGGAGTCAATGGGATGTTGGCCAAGCTGTGAGAGAGACCCGGGGTTAGGGAAGACGGGGCTGCACCCCTGCTGCCATCTCACTGCATCCCCCCTTGCTTTGCAGTGATGGTTCCAAGCTGCCAAAAGGACGGGTGACATGGAGGGGACGATGGCTGCGGTGCTGGGAATCACCAAAGCAGGTGAGTGGGTTTCTCCAGCCCTGTGTCCAAAGCTTTGGGGGATGCACTGGCCAAACAATGGCCCTGCTGCAGCCCCCTGGTTCCACTGGGCTCAGACACACTGCCCAGTGCCCAGCCTGGGCGAGGGGACCCCCAGGTGGGCGAGGGAGGCTGCGGGCTGGCCGGCGTGTGTGGCCCCGGGAAGGCGGCTCCCTCCCTCCCGCCCTGCTGATGGCTTCCAGATGACAGCTCCCAGCAGAGAAGCCCCCGTCCCACCCCAAGCCGCAGCTCCTGCCTGCTTCCTGCCGCTGCCTCCTCACCCCCCACGCCCTTGCCCCGCAGATGGGCCGGGAAATGCCAGCATGGAGGGCGAGGGCTCCGGGCAGCCAACACCCACGGGTCCAGAGCACAAGACCTGAGCAAAGCTCGCTGCCGTGGGGTCTGGCTTCGCCCACACCCCGAGGGAAGCAGGGCAGAGGTTTTGGATCACACCGTGCCAACTCTCCCCAGAGTGCAGGCACCCGGCACCCGCTGGCGCCGGGGATGCTGCGAGGCACCAAAGACTAAACACAGGAGCCGGGCCGCCGGCACGAGGCGAGATAAGACGGGCTCCAGCCGCCCGTCCAGGTGCCCGGCGGCTCTGGGATGGGGAGATGGGAACATTCCACCCTGAGCCTTGCCAAAGCCAGCCTAGGAAGCAAAGCCCAGCATCCTGCCCTCCTTGCCCTCCTGGTGAGGCCAGGGAGGAACCACGGAGGTTTGGGAGCGCAGATGATCTAAGGGATACGTGCAGCTCCACCGTGTGCCCAGGCAGTGACCGGAGACTCTCAGGCCACTCACTCATCACTGCCTGCTGCAGCTGGGGAATGCACCACAACTCATCCATGATACACAGGGATGGGGAAAGACCCAGCTCATCCCAGAGGGATGGGAAAGGATCCTCGCTCAGCCTAAGAAAGGGATGGATTCCAGGTCTGTCCAAAGGCACTGGGAAGGATCCCAGCTGTGCCCAGCAAGACAGAGAAGAATCACAGCTCATCCCAAGCAGATGGGGAAAGATCCTGGTTTACTCTAGAGGGATAGGAAATGATCCCAGTGCATCCCAAGGGGATGAGGAAGGACCCCACCTCAGCCCATGGGGGTCAGGAAGATGTGTGTCCCCAACCTCTGGAGCAGTGTCCCAGCACGGGCTGACACTGTGTGCCAAGCACGCGCTGCACTGGCTCCCTCACATGCAATCCTGGGGATGTAGAACTGTGATGGGTGCCCAGGGGTCTGCCCCCCTCCCTGGGAGCAGCCTCTGCTGCATGGACCAAGAGCTGCTCACAGTAGGATTGTGGCACAGGGCTCCCATCTGGTGGTGGCTGTCACCCACCACCCTGCTCCTGCTGAAACTAGCCCCAAACTTGTCCCCAAAACACACCAAACTGTGCAGGTCCTGGAGACATCGTCCCTCTTGGGGTAAGGAGGTGGCTGGAGCACTGCTCCAGGATGTTGGACCACCACACACTTAAGGGGAATGGGATGGAGAGGCCCAGGACTGGGCAGCGCGGAAGTGGTTTCTTAAATACTGGGAAAGGAGGAAGAGCCTGCTTCCTCGCCGGTAGACCTCCCGCAACCTGCCCCAGCTGCTCTTCCTGGGAAGAGACCTGAGAAGTGACAGCAAAATACAGAAAGGGCAAAAACCCATGGATTCAGACACCCAGCTTGGCCAGGGATGGGGCAGCACAGAGGCAGGGGGAGCAGGTGGCACCCACTGGAGCCCCTGGGGTGTCTCCAGCCTGGTGCTGCTGCTGTGGGGTTTCTGTCAGGCAAGCAGAATTTGGTCCTCCCCACGCTGGGGAGGACATTTCTCTCGCCTGGACCTTGAGAGAAACAAACCCATGTGGGTTTTGGAGCCAGGCACAAGGCAGATGCCCCACTGTCTACTCATGTCCAACACTGATCACAGCTTGTGCTGTGGGCTGTGCTGGAGAGCAAGGGAGGCACGGCCACATGCAAAGGGTATCCCCAAGCTCCTTGAGGTCACAGGTAGGGTATTCCCCAACCTGCAGGCAGGGCATCCCCAAGTTCATAGGCAGGGTATCTCCATGCTACCATGAAGGGCACTTCTAAGCTTACAGGGTCAGGGTACACCTGAGTGAACAAGCAGGATATAGCCAAGTGTCCCCTGAACCCCCGGTTCACAGGCAGGCTGTCCCCCAGCACCCTGAGCTTGCAGGCAGGGTGTCCCTGAGCTCCTCGAGGTCACAAGCAGGGCAGCTCCCGGCACCCCGAGCTCCACGCGTGGGTGTCACCCGGCGGCCTGAGCTCTAGGCAGGGTATCCCGGAGCTCGGGGCAGTGGGAAGGCTGCTCCCCGAGCTCTGCCCCGTGCCGGGGTCAGTGTGGGGCCGCGCAGCCCCCAGTCTCCGGGCGGGACAGCCGCACCCCCTGCCCGTGCACTCACCCCCCAAGCCACGGGCCCGCGGCGACCCCCGCGAGGGACCCCAGAGAAGCCGCCCCCCCCCCGCCCTGGGTCGCTGCTGCACCTCCGGGGGGGCTCAGGTGAGGCCACTCCCCGGGATCGCGGGGACGAGCCCCCCACGCCGTGGGGCAGGGGCAGCACCCCGAGGGGCCGGGCTCCCAACACGTGCCGTGGGGCCCGGGCCGCCCCACAGCCCCGCGGGGCCCGGCCGTTCGTGCGGCCCCACGGCGGCCCCGGGCCCGGGGGGGGGGGGGGCTCAGCGCTCCCGGGGGCGGGAGCTCAAGGCCCGGGAAGGCTGCGGGGGCTCAGGGCCGCCCCGCGTGGCCCCGGGGCCCGCGCCCCCCCCCCCCTCGCCCGCCGCCCCCCGGCGAGCCCCGCGGGCGCAGCCCCCGTCCCCGGCCGCCCCCCCGCCCGCCGGGGCTCCCCGCGTGTCCGCGGGCTTTGTGCCGCCGCTCCCGCACTACATGTCCCGGCAGCCCCGGCCGCGACCCGCCTCCTCCGGGCGGCTGCAGAGTCACGGCCAGGCCCGGCGGTAAACACACACCCCCGCGCCCCCCGGACCCCCGCGCCCCGCGCCCCCCGCCCCGAGCGCGCCCCGCCGCACCCGCGGGGGCCGGGCGGGGGTGGGGGCGCGGCGCTCCCCGCCCGGGCCACGCGCGGCCGCCGGTCCCATGTGCGCGGCCGGGACCACGTGCGGGCGGCGGGGCCGCGGCGGCCGCGCCGCTCCCCCCGTTCTCCGCTCCCCCCTTCCCCGCCATCGCCCCCCGGTCCTCCCGAGACCCCCGAGCCCGGGATCTCCCGGCGCTCCCCCACCTGCAGAGCCCACCGATGACCTCCTTCTCGGATTTCCTGAAGTGCTGCAGGGCCGGCACCTTGGGGGCCGGCACCATGAAGTACTCCATAACGGGGGCGGGGGGCCCGGTTCAGCCCAGCCCGGCTCGTCCCGGCCCGGTTCAGCCCCTCCCGGCCCGGCTCCGGCCTCTGCCCGCGGCCCAAGGCGGGAAACAGCTGGAGCGAGCGCGGCTCCCGCCCGCCGCCGCCGCCGCTCCCCCGCCCGCCCCCGCCCGCCCGGCGCCGCCCCCGCCCCGCACCGGCCCCGCGTAAACAAAGGCGGCGGGAGGGGCCGCAGCGCGGCCGGAGCGGCACCGGGACACGGCGGCGGGACGCGGGGCGACTGGAGCGGCCGGGACGGTACCGACCCGTGCTGGCACCGGCCCGTCACACCGCGTCGCGCCCTGACCTGGCTCCATCCTATTCTACTCTATTTTACGCTACTCGATCCTATGCCTCTCATCCTACCCTCATCCTGCCCTGTCCTCATACCATCCTGAGCTGTCCCTATGCCACTCCATACCCATCACATCCTATCCTATCATACCAAACCCTACCCTATCCCACCCCGACCTGTCCCTGTCCCATGCCACCTCATTCTATCCTGCCCTAGTTCCATCCCATCCTACCCTATCTTATCCTGCTTTATCCTACCCCATCCTTACCTGTGTCCATTCCACCCCACATCATTCCATCCTGCCCTAGTTCCATCCCATCCTACCCTATCCTATGCTATCCCATCCCACCCTGGCCTGTTTTGTCCCTATCTCATCCTATCTCAATGTGACCTGTCCCCATCCCACCTCATCCCAGCCTATCTTGCCATAGCTTTGTCCTATCCTGCTCTATCCTATCCCATCCTGACCTGTCTTGTCTCCATCCTATCCCATCCCAGTCCTATGTCATCCTACCCTGGCCTGATGTGTCCCCATCCCATCCCCATCACACCCTGTCCTCACTCCATCCTAACTCATCTCATCCTATCCAATCCAATCCTGTCCTATCCTATCCCATCCAATCCAAAATCCCATCTCAGTCCATTCTGACCTGCCTCATCTCCATCCCATCCTATCTCATGGTATCCTGACCTGTTCCAGTCCCAGCTAATCCTATTCCATCCTGTCCTGTTCCCATTCTATCCTGCTTTATCCCCATCCCACCTCATCTGCTGTACCCCATCCTACCTTATCCTGACCTGTCTTGTCCCTATTCCATTTTATCCCATCCTATCCTGTCCCCATCCAATCCTCTCCTACATCCAGTTTGTCCCACCCCATTCTACCCTATCTCCATCCCATCCCCATCCCAATCCTGCCTAATCCCCTCCCCATCCTATCCTACCCCACCCCGGCCTATCCTAGTCCTGTCCCATCCTCTTCTATTCAATCTGATCCCATTCCTATCCCACCCCATCCCATCCCGTTCCTGTTTCCAGCAGGGTCTGGCTTTTGGGGGGCTCCCGTGGCTGGGGGGAGGGGGGGTCACAGCAGCCTTGGGGCTGTCACAGGGCTCAGGGAGCTGGGGGTGACAGGGATCCCACGGCTGGCAAAGGGCTTTGGGGAGGAGGCTCTGGGGGCTGCCAGAGGCATTCTGAGGGCCGGGAGCTGGTGAGGAACTTGGGGAGTTGATGGGGGGCTGGGGGCTGGCGGGGGGCTTGAGGATCTGATGGGGGGCTCTGGGGGCTGACAGAGTGGCTCTGAAAGCTGGCAGGGGACTCGAGGAACTGCTGGAGGGGTCTGGGAGCTGGCAGGGGGCTGTGGGGCCTAGCAGGGGGGTTGGGGGCTGGCAGGGGCATGGAGCTCACAGCAGGCACGGGGGGCTCACGTGTGCTGGCACAGGGGGCTCCAGGTGGGGGTTCAGGGTTTGGGGATGACAGGTTCCTGTGGGCAGGGGGCTTTTAGGGGGGCTTCTGGGGGGCTGGCAGAGGAGTTGTGGGGAGGGGGGAGCTTAGGGGGATAATGGGGGGATATAGAGGCTTTGGGGGCTGTGGAGGCGTAGAGAGTGGCAGGGGGGCACAGGGCTAGCAGGAGCCATGGGGGGCTGGCAGGGGCCATGGGGGGTTCACAGGGGGGCACAGAGCTGGAAGGGGAGTCTGGGGGACTGGTAGGGGAGCACAGGGCTGGCAGGAGCCACAGGGGGCTGGCAAGAGCCGTGTGGTACCTGAGGAACCTACCTGTGGCAGGTGGCCTCCCCCCAAAGCCCCCCCAGCACTGCCTGCGTGGGTCCAGGGCCACCGGAGCAGGAACACCAGGGGGTCCTGGGGGTGGGCTGTCACCCTGGAGGGGCAGGACCCGGCCCTGCAGAGCAGGGTGGGCTCAAGCCCTCCCCCTCCCACAGCCTGGCCCCGCTGGGAGCTGCAGGACAGGTTCTGCCGGGTGTCCCCTGGGCCCCCTGCCCGGCCCCCGCAGGGGCCCCACTGCGGGGGCTGCGCGTCCCCCCACGGCAGGGGACCACCGCGTCCCCCCTCCCCTTCATCGTGAGCCTGTTGGGGACACAGCGGCTTCTCCCCCTCCCGCAGGAAGTCCCTCGGGCAGGGTGGGATTTCGGTCACCCGCGTGGGACAGTGCTGCCCTCCCGTGTCTCTCCTGCTTGTGGCGGGGATGTTGGGGACACAACGGCTCCCCGCACAAAAACACCCAAACCACGGGTAGGATGTGGCTTCAGCCACCTGTGGGCATCAGAACTGTCCCTCCATTCGTGTCCCCCGTTCTGCTGCGCGGCTGTTGGGGACACAGCAGCTCTGTCCCCGCAAAAGAAAACCCCAAACCGCGGGTGGGATGTGGTTTCAACTGCTCGCGTGATACAATTCTGTCCCTCACTCGTGTCCCACCTTTTGTGGGGCTCTTGGGGACGCGGCAGCTCCCTCTCCACCCAGAAGTCCGCATGGAACGGAGCTTCCTCCCTGTGTGTCCCTCCCTTGTAGGAAGGACACCGCATCTCCCGCTGCAAGGAAAAAAAAAAAAAAAAAAGGAAACAAAACAACCACGGGTGCTTTGGTGGGGTGTGACTTCAGCCACCCGCCTGGGACAGTGCTGTCCCCCACGCGTGTGCCCTCCCTTTTATAGTGGCGCTGTTAGGGTCATTGCAGTCTTCCCCGTAAAAAAAAAAAAAAAAAAAAAAAAACCAAATAAAAAACGCGTGGGGTAATGTTGGGTTCCCCCCCCTCCCTGGCCCCCCCATTTCGGGGGGGCCGTTGAGGACACCGCAGCTGCATTCCGGCCCCAAAATAAAATCACGGGTGGGGTGTGCCCAGCCACCCGCGTGGGCCCCGGGGGAGGGACCCCCCCGGCGAGGCTGCAGCATCCGGGCCGGCCCCGCCACATCCTGCCGCCGGAAGGAGCCGCGGCCCCGGGACAACCCCCCGCCGGTGACGTCATGCGGGGGCCCCCGCCAGGCGTGACGCCAGCCCCGCTCTGTGACGTCACGCGACGGGCGGGCGGCGCCGCTCCTGCGGGGAGGGGGATCCCCCCAACCCCCATTTCCCCGGTGTGACCCCCCCCACCCTCCCTCCCCGAGCCGCCCCGGTACGAGGTGGGGGCTCCGGTGGGTGCCGCCCCCCGCCCCGCCACGTCCCCGGGGGGGGGGGGGACAGGGACACGCGGAGGGGACACGGACACGCGGGGGAGGGGGGTCGGCTCTGCCGCAGCGTCGGGGTGACCTTGTGCGGGGGGGGTGGCGGGTCTCCCCCCGCGGGTTCCCCCCCCCCGGGGCGGGGCTCGGTGCCCCCCGGTGCCCCCCGCGGGGGCGGGGAGGGGCCGCCCCCGCCCCCGCCCAGCGCCGCCCGCAGCCGGGGCCGGGCCGCTCGGTGCGGGGCGGCCATAAATCACGGCGGGCAGAGCCCCCGCCCCGCCGCCGCCCCCGGGACCGGGCAGGGGGGGCCCAGCCCCGCCGCCGCCACCCCCGCCCCCAGCCCCTGCGGATGTGGCGGAGCGGCCCGGCCGCCCCGCACCGGCCCCGGCACCGGCCCCGGGGGGCCCCGCTCCGCCGAGCCCCGCACCCCGCCCCGCTTCCCGCCCGGCGCTGAGCCCCCGCCGCAGGTACGATCGCGCTCCGGGCGCCGCGGAGGGGAGGAGGACGATGAGGAGGATGCTGCCACCGCCGGGGGGAGGGGGGACCCTCCGGGGAGCCCCTTCCTCGCCACCCTCGGTGATGCGGGGGGTCCCTTGGCACCTGCAGCCCCCCCACCCAGGGAGCGGGTCGGGGGGGAGGACGTGGCCCCGCCGCACCCCCGAGGGAAATGAGGAGAGGGGGCTTCCCCGCTGCCCGGTGGGAGCCGGGGGGTGGCCGTCACCCGCCGTCCCCCCGCACCCCGGGCGGGTGTCCTGACCTTGGCCGTGGGGCGGGGGCTGCGGCGGGGACGCGCTGGGTGGCTCTGCCCGGTTGCGGTCACCTCCGGGGACACACCAGTGTCCCCATGGTGCGAGAAGGGAGAAAGGGTGGCATTGGGTGGGGGGTGCAGGGCGTCCCCATCCCGGTCTCACGCCGGCGGTGCCACCGCCCGGCAGCCGCCCGTCACCCCGGTCCCCTTTGTGGGGGCCTCCCGATCCCCATCATGAGAAGTGACAGTCCCCACCATGGGGGGTGACAATCCCACGGCCTCGTGGGGCTGAGGCGTGGGGTGGCCAAGCCCAGGCTGTGCCATTGCGGGGTGTTCTGGGGACTAGGACGGTGTGACCCTCTCCCTGAGGTGCCAGCAGCGGGGACCACAAATTGTCCTCGGTGTCCCTAGGCACTGCTGCAGGCGCTCGTTCCCTGCCCAGCATGGAGAAACCCTGCAGCCAGTGGACACCTCCCCTTCCCCATGCCTTTGTCACCCTGCTGTCACCGCCTCCCCCAGCTAGGGTCCCCATGTGCCCCCATCCCCACGGTGCTGCCGCACCCAGGGTGCTGATCTGCTGGGTGCTGGGGACCACCCCGCTGCTGTCCCCGCCTGCTCCAGCTGTGTCCCCAGGCAGGGGTGGCAGGGGCCCTGATGCTGGCGGCTCTGCTGTGGGGTTGCTCCCGGGGCGGCAGGGCTGCTGTCAGCCCTCGGCCAGGATCCCCGCGGCTTCCACATGCCCGGCAAGGGGGAACCATGGCATCGACCACAGCCATGTCCACTCCTGGGGACACCTTTGGCAGCTGCCGGCAGCCCGGCTGGCGTGGGGTGACGGGTGCTGGAGGGTCACAGTGACAAGATGGAGCTACCAACAGGATGTGACCCCCTCCCAAACCCGTCCGGCACCGGTGGGCTCCTGTGAGGAGTGGCTGTGGCAGTGCCAGCACCATCTGCGGCGATGGCGGGTCCCACGGGCGCCCGTGTCCTGCCAGCAGCCGTGGGGACAATGACCCGCATCCTGCCAACCCACCCACGCTGCCCTGGCACGGGGGGCTCCGGGGACTGCCCCCCGTCGCGGCGGTGCCAGCCTGCCGCTGCCAATTGCCACGGCGGCGGAGACCGAGCCCTGCCTGCAGCGCTGGCGCCGCTCCCACTCCCCGAGCCCCGGGGTCACCATCCCCTGGCGATGGCACTGACATCCCGCACCGCCGCCATCCCCGAACCCACCGCGCCTCGGGAGCCTCTGCCCGCGGTCCCTCTGTGCTATTCCTGGCGGGTTTGGGGCTGGAGGGGGGATACGCGACACCCCGGCAATGCCAGCAGCGTGGAGACCTGGCACCCCGCCGGCTGCACCGGGGTCACCCCGGGTCCCCCAGCCGTGCCGGCGGCCAGGCAGTGTAGGGGGCCCAGGGGACCCCAGCCTGGCCGGTGGGGATGGGAGGGCTCCCCCCGCGCCCGGGCTCCATCCCAGCGGCCCCCACCCGGACTGGGAAGCCCCTGGGCCCAGCCCCGCGACGGACTGGTTTGAACTGGTGTGGCGGGGGGGAAGCTGGGCTGGGGCTGGGCTGGCAGCGCCTGGCGCGGGCAGGAGAGGCCATGGGGGGAGAGCAGGCAGGAGCAGGCAGGAGCGGGCAGGGGCCTCGCGCGGGGGCCGCAGGTGCTGGGGCGTCCGGCCAAGCCACCGCAGGGCTTGTCCCCGTCCCCATCCCGGCGGGGCCCCCGCGGCGCCCCGTTTCCCGAGGCCGCGTGGTTTGGCAGCGTCCTGCTCGCCCGCCCGCGGCCGCGCTGGGAGCCCTGGCGTCAGCGGCTGGAGGCCCCTTTCCCACCCGTCCCGCCCGGGGATGGCTGCGGTCCCCACCCAGCACCACCCGCACCGGGACCCCCAACCTCCCAACCCTGAGGACGTGAGGACACGACCGTCGTGGTGGGACCAGCAGTGACGCCCTGCCTGGCCCCACTGCGGGACCACCATCGCCGGACGGTTGCCAGCCCCCCGTCCTATTTCCTGGGCTGGGGGGTTCTGCTGTGCCACCCCAGCTGTGGGGTCCTGCCCCTGTGTCTGTCTGTCCCCGAGCTGTGCCACCAGGCTGTGGGGCACATGGGGGTTGCTGGAGCCCGAGAACCGTGGTGGGACTCAGGGTGGGGACACCCCATGGGCACATCCCGCAGTGGGGTGCAGGGTGAGCCCCCCTCAGAGGGGAAGGGCCCCACTGTAGGCAGGCCGAGAAAGCTCAGTGAGTGTCCCTGTACCGGGAGATGGGACGCTGAGATGGGGCAGCCTCCACAGCGGCGGGAGGAGGTGGATGCTCAGGCCAGGACCCCCCCCCCCCCCCCCCGCCTCGCCGAAGAGGAGGGACCCGCCTATGGGGCTGACCCCACGGCCGCGGGAGGCTCAGGGTGATGAGATGCCGTGGGGCGGCTCCTCCCACCCTGGGAGCCTGGGACAGGAACCCCCCCCTGGGGCCGGCCCCTCGGCCAGCACAGGGGTACAGGCGGGGGGTCCCCCGCCCCGCCGCCCGGGCCCCATGCCCCCCGCGGCTCCTCCGCATTCCTCAGCGTCTGAGCCGGGCTGGACCCCCGCCAGCGCGGGGGGCCCCTCCGGCGGGGCAGGGCGGGGGACGGGCCCCCCGGGGCGGGGTGGGGATGGAGGGGGGCCCCCCCCGCTGCCACGTGTGCTGGGTGCGCCGTGCCCCCCGACACGGCCCCTCGGCCGCCCCCACCCTGCCCTGGGCGATGCGGGTGGCCGCGGGGGCACAGCCGGGGGACGGCATCGGCTCTGGCTCGGGCGCTCACTGCTGCACCGAGCTGCCCGTTCTCAGCTGCCCGCCAGATGTGCGGCGGCCGAGCCACGAGGGTGGCATTGTGTTGTGTGCCGTCCCATGCCATTCTGTGCCACGCCGTGCGGCCGGCAGCCCCTGCTCGGCCCCGGCAGCAGCGGCGTTGGCCGGCGGGGAAGGGGCCCCGGCGGGGGAGGAAGCTCTGCCGCCTCCGGGGCTGGGGCCAGCGGGCTCGGCCGCCCGGGTCACCGCCGGGCTGGTGGCCGCCACCGCCCTCCTCTGCCGCTGGGAAAGGCCTCGCTGGGGCAGGCCCGCGGGGACTGACGGACGGACGGATGGATGGAGGAACGGATGGGGGGGTGGAATGGGGACACCACAGCTCTAGCTCGGCGGGTGCCCAGGGGATTTGGCAATCCCCGGCAAGGTTTGGTCGTGGGCCAAGGGGCTGTGCCGGCGACACGGAGAGGACACGCTGGGGACACCGAAGGGCCGGGGGGGGGGGGGGGGGCCCGGTGCCATGCCCTGCCCTTTGCCCGCTACGGGAGGGGGCCGCGGCAGGGTGGCCAGAAGGGACGGCACGGTCTCTCCGTGCCAGCACCGTGTCCTCCGGCCCGGAGCAGAGCGGGCATTGCCATGGGGCCGGGCTTGGGCGATGCTCTGGGTGTCACCGATGCCCCCCGGCCCTGCAGTGACCCCTGGGTGTCCCCCGCAGAGCCCACCCCGGCACCATGCATTCCCTGGAGGAGCCCTTGGACCTCAAGCTGAGCATCTCCAAGCTGCGAGCTGCCCGCGAGAAGCGGGGCCCCTCCGGCCCCCGACCCCGCGTTCCCCAGCGCCCGGACACCCCGCCGGCCGGGGATGGCCGAGGGGGCAGCCGGGGGGGTCGCCGGGCCGTGCCAGCCTCGCCGTCGCCCGGGCTCCTGGGACACTCCAGGCTGGTGGAGCCGCGGGATGGACGCTTCCCGGCCGCCGTGCCGGTGGTGGACCTCAGCCTCTCGCCCCGCTCCGGGGGGGAGTCTCCGGCTGGCAGTGCCTCGCTGTCCCCTGAGCGCCAGGGCAGCGGGGACCTGCCCGGCCCCCTCACCCCACACGTAAGTATGGCCGTGGCCCCCCCGAGGTGTCCCCAGCTGTGGGGACTGTGCCCGGACGGCGCTCCCGACCTCGGCAGCGTGCCCGGTGCTGCCGGTGTACACACAGCCCGGGGTCAATGTCCTGCCTGGCCCCCCCGGCCCCCGACCCCAGAGGTATCCCCGGGGCGGCTCCTGGGAGGTCTCTTTGGGGTGTCCCTGGGGGTCTCTGTGGGGTTTTGGGGTCCCTGGGTGGGGGTGTGTCAGATCTAGGGGTTTTCTGGGGAGCGTGGGGGGATCTCAGGGGTGGGATCTCTGGGGGGGGTCTCTACGAGGTTCTGGGGTTCCTGGGGGGCTGGGAAGAATCTCTTGAAGGGCTCGGGGGGCATCTCTGGGGGGTCTCCATCCAGCTTGGCCCTGTACCCCACTGCTCCTCCCTCTGGACTCTGCTCCAGGATTTCCAGTCCCTGCGCTACATCGATGGCCTCCCCAGCTCCTTCCAGTTCTTCCTGCCGCTGGGGGCCGGGGGGGCCCTGCACCTGCCCCCCGCTGCCTTCCTGCCCCCCAGCAAGGAGAAACGGCTCCCCCCCGAGCTGCCCCTGCCCAAGCAGCTCGTCTGCCGCTGGTCCAAGGTCAGCAGGGAGGGCTGGGGGCCGTGGGGGGTTATGGTGGGGGTGTGTGGGAGCTTTGAGGGGGTGGAGGTAGTGATGAGGGGCTGGGAGACCACATGGGCATTGCATGGATGGGGGGCATGCAGGGAAATTGTGGGCTGGGAGAGGACATGGGGCTGGACGGCCATGGCAGAGCTCTTTGGGGCTGTGGGCAAGTTTTGGGGCTGGGAGGCCAAGCAGGGACAGTAGGGCTGGAAAGGTGGTGGGGGGGAGTGGGTGCTGTGCAGCCATGCTGGGGGGTGATACAGGGCTGGGGGTCCTGCAAAGGGCCATTCCCATTTCCCCAAATGCTGGTGCTGCTGCACACAGGGTGCAGGTGGGAGCTGGGATGGGGGGCAGGTGCTGGCCATGGTGGGAGGACAGGCCCCCCTGGTGCCCACCCTGCTGGGCTCCCTCACCCCCAGCCTCCTGCCCACAGTGCAACCAGTTCTTCGACCTCCTGCAAGACCTGGTGGACCATGTCAACGACTTCCACGTCAAACCTGAGAAGGACGCGGGGTACTGCTGCCACTGGGAGGGCTGTGCCCGCCATGGCAGGGGCTTCAATGCCAGGTGGGCATGGGGGGCTCCAGGGGATCTCTGGGGGGCTGCTGTGGGGAGGCAGGAGCCCAGCACTAGGGATATGCAGGGGAAGCTTCCATCTGTCCCTCCCTCCCTCTCATGCAGGGTGCGAGGTCCTGGGGGGGCTGGGTGACTGTGCTGGCCTGGATGTCCCTGTTCTCCCACCCCACAGCCAAGGCACGGGGACAAGGACTTGCCCTGGAAGTCAGGACTGACTCCCTCCCTAACATTCCCTCCCTGATGCTTCCACAGGCAGATGATGATAGGACAAGGGCGAACAGTTTTAAGCTAAAAGAGGAGAGATTTAGATGGGGTATTGGGAGGAGATTGTTCCCTGTGAGGGTGGGCAGGCCCTGGCACAGGGCCTGGGAGAGTGGAAAGTGTCCCTGCCCGCAGCCGGGGGTTTGAATTATACAAGCTTTCAGGTCTTCCCAACTGAACCCATTCCATGATTCTGTGATTGCCCCAATCCTGGCAGGTACAAGATGCTGATCCACATCCGGACGCACACCAACGAGAAGCCGCATCGCTGCCCCACCTGCAACAAGAGCTTCTCCCGCCTGGAGAACCTGAAAATCCACAACCGCTCGCACACAGGTCAGCGCAGCCCCCGCACTGCGCTCACTGGGGCAGCGGGGGGCTCGGGGGGACACGGGGGACACGGCAGGGCTGGTGCCCCCTGGCAGACCCGGTGCTGTCCCACAGGTGAGAAGCCCTACATCTGCCCCTACGAAGGCTGCAACAAGCGTTACTCCAACTCCAGCGACCGCTTCAAGCACACCCGCACGCACTACGTGGAGAAGCCCTACTCCTGCAAGATGCCGGGCTGCCACAAACGCTACACCGACCCCAGCTCCCTCCGCAAGCACATCAAAGCCCACGGCCACTTTGTGTCCCCTGAGCACCCGGAGATGCTCAAGGTCCACCCGCCTCCCAAAACGCCCCTGGGCTCGGCGGAGGTGCCCTACGTTAACGGGGCGCAGCTCGTCATCCCCAACCCCGCCGCCCTCTTCGCTCCGCCGGGGCTGCCGGCGCTGCCCATCCCTTTGGCACCGGCGCCGCTCGACCTCAGCGCCCTGGGCTGCGGGGCTGCGGGCGCGCTGCCCGCTCTGCCCGGCCCCGTCCTGCCCCTCAACGGCGGCCCCTTGAACTTGGCCAAGAGCCCGCTGCTGCCCTCGCCCTTCGCGGCGGGGCTGGGGCTGCCCGTCATGTCGCTGCTGGCCGGCGGGGCCAAGGCCGAGGGGGAGAAGGGCAGCGGGGCCGAGGGGCGGCCGCCCAAGGCGGGCAAGGGGCTGGAGAGCCGGAAGGAGAGGGGCGAAAGGACGGAGCCGGGGCGGCCGCGGGTGCCCCCCGAGAGCCTGGCACTGCTGCCGGGGGCCGTGCTCGACCTCTCGGCCGGTGTCAGCTCGGGGGGCAGCCCCGAGGCGCTGCCCCCCGGCTGGGTGCTCATTCCCCCCGGCTCCCTGCTGCTCAAGCCCGCCGCCGTCAACTGAGGGGCCCGACGATGCCCGGGGTCAGCCGCCGGCCCCGTGGGCAGATCCCGCTCCCTGGGGACGGGGGGCATGGCCCTCTCCTCCCCCTGCAGCCCCGGCGGGGCCTCGTTCGTGCTTTTACCCGTCACGAAAGAAGAACGGACTCTTCTGAGAAAAGCAATAATCCCTCGGCGGCCGGAGCCGGCTGCGACCCCGTGCTGGGGGCAGGTTGGGCACGGGGGGGGGGGGCCCCCTGCCCCCCCCCCCCCCCCCCCCGGCCCTAGGCAGCCGGATACGCCGCTATTTATTTCTCGACCAGCCCCCTGCTCCGACAGGGTCCCGCTCGGGCTCTCCTGCTTCCGCTGACTCGGCGTCTCCCTGCCGAGGCCTCGGTGCTGCTGTGGGGGGCTGCAGCCCCCAGGCTCCTGCCGCACGGACAGCGGGGTGACAGCCGGGGGACCACCCGCTCCGCAGCCCCGAGCCGTGCCCGGCCGTGCCATCCCACCCCGCACGGCCGCGGGCAGTGCCGCAGCCACGGCACCCCGAGCCGGGCCCAGCTGGCTGGGCACTCGCCGGCCCGGCGTCCGCCCGCCTCCAACCCTCTCCCTCCCCGCTGCCGCCCCCGTCCCGCCGCCCCCCCGGCCCTCCCGTGACAAGGCACACGGCCGCGTGTGCTGCTCGCCGGGGCACAGCCCCGCTCTAGCTACGCTCATACCTAACCACGCACCGCGAGCGCATGCGGGCAGCGCGGGCACGGCCGGCAGCGGCTGCCGGGCACCCGCTCCTCGGGATGCAGCGCTGGGATGCTCCCGGGTGAGCCCCCGGCCGTGGGGCAGCGTGCCCAGCCTCAGCGCGGGCGGAGCTCGGAGCTCCCCACCCCCCCCAATCCCGGGGGTCACACGCATCCTGCTCGCTCCGAGCCACGGGGGTCTCCCCGGTGCCGCCTTCCCGTGCTGAAGGAGCCCCGCGTGCCCCGCAGGGAGCCGGTCTCCCTGCCCTCACCGGCGGCCGCCCGGCGCTGCCCTAGCCCAGCATGGCCGCGGGCCCTCGACCAGGCCGCCCCGGCCGGTGAAACGTCTCCTCGCTCCTCATCGGTTTGTTGTTGCACATTCCAGGACATCAGTATTTTAACGGTCTCGAAGTGCCTTTCTATCGTAGTTTCTGGGTTGTTTTTATTTTCCTCCTGTTGGGCTCCATCGCTGTTAGCGTAGCGTGTAAGGACTGCACAAGTACGAGATAAGCTAACGACTGTAACACTATATTCGTCCAGGGGAGAGGAAGTTTATTAAGAAAACAATAAAGTGAAGTTGAAGTAAGTTCCTGTTTCAGCCCTTGGTCGTGGTGCCAACGGCGCTGGGGACAGGGGGGTGCAGGGGGGGGGACGGGTGTGACCTTGGGGGCACAGCTGACCCTGCCTGACCCCCAGCCGTGTCCCCACGCTCCTGCTCAGGCGGCCTCGGCACCAGTGAAAGCCTGCCAGCATCGGCGGGGTGAGCTGCAGGTGGGGACAGCCACAGCGTGTCCCCTCACAGCCCCTCACCCCGAGCCAGCAGCCATCCACGCTGGGAGAAGGTAACGGCACAGCACTCCCAGGGTACGGAGCCAGAGGTAGCCGTGCGCTCCATCCAAGAGCATCCAACCTCCCCACCAAAAATAGCTCCTGCAGCCTCCCCCAGTGCCATTTGAGCCCTGGCAGCCTCAGTGCCCTGGGGACACCCCTTCTTCCCCAACTGCCTCCTCCTCCTCCTCCTCCTCCCGCCCCGGGCAAACGCAGCCCCTCGGAGGGGCCGATCCCTGCAGGGATTGCTGGGCAGGCAGGTCCCCGCTCCCTCCCCGGGCGTGGAGCAGCCAGGCCACGTGCTGGAGGACACGGTGTTTATTGGCTACCTATAAGTTAAGGGTGAGGGGCACGGGGGGCAGGGGTGGCAGCAGTCACGTCTCGGCTTTCCGCCCCTTCTCCTTGTCGCCCTTGGCCTGGATGCGCAGCTCCTCGTCCAGCCGCTCCTTGGCTCTCACCACCTGTGGGACACGGGGTGACACACAGCGATGGGGTGACGCACAGGGATGGGGTGACACACAGGGATGGGGTGACACACAGCGATGGGGTGACACACAGCGATGGGGTGACGCACAGGGATGGGGTGACACACAGGGATGGGGTGACACACAGCGATGGGGTGACACACAGCGATGGGGTGACGCACAGGGATGGGGTGACACACAGGGATGGGGTGACACACAGCGATGGGGTGACGCACAGGGATGGGGTGACACACAGCGATGGGGTGACACACAGCGATGGGGTGACGCACAGGGATGGGGTGACGCACAGGGATGGGGTGACGCACAGGGATGGGGTGACACACAGGGATGGGGTGCCCACTCCCCTCCCTGCCTCATCCCTGGCTACATCCAGGCTCTGCCTGTCCCAAAACACAGGCAGGGGAAGGAAGGTGCAGCCCCTGCCCTGCTCCTCCCGGCGCTCACCTTGGACTGCAGGTAGAAGGAGCCTCCCACTGATTTGTCGTTCACCTTGAACAAGTGGTCGTAGTTCTGCCGAGAGAAGCTCTGGCTCAGAGGCACCCCCGGCCTTGCCATTTCCACTCCCAAACCCTGGCAGCCTCCCAGTCCCCAGAGAATTGCTGAAGAGTGATCCTGGGGACACGGCTACCTCTGCCTGACACCCCTTGGGAGTCCCCATGTTCCCAGCAGGGCACCTCCAGAGATCCCACGTCCCTTCCCTGAGCAGCCGTGCTGGGCAGATGCAGAGGCCAAGTCTGGAGGGCTGCTCCAGCTGGGGCAGGGAATCCTCAAACTGTGATAACTGAGCCCAAGACAGCGCGGGGGACCAGCTGCCACCCCCGTGCATAGCAGCACCCTTGGAGAGGCCAGGCCCTGCCAGCACCATCCCTCCCTGGCTCCAAGGAAGCCTCTACCTTCTGGATCTCCTCAGGGTTGAGGCTGGACACGTTGAGGATCTGCTGAGCTTCCTGGAGGCTGATGCCGATGATCCTGGAGGCAGCAGCGGACTGGGGCCTCTCGGCGCGTCCCCGTGCATCGGCTGCGGCCTGGCTCGCTGGGGACACCAGGGCCTGAGTCCCCCTGAGGGCCACCCCGGCCCTCAGGCAGCAAAGCCTGCGCACTTCCAGGTGCTCGGACCCCGGTGTCCCCCTCTGTCCCCATCCAGCCACCCCGGGGCCATCCGGACGCTGTCCCAGCGCCAGGGAGGTGGCAGGGACCAGGCTGGGGCTGCCACATCCCAGGGATTATCCCACTCTGCCCTTTGGGGTGCCGGGATCCCTGGGAGCCTGGCAGCGGGGCCAGGGCCAGGATGGAGCCCGGTGACAACCTGGCAGTGTCCCCTGCAGGCACAGCCCGGGATGGGGAGCGCTGGGGTGCCCAGGGAAGGGTGGGGACGTGGAGCAGCGCCCAGCAGGGCAGCGTGGGCACACGGAGCTCATGGAGCAGCATCCCAGCTCCTACCTGCAAACTCCTGGCGCAGCGCCCGCATGAAGGCCCGTCCCACCACCTGGGCCCCCACCAGAATGATCTGTGCCAGGTACTTGGCCTGCGGGGACACCCTGCTGTCACAGCCACCACGGCTCCTTCGCCCTGTCACCTCCCCATGGGCTCTGTCACCTCTCCCCATCCCCTGGGGGTCTGCTCTGACCGCACCTGACTGCTGTCATGGCCGTACCTGGCCCCGTGCCCCCTTCTCTGTCCCTGTCCCCGCACCCAGGCCCTGTGATACCTTTCCCAGACCCTGTCCCCTCCCCAGGCCCTTTCCACTCTCCCCTGTCCCCCGTCCCCATGCCTTGTCCCCTCTCCGCTGGTCCTGTGATCCCCTCCTCTGTCCCTGCTCCACTTTCACTGGCCCTGTCCCCCCTCCCCATGACTTCTTCCCCCTTCCCTGGTCCTGTGACCCCTTCCCCTGACCCTGTCCCCTCTCCACCGGCCCTGTCCCTCCCGGAACCCGCTGCTTCGCACATTCCCGAGCCCGCTGCCCCTGCCCGGGCCCCGTCCCGATGTCCCCCCCGTCCCCTCTCACCATGTCCCCGCCGCCGCTTCCGCCCCGGCGGTCACGTGGCCGGGGCTGAGGGTCACGGCGGACACCGAGACGGCGGCGGCGCGGGCGGAGCGTCCCCTCTGCAGCCACAGCGCCCTCTGGCGGTCTCCCCGCGCGGGAGGCCCGCCCGCGGGTGGGGCGCGACTTCCCCGGCCCCGCTGTCCGTGTGCCCCCGGTCCCTGTGCCCCCATCCCCGGAACCTGTGATATCCCGGTGCCGGTCCCGGTGTCCCTCCGGTCCCCGTGTTCCCCCCAGTGCCCGTGTTTCCCCCTGCCTCGATCCCTGTGTTATCCCCGATTTCCGTGTCCCCCGGTGTCGGGTCTCCATGTCCACCCGGGGCCGGTCCTCATGTCCCGCTCGGTTACCGTGTCCCTCCACTGTCGATCCCCGTGTCACCCCGATGCCCGTATCCCCCCGGAGCCTGTCCCTGTGTCGCCCCCGTTCCACATGCCCCCTTGTTCCCTGTGTCTCCCCCATTCCCGGTCCCCGTGTCCCCCGCGGTGTCCCAGGATCACGGCAGGACACGGTGCTGGTGCAGCGGCTTTAATAGCGGGTCCTGCCCGCGGCGGGCCCTGCGCCTTCTCCATCTCTTCCTCCTCCTCCTCCTCCTCCTCCTCCTGGTCGCCCCGCCGGGCCCGGCGGGTGCGGGGGTCCCGGCTGCTCTGGGGGTGCGGGTCCAGCCTAGTCCTGCGGGAGGCCGGGGGTGAGGGGCGCGGCGGCGCCGGGTGCGACCCGGCCGGGGGTCGTGTGTCCCCGTCCCGCACTCACCCACTCGTCCTCGTCGACGCCCTCGAAGGAGTCCTGGGGCAGCGGGTCGTCCCTGTTGCCCAGCCGGGCCACCATGGCGCTGAGGAGCTGTGGGGAGAGGCCGGGCAGAGCCGTGGGGCGCGGGGCATCACCCCCGGCCCTGGCGCAGGCTGCTCACCCCAGAACCCACCTCCTCCTTCTTCTGCTCGTCGGTCTTCTCCTCCAGGTACACGGACGCAGGGACGAACTTCCGAGCGGGAGCCTCTTTGGGGGCCTCACTCACTGTGAGAGTGGTGTCACCATGGGGCGGGAGGGCTCTGCCCCACCGACTGAAGCCCCCCCAGCCACCCCTGAGGGCCGGGGGTCCTCGCCCAGCCCCTGCACCCACCTGGCACCATGTCTGCGGGGCGCAGGCTGGCGCGGCGCTGCTGCCCGTCCTGCCCGTCCAGCCAGGCACCGGCACCCAGGGCCGGCTCCCACCACACGCGGGTCGGCGGGTAGACATCGTCCTGGAAATACTCCTTCTGCGGGGCCGAGGGGCGCTCAGGGGGCGCCCTGCCTCCTGTCCCCATCCCCAAACACGGCCAGCCCCTCGCCACCTACCTTGACGCGTGGCACGTGGAAAGCCACGGGCTCCAGGGTGCTCTGCCCCAGGCGCAGCGCCCGGGCAAACTCCACCTCCCGCACCTCGCACGCCGTTTTGGGCAGGAAGACGAAGCCCTGGTGGGGCGGGGGTGTGAGTGGGGCCTGGCAGCACAGGTAGGGGGTCAGGGACAGGCAGCATATCCCCCCTTTACCTTGTGGGGTTCATTGGAGGCGAAGCTGTTGCACTCGAGGAAATAGGGGGGCTCGGGGGTCACTTCATAGAGGAAGACTCTGGTGTCACCCTGGGGATGGAGCGAGATGGGGACATGGAGGGTCCCTCCACAGTGGGGTGCTGCAGGCAGGGAGCCCCACAGTTTTTTGGAGTGCAAGCCCTCACCTTGCCGGTGAGGAAGACGATGCTGGTATCCTCATCGTAAAAGGGCAGGAGGGTGGAAGGGGCCACATCCAGACCAAGGACAGACAAGGGTCCTTCAGGCAGGGCCTGTGCCCGGTACAGGAGGATCCTCCTCTCGCTGCGGCTGTGGGGAGGTGACAGTGAGAGCAAGCAGTGTCCTCAGGGACCCCTGCCCTGGTATGTGTCCCCCTCCTTACCTGTCAAAGCCGGACACCAGGAGGTAGTCACCACCACAAACCCAAACCAGGCGCGCTCCGCGTCCCCCCTCAGGCCCTGGGCCCTCCTGCATGGGGTGAAGGTAACCCTGCCTGCTCCGAGAGAGCTGGGGGTGCAGTCGTGTGCCCACAGGGAGGGTTTCCTGCCCACACCCCCAGCTCTCCAGCCCGTCCCCAGTGCTGGGATTGTACCTGTTGAGGCTGAGAGCTGCACCGTGGCTCGTAGAGCCGTATCCGTCCGTCTTTGCTCACCGTTGCCAGCTTCTTCCCATCCGGGCTCCAAGCCATGCTGAAAATCTGGAGAGACAGATGTTGTGCAAATGTCCCAGAGTTGCCTCTCAGGTGTCCCTGGGTTTGTCATCTCATACCTGATCCGTGTGTCCCTGCAGGCACAAGACTTCCCGCCCGGCGCTCAGCTCCCAGATCCGCACGGTCATGTCGTAGGAGGAGGAGACCAGGAGATCGGATGCCACGGGGTGGAAGCGGATGGAGTAAATCTTTTCCGTGTGACCTGGTGAGGTTCAGTAGTGCGTGGTTGTCCCCAGCTGTGGGTGTCACCAGGCTGGTTTGTCCCCATTGTGGGGTGCTCAATAGGCCCCTCACCTCGGAGAATAGCTTCAGGCTCCTGCAGGGTCTCCTGCAGCCCTCCCTCAGGGATCCGCCACAGCCGGATCCTGGCGTCCTCGCCCGCTGCGCACCAGAAGGGACGGGCAGTGGTTAATGGGGTGAGCCGGAATGCCTGGAGCTGGGGGACTCTCCGGGCACGCCCTGGCAGGGCTGGCACGCACGTACCGACAGCGAGGCGCCGCGGGTCGAAGGGGTCCCAGGTGAGGTCGGCCACCGCTGCGCCATTCTGGATGGTGGGCACGGCCGCGTCGGGGAGACGGCCGGGCTTGGAGAGCTGCGGGCGAGAGCCGGGGGTCACCGGCACGGCACGCACGGCGCCGTGCCGGCCTCCGCACCTCCCCGGGCTACCTCGAGGACGGCGATCTGGCCGCCGGCAGAGAGCAGGGGCAGGGCGACACGCTGCTGGTTGGCGCAGAAGCCGTCGCACTCGCCCGGCGTGGTGAGGCTGAGCCCGCGCAGGTTGGTGAGGTGCTGGTCCCGGTGCAGCACCCGGCCCTGCGCGTGCCGGAAGCGGGAGCTGGGCCCTGCAGCGGGCGAGGGCTGGGTGAGCGCCCTGAGTCCCCCCAGTGGGGCACCCCGAGCCCGCCCCACTGCCTGCTCACCCAAAATGCTCTGCAGGGACTTCTGGCTGGGGCTGCTGGCAAAGCCACTGGAGGGGCCGGTGCTGGCTGAGAGCGAGGTGGCCGTGCTGCCTGGTGAGGCCAGTGAGGACGGTGAGGAGTAGCCACTGGCTTCCTACGGGAGAGAAAGCCCAGGCAGGGGGTGCTGGCACCCTAGCCTTGTCTTATGGGATGAGGGCAGCAGGGACCCCACCCCTTCAGCATTCAGTGCAATTTTCCAGCGCCCCATACTCACGCTCTGGTCTGCGTCGGTGTGGCCAGTGTCGGTGTCTGTGTGGCCGGCGTTGGTGGGGCCGGTGCCAGCAATGATGGGGGATGTGAAGGTCTCTGTGGGTCTCCGTGCAGGGTGCAGGCTGACCCTCCCCACCTGCAGCGAGCACAACGGTGAGCATGGCGCCGCGGCAATGCCACCAGGAAGGACACCCCCCCGGATGACACTGACCTGCTGGCTGTCCCCTGCCCACCAGCCTTGGGCGTCGGTGGCTGGCAGCATCCCTGTGCAGTCAGGGAACAGATCCTCGTGGAACTCCTGGACAGACTGGGGGAGAGGGAATGGGGTGAGATAGATGTTCTCAAAATCCCACAGCCTCTGTCCTGCTGCAACTGGGGCACCCCTGGGCACCCCTAGACACTTCCAGCACCCAGACCCCACTACCCAGCACCCAAACTTCTGCTGCTTGAAGTGCCCAGCACCCATTGCACAACAGCACCCAGCAGGTGGCACCCAGCTGTCAGCATCCACTCTCCAGCACCCCAATCCTGCATGCAGCACCCGGCTCCCCAAATCCAGCACCCAGACTCTGCAACCCACCTCCAGCATCCAGGTTTGACCTCCACTCCTGCTCTCCCCAGGCTGGGGACTGCAGCCAGGTCCTTTTTGTCACCCAGTGCTGGTGAGGTGTCACCCATGAGATGACACCAGGCATCTACACCCACAGGGCCCCCTTACCTTGCGTGGCACCAGGTAGCTGACAGGGACGAGGGCGGTGTCAGTGAGCTGCAGGACACGGAGCACCTCGCAGGCCATGACATCCAGGGCCAGGCGTGGCACGGCCGCCAGGCCCCGCGTGCTGCCCTCTGTCCGGCACTGGGTCACTGCGGGACAGGCAGGGTGGCCGTGGGGTGGGTGGCCGGGCAGTGGTGAGCCCCCCGGGGGAGATATGGGTGGGATGGGACCTGCTTACCCTGGGTGAGTGCTGGCTGTGTGGGGGCCACCTCAAAGCAGTAGAGGAGGTTTTCTCCCTGGAAGAGAGATGGTAGGGACAGGGAATGAGCAGGGCTGTAGGAAGCACCCCACTGCACCCACATGCAACCTCCTGTACTCCACTGGTGCACCCACACGTACCAAGCTGCACCTCACGATACCCCCCTGCATCCTCCTGTCCCCCCAGTGCCTCCCTACACCCCCCAGCCATGGGACCTCACCTTCCCTGCCAGCACCAGCAGTCCCGTGTCGGCGTCGTACAGCGGGATGGTCACCCTGCAAGGGAAGGGGGGTGCTGAGCCAGGGGCCCCCATGGGCACAGCACCCCCATGGATATGGGGCTGGATGCTGGTGCACACCCCAAACTCCGTCCTGGGGCAGCGTGGGGCAGGATAAGGCCATGCTGCGATGGGAGGGCAGCGCCGTGCCCAGGGGTGCAGGGTGCTGGGCTGGTCCCCAGGTGACAACCCTCACTGTCCCAGCCCGGGCTGACAGGCTGACAGCAGGATGTCACTGCCACCTGCTTCCAGCCCCGGCTGCACAGTGCCCAGCCGTGGGGCATCCCGCTCCCTGCCCTGCTCCCTGTGCCCGGCCATGGCCTCACCTGGGGAAGCCTCCGGCACCCGCAGGGTTGCCCCGAGGCCGGCCGGGCCGGCTTGGCCAGTTCGGGGAGGGCGCGTGGCACACCCGGCTCACCGCCCGCCTCCCCCGGCACCTGTGGAGCCAGCCAGCCCCGGGAGTGCCCTGCGGCCCGGCTGTGCCAGCTGGAGCGTGTCCCTGCTCCCTGTCCTGCACCCTGTCCCACACCGCGCAGGGGGACAGGAGGGGACCACAGGGAATACTCGGTGGCCTGAGGGGACAGTGGTGAGAGGGGCACAGAGAGACTCTGTGCCTTCCCTCGGCAGGGGTGGAGGAGGGAGCGCCGCAGGCAGAGACCAAAGGGACAATCTATTACTTTCGGTTGACGTTCCTGTGGCTGTGCCAAGGGGAGGGAGTGCTCCGTGCCATCCCATGCCATGAAGGATATCTGCGGGTGGTATGGCATGATCCTGCCCCAGGACTGTTGGCACAACCTCGGCAAACACTGCCAGGATGCCTGGGACAGGCACCGGGGTCCCCTGCCCTGCTGTCACCACAGTCACCAGCACTGCCAGCACCACGGTGGTGCAGGTCTGGGACAAGGGCACCCTGAGTGCCTGGTTGTCCCAGCCCAACCCATGCCATCGTCACCATGCCAAACAGGGAGCATTGCTCTACTGTCACAGGGGCATGCGAGGGCCACCCACTTTCCCCCTGTCCCCTGGTACACGGTGGCAGAAGCCCTGTGGACGCCAGAGGCATGGGGGGACTGGGACCCCAGGGCACTGGGGCTCATTGGTGCCAGAGTCCCTGGTTGCCCTGGGCACACTGGATATGGGAGTCCCTGGGGGTGCCAAGGACACCCAGCCCAGCCTTTTTTTGTTACCAGGGTTGCCAGGGGTCCCATGGGTGCTGGGGATACAAGGGAGATACTTATACCTGGATTTAGCCCTATACCTGTGTGTACACACACCAGGGGTGCTGGGGTCCCAGGGATCCCGGCTTCAGGGTTGCTGAAGGTCCTGGGGGGCTCTGGAGGGTTTGGAAGGTCTGGGAGCTTCCAAAGGTCCTGTGGGTCCTGGGGATCCTTGTGACTCTGGGGAGCCCTGGGGTCACATGGAGCTCCCAAGGGGTCCTAGAGGTCCTTGTGACTCTGGAGGCTCCTGAAGTCTCAAGGTCCCTGTGACTCTGGTAGGTCCTGGGGTCACGGAGTCTGGAGGTCCCTGTGGAGGCCTCTGGAATCCTTGTGACTCCCAGGTCCCAGAGGTCCTGGAGGTGCTGGGGGCTGCTGTGACTCAGAGGTCCTGGGTGCCCTGATGGTCCCTGTGACTCTGAGGTCCCAGATGTCCTGGGTGTCCCGGGGGTCCCTGTGACTCCAGGGTCCCAGAGGTCCTGGGTGTCCCGGGGGTCCCTGTGACTCCAGGGTCCCAGAGGTCCTGGGTGTCCCGGGGGTCCTGGGTGTCCCGGGGGTCCCTGTGACTCTGAGGTCCCAGAGGTCCTGGGTGTCCCGGGGGTCCCTGTGACTCCAGGGTCCCAGAGGTCCTGGGTGTCCCGGGGGTCCCTGTGACTCCAGGGTCCCAGAGGTCCTGGGTGTCCCGGGGGTCCCTGTGACTCCAGGGTCCCAGAGGTCCTGGGTGTCCCGGGGGTCCCTGTGACTCCAGGGCCCCAGAGGTCCTGGGTGTCCCGGGGGTCCCTGTGACTCCAGAGTCCCAGAGGTCCTGGGTGTCCCGGGGGTCCCTGTGACTCCAGGGTCCCAGAGGTCCTGGATGTCCCCGCGGTCCCCGCGGCTCGGGGGCTCCCGGGGGTCCCCGCGGTGCCGCCCCCGTCGGGCCCCAGGTGAGCGGGGGCGGAGCCTCCGTGGCGGCCGTGCCCCGCCCCACCCCCTCCGTGCTCTCAGCCAATGGGCGCCCGGCGGGAGGGCAGGCCCCGCCCCCGCGCTTTAAATGCCGCCCCCCGCGCCCGGCGCCGCCAGAGAGGGGAGCGCTCGCCCGGCTGCCGCTGCGCTGCCGCCATGGACTGACCGACCGCCCCGCACGGCCCCGCACCGCCCGCCACGGTGAGTCCCGCGGCCGCCACACCGCCTGGTACTCGGCATGGCCACCGGGGCTCTGTGGGGAGGCAGCCCACGGGCGGGAGGAGGCTTTGCCGGGCATCCGCGGGCTCATGGGGTGATGGGGCCCGGGGGACCCTAGTGGGCCCGGGCCGGGCGGTGGGACACCCGGTGTGGCCTGGGCACCCAGAGTGACAGAGTGTCACCGGGGCCTCGGCTAAGGGTCGGTATGTCCTGCTCCCTGCGGGGCCTCAGCTGAGCCAGGGGCACCCGGCTGGCCCCTGCCTCGGCTGATGATAGGGCCTTGGCTGGGCTGGGGCGGTGGCACTGCAGTGGGCTGGGACAAGGCTTCATAGAAGGCTTTTGCTTCCCTGTCCCTGCCGCATCCTTGTTTTACCATGGGATGCACTGGGGTCTGGCCCTGGGATCCTGGTCTGGTGCTGCATCCATCACGGGCAAGGGCAGGGATGTATTTGGGGCTGACATGGAGCACGGCTCCATCTGGCATAGCCGGGTGGCGGTGAAGTGCTCTGCCAGCAGAAGGGCTCCAGACCCTTACGGTACCAGCATGGTCTTGGGCCCGTCCCATGCTTGCTCTGTCCTGGCAGATGTGATGGCTGGGGTCAGGCAGAGGTGGGAGCTGCTGGCAGCAGTGTCCACCACCACCCCCCTCAGTGGAGGGCTTGGCTGGGGTGGGGTTTGGCTGCCCTTGTTCTGCTTGTTCTCAGGGGCTGCTGTCTGGGGTCACTGACCTGCTCTGGGGCCAAGCAGGTCCCCCCGCGGTGGCGACAAGGGTTTTCCTCTGGCTGGCACAGAGGGATGGGTGCCAGCAGGGCCACCGGCCAGCCTGGCACTGGGAGGCAGGGATACCCCACTGCTTCTTCTGCCGCCAACGCACTTCATCGTCACCTGGCGTGAGTTCTAAGGGTGCTGGTGCCTGTCACCCTCTTTGGGTGTGACTTTGGGCCACTATGGGGTAAATGTCCCTTTCCACGCCTGGCTCCCTCCCAGGCTGGCAACTGCCACAGGAGCCAACACATGCCAGCAGAGATGCTCCAGTTCTGAGACTCTTCCCAGCCAAATCCCCCCAGTTCTGTCCCCCCATACACCTACCCTTGCCAGCGTGCCCCACGCCCACAGGTCTTGTCCTGCTGGGGCTGGGGCAGCCGGACTGCCCTGACCCAGCTGTGCCTCTGCCCACACGGCGCTGGGCAGTGCCGCCATCAGGGATGACACTAATGACTGTTTTCCCCCGCGCCACGCCGAGGCCGGCCGGGTGGCCCTGACGCAAGCGCTGCCTGCCCGGCTGGCTCTGCCGGCGGGACGCGGCACGAGGAAGCGCTCGGGGACAGCCGCGGCCGCCCCAGTCACTCCGGAGGAATCTGCCCGTGCCGCCCGGGCCACGCGTGGCACCATCGCCGGCCTCCTCCCACCCTCCGCCGGCGTTCCGGCTCCTCCCGAGGCGGTTTGGCTGCCGGCAGAGCGGCTCTGCTGGTTTTTCTCCTTGCCGGCACCTGAGATGGGGAGCGCGGCCGGGTCAAAGGGGCAGGAGCGGGATGGAGGGGCTGGCGAGTGCTCCGGGGAATGCAATAACCAGGCCTGCATTCCTGCGGGGCTGCTGCGGAAACTTTAATTAAATAGGGAGGGGAGCCGGGAGGAGGTAGGAGCTGCGGCGGCGCAGGGTGGGTTGAAGGGGAGGAGGATTAAGGGCTTAATCCTGCACATCCCCCCGGCTGGCTCGGGGGAGGGGGCACGTGCTGACATCGGCTTGTTTTGAGGGGTGTAAGGCAGGGGAGCAGCATCTGCATCCCGCCTGGCAGAGGCTCTGTGTCCCTCCCTGTCACCGCACACTGCAGGGCCCCCGTCCTTCCTGCTCTGGTGCCACCGGCCAAAGTGGCAGCCCACGGGCCAGCAACAACGCTGGCTTTGTTTTGTCTGCACTTGCCGGTGCGGGAAGGAACATCCCGGCTGTGCCTGCTTCCCTGAGGTCCCCAAGCAGAGGGGAAAGGCCGGGACTCTGCAGCTCCTCCAGCCTGCACAGGTGTCACCCTGAAGTGCCGGGACGCCATCGGCCTCGTCCTTAAAAACAGGAGGCAAAGCAGGGCATCCCCCTGCCGAGTGCCAGCCCTGGGCAGGCAGCGGGGTGGCCCAGCCCGGGGGGCTGCAGGCGGGGAAGGGGGTGACACGGCACTCCCACCCCAGCAGGCTGGCAGGGAAAGGCTGAGCCGGGACTGGGGGAATCTGAGCCCAGATTCTCCCCGCAGCCGGAAAATATGAATAATTCGGCAAATATCTGCGGTGCAGGCGTGGGGGAGTCCAGCCAAGGCAGCAGCAGGCTGCTGGCAGGGCGGCCCCAACACCTCCAGCAGGAACGGGGCCCCCTCTCCGCCCTTGGGGACCCTGCCAGGACCTGGGGAAGCGGTTCCCCTGCCCCCCGTTTCTGGGGGTGTCCTGGGCTGGGGTAACTCCTCTCTGCCTTGAAGCAGCATCGTGCCGGGGAGGCGGGGCGCGGGCGGGATGTTGGCGTGTGCCGGCGGAGCGGGCGATGCCGAGGGGCGGTGGCGGAGGCTGCGGGGCCGTGCCAGCCTGCCCGGCGCTCGTGGCCAGGCGCGGATGCGCGGCCGTGGCCGGGCTGGCCGAACCTGCCCGGAGCGGGGAGCCTGGCAGACGGGGAGGAAATGCCAGCGTAATTAAAGGGACGAGAGAGTCTTGGAGTCAGCAGCTGGTTGCAGCACGGGACACGTCAGCGAAACCCGACCCTGGCATTGCAAAACCAGCCTCGGCCTCGCCAGCATCCCGCAGGCCTGGCCCCGCTCCGGCGCTGCCCACCCGGGCGGGCTGGCACTGCCGTGGCACCGCTGGCACCCTGCACCCAGGGCTCTCCCACCAGCCAGCACGCTCTGGATGCTGGAGCCACCTCGAGGGGTGCTGGGTCTGCCCCCAGCCCCAAACAGCACTTCACAGGGTCTCCATGTTGTGTTTTTAACTCTGCTGGCAGCCTGACTGTGATGTGGGGTGCAGGGGCACCCGACACTGGTGAGGGGGCTGGGGGCTGAGCTGGGCTTGCTGGGGAGGGGCTGCAGTGATGGTGACCCCTGGGTGACAGTGACCTCTTGGATGTGGCACAGCTCCTCCCCAGTGTCAGGGGCTGACGGCACAGGTCATGTCAGGGCAGGGCCGGCCAGGCCAAGTGACTCAGGCAGTTGTGGTGACCCTGCCCAGCCGTGGGCTCACCCCACCCTGGGGGGGGCCGCTCGGGAAGAGGCAAGGACAGAGCTGGCCGCAGTGTTAACCCTGTCCAGCACCTCAGGAGGGGGACAAGAGGACACAGCACGGGTCCAGACCGTCCTGGTGCAGGATGTGTTGTCCCTGCACTGCTGATGGGGCCGGGGCAGGCGGCACGTGCTGCTGTGTGACCTGCAGCCCCCCACACACAGCGGGGGCCCCTTGTGAGCCACAGGGGGGGCGTTTGCCTGGAGTTCCGACAGCTCTGAGCAGGGAGGAGGTGGCAACAGATGGGGCTGGGGAAGGGTTCGCCCCTTTCTTGCCCAGGGATCCCACTTTGCCACCTCCCCCTGACCCTGAGATGGAGTGGCGGGAGATTGTGAGTCTCTGGCCCAGCCTAGTGTCATTAAAGGGGCTGAAAGATGGGGCTAAGAGAGGAGCCCTTTGGGACACAGACAGCAGCTGTGACGTCTGCCAGGGCCTCCATGGGGAGCTGGGGTTGGGGTGGTTACAGCCTTGGTCACCCCAGAGCCTCCTCCCTCCATCCCTGCTACCCAGTCCTCAAGGGACAGGGGCACAGCCCGCAGTGCTGAGTGTGGGGAACAGCAAGGTGATCTGTGAGGACAGGGGCTGAGTGGGGGTGAATATGAGCCCCTGGACTCTGTGGGGACACAAATGGCTCCTCCAGCCCCACACTCTGTGCCCTTGTCCCCAAGAGGGGCTGCTGTTGCCGGTGATCTGGGCAGGAACAGCCCCGGAGGGTGCAGCTGCTGCGAAGGCAGCACAAGCAAAGGGTTAAGCTGAGCTCTACTCAGGGGAGGCCGGCCAGGCTCCCACCCCTTCCCGGTGCTCTGATTCGCATCCCCTGTGTTTGATTTGCACCCTGCTGAGCAGCTGGGGAGGTTGGGGCCCTTGTGAGTACTGGAAAAGGTCTTGGTGCTTCACCGAAGACAGCCCCAATACCAGTGGGAGGTGTCTCATGGTAGAGTCCGGGGTGTGCAAAGGTACCACATCCCCAAATCCTGGGGGTCTGGGGAGGGGAGAGCATGGAGCTGGGGTGGGCAGCCCTGGAGGCAGCGTGGGGTTCAGAGATGCCCCACAGCCCTGCTAGCTCTGGGTACCCCCCAGCAGAGCCCATCCCCTAACCCTGACTGCGCTTGTCTCTCCGCAGAGCTGACACCATGAACCAGCTGATCCTTTGCACACTGCTCCTCTTGGCCGGTGGGGAGCTGGCCAGGGCATGTCCTGCAGGCTGCCAGTGCCATGACCCCAGGACCATCCTGTGTGCAGCCAGGCGGGGCCAGACAGTGCCCCAGGGGCTGCCCCCCAGCACCCTCTCCCTCTACGTCTTTGAGAACGGCATCACAACGCTCACTGAGGACAGCTTTGCAGGGCTGCCTGCCCTCCAGCTCCTGGACCTCTCACAAAACAAGATCACCAGCATCCAGAGAAACATCTTCCAGCCCCTGACGGAGCTTGTCAACTTGGACTTGTCCTCCAACCAGCTGCAGGAGATCACCAATGAGACCTTCCATGGGCTGCGGCTGCTGGAACGGCTCTACCTGCAGAGGAACAGCATCCAGCACATCCACGCTGCTGCCTTTGACACGCTGGAGAATCTGCTGGAGCTAAAGCTGCAGAACAACCAGCTCAGGGCTGTGCCCCCCCTCGACCTGCCCAACCTCCTGCTGCTGGACATCAGCTGGAACAAGATCCCTGCCATTGCACCAGGGGCTTTCCATGCTGTCAGCATTGAGTCCCTGAAGATCGCAGGGCTGGGCCTGACGAGCTTAAACGAGGAGCTCTTCCAGGTCCAAAACAACCTCCACGAGCTGGACATCTCTGACAACCTGCTGGAGCGCGTCCCGGCGGTGCTGCGGCGGCTGGGCAGCCTCACCAGGCTCAGCCTGGCCGGCAACGCCCGCATCTCCCAGCTGCCAGCTGAGGACTTCCAGAGCCTCCACAACCTCCAGGAGCTGGACATCAGCAACCTCAACATCAACACCATCCCTCGGGATTTCTCCGGCTTCTTCCCCAGGCTGCGGGCCGTGACGGCTGCCGGCAACCCCTTCAACTGTATCTGCCAGATGAGCTGGCTGGTGCAGTGGGTCAACACCAGTGGTGTGGTCCTGCGGCGCCCTGAGGAGACGCGCTGCCACTTCCCCCCAAAAAACTCTGGCAAGCTCCTCCACCACCTGCAATACACTGACTTTGGCTGCCCCACCACCACCCCCACGCCCACCACGCCCCGCACAACCACGCTGCCACCGCCTGCGCCGCTGCCCAGCACCCACCACCCGCCGCCACCCCCCAGCACCGCTGCCCCCACCCTGAGGCCCAGAGAGCCCCAGGGCAGCTCCACCTTGGTGCCCTTCAGCGGCACCCTGGCCCCCACCAGCCCCCCAGCGCCCATCTGTCCCCCCCGCACGTGTCTGAACGGTGGCACCTGCCACCTGGGCGCCCAGAACCTCCTGGAGTGCCTGTGCCCCGCGGGCTTCACTGGCATGTACTGTGAGGTGGAGGCGAGGGGAACGACGGCAGCCCCGGGCACACCAGCCCTGCCACCTGCACAGCGGGTCAGCATCGCCCAGGTGGGCAGCACCTCCCTCAAAGTGGACCTGCACAACTACATCCAGTCCAAGGCGCAGCTGAAGGGCATCCGCCTGAGCTACCGGAACCTGTCGGGGCCGGACAAGCGGCCGGTGATGCTGCGCTTGCCGGCCTCGCTCTCCGAGTACACGGTGCGGGCGCTGAAACCCAACTGCACCTACCGCATCTGCATCGGGGCGCTGGGGGAGGTCCCCAAGGAGGAGCACTGCGCCGAGGCACACACCCTGCCCCTCAGCCTGCAGCAGCACTCCCCTGTCACCCAGAGCCAGGACCCCAACCTCGCCCTGATCCTCGTCCCTGCGCTGGCTGCCATGCTGCTGCTGCTGGTGGTGGTCACCGCCGCCATGTACTACTGCCGGCACCGCCGCGCCAAGGCACACGCCGGTGCTGGGGCGGACACCGGCCCACTGGAGCTGGAAGGGGTGAAAGCCTGCCTGGAAAACGGGGATTTGAGCAGCCATGGCTGCAAGGTGCCAGAGGCAGCGATGCTTTCTGGCAGCTCTGAGTGCGAGGTGCCGCTCATGCAGTCTCACTACCCCAGCAACAACAACACCCCAGGGCTCAAACCCTCCTACTTCTGAAACCCACAGGGCTTCCAGAGCCTTGGACACAGGAGGGCTGAGCTGCAGTGGCAGCACCTGGCCATGTCCCTCTGGGATACGGATTGCCAAGGAGCTGACTGAACTGAGGCAGTAACCCCCCCCATCCCACAACGTGCAATTTCCGAGAGGCTGCCGTGCTTCGGGAGGAGACACGAGTTTTACTGCTCAGTGCCTTGATTTCTGTGACTCTACCTAGAATGTGGGTAGCGGAAGAGAAGGGGGGTTAATTTGGGGGTTGTGGGCTTTTTTTAGCTCCTGCTAAAGACAAAGCTGCTGTGACTGGGCTGAGGGACGCCCACGTGCTGGTAACAAGGGTCCTTCAGCAGAGCCTGGCCCATGACTCGACTCCCTGGAAGCTGATGTGAGCAATACAGCCCGGCCGAGGTGCTGGGACCCTCGGGACCCCCCGGGCCAAAGGAAGTGCCGAGCAGGCAAACCGGGAATTGAAGCTTTAAGAACTCAGAGAGAATATTTATACGTCGTTATTTCCCATTTCTTCTGGGAAAACTTTTTTTAGTACAGGTTTGTGTACATCTCTTTTGTAAGGCAGATCAGAAGGGTGTCTTTTTGTAAAAAAAAAAAAAAAAAAAAAAACCCAAAGTAATTAAAATAACAACACAAAAAGTTCTGTGCAGCCCTGAGCACCTCGGCAGGCACTGCCCATCGCAGGCAGGGGTGTGGGCAGCGCCGCGTGTCCCCCGCAGAGGAGCGGGAAGGTCAGCCGTGTCCTCCCGTTGTTGTTGGCGAGCGCCGGGGTGAGTCAGGCCAAGGGAGGGGGGAGTTTTCCCGACTCTGGGCGTTTTTACCCCTAGGGCGCTGCCCCCCACCTCGGGCGCTGGGGAGGTGTTCCCAAAGCAGAGGCCACGGGGTTCAAATCAGCCCCTGCCCTGCGCATCATCCAGCCTTACTTCATCCCTCCCCGCCTGCCAGATGGCTGCGGGGCCAGCTGCGGGACAAACAGCCCAGCCCAACCTCCTGACGTCACCCGCGGCGGCACCGGGACCCCCAAATCGCCCGTGACAAGTGTCAGCCTGCGTGGCCCCCCAGGCCGGGGGCCGCAGCCAGACCCCCCCGCTGCCCGGCCCCAGGAACAGCCGGTTTTGTGCGCTGGCCCCGGCGGGGTGGGCTGGGAGCCGACGCTCGGCAGGTTCCCGCTGCCAAGTGGTTTCTGCTCCAACCCTCTGGTTTTAATCGTTTTCCAATCCTTTATCTTTCGGGCTGGAATTTTCCAGGTTGGGGCCCTGCCCGCCGAGGTATGTTTGATTTGGAGAGAATGAGCGCAGCGCGGGGCTGAAGCCGAGGGTCACCGCCGTGCCGCTCCGGGCCGGCCGCTCCGCCGCAGGACACGGCCCTGACCCCCGGCCCCTCGGTGCCGCTCGCCCGGGGCAGGGAGCGGCTCTGGATGCAATTAGGGGCGCGGGGCGTCGGTGGGGCCGTCTGGCGCAGCCCCCTGGCTCCCAGGTGGGCTTCCGGCAGGGCTGGCTCCCATTAGGGCCGGCGCAGCGGCAGGAGGGGCCCCTCGCCGGCGCGGGCGGCTCGCTGCGATGGCCACGCTCGCCCGCTCAAAGGGCCCATTGTGGTCCTCTCCCCACAGATTTTTCAAATTAACATCCCAAATTCCTCCCAAAATTGCTGCTGTGTAAATATTTTCACTGCGAGCTTTGTATATTTTCCAGCCTCGCGAGGAGGAGAGAAGAAAAGTCCCTGGTGGAGCTGCGGCCTCGCGCCGGGTGCCCCCGGCCGGCCGCCGCCACAGCCCCCCGAGCCCTGGCGTGTCCCCGCGTCGGCACCGGCGTCAGGAGCCCTCCAGCCCCTCCTGGCCCCTCACTTCCCCCCTCCTTTGCCTCTACGATGTGCCCTTCCCCTAACGAAGCCAATTTCCCCACTTGCAAGTAGCTGAAGGTTTGCAGGGGACCCCCCCATGCCAAGTGTGTGCTGGGGACCCCTTGGCACCTCAGCTGATCCCATTGCTCTACAGGGCCTTCCAGCAGCTCCGGAGTGAGGGAGCTCCACTGGAGATGCCAGGAGGGCAGAAGCAAAGTTAGGGCTCAGCTTTGGCAGGTGCAGCACCCCTGGGACACCCCGAGCCAAAGATTTTCGGGGTGCCAGCTGCACAAGGGGGGCAGCAGGGCTCAGCTTTGGCACAGAGGTGATGGGGACACTGCAGCCAGGGCAGGGCTTGGCCCCCACCCACACCCACGTCTGCACCCGGGCAGCCCTGCGGGAGAGCAGCAGTGCCCAAAGTGGGACTGCCCAGCCCCTGTGGCTTCCTGAATCCCAGCACAAAATCCCCCTGGCCACTGCCAGCCCCGTCGTGCGCCAAGAGCCGCTCTAAGAGCGGCACATCGTGCGGCGCTGCTAATTCCTGTGAGCTGAATCAGCGCCGACAAGGATTGCAAAATCCCCTGAAATGGACCCAAAAAAAATCTCTCTCTCTGTGCGATTCAGCGGGGCCGGTAAGCGAGAGCCCCGGCCAGAGCCACCGGCAGGATGGGGGCTCGGCGGGAAGCCAGAGCAGGAGGAGCCGCCGGCTTCACCGGGGCAGATCCTGCCTGCACCCTGATGTGGCAAGGCTGGAGGGCTCTGGTCTCCCAAAAATCACCCCTGGTCCCAGGCATGGCCCCACAGATATCAAAGACAGGTCCCCTGGGTCCCCCAGGTCCCCAGGTCTGGAGCAGAGCCCCAAGGGGTCATGGCTCGGTGCCAGGGGTCTGGATGCCTGATCTCTGGGGGGAGGACCGGCGTGTGCCTCCCAACACTGACCCCAGTGCTGCCAGGAAGAGCTTTGGAGCTCATCATCTTCCCGCAAAGCTGGGGAGGCCAGGAGCACCGTGTGGCCGAGGCTGTGGCTCATCTGGGAGTGATTTGGGCGCTGCAATCCCGCCCCAGCGCTGGGCTATTTTTACCCAGTGGAATTACAGGACAGGCGACATGGGCTGGGTGGTTGCCCCGCCTTAACCCCTTCATGTGGCTGCCCACAGGGATGAGTCCCACTGGGGTGACACCTGATGGGGTGGGGTGGCCTCTCTCCTTCCTCATGTCTGAGGGTGGCAGCCAAGCTGGGGTAGGAAAAACCCCTTTCCCACCGATGGCAAGCACATGTCAACCCAGGCATCTCTGGGATCCACAGGGGGATGAGGACAGGAATGGACCTGTACTGCTCAGGATTCTTCCTGCTGAGGTGGGTTTTTTCAGAGACCCCCAAAACACCTACCATGACCCAAAAGGGCTGCTAAGCCCCAGGAGAAAGCAATGCAGAGGGTACCAGGCAGGACAAGAGCAGGTCCCATTCCAGCTGGTATCTGGGGAGAGGTGGCAGGGTGACAGTGGGAACATGTGCCTTGGTGGGGTTGGGTGCCCTGGTACTGGGAGATGCCAGGGCTGCAAGCCTGGCCCCAGGAGCTGGCTCAGCCACAGACTTTGGCAGGGGTAGGGGTGGGTGTTAGGGACTGAGCCTCCCTGGGCAGTGTCCCCAGGGACTCACCTGGGCCCCTCCATGTCCTGCTCCAGCGCTGAGGGAGCCAAACAGCCCCAGATCCCTCCACAAACATCCTGCTGGGCCAACTCCCTGCTACAGACAGGTCCCGGCTCCAGCACCTCCTGGCTCTGTCAGACTTTGTACCGTGAAGGGTGGTGGGGATCCAGCTGTCCCCATCCCTCAGCCCCACCACCATCCTGCCCTGCAGGGACATGCCCACTGTTGGAACACGCCATGGGGACCTCTGCTGACCCCGGCATCTCATCCCTACTGATCCAGCCCTAGCTCTGAGCCGGCCGTGGCACCCCAGCCTCCCTAGGGACATTTTCAGGACGTTGAAAGAAGCCGTGATGCAAGGAAGCCGCTGTTCTCCTGTCACCACGGTGGTGACAGCCCCGTCCCTGGGCAGTGCTGCGCCAGCCGCTGGGCGTGCGGCGGCGGGGTCTGGTCGGTGACCCCAAGTCGGAGCCGGTAACCCAACCCCGCTGGTGCTGGTTACAATTTAGGGCAACAATAACCTATTGAGGCCCCTTCCTGGCTCCTGCCCTGCTGCTCCTTGATCTAATTAAAGGGGGCCAGGCGGGGACAAAACCCGAGCTGAAAGAACAGCAGGTACGCAGGGGTGGCACACTGAGGACCAACATGCAGAGAGGGGCCATGGCCACCCGCACCTCCCACCTCGTGTTCCCTCAGGGTCTGGGCATTGGTGGGGTCAGCTCTTAAGCATGGCCCTGGCATGCTTTGAAAATGATGTTTGTGTGGTCAGAAATATCTCACCAGCTCAGGATTTGGGAAAGAGAACCCCCAGAAGGCACATGCTGATGTGGAGGTCCATGGGACCAGTGCCTCCCACTCTCTGCCCTCTTCCCGGGATGCTGGACGGCACAACCAGCCTGAAGGGTTTGGTGTTGCTGCGGGCATTGGGGTGAGCACACTGAGGTGTCCCCCACCTTGGGGCACGCCATGGCCCTGCTTTGGGGTGCCACGGGGACGCGTGGTGCCGGCTCGGCGGGCGCGGTGGGGATGCGGTGGGGATGCGGACTCCCCTTCCTGCCGGCCTGGCGTCAGTAATGAATGGTATGAGTTTCCTGCCCGCCCACTGATTGCTTCCTCAAAGAGCTTCAACGAGCTGCCTGCTGCTGCTGCAGCTCCCCACGCCCCGCTCACGGCCCGGCCGGCTCCGCTGCACTGCCCAACACCGCTCCGTGCCCCACACTGGGCACCCACGGCCACGCCGGAGATCCACAGCCAGCCCCGCTGCTGCTCGGCCGTCCCCGGGGACTCAGTCCCTGTCCCCCAGTTCTAAGTCTGCCCCAAGCAGATCTGGTGATCTGGTGACCTCAAGACCATCCACCCCGCGCCCTTGCCGCGGCTCCACGGCTCCGGAGTGTCGCGGCCGTGCTCGGGATGGTTCTGCGGGAGGGGAAACACGGCCCCCGCTCAGCACCTCCGCCGGGAGCCAGCCCAAATCCCCCTCCGCCATTTGTCATCTCCGCCAGATTTACAGGCGGGAGCGCTTGGGGCTGGAAGCGCGGTGGCCCCGGCGCGGCTGCCTAAAAACAGCACCTCCCCAGCACGAAGGGGGGGGGTCTCCACTCGCCCCCGCCGCCCCCAGCCCCTCTCGGCTGGCCCCGCCACGCAGCCGCGGGCCGGAGGGCCCCGGCGTGACGCGCAGGCAGCGCCCGCCAGCCGCATTCCTGAGCCGATAAAGCCGGCAGCCAAAATAACTGCAGCCTGTGCTGAGGGGGCCGAGCACGGCAGCGCCTGCATCCCTCTTACCCGGCTGGCTCGCCCCGGCCCAGCGAGGATTCGGGGTGATTCCCACTGGATTCTCCGCCAAGAGCAATAAAGGAGCCCAAGGTCCCCTTACAACAGCCCCAGCCTCCCCTGAGAGCATTCATTGGACATGGCCTTTGCTCACTGAACTGGCAGAGCTGGTGAGCAGGAGAGCTGGGAGCTGCTCCCCTGGCAGCTGGCAGGAGGCTGAGTGATGCTCAGGCAGCCTCTCCACACCAGCCTCACCCCACCATGCCCACGGCAGGTCCTCTCCTCTCCCTTCCTGTCTGTCCTGGCTGCCCCCAGCACTGGCCTGGAGCTGACACCGCTGTGGGGGATGCTGGCAGGGCAGCCACGGGGCTGTCACAGCGCACTCAGCCCCTCACCAGAGGCCCTGTATTGGCTGCAAATCACCCAGCCTGCCCCAGCAGCCCGGCCCGTCACGGAGCCAGCTCGGCTGAGGGTCCCAGCAAGAGAGTGCGTTGCCAGCAACCCTGGGAAGAGCTGGTGGCCTCCAGTGCATCCCAACAAGTACGGTACCCCCAACCCCCATCACCCTGGTGGGATGAAGGCACAGCCTCCTCCTCCTCCTCCCCCCATTTTCTTGCCCACACGGTGACGCCAGGCCAGCTCACTGGGCAGCGTGGGAGAGGCCAGGCCAGCTCCAACTGGAGGGTTCCCAGCCTTGGCAGCGCCCCGCAGATGGAGACGGCTCCATCGTGCCGTGACAGGGGGCGCTGACCCCTTACACCACCGGCTCCTTTTCCACTTCCCCGGGGGTGCCCGGTGAGCGCGGGCCCGTCCACGGCTGGGCAGCCACCGCGGCACAAAGCACGGCAGGAGTGGGAGGCCAGGGCTGAGCCGCCCCGGTGCTCCAGCAGCACCAAAGGGATTCACTCGCCTGCAGCATCTTGTGCTGCCCCAGTGCACAAGCCCACCCGGCCAACAGCCACCTCAGACACTGTTCCCAGCAGCGCCACCACCCACCGCGGCACTACAGAACACCTCTGTGCCCTCGCCAGCACTGCCTCTGCCCTCTCATCTCTCCCAAATGGTGATGAGGATGCAGCTGCACGGTCCCCGGCTTTGTCTCCAGCCTTGTGGCCGAGTGCTGCTGGTTCCAAGAGCTCTCTGCCAGCTCCTGCTCCACCATCACACTCCTGATGGATGCCTGACCATGCCATTTCCACTGCTCACCCTCCCACCCCATGCTGAGTCCCCATCCCTACCCAGGTGAGGTGTCCAGTGCCATGGTGAACATCGCTCCGCTGAGCCTCCGCGCGTCCCACAGCTTCACCTCCCGCTCCCGCATCTGCAGGGACACAAACACGGCGTCAGTGGGCACCGGGGCTGCCTGGATGGCTTCACGGTGCCACCGCCTTCGCCAGCCACCTTCCGCCATCCCAGCAAGGGCCAGGGCACCTGGCAAGGGGACCTCCTGCTCTCATGGGGGACAGGCCACCCAAAAAGCACTTGGGGTGCTTTGGCACAGCAGCCACAGGGAGTAGGGCTGAAACATCCCAGAGATACCAGGGCCACCTTCCTGGTGGGGACTGTACCTGGCTGAACCCCACGGAGATGAGGCAATCGCTGGAGCCCATCCAGAGCAGCCGGGAGTCCTTGTTGTTGTCGTGTCCCGGGACAGTCTGCAAGGCACAGGAGACAGGGCTGTCAGTACTGCTGCCAGCCATGCTGGACATGCTGAGGGGACGTGTGCTTCACCAGGGGACGTGTGGTTGTGAACTGCCCCGGGGCCGAGCACGTGGAGCTGGGTGCTGGCTCCGTGAGAGCTGCCCTGGGGACAGTGCAGTGGGGACAGCCTGCAAGCAGTGACAGCCCTGCCTCCCCCCATGCCAGCGTGGTTGCCTTGTGGAGCAGCTGGCCCAGCTCCCAGCAAGGAGTGGAGGGTGGGAGCAGGACGTGAGTGCGCCAATGCCTCCCATGCCCCCAGGGCTCTCCCCACACCCGGTCACCCGGGTGAGGGGGACAGAGTGCTGCGAGGAAGCTGCTCCATGCCACAGACACAAGAAGAGGCTCTGCCATGGCGATGATGACAGAGGGACTTACTTCCCTGGCTGCATCCCTGGGCTCTTTATTCATGCTGAATCCTGGGTCCTGGAGCTGGGTGCCCCATGTATGCCCGGATGCCACTGAAACACGGCAAACTGAGCCTGGCCACGTTCACCAGACTGCTCTAATCCCCTGCACCCTGCTTCACCTCTCCCCGGGCTCCCTGTGCCTCCGTATGGGGTGGGACCCCCAACCCACATCTTGTCCCCATCCTGGTCCTGCTGAGGACGGGAGGGAAGAGCTTCCACGGAGCTGTCAGCGGGTGTTTCCCGGCTCCCATGTGGTCCCCAGATGGGCCCTGCGGATCCTGGCGCCCCAGAGGGAGCCGGCAGGCAGCCCTGGCCCATGGCACAGGCAGCACTCGCAGCCCCTCGCTCTCATTGAGGAGCGCCAAGAACTGGCTGCTAACGAGTTCGGAGCTGGCAGGGAAAGCGGAGGGCTCTGCCAGAGCCAAACCTGGCACGGCGCTTCCAGGACCTCCGCGCGGGGCAGGGGCACCAGGCGTGGGGGCAGGAGGGGTGGGGTGGGCACCGATGGTGCCCACGGAGGAGCCATGAGCTGTGTCCCCCTTGGTGCGAGCTCTGTGACCACCGGCCACAACCGCACTGTGACCGTCAGCGAGGCTCTGCCACCGCGGCAGCCAGAGAGGGGCCATGGAGGGGTCACTCCTCACTGGAGAAGCTCTGCTGGAGCAGCCTCCAGCCCCATGGAGATGTCACTCTCTGGAGAGAGCCAGGGTGGGAGCAGGCACACGGTGCCAAGCAAGTCATGCCCTGGCTCCGTCACGCCAGCTGCCTTGCCAGCACAAACACAGCTCGCTCGGAAGAGGCAGCGCTGGCCGAGCCGAGCCCGGCGCTCCCAGCCGCAGGGCCAGGATGTGGGGCAGGAGGGGCCTGGCCCCCACCGCCAGCACGCTGGCAGTGGACCCAGCAGGGAAAGGACCTGGAGAAGGGAACATGTCCCAGGATCAGTGCCAAGAGGGATGGAAACTCCAGGAGCTGGGGCCAGCCTGCACGTCAGCCAGGAGAGCACTTCTGCACCTGAGCTGTGTGGCTGTGGCAGCCACAGCTCAACATCTGCAGATCCCATAACCGACGGCGCCGGCTCCCTGGCCCTGGGTCCCGCGGGTGCCCCGGACCCCCTGGCGGTGGTGGCAGCCCCGGGGCGGTGGCAGGGCTGGCGGAGGGCAGGGCGCTCCCAGCCCCCGGCATGCCGTCTGCGGCACAGGGCCATGTTTTCTGCATTAGTTCCATCCCGGCTGAGCTGTACGTATGGCAGCAAGTATGCGGGAGGCTGGGCTGCTCCGTGCTCAGCCTGTGCAGATGTTGCCAGAGGTGAGCGTGCGGACAGCAGCTCCCCGGTGCAAAGAGTCTTGGCAGGGACAGGGTGGTGTGGCCTGGCACTGAAGGTGGACACTGGTGTGGTTCAGCCCTGGGACACCCGTGGGGCTGCTGTGGAACCCCGGGGCTGGCAGAGCTGGGCAGAGACCCCGGCACTCTTCCTGGAGCGATGCTGGAGCCCCAGGAGCAGGGAACCAGCCACAACCCAAGGGACGGGTGTCCCTCCTGAGCCGCTTGTGCCCCCGGCAGGCTGCAAGGAGCCACCAGCTCTGGGCCAGCAGGTGGGGATCCAAGGAAGCCTCCCAGCTCTCTGCCAGTGCCCAGGTAGCCCAGATTCTTCCTGCCCATTGCACGGATCCAATCCTGCCAGTTTTGGGCAGCCCAGGCTGAGGGGAGCCTGTGCCCCCTCCTCAGAGCCAGATGGGCTGCATGGGGAGAGTTTCCAGCACCGTCCCTCTCCCAGTCTCAGCAATCCCTCCTAGGCAGGCTGGGGTAAGGTACTGGTTTCCATGGGGGTCCCCAGCCCTTCTCCCGTGCAGCCCCGGGGGCTGCGGGGGGCCCAGGGCCGGCGTGTCGGACGCAGCTGTTGGCAGCGATGCGGCGGGGTCGGGGAGCTGGGAACAGCTGCCCACAGGGAGCGGCCGCTCCGGCTCCGCGGCTGCCTGGGAGAGCCCCACACAAAGCCAAGGCTGCTCCGGCTCCCAGGCGATCTCTGTCTCCCCGGGAGCCGTCACCCTGAGCCGGATGCAGGGCAGGGAGAGCCGGAGGTGGGAGCCCAGGGCAGAGCCCTGGGGCTGGATGGGCAGGAGGTGGCCAGGGGGGGTCAAAGTTCTGCTCTTGGCAGAGCCCCCGTGGCTGGCAGGGCTAGGACAGCTCAGCCCTGCCTGTGGCTAACAGCCCATGAGCATGGCTAACAGCCCACGGACATCTGATCCCCGTGGGAAGCAACCCCAGCAGCAGGATCTGAGTGGGCACAGGAGGCACCAGTGCCAGGCTGAGCTACCCCTTTGCCAGGGAGTGCCAGGGCAAGAGGGGTCTCCCCTGGCCAAGGCACTGTAGGGGACTCTGGGGACAGACACCCACCCCGGGTCCATGCACATGGGGAAGCTGTTGCTCCTTGCACACGGAGGAACGGCTTCCCGGGAGCCGAGAGGGTTAAACACGCACTGAATCCTCCTCTCCAAACAAGAATGTGAGTGATGTCCTTCCCTTGCCAAATCCCAGTTACTCCAGAGGTAACCAGGAGAACAGAGCAGCCTCTCCCAGGCCAGCCCCACTCCTGGTCTCTGCCTGGAGCTCAAGGAGACCAGGAGCTGTCACCTGCCCCAGGGGAGTGCAGGGATCCCACATAGCTGTGGAGCTCCAGTAGCCATCACACTACCAGCACTGGCCCTGGCCTCTGCCACGTGTCTGGTATGTGTGTGTCACACTGGGCAGGGACCAGGACAATTGCCCTGCTACCCATGCCACCTCCCCAGTGCCAGTGGCCAGGGCAGCATTGCTGTGAGGCCCCCGTGCCCTGGAGAACTGGGCACCACCAGGCTCTGCCTCTCCCCCCACCACCAGCACAGCCCCCTGCTCCATCCAACCCCTCCTGCCCTTGGTGAGGCCAAGGCCATGGCCCAGAGGATGCTGTGGGCCCAGCAAGGGCAGGAAGGTGGGTGGGCTCCCAGCTGGCGCAGATGCCACAAGGCTGGGATGGAAGCAGGACCTCCCTCCCTGGTCAGGAGAAGGGGACTCACTGGCCAGGGGGGTGGGCAGGCTGCAGCCCCCAGCCCCCAGCAGCTATCCCTCCACTGCTGCCTCCTCCCTCTTCCTGCAGCCACCAGCCCCACAAGCCCTGCTATGACGCCATCAAATCCCAAAACACCTTTGCCCTCTGGAGAGAAGCTTGCCAGGAGTCCCAGGTCAGGCACAGGCTGAGGCTCCTGAAATACTGTGAGGAGCCCCAGCCCCAGTAATGGAGATGCCAACCTGTGTGGGCCTCAGCTGGTGAGGCCATTCCCAGTGGGAAGTTGGGCACCCAGGCGAGGGCGAGCCAGTGCTACCGCACACCCACACCCCCTGAGATGCCTCTGGCTCATTCCAGATCCTCCTCGACTTCCCCATGTCTGCCATACCAAGCGGCATTCCTGGGAAGGACGGCCGAGGGGGAAGCGGAGCAGAGGAAATATAAACAGTCCCGTGCAGCTACGCTGGGGAACAGAAGCATGAGAGCGCCGAGCGTGCGGTGCTATAAATAGGCTGCCCAGAGTCAGGCCAACTTTTTCATAGCTTCCCACGGTCTCCTTGGGAATGTGGGATGCTGTGGACCTTCCCCCAGCCCGGAGGAAGCTGCTGCTGAGGCTGGGAGTCAGGTACCCCCGGGGTGACCCCAGCGTGGGATACCATGATGATGGGGCAGTGGGAGGAAGGCTGAAGTCTCTCTATGTCCTGATGCACCTCCCCGATAATGACAAGCGGTCCCCAGCCGGCCCTGGGCTGACAGCTGGATCCTGGGCAGAGGTGACATGGCAGGATCCATAGGGTTCTGGCTGTGGGCACAGCCAGATCACCCCAAACCTGGATCTGCACCCTGCCACGGCATCACCCTGCCACCACGGCCACGCTGCCCCCAGGGGCCCTCTCCATGGCGTATCTCCCACTGTGGCACAGCTGATGTGGTCCGTGGGATGGTGGCCATGGTTTGGGACAGGGGCTGGAGTCCCTCTTGCCCCCGGAACCTTGAGCAGGGCTGCGACAGCACCGGCTGTGCTTGGGCTGTGAGCCCCGGCTGCTGCCCATCACTGAACTCTGCCCCCGGCACAGCCTGCGAGCTGGGGGGACAAGTCCCCAGGGACACTGTCCCAGCTGTCCCCGGGGCCCTCAGCCCCGGCCCCGCTCATTAGCACAGCTCATTACGACGTGAGCGGGGCGTGCGCTGGCCCGGTGCGCGCGGCCGTTCCCTCGCCCCCGGCCCTGCCCAAACGCGGCGGAGGAAGTTTCTCGTGAGAACGGAGCCGGCTCCTCTCCATCCCACACTGGCCGCGCTCAGCGGCTGCCCCGCAGCTCCACACGGACGGCGCCTGTCCCAGGCCTGTCCCGAGAACCAGGTGCTGGCCAGAAGCACACGCAGCCCCTCGCACCAGCCTGTGGGGAGCAGGATGTGGCCCATGGGCTCTGTACCCAGGGGAAGGTGGCCAGAGCAGTGGGCAAGCAGAGCTGCCACCTTAGTAGCCCAGGGCATATCTGAATCACTGCCCTACACTGCGGGTGACCCACCGGAGGCATGAGCTGGGTATGGTATGGGCATGAAGCTTCCCGGTGCTCAAGATCCCTGCCCAGCCTTGTGTCCCCTGCCCACCAAGGGCAGGACCGGGGGGACACAGGAGGGACCTTTGGTGGGGTTTGCCCGGGATTGCAGGAGGGTGAGGGCAGGAACAGCGACACTGAGCCTCGGCCGGGCCGAAGCCGCAAGGGAGAGGACGTGACTCGCTTCCAGGGGGAGGGTCAAGGCTAGGAGGGCGACCACCACCCTGTGGGAGGGGAGGAAAGGCGGCCGCGGCAGCGCGGCCTTGGGAGGGGATAAGGCAGAGCACAGAACTCACAGAACTCTTTGGAAGGACAGCGGTGCTTGGACCTGGACCCAGCCAGCAGCAGGAGTGTGGCTCCACGGGGTGGCAAGGCAGGACCCAGGGCAGCCCTGGCGTCTCCACTGCCAGTTTAGGGCACAGAGAGCAGCAATAGGGTGTGAGCACAGCCCTGACGTTCACAAAGGGGCTGCAACAAAGGGATGGGGATCCAGCAGAATGAGGCCACTGCTCTCCCAAAGGAAATCGTGGCCCTGGGTACATACCAGGCACCCCACGGGGTCAGCCAGACCCCGGCCATGCTGCGTCACACACGTCTGCCCGCTGCTGGGATATGCTCAAAATAGCTGCCACGGGCGTAGCCGGGAATGGGGGGTCAGGACCTGGTGGGGATATGGCCACAGGGTGTGGGCAGCCTGCCAGTCACCCTCCTTGTCACCCACCCTCGGTCCCCAATCCCGTGTGTGCCACATCCATGGTACCTGACCAGGTATCAGGAGGAGCGACCACTCCTCCCTGAGCTTCTTATTTTAGCTCCTTCTCATTCTTTTCCCCTGCTCTAAACAAAGGAATGTTTAATGAGGCAGGCTTGGCAAATTAAGAAATCCAGCCGGAGGAGCAGCCTGGGGCTGGCTCTCAGCTCCACAGAGGGACCAGGGTGAGCCAGCAGTGGGACCCTGCGCCGGCTGCAAGGAAACCCAGCCCACGGTGCTGCAGAGGCCAGCACAGCTGGGAAACCCATCCTGCAGCTCACCTCTGCAAAAAACCAGGCAACTTCAAAGCCAGGAGCCTGCGAGGTGCTGGCACCGCACGGCGGCCCCGGCATCACCCGGGTCTGTAACTGCGCTGGGCTGGGGGGAGAAGGAGACTTTCCAACCAACCCAGCCCTCCAGCAATGGGGAAAAAAGAAAAGAACAAAACCCAGGAGCGTTATTCTTCTTGGCTAAGCAAGCCCTGCGCTAACTTCCAGAGGATTTATGGCATTTTAAAGTTTTCCCCTTCAGCAGAGCACTTCTCCAAGACTAAACATCTCCATCCACTGCGAGCCGGCTGGGCAGGGCCGCGGCAGTGAAGGTGCATATTTCTCTTGGCAAACACAGAGTGCCGGCCCTGGGCTGGATCAGACAGCAGTGGAGGGAAGTGAACTGCCTGCTTTGAACAGCCACCATCATTCACACGTTATTTTTAATAGCTCAGCGAGACAGAGTCCACCCTCCCCAGGAGACTTGGCTCGAGCCCATCACACTCACAGCTCCGCCATCAGACAAGCCGACAGGTCTGGCAGGGGGAGAAGGGGGGCCAGGAGGGGAGGGGAGCACTGAGGCCAGCGGTGGATAAATTTTGGAGTAGACAATAGGATCTTCCAACCATGCTGAGGCAACTGGAGTGGGACAGGATTGTGGCAGCCACTGGAGTGCTGGGAGCACTTTGCCCCAGCTTGTCTGTACGTGTCACTGCTGGGTTTGTGTTTATTTTTTGTAGTGGGGTGTTTATAAGGCTGCATGAAGGGTCAGGACATCATTTGCACTGCAGGAAGCACCCAGGGGCCTTTGGGGAGCTCAGCACCTGGGTTATATGCAGGAGCAGGTGGAAAGTTCTGGTGCAGCACTGGAGCTCTGACTTCCTTCCATCACCGTGCCCGAGCACTGTCACCAGAGGCCATTGGCTCCTCGAGCCTACAGGCAGCAGGAGATCCACCACGAATGACAGAATCCACTGCAGCCATCTCACCCTGCTCTCCAATGCATCCCTCCCTTCCCAAGGGCTTCCAGCCCCTTCTGCAGCCAGAGTCCCCAAACCACAGGAAACCTCTAATAAGAGGCTGTTTGAACTTGACGTCAAGGCTTAAATTCTCTCCTTATTTCCTAATCACTGTTATTTGCTGAGTTGTGCGGATCCTGCTGCTCAGCCCTTGCCCTTGGTGGGTCCTCGTCCCCAAGAGCCTTTGGTCCAGCTCCCACTGGGCAGGGCAGAGCCCAGGAGCCTGCAGAGCCCAGAGCCCTCACACCCACGGGGCTCGCCTGGCATGTGCCGCTGCACTGGGGGTGCTCCCTGGCCTGGTGGGAGGGCAGGGGCCCCCAGGGTTAAGGGGACAGCCCCAATTCCCCCTGCCCTCAGCTCCTTGCCTCTCCCAAGCCCAGCCAGGGCTGGGATGGTTTGGGGGACCAAAGCTCACCCCCTTGCAGGCAACAGGTTGGGCAGGGCTGCCTGCAGCACATCCCGAGGGGACATACCTGGGAGGCAGCTGGGCCTGCTCGGGGGTCAAAAATCCGCAGTTTCTTGTCCTGGTGAGATAAAAGAAAACAGAGAAGGGTTAAGGACCTTGGGGCCAGCGGGATGTCAGGATGCAAAAGGCAGAAGGCTGGAGTGAGCAGCCCTCCCCTTCCTGCCCATCACTCTCCTGCCTGCAGTGCCTATTCCTATGGATGCTTGCACTGTGTCCTCCCACATCATGGGCAGGGGGCAGCCCCAGCACCCCCAGAGCCTCACCAGCACCCCAACACCCTTAAAACTGCTCCCAGAAAAGGAGCAGGGAGTCTGACCCTCAGATGCCATCCTGACAGTGCTGCAGGAGAACGAGCCCCTTCCTGCCTGGCACCCCTCTGCCAAATGGGGCATGGCTGGCAGGGCACAGAGGCAGCAAAGGGGTGCCCGGGTGCCAGCCCTGTGCCAGGGTGCTGTTTGGAGAGCACGCATTGTGCCAGCCAGAACCACACGGCACGGGAGCTGATCCTGCACGCCTTGGGCTCGTACCCCTGAGCCCATCTCGCACGCCGGGCACGGGGCTTCATCCATGAGCTGGGACTCCGACTCATCCCGCAGCCTGGCCCCGCACGCTGGGCCGGGCTCCGGGCTCATCCCGGGGCTCCCCCCGCAAACCCTTCGCTGTCCCTCGGCACGGTGCGGGCTGCGCTCCCAGCCTGGGGCTGGGGCTGCGTGCTCAGAGCTGCTTGCCGAGCCCCCGGGCACGGCCTGCGGGGCTCGTGGCTCGCACACTCCCTTGCACGCTCGCCCCGCCCGCCGGGCGCGGCCCCCGCGCGTTCCCGGCGCGCCCCGCAGCGAGCGGCCGGCGCCATCTAGTGCTGCTCCCTGCCCGCCTCCCCACGGGCTCGCTGACCCGGCTCCTGCCCTTTTCCACCCCAAAACTTCCCGTCCCTCCACGCTCCCCATGCCTGGAAGTGTTCCAGGCAAGACTGGATGGAGCTCTGAGCACCCCGGGCTAAGGTAAGGTGTGGTGGGTGGAACGAGACGAGCTTTAAGGTCCCTTCCAACCCAAACCATTCTGGGATTCTGTGAAATGGGTGCCCCCCCAGGATCAGGGTGCATCCAGCAGCTGGCAGACAGCCCATCCCTGCCGTGCCACAGCGAGGTTCCCCTTGGGCACTGCTCACCTTGCAGGAGGTGCCGAGGAGGCGCCCGTCTCGCTTCCAGGTCAGGCTCTGCAGCTGGTCCCCGTGGGAATCCAGGACTGCGGGGATAAAGCATGGTCAGGGCCAGGATCAAGCAGGGTCCCTCCTGCAGACAGGGCAGGAGCCATCACTCTCCCACCCAGAATATTTCCCAGGAGAAATCTGGCCTTTCCAAAGGGGTGGTGGCAGCCAGGATGCAGTGGGACGCTGCTGTGTCTGTGCAGGGAGTGTTCCTGTGCTGCTGGCAGATGGATACAAAGAGCAGGAGCCCCGGGAAAGCCACAGGCCTATGCTGCTACCCATCTCCTCTCCCCCCCAGGATGGCTGAGGTCTGGGCAAGACTGGTCAGCAGCCACCCACATCTACCCATGCCCTAGGACATGCAGAGAGAGGGACGTGCCACCCAAGGGATCCCCAGCGGAGCTCCTGTGGACACCTTGGGCAGTACCAGAACGTTTCACACCACTGCATCAGAGTGCAGGGCAGCACAAGGCACAAGGGGTTGTGGTGCCCTGGCCAAAAAGCCACCTGTACTGCCTGTTTGGTGACACCGAGGTCAGGCCTTGGGCCCAGGCACTGGCACGGTGAGGACACATGGAGCAGACACATGGGTAGGACACGAGGGGAGGACACGAGGGGAGGACACACGGGGAGGACACATGGAGAGACACACAGGGAGGACACCTGTCATTGGCAGTCACAGCCATGCCTACCTGTCAGGGGCTGCTGCTGGCCCAGGTCCCAAACGGTGACTCTCTTCCCCGCACCGCTGGCCAGGACAGCGTCTGCCGTGGGGTGGAACTGCAGCGCGTCCACCGGGGCCCCCCCGGGCCCCAGGGTCTGCCCCGCGCCACCAGGAATGTCCTGGCCACTCTCGGGCAGGCGCCACACCTTCACCTGCAGCCCCAGGAGAGGAGGGGGGTCAGTCTCAGGGCAGGTGAGCAGGATCCTGCTGGGTGCTGGCAGTGCCCCACCTGGGCTTGCTGCTTTCCCAGGTTTTGGTCCCTGAGGTCCCTGAGCATTCCCAGGGGATCCCTCATTGCAGCTCGGTGGGATCAGGTCCCATTTGGGAGGAGGCTGATCCTTGACCATCTTCTCTGTCCCCCTGGGGATGTCCCACTCCGCTCTCCCAAAGCTGGCACCCTCCACCGCATGCTCCTCTCACTCCCATCGCTCCAGCTCTGCAGTGAATTCCAGAGACACGCTGGGGGTCACAAGGTGTCCCCTTGGGACCCCTGTCCCTGAGCACTCACCGTCTCATCAGCAGAGCCTGTGGCCAGCAGGAGCTGATCAAAGGGTGAGAAGTCAAAGTCTGTGACCACATCTGGAAGGAGAAGGTCAGAAGTTTGTCACCACCTTCCTCTGCAGACAGTGTGTCTGCCCCTCTGCTCTTCCCAGCCTGATTCCTTCCCTACACACTCAGCAGTGGGAGGCAGTTTCAGCCCCATCAAGGTGTTCTGGAGCAGCTCAGCTTTGCTGTGACTGCCTGAGCCCCTCTACTCTGTCCCTCAGGGACTTGCACCCCTTTGGCAGGGGTAGGAACCCTGGAGGGGGCATCCCCTTATCTGATCCAGGCACCAACACCCCCACAAGGCGCAGGGAACAGCACGGACAGCACCAGGGTGTCTGTGCCATGTCCTGCTGGAGCCACACTGGTGACAAGGCTCCCTTTGTAACACCCCGGGCCGGCATGCCAGCAGCAGGGATGCTCCCGGCGGCAGGGCCCGGCGGGAGGAAGGCTGGCACCAGCAGCACAGCCCCTCGGATGCATTTGGCACGCTCAGAAAAGTAGGTCACTGTGTACTTTTCCGCTTCCAGGAGACAGGCCCCGGAGGCATGAAGAGCAGGCAGCTCGCTCGGCTGCACCCACCCGGGAGCAGAGAAAATCCATTCCCTGCCATGGAGGCGTTGCTCTGCCTTCAAAGGACTCGTGCTGATCCCATTAGGAAGCCGTGGAGGTGGCGCTGCTCCTGTGCACCCCTCTGGCGCTGCCAGGGAGCTTTTCCACTGCCTGCTTTTCCAACCCAAGGAAGCTCCTGGTGCCGGGGCTGAGGTGGCACAAGCTGGGCACCCTGCGCAGCCCTGCAGCCATGCCAGGGCACACCTGCAGGGAGGTGGTGCTGGAACCAGCTCCCATCTTGCTGCTCTGATGTAATTTTGGGGAAATGGGTGGTCAGTGCCCCTCAGGTTGCCACTGCTGCTCCAACACCAGGTGGGCACCACCCCTCCCTGAGCCTGGGCAGGGCAGAGCCCTGCTTCTCTGCCAGCAGCGATGCTACTACTGCCTCTTCCCTGCTACACTCACTCTGCCCACATCTGGGCAGAGCTGCTGGTCCAGCTTGTTCCTCCTGCCACTGGAGGCAGTGATGCCTCAGTGATGCCAACTCCAGCCTGGCACTGGCTGTACTGGGAATTTCAGGGCATGCTGTGAGTAATGTGGAAAGGCTGTACTGGAAGGGTGAGAGGAAGAGCTACATGTTCAGGCCTCACTGCAGCCTGAGAGATGAAGGAACATGGATTGATTCCAGCCTGGCAGAGCCCTTCCTGGTGTCACCCTGCCCACGGGTGATGGTCCCTGGCAGGTCCCCATGTCCCTTGCCTGGCAGACAGCCCACCACAGCCTGCCAGGCTTGAACTCAGCACCTGAGCCCCCTCCACAGCCCATGCGGAGCCAAACACTTCCTGTGGAGGTGGGAGGTGGCACCTGACACCCACCTGAGTGGCAGCAGAGCTGAGATATGGTCCTCTTGCCCCCATCCTCACACTCCAGGGGCACAATGCCCAGCACACCTGCAGGAGAGGGCACAGGAGCAGGTCAGGAACCCCCCCAGCCTGGGACACACGAGGGGCACCCAGCTTTGCAATGCAAGCCAAGAGGTGTGGGACTGTCAGCACTTTGGGGGATCTCGGGGAAACCTTCCTCCACTCACCCTGGTGCCCCTGCGGTCAGGGGGACTGACCCACCACCCAGCCCCACAGGGACCCCTGGGACAAATCCATCCCACTCCCCAAGCAGTGCTGGGGACCCTTGTGCCTCACCGGCCGCCTCGGCGTTGAAGGCGATCCAGCGGCAGCTGGCCTTCACGTGGTTCCCACAGGACGGGACAGAGCCCGCTCGGATACCGCTGATCCAGGCCTGGGATGCACAGGGAAAAACCATATCAGGGGCTGCCTTGTTATGGCAGGGCCTGGAGCACAGCTGCAGGACCATGGGCACAGCATGGCCAGAGACACTCAGCCCCAGAGGAGCTGCCATGCCGATGGAGAGCTGGAGACTGGCCATGCCAATGGGACTATCCCGTCCTCTGGGGTGTCCCAGGCCAATGTGGCTGCTCCCGCTCCTGTCACAAAGCACAGCCACTCACTGGGGCTGAAGGGTGGGACACAGGAGCATCCCAGCTCCCACACTGTCCCATCTCTGGGCTGTCCCACTGTGGGAAGCGCCCAGAGGTCTTTGCAATAACTGGTGTCAGAGAATTTGGATGGGACAAAAGCTCTTGGGCTGTGAAGCACCACAGGGTCAAGCTGTGGCTGGCTGAGGCCAATAGACACCTCCAGCAGCACACTCCCCACACGGGCACACAGCCAAGGAGCTGCATTACAGCTCCAAAACCAAACTCCCACTCTGCAGTGTTTCCCAGGGCTGAGCACTGCACTCGTGGGGCCCTGGGACACCCTCCATCAGCCAGACCCACTCCAGGTGACACAGACGCCCCACCTCAAGCGGCCACCAGGGCCACGAGCTCCCTGGCACTCCCAGGGCCAAGTCCAACCCTTGACAGTGGCAGTGGCAGGTGTTTTATGGCTGGCAGCAGGCCTGTGTGCCCACAGCAGCCCCTGGAGCTGCAGCAGGTGTCCAGAGCAGTGGATACCCCACAAACTGGGCAGATACCTGGGAAGGGAAGGGAAACCCCGAGCCCCAGGTTTCCTCTCCTTGCACAACTTCCGCTTGAGGCCTGACAGGGAGCAGTGGTTCCTGCAGCACTTCCTCCCCTCACAGCTCAGTGCAGACCTGTTAACCCTTCTCCTGCCAAAGGCAGGTTCCTGTCCCCACACCCAGCATGTGGGCAGGGGGCTGCACTGGGGATGGGGAACAGGTCAGGAGCATCAGCAGGACCCTGGAATAAGGGCCCCACTATCTGCATCCCATCACCCTGCACTGGGCCCTCAGTGAGGGCGACACCAGTCACATCTGGCCCCCAGCACCCAGGGGTGCCAGCAGGACCCCTGCAGTGAGGTTTCACAGAGCTGGTCCATCCTGACCCCACAATTTCCCCACACACAGGCAGCAGCCCTCAAGGCAGTGATCCTTCCTGCAGCGTGGCAGCATGGCCAGGAAAGCACATGAAACCATCCTGGCTACATCCCTAGAACAAACTGTGAGCTCTCAAGGGCCATCTGCCAGCAGAGCCCTGCAGATGCTGCCTGAAGAGAAGACTCAGATGTGATCCCTGACGTTTACACTGCGCTTCCCGATCCAGCCAGGTCGGGTGTCTGCTTGTGCCTCCGTAAACAAGTGCTCAGCTGGGGACACAACAGAGCTGCCCGCTGTGACACCTGAGATGGGCTTGGTGACAAGACTTCCTTCTCCACCTGCTGCCCTACTGGGAGTGTGTGGCCTCACTTCCAAGGATACGTTTCATGCCTGAATGGGAAAAGCCTTTTGGAAAGGCCTTGCACAGCAGATCCCTCCCTGCACACAGGGAGAGCACGCTGCCCCTCGGAGTTCCCCCACCACAGAACCAACACCAGGACCAGAACCAACACCAGCAATGATGGGATGTCCCTGCCTGCAGGATGCCATGTCCCAGCACCCACACTCCACAGACGCACACACTCCCCGCTGCCAGTGACTCATCTGAACCCTGGGATTCCCAGCCAAACATTCATCCAAACTGAGATTTCAGTGACCTGAGACACACCGAGATTGGCATGCCATGGGCATGGGGGCACCATGTCCCCTCCCACAGCTGAAGCTCAGAGGATGTTTCGGGTGCTTGCTGGATTTGCAGAGGTGTGTGAGCACAGGCTGCAGGTGGGTGCAAGGACAGCTTGGCTGGGAAGTTACAGACAAGGAGTGTGTGCACACCCAAAAGCTGGGAGCAGCAGCAGCCTCACTCATGGCCACGGTGCTGCGTGAAGGGTGAGCCCCCAAAAGGGCTGTGTGTCCTGGTAATGCTCCTTGATATCACTCACCCAGCCCTGCCACTGCATCTCTGCCCCTGCCCTGCCAAATCTGTAGGGACAATAACCTGGGAGATTGCCCCAGCCCAGCTCTGTGGTTTGGGGGACAGCAGGGCCGGGCTACCCACTGCCAACACCGTGCCAGGATGGATCATGACACTTGGCATGACTGGGGCTGGTTATTCACGGAGCAGAGGCCAGGGCTGGGCGTGACTGCTCTGTGCTGCCCAGCAAGACTCCCAGAGCTGCCTGGCCGCAGCGGTGCCGAGCTCCACAGCTCATGGCCAGGGTGACAGGGCTCAGCAGCACCCCTGGGGCCCAGCACTTCCTCCGTGCCTGCGGGAGCGGGGTGGCAGAGCGGGGTGGCAGGAGCGAGGCCCAGCGTTTTGCTCTCGGTGCGTGGTTCCCTGGCTGGCACAGGCCAGGAGGGTGAGATACCCAACGGCAGCGGGCACCAAGAACCGGGGATGCACCGCGTGTGCCAGCCGTGCCCAGCGGCAGGAAGGGAGCAGCCACCACGGGACGGGTGCCCCATGCCAGCCGCTGCCGGCCGGGGGCTGCACCGGCCCAGGAGAGGGCTGGGCTTCCCCAGCAGCCCCACCTGCGGAGCGCCTCGGGGCCGGGATCCTCCGCGGACCCCGGGATGGGCAGCGGCGGGTGCCAAGGAGGGGCCGCCCGGGCGACGCACCCACACCGCGGCCGGGAGCCCCGGCACGGCCCCGCCGCACCGGCGATGCCGCGGCTGCGGGGCCCGGAGCCGCGCCCTGCCGGTGCCGCGGGGCAGGGCCGGTCCTGCCCTGTCCCCGTGCCCGTCCCTGTCCCTGCCCGCCGGCAGCCCCGGCCCCGCCGCCCCCGCCATCCCCCGGTACTGGCGGGTTCCGCAGCGCTCACCTCCCTGCGGGGCAGCCGGGCCTCGGTGTGCCGGAATTTGGACGCCTTGAAGCGGTTCATGGTGCTCCGGCTGTACCGCTCCGAGCCGTGCCCAGCCCAGCCCGGCCCGGCCCGGCCCGGCCCCGCCCGCCCCGAGCCCCGCCCCGCGCCCCGCCCCTGGGCCAGCCCCGCCGGACCCCCTCACGTGTGTCCCGTGTGTCCCGTGTGTCCCGTGCCTCCGCCGTCACCGTGAGCGGGGCACAGACCGCCAGCCCCGGCTCCTCGGGTCCCCGCCAGACCCTCCAAGCCCGGCGTCGGAGCCACCGCTGGGGTGACTGTCCGGCGGTCCCGGGGATCCCGGCCGCTTCCCTGCCTCCCCCAGAGGCTCGTGGTCACCCCGTGCTGTGACCCCCGGCTGGCACCCAGCTCTCCTCCCACACAAGGGCAGCGGTTCCGTCGGGCTCTGGGCCAGGAGGACGAGGCCAGCGGGAGGTTTGCAGTGCCGTGGGCTCAGCGTGCTCGCCTCCTCCGCGGCCCGGCAGCCGGCGGCGAACAGAGACCTTCGTGTACTCACGGCTGCGGGGAGGGAGGAGGAGCAGGGAGCGCTGGACCTGAGCCCACTGAGCCCGGCTGGGACCCGGTGGAGCCCGGCTGCCACCCGCGGCGGTGGAGGCCAGGCCTCCTGCCCTGCTTTCACCCGGGCTGTGACAGCGGCGTGTGCGCAGCCGGAGCTGGCACGTCCCTGTCGCCGCTGAGCCCGGCGGAGCCTCCCCCGCGCCGCAGGCCCGAGCCTGTGCTGAGGAGCGCGCGGAGGCGCCAGCCCCGGTGACGAGGGCGGGAGAGAGACACGCTTGGCACGAATCGTCCTCCCCCTCTCCAGAGGAAAGCTGCTGCTGCCTGGCTGTGAGTGCCGAGCCAGGCTGCTGTGCCGTGTGAGTGTGGGCGTGTGGCACTGCACCCGCTGTGCTTCCAGAGCCTTTATTCCACTCCTGTGAGATACGTCCCCTGCTAGGGGAGAAGAGGAGCGGCCCTGGAAGGGCGCAGAGCAGAGGGCAGTGTGCCAGCCCCGCCGCACGAGGCTGTCGCAGGGGGCAGTTCCCGGCTGTCCCGCCCGTGTCCCCGCGCGTTCCCTGCCCGGCACCCACGGCCGCTCCACGGCCCCTCCCGCTCCGTCCCCGCCGAGCCCTGCGCATGCGTAAGCGTGCCGCGGCCGCGGCGCCGTGCGCCTGCGCGGCCCGTCCCCGCCGAGCCCTGCGCATGCGTAAGCGTGCCGCGGCCGCGGCGCCGTGCGCCTGCGCGGCCCGTCCCCGCCGTAGGGTGCGCAGGCGCAGCGCCGCGCGCGGGCCAAGATGGCGGCCGGGTGCGCGTCGCGCTGGGTCGGGGCGGCCGCGGGGCGCGGGGCGGGGAACGCGCGGCCGCCGCCGCTGCTGCTGCTGCTCCGCGGGCTCCGCGCCCCGCCCGCCCGCGCCCCGCGCCGCCTCCTGCTGCTCCGCGCCGGGCTCTGCGCCGCTGGTGAGCGGGCTAGGCGGGCCGGGCCGGCTGGAGGAAGGGACGCGGCCGGGGGAAAAGACCCGCGCCCCGCCGGCCCGGCCCTCACGGCGGCCCCTCTCCCTCCTCTCCCGCAGGGACGAAACGCGCTGCCGCCGCCGCCGCCGCCGCCTTCCACAGCAGCGCGGCCCGCGCCAAGGAGGACTATTACCAGGTGCTGGGGGTGCCCCGCACCGCCACGCAGAAGGAGATCAAGAAGGCCTATTACCAGGTGCGCCGGGACCGGCCGCGCCCAGGGCCCCGCGGGCAGCGAGAGGAGCCGGCGCTGGGGCAGGGAACAAATCCATCCCCGTGTTTGGAGCCGCTAGAGACAAGGGGAGGAGGCAGTGGGAAAGCTCAGCACGTGGCCTTGGAGATCGCTTCCAAAGCATGGTCTGCCTGTGCTGTCATCGCTTGTCTCCTTCCAGAAGGATCTGGGATTGCTGAGAAGATAAGGAGCAGCTCCTGTACTTCCTTGTTTTGGGTTGATAAATGAAAATGAAGGGCTTTAGTTCCCAGGAATGCATCTAGTGAATGCCAGGCTCTGCCTGATGTGTTTTTCCTGGCACGTGAGATATGCTTAAGTAAATAACTCCTGCCTGTCCCTAATGGTTGGGTTTTGTTTTTTAGTTGGCAAAGAAATACCACCCTGACACAAACAAGGACGACCCCAAAGCAAAGGAGAAATTCTCTCAACTGGCAGAAGCCTACGAGGTAATAGCAGGATTTTGTTGTGATGAGAAGGAGGAAAGACTAGAGGGTGGATGAGGGGAAACATTTCCTGTAAAACCGTGGCTGTTTTTTGATGCACTTCAATCTGGGGCACCTCTGTCCCAAGAAATTACTTGGTCCAAGTATCTGATTTAGCTGCTTTGGGCTTTTTCAGTTTTCCCCTTCCTTAGCAGTGATTGGCATGGATGTCACTTCTATGGAATTATTGTCAGTTTAAATAACCAAACAAAAAACCTGTCAGCAGGTTTTTGAGACAGAGGGACTTTCACTGTGCTCCCCCAGCCCTGTTTTTTGATTCCAGCACTCTTCAGCTGATATAATAATGATCAGCTACTTAATGTAAGTTATTTCTGCTTTTTATAAATTAGTACAATTTCACAATTTTTCTGGTGATGAGCCAAGAAACGCCAGGGAAGCAGCAGCTTGTCCCTAACTCCCGTGGTGCTGAGAGCTGGGCGAGACCTTGATGGAAGGTCTGAGCCCAGAGCCAGGGATTCTCCTGGGTCCCACAGTGCCCTGATGGCCCTGTCCTTGCCCCAGGTGCTGAGTGACGAGGTGAAGAGGAAGCAGTACGATGCCTACGGCACGGCGAGCTTCGAGGCCGGCGCGGCCGGGGCCGGGGCTGGCGCGGGGCGGCAGTACTGGAGCAGCGGCCCCTCCATCGACCCCGAGGAGCTCTTCAGGAAGATCTTTGGGGAGTTCTCAGGATCCCCTTTTGGCGATTTTCAGACTGTCTTTGACCAGCCACAGGAGGTAGGAGGTGCCTTTATTTAGGAATGAAATGAGGAACTCAAAGCAGTGTCTCTCCCCAGCTTCTGTCACAAGCTCTGGGAGCTTCAGCAAGGAGTTATTTCTGAGAATGTCAGTGTGTGAGTGTCCCATGGCATGGGCAGAGTCTCATAGTTTTGCTCAGCTGTGCAGGAACACACCCCACACCTCCAGACAGGATATTTTTTCTGGGCTTGAGCTACTTCTCTGGTGTTCACTGACACCACCCAGTACTGCCGAGCAGTTCCATCGCTGGAGAGGCATCGTTTCTGCTGCACCTTGATTTACCTATGCCTGCTTTGATCTGTAATGCTAAAACCCACAAAATGCCTTGTAACTATAAACCAGGCCTTCCAGCAGTATGTTTGGCTGCTGCTTAATTGGCTTAATTTTGCAACTTAATTAGCTTCATGTTGCAGTGAGGCCCATAATAAAATGTTTTGTTCTTTGTGTTGCAGCTAAATGCTCCTTTAAGTGTTGCTGATTCATGTGTTGTCTTCAGAAATGTTTGGTGTTGGGTACTCTTGGTTTTACTAAAAATGACATCTTTCATTTAAGGAGAATTTCCTCTTTTGGTCAGTCATCTTTATTGAGAATTTCTATTTTTAGCATTGTTTGGTATTTAGCCTAAACTGTTCTCAGTCTCCTTAAGACCCTGTCACACCTCAGTCATGGATCTATATCCATGTTTCCTGTGCAGTATATCATGGAACTGACATTCACCCAAGCTGCAAAAGGTGTGAACAAGGAGATTGTGGTGAACATCCAGGACTCCTGTGTGCGCTGTGATGGCAAAGGACACGAACCTGGCACCAAAGCTCAGCGCTGTCACTACTGCAATGGCACGGGCATGGTAAGTGCTGAGCAGGACACCAGTTCTGTGCTTTCCCTTCTTGGGGAGAGACACTTCATTCCATGGTGAAAAATTCTCACCACACTCATCAGCCTATCTTGGGCAAAGCTGAGTTAATGTCAGCTTGATGCTAATAGGCACTAGGAAGATTTTCTTTGTGTTAAAGTGCTGTGCTGAGCTGAAAGCATGAGCCTTCAGGCTGGATCCTCTGCTACTGCACATCCCACAAGCCATATGAATATAATGTAACAGCTCTGAAATTCCTCGAGCAATAAATGGGTATCTTTTGACTTGCGGATTGGAGGAAGGTGGTGAGAACCCAAGGGTAATCATAAAATAAGAAGATGGAGGTAATGATGGAGATGGAGCTGCAGGCTTTGGGTTTCCATGCATCTGATTCCTTGTGTGCTTCAGTGGTTCAGTCCAAGGCTTAGTCACCATAAGGTTTTCTTGGACACTGGCAGTAATCCATGTAAATGGATTGTCCTTGGATTCATCTGAACACAGACATTTGTAGCACTGTAAGGAGCTTTGTTCCTTCTTGTGCATTAAAGCCTAGACTTTGAGGGTGATGTGTTTCGCTTGCCCTCACCACCTGACACTTGTAGTAGTGGCGGTGTTCAGTGGAAGTCAGAATGCGATGGTGAGTGGATGTCAGAGCCAGCTTTCTGCTCCAGCCCTTACTGAGGGGTATCTCTGTTCTGACATGGTGTGTGTGTGATCAGAGCTCAGATGTGCCGTGTGAGAAGCCCCATCTCAGTACTCATCACTTGCTCAACGTGTGTTTGTTCCTGCCCAGGAGACGATCAACACGGGCCCGTTCGTGATGCGCTCCACGTGCCGGCGCTGCGGCGGCCGCGGCTCCATCATCACCACGCCCTGCGTCATGTGCCGGGGCACAGGGCAGACCAAGCAGAAGAAGACAGTGATGGTTCCCGTGCCAGCTGGTCAGTGCTGTACCTGTCTGCTGCTCTCTCTTAAAGAACTGTAGTTATTTACTGCCTCTGTGGGTACAGTGGGGGAGCCGTGTAAGACCTTTTGCTGCAGAGAAATGATCTTTAAAGCAAAGCAGGTGAGAGCTCAGCAATGGAACGGGCTAGTGATGAGATGGACCTTCTGGCCATGGATATAAGTGTTTGCTCTGCCCTCCCTGAGCTTTGGTTCTTGCCTGGGTCCTCCTAGGCAGGTTTTGAAGGGTGAATCTCCAAAGGTTTTGTTGCCATGGGTCTCTCATTTGTCCTTGAAGCTTGGGGAGATGATGGGAATCCTGAAAAGCTTGGCTTGGCTCAGAGGGGTGTGCTGATTGCCTTCCTCACCAGAGAGGAGAATTCAGTGGTGAGACTAAGACTTGCTTCTTTGAGACCCTGGATGAGCAGCCTGTAATTTTCCTGCAGCTTGTGGAGGCTGCTGTGTTCCTTAATCCAATGCATTTGAAGAATGCATAGAGAATTCTGTAAATATTGAAGTAACAAACATGTTGGGGGCATAGAGATCACCTCAGAGGTATAAACATGTGCTGACCCCTCCTCCTTTGGGCTGTGGTGGCCAGCTCTTGGGATTGGCAAGAGTTGTAGGTATCCATGTCACACATGGGTTATAAGCCAAGGTCACATTCCCTCCTGTTCTGATTGCAGGTGTGGAGGACGGGCAGACAGTTCGGATGCCTGTGGGGAAGAAAGAAATTTTCATTACATTCAGGGTATGTATCCCAAGCTGGTTTATTATATAAGTTGGTTGTTCTCAACTGCCTTGGAAAGGACTGCAGAATGGGCAGAGGAGGAAGAGCCAGTGATCCTTTGGAACAGCTGAGGTAACATGATCCCTGTGAACTTTCTGAGACAGCAGGAGATCTGCATTGTAGCAAGGAGGGTAACTTTGAATCTGTTCACGAAGAATTGCTGCTTGTTCCAGGACCAGGCCCTTAGGGTAGTGTGAATCAAAATGCAGAGTAGGTTCTTCATGCCTTGAATTTTTGACTTGGAAATGTGAGGGAGCTGCCTGCTGGCAGGGGTGGCAGAGCTGAGGAGAGCTGTGGGAGGTGCTGCAGGAGGCTGTCTGGTGAAGTGTCCTTCTGCAGATCCACCTTCAGGGCTGCTTTGCACCTGTGCTGTAGCTGGGCCTCTTGTCCTGTCAGAATCTTGCCACACACATCCCTGTTGAGGAGAAAGTTCTTTCAGCACCTCTTCCACGGTGCAGGAGGGTTTAATTCTGTTCCAGCTTGTGAGGCCACCGGAAAGGTGCTTCATTTCCTTCTCACTTTTGGCTTTCCCCTGTACAGGGTGGTGGACAAGGCAGTGTCTGTCTCTGCAGAACCGTAGTGACATGGATAAACTAACAGCAGGATTAGGGGAGGGAGTTCCTGAGGCAGGAAGCAGGGATCCTTCCAATCCTTTGGCTAAATCAGTTATCTCAATATCTGTGTTTTACTAGAACACCAAATATTAACTCACAGTTCTCAGCCATGCTGTTTGGGGATGGTATATTTTTTTCCTGAGACCCTTGGGAGCAGTTTTACCAGGAGAACACGGTGTGCTCACTGCTCTTTGGAACTTTGCTGCCCTGCAGGTTCAGAAGAGCTCTGTTTTCCGACGAAACGGAGCCGATATCCACTCGGATCTCCTGATCTCAATAGCTCAGGCCGTGCTGGGAGGCACAGCCCGGTGTCAAGGCTTGTATGAGACAATCAACATCACGGTGAGTGCCAATATTCTGGGCATGAATCACTGGGGCACAAAGGCTTCTCCTTTCCTGCAAAGGTGGGCAAAATCTCCAAGTCTGCCAGTATTGCATTTCAGACTCCTTCAGGACTGAGCCTTGGGTAGTTTGTGACCTGCCTGGTCACAGCTTCTTTCTTGTTGCTGTGTATGGACAGGGAAGGAAATGAATTGCTGGACCAGCCCCATCTAAGGGCTACAGGCTGTGTCAGGTTCTTTACTTATTCCTTCAGAAGCTTTTCCATCATTACTGGTTTAGCTTTGGGATGTGTCCCAATGCATGAGCATATGAGAGCTCTCCCATCCTACTTTGAAACTTGTTGGAGAAGCAGATAATTTTTATAGATGTGTAATTATTATATAAATGTTTAATTAGAGTAATAAATGTGATGCCTTTGTGTTTATAGATACCCCCTGGTATTCAGCCAGACCAGAGAATTCGAATGAGTGGGAAAGGCATTCCCAAGGTGAACAGCTATGGCTATGGAGACCACTACATCCACATAAAGATAAAAGTTCCTCAGTAAGTGGAGCTAAAACAACTTCCTGTGAAATCTTTAAAGCTTTGTGCAAAAAATGTTGTTTAAAAGGTGAAATGCAGTGGGTCCTATGGTCCCCTCTTCCACTGAGAATTCTTTAGAGATCATTCCTTATAGATGGCTCATTTAAAGAGCACGTGGATTCCTGGTGTATTCATACACAATGTACTCCAGTCCCTGCCCCTCATGGGTGCTGCTGGGGGAGGTTTGGGAGGCTGTGGGACCCCAGCCCATCCCTGACCCCGTGTCCCGGTGCCACAGGAGGCTGACGGATCGCCAGCGAGCCTTAATGATGAGCTATGCCGAGGATGAGGCCGACGTGGACGGCACCGTGAACGGGGTCACCAACACAGCGTCAGGTGAGCAGGGGAACTCCTGCCCCTTCCCTGGGCAGCTGCTGTGGGAGTGCACAGTGCTCCCTGAGCATTCCTGGGGAGCAAGGCAAGCCAGGGTCACATCAGGCCTGTGGCAGCGCAGCCTGGTTTAACAGAAGTAGTTCTAGTGTGATACTGACAGGCTGTAGCACACAGCAGGGAGGCAGCCCCTTCCCAGGAAGCTCTATTCCAGTACTTACTGGGCTAATCCATGTGTGAACAGAGTGCAGGCACTGAGTACTCCAGGGTCCAGACAAGCTGTGCTGATGAGTGCCTCCTGCTCCCTGCTTCCCCTGTGCCAGGACTTGCCTTGAGGCAGGAAAGCAAATGTGCTTCAGGCCAATTTGCTGTGTGATCCCAATCCAGTGTGTTTGTGAGCACAGCAGGGCTGCTTCTCCTGGAATGCTGACAGGGGTTTCTGTTGGGGCTGAGCTCTGTGTGTGTGAGGAAACCTGGGCTGGGAGTGTCCATTGGTGGCAGTGTCAGCTCTGGTCAGTGGACAGTGTCCAGCACGATGGAGGAGTGAAGGCAGCTGGGAGCTTTGTGGAGCTGCTCTCCAGCTCCAGATGGAAAACTAAGATTCAGCAATTGTGTTTTAAGTTGCAGGGCTGAGGTGCTTGGAAGAAGCAGCAGCTAAAGGCACAACACATGGTAAAATAGTAAGGAAGGAGCTTTGTCTCTCACTACTGGAAAGCAGTTTTTTCTTTGCTTAATTGAAACAATGAACTTCTTAAAGCCTGTTGGATTTTGGTTTTGGTTTGAAACCCAACAGGACATTTATGACTAGGCAAAGGTGAGAGCCTTTTGGAGCTGCTGAATGATCCCAGGATCTGCTCTACTACATGCCAAAGTGTGAGGAATATAGGCTTAAGTGCAGGAGCTGCCAAATACTTCCCAGTGTTCTGTTTTATAATAATTATACATACAGAAAATAAGTATTTCCTCTATTACAGTCAGCCTTGGGGGAAGGGCAGAGAGCTCTGAGCACTGAATTTCCCTTCCAGCTTTTTAAAGGCATTTGTGTGCCAAAGAGGAAAAAAAAAAACCTCCTCAAAGTAATTTCTTAAAAAGCAAACCTGCCAGTTTTTACCATGGTGAAGTAGCAAGGTGAATTAAAATGCCAGTAGGTTGCAGTGTAGAGACAGGCTGTGCTGAGGGAGGCGTGTCCTGCCTCGGGATTTCATCCCATTGCATCAGCCCCAGCCCAGCACTCAGCCCTGGGAGGCTGGGGAGCACCAGACTCCTTGTTCTCTGTGCACAAAGAAAGCTTGAGGAGGCATTTGGGATCTTGTTGTTGATGGTTTTACTGTAGAAAAAAACAGATTAGCAAAGAGGTCTCCTTTGTTCTCGTTATAGCCACTTCTGAGGGACAAACAAATTCTCAGGACCTGTTCATACAGGACAATTTTAACAATCCTTATCTGGACAGTCAGTCTGAAATACTTGTACTCTTTTTCATTTTACACAAGTTAATTTTCTGCTTGACACTGTCTAAGCATTGCTTGCAGAGACACAAACCAGGCTCCTGGTGTGGTTTTGCACTGCTTTGCAAGGACACAACCTTGAAACAGGAAGAACTTGTTTCAGGGACCACCAGTATAGATTTTTTTAACCCTGTAAAATCGTGGCTGGCTGTGATTGAGTTCACCACTTGTTTTTAGTGGCAGACTCTCAGTTCCAAGTACTTGATTCCAAAGCCTGTGGGGTCCCTGACTCAATTGTGCAGCACAAGAATTCCCTTGCCAGTTGGAGGGCTGGGGAGAGGGGAAGGGAACAGCTCAGCACCTGAGCTCATGGTTGGCTTTTCCACTTGTGGGATCCAGGCTCTCCAGTGCTTCCACTGCAAGGGGTCCAGTCCTGTGGCTCGCTGCCAGGAGCAGCCCTGGACGTGAGGGAGCAGCACAACCAGCTGCTTTCTCTTGGCCATTCGCTGTCTAAACCACCCCTCTGGTCCTGGTGGGAGATGTCTCTGACTGCAGCCCTTTGCTGTTTGTGTCCAGGTGGCAGGGCCACGGCTAGCGCTGACGCAGGCGGGGATAGGCCTGAGGCTCAGGAGAACAAGGAGGGATTCCTTTCCAAACTTAAGAAAATGTTTACCTCCTGACACCCCATCCGAGGTAGGAGGCCTCTTGTGTTTCACTGTCGTCTTTCCCCCACACTGAGCACTTCTTGGGAGGTGGAAGCACAGCGTTGCTTCTCACTTAGCCTCAGGCCTTCCAACGCGGATGTGCACAGCCCTAGCTGTCCCCTGGGACCTGGAGCAACAAGCCAGGGATTAAAGTGCATTGTTGCTGCAGCAAAGAGCAGCACAGATGCTGGGTGCCCCATTGGGGAGGTGGCTGGCTTCCCCTGCAGCTCTGCAGCTGGAGCTGTGTTCAGTTCCAAGCGCTGAGCTGCTCCCATGAGCTGGTCCCACTGGGACCGGGTTCTGCCACACAAATCCTGGGCTGCAGAGCCACTGGTGCTGGCACACTCGGGCTGGATTCACCCCTGCCATGGGCTTACAGCACCAGGGAGGAGCCAGCCCTTGTCACAGAGCACAGCAAAAGCAAACCCCACCATGCATCACTGCAGTGTAACTCAGGTGCTTCAGTTGGTGCTGACCTGTTATGAGAGAGCACCGAGACTTGGAATCATCTACCACAGACAGAGAGTGTGGGATTCCAGGGGCTCAGCTTTGCATCTTTGTAGGCTTCAAAGCTGGCTGTGCTGTAGGGCTGACAGCGTGACAGCAGGTCAGGAGGGGAGGTGCTCCCAGAGTGGCCTGTGTGCTGATACAGCCAGGAAATTGTAACCTTCCTCTCACTTCAACTGCAGGAAAGCGTTCTACTGGGAACTAGGAGCCAGCAGCAGCAGGTCATCTGTGCAGTTGGGGGTGAATCTTTCTGGCAGCCAGGCTCTGGAGAACACAGGATGTCAGTCAGCAGCACAGCAAGAATCCCAGCTGGAGGGGCCATGGACCACAGAGGCACCAACACAAACCCCACCCACTGTCCCAAGAACTGGCAGTGAAGGAAAACACCAGCTTAGCAGAAGTGTGGCTCTCTGGAGGCTGCTCCACAACCTTACTGCTACTGGAAGCTTATTTGGTAAAAGCTAAAGTAGTATTTAGAATCCAAACCAGAGGAAATGTGAAACAAATAGTCCAGCAGAGAGCAGCAACATGCTGTGTGGAGGCCAAGCACACCAGCTGCTCACTCAGGTGCCCTTTGGAATGCCAGATGTGCTTGGTGAACTCTCCAGGAGACTTGGTGGGTCAGGAAGGTCTAACCTTGTCTTCACAACAGCCCTGCTGCCCTGCACAGCTCCAGGTGGAATCTCCCTGTGGCTGGGCGTTGTCTGAGCCCAGCTGGCCTGGCTCCCTCACAGCCCTGGGCTTTCTCTATCCTGCTGATTGCCTGCACAGAGCAGTGATGGAATCTGCACTTTGCCTCAAGTGTATCCCCCACATAACTAAAGTTACCACACAACTGCTGTCGCTTCTGGACTGGTACAAGTTGATCACTGAGCCCTTTGCCAGTTGGGGACAAAAATCTTTTATTACTTTAGTGCAACACCCATAGCGTAAAGGATTGGTCAAAGCATCGTTGTTTTACTTGTGTGAGAGTGCAAGTGAGGTGGATCACTCCTTCCAGGTGGAGCTGAGCTCTTGCAGTGAGTATTCCATGGTTACTGTAGCCTGCTGTGTTTGTGATACTGTGCAGGTACCATCAGCCCACATACTAATCAGCTCAACACCAGTTAAACAGGGACGTGCTGTAGTCTTGCCCTTCTTAATTTGCTGAAATAAAGCACGTGTTGCCTCCTGATTAAACTTCTGTAAAGTGATTCTGTACCCATGTAAATAAGATGGACTTCATAAAGATATTTAACACGTGCTGTGCCTTGCTGCCTTGTCTACTCTTCCAGCTGCTCTGTCACCCCCTTTCCCTCCCCTAGTAACAGGAATGAAGGTCTCTGGGACAAGGAGGGGACAGGGTTGGATGGCTCTAGCATTGCTAGGGGCTGGGATTGACTTTAAACACAAAGCTGCCCTATCTCAGCAGTACTTTAGGCATGAGAGGGGGAAGGGGCTGTTCCACTGAACCTTGGACAGTCTAGAAAAAGTCGAGTTTTATCTCAGTTCCTTAGAACAGTGACTGAAATTAGCTCCAGGAGCCCAAGGACCAGGGCCAGAGCTGTATGATGAGGAATCAGGCTCACTTTTTGTGTTACAAGAAGGCACTGCAGTCCCTGCTTGCTGGGGTGACACTAAGCTTCCATTCTTTCCAGTGGCTCACCCGCAGTGCCCAAACCAGATCCATGGAGAAATCCCTGTCTTCTGTTTGCTTGTGAGCCTGCAGCAGCCCTGGCCATGGATACCTGCCACAAGGGCACTGCCTTTGGGGCCCTGGCTTAAACACCTTCAGCCTTTGGCACCTTCACCTGCTGCCATATGCTCAGAGCTGCCTGGGAAAGGAGGTGATCCTGGGAAAACTAGCCCCCACCACCCTAAAACACCCACAATGACTAAAGCAGCACCTCCCTGAGGACAGGGTGCAAAGGCAGTGCTTCTGCCACCCCTCTGCCTGTGCTGTCCGGCCCTTCCTCTTGTTCTAGCTGCCTAAATATTCCCAACCATGCTGCAGGAGCACACACATGGACCAGCAACTGGGCAAAGCTCTCCTCAGCTGGGGCAGGACCAGCCTCTCCCTGGGGCACTACTGGGAAGGCAGCATGGCTCAGGGCACCTCACCTCCTCAGCCAGGCCCCCCTACCTGCTGCAGAAACCAGGGAGGGAGAGGAGGCTCAGAAGGCATTCTTGTTGTCCCCCACCCACTGCTGGAAGGTGCGGGCCTTGGGGTTGAGCTTCATGGTCAGGGCCACGTTGCGGTCTGGTTTTAGGGCATAGAAACGGAACATGGCAGCCGTCTCCTTGGCCCCAGGGAAGTCCTGCTTCTCATACTCCTCAGGGGAGATCTGTCAACAGAATTGGGGAAAAAAAAGTGTTTCAGAGGCTGCTGGGGCTTCCCCTCAGCCTCTGAGGGGATGTGATGAGGGCTCTGGTAGAGCAGCCTGTCACAGCATTGCCACTGGTGCAGAGGGCTCTGCAAGGCACTTCTGCTGGGGTTGGGCAAAGGATGCAGCCCCGCCTGGCAGAACAGCCCAGCCAGCCTAGGGCCAGCACCCAGGTCTGGCACACAGCTGGCCAGGGTCTGGAGCAGCTATGAGGGAGCCCTTCCTCACACCAGAGCTATGGCTGAGGGGTTCTAGAAACTGAGTGGTCCAGGAGGCAATTCAGGTTGCCACCTGGCACCCCAAAATATCCTTCCCTGCCTGAATCAAAGGGTTTGGTTCACTGCACTTCTGGGAGGGCAGAACCTGCAGAGAGCATCAGAGGAGCTTTGTTTCTAATGAAATGCACTTTGTTCTCAGGGAACCACCATACCCCTCATCCATTGTATTGGCTGCCTGAGGCACAACTGAAATGCAAAGATTAAAAATAAGTCATGAAGGGACAGGGAGTGGTCAGGGGTGTTGTTAACAGTGACACAGCACAGAGGCCAGATCTGTTGTAATGGTGACACAGCAAAGCCCTGGGGGAAGCCCTGCTGAAGGGAAGGGCACCCAGCAGAAATCTGTTGTGTAGGTGCCCATCCCTGTCTCCCTTGGAGACTTCCCAGCTCGGCTATCCCTCAGAACCAGGCACAGACCTGCCCAGGCACATCTGTGTGCTTCACAGGCATGAGCTCAGTGACAGTACCAACAGGGCAGTGTCGGTGCTGGCCTCTACCAAAATGAGCTGTGAGTCCCTCAGGAACATCACCTACACCAAGTGACACTTCCTACCTTGCTGGCTGTCACAGTCTTGCCCGTCTGCTGGGAGAGGATGGCAGCGTACTCTGCCTCGGTGAGCTTGCCCGTGCTCAGTCCTATCACTTGGCCGATGTACTCCCCTGGGGACTTCAGCAGGCAAAGTACAATGGGCCCAAGGTCCTCCACAGCCATCCCATCCATGGGGGTGTCCCCCATGGGCAGCTCTGTATGGAGAGATTGATCCCAGCTGCAGTGCAGCCCAGCTCTGAGGAGGTACAGCGGAGTTTTCAGCTCTGTCTCTGGACACGAGGTGAGGGAGGGATGAGAGCACTCGTCAGCATGGCAAGGCAGGAGAGCAGGGCTGAGCTAAGAGCCCTTGACACCAGAGCAGCACCGTGAGTCGTCTGCAGCCCCACAACCTCCACCATCCCAAATGCAGACACTTGGGGTGTCCAGAGCTGCTCTGGGATCTGCGGAACAGCCCTCAGCACCACAAACAGGCCCAGGATCCTGGTGATTTCCTGCAGGCCACCAAACAGGTCTGAAGACCACAATGCAGCTTGCTGTGGTCAAGCTGGAAGAGGCCTCATCACCCTTACCAGCCCCCAGCCCTGGCAGTCTCTCCACCGGCACAGTGGGAGCAGATGAGGACAGTCACAGGACAGTGACCCACAGAGCAAGAGCTCCTCCTTACCCAGGACAAAGGTGTCTCTCTGCGGGGCCTTCTGCGGCTTGAAGATGGAGAGGAAGTTCTCAAAGTAGAACGGCAGCCGGATGATGGTGGTGGGAACCCCAATTTTCTGGAAGTACTCTTCCACCACACCTTTGCCATCAAAGTGCAGCACCTCCAGCCGGCCCCCCGTCAGCTGGTGCACGTTCTCCAGGCCGCTGAACACGACGTGGTGCAGACCCTGGCGCTTGGACAGGTCAGCGAGACGCTGTCCCTGGGCCAAGGGAGAAACCAGCCATGAAGAGGGGAATGGGACATCCCCATCATCCCCACACCCCCCCTTTCCCTCTGGGGAGGATCCAGCTCCCACAAGCCCTCAGCTAGGAGCACAGTGAGCTGTCCAGGTGGAGCTGAATTCTCTCCTTACCCCATCCTACTTCAGAAAGACCACACACCCTCCAGCTTTGGAGCTCACTGCTCCACCAAACACGCAAGCACCAGCATAAAGAATCCGCCTGGCCAACATACCTGCCCTAAACTATCTTTTCTTTTGTTTGTTGCCATCCAGGTGTGGCAACTCTGCCACCTTGCAGTATCTGTCCTGGCATGAACACCACCCTTGGGATCTCTGATACTGAAAGATTTTGGCCGCAAAGCTGCAAGCACAGAGAGCTACAGGTCTGCAGGCAGCAACTGTCCCAGCTCTGCCCAGGGAAGGCTCTGAGGAGCCAAGTGTTCCCACTCCTGCTACTCCAGCTCCTGGGAAGTGCTCTCTGTAACAAATTTATCAACTCCCTGAAGGCACCAGACCCTGGAGCCATGCAACTGCGAGGGAACAGAGAACAAGTCCTGGTTTTGCAAGAACTGGGACCTGGTGTTTGTGAGGCCTTGGGTCTTCTGGACTGGCCACTCAAACTATCAGGGCTGCCACAGATGCTTCAAGAGCAGTCCCCACTTTGATGCTGCTCACGATCCACCCTGCCAGATCATTCCGCACGTGGTCCCAGTTAACGTCAGGACAGGTACCTGCTCGATTTCCTTCTCCTTGCTGCAGTGTTCCCAGAAGTTGGTGACAATAAAGGCTCCGTAGGCACCCGCCAAGGCCCGCTCCAGCGATGCCTCATCGTCCTGATCTGCCTTCACCACCTCGGCTCCCCTGCGCCTCAGCTCCTCCGCCTTCTTCTTCCTGGGGCTCCGCGTCACCGCGCGAACCTTGAAAGTGCCATCGTCCAGCAGCGCCCGGGCCACGCCGCCCCCCTGGGCCCCTGCGGGAGCAGCCGCTCAGGGCCCCGCGTCCCCGGGGCTCCGGGACGCGCTGGGGCCGCGGGACGGAGCGGCCCGACTGCCACAGGCACCGAGCCGCGCTCGCTCCCCGCACTGCTCACCCTCCCGGCCGCTTGGGCATCACCGACGCCTCCGCCCCTCGCCCTCCCCGCCCGCACAGCCCAGGTCTCTCCCCGAGCACTCACCGGTGGCCCCGAACACCACGATCAGCTTCTTCCCGGCCATGCAGCAGCGCGGGCGGTCCCGGGGCTCTGACAGGGCGAGAAGCAGCGAGGTCGCACGGCCGCGGCTCAGCCCCCACAGCGGTCCCGGGAGGGAGGGAGGGAGGAGGGCAGGGAGCGGGGCGGCTGCGGGGCCATCGCGGGTCCCGGGGAGCAGGGGGCCGGGAGGGAGCGGGGCGGCTGCGGGGCCATCGCGGGTCCCGGGGAGCAGGGGGCCGGGAGGGAGCGGGGCGGCTGCGGGGCCATCGCGGGTCCCGGGGCACCGGGCGCGTCTTCCCTCACACGGCTCCTCACCTCGGCGCTGCTCGGCTCCAATCGGCTATGCCCGGCTCCGTTCGAGTCCAATCGGCTCCAACCGGCTCCGCCGGCTGCGTTCGGCTCGGTTCGGCTCTAGCCGGCTAAGCTGGAGCGGCGTGCGTTCGTCCGTTCGGCGTGACCCGATTGTGTTCGGCTTCACCCGACTGCGCTCGGCCATTCCCGTATGGGCGGAGCTCAACTGTCCATCCCCGCAGGCCCCGCCCATCAGTGCCGGGCCACGCCCACCGCTGGCGCGAGCCTCCGCTCCTATCCCCAATCGCTTACCCAATCCCATCCCATCCCAAATCCCCGCCCCAATCCCCTCCCATCCCCAATCCCATCCCATCCCCAATCCCCTCCCATCCCAAATCCCCTCCCCAATCCCATCCCCACTCCCACCCCAAATCTCATCTGTTGGCCCAGCCGCCTGCTCCTTGCTCAGGAAACCCGCTTAAAACCCAAAAGCCACCGCATCACTCTCTGGGAGGTGGCTGGGGGTTGTGTCCCTTCCTCCCCCGGGACCCCCCGAGCGTCCCAGACGAGTAATGTCTTTCCAGGTTTCCTTGGAGTGGAAGCCGGGCTGTTCCCCAGGCTCGTCCTGCTGCTCCCTCTGGAGCTGGGACCGTTCGTTATTCCCAGGTTCGTTGTCCCCAGGCAGGTGACTCTGTGCAGGTCTGAGCTGAGGAGCTGTCCCCGAGCACCCTCCTGCAAGCAACCGCACGAGTCAACAGAGTCACCCTGGAGCTTTTCTCACCTCTCCTGCCAGCTCCAGAGGGGCTGCGGGCAAACCCACCCTGCCGGGAACTCCGTAGGTTGGATTTAGTAAATAAATACATTGAGAATTTTGAGGTTGAATCTGGTAAATGACCCAGAAAACGCGTGAGGGATGTGTAATTCACAGGGGCAAAGAAATATTTCAGATGTGTTAATTCAGATCAATGACGAATTGTGAAAGTAGGAGGTACAGCTCTGACTGGGGTTTCTGCACAGTCATTTTGGATGTGAGGGATTTGAGCTACAGGTTGGCTGCTGGGAATTACCAGCTACCAGCTCCTCTTGCAACCCCCCTGCAGACGGGGAAATTACCAACAGACCTCAAACTCGCCAGAGAAAAGGTTTTAACCCCTTACTGGGCACAGCCTGGGGCGGGCAGAGAGCGAGGCTGGGGGAGACACAGCCCAAAGTGGTGGCTGAAGGTCCCAGTTCCTGCTTGCCCCCACCTCTCCTCCCCAAGCACAGTTCAGTGGCCACGAGCCTACCCTGACCCTCACCAGCTCGCCACCACGAGAGCTCCACTAGCCACCATTTGCCTGAATGCCAGTGAAATTTTTATAGGATTTACAAGTGGAGGGTTTTGTCGAAGAAAATTGGAAAATAATCACCGAGCCCACCTGCGTGTGTGGAGCTGGGGAGGGGAGATCCCGCCGGTGCTGCTGCTCTGGTAGCTCTGGCTCCTTGGTGGGATGGGATCCAGCTCTTTGGAGACAAATCCTAATTCCAGGAAGCATTTGGCAAGGGCAGGAGAACGGCTTTGGAGGAAAAGGAGGCTATTCCTACCCTTTTATCCCACTTTTTCCAAACACCATTTTAATTTAATAATGGAATTATTTCTTTGCACAACCCAGCGAAAGGCAGAGCTGCTGCAAGTCCAGCCTCTCCCACGGGATATTCCCAGCGCTCCTGGCCAGCGCGGGGCCGTGCAGCAAAACCCCTCGGCTCTCCTGGGCCGCGGTGAGCGCATGGCTTTGCTCCGAGGGAGCTCGCAGCGGTGTGGATGTTGTTGGGGCGGGTTTGTGGCTTTCGGGACAGAGCGGCCGCAGCGGGGGAAGGGTCCGCGGGGCAGCCCCGGCCGCCGCTGCCGGGCTCGGGCGCCGCTGGGTTTCGGCGGATCCCTCACCGCGATTTGCATAGCCACCAGCCCTGCGCTGACAGGAAGGAAGACCTGCGAGACCCAGGGCAGGAAGGGGCGCGGAGAGAACGGAAAGAGACAAAAGCCACCGGGCTGGAAAGGGCCGGGGAACCCGGACCTACCTTGCCCAGGTGCTGCCCGAGCATCGCCCCGCCCCAGGTCCCATCAGGGCACACCAGCGGGAAGGGCGGCTTCTGCCTTCAACTTGAGCATCCGTGGAGGAGCAAGCAAAGCCCTGGGGATAAGGAGCTGAGCGGGACGCGGAGGGGCTGCACCCTCCCGGGCCACGAGGATGCCCTCGCCACCGCCCTGCTGACACGGCGACCTGGGGAAGGTGGCACGAGGCCAAGGTAGGGGCTTGGAGGGGTGTGGGGAGAAGGGGAGAAGGGGAGGTGTCACTTGGCTCTCCCTCGTGGGGACAAGCTGCTGCAGAGCTCGTGCTGCGATGGCCACGTGAAATGGGCCAAGGCGGCAGGGCCGGGAGCTGATGGGCAGAGATCCCTGGCACGGCACGGCACGGCACGGCCATCCGGCTGGCAGGAGGGGGTGGAGCCCGGAGTGATGGATATGAGCGTGGCACCCCACAGGGAACCTGGCACATGTCACAAATCCTGTCCCCTTGCCTGCTCTGCCTGCCGGGGCATGAAGGCAGCCACAGCCAGGCTGTCCTGCCTGCCCAAAGCCTTGTGCGGCAGCTTTCCTCCCCTTAATGTCATCTGCTGAACTAATTAACTTCCAAACCATCCAAAATAAACTCCAAGATGTCCCACCAACAGAAAAGGAAGAGATTAGTGATGCACTCACCTGCGGCACGGTGCAAAACAGCACCAAAGAGTGGGGCAGGGCCCTGGGGTGTCCCAGGAGCAGGTCGGGGGGCTGGAGCTCAGCCCTGCACCCAGAGCTTGGGCACCCTGGGCTGCCTCAGGGCATCAGACTGAACCCTGCTGTTATTTAGGCACTTGTGGGCACTGTGTAGCCATAAATATGGGGCTGCTGGGGATAGGACCTGCTGGAGCACAGGCTGGCTGCTGTCACACCCTGGGGTATCCCCCTCCCTCAGGGTTTGGCCACCACATGGAAGAAGAGTTATCCAAAGCCAGACAGGCACTGTTGGGAGCCAGGGGACGCCTCCTACTCGGGATGTTCATGTTGCACAAAAATTTCTTTCTGGAGAACTTGCAGCTCCTCTTTGGGGTGCTCTGCCAGCCCAGGAAGGCTGGGTGGGTACCACATCTGTCAGCATCCCTGCGGCTGCAGGTGGCACAGAGACGGGCTGGCAGCAGCTCCTGCCCAGTTTTCCTGTTGATATCCTGAGATCCCGTGGGTAGGAAGGGCAGAAGGTGTTTGCTGGGAGGATCTGCTTTTCAATCAGCTGTTTGCACAGCTGTGGTAAAGCATCCTCAGGGCACGGCCAGCTGAGGAAATGCATCAGCCTTCATTCTGCAGCTTCTGAGGTGCAGCAGTGCCCTGCAAGGGACCTCCTCTCCAAAATTAACTTCATTTTCAGCTGTTTGAAATCACCCATAGATCGATTTTTCCTTTTTTTCTGGTGAGATTTAGGATTGGCACTTCTGGCATCCAGCCCAGGGGCCCTTCATGGCCCCCTCACCTCGTATTTAACCCCTGCTATTGGGGTTGGGGTTCAAGGAAACAAAAATCCAAAACTCAAACCTGGAAGATATTAAATTCGACATAAAATACATTTGGCAATCAATTTTGCTGGCATTAAATCCAGACCAGAAAATATAAGTCATATGTAAACTTAGATAACTGAGTTATTTGCCAGTCTGCAAGCCTCGTAATTGAGTAATAATGCAGAAGGTATTTTATTGCATCGTTTAATTAGCAGAAATTAACGATGTGAAGTCTCTTCGATTCTGCCAAAAGGTGGCAGCCTCCATCCTGGCTTCGGGATTCGCTCGGCTCGGGGGGAACAGCTGGAGCTGTTGGCCTGGGAAATGTTTCCGCTGCCCTCCGAGGTGGGATCAGCTCAGGGGGGACACGTGGCAGGAGAAATAACTAAAAAGCGCCGAAGGTGAGCGGGCGAAGGAGCCCGAGAGCCGCGGGAGGAGCCGCGCACGCCGGGCCGGGGCGCCAAGGTCCGGCGGGGCCGGGGCTGAGCTCCCGGAGCCCTCACCCCAAACCGCAGAGCCCTGGGGGACTGGCTGCACGGAGAGACCCCACGGTGGTGGCACATGGACAAGGAGAGGGCCAGGCTGAGGTTTCTGCGTGCCTGGGGCATGGAGCTGAGCTGGAGCGGGCAGCTCCCACCTCCTGCAGGTGCTGTGTGACCATGCAATTTTTAGCTCGTATAAAAAGCGTTTAACCTTATCTAAATACTGTAGATCGGTCAATTTTCTGATGTTTTCTGTCTGTGGGTGCCTGCAGCCATCCAGGAGCTCTTGCCCAGCCCTTTGGTGCCTGTGTAACCTCAGCACCCTCAGCCCAGCCCTGGCAGCAGGTCGGGTCCCCAGGGTTGTGCTCAGAGCTGGGCAGTCCCACTCGAGGTGCCAACCACCCCCTCCTCCCCACGCTGCTGGTGAATCTGCCCACGAGCCCCTGCAGGGGAACAGACACCGATTTCCAGCTGCTGGGCATCACCTGATGCAGTCCTGGTGCTGCTGGGACAGCTCCTGGCCTGGCGTGGTCCAGGTGCTCAGCAGATTCCTGAGGCCCAGGGGATGGATCTGTCTGGGGCAGGAGGAAGGTCAGGGAGGCAGTAAATGCCTGTTGTCTGCAGACAGCTTCCTGCTGTGGCCACCTCAGGACTGTCCCTTCATCCTGGATTCCCTGGACGCTGCTCTGGTCGTGTTGGACTCCCTTGTGTTGTACTGCTCGTACATAATTAGAGGCAGAGATGAGCAGGAGCAGCTACATCCAGGCCTGTGTTCTCCGGGGTGGGTGTCAGGAATCCTGGAACAGGCTGGACACAGTGAAACCACAGCAGCTGCCTGGGAGAGGGTTGGCTGTGCACGTGGTGGGGACCTGCCAGCACAGTCCTGTGGCTCCCAGCACTGGTGGTTTTGGGCAGGGACACTCAGGTGGGATGTAGGGATGCTGGCTCCAGGTGGATTGGAGCTGCTGGAAGAGCACATCAGTGTTGTCTAAACATCCTTAGAGGAAAGGATTTTCTCCTGGACTGGACCTTTGCACTGCACTAAGTAAAAAAAAAAAAAAAAAAAAAAAAAAAAAAAAAGTTAATGCCAAATTCTTGCCAAGAAAATGCCCATTTCCCTCCCTGGGGCTTTGCCATTGACCAGTTTGGCTGGGCAGCCTCCCACCCTCCAGCCCATTATCCCAGTTTCCCTGGGGACACAGGCAAGGCAGGGCAGACACAAACCTGTATCCCTGCTCCTCTGGCTGCCAGTGTGACATTGTCCCTGCTGGATCCTGGCCAGGCAAAGCTGCACACCCGGGATGTGCAGGATGGATCCAAGGCAGGGCTCATGGCCAGCAGCCCTGGAAGCAGCTGGGTCCCATCCTGGACACACCTGGGTGTCTGTAGGGGCTCTGGAGCTTGGCTTTGGCTGGTCCTTACCCTTCAGACAGCTCTTGTGAGAGCTGGTGACTCCCTCCAGCCCTCAGGACACAGCCTCCAGCAGCCCCGTGTGCTCCTAGAGCTGCACCTGAAGCTACTGGAACCAGAAAAATGTCGCAGCCCCTCCCTGCATTATTCCTTCTGCTGTTTATTCTGCTGAGGTGCCTCTGCACGAGCTGGCCCACGCTGCTGGTTTTGGAAGGAGCACCAGAGGACAGCATCAAACACTTTCTGGTGTTGGAGCAGGTTTCCCCCATCAAAGGGCCTGGTTTCAGAGGCAGGGCTGCAGGGAACACCTGCAGCAAAACCCCCTTTCATTCTGGCTGTGCAGCAAAGATCAGAGACAGACCTGGGGACTGCAAAGGCTTAATTGAACTTCCCAGGCCAGTCAGAGACAAGAACAGATCAAAGGGTGAACATTTCACTGAGAATTGCTCACTGAGCTCCTGATGGTGTCTTCACTGACCAGGCCACTGCCTGGGGAGCGATGAGGAGGAGCTGCTGCTGCTCCCAGTATGGAGAAAAGGGCTTTGCTGTGGGATCACCGTCATTGCCCAGGGCACCAGTGGCACCAGGGGCTCAGGCCAGGCTTCCATCCTGAAGGGAAAGGCAGTGGGCTCAGACCCTGCTCCAACAGCACCTCCCAGCCCTGCAAGGGCTTGTCAGGAACCACCTGGGCAGGTGGGGCTGGGCTGGTGCCGTGTCACCCAGCACCTTCTGTCACTTACCCACTCTGTGGGACATGCCACTTGGCTCTGTGGGAGATCCAGGTCTGTGAGGGACCCAGCCCTGGGGACACTGTCAGGTCCCTCCTGCAGTCTTGTGCTTCTGGTGGGAGAAACAGACCCCAGCATGGATCCCTGGGAGGGAGGATGAACAGGAGTTCCAAGCACCTTGGCCTTGCGCCATGGACCAGAAACTCTGCCATGTTTTCCTGGTCCAGCTACATGTGTGCTTTCTCCCTAGAAGAGATTTGACCAAAGAAAGGAGTGTTACCTGTACCTGTTGGTGAGGCTGCATCAAAGCCCCCACAGTGCCCATGTCCCCTCAGGGGTGGGCTTGACAAAGTCTGTGGGCAGGGACCCATTGCAGATCCCAGCAGGGATCCATGTTCACGTGGATCCAGAACATCCTGTAGGGCACGTGGAGGGGAGGAAAGATGCCAGGACACAGGCCTTGAGACACTGTGTGTGCATTGCTCCTGTGATCAGACATCCCCTGGGGCTCAGGAGTTCCCATCTGCACGTGGCCAGTGCCTGGAGACGACTTTGGGGCTGGTGGAGAGGCCACAGCACAGTGCCTCTAACACAGGTGGAGCTGGGAGCACTCTCAGGCATGGAGATATTTCCCTCTCTGCCCCTGCTGAAGAGCAGCAGGACTCTGAGCAGATACACTGAAAAATAAACAGCAAAGCCTCAGCGTGGTTTGGCAGCAGCTGAGGGGGAGGGTGCAGGTAGATGCTCCTGCTCTGGGTGATGATTCAGAGCATCCTCAGAGCTCTGCAACAGGATGTGGTGCTGGCCCCGCTCAGCAAACCCTGACAGAGGCTCTGGATGGGGCCAAGGTGGGTTTGAAACCAAAGCAGGCCCTTCATCACTCTGCCTGCTGCCCCACAACTTCCGTCACAAGACAGAGAATGTACAAGCAGTTCCCAGCCCTGGTGACAGTGGTGACACTCGGGTGCTCCCCAGGTGACCCACAGAGGGCACAGAGGCACTGTCAGGGCAGTTCCTGCACCATTGTGCTTGAGGAAGGTCGTGCTGCAAGTGGTGGTGGTGAAGGCACCAAGTGTGTGGCACTTGAGGTCTGGGCCAAGCTGGAGGGCCCAGTCGTGCCCCTGCCAGTGCAGGGGACTCTGTCTCAGCCAAAAGCTGCTCAATGAACCCCTGGCTCAAGCACAGCCAGCACAACAGCTCAGCGTGGGCTCCCTCCCACACTGCTCCTCATGCTTCTCCTCTTCTTCCACCAGGGACATGGACAGGGGCTGAGGAGCCCCGGGTGGGGCTGTGAGCTGGCCAGGGGACACGGGGTGGCCCATGGGACTCTGCTGCCACCACAGTGCTCCTCGCCCAGGGACCACCCATGTCACAGGAGGCCTCTGATGGAAGGTGAGTGGTGGCTGGGCAGATCTGTCACCTTGGGGGCGTTCTGGGGTCAGAAATGGGATGAGGTGGGGCACCAAGGTGCGAGCAGATCCAAGGCAGTGCTGCACTGGCACCGGGGGAAGGGCTGGCTCTGGAGAGAAATGATCTTGCTCAGACTTTTTTCCCTGCATGGGTTTGGATCCCAGGAGAAAACATCATTTCATGACGGTGTTCTTGAGTCTCTTTGGCTCCAATTTCAGTAGCTCCTGCCCTGACCTAGCAGCTCCTAGCAAAGCCTCCTGCCAGGGCTTTGGGATGGCAAGGAGGGCTTAGGCAGGGCACTCTGGAGGGCTCCAGCTCACCCCTGCTCCCTTCAGAGTCAGGGGCAATTCTGCACTGCTGCCTTTTCCTGTCACCCACATTGCCAGGGCTGGCCCAGGACACACCTGTCCCTCTGTCCTGTCCCACAGGGGCCTGGATCAACCGGTGCCACAGGCAGCCGGCGAGGGCCGTCTCCCCGCAGTTCCTGGAGGACATCATCTCCCACCTGCGCAGGCTGGAGCTCCTGACGGCCGAGGAGGCTGCCCGGGTGCAGGCAGCGAGCCCCCTGCCCGAGCAGGTGAGGGCTGTGGTGGATGTCCTGGCTGGCAAGGGCAGCCACGCCTCCCAGTCCCTGCAGAGCCTCATCGAGACCTCCAGCTCGCAGCTCCACATCGCTGTCCATGGTAGGCAGCCCGGCCAGGGGGGCTGCACGCGTGGCCCGGTGCTTGCTGGAGCAACCTGGGGTGTGCACAGAGCTGGGGGTGCTGGCAGCTCTGCCGGGGGCACCTGTGCAAGTGACGGTGCCAGCCCAAGGACTCTGCTGGGGAAGGACACAGCCAGGGGTGACAAAGGCTCTCTGCCAGGTCTGAGGGACCTTCCTGCCGGCCCCTCACTGCCCTCTGCACACCTCTCTGGGCAGCTGAGGAGTTTTTAATGTCCTCAGTGTCCAGATGACACCAGCCAGTCCCAGCGCCAGGCTGGGAACAGGAAAAGGACGGCTGACCCTGACCCCACGTGCTGGTGGCTGCCCCAGCTTCGGGCTCTCTCTGCAGCCCTCCTGGAGAGCTTTCCCTGGTTTCCCTCCTGGCTGGAAGGCTCCAGCTTGGTGTCTGCTCCAAATCTCTCACACCATCATCCCCTGCTTGCCCAGCCTTTACTGGAGGTTTAATTTCACTGTGATACCTGAGCCAGGTGAGCAGGACACGTGCAGAGGGGGCCACCAGGTTCAGCCAAGAGTCCAGTTCATCAGAGAGTCCATGGCAATGAGGCAGGAATGAAGTCAAGTTGGGAAGTCAGTCGAGAGGTCAGGGTCAGGCCCAGAAGGACAACCAGGTTCAGACACAGTCCAGTGGCCACCAGGCAAGGGCAGAGTGATGCACATACAACAGCTCCTACAACATAGCTTCAGCTGAGGCTGAAGGCTCAGGGCTGAGCTTAAATGGGCTCCTGGACTGACTGTGAGGCTGATCAGGGCCCTTTAGGCCCATTGGTGCCCTCTGAGCCCTGCCCACCGTCCTTTCCCACCAGGATGTAAGGACTCCATGAGGTTTCCCTCTGCATGGGAATGGCAGAAAAGTGAAGCAGCTTCTGTCATTTGCCTTTGTGGTTCCTCCTCTTCCTCCTTACCCTTGTTTAATTTCTCTGTGCAGAACCCATGGTGCAGAAGCACCTGGAGAGCCTCCAGAGCTCCTGTGGGAATGGCCTGGAGACAGGAGCCCTGCAGCGCCTCACCAACCTGCTGCTGGTGGAAGGCCTGACCGACATCCAGGAGAAGGAGCACGACATCCTGCAGGTTGAGACCACCAAAGGCCTGCCAAGCGTCTCCAAGAGCATCCCCCTGGAGAAGCTGTTCCTGCCTCTCTCCAAAGTCAGCATCCCCCCTCGGATCTCTGTCACCATCGGCGTGGCCGGGATCGGCAAGAGCACTCTGGTGAAGCTGTTTGTCTGCAGCTGGGCAAAGGGGGAGATCAACAGGGACATCGTGTTTGTGCTGCCCCTCACCTTCCGGGAGCTCAACACCTACGAGAAGCTCTCTGCTGAGCGCCTCGTCTGCTCGGCCTTCCCCCACACCACCAAGCCCGGCTGCATCTCGGCCGGAGCCGCCCGCACCCTGCTCATCCTCGACGGCCTGGATGAGTTCAAGACCCCCTTGGATTTTTCCAACGCAGTGGTTTGCACCGATCCCAAAAAGGAGATCCAGGTGGACAACCTGATCACCAACATTATAAGGGGAAACCTGCTGCAGGAGGCCTCTGTGTGGGTCACGTCGCGGCCGGCGGCGGCCAGGCAGATTCCCAGCGGGCTGGTGGATCGCATGACGGAAATCCGAGGGTTTGGGGCTGCAGAGATGAAGGACTTCTTGGAGCAGATGTTCCCGGACAACAGAGAGCTGTCCAGCCAAGTCCTGCAGCACATCAGGGCTAACAGGTCGCTCCACGTCCTGTGCACCATTCCTGGTTTTTGCTGGATTTCTGGCTCCTCGATCGCTTATTTCCTAAAACGTAGCGGCGATCAATCCCAAGAAGCAACCGTGGTCCCCAGGACCCTGTCAGAAATCTACTCCTATTATTTTAAAATGGCTCTGAGTGGTGACTGGCTGGAAAAGCCGAGAGAAACCCTCAGGATTGAGCAGGCTGTGAACACCAGCAAGAAGCTGGTGGGCAGCCTGGGCAGGCTGGCCTTCTACGGGCTGCTCCGGAGGAAACATGTGTTCTACGAGCAGGACATGAAGGCCTACGGCATCGACCTCTCCCTGCTGCACAGCTGCCTCTCCACCCGCCTCCTGCTCAAGGAGGACATGCAGGCCTCCACAGCCTACTACTTCTCCCACTTAACCATTCAGGAGTTCCTGGCAGCTCTTTATTACTACACGGCGGCCAAGCGGGCCATCTTCGACCTCTTCACGGAGAGCGGAATGTCCTGGCCCAAGCTGGGCTTCCTCAACCACTTCAGGAGCGCCGTTCAGAGGGCGCTGCAGGCCGAGGACAGGCAGCTGGACGTCTTCATCCGCTTCCTCTCGGGGCTCCTGTCCCCGCAGGTGAACAAGCTGCTGTCGGGGTGGCTGCTGGCGAAGGACGAGCACGGCGGGTTCAGGAGCCAGGCCATCGGTGTCCTGCAGGGCTGCCTGAACGCCGAGCACGCCGTCTCCTCGCGCGCCGTCAACGCCATGCGCTGCCTGCACGAGATGCAGCACACGGACACCGCCAAGGCCGTGGAGGAGGCCATGAGGAGCGGGAGCTTGGCCGGGATGCTCACCCCCATGAACTGCTCTGCCCTGGCTTATCTCCTGCAGGTCTCTGACGTCTGCCTGGAGGAGACGAACCTCTCCAACTGCCTCACCTACAATGTCTGTAAGAGCCTGCTCTCCCAGCTCCTCTTCTGCCACAGCCTCAGGTGAGTCCTGGTGGGATTGCACCAGGAGTGAGGAGAGATGCCAGGCTGTGACTGTGGAATCACAGATTGGTTTGGGCTGGAAGGGAACTTAAAGCCCATCCAGTTCCACCCCCTGCCTTGGGCAGGGACAACTTCCACTGTCCCAGGCTGCTCCAAGCCCTGTCCAGCCCGGCCTTGGACACTGCCAGGGATCCAGTGGCAGCCACAGCTTCTCTGGGCACCCTGTGCCAGGGCCTCCTCACTCTCACAGGGAAGAATTTCATCATAAATTCTAATCTAAATCTCTCCTCTTTTAGTTTAAACCTGTTCCCTGTTCTGAGTACGGGAGGCTGCAATGAGTTCTCTCTCCCCTGTGACTCACAATCCCAGTGGGACTCACAATGGGTCCACCAAACCTTGTCCACCTGCAGAGAGCTGCCCTGGGGGTGGCACTGGGTCAGCTCTGCCTGTGTCCTTGAGCTTCTCCACCTGGGACAGGCAGATGGCATGGGAGGATCATCCTTTGTTCTCCAAACCCTTGCTCTTGCTTTTTCCTTGTGTCTCCTGCAGGCTGGACAATAACCAGTTTAAGGATGATGTGATGGAGCTGCTGGGCAGTGTGCTGAGTGGGAAGGACTGCCAGATCCAGAGGCTCAGGTAGGACCTGGCCCAGGGCGGACGGGATGTCCTGGGGATGCAACGTGGAGCTGGGGGCACCCCAAAACCAGGGTGAGGGTCCCCCAGGAATGTGTCTCCCACTGGCTCCCCAGAGTGTCTAATGACAAGGGCAGCCCCACATGATCCCCTGCACCCAGGCACAGTGACCTTACCACAAAGTTGTCTTGCCAAAAGTTGTCTCCTGGAACTGCTGCCTCCTCACTGTTCCTAAAAAAAAGTCAATAAACCCATGGGTTATCCTAACAAACCACTTCCCAAGGTCACAGCAGATTGCTGGACACTCGAGGCTCTGCATGGACCTGCTGCATGGAGGGGACAGGCTCCTGACCCCCAGCAGGGAGGTGCCTCATCCCAGACAGATGGATTCCCACTTTCCTCACTTCCTCCTCTTCCTCAAGGCTGCACAGAGTTCCCCATGCTGCCATCTGAGCTCCTTTATAGGACACAAATGAATTTTATGTCCAGAAACGGTGTCCTTGCAGTCCCTGCCTGGTGTCCACACCAGGAGAACAGCATCACTTTGGTTGTACCATGAACCAAATGCTCCCCATGGCTTTTCTCTGCTCACCCATCCCAGCTGCGTCCTGGGACATGCCAGGGTCTGTGCCAGTCTCTTTCTCCTCTGGAAAAACACCCAATTTTCATTTTTCTGGGCAGCTTGGCAGAAAATCAGATCAGCAACAAGGGAGCCAAAGCTCTGGCCAGGTCTCTGCTGGTGAACAGGAGCCTGATGGTGCTGGAGTAAGTGTTCCCCCCCTTGCCCAGCTCCCGTGGTGCCCACATTCCCTCTGGGAATCAATCCCTGCCCACGGCGGGGCTGGATCCCACCCGGCCTGACTGAGCTGGGGAAGGTCTCCAGCCCCTAAAGCCACCACCACGAGCTGCTGGCCTGATGTCCCACCTCAGCAGTGCCATGTGGAGGCATCTGGCTTAAACTGGGCCTGTGCCAGTCTGGCTTTGCTAACCTTGGCTTTTCTGCCTGTCCCGCCCCAGCCTGCGGAGCAACTCCATCGGCCCCACCGGAGCCAAAGCCCTGGCTGATGCCCTGAAAAAAAACCAAATCCTGCTTTCCCTGAAGTAAGTCTCAACCTCTGGAGCAGGTCCCCAGGGCAGGCCCCTTTCCGTCCCTCTTCTGTCCCACTGGGGTTTTCCCAAGCTCCAAGGGCCAGCCCGTGGGGTCAGCCTGGGCATACCCTGGTCAGTTGTGCTGGGCAGTGAACACGAGTGCAGCGGGCACAGACCCAGGGACTGGGGCAGCCCTGGGCCACAAAGCTGGGATTCTCCTGCCTCTTGGGAAGTGGAGGGAGGGGTTGGGGTTGCGGTCCAGGTCAAGCTCCCAGGGTGCTGTTTGATGGAAGAAGGAATATCCCATGGGAGAGGAGGGAAGGAGACTCTTGGTCAGGGATGCTTGGGGGCCAGACCCCTTTCTCAAGCCAGGGACAAGGGCAAGTAAACCCCAGGGCAGGTGGCCACTGCCCTGCAGCCCTGCACAGCCCCTGGCCCTGCTGTGGGAGCATCCACGCATGGCTTCACTGCTGTGTCCCACAGCCTCCAGCACAACTCCATCAAGGAGGACGGGGCCACCTTTCTGGCCGAGGCCCTGCTGACCAACCACAGGCTGGTGACCCTGCAGTGAGTGACCCAGACGTGGTGTCCCCACCTCCAGCCACCCAGCAGGGTGGGTGCCACCGATGGGGACGTGGCACCTGCCATTCACAGGTGCCTTCCTGGCTTTTGCAGCCTGCAGAAAAACGCCATCGGAGCCCAGGGTGCCCGGAAAATCGCGGAGGCGCTGAAGCAGAACTGCAGCCTGAGGGAGCTGATGTGAGCACGGCATGAGGTGGAGGGATGGCAGTGCCAGCCACATCTCCTGGGATCTGTGGGCAGGAGTGGCAGGAAAGGGGCAGCCCATGTGACAGGCAGGAGGGACACTGCTGGCTCTGCAGGATAGAGAGAGCAGGGCCTTTGGAGCAGCCCTGTGGAGATGCTCTCTGTACCTCCAGGGATGCAGGGAGCCACACAAAGAAAGGAGAAGCTGTCTCCCCTCTGGCAGAGGGAAGCAGGGGAGCTCCAGGCCCTGAGGAAACATTAAAAGCTATTCCAGCTCAAACCAGCCACAATACAGAGGTGTACATAGGTGGGAAATGAGGTGGCAGCGAGCTCATGCTCGTTGCTGCAGCAGGAAGGGCCTGGGGGAGGTGAATCCCTTGCTGGCAGTTCCAAGCTTCCTCTTCTGTCTCAGACTCTCAAGCAACTCAGTGGGAGACAACGGCTCCATTGCCTTGGCCGAGGCTCTGAGGGTGAACCACAGCCTGCAAAGCCTTGAGTAAGTTCCCCCTCCGTGCCTGGACTCCTTGACAACAGAGCTCAGCCTCCTCCTTCCAGCAAAATCTGCCACCCCTCAAGCCCTCAGCCCCTCCCCATGTCTGTCCCACTCCACATTCCCTGGATGTTCAGGCTGGAACACGATGTGGCAGCTCCAGCAGCAGCCAGGCTGGCCCTGCCTGCACCAAGGGGCACTGACAGAATTAATCCTAAAACCCAGTGATGACTTTTTATTCTGGCTTGGAGGAAATCAGTAGCTTTGGGTGTTCTCTCTCTCAAAAGTGATGGGAATTGGCTAAGGAGGGAGGTAATGGGCTGGGGCCTGGCAGAGTCAGGCTGGAATGGTGCCACCTTCACTCCCCATGGGAACAGCCCCGGGAGAGGAGGGCTGCTGGCTCCTGCTGATGAGTGGCTATGCCCTGGCTGTGTCCCTGTGACAAGGATCCCAAACCCATGGGAGCCGCGTGCCCAGCTGAGCCAGCAGCCACAGTGACCAGTGGGGACAAGGGTGTCCCAAAGTGCTGGCAAACCCTGTCCCCTCTGCTTGCTGGGGCTGTGCAGCTGTGCTCAGCAGGAACGGCTGATCCCGCCCTGGACGCTGCCAGGGCTGGTCCTTCTGCCTTGCTCCCCCACCTCAAACGTGACCCTGCAGCCCAGCTGTGATGCCGAGTCTGGCCCATCCTCACACCTTCCCTGTTTGTCTCAGTCTCCAGAGCAACTCCATCAGCAGCGCAGGGGTCACGGCGCTGACAGCAGCTCTCTGCTCCAACAAGGGACTCCTCAGCCTCAAGTGAGTGACAGTCCTGCAGCCACCCTGGCCAAAAGCTGCTGCTGGGACCTGGGAGCTTTTCAGCAGCCTGGGCTTGTGCCTGGTTGTTTCCACAAGTGCTCTGAGACGCTGAAAGCAGCTTTGGTCCCTCCTTCAGCTGTGAGGAACTTCTGTCTTTATCCTTCTCCCTTTGGGACAATATTCATTCAGCCACATCTTGGAATGACAGGATGGCAGCAGGGATGGGAGGCTGGCAGAAAGCCCTGATGGGCCACCAGTGCCCAGAGGAAACACAGGGAATGGAGCTGCAGGAGCTGATGGGGGTGGTCTCAGACAAACTGCTCTACTCAGCTGGTGGCCTCAGCCCCAGAGCAGGAGGCAAAGGGGGCCCTGGGGGAGCAGCTGATCCAGCCCTGCCTTGGCTGCTGCTCCCCAGCCCCGTGTCTTTCCCCAGCCTCCGGGAGAACTCCATCAGCAAGGAGGGGGGCCCTGCCATCGCCCGTGCCCTGCGGAGCAACAGCACCCTCAGGAAGCTGGAGTAAGTCCCATGGGCCCAGGAGAGCACCCAGACCACCCCGTGCTGTCCCTGGAGCTCTCCTCAACTTTTCCTGTGTGACCTGAGTCCTCTGTCCCTCCAGCTTGGCGGCCAACCTGCTGTACGATGACGGGGGCAAGGCCATCGCCTTGGCCATCAGGGAGAACCGGGCCCTCACGTCCCTGCAGTGAGTGTCCCCTGGGCCTGCCTGGCTGTGAGGGCCCTTGCATGGACATGGGCAGGGACACTGCTCCTGGCCCTCAGCCCCTCCAGGCTGTGACATGGCCCCCCTGGGCCACCCTCCAAGGGAGGTGTGCTGTGACATCCTGGATGGATCCACAGGTCTTGCACGTCCCTGGATGGGTGTGGACGGGTGTGGAGCCTGGCTGGGTCAGGGCACGCTCACAGCCCAAGGCTTCACCTCATTTTCTCCTGTTTGCAGCTTGCAGTGGAACTTCATCCAGGCCAAGGCAGCCACGGCCCTGGCACAAGCACTACAGTCCAACAGCAGCCTGGCCAGCCTCGAGTAAGTGGGGACATGGGTGGATGGGTGCTGGGCCCTACTGGTAGGGCCCTTAAAGCTCATCCAGTGCCACCCCTGCCATGGGCAGGGACAACCTCCACTGTCCCAGGCTGCTCCAAGCCCCAGTGTCCAGCCTGGCCTTGGACACTGCCAGGGATCCAGGGGCAGCCACAGCTGCTCTGGCACCCTGTGCCAGGGCCTGCCCACCTCATTCTTCCCAGTATCCCATCTATCCCTGCCCTCTGGCAGTGGGAAACCATTCCCTCTTGTGCTGCAACCCCTTGTCCTTGCGCCTGGTTGTTTCTACAAGTGCTCTGAGATGCTGAAAGCAGCTTTGGTCCCTCCTCCAGCTGTGAGGAACTTCTCTCCATCTTTATCTTTTTCCCTATGGGACAATATTCATTCAGCCATGTCTTGGAATGAATCTCTGCAAACCCTTGTGCCAAGTCCCTCTCCAGCTCTCCTGGAGTCCCTTTAGGCACTGGAAATCTCCTGTGTCCCCATTGCTGTCCCTGGCTGGGGATGCTCTAAATGCCTTTTGGCCCAGGAGCTCTCCCAAGCCATTTGGGAATGCTGGGCCCTGTGCTGGCCCTGTCCCTGCCCCTGGTTGCCAGGCCACGGGCACACACAGCCCTTCTGTCGCAGCCTGCAGGAGAACGCCATCGGAGACGAGGGCATGGCCGCCCTCTCCGCTGCACTGAAGGTCAACACCACCCTGGCAGATCTCCAGTGCGTATCCAGGCTGCAGCAGGGCCCTGCTGTCACAGCCTAATTATCCTAATTAACACACCATGGCCACCTCAGGACTGGTGCTGAAGGGTCCCCGTTCCCTTGCAGCCTGCAAGTGGCTTCAGTTGGCGCGGCCGGTGCCCAAGCCCTGGCAGAAGCCTTGATGGTCAACAAGAGCCTGCAGACCCTGGAGTAAGTGCTCTGTGGGGCCACCAAGTGCCCACGGCTGTGCCACTGATCCCTGGGGTGTCTGAGAGCCTGGCCCTTGGCTCGCCACCGCTTCTGCCCTGGCGTGGTGATGTCCCAGACCTGTCCCTGGGCTCGCTGCGTGCAGTCACTTCTCCCCCTCCTCCCGTCTGGGGCTGTCCTGCCTCACTGCTCCTTTGTTTGCAGCCTGCGGGGAAACTCCCTGGGCCCGGCGGGGGCCAAGGCCGTGGCCAACGCGCTGAAGGTCAACCGCAGCCTGCGCTGGCTCAAGTGAGTGTCCCACCCCCAGGAACAGCCTGTCCAGACATTCCCTGAGGAATGGAGTGGGATGGCCAAGCCAGTGGTTCTCAGAAGGGCAAACCCTGAGCAGGTGGCTCTTCCCAATGCCCAGCGCATGCACTGGGTGGCCACATGTGCTGGTGCTGTCTGACCCTCCTGCCTCCCACAGCCTGCAGGAAAACTCCCTGGGCATGGATGGAGCCATCTGCATCGCCACGGCCCTCAAGGGCAACCACGGCCTCACCTATGTCAAGTAAGTGGCTGCTGCAGTGGGTGGGAAAGGCAGGGATGGGGGAGACCGTGGGAACCATCCAGGGACCTTCCCCACTGCCAGCCCTGCCCATTCCTGGCTGCCCCACAGGGCAGGGGCATCCCGTGCTCCTCCCAGTGTGGCAGCCACTACCCCCACACAGCTCCAGACCCCTCAGCTCCCCTCCAGGGATGCCTCTGGGCCAAAGAACCACCTCAAAAGACAAATACTCTCCAAAACCAGGGGAGAAGTGGCTCAGCCTCTCCAGCTATCCAGGGCTGTCTCCAGCTCCTCGCTTGGCTGCCCCAGGGCTCTCAGGGCTCTTGAGCAGGGTCCTGCATGGAGTGGGGTGGGCACAGGTGCTGCTGGCTGCTGGTGCAAAGCTGGGCAGCATCTCCTGTGCCCACCAAGGACCCTGCTCTGCCTCGTGCCCCAGCCTGAGCCCTCTGTCCCTCCCAGCCTGCAGGGGAACCGTATCGGGCAGTCGGGAGCCAAGATGATCTCGGACGCCATCCGGAGCAACTCGCCCGACTGCGTCGTGGACGTGTGAGGGGCCCTGGCTGCAGCGAGGGGACCCGGGGTCCCCCTGGCCTGGGTGACTGCAGGAGCTCCTTGGTGCCCATCTCAGGGACGAGAACTGGGGCAAGGAAAGCTCCTGAGCTCCTGGCACGGCCCAGGAAGAACGAGGGTGTCGGATCAGGAGTGCAGGAGGGTCAAGACTCGTGTTGAAAGCTGAGGGATGTGTGTGCCCATGTCTGTGTTCATCCAGGCCCTGGGGGAGCTTCAGGGAATGGGGGAAATGCAAAAAGGAGTGAGGAGGGGCAGATGCCACATGCCAGACCTTGTTTTTGTGGGGGATTTACCTGCTGGTGGCAGCAACTCCTCATGTGCTTTGTCACCCCTGGCTAAAAACAGCCCAGTCCAGCAGGCTGCCCTTGAAATCGCAGACGGACAAGAGAGATTTGCTGCTGCCTTGCTCAGATGGCAGTGATGCTGTGGACCTGGGCACTTCCAGCAGGTCCTGGCTGGTACTGTGCCCTCAGTGACAGGTTGGTGCTGGCCAGACACACCTGGAGTGTTCTCTAACGGAGAGAGGTAACCCAAGGCATAGGAGTGGAACCATCTAGAAAGACCTTGGGAAAGGAGTCCTCAGGAAAATGGAGGAGTAAAAGGGGAATGTAAGAGGAACTGCACTGCCCGAGGGTGGGATGTCTCCAGTACATCGTGGTGCTACACCAGGACTGCCTCAGCTCAAACTTCTGCCTCTCAGCTTCAGGCTGGAGCTCTTGGATCTCCTGCTGCTGTCACTGGTGTTCTGTGACCTTGGGATACAACTTCCTGATGTCCCAGCTGCAGGGTCTGTCCCTAGCGGGTCACCTTTTGCCTAGGAGAGGCTCTGTGTGTGTCACAGAGACCCAGTGGCTCTCCAGAGGTGCCAGCTCTGCAGGTGACCCAGCAGCCAAACTGTGAACCCTTGGAGCCCCCTGAAGCCACTGTCCCCTGTCCCCAGCCCACCCAGGACACGCTGCCACACTCAGGGCAGCCAGTAGCTGCAGCAGAGACCTGGGGGCTGATCCCAGAAACACTGGGCTGAGCTCTGGAGATGTAAATGCTTGGGAATAAATTAGTTCCTGGATGAGAAGATGCCTCGTGCAGCCTTGCTCTTGCACCGCAGGACATTTGGGATGGGATGGGCTGTGCTGCACTGCCCTGGGCTGAAAGCTCAGTTCACTGGCACAGGTGCTGCTGCTGCTGCCTGGCACAAGCAGCTGCAACACCAGCAGTGGCTTTGCCAAATGCCTGCTGGCCGTGCTGGAGGCTAGGTGGCACTGCTGCCTGGACAGAGAGGCTCTGCCTCTGTGCACACCAGGTGTGGAGTCACTTTTCCATCTGGGCCTACAGTACAGGAAATAGAAAACTGTGACTCAAAGTGCAGCCCAGAATGGGAGACTGGGCCTGGTCTCAGGGGTCAGATCATAACAGAATGGTTTGGGTTGGAAGGATTCTGAAAGCCCATCCATTTGCACCCCTGCCATGGGCAGGGTCACCTTCCACTATTCCTCCAAGCCCTGTCCAGCCTGGCCTTGGACACTGCCAGGGATCCAGGGGCAGCCACAGCTGCTCTGGGCACCCTGTGCCAGGGCCTGCTCACCCCTCTAGGGAACAATTCCTTCCCAATATCCCGTCCAGCCCTGCCCTCTTGCAGTGGGAGCCATTCCCTGTGTCCTGTCCCTCCATCCCTTGTCCCCAGTCCCTTTCCAGCTCTCCTGGAGCTCCTTTAGGCCCTGCAAGGGACTCTGAGCTCTCCCTGGAGCCTTCTCCATTTTTAGCTCCACTCTGTCAGTTTACCCGGTGCTGCTCTTTGTGCAGACAAGCCTTTGATTAAGTAAAGGATATGTTTAGGATAAATATATTTAAGCCAGATTTAAAACCAATTGAGATGCATTCCCAGACCAGCTTTTCATCCAGTTTTATTAAGCCAAAGAAATCTATTTGGACATAATAAAACACAGGGAAATCAGGCACAAGATGCTCACTGGAGTGAGGCTTCTGGCACTGCAGTGCACAAGAGACAGTTTACTGCAATTATGGAAATAAGTGCACATTACTGTGATTCTCATTATGGATAAACTGCTCATGCTTTGAGATTCACAAACCTGGCAATCCAAGTTTAATTTTCAGGTTTAATGAACATTATTTACCAACTCCAGAATTCACATTGACACACACTTTTCAGACAGCAGGGTATTAGCTCCCGGCCTCTCCGAAGTTTGTGCTTCAAGAGGTCTCCTGCTACTGAAGGGTCAGAAGTCATTATCACTTTGCTCCAGTGGCTCTGGCTTCCTGACTCGGAGACTGGATTTGCCTGGGGAGATTTCCATGCTGTCATCTTCCAGATCATCCTCCTCCTCCTCATCTTCATCTTCATCCAGGTCAATCTCACTATCCCCTGAGTCGTCCTGCAGGACAGGGAACAGGAGTCCATGACCAGCTCAGCTGTGCCATGGCCAGGCCTCTTTGCCAGCCCAAAGTGAGGGATGGCAGCGCTGGCTTCCCCTGCACTCCCAACGGATTGCAAACCTCCTTCCCCACCCCACGGGGCTGGTGAAGACAAATTCCCTGACTTCTGCTGGCTCTGGGCTATTAAAAGCTTATCAGGGTGTTTAACATTCAGGTGACAGTTACTGTGAGCCCACAGAATGGAGGGAAGAGGAAGAGAATGAAGCCCAGGAGAGGAACCCACCTGAGCCTTGCGCTGGCCCGGCCGCACCGGGGCTGGGGTCCCCTTGGAGAGCCAGAGTGGAGGAACACGAGAGGCAGAGCAGGAAAAAAAAGTACAAGAACATAAAAGAGAACAGAAAGTACCGAGGCTGGGAGCAGGGGAGAAGGCAGCAGAGGCAGGCACAGCTCAGGTATCCTGTGCCACACCAGCAGGTGACAGAGGCCGGGCACCTGGCTGGCTCTTCCTAACTCCATGAATTCCTGGAGGGGCTCAAAGCAGCCTCACTGCTTTCTCTCCCTGAGCTGGGACAGAGGCCTGCAAAGATCCCTGAGCTCTAGAAGCTGCAGTCAGAGGGCAGAGCCATGAGACAACTGCAGTGGCTGCAGCTGAGGGAAGTCACAGGCTGAAGGCCTTGGCTTTCCATCCCTGGATGTGCTGGAGCTGTGCCAGCAGGGACAGAGCTGCCAGCAGGGAAGTCCAAAGGGAACAGAAATCACAGAGGGTGACCATCCCAATCTGTCACTAACATGGCCAAGGACAATCAGGCAGCACTGGGATTAAAGTGACAACATCTTCACCCACAGCACAGCACTCTGCCCTTCCCAGAAATGGGTCTGGGTGTCCAGGAGGTAACAACAGCCTTCACCACACCCATTCTGGCAGAAGCAAAGAGCAGAGCATGGACTGCAAGTTCCTCTCCAAGACACAAGGTGAGGGTGCCCCAAAAGCTGTGGCTGCCCCATCCATGAATTGTTTTAAGTCAAGTTGGATGGGGCTTGGAGCAACCTGGTTTAGTGGAATGGGTCTCTGGGTGGAACAAGATGGGTTTTAAAGTCCCTTCCACCTCAAACTGTTCTGGATTCCCAGAAATGCCTGAACTCCCCTCCTTGAGGGATGTCTGCTGGATTGAGACAGAAAGGTTCCACCTACACTGGGAATTTACAGCAGCACAGGCTCAAACACAAACCCACAGCCACCACAGCTGTACTAGTCCCTAGCCCTCTCCAAAACAGTATTCCAGCATCACCTGGAGAGAGCAGCCCCACTGCTCCTGGGATGGCAGCAGCTTTTTGGGATGCTGGGGAGAGCTAACTGCAAGTGCCAACCACATCCCAACAGCTGGCTTCAGCTTCCTGGTGCAGATGTGGCCACTCAGGTGTGCCCAGAGGCACAGAAAGGCTGCCCATGGATGCCAAAGGCTGGGCACAGACACAGAGCAAGTGCCTCCTGTGCAAACTGATGTGTGCCTTTTACACTGCCCACTCACATGAAAACCAGAACCAAGGGCAAGGCCAGGAGCCCTGGAGCAGCAGGAATCCCAAGGGCACAGCTCACAGTCCTGCCCTCATCCCTGCCCCATCCTCCAGAGGACTGATGCTGCCAGTACAGACTTTGCCTTTTTACAGCAAAGAAGGGGATTTAGGTCCATGCATTTAACTCCAGCTGCACTGCACTGGTCCCTCTTCCCAGAAATCTGCCCCAAAGCTCACAAGAGCATTCCTGCAGCCTGTGTGCCACTAGTTCTGCACTGCAGGATGGGATGAAAGCACATGGGGCACACAGACTCCAAGAACAAAGGAAAGATAAGGAAATACAAGTCTGTGCTGAGGAAAGGTGTCAACCATTGGAAAGGAGGGGAAAAGCAGGTCTGGGGTGTGAGGATTCAGCAGGTAAAAAGGTGTCTCTCCAGCTGAGGAGAGGGCTGGCATCTAAAGCCCTGTCAGAGAAGCTCTGCAGACACATGAGATGGTTACTCACATCTTCCTCTGTGTCTCCACCTTGCATTGATCCCACGATCCGTGTGCCAACTCTTCCTGCAGGAGCAAAGAGAATCCCCATCAAACCTGGCTGGTGGTCACAGGAGCAAAGAGAATCCCCATCAGACCTGGCTGGTGGTCACAGGAGCAAAGAGAATCCCCATCAGACCTGGCTGGTGGTACAGGGAGGGAGGAGGAAGGGTAAAGCTCAGGGTGCATTCCTCAGTGAGAGGATGAGATCTCAATTAATGCAGTCACCCCCTTGTTAAGCCTCATTGCTCAGGAGAGGGTAGGAGGGAGTAGGGCTGACAGTAATTAACATTGGACTCAATGATCTTGGAGTTTTTCTCCAACATTAATGATTGTGTGATTCTAGCTCCAGTCAGGGTGCTATTTCCAGAGCTATCCCAGCATGATGGTTCTGGCAGGACAAGAGGTGATGGACACATTAAGAAACAGGAAATTCTATCTGAACCAAGAAACCTTTTATTATGTGAGGGCAGTCAAACACTGGAACAAAGTTGCTAAGAGAAGTTTAGGAGTCTCCATCCATGGAGACACTCAAAAGCAAACTGGATGTGGTCCTGGACAAGCAGCTCAAACCTCCTGTTAGAGCAGAGAGGCTGCTCTGGATCACCTTGAGAGGTCCTTCCAACCCAAAAAAGTCCATGAACTGACACATTTCTTCCTCTGCTTTGGGAACACACAGAGAACAATATCCTGGTTTTTCCATGTGGTGAACTCTTTTTCCTTTAGAGAGTTCAGACCCTTTCTGATATTCCAGGGTGGACTGAATCTCACAGGAAACCCAGGCAAAGCTCAGGAATTCCCTGATGGGAGTTAGATGTGTGAGGCTGAAGAGGGAGGTGGGGATCTGCAGGGAGCTCACTGAGAGGGGAGCACACACGTGTGCCTGCTTGGCTGGCTTTGGCTACCCAGAGGCCATGGGAAGATGTTAGCACGTGTCCTTTGCTGGGGAGGGAGCCTGGAAGTGCTGGGAATGGGGAGAGCAGAGCTGTGAGCAGGGAAAAGCTCCTGGGGGCTGTCCAGGTGACTCAGCCCTGCTGCTGCAGCCACAGAACCCCCTCAACACTGCATCCTATTTCCAGCCCTGCTGTGTCCATCCCATCCCACCATCTGTTCATTTCCTGCCATCACCAGCTTCCTCCATGCCAAATATGGATTGTTCCAATCTAGAACAATCCAATCTGTGCTGTTTTCAGCATGAAAACAAGGCAGCTTTAAAATACACCCTGGCAAACCTCTTTTTTTCTACTTCCCAAAGCACAAAAGACGACAGGTCCCCTTTGTCCCACGCAGTTTGAGCTGAGTTAGTGGTAGGAAAAAGCTGCCTAACTCATCCACAGCTCCCCAAAAAAACCTTGTTGTATCAAGGCAGATCATTAAAAGGATTTGATGTCTTCCTATAAAAAGCAGTGGCCTCTATGCAGCAGTTGCTGATAACAGAGGAAATGGAGATGGAATTAAAAAATTTCTGGATTGTTCTGTCTTCAGGTTTTGGAGACTTTTGCTCTAATTTATGCTACACTAAATGATATCAATTTGGAGGTAATTACACCTGACATCCTTAGATGACAACAGAACCCCATTTTTGCCCAGCCTACAAATGACTCTTGAATTTAACTGCAATTTTACTCTGTAGAAGGCTCAACATAAAGTGTAAAATTGGGAATTACTACCTCAAAAAGGAGAAAGCTGCAGGGAGCTCCTAAAAGAAGACAAAACTGAGAGAGACACTGAATATAAAAGAAAATCAAGATATCAGATAAGGAGAGCTGATGGAATAGGGAAGTTCAAAATGCCATGGGAAGAGCTTAGAGAATGCTCCCAGGGGGTGTGCAGGATGCTGCTCCTCCCTCAGTGGGAGCAGTGCAGACATCCTGTGGCACATAACTGCTCCCACCTGGAGGAACTCCAGCATCTGCTACTGCCTGGACTTGGATCCCTGCATTGTCTAAGGCAGGAGCACCTCTCTGAACTAGCAGCTGTGGGATCAGTAGGGTTAGGTCCTGCAGCAAACCCTGGGACACTCCCAGGAGAGACCCCAGGATGCAGAGGGGCTAGGATTTCACTTGAGCACTAAACTGTAAAGAGGAAAGAAATCAGATTTTCCATGGAGCATTATTTTCACTCCCAGACCATGAAGCCCCACGTTTCCCTGTGTGGGGAACGGCCCTGGTGTGTTCCTGTGTGTACTGGGGGCAGGCAGGAAACAGAGGAGTCACCTGCATGGCACAGGGAGAGCTGGGGACGTTGTCACTTGGCTTCCTGGTTCAGTTCAGCTGGGCTCACACAGCTGCCAAGAGGAGAGGGCCTGTGGTGCTTCCTCCCAGATAATGGGAGTCCAGCTGGGACAGGCTGTACAGAGCAGTGATTAGGAAAGATGCTGGTAATGAACAGGCTGTGATTCACTGCACCTTTGGAGTCAAATCTTCTCCCTGTGCATGGCCATGGTTTGTAGGCACCGAGCCCTCAGAGAGCAGAAGGCAACGTGCATCCCTGATCTGGAGCCTGTGAGCTGCTGCCATTTTCTCTCTGTGTGTCTCTCTCCCCATGGTACCAACCTGTGCAGCTGCCCAGGATGGAGCCACAGGGCTGGGATGATTTCCAGCTCCTCACCCAGCAGTGGGTACAGGTTAACCCTGTGCCTCACAGCAAGGAGTGACACACAACCTGAGACAGCCTGGAGGGGGCCAGGTGGATTTGGAGCTGACACATTTTGCTCCCAGTCTGGAGATCTGCAGTCAGTCTCCAGTGCTTAATGTGAATTCACAGCATGAGCTCGCAGAAGACACCTCTCTTCCCTCTGCATCACATTCCCTCCCACACACAGAAAAATGGGATGAACCTTCTGCCTGATCCTTCTGAACTGCTGTCCTTTGGGCACTGTGCTCTCAATCACAGAATGATGAAATATCCTGAGTGGGGAGGGACCCCCAAAGATGATCCAGTCTCACCCTGGCCCTGCACAGACCCCCCAACAATCCCACCCTGGGCATCCCTGAGATCATTGTCCAAGCACTCCTGGAGCTCTGGCAGCCTCGGGGCTGTGCCCATTCCCTGGGGAGCCTGGGCAGTGCCAGCACCCTCTGGGGGAAGAACCTTTCCCAAAATCCAGCCTGACCCTGCCCTGGCCCAGCTCCAGCCATTCCCTGTCCCTGTCCCAGAGACTGGAGCTGCCCCTCGGGAGGAGCTGCAGCCCCCCTGAGCTCTGCCCTCAGTCTCCTTCTCCAGCTGAACAATCCAAGCGCCCTCAGCTGCTCCTCAGACCCTTCCCCATGCCCATGTCCCTCCTTTGGGCACTCCCCAACAGCTTCAGATCCTTCTGATATTGTGGCACCCACAACTGCCCCAGATCTGAGGTGAGGCTGCACCAGGGCAGAGCAGAGCAAACCCCTCCCTTAGTGCAAGACCCTGATCCCAGCAGCATTTTCCAGGCATTGCCAAAATGCAGGCACTCATGAAGCACAGCACAGCTGCTGCATGGGGGAGCACACTTCAGTTTATTTCTTACACCTCCATGAAAAAGAAATCTGCTTGGAGGTGAGGGAGCTGTTCCCACCATTTCAGACCTACAGCCTCTCCTCCTTCTTCACTAGGTCTGATGTTGGGATGGCCCACACCTGGGGGAGGTTGAGAGGGAAGGAAAACATTCCAGAAATTCCATAGCAGAAATCTGAACATGGCCACAAGCTGGAGAGAGAAATTCCACACGCAGAGTGACAATTCCCACTGAGAACAGGACTTCCCTGCTTTTCAACCTGCCTGCAGTATGGAAGGGTTGCAATCAGGAGTGTGGAGGCTCACCTGAGAAGATTTGCATGGCAAAACTCTCCTTTTCCCAAAAAAACTGAAAAAAAATGAGGGATAATTCAGGCTCTGCAACCTTCCCCCAGCCTGCAGGGTGCCACAGGCACTCAGCAGCAAGTGCCCTCTCTGCCAGTACATCATTAACACCCTGATCCACCAGCTCTGCAAGGAAAGGGGCTCCAAGAGAGCTGCTCTCACTGTGTGACTTTGGACTGATTGTCTGCTAAAATACAGGGTTTTATAAAGCTGTCTTCTTACATTAAAGATCAAATGGGGCTGAAGTTGTTCCTGTCTCAGTAGTGAAATGGTCTCTGAGGTCTGGGCAGGACAAAACCAGCCCTTAACACCAGTGTTACAAAAGGAAATGAGCTACAGCACAGGGGGGAACGGTTCACAGGAGCTGAAACACTCTGGCAGTGTGGAATAGAAGGTGATTTTCAGGCACAGCTCCACAGGGATGGGCTATTTCAGCTTCATTCAGCAGCACTGCCTTGTCACCAGCAGTGTGTCCCAGTCTGCCACCTCCGGGAGGGGAAAGGTCCTCATGATGCCACCCATTCAGGACTCTGGTCCAAGTGACTTGAAAAGATGGACCTGGAATCATGGAATAGAATGGAATCATAATATCACCTCAAAATCTGTCACTTCTGATTATGTGGGTGACAAAAATCTATTTAGTTCAAGGGGAGACTGGACAGGTTCTTAGGAGAAAATAAATATACTGAAGGTTAGCTCAAATCTGTGCAAGCCACAAGTGATGGGGCTGAAACAGCTTAAGAGCAGCAGAGAACCTGAGGGAGGTTCCCACGAGCTTCCCCAGACATTTTCTTTCAGCCAGGGCTGGGGAGAGCCCAGGCTGGCTGGATGCTGTGGCTGACCCAGCACCCCCAGGATGATTCTGCATTCCCAGGACAAGGCTGTGCATCCTTTACCCCATGGTCCACCCCAGCTGCACATGAACGACCATCCTGCTGCAAACAACTCATCTAGGGCCTGTTTCAGGCAAGAGGTTTCTCTACACTGCAAATGGTTAAGACTCAATGCTGAAAGAATTTCTTTCTCTTTGGCTCTCTGACAGAACAAGAATCTTACTGCAAGTGCCACCACAAATTCAGGGAAGTCCATTGTATTTGTCACAGCCTCAAATGTCTATTGCCAGACAGAATAAAAATGGATGTGAAATTTTATTCACATTGACAATGCTAAAATTAAAATGTAGAGACCAGACTGCCTCCAGCTCTGGCATCTCCAGCACAGGAAGGATGTGGAGCTGTGGGGAGAGAGTCCAGAGGAGCCCACGGAGATGCCCCAAGGGCTGGAGCCCCTCTGCTTTGGAGCCAGGCTGGGAGAGCTGGGGGTGCTCACCTGGACAAGAGAAGGCTCCAGGGAGAGCTCAGAGCCCCTGGCAGGGCCTAAAGGGGCTCCAGGAGAGCTGGAGAGGGACTGGGGACAAGGGATGGAGGGACAGGACACAGGGAATGGCTCCCACTGCCAGAGGGCAGGGATGGATGGGATATTGGGAAGGAATTGTTCCCTGGCAGGGTGGGCAGGCCCTGGCACAGGGCACACAGCCCACAGCAGCTGTGGCTGCCCCTGGATCCCTGGCAGTGCCCAAGGCCAGGATGGACGGGGCTTGGAGCAGCCTGGGACAGTGGAAGGTGGCCCTACCATGGCAGGGGTGAGATGAGATGAACTTTAAGGTCCTTCCCACCCAAAGCAGTGTGTGGTTCTGTGATAAATCAGTGTATTCTCTAATCTACAAAAGCAAATGATCAGTGACACGTGGGTTTACTACAACAAGCCCCCTTAAGGAGGGGACTTTCCTGTGATATTGTGACAGTGAAGCAGCTGCAGTTTCCCAGGCCCACAGGCAGCACCTGCTGCCCCAGCCATGAGCTTTCACCTTCCTGCTCCCTCCTGGATCAGAGCCCTTCCTGCTTCCCTAATGCAGGTTTTGCCATGATTGCTGACCCAGCAGCACTGAAGTCAAAGCTCCAGAGCCCATTCCAGCTTCCTTCTTCAGCTGCTCCTGCCTGTTCCTCTCTGCACGTGGGGAGGGGGTTGATTTTCTCTCTGTCTTCCCCAGCCCCCTCCTTGCTGCTCCATGTGAAACCAAATTCTATAACTTCAAGTCTTTTAATTGGCTGAAAGAGTAAAACCAGGAGCAATATTGTCAAACCTGCATTCAGTTTGAAATTTGCTGTATCTGTACAGGGCTGATGAAAGGGCTCTTGAGGGTGAGTGTGCTGATTTTTCTCAATTATACCAAGTGGCCTAAAAAGAGGGATTATCTCTCCCTGAGAATCTTGCCTCTATAATGGCAAAACACACTGGAATATCTGCCCACCACAGAGAGAATGAGGAAGCCTTATCTCCCAGCACTGACAACCTGGAAATTAGAAATGTAAAAGATGGAAATTAGAATGTAAAAAAGATATAAAAGTGCACCCCAGCAGCCACAGGAACTGAGCACAGTGGGTCCTTTCTCCTCAGCTTGAGAGCAAACGTGGCTCAGCAGCATCACCAAGCAAGAAAACACAAAGCTTCAAAAGCAAGTGATTGAAATATCTTAAATTGACTCAAGGAAGAAAGCAGTAATTAATAGAAATAATGTTCTTGTTATGCTGCCTTGATCATTAAGTGTATTTTAAATGCAAATTGCTGAAGAACACCAGCAGATCTGTGGTGTACTTAATAGCAAACATTCAGCCCTGGTTTTCTAAAGAAGCTGCTGCTTCTGACATTAATCTCAGGTCTTAAAGTCTGATGAACTAATACTGAGTTTCCATTAAGGGTAATTAATGATAACAAAGCTCTTCCTAGGAAAAAAATCTACTGGCAGCAAAATCTACAACTTTTAGAGTAAAACACTAAAATTGCTATAAAGAGCAGAAGGGACTCAGGTTATGGTGTTCTGAGATGAAGCATCACAGACAGCTACAGGGTCCCTTCCAAAGCTCTAAAACCTGTGTACAAACCTTTCCTTGAGAAATGCCAATGTAGAAAATTCCTTAGATATATCAGTGTTTCTAGCACTTAACAAGACTTTTCAATTTTCAAGAAAAACAAAGGAAGGGAGGATAAAAATGCTTAAATTACACTGACTTGAGAATATCAGCTTCTTTCCCTGGTCTCAGTCAGAGAGGGGTAAGCAGAATTCCACTCACAAAACCCCACATGTCTCCAGTTCATCGAAGGAACAGCTTCCAGCAGGAGTGGTGGCACATGAAACCCCCACACAGGCACTTCCTCCAGAGCCCAGGGAGGTCTGAGCTGACAGCTCAGAATCCCTCACTGCTAACAAAAAGAACTCCCCTGATTTCCTGGCTGTGTTTTACTTGACTCCAGACTAAGCAGAACATTTCTTTTCCCACCTGAGTGAACCACAGCCCCTCACACAGCAGTTCCTCTGAGTGCTTGTGAGCTGTGGGAGCAGCAGTTGCAGTTGCACTCCCCAGGAAGCAGGACAGAAGGACAGAAGGCTCAAATCCCTCCCTGGAGCAGCAGCTCAGGTGTGCTCCACCTGTGCAAGTGGCTTTACTTGCACTGAAGGGTTCCCAGCTGAAACAGGTGCCAACAGCTACAGGGAAATAAATGCTTTGCAATGAGAAATGGTATTGCCTCCCTAAGGCTTTGTACAGAACTGCTTCAGGAGTGTGGAAGGCAATACCAAGGCAGGATTTTCCCCACACAGTCAGTTTTTTCCCCCAGTAAATAATCCTGCATTTGCTCCCTTGGAAGCACTGTTTTTTCCCACAGGGCTTTAATCCTCCTGCACTTCCTGAGAGCTGAGCAGTGCCAATATCCTGAAGGGTGACAGGGGCTTCTTACATTTGCAGCTACTCAGGTAATTCCAGGACATCCTTGTGGCTCAAGGCAGCTAGGACGGGTTAGGTTACCTGGCAGGAGAGTTTCTGTGCTGATGCGGTGCCTCGTGATCTGCAAATCCCTCTCGCTGTCAGATCCTTCATCCTCCTGGATTTCTATGTCAGAGTCATCATTACCTGGTTAAAAACAAAGCCAGCTGATTCATATCACCCAAAGCAACCCCCAGCCCAGAGCAGCAGTTGGACACAGGAGATAGCAGCAGTTCTACCTTTGCTCAAGCCCAAGAGGAATTGAGAATTCCTGCAGAGAGCACTGGCTCTGCAGGAGAGCCCAGGGAAATGGCCAATATCCACATCCCAAGGAGAAATCCTTCGGCATGGGAGAGCCAAAGCAGCACTCACTGCAAACAAGAGCCTTGGGACAATCCCAGGCTGTATCATAAAGGTGCTGTTTAAATAACCCCTCTGGGCATGAAGAGAAGGTGCTACTTCAACAAGTGATTGAAAGATAAAACTCTTTGAAAAGCATTTGGGAAGTGTGTGTTTATTATTCTGGTTTTACCCTGACACCAGCAATGTCGAAACACATCTCCTTGAAATATCTGCCTTTCATTTAATTCTACATAAGCACAGTTCCACATCTCCAGATAAAGGAGTGCAGCTGCAGCCAAACCCAAGATGCTGGAGAGACAGGGAAGCTTCCAAAGACCAGCAACTTCTACAGATATTTTTATCATCTGCCCTTGTTTCCTTCTCCCCATCCAAAGCAGAGTTCCCAGTCCAGTGCCAGGACAAACCCGACAGGAACCCATGGGAAGACCCAGCACAGCAACATTTGCTGCTGATTATTTAGAGAAAACAGGCAATTCTTTCCCAGGTACATTTAATTACACCCATGTCCAAACTGAAAATGGAAATAACTGCTTTAATTAGGATTAGTAATGAGCTGACACATCTTTGCAGTATTTAATTATCTGACAATATACAAATATTAGACGTTTTCCCATCCTCTTTTTCACTGCAATATTAAGTTAATGAGAAAATAATAATGGCAAGGGAAGTATCTGCCAGCCTGGTAAGATTACAAGGCTCCAGCAGAGTTAGCTACAATTTCTATTTGCACTTTCTTCTTTGGCAGGTGAGGGAATCACTCACTGCTGTGTGACCTGGATGCTGCTTCTGTTTGCCTGGCATTTAGGAAACTGAGGTTTTGTTCAGCCTGGCATGGGCAAACTCCTTGGGAGCAGCCACGTGGAGCTTACAGAAAGGATTCAAGTTTGTGCTCAATATATTAAAGAATCAATTTATCATATCTGTGATGGCTCTTACTGCTACTAAAATGCCCTCATTCTTATTTTGTGGGTTTTTTTCCTTCCCTCTTGGTTAATTATTTTATTTTTAGCAGCAATTTCTCTCTTTCAGGCTTTGTCATTCCTGTTAGGCAGCAGCACTGCCAAGAGCTGAGGATACTGCAGGCAGCCCATTGATTACTTGGCCAAAGCTTTCCCATTCCATGCCCATTTGTGCTTCCTGCTCCTGTCTGGGATCTCCTGAGTCTGAGCTGCCAGCTGAGCAGGGTTGGTGGGATATGGGGAAGAAATTCTTCCCTGTGCCTTTAAAAAGCCTGGGTTGCCTTTCAAGCCAAATGGAAATACAAGTGCATCACCTGAACCCCCAGGCTGGAATGGCCTGGCTTGGAGGAGACCTCAAAGCCCATTTTGCTCCACCCCTGCCATGGGCTGGGACACCTTCCACCATCCCAGGCTGCTCCAAGCCCTGTCCAACCTGGCCCTGGACACTGCCAGGGACCCAGGGGAGCCACAGCTGCTCTGGGCACCCAGTGCCAGGGCCTGCCCACCCTCCCAGGGAAGAGTTTCTTCCCAATAACCACAGTCCAGCAGTTTTCCTGCTGAGGTGTGACTTTGAAATAAATCCTTTTATGGATCCATGACAAGAGTTTGGGTTTTCCTTGAACAGCCTGTCTGGAATCCTGGAGCACAGAGCCCAGCTCAGAGCATCACTGCAGTGAACTCAAGCCAGAGGCTCAGAGAAGTGACAGCTGCAATTCAGCAATATCAGAATTCCTGCCTCCAAGCCTCCTGCTCTCTCTTTGAAAGACATGAAGCACCTTTTTCACTCCTCAAAATCAAATATACTGCTCCAGTCCAGCCCAAGGGCTGCTATCTCCAAGCCCAGCTCTGCCCATGTACAATCTGAGTTACCAGCTGAGCTGAACTGTGCTGAGCCTAAATCCCAAGGACACAGAACCAGAGCACAGTGCTAAAAATTATCCAAATACACAAGAAAAAGAGAAGCTGAGAACAGGCTTTTTATCAGGATTAAATTAAACACCAGCCCACCCAGTGTGACCTGTCCTAGGCAGTGTTCCACAACAACCCCTCCCTCCACACCCAGTGTGCCCAGCTCTCACCAAAACATCCTTGGTATTAATAAGAAGTGACAGCTCAGAAAGTTTCGTTTAACATGCAAAAAGACTTATTGCCCTAAAAGAAGCCACAATCTCATTTGTGTGCCACTGCACAGACAACTACAATCAATTTAGTAGAGACAAGGAACATTCCTTATGAAAAAAACCAGATTTTTTCTCAGGATCAGCATAAAACAATGAAGATAATCAACCACAGCACCACAAATTGCCATGTGCTTGTACATGGAGTACAGAACCCACTGAATGAAGCTGGCTTATGAGATTTAGATGGGTTTACATGAGGATTATTGGAATTCTCTCAACAGACTTATTTATTATTATTCATCAATCCATGTGCCCCAATTGAGGCCAAGCCGACAGCTTCCAGGAGCTTCAGACTGAGGTTTTAAGCAGCTCTTGTATTTTTATTATGAAAAGGTAATCAGCAGAACAAGTCTGTAAATTGTGCTGGGCCCATCTCGCCACTGCTGTGATTGCCTCTGCTGCACAGAAAACACTCCAAATATCAGCCTGAGAGAGTATATACTGGGATTTTAAACCCCACTTGCCTTTCATTTCAACATTTCTATTTCATAAATATGGGTTTCAGTCAACTAAATTAGCTTGCTTTAAAGCTGTCCAGCCACAAAAAATACACTTGGTTCCGCTGATCTCCAAAGGTGTGATTTTTGTTCCTCCTCCCACTGCTCCCAGAAAAAAGGCAGAGCTGATACCTGGACAGATAATACTACATTGAGATGATTTAATTTCTGGTAATTTGCAATGCTTGAAGGAAAAGCACCATGATTTAATAACTTAGCAGTGATTTCATTGCAGATCTGGTAGTTTGCATCAATATTCAAGTAAAGGTATCCAGCTGTAAAATAAGAAGTTACTGTGGTGAGGATAATGAGCTCAGTGGCCATTGTTTATTGATAAGCTCTGGAATTAGCTGTAAGTGCTGTGCAGTGTATCCAATTTCATCAGAAAATCACTGCCTTGCAAACACAGGCACTGGCTCCACAGCAATTACTGCACCCAGCAGGATGCTGGTTTTGGTGAGAAAACATCATGAGAACAATCAAATGGGCAACTGGCAGCCACTTGATCCCAAATGAAACACAGATAATAAATAGCATGAAATAAGGGAACAGGAAAACCCAAAGGGGGTGGGATTGGGTTTTTTGATGTGCTGAAGGAGAGTGAAGCCCAGTGCCCAGTGAAAGCCTCAGCTCTGCCAAACCCATCCTACTGTCACACCAAAGCCCCACCACCAGGCTCTGGATCAGCCTGCACACTCCTAAACCCACAGCTCTGCAGTCCAAAGGGAAAGAAAGGCTTGCATAGAAAAATATCTGGAGGGAACGTCCTTTGTCCTCAGCACAAACTGAGATCTCTCATCCCAGCTCTAAGAAGAATTCAGCCAGGTACTGAGAGCTACTGAGCAAGGTCCAGATGTGAGTAGCTCCTAGGAATTCCATGGAGAACTTGGATGTTCAGAGCTGTGCAGCCAAAACTGGGCAGTAACAGCAACATACAGCAACAGCAAAGTTGCAGAGGTAGCTCTAGGTGCACTTATTTACCTTGCATGGTCATTTTAAGGTCACAGAATTATGGAATAGTTTGGGTTGCAAGGGACTTTATCCCATTCCAGCCCTGCCATGGGCAGGGACACCTCCCCCTAACCCAGGCTGCTCCAAGTGCATCCAGCCTGGTCTATCTACAGAATCCAAACTCCCAATTTATCAGTGAGGATGATGAACCACTGCCTGGGGAACTAATAGGTGTCAGCCACTTGAAATAATTAAAATTAACTCAGGATGACAAGCTCCACTTAAACTGGAATTTGAGGTCTTTGCAGGAGTGAGCAGTTAAGTTATTTTTGGGCTCATTTGATAAAGAGGTCATATTTGGTGACCAGAACTATTTCTAACAGTCTTACAAGACAAAATCCATCCAAGCACTATTAAATTAGGTAATGAATTTGCAATTACCCAACAAGCACCACACAAAGCTCCTGTGGACCAGTTCCAAGTGTCTCTTAAGAAGATGGATGGCCCAGGCACCAGTAATATCATCCAGGAATCATCCTAGAGTCACCCCTCCAATCCCACAGCTGCTGCAATGGGGCTTTTTTGTCTGCTGGCAGATTTTAAAACAAGAGCTCTGTAGCAGAAAGGGTGCACCCAGGAGCATCAGTTAAATCCTGTGGTTATTGCTGAACTAGATTCAAGTAGTGCAGATTTGCAACTGCTGGGGAAAATGAATGTTTATACATTCTACAGACCAAGCAAGTGGATGCAGGATGGACTGACTGGAGCAGCACAACAGACAGTGGCAGTAAATGAAAATTTCAGTTTTACTGCAAATACTTCTGCATATTTAAATTAATCCTGGGCACAGCATTGGCCAAAATTCAAAGTGTTTATGTTTTTATACTTTCAAAAAATATATTTGACTTTAAAAAAATATAGCTCATATATAATCCCAAAAGAAGGGTGGAGAGAGACTTTGGACAAGGGCCTGGAGTGCCAGGACACAGGAAATGGCTTTACACTGCCAGAGGGCAGGGATGGATGGGATACTGGGAAGGAATTGTTCCCTGGGAGGGTGGGCAGGCCCTGGCACAAGGTGCCCAGAGCAGCTGTGGCTGCCGCTGGATCCCTGGAAGTGCCCAAGGCCAGGTTGGACGGGGCTTGGAGCAGCCTGGGACAGTGGAAGGTGTCCCTGAACATGGCAGGGGTGGAGCAAGATGAGCTTTGGGGGCCCCTTCCAGCTCAAAGCACTCTGGGATTCTGTGATTCTGCACTGTCTTCTTTTAATTTGATAAAAAGGTCTTGAAGAATGTGAGAAGATACATTGGAAAAAGCACATAAAAAAAAAAAAAAAGACCTGTAAATGCAATAAGCTGAAGAGTCTGAAAAAATATTTTAGTCTAGAAACATCCCAAGTTATTCCTTTTTACTCAACAACATTTTTGCAATTTTGGATAAACCCGAGGAAATAAACTGAATATCTGCTGCGCTCAGTGACCTTCCCTGGCCTCTCCTCTTGCACAATCCAGTACCAGAGCATCCCACACCTGACAGCAGAGCCGTCTCCAGCCTTCCTCCAAGCAGTGTCTGACACACTGTTTTAAATGTCACTCTGCCATTAACAAGGAAACCAAGCCCTGAGTTTCAGGCAACTGGATTTGTTACATGGCACCAGTCCTGGATGTGGCACAGGGGCAGCAGATGTGTGACACCCTGCCTGGATCAGCCTCTCTAAGAGCATCTTCTGCCAAGCAAAGATTAGAAAATAACCCAGCAACTTCCTCCCTGCTCAGCACAAAAGACATTTTTATACTGCTGCAAATACTTAATTATGTGTATTTTCATCAGGCAGATAATTCTCAGAGCCTGATCTGTAGCAAGAGTTCAAAATCTTTATGTTGTTTAAGAACAGTATCTCAGACAATTTAGTGTTGGTGTTTTTTTTTTTTTTTTTTCAATGCAGTGGTTTTATGGAGTTGCTCTGCCAGAGAGAAAAGCTGATTTGTAATGTGTGGAAGGAAAAAAAAAAGAACCAGACTGCTGATCAATATCAGTAAACAGTTAAACAGTTTTGCCAGTTTTATGTGAGTACCACAGACATGGACTTTTTTTTATTCTTAACACAGACCTGCACAACTCAACCTCCATCCCACAGCTCTCCTTTATGACAAACATGATTTAGGCTTCTCAGCCTGAAACTCAGCTGAGAGCTGTCCAAAACTTCTGCAGCGTCACTGGCTAGAGAAATGAGGTGTTAATTTGGAACCCTTCTTACCAAATTAGCAGGAGATAAGGTCAGGGCATGCAGACAATGAGAGAGCTGATCAATGCTGTGGGTAGGTGAGAGTAACAATGCTCACAGGGCAGAGAGGATGAGTTCATCAATTAATGGCAACAAATTTATCACCACCTGCCAGCCCACGCTGTAGGAAAAGCCTCATTAAGTGTTGTGCAGCTCCCAGCGGCAAAGTGTGAGCAGAGGGAGAGAACCTGCCCTGTTCCTTTCATGGCACTGCCCCTGTGGCCCCTCTGAGGGAGGCAATGAACCTGTTCCAAGGCAGCTCACTCCCCCACCCCAGCATTCCAGGATCAGCCTGGGAGCCCTGGGATAGTGGGAGAAGCAGCCAGCCTGCCCCCCTGCCCTGAGCAGAGAAGGAGCTCATCCCTCCATCTCCAGAACCTGCTGTGTGAGCAAGACCAAGGCAGAGCAGGGCCCACTTCAACCATCCTGGTGTCTGCTGGGTTGAAGGCCCAGATAACAAAGTCCTAAGTTTCCAAACAAACTGAAGATGGAATATAACTTTGGATAAAACCACATTGCTTTGTGTGGGGGATGTTACTCAAAAATGTCAAGTGGAATAATGAAGTATTTAGCAGGGTCTGTGGTGACAGGACAAGGAGGGATGGTTTTAAACTGAAGGAAGGTCAATTTGGACAAGAAATTGGGAAGAAATTCTTCCCTGTGAGGGTAGGGAGGAGCCTGGCACAGAGCAGCTGTGGCTGTCCCTGGATCCCTGGCAGTGCCCAAGGCCAGGCTGGTTGGGGCTTGGAGCAGCCTGGGACAGTGAAAGTCGTCCCTGCCCACAGCCGGGGCTGGAATGGGATGAGCTTTAAGACCCCTTCCCACCCAAAGCAGGCTGGGATTCTATGAAATACTTTTCCCTCTAAAAACCTGCTTCAGAAAGATGGTTCTGATGGTGAAGTCCTTCTTTACTCTTCCCTGTCACTGGCTCCTTCCAGGGCACATCCTCTCTGAGGAGCACACAGCACCCAAAATCCCAACAGCTGAAAGGCTGGAGTGCTCAGGCTGCAGCACCTCACACCATTTCCTCACCGTGCTCGCAGCAGGCCTGACAAAATCACTGCCAGATGCAGCTGCAGGTCCCTCGGGAATCCTCTCTATCCCTCAGGTGATGCCTGTTTGTGGTGTGAGCTGCAGGATCAACCCTGGGGGAGGCTGGGCAGGCAAAGCTCTCAGAGGTGCTGAGCCCATTCTGCTGCTCTGTCTTTGTTTCCTCTTGTGCCAAATGTGCATTTTCCCCGTGCTGAGGATTAACACAGCTGCTCTGTAAACAAACTGTGCCATGGAAGACACCAACTCCTGCATTCTCTCACCACAGCAAATCTCTTGGGTTTGAACTGTTTAAAGGGCAACATTTAATTAACAAAGGGGGAAGGGGGGGTTTGCTCTAAGGGGAGAGCCCAGGTTGTCAAGTGTGAGCAAACTGAGGTCTGGGGGAGCTTTACAACATTGCATTGATTAACTTCTGTGCTCCTGACTGGAAAACAGCCCCGGAGAGCCACATTTCCTGTCTCAGCTCCACCCCTGCCGAGTTTCACAGACAAAGGCAGGGTGGAGCTGACAGGGATGAGATGATTTGCCAAGGTGATGGGACAGGCAATAAATGAGCCAGCTCTGGAAAGCAGGATCCTGGTGCTCTTCTCACTAGAATAAATGCTAATTATGACAATTAGGTACTTGAATTAAGATGCATTATGGTAATATTTGAGGTCATTAAAAGTAATAATCACATTCTTAGGTGGCAGTTAAATCAGTTACTAAAAGGCAAAGTTCCTTTTATTTCAGAGATGGAAAATGACAGAACAGTTTTCCAGCTGAAAATCCACAGGCAAGGACAAAGCAGGGCAGCAAATTTTCATGTTATACCTCACATTGCCAATTACTGGTGACTGATGTCAACCTCCTGTTGAACTTTTTTACCCCAAAAACTCTCAGAGAGTAAGACTTGGACTTTTTCATGCAAATAAATCCTTGAAATAATTCCACATTCTTGTAATTTAACTTACAAATCCTCTATTTCAGCTGAAACTTCTTCACTCTTTACCTCATTGATATGAGATCAAAGATGGACAGAAATCAGTGAATTTCCTCTTTCATGAGTTTGCTCTGAAAATCTGAGCCACCAAACAAACTGTGAAGTGCAACTTTTATGTCTTTACTCAATTTCAGCTTTCACGAATTCTCCCTCTGATCCTGAGAATTACTTTCCTCCCAGTTTCTCCACGTATCAAATAAAAATGCACAGACTGCAATATTAAATTCCCAGGGGTAGTTCTTGATCAAGTTCTGGCTGGTGTTTGGCTCAAAAAGAGCAGTATCTGGTTTGAGCTTTCTACAGTCTCAAGAGCTCATTAATTCCCTTCTGATCCTAATTAAGAAGTAGTTCAGGAAAAAAAAAAAAGAAAAAAACCCCCCAAATTTTAATTGCATTCCCATTTGCAGGTGCATTAAAATCAAACAAATGCAGGGAGGCAAATGTGGATCCTATTGCAAAGATTGATGACAGTAGAGAGGATTTTTAGCTGTGAGTTTTCATCTGGGAAAGCTCTGATGTGTCATAAAGAATCCTTGTGAACACAGAACCAAACTGGGGCCAGACAGGACACTCTGGTTTTGCAGGACACCCAGCATGTGTGTGATGAGGCACAAACCAGCAGGACCACTCACCTCCATGAAGCTTTTGGCTGAGAAGAATCCTCTGTCCAATCTGCTCTCAAGCCAGCAATCCCCTGGTGCTGGGAGCAGTGTGTGTCCCCAGCCAGCCCAGGCAGGGCTGGGAACAGTAAAATGAAGCCTAAACCTGCTCTGGGATTGCCCAGCACTCAGTGGCTGACTCTGGCCATTCCTCAGCTCTGCAGAGGGAACATTCCCAGAGGAACATTTCTAGAGAAACATGGAACATTCCCCAGAGGAACATTCCCCAAAGGAACATTCCACAGAACAACACTTCCCAGAGGAACATTCCCAGCGGAACACTTCCCAGAGGAACATTCCACAGAAGAACATTTCTCAGAGGAACATTCCACAGAAGAACATTCCACAGAGGAACATTCCCAGAGGAACATTCCACAGAAGAACATTCCACAGAGGAACATTCCCAGAGGAACATTCCACAGAAGAACATTTCTCAGAGGAACATTCCACAGAAGAACATTCCACAGAGGAACATTCCCAGAGGAACATTCCACAGAAGAACATTTCACAGAGGAACATTCTCAGAGGAACATTCCATAGGACATTCCCCAGAGGAACATTCCACAGAGGAACATTCCCAGGGGAACATTCCACAGAACATTCCCCAGGGGAACATTCCCCAGGGCAACATTTCACAGAGGAACATTCCACAGAACATTCCCAGAGGAACATTCCACAGAAGAACATTTCACAGAGGAACATTCTCAGAGGAACATTCCATAGGACATTCCCCAGGGGAACATTCCCCAGAGGAACATTCCACAGAACATTCCCAGAGGAACATTCCACAGATGAACATTTCCCAGCTGTCCTTTAAAATTGCCACAATTCCACTTGTTCTGCCCCTGCCTGCTGACTCTGTCACCACCCCACATCCCCTTGGATCCACTTACACATGGAGTAGGCAGCACTTAGCAACTCCTCTGCTACTACACGAGGTGAAGGAAATCCCACTTACTTCCACTCTTCAGCAGGTGCTGCTCCTCCTCCTTCAGCCTGTTCTGGATCAGACGTAGCATGTTGGCTGCTTCCTGCAAGGGGAGGAAAGAGATGCCTTGGGAAAGCTGCCACAGGGAGCATGGGACTAGAAACTCTCATAAAACTTCCTGTTCTATGGAAAACCAGGTCTGATTTGAAACATGGAGCTCTTGCTTACTTTGTGAGGGCCAGGATATAAAGCCAGGTCAACCAGTGCACTGAAATTCAACCTTACACTCCCAGTGGGTAAAACATCACTTATCCCATGGAAAATTAGCTTATTTGTCTTCATCCCCCAGAACATGACTGCTGTTGCTTTGAAAAGCAGACTTTGGTAGCTGTTTTCAGCCAACAGTCACCAGAACTGGTTTGTGAAATGACTGCACTTCCTAACACACATCCAAGCCAGAAAGGATCCACACCTTCCCAAGCTCCAAACAAAACTGGAGCAAAGAACCCTATCAATGAGCTGGAAAGGTACAGCCATTATTTATTACACCACTCTGCAGCAAAGGAGAACCAACCAAATGAAGGTCAGTGACACTAAAAAGTCCCAGAATGGGACCTTTCTAGCCCATTTTTAATGACATTTAGTTTAAATTTGGGTAATGCTAATGGTGAAGAGCAAATTAAACATGATAGAGTAGGGTAAGATATGATTGCACAGAATCAGGCACAGCCAGAGCCCACAACAAGAACAGGTGGCAACAGCTGATAGAAGATTTAGCCACAAATTTTGCTAATTTTAGTCTCTTCAATTCCAGTCAGGCAGAGGAAAGTTAATTAATTGTGGACTGAAATAAGATTTTTCTGAGCCTTTTTCTATGTAAAATATGATTATAGTTAAAAGCACCAGTTGCTCTGATGTGATCAGACCTCCACACTTACAGTGCACTTGTGGGAAGGAAATGTGCACTCAGCTGGAATATCCATGGGACAGAGGGATAGAAGAGCATGAAATGTGGAGTGGAGCACAAGCTCTTGACACTTTCATGTGGAAATGTATTTCCATAAGTATGGAAGCGGAGAAAGGAACCTCCAAGGCCCATCCAGCACATGAGGAAGTTGCTGGAAATAGAGGCCTGGGGACAGACTGAATGGTCCAACACAACCTGGCATAAATATCTGTCCTGGGAATTGAAATTCATGCTGGAAAAACTTGCAGGGAAGATGTTTCCAAGTGGAAGTGATGTGTCACCTGTAGCTGGTGAGAAACACAGCTCAGTGCCTCTCTCAAGGAAATAAATCGTGATCCAAAAATCTGCTTTGGACAATCACACAAACTGTCTGCTCTGCAAACTCTCAGAGCTAGCAGAGACAGGAATATTGCTAATGGATCCTTGGGACCAAAGGAAGAGCCCTGAGAAACTGAAGCAGGTGTGACAGTGTCCAGGGGGATAAAGCAGGAAGGTCAAGATGCCAAATCCCATGGAATGAGACCCTGCAGCAGCAACTGGCATCAACAGGACTACTGCAATCTCCAAACTGATGGGTGTGTTCTGCAGGGAGAAGCTAATTCCTGCAGAAACAAGCAAGGGAAAGACACGAGCATGTAACTCAGTTCATGTAGACATTTGAAATACTCTGTGGAGGAAACTGTTCTTTTTATGGTTTCCTTCTTCATGATTAACACTCTCCACCCCCTCAGTGCCAGCAAAGCCTTTTCAAAAATAATGAAAATTGAAATGTGTGTGGACCTGAGGCAAAATGTTCAGAAGTCTCCAGCTAACAGTGTTTCCTTTGGTCATGCCAAGGCCTCCCTCTGCATCAGTAAGTCCCAATATCTCTTCACTGAGCCTCACAATTGCTGTCTTTTTTTTCCCTTAAGTCTTCCTCCCAGCCAGCCCTATGGTTTAAATATGGTCAGTGATTTATATAAGCCCTGCCCCCATTCCCAAGGCAGCTTTCCCCCTGCTCTGCCCTAGGACAAATGGATACAAGAAGGATCATCCCCCAGCTGGATCCCAACCCACTGGCTGCTGCAGCTCACACACTGCATATGGCAAAGAAAGGAAAAATCAGGATAAAAAGAAAAGGACATTTCCCAAATGTCATGGAGACAAATTGATAACCCAGGAAGCACGTTTAGAATGTCCACACAGCAGTGATATAATCATCACAGACATAATCACTGCCTGGCACTGCAATTCCAGGCACACACCATGATAGCTGAAGCTGGCAATTCCAATTTAGACAAATCAGCTCCCCTGCCCTGCCTCCCTGCTCCTTCCCTTCTCCCACTCTCCAGCTCCGAGAAAAGCATTTGTGCAGTGACACAAAAAGAACCTGCTGCAAACTAACCCAGCAAAACAAAATTAAGGCAGGCAAATTCTCCAGTGCAGCTCAGTATGTGCCTACCCAAGGTCCTGACTGGAGGATGGGATGCTGCACCTGTGGGGGAAACAGCAGGGTTAAGAAGATGGGGTTTATGAACTTAAACTGTGAGAGAAATGAAAGCTAAAAGAATGTTTACCCATACAAATGAGCCACTTTTCCCCTTCCTCCAGCCTTTCACCTGTGCTGCTGCCAGCAGCTCAGCTGATCTCATTGCAAGCCAGCCCAGACACTTAACTGGCAGGAGAAATGTTGTTTTTCTGCTGGTTTAGGTTTCTGAATAACTTCATGTACAGCTGGTCCAATGCCACTGTCAGCCTACTGAGCCTGTGCATCCTCCCTTCCAAAGCAGCCCCTGGCTCCATCCCTGCCACATCCTGCAGAAGCTCATCAAAAACTGCAGCAACAGAAAATGTTTTAAATGGGCAGCTCCAAACCAGTCAGAGCCAGGAGAGCATCAGTGAACTGCTGGTTACTGTCCTTAGCAAGTGACATCTTCAAAGAGGGGGCAGAAGGGATGGCACTTCAAAAATCTAGAAAGTAAAGAGAATTTATCACTTAATGTTTTAAAGGTTTTGAGTGCCTGCAATCATCAAAGGTGCATTTTTGGTCCTGAGCAGCTGCCACCTTCCATGGTGACACCACCGTGGCAGAGGAGATTTATGGCAGCTCAGCCAAGCCCAGCCTGTGCTGATCAGAGCTGTGTTTCAGTTTGAAGCTGGGCACCTGTGTGTGATCCAGGCTCCTGAGCTGTGGCAGGGCACAGGAGCTGGGGGTGATGGACTGGAACACTGCAGGTGCTCCTGGCACACAGAGTGTTGTACCAGAGCCCAGGGCTGCTCAAGTGTCACATTTCCCTGCAGTGACAGGGTGACAGCTCCATGAAAACAGAGATGTGTCCCTGTGCTCATCACAGGGAACAGCCTGAGTGCCTTGGGACAGGAAGGAGCCACTATTTAACCCCCTGTTCAGTCTCTGCAGTAACCAAAGAGCAGGAGCTGCAGCAGGCAAACCCTCTCTGGATCATCCTCTGCACGTGAATTTTATCAAATGAAGTGGCAGCTCCCACTGGGGAATCACAGTGTCAGATCAACACAATTTAAGTACCAATTAACACAAAATCCAAACAAACCTGCCCCTTCAGAGACTCCCAGGGCTTTCAGGGTACGAGGGATCACTGGGACTAAAAATCCTGCTTTAGGGACAGACAGATGGAAATTCTCCTTCTCTGCCTCCATACATTATGCAGCCTCTCCTGGGTGTAAATCTGCCCAAGGGAGTAATTTTTGCCAATAGCTGATGGAAATGGCAGCAAGGCAGGGCTGACACTGAGACCCCCTGAATAACCCTGACTCCAAGGGACCTTCCAAAGTCCCAGCCCAACCTCCTGCTCCAAGCAGGACCAGCAATGGGATCAGATCCCAGCACTCAGGGCTGGAGCTTATTGGGTCCTAAAGATCTCCAAGGGAGAGACTGATCAACCTGCTGGACAACCTGTTCCCTGTCTGAGAGGCCAAAGGGTGCAGAAGTTTCCTCCCAGCAGGTCAGAATGACTTTTCACTGCTAATGACCTGTCCCTGCTCTCAGCACAAGGGTGTCCTTAGTCACCAGTGATGTCCCCACTCTCTATGAAGGCCCTTGGTGACACACAGAGCCCACACAGACAAGAACAGCAGGAAATGCAGAGCCCTTCTGGTGACACACAAAGGCTTCTAAATCAAGTAAGTTTCACCTGTGTTTACAATCAACTGGGTTTTTTCATGCCCATTTTCTGTTGTTACAGAAATGTTACCTGCCCAGCATACAAGAGAAATATTTTTTGTTGGAATGACACAATTCAGATACTCTGCATCTCTCTGCCAGTCTCCTTCAACTGGCAAATGATTTTCCACCTGACACCTGACTATGAAAGTCTTTGCAATAAATGGTGTCAGAATGTTTTAATATGCTCTGATCTATTGCTCTCTGCACAAATAAAACAGTTTTGAGTTCCAGTGTGCAGGCTCTGGGTTGGGACGGGTGGCTGGGGTGATTTTGTTTTCAAACAGAGGCCACAGAGAACATCCCCCAGCAGGAGATCCACAGACAACTAGCTCTGTCACTGACTCAGTGGCTGCCTCAAGGCAGTGATCCAGGATTTAGATAAGCCACATGACTGATCCGACTGTCAGTCCCTCATCCCTGTCCTTTATGATGTACCCGATGTTCCTGAGTTTTGGGTTAAACCATACCATCCAGCTGGAATTCATGAGAAATCATGACACTGAAGACAACTCTGCCCCTGCAGATTGCAAAGCAGCAAGTCTGACAGCCCAAAAGAAGGAAGAATAAAAATGATGCAGTATTTGACCATTTAAAACAGCTCAGCTTTTCTTTTTATTTTATTTATTTATTTTTTTAATTTTAGCTAACCTCCAAAGTTTTTGTTGTTTTTTTTTAAAACACCAGCAGGACTTTTAATATAAAGAATTTGTGCCCTGTAGCCAGCTGGCAGACACAATTACCACTAAACAGAAAGGAAAGGTAAAGGAGTGGGTGAAACAGCAAGGGAGTAAGTACAAAAGCACAGGACAACAACTGGAGCTCACTGACTTTCTGCATTTGGATCAAGCATTTCAATTTCTGCCTCAGCTATTCCTTTTGTTCTCAGACACTCTCCCAATTCCAGAAAATCTCTCTCTGTCTAATGTTTTCATCTTAGCAAGGGAAAACAGTGTTTCTTTCTGTTTTTTTCTGGAATGATTTACAGTGCTCCCACTGCTCTGGAGTACCCTGGGAGGAAGGAAACCAATTTGCTGCTGGATTAAAGGGCTCAGCTCACCTTGACTTCATCTGGGCAGCTGCTCCCTGCTTTGAGACAGAACAAAGCACCTGAGATCAGCCCCTGCCACACTGAGGCAGCTGGTTTTGGTAAAAGAGTGGCCACCCTTTCAGCAGGAGGGAGATAAAGGATGAGGAGCCTGATGAGAATGTGACAGCTCTCAATGACAGGAAATCTGCCAAGGCCAACGGGAAAGGGACTAAAGTTCATGGAAACAGGAGAGCCCACCTGGAGCTGCTCTTTAAGAGCAGAGATGATGTTTCATGGATGCTGCACTACTGTTAAATACTGCCCCCAAAAGTGATGTTCTGAATGGGAACATGGCTCTCGTTATGTTTGACTGACCCTGCAGTGCTGCAGGGTTTGTTCCTTTTTATTCTGTTGAGGAGTGGTGGGAGAGAGACAAGATCCACCTGAAAGAGTGGGGCAGAAGAACCTTCATCATCAGGCTGGCTCAGCTGTGAGCAGGCTTTGAACGAGGTCTGGCAGGGAATGATGGTGATGATGATGATGCTGACAAGAAGCAGGGCACTGTCAACAGGCTCTGGAATGCTCCTTGTGAAGGCAAAACAAGTGGGAGCCCATCTCATGTGCCTGAACACAAGTGAGTCCATTGTAGGGGACAAACAAGGAGGAATCAGAGTGTGCACAGCTGTGATCCCACAGGGATTACAGAAATATGGTGTCTCCTAATAAATTCTGGCACACCAGCTCCAGCACTCACATTTATCAAAATAACCAATTAGACCTGTTAGATCACTACTAAAGGGCACTTTCATCAAGAGGAGTCATAAAAACACCTCAGAAGTTCCTTGAAAGGTTCCTTTTTTCAAGGACAAATGTGTTAATTAATGGAGCATCTTTCATACCAGCAAGAAAATCATGGGAAAAGCACAAATGCTTTCTAATGTGAGGCCAATGTTTCATCAAGGAAAGCTATCAGAGTTAGCATGGGTTTTCATAGAATCACAAAATCATTAAGGTTGGAATATACTTCTGAGATCAAGGGTTTTTTTGCCAACCATGTCCCCAAGTGCAACACCCACTTGTTTTTTGAATGCTTCCAAGGATGGTGCCACCACTGCATGTCCCCATGCCTCTCTGTGAAGAGATTTCCCTGATATCCAACCTGAACCTCCCCTGGCACAGTTTGAGGCCGTTTCCCTTCATCCTACTGCCAGCTATGATGACTTTGTTTTGGGGGAAAGTCTTCAGGAAGGACAAACTTCCATCAGGGATGTGTGGGAAAGGTGTCCAGCAGAGCCTTCATGTGGGGTCACATGAGTAGCAGAAGGCAGAGCCAGGAAAAGATGGGATTTTTGGCTGATTTACACCAGTGGAGCTCTCAGTGACACCAGCTCAGGGTGCACAGAGCCAGACAGTGAAGTGCATTCAAAACCAACCCACAGCAACTGTTTTAAAATCAGTTAATCAGATTGGTTTAACATTTCTCACACACTTCTTCCTAAAGCTCCCAGAATTGCTTGGCAGATCCTGACTTCATCCAGCTCCAGCCCTGCAGTACCCATGGATGAAGTAGAGCTGGAAGAGCACACTTCATACCCTGGACATCAACACCTTCCCTCTGGGAACTCAACAGGAGATTATTCAGGGTGAGGAATGACAGCTTGGTAATTGTTCTCACCCTGTGGGATGTGTTTGCTGACCTGGGTCAGCTCATGCTCTGTGTGAACTCTTTTTGCCTCTCTCTAAGCTCTCCCCTCGTATCCTCACACACTGACTGAGTAATTTACTCCAGTAATTGTCCCCCTGGCACGATTCTGGAGTGACTTTTGATGTAATATAAAACCTTTCTGCACGTTTTACTGTGCACACTACATGCTTTCTATTGGAATGATCAACCAGTACACAGCTGGCCCCAAGAGGCTGCACAGTCTCTGTCCTTGGAGGCTTTGGGGACTGGACTGGATAAAGTCTGATGCCACAGCTGACCTTGCCTGAATGAATGGACAGGACAGAATGAATGTGCCAGTCAGTGACCAAGAAAGCAAGTTTAAAAGTGATTTAGTTGACTAGTTTTCTACTCAAAAAAACCCCAAAAGACAACAAACAAAGCCCAGCTCAAAACTTTCCACCTCAAATACTTCTCTGCACTGCTGTGCTGTGCTGGTTTCAAGGCCAGGTTGGAGCACCCTGGGCTGGTGAAGGTGTCCTTGTCCACAGTTCTGGATGAGCTCTAAGGTCCCTCCCAACCCAAACCATTCTGTGATGTCAGAAATACTCCTGACCCACCCAGGAACCACAGGTCAGAGCCAAGGGAGCAGAACATCCAAGGAAACAGCACTGAGCTCTCTGCTGAGGATTTGTGTGAGTGCCCATGGCAGGGCACAGCTCAGGAGACAGAAGCATTGGGAAGGCACTGGGAGAGGCTGCATGAGACCAGGGCAGGGCACAGGCCTTTAAATCATCTGCCAGCACTTACAGAAATCTAAACAGAACTAAGGAAAGAAGTTAAAAAAGAGATGCAGATGAACATTTTCTGCCCAGAATTTTCCAGTCAAAATCCTTTCATACAAGAAGCTTCAAGTCAGCAATAACACAGACAAGTTCATTACTACCTAAAATAACATGACAGAAGATGGACTTTATCCTCTGTATCAGATGTGTTCTGTATTCAGCATTACATACAATGCAAATTTCCCCTAATGACAACTCTCCATTTCTCCTATTTGCCTCTGTGGAAGGGATGAATTCCAATGACTCAGTAACAGCTCATTGGACATTCCCTTCATGGATTAAATCTTTATTGTAGTGAGCTTACAAGTGATACTGTTTGGATGTGTTATTTATTTGAATTAATGTACAATTCTGGGGTCAGTTTGCAGTGCCTGAAGAAACCATCAACCAAATTAACACTGACTGCAAGCTAGGAGGCACAGCAGTGTTTTGTTCAGCACCACAGAGCAGTCACTGCCTCATCCCTGCCAGACTCCAACTCCTGAATTATCTCTGCCTGTGGCACAAAGCTCAAGTGTTCAAGGGGGTCAGGATTGCTCAGCTTCTAAAGGAGAGTGTTCAGCATATTAAAGGGCAGCTGTTGTTGGTGAACTTGAGGGTTCCAGGAACTGATATTGGACTCTGCCTTCTATCTTGAGATAATGAGCTCAATACAGCCCCCATTTCTCACAGCAAGAGCATCTTCAAGAGGGGGCTGATGCACACTTCAGTTTATTCCTGATCTCCCACCCAAATGAAGTGGCAGCACCATCAAGCCTCTCTCTAACTCTTGTCAGAGCCCAAGCACAGGAACCACAGACCTGTTTTTTTACCATTTCTCCAGCTTGAAAACATTTGCATTCCTACTTCCTGCTCCCCAGGACAATGCTCTACCTACTTCTAAAATGACTGGAATAAAACTATTTTCAAACATCTCCTTGAGGTGGGCTGGAGAAGGAAGTGCAGGTGAGTAATGATGCAGACAAACCTCTTTAGCAAGGGGGTGACAAGCACTGCTTCTAGTACCGTTCTTTAACACAAAAGAGCAGGTAAATAATTTCTGGGCAACCAGCAATGGACAACACCAGCAGGTTTCACCTCACACATCCTGCTTCTCTGCTTTCCACAGCTCTGCTCTCCTCCATGGAATAGCAGGGACACATGAGAGCTCCACTCCAGTTTACTCTATGGATTAAGAAACTAGAGCTGTTGGTTTAAACACCCTGGTGGCTGGGCAGGATCTGAGATGCAGGATGCACTCTCTGGAGTTTCCCAGCAGAAGGTGGCCACCAGCAGGTATTTCCAGGGAATGTGGCACTGCCAAGGGGACTCAGACCCTGCTTTACAGGGCAGGCTCCTCCTCAGTCCTCTCACAGGAGGAACAAAGCCTGAGGAGGAGACTCATACTCACAGCTCTCCAGGTCAGCAAATTAAAAAAAAACCAGGGGAGTCTCACAATATGGTGTCCTACAATTAAGGTTTCCATTGATTTTGGAACTACATCACACTCAAGGTAAGTCCAAATGGGAATGGAACTGGATTTCCAGTAAATAAATATGATCCCAGCCCCCAGGCAGAAAAGTGTGCAGTTTGTCCTGGGATTTCTTTCTTTCCTTCGTCCTCATGTTTGACCCTGCTGCAAAGCTGCTGAAATGCAGAGTTGGGCCCGTGGGTTACCCAACATCAGAATCCTCTCCAAAGGATCCCAGAGCTCTGGGAGGAGAAGGCAGGGACTGCACAGGGCAGTGACTGCCCCTGCCAGCCCATGCCAAGGCTGCTGCCAGGACATTTATCTCACCACGTGCCACCTTTCACACGTGCACAGTGTTCCACTTCTGCATCTCACAGACCTCAAGGAGGAATTGCTCTCATACAGCCAGAAAACTGAGAATTATTTTCCTGTGTAAAGACTCAGACCTCACTGTTTTGCACATGATCAGATTATGCATGTTTATGCAAATCAAAATGCCTTTCTCACAGCTCCTTTTCCCCACTAAGTACCTGCAGCAGAGCATAAACCTCCTCAATTTCCTGTACATCATTTTAACACTATCTACTTATGTCATTTGGTGCAAAGCACCAAGCATCAGTCCTAAATTAAGAGTTATTTTAGCTTTTTTCTTTCAACCTGTTTAAATGTTTCTCAATGATTTAAATGTTGATCTCTGGGGAAAAAATATAAATTGATCTTCATGATCAGTGTTGTTTCAAGTAATCCGATTGTCTCCTATTCTGAGTGAATTTCAAGTGATTTCTGTTACATAATTCAGACATCTAAAGTCTTTGTGAATATTCAAAAGGATAATGCAGGGAAGGCAGGAAGACCATAGTATGAGCCACACATTTATTCATCTTCTCCCCAAATGAAGCTGGATAAAGAGAAGATTTAAAACCTACAAGGCAGCACTTTGGAATGCACTGGAGACTGTTCTCATGCATTGCTTCTTCTCCACTAGAGTCACTGCACAAAAAATTCAGTGAGAAAAGTTAAGAACTGAATTTATTTGAGATCAGATAGTTCTGATTTCTCTTTGTGACAGTCATCCATGGATTTCCAAGCCATGCTGTCAGGGAGAGCTGCTACATCTCACCCTTCACAGAAACAGCTGCTGTCATGACAAACTCACCCTGGCTGCAAAACTCAGCAGATCCTCCCTGTGTTCCTTCCCCGAGTGCAGAGTATTTGATTTATAAAAGAATTAGCACAGATTTATAACAGCAGCAAGAAAGAATCAGACTGAGCAATCTTTACAGGGGGCTCATATCCAACCACAGCATCAAGCCCTGGGGTACAAGGAACCTCTTTACCCTTCAGCAGAATATGAATTTTTCCATTGCTCAGAAAAGCCTGTAAGTGATTTGGGATTCAATAATTTCTTGTTTAATCTCTAGCTCTGTGATAAAATGAGCTCTGGAGTGTGTCAGACATGAAGAACTTGAAACTGTGAGTCAAATGGCCCCAAATCTGGGATCCTAAGGCAAGTTTGTCACCCACCTGGCACATCAGATATCCAGATAAATCCTATGAAAACACAGATCTTTGAGCACTGAGAGTTGATCTGACTGAGATAATTGAACTGATCTCAATTGTTTGCACTTCCCAAAAAGTTCTCCATAGCTTTAATGGGAGAGAGTATCAACAGAGCCCCAGGAGCAGGCAGGCATGACCTGCCTCAGGGCAGTTGCCATGGTATTGGCAGGGGACTGCAGAATTTTATTTCAGTGGAATAAATGCACACAGAACCTTTTCGTCTTCCCTAATACACTCTCCACACACCCTCCCACCTTCTATCTCCAGCTTCTCCTTTCTGTGATCATAATTTCTCAGCCAATAATTTATTTTGTCCTTTTCTCCTACGCTCCGCTGCCCCTTCTCGTTCTGTGCATTCCCTTCCCCCTGCTCTAATTTTTTCCACATTTCCCCACTGATTTCTGTGTCTCAGTGCACCAATACTGTCACCCTTGCACACTGAACTAAATGCCAAAATAAAAGCAACCAACAATTCAGCAGCCTGTGCTTACTTTTACATCTGATATTCCACACAGTCCAGCAATGCTGGACCAGGAGTGCTCTCCTGGCACCTGTAAAATGTTTAAAGCAGTCATAATTCAAATGTACATTAGTTAGAAGATTAAAGACTGTAACCAGCTGCTTTTCATGTTAACCTTGTGCTGGCTATTGCAGCAAACAGCTGCCACAGTGGGAATGGTGAATTTAGTACTTAAGAGGGATAGTTCAGTGCAAAAAGCACAGAACCAAGGGGCACCTCAGAGTGGAACAGAACTCAGATTTCCCTATTTATTATTATGGGCATATTCAGAAGCTCTGCTAAAAAGAGTTTAATGAAAAGGGGATTTTATTTGGGAAGGGCAGGTTGCAAAGGGTAAGTCATAACACAATCTGTTTATTTGGAATTGCATGATTAATCATGAAGGACTGTTTACTGATAATCCATAGACTCAATCATAGAATGGTTTGGCTTGGAAGGGATCTCAAAGTTCATCCCATTCCAGCCCTGCCATGGGCAGGGACACCTTCCCAGGCTGCAGGGACACTACCCCAGGCTGCTCCAAACCCCAATGTCCAGCCTGGCCTTGGGCACTGCCAGGGATCCAGAGGCAGCCACAGCTGCTCTGGGCACCCTGTGCCAGGGCCTGCCCACCCTCCCAGGGAACAATTCCTTCCCAATATCCCATCTAAACCTCTTCTCCTTCAGTTTGAAGTCATTCCCTTGTTCTATCTCTACATGCCCTTGGAAACTCCACAATGATGAAAAGAAAAACAGTTTAAGCAATCCCAAACCAAAGATAAAAGACTGAGTGGCTAAGAACAGCCTCATCCCTGTGTCCACCACTTCATGGCACTCCTCAGCTGAGATTACACACTAACAGCAAAAAGCAGTCTGAAAATACCTTAGGAGAAAGCAGCTGAAGAGGAAAGTACTTCTGGGGTGTCCTCTGAGAAGCACAAGAAAGAATAAGTACATTCTCTCCAGGGAAAAGGCAAATGCTGAAGGAAATTGCCAAGTTATTCTGGCATTACATAAGCTAATTCCAAAACCACCTTTTTGAACTGTATTAGCCTGTGCTGTCTTTTAAAAGAGGCATTCATTTATAATCCAGAGAGAATTTCAACCCCCAAATCTGAAAAACCCCTGAAAACTGGGTTTTTTAGAACAGCCGAAGTTCTAATAGCTTCTGTGTCTAAACACCCGAAACTATTCCATCTTAGAAAGAGGGTAAAAATGAATTAACCGTGCTGAATCTTTTTACAAAGCAGAAAAATAAGACCCAATCTTTGAGGAGACACAGCTCATAAATCCCTACCTTGGCACAGAACTGCAGGAAGATGGATTAATTCCATGAACAGCACCAAGAAACAGAAGGAGAATAAAAGAGGTAAAGAAAGCAAAGGAAACTGCAAAGACAAAAGGCCCTTGGTTTAAATTCCTTGGATCCATGAGTAAGTTGTGCATGACAGCTGTCAATAAGTGTGAGATACTCACTGGAAAGACAAGTCATGTGTGGACTTCTGCCTTCTCCAGGTGATAATGGCCAAATAATTGTGTATTTTTCATATATTTCAGCAGGCTCCCACATCAGACAGGCAGGGTGCTCAGCAGGAGCTGCTTCATCATCAATAAACTGCTGGGCTCAGCCTCAACACTGTCAGTTCTTTTAACACAGATTTCTCAGCCCAGAGCCTGGCAGGAGCCTCCCACTGACCACACTCCAACCACTGCTCCCTGTGACTGACACAGGCAGGCAAAGCCTCAGGAAGCTCAGGACAACACCAGGAGCCACCTGGGGCTGGACAACCACAGCACGGAATAAACTCCTTAAAAATGTACACAACCACCAGCTCTGGAGGGGCTGGAATGCCTCAACTGCTTAGTGGCACTGAACTAAAATCTTTAAATCACTGCTAATTAGGAGCTGCACTCTGGCCCAGGTTGATGGCTGTGGATACCCAACCACTCTGAGTCCAACTGCAGCACAGATCAGGCTCATTATTCAGCAACAGCATCAGGCTCTCAGTCAGAACAAAAACTCCTAAAAACGTGGATTAAATCCAGGAGAGGGGCCCAGGAACCAGAGCTCAGAACAGCACAGGGAGTGCTGGATTAATCTAATTACTCTGCTGATGCTTTTTGCTGGCATGCTCTTTAGCAAATACACAACAATGATAAAAGAATTGCCTCATGCTGCTACTGCAGAAGTTAATTAAGATTTGTTTGGTGGAACAAAAGACAAATCAGGGTTGGGGAAAAAAATCAACATAATTTTAAGTGTTTCTGACAGCTGAAGTGAGTGTGTTTTAAAATAGATTAAATGTAATTATCCTTGTTATTTTTTTCCTCTGTTGATGCTGAAAATGACACAAGATTATAAACTGTAGGACAACAAGCAAAGCATTGCTTTGGAGCAAAATGTTCTCTTTTTTTAAAGCATGTAATAACCCACAGTTCTGCTTCACCATAAAGAAGCCAAAGTGTGGAAGTACCACCTGAAAAGCAGACCAAGACTGAAAGAAGTGACAGACACATCCTTGTGTTCCAGGGTGGCCAGAGATGAACCCAAAATGGATTAAACAGCGCATCTCCTCACCGGTTTGGAAGTGCACTAGCAAGTCTCCTGGTTTAGTTGGGACCCAGATTAGAATCATGGAAGGGTTTGGGTTGGAAAGGAACTTACAGCTCATCCCATTCCACCCCTGCCATGGGCAGGGACACCTTCCATTGTCCCAAGCTGCTCCAAGCCCTGTCCAGCCTGGCCTTGGACACTTCCAGGGATCCAGGGACAGCCACAGCTGCTCTGGGCACCCTGTGCCAGGGCCTGCCCACCCTGCCAGGGAACAATTCCTTCCCAATATCCCATCCATCCCTGCCCTCTGGCAGTGGGAAGCCATTCCCTGTGTCCTGTCCCTCCATCCCTTGTCCCAAGTCTGTCTGCAGCTCTCCTGGAGCCCCTTCAGGCACTGGAGGCTGCTCTAAAGTTTCCCCAGAGCCTTCTCTTCTCCAGATGAAATTCTTTACCCTCTTTCAGTCCCCAAGTCCTAGAGATTGAATTTGATGACTGACAACTCATAATGACTTCAAATCCCAGTTTGGACTCCAGCACTTCTGAATATTTGGCTGGAGGAGAGACATATACACACACCCCCCTCTTCTCCTACCAAAGCAACAGCTTCTGCAGCAAAGCACTCGTGGCTGCCTGAGTCACTGTACTCCTGCCCACAAAGAGATGGTCAGAGTCTCATCCTTTATATGTTCCAAGTATTTTTAGGTACAACTGATAGAAATGTGCAAAGCAAAACAACATCTTTTTGTCACCAGCTTTTATACTTTTTAATTCTGCACTAGGCTGAAGCATTGTTCCCTGCTTATCCTAGGCAACCACAAGCCAAACCATATGGGTAGGGTCCCAGGAGTCTCACAGAAAGGAGAAAAAAGGAAAATAAAGTGTGCTCTCCATATTCTAATCACGGCGCAGCTGTGAATGACAAAGGCCTTTTTTTTTTGTCTTATTATCTTTTGAAAAAAATCCCCCAAAGAGCTGAGCACCAACTCATTAACAAAGTTCTGCACTTGAATTCATAAACACTTTCAGGTAGCTCAGTTCAAAGCATTTCTCCTCTGGCTATGAAGTCTCAGTAGCATTTGAACAGAAGGGATATATCAGACTTTAGACTTCAAGATTATGATTTAATTGAAGACTTTTTTTCAGTGGGGGGCAAGGATATGGTGAAGAACTGGAATAGAGACATAGAAGTGACTTCAGATATGAGGTGAAAAAACCTGTACAGAGACAGTGCTTGTGAAAAGAGAGGCTTGAGGGGAAACTGGTTCACAGGGATTAACAAGTTGCCAAGTGCCCACATCAGCTTTGAAAAGGTATTTTACCCCTCAAGCAAATAATGCAGCAAAGTATTTGAGACTTCTCAACAGCATGGCTTTCCCTGTGTTCAAAAGGTGGTGGTGGTGGAATGAGGAAGCATTGATTAACAATGGGTTAATTGGCTGCACTAATGAGGCCACAGCTCGAGTGCTCTGTCCAGTTGTGGGCCCCTCACAACAGAAAGGACATTTGAGGGGCTGGAGTGGGTCCAGGGCAGGGAACTGGGGAAGGGGCTGAAGAACAAGGAGAAGGGTCTGGAGAAATTCCTGAGGGAGCTGGAGGGGCTCAGCCTGGAGAAAAGGAGGCTCAGGGGGGACCTTCTGGCGCTGCACAACTCCTGACAGGAGGGGACAGCCAGGGGGGGGGAGGCTCTGCTCCAGGGAACAGGGACAGGACAAAAGGGAATGGCCTCGAGCTGTGCCAGGGAAGGTCTAGGTTGGAATGTCTTAGGAATGTCTAGGACATCAGGAGGAATTTCCTCATGGAAAGGGTTGTTAAACACGGGAAGAGGCTGCCCAGGGAGTGGCAGAGTCCCCATTCCTGGGGAAAGCCTCGATGTGCCACTCAGAGCTCTGGGCTGGTGACAAGGTGGGATGGGTGCCAGGTGGGACTCGATGGTCTCAGAAGTATTTTCCAACCCCATGCATGCTGTGATTCTGTAACTCCAGGTGCAGCACTCCCAGCAGCACTAAGATCCCAGGGGAGAGGGCTCACTCAAATGTGTTTTCAATGAAGAACAGAAGACAGAGTGGGTAATGACTGTGAGAAGGATGACAATAAAACAAGAAGCTGTTGGAAGCTGAAGGAAAGGCCAGCTGAAAGCACTGCAGTCCAGTAAACCCTAAAGAAAAGTCTGGAACAAAACAGATACAGATGCAGATTATCCACAAGGAGAATCACACTGAACTGACACAACTCAGCAAGTCAAGAGAAGGCAGAATTCTGCCAAACAAGACTGAAGTCTATGAGAGGGAAGATCCCAGCACATCTGATCTCCTCACTGTTGCTCCTGGCTGTTTCCATTGAAACTCTGAGGAGGCTGAAGAGCCTTGTGCTGAGAAACCCTTATACATCAGCAGACAGTAGAAGTAAATACATCCATTGTATGTAACAAAAGGAAGATCAGAAATCCTGAAAACATTCTTCATGTTCTTCATGCAACCCAGCAGCTGAAAATGAGTCAGGGGGACAGAGACTTGCAAGAGCCATCACTGCACTGGTTTAACTTCATTAACTGAGAAGATGCAGCTGTGCTGCTGTGCTTGGCCAGGAGCAGCCACAGACACTGGATTGTCCCTCACCTGCCAGTCACTCAATCAACTCCTGTTGTGCTGCTTTGGAAAAGGGGATTAAAACATTTTCTGTTGATCTGCAGGCTGTACAGTCCTGCTGAGAACTTCCAAAGTGTCCTACCTCAAACATTTCCTGCTCTGTCCGTCGATGATCATCCAGGAGCTGCTCCATGTAGGTCAGATTTCGGAACTTTTCTAGGTAAGTGCTGTACTGCTTCTGCAGCTGCTCCTCAATCTTCTCATACTCATCCATGAAAGCAGGGCTGGGGAGAGCAAGCACAGAGAACTCAGTGAAATCTGCCCAGAGAAGCTGTGGCTGCCCCATCCCTGGAAGAGCTCAAGGTCAGGTTTTATGTGGCTTGCAGCAACCTGGGACAGTGGGAGATGTCCCATGGCAGGGACTTGGAATGAGATGAGCTTTAAGGTGTCTTCCAACCCAAGCAATTCTGTGATTCTAGGAGTCTATAAATATTGCTCTGTATATACAGAATTCTGAAATGCAATTTTGGTTTTGCAGCTGCCCTTCCATATCTGCTAAACCAAAAAACCTCTTGTTTTTAAGGTTTCACACTGCTTCAGAGAATAAAAGCTCAAGACAAAGCCCCTCACTAAACAATCCTGGGAATTACATAAAGCAAAGAGATGGTTTTTGTGTACAACTCCCTTTTCCTTTCACACATAGACAAAGGCAGCATTTTGGCCCCCCTAAAAGGCAATGTTAGATTATTTATCCTGCTGTTCCATAACTGCACAAAGTTAGTGTGTAGTGTGGCTGGCAAAACATCTACTTTGTTGGGGACTTATTTGCTACAAAAGTGTCCTGGGTCAAGACAGGTTTAATTAGACATTATGATGAAGTGATGATGTCATTACACCTGAGAGCTGACTGATGCACCCCAAAAACCACTGCTGCTGCTCAGAGCTTCACACCCACCCAATCCACATCCTGCAGAGCGGTGCTGATAAAACAGGGATGTGAATCCAGGTCATTCCTTCCACCACTGCCTTGTCTAATAGTTCCTTTTATTTTTAATATTAGGTCAGATTGCAGATTGTATAAACCTGCAAGTTAATTGAGGGCCAGAAATCAACCCAAACTGTGAACCTGAACACTCCAGTATCCAAAGGGGCTTACAAGGAGGGAAAGGGACTCATCATCAGGAACTGCAGTGATAGCACAAGGAGCAATGGGTTCAAACTGAAGGAGGAAAGGTTTAGAGTGGATATTGAGAAGGAATTGTTCCCTGGGAGGGTGGGCAGGCCCTGGCACTGGTGCCCAGAGAAGCTGTGGCTGCCCCTGGATCCCTGGCAGTGTCCAAGGCCAGGTTGGATGGGGTTTGGAGCTGCCTGGGACAGTGGAAGGTGTCCCTGACCATGGCAGGGGTGGCACTGGATGAGCTTTAAGGCCCTTTCCCCTTTCCCACCCAAACCAGTTGGGGATTCTGTGATTCTACAAATTTTCTGGCAGACTGTATCAATGCCCAGAGGATCTGATCCTAACAAGGGCTGCAGAAGGAATTTCTCAAATTGGTGGTGAACACCAGAAGCCTCTGGGAACAGAGGGACTGTTTGCACCAGTTCCATCCTTTCTGTTCACACTCCTTCCTGCTGTAGATAATCAGTTCATGATCTTTACCGAACACTCTGCAGAGTCTGCAGCCTCTTCTGGCTTCTTTCCAGTTCCAATTTTCGTTTTTCAATCTTGGCTTCCAAATTGGCTTCATCCAAAGCCACATTATTCAACATGTCTTTGGTTTTTTGGACTTCTTCCTGAAAGAGAAGTATGGTGAACCATGGCTGGCACTGGGATAATTACATTTATCTTTCAGATGCTGAACATTGTTCTGGATAATCTCATCTGTGTTTACTCAAGTAGGCAATGGAAATTCAGAAGTTCTTTGTGGCCAGGATAATAAACTAACTGGACATTTACAAATGTAAAATACCTGATTTTTTTGCCGACATTCTTAAAGGAGGAAAAACCCCACAGCTGTAACTTTAGTTTTCCTTCTCACTGAAGAAGCAGTAGAAGGCAGGAAGAAGCCTGATCTTTTGGCATCATTAAGGTCTTTTTGGATTTTATCTTAATGGAATCATTCAGTTAGTTTCCAACCTTAATGATTCCACGATTCTCTCTGAATAAAGAGATGAGAAATGCATTTATTTCTTGGTACTATTTTAGGGAATTTTAAGCTTCCATAATTTTTCTTTTCTCTTCAATATACAAGTCAGTTTTATAAAGAACTTCCTGTATCTTCATCCTTTCCTAAATTTTATTTTATCGATTTTTTTCAAAATCTGGGAAGCATCTTGAACATTTCAACATGTGCTACAGGAATCAGGAGGGGAAGTGGGAATATTCCAGTAGATTCTAAATGAGCTGAGTACATCCAGTGTGCTCAGGCTCAAGAAACCACGAGCGTCTTGGGAGGGAGAAAGGGAAAGGGAGGATTCCACTGCTGGAATTCCAGCTGTGAGTGTTGGTGCTGCTCAGCTCCAACAGGTCATTCCATGAACTGGGCCAGGATTAATGAGCTGAGTGTGTGCCACTGCTGCTTGCCAGGAAGCCAATCTCTCTCTCATGGAGAAGAAGAGTGAGAAGCTGGAGTAAGAAATGTACATTAACAACATTTAGTATTCACACAGGTTGTGAGCAGGAGCAAAACATAAGGGAAGATTGCCTGGAATCTCTCTTGGTTATCCAGTGGCTGTTTAAACCTGCAACTCCACTCTTGTAATCAAACACTTGGACTGGATACAGCTTGCAGTGAAATAACTGACAGGAATCACTGGGAGTTGTTAACTCCCTCCTCACATGGTGCAGCTGAAGGCTCAGAAATTCAGGAACCCAGACCCTGGAGCAAGGACAGTGCTGGCAAGTGCAGGACAGACAAGAAGTCCTTCACACCAAGCACCACAGGGATGCCCTGGCAGGATCCTCATTAGCACAGTGCCAGCTCCTCACTCAGCTGTCCTGCTTCCAGAGCCCAGCTTCCCAACTCCAGAGGCACCAGCACTTCTGGAGTTACCCAGGTCCCTGCTTGCAGCCCGGGCTCTGCAGAGGTCACAGGGCTCACACAAGGCAGAGGGTGTAGATTTCTGTGCTGATTTGGGCAAATTTTATCCCTCCTGTAGAGCTTTTGGGGTGAAGCTGCTAACACAGGCAGGGAATATGACTATAATGGTGTTTTCCCCCACGAGAGGGGCTAAGATGCATCAACTGCAGCTGCAGGTGATGGCTTTGGCACTCTTTACCCCAGGTTGTTGAGAAAAAGAGCAAATTTCTTCTTGCAGCAGAAAAATTATAATTTTGCAAACAATTAAATGACATTTTGCTTACCAGAACGCTGTTGATGGCAATTTTCATCACCTTCTCAGCCTCATTTATCTCCAAAGGTCTGCCAATAGATTCTGTCCTTGCTTCCTATGAAATAAAATGAACCAATATATTTAAACACTACACAAAAAAACTAATTTATGCAGAACTGAGGGTGATCAAACAACAATGATAGGATCATCTGCATAATAAATGGGGTAGGATTTAGTGTTTATTCACGAGGGCTGAGATGATTTAGAGACCAGGAGATGATGAAAAAGTGAGCTGAGATTAGCAGGAGGGAGCAATCAAGGCATCTTTTCCAAATGAGGTGAGTGCTGTGTCTGACTGCAGTTATTCTTGAATGTGGCAAGCACATTTCTCTCTCTCTCAGGATTTTTTATTGAGGTGCACAGAGAGAAATGAAAGAGAAAACAATTTCTATTTCTGCTTCTTGTTTTTCTCTTGTGGAATGTGTTTGGAGAATTGTTTACCCAGAGTGAGCGCTTGGTTGGATCATGGTGGATTGTTTGGGCCTGACAGCCAGTCGGATCCACCTGTGTCTGGGCTCTGGAGAACAGGGTCACAAGTTGTGAGTTAGTTAGATATGATAGTTAGAGAAAGTAGCATGTAGTATTTAGTATCCTCTTTTATATAGCATATTAATGTATTATAACATAATTATAATAAAGAAATCATTCAGCCTTCTGAAATGGAGTTAGACATCATCATTCTTCCCATTGGGTTCGCCGACATCTACAACACTTGAAGGCAGATTTTTGCTCTGGTTTTACACGTGGAGCAGGGCACAAAAGATTCCATCATCTGTACAACACGACCCATGAAAACACCAGTGCAGGTAGAGGAGCACAGTATCCCAAAAGTGTGGAGCTACAAGGACTACAAAGCCACCAAACTGTGCCAGGCAGGTGGACACTGAGCACTGACCCTGCCAGAGCTCCAGGAGCCTTTGGACAATGCTCCCAGGCACAGGCTGGGATTGTGGGGTGTCCTGTACTGACACTGAATGATCCCTGTGTTACCCTGGTTTTTAAAGGTGTTAAGTTTTCTTTTATAGTTCTTTTGAAAGTGTTTAAGTTCTCATAAAACTTCTTCAGCCTTCTGATAATGTTTACATATTTGAGAGTCAGAGTTCCCACACAATTTCATGTATAAATAGAATAGTCTACATATTTCTCTGTGGGTGGAGAGAAATGATTGATTGATCTTTATTGTGGTTGGAGAGGTGGTAATTCCATCCTCCAATCCAGTCACCTTTGGAATTCTATAAATACCAGATGTCTGAATAAAACTTCCTATTTTTCTCCTTTGAACTTACCAAGCTTCTGTGTACTCATTTCGTGTCCAATAACAATCCCTGTGGGTCCTTCCCACCCAGGATATTCCATGTGCCTCCATGCCCATGTGAAAACTGCAAGCTGCAGATGTATGGGCATCTCTGCTTCTGATAACTGAGTGAGTCAGACTCCTCAAAAACCCCTCAGTGATCCTTGTTTAGATCCCAAAGGACTAAAAAAATCCCTCTCAGCAGATCTGGGGACACATGGACTTGGCTGTGCACTTGTCTAATGATGCCTTAAATACTGACCTGGTCATTAGGTAAAAACTTCTGATTACTTGCTTGGCACTGGAAGGGAAGAGAGGGAATTCTGCAGCTCCATGTTCCTAAAACAATCTTGCATTTGCAAAACACTTGATAACAGGTGGATAAAGATGGAGAAAGCATCTGTCTAGAAAATATCCGATTAAGAACTTAAAAATGTTTTGTACGCTTTGCCACAGGCTGTACCCAGCCCACTACAGGAGGAATTCTGGAAGCAGATGCAATAGCTTTGCTAAAGATGCCATGCCAGATTCTCCACATTGCACAGCTCAGCTCCAGCAGAGCCTGCTCCCTTCCCACCACCAGTCCAGGGAATTGCAGGGTGAACCCAACCTGGGAGCTCCTCCAGCAAAACAATAAAAGCAGCTTTTTGTGCTGAGCTTATTCCTCTGCTGGATCAGGAGTCGGAGCAATCCCAGCACATGCTGCACAAAGGCTCATTTCCCTGGCACGAGAAAAGGAGGAGAACAAACATTCTGCTGGGGAGAGTGACAGCAGTTACATCTGTTGGTGGCAGTGACTGCTCACACTGCCTGGAGTGCTCATGAACATCATTCTAGCCACAGAGAAAAACAAACTCCAAAGCAGAAAGTTCATTTGGGCAAAAATAAGATACAAAATGTCTGTACAATACAAATTCCCAAATAATTCCACAGGTTTTTGGAGGAGGGTGGGGAAGAATAACGTAGCTCAGTTGTTATTCTGGGAACATTTAGCATTTCAGAAGCTCAGCAAAATCCCTGTTTATTCGTGAGGCCCTTGCCAAGCCCAGCCTGGTGCACACACAGCCCTGCCAACAGCACTGGGCTCAGAGTGTGTGTGCCACACAGCCAACACACTTCAAACAAAACAGCAGAGAAATGGGAATTATTGTCCTTTCCACTTGCAAAGAGGTCAAAGGAACAGCGAGGACTGCAGTCTGTAACCATAAACAACTCCCTCACCAGCTCCCCTCCAGCAGCCTGGTGGAACACCCCAAAACATGCACAGGGCACTGCAGTGGGGCAGGGCAGGGAGCTGATGGGTTTGAAGAAACTTCTGAGGATCTGCCCTTTGAGGTGGAATAATTCATTCAAGTTTAATGTCTTTCCTTCTTCTGCCCTCCCTCGAACAGCCCTTAAGTTTCATGTACATACCACAGCCTTCCACAGAAATCCACCTCGTTTTCTACAACAAGGTTCAGTCCTACAGCCACACCTGCCTGGAAAAATCTGTCAGGGAAATGCAGAGCAGTGGCAATGCTGGAATTTGTATTTTCAGACTGTGGAATCAGGGTTAGTCTGGAAAATGAGAAGTTCAGGGCAATTAACCCCTCACACCCAATAGATGGAGAGGAGAATCCTCTGTACATACAGCTCATCCCTAAAACTCTGCCTTGTAATGGACAGAATAACTTCACTGTTACAACAGAGCCTCTAACCTAACTTTGACTCTCTGGAGTAGCAAGTCTAAGTGGAAAAGATATTAAATATTGTGGAAAAATATTAGTCATATATAGTGGAAATATAATGGAAGCATAAATATATGTTGAGTCTATCAAAACCACTGATATTTTTTTGTGGATGTCTCTCACAGCTTCCCTGGTTAACAGTCACTGGGCCATCTCCTGTTACCCTATGAACACTTTCAGAGAGGGAAGTTTTATCTTGAATATCTCTTGTCAAGAAGGACCCTTTGCAAATGCACCCACCACTTCCCTTACTGGGAATCTCTCCCCAGGAGCTTCAATCCCAGTTAACAATGAAGAGCCACTATTGCAAAACCCATTCTGCAAATATGCCCAGGGAAGCGTTTTCAACTGGTAATGGATTTCCATTTTCATGGACCAGAAGCTGATAAAGCAGCTTCCAGTGTGCCTGATGTATGGAAAAATGGATGCATTCTTCCTCTAAACTGCAGGAAGGAACCAAGACAACTAATTAGGCATGACCAGCATGCAAGTCACTGATGATAAATGTGGTGTAATAACATGTTCTGATGTGCTCAAGGTCTAGTAGAGGTTTCTAAACACATTTTTTGTGGTAAGGAACAGAAATTAAAGCTTTTTTCCTAGCACACTGGTCTTGCTGTAGCTGCCCCATCCCTGGAAATGCCAAGGCCAGGATGGATGGGGCTTGGAGCCTCCTGAGATAGTGGAAGGTGTCCGTGCTCATTTCAGGGGTGGAACTTGGTGATCTTCAAGGTTCCTTCCAACCCCAACCATTCCATGATTCTTTCTCTGAGTTTTTGACCACAGGTTAAATCTTCCTTTGTTTTCCAGGAGTTCCAAACCTGATGCACATGGAAGTTTGTGCACTCCTCACTGCCACTTCAGCCTCAATCCAGGCAGCCCTACATCCCCTGCTCCCTGCAAATAGGGCCCTGGCAATTCCAGCTGTCCATGCAGGCCACAAAGCTCTCCTGTAGGAGTTTGTTACTCAGGGAGTTCACTCACCCATGCTAGGATCACATTTGACCAATCCAGGGGATGGATGATTTGGCAATATATCACAACAGGGAGGCTCATGAGGGACATTAATCCCTCTGAAGGAATCTGACCCTTCCCAACAGCCCATCTGCTGCCTCAAGACATTAAAGTCATGGCAAATGATAATTTTGCTGCTTCCAAACTATGCTGCTTGGTTTCCAGCTCATCTCAGCAGTCTGCAAAGGGTGTCACAAAGACACTGCCCTACTCAGCAATGCAGATCCTCAGTCAGTGCCCCAAAGCCTCAGCTATCCCAGCATGTAAAACCCATGTCACAAGGAGGTCTGGGAGAGAGAAGCAAGTGGAAAATGTAATTTTTCAATGGATCAGAAAGAATCAGAAGTAACCTGCATGTGGTTCTGCTGAGGCAGGAAAGGGAACTTCAAAGCTTTCTGACAGGGATACATTTACACTGCTCTGTTCCCTCCCTCACCCAGGTCCATCCATCTTCTGGCTCTGAGGCTGCTGCCTCTGATTCACCACCAGCTCACAAACCCCAGGATGTGCCTCCTGTGATCTTTCCACACCCTCAGAATCCTCACCTTTCATTTACTCTGTGCAAGGTTTGAGGACAGACTGCACTGGTAAAGCTTGGATCAGTCCTCAGGACTACAGGGGGTCACTTCATGGCTCCTTGGCCAGGAGTTGGCCTGGGATGTCTCCTCCAGACTGTGGGAAGATGACAAGGAACTTCTTGTTCCAGAGCAGAAGCTAAGCCTGTGAGAATACAATCAGCTAGAAATGGCCTTGCATGGGCATTGCTGGTTGGTTTACAGAGGAAAAAAGGGCAGGGTTGGAAGAGACCTAAAAGCTCACCTGATTCCAACTCCCTGCCATGGGCAGGGACACCTTCCACTGGACATAACTGGTCCCCAAAATGCCAGGAGAAATGTGCCAACCGCTATTTTACAGCTGATGCCATTTCTTCAAGCTAAATACTCCTGGGATGGTCATACAAAATGATTTCTGACTTTAAATACATACACACAACTGCAGTTCTGGTTAAAGCTATATAATATTGACTCAACACTGGATTGCAGGTGCAAGGGTTAATTTTGGCTTCCCAATCTGCATTCAGCCCTCTTCCTCAAAGTGACAGGTTAGGCTTGGCTTAGAAGCAGGACTGCTTAAAAAAACTGAAGCAAACCAAGTAATTCTCCTGAGCTGTGGCAATTTCAAGTTACAAATTTCCACTACAAGTTCTATGTGTGGCAGTTCTGTAACCAAAGCCCAGGAAATGAGAGAAATTAATTTGTCAGCCTCCCTCGGGCAGTGAGAACAGAAGGAACATTTGGCAGGCGGAAAAATGCTTCCAACATTCCCAATAAAAAGATTTTTTGCAGTTAAGTTCCAAAGAGCAGGGAGTGATGCAGCCATCTCTGAAATCACATCTCCCTCTCCCCCCAGCAGCTGTGGTGGGAGGGGGAAGGAAGGGAGGAAGGGTCTTTAATCCAAAAGCTGGGAATAAAGAGATCCAAGTGAAATGTCTTTAGTGGCAAGGCTTGGTGCTGAGCTAACACTGCCTCAGTTCCACAGCTGGGTCTAAATGCCTTTGGCTCTCTGAAGAGTTTAATTCCAGCCTTTCCCAGCTGAGCTGGTAATGACATTCTCAGTGCCTCCCATCAGTTTGGGAACAAGCTGGTGCTGTGGGCATCCATAACAATAACAGGGAGCAGTGCCCAGAATTTATCCTCCACAGAGTGCAAACACTTCATGTGGCTGTTAAAAGCTTTAATCTACCAAATTCAGCAATTTCTTTATTTACAGGAGTGGATACAGGGAATAAACATTTTGTTCAAGGGCACAGATGGGGTAAGTGCCAAGAGGAGCATTAGAACACAAACCCACTGCATTGTCCATCTTCAGCACAAGATAAAAGCCTTGAAAGAAAATATTTTCATTTTTTCTTCAGTTTTACAGGGCTTCCAGCTAATTAAGAGGTAAATAAAATGAAAACAAGCCTGAGAAGGTCAAAAATCTTTCTGCCTGCCAGCAGCACAGAGGCAGTTTTCTTTTGGAATTTCTTTTTGCTCCATTATCTTCCCATGTCCAATAATTCAGCAAGTCTGAGCAGGGCAGCTTCCTGACAGGCTCCTGCTAGTGTGGCCCAGGACCTCTGGCAGAAGCACAGTGGGAGGCACTCAGGAGTTATAAACAGCCAGGAATTTTTTCTTTTGGATTTCCACTGTAGGATAATCCAAGAGAACCCTTCCTCAACTGGGGACAACTGCCCTTGAAAGTCTCATTACTGCTTTATTTTGAGCTGAAGAATGATTGGGACCAGCTCATCACCTCTCCCTTCCCCCAAAGGTCAATGTGGCCATTTCCCCCACCTTGCCATGTTTTTAGGATACAGAACACCACTGGCTTTTCCAACATATTTTTCCATGTACAGAATGGCAGCTGTTCAGATCCCAGAAAAGCCATGAGTGCATAGGGAAGCAGTGCTGCATTTTGCCTGAGTGCTGACATTAATTCCCTTGTTACTTTTCTTGATTTGGGGTTTGACAGCCTTAATCACAGACTGGTATTTTCAACAACTCCTTTTCTCCATTCATTTAGTACCGTGTAGGAAGACAGAGAAAGAAATCCAAACAAAATCTCTCATCCTCATCTCAAATCCAAATCAACCCCACCTTCCCCATGCAAAAAACTCAACATGCCTGCTTACTCTTCCAAGGTAACTGTAAATATTCTGAAAATTAAAGTCACATAGCAATGAAATGCAGAGAAAGTGCCCCTGGCAGGAAAGGAAACAATAAAGATGAAGATGTATTTCTCCATGCACGGAATTTGCATGGAATTGGCTTTTCATTTAGGGATCTCACTGTGTGGTACTAAGCTCATTCATCAGCTCCACTAAACTCTACAAATCCCAGCTGCAATTCTTGTGCTCCAGGATTTGACCAGCAAGACTGGAAGCTGCAAATTACCTTCCAAATATAATGCTTAAATGTGTTTTTAAATAAAAATTCTGTGTCTCCAGCACTGCCACAGGACACAAGACACTGTGCTCATCCACAGCTGGGCTAGAAACAACACAGCTTCCACAGAACTCAGTAATTATATTTTGGATTTTCATCTGACAATCCAGCTTTGGGGCTTGTTTGGGATTTTTTCTCCCACATAACAATACCATAGTCTGAATTCAGCAAACCCTGTAGGTTTTACTTCTTCCTCTATTGTTAATGAAAGTTTCTTTTTTAGCATTACAGACTAACTTGGGAAGTAGTTTAAATATACAGAAGAACTGTATATTCAGTCAGGAAATAAGGTATTTGCAGAGGCTTCAGAAAGGCACAGAACCACAATTCCAAGAAATCAGACCTCAACTCTTCCCCAAATATATGTACATAAATTTACAGCACTCTCTACCTCCAATAAATCTATCAGAACCATTCCCCTAAATTCTGCTCTAACTGAAATTTGTTTTCATTCAGAAAATAATTTATTTTAAAAAGTGTTTCATTACTTGAAGCAATGAAAGTTATCTAATGTATGAAGTTTTTTTCTACACAGTTGCTATACAAATTATGTACAAAAAGACTCCAACAAAGAAGATGAAGGTTGTGGAGCAAATTAGAGTCGACATCTCCAAAAGAAATAATGAGTTTTACTTCACTTTTCCCCAGTGATCCTTCCCCAAAAGCTGCTCGGACTATGAAAACAGATCGAGTCAACCCATTTAGTGCCAAATGCTGGCATTTCCTTTATAGTTCCTGGAAAATGAAACCATCTTCACTTTAGGATAGAAATAAGATTTATAATCAGCCTGTTGAAGCTGAGGTAGGAAGAGCTTTTATTTAAATATTTATAAATAAATGGATTGGAAAAAAAAGAGAAAATAGGTTCAGGGAACATAAAAGTCCCATGTTTTCAAATTCCTTTAAACACTATGACAGCTGTTGATAGATTTTGGCACATGCAACAGGTTTCAGGAGATAAAATGGAATAAAAAACTAAACCACGCTGCTCCCCTGCCCTTCAACAGCACAAACCCTCTGGCAGTGCCACTCAGTGGGAACATTAATTAGCCAGGCACTGCCAGAAGAAAATAACCATTAGAAATCAATAATCTGCACATTGAAAAGCAGTAAAAGTAATCTTGGTTTAATGGCAACTAATTTGGTGTCTACCAGCAAAGCTCTACTCCCCACCCAAAGCCAGAATGAACTTCAATTCTTCCCTACCTGGAATGGGGTGGGAAGGGCAGGCAGAGGATGCCATTGCTGAGGTCTCCTGAGCACCTCCCTGTGAAGGATCCAGGGAGGATGTGGCAGATGGGGAAGGGCAATTCCTGACTGCCCTCAGCACTGACAAGAAGCCCAGACCCAACAGTGATGGAAAAACCCAGCAGCGTTTGGCTCTAAGCCTCTCCTGGGACGGGCAAATTTCATACTTCAGGTGAAAGGCAGAGTTGGGGGCTGATAATTAAAAATTACAAATTCCATTGCCAAACTGGTTCCTGCAACCTCCTGACTTCTAGCCTGAAACCTGTTTGCTTTGCTACACGCTCAAGTCTCGAGTTTGTTGCATGTACCAAACTTGACATTTAACACACCAGCCAAAAATGGGTCCTTCAGGTTTAACAAATCACCGAAAAACCCTGGAACCAGCCCCAAATCATAAGGAACAGAGCCCAAAAGCATCTTCTGCAGCTCCCTGGAGGCTCTCCCTGTGCTGTCACTGTCACCTGCTGCCTTTGGCAATGCACTCGGAGCTGATGGCACAGAAGGTCACCTTTCCCAGGACAGCATTTCCTAAAGACACCAAGTTCCATCTGCCCAATCTTTTTGCAAAACACAACCTGTGCACCTGGACAGGATTAGCTGGCCCCACCTCTTGCTCAGCCACAAGGAACACGTGCTCACTGCTCTCTCTAAGAAATCCAATCCTTTCAGAAATGGCACCTCTAAGCAGGCTCCCACTCCAGAGTTCTTAATGGCCCTACTGAGAAGTGGCTGCACTGAAGCACTTTCTCATCTCTTCATCTTTCAGCTCTTGCTTTCAGCACATTCCACTTGTGCCTGGCCCTATTCCAGGGCCCAGTTCTAAACTCAGTGTCCTCAAAGCCTTGATTTCAAGTGACTAAACAACACCCAATTCAAACCAATGCTTGAGTACTTTTAAAAATGCCTAAACTGATCTATATTTGACTTTTAGCAGAGTTACAGGGATGTTGTACTCAGAGCAAAAGGGTCCAATGCTCCACTAATTAACACATCACACAGCAGCTGTGTGAAAACTCCTTCAAAGCCAAGAAATTAGGCAGAGTGCAGGAGGAGAAGTAGCTGATTAACAGTTCTGTGATACTGGTGCATGTTGAGTTAAACTGGATTATCACTTCTCCCTCTCTTTTGAAATATTAACACCCTGCACACCACAGTGATGTATGGATCCAGCAGGAAAGGCAGTGTTCCATGGAGGAACTTCCTAGGGTATCAGCCACCCTTTGAAACACCTGTACTCCATCAAACAAGGATCTGAGTGCATTAATTGTGGAGGCTCAGAGTTTACAGCTCTTAAGGGTGCACTCCCTACAGCTCAGACATCTGAACATTTCCAACACCATGCAGGGTCTCCCTCCTTTAAAGTCCCTTTTCAGAAAATGAAGAACATCCAGCATTGCAGATAAAGGCACTGAATAATGGCAAGACTTCCTGGCAGTGCACTGACTTCACACAACAGCTTTTGATTTTCCTTCTCCAGCTAAGCTGAAGAACATGAACCCTGCAGATTGTGATGCCTCCAGTCCTGCCAACAGAAATAATGAGCCTTGCCCTTGGAGAACTAACAGCACTCATCATTTATCTGTTAGAATATCCATCCCCAGCACTCCAGCCTGCACATGTATTTCCAAACAGAGAGTATTTCAGTTTTCTGCTGAAGAGAAAATGCCAAGCTGTTCTCTCAAGCTGCCTGCAGTCCAGCCATGAACAGGAGTAGGAAGGAAATGCAAAATGTCACACCCACTCCTTCAAACTCATGGAATCTTTATGTCAGATGCAGACATTAATAAGGACTGAGACTTTTTTCCCTTCTTCCTTTGAGGCACCCAGTGAACACAAGTCTTTCCCTGCTCTCCAGTGTGTACTTACCCTCAGTTCCACCTCTTTGCCAAGTAAGTCATACAGGACTGCTCCTTTGGAGGTGATTTCAGAAGCAAGCTGTCTAGCTGCCTTCAAGTCAGCAATCTGGGAACACAGCAACAGCAGTGAACAGCAGGAGAATCCCCAGCCTCACAAAGAATATCCATGGTATTTCTCATTCTGATGTCAAAATTGCACTGGAGGTCTAAACTCTGCTGGAGGTTGTGCACCAGAACCAGAGTGGACAGAGTCTCTCTTGGCTTTGAAACAGTCCAGGTGAGGCTCTGTCAGGTACAGGTTTCTGAGTGAAACCCCAAATATTTTAGGCCACGGAAAAAAACCCACAAATCTCCTCAGAACCATGGCTCAGCCAGTTGTTGATTCATGTGGTGTCCAGGACAAAGGGAAACATCACCTTTTCATAAGGAGAACTAAAAACTTCATATACCAGCCTGCAATGGAAGTAATGAACTTCTGAGCATCTACCAAATGTTTTTTTGTTATTTTTTCAGAGAGACACATCTGACTTACACAGAGGAGAATCACTTCTGGGTCTGCCATTTTCTCAATAATCACAGGAACAGAGAATCATACAATGGTTTGTATGGGAAGGGACCCTAAAGCCCATCCAGTCCCACTCCTGCCATGGGCAGGGACATCTTCCACAGCAGTAGTAACAGAAATTCCACTTATTTAGCAAAGTGATGGTTTTTGGGTTGTTTTTTTTTTTTTTTTTTTTTTTAATATTTAGAGAAGGTGCTTTTAAAATATCAAAAGATGGTTTTTATTTTAAGGGCTTGAACAGCTTTGATGTCTGTTAGGGTCACAGGAAGATTTCCCCTTCTTTCAGCGCAAATAGGCTGAAAACCAACTTTCAGTCAGTATTTTGCAAACTCCTCCTGTTGCAAAAGTTTAGTAAGTAGAAAATTATCTTTATTCCAGCCTACTCCAATATTTCTATGGTGCCAACAGGATTTTAATACAAAGAGAACCAGTTTTGTGCCACTGTTGCCTTGTATTATGAATTGAGAATTCAGAGATTAAAACATATCAGAGAGTCACATAACCCCACCTACTGAAAGTCTGACTTAAAACCCTGCCTACTGCCTCGCCAGAACATTCTCCACTGAAATGCCAGCTAGAAAACAGATGAGTTTTCCCAAGTGAACAGAAGAGTGGCAGTTTTGCTTACTTTTGAGCCCAGATCAAACTTGAACTTGGTGCTGTCCTCCTCGGGGAGGTCTGCACGATCCCCTCCCTGCGTGTTCATGGCCCCATAGAGCACCGAGGTGACCTTGAGCAGCTCCTTCACAGCGTGTCCATCGGCCTGGTACAGCTTCTTGGTGTTCAGCTTGATGTGAGCCTTGGTGGCCTTGGGCAAGAAAGCAACAATTCAGCAGACACAAAGAACAAAATCTTCAGTTATTTGCATTCAAAGCTCTTTTTGGGGGCACTAGGCTCTGCTGTACAGAATAACTGTTTGGACACCCAGTTTGCCTCATTTTAATACTGGTATTTCTAGAAGAATTTTTTCTGAAAGCTGTGAGCTTTCTGCATGTCAGAACATTTGCAGAAAACCCCTCAAACCATCATCATTTCTTCCCTGAATAAAGATCAGCAAAAACCCTGTGCAGCATTTAAATTCAAATTAAGTTTAAGTGGAAAGTAAGTGCTGCCCAGGTCTTGTGATGATGCTGCAGAGAGGTAAATTTCACCCTTAATGAGTTGCAAGAATGAGATCAGTTATCCTAATTTAACTGCCTTCTCTTCCAGCACCACCTTCCAAATGTTTTATTGTTTCTCTCAATTTTTTCCTGCTATGATATTAGTGATTTTATTCCCTCTCCTTCCATCTCTGAAAGGTACAGACAGACCAATAAGGAAAAAATACTAAAAATTCTAATACTATCTTTTTGTGCTTCAAAATAATAAAGGGGGAAAATTACTATCTGTCACAGAAAGGACACAAATGTTGTTCCTGAAATTCCTGTTAAGTTTATATTATAAATTAATAGCCACAAGGAGCCAACCACAAATTCCAGATTAAACTTTGAGGGAGTCTGTGGTGGCAGAACTAAATACAGAAGCAAAAAAAAAAAAAACAAAACAAAAAAAAACAAAACAAAACAAACAAAACAAAAAAAAAAAACAAACAAACAAAAAACAAAAAAAACCAACTGATCACCATCTATGGGTCCAAAAACTAAGCTTAAAAATGACACATGAAGCACAAAAGTGACTTAACATCTTCTTTTCATTATATTTTTAAGATGAAACTTCTGCTGAAATGTTTCTCCTTTGGGAATGCTGTAGCAGATAGAGCCTATCCATGAGCCACTGGTGGTATTACACAGCTTTGGTTTTACAGTGTTCCTGGAAGGAATTTACATTCCCTCAGGCTCTGACAGAGCAGGATCTTCAAGCTGGGGGAAGAGACTCAGACATTACAATATTTGGTACAATAAAATTATAAGCTCTGCATTGAGCTTCATTGAATAATGGACTGAAGGAAAAAATCCTGTGAAACTAAAGAGAGAATGCACCACACTACAAACCATTGATTTGGCTCCAGCTTTTCCAAAGAAACAAAACAAATGGATGTTGGCCCATGCTTATTCAGGTGTATTTTGTCAAGACTTTGTGACTTTAAAATCAGATCTTAATTCCCAATAAATATTTTCCTCTTGTTTCTCTCATCCCAAAATCTCAACCCAGGAGAGGAAAATGACTTTTTGTATCTGTTTGCAGAGACAGGACCCAGGGAATGGCTGGAGTTGTGTTAGGAGAGGGTCAGGCTGGATCTCAGGAAAAGCTCCTTCCCCCAGAGGGTGGTGGGGCACTGAACAGGCTCCCCAGGGGATGAGCACAGCCCCAACAAGGCTGCCAGAGCTCAAGGTCCCAACTCAGGATCTTCTGTGATTCCTGAAAATTGAAGCCCAAACTCCCAGAACAGGCTCCTGATGTTGTGCACCTGAGCCAGGGGAATACGAGACTCACAGCACAAAAAATTCCTAATTGCTTTTGAATTGTTGGTCTCAGAATGACCTCAAATGAGCCAAGACACAAAAGTGAAAAGCCAGGTATGTTCACCTCCCTTCCCTTGCAGTAGAAGCAATCTAAAAAATTAATTGCAGAAACAGCAAGTATTCCATTATAGGAGAAGTGGTCATTAAATCGACAGACTCTATTAAACATCCCCTATCCAAAGGGGACTGATGCACTAAATTATAAAGGATGTTGTTAGAAACAGCAGTTCCAATTTCAGCTTCATTCACCCTCAAGAGAGTAAAATCAATGTCTAGTAAGAGGAAAAAAAAGGTTTTTCATTCAAAGGCTACTTAAAAAGAGAAAAAATACACAGACAAGCATATATCTTTTTCAGACTGGCACAATGGCAATGTGGAGCAAAGAAGATAACTTCATGTTTGGAAAGTCACCTCCATCACTTAATCTTTGAAACACCTATTTGATTTGTTGTTTTATTCTGTAACCTTTTTAGTTCTACACAACCATTAAAAACCATGGCTATTTATTCTGAAGATCAGATGGTTATAATACAATAAAAAATATAAATATACAGCAAGAATGGCAGCAACAGGCAGAAAATTTGCTTAACTTCACAATCTGCTGTATTAATACCATGAAGCCACATTTTCTGTGATGTCTGACTCTTGCAAAAGGTTTTGTGCCCTTGGGTTGCTGAGTTTCTTTTCATGAATGAATTTCTTTGAGATGAACTCACTGGAGGCTTTTTGTTGCACTCTACCTCAAATTTGGATCCAAGTGGGCTTAAGCAGGAGCCAGGTACTGAGTCCCACTGATCAAGGCAGCTCTCGGGGGGGAAATTTATTAAAAACCCACCTAAGGCAACCTTGCAGACACTTCAGAACTTTTGGGTCTGGGAAGGAGACTTTTGCTAAGTTCTCAAACTGCCAGGAACACAGAGCAGTAGCTAGTTTGTGTGGAAAATTAACACCTCCTCACTCCTTGTTCAGTAAAGCAGAGCAAAGCTCCAGCTACATTCCCTGGTGATGGATCTGTCCTGACATTCTCTTCTGAGACAATTCTGTCTCCATCACATCTCCCATCTGCCCACGGATGCATAAAGCCATTAACTCCTGGGGAAGGTAATTGTGGATTGCATGGACAGTGAATTATTAAGGAAATGTCTACAAGCTTCTCTCATCCTGAAAATGCTGAAAACCTACAATAATCCCCACATTAACTTGTAATATTAACTAAGTACAGGATGACTAATGTAATTTCCATTAATTTCATTTTCTGAATCATATTATGTAATTCTCAAAAACCCTTGGGATTTCTGACATGAAATCAGCTATTGAAAAGCATGACATTAATTCTGCTTCCAGAGTTGTGCTTGGAGGGGGAAACCGTTCCAAACAGAACAGACCTGTTCACTCCATCTCATGATGCTCCAAGGCTCAAAAGTACATTCTGATATGTACAGGAATGTACCCTGCTCTGAACATGGCAAAATTAAGAATTAAGAGAATTTATAGTGCATACTATTCACAAATTGCAAGGGAAATATTGTTAAAATTACATTTTAATACATTTTAAGATTTTTTAAAAAGTATTGCAATTCCTCTTTGGTATTAGGATAAAAACTTCCATTGCTTCCAGATCCCCCTGCAGCCCCAGAAAGTTCTTCTCACATAATGAAGAGTGTTAATCTAAGTGTGTGATAACATCAAAGGCTCACACTGCTTCCAACTAACATGAATTTTATGAAGGACAATGTTATTTTACTCCAAAAGACTAAAAAATTTGATGACCCAATCCAAATATGCTCATGCATTAAAAAATTGATCTGAGAAAAAACCACATGCCTTGATATATGGGAAATCTCATACAACCAATATATGATTCTGTATCATCATGAAAACACCAGAAATTATAATAATTCAAGCACAGAAAAAAATCGGAAATCCAAAGTTAGCAATAACCAAGGTGGGATCTCTTCTAAAACAATTTAAATGGTTTAAAAACATTCCCCATCTACAGCTGTGTCTTCCACTGTCACCTTTCATAAATTAGGAGATAAGGATGAATATTGTTTTAAATCCCAGTTTAGATCCCAATATTATATTTAGATCCCAATATCATATTTAGATCCCAGTTCTGCAGAGAGAAGTACAGAATGTCAGTAACAGCACGCCCTGGCCTCTTCAAATTTCCAGCAGCACAAGACACAGGATCACAGAATCATGGAATGGTTTGGGTTGGAAGGGACCTTAAAACCCATCCAGTTCCAGCTCTGCCATGGGCAGAGACAGCTGCCACTATCCCAGGTTGCTCCAAGTCCTGTCCAGCCTGGCCTTGGACACTTGCAGGGATCAAGCAGCACCAGAATGCAACACAAACTCAGCCACCCCTTGCAGGGAAGCTCTGTGGGGTTAAGAGTGACAGCTCTAAAGCTGCCATGGAACCAGGATTTCAGGTTTTCAGGATTTCAGCCCGAGCACAGCTCCTGGGCAGACTCACCATGAACTGAGCCACGGCCTTAATGAAGAAAACCCGGTCCTGCTCTGTCTCCACATCCCCGGGAATGTCACTCTGAGGTTCATACCTGTGCAAACAAGAGCTGGAGATCAGAACCAGGTTCTGGCCACATTAAAGAGCCTGCTTCATCTGTGAGGCAAAAATCAAACACAAAGTAAGCACAGACGAGATGGAGAATAAATGTGTAAATAAATTCCTACTGCAGACTGGGGCATGCAGAGCCTGGAATGCACACAGGGGTTGGTACAAACTGCAGGAGCTGTAAGACCTGACACACTGCACAAGTTCATAGCCAGCCATCATTTCAAACATTCTCCTTTCACAAGTAAAGGAAACTTATGGAGAAACAAACTGAAATCTGCGAAATGCTTAAAAAAACATCAGTGAGATGCAGAAACTTCTAGAAGTGGCCAGTCTGAAGGAACCAGGGAAGAATAAAAGGAAATTCCATGATTCAGACCCTCAGTGTAACAGCAGCATTTTAAAGACTATTTAGCTAACTTAATCCAAGTAATTTTGAATGGTTGTGAGTATATCCCTATTTCATTACAACTGCAAGAGTATTCAGCAAATTTCTAACGACTTGGTAATTAAACCTAATGGATTATTAATTAATAATTATTAATCCAGGTCAAAAAACAGCAATCTGGAAAACTGGTCAATGTTGGTTTCAATTATAATGTTCTACCTTATAATCTTTAAGAACCTCTTAATTTTATACTTAAGCAGGAGAGAGAAAATAATGTATAATTCAAATAACACTTCAAGATCCAGAAATATTTCACCCAAGTCTGTCAGCGGGTTCAATGGGTGTAAAACTGCAACTGGACAGTAGTAGATTAGAACCAAACCATTTTATTACTTTTAAACACATTGTGGATGCAGGACAATACCAGGCTGTAGCAACAAGGCAAGAACTTGGCTGGGTTTTGGTGAAGTTCCCACAACAGATCACCCTGTCTGGATAAAAGGTCAGATAAATGGACAGCATGGCTGTGGAATCTGGAGAGTATGTGAGAGAGATAAGGCTACTTTTGGATGAGTGTGCCCACAATCAGGGTGCAACCTCTGCCAGTCACTAGGTTTGCTACACCAGGCTGTGCCATTAAGCTAAAAATCTGCAAACTACCACTTTTCTGTCTGGTATTTAGAAGAGCAGAGCTCAAAGAATGATTAAATATCACCGAGTTCCCTAATTTCACAACAAACCATCAGCTCCTAAGCACGCTCCCCACATCGCAGCCATCAGCCTGAAATTTGTTGGTCTCATCACCAACCTTTTCACCAGCCACAGCAGCACTTCTGACACAAGCATGAAGTTTGGGGTGTGGAAATTCTCCATGGATATGAGTCGAGGATACCCCAGCGCCCTCATCATCTCAGTAAAATCTGAAAAATGAGGAAGAGCAGGGATTTCTTCTTTTATATCCAATAAGGGCTTTGCCAAGATTGCCATCTCCCACAGAGTGCTGCTTAGTTACCATAAGCTATACCCATGGTATAGCTCATGGTAAAGCACTGTTAAAAAAAAAAATAAACCTCAATAATTAACATAAATCGTATCATTTCAACAGAAAACAGGCGTTTTTAACGAGATTCACTGAGCTGAAACGACGCAGAGACAGCCTCTCCCTGCAGACACAGCGTTCAGTTGTGTTCCCTACGGGCGGGGGGAACCCTGCCCGTGCAGGGCTGTGCCACCCCCCGGCAGCGGGGACCCCTCCCCGGCAGGGACCGGCGGGCTCAGCCCTGCATCCCCTGCGGCACCGCCCGCCGGCAGCTCCGTATGCGGCCGAGCGGAGCAGCGGGGCCCGCCGGGAGGCCCGGCCGGGGGTGCCGCGTCCCGCCCGGCCCGGCCCGGCCCCGCCGCCCCGGCCGCGCTCACTGCGGAGGTCGCGGAACGACATCGCGGGGACCCGCGGCCACCGCGGCTCTGAGGCAACGCGCTACGGCGGCGCGGCGGGGCCAAACCCCGCGGGAAGCGAAGTGCGCGGCGGGCCGCACAGCGAATCACGGAACGGCGGGATAAACTGCGGGGAAGAGCGCGCTGACATCAGCGACCGATCGCCACCGTGGCAACCAGGCCAGAGCACCGAGTGCCATGTCCAGGCTTTGATTAAACACTTCCCGCCACAGCGAAACCACCACACGCACGGGCAGCCCGTTCTCATCACCCTTTCAGGGAAGAAATTCTTCCGAGTGTCCAAGCTAAACCTCGCCTGGCGCACTTAAGCCTGTGTCTTCTTGTCCTGTCCCTTGTTCCCTGGGAGCAGCGCCAGCCCCCTTGGGTGCACCGTCCTGGCACGGAGGCACCGAGAGTGAGAATGTGTCCCCATCCCTGCCTCAGCTCCTCTTCTCCAGGATGAGCCCCCCAGGCTCCCTCAGCCCTTCTTCACAGCACACGTGCTCCACACCCTTCCCCAGCTCCCTTCCCTGCACCCGCTCCAGCCCCTCAATGTCCCCCACAATTGAGGGGCCCACAGCTGCACACAGCACTGGAGCTGTGGCCTCCCCAGTGCCCACGAGCACTGCCCTGCTCCTGCCGGCCACTCCCTGCGCCCCCGCCCTGCCTCTGCCCCGGCGGCCTCGGCAGGCTCCGGCCTCCCCCGTGGGCTGCGAGGCTGTGGGGAAAGGCAGCTCCATGTCGTGGCTGTGTTCCCTGCGATGGGGACACCCCCGGTGTTATATATGGGTGGTGTGGAGATTGGTGCTTGCAAATGAGGAATGGATATTATGCGTGTTAAAAGAAGTTTTGTTAAGGCTCGAGGTTCTTTTGATGTGTGACTCTGTTGTAGGTTGTTTTTGGGCCCCTTTTGGTTCTCCCTTCAATCCTCTCCTCTGCCCTCTCTGTTGTTACCACCAGACCCTGGCGGTCGGGGTTGTCAGAGATGTGTGGGAAGGGCGTGTGCAGGTGTCCCTTGCATGAGGCAGCCGGGAATGGGGGAAGCTTGTCACTGGGGGGACGTGGGGTAACAACACCTCACCTCCAGTCCAGTTGCAAGAAGGTCTCCACCAATGCACGGCAAAGAAGAGTTGACTGGCAGACTTTCGGAGGGGCCAGGGATATATAAGGGAAATGTTTGAATATGTATTTGGCTGATGCAACACCATGGGTGTGAAAGGCAGAGCCACCATTTTGTGGATGAGCCTCTGGTGGTCGGCCATGTTCCCAACACTGTCGCATTTGCTTTGTGAAATTTTTATTTGTTCTCAATAAAACTTTTATAACTCATTCCTACTTGGGGTCTGAGTTGTTTGTAACACCCGGGCTGAGCCGGAATGGGGTTTGTGACTCAGGAGGGAGGGCTGGGAGCCATCCCTGGGGGATTCTGAGGAACCCCGTCAGTGTGTGAGGTGTGAGGGGAGCCCAGTCTGCACCTGGCTGGAGCACACGGACCCAGCGGTCACATCCCGCGGATCCGTCCACGCTCCGTGTGATAGATGACTAATGCGATGATTGACTCTCACAATTAAATGCAAATATCATGTATATATGTTAAGAAAAGTTTTACAGATTTATAGTTATGTTTTACCCCCTTGTGGGTACAGCCTAGGGGACAGCCTAGGTTTGGGACATTTGGGAGGGTTGGTTTGTCACTATGGTGACATCTGACCTCCAATCAAGATTTAAGGAAGTAAACTCCACCACTGGACAGCCAAGAAGGAGTCAATGGACAGAACTTTGGGAGGGGCAAAAGGATTAAAAGGTGAAACCTCCATTGTGTAGGTGAGCACATGGTAGAAAAAATGCTTTGCTCCTGGCACTGTAATATTTTCTCTATTCAGTCTTCTCTTGTATTTTTGATAAGGTTTTAATAAGCCTTTCTAAATTTTTGGAAGTAACAGTTCTCATGCTCCATGTCCTCTGCCGAGCACGACGAGGATCTCTCCGAGGGCAAGAGCCCAGCTTTTGTGTTGCAAAAATCAAACAAAATAAGTCTTAATGAGACTAGAAGATAAATCTCCTATTGCAGTTTGGGTATCTGGACCCTGGAATGCACACAGTGGGTTTGTGTATGAACTGCAAAACATGTAAAGCCTGACACACTTTTGCAGCAGGAATTGCTGCTGGGGGGTCCTGTATGCACCTCTTCAGCCACTGTGGATAAGGAGCAAAGTTTACTTGGTTCAATCAAGCTGGGAAATATTTATTTTTCAGAAGGAGATGAAAAAAAACTGCTAGAAAGTCAAATAAGGGCAGCCTATATATACAGAAGTGTGTTTCCCTTTGTCATGAAGAAACCATAAGCACAAGACAAAATTCCTAACCCTATATCTGTTATATATCTTCACAGATCCCTATGGTCAGGTCTACATTTCTGTCCTGGATTTCCCTTTGTCTGTAAGCATGAGGGCAGGCCGTGGCTTTGCTCATGCCAACATTCCAGCTCGCAGTTTGTATCCTGTGCATCATCCATGACCCAGAACTCTGAAAGTTCTTCAGAAAAAAAAGTCAATTAACCTGTACAGGTACATTTTTATAGGAAATCTGAGAATCCCACCTCTAGAAATATTTTATTGATAACTACTACAAATTATGTTTTGTTCTATTACTGTATATATATACTGTACATATTATATATATTATATATACCATATTGTACCAGAGTGCACCAAAAGGCATGGGGATGGTTCTGGCTTGTTCCCAAAGGTGTTCTCAGGACCTTGGGACACCTGAGGCTGCTGTTGGACACGGCTGAACCTGTGGCAATTGTGCCCAGGTGGGCAAGCAGGCCAATGGCCCCTGGCCTGTACCAGCCATGGTGTGGCTGGCAGGAGCAGGGCAGTGCTCGTGGCCCTGTGCTGGGCACTGGGGAGGCCACAGCTCCAGTGCTGTGTCCAGCTGTGAGCCCCTCAATTGTGGGGGACACTGAGGGTCTGGAGCAGGTGCAGGGAAGGGAACAGAGCTGGGGAAGGGTGTGGAGCTCATGTCCTGTTTGGAGGGGCTGAAGGAGCCTGTGGGGCACTCAGCCTGGAGAAGAGGAGGCTCAGAGGGGAGGTTCTCACTCTCCTCAACTGCGTGATAGGAGATGGAGCCAGGTGGGTGGCGGGCTCTGCTTCCAGGGAACAAGGGACAGGGCAAGAAGACATAGTCTTAAATGTGCCAGAAAAGGTTTCATCGTATTTAAGGAGGAATTACTTTCCATAAAGGGTGATGAGATATTAGAATGGGGTACTCGTGTGTGGTAGATTCACTGTGGCAGGAGGTGTTCCAGCTAAGCCTGAGTGTGACACTCAGGGCTGATCTGGTTGCCACTGGTGGAGCTGGGTCCCAGGTTGGACTCAGTGATCTCACAGAGCTCTTCCACCTCAATTGATTCCATGATTCTGTGACATCCCGGCCTTTGGGGACAGCACGGTGGCTGATGAGTGTCCCCAGCCCATCGCCGTGCCCAGAGGCCAGGCAGAAGTGGCTGGGAAGGACGGGCAGAGCCTGCTGAGGGTGGCAGCTTGGCCTTGAGCAGCAGCATGGGCAGCCAGGGGCTCTCCCGGCTGCTGCAGCTCTCGGTGCTGCTGCTCTCGGTGCAGCCACTGGAGCCTTCCAGCCCCGCTGCCAGGGACTCGGGGGCCTGGGATGCGCTTCCCGAGCTCCTGGAAGAGCGGGACAGGACGTGGCGCCCATGAGGGAGCCGCTGCGGAGAGGTGAGGGAGGGGCTGGGGCCGGTGGGCCCGGCCCGGGGGAGCCGCCAGGGCCTCGGGCCAGGAGGGTGCGGGGCGAGGGCTGAGCGCCCCGCGGGGGAGCGGAGCCGGGCGGGCCCGAGGGCGCTGGGCCTCCGGGGCAGCCCTCGGGCCGAGGCGCGGGGGCAGAGCGGGGCTGAGCCCGCGGCCGGGCAGGAACGGGGCCCGGCTGAGCCCCAGGGAGCCCCGGCAGGGGCGGCCGGAGCTCTGCTTGCTGCAGCCTCGGCCCGGGGCAGCCCGGCCGGGCCCGAGGCTCTCTGTGCAGGAGAGGCAAAGGCAGCGCCGGAGGGCTCAGCCCCGAGGCCCTGTGCCCCTTCCACGGCTCCCTGTGCTGCGCTGCAGGAGAGGAGCCGGAGCGCCTCTGGCCGTGCCCGGCCGTGCTGCCGGGGCCGCGGCTGCTGCCAGGAGCTGCTGCGGCTGCTGCTGGAGAAGCGGGCCCTGACGAGGCGCTGCCTGCGCCACAGCTCCCGGCAGAGGCAGAGCCCAGAGGGAAGAGGCCAAGGCAGCCTGGCACTCAGGAGAGGAGGAGACTACACTTCTCGCCTCTCCTCTGACTCTCCAGCTCATCTCTGGGCTGGCTGGACATGGCAGGGAATGTATGACCAGTGCTGAGCTGGGCACTGCGACATTCCCACACACAGGTGTTAGGAACCCCTTTGTTATTAGGAAAAATAGGTTTCCCTGAAGTCTTCACCTCTACTTGAAGTTTTTCAAAGAGTTCAATTTTAGGTTTTTTAGGCATAGGCTTCCCAGTCATGTTCTCACCCCCTAGTTGAAGCCGGGAAAAGTAGTCTAGTTCAATGAAGCTCATGTTTTCTGTATATTGCTGTGTTATTTTACTCTTCCGTATCTGTCAGGGGCAGTCCAAATGATGGTTTTGCACATGGGCTGCAGACCAGCAGTAAAGTCAAGCCTGAGTGTCCCAGCAGGATTTAAACAGTATTGAGGGCAGCTGGAATTCACACCATGGGCAATATTGTCTTGTCTGTGTCTTCCAAAGAAGCTTTTCTTTGATCCCTGTCTGTACTGTGCTGGGGACCCCCAAAAGCCCAGGAGGTGTCTGGGTGGCCCCAAAAGGCTCTTGCAGGCCCCTGGGACACAGCAGGGAAGGGGCAGGAGCATCCCTGGGGTGCTCAGACAGACCCACAGAATTGCTGGGCTGCAGAAGCTGCCCCGAAGACAGCTGAGGCCAACCAACAGGGCTTTTGCAGCCTCTCAGCTCCCAGCTGCATCTGCTGGTGACTAATCCTGGCAGCAGCTTTGTAATAAACTTTTTAAAGAGTGCTGATGTGCCGAGTTTGCCACTACAGACATAACCCACAGCAGTTTTCATGTTGAGGCATCAAGGAGGAGCAGCACGAGGGTTCCTGTGCTGACAGTGGTGATGTCCCACGGACCAAGGAACAGCAGCTGTGACCACAAATCTCTGCATTAGCACTGGACTGGAGCAGCCACAGCTCTTCCTCACTGGGTCAGCTCTGTCTCAGGGTGGATTGAGCTGAAAATCATCTGTCAGGCTGATCTGTGCATGTCTGAGGACATTCTGCAGAGCAGTTCAGAGATTTTCACTTCAAACTGCCCAAGCTTAGAAAACACACAGACATGGATTCTGTAGTGAGCAATGCACATGATTGAAAAAGCAATGAAAAACAAGGAAAGAGCAATAAATCCTGGAAGAATAAATAATGAAATGAAATAGTTAAATTAGAAAATAGGAGATGTGTTTAGAGACTGGGTTTCTTATGCCAGAAAGCCATGAGACAGCAAACATCGAATAATTCACCAGTTCAGGAATGTCTCAGCAATCCCGCTTCTTCAGGGGGATTAAAGAAGGAAGGAACCATTTCCCTGCTCTGCTCCGAATTACACTTACTGATGATGAAATATGTGGGGGAAAGCCAAAGCTGTAAAATCAGTAAAATAAATTCCACAGCTGAGGTAAACACTACACTGAGACTCTAAGTAAATATAATTAATATTTATATAGCGTGAAGGTGCTGCTGGAGGTGGGGTGGATGTAGCTTTGAACTGAGCTGGGACCCAGAGAGGAGCAGCCTCTCTAGCAGGAGCTCAGACATTTATCCACAAAGGATGAACTTTTCTCCCTGCCAATTTCCCATTTCTAGCAATTCCCACCTGAAGGAAAACTCACCTCTACTTATTCCCTAGCACATGAACTCACCTCCATGGAAACATCTCCCCATTCCACAGCTCACACTTGAGGAATTGGGATTTTTCCTCCTGTTCATCAGTACAAAAGTGGAAATTTTCTTGGAAAGGAAAGAAAGCTGGCAATTTTGGTGCAGGTTTTGGTGGCAATGGGCAAGCCATCAGCTGGGACTGCAGCCTTTGAGTAGAGACCCTGTCAGGTTCTCAACATATAAACAATCAGCTCTACTCATCTTTCCCTCTGTTGGCCCTTTCAGCCATCATGTTGCAGATGAAATTGTGGTTGGGGGTGTGAAAAACCCCAATTCACTTGGTTTTTAAAATTTTAGAAGTTTAATAATAATAGAATGGTTATAAAAATAGTAATAGAATTAGAGTAATAAAAATTCGGAGTTAGGACAATTACAAGACAATAAAAACCAAAGAATTAGAGATGTCCAGATGCTCTCGGGCACTTAAACCCCGACAAGCATGCCTTGTGAACAAAGGAATAACCTTTAAAACAATATACTGTTGCATATTCATATATACATAATGGTTATGCATACATTCAATTTGAAACAAGAAACTCTGTTGTATTTCAACTGCTTCTTTTAATCCCCACAGGTCTTCGAGTCTGAGCAAGGCCTGAAGAAATTAGCTTCTTCTGATTAAAAAAACATAGATTCTTCTTCTTTGGAAGATTTACATATTCTGTGACTAGTATCTCGAAGCGAGTATCTTATTCCTTTAAAAAACCCCACATACATAGTTTCTGTTTTACCTATTAAAGCTTCATTTTAACTACAAAACTACACTTGCCATACTATTAAAATGTTAATACAGCACAACTTATCAATATAACATAATACATACAGTAACTATCTACGTAGAGCCATATAATATGCATTTTTCACAGGGGCGTGCTGAAGTAGAGATTTTTGGAGTTCACTTAAGTTAACAAAATTAATTAAGCATTTATATTTTACCTTGTAGAGTTATATGTTGAATTTTAACCCTTTACTTAACAAACCTCTGCCTGGTACAAAGGGCATAGGAAAATGCAAATTTCTGAAGCCTCTTGCATAAAGAACAATACCGGAGGGGACTGAGGATGCAAAGAACCCAGATAAAGAAGCTCCTCTGTCTCCAAGCCTATCAAGACTGACAGACGTACTCAGATAAGCACCAAAGGGCCAAAAGCGCACGCGCAGAGAGGAAAAGTTCAGAAGTTCAGCAATGAAGAAGACCAAAATCTTCAGTCTCAGAGACCCCCGCAGGACCACCACAGCAAACCACGCGTGCCCAGAAGGGCGTGGACAAGTTTTTGTAGACATATCTCACCTGTGCCGGGCGCTGACATACATACCCACTTCATGACTACCCCAGGTTGTGGAGTCTGTTTATTTATTCTGCGTATCGCTTCAGTGCCACTGTCCTCCGGAGCCCTGGCTAGCTCTGCCATGTCCCGGGGCCAGCGGCAGAGTGGGGAACTGGCCAGGCTGGGGTCCTGCCTGAGCCAGAACCTCTGAGCCACCTGCCCAGCAGCAGAGACCCCTGGAGAAGCGACTAGGACCGAGTAAAGGAGGCAGGGGAGGCTCTTCTGCCCTGCAAAGTCCAGCAAATTTATTGGGAAAGGCCAGGGAAGGAAGACATGAGAAGAAGGCTGCAGGAGAGCACAAGCAAAAACAGCCCCAAGCACCCATTGCATGGGTTTTTAAAACTTCTCAAAACAGGGGGTGGACACAATATAACCAATGGGCAAGTTCCAGGGTGTGGTTTCTGGGACTAAAACAAACCAGGGCCAGGGGAGGAGAGAGGGGCTGGCTGAGGATTGGGCCTGAGGGTGAGGGACAGGGAACTTTCTAGAACAAAGGGTCGGGTTTGGGCTGATGGACAGGGCGAAGGGGCCGGGCTGCCTTGATCGGCAGGGAAGAACCGGGAAAGTTGGGAGGGGATTCTTTGAGGGACAGTTGGGTAGGTGGGCATAACACAGGGAAAAACCAACTAGAATAACTGGGGGGACCATAAAATGACAGAATGTTCAACTCAATAAACTTACATGCTACAACAGGGGTGTTTCTATTTTTTTTTTCCTTTTGGCTTTTTTGTGGTGTTTTTTTTTTTTTTCCTTTGGATTTTTTTTTTTTTTTTTTTTTTTTTTTTTTTTTTTTGCAATATATATATTTATTCTTCATGTTCTACTGTTCTTTCCCCAGAGGTTTTGGAGGGTTCTTTTTTAGCAGAGCTTGGCACACATCTCTCACCTATTTTTAAGTCAAATCCTCACATCTTTGTATTATCCTACCTCACAGGTGGACTTAAATAATTTTCCCCCCTCTGGTAACAGTTAATAAGGCTTTGTGAGGAGTTGCTGGTCATGAGATTCCCAGGGGGAAGCAGTTACTTGGGATCAGGCTCACCTGGACCACTCTGACCAAGGGTCAGGGTGTTATTTTACAGCGTTGGCTTTCCCCAGGGTCATGAACACCAAGGGCTGCAGCCCCCCTGCTTTTGTCTGGGCTGGGGCATAAATGGGCTGTTGAAAACATGATCAAGGAGCACACAAGTGATTTTTAACCTCATTTCTCTAATGTTTTTTAAATTACAAATTAAAAAAAAATTCAAATGAACAGACATTCTTCAGATGCTTCAAGCACAAAAATCAGAAAACACTCATCTGTGCCTGCCCTGTTGGGGGAAAAATGGGTAAAAAGTCTTCAGGCTTCTTTTGCATCCCAGGAAAATCCTCCTGTGAAGTTGCTGTACACTTCAATATACTCTCAGTCACCTTTCACCTACTGCAGAAAAAAAATTAAATTATTGTGGTCATGGTGGTGGAGAAAATACAACCCATTTCTGCTGGGTTGTTTTCCAGCCTACCTGTTAGACAGGACTTTAGCTTTACAAATTACTTGAAAGACTGGGAAGAGAATCTGCCAGGTCGTTTGCTCCAAGAAGGGCTGGTGAAAAAAAAAACAAAAAACAAAACAAACAAAAAAAACCAACCAACCAAAACAAACAAACAAACAAACAAAACAAAAAAAAAATACAACAACAAAAAAAAAAAAAAAAAACCAAACAATTAGGCAGGGTAGGAAGTGATGAGGTTTTAATTTGGCTGGTTCATGGAATTGTGCAGATCCTTCATGCTCAGCTTTTCCATTCACTTTTGTCTTTTACTTCCAAGTTGGGCACCAATTTTTGCTCTTCCAATCAGAGCCCCCCTTATTTCCCATCTGGGACATTAATTTTCACCTAAATTCTGTTTTCATGCCTGGGCTGCTGCCTTATCCACAGGATCTGAGGTTTCTGTTCGCTGCGGGTGGCTGGCTCAACTTGCAGACTTCTTGGCCTTTGAAGAGTTTCATGAGCAAACTCCTTCCTTCCCACTTTATTTAACATTAACCTCATCCCTCCAGACGTGTGGAAGGGAAAAGAACCCCTCCCAGGAGGAGGGAAAATGGCCAGGGAATTGCTGGGGGAAGAGAAGTGCTCTTTGTGATGAGGAGCCTGGGGAAATGGAAAGGTCTGGAGAAGGGAAATATGCAGGAATGTCACGTTCCCTGTAATTACAGTGCAGAGCAGCTCTCCCTGTTAATGAGCTGGCATTAGAGGAGAGCTGGGTGCCCAGGATAAGCTGAAGCCCATGGATCAAACACCAGGGGTAATAAATCAACACCTGCCCTTTGGTGGCTCAGCAGATGAGCAGGAGAAGCTACTTAGGATGAAAAAACACCCCTGAGCAAGGAGATTTCCAGATCCATCTCTGTCTGTATCTGACAGGTCAGGAGAGGAGATTGGCTTTTCATTGATATTTGGTGAAAACCAAAATTAAACTAAAACAAAATTACACACCCACCCTCCATTAGCTCCCTCCAAAGCAAAGTGCCATTTGACCCACTCAAAGCCAGCACTAAGTGCTGATTTCCCAAAGTCTGCCTAATTCCCAGGGGTCCAATTTCAGATGGCAACAGCACAGCTTGATTTAAAGCCAGCCCAGCCCTCCCAGTGAGCCTGGGAGCTGCAAGTCCAGCTCATCCTCACAGGGGATCCAAAAATCCAAAAGGCACAGGGGATCCAAAAATCCTTGTTTTCTCATCGAATATCCCGACTTGGAAGAGACCCATAATGATCATGAGATGCTTTGGTGTGTTTTCCACCAACATTTTGGCCTTTGGAGTACCTGGAGGGAAAGGCACCAAGAGCAACCAGCCAGGGGGACAAGGACAAAGGAGGACAGGTTTGGAAGGCCACTGTCACAGTCACCCAATTTTACCCTTTTTGATAAGGATCACCCAGAAAAATGCTGCCCGTGCATGAGGAAACACAACCCTGCTCAGTAAAAGGGTGAAACGAACCCTCCTGGGCCTCCTCTTCCCCAGGCTCCAAACTTGACACAACCTCCTTATTTAACTCATTGCAGCCACAGAATCATTAAAGCTGGAAAAGCCCCCCAGGATCCAACCATTCCCCAGCACTGCCAAGGCCACAACTAACCCAGTCCCCAAGGGCAACATCCACTGCATTGAAATGTCTAGGCTTGAGTAGAATTCCAGAGGATTTCCCCCCAAAGTTAAGTATTTTATATCCACAATAATTTAGTGTCGCAGCATTTGGACACTGCCATCAAAACTAGGGACACAAATGGGTGGAAATGAGAGCTCTTCCAGGATTATCTCAAATACTCCTTCCCTGTGGAGGTGCTGCCTTTGCCTGGTTTTCCCCCCTTTCTGAGGGGGGCTCTCAGGGCCAGTTGGAGTCTTGGATAAACAGACCTTGGGCTGGGCCAGTCTGGGAATTTTCTGTTCCTGTGCTGGCAGAAACCTGTGATCTCAGCAGCAGAATTAAGTGTTGCTCAGTTCAAAGGTGAGAGGAGCTGGTTTGTGTTCAAAACTCCTGAAAATAGGATTGTGACAGGGAAAGGTTGGGAGGGAAGCGCTGGAGGGGCTTTGGGCAGGGGATGGTGAGCAAGAGAGAGTGGGGGATCACTGGGCTGGCAGATGGTGCAAACCATGACCTGCAGGCAGTGGGGGTCAGTGCCCAGGGAGGGGATGGCACTGCTGAGCCCTGTGGAACCCCAGCTCCCAGCAAAGCCAAAGGGATCCCTGAATCCAGCTTCATCTCCTGGCAGGAACCCCAGGCAGAGCAGCCAGGCACAGTGACAGGGAGAGAGAAGGGACAGCAGGGCCACTCCTGACCTGGAAATAACCCCTGCCCTGGAACCTCCAAAACCTAGTGCAAAACTACTCTCCACTGTGAAACTGAGCCCTGGGGGAGCCATTCCTTCTGGATGAATCCAGCCTCACTCCCAGCAGCTCCCTGTCACACTATGAGACGAAATAACTCACAGGCAGACGCTAGATGCAAAAGAGGGAAGAAAAGAACTGAAAGAGCAATTTTATTTTCTGACTCCACTATATATAGAATTTTAAAAGTGACAATGGATTGGAGGGTGAAATTGCCACTTCTCCAGCTACACCGGTTAAACCAACAGTCTGTCAATTCTCTCCACTTACAAAGAAGAATACAATATTCTTCTTTAATAAAAGAATATTCTCCTTCTAATAAAACAAATATTATTTACGTGAACAGTGTGAGAAAGTTCTAGTAGAAATATGTAAGGATCAGAAGGCATAAAGAACTTTTAGAAGAACTTTAAAACTTTCAAAAGAACAGGGTGACAGCTCTGTGTGCCTCAGCTTTGTCACCTGCCTCTGCCTGGTGGAGGGAGACTTTACAACCTCAATGCCAGCTCTGTGGCACTGCAGTTCTTATGGGATTGAGGAATTATGATCCCCCCTCAGTTAGGAGATGAGGATCTCAGGCTCCCTGGGCAGGAGATAGATTTTCTCTGCAGGCTGGGTGCCTTCATCAGTTGTTAAGCTGTTGGAAAATGTGTGGTCACATCAGAAAAATACCCCTGATGAGGATGTCTGGGCATCTTTATGAGCAGAGCTGACATGTTCAGCCAGAAATCTCTCTTGACTTGACCTCCAGAAAACAAATCACACTGCCAGCAAACCCAGGAGCCAGGTTTCATTAACTAAGAGAGAAGGGAATAGTCCTCAAAAGCTCATCCAAAGCCTATCTGGGCTGCTCTCCAGGATGGGGAGGCTGCAGAACAGGAGTTGGGGTGATGTCTGCTGCAGCTCATCAGTAACTGTGTTTGATAACAGCCCATCCCTACGTGGTACCCTCTGAGCAAGCTGTGCCACGTGCCTGGAGCTGGCTGTGCCCAGCAGAAGGAGCCCAAAATGAAGCTAAACCCATCTCAGTTCTGTGGGGAGGACAGAAGCTGCTGAGGCAGGAGGTGTGTGGTCCATCCTGGTGCTCCTGGAGCTTCCCTGCAACAGCAGGAACAGGAGTGGGTGTGGAAGGAGCAATTACCAGGAACTACACAGCTTTGAATTTATTCTGATTAATGGGCCCTTTTCCCATCAGAAGGAAAATCGCACACAACCAGCCCTGGCAGACACGAAAATCCATCAGGTTTTTCAGCCCACCTCGTGGTGTCTATTGACACATTTAGATACAACCCAAACGCCCACATTTTAGTGAAGATTTTGTAAATGTACAAAAATCTGATGCCAGAAAGAGCCCAAGGTGGGGAGGTCCTTGTCACCCTTGCTCCAAGTATGACACAAGAACAGACGAGACACCAAATTGCAAGAGGAAAAAAGAATTCTCACAAGCCACTGTGAGAAAGGATTGCCATTTCCCTCTCCCTGACCAGGCTGGCATCCACAGGCCCTGGCACAGGGTGCCCAGAGCAGCTGTGGCTGCTCCTGCATCCCTGGCAGTGTCCCAGGCCAGGCTGGACGGGGCTTGGAGCAGCCTGGGACAGTGGGAGATGTCCCTGCCCACGGCAGGGGATGGCACTGGAGGACCTTTAAGGTTCTTTCCTGTCAGGATCTGTGATATGTAAATGCTCCCGAGATTGCAGCAAGTCTCTGTCTTTCAGCCCCGCTGCCAAAGAAGGAGTCATAATTCGTCTGTGCTTGTTTTCAAGGTTGTTTATTCTTTCTTATCTGTAATATTTTCTCTCTGACCTGCAGCAGGTCTGTCTGGCAGGACAGTGTGTGGGGCTCTGCCCCTCAGTGGGATGTTACAAACATTCTAGACTAGAAACTACGTGTGCTATATTTACAATAACGTGCCAATATCCATCACCCATGTTGAACAGTGTGTCCCCAGCCTGAACAAACAGAAAAATGCCAACAGCACAGTGAAACATGGAGGGCATGAAGAAGAAGAAAAAGGAGAAGGCATGCCCAATTTCCTCCATCTTGCCCCCTTTGAACCCCTTATCTAGAGTCCTAAAATTCTACTTTTGCACCCGTGCCACACTAATTACTACTGATATCAAACACTCAGAGCTTATAATTCATCCGGTAAGACTGAAAACTCTTTTCCATGGTCAGAGATCAGAGACAGTGTCTCTCAGGGCTCTGTACAGATGGGCTCCTGACCCCCTGCCAGGGTCCCAGACCTTCCAGGGCAGCCAGAGAGGGATGCCCTGGATTCCCACATTTCCCACCCAAACCATTCCACGATTCTGTGATTGACACTTGGGCCCCCCTGGGGGCTGTGTTTGAGCAGAGGGGGCACATCCCTGCAAGCACCAGGAGAGCAGCAGAAGGAGCAGCAGGCACTGCACCAAGCCCAGGGTGCTGCCCAGCCTCAGACCCACCTGCTCCAGCAGGATTGGGAAGCTCCAGCAGGAACACGTGCAAGGAACTGCTAAGAATTGGGCAAATTGCTTTTTCACTTCATTTTGCCCAAAGTGAGGGGGAGGGAGCTTTCCCACCAAGCACGTTGTGACCCAGCACTGTGCCTGGGGGCTGTCAGTGATTCCCAAATCACCCAAATCATGCTGGAGGAGACACATCCTGACATCTCCTGTGGTAGCTGGGCTTCCAGCATCCACCAGTCCCTCCTGGAGCATCCTGCCTTGTGACAGCACAGAACCTCCAGTCTCAGGGTCTCCCCTTCCCAGCTCTAAGCCAGGTTTTGTATCCTGAGGCATTGGCAAACTTGGGGGGAGTTTTCTGGAGCCCTCTCAGACCTTCTGGCAAGAGGGAAAGGCAGAGCACATCTCTCACCTGGCAGGTCTGAGTGACTTGAATGCTTTGCTGAGCACAGCAGAGCAGTGCCAGGTACAGTCCAGGCTGAAAATACATTTTCATCCATCACAATCCCAGAAGGTGGCAAACATCCAACACTTGGGACAGCTGGAAGGCTGGGAAAGACCCAGAAATCAGAGCAACTTCTTATAGCCTTGGTTTTACAGAGCAGGATATTAAAGGTGTGGAAAACACATCTGTTCTCAGAGCAGCTGAAGGGCACCCCCACTTCTGGGGCACCCCAGGCCCACAGGGGCTGCTCACCCTCTCTCCTCTGCTCCCACGGGGTGGTGGAGATGGCCCTGGGCTGGGAGGAGCAAGGGCTCAGCCCTCACACTCGGGGCAGAGCCACTTATTCCTCGGAGTGACTGCAAATGTGCTCTGGCAAATACCAAAGGAGACCCTCAAGCTTCCCCCGGGAGTTCTGGGGACCACCCTGAGGTGGCAAAGCACTGCCACCCCCCCGAGGAGCAGGGAGCAGCTGCTGGGAGGCTCTGATGATGTGTAGTGATTGCCCCTGGGGTTAACCCTCACCCTGCCCAAATTAATGATGATGAAGCTACATGACAATTAGCAGTGTTTGCACCTGGAGGGGGTCAGCAGGGACACCTCCCACTGTCCCAGGCTGCTCCAAGCCCCGTCCAGCCTGGCCTTGGGCACTGCCAGGGATGCAGGGGCAGCCACAGCTGCTCTGGGCACCCTGTGCCAGGGCCTGTGGATGCCAGCCTGGTCAGGGAGAGGGAAATGGCAATCCTTTCTCACAGTGGCTTGTGAGAATTCTTTTTTCCTCTTGCAATTTGGTGTCTCATCTGTTCTTATGTCATACTTGGAGCAAAGGTGACAAGGACCTCCCCACCTTGGGCTCTTCCTGGCATCAGATTTCTGCACATTTACAAAATCTTTTATCCCATCCAGCCCTGCCCTCTGGCAGTGGGAGCCATTCCCTGTGTCCTGTCCCTCCATCCCTCGTCCCCAGTCCCTCTCCAGCTCTCCTGGAGCCCCTTTAGGCCCTGCAAGGGGCTCTGAGCTCTCCCTGGAGCCTTCTCCTCTCCAGGTGAGCACCCCCAGCTCTCCTAGCCTGGCTCCAGCCCTTGGGGCATCTCCGTGGGCTCCCCTGGACTCTCACCAGCAGCTCCAGCCAGGTTTTCCTTGTGCTGCAGCCCCAGAGTTGGTAACAGCAAAAGCTGCAACCAGGGTCCTACCAGGCCGGGAGGAAATAAAAGCTGCCTTCTGTTATCTGCTCTTTGAATTCCCGGTGCCGGGGTTTTCTGAGCCCTTGGAATGTGGCTGCTGCCCTGCCTGCCAAGGCCCTTCGGCAGAGCACGGGGACAAAGAGCCCAGCCCCAGGGCAGGATGTGAAGAGCAGTGAATTTCAGAGAAGGTCTTGATCTTATCCTTTAAACCTTCCTTGATTTAGGCAAGAATCCACATGGAAACCGAAGAGACCAGGTCGGCTTTGAATCCCGGTTTGCATCACAAGCTGCAGGGACGGCAGGGACAGGGCTCTGAGCGAGTGCCAAATCCAGTAGTGCCTTTCTGAGCTGGGAACTCTCATTTATCACAAACGGGAATGTGGTGACGGGCTGGAACACCGGCTCGGGAGTGACCTTTGCTGTGTGATGGAGTGGGGTCTCCTCAGGGGATGGAAACAAGCTGGAAATGAGATGGAAATGGGATGGAAATAGATACTCTCGTTCTGCGAACGCTAACCAAAACCCCAAGAGCTGCTCCGGGGCAGCTCTGGAGGTGGCTCAGCCACGGGGAGCCGTGTCCCTCCCCACGCTGCTTCCCGGCCACTCACAGGCTGATGGATTTCTCTACCTGGTAACGCTCCCACAGCCTTTTCTGGGAAGTTTGCTGTTGTTGATGAGTGCTTCTGTTCTGCGAATTGCTTCTGGATGGGGAGCAAAGCACCTTGATTAGCAGATCCTGCAGTAATACACACGCGTGAATATCCCCATCAATAATGGATAAAGTGAAAGCTGCCTTCAGGAGGTGTTGCTGCTGGTAACAGTGCTCGGGGGAAGGGATTTAGGCTGGAGGGTTCTCTGGCTGGGTGTTTATCCCTTAGTGACCCTGGCTTTTCTCCCAGGAAACAGGGACAGGACCAGAGGAAATGGCCTCCAGTTGCACCAGAGGACGTTTAGGTTGGATATTGGGAAAATTTCTTCATTGAAAGAGTGATCAGGCACTGGAGCAGGCTGCTGAGAGCAGTGGTGGAGTCACCATCCATGGAAGTGTTCCAAAAACTTGTAGATGTGGTGTTTTAGGGACATGGGTTAATGGTGGACCTGGCAGTGCTGCCTCATTGGACTCGATGATCTCAGAGGGCTTTTCCAACCTAAACAATTCCATGATTTTCCCGTGCAGGACCCTGGAGGATGCTCTCCTCTCCCTGAGCACCCCTGCAGCTCTCAGGCTGCCCAAGAAGCACCAACAGCTTCAGTGCCTGAGACCACTCCAGGACAATTTTCCCAGCTCTGATGGTGAACATCACCTTTAATAAATAAATAAATCAATTTACCAGTCATGTGTCCTCGGTGACAGCTGTGTCCCAAGCCCACCCTGGCAGGAGAGCAGCTGTGAGGAGTGGGGTGCTGTCCCAGCCCCTCTTCCCGTGGCTCCAGCTGGCTCTGAGCACCCCATGGATCGGGATCTGGCCCTGGCAGAGTGCTGCAGTCGCTATGGAGACCCACCTGAAACGCATCCATATGGAGAGGAACAGCTCGTTCCTCATGTCCCCATTCAAGGGACATGAATCAAGGGACAATCCCATCCAGATGGACCACACCAGGACAGTAGCATCTGGAGTTTTGTGATTCCTGTCTAGGCAATGGCATCCAGTGCTGTAGCCCTGGGCTCTCCCCCAAATCCAGCATCCTCGTGGGATGAGCCCACCCCATGCTCCTTCTGGGGTCACACAGGGACATCTGTGGGGTGCAGCTGTGCAGTGGCAGTCTGGGAAGGGGGACGTGGCTGGAATCATCCTCCATGGGTGCCCCAGGGCTGTGTTATCATGGAATCCCAGAATGGATTGGGTTGAAGGGACTTTAAAGTTCATCCAGTGCCACCCCTGCCATGGGGACACCTTCCACTGTCCCAGGCTGCTCCAAACCCCATCCAACCTGGCCGTGGACACTTGCAGGGATCCAGGGGCAGCCACAGCTGCTCTGGGCACCCTGTGCCAGGGCCTGCCCACCCCCCTAGGGAACAATTCCTTCCCAATATCCCATCCATCCCTGCCCTCTGGCAGTGGGAAGCCATTCCCTGTGTCCTGTCCCTCCAGGCTCTTGTCCCAAGTTCATAATATGTTAATGAGCAAACACGCTGGTGTTGGCTCATGCTGGGGGAGGCACCTGAGGGCTCATTTCCCCCCCAAACAGCAAATCCTTACCCTGGGCTGCTCCACCGCTGTGTAATTTGTCACTTGGAATAACCAGACACGGCTCGCATCACTGGAGCCGCAGCTGTGACTCCTCATCCCTCTGACTCCCGTGCCTGCTCCCAGCCCACTGCTGCAGCTTCGAGGCAAACATCTTATTTTTGCAAAACAAATGTGTTTTCTGGTGCATTCAGCCGGGTTTGGGGATGAACCCCCCCGCTGCAGGGCAGGGTCGGCACCAGCATTGCAGCAGGAGGGAGGCGCAGCTGCGCTGGGAGGGACGTGGAGCCTGGAAGGGCTGCACTGCTGGTGATTTGGGGACCTCAGGGGGATCTCCCCCACTCCACTGATGACAAAAACACCTTCTCCAGCCCTGCCCCAGCACAGACCCCTCCCTCCCCACTGCCAGCACGTGTGCTGCGGGGCCAGCGTGACCAGGGCCACCAGGCTTGTCCCATGGCTTGTCCCTGCCCTTGGAGCTCCCCTGGCTGGATGATGGGATGTCACGGGCTGTGTCCTGTGCTGGATCCAGTACTGTCCCCAAGGCCTCCTGGTCCCCAGGGGAGGGTGGTCCCCACAGCCCACCCTGCCTGCACCAGGGGCTGTCACCATGCCAGCACCTGGCAGCACCCAGCCCAGGGGAGAGCCAGAGGGACACCGAGCCTGGGAGGTGAAGGACTTAACCCTGGGGCTGTGTGATGGAGGGACAGGGGCTCTGGGGCAGACTGAAGGGTCTGGATCCTCGGTCCGGTCCCTGTGACCCACAGTTTGAGGGTTGGACCCCCATCCCTGTCCCCATGTGATGCAGCTGGGGACCCTCAGTGGAGCTTGACCTGGACCCCCGTCCCTGTCCCTGTGGGATTCCACCAGGGACTCCCGAAGGGGCTGGACCTGGACCCCCATCCCCGTGTGACTCAGTCAGAGACCCCCGTCAGGGCAGGGCTGGACCCCCACCCATCCCTGTGTGATTCCCGGGGGGCTCCGTGGGGCCGCGTTGGAGCTCCGCGGGCGTGGGGGCAGCGGCGCCGGGACGCCCGAGTCCCACCGGGCACCCGGAGCCCCGGGAGGCGGTGCCGCCCCCGAACTCCCCCCTGAGCCCCCCCAAAGCCCCCTCCCGTCGGGGCACGGCGCTGGCAGGAGGCGGCTCCGCCGCAGACGCCGCTCGGTCACCGCCGCGTTCACCTCGCGGAGCCGGGGCTGCCCGCGACACCGGGAACACCGGGAACAACGGGGGCTGCCAGAAACACCGGCACCGCCGAGGCTGCCAGGAACAGCGGGACATCAGGATTGCCGGTCCCGCGGAGCCGGGTAAGCGGGCGGAGGAAGCGGCGGAGCCCCGGGACCCCGCGGGCACCGAGCGGCACCGGCCGGGGACCCTCGTGGGGGACGAACCGGGAGGTCCGTGCTGGAGGAGGGGGCCGGGCTGGGGTCGTCCAACCCGGAGCGATGGGGAGCCCCGGGAGCACCGGGGAGGCCCGGGGGTGGCTGAGCTGCTCCTCCCCCGAGCCCCCGGCCGGGCTGGGAGGGGTCTCGGCCAGCAGGACCGGGGCGGGACGTGATGGGGCACAGCTGGTAGGGGGGTCCCAGCCTGGCTGGGGGTGGGGGCCCAGGGCACCCCAGAGAGATCTCGCTGCCTCCTGTCCCTGCAGCCCCTTCCCGGGTCACCCAGGCACCTGCTGGGTGGCAGCGGTGGCACTGGGGCTGTCACGGCTGTCACGATGGCGTTTGCTCCCCTCGGGGCTGGCAGCGGTGGGTGGAAGCTGAGCAGGCTCATCCAAGACGTGAGATCCGTTGACACCCTGGCTGCTCTGCCTGGTGCTCCCCGAGGTTTTGGCTCCATCAGGGAAGTGACCCGGGGCTGTGGCAGCCCAGGACATGCCCAGGACCTTCTCCTCTGCTGGCTTGGGAAGCACATCTCTGCCTCCACCGGGTGCGGCTGGCTGGCAGAGCCGAGCCGTCCCCATTCCTCCACCTCTCCCCAGGATCGGGGTCCCCGGCCCAGTTTGAGACGCAGCCCGGCACTGGGAGCGGCCATGAGGGACACGCTTGGAGCTGGATCCCTGCGGAGCCTTGTCCAGCTTGCCTGGCTGTGCCTGTTCTCCTCCGTGCCGGTGAGGGCCGGGGGACAGCGGGGGTGGCACTGCCGGGCTCCATCCCGGCTCCGTGCCGGGCTCCTGCCCAGCCCCGGGGTGTGGCAGCAGCTCATGGGGGCAGTCAAGGCGCTGAGGCTGGAGGCTCTGACCCAGCTCTGGGCTTGCAGCACGGCGGGGCCAAGGTGCTGGAGAAGACTTTCGAGGAGTGGCTGCGGTACCGTGACGAGTGCCTGAGGAGGATGGCGAGCGAGCCCTACCCAGCAGGTACCCGGCTGTGCCCAGCTCGGGGGCACACAGAGCCAGGGCTGGGGTTCATCCCTCTCCAGCATCCTCTGCTCTGGTCACCCACGGAGCGTGAGCCAAGGGACTGACAAGGACCTCCACATCTCATACCCAGGGCTGAGGGGCTGAGGCTGGTGTGGGGCACATGGGCCCATTTCAGGGTGGCATCAGCCCCCTCAGAGGTGCTGGGGTAGCAGGGCTCGGTGTATCTGTGCCTCCAGCATCTGAGCATTGGCTTTCTCTGTCCCTGCCCCTGGAAGGGCTGTTCTGTAACAGGACATTTGACATGTACGCCTGCTGGCCCGACGGGAGCCCCGGCACCGCCGTCAATGTCTCCTGCCCCTTCTACCTGCCCTGGTTTGAGAAAGGTGAGGATGCCCTCCTGCCATCCCGGAGCTGGAAGCCAGGGCTGAGCCATTCTGGGGAAGGAGAGGCTCTCAGGGTTCCCCTCCCTTCCCCTGACAGGGGTAAGGGGACGCCCGGGGCTCAGAGCAGAGCCAGCTCGTGCCCTGCCCATGCCTGCCCTGGACCAGGGCACCGAGCAGGGTCAGATCCATCATCCCGGGAGAGGGGCTTGGGGGAGCCTGGGGGACTGTGCCGGTGCTTGGTGTCCGCAGTGAAACACGGGCTGGTGAGCCGCAGGTGTGGCACCGACGGCCAGTGGGTGACAGTGAACGGCAGCCAGCCCTGGAGGGACTACTCCCAGTGCGAGGATGAGCTGGAGGTCACTGCTGAGGAGGTGGGACCCTGGCTGGGACCCAGGGATGGCCAGGGCAGCCTGGCCGGGGGTGGACACGCACCCACCTGGGCTCCCTGGCGCTGTGCTCACCTGCAGGAAGGCGCCCGCCGGCTCATGGTGAGCTTCAAGGTGCTCTACACCGTGGGCTACTCGCTGTCACTTCTCACCCTCATCTCCGCCCTGCTCGTCCTCACCGCCTGCAGGTAGGACACGGCCCTGCCCCTGCTCCCTCCCCGCTGTGCCGGCCCTGCCTGACCCGGCTCCTGCAGGAACCTGCGCTGCACCAGGAATTACATCCACGCCAACCTGTTCGCCTCCTTCGGGCTGCGGGCCACCTCGGTGATGGTGAAGGACGCGCTGCTGGAGCGGCGCTGGGGCGTGCAGCTGCTGCAGGTGGCTGACTGGGAGGCTCTGCTGAGCCACAAGGCAAGTGCTGGGCTGGTGGCAGCGTGGGGACCCTTGCCCAGGACACGGCTGTGGGGGGCTTGGTGCCCACAGACAGCCACTGGGTGAGCTCTGGGGGTGTGAGTGTTGCCCACGCACCTGGTGGATGAGGTCTTGGGGTACCTGTGTGTGGTCCCGGGGTGCCCATCCACCCAGTGGACATGCTTTTGGGGTGCCTGTGCTGCCCATGACCCAGTGGGTGAACTCTTGGGATACCTGTGCACCTGCTGGGTGAGCTCTGGGCCTGTGTGGCACCTGAGGGATGAGCCCTTGGTGCCACCCATGCCCCTGATGGGTGAGGTCTGGGGGTGCCTTGTGCAGCCTCTGGGTGAGCTCTCAGGGCACCTGTGGCACTTGGGAGCTCTCAGGGTTCTTGGGGTGCCTGTGCAGCATTGTACCCCGGTGCATGAGCTCCTGGGGTGCCTGGTCCCTGTGGTGAGCTGTGGGGTGCCCCGTGGGCACAGCCAGCCCCACGTGGCTCTCCCGTGGCAGGCAGCACTGGGGTGCCGCGCGGCGCAGGTGCTGATGCAGTACTGCATCCTGGCCAACCACTACTGGTTCCTGGTGGAAGCTGTCTACCTCTACAAGCTGCTCATCGGGGCCGTGTTCTCTGAGAAGAATTACTACAGGCTCTACCTCTACCTGGGCTGGGGTAGGGGCCACCCGGGCGCGCCGCGGGGATGGGGACAGTGCCCGGTGTCGGGGGCACCGCGGTCCCGACCATCCCAGGAGGGTGTGGGGTGGGGGCTCTGCCACCCCGGGTGTCCCCCCAGCACGGGGGTGGTTTCTCAGCTCAGGAGGGTGCTTGGTTCTACAGGGTTTGCTGTGTGACTTGCAGGGACCCCCGTGGTGTTCGTGGTGCCCTGGATGGCTGCCAAGTACCTGAAGGAGAACGTGGAGTGAGTGGGGATGGATGGAGGGAGGGAGGGAGGGAGGGATGGACAGGGATGGATGGATGGATGGATGGATGGATGGATGGATGGATGGATGGATGGATGGATGGATGGATGGATGGATGGATGGATGGATGGATGGATGGATGGGGGTCCTGCTGGGATGCTCAGAGGCTGCTGAGAGTCCCTGAGCCACCTGGCTGGGGCTGGAAAGCTCTTGGATCATGCTGCCCCCAGCCCAGGGTGATGGTGCTGTCTCGTGCCTCCCCGGCAGGTGCTGGGCGCTGAACGAGAACATGGCTTACTGGTGGATCATCCGCATCCCCATCCTGCTCGCCTCCCTGGTAGGAACTGCTGCCAGCCCTGGGACTGGTTGGACAGCAGCAGCTCAGCCCCTGGCTCCTGGCCCTGGGCAGGGCTGTGATCCCAGGGAAGCTTCCAGCAGAGGCCAGGGGGGAGAGTTGGCCTGCAAGGACCAGCCAACTGCACAGGGGGTTCAGCAGTTTGCTGACCCCTGGTTCTGGGGGTTCATGAAGGAAGCTGGGGTGCTGAGCCCCAGAGAAAGGGGCTGGGGGTGGCTCCTGCTGCTTTGTAGCTGGGATTTTGGGATGGCAGGAGGGGAGGAAGGGCAGCAGCAGCCTCGGCAGCACAGGGGGTGACATCTGCTGCTGGGTGAGTGTCACAGCTGGGGGGGAGGTGCTGGGCTCTGTGTGCCCCTGCCCTGTCTCCCCCTCCCAGATCAACCTGCTCATCTTCATGCGGATCCTCAAGGTGATCCTGGCCAAGCTCCGGGCCAACCAGAAGGGCTACGCTGACTACAAGCTGAGGTGGGCCGGGACAGTCTGGGCTAAAGGGATAACACCACCTCCACACCCCCTACCCCTCCCCACGCCTCTCTCCACCTTGCACACCCTTAAACGACCGCCCTGGGATTAACTGGGAGTTTTACTGTCCCCTTACTGTCCCCCAGGCTGGCCAAAGCCACCCTGACCCTCATCCCCCTCTTCGGGATCCACGAGGTCGTTTTCATCTTCGCCACAGACGAGCAAACCACGGGCATCCTGCGCTACATCAAGGTGTTCTTCACCCTCTTCCTCAACTCCTTCCAGGTGAGGTGGGAGTGAAACAAATCCTTGCTCTGGGCACACCACGGAGCAGAGATCAGGGGGTCCCTCTCTGAGTTGCTCTCCCTGTGTTGCTCCCATGGGAAGGGCAGCACCGTCTCTGCCACCCTCTGCCCTTGAGAGTGTGCTGCTGCCTCCTGTGCTCTCTGGGCAGCGGTGCCATGGGGACACCAGCCCTAAAAGCACCCAGGAGTGTCCTGAGGGGAGCCTAAGCCCATCCCAGCCCCAGGAGAGGGATGGGTAGGGGCTCAGTGCTGGCTCTCCCTGCAGGGCTTCCTGGTGGCCGTGCTGTACTGCTTTGCCAACAAGGAGGTAACGTCCCTGCCCTGTCCTTGTCCCTCCTGCCTGGCTTCCCCACCCTGCCCTGTGCCTGCAGGGAGGGCACAGTCACGGATAAGCCCCTGCTCCCTCCCCTCCATGGCAGGTGAAGTCCGAGATGAAGAAGAAGTGGCAGCTCTGGAAGCTCGACCACCCGGTGCTCTGCTGTGCCCATTGAGGTGGTGACCGGCCAGGGCACAGGGGCTGCTGGCCACAATGGCCACAGAGCCTGGCTGGAGGGCAAGAGGCTGCAGGAAGCTGTGCTGGGCAGTGCCCACCCAGGATGGCCAGGCTGGGATGGGTGTCTGGCTGTGCCACACTGGAGCTGCTGGAAGGGACATCCCTGCTGTGACCCGAGTGGGGGTGGCACCCCAGCTCTTGCCAGGCATCGCTGTGTGGGCAGCCCTGCTGCCTCTCCCACTGCCACTGGCAGCCTCCCCCAGGACCCCTCCCACACAGGGAACCCCTGGGACACCCACACCCACCTGTGGGATCTCAGCAGCCGGGGGCAGCCTGATCCTCAGCAGTGGCAATGCTGCCCACTCCCTGCACCTGGGCCACACCGCAGCCAGGGCTTCCCTGTCCTCCGTGTGTCCCAGCCCAGGAGCATCTCAGCAGCACCCCGAGAGCTCCCAGACATCCACAGCCACCGTGTAAAGCTCTGCACAGCGAGGGCTGCTCCTCCTCCCCACCCTCATCACCAACACAGAACAGCAGCTCCCGTCCCCTCCTCGCTGCTCTCCAGCTGCACAAAGCCCTGGTTCCCCTGCCATGGGCAGAGCCAAGGATGGAGCCTCAAAACTACCTGGGAGTGAAGGATTTGAGAGCAGCAACTCACTGGGGCAGAGCCCACCCGCCCCCATGTCACGTTCAGCATCCAGCCCAGCCTCCCCCTGCTTTCTGCAGGGAAAGCTGGATTTCCAGCCTGGCAGGAGCTCAGGAACCATTTTGCTGGCCAAAGGCAAAAATCCTGGAAGTTTGCTTTCCAGTGGGGTGCCAAAGCATCACACCCCCCTGGCCAAGCAGCCTGTGGATTCTAAGAAACTGGGAGCAAGGGGAGCAGCTGAGGTGGTGCGATTTGAGCAGGGCTGCTCCTGTCCTGGTCCTGTACTCTCCTGGAGGAGCCCAGAGCAGCTGGAGACATCCCCAGCCCCTCACTCCGGCCCACGGGCGCAGCACGGACACATTGCCAGAGCTTGTTCCCACCACATTCCTTCCTTTGCAATGCACGAGTCCCCTCCAGGCAGGAGGAAGCAGCTGGGACGCTCCAGGAGATGCCCATGGACACAGGAGGTTCTCCAGGTCCTGCCCCTTCCCTGACAGGCTGGGGGAGCCTCTCCCAGTGCCTCAGGGAGGAGCTGCACAAAGCAAAGAGGCTGCACCAGGCTGGAATCACACAGGAACGGTCCTGGATCGATGGAGACCAATTTACACATTAACTCTCATTTCAGATGTAAATAAATATTTATTTTTCAACAAGCAGAGCCTGCTGCTTCTGTCTGCTCCAGGGGAGGGAAAGGGCTGGTGGGTACAGACAGCTGAATCTCAGAATGGACTAGCGGGGGGGGGGGGGGGGGAAGAACTTACAGCCCATTTCATCCCACCCTTGCCATGTCCAGGGACCCCTCCCACTGTCCCAGGCTGCTTCAAGCCCTGTCCAGCCTGGCCTGGGGCACTGCCAGGGATCCAGGGGCAGCCACAGCTGCTCTGGGCACCCTGTGCCAGGGTCTCCCCACCCTCCCAGGGAACAATTCCTTCCTAATATGCCCTCTGGCAGTGGGCAGCCATTCCCTGTGTCCTGTCCCTCCAGCCCTTGTCCCCAGGCCCTCTCCAGGCACTGGCAGGGGCTCTGAGGTCTCCCTGGAGCCTTCTCCTCTCCAGGTGAACAGAGGAGCCAGTTCTCTGAGCCTGGCTCCAGCCCTTGGATTATCTCCATGGCTGCCTCTGGACTCACTCAGCAGCTCCCACTGGGTTCCCACATCACCCACGCAGGCAGTGCTGGGCTCTCAGGGCTCAGGCAGTCCTAAGCCCCTGAGCCTGCAGCCTCCTGGCAGAGTAGGCTGGAAAACCCTGTGTGCATTCCTGCAATAATAAATCACGGAACTTAGCCACGATGCCCCAGCTCCCTCCAGAGATACCCACACATCATACACAGGCTTCTCAGCTTTTATTCATTCATCCAAATCAGCAAATGCTATTTTTCCTCAGACAGCTCACCTTAGGGTAGCACCAGACTCCTGCTGCCTGCACAGCCACCCTAGCTGCAAGGAATGCTGTTTCACATCCTGCAGTTAAGGAATTGCCTCCTCAGGGATACTCTGTTGTTGAAGATCCCCTCCCTGCTGGACCCTTGGGTGCTCTCACACCATTGAAGCCTTTACACCTGCAGCACCTGTTTGGGCCCTTTCTCCTTCACACACACACTGCCACCTCTCCCCTCTTTTCCCAGGCATTCTAATGTATTGGATAGATCCTGTTAATCCCCCAAACCCCCTCGATTCCAGCCTCAGACTTAGCAAAGCAAGCCCCAAATCACTGTAATCACCTTCCAGCCCCTGTTTCTACACAGCCCCCACTCTGAGGGCACTGCTGAGCCAGGGCTTTGCCCTTGGGAGTTTTTTGGGGGGTTTGCCTTAACTTCAAGGGAAACAGCACTAACAACCCCATATTACTGCAGCCAGAGGCACTACCAAGGCTAGGGAGAGACCTTGGGACTCCCCAGTGACAGGGAATGAGGGACAGAGCCCTCAAAACTCTGTGCCCCAGCACAGCCTCAGCCCTCTGAGGAGTTCCCAGGTGTGCTGCACAATGAGAATTCCCTCTGCCTCATCCAAACTCTTCAGGGTGAAGCTCCTGCAGCCTCACCCTGCAGCTGGCACTGGCTGCCCACATGCTCCATGGCATTTGCTCAAGATGAAAAATCCGTGCCCTGTGCTACGGGTGGGAGGTAAGCACGGGCAGGAAGCAGCACCCCGAGGGGGGGACACTGCCAGGCACACGGGGTCACAGCTGAGAGGGCCATACCTGCCTGGGGCAGGAAGCACAGACACTGCAGGCAGACCAGTTGTCACTCCTGCCTGAAGGGACTCAGACAGCTCATCAGAAGGGGTGACCACCTGAAAAGATGGAGCTGGATGGGTTTTTATATTTGGAATCTGTGCCCGAAATCCAAATACCAGAAGGAACACACAGTTCCATCCTCTTCCCAAAGGGACATACTATGATTCAGCAAGGTCATCACTCACTTCAAATTTTGAAAAATCACTTCAGATTTTGATTGTTGTGTTTTTTCCCCCCTTATGGGATTCAGGAGTAAATGGGAACAGAGTCACTGGAAACCACTCTACACCAAGGTCCCTGGCACTCTCACTCACTCCCAGGGATAGGGCAGCCTCCTCTTCCTGCACTGCCTGTCCTTGGCAATGCCCACCCACGAATGCCCTGGCAGAACTCTTTCCCAGCACTAAAGCCTGCACATCAAAGGCAGGCAGTAGTGAGGAGCAAAGCCACAGCTCTACCTGGGCTGTGGTTCCTTTGCCCACCTCCCATGGGGCACAGAGCTATCCCCTCTTCCTGCTCTGCTGCCTTGGCACTCCCCTGCTTGCCAGAGGCATGGGAATCTCAACAGTCCCAGCTCTTCCTTCTCTCTCTCCTGTCTTTCCAGGGCATCCCTGCCTTGCTGGGATCTTGGCCCTGGCAAACCAGGCCAATGACCTCTGCCACAGAGCACTGACCACAAAGCCAAGCTCTTGGGCATGGAGTAACAGTGATGTCCTGGTTCTGGCCAGGACAGGGTTCATTTCTGCAGGACCAGGACCTCTCTGGTACACGTTTGTTATTACTGTTGTTGCTGTTACTGTTCCTTATCTCACTGCTGTTTCCAGTAAAATGCTTTTATTTCTACCAGTGATCTTCACCTTTTGTGCCTCCAGTTCTCCTCTCCATCCCACCCCAGGGGAGAGGAGGTGAGGAGGGGGAGTGGGTGAGTTGGGAGTGTTTCAGTGAATGCCATTCCTAAACCACCAATGTGATCACACCCAGCTCCTGAGGACAGCAAGAACCCAAAGTGAACCAGAGTGGGCTGGTTGGAGGAACAGGCTTTGAAACCCAGATCTGGGGTGGCAGTAGAACAGACATTCCAACTAGGAACAGGGCTGCAGTTTGAGCTCCACTGCAGCTTAAAGAGCCAAACATCACAAACTCCACTCCCTTCACCTCTCCACAACAAACTACCTTTTTTATGGCCTCAGATCCATTCTCTGGGCCAATCCCCATGGCACAGAAGGAGCCAGGGACACGTTTCAGAGGCCCTGGGGAGCTTGGGATGCAGAAAAGGATAATGAATTGATTGCTGTGTGCAACTGTCACCTTGCTACCACCACTCAGACCTGAACAACAAGGGCTGCAGGAAGCTTAAGGCAGACAAAACTTCGAGGCTTGGAGCTTCTCCTCCAAACCTAAACCTTTCAAACAAAGATCCTGGGAGCCTTGAGTCAGGCCCCAAGAGCAGCTGGTTGTTGTCCTCTGCTGTCCCTCGTCCTCCCAGCTGTGTTCTCTGGTGGCCACGACCTCCTCGGTGCCCTGCCAGCTGCAGTGGCCCTCGGCAGAGCCGCGGTGCTGCCGGCACGGCCCCGTGCTCCCTTTCTCAGGCACACTCAGCTTCCGGGTGGAAGAGTCACCCGACGTCAGTATTCCTGCAGCCACCAGGACAAAGGGGACAGTCACCCTCTGCTGGGACAAAGGGACAAGGGGGCTACAGATTTTCCAAAGGGAGAACCAACCAGAGGGCACACAAGGATGAGTGAGAGCCCAGCCTTGGTGTGTGGGCTCTGAGCAAGCTCTGGGCACGTGGCAGTGAGGGATGGTGTCCCCTCAGTGCCACAGCCTGGGACTGGGCAGGGCAGTTGGTCCCACTCACCCTCCCGGGTTGGTTATGGCTTTGGCCAGCTCTGCCCGCTCTGCCCCAGGGCTTGGAGCCTTTGGAGGTTTTGAGTCACAGTCTGCAGAGCTTTTCCTGAGGACAAACCAAAGGGAAAAAAGCAGCATTAGGAAGAGGCCAGGAAGCAGGAAAGAACAGGCTGCACTCAGCCACTGCTGTGCTGCCTTCCTGCTCTGAGAACAGGGGCGTCTCTACTGTCTGCAAGTTGCTGGGACAATTTTCTGTCACCAGGAGAACGGGACACAGGATTAGGGAACCACTTCCCCAGCAGCTCTCACCACTGAGCAGGAGATGCAGGGACCACCCCCCACCTCTCAGCCTGGACCTGTCACCAGGGGATGGTGCAGAGCCCAAGGTCTGCAGCAAGAACAGCACCAACTCCAGAGCCTGGAGACTTCCCTGAATGAGCAGGGATTGTGGGGTCTCTCCCAGCAACCGCTCCAAACCACCAAACCCCACCCAGCCATGCCTCCCCCAGCACAACAGTCCTTCCACATGCCCAGAGTCCTTCCCACCTTACCCATCTCTCCCACACACTCCTCCAGCACAGCTGACAGCTCACGCAAGCTCAGGGACTTCAGGGAAGGTGGCCACCCTTCCAGCACTGCAAGGACAGGGACACAGTTAATCCATCAGCAGCTCTCTGGGACAGAGCACACAAGGGGCTGGTGTTGCTGGGAAGCATCCTCAGCCAAAGGGATTCCAGTTAGGGCCTCTGAATCACACAGGAAGAGAGCGGGAGCTGCCTGTGCCAAACTGAGGAGTTTTCTAGCAATTCTACCACTTAGGAATTTACATTTTTAGACTGGCTGGGTTGTTTATTAAGAGAATCTCAAAGGGATTAAGTGTAGTGGACAGAAATCAAGAGCATCTCTGCTTGTCTCACTTCTAAGACACAGGCAGCAAAGAACAGGTCACTAGGAGCATATCACAGGCAGCAAGATCAGAGAGTCTCATAATCATGGAATGATTTAGGTTGGAAAGGACCTTAAAGCCCATCCCCTGCCATGGATAGGGGACATCTTTCACTAGACCAGGTTGCTCCAAGTTCCCTTCAACCTGGCCTTGAGCACTTCCAGCGATCATTTACCAACTCCTAGGGATAAGGGGCTGCTGGGTCAGGCCTGCCCAGCCACAGAGGTTTGTCCCATGGATCCAACAGCAAAATCCCCATACTGGGTTAGGGAACCAACCAACCCTCCTGCTTCAGGCCCTGCTCCAGTGCACAGGGTGGTAACAAACCCAAAGTTGCAGCCACAAGTCCCTGAAACAGAGCTGTCACTGGAGCCTGTGCTACAGCTCTGCATTTTTAGCCACAAATGCCTGCCAGACCCCAAAACTTAACTGAGAAACTGCAAGTTCCACTCCAAATGCCCTGAGAGCTTTAAATGCTTCTCCTGAGCAAGAATTCAGCTTACTCTAAGAGTCTGGCTGCTCACCCGTTCCCAACTGTCTGACTTTCAGCAAGGGAAGACAAGCAGGGGTTTGCCCAGGACTCTCCTGGTGCTCACCTGGGCGCTCCCCGGGCCGCTGGCTCTCCCCGGTGCCGTGCTGCTCCCGCGTGTCCGGCGCTCCATCGCCCGCCCGCTCCGGGGCCAGCCGGGATGACAGCTCTGCCTGGCAGCTCCTGCCAAACCACACCAAAGCCATCAGCAGGACCCAGGGACATGCTGGCAGTGACACTGCACACTCCTACAGCCTGCAGTACCTGCATGGGGTGCCCGGGCAGCACCTCTAAGGCCCTGGGGTACAACCTGCTCCTTGCTGCTTCCCGGGAGGAGGAAGTGGTGCCTCAGCCCAAGCCTGGGGTGTTGGCACTGCTCAGCTCCCTGCCACTGCTCCCCATCTGCAGCCACAGCCAGCTCTGCCCTGTGCACAGAGGAGCTGTGGGGGGACAAGACAAGGAGGGGCTGGGGTGAGCAGCAGGAAGCCCAAGCCAGGGGCTGTGTTGGTCTGTGGGAGAATCAGGCCCAATCCAAGGTTTCTAATGGGCAAAGGAAACGACCTCAGGACAGGCATGAGGGGCACCCAGATTCTCAGGCTGTCATCATCATCTCACCAATTCAAGCGGTGTACATTCAGAGCATGGCAGGGCCCTTCTACAGCAGCCTCAGCTCCTCAGTCAGGGGGAAAAGCCAGGCTCTGCCCCTTGCAGTGGGAATATTGCTCTGCTAAGCTTCTGGATCCTACTTCAGCTCACTGTGGCTTGGCAGCCAGCAGACCCTACTCCCTTGGGCTAGGATCCATAAGCAGCAGGATTTATGCCACTTTCAGGGATGTCCCTATTGTATCACTGGACAGAACAAGGCCCATGACAGGAGTCCAACTGGGGCACAGAAAAAAGCAGCACAAAGGCAGTAAAAGGAGTGTCAGGAGGGTATTCAGATTATTCTGCCAGCTGTCACAGAGCTGCAAGAAAAATATTCTTCACTTGTGAGTTACTGCACATGCTTTGGCAGGGTATGGGCTAAAAATTCCTTTTTGTATTCAAAAAGGTCCTGATCACCAAGTCTTACCCTGGGTAGGCACACCCTCAGCCTTTTGGTTGCTTCTAGTTGAAACAGGAACACCCAGCACCCCCAAAAAGGCCACTTCCAGTTCATGCATCTGACCAAAACTTCACATGTGCTCCCATGGCTGTGGCTTTTCACTAGGGAAAGGCAGGCAGGATCCAAATGTGTTCAGGTGCCAGGTGAGTTCTCCTGCCTTACCCTGAGCATCACCTGTAAGGCTGCCAATATGACCCCAAATCCCATTTCCCAGCAGTCTCAGTGTCACTTCCTGGGAATGACTTACTTGATCTGATCCAGCAGGACTCCAGCATCCTTGGTGATGGCCTGAGCCTCTCTGAGCTGGCACTGGATGGCATTCCAGGTCTCATCCCGCTCCATCAAACAGCTCTCAGCCACTGCACGCAGCTTCTGCTCCTGGCACACCTGGCCCTTCATCACCTGCACCTCTTCACACCTCTGCAGCAGAGCACACCAGGGATCAGGTGGGAGCACTGAACATCTCTCGAGTCCCTGCTATTTTAATGCCTTAAGCAGCCAGGATGTTCCTTTCCAGTAGGAAAGGAAGCTGGATGAAGCTTGTACACTGAGTACAGGGTCTCTCCACACTAAGTCCAGCCCCACAGTCACAATTTCCCCTTCCTCTCTGTTTACAAAGTTACTTATGAGTCCAAATTTCCCAAAACAACACAAGTTTCACTGATGGCTGCATCACTTCACCATAAACATGACCCTGCTGGGAAGGAGTAGGGATTTGATTCCTGCCCCTGGCTCCTATAGCTCTCAGCTGGATGGGAAACAGACACAAAGGAGCACCAAGGATGAGGAGTGGGTAAGTTGTATTTGTGCTGTTTGTACACCAAGTGCATCCACTATAAGTCGTGGCTTGAGATGAAGGAAAAACCAGAGGCACAACAAAAACACAGCACTGATCACTTCCTGCAGGGTGTAGGGACCCGAGGAGCTGGCAGCAGCCTCACCTTGTGCAGCTGGATGGCCAATTCCTGCATCTCTGCCTCCAGTCGATCGGCGTAGGCCAACTCCAGCGCGTCGCTGGGCGGGCGGGCGCTGCTGTGCCAGCGCGCGATGGCCGAGGTCATCTTCCTCTTGGGGCCAAAGAGCCTGGGAGGATGGAACCAACATGGGTCAAGCCCTGCACCACCTGTCCCTGAGCCCAACAGGATGCCATGAGGACCTCTGCAGTGTCCTGGTCTCTCCAAGGTACCTCCAGAAGCAGGAGCGTGTTACAGCCGAGGACATGGGGATGTCAAATTGTGTGGGAGGCAGCCAGAAGAGAGCAGCACTCCCCAGCTAAACCTTCCTGACCAGGTTGGACATGGTTTGTAGGGGGAAGCTGGGACAGACAGGACAGACACTCACGTGATGCCTATTTCCTTCAGGTCACTCTCTGTGAGGGTCAGGAAGATCCGGAGGTCCACATCTTGCTCCTCAAACACCTGCAGGTACTTCAGGCACCCAATCTCCTCAAGGAATGTTGCCAGGTCCTGCAGCCCAGACAAAACAAACTTATTTACACCCTCTCAACAAAAACATCACCAGTCCTCCTAATCATAAATATTTGCTTCCTCATGCTGTTTTAACACCTTTCTGGGTTCCAGCAGCAACCACAACTTCCCGTGGCTCCCTGCCCTTCTCCACAATCACACACCAGGACTGCTCTCTGCTGCAGCCATGCCTCTTCTAACAAGTGCAGAGCAGAATGACACAGAATCAGCTACCTCAGCCCACCCCACTGCCAGGTTTGATAGGCCACCCACAGGCCTGAAGGGCCTAGGAAACCCCTCCGAGCAACAGCAAACACCTTCTCTACAAGAAATTGCTGTTTCACAAGCATTTAAGTTTAGAATACAAGGTGTTTTGGTAACCTCGGAAAAGCCTCCCACACCTGGTTCAGGGACAGAGCCTGCAGGACAAGTCTGTGGTTACCTGGGGCCCTGTGTAGGCCGGGGGCTCAGGAAGGACCAGCTGCTGGCAGCAGCCCCCAGCCTTCCCCAGGCAGTGGCTCCACTGGCTGTCACTGTTGCTGTAGCGGGTCTTGCCCTTAAAGCTCTTGGCTTGTTTCCGACTCGGGGGGCTGTTGGTGTGGTCAGAGTCCTGGAAAACAAAAAAACACCCACAGAATGGAAAGGATGATTGTGCAGAGATGTCAGGATCAGGGGGCCTAACAAGTGCAGGCTCCTCTAAGACCTAAAGGCCCTTTTATACTGCAGCCCCAGAGCTGCCTTGACCCATGTGAGCTGTGAGTAACCTCCAACCTCTTCCCCTTCCTTGGTCTTCCTGTCCCTGGAAGAGCCTTTCCTCACCCAGCCTGGTCCTACATGCTCCCGTGGGAGTAGTCTCCCAAGGGTGAAAGCACTGCCCAAGCTGAAGGCAGAGAAAAGAAAATCCACCTCATTGCTTTCCAAGGAGCCTTCACTGCTGACTCCTGGGATTCTAATTAGGCATTCACTGCTGCTGCTGCTGCTCCTGATGGTTCCCAAGCTGTTGCTGGACAAAGCACTATCCTCTGGAAAGGAATAAGAAAAAAATATTGAAGTACAACTTCATTACATTCTGGTTTTGTTACACAATTACCAGCAAAACCTCCCGGAGATGTAAAGGAAGGCAAGATTCAGAGCAAGGCTTCATGTGCAGTACTCAGGATACAAGATGACCCTGAGGCAGAGATTTCACATCTGATCCCCAGCACTCATCTTTCCCCAAGTCTGTTTACCACCAGAGACACTTCTGGAAACACCCATGCTCTGTCTTGTTCCCACCCTCCTTCAGACTATTTGTACAAACTGATGAAATTACCACACTGAGCTTTATCTTCTGCAGCTAAACCATCCCAGCCTTCCCTCAAGAAAGACATGCCAATCTCAGCATCTTAGTGGGAAAGGAAGCCAAGGCCTGGACTCACACCCAGGTGTGCACTGCAAGCTGGGCCATTTCTGAGACCGTGACTTACCCCTGCTGCTGCTGCTGTCCACGTCCAGCTCGTTGATCGGGGAGGTGACGTCCCTGTACCGGATGACACCTGACGCACAGCTGCCATCGTTGCTGAAGGTGACATAGCCCTGAGGGGGCACCTGCTCTGTGTGCAACAGGAAGGGAGAACAGAGATTAGGATGCAAGTTAATCAGGGAGGCTCCTGCAGGAAATGTAACCACTTCTGGATCTGAAAATAACCAAAATGAGAGACTGTGCTCACAACCGACAGTTTAATTCTAAAAAGCAGAGAGAGCACCTGAGAAATGCAGGTTCCTGCAGTTCCCTCACATGACCCCACAGCACATGTACTTCATTTGCATGCTTACATTGAAAATCAGAGAAAACACTTTACAGCAGAGATAACAGCAGCTTCCAGCACTCCCTCTCCTCGTTATACTCAAATGATAAAAGGGGAGAAACAGCTTAGGAGAGTAGCCCTGCACACCCTGCAGAACCAACTCCCCCTGCAGCTGTGCTAAGACACCAGGAGAATATCACTGGCATTTAAGAAGCTGACAGTATCATTCCAATATGGCCTGGGGGATAACACAGACTTGTGTTTAAGAGAATGAACTGAGCTTTGAACATGCTTTCAAGTCCATAATCTTGTTTATTCCAGGCAACCAGTCTGAGAAATACCTATGACAGACAGTAAAACAAACCTCCTAGGACTGCATCCAGGATGTCTAACTGGGATCATCTTTCTCTTGGCCTATTGCAAAGGTTTTGCAATTTCATTTTTAGAAGCATTTCAAGCATCAGGGAAGGCAAAACTCACAAGTTCAGTCTTATGATCAATGATTTCTCGGCCGGTGTGAGCACCTCCCTGTCATCAGCTTCAGAAGGAGTCTCAAACTTTTGAGCCTGCCTAAAAAGGGAAACTGAACTGTTCTCAAGTGTCAGGGGAACAGCAGTTGAGGTGAGAGTAGAAAAGTATCCCACTCATCAGTATCCAGCCTTGACAAAAGAGTTCAGGGGGCTTTCTTTCTAACCCAGACACTGGATAGTGAACACCTTCATACAAAGCTATCTTTGTTCTGTACAAACCACACATGAATCCCAACAAATTAAAAATGGATAGCAGGAACAGCTGCAGTGCAGTTGAGGTCTCAGGGGACTGTCCCTCAGGCTCCCAACTCTCCTCACCATAGCAAGACTGCTTCCATGTCCCCATGCCAATTGCTGTGATCTTGGCCAAGGCCTGGGGCCCCTCATGGATGCTGGGACCTTTGGTCCTACGAGCAGGTCTCTGTCTCTGGGGAGCAGAATATGATTCATCTGAAGAACTCAGCTCCTCATAGTTGCCTGCAGTTCAAACACAGGTTGTTAGCAGCACAGGAAGTCACTTGCCTGTTTTACTTGTTACTGGTCCTATAAGTGCAGTGGAAAGAAAAAGAGAAATGTTGAAGAGTGAGGGTGAAACAGCTAACCTAGGTCAGAAAGGGGCCAGCAGACAAGAGCTGTTGGATTTGTTGCCTCTTCCATCCTCAGAAATGCTGGAATTTCCAGGACAGACCAGGTAGCACTACCCCATCTACACAGTATAACATACTTTCAAACTATCAAACACCTCACTTCAGGTTCCATCTTAAAATGAACAAGGTCAAATATCTGTTACCTGGACCTCTGCAGAAGACTTTGGGCACTGGGGCTGCATGCAAATCTATCAGCCCCACAATCTTGGTGTGGCCATACTTCATGGCCAGGGTCCGTGCTGTGGCTCCAGTGTTATCTCTGACATCTGCCTTCACTCCCTGCAGAAAAAATACCTAGTTAAGGGCACACATCAGAGGGTAGTGTAAAAAATACATATGTATATTAAAAAAAAAACACCCCAAATTGTCTTAGCTCCATCAGCAATACAGGCTCACCTTTGACAGACAGTTCAAGCTGCACTAATACCCTGAATGCCTTTCTAGTTATCTCCAGTCTCTCCAATTCCTGAATGCCAAATAGCCCAGGGCTCTTGTACATTGCCACTGGGAATCGGTTTGTTTGATCTGAAGTGTTTTGCATTGCTGCCTCCTTCTGGCAGTAAGCTGGACCAGTCAAATGGGATTTAAACCAAACTGTGTAAGAGCCCTGCATGCTCATGAGCTTTTGGATGCAGATGTCCAGTAGCCTGAGCATGCAAGCCTGTAAACACAATAGAAAAATTACAGCTTCAGTTGTTTTCTAATTCAGTCATTATTCAGTTATATCTGGGCAGTCAGACCTCACTCCTATTCCTGCAAGGCCAGTGTAAAATCATGGTACCACCCTGCAGAAAGCAGATGCTTTGAAAACAGTCCTGAAAGTCTGGGACTTCAGAGGTGACTGTCATCAAGGAGCAAGCACAACACTGTCAAAAAAAGCATGGTGTCAAATTTGTGGTAGTTCCCCTGAGGGCTGGAACCAGACTTTCAGCTACACAGAGAACTGCCAGGACACTTACATGATTGAGAAGGTACTGAACAATTATCTCATGGCCAGAAGCAGCTGCTTCCATCAGAGGTGTGTATCCATACACTGGCTCCCTGGGGAGAGAACACACACGTGGACTGGTATAAACATAGCCAAAGATTAGCCATTCCCTAACAGAGCATTTCCACCCCTCAACCTTTGCTGATCACAGACTCTGTGATGTACTGGCTGTCCTGTTGTAGAATTAATTCCCTGTAGAGATTCAGTGCTCCTAAACTGGCTGCCCAGCAACAGATTACTCTTCCAGCTGCAATCTGCCTTTAAGAGCCCAAATCAGTTTTGCAGGAGCTAATAAAGTAAGAACCTCTTGTTGCCCTTATGCAATTCCATGTGCATAAATGTGTGGTGGTCCCCAAGGCATGGGAATGCAGGGCACACTTCAAAAACCAACCTGAACTCTGAGTATATAAAAAAATCAATAAAAAGACTTATGAAGTGCACCTGAGTTCAGAAGGTGTCAGTGTTTAGCTGATAATTAAACAAGCAGTAAATCTAATTTCCCTTGATCTTAGTTTAATAAACAGTGACAGCATGGGCAGACTTCAATTCAGTTTGCATGTCACCTGTCCCTGTATTAACTGTGCCACATCCTGAGGTACAGGGGGAAGACAAAAGCAGCTGTCTGTTGGAGTGTGTTCATCTGCCATCTGTTGTCTTCATATTGAATGACAAATGACAACGAAATGACAATAAAATGACAGATTCCTCCTTACTTGCAGTTGGCATTTGCCCCATTCTCCAGTAAGAACTTGACCATCTGCTGATGCCCAGCGCTGGTGCAGTGGAACAAGGCAGTCCAGCCATGGATGTCCTTCATCTCCAGCTCTGCCCCTTGCTGCAAGAGAACAGACAATATTCCTTACTGCATCTGCTCTGCTCAGGCTTTCAGCCACTGCCTCTTCATGCTGGGACACCAAGAGTTTAAATTAAATCCCATCACAAAGCAGACCTCACAACAGAACACAAAGCAGCACTTGTGGATAATCACACCCTGAGCATTTAAACCATGTGCTGTGGCTTTACCTGTGCTTTATGGGATACACACCTGTAGAAGGAAGTAAGCAACACTCTCATTGCCACAGCTGGAGGCCAGCATGAGGGGAGTCTGGCCTTCTGGGGTGGGGATGTTCACATTCACTCCTGCTTCCAGCAGCAAGTGCACGATGTTGTCGTGGCCAATGTAGGAAGCGTACATGAGTGGGGTCCAGCCCCCACAGTTCCTCTGGTTCAAATCCAGGTCTCCACTAAGAAACAGAAGAAAAAAGTCACACGAACTACTGTGCTGGAGCTGTGGACCACAGCTGGCTTCTGCAGACTCTTGTTGTCATCCAGCACTGAAGCCTGCATGGGAATTTCTACCAGCTCCAGCACAACCTCCCCCAGATCACAGAATGCTTTGAGATAGAAGGGCCCTTAAAACCACCTCATTCCACCCCCCTGCCATGGTGGGGACACACCTCCTACTAAAACACTAAGGAGGTAATTTTTATTAGTGGATTTGCCCCTGGATGCTATGTGCCAAGAAAGCAGTCCCAGTGACGCGCTCCTGTTGCCCCAACCAGTGTGGCACCGGTGACAACCACACCTGCAGCAGGTGGCAGCCAGCCGTGCCCCACCCAGCCCCTCTCACCGCTGGATGCACTCCTGCACCACTTGGTACTGCCCGACGGAGGAGGCCGTGTGCAGGTCCAGGGGCACGTCCAGCTCCTCCCGGCACAGCACGGGCCCCACGCCGTGCCACATGGAGAGGCTGCGGCTCAGCAGCTCCGACTCGCTGGCCTCGTCGCTCAGCTCTGACATCCTGCCCTGAGGAGCCAAACCAGAGCACAGCACTCAGCTCCTGATCCCTGTTTTCCAGACAATTACAGCTCCAAGCTGCCATTGGCTTGGAAGGTGAGGCCAGCTCAGATGTGTGGGGTTTCAAATTCTTACCTCAACTTTGATTGACTCCTCAGCCCAAAAAAATAACTGCTGCTGAGAAGACTTTGCTGGAAGTTTTCTCTTGCTGTAGAGAACTCTGGGATTCCAATACACTGGAAAAATAAAAGGTAATAATGCTAAACCCCACATCTTTCAAATCTCATTTTAAGACTGCAGAAGCAGTGGCTTTATTTCCTCCCTGCCTAATCCAAACATGCCTAAGGCAGCTTTGAATAACCTTGGCAAGAGAAGACTAAACATCTATTTAAGAGCTGAAGGTAAGCTTAGTGTTTTACAAAAGGATGTAATTCTTCCTCTTCATGTTTTAGAATGCAAGGAGAGAATTAAGAATTCATGTGTCAGACATTCTTGGTCTTGTCCATCTGTCTTGCATTACAGGATGGTCCTGATTAAATTAAGACACAGTCATTAATAATGACAACTGCCCACTGCTCCCAAAAACACTCTGTCACCTGGAGAGGGTGCACCCTCCACTGTCATCAGGTTGTAAGCAGATTGTTTCTACCATTTATTGTTTCAGCCCTTCAGAGGCAGCCCAGCCCCATCTCAGTGAATCCTGGAAAATGCTGAAACACTGGGGGCAGCAGCACACCTGCCCATTCATTATCCAAGCACACCCCCTCTCCTACAGACACAACAATTACACAGCTCCTCCAGCTTCAGGACTGCCTGAAAGGTTTATCCCAGTCCCAGCCTTAGGGAGCAACATCAGACTAATAATTTGAACCTCTCACAGAGGTTCAAATCAAGAGACAGCTCTTGCAAGAGAGTGCTCTTGTCTGGCACTCCATGAAGAGCTGCTCAGCACAGCTGTATCCAGCAGCTGAGGGCTTCAGCTGCAGCTCCAGGACACAGAATCCAGCCCCCAGCACAGAATCCCAGAGTGGTTCTGGTTGCAAGGGACCACTGGGTGTCATCTCACCCAACCTCCCTGCTCAGGCAGGGTCCTCTGAGCACGTTACACAGGGCTGTGTCCAGGTGGGCTCTGAATATCTCCAGGGAAGGAGATCCATGGCCTCTCTGGGCAGCTTGTTCCAGGCAATCCCATGGGAACTTCTTTTCCCGCCCTGTAGTCTCACTGCCCACCATACAGCACTCCTGGGGTTTGCCTGGTCCCTCTACATAAGCTAAGCCAACATAAAGTCCTTCTTTCTGGTAACTTTTCACAAATTTAACTCCTTGGACTCATTTTGGGGTCAGGCAAATGCCAAATGTGGCACTGGTGAGGAATAAAAAAAGAGCAAGGACAGGTTTTTCAGCAGCAGCTGCTCCTCAGATTCCCCCAGCTGTAACATTTCAAGACCATACTTTTGTTTTCTGAGCAACTGGGAATCTTTGCCTTGCAAGCACCAGCCCCTTTTCTTATAAGAAAACACCTTTCATTCCTACCTTTTCACTCCCCACCTGGATCCTTTCTCTCCCACCTTCCTTTTCTTCCCCTCCTTCACTCTCAGCTGGTTAAGACCACAAAAGCACCATGTATTCTATTCCATCAGCTGGTAAGAAATTATTTCCCTTTAAAAATACCTGCAAAAGCACATACTTTGCCTGACAGCAGCAATTTGTAGTGCACTGGGCAACGCAGAGGCCTCAGACAGGAATACACAGAGCACAAGGGAAGGGCCTGAGCACCTCACAATCAAAACACAAGGAGAGCTAAGTGGATTGAAGTGGATCATAAGGGGGAAAGTAGGAATTTCTCACTAAAACAGATTAAAGCTGCCCCAGGGAGGCCAAAAGGCAGTGAAAGGAGGTAGAATCCAGGGCAGTTTGTAGAAGCACATTTAGGTGCAAGTCTAGCTTGTTGTTCTCTACCTCTTTAATTGGGTACATTAATTATAAACCACTCAGGTGTTTGGTCTTTGTCAGAATCAGCCACTCTCAGGTACAAGTTTCCAATGCAGCCTTGGTGAGGTGATCCCCAGTCAGAAGGGCAATAAGGACAGGACAGAACATCCAGGACATTCAGCCTCCTGCACCTTCCCTGTGCTCTGCCTACATTTTTTTAAAATTTTTTTAAAGCTCTGAGATTTCTCCTCACACTGAACTTTAGCAAGTTGTCAGCTCTGCAAGCACCTGAGGACAGCTGCTCACAATCTCCAGGACAACAACAGTGATCACAACCCTCAGAACTGAAATGAAAAAGACCTGTATGAAACAAAAATCAGAGTTATCTGGTGCAAAGAAGAGGAGCCTGGAGGGGACATGTGACATGAGCATCCAATACATAATAATGCATAATAATGCATCTTATCACAGAATACCAGGAAGGTTTGGGTTGGAAGGGACCTCAAAGCCCATCCTGTCCCACCACCTGCTATGGGCACGGACACCTTCCACTATTCCAGGTTGCTCCAAGTCCTGTCCAACCTGGCACTGGACACTTGTAGGGATGGGGCAGCCACAACAGACCCTAAGAAGCTCAAGTCATTGCATGGAACATTTTAGATAAAGCCCACAAAATTCCCTACAAAAGTAAACATGAGAGTACCGAGGGACACTGGGTTACTAAGAGTAAGTTTGACAAAGACCTCCTGAACATTCACAGGCTGTTCCCTGCTTTGGAGCAGAGTGACGAGTTCACATTTGTCAGAGGCCTCCCTCAGCTCTGCTGTCCTGCTTTCAGCTGGGATAGGGTTCATGGTCTTCCCAGCAGCTGGCACAGGCAGCTTTTGGATTTAGGATGAGAAGAATGCTGATAACACACTGATGCTTTGGTTGCTGCTATCCAGCGCTTACCCTAAATCAAGGACTTTACAGCTTCCCATGCTCTCCTAGCAAGGAGGTGCCCAAGAAGCCAGGGGGGAGCTGACCCAAGCTGGCCAAGGGAGAGTCCATTCCAACAGAGCATCACTCCCAGTATATGAACTGGGGAGCCTGGGAGGGGCCAATCATAGCTTGGACATGGAATGGGAATCAGCAGGTGCTGAGCAACCACGTTGCTTTTGAGTTTCTTATGAGTTTATTTTCTCATGATAATTACAATTATAATTATATTTTACTTTGCTTCAATAATTAAATTGTTCTTACCTCAAGCTATGAGGTTTTTTACTTTCTTTTCTGATTGTCCTCCCCATCTCACTGGGATGGAGCAGGGAAAAGGAGCAGCCTGGTACTTGGTAACCAGCTGGGGTCAAGCCATGATTCCTGTGAAGCTGCTGTTATTATTATATTAAATTTAATCCACTAGCACTCAGCTATTTATCAGAGTCAGAGCTTGACAGTGCTGGGGCACAGAGCAGGCAGCAAACCCCACTGCCCTGGATTTGGAGTTTGCTGTTTGAGCAAACCAGAAGGCAGAGAAAAAATAAACTTAGTATGAAAACTGACACAAAAAAGAGCCACACTACAGTAAATTGGAGGAGATTTGAAAAGCAACCAGCCCCAACAGAGAACAAATGCAACACTGCCTGTTAATCACCCTCAGCAGGCACTGCTCAGCTCAATTCACTCTCTCCCATCCCCTCCCACAAGCACAGGTGACATCCACAGGTGTCCTTCTGTCCCAAAATAGGGACACCCAAGGCAGCACAAGCATGGAGGCTGCTGGAGGTTCCAGCAGAGCCAGCAGACTGACAAGAGAGAGTCATGGAATATTTTGAGTAGAAAGGGACCCCCAGGGATCATCCAGTCCAAGCCCTGGCACAGACCCCCCAACAATCCCACCCTGGGCATCCCTGAGATCATTGTCCAAGCACTCCTGGAGCTCTGGCAACCTCGGGGCTGTGCCCATTCCCTGGGGAGCCTGGGCAGTGCCAGCACCCTCTGGGGGAAGAACCTTTCCCAAAATCCAGCCTGACCCTGCCCTGGCCCAGCTCCAGCCATTCCCTGTCCCTGTCCCAGAGACTGGAGCTGCCCCTCGGGAGGAGCTGCAGCCCCCCTGAGCTCTGCCCTCAGTCTCCTTCTCCAGCTGAACAATCCAAGTGCCCTCAGCTGCTCCTCAGACCCTTCCCCTTGCCCATGTCCCTCCTTTGGGCACTCCCCAACAGCTTCAGATCCTTCTGATATTGTGGTTGCCCCCAGGACTCGTGTCGAGGCCCCACCAGGGCAGAGCAGAGCAGGAACACACTCCCCTTTGGCTCTATTTCCACTAAACCAGCAACAACTTATCGGAGGGACTAAAAAAAGCCTCCTTACATCCCTTTTTAGGTGCAGTTGTTACCAGCTCAGCCACAACAGGAACCAGAAGATCTCAGTTTTGCAGTGTATCATCCACTGACTGACTCAGCTGGCACAATCCACAGCTGCAGGAACCACACCAGGTTCCTGAGGTGGGTGAGAAAAAACATTCCTAGATCCACAACACTCGAGTTCAATCCTACCCACATCTGCTGAAAATACACAAAACACACCACGCTTTTCATCTTTTAATGGTTGGACTCAATCACCTTAAAGGTCCTTCCCAAGCTGAGTGATTCTACCACGAGCCTGTCACTCTCAGGCACATTAAAACACATCAAAGAACCTCGGAAAAACGAGGTAAGAGGCACAAAAGCACTTGAGCAGTCACAGTAGGGAGCACATTTCCTCTGCCAGGGCTGTGCCCGCCAAGGCAGCCGGGCACGGCAGCCGCGGGGCTCGGCCCGGGCACGCTCCGCTCACACAACAACGCACCTGAGGCGAACCCAGCAGCTGGAGCCGCCAGAGCGGCCGCCACACGGCTGTTACCGAACATCGCACAGCGAAACGGCTCCGGGGTCGTTATCCCCGCACCTGCCTCCCTCGCGGCCCTGCTAGCAGCGCGGCCTTAGCATCGCAGACCACAGCGAGCGGGAAGGAAGCACTGCGGCCACGGGCACACCGAGGACGGGAGTGCCCGGGGCCAGCTCAGAGGTGAGTGCCGCCGCTAGTGCTCCTCGCCGCTGCCCCGTCCCAGCCCCGCCGCTCCCTCACCTGCGCCCCGGTGAGCGCCGCCGCCGGAACTAGTCCCGCCCGCGCAAGGCATGCCGGGAGCGCCCCCGCCCTCACGGGCGGCGAACTACAACACCCAAGAGCCCTCGCGGCGCCGGGCCAATGGGAGGAGCCCGTGTGAGGGGCGGGGCGAGGGACAGCCAATGGGGTTGGAGCTGGCGGCGGGCGGTTGTAGCGGGCAGCCCCCGAGGCCGCGGCCCCCCAGCGCTGTCCCCGGCCCTGCGCTCGTCCCGGTGCCGCCGGTTCGCTGTGCCCGCGGTCCGGCCCGGCCCGGCGCTGAGCGGGGCGGTGGGCGCCGTGAGTGAGGGCAGGGGAGCGGGGCGGGGCCGGGGCGCGGGAGCCGCGTTGCCATGGGGACGGTGCGCGTGCGCCGCGCGGCCGCCATTGCGGGGCTGTGAGCGGGGTCCCTCAGGCGAACCCCGCTCCTGGCCCGGGGCTCGGACCGGGGCTGCGGGGGCTCAGCCCCGAAGCCAAGCTCTGCCTCCCACCATTGCGGGTATTCTCACTCGCAAACGCCAGTTCTGGTGACAAGGAGAAGCTCAGGGTTTCAAGTCTCAGTCAGAGTCATGGAGTCATTAAGGCTGGAAAAGACCTCCAAGATCATCAAGTCCAAGCTTCGACCTACCGTGCCCAAGCTGTACAGAAAGTGCCTGTTGTGCCACTGCTCAGTGTTTGCTTTGGACACAGAGCACTGTTTGCTCCCACAGAGGATACTGCATTAGCTGACTGACAAGTCAGATCCAGTGTCCATCTATAACCTTGGGATATTTATTTTGGAATTTGGCACAGGGAGCCATACTAGGCAGTTTGTTTTATCCCCATGGGGCTCCTCTGACCCTTGGCAAGCTCTGCCCAGTGTCTGAGCACAGTGCTCCAGCCATGAGGATTTCCCTGTTTCTTATCTAAGTGAAATTCAGGCATTGTCTCACACCAACAAAACCACCACAGATGAGGCCTATAAAGTATCTACAGAGGCAATTTGCAAGTTATAAACTTCCCAGGGGGATAGTTGAGTTCAACTTCACGTTTTGAGGAGTGTTCCTGGCCAGTGAGATAACAGTGTCAGTTGTTCAGTCCTGAACAACACAGTCACCAACCTGCCACGGTCCTTGGGGGTCTCTTCCAGCCCTGGACATGCTGTGAAACCTCTGAACCAGAAATAATTTTCTCTCATGTTTGACTGCCCAGAAAACCATGTGATTGTAGCATAAAATGTAAAGTTTTTCTGTGAGGGTGAATGATCTGACTCTTAGCTCAGCTGCAGTTCCTACTGTGCTGTCTCAACCTCTCATGGGCATCAAGGAACAGGAGGAAAGAATCCACTTTAGAAACACTTTGAGTGGTCAAAATCCATGAATGTTCCTATTCTTAACTATTTTTTAAAATAAAAATCCAGTGAAAACAAAAGTAAACATGAATCACGTGGAAGGCTCTCTGTCCAGGCAGGTGGGTAGAACAAGAGAGTCTTTTAAGCTCCATTCCAACCCAAACCATTATGAGATTCCATGACTTTGTGATCATTTTCTCTATCTTTTGAGTAGGGAGGAGGGGAATGTAAAGGAAATTGGGAAGAGGAGTCAATCCAGCTGAGAGCAGAGGTGTCAGCCTGCCTTTGTTGTGTTCCTGTCCCATCCCTGCAGGCAGAACATGGGAACATGCTTGGAGAGGACACAGTTACAGCACTCTGGCTAAGAATCCCAAAAAATTCCTTATAAATCAGGGGCTAACCTGCCCCTGGGGTGTGCGTGGTGAGTAGGGCAGAAAGCTCTCAGCCCTTTCTCAACTCAGGTGGAAAGGAATAGCTCCAGAAATGCAGATTTTAACATTTCCTGCCGGGAGTGCTGGGAATTCCTCTGCTCTGGCCACACACACTTTGTCCTTGTTTTGAACTGATGTTATCTCATGTTTGGAGAGGTGTCCTTAAGCTCATCTTTCCTTTGCCTGAAGGGAAGCTGTTCCAATGGCCTCAGAAGCACAAAGTGAGGATGCAGAACATGCAGCTGAGCCTCCTGCAGCTCCTGTGCAGGGGGACAGGACATTCCAGTGGGGAGCCATCCTTGCTGCAGTGAAAGACCAGCTCCCATCCCTGGACTCCAACTCCTCCACAGTAAGCACTGAAAATCCCTCTGTATCATGGAAAAAAACTCTCAAAAGCAAGAGCAGGTGACCTTATCAGGCATTTTGGGGTGGCTGGTGTGGTATCCTGGGTGGGCTCCCTGTCCTGACTATAGAACACTGTGTGTTAATCCACAGCTTTCTGCATTATCCTTAATTCCCAGAGTGTAATTGCCACCTCCTCTCCCTGTATTCTTTGGATTCTGCCCCACCTGCAGAGCTGCCTCCAGCCCTGGGGCCCAGCACAGACTTGGAGCTGCTGGAGCAAGTCCAGAGGAGGTTCCAGGATGAGCAGAGGGATGGAGCAGCTCTGATGGGAGCCAGGCTGAGATGATTGGGATTGTTCAGCCTGGAAAAGAGAAGCTTTGGAGTGATCTCATTGTGGCCTTCCAGTGCCTGAAGGGGCTCCAGGAGAGCTGCAGAGGGACTGGGGACAAGGGATGGAGGGACAGGACACAGGGAATGGCTTCCACTGCCAGAGGGCAGGGATGGATGGGATATTGGGAGGGAATTGTTCCCTGGGAGGGTGGGCAGGCCCTGGCACAGGGTGCCAGAGCAGCTGTGGCTGCCCCTGAATCCCTGGCAGTGCCCAAGGCCAGGTTGGATGGGGCTTGGAGCAGCCTGGGACAGTGGAAGGTGTCCCTGCCCATGGTGGGTTTTGAGGTCCCTTCCCAACACAAACCATCCTGGTATTCCATGATATCATGGATTATTATGTACTTGAGGCTGGTTCTCCACAAGACATGTTGCTTTTTTGTGCTTTTTACCTGCCAAAGAAGCATAATTGCAGAAACCTTTCCATATGAAGTGTGAGACTGAGAGGTGGTGTGCAGTGTTCTTGACTGGTACAGGTTTTTCTCTTTCTGGGTTTGGGCCAGGCTGTTCTTGGCTGCTGAAATCTCTTCACAGGACAGCATTGCTCTGGTGCTCCTCTCTAGTCCAAACTGCTCCGGCATCAACTTTCTGAGGGGATAATGTTTCTCAAGATTTGATTATTAGTGGCATTTTGTCCAAATCAGAAGATTGTGTTCATTTTCAAGCATGTATAAACTTGAAAAACATTTTGAACACACAAAGAATATATTTTATCCCAACTTAGTGTAGCCTTTAATGGTACAGGGGAAGATTGTGAGATGTGAAAGAGCCAGAAATGCCTCCAGTGGGTATTTATTATTTATTATTTATTGTTTATTATTTACCAGTGATCCAGATCTGCTGGATAAAATGTTGATGGGGATTCCATGACTTGGATTCTGCACTTGGATCTCTCACTATCATGCTGGACAAGCCACATTCCCTTGCTGTTCCCTCTACCTACACTCTTTTAATTATTTAGAACAACCTTTGACTGTTAACATGTGTCTCTGTAGTACAGATGAAGGCCCAACACTGAAATTATTTGTAGATTTACTTGTTGAGTAAATTACAACCAGGCTAAGCCAGAGGAGCAGCTCCAGATTTTGGTGCCAAACACCATTGAATAACCCCAAATCATGCTGAACATTTTTTTCACTCTTTACAATCTCAAAATTCTCTGTTTCTATCCCACATGGAAAAGATTTCCTGCAGAAGGAACTGAGGCAATCTGTCTGGCACTTCATTTGCATTCAAAAGATCTGGTTGTGTAATCCCTGTCCTGCTGAGGCTGCAGTTCCAGGGCTGCACCTTTGTCCGAGGAATTTCCACGTGGGAAAGTTCGAGAGCTGTCACCTGAACGTGCTGTGCTCTTACCTCCAAAAATGGCACTCACAATTGTGTTTTATGCCCTGAAGCCCTTTCATTACCCTGATATGCAATTTATTAAGAGGAAAGATGTTCTGATGCAGTTGTTTTTGTGTTAATGACACCAGAGTGGATTCTCTGCAGTGTGAATTCCCAAAAATGCACACTTGCAAAACAAAGGGACAAGCAGGAAAGGTGTGTCCTGACTGCTGAGGAGCTGCTTAATCTCCTTTTGGTGTCCATGCATAAGGATTCATCTCCAATGCATATCTGATGTTTAAAAAAGGGATTTTCAGAGCTATCTAAATGTTCCCTTACCAAACACACATGCTGTTTGCATTCTGAACAGGAATCAGGCTCCTGAGGGCAGTGAAAAGCCTTCATGGCCCTGCCTGGCCTCACCTGGGGCTCTAGCAGCTCCATTTAAGCTCAGCTCTGGCCCTTCACTCCCTCTCTGAGCTATGTTAGGGGAGTTTTGGTTTCTAGTTATGGTCCTGCCTGAGCCAGACTTTCACCTGTGAATTGACTTTCAGTCTTGATCTCTGAATATTGGAGCCTCATCACTCCAATATTGCCCAAGGATTTGGAGTTATGCTCCAGATCTGGGTTGCTCCCCCTGCTCTGTCCTGCTTGTTCCTCTTGGGTTCTGTGGGACTGGGCTTTGCCTTTCCAGTCCCTGAGAATCCCAGAATGATTTGGGTTGGAGGGATCTTAAAGCCCATCCAGTGCCACCCCTGCCTTGGGCAGGGACACCTTCCACCATCCCAGGTCACTCCAAGCCCCGTCCAGCCTGGCCTTGGGCACTGCCAGGGATCCAGGGGCAGCCACAGCTGCTCTGGGCACCCTGTGCCAGGGCCTGCCCACCTTGCCAGGGAACAATTCCTTCCCAATATCCCATCTAGCCCTGGCCTCTGGCAGTGGGAAGCCATTCCCTGTGTCCTGGCACTCCAAGCCCTTCTAAATATTGAGCAGCTCTGCTCTTGCCTCTCTGGTGGTGAATGAGTTAGTGCAGAGAATCACTTGGGAGTTAGAGAACTCCCCACACTTTCAATTGCTTTTCTCAGCAGGATTTGTCCTCAGCTTCCATGGGAATTTGATGTTTTACATATTTTTTACATTTGTAGCTTGCTGAAATGTGGGGTTGGTGACTCTAGGGCTACCAGACTGTCTAGTAAAGGTGTGACTGCAAGGAAACTTCTTGTCTCTGCACTTCAAGAGGTGCCAACATGGGAGCTGTCACTTCAAACCAGATACTCCAATATCAGTGAGTATTGCAGTCTCCTGTTTAATTTCTCTGTTTTATTCTGTTTGCAGTCTGATTCTGAGAGTGATGAGGAGCTTTTCATCTTCCAGCGGGACCTGCCCAACTTAATTCCGGACCTGTCGGAAGAGCTGATGATGTTTTCCCTGGAAGACTCCCAGGAGCAGGTTGGGATTGCTGTGTGTGGGCTGTCCTGTCACCCCTCTCTTCTGGCTGTCCCCAGTGTGGACAGCTGCTGATGTCTGACCTATTTGTCTGAACAGGAAAAGCTTAGTCCTCAGTATTTCTCTCACTAGAAAATAGAACTTTTTTTCTCTTTTTGCAGTGGCCCTTTAAAGTTTTCTTTGTTCTTGAGATTTTGGACTTTTTTTTTGTCCCATGTCTTGGCAGTTTTTATTGTTCCTTTACTGTTTTTCTTTCCTGTGCACTAATTTTTCCTGTGCACTAATTCCTGTGCAATCATTTTATGTGTCCAGAAAATGAATTAGGACAGTGCAGGAAAGAGGAAAAGTATGAAGTTTACTCCTTGAACAGCTTTTCTGGGATAAAATAATCACATTGTTCCTTCAGCAAAGATAAATCCATGAAATCACAGGATGGTTTGGGTTGGAATAATGAGCACATGTAGGAAAAAGTAATTTAAAGGATGTTTAGCAGTTCCTGAAATTAAAGTTTCTGGAAAGTAAACAGTCTCACTGTTTTCCATGAGGGATGTGGTGTGGGTTGTTTCCATATGGTGTCTGAGTTGGAGCTGTTGCCTTCCAATCACTATGTTTTAGTTTTTTATCCACTTCCAAAGCTCAGGGAGATTGACTTTCCCTATGTTTGTGCTTTCTCTACCTGTAGCAAATCCAGGAGACAGAAACACTTCCATGGGGGACCTGGAACAGAGACCTGGAAAGTTTTGACTTTCAGGAAAAAACAGATGGTGCCCAAATCATTGCAAAAGAAGATGTACAAATGATTAAAAATGAGGCTCCAGAACCTGCTAGCCAGACTGGAGAAATGCCAAGCCAAAAGAGAGCTGTTCTTGAAGAATCTCCCTCAGATTCCACAGATCACCTTGAGGAGAAAGAAATGGGCAGGACACAGGCCAAGGAAAGAGTAAACTCCTGGCTTAACACAGCAGTGTCTGTGGAAGAGCTGTACAGTAAAGAGGAGAGAAAAAAGCTGATAGAGACAAAGATACTCTCCAAGACCCTTGTGCAGCCATCCCCAAAGCAGGATGTCAAGCCTCCCTCCCATGGCATCAACAACAGTCTAGGAAGATTTGCAAAGGAAGAAACCTCCCCAGCTGAGCATCTTGGAGAAGTGACCCATTTGTCATTGCAGGCAAGTGGCCCTAAAATGAAGCTTTGGGGGGTGGTGCAGGTGGGCTGGGGGCACAGTGCAGTGCCTGCATAACCCCAGTGCAGCAAGGAATTGAAGTCCCAGTTCTGACACTCCACAGGGCTGTGATACACAAGTACCAAAGGCTGTCCCAGAGCTGTCAGTGCCAGTCCAAACCATGGCAAAAGCCATGGATCTGCAGCAAGGTCCATGAACTGTTAGGGAAGCCAGCCATAGCATCTGTCCCTGGGAAGGCAAGGAGGTTTTCAGGTCCCAGGCAGAATTGCATTAAAACAGGGAGCTTTCTGGCCTTTCAGTGGGGTGCTGGAGGTGAGGAGATGTTTAGGGTTGTTCCTGAAGTCCTAAATCTCACCCACCGAAGGCAGGTGGGATGAGCAGCTCAGTGTTAACTGGAATGTGGCCCAGAGTCAGGGGTGGTTCTCTTCAGCACTGAGTTACAGATCTGCCTGTATTGATTTTTAAGTTCATTAGAACTTAATCAGCACAGAACAGGTCCTGATCTTTCTGTTCAAAGCCTTCCACAGGTCAGAGTACAGATGTTTCCCTTCCCCTTTCATGTATTCACAGAAATGAACTTTTTGATGTTAGAGCTGTTCAGTCCAGGCAAATCAGGCAGCTGCTGGCCTGTGAGTTAAATTGTGCTGCATCATTGAAGGATATATTTTTCAAGTGGGTCTGGATGTAATTCCCAGCTCACCTCATAGAATTCAGTCTCTGTTAATTCAGGAGGCACTGCTTGCCTTTCTGAACCTGTTTGTTGTCAGTGACTTCAATGAGCTGAAGTCTGGTGCTTTGGGGTGAGTTCTGAGAGGCTCAGTGTGTTCTCACTTTCATTTGGAAGGGGGCTGTTGCTCCCCAGCTCAGCTAGGCACCTCAGTTTGTGTCAAGTTGCTAAACCTAATATACAGTTTCTTCTTGATTCCTATCAGTTAATTTGAAGTGTTTTTTTTCTTTTCCTTAAGTTCCTTTTTGTATTAGAAATGGAATTGTGCAAACCTTCACTTCTATTTCTTCTGGACCTTCTGGAACTTAAACCAGTGCTGCAGTGTGAGAATAGATCTAATCAAGGTTCAGATATGTGTGAAGATTTATTGCTCAGGAAGGAGGGAGAACCTTCTCTTCAATAAGAGGGGCAGATGCTGGAGGTTTTACAGGGTGAAACTGCTTGGTTTGGAGGCTGCTGCTGTTTTTTTAAAGGGCATGAGTGGTTGTGTTAAATGCATGTTTGTGGCAGTGGTGTCACTGTCACGACTCACAGCCCCCTTCCTTTCAATAACACTCGTAAGCACTTCTAATTTCTGGTGATGATATTTCACATGGGTGTGGATTCTTTTCATTAAAACTTCCATTTCAAATAATATTCAGAGGGGAAAGCAATGAGTGGTTTAAATGCATGTGGACTTTGAGGGCACCTGGGTCAGGTGAGTGTGTCCTCAGCCAGGGATTCAGAGCAAGGAAGTGGATGATCCTCTCTTCAGAGTGGGGTGAGCAGCTGTGAGATATCATCTGATCCTGACTGTACCCAGAGCAATGGGAATTTACCCTGCTCAGAAGTTGGAGGGGAAGGAAAGAACTTAAAGAACTGAAGAGCCACAAGTACTCCTGTGGGTGGCAGTGAGAAGTTGTCACATTATTCAGGATCAGAATGCACATGCTTGGCCCTGTATCAGGCCACTTTTTAATCTGTTCCACTGTCTCCAGTGCTTTTTTGAAGTCTTACCAAAAGGGTTCATGATTCTCAGAGAAAGAGCCTCAGCAGAAGTAGCTGAAGCAGCTGGAGTGATGCAGTGTCTGAAGGGATCTAATAAATGCATTCCCTTCCTTACAGCACTTCCTCTGGAACTGCTGAAAGCAAGCTGGCACTGAAATTATGGGTGGTCTTTTGGGAGTCAACTTTCCATCACATTTCTCTTGTCTTCTTTCAGAATATTGAGAAATGGGATGTAGACAAGAATCTTGAGGAGCTGGAGCAGCAGGGAGATAAAACTCGTGCAGAAGTTGCTTTCTTCCCAGCAGATTATGGTAATGTCACTAGTTGAAACTGCACAAAAATAAATAAAACTCAGGTTCCTGTATTTAAGTTATTCCCTGCAGCATAATTTTGAATGCAGAAATCATAGTGGGTTTTTTAAATGCTTCTAAAACATGTTTAATTAGCTTCCCTCAAGATTTCATCTAGGTTTCTTAGCCTGAAGCCTGCCATGGACCAGACAAGCCAGATACAATATTATCTTTATCCTTCCCCTGCTGCCAGGCTGTAGGAACAGGAACAGTATGAACATGGGGAATATTGGGTGATTCCACGGCAGACGATCACAACTGATGATTATTTTGTTGCTCTTCCATAGAGACCTTCAGGAGGAAGTGTGAAGATGAGCTCATGGAAAGGCTGGGAGAGCTGTGTGCCAGGCAGTCCAGGGCAGTGTCTCCTCCCTGTGAGAGGCCATTAGCCAAGCTCTGCTCCTTCCAGGGACAGCAGGACAATAAGTGAGTCCTCTTCTGTCACATATCCCAGATAATCCTGGCTGCCAGAATGGATATTGGACAACTCCTGATCTTCCATAGGGGTTTTGCTCTGTAGCCTTGCAGAAAGCTGATATTGGAGTTGGAATACTCAGTGATTCATTTCCATTTGATAATAAACACCTTGGCATTCTCCATCAACCTTTGTCTAAACCTTACCAGGCAGGAAAATGGGGCTAAGCCAATTATCCTGCCCCGCCTTTTTTGTCATCTAGGGTACCAGTTTCTCTTACTGGTACCTCAATTGAACAAAAGTACACAGGATGATTTTCTGTGGGTATCAGTAGAGATGTCAGTGCTTCCTGGAGGTTTCTGTGTGAAGGAAGAGCATTTTCAGGCTCTTCAGAGGGAACAACGTCAGTCGTGGCAGCAGAAGAAATAATGAATGAAAGAGTTGAGGGGAAGGTGGGAAATATCCTCATTGCCAGAGCAGGAGAACCACTAGGATGATTTGCACTTTTTATGCCTGGGAAGATAAAATAGAATTGCCAGAAGAGGCAGAAAGGAAAGGGGAACTTGTTCTTACACTGAGATGTTAAAAGTTGTGATCTCTCTGTTGCCTGCCTTTGTTCTCCAGAACAATTTGGTGGTGTCACATTTTGAGACCTAAATATCCCTCTTCATCCTGCCTGTGATATGTTCCTGGGGGAAGCTGAATCCTTGAATTCTGATAGCAGCAAGAAGCAGAGTTGGAATCTGTGTGGTAGCCAAGCACAAGGTTCCTTTCTCAGTCCAGTTTTGATCCTAAGCCACTCCCTGCAGGATTCCTTGGGTGGATAAGGCAGAGGATATGCTGAGATGTGTTTTCTGTGTGTAGGGATGTTGCCTTGCTGTCATCCTCACCAAGTTCTCTGAGGATGGGCAGGATGAGTTTCCAGGGCCTGCCAAAGCCTGCAACTGTGTACATAGATTTGAGAGATGCTGAGCCACAAAAGTCAGTGACAGTCCCTGAAGAGGAACAAAGGTAAATCCTAACTTTATTGAGAGTGAGAAATACGTAATAAAAAGTGAGAAACTTAAACCTTTCTGAATCTCATGCTTGTGAAATGTAACTTTAAAAATGTTCTTTCACACCTCTGTCATAAGGAGAAACCTTGTAGTTAATAAACAGCTACTAGGTAATAAACAGATAAACTTTTTGTTCTAGTTGCTTGAATATTTGAATCTTCTTTTTGCTAGGGTAATAGTGTGAAGAACTCTCCCTAACACCTGGAGATCTTCCCTGGAAGTATCTCTCCCTTTTTTCCTCATTTTCTAAATTTGCATTGTACTAAGAGCCAACACTCGGATAGAACAGGGTTAATTAATATGGTTTGATTGTTTCACAGTGCAAGTGACAGCTCCTCCTCTGAAGAAGAAGAGACTGTGACAATTAAGGATGAAGCAAAAAGGAGAATGTAAGATTCCTTACCAGGACTGTGTTCCAAGTGATAGGATGTTCATTTTTTCTGAAACTAGAATAATTGCCCTAACAATGATCAGAGTGAAAGTTTGTGTACTTAAATACTGCCATTCCTGGTCTTCACAGCAAACAAAAATAAAAGCTCAGTAATGAAAGTGCTCCAGTGTGGCCCCAGGAGGTCACTCTTTTCCTGTTGCATGGTAAAGCTACCAAAGCTAGAGAGTTGTTGATCCTTGAGGCAATATTTGCACCTGTCCAGCTGCTTGGGATAGCTCAAAACAGAGCCAGAGGTGCTCTGGGGGCTGGAAAATGTGAGTTTTTCTCCAGCCCTGTGTGAGTGACACTAGAACTGTGTTTGACAAGACTCAGAACCAAACTTTGGAAATGTTGTAGGGAGTTGACTCAGACAAACCTTTATTTTTAGAAATAATAAAATAGGCTAGAATGGATAGAGATTTGAAGAGACTATTGACTACATTGTATGGGCAGGGACCCTCCCAGTTCTGCTTAATTGGAGGGGAAAGGGGAAAAAGAGAGATGAGTGGAATCCTAAAGTGTAAACTCCTTAACATACACAGATGTCAGCCTTTTCTTGCTAAACTCCTGGGTTCATATCCATAGGTTATTACACATTTGTTTAATGTGAAGCAGAGGTGTCAAATTTAACCATCCTCCTGCACTCATGCTCTGGGTTCCATTTGGAATTCTGCAGCCTGGAAGTTCAAAGCACAGCAGGGCAGGGGACAAGCAGAAATGTGTTTTCTTGTGCCAGCCACCTACACTTCTTTCAATGGTTTGGAAGAAGACAAGGAACCCAAACAATGAGCCAAACAAGAAGCCCAAACAATGTAATTTAGAACGTCTAACCCAAAACCAATAAAAAGCAGGGACAGGGGGATGCTTGGGGAACTCTCTGTGTCATAGACACAAATTCAGCAGTTCCATCAGTGTAAATCTGCAGTGATGGAGAGCAGAGCTTGGATTTTGACTCACCTTAATGTTGCTAAAGAACATGCACAAATGTAATGCCTGGCAAATGCTGCTCAGTTCTGGTTGTAAATAAGAAATCCTCTTGGTCTCAGCAGGGCAGGATTCTGATCTCATTCACGAGGGGTCTATCCAGTTTCATTTTTATCTGGAACAAATTATTAAACAGGAATTATTATTCTGTGCATGTAGATTATGTCATGACAGGACATTCCACTACCACAGTAATGTGCTTGCTGACAGTTTAGCAGTCTCATTGAGGAAAATAAACCAAACATTCAAAAATTGTAATAATTATTAGAAAAACTTTTCATCTGCATATATTTGAACCCCAACCCCTGTATCCAAAAATCTATAGGCTCTGATTTACATGCCAACCTTACGTTTGTTCAGGGCTGTTCTGGTAGGTGTTTGTGTTGTGCCTGAATGCAGAAGAGGCCAATAAATTGCCAGAAGATCAATTTTGTGTTCTGGCTCTGCTTGTATCACCTGAGTGCTGGTACTGCTGTCACCCACAGTTATTGTTCCTGTAGATGCCCAGACCTTGTTTTGAGCTCTCATCGTATGAGAAGTTCCTCAGAGATTGAGTTTATTCCTATAATGCTTTATCTTGATGAAATCAGGTTTTTATTTCCTTGGCAGGAGGAATTGCTCAGGGAAGAGCCTGTTACTGCAACAACTCCGAGCAGCCCGTAAGGAGGCCTTGGAGCTTCTTCATAAAACGTCTGTTCCAGCTGAGAAACTGCATCCAGGAAGGCTGGAAGACAGAGGTTCCTCTAATAAAAGTCAAAACCAATCTTGTAAAGTGAGGCAAGAGACAAATGGGGTGGTTCCCAGGAAACTGATGAGATTGGAACCAGGCAAGGAAAGGCCCCCCTATTCAAGCTGTGGGGGCAATGGAGCTGACACAGAGAAAGAGAACAAAATGGAAGCTGAGAAGATTCAAAATGCAGGAAATGCTCCAGAGTGTCCTCTAATTACAGCAGAATTGCCAAGGTATCCCTCAGGAAAAGTAATCAGAGGGTTTGGATGTGGCTTCTCTAATTGTCCAGGATTAAAGAAATTTGCTTACCTGGGCTGTGAGTTGGAGCAAGAGGGTGTCTGGATTTGTTACCTGGCAAGAACAACAGTCCTGGCAGCTACTGCTGGAAGGTTTAGAGGCAGCCTCAGTGGGGCCTGGCATTAGATGAGCTATGGCACTTCTGACACTGGAAATGGAGCCTTTTTCTTTAGCTTTTATTCTACAGAAGAGGAGGATAACACAGTATTGATCTCCTTTAGGAACAACAGCACTGAGATTTCCTAAGCACAGCTTCCTAGAAAACAGGTCTGGAAGGGTCAGTCTCCCTGTGCCAATAAAGAGTGAGGTAAAATCTAATATCTCCTGGCAGATCTTTATAGAACTTGGTCTTGAAATCCTCAATGGTGAGGATTCCTTGACTCCCAGGTAGTACATGTTGCTGTTTAATTATCCTTAGAGTTGTAAAGCTTTTCATTAAGTCTAATTTAAATTATTCCCTCTCCAATTTAAGCTTATTTCTGTTGTGTTCCCAGAAGGAATGGAAAATGGTTTATTCTGTTTCTCAGTTTAAACACCTTTTACAAACTGGAAGATGTATCAGTATCCCCTTGTAATTTTTTTCTTCCAAACAAAGGAATTCTGATTCTTTGCCAACAAGAAAAGTGTAAGATCTTGGAATTACAAAGTACACCCGTGAGGAATGCCACAGGAACATCTTGGAAAGCTTTTAAAAAAAAATAGAAATAAGAGTGATATCAGTTGAGGAAATTGCAGAGTTATTTGGGCATCTGCCTCCCTGGGCTTAGTTAAATGTGTATTCTGCAGAAGGTCTAATTTCAAAGTGAAATCAGGTGATTGCCTTGTGCACCTGCCCAACTGTTTGGGAAAGCCCCATTATGCTGCATTTTCAAAGGTTATATCCTGCTATTTTCAGAGTGAAATTTAACATTCTGACTTTGACATATGAGCCCTGGAAAGAGTCAAGATCTGCCTGCTCTGGAGACTATTACTGTGTCAGAGTTAAACACTTGCTGCCCTACCACTTAGACACCTCAGCTCCTGTGTACCTGCTTTAAATGGCAGGTGGTTGATTGCAGGGTTTTTTCCCTCTGGAATTCCTGACATTATGGTCATTGCTTCCATCAGGAATATTAAACTCCATTTTGATTACCTGTTAGCCTGAAATGGCAGTCCATGGCCAGGCAAGAATGTGGGTTATTTATTGTCTCTGAGTGGTAACTCAGTGATTTTCACTGATTTCAGTTTTCTGTCTTGCTATTCTAATTATTGCTGGGGCACCTAGGGCTGGAAGAATTCAGAAGAAATTGAACTTTGCCACAGAAAGGGCAAATGAAACCTTCTGTGGGCATCCAGGTGTAGAAAGATAGGAGGTCTTGGGGTCAGGGGAACTTTATCTCTGTTCCATCCTAGAGCAGATAGGAAAAGAAATGGGTATAAACTGGGAATCTTGGTGTGGAGATGGGGAGTGACACACCACAAACACATCTCTGCTTAAAGGAGTTTGCATCTCCAGATAGATCATTACAACTTATCAGAAGTTTGATCTCTGCTCCTTTTCTTTGAGGTGTTTTTCTTCTTAGAGAGATGATTTCATCCACTGACAAGTTCTTGTGTCCCCCCACAAACACCAGAATTGCTTTCTAAATCTATTTTAGCCTTTCATGTCATGATTCCCCCTCAAGTGTGTGGTGTAAATACGAGAAAAAAAAAAAAAAAAAAGAAAGAAGTGCAACAAGATGAACAAGTGGCTTTTTTCCCCAAGTGAAAAGCTTAATCTGTGTATTTTCCAGGAGAGAAGGAAGTGAAAGAGAGCTATCCCAAAAGGAAGAGGAGATGAAGGAGAGGCAGAGGAGATGCAGATTGCAGGAGCAGCTGGAGCAGTGGCAGCCTCAGCGCTCGGTGTGTGGGAAGCAGCCCATGGCAGAGAACACCCCGCTCCTGTTCCACAGGGTCAGTGGCTCAGGGTGGGCTGGGCCTGGCAGGGTGGCCTGGTTTGAACAGACAGGTGTCTGCTGAGGAAGGCAGGAGCCTCACCTGAACTGGAAAATGTAACCCCCCTCCCTCTGAATTGTTATAAATTTGAAATTAAGGGGCTCTCAGGCAAAGATATGGGAGCAGGAATAACAGTTCTTTATTAGGAAAACTGAAAAGGAATACAAACACAAAAACACAAAAAAAACCCCACTGCCAGAGTCAGAATAGGAGGTGACACCCTGTGGGTCAGGGTGGTGGCAGCAGTGCCATTCCATGGGGGCTCAGCCCTCCTGCAGTGCCAGCTGTGCTTCTGCTGGAGCAGGATCCTGGACAGGGCTGGAGTTTTCCTCTGAAGCTGCAGGGCTGCTGGAGATGGGCCTGGGCTTCCTCTGGGAATGCAGTGGGGCAGAAAGCTGCTCCTCTGGGAATGCAGTGGGGCAGAAAGCTGCTCCTCTGGGAATGCAGTGGGCAAAGGCTGCTGTGGTGTTCCCAAGGTCAGATTGTATCCAGGTAGGAATGTTTGGCTCCTCCCCTGGGCAGAGCATCTCCCCATGGGATGATGGAATTTTCTCAGCCATGCAGGGACACTCACTGGCCATGAACAGAAGAAATCTCCTGGAGGGAAGATTGGCTGTGGAAGAGATAAAGAAAAAACAGCCCAATGAACAGAAGAGAACTGCCCCAGCTCTGACAGATGGGAACAGAATACACACCCCCAGCCTAAGACACAAGGGCTCCCTGCCAAGGGCAGCTGGGAGCAAAATGTAATTTTTATTGCATTGCTTCAAATCTGTTTGTTATAGAGCACAGCTGAGGAGAGGAGCAGCCCTACAACTCTTCTCTCACACTAAGGAAGAAAAATTCCCCACTTTCCTGTGCAGGGAGAGCTCCCCAAGCAGCTGCCCTCCAGTTCTGGCCTGTCAGGGCTTGCTGGAATCAGTGGCCTCACTGTCACCTACTTCACAGCAGCCAGAGTCTCCTACATGATCTTTCGTAATTTTTCCTAAAAAAGTGAAATATTTTTACTGTTTCTGCTGAGTCCTGTTGTCTGCCCCCAGCAGCTTTATAGTTCACTTTTGTGGACTGGTTCTGAGGATTGTGGGTTTAATTTTAGGTTTTACTCCTGATTAAGGGGGTATGAAATGATCCTGATTTTAGCCAAAGCCTAACTATGGCTTGGAGGACAGGGCTGTTGTTACTCCTCAGAAGATTTCTCTCTGTCCCTGCCCTCAGCAGAGGGGCTGGAATGAGATGAGCTTTAGGATCACTTCCAGCCCATTCCATGATTCTATGTCAAGCAGTCCTGCTTCATCCATGCACTGATTCTGCTGAACACAAGGCCAGGTGAGAAGGTCAGAGGAGGTGAGAAACTGCAGAAACACCATGAATCCACCATAATGATTTCTCTGGGCTAATGCCAATAACAAAGCTCTTTTGTCAGTACAAAAGTTGAAAGACTTCACAGCCCTAGATTTGGGGCTGGACCATTCAGGTTTGTTTTGTAAATTGATTGCTGTGGTTGTGGAGATTTGAAAGCTCATTTTATTTAGCACTGGATTAGTGAGGAGGAGTAAAGGACTGAAAGCTCCCAGCTGAGTTTCCCTCTGCCAGCCTGCTTTGACAAGGACAGCAGAGCACCCAGAGCTCTGCTTTGGAGTGTAGAGGTTGAGGATCGTTTGGATTTGCTCCTCCCTGGCTGTTGGCAGGTACCACCCACTTCCAGTTAGCCCTTATTAAGATGCAGACACTTGCTCCTCAGAAATCCACGTGGGCCTTGCTCTCTCCTTCCTGACAATGCACCAGGCAATGCAGAATTACTGTGTTTGGTCATTTCCCATATGTGCTGTGCTGATGCCAATAACATGAGGATGGGCTTGGTGATGTGCTTTGTCTGGAGCAGAGCTCGGGGTGGATCTGTGCTAGAACTGGAGCTGTAAATATTCCCCTAAGGGGTGGAATGATGTTCCAGTTGTGGCAGCAGGGACAGGGGCATTTGTCACCATCCCAGGCTCCTGCTGCCTGTGCAAACTGCTCCAGTGCCCAGAAAGAGGGAGAGGGACTTGTTACAGACAAGAGAGGACAGAGGGCAGGGCTAAGGTGGGATTTTGGGGAGAAATCCTTCCCTGTGAGGGTGGAGAAGCCCTGGCACAGGGTGCCCAGAGCAGCTGTGGCTGCCCCTGGATCCCTGGCAGTGTCCAAGGCCAGGTTGGAGGAGCCTGGGATAGTGGAAGGTGTCCCTGCCCATGGCAGGGGGTGGGATGGGATGATCTTTATGGTCCTTCCCACCCAACCCATTCCATGACCCCCAGCTGAGTGCCAGCCTGCTCCAGGGGACCTGCCCGACCTCCCAAGGCACCAATGGTAAAAGCAAATCAGCACAACCCATAGTAACCATGTTGTCTGGGCAACTCTGCTCTTAGTTCTTATTCAGAAAAATTCATTATTAAAATTAAGACTAAAAAATGTATCAACATCATCTATCAAATGCAACAGTCCTTTATAAGATTACTTGAAATCTGCTTTGATAGCAGCACTTTTTCCCTTTGAATTTGAACAGGGTTTTATTTTCTTTCTTTTTTTATGAACACAAAAAATTTTGACTGTTTTGACATTTAAAACTAAAAGCCCCTGTAATTTGGCATCTATGTCTCAGTGAAAATATCTAATATCTATATATAAACATATATTCAAAGAACAAGCCCCAGTGTTTGACAGAGTAGCACACTTGCAAATTTGTTTTGTAAGTCCTTTGTTTTGGCAGTGATAGATGTTCAGATCTGGAACACTTGTCACAGTTTCCAGAATTCTTCTGACCATTTATAATGTACATAAATAATTGAATTGAATAATAATCAGAGGGAAAGTTTAGAAACTCTGCAATTACTGTAGCTGAGGTGCTGGGAAAGACTGGCAAAGGAAATTTAAAAAGCTGCATTAGGGGTTACATTAGAGTTCTTGTCTAAAATGTAAAAGCAGATTTAATGTGCTGTCTCCTTTTTCTTAACCCAGTTCAGTCAAATTCTGTCCTCAGCTTCACTCTGAGAGTCAGGTTTGGGGAGAGGTAACTTGAGAGACTGAGAATTCACTTCCAGGGGCACTTCAGCTGCTGCAAAAGGGGCTGAGATGCAGTAGATTTTCAAGACATGCAGGTTCCAATTCCCTGGGAAATCAGTGGGTTCTTTCTAAGAATTCTGCCTGTCAGGTCCATGTCTGGAGGTGTCTGAATACTTGGGCAATCTGGCTCACCTCTTGGTTTTCAAAATAATGCAGGGAAGAACCTGGAGTTTTTAATGCTATGTTTTGGTTTCATTTGTTTGTTTTTTCCTTCTCTGCACCACCCAAACTTTTAGTGAAATTTAAGACTGGCATGAGTTGATCTCTTCTGAAATTGGGCCCCCTAACCACACTTTAACCTTTGAATCTGGTTCAGAACTGATGCAAGCAGCTGGAGTTCTGTGAAAGCCAGCGGAGTGGTGGTGAGATTCTTGCTGTAGGGTCAGGATGAATTAGTAGTTTAGAGGAACAGCACAGGGTTTATTTCATTATTTGAGCAGTGTTATTGATGAGGGAGACAGAAGGAATGCTCACAGGATGTAAAGCAGTTAAATGGAGGATGTAAAATGAAATGGGTTTGATGTGTCACTTCATTCATCCTGCTTATTGTGATAAGTAACTTGGTGCTGGTGTTGTTTTCTGTCACATTCCCATTAGGTGGGATCCAGACAATGGTGGTAACTTTTGCCAGACTCAGAGCTGAGTTTTATGTCAGGAGCAGCACAAGCAGGTTATTCTAAGGATATCACAGGATCCCAGACTGGTCTGGGTGGGAAGGGACCTTAAATCCCATCCTGTCCCCCCCCTGCCATGGCCAGGGACACCTTCCACTATCCCAACCTGGCCTTGGACACTTCCAGGGATCCAGGGGCATCCTGTGCCAGGGCCTGCCCACCCCCTGAGGGAACAAATTCTCCCCAATATCCCATCTAACCCTGCCTTCCCTCTGGCAGTGGGAAACCTTTGGGGAAGACAAAGCAGGATCTGCAGCTGAGAGCAAGGCAGGCAGGGCAGTCCTTGCCAGCAGGGAGGGCAGTGCCATGGTCCCAAAGGAGCAGCTCCAGTGAGGGTGGCCAGTTGGCAAATGTGTGGGAATGAGGAAGGTCCAAGATGAAGGGCAGAAAGGCAAGAAGGCAGGGGCAGCCCAGGGGGTCTGGAGTGATGGAACAGGGCTGAGCTGGAGCCACAAACTCAGAGCAGGGGCAGTGCAGGTGAGGGGGGTGAGGCCAGGCAGAGGTAGAGCTGCTCTGCAGCTTGTCCAGGACCAAGGGAAATGTCTCTGCTGAAAAGCAGCTTCACAGAGCTCCTTTTCCAGCAGCCCCATGTGAAGTAAAACACCTGAGCTTGTGTCAGACCTGGCCTTGAACCAAACCCCTGCATGGCCCATCCAGCCCTGGAATTCATTTAACACAGAACATCTAGAATTTAGCTTGTACTCATCTCCTTGATTATTGGGACAAAGTAGGTGTTTTCAGCAAGGCTTCAGCTTGATTCTGCATTTATTGCTTTATCATGATATGGCAGAACAGGATAATGTTGTTGGAGAGCTATTAGGAGCCACCTTGTAACCAGCCCCTAATAAACACAGTTTTATCTCCCTTACACAGCCAGAGTGCTTGGGAAATGAATGTGTTGACTCATACTGAGGCATCTCATTTTTCTTGGCATTCACAATCATTTGGACTAACCTTGTGTTAGTAATTATATTACCATGATCCTCATCTTATTGCAGCTTAGCCTTACAGCTGCCTTACAAATCAAAAACATCCAGGCACAACAGAGTCATTCTACCTTAACAAATAGATGATGTGGGTACTTTCCTTTCCATCTTGTAAACACAGGCTCCATCACTTTTTTGTCAAAATCAGCAGGCTCTTTATGTTAACACACCATTGACTCAGCTCACTGGTGTCAGGGAGAACTCTCAACCACAAGATGTTCGACCTGCATTGCCACAAAATTACTTCTTTATAGAACTTGGTCTTGAAATCCTCAATGGTGAGGATTCCTTGACTCCCAGGTAGTACATGCTGCTGTTTAATTATCCTTAGAGTTGTAAAGCTTTTCATTAAGTCTAATTTAAATTATTCCCTCTCCAATTTAAGCTTATTTTTGTTGTGTTCCCAGAAGGAATAGAAAATGGTTTATTCTGTTTCTCAGTTTAAACACCTTTTACAAACTGGAAGATAAAATTACCAATATATTATGGTCAAATCCTTCCTCACCCTTTGGTGGCCTTGTTCTCTCTTTGATCCTATATTTCTTCAGGGGAAAATCCCTGACAAAATCCATATTTACCATCCAGAGTGGTGCTGAAGTGCTGTACATTCTGCTACTGGGGCAGTTACCCTGCATCAGCACGATCTGCCTGAAAGTAGGGATTGATTTCCAAAACTTGTACAAGTATTTTTAGTTCAGCTACTGGCCTCAGAAGTTATTTTTAAGTAGGAGGTGCCTTGATCTGCAAATTGTCAGTGAAATGCTTTTGATTCTTTACCTGTCTTCCTTAAATAGGTGCCTGTGATTACCATTGCTGTTCCATGGGTGTTTTGATCTTTTTGAGGCAATGGTGACATCAGCATTGGAAATTGCCCTTTCCTTCCATCTCTGGGTTGTTCAAGGACGTTGTGGATCCCGGGATCCCAACCCAGCACTTCACCTGCTGGGCCAGGGCACTTGGGCACCTCCCCAGCTCCTCTGGAGCTGCTCACATGACTGCACTGAGATGATGGCCTCAGCACTATTTAAAAATATACCACTTGTATTGCTGGGTGGAAAATGGATAAAGGAAAAGGACTGTAAGAAAGTCAAATTAATGTCTCCACTTAAAGAATGGACAAAGGCCTGATCAACCACTCGTGAAGGAATAGGTTTTGTGCCACTTCCTTACAGAAATGCCAATTTATCCCCCAAAATGTGGTGCAGTACATCTATTTGGAGAAGCTGAGGAAACCTATAAAATCTTTTTATGATTATAACGATTTTGTTACACAGTAGTTGAAGTTTTCTATATCTGTATTACTCCAAAGGTGATCCTGGTAATACAAATCACCTGTGAGCAAATGTTTTCATTGACACTGGGCCAAAGCAACTGCCTCTGAGTGAATGTAATTACAACAGCATTTAGCCCTCACTATTCTTTTCATATAGCTTTTAAAACCCCCATTAATTGTAAAAATCACCAAATATTTCCTACAGTAATTTTTTTTGGACACCAGAGCTGAGTTTGGGTTTTGCCTGGCTCCAGGTGCTCTCCCTGTTGGGCAGATGCCAAGGTTATGGCAAGCAGTGCCACCAGATGGCCCCTGAATTCCTCCTTTTTTTTTTTTTCCTGCCAGGCATTTAATGAGTTCCTGAAACAAGATTAAAATCTCTTGTGCTTAATGAATCCGCTGCCTCGACTCAAGAAAGGCTTAAAAATAAACTAAGGCAATTAGAGATGGAGTTAAACTTAGCACACAGAGACAGGAGGCCAAGATTCCTGTTTGTGCCACCAGCCCAGCACACAGCATTTGGAATAGATGGAAGATCCCAAGGAAATGTTTTTCTAGCATGGGTGGCTGGCAGCTGGCACAGAGCCTGTGTTTCTGGCCTCCTCTTCATCTTCCCACATGGTGCCAGGGAAAGCAAACGGGGGGATTTGCTGGCACAGCACTTTGGTGGAGTAGCTGCTTCCTGCTGTCCCTGGCTGTGGGCACAAATCCCAGGAGCTGAGGCTCAGGATGGCACAGATCTGACCTGAGGATTTGCCTTAATAGGCAAGCAGAGGGTCCAGGCCTTACCTGTCTGTGTTATAAACACCTCCCTCCACACAGGAGGAGTTTGTTCTCCATGGATGTGTTTAAAAAAAGACTGGATGTGTTTTGATGGTTTAATTGAGGTCTTAGGGTGTGGGTTTAATTGATGTTTTGATGGTTTAATTGAGGTGTTAGGGCATGGGTTGGGCTCAATGATCTTTAAGCTCTCTTCCAGCCTGGTCATTCTGTGAATTCTGTGTTCCCAGAGTCAGGAATGTTATGGAAGTTGCCAGGCACTCTTAGGGCAGATTGCATTTCCCATCTTCATGGCTCCTCTCCCCAGGTCTGCTCACACCACCAGAGCAGGTCCAAGAGCCACACAGTAAAGCTGCTTTCAGAACCTTTGGCTACTTTAAGAGGTTTTCCAGCCAAGTTGCTCAGAACCAGGAAATTCACCTGTGCTGAATGCAACAGGGTCACCAAAAAGCCGTGGAGAACCTTCCATGTAAACCTGGAGAGCCACTCTGATGGTTCCCAGGGGCTCCCACATTTGTGCTTTTTCCAGCTGTGGAAGGAATTGAAGAACCAGGGCTTCACAAAGCAACAAGATCTTGCAGTGCAGTTTCTCTGACTGCAGTTTGGAAAGGCCCCAGGATAATGTGAGATATTTAATCCTTTATAGTCCTCGGCATATCTTGGAAGTGATTAAAAGGAGTTTAGGCTTATTCCTCAATACACTCCTGCCTGAGTCTGACAGATGGGAACATTGGTTGCTGTTACTTAAGAGAAAGGTTAATACAAGGAAAAAGGAGCAGAGTTTCCAGGATTCCATGCATGATCTTGCTGCCAGTAGAGGTCCTGAATACTCCTCCATTCACATTAGCAGGATGTTCACATTAAACTTGAAGACAATAATGTAAAATGTCCATGAGCCAGATTCTATTTCTTATCCCAGAGAGGGCAGGAGGACACAAAACCATATCTGAGCTTTTTGTCTCCTCAGGTCCTGCAGTGTGCCAGGCCCTGTGCTGGCAGCACGAAGAGCTGCCCTGGGTTTGCAGTGGCTCTGAACAAGTGCCAGTCACGTTTAATTACACAGAGAAACAAACCTTTGCTGCTGTAATTCTCTCTCTTGGAATCAAAATAGAATTCCCAACTCCTGGCCTTACCTCAGGGCTGTGATCACTGATGCTATTTGTAGATGAAAGGAGGCTGAACCTGCCCCTCTGTTCTTCCAAGGGGATGTACAGGCTTGTCTGTTAAAGGAACTGCAGGATTTAAACTACACTCCTGGTTTCCCTCATGCCTTCTTGTTCAGCACTGACTTAGGCTGGGCTTGTGTTCCAAATCTCAGCACACAAGGGGATAAGCTTGGTCACAACTTGTAAACACATTATTTCACAAATACTCATTATGGGGCATTATTCTCAGTGGCAGGGAATGGAATTCTGGGCTTTATCCGAGATTATGGAGTGGAAGAATCGTGCAGTTATTTTTATTTTGCAAACACAGAGCTCTACCCAGCTCTGTGCCAAGCACCTGGAGTTCCCACGAGCTTCAGGGAGCACTGTAAGCACTTAGAAGTTCTCAGGATCACAAAGCCCTAAATTCACAGGTCTGAAGGGTGTTTTATAGCTGGAGGGAAGAAGGCAGAGCCTGTGATAAACTGGATACAATCCATTTTAATTGGAAGCTGACAGTCTGTAGAACAAGCCACTTTAGCTCTGCTAAAACTTCCTGATAAAGCAGCTGAGCAGTTTCCTCCTCCAGACCCTTTATTATCCTTTATTTCTTTGGGGATTTCCATAGAGTATCAGGGGAAATGATAAATAAAAAAGATAAAGATAAATAGATGGGAAGAAAAAAACGAGGCTTTCCCCAAGTTGATAAATATGTGGTGAATCATAGAACCAATCCCAAATGGTTTGGGTTGGAAGGGACCTTCAGAATTCTCTTGTTCCAACCCCCTGGGAATCTCCTGAAGTATCCGAGCAGAGCCATTTCCATGGGATTTAAACCCAGCTTGGAGCACATGCCAAAGGCCAGCGTAGATTTCAGATGGCTGAGGACCAATTCCATGCTCTGTCCCAGCATTTCCAAATGAGCACAGGCAATTCCCTTCCCTTGGAGGGCCTGGAAGTGCTGACACATTTCATGTGTGAGGCAGGTTGGAATCCTTTGAAGAACAAGTGGAAGATGCAGATAAGATCATGCTGAGGGGACTGAGACAACACTTTGAGGAGCAGGAAAGGGAACAGAGGTTAATTTTGAAAGTTTGTTGATAATCTTACACTCTTCCTCTTCAGGGCACTTTACAGAGTCTTGATAATTAATCCAGCTAGACAGGGACCAGGATAAGGAAATATTATCCTCACTTTACAGTTCCACAGAGAAATACTTCATTCCAGAGGCAGGACTGAGGCATAAGTTCCCCATTCCTAGTCTTGTGCTCACATGAAATGTGTAAGTAATTAAACTTCCTTTACTCATTTCAGCTGCTTCTCATTAACCAGGAGCATAAACTCATTAGAGGAGGAACTTTTTGTTACATGTGCTCAGAACACCAGCACAATGAGGCTGGGAATCCTTCTGAGCCTCTCCAAGTGTTACTGGAGTGTAAACACCAATCATGGAAAAGGCACTTCTCATTTTTAATGATTAAGGCTTGGAAAGCAAACAAACTCAAGTAAGACTCAGTGTTACTTTGGTTTCAATTGTAATGCACTTCTCAGGTCAGTGTTTACCTGAGCTGAGCCTTTGTCAGAAAATTTTCTCACTTGTCAAAAATAAAGAAGAAATTATATGTAAAAAAAAAAAAAAAAAAAGCTGTTTGTTACCGGTTATTTGAATGTTTTTTTTAACTTATTGAATTTGGACCAAAAATATTTTGATCCTGTGTTATCCACAGCATCTCTCTACTAACAAATCCTATAGATCAGATCCTTGCCCCTCATGGAAGAGGGTTTATCCACATCTTTGATAGATGAGCCATTAATTCCAGTGAAGCCACTGAGAATTCCCTTAGTGCAGTTAAGAGGTTTTTTTCTTCATACCCAAGACTAAGAATAATTGTCCAGAGCAAGAAAACTGTCAGCAAAGACATTTTATTTATTATTATATTTTTAACTTAAACTCTCAAGATCTGGAGTGCTCTAAGTGAATTGAAAACTATGGAGATGAGAGCAAATAATGCTCCATTACACAGCTCCCTGAATCCCTGCAACCTCCCTTGGCAGAGTTTTCTGCTTTGGAGCACCATAATTCCTCCATTTGAGCAATCTGAGCCTCATCCACATAAGAAATTTCAATACCAACTTGCCCCCATCATGTTTTTCAGATCCATAACCTGGGCATGATGCTCAGAAAGGCAGTGGTGCCACAGAGTGACTCTGGTACAGACATGCATTTATAGAAAGACCATTCAGACCATGAAACATCACTTGTACTCTCCTTTTCGTCAGGAAAAGTCAACTTCCTAATTCCAGAGTGTTCTGCCAGTTGCATGCAGGAACTGCAGATCCTCTCCTCATTCTCACCCCTTGCTCCCACTTTGCAGTGATAATGCAGTTTTTGAATGGTTTCGGGGTTTATTCCATGCTTTAATGTGGAGTTTCAAATCATCTAACAGATGGCATTGTCATCATTTTTCCTTCCCCACAGAATGAAAATGAACAAACACTTGACATTTCCAATATGTCTTCATCTAATGCAAGAATTTTTAGAAGCCGTGGAATAGTGATAATCTGCTTTGCCTTAGATGGCCAGAATTGTTAAATGTGTCCTAAAAATCCTACATTTCCCATGTGACTGTGTGGAAAACAGGGATATAACCACACAATCATCATGGTTATGTCCTGCACCACGAGCTCTGTCCAGGGCAGAGCAGGAACATGGAATGCCAGAGCAGCTGTGCAGTGAGGGGGGAAGGTTCATTAGAGAGATGAGCTCGAGCTGCTCCAGCACTTAGAAATCAGCTCACATTTACAAACCCACAGCAGATGCATCGTTTGGCAAAAGAGTTCTGCAGTCAGTAATTTGCCATTCATCAGGGATTGCCTCTTAAATCTGGGATCCAAGCTGGGGTGCAGATGACATAGGAGGATAAATTTAGACAGGGCTGAAAACAATTATTTTGATTAAACCTCCAGCCAATGAGAGTGATAGTCTTCCTTTTCCTCCCCTTCTCCCTCACTTACCCCTCTGTGGTGAAGGAGGAGGTTGTGTGAGTTTAACATCTCTTCCTTTTCCCAGCAGGGGATGTTTGGATGGAGCTTTTGCTGCTGCACACTCTCCAGTGGAGCAGGGAGGGTATTTGGATGGAACATGCTGCCTTGCTTCCATGTTAGTGTTAGAAAAGGTGCTGGGAGGGAACTGTTGAAGTTTTGTTTACCTCAAAAGGAGAGACTGTATCTATTAAAGTAAAAAATTGTTTTTTCCTTGGCCTCTCCTGCCACTGGGGCAACTCCTTGGGCTGGATGAGTTGATTCTACTGGGAAGTCTTTGTGAAGCTGTTGCCTGGCTCATAAACTTGGTCATTCCAGCCTCTCACAGCTTTGGCATTAATGTTTCCCAGTCTTTGAAACTCTTTGTCCAATCTAACATGGATGTGTAGGAAGAGTACTGCTAACTACTCTTTTAAAAAACATCTACAAAAGCATCATTTAACCACTCTGAGCTATTTTACTAGAAATAAAATGATCTTAATCTTGGCTGGCAATCTTGTGCCCACCAGGCCTTGGCTTGCTGTTATCATAAACAGCTCTGGTTTAAAATGATAAGAATAATATCGAGGTAAATTGCCACTTTTTCAAATTAGTTTTTAATTAATAGTCCTTTGGGACTTCCTTTGGGATTATCATGGAATCACAGGATGGTTTGGGTTGAAAGGAACTTAAAGCCCATCCAGTTCCACCCCTGCCATGGGCAGGGACACCTTCCACTGTCCCAGTGTGCTCCAAGCCCTGTCCAACCTGGCCTTGGGTGCTGCCAGGGATCCAGGGGCAGCCACGGCTGCTCTGGGCACCTTGTGCCAGGGCCTCAGCACCCTCCCAGGCAACAATTCCTTCCCAATATCCCATCCATCTGCCCTTTCTCTGTGGAAGTTCATCACCACTGTCACTGCAGGCTGGATTATGTGGCTGCCTTGAAGTTATCTTGTGTGCCAAGCACAATTCTCTCTCTCTCTCTCTCTGTTTTTTTCATAGAGGTGCACAGAGAGAAGAAAGAGAAAACAATTTCTATTTCTGCTCCTTGTTTTCTCATGTGGAATGTGTTTGGAGCATTGTTTACCTGGGGTGATTGCTTGATTGGATTCTGGTGAGGATTGTTTGAGCCTGGTGGCCAATCCAACCCACCTGTGGCTGCACTCTCAGGGTCATGAGTTGAGTTAGAGATATAGTTAGAATAAGTAGGTTTGTAGTTTGAATATTTTCCTTTATATAGTATATTAATGTATTTTAGCATAGTTACGGTGGGGAGATCATTCAGCCTTCTGAGGTGGAGTTGGACATCATCATTTCTTCCCATTGGGTTTGTCTGCATTTACAACAGTCTCGCAATTCCTTTTTCCTCATTTCCCTGTGGTGTGGATTTGGGCAGAGGTCACTCCTTGGCTGCTCACTGTGGTTGCTGCTCCTCCTTGCATTGTTGTTGTGTGAGCGTGGAGGAAAAAAGGCCAGAGCTGGGGATGGAGACTGGTTGGGAAACTGAGCTGAAGGGCTGCAACTTGTAATGACATAAACTATAGTTGCAAAATAAAATAGCAAGAATTTGGGAATAGGAAATTTTATCTTATTTACTCTTTGGTAATTGCTGGCACTTGACTGCAATCAGCTGCTGTCTCTGAGTGGCAGCACAATTCCAGCCAGAGCAACCAAAAATAGCCCAGCATTTGAGTAATTTTAGGCTTTTTATAACCTAATACTTCACAAATAAAAGCCAGTGTAACATGGGCAGATTGAACTCTCCTATGCAGACTGGGGTAAACTGGGCAGTGCTGTGGGAAGCCATACCCAGAAAGCACCAGTTGTATCTCAGCTATTCTTGCCCAGAATTAAATTGGATTAGCTCCTTTTTTGTTCATTAGTCTTAATATTTCAAAAGTTATACAAGCTCTACACTTAGTTTCTTGTTGGGGTGAGGAGGCTGGCAGAGGGAGGAGAGGGAAGGTCCAGCCCTCACCAAAACTTCAGTCAGAAAGAACCTTAATGAGTAAACTTCCCTGATTTTGATCAGAAAACCTGCTGGGCCAAGGAAGATTGGAATAGTTGGAGATTTCCTGCTGAAACATTACTTATAGATCCTGTTTATGTCATTAGCTCTTAAATTACCTCCTCTCATTGATCCCCACACCCTTGTTGAGGGAAGAGGGAAGAATCCTTTCTCCAACACAGGGTATAGGGGAAGGTCACTTTTCCTCATGGTCCCAGAGTTTCTCCCAATCCCAATCCTCAGGGGATTTCAGTGGAAGGGTCAAAACCCTGAGGAATTCTGTTGGCACCCCAGGACTACAGCAACATGAATGAATACAGATCTGCAGCATCACACACGTTTGCATGGCTGTTTTGCCTTTATTACTAATTTACAGTTTTATTTGCTACCGAAACACTGGGTGACACAGTAGAGCTGCTTTAGTTTGATTCCTTGTTAAACCATTTTAAGAAGTTGTCTTGTTTTGAGGACCAGCACAAAAGTCAAGCTACATTAACTTGTCAAGTGGATTAGTCGTGAAACACAGTTTTGGACAGTTTAATTCAGAATTAAAGTGACTCTAATTGGATTTAGCTTACTTTGCTTTCAGAGTAAATTCAGGTAAATCAAGTTAAGGTTCATTCAGTGTAGTGGTGTGGGCAGAAATCCTCATTATGGGCTACATGAGGCCAGGCTGGATGGGGCTTGGAGCAGCCTGGTCCAGTGGAAGTTGTCCCTGCCTGTGGGAGGGGTGGAAGAAGATGACTTTTAAGGCCCCTTCCAAGCCAAACTCTTCCATGATTCTATGATGGTAACTATCAAGGAGCAGTACTGGAGAATCTTTGGGATTTTAGGGATTTGCTGCTTGATTTACCAAAGAAATGCCAGGGGCATCAAGTTGAATATAGATAGGAAGAAGAAGACAGCCAATAATTACATCTGCAGCATCTGTCGAAGGACAAAAAACTACAAGTCCACAGTTCAAGACTGAAGTTGTGTTTTGAACAGTTCTCTTAAAGGAGAGGGAATTTGCATCCTAAATAACCGACTATCAATGCTGAAGTAAAGAAAGGAGGTGAGTTCCCTTAACTGTGACCTCATCTCTGAAATGAGGGATGTTAGGTGAAGCAGAAAATAATGAGTTTTCACATTGTCAGGCTTGTTTGAGGGCTTTTCAGTGATTAAAAAAAAAAAAAACCCAAACACTGAGTCTTGAATACAGAATAAATTCAATCACACTTTTCCAGCTGTGACTGTGTAACCTTCCATTCACCAGGCAGTGTGTGACTAAATGAGGACCCAGGTGACAGCTGTCCAAGAAAACCTGCAGTGCTCAGGCAGGTGTCACTGATGGAACAACCTGGCTTTTATGGCTCATTCTCCCTCTTTGATAAATGCTCTCTGGGTGTTAAATGCCCCTCCTGTGATGGCAATGGATATAATTAATTCCTGATGATGAATATACTTCCAGTAATCCAAGTGACTTTCATTTTCATGCTGTCTTTTTTTTGGACAGGAAGCCTCTTTTTTGCCAGCTATTGACACGTTGCCTGGATCCTACAGTGTGCAAAAGGAGGTGCTGCTGATGACCATTTGGCTGGCAAGCTGTGGCCAAGTGGCCATGGATCAGTGTGAGGGGCAGGTGCCTGACAAGGTGCTGGGAGCAGCCAACATCTACCTGGCCCTGGTGACCTGGCTGCTGTCCCTGGTGAGTGCAGTGACCTGGCACAAAAGGCTCTGGGGGGTGAGGGCTGTGTTTGGACCTCCAGTGAATACATAACCACTCTTGAAATCTCCTTTTTTTTCCCTCAAGAGCTACAAAACAGTGGCTGAACAAAGTGGAAATTATGTTCTAACTCACCTCAGAGTCTGTAAATAAAAGTCTCGCCGGAGTCAGTGGAGCTGGGTTGTGGCTGGAGTTTATGAAGAAGTGAAAAATTGTTGAGCCAGATTTTCAATTGCTGAAAGTGACTGCTGGGTGTTAGGCTTTGTCCTTAGCAATGGACACAGGTTCCTGGTTTTCACTGTTGTAGATAAGAACAGACTCTTCCTGACAGTCAAGAGTGCTATGAACAAGTGAGGAGCTGCCTTAATTGTCCTTTGGTTCACGTGTTTTCCTCCTCTAAAGAAACCACCCCATCCTCTCTCTTTCCCATCCATATTACCCTTTATTCCCAAGAGAAAACAGTGTATTTTTCCTCCCCAATGTATATTTTTCCTTCCCACCCTGCTCAGTGGCCTTATTCTTTTCCCTGGGAGAGACTGGGATACCAATACTGATCCACACAGTCAAGGTAGATTTCATCCTGAGCAGCCAGGCTTTTAAATCACTTAAACTCCCCTTAAACACAATTAATTGTTAATGATGTTCGTGCTTGCATTAAAACATTGCTAACATTCTTTAGTGTTAGTTCAGTGCTAATGAAAGTTGCCACTGGAACAGCCCTGCATCCTGAATTTTCCGTTCAGACTCATTGGCTTGTGACCAGCTGCAGTGTGAGCTCTCTTCCCTTGTGTTATTCCCATAAAAAAAAAAAAACAACTGAGCTCTGACTTGCAGCAGTTCTCTCTGAGCCTGAAAGTGTACAAGGGTACCTCAGCTTCCAGGGCTGTGTCACTCTGCTGGGTGTAGGCTCAGATGTTCAGATGGATTCTGTGCCCAAGAAAAACTGGGGTAAAATCCACCAATTTATTCTACACAGGCTCTGAAATTGCTGTTGGATAGCAATGAAGAAGTTTGCATTTCTTTCACTGAAAGAATTGGAAATGTTGAGGCATTTTTAGACCAAGTTCTCATCTGGTAATCCATGCAATTCCATGGACTGGCTTGTGTAAATCAGCATATCCTTACTGATTCCAGTGGAGATGTGCTGGATGCTGCCAGCTGGGAGCAGTGGTCCCTTGGATGGTGCAGAATCCCCCATGGGAATCCAAAGCAGTGGAGGACTTGGTGCTGGTGTTTTGAGTGATCCAGCTGAGCTGTGCAGCAGTTTGAAAATCCAACCTGGCCCTGTGTTAAAAGCATGTTTTTAAAGGCCTTTATCTCCCTGTAAATGCAGTAAATAGAGCTGATAATGCACCTAGAGACTGGTGATGGTATAAACCAGGAGAACAAGACCTGGGGTTTCTGCATCCACCAGAGGCCTGGGAGGGAATTACAGTCCTGTAGCTCAGACTTGCCTTTCTCCCCATCCAGAGCATGTTCTGGATCACATACCTCTGCTTTTCCTTTCTCCTGGCTTTGCTGATTCCCTGTGTCTGTCTTTCCCAGAGTTTTCTGCCCCTTTTCACCAGCTGCCCTGGACATTTTGCAGCATCCCAGTGCCTTTCCAGGCTGTTTCAAGTGTCTTTCCTTTCTCTTTTCCAACTTATGATCAAGATTTTAATGTATTTTGCATGTTAAAGTAGATTATGTTTTATCTGACTTTGAGCAACCTAAAGAGCCAGGGCATAGTCTGTCCTCCTGAAACCTTCTCCCTGGATTTAAACTGATAGTCACAATAATAAATTATGTCTTGGGGTTGCAGAAGTCACTTTTTACTCTTTTTGTTTTAATTCAGACCTATAAACTGGAAAATAGAATGTTTGCCTCCCACACACATGTGCACAAAAAAATCCATGAAAAAGAAATTACCTCAGCCCAACTAAAAGGGGATTCACAGGATGGGGATTGAGGGGGTTTGGGCTATTAATTTGGGCTTCTTGGGGAAGCCTGCAGCAGCCCCTTAGCAGGGCATCATCCCCTTGCACTGATTTGTAGCTGAGATTGGATTGATCTCAGTGTCACTGGTAAAGGCACACAGGTGCTGCTGTGACAGGAACATTCTGGACAGCCTTGGCAGGGGCTCTGTGCTCACCCTGCTGGACCAGGGAAATAATGGGAATTCCTGCTTCCACATAGTGAAACTGGTGGAAGTCAGAGCTTGCAAGTCCTCATTGTGAAAATAAATCCTATGACTTATCAAAAGCAATGTGTTATTCCTATTTAATTTGGTCTTTATTGATTTTTCTACTGGCTAAACCACAGCTAATCTACTAATCAAAGCAGAGTTCTCCCTGGGTTGTTGTGGGGCTCTACTCAAAAGCAACAGAGCAAGATAAAGGGCTTTTTTTCAGTCCATCTAAAATGGATTTATGTTCCAATGGATTTCCAGGTGCCTCCTGTGAAGAGGAAGGATGGCCCCAAGGTTCCATTTGAGGTGGTGGGGCTGCAGCAGGCCTGGAGAGAGGAAGGCTTGGCCCTCTACGCCTGCCTGGTGGCACCAGAGGAACCTTCAGCCCAGAGCTGCCCCCAGACCCACGAGTCAGGAGTGAGTAGCAGCATTTACACCTGGTAGTTGTGCAAGCACTGCTCAGCACTGAGCACCAGGCCTGGATGTGCCAATTCAAGCAGTGGAAGAGCTGCCCAGACTGGGATGGGGGACAGCCCAGTGCTGTGGAACTGAAGGATTGCTTACAGCTGATTGCCAGCCCAAGCTCTCCTCAGTTAGGTTATGGCATTTAGGCTTCTAATTGGGATAGCTTGAATTTTAACATCTGTGTTGTCTCACCCTTCACATGAGACTGAAAATAGAACAAAAGTTTTTAAAACACCTCTCAGTTGCCCCATCACTGAGTCAGAAAAGGGCATAATCCAACAATGCTGCATTTATGTTATGTGCAGACCACAAATCAGCTCTCTGTGGCATCATTTTTTTGTCAATTGCTCATTAGCTGTAACCTCACACTGCAGAAATTTAGCTGGATTTGGAGGAGACACATCTTTTGGCACCTATTCTGGTTTTTCCTCCTTTATTTTAACCATGTGAAGAGTGTGGCACAGGAGGAGGAATTAGTTTTATTTGACTGCGAGGAGCTGAGACCTGAAAGCAGGACATGAGCCTGTGCCCTCAATTTTGGTGGGCCCCAGAGCCTGAGCTGTGCAATAAAACTGGAAGGTCTTCCACACAGGCTGGAAATTTAGCACATGCAGGTGGCACATGTGATATAAGACATGATACGAACTCCTGTCCTGAGCACAGAGCTCTGAAATTGCAGCTCTGGGCACTGCTGTGTTGGTTCTGTCCTTCACAGAGCTGATTTGATACAGGCTGAAGCATCTTGTACCTCTTTTCTTTTTTGGAGACAGTTTTTTAGGTAGTATTGCCACTCTTGCCTGGTGTCAATACCTGTTTTACCTGAGCAGTGTGGGTGACTCTTGCTGGGCAGTGTGGCCAGGTGGATGTGGGGAGCAGCAATCCCTGTGTCTCCCAGATCTTCTGAGAGCCACTTGCTTGAGTAACTGTCCTGTGGCTGAGGAACCTTTGAGGTGCTGCCCTGTGCTCTGCTGAGGCTGCTGAGTTCCTCTCAGGTGGCTCAAAGCAGCTTCAGTGAGCTGATAGTGGATTTTCTACTCTGGTTTTGCCTGCTTCATCCCCAGGTGTCTGTACTAGACCTGCTGGCCACACCGTGGGGAGCCTAAATGGATCAGGATGTGTGAACATGTTTTTAAAACACACTTCATCATCCCCTTCACTTGCAGCTGCTGCCTGGGAGCAGCAAAGATTGAATTTCTCGTGTTGTATCACAAAACCTGGAGTTTCACAGCTGTGGCTCCACTGCACATGAAAATAAATAATGGATGCTGGCACCAAATGTCATGATTAAAACACTACCAAAAAAGCCCAGCCCAAAACAATGAGCAGCTTTTCCACTAGTGATTGAGCAGCCCTGGGCAGAGGCTGATGAGACCAGGCTCTGCTGGACTGGACAAGGATTTGGTGTTGGCTCCTGCCCAAGGCAGCTGAATTCAAGGTGTTTCCTCTGCGGAGCAAAGTGAATGGAGGGGCAGAGCCTGACCTGCTCTCTGCTGATTCCAGCTGAGGGCTTGGCCAAAGCACCAAAATTATTGAGCACTGATTATGCTCAAAATATTTCCTCAGGGTTACAGAACTGAATGAACTTCTGGAGCTGTGGGCTCAGGCTGCCCTGAGTGTTTGGTTGGAGCTGGGAAGGGTTAAATCACATCCTGGTGGAACAAACTGTGCCGTTTTCCCAGTCCTTCTCATGGAATCACAGAGTGGTTTGGATTGGAAGGGGCCATTCAAGTCCAAATCCCTGCAAGAAGCTGGGACACCTAATGTGAGAAATCAATTTGTAGAGAATTCTTAAAGTACATTTTATCTAAAGGACGTTAGGCACTGGGCTAAAACTCTTAAAAGGCATTTCTCAGTATACAACTTGCTTATTTATATTCGTTGGTAATGCAATGGCAATAGCTATTGTTGGTTTTGGTTGAATTACCATTGGAGCATTGTAAGTAAGAGCTAAAATCATCAGCTCTTCATTACAATTTGCTGAGATGATAGTTGGAAAAACTGAAAGTCTAAGAATTCTATTACTGTCATTGTCTATAATTAGAAAGTCTTGTCTTTGTTGTAAAGTATTAGTAGCTCTTGTGGGAATGCATTCATGGTAAAAGTCTTTTAAAAAATATATTAATTTGGAAGCTGCCAGTTCACATTGTGAACTAGCCTAATCCAACTATCCCAGGCTGCTCCAAGCCCTGTCCAGGACAATGCCAGGGATCCAGGGGCAGCCACAGCTGCTCTGGGCACCCTGTGCCAGGGCCTGCCCACCCTGATCATGAAAAACTTCTGAGCTCAGCTCCATTGCACAGCAGTGACATTTCAGGGGTTGGGGCAGCTCTTCCAAGCAGGACTTAGGTTTCCTGTCCCTCATTAGAGGCTCTTTGTGGTAGCACTGACTTGTGTCAATCTTTCTCTCCTGGGGCATTTGCAGAGCTGCTGCAGAGATCAGAGCTGGGAGGAACAACACAAGTTGGGATGTCAGCCCCAGCAGAGACAAGGAAAATGACAGCAAGTCTCTCCCTGATCCTGCCCTTGGGCAGCTTCAGCTGCTGTGGAGAGAAATGTGGAATTTATTCTTCACACTGCAGCCCTCACTCTCTCACTGTCCTGTCAATGGGCAAGTTTTCAGTGGCTGAATTGAAAAACAAAATCCTGTTGGGGCACTTACTGGTTCTTGTTCCAGTTGTCTCCTGTGAGCACAAAAAGACACTTTTCAGGGCTTGCCTTTAAAATATGATTGGTGCATTTGTTGCATCTGTTTGCTATAAGAATTTAGGGAGACCTTAAGTTACTTTTTTTTTGGATTATGCAAAAAAGACCAAGTATCTGTAAATGTTAACTATGATGACAAATGATATTTTAATACTAATGTGGAGAGCCCAGAGTCCATTTCCAGCTCCAGAAGGGGGCTCTGAGCCATCAATTTTTTTAATTACTGGCCACTTCACTGTCATCTGTGTATCTTTTATTATTTATCACATTCTGATTCTCTGCCCCAAGGTCTAATAGTTATAAATAGAATTATAATAGTGGCTTCTCCAGGCAAAAGCTCCTGTTCTTTACACATCAAGAAGTCTTTTGGCTTATTCAACTGGGATGGCATCTATTCCTATATCCAGTGGTTCTGCTATGTTCCCTCTCATTTTTATCAATTTTTCTGGGGGTAGTTTAAGGTGATTTTATTTCTGTCCTCCTCCAAACAGCTGCTAGAAGTGAGGCAGTTTTTAACATCCCTGCCCGGTCTTGTTTTCTTATTGTCAGAAAAAAAGCCAAAACACCTCCTGTAATCTCTGTGCTGAGAGACAGGCTGCAGTCCCATGTCTGATGGGAATTAGATTTGTACATGGGAATTAGATTTGTTCAGCCTCTGCTCTGTAGGAATCTGCCGGGCATTCCCTGTTATCCCACTGGCTCTGTGTGCAGCTCTGGGGCTCCTCTCTGCCCCTCCATCACTTCATTCTCTGGAGGCTCAGAGGAGCTCCCAGTCTCTGTCCTTTGATTTGGGGTTTTTCTCCTTGAGCTTCACTTTTCAGCTGCAGTAATCACAGAGTGATGGAATATCCTGAGTGGGGAGGGACCCCCAGGGATCATCCAGGGCAGCCCCTGGCCCTGCACAGACCCCCCAACAATCCCACCCTGGGCATCCCTGAGATCATTGTCCAAGCACTCCTGGAGCTCTGGCAGCCCCGGGGCTGTGCCCATTCCCTGGGGAGCCTGGGCAGTGCCAGCACCCTCTGGGGGAAGAACCTTTCCCAAAATCCAGCCTGACCCTGCCCTGGCCCAGCTCCAGCCATTCCCTGTCCCTGTCCCAGAGACTGGAGCTGCCCCTCGGGAGGAGCTGCAGCCCCCCCTGAGCTCTGCCCTCAGTCTCCTTCTCCAGCTGAACAATCCAAGCGCCCTCAGCTGCTCCTCAGACCCTTCCCCATGCCCATGTCCCTCCTTTGGGCACTCCCCAACAGCTTCAGATCCTTCTGATATTGTGGCACCCACAACTGCCCCAGATCTGAGGTGAGGCTGCACCAGTTCCTTTGCTTCCCTCTGAGTAACTGGTGGAGAGAAGATGCTCTGCACAGTTGTTGAGTCTGTTAATTTCTAATTAGGTCTCCTTGAGGTCACTGGTTTTATTCTCTGAAAGTCCTTCTAATTAAGAATCAACCTGAAGAATAATGAGGCTTAGAGGGGAGGTTAAATGATGGAAAACTGTTGTTTAGCAGTGCAGAATTCAATATTAATGTATCAGTATTAATATTAGCCTCAATCTTAAAGAAAAAACCAGAATGGTGGGGATTTTTTCTGCCCAATTACAAGATACCACCTAAACCCAAGAAGAAGAAGGAAGAGGAAGAAAGGAACTCAAGACAACACCCTATATCCTCCATCTTGAACCCATCTATAACATACTAAAAGCCCTAAAACCTGAATTTCTCACCCATGTGACACACTACACTATTATCCACAATCTATTTCACACTTTTGTGGTTTCTAGTTTACCTTGAGGCTTTGGAAGTTTTCCCCATGAATGAAGGTCAAAGTCAGTGCTCCCCTGGGGGTCAGGACACACCAGAGCAGACAGAGAAATGTTCCTGGTGCCCTGGGTTTCCACAGGCACTAACAACTGTTTTCATTTCTATCCCTAAGAAAGTCTTTGGAAGTTAATATTTCATTGTATTGGGCTGGTTGATGGTCCTGTTTCTGGGCTTTTCTCCCCCTCTGAGTGTGGTGGGATCTGCTTTGGAGCAGGGTTTGTGAGCTGATGGATGGCATGAGGGTGCAGGGTGTCACACCAGGGGTTGGTTTGGAGAATCTGAGGGCAGCTGTGTGGAACTGGGGTCTGGGATGGCTGTGGATAAAGGAGGAGCTGCTGCAGGTGCAAGGTACAGACTGGGTTTCTGAAACCATCGCCAAAGCTTTTTAACACTGTCTCTTTGCAGACTGCAGAACATCTCCAGGGAAAATCCAGCTTTTACCAGAAGATTTCTGCATTTCTGACCTCTACATGGCTTCCAGATCTTATTTGGTGGAGAGATGAACTGGCCAGTCATTTCCAAAACCAGCTGTGCCCACTTCTTCCTGCAATTCCCTCTGTCCTGCTCAGTGACATCACTACTGTTAATCCTGACCCTCAGGTACTGTACACAAATGCTTGGACTTCTGGTTATTTTTTTATCAAGTCCAGTAAAAGTTGTTTTTCCAGTGTTAACAGATATTCTCATTTGCTTTAGCAGAGGATTTAAACAGAATTTGAACACAAATGCTTCTAATATGAGAATATTCTGTGATTCAGTTCTGTGATTTTAATATCTGTGGATTTCCAGGGAAGTGTGTGAGCTACAAGGACACAGCACCTCTCCAAATCAAGTGCTTCCAATCTCTTGCCTGCCTGGAAATGTCTGCAGGAGCACTCACTGCTGTCTAGAAGCAGAATAATAATTAACCTTTCACTTCTGTCAGATTAGCAAGTGCTCCATAACAAATATTCCACCAAATGAAATGTTACAAGAATTCCTTATACTAATTGGGGGAATTTATTCCTTGAGGCATCCAATCCTACCTTGGTGTAAATACTTAAAGTGGGTTTTCAAACTGATTTCTATACCTTTTGAGGGAATGTTTTGTTTATTTCTTTCCCACAGCAGCACCAGCCTTTGGACAATTGTGGTCTTTTCCCAATATTTTTAGACGAACAAAACCCTTGACACACAATTCCAGGGAATGGCAAAGCCTGCAATTCTTGTTCACAATGAAGTTTTAATTTTGAAAATTATGTAGCATGAGAACTTTTCTGCCATTTCAACCAGATTTGGGGATTACTATGACTCTGTGAGAATCAATGGCATGAAAGCTTAGGGGTTTAGCTGTGCACTTAGCAATTTGCCTAAAGGTTTATCCCACTTGTGTGCAGGAAAAGGAGGCTTAGTGTTGTTGATTTGCAGTCACTGTGGCTTTCAAGCAGAAGCAAGAGCCATAAAGAGTCTGACGTACTCGTAAAAGATAAATCTGCTCTATGCTTTTAAGGCATAAAATAAGGCATCATTGAAAACAGCCAGGGCTTTTATGCAAATCCCTTATTAGAGGAATTATAAATCATTAGGAATTGAACAGTAAGATAGCAGGCGCTTTCTGGGGGTGGATCTTTGCCTTGATGCCATGGAAAACATGATGTCAATTTAAAAACCACATTCTCTTCCCAAGTTCAAGAGCTCTGTGCCCCCCAGGCCTGAGTGAGGCTGAGACCACTGTGTGTTGTGGCTTTTTCACAGAGTTATGGAATCACAGCATGGTTTGGGTTGGAAGGGACCTTAAAGCCCATCCTGTTCCAGCTCTGCCATGGGCAGGGACACTTCCCACTGTCCCAGGCTGCTCCAAGCCCCATCCAGCCTGGCCTTGGACACTGCCAGGGTGGAACAGCCACATTTTCATAGCTGGTTGGGCAGCAAGGCTGATTTCCAAAGCATGGCTCAATGAGCCACTCTCTCAGCAGGCAGCAGCTCACCCTGATATCTGCCCTGGAGCTTTGCAAAGTGCTACCAACTGAGAATGTTCCCAAGTGTCATTAAAATGCAACCAAAAAGTGCTGCATAGAAAACTCAGTATCATCTTCTTTTAACTTCTTTGGTCTGAAGGTTTGGTACAAGGCCAGTGATCCATGCTTTGCTTTTTGTACATTTGGATTTGTTTTGAGGCAGTGTGTACAAAACTAAGCAGCCCAAAGAACCTGTGCCCTTGTGTTGGAGGAGCATGCAGTGAATCCCTGCTTTTGCTCCAGGTAGATCAGCATCTGAGAGAGAAACCCTGGCAGGATGGTGGAAAAAAAAAGGGTAGAAATGGAGGGAGAGAGAAGCTGTTGTGTACTGAGCAGCTCTGTGTGTGATCTGGGGAGCAATTGCCAGCAGTAATTGTAATAACCTTTATGCTTTTTGTCTGTTAGTGCATGAGCCAATGTCTTGTTTTCAGTCAATTTGTCTGCTGGATTTTCTGCCTGTTCTGGACCTCAAACAGATTGCTTTGCCTGTGCTGGTTTTTGGAGGCATTTTTATGAGTGCTGTGCAACGAGCCTATTAACCTGCAGCAATTCATTCCTGATAGGAGCAGCAGCTCACAATGCAGTCATTAAAGCCCAGCTTGGGTTGGGAGTGACAACATCCCTGTGGAAGCTGTTAACTGCAAGGTCCCCTGTCAGCAGAAAGAGGATTTCTTCATTTTAGCATAAAATAAAAGTACTTCTGCTGCTAAGCCTCAGGATGCAAACATTCCCCTTTGGGATACAGACAACACACACAGAGCAAGTGTTGATGCTGCTTTTCCTCAGCCTGTTTGGTCCATGCTGGAATTATTTTCCTCTTCCTCAGTTTTTCTGGGCATTGGGACATTTGCCTAAAAGGTGCAGCCTTTGATGGTCACCTTCCAGAGCATCTCCTTGAACTCCCAACCTGTGCAGGTGCCTGCCAGGACAGAGGAGTCAGGGCATAGCTGCATTTCCAGGGAACTTTTAAGGAGGAAGGGGAATCTCCATCCTTCCTCCTCTGTCCACTGACATCCCTAAGTCAAGATGAAGGAGATTTTTTACTTTAATTTCCAGAAAACTGATTTTGTTGCACCTCCTGGTGATCAGTTCCCCTCATGCTGCTCCTTTAGTAGCTTCCCTGCTCTGACACAAAGTTTGTAAGGGTTTTTCAAATAGCAGTGATTAAGGGCAGGTCTACACAAAGTTTCCTCCTTACTTTTTGCTTAAGCAAAGCTGCATTTTTTAATTTTTATCTTTTTTTTCTGGTTAGTTGTAGATAAGAATCCCAGAACTGGGAGCTGAATTTGCCCCAGTATTGTAACCCAGGCCTGCTGAAAATGCCTGGCAGCACAGGCTGACCTAACAGCAAGGCTGATGTGTGGCAGGGGGCTGGCAGAAAGTAGAGCAGTTCTTTCATGTAGAATTTCAGTTTTTTGGGCTTTCCCTGCTGGAGTTGATGTTAACTGTGTTGCCATAGGAGCTCTCACACATAGAAGCTTTGAAAATTGCATACTTTATTTCAAATTCTGAATTAACCATGTTGGCTACATGGAAGAGCTTGACACTGCTGCTGAAATTTGAAATCTCTGTGGAAAGCAGCCCCAGATGCAGCACTTGTTGCTCTGTGCACTTGAGGCACAGATTTAGAGCTGAGATTCCCAAGCTCCGTGTGCAGCCTCTGAAGAGGGAGTGGGAGGCACTTGCAGAGGATCTTTCAGGTCTGTGAGTCTGTTTCAGATGGGCTCAGTGAGAACACTGAGCTCTCTGAGTTCAGGCTCTGAGTGCTGTGACATTATTTCATTGACAAGCACCGTGGCCTTGGCCCTGCTGAGTTGCCTTCAGCAACTTCCACTGTCTTTTGCTGTAACTTCTTTTCATTTCAGTGCTGAGGGAGGCGTGCTCAGGGAACTGCTGCTCATTGCCACATCAGCCTTTCACCCAACTCTGCAGGCCTGTGGCTGTGTGGGCTCTGCCTTTCACACATCCCAAACTACGAGAACTGGGCTTTGCTGTGGTTCAGTGCCTGTGCTGGGGGCAGTTATGGTTTGATTTGGGGTTATTGCCCCATGTGTTCTTTCTCATTTCATGCTGTGTGAGCAGCACCCAAGCTGGGCCATGTTTTGGGATGGAGATGCCACCTGGGCCCCCTGGAGAGCAGCACAATTTGCTCAGCTGCCAGACCTGAGCCCCACATTGCTGTGAGCTCCCAGCTTCAGTTCAGGGCTGTGCTTTCCTCCTCCAAAGCTTGAAAGATCTGATGGTTGAGCAGCTGAACTGGGCATTGGGGAGGGATAAAACACCCAGGACAGCTCCTCCACATGGGCTCACCCAGAGCAGACGTGGCAGGAGGAGTCCTGCAGCTTTGGCAGTGCCAACCATAGCTCTGGGACATCCAGGCTGAAGCTGTAAAGCAGGAGCTTCAAAAGGACAGGTTCATTCTGCCCTTTGCTTTCAAATCCTGCCTGTGGCTTGTCTTTATCTGAATTAGTGAAAAGGCTCAGGTCTTGCCTGGCTGGCAGCCTGGGTGTGTTGTGCAGCCAGTTCATGTTGTACCAGCAGCTTGGGTGAGAGCACATCTGGCTGGAGATTCCACATGGATAAGGCTTGTCTGGGGGAGGAATGTTTGTTCTGAGACTTCATCTATTTACATTTATGGAAAATAATCCATAGCTGCAGCCCAGAATGGCTGCATGGCCATATCTTCAGGAGGCAGAAGGTGACATCTTGGCCCTGGCTGAGTCCTGCTAGAGTCTGGCATTTATTTTCATGGAGCCAGGAGTTCAGGCAGCCACTGGCATTTGTAAATAAAACCCCTAACCTTTAGAAGGAGGAAGGACTACACTGATGTCTACCAGAGCTGGTACAAAGATGAAGGCACAGCTTGGAGAGGAATAAAACATTCGAGGTTTTCATTCTTCCTAAAATTTGACAGCTCACATTTAGATTGTGTCCATCACTCATTATTCCTGACAAAAGCAGCTTTAAAGAGCTCTTGAGCTACTGTGCTTTGCCATTAGTGCTGGTGGGCACAAAGGCTGGGAGCTACTCTCTCATTCTGTCTTCTGTGGTTTAAGATCTCCCTTTCCCAGTCCAGAAGGGGAACAAGGGGATGTGAGATCCATTTCAAACTGCCTGAAACAGTCACCAGAACTGCATGTCTTCTTTGATGAGCCCTCTCTCTCCCAGACTTTTTGCTGCCTGGGCTCTTCCTGTGGTGCCTCTACTTTCCTGTACTAAATTCTGTAGCCATCTGAAGGGAACATGCACAGTGGGGAGGGAAGATGTGCAGGGAACACACTCAGCATTGTGTTCATCTGGATTCTACCAGGAAAACTGTGCTCCTGCACAGGGCAGCGGGGAGAGGAGAGAGTTTGAGAGTGGTGCTGCCTCATTCAGGGGCAGGACTTGGTGAATCCCATCAGACATGAGCCTTGCTGAGTGAGAGAGAGCGAGAAGTGATTTCTCTGCTGCCCCTGATGTGCTCAGCAGGGCTGGCAGGGACAGGTCACCTCAGCACAGAACTCCCACCTGGCTGTGCAGGGACTGCAAGTGCAGCATCCTTCTCCAGGGGGTTTGGTGCTGTCTCACAGAGATAATGGCTGAGCAGATCTTTGCCTTGTGTGTGTGAGATGAGATTGTGGAGTACATGGGGATGCTTTCCTGCTTTCCTGCTGGGACTGGGAACAGCCTGGAAGACTCCTTGCTTTACTCAGAAGACTCTCTCAGATCACCTGACAGCAAAAGCTCTTCCTTTCTTGTCAGAGATGGGAACAGAAAATACTGTAAACATAAAGAGGTGATCACGAGCTTGGTCATATTTCTGTGTGACAGTGAAATATTCAAGGCTTTGCTGCAGCTCCAGTCTCCTCTGAAATGTGCTTATTCTTCTTTCTGCCCAGGATTTTACAGCACGTTTTTGCTCTCCTGTGAGTTTCCTTCCCAGAACTGTCTGCCTTCATCTGGGTAATATTATCTGAAACAAAGCAGGAGCTCGGGGTTTCTTTTAAATGCTTTTGGAAAAACTGGTGTGTGTTCAATCCTAGCTGTGGCACAAAGTGCTCTTTTCCGGTGTCTTAAGGTGACAGAAGCTGGAATTTGTCACCCAAACCAAACAAGGATAAATTGGCAAAAAGCAATGACTAAACCCAGGAGTTTATGGATGTGCCCTCCCTCCCTGCTCATCCTGATCATGGCAGTGTGGATGGAGAGGATGTCAGTGCTGTAAGAAGCCCTGGAGACACACATGGGGATGGTTATGGTTCATGAGTCTGGGCTTTGAAACCTGTCACAGCAGAAGTCACAGTATCCCTGGGGCTGTGCAGCTGCTGCTGGCTGAGTGCAGGGAACCTTCCTCCCTGGGAGAAGGCTTTTCCCAGGAGATGGGAGGTTGGTACAGGGCTCAGAGCCGCACTGCAGAGGTGTTTTCAGGGTTTTCAGGTAGGGATCAAAAGCTGGGCTGCTTCTTCACCCTTCTGAAGGTTTAGGGAATCTCCTCTCCTCCCACCAGGAACAGGTCAGCACTCGGAGCTGATGCTTCCACAGGCTTGGGAAAGGATTTACAGCTGCTGTGATGTTAGAGGAGTGACAGGAACCAGCCCTGAGGTGAAATTCTCACACCTACCCTCTTGTGAAACATTAAAAGTGGCATTGAAGTATCATAAACAGAAATAGTGTCCAAGTTCTTTCAGTAGGAGAAGGCTCCTGCAGCTGCCTGCAGGGGGTCCCTCTCTCTTTTTGTGTCCAAAAGGGCTCAGCTCAGTATTAGAACAACTGGCTCCGTGCAATTCTCTCCTAAATCACAAGGAAAGTGACTTTCTGCCTATTCTTTCCTGTTGGTGGCACAGGAAGGCTGTGTCAGGAGCTCTCCACTGGGACATTATAGCCAGGCTGGACAAAGCAGGGTACTCATCCTGCAGCCACCTCTCTATTTTCTAATTCATGAGGAGAAGGATTTTCTGGGAGAAATAAGACTTTTCAAGCTCTGTTTTCTGTTGGTTTGTGAACTCCCATTCAGGCTGGCTGTTGGAAAACAGATGTGACAGATGACAGGAACAATTCCCACAGGCCTTGCTTCCCACGTGTGGCCACACCCTTGCTGTGGCCTTGGAGCAGCATCCTGGGATCCCCATGAATCCACAACTTACACCAAGGTGCTCCCCTTGGATTTTCCAGCCTGGATTTCCACCCTGGATTTTCCTTGGATTTTCCAGCCTGGATTTCCACCCTGGAATCCCCTTGGATTTTCCACCCTGGATTTTCCTTGGGTTTTCCAGCCTGGATTTCCACCCTAGAATCCCCTTGTATTCTCCCCTTGGATTTTCCACCCTGTGCCCTGGAGCTGGATGATCATCCTGAAGGTTTCTATGGAAATAGAGGCTGGTGCTGGTTTGAGCACATTTGTCCCTTCTTTTCCTTCTGGAACATTCACAGACAGGAGGTTTGTTCAAGGAACAGCTGGAAGAAATAGGAAACTGGGATTTTGCTGCATTCCCACTTTGTAGGACTTGTCTGGGCTCATTGCACTGTACCACTGCTGCAGATAAGAGCTGCCATCATGCACTGGGAATGGAGAAGATCCCTTTCCTTAAATCTACTTTTCCTCTGATGGTATTTTCCACAGCAACCGAGTGTCCTATCAGCAGTGGAGGCTGGGGATTGATGGATTGCAGGACAGAATGGACAGATCCACTGGGAGATGCCAAAGCCCTTGGTTAGGTGCAGTTGATTTGACTGAAGCAGGGTGAGAAGTGAAATCCCCACTTCTGATTTCAGGCAAATATCTCATGAAACACAGGAAATAGAGGGAGGAGACAACACAAAAGGTTACTGAAGTGGAAAGGCAGTTGTCAGAGGGGCTTTAATATTCAAATGAATTTCATTTTTTGGTTGTTACTTTGAAGCATTTGTGGAATGCTCTGAAGTGCCTATCATTTGCCAAGCAGCACACCCGAAATCTCTCAGGTGATTACACAATTAAACAGCATTATATGGAGCTCATAATGCAGAGTGGATGCATTAACCCTGCTTCTCCATGCAGGGTTAGCCCCTTTTCTTTCCATCATAAAAGTCCTGATGAGACCATGTTGAAAATTAATTTCTTTTTCTGTTTTTGAAAAGGTCAGTCCACATAAGCTGAGGACAAATTAACACCTGCTGTAAATCAAAGTAGAGCCTTTAAAAGTAGTGAAGCCTCTTTGAGCTACGCCTGAGCCTGTGTTTTAAAAGTGACTATTTTTTTTCCTTCATCCTTGGAATGATTCCTGCCCACTGTGAACTCTGCCTAAATGCATCTGTATTTCTGGAATGTTCAAACCAGAAGCTGACAAACGTGACTTTCAAGGGTTGCCTTTGTCCCTGGACTGTGGCCTCGCTTACAGAGCGTGCAGTCACAGTACATTCTCCTCTCCTGAGTGACACATCCTTACCCTTGCACTTGTACAAGTTGCTTGCTTGGCTGCCCAGAAGATGGATGAGAAACAAAATAAGGTGCTGAGCCTGGGAAATGCTGTGCTTGTGTGGAGCTGTGGCCTAAATGCCATTTTTTTGCCTATCCATGAGGATGTGGCACGATGAGACTAACAGATATGTGTCACTTGTGGTGACATGAGCACAGGAGAAATGTGCTATTTTGGCTACAGGCATGTAGAAGTTCATGCAGTCCCTTCCCTACCCTTCCATTTGATTGGTTAATTAGAGCATTGCTTTCACAAAGGCCTTTTCTGCTGAGTGCTCAGCACAGTCGTGGAGAATTGAGGTCTCAGCTGATGGATGCAGCTCCTGGTGATGTCTGTGGGTGCTCTGCATGTTGGGGAGTCACTGGGTTGGACCCTGGGAATGCTCAGGCTCTTGGGCAGCAGTTGCAGATTCATATTCTTGGGATATCACTTAAATGGAGCTACTGGAATAGTTGCAAGAAAGCAAATTACATAAATTAACAACACTGGGCTGAGTTTAATCCACCAGCTGCATCCTTGTGCGCTCTGTGGCCAGAAGATCCTGATTTTTCTGCTTTATTTTAAGGAACCAAGATAACGTGGAAGTGAGAGCTGTCCTTTGTGCATTTCAGGCTGTGGAGAAGGCGTTTGCAGTGCCAAAGGGATTTTACTGGCAGACAGTTGAGAGTGATGACAAACACTTCCCTGACAGCAGTGCCATGGAGGCTTGCAGAGACACAGATACTGAGGTAAAGAACAACAAACAACCCCCTCCTTCCTCACCTGGGGGCTCAGGGGGGACACTGAGAGACAATTAAGTGCCCTGGGATATTTCAATCTAGAGCTTTGATACAATACTGATCTTGAACTATTTTTCACTCAGACCTAAATATATCAGCTGAGTATTTTGTGTCATCAGTATTGATGTGCTGATTGCTCTGAGCCACAGAAGATTAAACTTTGAAATGTGTAGGTTGGAGAAATTGCTACCAACCAGGTGCAAATCTGTAAGAGTAGACAAAATTTTGATAACCTGAAACCACTTGACTGTAAGTCAGTAAACAGCACAACTTTGATTAAACTTGGGCTCAGAAACATTCCAAGAAATTTCTGAAGGTTCTGATACTGCCTGATCTTGAGTAACTGTGTGTGTTGTATGAACAAGTAGGGAGCATTTGTACTGATTCTACCCCAGGAGAAGAGAAGGTTAAAGTGATTTCAATTAGCTCTTGGTTAGGAGTGCAGCACAAAATGTTCAGGACCTCACCCATGTGAAATGAGTTGTTACTGAGAAGAGCAGAGCAGGGCCAGCAGCAGTAATGGGGATCAGCCCAGGGTCACAAAGCCATGCACTGCTTTGGGTTGGAGGGACCTCAAAGCCACCAGTTCCACGCCAGTCCACTGGGCAGGGACATCTCCACTGTCCCAGGCTGTTCCAAGCCCCATCCAGCCTGGCCTTGGGCACTGCCAGGGATCCAGGGGCAGCCACAGCTGCTCTGGGCACCCTGTGCCAGGGCCTGCCCACCCTCCCAGGGAACAATTCCTTCCCAGTATCCCATCCATCCCTGCCCTCTGGCAGTGGGAAGCCATTCCCTGTGTCCTGTCCCTCCATCCCTTGTCCCCAGTCCCTCTCCAGCTCTCCTGGAGCCCCTTCAGGCCCTGCAAGGGGCTCTGAGCTCTGCCTGGAGCCTTCTCTTGTCCAGGTGAGCACCCCCAGCTCTCCCAGCCTGGCTCCAGCCCTCAGAGCATCTCCATGAGCTCCTCTGGACTTGCTCCAACTGGCCAACATCTCTCTTGTGCTGGTAGCCCCAGAAGTGGGCACAGCCCTGCAGGTGGGAGCCCGCAGTGACAAGGCCAAGGCAGAAAGCCCAGGGTTCAGACAGTGGCCAGAACTGGAGATGTCTGAGACCAGGCCAGGCACAACTCAACCAAGCTGCAATGGAGAGCAAAGCCAAGTGCCAGGCTCCTGAGGAAAGGGGACACTGGCACTTCCTGAGGCTTCCCTGTGCTAGATGGCTCTGTTATCACAGCTGGCCCCAAGCCCAGGCAGCCCCAGGGACTCAGAGCAACCACAGGAAAATTCTTCCTTACTGGCTGCTGTGAGTACTGGGTTAATAGCAGGAGAGCTTCAGCTAGACAAACACAAAGAAATGGAGCTTTTATTCCTAATTAGACCACTTTTATATGATTTGAGCAAATTTCTATTTTCATTTATCATGATGGTAAAGCCTCATAATGTCTTTATGGGGCGGTAGCATTTCATTTCAAGTGTCCAGTAGTGATGGATTCATTTGGCATTTGCTGCAGCCATAAACCTTGAGCTGGGGAAATCCTTGAGCTGCTCAACATCCAGGAGAGCCATGCCCAAATCTGGGGCCAGAAAATCACCTTGTCTGATCCCCAGCTAAACAATTTATTATCCACAGGACCACACAACTCCCTGTCGTAAAGTGCTTGCTTTTTAAAACAATTTGTTTCTCTGATGGGGAAAATAATAATAATTTGCTTCCCTTTTGGGTATAAACATTCAGAATGTGTTGGTGTGAGTCTTCCCACATGCCAGGATGGGCTGAAATGGATTAGGCTGGTTAAGAAGACTCTGAAATGTGAATCTGGGACAGTACCAGTGATGTGTTTGCCTTTTGATGTTTTTTTAGTGTTGATTTTGATGCTGTTAAAGGTATAGAGACACAACCAGTTGGTTTATTATTATTTTATCATCCAAAGATGGGCAAATGGTGCTGCACAAAGTGAACAGCAGAAGAGATGCACTGTGGGCTCTGCCCTAGAGGCCTTGCAGTTTTTCACTAGTAGGTTTATGTGACAAAAGGCAAAGTTATATCAGCAGAAATAGATTAAATTATAATTTAGCCCAAAGCCAAGAGCCTTGTGTGTGAATTGCACATAAAGAGAAACCAAAGCCAAGCCTCTCTGTAGCTCTGGCAGATCCATCCTGGGAACTACAGGTGAGCAGCAGGGCTGCAGTTCTGAGGTTCTGCTGGGCTTGGGAGCGTTTCCCTGATTTTTCCATGTTTTTCTCTGGCTGTCCAGGTTGCCATGGTGCTGCTGTTTGAGGCTCTCTTCCGAAGCCCCCTGGAGACCCATCACACTCTGCAGCTGCTGCTGGGCTCTGGGCTGGATGTCTGCGGCCTCCGCCTGCTCTACCCCAGCCAGGACCTGCTGCTCTCCAGCTCAGGTGGGCTCTGCTTCTCCTCCAGAGCTTCCATCATGCTGAGGAAGGCCCAGATCTGTAAAAACACTGAGGTGAAGGGTGATCAGAGTCAGATTTGCATGAGGATTGCTTTATCAGTTCCTGTATCCTTCCCAAAAGAAATTATAGAATAGCTTTGACTGTTTCATTCTTTCTGTTCCCACTGTTGAATATCCATGAGATGAATTTTTAACTCTTCATACATTTTTTGGGTCTCAAAGTTTAGCTGTTGTTCCTTTGCAGTGAGCTTTCACACATTTCAGTGCCCTGAGCTCCAGGGACAGGCTCATGTAAGTTAAATATAATAATTTAGTTCCCCACTGATAGTCCTAAGGTTTTAGCTGTAGAAAATCCAGCCTCCCTTTTCCACAATTCCCCCATCTCATTGCCTGGGGGGCTTCAGGAGTGCTGATTTATCTGGCCTGTAATTGCATTGGCAGATAAACCATCACCAAAACACCAGATTATTTCATAGAATCCTATCTGAGGTGGGATACGGTAAATAAACACAATCTGGGGCTCTGAACTCAAATCACAAAGTCTTGAACATCAGACACCAATGTATCAAATACTGGCATGTACCACTCAAGTCTTTATTTTCTCCCATTAGAAACAGAGATGATGAAGCCTGCCTTAAAACATTATGGGATATTACTGGTTGCTGCTGCAGCACAACTCCAGAGCAACAAGTGTGCCCTTAGCTGCAGAGTTTAGAGATTGCTTGTGGCTTGTGCTTCTTTTTGAGCCACAAAGTTCTTCTGGAAGGCTCAGATGTGCCACAGACAATCCATTTCTCATGGGAAAGACACAGGCAGGCTGAGAGGGAGAGAAATAGGCTTCCTTCTCCTCTGGCAGAAGGGGAATGAAGACCAGCTTAAGCAGAGAAAATTCCCCAGTCTCCTCACTCCCTTTTTGCATTTGAAAGCAGTAGGAGCTGACTGCCTTAGGAATGGGATTGCAGTTGCAGCTGGCTGGGTGCTGTGCACAGAACACATTTCTGGTGAGGGCTGGAGAATTGGAGGAGGGCTCCTGAAATGAATAAGAAAACCATAAAACCTGCAGTCATTAGGAGCTGACAGGCAGCAGATCTGCTTCAATGCTCTGTACCATGCACCATTATTTAAGAACATTTAGTATGAAGAGACAATTCATTTGAGCTGAGAACTGCTGTGCAAGTTTGTAAATTAGATTTTTACCCTTAGCTTGAAAACTCTAAAATTATTATTTTAAATATTTACAGCCAGTTGCTCCATTATCTACCTGCTCTGGAGATTTGTGTTCTGCCTTCTGATTCTTATGCAAGAAATGCTATATTTAAATATGTTTTTAAACCTAAGGGAAGAAAATCACACCCCTTGCTGCATTTTCTGACATCTGCAGTAAGAATTGGAAAGGAGACAAATTTGCTTTTTCTGGGGTTACTTTCTGGGCCCCAGTTGTGCTGGAGGAAGGTTTGCCAGAGTCATAGGAAAGAGTTGGAAGAAGTAAGGGAAGTCAGGGTTCAAATCCTGGCAGAAAATTAAAGGTGGCAAATCAAATATTTGCCTGGACCTTACAGCATTGTACAAAATCTGTATTTAATCCAGAAGGAAATAATGTAAAAAAGAAGTCCCCAGATTTCCAGTTTGTGATGCCCTTCAAAACCATCCCTTTTCTCAGGCCCCTGTACTTGAATCCCCCAGCCTTGCTTGTGGTGATGAACAAGAGGAACTTGAAGTGCTGGCTTAGAGTCACAGTTTGGGCTGAAAAGACCCTAAAGACCACCAAGTTCCAACCCCTGCCACAGGAAGAGACACTTTCAGTGCATCACCTGCTCTGTAATAACTTGTCACAGCAAACACCAGGCAACCAATTCCTCTTTCTTCAACAGACTGCCTTGAATAACCTCAGGTTTGCTATTGGGTAAACACATGCAGGTGCTGCCAGCATCTCTCCCCCAGGCAGGTAACCAGGTGATGGATTCCCAGGGCAGGTAATAATAACCAGGTGGTTCTTCTGTTGAAGTCTGGCTCTGACAGATCTGAAAAGAGCCCTTGAGTGGAGTGAATGACTTTGGGGTGGGCTGTTCCATGTTTTACTCACACATGTGTTTGTTTCCACAGAAAAGCTGCCTTCCTCCTACACTTCAGAGCCTGGCAAGGTGCCCCCAGTGCTGGCATTAGGTGTGAGAGGGCCCAAAGCCCATGGCATCCTGCAGGACATCACCCGAGGCTCTGGCAGGGCCCGGAGCCAGGCGGAGCCTGTCGTGTCCCTGCCCCTGCCCAGCCGGGTGCACAGGGAGCTGTGCCTCTGGTTCGGAGGGAGAGCTGCTGGAATCCTGCCCCCGCCTTCCAGGTGATGGCCCCGGATGGTCTGGAGCTGTTGTTGCACAGGCAGTGAGCCCTGGAGGCAGGCAGGCACTCAGAGATCTCTGTGTCAGCCTTCCAAGGGTCCTGCAGCACGGGAGTGCAGGGGGAGCAATCCCTCTACTTGTGTATTTCTGCAGTCTGCAGAAATCCTTCTCTCTTCTGCAGCAGATCATAGAATCATGGAATATCCTGAATGGGAAGGGTCTCACAGGGATCATCCAGCCCAGCTCCTGGCCCTGCACAGACCCCCCCAACAATCCCACCCTGGGCATCCCTGAGATCATTGTCCAAGCACTCCTGGAGCTCTGGCAGCCTCAGGGTTGTGCCCATTCCCTGGGGAGCCTGGGCAGTGCCAGCACCCTTTGGGGGAAGAACCTTTCCTGATATCCAACCTAAACCTGCCCTGGTCCAGCTCCAGCTCTCTCAGTTCCTAGATGTGTCAGGCCTGGGACAGTTGCAGTTGCTTCCCATTCCCTGTTCCCTGGTATCCAGGCCTCTAATTCATACTCTTGCTGCAAGATTTGGAAGCCTGGTGCTGGAGAAGAGCTGCAAGGCTGTGTGCCAGTGAGTGACCCTCTCCTAGGAAACCTCTGGCTTTGCCCTATGTAAAGGGATTCAGTAGGAAAAGGTTCTTTGGAGGATGATGAGAGAAGTGTGTGAAAATGAAGGGTGGCTTATAAACCTTGAACTGCATGAGAAACTCTTCTGCAGAAAATTCAGACCTGCAGGTTCTGAAGAGGTTTTTAGGGATCTTGCCTGATCCTGGGGGCAAGGTGGCACAGTCAGAGGCAGCAGGCTGGAGGTGAGATCCTCTGCACTGCTGTCAGTGCTTTCTGTGAGTGGCAAAGCTCAGCCATGTGGAATTAACCTGTGGATTGCTGTGGAGGATTATGCATCAGAGTTCAGCTCTGCTCTCAGCCACAACCAGCAACTCTCACCATTTTTATGTTTAAGATGTCAACAAAAAAACCAATTTGGTCAAGTTTCATTCTCTTTATTTGTTTATTTTCCTCGGGGATGTCTTTTTCCTCTTGCAAAGATGATGAATTCTGCTCCTCTGGTATAACTCAGTCCGGAGCAGTGCTACCTCCTAAATAATGCACTTGTCTTTCTCCTAATGCTGGTAATTTGGTCTGTTGGGAGACAGGAATACAAACTGCAGCTCAGATTGCCCTTTTCAGATTAGACTTGCAAATGCTACGGGCTCCTGGGAGTGAGCAAGCAGGATGTGTTCCAGTCAGCTCTGTGGTGGTGGCAAGGGATGAGGCAGGTTTGCCTGAGCAGCCTGAGCTCACAGTCCCAGCCAAAACTGTTCCCAGACAGTCCCTGGCTTTCAACCACACCTTCTGTTCACCCTGCCCTGATTGGGTCCTTTTGGATGTGCAGGAATGTTGTGGAAGTTTCACTGGCAGGAACATCCCTGCCAGACTGGATCGTGCTTGTTGCCTAACACGAACCCTTCAAACTGGTTAAACTCAGCCTAAAGAACCCAAAGTGAATAGCAACTATGATGTGTCTGTGGGTGGGAAAAGCTCTGCTGCAGCCTGACATATTTCTTGATTCCCAGATTTCTTTGCCAAGCTGACTACTTTGCATTAGCTACTTTTAATTGAACACAGAGAGCCTCAGGGGGAGTAATATGAAAAGATGTTCAGTCAGAGAGACCTTGATGCAGCTCATGTCACGGACAAGGGATTGAAATGGCTTTCCCAGTAAAGCAGTTTTACCAGAGAGGCTTCTGTGGCCTTGGATTTGTCACAGAAAGTAGGTTTGAGTCAGAACCTTTTAATATTTTTCATTTAATATTTATCGTTTTTCTGCAGCTCTCAGAGACCTTCACCAGCTGGGGCAGGAGAAGATGAAGAAAAAGTTGACCTCCAGGGCTTGATGCTGCCTCGACCTCCAGCCATGCTTGTCTCAACTACCAAAGGTCAGTGTTAGGAAATGAAATTTGAGGGTTTACAGTTCTCCTTCACTGATAACATCACTTTACTCCAGCCCACCTAAGGCAATTCTGCCTCTCTGCATTGCTCAGGGCTCTGACCTGGCCAGTTCTGGAGGCAGGAATGAATTTCTAGTGGAACACTATTGCCTGAAATGAAGCAGCAGAGAAGTGGCACCACCTCATCCTCCTCATGGGAGCAGCTGCTGGAGTTCTGGGGGCTGCTTGGTTGTCACTGAAGGGGGAAAAAAGAAACAAAAAACACTTCACAGGAAATCTCTCCACAGAGGGGCCTGTTCATCAAAGAAACAGTCACATGAAGACCTCACAGAGTCCTTAAACTGCTGGTTTGTTGATCAGAGATCATTTGCCTCTCCTGCTGAAGACTGAATATTATAATCAGGGGAATTAAAGGGTCAAGGTTTCATTTAGGGCAGGACTGACCACAATCAGAAAGGAGAGCATTTTATGGGACTAATATCAATGGGTTATCACCTGGTTCCACTCACATCCCCATTTTCCCTTTGTAGGAGCAGTGTTCAGCCCCTGAATTTGTACCTAACCAGCAGCAAACTGTGTCCAGGGGACATCAGCCAAGGCCCTGCCTGGCTAAAAGGTTTTGGGGTCCTGCTGTAGAGGCCAACATCCCCTGGAGTGGGCCTGGCACAGCACATCTGGGGTGCTGGGCGCTTTTGGACAATGCTCTTGGCTGGTTTCTGCTGGCCCAGTTGAAGGTGGGAATTTCAATCACAGGAATGAAGCCTGAGGGGAGCAGAAGTTCAGCAGCTGTCAGGGAGGAGATGGCAGAAGGAAAGCAGGATTGGAGTGACAGAGAAAGAAGGCATGGGGAATTACATTGCCAAAGGAAAGAATCCATGAGAAAAGGATGAAAGCATAAGGCAAAAAGATGAAAAATGAGTGGAAGGGAAGGAAAATAGAGAAGGGAGAAAGGAAAAAACCAATTTTGAGACAGTTTTTCATCTTTTGGCTCATGTTAACTCAGGTAGTTTGGCAGGCAGCCCTTGGCTCTGTTATTTGGGATTGGGATTGATGGCAGCTGGTGGCTACTGATGGAATGAGTCACATTTGCTGCCTCCCCTTCCTTTTATGGCCGCTAATGATTCACATTTGCTGTGGGCTGCTGAGTTCCACCACACCACGTTCCATCTGCATGGAGCCTCAGAAGTCACTGTCAAGCTTTGCTCCTCAGATAACTTTGCTCTGGCAAGAGGAGCTGAAACTCTGCTCTGGGAGCAGACACCCTTGGGGTTTTCAGGAAAAGAAAAATTCACTGACTCCTTCCCTCTGGTCTCCAGCAGCTCCTCTTGGAGACAGGAATACTTACCCATGCAGAGCAGAGGTACTGCAGCTAGGTAGACATGCCCCTTCTCAGTAATCAGAGTTTTGGTGACCCAAGCAGATATTCTTGTTGATTTGGAATATGTGTGTGCAAAAAATGTTTTTTAAAGTGTTATCAACTGGAGTGGAACCAAAATCTTCCCACCAACAATCTTAGATTTTGACAGATCCCATATCATGAATATGGCTAAAATCCAGTGTTAAAGCCATAAAGCCAAACAGAGATTTTAGGCAAAGAACCATCCTGCCTATCCCATCCTTAGTGATAAGTACAACAAGGTTTCCCTTGTTTTGCTGCTGTTGCTTTGAACAACCAGACTGAGCCTTAGCAGGACAGATATCCATAACACAAAGTCTAGAATAAAAATAAAAATTCACCATCCTACCCTCAGAATCAACTGGGACACAACAAAAAAATCCTCCAGTCTCATTAAATTGATTGGTTAAAGCTACGAGAAATTACTGAGGCAGCACAGAGAAAACCCATGTAGAAGTGGTACTGAGGATTTGTCTTCAGAGCTCACTCTTGGCAGCTTATGGAGATCTGGATATACATTGTGAGGGATAAAAAAGCTGTGTTAGAACTGAGAAAGTGTAATAATGGATGTCATGGTAAAAACAGGGAGCTCAGGCAGATCAGAGGCTTCGGGGAAAAGTCTTGAGCTTGTCTCACAGTGCTTTAGATGTGGGGGCTGCTCAGAAGGCCTTGGAGGCTCTTTCTCCTGAGCTTGCTCAAGGTTGGCAGGGAGCCTGGCATTCAACTGGGGAAGCAGAGTCTAAAAACACAAAGTTCTAACCCAAGGTAAATTCCTGTTGTGTCTACAATCGTATGTCCTGGGGTGAGGGACTCAAGGGGAGCTCGAGCAGCCAGAGCTGCTGGAAGAGATCAGGTAGGACAGGACAGACTGATACCATTACCATGATGTCCAAAGAACCTGTGAGGCCCCAGAGGGTACCAAACCAAAGGTGAGATCACAGGTGATCCAGAGCTTCAGGAGCTTATGCCACAATACAGGTCTGGGATGAAGGTTAAAGGCAGGAACAAAGGAGGCACAACAGGAATCAGAATGGGTGCTGAGCAGGATTGCTGAGACCACCAGTAACAGCAGAGAGGAATGAGAGCAGAGAGGAGTGACCAGAGCTGCTTCATGCTCTTTGGAGTGGACATATTGATCAAGAACAAGTAGTTCTTGTTGCCCTGTTTGGTCACTCCAAGCATGGTCATGCCTACAAGGCTCAGTCCTGCCCTGAGTGCTGGGGGCTGCACGGGGACAGCTCTCACAGCACGGCCAGCACTGGCACACTGCCTGTGAGCAGCTCCCAGACCTGGGGAGACAGGCTGGCTCGTCTCATCTGATGATTCATAAAGATATTACTGGTGATGCCATAAGCTTTCCCACTCTGGGCTGGCCTTGGATTGCAGTCATGATGAGCTGGATGCAGCAAACAAACTGTAAAACACAGGGTCACTGCTCGGGATGCTGCTGTTTGCTTCGAGGTGGAGGCAGCTGCTGTGAGAGCTGCCTTGCGTTGATACCACAGCTCCTGTGACAATAATATGCTGCTTTTCTTGCTCTTTCTTTGATCTAGGGGACATCATTCTGCTGGTGTCACCTGTGGTACCTCCACGTGCCTACGGGGCTGTGCTTGCGACCTGTGCCCGCCGGGGCTTTGTGCTGCAAGGACTGCGGCAGCTGCAGCTCTCAGCACAGCAAGGCCTTGTGCTGGGCATGGCAGCAGGGCAGGTACTGTGCCCTCTGTGCCCTGGCTTACCCCTTGCCCTGCAGCTAATGGTGCCAGCACTCCTCCAGTGAGTGCTCAAGGACACCCCTTCTCTCCTTCCCAGCTCTCCGTGTTCGTGTGAGTGGTGCTCTGTGCTCTGGCTGCTTTCAGTGCTGGCTTTTTCCCCAGTAGGAAAATCCCCACCAAGCCTTGCCTCTCATGGAGAACAGGAGTGTAAATTCATCATCCTGCTCCTACTAAAACAAATGTGAATGTTGCCATTGATGTCAGAATAACCAAGGGCTGGCAGTAGCACCATGAACCAAAATACTGATCTGCAAAGGTGGTTCAGGAGAAGAGTCCTCACTAACAGACTGATATTTGGTGCTGCACTTCACAGTCCCTCTGGGCCCTTCAGCATGAAGTCCCCTACTTCAGTGCATTCCAGATGGGTTTCAAAAAGAGCTTTCAAAAATAACTTTTTCTTTCTTTGAAGCTCTGCCTAACATAGTGATAGGTTTGAAGTAAAGTGCACTTGGCATTTTGACAAGTCAGCCTAAGGAAACAGCAATAATCACAAATGCAAGGTTGCGGTCAAACTTAACATATGCAAGAAGTCCAGTGCTGCACTTCTTATATTAAAAATCCCACAGGAATCATATGACACCTTCTCTCACAAAGGAGTGGACCCCACACTTCCAACCATCATGCTGAGAGTTCTTTGCTATGTCGGTCAGGAAATGCATAATTTTGCAAATCAACCTCTACAAATCCCCTCTTTTCTGCTTGTTCTGTGCTCAAGCCTAAGGAATAACAATGTCCCTGCCCATAATATTTTGTAGAATGAATATAACCTATTTATGGAATACTACAACCCATAAATAGACAGATATTTGGAACATGTTGCTAAGTGACCATTAAGGAGTTAACAGCAGCAACCATTGCTCCAAAGTGCTGTTTGGTGCTAAAATTTCTGAAAATCATCCCTTCATTTGAGACTCCAGATAATCTTAGAGTGACTTATGGTCCATCCACTTATGGTGGATGGTACCACCTATCAGCTGAGTTACAACTGCCCAGCCCAGCTGCAGGGCAGAATGATTTTGTGTTAAGCCTCTTCCCTGAGTTTAAATTAAGTTTCTCTGTCTCAGGAAAAGATGACGCAGAACACCCAGATATTGGAGTTCCCATGGCTCAGTGGTGAGCTGTATCTTGTTATGCCATTGTAATTTATCTATTTGCTTAACCCCTATAGTAATTACATCTGGATTTAGCAGTCTTAATCTGCCCTTCATTATTTCAGATTGCTGTCTTTTGCCCTGGCAAGAGTTCAAGCTCACCTGCTGGTCCTGCAGGAGGAGAAGTCCCTGGTGGGCCCCGCAGGCACTGCCTGGTGCTGCTGCTGAGGAAGGAGAACGCCACACATCACATCCCTGCCTTGCTGACAGGTAATGCTGCCCTGCCCAGCAGCCTGGGAGGGAGGGTTTGCATTTCAGTGTGTGTGAGTTCCACATCAGCAGTCCAATCACAGCTGTACAGTGCAGGGAATATTTATTGGGAATATCAAGGCCTGCTCATGTTGCTGTAGGAATCTTCTTCAGGCCAACATGTGAATCAGTCACTACTACACATCCAACAGAGCTGCCTGACCTTTACCAGTTGTTTGATCTTTAGCTCTGGAGTCCTTTTGAGCTTAGAATCACCGAGTAGCTCCTTGTGGAAGGGGCCTCAGAAGGCCTCTCATCCAACATCCTGCTCAGCAGAGCATCAGCAGTGACTTCCCTCTGTCTTGGTTTGAAAAGAAAGGTGTCTGCTGAGGAAGGCAGGAGCCTCCCCTGAGCTGGAAACTGTAAACCCCCTCCCTCTGAACTGTTATAAATTTGAAATTAAGGGGCTCTCAGGCAAAGATATGGGAGCAGGAATAACAGTTCTTTATTAGGGAAGAAAATAAAAAATAAAATAAACAATGCAGTAATACAAAACAACACTGCCAGAGTCAGAGCAGGCCCTGGCAGCCTGTGGGTCAGGCTGTGGCAGCAGTGCCATTCCATGGGGCTCAGCCCTCCTGCAGTGCCAGCTGTGCTTCTGCTGGAGCAGGGATCCTGGACAAGGGTGTGATCTTCCTCTGAAGATCCAGTGGAAAAGGCAGCTGCTCCTCTGGGAATGCAGTGGGCAAAGGCTGCTGTGGTGTTCCCAAAATCTCAGATTGTATCCAGGTAGGAATGTTTGGCTCCTCCCCTGGGCAGAGCATCTCCCCATGGGATGATGGAATTTTCTCAGCCATGCAGGGACACTCACTGGCCATGAACAGAAGAGATCTCCTGGAGAGAGGATTGGCTGTGGAAGAGATAAAGAAAAAACAGCCCAATGAACAGAAGATAACTGCCCCACCTCTGACAGATGGCAAATAGAATACACATTGCCTTGCAATCTAGGACACCCTGAGGAGGCTCAGGGCTTTTCTTCTGTCAGGTCTTGAAAATCTGCAAGGACAGAGATTCTCCTGCCTCCCTGGGCCTTTGTCCCATCGTTATGTTTTTCCTTTATGTGAAGTTGTAACCTCCTGTTTGGATTTGTGAGCCTTGTCCTGGACACTTCAAAGCTGGGCCTGACTTTGACATCTCACACCCAGTGCATGCAGGTGTTGTTGGGGCTGTCCTGTTCAGGGCCAGCATTTGGATTTCAAGGATCCCTGTGGGTCTCTTCCAGCTCAGGACTTTGCTGGGATTTTATGGCCTCAATCACCTCCTCTCAGAAACTCTTTTTGCCCAGAGAAGTAGGGTAGCCAAAATCAGCCACTGAGCCTGAGGGCAGCATCTGATCCTATCAACCTCAGCTTCGAGTCTTGCATCCTTGTGACTTCCAGGCACCCCAAAGGTAACTCATTTTCTATGGAGGGACTGCCAAAACCCAGCCAAGTCGCTGCCTTAAATCTTCTTGAGTTTCTGTTTTCTTAAGGATCAGTTGACATTGACCTCAAGTGGGGAAGATCAGAGGCAACAGCAGTGGTCAGGAGGGAACAGAAATCCTGCCCTGCCCCTTCCCAAGAATGGGTGACCCTTCCAATAACACCATCCCACACAGCCCATGATGGAGACATTCATTCCCAGCCCAGTTGCTTCCTTTAATTTATCCACAATAGGAAAGAACATTTAGTGGTTTGGGAGGGGGGGAAACAATGACAATTCAAATAGTCCTGGGCTTTTTCTCCTGAGACTATCACAGAATGTTCTGAAAACATGTGCAGACACAGAGGATTAATCATGGCACAGTAATTACAGCCCCGTGTCACCTGCTGCCTCTGCACCCAGGGAAAGTTGCTCATTAAAAAGTGCAGCTTCTGCAGCTTCCCTCAGTGCCACAGATGATGTTTTGTGTTCATGTTTTGCACAGGGAAATTTCCACTAGAAATACACAGGGGGGGCTGGAACGAAGGGTAGTCTGGAGAGCTAACATATTTTCCCTCGTGCTAGAGAACTCAGGGTTTTCCCCTTTGTTAGTGACAGATTTTGCAAATGCCTCTTGCCATGCCTCTGCTATTTTCATCAGTCCTGTACTGCAGAAAGACACCTTAGTCCATATTCCAGAGCCCTGGAGAGGGGATGCTGATATTCTTTCCCCACAAGCTTTGGATTGGCCTCTGGGAAGTGGAGAATGGCACTAAATTGGAGTAGGGTAAATACCTCACTAAGAAGTTTTGCATTTGTAATCAATAGGAAAAGCAGTTGTCCCTTCAAGGTCTTGAACACTGTTGAATTTTCAAAGCAAGTTAAAGTTTGACAAATACTCCTGAAGCAGAGCAGATAAATAGGTGGGTAAGGATCTCTGTCCTGAGGTTCAAACACCATACACTTTTGTCCAAGCTTTACTTTCTGCCATGCCCTGAGTTTGAATAAACAACAGGCAATACTGCTGGGACAGTGATGGCCCATTTTTGGTGCCTCACGCCTTTTGAATTTTGAGGAGCAGGTGATTGTCAGTGCTACATTTGACATCCAAGCTTTGCCATCAGCCTCTAACACCAATAATCCATTTCCCATGCTCCACTACAGTGAATTTTTGACAGGCTTGTATTGTAGTAAGCAATCAAATGTGTACAAAGTAATTTAAAAAATAACAAGCCTTTAAAACTGTGACCTGAAACATTATTACAGAAGGCTGAACTAATTGTTGTGGAAATGTACTGTATGCAACACCTTAATGCACTGCCTGTGCACAGCCCAGCTCTTTAGAGGGAGAATGGGAGCTGAGAGATTGTGGCTTTAAGCACTTAGTGTCTGTAAAAGTGGCGTGGAATGGGATATTTTCCAGGCTGGAAATCACAGGAGCAGAACATGATGTCTCTGTTCAGGTCTGTCACCCCAGCAATACCTCCCTTCCCACGAGGGCCCTGTGGGATGCAGGACTTTGGCTTCATGCCTGGAAGTGTGAGACAGCTTGAGGGCCTCCACGTGAGCACTGGGCTCAGATCTGGGACTCTTCCTAGTGGACACCACCTTATTTAAGATATTTATTCAAATTCAGGAGCTGTGAGGCAGCATCTGTGCACTTGATCCACATTTTAGTTCTCAGTAGGAGTTAGAAGGGGATAGAAACAACTGGGTGCTGCTGAACAAGCCAGAGAAAGCTGTGGGCCAGCCTCAGTTTTCAAGAGCTCCTTGCCCCTTTTTAAGGGGTCCATGTGATTTTGGGGTGAGGGGATGGTTCAGCTGCATGTGGTGTCTCAGGTAAGCCCAGTCTGTAGGGGAGCCGTGGCCAGTGACTCAAACATTTGACAGCAGGAGTGTTTTCATGTCAGGCTGAGCAGAGCTCAGCATTCCTCACATTTGCTGCTGTTCTGAGCACAGGGCTGATGGAGGAGCTGGCAGAGGCAGGCCTTGGCAGCAGGCACAGCATCCCCCCTGCAGCTGCTGGAGAGGAGCCGTCCCTGTGCTTCCACGGGGCTCCGTACGGCGCGGCCGTGCTGCACAGCCTGGGTAGGTCAGGGGGCTCTGCTCTGGCCTGGCTTCTCCAGGATCACACACAGGGAATGCTCTGGGCTGGGAGGGACCTCGAACCTCATCTCATTCCATGGGCAGGGACACCTGCCACTATCCCAGGCTGCTCCAAGCCCTGTCCAGCCTGGCCTTGGACACTTGCAGGGATGGAGCAGACACACTAACGAGGGATTTTCCTGAATAAAAGCATTAGGAATATGCTTTTTTGTCTGTAGTATCTCATTTACTGTTCTGCTGCAGTCAGTAACTGCAGCAGAACAGTAAATGAGTAATCACAGTAGCTCTCATGGAAGAATCAATGGAAATCAAAATGAAAATACGTTTTTAAAGTAAATTAAAAGATACATGCAAAAAGAAATTATTGAAATGTGACACGGTAACATCCAATTAAGCCTTAATTAAGGCAATTAGAACATTAATAGCCAATCAATGTGTATTTATTGCCATAGTTTCAAGAGAAGTCAAAATATTAAAATTAGATAAATTGGTGGTTGTGTGTAGAAATGGAATGTGCTGAAATGATAAATGCTGGCAGCTATAGTTCTGTAGGTGCAGAAAAGGCACTTTCCAATTTCATTTTACTCAGATATTCTGAATTTCAGTTTGTACAGTTGTATTCACTTTGGTAACTCATTCATTCAAAGCTGGGAGATTGATAGGATTTCTAACAGCAAGGAAATGGGTTTTCTGTTCTTAATCTATGACTCACATGGGTGAGTCTTAAACCTCCTAGTTCTGTACACTTGGAGTAAAAAAAATCCCATGTTTATTTCACTAACTACATGTTGGGTTTTTTTATGTGTTCAGCAAGTTAACTTAGATTAATTTAATTTAATTATTTGAAAATTTGGATGCTAGGGCTTTGAGTTAAAATATATTGCTTTCCAAAACCAAACTGACTCTAAATCCTAAGGAAAAATGAAAATTAAATGCATTCACAATTCTCTAGCATTAGGAAATGTTATGATGTAGGAATAAGTAACTAAATAAATGTTTATTGATACAATTGCTCACATAATCATATAGTGAATCAGTATGGAAGAAACAGGGATTTCTGATGGGCCAGGGATTCTCCAGGCTGTGCTGTTCCCAACAGGACTGTGGATAGAAGCACAGTGTTACAGCAGTCCCCAAATTAGCTCCCAATTGTGTGCAATGTCCTAGAAAGCAAAATGAGGTATTGATTTAACGTGAAGTCAGTCATTAGTTATCAACCCAAAACTGGTGCTTTAAATCATTTTGGTACAGATCTATCAACTCTGCCTAATGGTGTGAATAAGGATATCAAAATTACAAGGAATGTATTTGCTTTACATGGCAAAATGTAATTCCAGGCAAGGACTGGGACTAATTAGAGGGAGTTTGCTGTGTTAATATTCCTCATTTAGGAGGATTTTCCTGAGCTGCAGTGTGAGGAGACAGCGAAATGCTGGTTGGGATTTATGCAATCCCTTCACAGCAAAAAGCCTGAGATGTGTTTTCATGAGGTAACAGCTTTGTTTTGATGCTCTCCCTGGGCAGGAGGAAACCTGAGCGCGGTGCCAGAACCCCATCACATCCCTCTGGATTTCCTGTGCCACCGAGCTTTCGCTGCTGAGCCCGGCATGGAGCAAGTGGTGATGCTGACAGTGGTGGGGATGCAGGCTCTGAAGAGTGCTGGAGAGCTCCTCCAGCAGATCCTGATGCCCAGCCTCAGGGATCAGTCTCGGAGTGCAGGTGACCCCAGCTCTGGGGCAGGGCTGGAGACCTTGGGCAGGAAAGTTTATCCTGGGTAGCTCTTTTTAGCATAGCAAGGACATCATGGAAAATGTGGTGAAGGGGCCTCAGAAAGAACAGGTTTCTTTGTTACCCCCCTAGAGAGCTGAAGAATTTATCTTGGTTTGTTATGGGCAATCACAGACAGCTCAGGTGGGTATAATTTGCTCCAGAGAGCTCAGTTCCAAGTAGTGCTTGGGCTTGCAGAGCTTTTATGTAACACAGAGCATTGTGTCCCTCCCTGAGCACTGGGAGGTAAGGCTGGGCTGGAAGTGGGTCAGGAATTTGGGAGTCACAGGCTCTGTTCTGTCCAGTGACAGCTTTGGTGAGCAGAACCAAGGCCCTTCACGGCCTCACGCTCCGCTTCCCCCGCGGGAGGAGCAGCGAGGCTGTCCCCACGCTGGGTGCTCACATGTGCATGAAAAGGGCTGCCAAGCCCTAGGCAGGACAGGGAGTTTATGTAATTTCATGTGCAGGTTGCACTGAAGTGTGATAACACAGGAGCTGTAGGCACAAAGGGCTCGAGTCTGCCTGTCTTACACTGTATTGTATCTGACTCTCCCAAAACCATGTTGAAATACTACTTAAAATCCTGTGAAGTTCTGTATCCGAGATCTGAGGCAACAGAAACTTCCAGCACTCGTGGACTGAGCCCTAAATACCTTCCTACATAGTCAGAAGACAACTTTACAACCCTGACAACACTGAAACTACTTTAGAGACAAGTCAGCATTCTGCTGTAGTTTGTTACACTGCTGAACATTGCTTAAAGTGTTATGAGAGGTGCTAAAGGATCCATAATTATGGATTATACTGTGCCAAGCCACATTGTTATCAATGTACTCTCAGTGATTCCCTTTCAACTCTCCCCCATTAGCTGTGCTCTCTAATCAAATCATGGCACTTGCTCCCTGTTGATTTCCCAGATAGCCCTTTCTTTGTTCTTCACTGTAATGGCATTTCTTAGAATTTGCATCTTGTAGGTTTTCCCAGTATATTCCTATATTTGCATTAGAGTCCATTCTGGATGAAACAGAAGTCAGAACAGCATTGGAACTTGTGCAGGGAAAAAATCCATGTGAAATAAAATGTTTGTGTCCAAAAGAGAGCACAGCTTCTACGAAACACAAGCTGCTGCCTGGTGCTAAAAACATTTTTCTTGACTTGCAGCAGAGCCTGATTCAGGACTTGAGCTCCTGGGCCTGAAGTGGCTGCCCCATCTCACTCGGTGTCAGGCCAGGGAAATAACCCCTTTTGAGGCTGGAGACACTCACTGGCAGAGGAGCCTGGACACGCTGATGTCCAGCCCCGTCCTGGTGTGCGCGCTCCGGGGCATCGACGCCTTCCGAGCCCTGGGAGCTGCCCTGAAGGGATGGACACAGGGCAGGGACAGGCTCAGCACGGGTGACAGCCTCCCACAGGCACTAATGGCCTTGACCCCAGAGGTGACCTTCAGACAAGCCATCCTCTTCTTCACAGAGGCAGATTTGGTAACTGGTAAGGCACATTTTTGCTGTTTGTGTTATCCTCAGCTATAGGGTGTGTGGGAATTGACTGAACTTGGACAAAGGAATCCAGTGCTGGGGGTTTTCTTGGGCACAGGAAAATGTAATAATGTGGGGGAAAATTGGCTGGATTAAGATGAATATACCCAGCAGGAGCCAGCTGAGGTCACCTACAAGGTGGTTTATTTAATTAATGTCGTTGTGCTTGGCCTGGCGCCCTTTCTGATGATCTTGAGGTACTCCATAAGTACTAATTAGATCTCAGAGCAATTGGCAGGATCAGTAAATAATATCATGCATTTTAAACCCTCCCTATAAGGGAAACTGAAGAACAGAGCCCGAGAGCTCTCACACCTAAAAGTGGGCCCCTAATTGTGGTGCCAAACTTTCAGCTTGATGCCTCAGCCTTGCCCTGTGCTCAAGAAGATAAAGGTGTGACCAGTCTGTAAGAAAACAGATTTCTTGAGAATTTCTTTTTATCCTGGAGGAGAACGAAGAGAAGAATGGAGACCTTTGCTGTCAAAAACGTCTCAGAGTTCAGTGATGTGTGCCAGCATCGATCTTTCAGCACAGTAAATTTGCTAGTTTCCTCCTGTAGCAGGAAATGTATAGCCATGCCTCTTAAAACTAAATCACGGTGCAGACTGTGGGGTTATTGATACTGGATGCTTTAGAGCAGCGGACTACAAGCTCCCACTGTTTTCTTTTGATGTGAAATATTCAGAGAAGAATTGAGTCTGCCTGACTCCTCACACTCAGAGAGAAACAGTTCTGAGCCCTGACAGTTTCTGGCAGGGAGTTGGAACAAGATGGTCCCTTCCAACCCAAGCCATTGTGGGATTTTATGATTACTCAGAAGCAGAGAGAAATCAAAGATTGTGGTAACACCATGTATCAGCTGAGGGAGAGTGATGCAGTCCCATAAGTGCATTCATGCTTTGAATTTACAGCCCTTCCTTTATCTTTCCTTGGGGGAGAAAAGTCCTTTGTCATCAACACAAACTTAGCCACTTGTGTCAAACCCACTGTGCCTGTGTAGTGTGCAGTAACAAATTGGCTTTGCTGAATACCACGAAGAAAGATTTGTCTGGGAAAATATCCTGAGTTTAGGCTCACAGCAAGTTCAATTTTTAAGTGAACTATGGGAGTGTTCTCTGTGAGACTGGTGAGCAAGAAGAGGAGCCTTCAGAAGAGAAGGCATCAGACATCCCAAAGTGGTGTCTAAAACACTAAAGAGTTCATGCACTGCAGCCCTTAATTAAAGTTATCTTGAGATGGAAAGGCAGGATAAGAGGAAAGCAGAGCTGTGAGCTGAATTTATTGAGGGAGGTTGTAATGGCAGCGCCAGCCTTTTGCACCAAAGCCACTGTGAGGAGCAAAGAAGCACAGCTGAGGCCAAATTTCACATCCTGCACTCTCTCTTTTATAAGGTAATTCCATTTTTTCCTTGTGTTTTTATTGTTGTGGGAGGAATGGAGAAACCTCCATGCTCAAGAACAGCTCTTCAATATTTTGTAGCAGGTTGAACATCTGCCCTGCTAAATAAAATTACCTTTCTCACCCTCCTGCCCCAGACAGTGAAGGTTTTCCACCTTGAATCCATAAAAATACCTGTCCTTCCTTTTTCAGATGCAGAACATCGCCCTGCTCTGAAATTCCTGCCACCACCTGGCAGCAGCTCCAGGGCTGAAGAGAAGACCACAGGTAAGCACCAGTTACCTCTTGGGAAAAAAAAAAAAAAGCAAAACAAGTTATTTTAGACTCTTAAATAGATTGAAGAAAACTGTGTGTCCTCTGTCAGAGCCATTGAAATGGGATCAGTAAACCTTTGGTTAGACATCCTAATCCCAGGCAGTTGGGAAGGAAAGGCCAGCTGGGTCCCCCCAGTGCTGGGGGAAGGTGTGAGTATTGTCACATCATTTCCTCTCCACAGTCCTGAGAACCACCTGCTAAGGGATGGTGTGCAAAGTCAGCTGGAAAAGTAATTAATGTCAGCTCTTTAGTAGCTTTTTACAGGTGTAGATCCCAGAAATGATGATTTTCATGATGTTTTAGAGAGGTGACATCAGAGCAGAAGGTGCATTTCCTATGTCTCTGTCATTTACATCCCAGTGCTGCCCAGGTCACCAGAGGATTCACAGATCCTGAAAGTCCTTTCAGGTAACCTCAGCACTAAGGAAAAAAGCTGGTGCTGGGAGGATGAGCTAAAACCTTCTGAGACAAGGCAAGGACCTTAGGGCTGGTTCTACCTGTTATTTATGGTCTTATTATTGCAACAAACCTGTGGAAAGAGAAAGAGGGCTTATTAGGAAAAAAAAAACACTCTTTGGCTAAATACCTTCCAGACACATAACTATGGAAAGTAGATAGACATGGATTTTGGACAATAATAGAAAAGAAAAAAAAAGTAATTCTGTTTTGGCAAACAGATTTTAGTTTTTTCTTATTTACCTTGCATGTCACAGTGGCTAAACTTGCCAGTCACTGGAAGAGGAAATCTTTTATCAATGTGATGCAGGATTCCCCTCACTGTGCCCTAGATCTTGATAACTTCTCAATTCTCATGTGCCTGAAGTGCCTTGTTTTTCCTCATCTCCAGGTCACTGCAGGTTTTACATTAGACTGAAGGGAACATTTTTCTGTTAGCTTTTGTCCTAAGTTCTGATTCCCTAGACTCCTTTCATCCTGCTCTGCCCTCCTGAAGAACCACTGGAGCAGCCACTCCTGGCTGGCTGGGGAGGTTTTATCAGCAGCACTCAGGATCCACAGCACTTCTTTGTTTCTGAGAGAACATCAAACAAAACACCAGAAACAGGGCAGCATCTGACCTGACTGTGGAATATTAGGAGCACAGATAGGTTTAAAACCACTGTTAACCACTCCCTGAAATCCCAGAAAAGGTAACCAAGGTCCAAGATGATTTAGGACTTGCAGTCCTGCTCAGCCTATGCTCCTCGGATTACCAGAGAAGGGAGAAGTGTGAAACCTCCCAGGGTGTCCCAGGACATCTGAAACCATTCCATCCATGTCCCAGTGTAACACCCTAAAATATCAGTGTGTCACTGTAATATTGGTTGCTTTATGTGCAGATGATAGCACAATTCTCAGATTGCCTCACTCAGATCTGCTTCTCTCCTGTAGTGGGTGAGAGCTGGAGGTGCCGAGCAGAATCCCTGTTTTCCTTCCTGCAAGCAGGTGAGAGAAGAGCAAATGGAAAAATGTCCTTTGACAAGGACTTGGTGGAACTGAATCATCTGGATGTACCAGCCCAAAATAAGAAAAAGGATGATACCAACATTTTCCTTAGGCTGGAATGCAGGCAGTGATGCACTCTGAGCATGCCAGGAGATGTGGTATCTGCTGGTCTTGAGTTCCCACTTATTTCACACCTATCTGAACTATTACCTATAAGTAGCATATAAACTAAACTCTATTTTCACAGTTAGGCTAAGAAATCAAAACCTATGTAATATTTTTTTGGGGAGGCAAAAAGGAAAGGATTATGAGGAATGGATCTAAAAATATTACAAAGTAGAGAAATGTAATAAAGACCAGGAAAGGCTCTGAGCAGCCAGAACTGGAAATCAGGCAGGTTTGAACATTGCCAAACAGGTACCTCTGCTAATTCATGATCAGCAGAGATGGTTCCATTGGTAATTAGTGGCATTTTGTCTAGTTCTTGTTACTTGTAATTGCTGAGGAGAGTAAGCCAGCTCTGGGTGACAAGGTGTCTGACCAAACCAAGCTGGCAATCCTCCTGAAGTGTCTGAAGTCCCTAAATATGCAGCAGGTAGTGACTCACACAGCAGAAGAATGAGAATATCTGCCCAAAAATGTAGCAGATGGTGAGGAAAACATCTGGAGGCCACTGAGTGCTTACATAACACACACGGGTGAGGTTGCTGAGGTGGAGCCCAGCAGCTTCCTGCACTTCCAGGCTGTTGCTATGGAATCTTTCTGTTCAGGAATGATGTGAGGAAAACAGCACATCTGTAATGGGAGGGCTCCCTGCAGCACAAGGGTTAAGTTTCCATGTCAAGTGGGGAGGAAATAATCTTGGTTTTTATTTTTGATCCTGTGTTTCTGTGCCATGTCCTGCTTGTCACCTGGAAATAACAGCATTAAGTTTGAGGTAGCCTTGTTGATGCTTTGCTGTATTGACATCTGTGTAATTAGTACTGGGGTGTAGAGGAAACAGAAAATGACATGTTTTGTACCCAAACAGATCAGCTTGGATCAGTTTTAGCAGCCTGGAGGATGTTCCCCTGTGCTCATGCTGATTGATGTGGTTCAGCAGTTCCTGGGCCTCACATACTGGTTCTGACACTGCACTTGCCAATAAATCTCCAAAAGATGTTCTAAGGATAAAATATTAACTATACTCATGGTAGCAAGTACTTTAGCAAGACTAAAAATTTGAAAATGCTGCCATTTTGTCATTTAAAAACAGAATTTATGTATTTTCTGCCTTTAAATCCATTTCCATCAGACAGCAAAGCTTTCTTGGTCTGGTTTGTTTTCTGCTCTTCATAGTGCTGCACCTTCCTGGCAGCTCTGCTGAGAGATCTGTGTCAGAAGCAGAAAGTTTTTTCTGGAATGTCAATTTTGGTAAAGACAATTCAATTAATTATTGGTTTATGACATTAATTGGGACCTGTCAGGGTTGTCAGTGCCTCTCTGAAACACAGCTCTAAAATATACAGAACACCAGAGTAAAATGTAATAGCTGCTCAAGGATCACATCACATAATCACTACAGTTCACATGAAAAATGCAAAAGGGAATATTTTATCTCTCTTAAAACATTAATCTGTAATATAAAGGTTTGAGTCTTATCCGACAGAGCTGCCACAAAAACTTTTTTGGACCTGGAGCAGATTTCCTTGACAGAGAAACCTCCAAGCTTAGACTGTTTCAGATACATTTTTAATCTGAAAACCCAACAAAGCGAACCCAAATCAATAAATGACCCTATATGCCCAGGGTTTTTATGGATTCGTTTTGCTGATATTTTTGTGAACTTCCTGCCAGGTTTCCCCGTGCCCAGGGTAGTAAACAAACCCCGCTGTGTTTGTTCCAGGGGCACAGGTTCTCCGCACGGTGCTGCTCATCAAACCCGGTGTCTGGAGCCGCGGGCTGCCGAGGATCCTCCGCGATCTGCACCTGCAAAACTTCAGCGTGGTCGGAATGAAGCACCTGGAGCTGGGAGCGGCCGCTGCCGCCGCCCTCCTGCCCTGCGAGGTGCAGCAGGTCGGTGAAGGGGGCGGGGAAAGGATGAGCTGTGGATAATCCATTCCTGAAAACCTCAGCAATTCCCACCCGGGATTTCGGAGCTGTTGCTGGGAGCGAGCTGTATGGAACAATCAGATGTGCCCCTCATCAGCACAAAGAGAGCTGAGGGCTTCTTTCATCACGTGCCATAAAGACAGCCCTGGTTTCTCCCAAAAGGAACTTTGGGGAGGATATGGGCAATACAGACCTCGCAGGAATCTGTTTGGCTCTGCCAAACAGGTGTCCTCTGTTCCTCCCCCAGGTCATTCCAGGTAGGGCACATCCAGGGAGCACGTGTGCCTGGGTTTATTCCATGTGGTTAAAGCTGGAAAGCCTCCTGCCTGTCAGGGAATGCACATCTCTGGGGTGCTGTTACCTGAGATTGCATTGCAGACACAGCTCAACCCTGGGAGCCAGTCTGTAAAAATCCCCTGCAAGGAGAGGAAATTGTCCTTGCTCATGTCTAATAGGCAATAAAGAGGGTTCTTAAATCTTAGGGCATTGTGGGGTTGATTAGCTAAAAATAGATGTTTGTTTCTGCTCTTTCATGGCATTAGAAACCTTTTCTTTCCTCAATCTGACGTACCCTGAGTGTAAGGATGCTGTGAAAGCCAAGGAACTGAACTCTGGGCATTTGAGAGAAGTTAGATTATTATTTTTTTACTTCCCTTAGGGAAAAACAATCTGTGTTATTTGATTGCTTTCCTGAAGACCTTTAACTGCTTGACTTTATAAAAAACAAACGTTTATAATTGATATTGCAGTTGGGTTAAGTTTGGAAAGTTTATAGCATTATCTCTATCATTGTCTCATTTCTAACCATAGAAATTCTTGGTAGAGACTTCCAGAAGAAAACAGGCACATGCCAAGGCAGTGCTCTGGAACAATTAATACCTTCTGCATGGTAGCAGTGAGCACAGGCATCTGAGTTTTAAATATTTACACTGGCAAGAGAGATATAGTGGCCATTAGGGTTGATGGGGGTGTGCTTCCCAATGTTATTTAATCACAGAGCTAAATACAAAATGCCTTTTTTTAAATTTAATTTTTTTAAATTTTTAATTTAATCACAGAGCTAAATACAAAGTCTGAAACAGAAAACATCTTAAAAACCCCAGATATCCTCAGGAAGCAATGCAGATGCATGTGAGGTAAATCTGAGGAGAGGTTGTTTCCTGAAAATTTCCTCCCTGTTTTTGGAGTTCTCCAACACACCAGAGCAGCTGTTGAGCATTGATTCAGTTGCCTTGAAAAGCTGGTGACTAATGAGGATAAAAATTACAGACTGTTCATGAGGAAAAAAGCAGGGTTTGAAAGTGAGGAAGCAAAGAGAACAGTCTGCCTTTGCTGAAGGGGAGCAGACAGTGGGAAATGCTTTCTGCTGTCCAGGGGCCCCTGCTCCCTTTCAGAATGCCTCTCACTGGGGAGGCTGGGAAAGGCTCAGCTCCCAGGATAAGTAGGGAGATTTGGAAAAAGCCTCAGCAGGCTCCAGGGACTGGGTTATTTGCAAAATCCAGTGGGTAAGTGGCTCAATGGCAGCCATGGGGGCAGGGCTGTTTTTCCCAGCTAAATTCCAGGTACAGCTTTTGGGTGGGAGGAATGCTCATGATGGATCTGCTCCTCAGCCTGTGGCACAAAGGGGTGCAATGGTGGGCTTCAAACGAGGCTTCTAAAATGGGGGCAAATGGCTTACATTTAGCAGGGTTCAGAATCCCAGCTGGGATAATCCCAGCTGGGTTTGGAAGTGACCTCTGGAGATCATCCAGTCCCACCCCCCTGCCAGGGCAGGCTCATGTGGAGCAGGTGACACAGGGATACATCCAGGTGGGTTTGGGATGTCTCCAGAGAAGGAGACTCCAAGCCTTCCCTGGGTGGCTGTTCCACAGCTCTGCCACCCTCTGTGGAAGGAAGTTCTTCCTCAGGTGGAGGTGGAATTTCTTGTGGTTTAGTTTCTGGCCATTACTGCTCGTCCTGTCACTGGACACTGCTGGAAAGAGCCTGGCACTATCCCCTGACACCCTTGGAGATACATACATGGATTGATGAGATCCATGATGAAATGTCCTGCTGAAGAAGGTGGAGTCAGTGTGTCTGTCCCTTCTAGAAGTTCTGTCCAGGGCTTTTTCTCACTTCACCTGGAGCATGCTCCAAAATCCATGTCTAGAGAACCCCCAAGCACTCCCAAGTGCGGGTTTGTTGTGTTTTGAGAGCAAATCTGGGTTTATTCACTGCAAGCAAGACAACCTCACATCTCCTTTTCCTCTCTAATGTATTATTTACATACACTTGACAAATATCCTTGGCAGCACCAGCTCAGCTCCATGATTGCTTTTCCAACTGAAATAGTCCCTCTGAGCTCAGAGAGGCATGTGGCCTTTGGAGCATGAAAAAAAACCACCTGCTCTGCTCTTTGCTGAGGTTATCAAGTCACAGGAGCCATAACAAGATGTTTTATCTGCACTTTAATAATGATTATAGAAAATAAAGGTCGGGTAAACAGAGCTGACATGTCTCCCCAGCTTTCAGCATGACCTGGTGGTGTTCAGCCAGCGAGGAGTGCCTGTTCCCAGGGGACTCTGCTGGATCTCCCTTCAGTGCTCATCCAGCAGATCCAGCCCTCTGCAGATTGGCAGTTTGGGCTTTATTTTTCCAGTGGGGCCTGATCTTGCTCTGTTGTATTGAGGACAGGTGAATAAAGTGACATATGGACTCCAAGGTGTCAGAAGGCAAATGCCAAGTTTATTAGACACCACATTCTTTTTAGAGACAGTTATGATACAGCTGGACCTGACTGGTCCTCACCAACACCTCTCACATCATTGGCTAATTAGGAACAAAACCCTTCTTGTAAACATCTTACAAGAAACAACACGTTCAAAAGACCCAGCTGCAAAGATTAAGGATTATTTTAATTCTTTCTCTGAGCTTTCTCAAGCTCCCCCAAGACAAGGCCTGGGAAAGTGTATCTGACTTTCTCTCTCTGACTAGACTTTCAGCAGCCACAGGGGATTACCTGATATGATTGCCTGCAGTATCAGGTCACTGGGCTCAGTAACTCCAGGGCTCCCTCCCGCCCCACCCTGTGCTTCCCCGGGAAAGGCAGCCGGGTAATTCCACTGCTCTTTAATCCCCTTAGTCCTCCCGAGCCAAGGCACAGCTGGAACTTCCTCCTCTCAACGAAACTGCTCCCTGAATTCCAGGCAGCTGCACAGGGGCAGCCCCAGCACAGCTGCACAGGGATGTGGAGGCAGGGAGGGAATGGAGGGAGTGAAGGCAGCGCCGGACTGGCGGAGTCTGAAGTGGTGTGAGGAGTGAGAGGAGCTGCCAGAAGCTCCCTGGCACCATCAGTAACCATTAGAAACATCATCTTCAACCCCAAGCCCATGGATTTGCTGGGGAACAACGGAAGAGTTTTGTTATTTAGATCTAAAATCACTGGTTAGAAGCTCTGGAACAAAATACTTTCATTTATTCTGGTCTGTTTGACAGAAACGGAATGTTTTCTTTGCAGCTGTTTCCAACCTGGATGAATATTGATATGTTTTATCAGTCCTTTTGAAAGTTGTCATGAAAAATATCACTGGTTTTTCATTGCCCATAGAAAAGGGGATTAAATCCATTTTTTTAACTAACAAAAATTTTCAAGCAGGAAGGGATTATTTTGTATTATACAGAACTGAATGAATGTCACCATTTCTCAGTGCACTGTGACAAGCTGAAATTCTTCATCCTCCTGCAAGCAGAGCTGTTGTCACCAGAGAGCCCCTGAGTGACAGGCTGTGACCCTGTGCCCACGGGGCAAGAGCCCTGGCAAACACCACACCCAACCCCTAAATACCTCACCAATTTAAGCACAGAGGGATTTTCTCATTAAATATTTTGCCTTTGCAAATAGAGGGGGAAAAATCAGGCTTGAGCCCGTGGTTGTCAGTTCATAACCTACTTCTCAGAGATGCAATTTAGGAGGCAGGCGAGTGCAGGAAGATTTGGGTCAAAGGCAGTGAATGGTTTCACGTGATAGAAAAGCAGAGAGGCCTTGAAGTGTTTTATCTCCATATTTTTAAACGAAATGATAGGATTTGCTTTTGGAAATGTTTTATCTAGAGAATTGCTATCCTCTGCTGCTTTTAGAAGATTAAAAAATAGAGGAATTAAAACCTCTGTGAATGACGTGATTCAGCTGAATCAAATGGTGTTTTTTTTCCCCTCTTGTTTTTATTTCCTCAAAAACTGAGGAGAAAAGTAAATAGCCATGGGTTGATACTGGCAGGGAGCTGGAAATGCCCTTGTTTTCTAAACTGGAGAGAACATCCAGCCCTGGCTGCTGCTCTGTGGGGTGCAGGGAGGCACAGCTGGATGTTCCTGATACCTTGTTCAGATGGAGGGGTGGGAGGAGGCACAGCTGGATGTTCCTGCCACATTATTCAGCTGGAAGGGCAGGAAGAGGCAGAACTGGATGCTCCTGCCCTGCTATTCAGATGGAGAAGCAGGAGGAGGCAGAGCTGCAGCTGCTGTGGGCATCCTGACCTTGTGCCCAGCCCAGACACCTGCAGCAGGCTTGGCTTCCCAAGGTTTTCCTTGATTAAAGCAGGCAGCAAGGCCAGAGAGCTCTGCCAGCCACCTGCTGCCTGTCCCAAGGTCCCAGAGCTGTCAGTCTGTCTGTCCCCAGCCCTCAGAGCAGCCTCTCCTCACCAGTGCAGCGGTTGCTTCTTGTCATTTCCTCTCATCCTTCCTCAATGTACCATCCCAGGGTGTTGTGACCTCCACAGCTCTGCTCAGGGGTGGGCATGGGCTGAACTGACCGTGCTTGGGAAAGAAGCAAAGGTGGAGAAATTGGCTGTGGAGCAAAGGGCATCAGACAAGGCCAGGAGAACAAACTGATTTCTTGCAGCCTCTGGTCTGACCTTCCTACTTTTAAGTTCTGTATTCCTGATCCCAGCTAGTGTTCACTCTTCAGGAGAAGCTGGTGTGTGGGGGGGGGTCCTGCCATTTGTGAATTCAAAAAGCAAAGCTCTGGTATTTGTGATCCATCATTTTACATCAGCTGAAGAATTAAAAGGTGGCTCCTCATCCCAGGGTATTTATCACCTTGGTGTTCCTGCTTGTGCCTGTGCTTCTTCCTGATCCAGATGTCCCCCTGAAGGAACAGCCCTCCTGTGACCTGCTGGATGTCACAGGAAGAGCTGCTGGTTAGTAAAACAAATGTACTTAGTAACAATAATGTAGGTCCCAAATGCACTGGCAACTCTGACTGACCAAGGAAAGCAGAATTAGCAAAGGCGCTGCTGATGGAAGTACATTTTTCTCTTCACCTCTGGTCAAGAAAGGTAAATTGAGCCTAGAACAGTCAGAGAAATGACATGAGGATGACTGGGGAAATGGAGAAGCATCTGAAGAGTTAAACCAGACCTTGGCTTGTTTGACCCAACACAACCCAAAGCTGAGAAACAAATCTGATTTCTGATAAACACTTCAGGGTAGGAAAGGTCAGAGGTGTAAAAAGAGCTACTTAAAATAGAGTCCAGATAATGGCACAGGAACAAATGGGCACAAAGTGGGCACAAAATGGACATTGCTTGGTGTCTGAACTCTAGATTTTGGAATCTTTAGTACACCAGCAGTGTATTAAAGAGGAGAGAAAACAAGGAGCAACAGCAGATTTGCTTACTCACAACTTTCCTTCCTAGCCAAAGGAAAGCTGGGATGTTCCCAGTGCTCACCAGCTCCTCATAACCTGTTCATCTCTGGTTTCTTCTCAGGATCCAGCTGCTCTAGAAGCTCACTGTACCTACCTCACCTCGGGCACTGCCCTCGTGCTGTGCCTGCAGAGGCCCAATGCTGTGAAGAAGCTGATGGATCTCCTGGGACCAGAGGATCCTCAGCTGGCCCAAGCCCTGGATCCATGCCTCTGGAGGGCTCAGTATGGCACCAGCGCAGTCCAGAATGGATTTTATGGTAGGTTTTTGTAAAAGAAAAGTCCAAAGGCTCAGATATACAAATAGACAATATGTAATGTTTGTTCCCTCCTGCACTGTCACTACAGATCCAGCCTTGGCAGGCACTGCAGGCCATTATTCCCCAGAAAACTTTCCCTGTATTCTTGGTGGCTGAGCTGAGTGTGTCTCAAGCAATGAAATATTCTCCCAGAAGATATATTCCAACAGGGCTCCTCCCAGAGCAGCCCCAGCTCTGGCTTTATCAGAACAGATTTCCTTTGATCTCTTCTTGCTTGGTCATTTTGTACTTTTAGCTTGGTTATTTTGGAATTATTCCCAAGAGCCCATCTGTCTTCCCTGCTTGTGTGTCCCTTCCTGATGTTCTCCATTACCCACTGGCCAACTCCAAGATTTCACAAAGGCTCCAGGACCCTGAGTTCCTGTAACATCTCACAATGCTGATGGCTGGCAGGAGAAAGGTGATCCAAACCTGCTGAGGCAAGCAGGGAAACTCAGCTGCTTCCCATCTGGAAAGGCTCTTTCCAGCTGGCACATGGGCAGAGGCACAGGGCAAAACAGCATCCTTGGAATGCTGACCCATCCCAGCACCTCTGCCAGCAGGGAGGCACTGGGCTGTGTGCATGGGGGGTAAAGGATGGGAAAATGGGGAGTATCCCTGGAGAGAGCAGCCTGTGGAGAGCCCAGCATTATTGCTACCAGGAGGGAAGGATGTCATTCCAAAATTCACATGGAATTAAGCATGGTTAGCTCCCTGCCTGTGTTTCTCCTCAGTGTTGCATTGATTTTGCTCTAATACTTAAAGGAATATAAAAATAATAAAGCAATAATTTCTGTAAACTCAGGTGAGCTGGCAGGCACTGTGTGCCCTCAAGTCCCAGAGGAACTTTCCTGACAAGATCCATTGGATTATTTGTCTCTTCCATTGTATCTGGGCTGTGAAGTCACTCCCTCTTTCCATCCATGTCAAGTGGGCTGCTTAGAACTGGCAGGGAGTGAAGGAGCCACAGCTTGGGAGAGAGACCTAAGCCCTTGCTGCAGAACCTGAGGACTTAGACTCAGCCAGGAGAGATCCCACAGGATCTGTGGGAGTGACTGAAGATCAGGATCTACTTATACAAAAAAAAAAAAAAAAAAAAAAAAAAAAAAAAAAAAGTGGTCAGGGCTCTCCAGCCAATACTTTTCCATTGTCAGCCCCTGCTTCTCTTGCTCTTGAGATGAATGAATGGATTGTGTGTCCAGATTGCTCTGAAACTCCTCAGGCATGGCTAAGACTGGATAATATACATCCCAAATTTCAGATGTTTGCTACAGCTGGAGCATCCCCAGCATAACTCTGTGAAAATGAGCAAGGGGAGCTGAATCTCATCCCAGTTTTGTTGGGAGTTACAGTGAGCTCCCTGTGAGAGAGAGATCCTTGGATGTTCTGACTCCCTTCAGACCCCTAGGCTGGGATCTGAAGTTGCTCTTGAGATCTGGGCTGAGCCCAGAGCTGGCCCTGCCCTCTGTGCCCAGTGCAGGACCCAGCTGTAGGGCTGGCCCACAAAGCCCTCCCTGCACACATTCCAGGAGCAGGGATGCAGCTGTAGCTAACTCTGATGGATCTGGCCCAGCTGCTCTGCCCTGGAGCCATCTAGCCATAAGAAAAGGAGTGTTCCTAACCCCCTGCACCTCCCAGAGCTTTTCCAGTTAAGCTGGAAGAAGCTTTGGTGAGTAACTGGGGGACTGTGCAAACCCATCCTCCTTTCCTAGGAGGGAATCCTAGGCTTTCCTAGTTTTGCTCCAGCTGAGGAAGAACTTCAATTAATGCCTGAAGCAGAGCAAACTCCTACTATTTCCTCCCATAGTGACAAAGGAAATGCAATTAGATGAAAATGGGGTTCCAGGGAGACTGGTGAACCAAGAAACACAGCTTTAATCCTGTAGGGCTCAGCTGCAGAGGTGAACCTGCACCCTCCCATCTCCTCTGGGCTTGGGAAGTCATTGGACTGTGTTTTTTCTTGCATCCAAAGAGCTCTTACATGTGCACCCTACACTGTCTTGTACCTTGAGCAAAGTGAGAGTAAAAGGCTCATTTGGGAGCATTTGTGTTCTCTGTAGTGCCACCAGTGATGGAAGCACAGGAGGTTTTGTGTGGAGGTATGGAAAGGATCCAGCCCAGCTCATACACTGGGACTTACACAACCTCAGGATTGTAAACTGCTGCCTTAAGGGCTCTGGCTATACAAAACCTGGAATTATGGTGCTCCAACAGGGCTGAGTGCTCTCAGGTGGGATCTTTTGAATGGGCAGCCTCAAAGGTGGTCATATTTCAGAGGATATTTGTATCCCAGGAGCATGGATCTGTGCCAGCACATTGACAATCTATCTAAACTCCAATAGAAACAGCTTTTCCCTCTCTAATATTTTCCATCCACAAATCTCCAAACATTCTGAGTAATGCTTTATAACACTGTTGCTTTATAGGGAAATATTCAGCTGCTAAGCCTGGAGGGACCTCTCTAGTCACTGAGTTCAGTTAATTCCCTCACAGACAGCCCCATCATGTTTTCCCTTCCATAAGCACCCACCCCAACTGGATGGATGTCACAGAGCTTTGAGAGCTAAAAATCTTCTTACATTTTCAAACTTAAATATAGCCACATATACTTTGTGCCCATTTGTTCCTGTGCCATTATCTGGACTCTATTTTAAGTAGCTCTTTTTACACCTCTGACCTTTCCTACCCTGAAGTGTTTATCAGAAATCAGATTTGTTTCTCAGCTTTGGGTTGTGTTGGGTCAAACAAGCCAAGGTCTGGTTTAACTCTTCAGATGCTTCTCCATTTCCCCAGTCATCCTCATGTCATTTCTGTGACTGTTCCAGGCTCAATTTACCTTTCTTGACCAGAGGTGAAGAGAAAAATGTACTTCCATCAGCAGTGCCTTTGCTAATTCTGCTTTCCTTGGTCAGTCAGAGTTGCCAGTGCATTTGGGACCTACATTATTGTTACTAAGTACATTTGTTTTACTAACCAGGAGCTCTTCCCCTTCAGTAAGGGCAGCCTGGTGTGATCCAGAAGCAAGGGAACAACAGGATTTAGAGCTGGAATTGAAAGGTTTCACAGTCTCCTTAACATGATTCCCTCAGCTCCACTGTTAGGAAATAGAAGGAGTCTTGTTTACACGAGGAAGCTGCTGTGGTAGTAGGACAGAATCAAAATACCAAGGAGGCAATGGAACTATTCTAAATATAATGGTTTGAAATGTTTGCTATTACTGTACAGAACAGCTGGCCTTTAAAGCAATTACTGCAGCAAGTTGCACATCATCAATCTCTCCAAAAGATGAGTGTGAGTCTAGAGAATGTTTAATTCATGGCCTGAGAGACTCTTCCCATTGTATTTCTCTCTCAGGCTCGAGATCCTATGCAATGGCTGTCCGGGATGTGAAGCTGTTTTTCCCAGAAGGGCTGTGCTGTGCCCAGTGTCAGCCAGTGCAGGAGCAGGAGGTAGGAATCTGCCCCTTCCTGAGCTTATCCTGCTGTGCCAGAGCAGTGGCTTTGGCCCTGCTATCCCTGCCTTCTCTGCTATTATGCTGTAGATAATGCAGCTCTGGGTGTGTTTCCTGAGCTGCCAGGCACTCCTGGTCCTGGGGATGCTCCTCCCTCTGCACTGACCCCAGCAGCCTCAGTGGGGAAGAGCTGCTGCAGATCTGTTTGTTCAGCAAGCTCTGCTGTGAATTTGGGAGGGCTCAGGGCTTGTGCCCCCAAATGATCAACACTGCTTGGAAGCAGGGACAGCAGCCTTACCCTGACTGCTGAGCACACTTAACCCAGGAGCTGTTTTTTTACCAGCTTTGTATCATTCAGAATGGGATGGCTGATGATGTGAAAATGATTGGGATGTGCTCATCCAAGGGATGGAAATGTTTGAGCTGTGCTGTGGCTCAGAGGTGATCCAGCTGAGATGGTTCTCCCAGGAGATTAGCTCTGGAGATGGCCACATCTGTAAGAGGCTTCACTCATGTGGGTGTGCAGCTCAGTGCAGGGCATCCTGACTGTGCCAGTTCATTCAGGGACAGAGGGAGCTGCTACACCCCAGCGTGGCACTGGGTAAAGCTGTCAGACTCTCACAGGTTTTGTTTGAGCTCCTGGCCTTGAAAAGCTGGGAGTGGAGACTTTAGAATGATGGCTGGATATGGGACCTTGAAAAGGATGATGAGATATTGCACTGAATTAAGCCTCCATTAAAAAGAAGAATGCATGCAAAATGATCTTGTCTCTCCAGACAAGCAGGTGTTTTCTAGACTGGCAATTACAGAAGTACACCACAACAACAAAAGCTTCACAGCTTGCCTGAATCAATACTTGAGGAGTGTTATCCCTCCTCATTAGGTAATGTGTTCACATGACTTGCTTCTCCCTCCCTCCCTGCCTTCTCTCCTGCAGCTCCAAAACCTGAAACACGACCCCATCCTCGGCCTGGGAATCAGGAAGCAGCACAAGACCCTAACCCATGACCCAGGAAGGCATCCCAGTGTCCTGGGCTCTGAGCAGCCAGGCAGTCCTGGTAAGGAAATGTAACTCCTCTTATAGATTGGGACTGCTATTGATTAATTGGACAGCAAGACAAACCATCTGGTGGCAGCAAGATTGGGTATTGATGTCCTTTCAGAAGGGAGACAGCTCTGAGCTGCAGAGAACAGCTCCAGGGGAGTCTAGCCTTTAACTGTTCACCTGCCAGCACTTCAGGGCTTTACAGACAGAGCTGTCCACAAGGGCTGACCTTAACAGCAGCAGCAGAAGAAGCAGTGACAGCACAGCTGGTGTCAGAGCAGCACATGTTCCTCTCTGAACCCTTCCCAGGTGTCTCAGCACAACTCTGGTGCTTTGTGTCCATTCAGAGCCTCCCCTGGAGAGGCAGCAGAGCTGGGCAGTGTGAGCTGCTCTGTGCTGTGAGTAGATAAATATCAGCTGATGCAGGGAGTGCTGCTGGCAGTGTGGCCAGAGGCCTCTCCTGAGCTGAGCTGAGAGCCCATTCAGCTCCCACTGCTGCTGAGCAGCTGCCAGCTCCAAATGACTCCCAGCTATGGCCAGGCTGACTTTGATTGGGAGCTGAAGCCTCAGCCAGGCTGACACTTCCTGGGATGCAGCAGCTTCTCAGGGCCTTTCCTGCTGATTTGACTTGATAGACATGTGTAAACACAGCTGTGCTGCAGGGGCAGGAGATGGCACTGACACGAGGGGATGCTCCCACCTTGGGATGCTGTGGATTGATCCCAAGCCTTTTTAAACAAGCAGGGACCAGGTGAAGCATCCCTGTGGTGGTCCCTGGGGAACAGAATTGTTTAGAACAATTATTTCCCATTCCTGTAGCTACACTTCTGATGTAGGCAGCTCAGAAAATGTTCCTGTGCTACACCTGATCACTGCAGTCCTTAATCCCAGCATTGCTGTGGATGGGAAAGGAGCAGGATAAAAAAGTGACAGAATCGCAGCCCAGCCCTGCCTGACACAGGACTCTGGGGGGGCATTGGTCACATACCAGCAGATGCAGAAGTGCAAGGAGGGGGTGGTAAATCAAGTCCTCTGCTCTTGGGGTGAACACCAAGTCACTTTTGTGCAAGGGGTCTCAAAGGAGGATTTGTCCCAAGGTATTTGGGAAGGGTGTTTTCCCCATCATCTTAGTGCATAATGGGAAAGGGGCAGTTTGGCAGTGACCAAATCACTTGATTTGTAGAAGAGATTTTGTAAAATAAAATAATAAAGCAGCCTGTTGTGGAGAGAGCACAGGTATTCTGCAGGCTTTGCACAGCTCTGTGTCGGGAGCTAATCTCAAAATACATGCCCCTAATTTCCTGCTACACCAGGATATCTTAGCTTTGAAGATGCCTAAGCAAAGTAAAAAGGAAAGCAGTGTACAGCCCTGATGTGTTTGTGTCTCAGAAAATGTATTTCAAAGAGTTACTGCCCTGGAAAAGCAAGTCCACGTGATCTCTGAACTGTCAGGCACAATCTCATAAGTGCCTCCAGCAAAGCAGACACATCACTCACGTTCTGGGCTCATCTTGGACACTAGAGGAAGCTCTTGCACACAAGGAAAGCTCCTTCCAGCAAATAATTATCACCAAGCTGCTGCCTAATGGACAGACGGATTTATCATGAGGAAAATATGAAATACATTAAGCCTCACGTATGCTGAGCAGAATTACATTTGGGATTATAAAAGCAGCTGGATTAGCAGCTTTCTCTGCTTGGAAAAAATGAAAATGGAGTAGTAGCTCCTGTAGCAAACCAGCAGTTGTCCTTGTCTGACTCCTGAAATGGGGTCACTCCTGCTGTCTTGTGATCTCCAGACAGGGACACAAAGGCATGCAGCAGCTCAGGATGGGCATCCCAGGGCACCTCCCAGGGCTCATCCCAGGGCACTTCCCAAGGTACATCCCAGGGCTCATCCCTGGGCATGTCCCAGGGCGCCTCCCAGGGCTCATCCCTGGGCACCTCCCAGGGCCCATCCCTGGGCACCTCCCAGGGCTCATCCCAGGGCACCTCCCAGGGCTCATCCCAGGGCTCATCCCTGGGCACCTCCCAGGGCCCATGCCTGGGCACCTCCCAGGGCTCATCCCTGGGCATGTCCCAGAGCACCTCCCAGGGCTCATCCCAGGGCTCATCCCTGGGCATGTCCCAGAGCACCTCCCAGGGCTCATCCCTGGGCACCTCCCAGGGTACATCCCAGGGCTCATCCCAGGGCACATCCCCGGACATCCCAACGCCGTGGTGCCTCCAGCTGCCACGGACGCACCTGTGCCCGGGCAGGGGCACTGAGAGGGCTCAGAGGTGCTGGGGGGAGAGACCAAATAAGTGTTCTGCTCTTTTGCCATCAGGTCAGGCTTTGCTGGAGCAGCTCTGCCAGAGCACCTGCCTGCTGCTGCCCGGGATAATCCTGCAGGGCTCGGAGCCCCCCCCGTACGTGGCGCTGCTGGAGGAGCTCGTGGGCAGAGGCTTTGTGCTGACTGGGGCTCGCCTGGCTCTGCTGGACTCACATCAGGCTCTCTGCATCTCCCAGATGCTCAGCAGGGCCAAGGGCAGTGTTGCAGCAAAGGTATGGAACAGATGGAGCTGGGCTTTGCTTCCTTGGCACAAAAGAAGAGCTTTGTAATGCCTTGTTCTGATGTGCTGCCCCGAGGCTTTGGTGGCACTATTGCAACACTGTCTCTGAGCCCTGGCACCTCTGGTGAGTAATGTGGGCACTGGGGACACTTCCTGATGGTCCTGCATCCCTGGGAGCCCTCATGGGAATGGCCCATCCACCAGTCATTTATTGAATGCTTCATTCCAGTCAGCCATCACCCTGTTCTGTGTGCTCTGCTGCTGTCTCCTCTCTTGTTTCTCCATATAAATACAGTTTCTATTTCTCTCTCTGTAATCACACTCCATTAATCCTCCTCTACAATGCTAAAAATCCTTTCTTCTTCTTGGACTGTGCCCTGCAGCCTGACCCAGAGATCTTCCCACCTGGAGTGTTGCCTCCATCTCTGGGGCTCCCAGCACAGAAAGGACCTGGAGCTGCTGGAGCCAGTGCAGAGGAGGCACCAGGATGATCAGAGGGATGGAGCAGCTCTGCTGGGAGGAAAGGCTGGGGGAGTTGGGATTGTTCACCTGGAGAAGAAAAGGCTTTGGGGTGACCTAACCGTGGCCTTCCAGTGTGTGAAGGAGCTACAAGAAGGATGGAGAGAGACCATTTACAAGGGCCTGGAGGGACAGGACACAGGGAATGGCTTCCACTGCCAGAGGGCAGGGTCAGATGGGGTATTGGGAAGGAATTGTTCCCTGGGAGGGTGCTGAGGCCCTGGCACAGGGTGCCCAGAGCAGCTGTGGCTGCCCCTGGATCCCTGGCAGTGTCCAAGGCCAGGTTGGATGGGGAACCTGGAATAGTGGAAAGTGTCCCTGCCCATGGCAGGGGGTGGGACAAGATGGGCTTTGAGGTCCCTTCCAACCCAGGCCATTCTGTGGCTCTCAGTAGGTCCAGCCCAGCCTGGGGTTTGGGCACAGGATGTGCTGCTGGGCTGAGCTGACATTGCTCCACAGCAACAGAAAACCAGGCCCAGACTGTTTTCCTCTTGGTGTAGGAGAAGCCCACCCAGTCAGGAACCTTGCCTGGGCAAAGCTGGAAGGTGGAATGTGCAGGAAAGTGCTGTCAGCAGCAGACAGTAAACAGGGGGAATTAATTACAGTGGCAATAGCAAACCAACAATCACCCAAGGGCTCTCAGACCACAGCAGGCCCTTCACAAAACACAAACATTTGGGCTTCCAGCCCTCAGTTCTAAGTCTTGGGTGTTATCTGTAATAGGAGCGTGTAAGATCTTTTCAGGTTGTGCTTTTTAAAACTGACAGCATCCCTTTGAAGTACATCTGTGTGGAACAGCAATTACATCTAGCAGCCAATTAGTGTAAGCACTGCCTGCCTGTGCCCTGAGTCCCCCGAGGATCCATCCCTCTGCACAGGGAATGTGCACAGCTCTCTAGGAAGGACAGATCAGCACTGGGGGAGCAGAGCCATCCCTCCTTCCTCCTGTCAGAGATAAATGGGCCTGGGCAGAGCTGGTGTGTTTCCAGAAGGATCTGTCACTGCTGAGCCAAAGGTGAATGTCACAGCCTTTGCTCTCCCTCTCTAGGAGGGAGATGGGCTGCTTCATGTAATGAGTGTTTCTGCTACAATATCTCAATATTTACCTGTCTTGCTGTTCCTGCTTCCAGCAGAGGTAGGGACTAACACACCCAGACACTCTGCTGGTTTTCACTCAGAGAGGGCAGCAGGAATACTGGAGGGCTGTGGGGATCACAAACAGCTCAGACATGGCACTGGCTCTGCCTGGAAGGATCTGTTGCTCTGTGGCTCCTGTTCCTCACCCATCAACCAGACTTAGAGACTTGTTCAGGTGCAGAACAGCACCAAAGCTCTGTTCCTCCCTCTCTTGCAGTGCTCCCTGCTGAAGGATGGGTTGTGCCTGGTGCTGGCAGCACAGTGGGACAGCACTGTCACCTCCCTGGGCTCCCTGCTGGACAGGTAAGGAGGAGCTGCTGCCCTGAGGGAGGGCACCTCTGTTCTGTGCTTCTCACTCAAGGGCAGCCTGTTCTGCACAGTCTCCTTGTGCATGGTCAGTAACTGGTCATGGAATTGTTAAGGTTGGGAAAGATCAAATCCAGCCAGGAACGAGCACATTCACCATTAAACCAGGCCCTCAAGTGCCACATCCACACTATTAACTCTTCCAGGGATGGTGACCCCACCACTGCCCTGGGCAGTGCCAGTGCCTGACCACCCTTCCCATGAAGGAATTTTCCCAATGTCCAACCTAAACCTCCCCTGGCACAACTTAAGGCTGTTTTCTCTCCTCCTGTCCCTGTTCCCTGGGAGCAGAGCCCGATCCCCCTGTCTGTCCCCTCCTGTCAGGAGCTGTGCAGAGCCACAAGGTCCCCCCTGAGCCTCCTTTTCTCCAGGCTGAGCCCCTTCCCAGCTCCCTCAGCCCCTCCTGGTGCTCCAGCCCCTTCCCAGCTCCATTCCCTTCCCAGAGCCCCCCAGTGTCTCTTGTCATGAGTGGCCCAATACCTGAGAGTGTCCTCTACTCAGGACCTCTAAAAACCGAGCTGTGTCCTTTGTTAAGGACTTGCAGTGTCTATAAGGCTCAGCAGCATGGTTCCATGAATACAGGGAATTCTCTGAAATTAGGACTCACATTGGGAATAGACCTGCTGCATCAATAAAATTCCTAGGAGAAATATCTTAGCAGATTTTATGTTTGCTGTGAAGGAAAAGGGAAAAAAAAAAAACAAAAACAGAAAACCAAACCTTAAAATAAATGCCAGAAAGCAAAATCAAAAATTAGCCTCTTAAATAAATCACCAGAAATGCTGGGTAGAGGATGTACAAGCCTGGAAAAACAAACAGAACCCCTCTGCAGGGACTGATTAGTGAAACAGAGTGATTAGCAGGGCAATTAACCCTGTGTTCCCCAGAGGGAAGGGCTCCCTGCACGGGGCTGGTATTTGGCACTGGCATGTGCAGCTCTCACACATGGCTCCTCTGGCACAGGAACCACGAGTCAGGTCTGTGCCACATCCCATGTGGAGCAGCCCAGCAGCCACCCAAAAACCCTGTCCTGACTTTGGCTGTGCCCTCTGGAGGACTTCCAGAAAGTGCTGTCAGTGGATTCAGGGATGCTGGAGTTTGCAGGCTCCAAGGGATCAAAGCTGAACATCCACACAGCTGCAACTCAGAGTTCCCATTCTTTGCAGAAATGTTCCCAGGGCCACACCTGGGAGGAGTGGTTGGAACAGATCCCATTGGTAACTTTTCAGAAATGTTTTTAAACTACTGACAGCATTTTGACTTTGCTTCCATTCATTAAAAATCACACCCTTGGGAGCCACATCCCAAACCTTCTGCTCTGCAAGGGGAGACAAACAGCAAGTTAGCCAAGACCTTTGTGGTGAGATTTCTCCCAATCTTTCTCTGGTTTACAATGAAAAAAAGTGAGCTTTTGGGAACCCTGGAGGTCACTGCTGGAGGTAGTTCTGGGACAGTCACTCAAGATCCCCATATCTCTATTTTCCCCAGTACCACAGTCATGGGGTGCTGCTTAAGAGCCCAGCACTCCCCTCTCCTTCAGGCTGGCTGTGATTCCAGGGGCTGGTCCCAAGGCAGCCCCTCCAGAGACACCTCCCGTGGCTTCTCCAGACTTCCAGAGCCCCGAGGGGCTGAGCAGGAATTGGTGCCAGTCTCTGCACCTTCACCCCCCTCCTGCTCTGTACAAAGGATGAACTTTGTGCTGAACTCCAAAATACCCCGGTGTAACTTACAGGGGTCAGGAGGCACTTCCAAAGGGCAGCATCGGCCCCAAACAGCAGGGTCCACTCTCAAATGAATGGATCCAGCCCCAAACAGCAGGGTCCACTCTCAAATGAATGGATCCAGCCCCAAACAGCAGGGTCCACTCTCAAATGAATGGATCCAGCCCCAAACAGCAGGATCTACCCCCAAAGAGAAGGATCCAGCCCCAAACAGCAGGTTCCACTCTGCCTCTCCCTACAGTGCCAGAACCAGTGATCACAGAGCCTTTTCAAACCAGCTCTACAAAAAATAAAATAATAATAGTAAAAAAAACACCAATCCAAAACCAAAACAAAACAAAAAAAAAAAAAACTAAAACAATTTTTGCCTTCTTGATGGAAAATGCCTGTGGAAGGGAGGGGCAGCAAGGTGTGCCGGAGGGTGGGAGGAGGGAGGGCTCTGATCCTCAGGGAGATCAGAAGCTCACACCCTTTTTGTCTCTCAAGCTGTCGAATTTTTTAAATGAGCCTGACTTCACTGGTGCCTCCCAAGGACACTTCATGCCAGGACATCATTCAGTGTAAATAACACCCGAGGTTAATTACTCTTACAGCTCCATCAGCCCTTTCTGTCCAGGATAAATCACTGGATGTTTATCTCCCTGTCTCTGCCAGGGCCCAGGATTCCAGTACCTGCTCAGGTCTCTGCAGTTCAGCTGCACTGCTGAAGCCTCACCGTGGTGAAGGGATTATTTTCCAGCCCTCGAGTCCCAGCTGAGCCACGTTTCTCTGGCTTTGTGCCACGGGGAGGGACGTTCCCATCTGTATGGAACCCGGCTGTGATGTCAGAGATGGGCTGGGATAAAGAGGAATCAGGTGTTGAGAGGAACAATGTGGGCTCTGCCAGCGTAACTGCTCCTCGTCCTGAGCTTATTAAAGCTTTCCTAAGCTAGCTCTGTCAAGGACAGACATTCAGATCCTGGGGATTTGGAGCCAGCCCCAGACCCTCCTTGCTGTGGTTGTTCAGCAGCAGGACCCACTCTGGCTGCTCTCTGGACATCCAGGGCATTATTTCTGCACCAAAAACCACTGAGCACAGAAAAAGGGACACGGACATGGCAGGTGTGGGCACAAAAGCAGCCTGGCAGTTTGTTTGCCTGCCAAAAGTGGAGCCAAAGCAGGAAGCTGGGAGTGTGCCAAGGGGAGCTCACAGGCCAGAGGGGGTGTTTGGAAGGGGTGAGGGAGCAGTGGGGACCCCAGAGAGGGAAGTGACCCCATCCTATCACAGACAAGGGAAAACCATGTGGGACTTACCCTTCTTGTTCTGTCAGCATCTGCCTGCCTGGATGGCTCAGGGTAAAGCATTTGAATTTTCCCTGTCATAACTTGTTTTCACAGCCACATTTCCTGGCTGCAGGGTGGCAGAGGCAGGAATTTACAGCAGTAGATTCAAAGCAACTCCTGGAAGGAAGGCATGCTCTGCTTTTTATGCATGACAAACCAGATTTAGCTGCCTTAAGAGGTGATGCTGGTTTCACAGTGATTATTCCTCTATGGTTTAAGTATTTAAAAAGCACTTTAAGATTGTCAGGACCTTGTTGTGCACAGACTTAGCAGCTCACCTGGTTAACTCAGCTCAGTAGGCAGGGTTTGGCTAAAGCACCCTGTCCTAGGGTGGCTGTATGATGCCTTTATCCCCAATCGTCTGCCCTGTTTATGTTGAAGTCTTGTTCCAAGAGTGAAAGGAGGAGGGAAGAAGCTCAGGGTTTGTTTTCAAAACTCACTCCCTCCTCCACATTCCGGCTCCGGGACGGTGTTGTCTGCAGACGGACGGACAGCGAAACAGAGCTCTCCTTTGCTTTTTCTAGTTAGTTTTAGCTAGCTGAGGCAGAGAAGTTCCCTGGACTGTAGTTTTTTTTCCCTTTCTCTGGACCTGCTCTGGACTGAACACCAGAAGAGCATCAGCAGCTCACATTTGTAGCCCAGCAGGCCGGGCCTGGGCCGCGGCATTGCCAGCGCCAGAAAGACTGGTCAGAGACTGAGTGAGCTGAGCTGCAGCCCGGGGGGGGGGGGATTTGCTCTGAATTTGTCTCTCTTGGAGTAGCAAGAAGTCTTATTGTTTAATATTGTCTAAGTTCTCTTGTGTAATAAACAGGTTTTTTCCACTTTTTTCCTCCAGAGGTATTTTCTCCCGAACCAGCTGGGAGGAGAGGCCAATTGACTCTGCTTTCCTAAAGGAACCCTTTTGTGGGGAGGGGAGGGGAATTCTTTCCCCAGACTTGCCCTGAACCAGGACACACCCCCAAAACCGAGCTGAGCAGGAAAAAAAATAGAGTTTAGGCCAGACTTTGTGCCTTCCTACCTTGAAACGAGGTTCTGCAATCAGAGCAGAAGCCAAGAGCTGAGGAACCTAGCTGGATTTTTTCTCTCTGGTGAAACATTCTTACCAAGTGCTAATTGCTGCTAGGAGGGAGCGATGTTATCCCTATAGGAAGCTCATCCTGGGGAGCTTTGGAGGGGAAGGAGGTGTAGAAATTAAGAAAAAAAAAATAGAGAGAGAGAGGAAAAAAAGTGAACACATGGGGTGTAAAATCTCGGAGCTGTTGAAAACCAGTGAAAGGAAAACTGTTGCCAAGCACAATACCTGGCTATGGGGGCAGGGAGCAGGGAGTGCTTTCCAAAGCCTTGGGAGTGTTTTCAAGCCTGAGGCTCCCAGTGTGCACAGAGTCCCTTTAAAAGGCACTTCTGAACTTGGTACCTTGCCTTCCCATTTCTCTGGAATACATTTTGAGGTCAGGTCATGTGTGGCTTGAGGAGGGCCAGAGCAAAACCAGGACTGGTGAGGCAGTGCCTGCTGCTCCAGGCAGGTTAGTAAATCCTGGGACTGGGGGAAAACACCCAGATTATCTCAGTGGAGAAAAAGCCCCTTGTCCAGAGCCAAGTATCCACATTTATGTGCATTTCCCACTGCCCCAGAGCCACCCTTATGCAACTGGACATGGCTTGTCCAGTTTGTATTTAAAGTTTGTTTGAAGGTTTGTATTTAAACAGTGCAAAGCCATTTACACAAAGCTTTGTAAAACCCAGGATTTAGCTATGTAAAGAGGAGCAGCAGCAGATGCCCGTGGCTGGAGCTGCTGTCACAGAGCTCAGACCTCCCCAGGGCTGGGGTCATCTCCCTCCCAGCTGACATGGCAAACTAACCCTGCCTCCCTTTCTCTTTGCCCCCAGTGCCTGCTGGCAGAACCAGTCGGTCCTGGACACTGCAGAGCATCTCCTTTACCCCCAAAACGAGAACCAGGCAAGTAGAGAAGTTTGTGGTATGGATATGTGTTCTTTGTGCTCCTGTGATGCAGGCAACTTGTTAATATTGGTTGAAATTTCAAAGGAAATGGTAACTTCTGTGAGTCAGAGGTGGTGACAGCCCCAAGCCTTGGCTTAGGCTGAGAGCCCAGAACATGGGGAAGGTGGGACCAAAATCCTGTCAAACTGTCTCCCACATTACAGTGGTGACACAGTTTTGAATCAAAACATTTGGAGATATTGATAAACGTTCTATATTTTCCATAGAAATTCTGTTACTTTTTGTGAAAAATCAACACTGAGAAAAATATCACAGAATTGTGGAATGGTTTGGGTTGGAAAGGACCTTAAAGCTCATCCAGTGCCACCCCTGCCATGGGCAGGGACACCTTCCACCATCCCAGGCTGCTCCAAGCCCCGTCCAGCCTGGCCTTGGGCACTTCCAGGGATCCAGGGGCAGCCACAGCTGCTCTGGGAATTCACCCTGTGCCAGGGCCTGCCCACCCTCCCAGGGAAGAATTTAAAGTGTCTGTGATATTTGTCAAAAATAGTGACAAGAAAGGTTCATTCAGCCCTATAGCCAAGCTGGCACAGGTCCTGTGTTCTGAAAGTTGCATTTCAGAAGCCCAAATCCAAGTGGAAGAGTGAAGCCATTAGCCATTCCAGGGATGGTCTAGCTGAATATTTTCTCAGTAATTCAGCCCAAGAAAGGAAACACTGAGCTCCAGACATGTGGGCAGCTAATGGGAATAAACTGCATAAATACATTCAAAATTCGGGCTGTAATCATCAAAGTTTAGTTCAAAACAAATGTGAGGTTTGGAGAGGAGGCAGAGCCTGAGGAGTTGGGATCAGGAGATGTGAAATCCTGGTGGAGGTGTCCCTGCCCGTGCCAGGGGGGTGGAGTGACATGAGCTTTCAGTTCCCTTCCAGCCCAAACCATTCTGTGGTAAAAGACTTGTGCAGAGTGAGAAATGATAGCAAGTGGACAAACCTCTCCTCTGGATCCCTTTTTTTCCCCAATAAAAGCCCAGCGGGAGAGTGCGATGTGTTTGTAACCTCATCTAACACATCAGAGCTGCTACCTTCAAGCACCAGTGCGCTAAGGATTGAGCCTTAAAAGACACCGAGCCCTCTTTGAAGTGTGCATTCCTGCTTTTAACGCAGACAGAAGCACCCCGACTTCCCCGGAGTGCCTGAGCTGCCGTTCCCACCCTTTCCCGAGGGCACGGCGGCTCCCGGCGCTGCAGTGCCCGGGCAGCGCTGCCTGCACGGCTCTGCGGAGCTGCAGGGCTCTCTCAGCCCAGCCCTGGCTGCTGCCAGGGTGCCAGGCTGTTGCCAAGGAATGTGACAGGCCAGCAAGTGCAGGCTGTCTCCTGATTTGCTTTGAAAGGACATTACATCTCTGTGCCTGACATAAAATCCCTTCTGCTTGCCGGTGCTGGGGAACGAGCCTATCAGGGAGAGGCTTAGAGGGCTTTTTGTGCTAGAGAGGAGAAAAAGCAAATATGCCCAGCCCTTCTCCCTGCTCCTGGCAGCCTGGGATGTGCAGTCTAATCCCTCTGGAAGCTTGGAGTTTCCAGCAGGAATGCAGTCCTGGGACAGCAGCACATCTCCCTGGGGGGACAAACAGCACAGCAGCAGCTCCTGCTGGTTTTCCAATGGGCCTTTTTCTCCCAAGTTCAGGGTAGGTTCAGGAATCACAGTGAGATCTGAGGAGCAAAGGCACCGGGGAATCTGTTCCTCAAAGGATGGCCCCAGGAATGATGTTCGAGCCTCTGATCTCCTGCTAATGAGTTTGTGAAATGTCAGCCAGGCTTTGCAGGGCAAAGCTAATGAGCAACAACGCGATATCAGGCAAAGTTCAGGAGGGTTAAATGAACATGGGTTTCAAATCCTCATGGTCTGAGCAGAGCTGCAGCCTTTCCTGGTGGAGTCAAGCCACGGAAGTGAAACGGAATATCATCCTCGCTGCCAGTGTGATTTGGGATTAGCAACAGGATGAGAAATCAGCTTTCCAAATGTGCAGTGCTGACATCTGTGCCTGCTTCTGCTGCATTCCTGGAGCACCTTCACCTGCCCTGGGTGAAACACCTGCCTGAGGAGCAGACAAATCCAGGCTTTGGGAGCTCCTCGTTGCCCCCAGTGACCCTGCAGGTGCCAGGCACACTCAGCACAGCTCACTGGAAGTGACAGAGCCATGGCTTTTTGGTGCCACCGTTAGGGGCTGGTGACCTTCCACAGGGGTGTCCCAGACGTTCCTGCAGCTGGTCCATGCCCAAACTGGGATGTCTCCAGTGCTAAGGGAGTGGTCAGGGAGTGCTGTGCTCGGCCTGGGGACTGGGGTGTCCTGGGGCTGGACACTCCCCCTCACCTGCAGCAGTGACTGGCTGGGATGGCGCTGTGGGGACAGAGTGGCTGTCCCTCGGTGACATCACTGACCTGCCACCATCAGAGCAGAGGGGTGACACAGCTCTGTCCCTCAGTGAGAGCCCACGGGGAGCAGCCCAGCCTCCCCTGGCAGCACCAATCCCTCCATTCTGCCTGGAGCCACCTTCCCTGCAGGCACCTGAAACGGGGAACTGGACCAACACAGGGAAAACCCCTCCCAACCCCTCTTGGCATGATCCTCTCCCCTCAGCAGCAGGCAGAGGGGCTGCAGTCCCATGAAAGAGACTAAAAAGCTGTCAGGAGAGGCAGGGCTGGCAGGAGGGCCCGAGGGCTGTGTGGGGTGGGTGGCAGCACAGCATCCCCAGTGCTTTGGGGCCGGGGTGCTCATTAGCACAGCCAGGATTGCAGCCCCTGGCACCACCTTGGCCTCTCCAGCTCACAAACAGCCCTGCCAGGGGCTGGGCTTGGGAAGGACAGGCAGAGCAGCCAGGGAGGGAGAGGATTTCCCACTTAGCACCTTGCTTGTTGTTGGTTTTCTTCAGTTCCTTGCAAACGTAACTCCTGAGCATCACAAGGAGCAGGGCTTCCCTGCTGTGGGACACTCACAGCCACTTCTGTGCTGGGATTAATCCAGCCCAGAAACAGCCTCTGCACAAGAAACCCTAAGCCTGCCTCTGGAAAAAAGTGTCTTTGCCACACACAGAACTCACAGCTCTCCTCCAACCCTTTCCTTGGTTTCTCCCCAGGCCCAGGAGCTGCTCTGCTGCTTTTTTGACTCCCTGACATCGGAGAGCATCCACTGAATTGAATCCCAGGATTGCTAGCAGGGCTGGGCAAGGCCCCCAGGCAGCCTTGGATGCCACTGTGGGGATGGACACATGGGCACAACCAGCTCTAAGAGCACTGTTTGTTTGGAATTAAAACACAGAGTCTGAGCTGTGGCATTAGCATGGGTCAGGGAAATGAGAGTGGTGGAGGAAGGCTCAGTGCCCCAAAACAACCCCCTGTGAACTGTGGCCATGCTTCCCAGTGGAGTCCATCCAGAGACAACCTGCTTGTGTGCATGGAGCAAGGCTTGGAGCCCTCCTCTGGCTGGGAAAACCTCAGGAACAAACACAGGGGCAGGGGTTCACTGCTGTGTCTCTCAGGGGACTCCACCTCCCCCAGGCCTCAGAGACTCCATGGAGAGACTCTGCTTGCTGCTGCTCCTCTGGGCCCAAGGCAAACCCCCAGCAAATGAAATGGAAATAGTCAGAGGCAAAGCTGCATCCCTGGAGGTTCAGTGCACCAGGCCGAGCTGTTCAATAAGATTAAAGCTGGACAGCTCAGTGTTCACCTGCCTCTGCTCCAGAGCCCTGCCATGGGCTGTGCCAGCCCTCATCCTGCTCCCTGCCATGGGCACACGGCCCTGCCTCCTCTTCCTCCTCCTGCAGCAGCTGCTGGTCCTGTCATCCTTTCCAGGAGCCCAGAGGAAAGGAAGCTGCTGTTAATACAAAGGCCCTCAGCCTTCCTGGGACACTCTGGGGTCTTTTTCCTCTAGGAAAGACTCTTCTCAGCCCAGGAAGCCTCCTGTTCCCACCTGCCCTGCTAAGGCAAAGACTTAGACTTAGACTCTGCCCTGGTGTGGCTTCACCTCAGATCTGGGGCAGTTGTGGGTGCCACAATATCAGAAGGATCTGAAGCTGTTGGGGAGTGCCCAAAGGAGGGACATGGGCATGGGGAAGGGTCTGAGGAGCAGCTGAGGGCACTTGGATTGTTCAGCTGGAGAAGGAGACTGAGGGCAGAGCTCAGGGGGGGCTGCAGCTCCTCCCGAGGGGCAGCTCCAGTCTCTGGGACAGGGACAGGGAATGGCTGGAGCTGGGCCAGGGCAGGGTCAGGCTGGATTTTGGGAAAGGTTCTTCCCCCAGAGGGTGCTGGCACTGCCCAGGCTCCCCAGGGAATGGGCACAGCCCCGAGGCTGCCAGAGCTCCAGGAGTGCTTGGACAATGATCTCAGGGATGCCCAGGGTGGGATTGTTGGGGGGTCTGTGCAGGGCCAGGAGCTGGATCCATGATCCTTTTGGGTGCCTTCCAACTCAGGACATTCTGTCATTCTGTGCATGCTTCTAGTTCCAGCCACGGCAGAGGTGGCAGGGACAGTTCCTGTGAGTGTCCCAGAGGTGAGGGCAGATCAGCGTGGCCAGCCCAGCTCTGGGTGCTGTGGGCACATGAGCCTGGGGTGAGCCCTCCTTCTTCCCAGCTCTCACCAGCTGTGGAAGGTGACACCTCTGACATCTGTCCCTTTTCAGAGGAGACAAAAGTGCCCAGGAAGTGCCAGAGCTGTCAGAGGTGTGGCCCTGCAAGCTCTGCTTCCTGAGCAGGTACCAGTCCTAACACAGCCCTGCCCTTCTCTAATCCTGGAACAGCCAAAGGAGATTGTCACAGCCAGCCGAGTGTGAGGGGGACACAGCGACCTGGCCTGACCTCACAGCATTTCAGGGTCACAGTCACAGAAACCCAGCCTGGTTTGTGTTGGAAGAAACCTTAAAACTCATCCAGTCCCACCCCCTGCTGTGGGCAGGGACACCTTCCACCATCCCAGGTTGCTCTCAAGCCCTGTCCAGCCCTGGAAGTTTCTCCCATCCTCTGCTCCCCAGCACTGTTCTGCCTGCATGGGCTCTTTGGGCTTTGTGGTAGGACCAAAGATCTACAGAAAGGAGCTGGAGAGGGAAGGAGGCAGCTGCCCTGGTCCCTGGGGAGGATGAGGTCCTTGGAGTCATCGTGCTGGAGGAGCCTGCTCTGCTCCTGCAGCTAAGTAGGCCATTTCCTGCACTCCAGGCACATTTCTGTCATGCTTGTAAGCCCTGTACGGCTTTGAAACAAATGGAAATTAAAAGGATCCACCCCCAGCACTCGGGGAATTTATCTGGAAAAGGAATGGAATAAAGACAGCAGCTGAGGGAGCAGCCCTGTGGAGCTGCACGTGAGGAAGGGGCACACGGGGCCAGCAGCAGCCCTGACCCCAGCCTGGTGCCACAAGGGTCACAGAGCCCTGTCCCTCTCACCTGGGCCCTCAGACCTGTGGGACTGGAGCTGGACATCATGAGGGGATGCTCTGGGAGTGCCAGCAGCCAGCCTGGGGAGGTGACATCCCAGTGGGACACCCCCAGCCCATCTGGGCTTGGCAGGAGCACTCCCAGGAGCTGAGACCAATTAATTCATTAATTCATAGAATGAATTAATAAAATCAGAGAATTATGAATGGTTTGGGTGTGAAGAGACCTTAAAGCCCATCCCATCCCATCTCTCACCAGCCATGGCAGGGACACCTTCCACTGTCCAGGCTGCTCCAAGCCCATCCAGCCTGGCCTGGGACACTGCCAGGGATCCAGGGGCAGCCACAGCTGCTCTGGGCACCCTGTGCCAGGGCCTCCCCACACTCTGAGTAAAGATCAATTCACTGTGGAACAAACCAGGGCCTGGCACAAAGCACATCCCATTTCCCATCCCCTTCCATCCCTGCTGAGGCTTGAGCTCTGTGAGCCTCCATCCACCCATAAGCAAAGCCCTGTGCCTCAGTTTCCCACCTAGGAAATGGAGGTGGCAGCTCTGCCACATCCCCCAGGCACAGCAGCAACATCCCAAAAATGGGGCAGCACCCAGATATCTCCGAGCAAGGAACTGCTGCAGTGCTTTGGATTCCTATTTTAAAGCCCAGCTAATTAATCTCAGCGTAACAAACTGGCACACCCTGCACAGAGCAGGGGAAAGCATCATCCTCTGGTATTTCCAAAATGCCAGCATGCCAGAAATAACCCTGCCAGCCTTTTCCCCTCGAGAATACCCCACTTGTCTCTGGAGAAGTGACAACCAGGAGCACCACGAAGCACCAGGAATCAATCCCTCCATCAATGGGAGCTGCAGCTCTTGCACCGTTTTTCCCTGGAAACTGCCACAAGGCAGCCAGGATTAGCTAATCAGAGCTGAGGAGCAAATTAATGATTGAAAGAACTAGGAGAAAGGCAGATTTGATCCGAGATTGCCAGCTTTGCAGCTGGCTCCTAGTTGCAAACAATTCATTTAGATTATGAAAGCAAGAAATTGAGTACAAAACCCCCTAGATTGTTTGCTTCCTGGAGAAAGAAAAGAAAAGAAATGGAATTTAGATTAAAAATTATGCAGAATAGTATTAAATCCCCACCCTCTTGTGCCTCCCCTCTTGCTGGAAAACCAGAGCTAATCAGAATTTTGCATTGTTCTGCTGCCAGTGTCAGAGCTGCCTCAATGGAGGAGAGATAAAATACAGGAGGTGGCATTTGCTGTTAACTCCTTAGGGTCCTGCCGTGACAAAAATGGGAACAGAGTTCCTGCTGCTGAAATCCCATTCTCCCAGCTCCTTTTATGGGCAGGTGTTGGGGGCAGAGCAGCTCCTGCTGTGCCCTGGGCTGGGGACATCGTGTTCATTCATACACTGGGAGCTCTCAGGTGAGCCCTCCTCAGGAAGGATTGGTGTCCCAGGGATGTGCAGGTGCTGGATGCTCTCCCCAGAGGGCACAGGCAGAGCCTCACTCCTGCTGTAGCTTTGTAGCTCCTCTGTGCCCAGGACAGATTAGATTAATTAGCACCCTGGTAATTCCTGCCTGGCTGTCCCCAGCAGCAGTGGGACACGGACACCCCAACAGGTGATCCAGGGGACAGGATCACTGCCCTCAGCAGCCTGAGCAGGGCAGGGGCAGGGCCTGAGCTGGCAGGAGCAGCTCATCCCCACTGGGCACAGCCCGGCCGTGCCCTTCTCTGGGTGGCTGTGGCCCAGGGCCGGCACCCAGCCACTGCTGGGGCAGCTGGGTGCCAGCTCTGCTGACCCTCTGCAGCCACCAGTGCAGGCACAGCGACTGCTCAGCCTGCTCAGCCTGCCCAAACAGACTCTTCCATGCCAAAAATGGTTCTGCTTCAGCCCGTGCACATCAGCCCTGCTGAGCCCTGGGAATGTCCCATGTCACCTCCCAGAGCCACCAGCCTGGGAATTACTGCACAGCCAGCAGGATTTGCTGCCCTCCCAGCAAACTCCTGAGGTCCATGGCTCAGGAAGCAGGAGTTGATGGAGCTACTGGAGTTGTCCTTGGATCATCCAGACTCAATAATCCTGTGCCACACTCCTCCCATGCCCACAAATATCTGCCTTGCTCTGGCTGACAGAGCCAAAAGCACCTCTCTTGGCTAAGAGATGCTGCTGATCTCCAGGGACACCTCAGAGCCCTTTGCAGGGCCTGAAGGGGCTCCAGGAGAACTGGAGAGGGACTGGGGACAAGGGATGGAGGGACAGAACACAGGGAATGGCTTCCACTGCCAGAGGGCAGGGATGGATGGGATATTGGGAAGGAATTGTTCCCTGGGAGGGTGGGCAGGCCCTGGCACAGGGTGAATTCCCAGAGCAGCTGTGGCTGCCCCTGGATCCCTGGAAGTGCCCAAGGCCAGGTTGGATGGGGCTTGGAGCAGCCTGGAACAGTGGAAGGTGTCCCTGCCATGGCAGGGGATTTGGTTGATCTTTAAGTTCCCTTCACACCCAACCCAGCTCTCATTCCATGACTGTGATATCACAGGGGTGGTGGCTGGTCCTTGCCTCACCACTGGGGTGGGATCAGGACCTGGGCTCCAGTCCCAGTTCTGTCCTATGGGGCAGGCAGTGGCCCCTCTCCAATCCTTGATCCCAGGCACCATCTCCATGTCTGTGGCAGCAGGAGCTGGTGATTAATTGGTCCTTGGCACTCCCCTGGCAGGGCTGGAGGAGCACAAAGGGCGCTTTGTGTGCGGCTGATAAAGGGGCCGGGATGAGTCAGCGCGGGGAATTAACCCAGGGAGCGGGGGCTGCTCAGCCACAACAGGCACAGGAGCTCCCTGCAGCCTCTAACTGGGTCACCCAGGAGACCAGGGCTGGCAGTGCCTTCTCTGGGCCCTCCTGGCACGGCCATGGCCATGGCCCAGCAGCAACACCACTGCCTGTCCCCAGAAATCACTGGTTTGATCCAGTAAACCAAGGCAGAAGCTGTGCCAGGACAGTTTCACACAGTGTGGGGTCAACTGGGGCTCCTGGGCCTACAAAACCTCCTGGGGAGCTCAGCTGAGAGGCTGTAGGGGTTGTCTGTCTCCATCCATCCATCCCTCCATCATCCATCCATCCCTCCATCCATCCATCCATCCATCCATCCATCCATCCATCCATCCATCCATCCATCCCTCCATCATCCATCCATCCATCCATCCATCCATCCATCCATCCATCCATCCATCCATCCATCCCTCCATCCATCCATCCATCCATCCATCCATCCATCCATCCCTCCATCCATCCATCCATCCATCCATCCATCCATCCATCCATCCATCCATCCATCCATCCCATCCATCATCCATCCATCCATCCATCCATCCATCCATCCATCCATCCATCCATCCATCCATCCATCCATCCATCCATCCATCCCTGTGGGGATGTTTAAGCCTCATTTGGGGCTCTGCTGAGCCCTGTCCTGAGGCTGTGCTTGGCTGCTCTGCCAGGTGAACCTGAATCTGACCCCTGGAATCTCCTCCTTGCACACCTGTGGGATGTTGGCCATTTTCTGGCCATCAGGAGCCTCCTGACATCTTTGTGAGCTGTCAGGGATGATTTTGAAGATGAAAACGTGTGTCCAGCAAGATCACCAAGATGCTGCAGGTGCTCAGGATCCCCAGGTGGCTCCAATGGGCCTGTTTGTGATGGGTTTGCCCAGGACAGTGGTGAGGAGCCTGGAGCATCTCCCTGTGAGGAAAGGCTGAGGGAGCTGGGGCTGCTCAGCCTGGAGAGGAGCCCCAGCTGAGAGGGACCCTCAGCCCTGGGTGCAGGGAGGGGCAGGAACTGATCCCAGGAGTTCTATTTGGACATGGAATCATTAGGGATGGAAAATACCTCCAAGATCAGTGAAGCCAAGCTCTGACCATTCCCACTAAAGGTTCCCACTGAACCATCAACACAAGGAAGAACTTCCAGTGACTGGGCACTGGCCCAGGCTGCCCAGAGGGGCTCTCGAGGCTCCTTCCCTGGAGATATTCAAGAGCCATCTGTCCACAATCCTGAGCAACATGCTCTGGGGGACCCTGCTGGAGGAGGGTGGGACCAGATGAGCTCCAATGGTCTCTTCCAAGCGGAACTATTCTGGAATTCTGTGATCTGCATGCTGTGATGTACCAGCTGACCTGCCTGGCACCTGGGAGGCTTCAAGTGACAGAGAAAAGGAGGGAGCAGGGTGGGGTAGGATGTCCCTGCTCCTCTGCCTCAGCTGGCCATTGTCCCTCAGCCGGCAGCCACTGCTTGCAGACTGGAGAGTGCTTTTGGCTTGTGGCTCACGGGAGCTCGTGGGGCTCCGGAGCCCATAGCACCCACAGCTGCCACCCCAGCTCTGAGTGGTGACTCTGGGTGTGGGGCTGCTCCTCTCCAGAGCTCTGGCAGAAGATCCTGAGCTGGTGGTGGCCGATTCCCTCTCACAGCAGACTGGCCAGTGAATGTCCCCCTGAGGGCTGTGGAGCAGTGGCTCCCAGTGGCTCCCAGGAATTCTGGGAAAGCTGAGCAGTGACTCGGAGCTGGATGCCTCGTCCTGCAGGGAGGTCACTGTGACACAAATGGGACTGTTGGGCTGGTCCCCAGGCCTGTCCTTCCCCAGCATCCAGCCTCCTTGGGAAGCCAGCATGGTGTTCAGCTCCTGACAGAGAATCCTGGGCTGCTTCAACCCTGCTGCCAGCCCAAGTGCTCTGGGGCCCTTCAGAGCTGCTCCTTCCCCCACAGGGGCCTATCCAAGCACATGGAAGTGATTGAGGTGCTATGGAGCAAACTAAAGACCTCTGAGAAGTTCTTGACCACTAAACCATCACAGTCCATCCATCCTGAGCTGCTGAGCCCCCACAGAGCCACAGCCAGAGTCAATGTCCAGCCCACAGCCACGGCCAGCACAGCTGGCAGCCTCCAAATATTGGAGTCCCCCTGGCCCTGAAGCCAAGCCAGTTGTCTGGGCAGCCTGGGGGCAGCCAGCCAGCCCTGGCACACGCCGGTTATCCTGGCCAGCCTTGTGGGGCAGACGTGACCCAGGAGCCCTGCAGAGCCAGCCACGCTCACGGGGTCCAGGGGGACTTTGGGAAAGGCTCCTCAAGGCAGGCCTGGCCAGTGGCTGCAGAGGTGCCACAAACTGGAGTGATGCCAGCAGAGGCTGAGGGAGCTGGAGCTTCCTCAGGCTGGAGGGGATGGAGGGAATTAAAATCCCTGCCTGGGATGATCGGGTCTGGGAGCAGCTTCAGCCAGGGAGGTGCTGATGGGCTCCTGCCCAGGAGGGTGGGGTAGCCCCAGGAAAGGGACTCCAGGCCACTCCAAATGGTCCCCAGTTACCACCCCCTACTTCGTGACTGGGGATAGCTCCACTGCAGGGCACATCTGGTCTTCCCTTGTAAACTGGCCTTGCTTCATTGTGGCTCCAGCCCCGGGGGCACTCAGGTGTCCCAAATTCCTCTGCCTGCCTTCGTGCCGGGGCTGGGGTGGGGGAAACTCTTGTAAATCCTCGTGTGCTGAAGCAGTGGGAGGGGTGAGGTCGTGCCCCAGGCTCACCTGCAGCCATTTCCCCTAAAATTCCCTTCCCCTGCGGTGTCTTCAAGGCTACAAGGTGATTAACATCCCCTTTCGGCATGTTCCAGCCGCGTTCCGGATGCCTTTAAGCCCTCGGGGTGTTACACATGGCTTACAAGTTGGGCTCCATTAGCACTCGATTCGCTGTTTATTAAAACCTCGATTAATCTTGTATTAACGCTCTTCAAATGCGACTTTTGTGGAGGTGCAGCAGCCTCTGAGACGAGGAGCTAAGCTTCTCCCCAGCCCTGTGCCACTGCTGTCAGTGAGGAATTAGCTCGGGATCTCTCCGGGCTCAGAGCTGAGGGGTTGGGAGGCTGCAGAGAGCCATGATCAGGATGCCTGTGAGGATGCTCCAATTAATGGGGTAACACCAGCCCAGAGACACCCCTGGCTCTGCGGGCCCCAAATCTGGGGCAACCGGGGGAGCAGGGTCCGTGATCTGGGAGCCCACTGTGTCCCCCCCAGAGGAAGGTGTGGGGGCAGCCTGGGGGAATGGATGCCCTGCTTGCCAGGACCGCACAAATCCAGAGCAGGTGGAAGGATTTGGAATGGGAAGATCAACATCTGAAAAGCAGAAGTCTCTCCTGCCCCTGCCCTGGCAGCCGTGTGGCTCTGGGAGGGCTGTGCAGGAAGGAGGAGTGTGCCCCAGCTCTCAGAGCCAGCAGGAATTGCACCTCGTGCTCCCCCGTGGGTTTGGGATGCTGCCTGTGCCAGATGCAGAGCCACGGAGGGGCGAGGTGCTGATGGGATGGAGGAGATTTCCCATCCCTGCCAAGCTGGGATGCTGCAGTTGTCATGGCAACGTGGGAGGCCTGCGAGCTGGAGCCCACAGCCCACCCCTTTGGGGGGTGTTCAGGGCTGGGGGTGCTGCCCAGCCCCCCTCTGAGCCCTGGCACCTCCCTGCACCCCAAAACTGCCATCAACCCCCTCCTCCCAAAGCTGACACCCCCACCCACCCTTCAGCCAAAAGACCCTGCTGAAAACACTGCCTGTTCCATGGGGAAAAACACCTCTGGGTGGGAAAACGTGCCCGGAGCCGCTGTGGGGAGCACAGGGCTGGGCGGGAGATGCCGGCCGAGATTCCCACGGCAGTTTCCTGCTTCCCTGGGCCCCAGGCCGAGATCCCCGGCGGGCTGAGCCTGGAGCAAGGGCAGCCAGCACCCGGCAGGCTCTGCCCATCAGCTGCTCCCTGTGGGATGCTCACAGGGCTGTGCTGGGAGCTGGGCTGGGACGGGCTGGAGGTGCAGCCAGCTCTGCTCTCCCTCCTCCCAAAGGTGGCTGGGTGGCCACACAAGGTCACCTCTCCCTCCCAGCCTGCTGAGCCGCGCCAGGCGGCACAGGCTGCGTTTTCCCCCACCTCGGGACAGTTTTTGCTGTCTGTCTCCGGCAGCTCATTCTCGCTGGGGCCCTCGGCCGCTGCCAGGCCTTGACTGACATCTGTCCATCATCCCTGGCAGCTGGAACCGCAGACAGCAGCGGATCCCCGCGGGAAGGACAGGCAGGGACGAGTCCGAGCTGCGTCCCCTCTGTGGGCAGTCTGCTGCCACCAGAAAGAGCATCAGGATGCCCCCGTGCCTGCTCCCATCCTGCCGCATTCCCGCATTCCCGCTCGGGCACCCGCCCGGTTCCACGGGGCGCCGGGTGGCACATGAGTCACACTTCCTCCCTACGCCCGTTCCAGCGCGGTGCCGCCGCTATTTTTGGAAGTTTTTGAAAGCGGATCAGCCCCGAGAAGCGCAGTTCGGGGGTGCTCCCCACGCCGGGCCGGCGTCCCCCCGTGTTCCCGAGCCGGGCTGGGGAAGCCCCCGGCAGCCCGGACCCTGCGCTGCCCTCCCTGTTCGGGATGCGTGGGAACTCCCTCCTCATCCCACGGCCCCTCCTGAGTCAGCAGCGAGCTGAAGCACCATCCTAGTGGCAAAATATTACCTTTTAAAGGGTTTGTTTGCGATTGGGGTGGGACTTCGTGCAATGCCAGCTTGGCGTGGATCGTTGTGCTCCCAACGAGCGGATCATTCCTGGTTATTTTTACTCCCAACCCCCAATGTTTTAGCTGGGGCTGCAGTGCCTCACAAAGTGTCTGTGAGGAAAGCCGGGCACAATCCAGCTCCGGAATCGAGGGGTGGATGAAATTCGAGGCGGGATCAGCAGCTGAGTGTCACAGCCGGGCCTTCCTGGCCTTCCCAGCCGGGAAGGATCTGGTTTTACAGGATGCTGCACCCACACCCACACCATTCCACACCTGCCACCCCATCCCCTTCCCTCCACTCCTCCAGGACCTGTGCAAATCGAGGATTATTTTCCTTTCAGAGCAGTGATTGTGTTGCTCATCCTTCACCCGGGGAGGGCCCAAGGTCGGCGGCCGTGCCCCCGGAATGTCCGGCCGCCTTCCCGGCCAAACCGGGAGCAAACCCGGAGGGGAGGCAGGGAGGTTGCGGCTTTGCCGGGCAGGTGACACCTTTGCCGTGCTTGGCAAAGTTTAGCTCCGTTTTCTGTGGCTGAAGCTTTTGCCTGGAGACAAGCAGCTCCTGCCCCGCCGGCGCTGCCGGGCTCGCAGCACCCCGACCTTGGCGGGATAAAATTAGCCCCGTTTCACTTTGGATTAAAGGCAGCTCCGCCGGAGCCGCGCGAGCGCTTCGGCTCGGAGACGTCAAATGGCAGCGATCCCTTTTTTGTCTGGATAGGGGAGGGCAGAGTCCTGCCAGCCAGCGCCTGGTGACAATGACATTGATTTCCTAGACCTCTCGGCGTGGCCAAATCTGTATTTTTAGCCGGGGAAGAGAAAAATACGAATCACGTGTCAGAGCAATGCTTTCCGTGCCCTGGTGGGAGGGAAGGAGCCGGGAGCCGTCGCTGCTGGAGCAGGGGATGGGCAGGACTCGCTGCTCTGTCCCCAGAGCGGGGCTGGGGATGCACGAGGAGCCGCCGCTGCTCTGCCCATCCCCGCACTGCCCCAGCCGTGCCCCACACGGCTCCGGCCTCCTGCAGTGGGGCCCCCACTCCCAAAGGATCCCGTCCATCCCCTCGGCGTCCCCTGTGGCCGTTTATCTTCCGGGGCAGGCGCTGCCTTCATCTCTGCTTCCCTGCCACCGCCCCCTCCTCCTCGCTCTCCCCCACTCTGTTCTCATTTCCCCAAGAAGACTTTAATGAAATCTGCCCTTAATTAAATCCACATTCATTTGCATAATTACCAGGAAATTGAAATTAGCCTGCGGACGTGGCTGGAATACATTTGGCATCAGGCAGCCCTGGCTGTTTGGAGGGGGCTGCACCGAGGGCCGCTGGGTGCCCCCCACCCATAGGTGCCCCCCACCCATAGGTGCCCCACGGTGCTGCTCCCCACATCCCTTCCCGGGGTGGCCGTGGTGACAGGGTGAAAGCGGAGGGACAGCCACCGCGGAGGCCACGGCAGGGCAGAGGCCGTGCCCTCCACCCCTGCACAAGCAGCGTCACGTTTCCTTTAGTTAATGGAAAAAAAAAGTCTTCACCGCCATTGAGAAATTTTTTGTTGCTTTTATAACTATGTATTTTTGTCATTTTTTATGGTTTCAGTTGTGGTTTTTTTAAATCCTTTTCAACAGTGACAAACTGAGGTAACGTCTGTGACACTACAGCCTCTCCTATGGGAAGAAGGTCTGAAACCCGACGGCTGAGGGAACTGGAAATAAAAACCTGACAACCTACAGACACAGCGACCTCGACGGGGACAGAAATCACACCGGGCACCCCCTGGGACACACCCCGGGCGGTGCCACCGAGCCCTCCCGGGGTGGCCAGGATCCCTTATCTACATTATTGCACGAAAGATCGAGGACATCGAGGGACCTAAGGCAAAGAGGAGTAAAACCGGTGCCTAGCTCTCTACGTGGGGCAATGCTACGTCTAACGCCGGGCCCGGGGGGTGCCGGGGACGGGGCACGGCGGGGGCGGGAGCGGCCCCTGCTCTGTAAACTGCTGCTGCTGCTGCTGGAAAGCGTTATAGCCCTTTGTGGGGAATTGGGGCACCGGGGCTGCCCCGCGGCACCCACCCCATGGGAGGGAAGCCCGAACCACAGCAGGGTGCTCCTGCCTTGGGGTGCCCCCACAGCTTCCCCACCGCGGCGGTGGGGTGAGCTCCCTGCTCTGCTGGGTGCCCAAATCCAGGAGGGAAGGTGTGACCTCCACGCACACCCCAGGACTTCGTCACTAAGGGGCCACCAGTGGCTGCTGCCACCACGCCCTGCCTCGCTGCAGCTAGCCCCGGCAGGGTCTATCCCGCTGCCGCTTCCCCGCCAGCCCCAGGGGAGGGTGACAGGTTTGGGGAAGGGGTGACAGCAAGGAGGGGTGATGGGGACAGCACAGAGAAGCAGGCGAGCCCACGGGAGGCCACTCGGAGCTCCCTCCTCTGCTCCCGGGCTGTGCAGGCCAGCCTGGGGTGCACCGCTGCCACCTCCTCCAGTCCCTGGGTACAAAGAGTCTGCAGAGGGGACGCCGGCACGGCAGAGCCAGCCCGGCCCCGAGCATCCAACCCGCTGGATGGCCGGAGCTGCGCCCGCTGGCCACAGCCCGGAGCGCGGCTCCGGCCAGAGGGGAGCCACCCCTCCGGCAGGGCCTGAGCCTGGTGGGGCAGGGCAGGGGGACAGGGGTTGCCAGTGGCAGTGGCTGGGACACACAATGACACACAGACAGGGACACTTGCTACATCAATGGCTGCCAGCACCTCCCACGGCAGGGAGGCAGCCGGGGCTGCCGGGGGTCCGGGGCTGCTGGCAACCCCCCGGCTCCCCGTCACCCACCTCCCCATCCCCTCCCAGTCCCCAGCAGTGCGGCAGGGACCAGTGGAAGAGGGCAAATCATCACCCACCCAAACCTCCCCAAAGGCCTCCTCCACGGTGCAGGGTCATCGGCCTTCCCGCTCCCCGGACAGGGTCGAGCACGGGGTGGGGCAGAGCCGGTGGGCCACCCGCTACCCACTGCCCCCCACTCTTCCTCCCCGCACTGGGAGACCCCTCCCCGTGCCCCCCTGGGGGAGCCTTGGAGGGGGCACCACAGCCGCGGCAGGGCTGTGGGTGCCCCCAGCCTCCGCAGCAGTGAGCGGTGCCCTCGGCTGGGCTCTGGCCACTGCTCTCGCCCAGGCAGGGCGGGGGGATCGGCATCCTCGGCGCTACGGAGCGCAACCAGTTCTGTCCTTTTCCTTTTCCATCGTGTTTCTTTTCCTTTTTTTTTCCTTTGGGAAACCCAGAGCCCGGTCCCGGCTCGTGCCACCACCGCCACGATGGACAGCCCCCATCCCTGTCCCCGGGGCGGGGGGATGGGGCGGGTCGCGCCGCCGTCACACGCAGATCTCTATTGCTGTGGCCAGGACCATCTGCCCCTTGCCCTTGTCCTGCCGTCCGTCTGTCCTGCTCGCCGTGCCCGGGGCGGCCGCGCCGGGCTCGGGGCCGCGCGCTCCGCTCCCCTCCGTCAGGACGGTCCTCTTGAGCGGGGCGGGGGTGCAGGAGCCGGTGGCCTCGTGGCAGTGGGGCCCGGCTGGGAGCTTGTCCCTGGCGTGCTTGCGGGAGCGGTAGGAGGGCCGGCACCGCACCTCGGCCATGAGGTCGCACTTGATGAAGTAGAAAACCTCCTTGACGGGGCAGCGCTTCTCAGGGTCGAGGGCCAGCAGGCGCTGGAACATGCGCAGGGCGCTGTCCGTGAAACGCCGCCACTGCGAGGGCAGCCCCGCCAGCCGCCCCTTCTGCCACCGCACAAACTCCTCGAAGAAGGCGTCGGACGCCACCGCCGCCTCCCAGGGGAAGTTCCCGGTGAGCACGCAGAAGATGAGCACCCCGAAAGCCCAGACGTCGATGCTGGTGTCCACGGCGAAGCCCTCGGCCCGGCCGGCCTGGCACACCTCGGGCGCCGTGTAGGGGATGGTGCCGCTGATGCGCTTGACCCGGCAGCCCACCTTGCGGGTCATGCCGAAGTCGGCCAGTTTGACGCGGCGGCAGTCGCGGTCGAAGAGCAGCACGTTCTCCGGTTTGATGTCCCGGTGCACCAGGCTCTTGCTGTGCATGTAGTCGAGGGCCAGGCCCAGCTGCTGCACGCAGCGCTTCACCAGCTCCTCAGGGAGCCCCACCTGCAGGGGTGACACGGCGTCAGCCACCCGCCACCGAGCCCTGGGGGGACCCACCCAGCCCGGGCAGCCACATCTCCATGGTCTGATGGACGTGGGTGCTTTTATCTGGGTGCTCTGAGGCAGGGGATGGTGGTGGGTCCTGGGCCACTCAAGAGATGGGTGGTGGGTTTCAGGCTCCCCATAGGATGGTTTGGGTTGGAAGGGACCTTAAGGATTGTCCAGTTCCAACCCCTGCCCTTGGCAGGGACACCTTCTGCTAGCTCAGTTTGCTCCAAGCCCCGTCCAACCCAGCTCTGGACACTCCAGGGATGGGGCAGCCACAAGTTCCCCAGGAGAAGGGTGACGGGTCTCAGACCATCCTAGGGACAGGTGATGGATCTTAGGCCACCCAGAGGATTGGTGATGGGTCCCACACTTGTTTGTAGGTGCTTGTGGTCAAACCCAGCCCAGATGGGGGTGCCCAGTCCCTGCACCTGCAGCCCCTCCCACATGGGCACAAAGCACAGGGGCAGCTTTGCCCAGCACCCCCTGAGCCCCCACATCCCACGGGAGGTGACGGGGGTCCCACCTGAGGCGGGATGATGTCGAAGAGGTCCCCACCGGGGGCGTACTCCTGAGCAAAGACGTAGCAGTCCTCGGTCTCGAAGACCACGTCGAAGACCTTGATGATGAAGGGGCTGGAGGAGAGCGTGTTGGTGATGCTGAATTCCCGCAGGAAGTTCTTCAGCTTCGTCTTGCTCTTGTTGACGAACTTCAGGGCCATCTTGGTGCCTGTGGAGGGCAGGGGACAGGAGTGAGCCCTTGGCTGGGACAGACCCAGCACCCCGCTCCCAGCACAGCCCCGCTCCCCTCACCTGTGCTTTTGTGGGACACCAGGTCCACCTTGCCGTAGGTGCCCTTGCCGAGCTCACGGATGAGGTCATAGTGCTTGGTGATGTCGGTGCCCGAGAGGGTGCGGATGGCCAGGGACTGCATGTCCTCGGTGATGAGGGGCACCCCGCAGCAGCCCAGCTTGCGCGACGGCTCCTGCTCAATTGAGCCCGCGCTCATGGTTGCGCTGCAAGGCAGAGGTGGCACGGCTTCCGTGGGGGCTGCAGGGCCATCCCGTCCCATCCCATCCCGTCCCATCCCATCCCATCCCATCCCATCCCATCCCATCCCATCCATCCCATCCCATCCCATCCCATCCCATCCTGTCCCTTCCCCAGGGCTCCAGCCATGGCAGAGGGGGATTGGACTGCCAGGGTGGTGCTGAGCAGCCCCCAGTGAGTGCCACCCCTCTGTCCCCAGGGGCCACCAAGCCAGTGGCTCTGGAGGGGCTGCTCCAGCCTCCACGGGGGCTGCAGCCGTGGGGATGTTTGGGGGCAAATGGAGGGGTCCGGACATGGCAGAGACAGGGACAAGGACACACATGGATACAAACAGGGACACACATGGACGCATTTTCTCAGGCCTGATGTGTTCCCAGCCACTCTGCAGGAAAGGAGCTAAGGCCCTTTGGGAGTCCCCTCTGCTGCTGTGTCCCCAGTGGGGACCCCAAGAGCCCCTCCAGTACTGAGCCCCCTCCACAGCTGAGTCTCAGCCCAGCCAGGGAAGCTCCAGAGTGGACCCAGGGCCGTGACCTGGCACCAAGGGGGACACAATGGCTCTGCAGCAAATCCCTCCCTCACATCTCTCTGACCATCCACCAGCACCAGCTCCTGGCCTTTGCTGGCCGGGGTGCCAGAATCTCTGGTGGGGAGAATCCCAGAATCCCAGACTGCTTTGGGGTTGGAAGGGACCTTAAAGCCAATCTTGTCCCATGGGCAGGGATACCTGCCCCTGTCCCAGGTTGCTCCAAGCCCTGCCCAGCCTGCCTGGCCTTGGACACTTCCAGGGATCCAGGGACAGCCACAGCTTCTCTGGGCACCCTGTGCCAGGGCCTCCCCACCCTCCCAGGGAACAATTCCTTCACAATATCCCGTCTATCCCTGCCCTCTGGCAGTGGGAAGCCATTCCCCTTGTACTCTCATTCCAGGCCCTTGTCCCTAATCCCTCTGCAGCTCTTCTGAAGCCCCTTGAGGCACTGAAACGGGCTTTAAGATCTCCCCAGAGTCTTCTCTGTTCCAGGCTGAAGAATCCAAATTCTCTCAGCTTTTCCTCATAGTGGAGGTGTTCCATCTCAACAATCATCATTGTGGCCTCCTCTGGACTTGCTCCAACATATCCATGTCTTCCCTGTGCTGGGGACCAACAGCTGGATGCAGCATTCCTGGTGGGATCTCACCACAGCAGAGCAGAGGCCGGCCCAGCCAGCAGCACATGAACAACAGCCCCAACATTCCTCACTTCCAACAAACCAGGGATGGTTTTCTCCTCACTCTGACCATTCCCACAAGAAGATCCAAGCTCAGAGTCACCCACCACACCACCACAGCAGTGAAATCACCCCAGCATCTCCTCTGATGTCTTCAGGGCACTGCCTCCCCCTCCATCACCCCAGAAGCCCAAACCCTGGGCAGCCAGGGACGTGGGGAGGGCACTCGGTGGCTGCAGGTGGGTGAGGATGGGCAGAGAGAGCCCAGGTGGTGCCCACGGCCTGAGCCACACACAGGGGCTGTGACAGCCATCCCAAATGGTGCCAAACACCCCACAAAGCAACTGCAGCACCCCATGGTCAGGTTCAGGATCCTCCCAGCCCCTTCCCAATAAGGCTGAGTCAGATCTCCAACTTCCTTCCTTCCTTCCTTCCTTCCTTCCTTCCTTCCTTCCTTCCTTCCTTCCTTCCTTCCTTCCTTCCTTCCTTCCTTCCTTCCTTCCTTCCTTCCTTCCTTCCTTCCTTCCTTCCTTCCTTCCTTCCTTCCTTCCTTCCTTCCTTCCTTCCTTCCTTCCTTCCTTCCTTCCTTCCTTCCTTCCTTCCTTCCTTCCTTCCTTCCTTCCTTCCTTCCTTCCTTCCTTCCTTCCTTCCTTCCTTCCTTCCTTCCTTCCTTCCTTCCTTCCTTCCTTCCTTCCTTCCTTCCTTCCTTCCTTCCTTCCTTCCTTCCTTCCTTCCTTCCTTCCTTCCTTCCTTCCTTCCTTCCTTCCTTCCTTCCTTCCTTCCTTCCTTCCTTCCTTCCTTCCTTCCTTCCTTCCTTCCTTCCTTCCTTCCTTCCTTCCTTCCTTCCTTCCTTCCTTCCTTCCTTCCTTCCTTCCTTCCTTCCTTCCTTCCTTCCTTCCTTCCTTCCTTCCTTCCTTCCTTCCTTCCTTCCTTCCTTCCTTCCTTCCTTCCTTCCTTCCTTCCTTCCTTCCTTCCTTCCTTCCTTCCTTCCTTCCTTCCTTCCTTCCTTCCTTCCTTCCTTCCCCCTGTCATCCCAAACCAAAGCTCAGCTTCTTCACTTATTATAGTTATATTTTTTTCCCTGGGAAGTTGGGGAAAAAATAGAAAAGGAACTTCAACATCATGATGTTCCAAAAATGTAACAGTTTGACTCATAAGATCTCCGAAGCAGCTCATCTCCATAGTGTTTCATTGGCCCCTGGCAGAGGAGCACCATCTCAGCGTCTGGGTGCTGGAGGTGGAGGTGGATCAGCAGCAGCTCGCTGGAGGCAGGACTGAGAACAGCCCCCAGCATCCTGCATGAAGAATTCCGGCTACGCTTGGATTTACGGTTGCGCTCATCAGTGTCCCTTAATTAACCGGCGTTGAAATGCAATTATTCAAGTCGGGAAGGTTGGGTTTGAGAAAAAACCCTGCTGGTTGGATGGGAGAGAGGAGAGGGAGGACTGGCAGCTTGTGGAAGTGCTCTCCAAGTCAAGGGCTGTTTGCTTTTCTCCTTGGCTCCTGTTGGGGTTTCCAGGTGTCTCCTTCCCAGCCAGAAACCGAGGAACGTCCATGGGAAGCAGGGACCCCGCCGAGCCAGGTCCTGGGCTGGCACAGCTGGCACCGGGATGTGCTGCCAGGGATGGGATGTGCCGGGATCCTGCCGCAGTGGCACCACAGCAGCCAGCTCCGAACAACCCCCCCTGCCTCGTCAGGGCTAACGGGAACACGCGGCCATCACCGACCCCGGGAGGAGCCAAACAGCGGCGGTGACCAAAATACCGACGCGCCGAGGCCACGGAAAGCGTAAACACAGAAGTTTTCATTAAAAATGGAAAGGCTTTTGAAAACACGTTGGGTTTGATGTGAGCAGCGAAGCGGGGCAGCAGCAGGAGGCAGCGAGAGCTCGGTTCCAGCTCTGAGCGCTCCCAGGGACAGCAGGCATGCAGGAATAGCGGGACACGGAGGGATGGCAGCGCCACTGTGGCAGGAGGTGCCACCAGCTTGGCCTGGCCGGGGTTGAGGTCCCATATCCTTCTGCAGCCAGGCCAGTCACACCAAGGAGCACCTGTGTGGCCACAGATCGGGTCTCTCCAGAGCCACAACGGGGCCTTTCCCGCCACCCCAGGTCCTGTCCCGCTCCAAAAGCCTGGAAGAGGAGTCAGCACCACATCTGAAGGAGGACAAACGCACCCTCTCCAGCTCGGTTCCAGGTGCTCCTGAAGGAGCTTTCCCAAGCAGGGAGGAAGGATGTGCATCCCGGCCGAGTCCTGGCAAAGCCCCCCGCGGCTCAAGGTCCCGGAGTGACAGAGGCAGCGAAGCTGCTGCCACGTGGCCCCGGGACCTGCCACTCACCACAGGCGGTTCCTGCCGTCATCTCCGCATCCTGAGCCATTTCTCCTACTATTCAGACTAAAATTGCTCTGTGTTTAAGCTTCAGAACCGTTTATCTCATTGAGTGAGGAGGATAATCCACCCACCTCTTCCTTGCTCCCTGGCAGGTATTTATAGGCAGCCACTCGTCTCCCGTCGGCAGCTGCCGCTCCTCTTCCCAAACCTCCCGGCTCCATCCCCAGCACCGTGGAGCAGATCCCGGAAGGACATTCTCCCACAGCCACAGCCCAGCATCCTGCCAGCAGCCGAGGCTGGCACCGACAATCCTGCCCCAGCGTTGTTCCTTGCCGGGGGATGCTTTGCCCTGCTCTGGATCCCGCTCCGCCGCACGCCCAGCCCTGGGCACATCGGCTCTGCCGATAACTAATTGCAAACTCATTAGGAGCTCATTGAGAGGAGCAGAGGCCGCCCGGGAGAGTTGCCCCAGGCTCCCGCAGAGAAGGCTGCTGGAGCAGCGGCAGCTTGGAAATTAAGAGGGAAAGAGGGAAAAAAAATCCCTCTGGCCACATCAGAGACTGACAGAAAAACAACTCAGTTATTGAGGGAGGTTACAGGAAAAGGGTTTGGGCTGAGCCTGATGCACGGTTGAGCACTGGGGGCTGGGACTTGCACCGTGGGCTGTTCTGGGGCAAGGCAGTGGAAAGTGAAGGGAAAATCTATGCAGGGCAGGGGCTCTGCAAAACCTGGATTCTTCTTTAAAAGGGGGAGAAATGTGGAATGCAGCAGTGGGATGGGCACAAGCCCACACTGCTCTGTCCCTGCACTTGGCAGAGATTTGATTTCACCATTTTCTATCCCCAAATCCTCACTTATGAGCAGGTAGCACCAACTCCCATCCCAGCCCAGCAGGCTGGAGGTCAGGGCATCCCTCAGGAGGGACCTCCCTCCCTCCACACTCCAACCAGCTTCCAAACCTCTGTTTCCCCTAAGCAACGCACTGAGCCAGCAAAGTCACGCCCTGGGCCCTGCCAGAGCCATCCCCTCTCCCAGCTCTCCACATGCCAGCACCACCCTGGTGTCACTGGAACGAGGGGCCAGCGGTGCTTTGGCAGTGCCCCACGCCGAGCCGCTGCCTCCCAGCGCCCCACTCCATTTCCAGTCCCTGCACCTCCATTCCTGCCTGACCCCGTTCCAGGGACATCCTCTCCTCTCCTCCGCGCCGCTGGGACCCGCACACCAGATATGAGCTGTGCTTCCCGGGGGCTGTGGCACGCCGGAGCCCAGGGAGGGCTCACAAAGGCACCTTGGCCTAACGAGGACAACGTGGCTGTGGGGGCAGGACAGGAATCTCACCGGGGCTCAGAGCCACCGGCACCCACCTCGGCCAGGCAGCTCCAACCCGGCCGGTCACCACCTCCCACCTCACCCAAAGCAGCAAAACATGCACAGGGAAAGGGTTCCTGCATCCATGTGCCACCCCAGGGCCATCCAAAGCCTCTCGGGACAAGCCGAGTGTGTCTGGGAGGTGGCTGGTCCCCGCAGCACGGGGACATTGGCTGCGGGCAGTGGTTTGGGGACAGCCCCTCTGCCAGCATCCCGCAGCCCAGGAGGAGCAGAGGCCATGGGTGGGGCACGTCTCCAGGTGCAGCTGGCTCCAGAGCAGTGGGACAGTGCCAGGAAAGGCTGGAGCACCACAGACACCTCCAGAACCAGCACCAAACCTCCACCGAAGCACCCGCAGCAACTGGGACTCCCCAGTGCCCCCAGTGTAGGGCTGAATTGGCACTGAACTCCGGGTTATCCAGCAATTCTCATACCAGCTCCTTGCCCAGAGTAGAGCAGCCTGCCTGACAGCAGGATTATCCTCGGCAATGCCAATGAATGCCCAGCCAGGCACGGGCTCCCAGTGGCAGGAGCTGCTCTCCCAGTGCAGATGTTCCAGATGCAGGGCAGGGTCAGGCCCTGTCACACCCATCCATGGTGTCCCCCGCTGCAGGAACCATCTCCCGTCCTGGCCAGCAGCCTGTGACAAGCTTCCTCAGCCTTTGGTCCCAGGATTCAGGTTTCACAGACCGATTTGGGAAGAGCAAACAAAGCAGTGCCAGGACTCTCTCCTCCGCCGGCTCTCCGGGGAGCCACCGCTCCTCCTTCCTGCCACCGTCCCCTGTGCCCTCCGCACTGCTCTCCCGGAGCTGCCAGCAGGATTTTCCCTGCCCTCATGCACACGGGGCTGTCTCTGTCCATCGGCCCCGATGACAGGACCTTGGCTGCCTTTCAGTGCTTCTGGCCTCCCGGGGTTTTTGCTGCCGAGCAGGATGGCTTCCTTAGGACCTCAGCTCCTCCAGCCTGCAGCTCCTCCCGCCTTTGCCGCCAGCACCGGGGACTTATGATTACTTCATTGTTTGATTGGTTTCATCAGCCTGTCATCATCTCCCTCCCAAAACTCTTCCGCCAGCGCCGACAGCACCGCACGGTTGGATCTGCAAAGACAAACGCCCCGAGCGGCACCTGCCCGACCCCACGGCAGGGCCAGCCGGCCCTCGGCCCCGCTCGCTCCTGGCAACAACAGGGACACGGCCCTGTGCCACAAAACCCAGCCCTGACTCCGCTGCAAGGCGCTTTGTGTGCCCCGTGCAGGCCGGGCATCGCCCCCAGCTCAGCCTGCCGCCGCCTGGGATGCTCCCGTGGAGGAGGATGCTCCCACCTCTGCCGTGGTCTCCTCCCGCAGCACCGCGGGCAGGGCACGGTGACACGGTGACACCGGGCAGGACGGGGGCTCGGCACACGGACACCCAGCTCTGACCTCTGCCGCCCCGTGGGTCCCGGACAGAGGGGTGCCGAGGCCGGGCCACCCTGTGCCCGCTCCCCGAGCTGTGCCGGGGCTCCCGGCTGGCGTCGCCCGCCCGCGGCCACGGCGGCAGCGAGGCCGGAGCTGGAGGAAAGTGGGTCACGCTCCCCTTCCCCGCTGCGGCCGGGGAGACGCCGGGGTGGGATGGAGGCCGGCCCGCGGCCAGGGGACAGCAGGGAAGGTGAAAGGGGAGATAGGGGAGGTGATGAAGGGACACAAGGAGACAGGAGGGGACGTGGTGAAGCGATGCGAGGGGAGACAAGGAGGGATGACGAGAGGAGATGACACGGGGAGATGATAAGGGGACAAGAGAGGACACAATGAGGAGAGACAATGAGGGGAAACGAGGGGAGATGATGGACGGGGCATGAGGGGAGATGACAAGAGGACATGAGGGGACATGAGGGGAGGTAATAAGGAAGACAGGAAGCTGGTGAGGGAAGACAAGGGGAGGTGAGGGAACATGAGGGAAAACAAGGGGAGATGAGATGGGGAGGTGATGAGGGGACACAAGGGGACACAATGAGGGGACACGAGGGGACACGGCCTGAGCTGCCCCCGAGGCCGCCTCTCCCTTCTCTCCCCTTCATCTGTTCCCAGCTGCCTTCCAGCTCAGTGCACCCTTCCAGACACCCCCAAACCCGCCGGCAGCCCCCGGGGACCAGCCCCGCGGCCCCAACAGCGCTCGGTGTCACTCACGCCCTTCCGTCCCCGTCCCTCCCCGTCACCCCCCCGCCGTACCGGGGCCGCCCGGGGCGCAGGTGCCACCGGCCACCGGAGGGACCCGGGGCGGGGGGGGACGACCGATCCCGGAGGCAGCGCCCACACGGCGCGGTGCCCACCCCGCTCCATTCATCCCGGAGCGCCGGTTGTACCGGGATGGGGGTTTTGTCCCCTCCCCGAGCCGTGCGGGCAAACAAAGGGCGGCCTCGGTACGGGGCGGGCAGCGCCCCCCGCACCCCCATCCCCGCACCCCCATCCCCGTATCCTCATCCCCGCACCCCCGTGCCCGCGCCCCATCCCCGCACCGCCGCCTTACCGGAGGGGCGAGCCGCCGCCGCGCCCCGTCCCCGGCGGGAGAGGAGCCGCCGCCGCCGCCGCCGCCGCGCTCCGCCCGCCCCGCCGGGCTCCTCATGCCGCGGCCCCGCCGCCGCCGGAGGAGCGGAGCGGAGGGAGCGGAGGGAGCGGAGGGAGCGGAGCGCGGCGCCCCCCGCAACCCCCGGCAGCGCCCGCCCCGCGCCGCGCTCCGCCCGCACCGGCACCGGCGCCGCCCCAGGGAGGGAGCGCGGAGCGGGAGGAGCGGGAGGCGCGGGGGGGCTCCGCCGCCGGCCCCGCGGGGATGGGGGGATGCGGAATGAGCGATGCGCGATGCGGGGCGCCGCTTGTCCCCGCCCCCCCGAGGTAGCCGGGGGGAGTCGGTGCGGGAGCAGCCCAGGAAAGGGGGTTCGAGGCTGAGCCGCCCCCTCCCCGCCGGGTGCGGAGCTCCGGTACCGCGGGCTCGGCTCGGAGCAGAGCACGGCGCTGGGGACAATGGGGATGGGAGCGGTGCTCCGCAGGGGGCGGCTTCACACCCTGCCCCACCCGAGGCTGATCCGGGGGTCAGCAGCACTGTGCAGCCGGAGTGCCCAAGCACAGGACCACGTCCTGCTGCCCGCTGCTTCCCTGGGCCCTGCTGTCCTTGAGCCCTCCAAGACTCTGTTCCCTCTCCTTTGGCACAGGTGATGCCTCCGTGGTGTGGGTGATGCCCACCCTGGGTCAGGGAATGATTTGGGTTAGAACGGACATTCAAGATCATCTCATTCCAACCCCTGCCGTGGGATACCTTCCAGGCTGCTCCAAGCTCCATCCAACACGGCCTTGGATAGCTCCAGGGATGGGGTGGCCACAGCTTCTCTGGGCAACCTGAGCCACCATGGCACAGGTGATGCCCACCATGGCACAGACAGCCCCCCAGAATGCTGCTCCTCAATGTGTGCAGGACATGTGCCTTTCCCTGTGGCTCATGAATGGTGGGAACGTTCAGGCCAAGCCAGGGAATGCCAGATGAGGCAAAGACATCACGGGGGCTTCCCTTAAGGTGCCTGAAATTTGACAACACTTTCAGCAACTGATGCCAGAGCTGGGCACCAGGAGCTGCCTGGCACCTCCAGCCTGGGGGACAGTGACAACTCTCCCGGAGGAAGGCGAGGAGTTGGCACTATGCTCCTTCTTGGAGCATCCCTGGACACACCTCGTCTTCTTGGATTTCCTTCTGTGCCCACCAAGGCCAAGCAGGATGTTTGACACTGGCCAGGATTTGCTTTGGGACTTCCGTGTCTCTCTCTCAGCTGGGTGCCAGGTCCCTTCGCTCCCGCGATGTCACTTTAAAGGGACCCACAGTGGTGGGGCTGCCCCACCCTCCCAGGAGGACAACGGACTGTTCCCACACATCAGCTGTGCCCGCTCTGCTGGGAGCGGGGCCGTGCCACTGCCCCCTGAGCCCCCCCAAAGCGGGGAGGGCCGGGGAGCCATCGGCAGTGACTCACCGATGGCTCCGCTCCGCTCGAGCTGAGGATGCAGAGCAATTAAGGCTTTTCATGAATGACTTTAAGGCAAGAGGCTGAATCACACTCCGCTTTAATTTGTGCCAGCATCGGCTGTGCCACTGTCACCCTCTTCCCTCCCGGCAGCTGCGCACGGGGCACCGCCAGCCCCGGCGGGAGCGGCTGCGGCTCCCGGGGCCGGTCCCCTCCATCCCCCTCCGCTCGGGTCCTGCCACAGCTCCCGGCTCCTGCGGCTGGGACGCTCCAAGGGTGGGTGATTCCCAGCGGGGTGGAGGCATCGGAATGGCGCTGGGAGGAGAAATGCCGGAGCGCGGTGCCCCGGCCAGCCGGGCTGGGCTGGGGAGGGGCTGGCGCTGCGGGGCTGGCACGGGGCTGGCACGGGGCAGGTGAGCCTCTGAGCAGTGGGGGTGCGCGAAAGAGGAAAACGGGGGAGATGGGCAGAGCTGGGCTGCGCTCGGTGTCACCGCAGCAGCACACACGGGCCAGGGAAAGGCGCAGCCGCACGCCCCGCTCCATGGGCCGCCAGGGATGGGGGGGCTCCAGCCTCGCCCCTTCCCGAGACCCCTTTCCCCCCGTGTCCCCTGCCTGTCCTTGCGGTGCTGTCCTGGCTCCCGCAGCCTCCCGCCCGCGGCTCCTCCGAGCTCTCTGTCAGCTCTCTCCCTATTTATAGCTCGGGGCTGTTTCTAGGTCAGGCGGGAGGTGCCGGTGCCCGGGGAGCCAGCCCGAGGACCATGGAGGGGCTGCAGGGACGGTGTCACATGCCCCACATGTGGGTCAACTCCCTGTGTCACCATCCTGGTGACACAGGGGCTGAGCTGGCACTGGGACCAGCTGGGCCTGGCGGGGCTTTGTGGCATTCCGTGGGACTCCGTGGGGCTTGGCAGTGCTTTGTGGGGCTCTGTGGGACCCCGTGGGGCTCTGTGGGGTTCTTTAGGGCTCCATGGGACTCATCAGGGCCCCATGGGGTTCAGCAGGCCTTCATGGGACTTTGTAGGGCTCAGCAGGGCTCTTTGGGACTCCATGGGGCTCTTTGGGACTCCACGGGGCTCTGTGGAGCTCTGTGGGCTTCATGGGGCTCAGCGGGGCTGGGTAGGGTTCCGTGGGGCTCAGCAGGGCTCCGTGGGGGCCGTCAGGTCCCTCTGGGGCGTCCCTGCCCCTCGGTGGCACGTGGGTGACGCGCACACTGAGCCATAGTAACACCAGTTGTACCAGGGAGCGCCCGCACTGAGCTCGTGGTCTTCAAAGCACTCCCGGAATATTAATAACTAATTAAGATTAACGAGATGAAAGGAGACAGATCAAACATATTTATCACCTCGTGCAATCCCAAACCGTGCAAAGAGCCCCCGCCTCCCCGAGGGACCACGAGTGCCCCTGGGATTTGTGCTCGGAAAGGGAATATCCGGCTCGTGCCGTGGGATGTGTTCGGACAGGGTGGGCAACGGGAAATGACCTGGAAAGCCCAAAATATTCCCAGCGTGGCAAATCCCCTCGGAATTCAGCGAGAAGGTCACTCGTCCCTTCGCAATCCCTCGGTCAGAGCGGGAGCCAAGGGGCCGAGCCCCACACGGCCGCGGGCCGGGGTCCCACGGCCACCCGCGCCTGTCGCGCTCCGGTGACAGCAGCCAAACCTGCCGGGGATGCTGCGGGGATGCTGGGAAGGAGCAGCGGAGGGAAGGAGGGAGGGAAGGAGGGAGCGGAGCACGCCGGGAGCCGCCGCCCGGGCGGAGGGGACCCGCTCACCCCGAGGGGCTCCGGCGTGTCCCGCCCGCGGGACCAGCACCCCCCGGCCCAGACCGGGGGCATCACCCGTGTCGGGGGCGCCGGGTGTCCCCTCGGTCCCTGGGGACAGAGCCCACCCACGGCGATTCCCAGGGAAACGGGGCGGTGGAGCTGGTTCCCGCAGCGCGGGGCGAGGGCTCGGAGCCCCCAGCTCGCTGTCCCCCCGTGCGCGAGCTGCCAGCCCCGGCGGTGACAGCCGGGAGGGGATTCCCGGGGGCTGCTCTCAAGGTCAGGCAGGGGCCGCGGCCCGGGAGCCGTGGGAAAGCCCCGCCGGTGATGGGCACACGCCGAGCCCCCGCCAGGGGATCCATCCCTCGGGCTGCTGCCCCGGCCCGGAGCCCGTGCCGTGCTCGCGGGGCTGCGAGGGACCGGGCGGGGCGGGGACACAGCGCCCCGAGGGATGGATCCCCGGGCCGGGCCGGGGCAGCACCGGCCGCACTCGGGACCTTGGGAATGGCGCTGACCCTGGAGCACAGTGACGGCTGTTCAGCCACCGGCACGGAACGGGACCGGAGGGGCTCTTTGGGATGGGCTGCTTGGGAAAAGAAGCACAACGGGTTTCTTTGAGGGGAAGGAGGGGCTGAACTGGGGGCACGGGGAGAGCCACGGGGCCCGCCCTGGCACCCGGGTGGTACCCCGGTACCCCAACAGCACCCGGCAAGGTGCCCGCCCGCCGCCTCCGCTCGCTGCCCGTTCTCCTGGCACCATCTAGAGGCTGCGGGAACGGGCACGGGGGGACGGACACACGGGGGGAGAGACACGGGGGGACGGGGACAGGGAACAGACACGGGCGGACTGACATAGAGGAAAAGACAGGAGGACAGACACGAGGGGACAGACAGAGGGGACAGACACGGGGGGACAAACATGACGTGGCAAACACGTGGGGACAGACATAGGGGACAGACACACTGCCACAGCACCCACGCGTGGGGTCCACGCACCGCTCCTGGCACAGGGGGCAGGACCAGGGCCAGGGCGGTGACAGAGCAGGGAGCACCTCTGGCAGCACCTCCTGTCACCCGGGGAGCCTCCCTCGGTGGGGCTGTGCTGGAGGTGACAGGCGATGGCAGCTGTGTCCCCACAGGATGGAGACAGACTCAGGGACAAGCTGGTGACAACCAGGGGGGTGTTCAGGGACCGGACACACACACACCCCACACCCCGGTGCACCTTGAAGCAGGGCAGGACAGGGAGAAGCCTCTGGGCACAAGCCCTGGGTGTCCGTCCCTTGCCGTGTCCCGAACAGGACCCTGGGCCACCACACTGCCACCCCGGGTGCTCCCTCCCTGGCTGAGAATGCCAGGCTTATGCCACCTGTGGCCTGACACAGGCTGGGTGCCACTGGTCAGCTCCGAGCCCGGGTTGGGCTGTGGGACAGGAGCCCTGGGAATTCTGTGCACGCCCCCCGCCAGCAGCACCCACAGCCAGGCCCTCCCGATCCTTGGCACCCCTGTTCCCCCCCACCCGGGCACTGACTCACAGCAACTGAGGCTCCAAAAATTAATGATTTACACCAAAACAAACCCTACAGCTTCCTACAACCCGTGAGGAAAGACAGACTGCCTGGGTTGATCCAGCTGATGGCCCTGAGGCCCCCCAGTCCTCGCTGGGGACAGCCAGTGCCTGGAGGGCTCCTGGCTGGAGCAGACGGGGGTTCTTCTCGGGGCTGGTAGCGTGGGACAGGAGCCGGCAGTGGCTCAGTGCCACGGAGGAGCAGTTGGGCACAACATGTGCCAGCACTCGCACCTCGCATCCTGCCGGCTGCCCGGCTCATTCCGGCACCGCACATTCTCCTTGGCTGCGGCTCAGCAGCGTCGATGGCAGAAGAGATTTCGGGAATGGGGGAGGCGAGCGCCGGTGCTGCTGCCCGGAGGGACAGGCCTCGGGGAGCCTGCGGCTCTCCTTCTGGAAACCCCAAGTGCACTGGGCCCCGGCCCCAGCCCGGCAGGGAGGAGCAGAGACTGCCCAGGGCCCCTGCTCAGGTGAGCAGGGATGGGTGGGACGGCTCCAGGATGGATCGGGGGCGGTTCTGGCATGGCTCATGGAGGCCCTGGGTGCACACGCTGCTGCCCACAGCCCCACTGCTCCCACGGGCACCGCAGCACCGCGGAGCCGGCACGGCACGGCACGGCACGGCACGGCACAGCACGGCACGGCACGGCACAGCACGGCACAGCACGGCACGGCACGGCACGGCACAGCACGGGATGCCCACCGGGTTCCCGGCTGCCAGGGAAGCACATCCCGGGCGGACACATGTGCACACAGCACCGGCCCCGGGCTCCTCTTTCGGGAGAGGATTCGCCTGCTACCGAGGAAACTTTGGCACGGCCCGGGCCGGGTACTGCCCCCCGGCCCGGCTCGGTGCCCGCTCCGTGCCGTGCCCGCCGTTCACGGCGTGTCCCAGCAGCGCTGTGTCCCCGGCGGGGCTGTCCCGGGCTGGCGGCACTGACCTGTGCAGGTGCAGGGGCTGCAGCTCCTCTTTCTGGAAGCAGACGAAGCAGAAGGAATCCATCGCTCAGGTCCGGTGGCCACCGCGCCCGGGCGAGGGCGACCGCAGGGCAGGCAGTGCCGGAGAGGTGTTGGCATCTTCCTCGCCGGTACGGGCGGTGGCCGGAGGCTCACGCTGGCCCTCCCGGGGCCATGGTGTCGGGGAGCCCGTCACACGGCCGGGCTGAGCGGTGGGACCGGCCGCTCCCCGGGCACGGAGGCGGCTCCGGGCTGTGCCACGTCCCGCGTCGCCCTCACACCGGGGCCAGCGATGGCCAGTGCCACCCCGGCACCCATGGCGCTGCCCGGCCGGCGGCACCGCCAGCCCTCAGGGGGTGCGAACAGGGACCTGGGGTGGCATCACCGGCGCCAGGGGCTCGGCAGGGTGCGCCGAGGCACCGGCCGAGCCCTGCGGGGCTTCAGAGGCCGCGGGAAGCGGCTGCCCCGAGGCACCGGCCGGTGCCCGTGCCGCGGTCAGGGGAGGTGTCCCCTGCAGCAGGTGGGGTCCTGCGGGGTCTGGCAGGATCCAGCGCGGTCTGGAAGGGTCTGGAAGGGTCCGGCAGGGCCCGGCAGCCGAACACACCGACGGAGGGGGAAAGTTGTGCCGTCGTGGAGCGGCGGCTCCGCGGGGCTCGTCTCACCGGCAGAGCAGCCGCTCGCTCTGACAGCTAAAGCAGCGTGCGAGTATTAATAGCTCCCGACTCCCGCGGCGAGGCTGGAAATTAACTCCTTGAATGCCGCCTGCCCGGGCTCCGGCCGCCCTCTCCCGGTGCCCGCTGCTGCCTCCGGGCTCGGCAGCACGGGCTGAGACCGGGCAAGCCCAGCTTGCCCGCCCGGGGCACCGCGGGCCACCGAGGAGCCCGTGCTCTGCCCGACACCCCCCGGCTCTGCCAGCCTCGGCACAGGGGACGTGGCACAATCAGGGGGAAATCTCTTAGCCCGGGTGCTGGTGGGTGGCCCGTGCCTGCTGCTGGTGGTGGCAGAGGTGCCGTGGGAGCCACCCCTGGATGTGCCCCCTGCAGGGGCACGGTGGGACAGGGCACAGCACGGGAGCCCCAGGGTGCCTGCTGAGGGGTGTCCCTGTCCCACAGCAGTGTCCCTGTGCCCCTTGATGAGTGTCCTTGTGCCCCTTGATGACTGTCCCTGCCCCAAAATGGACCATTGCTGCAGGCAGTGTCCAGCTGCTCCACAGGGACACGCCAGGCCTCGCTGGGTCAGGAGGCCCCAAAGTCACACGGCCCTGACGTGTCACTGTTCCCATTCCTTTGGGATGGGCTCAGGGACCAACACGCGACACCCAGGTCCTTGGGACCGAATTCTGGTCCCTGGCCCCGGCCTGCACCCAGGGTCCTGGGCCACGTCCTTGGGAAGGTGAGCAGGAGAACAAGGAGAGGCTTCCCCAGCCTGGCCTTGGGCTTCGTCATCTCTCGCCTGAATTATTCAGTGAGTGGCTCTGCCTGTGGCGTCTGCTCCGGCCACACCCCCGCTAATGGCAGAAATCGATGGCTTTTTAATTCCTCATGGCCAGAAAGCTCCTGGCTGTGCTGCTCTGGGTCCTGTCCCTCCGGGAGACTCTGATGATCCCAATTTTGTCTCACAGAAGCTTGGAATCACAGAATGGTTTAGGTTGGAAGAAATCTTAAAGCCCATCCCACCCCCTGCCATGGGCAGGGACACCTTCCACTGTCCCAGGCTGCTCCAAGCCCTGTCCAGCCTGGCCTTGGGCACTGCCAGGGATCCAGGGGCAGCCACAGCTGCTCTGGGAATTCACCCTGTGCCAGGGCCTCACCACCCTCCCAGGGAACAATTCCTTCCCAATATCCCATCCATCCCTGCCCTCTGGCAGTGGGAAGCCATTCCCTGTGTCCTGTCCCTCCATGCCTTGTCCCCAGTCCCTCTCCAGCTCTCCTGGAGCCCCTTTAGGCCCTGCAAGGGGCTCTGAGCTCTCCCTGGAGCCTTCTCTCCTCCAGGTGAGCACCCCCACTCTCCCAACCTGGCTGCAGGCTGTTTGCAATGATCCTCTTTCCATGCTGGTCCTTGGGTGTAACACCAGCATCCCCCAGGACTGCACTGGGGAGTCCATGGGATCAGACCCCCCAGCCCCTCGGTCCCCTGGTGCCAGGGCCTGGCATCCACCCAGGCACCCACTCACTAGGAACAGGCTGCAGGAGCAACAAAAATGTTAAAATTTAATGCCTTGGCTAATGGGCTGAGAAGAGTGGAGCAGAAACCTGGAGAAAAAAGGAAGAGGATGAGAGTGCCCTGGCCTGGGGAGCCTCTCATGGCTTCCCCATGCACCCTCTGCTTCCTGGAAAAAGAGGGCAGCTTGCCTGGCTCACGGGACCCTCCTGCCTCACTAAATAAAATCCCACCACAATGCTGGACCAAGGGGCCAGTCACAAATCCATGTGGCTCCTGGTGGAGCCCCACAGGAGCTCCTGGTAAGGGACAGACCCCTCAGGATGAGACCTTGCCCATGGGAACCCAGGTTCCATCTCCCCCTCCACCACCTCTTGCACCTCTACTGGTGTGTCCTGAGTTGTAAGATGTGGTTTGGGGGTGTGTGTTCTGTTCCCATCTGTCAGAGCTGGGGCAGTTCTCTGCTGTTCATTGGGCAGTTTTTTCTTTATCTCTTCCACAACCAATCCTCCCTCCAGGAGATTTCTTCTGTTTATGGCCAGTGAGTGTCCCTGCATGGCTGAGAAAATTCCATCATCCCATGGGGAGATGCTCTGCCCAGGGGAGGAGCCAAACATTACTACCTGGATACAATCTGACCTGGGAACAGCACAGCAGCCTTTGCCCACTGCATTCCCAGAGGAGCAGCTTTCTGCCCCACTGCATTCCCAGAGGAGCAGCTTTCTGCCCCACTGCATTCCCAGAGGAGCAGCTTTCTGCCCCACTGCATTCCCAGGGGAGCAGCTTTCTGCCCCACTGCATTCCCAGAGGAGCAGCTTTCTGCCCCACTGCATTCCCAGAGGAGCAGCTTTCTTCCCCACTGCATTCCCAGAGGGAGCCCAGGCCCATCTCCAGCAGCCCTGGAGCTCCAGAGGAAAACTCCAGCCTTGTCCAGGATCCTGCTCCAGCAGAAGCACAGCTGGCACTGCAGGAGGGCTGAGCCCCCATGGAATGGCACTGCTGCCACCACCCTGACCCACAGCCTGCCAGGGCCTGCTCTCACTCTGGCAGTGGGGTTTTGTATTACTGCATTTTTGTATTTTATTTTTATTTTCTTCCCTAATAAAGAACTGTTATTCCTGCTCCCATATCTTTGCCTGTGAGTCCCTTAATTTCAAATTTATAACAATTCAGAGGGAGAGGGGGTTACATTTTCCACTTCAAGGGAGGCTCCTGCCTTCCTCAGCAGACACCTTTGTTTTCAAACCAAGACATGGTGTCCCACAGAACTGTGGGATGCTGAGAGCAGGGAGAGGCACAGAAGGGCAGCTCAGGACATCCTGCTGTGCTGTCTGGGTGGATTTGAGGAGTGGGAAGAAGGCTGGGACAGACTGAACGTGGTGTAGGTTCAAAAGAAGCCACAGCCTAAACGAGTCCTTTCTCCTGGCCTGCAAGAGAGCAGAGAGGGAGAACTGCCCTGGCTTCCAGCTGCTCCTCTGGCTCTGGAGCTGCTGAAGGGCTGCTTGGGACACTGGCATGAATTTCCAGGGTTCCCTTTCAAATACTCTCGAGCCATCAGACCCACAAAGCCTGGCTGGAGCTTGGTTTGCTGCGCTCCCCTCCACGTGGCCTTTGGGGATCTGCTCCGTCCCCATGGGCTCGTTCAGCCCCAGGCTGGGAGCAGCCACCCTTCAGAGGGAATTGGGAGGCCATTCCCAGGGGTGTAATCAGTGCCAGAAGCCCAGCATCGTCCCAGACGAATCCCAGTGGGGTGTGGAGCAGAGCAGGAGGCTTGGGAGGCCTGGCCAGGACCAGTGGTGGCCACAAAGCCACAAATGTCCCTCAGCCAGCATGAGCTCACACGACCAGTGTGCCCAGCACAGGGATGTGGGGTGGGCTGGGGTGCCAGCCCCAGCTGAGCACCCCTGGGACATCAAGGCAGGACCCAGACCCATCCCAGGGAAGAGCTCCCTGTCCCCAGGCTCTGCTGGGTTTATATCATTAATTACCCACTTTTGTGCTTTCCTCAGGAATTTGGACTCAGGAATTTTTACCTGCTGGGTTTTTACAGCTTGCTAAATAAGCAAATTCCTTGCCAAGGAACTTGGGAGCTGTGCGGAGCCGTGGGGCTTTGTGGACAAAACTTTTCCAAGCTGCTTTATTGGACTTATATAACACAGTTTAACCCTTTTCATCAAATTGCTTTGCATGAGGTGGCAGGGCAGTAAAATGCTCATTTCTCCGTGGCATTCCCAATGAGTTGCAGCTCGGTTTGTGGCAGGAACAATAAAGAAGATGGGAACAGAGGGGAGGGATGTGAGGGGAAGCACAGCCAGCTGTGTGAGCCTCAGACTCACCCTGAGGGCAAAACCCAAACGCTGCAGAACGGGAGTAAAGCAATTAAATGAGATGAACATTTGAGTGTGGGATTGAAGGGGCTGGAATCAAGGCTGCAGTAGTGCAGGAGGCTTGGAGAACAGGCATTTCAGTGCCTGTTTGTAATAAAAATTGAGAGATAAACCATGTGGTAACAAATTATTTTCACAAACCCTGTTCCCTTCATCTCCCCAAACAGCTGTTCAGCTCCATGGCATTTCCATTCCTTCTGTGTTTTTAAACCATAAAGTTACCAAATACATTTTAAAAAAAGGTGGATGGCTTCTCCAGCCTGGGGCTGGTCCAGGCACAGTCCAAGCACTGCTGCTCCTCTTCGGGGATGGAGGAGTCCCAGATTGAAAGGAGGGCTGGCACAGTCACTGGCCTGGGGGACTGCTGATTTTCTTTGAGAAATGGCACTTCCAACAATGGGGAAAGCAGGCCCGGGGCTGGCATGGCCACATTCCCAGGACAGGCTCCTCCTCGTGCTCCAGTGATGCTGGAGGCTGATGGAGAATTCCCACTTTGTTTTTTCATGGATCAACAACAACAGGAGGGCCCTGATGGTGCCGTGTGAGACCTGGGGTTTCCTGTGTGAGGCATAAGGACACTGGGGACTGGATGTGTCTAAAGGGGGCCTGGAAGGAAGATGGGCACAGGCCTTTTAAAAGGGCCAGGAGAGCCAGGACAATGGGCAACGGCTTCCCACTGCCAGAGGGCAGGGATGGATGGGATATTGGGAAGGAATTGTTCCCTGGCAGGGTGGGCAGGCCCTGGCACAGGGTGCCCAGAGCAGCTGTGGCTGCCCCTGGATCCCTGGCAGTGCCCAAGGCCAGGTTGGACAAGGCTTGGAGCAGCCTGGGACAGTGGAAGGTGTCCCTGCCCATGGCAGGGGTGGGATGAGATGACCTTTAATGTCCCTTCAACCCAAACCTTTCCATGCTTTACGATTCCTTTACCTTGGGGCAGATGTTTCCAAAGCAAAGCCTTGCAAAACTCAGCCTCACATCCCTGAAAGCTGTTCCACATCCTTGGCCTTTGCAGGGATAAGTGGGATGGAGGAGAAGTCCCCTTGTAGGGATCCAGGAGCTTGGCAGAAGGTTCCTTCTTTAGGTTCCCTTCAGCTGCTCCCTCCCCACCCCAGGCTCCTGGGGCCACTTCTCTGTCGGACACCCCAAAAAATCCCATCCCCACCCCCGCAGTGGTGGAAGCAGCAGGTCCCGGGCTGGGGAGGCTCAGGAGATCCCTGTCCCCGCTGTGCCCGGCTCCTCGGGGCACATGTCTGCACTCAGCCCTGCTGGGACGACAAACGCTGATAATGAGATTATCCTTTTAATGATCACCATGGTAACGAGCCCGTGCGGCTGCACATCCCGGTGGGAGCCCTGCTGGGGTGCCAGATCCGGGCAGCTCCAGCCTCGGATCCACACGGACACCCCTCGGCTCAGCCGGGGGGTTGCAGAGGTCTTGGAGTGGGTTTGGAGCAGTCAGAGGAGCTTTGGAGGCGTTACGGAGATTTTGGAGGTGTTGTAATGGTTTTGGAGATGTTGGATAGATTTTGGAGGTGTTGTAATGGTTTTGGAAGTGTTGGAGAGGTTTTGGAGATGTTAGAGAGATTTTGGAGATGTTGGATAGATTTTGGAGGTGTTGCAATGGTTTTGGAAGTGTTGGATAGATTTTGGAGATGTTAGAGAGATTTTGGAGATGTTGGATAGATTTTGGAGGTGTTGTAATGGTTTTGGAGATGTTGGATAGATTTTGGAGGTGTTGTAATGGTTTTGGAAGTGTTGGAGAGGTTTTGGAGATGTTAGAGAGATTTTGGAGATGTTGGATAGATTTTGGAGGTGTTGCAATGGTTTTGGAAGTGTTGGATAGATTTTGGAGATGTTAGAGAGATTTTGGAGATGTTGGATAGATTTTGGAGGTGTTGTAATGGTTTTGGAGATGTTGGATAGATTTTGGAGGTGTTGTAATGGTTTTGGAAGTGTTGGATAGATTTTGGAGATGTTAGAGAGATTTTGGAGATGTTGGATAGATTTTGGAGGTGTTGCAATGGTTTTGGAAGTGTTGGATAGATTTTGGAGATGTTAGAGAGATTTTGGAGATGTTGGATAGATTTTGGAGGTGTTGTAATGGTTTTGGAGATGTTGGATAGATTTTGGAGGTGTTGCAATGGTTTTGGAAGTGTTGGAGAGGTTTTGGAGGCATTGGAGGGTTTTGGTGGTGCTGGGAATATTGGGGAAGTTTTGGAAGGGGTTTGGAGATGTCAGAGGAGTTTTGGAGAAGTCAGAGGAGTTCTGGAGGTGTTGGAGAACTTTTGGAGATATTGGAGAGATTTTGGGAGTGTTGGAGAGGTCCTGGAGGCATCTGAGTGTTTTGATGGTATAGAAAATATTGCAGAGATTTTGGAGAGGCTCTGGAGATGCTGGAGTGGTGTTTGGAAGGGTCTTGGAGGAGTTTTGGAGATTTTGGAGAGATTTTGAAGGTGCTGGAGGGGTTTTGGAGGTGTTGGGCATGTTGAAGAGGGTTTGGAGAGGTTGCAGGTGTTTCTGAGGTGTCAAAGGGATTTTAGAAGTGTTAAAGGGGTTTTCAAAAAGTTCTGGAGGAGTCAGAGGGGCTTGAAGGTGTTGGAGGAGTTTTGGAGGCAACAGAAGATTTTGGGGGCGGTGGAAATCTTGCAGAAGTTTGGAGGTGCTGGAGAAGCTTTGAAGATGCTGAAGATATTTTGGAAATGTTGGGAGATATCTGGAGGTGTTTGAGGGATTTTGAAGGTGGTAGATTTTAGAGGGTGTTGGAGGGATTTGGGAAGTTTCAGTGAGGTTTTAGAGATGTTGGAGAGATTTGGGGAAGGCAGGAGGAGTTCTGCAGGTGCTCAAGGGGTTTAGAAGGTCTCGGAGGAGTTTTGGAGATAACAGAGAGATTCTGAGGGCGTTGGAGGGTTTTGGAGGAGTCAGAGAAGTTTTGGAGGCATTGGAGGGGTTGAAAATATTGGAGAGGTTTTGGAGATGTACTGGAGATGTCAGAGGGATTTTGGAGAGTTTGGAGGGGGCTTGGAGAAGTTTTGAAGGTGATGGAGAGATTTTTGAGTAGATAGAGAGGTCCTGGAAGTCTTGGAGGGGTTGAGGAGGTGTTGGAGAGGTTTTGGAGGTGATGGAGAGGTTTTGGAGGGGTTGGAGAGGTTTTGTGGGAATGGAGAGGTTTTGGAGTGATTGGAGAAGTTTTGGAGGGGTTGGAGAGGATTTGGAGGTGATGGAGAGGTTTTGGAGGGGTTGGAGAGTTTTGGAGGGGTTGTGGAGGGGTTGGAAGGTGTTGTAGGGCGTTTTGGAGGTCTTGGGGAGGTTTGGAGGTGATGCAGGGGGAGGTTTTGGAGCCGGGGCTGCACACGATGATCCATGGGCACATCCAGGCCGTGTCTCCTCAGCTGCTCCTCCCTGGGCAGTTCCACCCCCCTGGCAGGCCCAGGAGCAGCGTTTTCCCTGGAGGGATGAGCAGGACTGGGGCTGCTGCGGTCAGCGCTCTGCTGAGAGAGTGGAAATAAAATCCTCTGTGACGGAAAATCCTCCTGGAGACCCCACGGGGCCGCTCAGCCCTAAGCTCCTTGTGGAGCTGGGGACAGTTCCAGCCCCACAGATGGTTCACTGCCCCTCCTCCCGGGGCTTAATCCTCTAAAGGAAGTGCCAGCCTTTGCAATGTCCCCACAGGGCTGTTGTCCCCTCTAAAGCCTGTTAAGCCACCTCTTGTCGCTGCAGGTGCCACCGGAATTTGGGAACCATGAGGAAAGCTTTGATCTGTATCAGCCTCACAGGTTTGGAGTTCCAGTGGTTCCCAGCTTTTTGATTTTGTGAGGCAGCAGTTGGGGCCTGGATTTCAGTTTTCCTACCATGAATCCCCTGGATCAATGGATCTGTTGATGTCGTCACTCCTGGCTCAGGCAATGGAAAAGCGATGGCCACAAGGAGCTCCAGGCTGAGGCAATCCCGGGACATGGGAATAGCCAAAGGATTCCCTGCCATGGAGCTTTGCTGTCCTTGCTGGGGAGGGCTGGAAGGGTTGGGGGTTTGCCTCGCCCCGGTTCATTAATTACTTAATTAGTTACATGGGCACAAAGGCAGGAGCCACATCCGGAGCCCTGGGAGCTCTCTGTGGGGCAGGAGGCAGCCCTGGGGCTGGCTGGGGTCGAGGCCCAGGGTGGATCCAGGCACAGATCCAGGGACACATCCAGCTCCAGCTCCCGCTGCAGGCTCAGGTCTGGGCCCTGGCCCAGGTCTGGGTCTATCCCCCTCCATATTCCTAACCCCATCCCATCCCAATCCCCAATCCCCAATCCCCATTCCCATTCCCCATTCCCCATTCCCCAATCCAATCCCCAATCCCCAATCCCCAATCCCCATTCCCAATCCCCATTCCCCAATCCCCATTCCCATTCCTCAATCCCCATTCCCAATCCCCAATCCCCATTCCCAATCCCCATTCCCCATTCCCCATTCCCCATTCCCCATTCCCCAATCCAATCCCCAATCCCCATTCCCCATTCCCCATTCCCCATTCCCCAATCCAATCCCCAATCCCCATTCCCCAATCCCCATTCCCCATTCCCAATCCCCAATCCCCATTCCCAATCCCCATTCCCCAATCCCCATTCCCATTCCTCAATCCCCATTCCCAATCCCCAATCCCCATTCCCAATCCCCCATCCCCAATCCCCATTCCCAATCCCCATTCCCCATTCCCAATCCCCAATCCCCAATCCCCAATCCCCATTCCCATTCCCCATTCCCAATCCCCATTCCCAATCCCCATTCCCCAATCCCCAATCCCCATTCCCATTCCCCATCCCCATTCCCCATTCCCAATCCACAATCCCCAATCCAATCCCCAATCCCCATTCCCAATCCCCATTCCCCATTCCCCATCCCCCATCCCCAATCCCCATTCCCAATCCCCATTCCCCATTCCCCAATCCAATCCCCAATCCCCAATCCCATTCCCAATCCCCATTCCCAATCCCCATTCCCCATTCCCCATTCCCCATTCCCCAATCCAATCCCCAATCCCCAATGCTCATTCCCCATTCCCCAATCCAATCCCCAATCCCCAATGCTCATTCCCCATTCCCCATTCCCCAATCCAATCCCCAATCCCCAATGCTCATTCCCCATTCCCCATTCCCCATTCCCCATTCCCCAATCCAATCCCCAATCCCCAATGCTCATTCCCCATTCCCCATTCCCCAATCCAATCCCCAATCCCCAATGCTCATTCCCCATTCCCCATTCCCTAATCCAATCCCCAATCCCCAATGCTCATTCCCCATTCCCCATTCCCCATTCCCCAATCCAATCCCCAATCCCCAATGCTCATTCCCCATTCCCCAATCCAATCCCCAATCCCCAATGCTCATTCCCCATTCCCCATTCCCCATTCCCCAATCCCCAATGCTCATTCCCCAATCCCCATTCCCCATTCCCCATTCCCCATTCCCCAATCCAATCCCCAATCCCCAATGCTCATTCCCCATTCCCCATTCCCCAATCCAATCCCCAATCCCCAATGCTCATTCCCCATTCCCCATTCCCCATTCCCCATTCCCCATTCCCCAATCCAATCCCCAATCCCCAATGCTCATTCCCCATTCCCCAATCCCATCACAGGCCCCGCCCACAAAGGGCGTACCCAAACATAGCCACGCCCACAAAGGTTCAGCCCAATCACCTCCCATTTCCTGCCGCGCGGGAAAGAGCTTAAGCGCATGCGCAGTGCTGCGGGGGCGGAGCCAGGCGCAGCTCCAGGCGTGCCCTTCCCTGAGCGCCCCGCAAAGCGCCGCGCCCTTCTCCAAGATGGCGGCGGGCAGCGCGCCTCTCCGAGATGCGCATGCGCGGACCCGCTGCCCGGCTCTGATTGGCTGCGGGCGCCGGTGAGCGCTTCCGGTGGGCGGGCGGGGCGGGCCCGGGATGCGCCTGGCGTAGCCCCGGCACCGACACCGGCCCCGCACCGCGCGGCCCGCGCCGCCCACCGCTCCCGCCCGTCCTCCCGCGGCCCTGCCCGGCGCCCCGGGGCTCCCCGTCCTGCCGCTTGGGGAGGCCCGGGGGCTGGGTGCCGGCAGCGCTCCGGTGCCCGTGGCTGCGCGGCCGGCGGGAGCTCGCCGGTGCATGGGCGGGGGGGCCCCGCCGGGCCGCCGCCGGCCATGAGATGAGCGGAGCGCGGCGCCCTGCCTAGAGCCGCCCCGGGGCCGCCGCGGCCATGGTGAGCTGGGGGAGCGGGGCCCGGCGGGGACGGGAGGGGGGGAAAGGAAGGGGGGGATTGTCCCGCGGGGCCCGGACACCGGAGCCTGAGGGGCGGCTGCACCCCCGAGCCGCCGCAGTGACGCGGTGTGAAAGGCCGGCAAGGCGCCGATTCCTCCTGGGAGCGTTGGTGCCCGGGGCCGTTGGGAATTGCGGCTTTTATGGCGTTAAAGCTGCGAGGGGGCTGAGGGGCTGCCCCGGGACCCCTGGCAGTGCCCAGGGCCAGGCCGGGCATTGGGGCAGCCTGCCACGGTGGAAGGTGGCCCCAATGCCCGGGAAAGGTGGCCCTGGACGTGGCAGGGGGTGGAACGCGATGGGCCTCAAGGTCCCTTCCAACCCAAACCATTCCGTGATTAAATTCTCCGGCGCCGGCTGCGGGCTCGCCCTCAGGGCCTCCAGCGGAGCCTTGGGCGAGCCGGAGCCATGGCCTGGATTCTGTTCTGTGCTGGAGACATCGGCCTTCGGCTGTGCCCGCGGTGCGGCCGGGGCCACCCGGAGGGACAGGCACAGGGACAGAGCCAGCCCGCTGGGCTCTGCACAGTCCTCTCCTGCCCTGGATAAGAGCCCCAGGAGAGGTCTCTGACCGGGTGGGTGCCCGCAGAGCCGGGCTGGCAGGTGGGAATTGCCCCCAGGACATCGCGGTGCTGCTCACTGTCACCAGCCCAGAGCTGCTGCTCTTGTTTTCCCCTTGCTCTACCCACAGGGAGACCTTGTATCCCAGTATTTCTTAGGGTGACAAAGGGCAGGCCCAAAGGTGCCTTTGCAGGTGGACAGGAGTGGGGAGATGCTTTCAGCAGCCCTGCATCTGCTCCTGGGACTCTGCCCTGGCTCAGCCAGAGAGCCTCACTGAGCTCAGGCTGGAGTTCCTGGCCTGGTTCTCACCCCACTCTACCTTAACCTGCCTTTAGTGGTGTAGGATCAGGCTTTGCACCCCTTTTCTTCGAAATTTGGGATCTTGGTTGTGAATTTCTTCACCCATGAGCTGAGGTAATCACGTTGCTCACTGGGTGATGTGCTCCTGCTACATGATTGGTGTTTTATTGAAACTTTGGTGTCTGTAGCCCCTTTGGTGAGCTTCATTAGTCCCTTGGGGAGGCTTTGCTGCTCCATCTGGGGTGGGACACGATCTTCTCAGTAAAATATTTATAAATATATAGTATTTATATCTGTAAATACTGGTAGTGTTTTATGACAGTAGCCTGAGGATGCTCAGGGTGGGCTCCTGACGTGTCTGCCACGTGTCCCAGCTCTTTGTGGCTTTAGCTTCAGGCAAAGGGTGACTTTTTTGAGGTGGATTCTTAGTGAACAGCCCAGGTTCAAAGAGGTGAATAAATGGTTTGCAGGGTTTGGCAGGCCAGGGTGTGCACTTCACAGTGCAGGTGGCAAAAGGACTCCTTAGTTCTCCCCTTGCTTCCTTGTGGACACACACATTTATCCTCCTGAATTACACCTTGTTTTCTTCTTTTTTTTCCCTTGCACACCCACTGTTTGGCTGCCTGTGGAAGTTGAGGAGCAGTCCCTGGGCTGTGCTGCAGGATTTACTGTTGTAACTCATCATGTGACTCCTGGGCAAGATTTTCCTTCTGTTCCCATTTCCCTGGAGCCTACAGATGGGCATGTTCTGCTGCTAGTGCACCCTCCTTCCCGGAAACAGTTGGGAAAGTGTGAAGATGAGCTGCTGGGAGGCACACAGGGAACAAATAAAACATAAACTCTGCTCCAGAAGAGCAGGCTGCTGGGAGCAGGTTTTCCTCAGTGGGGCTGAACTGGGTTGATGTGGAAGGTAATGAGCAGGGATGAATGAGAGCTTGATTAACTGGGCAGGAATTTTGGGAGGAAGTTGGGAAGGCAGGAGGGAATGCAGTGATGCACAGTGAGCTCAGGCACTACACATGTTGTGGAGCAACCTCCTGCTTGCTGGGCTTAGTTGCCACTCATGGCTCACAAATCTTAATGCCACTCAAAAGGTGGGTTCAGAGGAAGCTTTAGTCTTTCTTTGCTTTCAGAGGTGTTTGCAGAGAACTCTCTGTGGTGGTTCTTGGGGCTGCTCCTGCCTGCTGTGTGTGTGCTTGTGCACTATTTTGGGGGCCCAAACTCCAGTTTGGGGCTTTCTGAGGGAAAGGAGGTGAGGATTCTGTGGTGTCTCTGTAGGGAAAACAGGATACTGCAAAATCCAGGTGGGTTTCTCTGGAGTTCATCTCTAAACACACAGAGCAGATCCACTTTCAAGCTTCCCTTCCACACACCACAAATTATTACATTATTTCTTCCTCACCTTTTAGGATCCCTTTGAGGATTTTATGGACAGCTTCAAAGTAAATATCGTTCATGGAGCTATCCTTGAAGGGATTTATTTTCTGTCCAGATTAGCCATGTCTTTGTCTCATCACTTTCCTTCACCTTTGTTCTTTCCACTGGTGAAGATGAACCATCTTTGAAGCCCTGGGAGCTCAGCTGGGACCTCCTAAGCAAACCCCTCACCTGGGAATTGCATTTGCACCTCCCATGTGAGGCTGAAATTTCAGTGATTGCCTCCTGGGGAATACATTCTTCACTTCTGTGGGATTTGTATCCTGCCAGCAACTAAAACAGCTCAAGAACAGGGACTTTCAGGAAATGCTGAAGGTTTGGGGTGCAGAGATGCAGAACTGCAGCCAGGCTTCTCCCAGAACCAATCACACTTCCCCCAGGTTGTCCCTGGGCCTCCCAGGGGAGCAGACAATGGAAGTTCCCAATCCAGGGAATCTCGTGTTCCTGTTGTGTGTGAGGCACACGGAGCTGCTGAAGTGGGAGCAGGCAGTGGGCGTCTGCAGCTTGGATGTTCCTGAGTTTCCCACAGCAGCATCTTGGCTTTCATTCCACAGCCTCTCTTCCCACCCTCCCGTTTTTTAGCAGCAAGTGCTGTTGTTTTCTTGTGCCTGAAGCTTGCCTGGTGATGGTTGCAGCCTTCCATTCAGGAAGGAGTGGAGTGTGTGTGGATTGCAGCATGTCCTGCCAGGTGAGCCCTGGGTTATCCTGGTGCTTGTGGTTGCCAAGGAGCTGCTGCTCCCTTACCAGAATAGCTCCTGTTTGTTCTGTGTCAGCCCCGCTGAGCTGGTGGCCCTGAGGCTGGCTCAGCCTGTGCCTGGGAACCAGAGCTGCTTTGGGGACACTCCTGCTGTTTGCAGGTGACCCAGGACATTGTGACAGGAGGGAACAGCAGCTTCTTGCCCCTGCAGAGTCCCTTGACCTGGCTGTCCCATCACCCTGGGGACACTTGGGCCCCATGTGGGCTGTGCTCTCTTTTCGTGGCCCAGGTGAGCTCAGGGGTGCTGTGCTCCCTGTCCCTGGCCCAGGTGAGCTCAGGGGTGCTGTGCTCTCTTTTCCTGGCCCAGGTGAGCTCAGGGGTGCTCTGGTGAGCTCAGGGGTGCTGTGCTCCCTGGCCCTAGCCCAGGTGAGCTCAGGGGTGCTGTGCTCTCTTTTCCTGGCCCAGGTGAGCTCAGGGTTGCTCTGGTGAGCTCAGGGGTGCTGTGCTCTCTTTTCCTGGCCCAGGTGAGCTGAGGGGTGCTGTGCTGTGAGGAGATGGGGATGCTGCTGCTGCTGCCCAGGCAGGAAGTGCTGGCACATGGCCAGGTGGTCTCAGCTTCACAGCAGGGTTTTGGGATGAAGAGGGAGCTGAGGGTGTTGTCCCTTCCCTCTGTCCCCCAGCAGTTCCAGCTGAGGTGCAGCATCACAACTACACCCCTAAGCCTGAGGTTGTGTCTGCTCTCAGTGCATCCCCTTCAGGAGCAGTTAAAATAAAAGGAAACCCTCTGTAGAACCCTTCTGACTCAATCAGCTGCTGAGCAGAGAAACCAGAGTAGGAACTCGGAAGTTCCGGCCTCAGCTCCAACATCTGGCTTCCTTTTTTGTCCAGCAAGTAATATTGTGAGTTTGTGTGCCCCCAGTTATCTTCCCCTCTATTAAACCATCAAACTGGAGATGCTGATAAATGCTGGTGAACTTTCCCAACTCTGCAGCAAGGCCTGGGTAGCTCTGGAGATGAACCAGGAATGGGAGCTGTAGAAGGAGAGCTATCTCTGCTCAGATGCTTCCTCCAAAAGCAGAGCTTTTTCTCAGAAGAAAACAGCTCATTTAGCACAATGGTTGCACATAATCCCTTTCAGGACCTATAATAATTCCAGCACATCCATATTTCAGAGACCTGGGTAGCTAAATGTAGGCTGCAGGAGGACTAAAAGCTATCAAAGCAAAATTGTTGAGCCTCCAGGTTCACTAAATGAGTTTGAAAAACTCATTTCCACTGGCTGTCGCTGATGGATGGGTGGTGGTGGCTGTAATTATTTCAGCAGAAAAGCATTAAAATCTGGCAGGTACCACAAAGCTCCTGCCATGGGGTTCAGTGCTGTGCAGAGATCACTCCATGCATGGATACCCAAAAACTCCAAGAACTTTGGGTTCAGCTGGGTGAATTAATTGCACACTGCTAGGTGGTGTCATTTAGGAACCAGGGAGCTGCTGTTAATGTTGAATTTATACATTAGTATATGCAAAGTAGAAGGAAATGTAGCTTTGAGGTGTATAGGCTGATACCTGCCTGGTAGAATGTGCCCTAATATCCTTCAAATCATTATCCTCTATCAGACAGCAGATATTTCCTCTTAGGAACTATATTTATATTTGGGTCACTGCTGCCTTGGCTCTCTCTGCATCCCAGGTGTCAGCATGACAACCTTCTTCTCTGAGAGAAAGAAAAGAATGTGTCTGCTGCTTTGTTTTATCAAAATAAAATGTTTAGACTCCCATTTATATTGAATAATTTTTGGAATCCCATTTCCAGCATTTATGAAATGTGCAGCACATGCCTGTTCTCCCTTGTAGGCCTCGTTGTTCCAACCAAAATGTAAATATTGATATTTTGGTAGAGGAAAAGCAATTGGCTGCTCCCCTACTGATTCTGATGGTCAAGGACTTTGCTACTTGTCTAGGCACCCCCTGGGGTTTATTTGTGGGTTCTCTGTCCTCTGGAATTTTGGGATGATGCAGCTTCTCCTGGACTAAGAAGCTCCTCCAGCTTATGGTGAAGCAGCTCTTTTCCAATCTTACCTTCCTTTCACACACATTTGATTCCTTTCTTTATGCATGTTTCTCTTTTCTGTTTACACTCAAGGATACTTTCACTCCACCAGAACTATTCCAGGCTCTTCTAGCAACACCACAAATTCCTTATATTTTTTTTCCTCCCCTGATCTTCCCTGACCCTTCTCCTATGTGGATCATGCCCAGAATTCCATTTCTTTTCCCATTTCCAACCCTTTACATTCACGCTCCAAATTATCTTTTATTTGTTCCAGCATCTCCAAGCCTGTGGGCTGGATCTCTGTGTGTATTTTTAGCATTTTGACTTAATATTTTATTAGGGCTTTAATTGCAGCGTGGAGCTCTTCCCAAGAGGGATTGTCCTGGTTCCTTTTTGTCCCCTCTTTGGAGAAAGGAGTGTGCTCATCTGTTTTGTGTACTGGCTTGTCAGGATGCCAAAGCCAGCATTGGATGCAGCCTTCCAGAGGGGAATGAGGGCTTTTTTCTGCCTTTGGAGAGATGTTTTGCCTGAAAAATCTGTGTTGTGCTCAGCTGGTTTCCTGCTGCTTCATTGAGTAAGAACAGAGCATGTTTCTTCTGCATTGCAATTCCACCTTTTCTTTGGGATGAGGAGCAGTTTCTTCCATGGAAGTTTGGCTCAGTGGTGCTTTCCCTGGTGTTCAAAATCAGGGTCTGGAGAGGATACAGCAAAACCAGCTCCTTGGCATGGCTGCATTTGTTGTTCCCTATCCCATTCCCTAACCCTTGGGTTATGGGGGATAAACCTGCATGTTCTACATTTCCTTGGCTTTCCTTTTTGCAAGTTAAAGGAAACCAAGAGGAGGACAAAGTGCTCCATGACCTGTAGTCTCTGATGTGGAAGTGTGAGGTCAGTGCTCAGGAGGCAGTTCCTGCTCCTAGCCCTTCCTCTGATCCCAGGAGCTGCTGGGTTTGGGACTGGGGAAAGCTGCAGGGGGAAAAGGCAGCTTTATCTTTCAAAAGCTGCTTTTTCCTGTGTGCTTCTGGTGCTTGATGGAGCTGGTTGGGTTGTGGTGACCCCCTGGGTCCCCCAGGACAAATATCCCCATGTTGGGCCAGCAGAGCCCCCTGTTGTGCACAGGGAGCCTGGAACCTTCCCCAGGGCTGGGACACCAGAGCAGCAAAGGGCAGTTGTGAAATGCCCCAAAGTGCAGCAGCATTGCAGATGTCAACATCTTGTTTTTCTTTAATTGGACTGGATGTTCTCCCTGCGTGAGCTGTCCTTTGAAAACATTTTAATTAAAAAAAAATCTTAGTTATTCCTATGGTAGTTTCATTATACACTCTTAAATGCCCAACACAAGTTTAAATGCTCTTGCCAGGAATGAAATTCAGAGTATCACAATCTTGTTTTCTTTTCTCTGACAGCGGGTGAGGGTGTGAAAATTCCATGTTTTCGTCTAGTATAATCACACCTCCTTGGAAATCAGGTCTGGCTGCTGTAATGTATTGGATCAGGATAATCCTGCCCCAAGTTTGCCCTAAACCTTGCACTTCGTGTAGCCAGGTGTTGGGACAGCTTTTCCCCATGGTAATGGGCTTAATCCTGCCAGGCAGAAGTGGATGTTGGAGGCAAATCAGCAGGATTTGCTTGCTGGAGTTGCATCTGAGTAGAGGTGCCCCTTTAAGAAATATGCTGAATAATTGGTTTTTTCTTACATTCACTTTCTTTTTTTGCTTGCCCTGGTGGTTCCCATTTCCAGCTCTGCATATGTGCATAATTCCAGAGACTCCTTCACTTGAGGCTACAAACAACTGTGATTCAGAGCCTTCCCTGGGTATTATTGGGACTTGTCTGGAGGCTGAGATAAATATGGGTTTATTTGTGGCTCTGCTGACAGTGAAGGATTTGAGAAGTGTTTTTAAAAATCTCTTCACGCATCTTGGACTCCTTAGAGCTGCTACACAACCACGCCAGGTTCTTCACCCCTGTCACTTGGGCATCTTCTTCTCTTGGCTTCTCTCTGGTCAAAGGAGCTGCTACATTTGTACAAGTGGGGGGGAACAAGGGTTTTTTAAGGCATTTTTAAGTGTCACATTTTCACCTGTAAGAGCATGAAGAGTGTTCTCTGTAGGAAGAGTCATTATAACCACAGGAAGGATGTGGAGCTGCTGGAGAGAGTCCAGAGGAGGCCACAGAGATGCCCCAAGGGCTGGAGCCAGGCTGGGAGAGCTGGGAGTGCTCACCTGGAGAGGAGAAGGCTCCAGGGAGAGCTCAGAGCCCCTTGCAGGGCCTAAAGGGGCTCCAGGAGAGCTGGAGAGGGACTGGGGACAAGGCATGGAGGGACAGGACACAGGGAATGGCTCCCACTGCCAGAGGGCAGGGATGGATGGGATATTGGGAAGGAATTGTTCCCTGGCAGGGTGGGCAGGCCCAGAGCAGCTGTGGCTGTCCCTGGATCCCTGGCAGTGCCCAAGGCCAGGCTGGCTGGGGCTTGGAGCTGCCTGGGACAGTGGAAGGTGTCCCTGCCCATGGCAGGGGTGGGACTGGATGAGCTTTAAGGTCCTTTTGGCCCAGACTATTCCATGATCCTGTGATAGGTGTGGGGTTTTTAAACAGACTTCAGCTCAGAAGGCTGTACTGGCTACAGTGTCAGTTCATTTGCCACTGCTGCACATCTCTTGATCTCTGCACCTTGGAGTGAGATGATGAGGGCATTTTTCTTAACACCTTTTACAAATACTTTCTATAAGGATTTTTTTTTAACATCTTTTCCAAATACTTTCCTCACCAACCTACTCGTTCCCAAAGGATTCCTTGGGATGTTTTTTCCACCTGCCTGGTTAGAAGTCGGGTTACTTCACCTAAACCTCTGGAGGAAGTGTTGTCTCAAAGTGAGTGAAGCTGCATTTGGGACAGCCCTGTGGTCCTGCCTGGTTTGTTTATGTAGAGAAAAGGGAAGAGATTTGTTCCTTGTGCCCGTGCTCCTGGGGCTCCTGCACAAGCACTGCCTTGCAGGGAAGGATGGGATCTCCCTGCAAGGGGTCACAGGCTGGGTTGGAGTGTGGGGCATCCTGGGGAACCCAGCTAAGGGAGAGTGTGAAGTGAGAGGAACCGTGCAGCTTCAGAGGTGTGAGTTTCTAGACTTCACTGGGAGAATTTAAGTGAGTTCTGAACTGAGACAACCAGAGTCACCTTGCAGTGTTTTCACTTCTGGAAGCAGCTCCTGCCCAGCTGAGCACCCTTGGCAGATGTTCAGCTGTGTCTGTCTGAAGAATAGATTTTGTTTGGCTGGTTTTGCTGATAACCCACAAAATGAGAAGTTACAATCATTGATGGCTTAAAAAGTGGTGGCCAACAGCTGAGATCTGACTGAGCCAAGTATCTGCTGAGGAAAGGCTGATGGCTGTGGCTGGATTGTCAGGTTTAAGTTGCATGTCCAAAAAGTGACTCCAGAGCCACCTCTGCCTGCTGTGCTTTGGTGATATGCAGGTATTGATCTCGAGCAAGCTGCTTTGGGTGCTTCTGCACTTCTCAGCTGTGTATTGCTGTTTTAGCAACTGCTTGTTTGGGAAAATACTGTGTTGCTGAGCCCTTTCCAGAAACTAAACCACAAGAAATCAATTAGGAAGTCAGCAGCACATGACCAGCTGCCTTTCCTGGGTGTCAGGGACTCAGAAATTGCTCTTGGGCTCATCTTCAGCAAGCATGGCTTGAAGCAGCACTGTGCCTAAACCACCCTTTGCTTTTTCCAGCCTGCTGGGATTGTTTTATTCCTTTGCTGGGTTTCTAAGAGAATTCCTGGGAACTGCTGGGTGGAGGACACACTGCTGCTGGGCTTGATTATGTGGGTTAAGAGTTACTGGGTTAGAAAGAATCAGACTCAGACACTTGAGCCTGTTAATCAAAGTTCAACCTTCAAACCTGATGCCTGGTTAAGTGAATCTGCCTGTCCAAGAGGGTTTAAGAAATCAGATCCCTTGGGTATTGAAAAAGGTGCTGATTACTCGTGGAGCAGGCAGTGTTCCAGGTAAGATGATCTCTGGTGCAGAAATCAGGTTGGCACTGCTGGCTCTCCGTGGCCTGTTCCACACAGCTCTGCTCAGCCTGGGGTCCTACTGAGTCCTTAGCTGATATTTAAATTAAACACTCTGATTCCTGAAGTGCAGCCGGGTTCCTGAAGGGGGGAGTTGTCCAGGCAGGAGGGCTTGGAGCAGTTCTGGAGCTGGCCCTGAGCTTTGGGACCTCAGGGACACGGGGAGGAGCATGGTGCCTTTGCTCCTCTGCCAGTTGCCTTGAGGTACAACAGCAATCTGTGACTTTTATCCTACAATTGAAGCAAAAAATCTACTATAATGAGATTGCAGAATCTCCATGGTGTTAGTGATGTGCTGGAGTGGTGGTCTCTGAGATGGGTGAGCCAGGAGAGGGGTGAGCTCTGCTGCCAGAGCTGCCTTGCCACAGCCCCAGGAGCTGAGCTGTGCTGGGAGCAGGCAGAGGGGCCCACTCTGCTTTCGGTTCTGGAAACCACAAAAACATCTCTGAAGTGCAACAAGGAAACTGAGAATGAAGGCTGAGCCCTGTCCTGATAGCATCAGCAGAGCACTGCTGGGGAGCACGTATGCTGTGGGCTCCTCGTGTCAGACCTCTGAGAGAGACCCTGGAATGAGGGTGAGCCCCCAGATTCTGCACTTTTTGGTGGAAGGGATTAAATCTAATGAGTAACACTGCTTCTGAGCTCCCAGCTCTGCCTCCCTGTAGCGTGTGTTTATCTTTTCTGGAGGATGTGTTGGGTGTCCTACAACTTCTTTTAAAACACATCATAACTCTGCTTTTCTTGCTAAAGATAATAGTGTACTTCTTCCATGAATTTTACTGCCCTGAGTGACCCTGGGCTGTCCCAGGGGTTCTCCAGGTTTCTGTGAGCAGGCTTGAAATGACCCACAAGCTTTCTGAGTGTGATTTCTAATTTCCCTGTTCATTACCATGTTGTGTTAGGGCTGAGGCAGGGAGGGGCTCTGAAAGACACCCTGGTAATCCTTCAATGAGTAAATTACTACCTCAATACCTGGAGATATTAGTATTGTTAATACTCACAATACATATGTGCATCATTAAGTTAGGCTTGATGATAAATAGTAGAGAAAGAAGAAAATTCAGCAGCTGTGTGTGGTTGTTTGTATTTTTAGGTGAGTGACTGCTGTTAATTAACTGCACAACACTGGGAGCAGAAGGCTCTGAGGTGGAAGAGGATGGGACATTGCAATTAGCAATGACAGGGTGATGATGAGTTATTTTATACAGGTGCTGTGGATGAAATTTCTTATTTAGTGTCTGTTTTTTAACTCTGTGCACTTGCTTGTTGGTGGCATAGCAATTCCAGCTGGGAATCTTTCCATCAGCCAGGATTCTCCTTGTGTGCTCCCCTGTGGTCCCTCCTCTGCTGGGAGAGCTGCCCACAAGCTGGTAGACGTAGCTGATAGTGATTTTAACAGCTAAATGTGATAAAATCTGAATCCTGATAGCTGGCAGGAGGCTGGGCTGTGCTGGGCTGTGTGTCCTGCACTGGAAATGGCAGGAGAGGGGGGTGGCTGGGATTGGGATTGGGATGGAGAGGAAGGCTCCAGGAACTGAGGAAGCTGCAGAGGGATCTGTGTGTGATGTCAATGCAGGGTGTGGGGGCTTGGTGGGCTGGGAGTGTTCAACTGCAGGCAGGGATGGACAGGGTGGGAATCAGAATCCAAAGCAGCAGGGGTGCAGGGGGTGGGAACAGCTCCCTGACAGACTCCCAGCTGTAAATAAAGAGTAGAGATGCAGAAGGGGAGTTTGTGCTCTGAGGGCTCCTGGGGTGCAGCAGAGCCTGGGCTTTTCCTCCCTGCCACTGGAGGAGGCGTTGGGAGCTTGCATGGTGGAAAATCCATCCTTCCACATCAGGAAGGTGCTCCAGCGCTGCCTGAAGGATGAAGTCACCTCTGTAACATTGCAGCTGCAATTAACATCTTACTAAAAAAAGCTCTGGAGAGGGAATGCCTTAAATTTGTCTTGGAGTGGTATCCATTTGCAAACACATTAGGGAAAAACTGAACAGACCTAACCCTTCTCTCAGTTGTCATTAGCCCGAGTTGCTGTATTTAGAGCATCATTTGTGTGATGGATGCTCTAATAGCAAACATTACAAGGTTAACAGCTCGTGTTTTTATGGCAAAGCAGTAGAGGAAATCTTTCCCCTCAACGAAAAAAATCCTTTCAGAGAGCATAAAATTAAATTAAAAAAAAAGAGGAAGTGAACTCTAAATGAAAGCGCTGTGGAGAAAATGGCTTTAGAAAGCACTTCCATGTCTTGCAGAATGAGCAGGTGCTTCTTTAAGGGCTATGGTTGTTTGGTGATATGCAAACTAAAATTAGCTTTGTATCTGCTCTTCAAGTGCATGTGCAGTGTCTAAAGTGCAACCCAAGGATCACTGCTCTGTTTGCTGGAGCTGCATGAGTAACTGGTTCTACCCCAGTGCTTTAGTCATAGTCTACATCTGAGCTTGTGATGGAGTCAGCAGCAGAGCACAAAGATTTTGCTTCTCCAGAGCCTCAGTGAGGTGCAGCTGCTATATTGAACAGGCTGAAATGCAGGAGGTTGGCAGCTTTTTTTTTTTCCCCCTTAATCAACAGAAATCTGTTAATGACTCATACAGCTGAAAACGTAACTGGAGGATAGTCCAAGTCAGCTGGTGGAGCGGGTCCTTCTTGTGGTGCTTTGGTGGATGGAGAATGTTGTTGGATGTGCAGGTTCTTGGTAGCAAATCTTGTATTTTCTGCCAGGAAAAGGAGCAGCTGGAGCTCATTTTCCTGGTTGGAGAAGGGCACAGAGGGTTGGAGTCCAGAGGTAACTGGAGAGAGTAAGCAGCTCCACCCCTCATCTGATAGTGGTGTGGAACACCTTTAGCAAACTAATGAGGGGAGAGGGATGGGGAGGACACAGAGGCTGACACTGGCTCTCCAACCCTGATCCACAGCAAGTCCTGCTCGGATCAGAGGGGACAGTTCCAGGAGGAGCAGAGCTGCTGCTTGCCTGGTCTGTGTGGTGTGGACCCAGCTCAGCACTTAGAGGTGCCAATTTTGGGGACAGTCACCTGTGACACACCTCCCAGAGATGCTGTTTTGGCCCAAATTCCAGGTCAAAGTATGGATGTGCTGCTGGAACACAGGAATCTGCAGCTGTGGCTGTGCTAGATTTAGCCCTGCTTGCTTTCACCTCTCACTGCCTTGTTCCCCTGAGGGAGCTGTGACAAGGACATCACCTTTGGCCCCAGGATCTGCTGAATTTGGCAGCCAGGACCCTCCCTGTGGGTCAGAACTCAGCCATGGTGCTGAGGCAGTGGAGCAGGGGTGGATGGTGACGTGGCACATCTTATCTCCCCTGCTTTTTGTGGGCTGCAGAGTTTTCTCTGCATGGGGAAAAGCTCACGTTACCTGCTCTGCAAGAAGGACTTGGAGAACTGAATTTATTTTTCTCTAATGGTTGGCAAAGGAGAGAAGTGGTATTTTCTGATGTTTGATCCAGCCCTGGGAGGCACTTGGGGTCAAAGGGGTCAGGTTTGACTTCTGAAAGAGAATGGGAAGTATTTCTGTTTTAGTGGTTGCATATTTAGTAATGCCTCATGGAGATGAGGCAAACTGCCAGCCCTGACGTTGAAAACTGGGGTAGATTCTCTTACTGATGGTCCACGCTTTCCTTGAAAAACCTTGGAATATGAAATCTGTGCATGGCCCAGAATTTCAGACCAGAACCTGAACTCAGCGCTGCTGGTTCTGCCTCTCCTTCTGCTCAATGCAGAGTGAACAGGGAGCTCTAAAAGAAAGCAAACTGCTTGTTAACATGGGAATGATGCTAGGAAATAGCCCAGGTACAGCCCCAGGCGCTCCAAACAGCTGGACTTTTATTGGAGTCCCACTAATCAACTTCCCAGGTGTCTGGGTCCAGGTGCAGCCACCTTCCCCTGCAGCTCTGCACAGCATGTGAGCTCCTTATCTCAGTGGCCTCCTTATCAGAGCCTTGCTGGACAGCTGGGGGATGACCATGTGCCCCCAGGATCTGGGGTACTTCAGGAATACCCAAAGGCATCAGCAAATGCAGGTCCTTGGTAAGTCCAGCCTGGAGTAAGAAGAGGATCCTGAGCTGGGCTTTGGTTACCTCAGACAATTTTTCCTTCTCGTCCTTCCTTTGGCCAAACCTCCCAAAGAGCCACAAGAAGTCAAACAAGAGGAGAGAACCATCTTGGAGGTCCCACCGTGTCTTTGTGCCCGAGGTGGCCTTGGATGCTTTCCAGCCTGGGCTTTTATCCATGAAATCCTCCTGTTGTGCTCTCTGGTTTCTTTTTTTTTTTTTCCTGCTTTTGACACGTTGAACATTGTGATCATGGTGTTCTGCTTTGGAAGATTAACTGTGTTCCTAAGGAATGGGATCTTCCAAATCTCAGTGCTGAAGTCAGTGGAGGACAAGGCAGGTGCTCAAGATTTATAAGAACTCCATAATTTATTTCCAAAAGCAGGATATAAATCTTAAATCTTGGAAGAAACATACTTATGTCAACTGCTCTTGCTGAAGAAGAATTGCTGAATTAAGTATCCAAAGATGTCTGAGCCCTTCCACCCTGTGAAGAACCAAGAGTTTTCCATGGATTGAGGTGATCTTGGTATTGGATGGTAGAAGGTAGAGTGGAGAGAACAGTGCTGCTCTTGAAGAATTTGCATCAAATTGAGATTGAAAACTCATCTTTGGGGGTTTGACATCAGAAACTGCTGGTGAGACTCACTCTGTGTTGAGCAGCAGAAGATGAAAGTGCAGGGATTTAGGAAAAACACTGGATTTGTATGTGTGGATCTGCTTGGGAGGAGCTTAGGACAGCTTAGCTCCCACAAATGGCAGTGTGGCCATATCCTAAGTCATTAGGGATACCACTTAGTCAGATATTTCTTTTTAAAGTGAAGCTCTTATCCACAGAGGTGCTGTTATCTGGGGATGGTGACTGGCAGGAGGCTGATCCGTGACTGAAGGGAAGTTTGCAGCCCAAGCAGAAATGGATTAAAGCTGGAAACTTGAGCTGCAAGTGTGCCTCTTGGATTGTTGGTTGTTTTAAGCCAATTTCCCACTACCAACATCTCTTGGTAAAATGGTCCTTGATTTCTAGAGCAGGACTTTAAAAAGCAAGAAACAAAAGGAAAAGCAGGGCAGGAAGAGGAAAGGTAGGATGGAATTCAGCATTCCTTTGTAAATGGAAATGCTCAGTGTCCTGCAGAGCCCTCACTGTGGAGTTGTTGGTGTTCCTGGGGGTTAATCCAGGGAGGAGAGGCTCCTGCTTGGCCCTTGGGAAAACTGCTGTGCATGGAAACGGGAATTAGCAGAAGCCTGGAGTGTTTCTGCTGGATGTCTCACATGCTCTTCTCTGCAGGAGACTGCCAGGCACAGCTTTTGTTTCTGGTTTGGCTATTTTTTTTAGGCAGAAATTTCAGTTTTATTAAATGTTTACTTTGTTCCTGTGCTTGAGGGTCTGGGCTTGAATCTTGATGCATTTATTATTGATAGCATGGGGGACACAGCTATGGCATGGTCTGTGCTGTAGCTGAGGCTGTTACCTTGCCAGAATAAAATCATCCCTACTCCAGAGTGCTCCAAAACTACAGCTGGATGCAAATCTTGGTCATTTCTTTAGGACTTAAAATTGTAACTAATGATATCCAAGAATAAAGCCTAAATGGAAATGCTGTTCTTGAATCAGATTGCTGAATACTGGTATTGGTATGTACTGCTATATTGCTTTTTAGAGTGCTGGAAATTCCTTAATTTTTCAAGCTTCTTGATCAGCAGGATGGCACCAAGGCAAAGACAGGGAGAAGTGTCAGGGGTCACAGGATCATGGAATGACTGAGGTTGGAAAAGACCTCCAGGATCATCGAGTCCAACCTGTGACCCATGCCCACCTTGTCACCAGCCCAGAGCACTGAGTGCCACCTCCAGGGATGGGGACTCTACCACCCACCCAAGCAGCCCACTCCAATATCTGATCACCCTTTCTGGGAAGAAATTCTTCCTGATGTCCAAGAGAAATCCTCTCAAAGTTCATGCTTCCTATGATAGGATATTTACAATTTCTAAACATCTGAAAACATCTTTACCTGAACTTGCTGTCTTTGTGAGAATTACTTATTGCCTTAAAATTCCTGAATGCCACCAAAATAAAGGAATTTTGTTGTGTTCTTGGCCTTATTAATGTGGCTGAGCAAATGGTCCTTCATGTCCAGAGCTGTCACCTGCAGTGGACAAATCTTGCTGCTCCTTGCCACCAGTGAGCAGTTGGAGCTCCCAGTTTCTTGCCCTGTCCTGGTCCTGCTCGTGTTGGATTTTGGTGCATCTGTGATGTTCTAATGCCACCCTCCTGTGTCAGAGTAGGAATGAGTTTGCTCCCTTTCCTTCAATGTCCTTCCCAGGCATCAGAGGAGGCCTCGCTGCGGGCTCTGGAGAGTCTGATGACGGAGTTTTTCCACAACTGCACAACAAATGAGAGGAAACGTGAGATAGGTGAGTCCTGCCCTTCCAGGGCTGCTCCTGGTGCTGCTCCTGCCCCCAGCACAGGGGTCTGGTGGTGTTCCACACTCAACTGGCATCTTCCCCTCTCCTGCTTAGGTGGGCAAGGTTTCCAGAGCTGGGGTTCCAGGGGAACTCTGGCAGCTCCTATGGATGATAAACCAGTGAGGTTTACTCTGTACATTGTTGGGTTGTGTGTCCTGGGAAGCCTCTCCCTGGAGATGGAGCATGGCCTTCAGCATTAGGAGTGCAAAGCTAGGCTGTCCCAATTCTTGTGGAATGACAAGCAGGAATAACAGCAATTCCCCTTGGGTGGGGTTATTAAATACGTCCTGAAAGGCAGCAGAGATCCTGCCATGTGCTCTGGGGGAGCTGCTGGTAATTGAAAAGGGGCAGATTCCTTCTATTCCCAAACAGCCACAGGGATGGAACCCCTCTGGAGCCAGGCTGGGAGAGCTGGGGGTGCTCACCTGGAGAGGAGAAGGCTCCAGGAGAGCTCAGAGCCCCTTGCAGGGCCTAAAGGGGCTCCAGGAGAGCTGGAGAGGGACTGGGGACAAGGCATGGAGGGACAGGACACAGGGAATGGCTTCCCACTGCCAGAGGGCAGGGATGGATGGGATATTGGGAAGGAATTGTTCCCTGGCAGGGTGGGCAGGCCCTGGTACAGGGTGCCCAGAGCAGCTGTGGCTGTCCCTGGATCCCTGGCAGTGCCCAAGGCCAGGCTGGACAGGGCTTGGAGCAGCCTGGGATAGTGGAAGGTGTCCCTGCCCATGGCAAGGGTGGGGTGGGATAAACTTTAGGGTCCTTCCAACCCAAACCATTCTGGGATTGTTCTGCTTCTACCATCTCATGCCAAAAGTGTGATCAGCATGAAAGACTTGCTCCAGAAATCCTGTAAAATAAACAGCACAAGGTTTTTGTTGTGGTTTTTCTGACAGTGATCTCCTGCTGCGGAAAAGGTAGCCCTCATTTTCCTGCTTAAATTGCAGGAAAGAAAACAATTAATTAAGCCTTAAACTTGCTTAGCCTGTAAAGCAGCCCTTGTGGCTTTTCTCTTTGTCACGTTGTCACCTCATGAGAGATGACCAAATCCTTCCCTGAGCGTTCAGGGAGGTTTCTGACCCCCTGAACTTCCACCAAGTCAGCAGCTCTTGCAGTCGCATTAAAAGAAGCTGGGTTTAGAACACTGATCTGAAGTGCTCCTACTCTCTCACAATGACCTGAAATCCCAGCATTTGGCTTCTACAGATAAAATAACAGTGCTCACAATGCAATTGCTGTGTGATTTGTTTTAATATTCACCTCTTATCTGCTGCAGTTATTTATGTCAAAACTGATTCGAAAATGACACATCAGTTTTGTTTTCATTAAAGCCTGTTGTTACATTGCTTTAAACACTGTAGAATGTGATTTTATTATATTTTTTGCCCTCCTCCAGGTTGAGTCATTCCCTGAACACAGGGTCTCTTCCCTGCTCAGTTGCTGTGCTATCACTATACATTGTTATGGCTTTGTTTACAGCTAAAGAATTTTAATGGAATGTTTTACATCAAAGTCAAATTAAAACTGAAGTACATTTTGAAGTAATTTATGTACTTTTATGTTTTTTGCAGAGGAGCTTTTAAATAACTTTGCCCAGCAGATAGGAGCCTGGAGATTCTGCCTGTACTTCCTGTCCAGCACAAGGAATGATTATGTGATGATGTACAGCCTGACAGTGTTTGAGGTGAGGCCTGAGCTCCTCACTGCTCTGCCTGCTGCAGTTTTATCTGGCAATCAATGTTTTGGGGGGAGATGTTTGTCTGAAACGGCATCCCTGGTAAGTACAGTGATGAAGGATGCTTTTATTGTTCTCTGCCAGAGAGGTTGCTTAATGGCAGGCTCAGAGTGGGGGAATATGAATCTTTGTACACAAATTGAAGAATTCATTTCCTGGCATCTCTAAGCACAAATTACCTCCAGTTTCAGAGGCTGCTTCAGTTTCTGCACGATGCTTTTAAGGGTGTTATTGCTTTTATGCTGTTTTTATGATCAGAAATATGGGGGTGATTACCTGCTCCTGGCTCCTGCAGGCTTTGAGTGCTGAGAGGGAAGGCAAACTTGCTTTTATTTTTCTGACATTTTGTAGTTCTGGTTGGTGCTCTTGAACTGCATCCTGCAAACTTGTGCTGGTTGGAGAGGTGAGGTCTCTTTTAGACAGCCACATCCCACTCTTTACCTACTTATAAAAGAAGACAATTTGGGTTAAAAGGCTTGATATTGATCTCTGTGTCCTCTGGAATCAGCAAAAGTATTCTGTGAACAGCACTGGTATGTCACTGATTTCTCAGTGACCAGTGCAGTGTCTGTCCCTGAGGATGTGCTGGGGCTGGTCAATGTCACACCTCAGTCTGGGACATTTGTGGCCTCTGTGTTGTGTTCTTGGCTGGGTGGGCACTCTGAGCTGTGCCCCTAAATCAGAGGGGTTTACAGCCTTTGCACTGGGCCCCTTTTTAGCTAAAATACGTGTTTAGATAAAAACTCTGCTCTTAAAGTTGTGTTGTTTTTACAAATTACCCACATCATTGTTGATTTCTTCCTTTAAATATTCATTTTACTTATTAGGGATTGCAGAGGGAGTCTGGACCCCAACTGCAAATTGAATCTGCTTTACCTTCTCCTCAAAAAGGGGTGATCATGGCAAGTGCCATGGGAATTATTCCTGCTCAGGGGATGGTGTCCCACTGATTTTCCTGACGAGCAAAACAGGTGCAGGGCCAGGAGGTGAATTCAGTGATCCTTGGGAGCATCCCATGTGGCTCCTACCAGCTCAGGATATTTTGTGGAGTTTGGTTACTGAGCCTCTGCTTCCCTGGAGGGGGAAAAAGTAGCATTGAAAAACCTAATTGTGCCCAGAATAAAGAAATCACTGTGCAAGTGCAGAGGGAGGGACACGAGTCCCCAGCCCAGCTGGGAGATGAGGATCTCTCCATGGAGGAGCTTGAATTCCCAAAATTAACTGGTGCAGTGCTGGACATTAACTGGTCCTCAGAGCCATGGTCTGTCCCAGTCTGCAGCTTCCCCAGCTGTCCTTGGCTGCTTTTTGAAAATGAAAATATCTTCCCAAAACATTTATAGGGAGAAAGCTGCTGCTGGCAGGTGGGAGGAGTAGGACAGAACACGGTGGGCATGAAAGGATGGATGTTAAAGCTAAAATATCTTCCAGTTTTATTGGAATTCTGGACTTGCATCAAGGAACCCTCAGCTGGTTGGGCCATTGTTTTCAAGCAGTACTTGTGGATTTTCTCTGCTAGGAAACACCAAAAACAACTTCTTTGAGGAATTTCTGTGTAAATATCCCTATGTAGCTCTGCACTGGGAGATGATGTCTCTATGCAGTGCATCCTACTGAGGATTGCATCTCCTTTGACCATCATCTTCCAGTTTTGGATATTTGAGGTTTTCTTCTAGGCTGTGATTGTGATCTCCAGCATTCTCTTTCTGCAGGTTGAATCCTGCAGATGGCACAGACATTGCTTCAGCCTCCTCTCTGGATTATCCCAAATATCCCCAAGAGATTCAGCTCCTAATGCTCCAGAGCCCTAAATGGGATCAGGGCAGGGAAGCAATTTGTAACTCTGCTTTCCTTTGGTTTTTGTCTGGCTTTAAGTGGACTGAAAGCTTTCTGTGCAGTGGTGCCTTGTCACTGCCAGGCAGTGCCTGCTCCAGTGACCTCCCTAGCTCAGCTTCAGGAGACCTGGGTGGCATCAGAGGCCTGGAAAACCAAACCTCCTTCCCTATTCTTCTTTTCCTGCTTCATCCAAGGCTGTGCTTCCCCCTTTAGAGGGGAAACCCTTGGTGCCCAGGGTTAAAAGATAGAGGAAATGGTTCTGTGCCTGCCACTATAGTTCTGCTTAACCCAAAACCAGTTAAACCAGTAACTTCAGCTCCATTGAGGCACTGCCAGTCCTGGGCCATGAGATGCAGCAGCTCTGCCAGATGCTCTGTCCCTGCTTTATGTTGTTCAGCCTGGAGAAGAGAAGGCTCTGAGGAGACCTCAGAGCCCCTGCCTGTGCCTAAAGGGGCTCCAGGAGAGCTGCAGACAGACTTGGGACAAGGGATGGAGGGACAGGACACAGGGAATGGCTTCCCACTGCCAGAGGGCAGGGATGGATGGGATATTGGGAAGGAATTGTTCCCTGTGGGGGTGGGCAGGCCCTGGCAGAGGGTGCCAGAGCAGCTGTGGCTGCCCCTGGATCCCTGGCAGTGCCCAAGGCCAGGTTGGACATTGGGGTTTGGAGCAGCCTGGGATAGTGGGGGGTGTCCCTGCCCATGGCAGGGACCTGGAACAGGATAATTTTAAGGTCCCTTCCAACCCAAACCAGTCTGAGATTCCACATTCTCTCAGTGTTTGTCTCACATCCAAGGTGAGCTCATTTGGGATGTCCATTGCTTTTGCAGAACCTGATCAATAAGATGTGGCTGGGGGTCCCATCCCAGGACAAGATGGAGATCAGGAGCTGCCTGCCCAAGCTGCTGCTGGCTCACCACAAAACTCTGCCTTACTTCATCAGGAACAAGCTCTGCAAAGTCATCGTGGACATCGGCCGCCAGGACTGGCCCATGTTCTACCACGACTTCTTCACCAACATCCTGCAGGTGAGAACTCTGCCCATGAATGGAGCCAGGTTCTCCCTTAGAAACATCTTTGTTTCCTTGAGTTGGGATTGCTTTTGATGAAGACCAAAGAGTAAATGCTGCTTTGTAAATTCCTTTTTAATTTTGTTGTAACTCTCAACTTTTTCCATGTTACGTTTCTCTCCAGTGTTAAAAGTGTTTTGAGGAAGGAACAATACTGTGCCACAAGTATTGACTTTGAATTTTAAATATTATGGGCTAGTTCTTGAAAGTACAAGGAGTCTGGGTTGTTCTTTAAACAAAAGAGAAGTCAGTAAAATTATGAATGTGTCACTGATTCTCAAAAGGGCAGTTTCTCAACGGAGCTGTTGCAGATTTTTCATCCAACAACCAAAGACACCCCAAAATCTCTGGTACCTCATCAATAAGGTCATGGGATGATGGGATCCCATCCTAATGGGGTGTTTTTGGGGTGTTCAGGAGGGCTCCTGCAGGAAGGCTCAGCTGTGAACTGAGGATCCTGACTGAATCCATGTTATTTATTAGCTGGACTATTGGGTGTAACTCAGCATCCTTACAGGGAATCCTGAGCCAGGCTGCTGCTGGACCATCACCAGGCTGGTGCAAACCTCTTTTTGTTGGATTATTTTGTCTCCAGTTCCCTTAAAATTGTTCCTAATTGGCTTAAAGAGGCTGAGTGTAAACTGAAGTGCTGCACAGGCGTTTTCTGCTGACATAATTACATGATTTGAATGCAGCAAAGCCCGCAGCCAAGCCACAAGGCAGTTACTGAAATCCAAGTCCTTGAGTGGCAGGAGTTTATTTGTTAAGGCAAATGGATGTAGTATTAATTGCAGAATTAAAAAAAAAATATTCTGTCTTGGCTGCAGAGCTCAGCACTGGCTGGTGTAATCACTTTTCTGACTGTTCTGGAGTGGGGCATGCTGCAGTTTTTGCCTCAGTTGTCAATTTGACAAGAAATACTTGGAGATAACGTTATCCATGTGGAGTTTTGCCTCTCATTTCACCTGGTTCTGAACTAAAAGGCAGCCTGAGCTCTCCTGGCCTTTCTAGCACTCTGGGGTTATCTTAAAGGATTGCAGAGCTCACTTGAGCAATCTATTTTCCTTTAAGCCTCTCCTTGTGAGCTCAGCAGTGGAGGGAGATGTTTCTATAAATTAATTCATGTGGCAGACACATTCCTAAAATGTTCAGAGAAAGTGGAAGAAAACCAGTAATGCTGAATCCCAGGGCCTCGACAGAAGGCAGAGTAACACAGGAGCAGAGTGATTTGCTGTTGGAATTGCAGATGAGCCCTGTCTCAAGACTTTTTTTTTCTGAGATCATTTGCAGCATGTTCTTTGTTCTTCAGCATTAAATTGTATCCCAGTACTCTGAGTAGTCTCTAGACCTTTTACTGAACCACTGGAGGAGTGGAGAAGAAAGGTAAATTGGGATATTGTATTGTCATTATGAAAAGCCAGTAATTCTACATAAAGTACTGGAGGAGTGGAGAAGAAAGGTAAATTGGGATATTGTATTGTCATTATGAAAAGCCAGTAATTCTACATAAATTACTGCTTCCTTAGAGGTTTAAAATTTGTTTAGCCTGACTGAGGTACCAGTGTCTGGTATTGCTAAAACGCCTTGGGTTTGTCAGAAAATATCCTGAGAGATGATTTTCAGTCCCTTCACAATTTACCAGCAAGTTGGGTGTTTCATTGGGCTCTTTGCCATCTACTCCTGTGTCTGGGACTTCCTTTTCAAAAGCCAAGATGAAGAGCTTTTAGATGGGCTATTTTCTCCCCAGATATTTCACCAAACTCTGTGTTTTTAGCAGTGTTAACTCAGCCTGGCCCTCCTTTGGAGGGTCAGGGGATCAGGAGCAAAGTCAGCCTGTATTACAGACTTACAGCTTCAAGGATTGCTTGTAGCAACTGGGATTGGCTTTGGACTTTTTTCTCCCAGAGGGAGCAGTGCATAAATCACTTAGGATGTGTCTGGGCAGCAGTGAAGAGCAGTGCTGTCCTTCAGCTGGAAACAAAACCTTGTCCCACTTGAAGAAGTCTTTAATAACCCTGTGGCTGATAAAGGCACAAGTCAGCTTTTTGTCCAGTCCTGTTGCAGCAGGGGGCAGAAGTTACTCTTTCTGGGGGAAATGCAATTTCCAGTTTGAGATGCAGTGCAGGTGCAAGGGGAGGTCAGATCCCTCAGGTGCCATCTGCTCCTGGCTGCAGCCTTTGGCCATGTGGGAAGGGGGGGATTTTTGGGGACACTGCTGGTGCTGAGGTGGTGCTGGGCAGGACTGAGGGCAGGGGATGCAGCAAGCAGAAGGGACAGGCTGTTCTGTGACTGTGCTGGGACACACAACGTGTGCAATGACATTATGAAAGCTCTCCTAAAACCCCAAGGATTCCCATGGGGCTCGAGCTGTTGCAACATCAGAAATTCGCGTCTGGGGAAGTCAAACGTGTCTGTGGGAACTGGAGTGCCCTCAGTGGTGAAGCTGTTGTAAACTGTGAGTAGTGTTGCTAATCCCTGTCTGTCAGTGGATGTTGTCATCACACTGCTCTCCTGTGCTCCTCAGCTGATCCAGTCTCCTGTGACCACTCCCCTGGGGCTGATCATGCTGAAAACCACGTCGGAGGAGCTGGCGTGTCCCCGCGAGGACCTGAGCGTGGCCCGCAAGGAGGAGCTGCGCAAGCTGCTCCTGGAGCAGGTGCAGACAGTGCTGGGGCTGCTCACAGGTACGAGTCACACCTTGTGCCACTGAGCTGTGTGTCCCCTCAGCACCCAGAGGTGCTGCTGGGCTGCCGCTCCTGCGGCTCCGTGGAGCACAGTGGGGGTGATGCAGTGCCTGCTGCTGCACTGTGAGCAGTCAGCTCTGCCCTGCAGCACTTGGGTCAACTTAATATGAACCAACTCGTGTGGCAGAGCAGCTGCTGAGCTCCCTCCATGGAGAGGGATGGAGATTGTCTGCTCTTAGTGAGCCCAAAGCCATTATGGAGTGTTTCTGTCCCTCCCAAAGCACTCAAGGTGTGTTCTGCCGACGTTCTCCTGCAGTCTGTGCTGTTTTTGTTGGATCACTGTGTCTTTGAGAAGGCACTTCTGAAAGGTCTCTCTTTGGCCAGGTATTTTGGAGAGCATCTGGGATAAGCACAGTGCTACTGCTGCCACTCCACCACCGTCCCCGACCTCAGGAGAAAGTGGTAAGGAAATGTGGGAAATGAATTTGTAGAGGATTTTTAAAGCTACAAGATGGGATTTCTTTGTACTTAAACCTGCAGTATCAGGCATGGATTCCTTTCTTTACTGTCTAACCTCTCCTAATAACCCTTGCCCAGAGCTTTTCAGAGGCAAACAAATTCCTGATTGGAAACAAAAGCCCTACACAAAGAAACAAATTGCAGTGGGGTCACCCCACTGCAAATGTCATTAAAATGTGCCCACAGAGCTGCTTGTTGTCCTCAGATGGCAGAAACCTCCCTGAAGTTTCAGTGCAAAATGCTCTAATGACAATGAGTTAAAATCATGGAATTGTTAAGGTTGGAAAAGCCCTCTAAAGTCATCAAGTCCAGCTGTTATTCCAGCACTGCCAAGGGCACCACTAACCCATGTCCCCAGTTGCCATATATGCAAGGCTTTTAAATCCTCTCAGGGATGATGACTCCACCACTGCCCTGGGCAGCTGTGCCAGTGCCTGACCACCCTTCTATGAAAAAGTTTTCCCAATATCCAATTTAACCTCCCCTGGCACAGCTTGAGGCCATTTCCCCTTGTGCTGTCCCCGTTCCCTGGGAGCAGAGCCCGACCCCCCTGGCTGTCCCCTCCTGTCAGGAGTTGTGCAGAGTCACAGGGTCCCCCCTGAGCCTCCTTTTCTCCAGGCTGAGCCCCTTTCCAGCTCCCTCAGCCCCTCCTGGTGCTCCAGCCCCTTCCCAGCTCTGTTTCCTTCCCTGGACACTCTCCAGCCCCTCAGTGTTGTGAGTAACACAGGACTGGAGGTGCCTCAGCAGTGCCAGCACAGGGGACAGTCCCTGCCCTGCTCCTGCTGCCACCCCAGGGCTGGTCCAGGCCAGGTGCCATTGCCCTCTTGCCCACCTGGGCACACCTTTCCACTGAGCAACTTTGCAGCCCCTCTGCCCCAAGCCTGTGGCCTTGCATGGGGTTGGCATTGTCCCCTGAATTCCAGCTGTTGGCATTCCCTGAATTCCAGCTGTTGGCACATCAAAGCCAGTGAAGCAAAACTGAATCCTATCTGGGAAAAAGAAAATAAAGGTAGCCATGAGAAATGGAACAGGGTGCCCAGAGAAACTGCCTGCTCCATCCCTGGTAGTGTCCAAGGCCAGGCTGGATGGGGCTTGGAGCAATCTGGGATACTGGAAGCTGTCCCTGCCCATGGCATGGGTGGCACTGGGTGGGTTTAAGGTCTCTTCCAAACCAAACTGGTCTGTGATTGTGATTTTCTATCTATTCCTGTTAGACTTTTGTGTGAGTGCTTATCTGATGTTAACCCATTTACATCTCTACCTCTTACCTCCTCTGAAATGGAGAACACATTTTTATGTCCTTGGCACACATTTCCTTGTCCCTGGGACCTTGAACAGTTCCCTGGGAGCTGCAGATCACTTCCTTGTGGCCAGATTGCACCAGGCAGCTCCAGACTGCTGCCTCTGATAAGCTGTTGGCAGTGTTTTGCTTAGTGCTAAACCTTTCACATTGAAGCTTGAGCAGCATTTTGAGTGCTCCTTTCCTGTAGAGCAGCTTAAGATATTTCTATATTTATATACAAACCACAAACTTTAATGGGAAGAAATATTCCTTTGGGTTGGCAGGGGGGGAGTGGATTTTGCTGCAGCTGGGAAGAGTTTGGACAGGAAATATTTACGGAAAAGATCAAAGGTTCTGGTGTCAATTGTCAAGAATGGTGCTGGGGGAGGTACTGGTGGAACAAATTCTGGGCTGGCTCTTGTGGAAGCCTGTTGGAGATGTCCCTCAGTCCCCTGGGGCTGGTGCTGAGGCAGCTTTCATCCACCTGTGTGCTCACCTCGTGACTTGGGATCGTATTTCCCAAACTGGAAGTCGGCTGTGCTTCTGTGCTGGGCTTTTCCTTTCTCCCCTCTCAGGGAAAACAAACAAACTTTTCACGCAGTGTTTTTTCAGGATAATTGCTAAGAACCAGGACCACACAAGCAGTGCCTTTAGAAGTTTCATTTTGCCTGTGCAAACTTGTTTGTGTGAAATGCTCTCAGTTTTATTTTTCTGTGCTGTGTCTTTGCTGTCTCTGTGTTAAAATTGGTTGTGCTTCCACTTCTTGAAGTCACAGAATCACTAAGGCTGGGAAAGACTCTAAGATTGAGTCCAACCATTAACCAGCACTGCCAGAGCCACCCCTAAACCATGTCCCCAAGTGCCATAGCCACATGGCTTCTGGACACTTCATAGATGATGATTCCACCACTTCCAAAAGGAACACCAGGTGCTTCTCTCTGATCCACTGCTTGCTCATTTTGTGTTCCCTGAGACTCAATTTTTTTGTACTGGTGACTCTTGAATGTTTTCATTGCTTAAGTGAGGCCACCACCCTTTACTCTTTCCATTCAGGTAAGATTAAAGGTGTTCCAAGAGGCAAAACCAGCTCCTGAGTCCCCATAAATGTTTAATATCTTCCATCAGAGCTGAAATCTCTTTAGGAACTTGGAAAACCTCTGCTTCCTACTTTTCATTTGCACAGGGAAGTGGAGTGAAATGGTTACTTTCAAGTCTTGCATGGATTTTAAATAGCACTTGAAGACAACATTAAACTCATTTCTCATATCACTTAAGCAAAGCAACTCTGATAATGTCCCAAGCTGGACAACATTTGAGTTATTGCCATGGTGTAGGATTTACTCAGCAAGAGTCTCAGCCTCCAAATGTTCTTTTTGCATGATTTATAGCACATTTCCTGATGAGTCCCTTCCTCAGGAATATTCATTCACCTATGGCAAAATGAGTAGCAGGAGTATTTGTGGCTGCTCTCCTGCTGCAGAGCCAGTCCCTGGGAGTTTTCTGCTTTGGCATGAATGCAGCTGATGCTGTGAATTTGTCACCTGTTTGCAAAGACACTGAAAATCCCTGAGCCTCAGAGCTTCAGTGATTTAACTGCGTGCAAAGCACTTGAACCAACTGCTGTGAGTTACAGGAATGTAATTGAGAGTTTCTGCTGTGGCTGGATCAAATGATGAGAATCTTTAATTCTCACTGATTTTTGTGGAGCTGGCTGAACTGAATGTTTAAAAGAATAACAATAGTTGGGGTTAGAAGGGAACTTAAAGATCATCCCTGCCATGGGTAGGGACACCTTCCACTGTCCTAGGCTGCTCCAAGCCCTGGCCTTCCAGGGATCCAGGGGCAGCCACACCTGCTCTGGGCACCCTGTGTCAGGCCCTCACCCAATTCCATCCCATCCCTCCCTGCCCTCTGGCAGTGGAAGCCATTCCCTGTGTTCTGTCCCTCCATGCCTTGTCCCCAGTCCCTCTCCAGCTCTCCTGGAGCCCTTTAGGCCCTGCCAGGGTCTCTGAGCTCTCCCTGGAGCCTTCTCCTCTCCAGGTGAGCACCCCCAGCTCTCCCAGCCTGGCTCCAGAGCAGAGGGGCTCCAGCCCTTGGAGCATCTCCATGGGCTCCCCTGGACTCTCTCCAGCAGCTCCAGGTCCTGCTGCTGTTGGCCCCAGGGCTGGGGCAGCTCTGCAGGGGGGGTCTCACCTGAGGGGGCAGAATCCCCCCTCCTGCTGCCCATACCAGGGCTCAGCCCAGCACAGGGGGGTTTCTGGGTGCTCACAGCCAGGGCATGTCCAGTTCTTATCCTCCAACACCCCAAATCCTCCCCCAGGGCTGCTCACAGTCTATTCCCTGCCCAGCCTGGATTTGTGTTTGGGATTGCCCCAGCCCTGGTGCGCTTGGCCTGGTTGAGCTTCAGGGGGTCTGAAAAAGCACAGTATGAGCTGTACAGATGTGTCCAGGTGTGGATGTCCCCACAGGGGGGTTCGTTGCTGAGGCTGAAGGGCAGGATTGTCTTGCTCAGCCAGAGCCACGTGATGCCTTCAGTTTCTGGAGCGCAGGAGAAAGAAGCAATGATAAGGCTTGGCAGGGAATTATGAATTTAGTGATGTAAGACATCAATCTTGGTGAAAAATGAGGACTAAGGAGGGATGTGTTCATCCCTCAGACTCTTGTGTACGTTGGCAGTAGCTCAGTAAATCATAGCTGTTATTTTGGCACTGCTGGTGTGTCAGGATGTTTCACTTCCATAAAAAATCACTCATTCTCTAAGAACTTCAGATTCTGTAGCCCAGCAAGTGCCAGATTTTTAAAGATGAAGAGGTACTCAAGGAAGAGAAGTGTGTTGAACAACTTGGGGAAGGTGAAGAGTTTTGCAGCAGGTGGAAGCCTGGAGATTGTGGGCAGCCTGGCTGGGGCTGGCCCTTGGGTTCCAAAAGCTTTTGAGGAAGCAAAGGCCACCAGGGATAAGGGAGTCTCTGGGTTGTTGGTGGCTAGGTTAGAGGTGGGAGGTGAAAGGTGAGTGCATGTGGTCCCCTCTTGCTGTGAGGGGGGAGTTCAGCCTGGACTAGGGCAGGATTAACTCTAGAGCTGCTCCACATCATTCTGCAGAGAATTCACAGCAGCAGCAGTCAGAAATAATTCCCTGCTGTGCTGCTCTGTGGAACTGATGCCTTAAGCAGCTGGAACAGAGGCTAAACAGAGTTAAGGGGAATAAAGAGGATATTTATTAGAAGAGCCTTTAAAGGCCACACCCTGGCAGTACCAGAGGCACAGCCATGGCTGTGCCCAGATGGCTCCAAGATGGAAGCAAAAGAGGAATTGGTCATAAGGTCTCACATTTTTGTAAATTTTGGTCCATTAACATATTGGAGTTAATTGTCCAGTTACAGCTCCAGCCCATGAAGTCCCATCCTACTTGTTTTTCTCTCTTCAGTCCACATTGTTTATGCTCTTGGGCCTGAGATCTGGATTGACTGTTCTTGGTCCCCAGCTAGAGGAGGAATTGTTTTGTTTACCTATTCTGTGAAGAGAGCTCACCATCCCCTTATATGAAACCCTGACCCACACACTAAAGCAGCACAAAATCGAAAAAAAAAAAAATAAAAAGCTTAAACCCGAGGTATCAGATGTAAGGCTCATCTGCACCTTGAGTGGTGGCTGCAGTTCTGCTCTTTCAGTATCAGTAGGTGCAGAGGAGCAATGAAGGCTTTGTAGAAGGGCACTAAAGGTTGTGGAGGGGTTTGAGTGGCTTCCCTGTAAGTAACAACAGAAGTAAAATCTTCTTTCTGTCAAAGAAACTGAGCAGGAGCTGTGTTAGAAACCTACTGACACAAAGAAAGTGAAAGCAGGGATTATTTCTGTTCCCTGTTTGGGTAGAAAGTGAAACTAGCAGCTGGCCTGCCCCAAACAAAGCAGCTTCATGGTGAAGCTGTGGAACTCTGTCACGAGACATTGCAAGTGTTAACTTCTATAGCTTCAGTTGGAGGCTGGAGGAAGTCATGGAAGATAAATCCTGAGGCTGTGTCAGATTTTTCAGATTCCACCTTTCTTGGGAAGCCTTTGTCATGTGGTTAGGAGGCTGGGGGATGTGATCTGTGCCTGCCATGGCATTAGATCCCTTTGAAGAGGTGCTGGCCTGAGTGAGCTTTTTGGTGTGACTGGGAATATCACCACAAGTGTCACAGGCCAGCAGAAGCCTCTGTGATATTCAGTGTAACAGGGATGTGCCAAGCTTACATCAAGGATGCTCAGCCTTGTGGGGGAATAGAATTTTATAATAAATTCCTAAAATACACCCCCATGCCATTGTAATTCCTGAAATACCATGAGAGCCCTGCCTGGTAAGGCCAGAAGGGTTGTGTGAGGCTAATTCCCAAGTACAGAAATCACCAGTTCTCTCAGCCAAATAACCTGCTGAATCACAGGATGTGCTGGGTTGGAAGGGATCCACAAGGATGGTCAGAGTCCAGCTCCTGGGCCTGCCCTGGGCTGGGCAGCTGGGGGTTCGTGCCCTGCCTGACACCCCTCTCTCCCCCAGGTGACCTCTTGAGTAGCCTCTTGCAGAGCCCCAGCGCGGCCAAACTGCTGAACCAGCCCATCCCCATCCTGGACACAGACAGCGAATACATCTGCTCCTTGGCACTGGAGTGCCTGGCACACCTCTTCAGCTGGATCCCTTTGTCCACGAGCATCACCCCGTCCCTGCTCACCACCATCTTCCACTTCGCGCGCTTCGGCTGCGACACGCGCGCCCGCAAAACGTCCTCGGTCAACGGCAGCAGCCACAACTCGCTGCTGGGCCAGGAGCGGGGCCGGCTGGGCGTGCTGGCCATGGCCTGCATCAACGAGCTCATGTCCAAGAACTGCGTGCCCATGGAGTTCGAGGAGTACCTGCTCCGCATGTTCCAGCAGACCTTCTACCTCCTGCAGAAGATCACCAAGGAGAACAACGCGCACACCGTGAAGAGCCGGCTCGAGGAGCTGGACGAGAGGTAGGAGCGGCTCAGGGCCTCGTGCTTCCTCTGAAGGACTGTGGGCTTAGTTTTGGGGTCCTGCATGGTGTGTCTGATGGCCTTTCTTTCAGAGCACTGAGCCAGGGCAGCCGGGCAGAGAGGTAGGTGTGCCCAGGTAAGGGCTCGGTGCTGGGGGAGCTGCTGGCCCAGGTTTGTGTTCCTTGCTGTCCCTTCCCTCCCCTGTCCCCGATCGTTGCGGCAGGTCTGAGGTGGCAGCAGAGCTGAAGCTGTTGTCACAGAGCACAGAAGAGGCTCAGTGAGGTAAAGGCACTGCAGTGTCCCCTCTGTCCCCTGTGGTCAGTATCTGCCACTCTGCCCAAAGCACACATCCTGTGAGTCATGACTTGGGAGAAAACAGCAGAAGCTTCCTATCTTTCACTGAGCCATGGCCACTTCTGATTCTTTTTTATTTTTGCTTTTTAAATTTATTTTTAAACAGCACCAAACACAGCTTGGGGAGCTCTCTTCAGTGGTGAATGGCTCCACTCCCCCACAAGCTTGGCTGGAGGCAGCAGGGAAGCAGCAGCACCTTGGGAAGCTGTGTATTCTTTTTCCAGGGTGTTACTGCCACCTTTTGTTCCCTAGGACAGCTCCACTCTCATGTCAGATATTCCTACTTGCAGGGGACAAAGTGAGACTCCTCCTGCTGTTGTGTTGAGTGGCTAAGCCTGGGTGTGGGCAGGGTGGTGACTTGGTGCTGCCTCTTGTCACAGGGCTGCTGGCAGTGGCAGAGAAGTTGTAACTGTGTGAAAGTGCTGGATATCTTACTATGGGTACACAAGAGTGGGAATAAATTTCCACTCAGGATAAAAAAACATATAGGAAAAAAAATTGTGGGTCCATTTGTAGAGAGGACTTGCACATTTCTGCTGCAGAATTCTCCTTTTCAGTATCCTTAGATGAAGGCATAACTTCGGGGTGGTACATCCAGACTCACAGGGAATTCCACTGCTCATTTTTTGCTAGCTCTGACTTGTGTCGCTCTCTGCCTAGAAATGAGACAGGTGGGAATGTGACACCTTTGCCTGCAAGGCACAGAGAGCCAGGAGTTCCCCTCTGGATTTCAGAAGAGCTCTCCTGGAAACCCACAACCCCCTATTTAACTGTTCTTTCCTTCATGGACACTATCAAGCAGCCTTTGGGGCCAGCCTTCAGTGGAGGGTGTGGAGCTGTGCTGGCCTGGGCAGAGGTGCTGTTGCCATTCCATGACATTCCTTAGACCTGTTATGCACAGACACTGCTGGTGTCTGGAGCTGGGAGAACCCCTTTATTCATTGCTGAGGTCTGAAACAGGGATGGAACCAAGATGTTCTGGAGCTGGAAGAGTCCAGCTGGCTTCTGGGGGAGTGGAGCTTTCTTTTCTCCTTGTCTTTGTGGAAATGGCCATGAGGATTTTCCTGTTGTCACTTAAGGGCACAGCTCTTCTTTTTGTGTGCAAAACTCAAGGACTTAGTGCATGAAAGTGTCACCCTGGCCAATCCTGAAGGAGAGGGGCACTGAAGAAACCCCCTTCAGTAGAGGGGTGTGCTCAGAACTTGCAGGCCCTGGAGTCCTTCCTTGCCTTCCTCTTGTGCTGCTGGTTATTTTTGTTCTGTTAAAAGTCAGTCTGAACACTTTGGAACTGCCAGACTAGTCCAGGAAAGAGTAAGTTCAAACTGCCTTTTGCTTTATGTGTGTTTGGCTTTGAAGATCCCAAAAGATGGGAGGTGGCTGGTAAGGATCCAGGCAATGGCTCAGTGGTTGGAAAACAGGACTGGGGGCCAAGGAAGAATTTCACTAGTCTCAGGTCAGAGCTGTTTAGAAAATAAAAATTAAAAGGATGAAGATGTTTGAGTCTGGACTTTTTTTTTTTTTTTCTCCCCTAGCTTTGATTTTGAAGTGTTTAATCTGTGCTCAGGTGTGCTCAGTGATCTCCTGTCAAGTAGGCAGTGTCAAATAAAGAAAGAACTTCATCTTTTTTGCATATTCAAAGTGTGTGGTTTTGAAGGCTCACAACAGCCCCCAGTGCTGCAGCTCTGGCAGTGCTGCAGGTTGTGAGGGAGTTCTCGTTAGAAAGAGTGGGGATTCCCCAAAAAAAAAAAAAAAAAAAAACCAACCAAATCCCCAGAGTTTGCAGCAGTGCAGAGCAGGCAGTAGAGTAAAACCAGGCTGCTCATACCTGTCTGAAACTCTGCTGAGCCCAACTTTTTATTTAAAATGCAAACTTGAAGTAGTTTCATGCATTTCAGAGCTCTGGGCATGAGGGAAGGCTGGCACTGCCTGTGTGGTGCTGCCATCCCTCCTGTGGCTGATGGGGTGTTTAACCCTTGCAGCACAGATGGATCTGGAGGTGATTTTTAGCCCTGCTGAAGCTCATGCTGTGCAGGGTTGTTTGTTCCCCAATAAAAGCTCACCCCACTGGGGGCGTTGCTGTTTTCCCCCCAAGAACTCTCCCTGCTGTACTGAGGTGGTGCTCTTGCTGCAATCCCTGAAGATTTGGTGGCAGACTCCTTTTGGGAGCTACACTTCGTACATTCCCTGAGGAGCCCCATGCTTTGCAGGAAGATTTCTCTTTCATTTCCCAATTCAGGCCCAAGCCTGGGCTCAGCTCAGGAACTCTTGGATGGCTGATCTCCACTGCAGGAGGAATTTTCCTTTCCAGCTCTCAGCTCCCTGGCTCTCCCACCCCCTCCTGTAAATGTAACCCCTCTGATGCTGATTCCTGCATTAACTTCCTGCTTCCAGCTGAATTCCTCAGGGGTACAGTTAATTTCACTAATCCTGTCTCCATCAGTACAATGACCTTTGCTGTCAAATTATTTCAGGGTGGAGGAGGTTGTGTTTATTTGCCGGCCTGGTTGAACTCAGTATTTATCTGAATATTAAAGTTGCTTTTGACTAGATTGTCTTTTCTGCTGTTTCAGGTGTTAATGGAGTGAAGGTTGCCCATCCTGTAGGTAATTGTTGCAGGGCTTTTTATTTTAATTGTTCTACTGATGATTAATTGTAACTTTGCTTTGAATGAGAAGATTTTGAGTGGCTTTTACCACTATTTCAATGCAATTGCGTTCCCTCGAGGCACCTTTGCTGTTTTTTCTCAGTGTTTTCTCCTTTCCCTTGTAGCTACATTGAGAAGTTCACAGATTTCCTCCGACTCTTTGTGAGCGTCCACCTGCGAAGGATCGAATCCTACTCCCAGTTCCCTGTGGTTGAATTCCTGGCCCTCTTGTTCAAATACACTTTTCATCAGGTACAGCCCCACATCCTTGTTTTTCCCAATCTGTTCTGTTGTCCAGGGCCAGCTTGTTTGCCCCAGTCAGCCCAAAAAAGATCATTTAACTGGTCTTACTGGCACTTCCCAGTGGTGCTGGCGACTTGGAAATGGATTCATGTGCTCTTAGAGGTCACAGGTGGTCACCCTGCAACAACAACTTGGCTGATGTTTAACTTCGCTTCTGCTTTAATTTTTTTCTAGTCTTTGGAATGGACAATGTGTGGAAAAGTCTCTCAGACTTGCTTGGTTTGTGTTTGGGGATTTTGTTCTTTGTCCTCAATCCGTGGCTTTCTTGTAGCTTTTATTTTTGTACTAAAAGCTCCCAAGCCCCGTGGCTTTAGGTTGGTTTTACCTTGCTGTAGAAGCTGTCAATGCAACTCAGCCCCATTTACACAGGAGCAATGACAAGGAAACAGCTTCATAATATCACAGAATCATGAAATGGTTTGGGTTGGAAGGGATCTTAAAGCCCATCCAGTGCCACCCCTGCCATGGGCAGGGGCACCTCCCACTATCCCAGGCTGCTCCAAACCCTGTCCAACCTGGCCTTGGACACTTCCAGGGATCCAGGGGCAGCCACAGCTGCTCTGGCACCCTGTGCCAGGGCCTGCCCACCCTCCCAGGGAACAGTTCCTAATTCCCAGTATCCCATCCATCCCTGCCCTTTGGCAGTGGAAGCCATTCCCTGTGTCCTGTCCCTCCGTCCCTTGTCCCCAGTCCCTCTCCAGCTCTCCTGGAGCCCCTTTAGGCCCTGGAATGCTGAAAACTGGTGTAGCAAGCCATGCTTAGGGTTAACACTGAGACCAGCCTTGTAATTCCTGGGTTCCTGCCCTTGTGCAAAAGTTCTTGTTCATCTTTTGACAGCTCTGAGTTTCTCCAGTGATATCCTAGAACTGTTTCAGTAAAACAAGAAGCCCTTCCCATGGTTTGAAGTGGATGTTAACTCCTGTTTTCACTGTGTGAAATCCATCTTGCCATAGCCTGTGGTACTCATTGGGAATTTTGGTGTCTTTCAGCCTACACATGAAGGTTACTTTTCTTGCTTGGACATCTGGACGCTCTTCTTGGACTATCTGACCAGCAAAATCAAAAGTCGCCTGGCAGACAAGGAAGCAGTGCTCAACAGGTGAGGGCTGGGGGCTGCCAGGGTGGGACAGCTGGAATCATGGCATGGCTTGGGGTGACGGAACTTATAACTCATCCCATCCCACCCCCTGCCATGGGCAGGGACATCTTCCACTGTCCCAGGCTGCTCCAAAACTCATCCAGCCTGGCCTTGGGCACTACCAGGGATCCAGGGGCAGCCACAGCTGCTCTGGGCACCCTGTGCCAGGGCCTGCCCACCCTCACGGGGGAAGGACTTTTTCCTACAGCAGCAAAAAGACTTTGTGGTCACCATGGAAGAGCTATGAGAAATAAGCTACTGCTTACAGCAGCCTCCTGTGTGGTTGAGTCCTTTCTTTTTCTAAATTCATGAAGTATAAAAAGCATAAACCTCAGTGTTTCACACTCATTCACAAGAACTCAGGCTGAGCAGGTTTGGGTAGACAAACTGTCACTTACATATGTTGTGTGTGAACCTTGCAGGCAGAGGAAGGAAGCTTTGTAGTCTAAAATAGAACTGGAGCACATTTTAGCACAAATTAGAGGAGGAAACTACAACACAAACTGCTTACTTAGTGTTCATGTAGCTCATACAACTAATTAATTAATTAGGAAACAAATTTTATTTAATTAGGATTTTAAATTTCCTCTTTAAATATAGGATGTGTTTCTGAGAAATACAGATGATACTGGAACTCAAAAGTTGCACTTGCTTACTACTGTGTGTAGTAGTTACAAGATTGGTTGGCAGCTCTTCCTTGGCAGATGCTGAGCCTGAAAGGGGAGAGTTTTGTTTGAGAAGAGTCTTTTTGCTGCTACTTTAAAATTCTGGTGAATATCCTGGTGAGTTGTTTGGGGTTTTGAGGTTTAAAAGCACTATGGTTTATGCCATGTTTAGTTCTGCTGAGTGCAGAAGGAAGATTCTTTCCCTTGAGCACCCTGAATAGCAGCAGTTGGTTTTTAAAGCCAGCCTGGCATCATAACCACAAGGCAAAGTGGAACTACTGTAGAGCAGACAGCTCTTCCTTTCCGCATGGGAACTGTGGGGTTTGAATTTCTCAAGAAGTAGATTTTGGGTTGAAACTTCATGATTTGCTCCTAATGTGCATGCCATTTGTGTTGTCTTGGTGTCACTCAGCTTGTGATGGAGAAAATTGTAACAAAAAGCTGTCTCTGGGTCTGTCAGACTACAAAATCCTAAATAAAGCTTGTGAGTGGTTGGGGCTGTGCTGTTTGTCCTCAGTGGCAGCTCTGACATCTCCACGTCCCTGCACACCCTGAGCCGTGGGAACCCTGAGCTGGGCAGTCTGGGAGTGGTGACACCACAGGGGCACAGAGGACATTTCCTATTCTGTGCTTCAGAAACTTTGCATTTTGTACACAGTGCCACTTTCACCACTGGAGAAGTTGCCAAATCCAAGGTTGCATCACCTTGCCCAGAGCTTGCAGCTGCCTGGCTGGTGGCACAGCTGACTGTCACATCTGACACTTGGCTTGCGTCATGCTCTGCGTCTGTTACTCTTTTTTAATGCCTGTTTTTCCAACCTGATTTTCCCTAGAAAAAAAACAGGATTTTTTAATGAGACCCCAGCTGTTTTGAGAAGGAGGTTTTTCAAGGAAAAATCAGACTAACCCTGCTTGAAATCCCTGAAGTTTGGTGTTCTGGCAGCAGGAGTGGTTGTGTGCTCTGCTGAGTTTGCAGCTTGGCATTATTTCTGTTGGCTCTCTGGTGTGCTCTGTAGCAGCTCCCTGGCTCCCAGAGGTGCAGGGACATTTCAGTGACATGTTACAGTGCAAGCAGAAAAGGGGCTGGCTTTGTTTCAGGGGAGAAGGGCCTGAATTTCAGTGTGGGGAAAGAGACAGCAGCACAGACAGGCTCAAGGTCCCACCTGAAGCAGCAACAACTGCTCTGGTTCCTCTGTTCCTTGGTCAGTGCCCAGAGCAGAGCAGCAGAGGCTGCTGAGGACAGCCCAGGCTGCAAGAGGCTTTTGGTGCCTCCTGTTTGTGAACACCTGGTGTTGTTCCTGGCAAGCTGCTCCTGCTTCTCCTGTTTTGAACTCTGGGGCTGTTTCTATGGCTGACAATCCTTCCCTTCCCTTCCAGAGGCAGAGGGATATTGGGTATTGCCAAGGCTGTTTCTTACAGGTACCTTGTGATCTGAAATGAGCTGATGCCTTGAATCCCAGGAGCTGCTTGGTGTAACTGTTCTGTTTTAGATTTCCTTTGCTGGAAGGGTTTTACCCAGCTGTGTATGTGTGTCTCCCTGGTGGCTGCAGGTACGAAGATGCCTTGGTTCTGTTGCTGACAGAGGTGTTGAACCGGATCCAGTTCAGGTATAACCAGGCACAGCTGGAGGAGCTGGATGACGAGACCCTGGATGATGATGTAAGCTGGACAGGACAGGGCCACCTGTGAACCCTGCACTGCTGCCACCTGGAGTAGCTTTTCCAGAGCTTGCACTGGGGAGTGTGGGTTAAACAGCTGCTTCTCCCCTCCCTTCTGTGTGGGCTTTGAGCTGTAAAACAGCTTCAGATGCTTTTCACAAAAAGTCACACTGGAGATGTAACCTTTGGGTTTAACTTGGTTCTTATTGAGGGAAAAGTTTAGATCCTTGTGTTCTGATTGTCAGAGGTGTTAGATGTCCATGTCTAAACACCTTTGGAATTTAAAGTATTTAATTGGTTTGGGATTAATTTAAATGCTAAAATATCTCTGAAGCAAAAGCCTGAAGCTGTGTCTTATTGGTGCTTGTGTTTAAGCTTGTTTCTCCTAAATTGGTATTGATAAAAATTGCCTTGAAGCTGATAAATGTCAAAATGGAGTGGGTGGCCAAAATGGGTGGGGCCAGAGCCCTTGAAGGGTAGGTCAGCTGTCACAAGAGGGTAGGTGAAGGAACAGAGGGAATTTCATCATGGATGGGATCAGACAGAAGTTTAAATTCTGGGGTGTTGAGGGCTGGTCACATCACAGCTTCTGAGCTTGATAGCAGCACCATTTCATAAGCAAAATAAATGATTTTCTTGATTCATTTGCCACTTGTATCATCTGGATCTGTCATACCCCTGTAAAGACCATGTTGGTGTTTGGATGCCTTTCCTTGGTGATAATAATGTTACAAATAAGAGTATAAATTATCTAGAGCAGTCCTGATGAAGTTGTCCTTATGCTTCCAAAACAGGGTGGCAAATGATGATACTTGCAAGACTTCAAGCTTTTGGTATAAAACTTGAAAAGGGTTCATTATTTAAGGACAAAATGAAGACAGGACATGGTGCTATTGATTCTGTTGTTTTTGTAGCTGTGTGTGTTTCTTGTTCCATTTTTACCTTCTCGTATTAATGGCAGGTTTGAGCTATGATGGTAACAGGCAGCTTCTTTCTCAGTCACCTGTGTAGCTGAGCATGGAAAGAGTCTTTAACTGTTAAAGTAATTGTTTAATTCACCTTTAAATTTAATGTATTTATTTAATTCACCTAAGTTCTTGCCACTCTTTCCCCTCCCTTCTCCTGCACTGTCCCCCTGGTTTTATCAATTCTGTATGAAAGCAGAACGAGTTCTATATGAAAATAAGTTCCAGTGGAGTGTGCAAGTTGCATTTCTCCAAGGTGTTGCTTTGGAGGGGTTTCTCCCTCCTGTCCCTCCCTTCCCAGGGGAGCACAGAGCTTTTGGGGGCACTGGGAAGGGCAGTGCTCACCCCAGTGTCCTTTTGCTTGCAGCAGCAAACGGAGTGGCAGCGGTACTTGCGCCAGAGCTTGGAAGTGGTGGCCAAAGTCATGGAGCTGCTGCCAACCCACGCCTTCTCCACACTCGTAAGTCCTGCCCCAGGCCAGAGTGCCACGTGGAATCAGCACCAACTGCTGTCGATTTTTTTTTTTTTTTGACAGATGCCTCAGTGCCAAAAAAAAAATAGGGAAATTTGGGGTTGGATGCAAAACTTGGCAAGGGGAGATTAGAAATTGGAGAGAAGAAATTGTTTCTTTGGCTTTGTTGCATTTCTTGGTGTGTTTTAATAGAGTGGTTCAGTGTCTAAGTCCAGCTTGGTGGACATTCTTTAGAAATTCTCACCTCTCAAAGTGTAAACATTTGGCAGCAGCCCCTCCAGGCTGTTTATCTTGGCCTTTATCTTAGGGGCAGGGCTGTGAATTGGGCAGATAAGTGTCACTGTTAGGGCTTTAAAGAGAGTGGAATCTTTATTTTAATTAAAAGGCTAGATAAAAATGCTGGAGAGAGGCCATGGACTATTGGGAAGCAGATCTGATCTGGATAAGTGCTTCTCTTCAGCTGCTGTCACTACCTTTGGTGGAATAAAAGTTATCTGGGCTTGTAGCATCCTAACAGCTTTGAGGAGGAGATCTTGAGAATGGAGGCGTGGCTCAGAATTCAGAGCAGTCCAGGTGAGGTTTTGCTGGGTGAGGAGAAAGAGAAATAACAGCGGTGGGATCTCAGCAAGTGCATTAATCCTGCTGGGAACACTGCACACCTCGACCTCTGAACTGTATTCCCAAGAAGCAGAGAAAACTGGGCTGCTGCAGAGGCAGAAGATGCCTGACCTGAAGTGCCTTTGCAGTTGCTGTTTTTCTTTAAGCAGGGAAGCAGAAGGCTGTCACGAGAAGGAGGGAACAAAGCAGAGGCTTCTGTGCAGCTTTGGAGTGAGTCAGGAGGAGGCACCAAGGAGCAGAGCAGCGTTTAGGGGAGCAGATGGATCAGATGGAGCGGAGCATGTGGCTTCCTTGGAGTAACACATTCACACGAGGAAGGCTCTGTGGTGTTTAAAACTCCCCTCAGGCAGTTATGCAAAGGCACTCCACTGTTAATTAGGCACAGCATGTTGGAAGCCTCGGGAGTGCTTTCCTGAGCCCTAGTTTTGTTCTGGTGGACTGGGGAACATGGGAGCTCTCCAGCAGTTCCCAGTGCTTTTCCCAGTGGCTGCAGGGCTAGTGGGTGCAGTGGTTAGTTTAGGGGTTTTAGCAGTGGCAAATAATGAAAGCAGTGGACAGCAGCTGCCATGACTCCATCCCATGCTGGGCAAGGAAAGGCTGCAGCTCCTTCTGCTGATGGGTGAGAGAACTTCCATCAAACCAGCCACCAATTTCAACCATTTTCCCCAGCAGAAATTAAATAGAGCTGTGCCAGGCTGAAGGGGTTGAGAAAGATTCTTCAGCTGAAGCATGAGCAGGACCTGGCATGTTTGCTGTCAGTGCTGAGTGATGGAGCTGGGCTGACACTCTGCTCCCACACCGGGGTGCATGAGGACTGTGGTGTTCATTCCTTTGGCTGTTTTCCCCATGGAATTTCACTGCTGCACCCTACAGCCTGCTGGCAGAGTGCTGCACTGCTTCCCTTCTCTACCCTGGTAGAGGCAGTGAGCTCAACTTTCTGGGGGCATAATATTTTGGGAGATTTTTAAGGATCGCCTTTTGAGAAGAGGATACTTGCAGGTGAGGTGGGTGAGCACAGACCTCCTGCACTTCAGACTCTGCCACTCCTCTGCTCCTTGGCCTGGGTTGTGCCTCCAGCTGTGTATTCCTGGTGCTGAGCCCACACTTCCACTGTCAGACACTTATCTTGTCAGGCTGATTGCTGGGGTTAGAAGCAAAGGAGAGCTGCCACAGGGAAGTGCCTTCGGGGAGTGACCTTTGTTTTCCTGACAGCTGTCAGGACCTGGGAAGTTGTGGGATGCAAGATCAGCCCGGAGCTCATCCTGCCCTTCTTCCAAATGTCTGTCTGAAGGCACTGGGGAGAAATGAGAGCACTCTGCTCTGGCAGAGCAATCAGTCATTGGGTGTTACTGTCTCCAAGCCCCAGGGTCACAATCAGTTCTTCTCTCTTCCAGTTTCCCGTTCTGCAGGATAACCTGGAAGTGTACCTGGGGCTCCAGCAGTTCGTGGTCACTTCAGGAACAGGTAATAACCACCCTCTAACACTGTGCCCCTCCCTCTTTCGTCATTGCAAAACCACTCTAGACCTGCTTTGGTGTTGTTTCTTCTATATTCGGTTGATCCAAACCTGTGTGGTGTCTCATGGCTCACTGGTTAAACTCCAGCAGCAGACAGAAATCTCATAATATGATTTATTATTATTGGCTTGGTTCTTCCCTTGTTCTGGTATTTGAAATGAAGGTACCAGAGGTGTTAAGAGCAGGTGTGCAGCACCAAATATTACAGCTCCTTCCTGAGAAACAAGGGAAGCAGCAGTAGTGAGATCTGCCTGAGGGGAGGCTGTAGTTTAAGGTAATACTGAAATTCTCTGGTGTGCCAGGAAAGCAACCTGTCACATCTCCAATACTGCTGGACATGGCAGAATGGTGACTGTTGTATAGCCAGTTCTAGAAAAAATATTCCCAGTTTTAGGATCATTTCAGCCCTAGGATAAGCAATGTGTAGGGGTTTAGTGCTGTGGCACCAGCCTGTGTTAGAAGCTGTCCTGGGGGCTGGATCAGCAGCAGCAGCAGCAGCTCAGATGCAGCTCTGGATTGAGCCCTGGGTGGTGGCACAGAATCCCAGAATGGGTCTGGAAGGGACCACAGTGAACCTCTGATCTAACTTGCCTGCTCATCCCAGAGCACGGGGCACAGGATCATGTGTTTGTATTGATGGCACAAAATGGAGAGGTTGCTGCTGAAAGCTTGATCTGAGATTAAATACAGACAGTGGAAAGAAAATCTGATTTTCTTCAAAAGGTGGTGTTGCATATTTGCTTTTTTAGTAGAAGCTCTGGAATGTTTGGGCCCAGGTGTCCACACCTGAGCAGCAGGAGGATTGTGTGGGGCTGGAAAATCTCATTAGCGGATTGTTTCTTGTACCTCAGAAACATGGAAGTGCACAGCACACCTCACATCAGAAGTGAAGTCACTAATTCTCTGTCCCAAATCTGCTGCTGGATCACTGGAGCTGCAGCCTGAGGGAGTGGAAAACCACCTTGTCCGTGTGGAAAACCACCTTGTCCAGAGCTAGGAATGCTCCTGATGGCAGCAGAAAACAGAAAGGCTCCTGTAGGAAATGACACCATACAGAAGGAAATACAGGTGTAAAAGGCTCAGAGTCGTTTACATCTTTATCAGCCCTTGAGGTGTTGTCAGAAGAGCTGAGCTTCCTTTCCAAGCTCGAGTGCTGCAGTGCCTTGGCCAGTGACCTGTGACTCAGTGCCGAGCCAGTTTCACAGTGGAATTAGAACAAACTTGGCATTTTCTGTCACTTTGTCACCAGGTTTCCCATCCCCAAGGGCTGCAGGGATCAATCACAGAGCTGTGGGACTTTCCCCTTGCATGAGCAGGAATTTCCAGCTCTGGGGGCAGCTATTAGAGAAACTCTGCTTTGTGGCTGTGTTGCTGAGGGGCTGTGGTGTCCCTGCAGGTTGTTAGGAATGAGACGCTTGACTCAGCCAATATATCAAGCAGCAATTCAATTTAATAATTAATATGGTAACGTATGAGCAAGGACAGGGCTGGGTGCCATGGTGGGGGTTTTCCCCTCCGACTGCACACCGGTTGTTGGGCTTGCTGCTATTTATTGATCATATTCATTCATATTCATGCATATTCATAAGCTTTTCTCAGTTTCTACGTGAGCTTTCAACAGTTTCCTTTTCTACCTTTAACATCACAATTCTATACTCCAGGATCCTAAATCTCTGATGGTGGTGTTTGGTTCCTTTCCAAATTCTATACCCTGTTGTGTACATCCCAGGATGTGTGTCCAGATGGTGGGGTCCAACTTCTATTTCCTGGGATCATTAATCTATGGTTGTGATGTTCAGCTTCCCCTTTCGAAGTCACTAATCAGCAGTCTTGATGTCCATCTTCCTTCTCCATGAGCTTGAGATTGGGTCACTTCCTTTTCTGTTTAAATCCTTTGTACATTCTAAAGCTACAGTTTAAAATACTTAGTACTAAGCAACATTCTAAGGTTCTAATTCAAAAGTCCTTATTACAAACCAGCTTAAGACTTACACGTTCTAGAACTACAGTTTAATATCCTTAATACTAAGCAACATTCTAAAGTTATAATTCAAAAGTTCTTAATACAGAACAACTTAAGACTTATAATTGTTATTTGCACACAAAAGATTGGTTCAAAAGCCTTCTTCCACGCTTTCCTCGGTTGTTTATTAGAACTCATCTTTATAGCTGTCCCATGGCCGTGTTCCACACATTTCATAACCACAGCTACACAGGTTGCCTTTATTTACCTGACACGAAACACAACTTTGCATTTCACAAGGTCACAGGCTGAACATCACAGCAGAGAACGACTGCAGGAGGCTGCACTGCTCTCTGAGGGACCTGAGCTCGCTGCTGCAGGCCGTGGGCCGCCTGGCCGAGTACTTCACCGGGGACGTGTTCGCCGCCAGGTTCAACGACGCGCTCACCGTGGTGGAGAGGTGGGTGCAGCTGCGGCTGCCGTCGCTTTCATCGAAGGGACGGGACCACCATTCCTGCTTTTTCTCCTTAAGCCAGGTCTTGTAAGCTCTCAGAGACAAGCATTATACCCTTGATAGCTACCTCAGGTGGCATAAAAGAAGCAGGATGGCTCCTGTGACGGTGTTGGAAACAAAAAAGTTTTGATAGAAGGCAAAATAAAAAAGCTCTTTACAGAGAAAAACCGAGCCAGGGCAAGAGGTTCTTGCTCCTGCTAAAACACTTCACAAAAACGATTACTTCTTTTGTGCTTTTCTTTTTCTAGGGAATTGCTTAGGTGGGACTTTTTGGCTCCTGTCCACTTAGCTATCCTTAAGTTTGAGGTGAAGTCTCCAAGGTCCTATAAGGTGTCTTTTAACAAAATTGAGGAGAGAAACTTCTGGGCTTTCGTCCTTTTTAAGGAGACAAAGGGTAACTTGTTTACTCCATCAACAGGGGGCACATTCCTACACACGATCAGACTAAGAAGGTTTTTTCCTTAGATAACATCAGTCTCAAAGTCTCAAATGAGATTTAGAAGACAGCAAGCAGTCGGCCGTCGTCTAAGATGGTCACAAATTCTTTGTTGCAAAATAGTATATAACTTTCTAATCCAAGGGACAGTCACCACAGAGCATGTTTTGCTTTTCTGACCTGTCCCCTTCACTTCTTTCTACTGCAATGTGGATACTTTTGCCCAAGAAGGTCTTATTACATGTACACGTATATGTCTCTATTATAATATCTAAGCTCTTAGCTTATTCTATACAATCACAATTTAAGAGAAAACATGTTTGTGCTGAGAAGGCAAAATGTCCCTTAATGTCCCTTACTCCATTACTACACTATAAAACCCTTCATCATCTTAGCTAATACAGGTTCTTACTTACTTAAGGCATATTCTTACAGCTATAGAAACATAAGATTATGATTTCTCTGTTCAATATCTGTGTACCTTGCTTTCACATCAATCTAGGCTTCTTCTCAGGCTGTAAATCAAACCCTCTTGAGTCTGTGAAGATTTCTATCTCTCTGATTCCCACATACAGCCACTGCCACTCTGCAGGCACAGGGACAAACAGGGCTTTTTTCTGCCTCCCCCTGGCCTGAGGAGATGGAAGTGTAAGGAATTGGATGGGCAGAATGTGAACTGTAAATTGTAAAGTGCTGGGCTGAGCTCCCAGTGTGGGCAGCAGGGGTTGGGGTTCTGCCCCTGCCCCTAAGCTCAGGTGAGACCCCACCTGCAGAGCTGCCTCCAGCCCTGGGGCCCAGCACAGGAACGATGTGGAGCTGCTGGAGAGAGTCCAGAGGCTGAGTCCTGGAACCAGGTTCAGAGAATTGGGGTTGGTTCAGCCTGGAAAAGAAATAGCTCAGGGGTGACCTGATTACCCCTCCTGAAGGAGCCATCAGGAAAGATGGAGAGAGATCATTTACAAGGGACTGGAGGGGACAGGACAAGGGGGAATGGCTTCCCACTGGCAGAAGGCAGGGATGGATGGGATATTGGGAAGGAATTGTTCCCTGGGAGAGTGGGCAGGCCCTGGCACAGGGTGCCAGAGCAGCTGTGGCTGCCCCTGGATCCCCCTGGATCCCTGGACAGCTGTGGCTGTCCCTGGAAGACCAGGTTGGACAGGTCTTGAAGCAGCCTGGAGTAGTGGAAGGTGACCTGCCCATGGCAGGGGGTGGAATGATGTAAACTCAGTCACTTGAAGACATTGAGGAACTTGTGTTCCAGCATCTGCATTTGTGAGGCAATGAAATGACACACAGAATTTGATTAGAATTGTGTCTTTCAAAACTAAATCACCAGAACCTCCTTTGATGGTTGGACTTTGTGATCTTCAAGGCCTTTTCCAATCTTGATGATTCCATGATTCTTCTCCTAAATGAAAAGACCTGTGAAAGCTGACTGGGCAGACATTTTATTTTTCCTCTCCAAGATACTTAATTAGCACATAGTTACAAATGGCAGAATTTCAGGCCTTTACACAGGTTTTGTGTTTTCATTTCTGTGCAGGAGCATCTGACTTGTTCCATTTTACCCCAAACAGTGCAGGAGGCTGTGAATTATTTTAAGCTAAATGATGAAAATCCCATTTGTGTATTAGCTAAATATTGACCCAGACTGGAAAGAGCTGCACTAGCTCAGCTGCTGGAGCAGATTTGTACATTCCCTTTGCACTGCCATGTGTGTGTTTGCACCTCCAGGTTGGTGAAAGTGACGTTGTATGGATCCCAAATCAAACTGTACAACATCGAAACCGCCGTTCCCTCCGTGCTGAAACCTGACCTCATCGATGTGTGAGTGGGGGCTGCACCCAAACTGGGCACTCACAGGGTGGGCAAGGCTTGCATCTGCTGCTCAGAGCCCTCCTTGGCAGATCTCTGGGAAACAGCCTCTCCAGCTGTTGGCAGCTCCCCAGGAAAGCACCTTTTTCAGCTGATGAAAGTCAAGGCTGCTGCCAGCATTTTGGACAAGTCTTTCTTCTAATGGAAGTACCCAGGTCATTTAAGGGAAAACATTTTTGTGCTGAGAAGGAAAAATGTCCCTTAAATCAGCTCTGAGAGCAAACTGGGATTGTGCCCTGTGCTGGTGGCTGTAAAAGCAGAGTAATTAATGAGGAAATAAGTGTTACAACAGTGATATTTTAAAGAAATGGATCCACTGTGTAGTTTATTTATAAATCCAGTTGATGGATTTTTTGCTACCAAAGTCAGATCTGTAGCTCAGATAAAAGAGGTTTTTCCCAGTTGAGGGTTTCAAATACTTGTCTTCCAAGACAAGCATAAGCCTTTCAGCTGTGCAAGCCATTTCTGGGACAAAGAGCTGCCTGCCATCCAGGCACTGCCATTCAGTGTGAAATCTTGGTGCTGCTGGTCACAGATCACCTCCCTCTGTGACAGGCTTTTAGGGGACCCTCCCTTGCTGAGGCTGTGCACACAAACCTGTTCCCTGCCAGCTGGAGCTCTGTGAGCAGAATTTAAGGTTTGAACACTTGTTCTGGTTTGTAATTGCACCTTCAGCAGCTCCTTGAAGACGCCCTCTAGATTTCATCATATCACTGTATAACTAATGGGATTTCTCCTATTAGTCCCAAGTTAATGGCACTGAAATTAGTGCAGGTGATGTTGTAATGGTTTTTCTGGTTTACAGTAACTGGGTAGGTGTTTCCCAAGACCTGTTAGCCAGGGTTCACCCTTTTCCCTGTCCCTGAAGAAACCTGTGATCCATTTTCTAATGCTTGCCTGAGAAAGCAACACTGTCCCACATTTGGGGGACACGTCTCTGAAACACCCTGACTCGATCTTCACCTGATAAAAGTGTGATTTTTATCAGGTGCCAGTTGGTGATAACTTGGCTTTATCAATTCACACTTTTGCCGTGGTGGGTCCAGAACCAAAACCAAAACAGCAGTAAGGATTTTTTACAAACCCTGCTGCCAGATTTGCCTGAAACACCACTCCTGTGTCCCCTTATGGTGCTCACTGTGTCCCCTGCTGTCCCCAGGCACGCCCAGTCCCTGGCAGCCCTGCAGGCCTACGCTCATTGGCTGGCCCAGTTCTACAGCGAGGTGCACCGGCAGAACCCCGAGCAGTTCATCTCCCTGGTGTCCACGGCACTGGAGGCCATCACCCCCCTCATCAGCTGCAAGGTACTGCCCTCCTGGGGCTGGGGGCTGCACTCTGCTCAGCTGGGGTGGGCTGGGAGCTGGGCTGTGCCCCAGAGCCATGGGAAGTGTCCTAACAGCACTGCGGGTCAGGCTAATACGAGCATAAGCAACTTAAAGGGTTTTTAACTCAGTCTAATGATTTTATGGCTTGAAAGCAGGGAAGTCTCTCTCATGGTATTAAGGGACCTCAGCTATGCTCTGGTAGACAAACAAATCATAGAATTGTTTAGGAAAAGCTCTCTAAGATCAAGTTCAACCATTCCTCCAGTACTGCCAAGACCACCACTGACCCATGTCCCCAAATGCCACATCCACACAGCTCTTAAGTCCCTCCAGGGATGGGGACTCCACCACTGCCTGACCACCCTTTCCATTAAGAACTTTTCCCAAAATCCGATTTAAACCTTCCCTTGCACAGCTCGAGGTCGTTTCCTCTCATCCTGTCCCTGTTCCCTAGGAGCAGAGCCCGACCCTGGCTGTACCCCCAGGTCCTGGCAGCTCAGTGAGCTGACCCTGGCTGTGTGTGCTGCTGGGACTGACCACTCCTGTGTCTCTCAGGTGCAGGAGAAGCTGCTGCTCTCTGCGTGCCACCTGCTGGTGTCCCTGGCCACCACGGTGCGCCCGGTGTTCCTGATCAGCATCCCAGCCGTGCAGAAGGTGTTCAACAGGATCACTGACACCTCTGCCCAGCGCCTCCCCGACAAGGTCAGTTGGCCCAGAGCTGTCTCACATGGAAACCAGGTGTCCTTGGAAGATGTGCCTCAGGTGGTGAGGGATAACCTCAAAAATCAGCAACCATCTCTGTATTGTGGATATCCATAAATTACAGTGATATTGTATGTAATTAATGATCTATTTCGAGGAACTGCACAAGGAAAAAACACAATTGCACCTCTTAGATCTGATTCTTTTCTCATTTGTTGACACCATCCCCAGTTCTGCATCATCTTCACAGTACAGACACGTTGATTCTGACCTACACAAAGAGTTTTCTGTGAAACTCGAGTATTTATATTGCAGAAGCAATGTAAATAATATGAATGTATTCCATTTATAGCACTGAAAAGCCACAGTGCTGGGATATGGTTGTGTTGTGTGCTGGCAAGAAAACACAAAGTGCTGCACAAGTGCAGAAGGTCAGCACGTAAACCAGACAAGGAGTAATGAAAGTAAAATCATCTTTGTTTTTATAAACACCAGAGATTTACTACTGCAGGGAAGGGCTGGCAGAGCTGGGAGCTGCTTCCAGGCCTTAAATCCTGAAGCTTTGCTTCTCTCTGTCTTTGCAGAGCTGGTAGCTTTCACTTGGGCTCGTGTTCTGCTGTTGAACAGTGAGCACTGCTGGTGTCTTGGACAGCCATCAAATATCACTTTACTCCAGGCTTGTGCTTTAGCAAAAATTAACTTGGGAAAAAACTTTGTCTCTTTGATTAATGTTGCTCAGAGAAGTTGTGGCTGCCTCATCCCTAGAAGTGTCCAAGGCCAGGCTGGACTTGGAGCAGCCTGGTTTGGTGGAAGGTGTCTCTGCCTGTGGCAAGGGGTTGGAAGTTTGTGACCTTTAATGTCCCTTCAACCCGAACCATTCCATGATTCAATGGTTTTGCCATCAGTCCAACCCTGGTGCTGTCTGGGCTCTTGTGGGTGGCTTCCTGCTCCCACATCTCATTGTGGGTACCAGGAGCTCAGGGTTGGTATCCACCTGTGTGGATGTTTTGGGAGCTGCAGTCCATCCTCAGTGTCCAAGCAGCTCTGCAGAGCTCATCCCACACATCAGAGATGCGCAAAGCAGGGGTGGAACGCGATGAGCTTTAACCTCCCTTCCCGCCCAAGCCATTCCACGACTCTTCCCACCCAAACCATTCTGTGGCTGTGATTCCTGTCCCTCCCAGGCCCAGGTGCTGGTGTGCAGGGCTCTGTCCAACGTGCTGCTGCTGCCCTGGCCCAACCTGCCCGAGAGCGAGCAGCAGTGGGCTGTGCGCTCCACCAACCACGCCAGCCTCGTGTCCGCCCTCACCAGGGACTACCGCCAGCTCAAGGCCACGGCCAGCCTGCCCCAGAGGAAGGTGCAGCTGGAGGACAGTAAGTACCTGTGGATATTCTCAGTTCAGTCAGAGAGAAAAAGAGAAAGATTTCTGCCAGGCTAAGCCTGGGAAAAAGTCCGGGAGGAATGTAAACAATCTGTTATCTTGTTTTCCATTCATATTGTTTATAGATATGTTCTACCACACTGACCCAAGTCCAGTGTACCAATCAGGTGAAATGTTTTTACTTTAAGACCAATAGAATTAATGTTCACGATGTTCTCTATAAAAGAGAAAAGTGCTTTTGAATAAACGCTCATTTTGCCTTCTGAAATCGTGCGAGTCATTTTGCCCTTCCCTGCCTCAACAGCGTCAAGTACCAGTGTCCTGCTCACTCCTGCTGCGCTGGGCAGTGTCATTAAGCTGATTTGCCAGTCGTTATTTTGGCTGAGAAACTGTTTTGCATATGTGGAGGGCAGGAACGGAGCAAAGTTGGGTTTTCTTTCTATTTTTAGAGGCTTTTCTGCTCTGTACAGGGCACTCTCATCCCAGGTCACCTGTGAGCTCTTCCATTAAAGTGTTGTCTTGCTAAGGAAGGTGGGATAAGAGTTAAATAGTGAGGATTGCATTGGAAATACTGTACAGCCTCTTGTGTAGTATTAGAAATACTGGCTGGAAGCAGCATTAAGAAATATCATGGTTGTTAAAAGTAAAGGGGGACAATAAGAATTCTTTCCAGACTTGGGAAGTACTGGAGAGGGTTTGTTTATATAGGAGGAATGCAAGGAAACTCCTGGCAGGGGTGCAGGGACACTGCTATGTATGCTTTGGGCCTGGTTTTGGGTTGTTTTCATTGAGGATCACTTTAGAAATCATTCAGAAATCTGCAGTGTCACATGTCAGTTGTTTTAATTACTCTGTGTGTGAGCTTAATTTCTCTTCCTCTTACCTGTGAGCAGTTTTGGCACATGCAAGAAGCATCACTCCTCTTGTTTTGCAGCCAAAGTGATCATCCACCAGACACTGAGCGTTCTGGAAGATATTGTAGAAAGTGTCTCTGGAGAATCCACCAAGTCCCGGCAGATCTGTTATCAGTCGCTGCAAGAATCCGTGCAGGTCTCACTAGCCCTCTTCCCAGCTTTCATTCATCAGTCAGGTATAACCTCAGGCCAGGGCTCATGCTGTGAGTAGCTTTCTGAGCTCCTGGTGACACCCAGAGCAGCAGCACAGAGTTGTGGTGTGGGTGTGGAGTGTGTGGGATTGCTGTGCCTGGGTGTGCTGGGAGAGCTGGGCTGAAGGGACATCCCTGCCAGCCAGGATCCAGGCAGGATTGTCACAGTTTCAAAAAGAAGCTGGTCCTGAACAAAAAAAAAAGAAAAAAAATTTAAAATACCCTCTCTGGCTGTGTTTGCCATTTACATTCTCTGCAGAAGCTTGAAGACTGAGAGGAATAGTTGTCATCAGATCGGGTCAAATGATGTGGGATCTGGGAATTTTTTTTTCCTCTGAGATGGAACCAGGACTGTCACTTGGCAGCCTGCTGGCCAGCAGCTTTCGTGTCACATCAGGTGCTCGCTCCTGTTCCCCTTGGAGCTGGGTGGGATTTTCTCAGTGATGGGGGTGGAGGGGTGACAAATGCAGTGAAATGCAGAGGATCCAAGGCAGCAGCAAAGGTGCTGTGACTCCAGGGAGCTGTTGTCTTCAGAACAGGCTGGCAGCCTCATCAATTGCAGTTTATTGGCTACCAAAGCCTCTGTGATGAGGGAGGAGTTGAGCAGCTCCAGCTTGGTTATCCAGTCTTTATTGGGATGGATAAAGGATCAGCTGAGTGCTGATCACCTCACTGCATCACCACGTGCTCACTTCTGAAGACAGAAGGGTCATCTCAGTTCCTGCCAAAAAAACAAGCTGGATTCTGTCTCCTCCACCCCGAGCTGTGTGGATGTTTTAAATTTCCTGGTGTTTCCTGTTAACCCTGTAGGAGCAGTGAGAAATGGAGATGGGCCTGGAGCTGCCCCTGAGCTTTGTCCCAGCACTCTGAGCACACTGAGGCCTTGCTGGCAGGGTTGTGGTTGTTCTGAGGGGTTGGGTGCTGCCTGTGCTTGTCATCCCTGGCAGGTTTTGGAAGGGGATGAACAATCTTGAAGCCCTGTAGGAACCAGCTGATGGTTTCAGTTTCTCAAACAATCCTGTTGGTAAATTCCCAAGAGTAAATGGGGTTCCCTGAACAGAAGGAGCAAACTCCAGACTTAAACATAAAAGACTTATTGATGCACTTGGATGTTTCCTTAACGTGTTTTTGTTGCTTTTCTCTTCTCTTAGATGTGACAGATGAGATGCTGAGCTTCTTCCTCACCCTGTTCCAAAGCCTGAGGGTGCAGATGGGAGTGCCTTTCACTGAGCAGATCATACAGACCTTCCTGAACATGTTCACCAGGTACTGTTCAACCCTGGTCACCTCTTTCTTCCCCTCAGGATGGTTTATCTGCTGCTCAGCCAGCTGTTTCCAGCCTTTGTGGCCAAACTTTTGTCACATCCCAGGGCTGAATCTGAGGAAAAACTTCCAAGTCTGGAGAGACCCCGTTCATGCTCATCAGTCATACCTGCCATTGTGCAATCCCAGCTCTCCCACAGACTTTCTGGCTGTGTGGGGTGTTGAACTGGACTCTCACATTCCCTCTGCCCAAGGTCTGAGAGTGTCCCCTTACTCATCTTTTGCTGGGGAGGGGGGGTCTGTCAACCCTCAGTCACAGCCTCCCTCCCTTCTGTGGCTTCATGTACTTGGCCAGTATTAACTGAGCATTTTAGAGGCATCACCTATTTTCCAGTAAACCAGGTGAGCCTTTGGATCTCTGGGAATGTTCCTAATGCCTGTTTGTGTCCCAGGGAGCAGCTGGCAGAGAGCATCCTCCACGAGGGCAGCACGGGCTGCCGGGTGGTGGAGAAGTTCCTGAAGATCTTGCAGGTGGTGGTGCAGGAGCCAGGCCAGGTGTTCAAACCCTTCCTGCCCAGTGTGATCTCCCTGTGCATGGAGCAGGTGTATCCCATCATTGCAGAGGTACTCAGCTCCCAGGGCAGGGAAGGGAAGGCATTGCTGGGGGAGTGGTGATGCCTTAAGGAGCTGGAACAGAGCCTAGATGGAGTTAAGAGGGATAAAGTGGGTATTTATTGAAGTGCCTTCAAAGGCCACACCCTGGCAGTACCAGAGCTCAGGTCCTGCCTGAGCCTGTGCTCTCTGGGCATGGGAAGAGGTGAGAGCTGTCCTGGGACTGGTTTTAAACTGCTTGGAAGTCCAGGTCAGGATCTGGGGGTTCTGTGCCACAGCCTTTGGGTGGTTGCCTTGCTGCAGGTGGCTGGAATGGAGTTACCACCGCCCTGATACTGGGTCCTGGGAATGGGAGGGATCCCAGCTCCAGTCAAAGCAAGCCTGGATGTGTTCCCTGCTCTGACAGGGAGGGGAAGCAGAGAACACCCAGTGACAGTGAGGTGTGTCTGGGGAGCAGCAGCTGGGACCATCAGTGGCACAGTGAGTGCCTCCAGCACTGCCACCTGGGCAGCTGCAGGTATCTGCTATTCCCAGCTCACTGCCACTGGGAGTCTCCTTCTCTCTTTGGACCCATCCTCCACAGTTGTGGCTCTGCCCAGGTGGCTCCAAGATGGAAGCAAAAGAGAGAAGACCAAGAGGGCTTGGTCACGAGATCTCACATTTTTATAGGTTTTAATCCATTTACGTACAGGAGCCAGCTGTCCAGTTATGAGCTTCAAATGATGAAGTTTCATCCTCCTTGGCTTGCTTGCCTGCCCTCCTCTTTTCATGTTGTTCATACTTTGGGCCTGAAATTAGAAGAGATTGTTCTTGAGTCTCCAGCTAGAACAGGATTGTTTTGTCTTCACCCCCCTGTGATAAGATCCCGGTAACATTTAATATAAAGCTAAAGCTGCACACTAAAACAGAACAGAAAAACTTAAACCCCAAGGTATCAGTGGCAGCAGTGAAGCTTTGATTTGTCAAGAGCTGCAAGTGTGGAGAGAAAACACCCTGTAGGAGAGCAATCAGTGGGACTGGAAGCAGGGTGGGTGGAGGATTTTGTCAGGGATTTCAAGAGAAGCTAAAATTAGGGAGGTGGTCAAAGCAGGGGGAACAACTCAGAGTCAGGGATGTGTTTTCAGCATGATCCTACAGCTGCTGGGTCTGGTGCTCCCTTGGGAGAAGTGCTTTGATGCTTGGCTGAAAGCACTGGGTGGGTGGGATGCAGGGGTGGGGTGGGAGCCCAGCAGAGGAGCCTGCTCTGAGCTCTGTCCCCTCTCCTGGCAGCGCTCATCCCCTGATGTGAAAGCAGAGCTGTTTGAGCTGCTCTTCCGGGTGCTGCACCACAACTGGAGGTACTTCTTCAAATCCAGTGTGCTGGCCAGTGTCCAGAGGGGAGTGGCAGAGGAGCAGATGGAGAACGAAGCCCAGTTCAGTGCCATCATGCAGGTAACTCACATTTCCCACCATTGCCCAGAACCTGTCCTGCAGGGGAGCACTAAAATGGAATCACAGAATCATCAGGGTTGGAAAAGCCCTCTGAGACTGAGTCCAGTCATTCCCCCAGCACTGCCAAGGCCACCATTAAACATGTCCCCAAGTGCCACATCCACACAGCTTTTAAATCCCTGCAGGGATGGGGACCCCACCCCTGCCCTGGGCAGCTGTGCCAGTGCCTGACCACCCCTTCCATGAAGGAGTTTTCCCAATATCCAATCTAAACCTCCCCTGGCACTAGAGGCCATTTCCTCTCAACCTGTCCCTGTTCCCTGGAGCAGAGCCTGACTCCCCTGGCTGTCCCCTCTTGTCAGGAGCTGTGCAGAGCCACAAGGTCCCCCCTGAGCCTCCTTTTCTCCAGGCTGAGCCCCTTTCCAGCTCCCTCAGCCCCTCCTGGTGCTCCAGCCCCTTCCCCAGCTCTGTTCCCTTCCCTGGACATGCTCCAGCCCCTCAGGGTCTTTGTTCTTGTGAGGTTCCCACATGGGCACATGCGGCTGATGGGTTTAGATGAGCTTGAGTGAGGTTTTGCCTCCCCAAACTGCTGAAAATGAAAGTTGCTGAGGAGTGACCCAGCTGCTGAGCTCACAAGGCACAGAGCCTTGTGCAGGCTTGAGGAAGGAGTGTTGATTCCTTTGCAAGCCTCTTCCTGCAATAAAAATACATTACTGCCACTGACCCATTTAATTCTGAATGTTGTGATAGGTGCCGGGAAGTTTTCCTGAGTGTCTTTTGCTTTCCATGGACTTGTTGAGTGCTGTACCATGGGACTGATGGGGAAGGATCAGTGGGGTAACACCTGACAGGCTTTGGCCTGGGGATTAGAGAATTATGGAATGGTTTGGGTTGAAAAGAACTTAAAGCCCATCCAGTTCCACCCCTGCCATGGTAGGGACATCTTCCACTGTCCCAGGCTGCTCCAAGCTCTGTCCAGCCTGGCCTGGACACTTCCAGGGATCCAGGGGCAGCCACAGCTGCTCTGGGCACCTTGTGCCAGGGCCTGCCCACCCTGCCAGGGAACAATTCCTTCCCAGTATCTCATCCATCCCTGCCCTCTGGCAGTGGGAAGCCATTCCCTGTGTCCTGTCCCTCCATGCCTTGTCCCCAGTCCCTCTCCAGCTCTCCTGGAGCCCCTTGAGGCACTGGAAGCCAGCTCCAACCTTCTCAGGTTGGGTTATTGGAATTTTTAAGAATAACAGACTGTGTTCCATGTGTTACTTGAGTCAGAGCTGGCCAGATGAGTTCCCTTGCAATTCCTAGATCACCTTAGTCTGCAGGTGGGAGGACTTCTGGAGAGTTTCCCCATGTGGAGTGCCTGGAGAAACTGGGTCCCCTGTGGTGCACATGTGGAGAGGGAGCTCTTGCACTGACATAAACTGGGTCATGTTCCTCTCGGGCCTTCCCTTCTCCTGCCACCTTTTGGTGTCAATGAAGCCCAGGCTGGTTCCTGTGCTGGGATGTCCAAGCATCTCTTTCACCTACTGTAGCTCTGTAACACTTCCAAACTCTTTTGAATGCCTGATTCTGGAAGATATTTATGTAATAATCTCAGTTCAGGCTGGGTGACAATACTGCACTGCTTGTTTTGCTCCTTGGCTCTTGTTTCTCTGATACAAAACTCTTATTTCATGCTCTGTAAGTGTTCCCACAGCCAGGGCTTTGTGGGGGGGGATATGAATAGTTTGTATGCTGATTTCCACCTGAGATCTAAGGCCAGAACTGGCTCAGTCTTCATGGGATCTGGGTCATTTTTGTCCATTTGACAATAAATGGGTCAAGTGGGAGAATAAACTCTTCTGTTCACAATGCCTTGAAGAGGAGCTGTTAAAATCCTGCTGCCTGTCTCTGTACAGAGCTGACCTCACCCACCTTCATGCCCTGTACAGTGTTTTGGAGGTGCTCAGGGTGGAAAATATGTTTGATCACACACTGTGCAGCCCTGCCAGACCAGTTCAGGCTCCAGCAGGTTTTCTTCTGGGCTCTTCACAGGCTCCCAGGGCCCATCTCCAAATCCTAAATCAGGGCAGTGGCATCTGCTTGGGCTCCTGGCTGAGACTGAGGGCCCACCCTGGGCTGTGTCCTGGTCTGTTCCCCCACACTGTGGTGCCTTAGGTGACATCCCTGAGGAGCAGTCCTACCCTTCCTGAGCAGCCTGCCTGCCCAGGGGGCTGGGCTCAGCATCCCTGGCCCTCTGCAGTGCCAGCTTGGCCTGCCTGTAACCAGTGGAGCCAGCTTAGCAGCTGCTCTGCAGGGACATGCCCATGTTGCCACCAAAATGTCATCCCCATGGATCTGCTGGTAGCACAGGTGATCTGAACAGCTGCCTGTCTCTTGTTAGCTTGCTGCACTGAGGCTGCCTGGGGTTTGTCCTGGTGTCAGGGTGAAAATGCTGTTGTTTTGCCTGGCAGCTCTGATGGTTGTGGTGGTCTCCATCCCCTTCCTCCCACTGTGCTTTGTTCCCAGGCGTTTGGCCAGTCTTTCCTGCAGCCTGACATTCACCTGTTCAAGCAGAACCTCTTCTACCTGGAGACACTGAACACGAAGCAGAAGCTGTACCACAAGGTGGGTCCTGCTTGAGCCTGTGCTCTCTGGGCATGGGAAGAGGTGAGAGCTGTCCTGGGACTGGTTTTAAACTGCTTGGAAGTCCAGGTCAGGATCTGGGGGTTCTGTGCCACAGCCTTTGGGTGGTTGCCTTGCTGCAGGTGGCTGGAATGGAGTTACCACCGCCCTGATACTGGGACCTGGGAATGGGAGGGATCCCAGCTCCAGTCAAAGCAAGCCTGGATGTGTTCCCTGCTCTGACAGGGAGGGGAAGCAGAGAACACCCAGTGACAGTGAGGTGTGTCTGGGGAGCAGCAGCTGGGACCATCAGTGGCACAGTGAGTGCCTCCAGCACTGCCACCTGGGCAGCTGCAGGTATCTGCTATTCCCAGCTCACTGCCACTGGGAGTCTCCTTCTCTCTTTGGACCCATCCTCCAGGCTCTGTAACCTAGCCCTAGCTGCTGCCATGGAGGATTAAAGCTGGAATCCAGGGAATCTGGTCAGCCTGGGAAAGCAAAGCTTGCAGTTTCTCATCTGTGGTCACACCTGAAGGGCAGCCCTTTGTGTTCACAGGTGCCTGGGGCAGACTTCAGGCCTCTGGCCACATTCCCTGGCTCCCAAGAGCACTGTGCAGGGAATACCTGGAATTGGAGTGGACTTGATGCTGGTGGCTTTGCCAATGTTTAAAACTTGAGTCAGGGCATGGAGTCATGGAATGATTTGGTCTGGATGGGACTGTAATGCTGATTTATTTTTAACCCACTGCCATGGGCAGGGACACCTTCCACTATCCCAGGCTGCTTCAAGCCCTGTCCAGCCTGGCCTTGGGCACTGCCAGGGATCCAGGGGCAGCCACAGCTGCTCTGGGCACCCTCTGCCAGGGCCTGCCCACCCCCACAGGGAACAATTCCTTCCCAATATCCCATCCATCCCTGCCCTCTGGCAGTGGAAGCCATTCCCTGTGTCCTGTCCCTCCATTCCTTGTCCCCAGTCCCTCTGCAGCTCTCCTGGAGCCCCTTTGGCCACTGCAAGGGGCTCTGAGCTCTCTCTGAAGCCCCAAACCATGAGGTAAGTGTGCCCAAATTCAATGTTAACTTTCAAGCTGATACTAATTGAGCTTATTTTAGCCATTTTTGATCTGGCTTGGCTTAGAAAATCATCTCAGTGTTCACCAGAGTTTGCAGATGCCGCTGAAGCCGTGGCTGCTCTGACCTTGCTGGGCTTGTCCTCCTGTGGGAGGAGTGAAGTCCCCTAACCTTGTGCCCCTCTCCCTGTGCAGAAGATCTTCAGGACCACGATGCTGTTCCAGTTTGTGAACGTGCTGCTGCAGGTGCTGGTGCACAAGTCCCACGACCTGCTGCAGGAGGAGATCGGCATCGCCACCTACAACATGGCCTCGGTGGACTTCGATGGCTTCTACTCTGCCTTCCTGCCCGAGTTCCTGGCCAGCTGCGACGGCGTGGACTCCAACCAGAAGAACGTGCTGGGGAGGAATTTCAAAATGGACAGGGTAAGGAGGGGCCTGCAGCATTGTGGTGTTCCCGGGATGCACAGTGCTCCCCCAGAACATGCTGGGGATGTCTCCAGGCAGTGCCTTTTGTTCCCAACACTTCCATGCTCAGCGATCCCCAGCCAAGCATTTCTCAGTGCAGGTAGCAGAGCTGCCATCACCCCTCAGGCTGCAGGATGTTGTGGGAGTCAGGGAATGTGTTTCCTGGAGGAAGGTTTCATTGGACTAGGCTGACGTGTTCCCAAGTGGGATGCTCAGATCCTTGCCTAAATCTCGCTCCAGCTGCTGGCCAGAAGATGTTTGAGGGTTACAGTAAGGACAGCAGAGTACCTGCACAGGCTCACAATTCCTGCAAACCCCTCGTGTGTGGAATATCAAGGCAGAGCAGCAGGTTCTGGCTTCCATTTACTGAGGGTTGTCCATAGAGTGCTCCCTATCCTGAGGGGATGGGAATTTGAGACCAAGGGTGAAGATAGGAATGGAACCCTGGGGGAATTGCTTGGCTCTTGAAGATAACTGTTCTTCAGGAATATCAGCCCTTGTTAGGGAGTGTGTGACACCCAGGAGCCTTGGCACAAGGGCAGCAAGGAATTAGTGCTGCATCTGGCCATGGAGCCAGGCTAGGAGAGCTGGGGAAGAGAGATGGATCCAGGGAGAGCTCAGAGCCCATTCCAGTGCCCAAAGGGGCTCCAGGAGAGCTGGAGAGGGACTGGGGACAAGGATGGAGGGACAGGACACAGGGAATGGCTTCCATTGCCAGAAGGCAGGGATGGATGAGATATTGGGAATTAGGAACTGTTCCCTGGGAGGGTGGGCAGGCCCTGGCACAGGGTGCCCAGAGCAGCTGTGGCTGCCCCTGGATCCCTGGAAGTGTCCAAGGCCAGGCTGGATGGGGCTTGGAGCAGCCTGGGACAGTGGAAGGTGTTCCTGCCTGAGGCAGGGGTGGCACTGGATGACTTCTAAGGCCCTTCCCAACCCAGACCATTCCATGATTCCATGACCATTCCTCTGGGGCCTCGCTGCACAGTGAGAGGCTGGAGATAGGAGCAGAGCCTGGATCCCTGCAGTCAGCTCTGAAACCATCTCTGCCCCAGAAACTGGAGTTCCCTGGGCTCAGACTGAGTCAGGGTGGATCTGTTCACGTGTGAACACCCACGGGGTGTGTGTGCCCCTCTCGGTCCCTCTCTGCTGCCCGCTGTGAGTCCGTTCCCAGCAGTTGTTGTTCTCTCCCTTGCAGGACCTGCCCTCGTTCACACAGAACGTGCACAGGCTGGTGAACGACCTGCGCTATTACAGACTGTGCAACGACAGCCTGCCCCCGGGGACCGTGAAGTTATAGTGACTGCCCTGGATCCCGCCCTCGCAGGGCACGGCCGCGTGTCCCGGTTCGCCAGCCCCCTCTCCTCTCCTCCCGGGCCGTGCCGGCGCTGCGGGCCGGGCTCCTGCCCGCGGCCACGCCCTGGATTCACCGCGCTCCACCGCTTCCTTTGAGTTCTCCCTGCCCAGCCCGAGGCCGCAGCAGGAGCCAGCAGGATGTGTCTTAATGCCCACCCCCGGGGCATCCCGACTGTCGGGAAATCCCTCTCCCGGGGCTTTCCCTCTGCTCCTGTAGCACTTTGTTGCATCTGGAGGTGTCTGGAGAGATCATGTCCGTATCAAACACGAGGCAGAAGCGCCAAAGACCACTTCAGACATTCGTACCTTCGTGTCATTCCACCTTCCTGCCCCGCCCAGCTCTCGGAGGAGGAGTCTCCTGACGTTGGGACTGGTTTGGCACTTCTGTCACTCCCTTTGTTTTTAAATTGCCTTGAAAACTTCCCCGATGTTGGCGGGGGATTTAGAGACTTCTTTTGGGTTTTTTTTAAACGTTTTCTCATCATTCCATTGTGATACTAAAACAACATGCTTAATGGGAATAAAGTGCTTACTTTGTTGTTTTAAATAACTTGGGGCCGGGTTAGTTTCCCTCGAGGTCATTTTGTTAATGAGCGCGCAGTGATCCACAGCTTTTCCGAGGATCAGGAATGAGGAGCAGCCAACAAGGATCCCAACAAGTCCAGCAGCTCCTGGAAGGTGCAGATCAGTGGTGGCTTCTTCTTCTGCTGTCTCCTCATTGTTCTCCTCCTGTGTCCTCTGTCATGTGTTGTGGTGATCCATTCATTCCCTCCAGCACACTTGTCTGAATCGATCAAGAAGTGCCTGCAGGAAGAAATGCCCCATTCCCAGAGAGCCTGGAGCTGAAGTTCACCCTCTGCCCAGTGACCCAGTAGAGGCACCTGGTAAAATCCCAGACACCAGTCAGGCAGGAGCAGATTGTGTGGGGCTTGTGGATCTCTGATCATGCAGCTGGGAATGATTTCTGTTCCCTGAGGTCTCTGGTCAGGAAGCAGTATTATATCAGTCCTAATTTTTATATTTAACAGATTAAATTTGAGAGGAACTTCTCACAGGGGCATGGAGTGACAGGACAAGGGGAAATGGCTTTAGGCTGAAGGAGGGGAGGGACAGATGGGATACTGGGAAGGAATTGTTCCCTGGCAGGGTGGGCAGGCCCTGGCACAGGGTGCCAGAGCAGTTGTGGCTGCCCCTGGATCCCTGGCAGTGTCCAAGGCCAGGTTGGACAGGGCTTGGAGCAACCTGGGATAGTGGAAAGTGTCCCTGGACATGGCAGGGGGTGGGGTGGGATGAGCTTTAAGTTCCCTTCCAACCCAAAGCACTCCATGATTCTGTGGAATCAGTCTTAATTCCCTGTGGTTAAGTGGGCAGCTGCAGTGGCAGGAGCAGCACCAGGCTCTGGGAAGGGAGCACTCCTGGAGATGTTCTCCTGGGAATGTTTGGAGATGTGGGTGTGCTGTGGCTGCCCCTGGACAGCTGGGAGGTGTCAGGGGTGAGCTGGAGCATGGCAGCACTTCCTCCATGGTTCCTCTGTTTCAGTTTTGTAGACAAGCCCCTTCCCTGTGCCCGTTTGTCATGGGGAGATGATGGAAGCTGTTTGGATAATCTGTGCCATCCACGCATCCAGGCTCTGAACTGGCACCAGCTGGATGTTTGGGCTCCCTGCCCTGGAGCAGAGTCCAAATGCCCAGGATGTGCCTCACCTGCTGCAGGCCGTGCAGGTGAGGGCAGAGCTGCCTCCAGAGGGGTGAGGGAAGGGGAGTGATGATCTGTGCCCAGCCTTCCCGAGCTCCCTGCCAGCCACGCCTGGAGTAACACTTGGAGTGCCCCTGTGTGCATGTGGAACTTGGGGTCCTTCTTGTTCCTGCATGAGCACCCAGTGTGGAGTCCAGACCTGGCCCTGCAGCCTGGCCCTGCTCCTGAGCTCTTCTGGGCACTCTCAGCAGCTCTGCCCTGCCCTGCACTGCCCTGGGGGACACGGGAAGCTGGCAGCCCCCTCCTCCACCACTTCCTGGCTGTGGCTTCCTTTGGGGCTGAGGGGATTTCATCCCAGCACAGCTCTCCAGGCTCAAGCTGCTTCTCTTTCTTGGCTTGACAGAAGGTGAAAGTACAAGATTTTCCCTTGCTCAATGCCAGCAGCTGCCAGGTGGCCAAAGCCCAGTTCCTATCTGCCACCTCTTGTCCTAAAACCTCTTTCCCTTTGACACCCTTCTGTCCTGTTCCCCCTGGCCTGGCAGACCCTGGAGAGGGGCCTTTCCCCACCCCCAGCCCCTTATTTGGGGCCAGAAAAGTCTCTCTTCCACAACCTGTTGAATCCATTTGCCCGTGGGAAGGCACTGGCGTGTTTTTTGCCACGATGCTGAGCACAGCAGGGCCCCAGAGCCCCCCCAGCTCTGGCAGGGGTTCTGTCCCCCCACTCCCTGTGCCTTGGGAAGGCAGGGTGGTAACAGGGACAGTGGGATCAAGCCCAGCCCTCAGCTTGTTTGTGTGTGTGCCTTCAGGATACTCCTCAGTCCTTCAAATCAGCACAGATTTGGGAAACAGGCTCCAAGCAGCCGGGCTTTTCCATGAACCTGTCGGGCTGCTCTCCCGTGAGGTGTCTGTGAGTGCAGAGACGCCCAGTACAGGGTGATTTCCCAAACTGGGGTCTGGAATGGGGCTTGGACAAGTGATCAGAGGGGCTCCCACCTGGGCAGCTCCTCTGCCCCCAGGGCCTTGCACCCCTTCCCCAGCACCCCCTGTGTCCAGGGCAGGTCTGTGCCCCACAGGGGGACACTGGCCTGGCTGCTCCCGGGGCTGGGACTCCCTTGTGCCCCAGCTCAGCCTGGCATGGGCTGACCCGGCCTCTCCCTGCCTGCTGAATTGAGGGCAAAGCGCGAGGCAGGTTTGGTTCCTGGCAGGGTCTGGCTCCCCTCGGGACGGGTGTGGGCTGTGCTCCCACCCTGGCAGGGCTTGGGATTCCAGACCGGCATGTTCTGTGTCAGGATGCTCCGTGCTGGAATGCTCTGGATGGGGAGGATGCTCCGTCCCGGGATATCCCGAGCAGGCGCGGCAGCCTTTAAGGGGAGGGACGGAAGCCTGACCCGTCTCCGGGCTCAGCCGGGCCCTTAAAGCCTCCGCAGACCGACCGAGCCCGGGTCCGACCCGCCGGGGCCGCCATGGGCTCCCTGGGGCGCTGCCTGGCCCGGAGCCTCCCGCGGGGGCAGCCGGGCCTAAGCCCCCCCGGACCCCGCTGCTACGGCTCCGGTGAGACACAGCCCCGTCCCTGTCCTGCCCCTGGGGCCCCTGTCCCCACCCTCATCCTGCCCCTGGAGACCCTGTCCCCCCCCAGCTCCAGAGGACCCGGTCCCCATCCCTGGGGGCCTTCAGCCCCTTCCCCGTCCTGTCCCTGGGGACCCTTTGCTCATCCCTGTCCGGTCCCTGGGGACCCTTTTGTCATCCCCATCCCGTCCCCGGTCCCCAGCTTGTGCTGCCCTTCAGAGCTCTTGTTCCCACCCTGTCCCCTCGGTGCCCCATCCCCTCGCAGTGTCCCCGGTCCCTCCGTGCCGGGCGGGTGGCGGCTCACGGGCTCCTGTCACCCCTCGGTGGGCTGCTCGGTGCCAGGCTCTGCTGTCCCCGCCCCGTGTGCCAGGATGGGGCAGAGGCTGGAGCTGGCGCTCCCTGAAGGTCCCAAGGGGTTCAGTGTCCCCAGGATGTGCTGGGGGACCCCGGTGCAGGGGACAGGGACAGGGCAGGACCTGGCAAAGCCGAGCCGTGCTCAGCAGTGCCCGGGACGCTGATGGGCAGCGTCCATTTGGCCTCGATTTGTCCGGCTCTGTCCCCGCCAGCACCGGGGCCACCCGGCCCCGTAGCTCGGGACGGGTCCCCGAAGCCCGGGATTGGCAGTGAAGTGTCCTCTCTCCCTCTCCCTTCCCCTCCTTCCTGTCCCCTCTGTGCCTTCAGCGGACGGGATGCACTGTCCCCTGGGGGCTTCTGTCCCCTCCTGCGGCGCAGCTGTGGCAGGGCCAGCGGCGGGTGGGACCCTGCTGTCCCACGGGTGACAGTGGGACCGGACCCTGCTGTCCCACGGGTGACAGTGGGACCGGACCCTGCCGTCCCTCGGTCACCGATTTTCTCCTCCAGCAGCGGAGCGCTGTGACCGGGCGGGGGGAAGGCCCCGGGGCCAGGCAGGGGACAGTCCCCAGCACGGGGACACAGCACAGACATGGCTGGCTTGAAGGCTTTTTCCTGGCCACGGACACGTCCCCAACACCCGTCAGGGCTTTGTGGCACGTCCCCACCAGCCTGAGAGGCACAGCTTGGCCAGGGGACACGCCCCAGGATGGGATGGGGACAGCGATGGGGACAGCGATGGGGGCGGGTTCCCACCGGCAGCCGCGGGGCCGAGTTCACCCCGTGGTGCGGCGGGGGCAGCTCGGGGCCCTGCCGCCACCGTGCCCGTGTCCGGTGGGGTCCTGTGTCCCGCGGCGGTGACAGTGACCCGCGGGCCCCGCGCAGCCCCCGCGGCGCTGCAGGAGAAGACGCTGCTGGTGGCCAAGCCGGACGCGGTGCAGCGGCGGCTGCTCGGGGACATCATCCAGCGCTTCGAGCGCCGCGGCTTCAAGCTGGTGGCCATGAAGCTGCTCCAGGTAGCCGGACCCGCGGCGAACGCTGCTCCGGAGCCGGGAGCGGGGGTGGCCGGGGGACACTGCCCGGGTGTCACTGTCACCGCCGCTGCCTCAGGCGGACCGGAGGCTCGTGGAGCAGCACTACGAGCAGCTGCGGCTGAAGCCCTTCTACCCCGCGCTCGTCGCCTACATGACCTCGGGGCCGGTGGTGGCCATGGTGAGGGGACAGCCCGGGGGTCCCGGGGGGCGCGGGGGCGCGGGGGACTCAGCTGTCCCTGTCCCGCAGGTGTGGGAGGGCTACGACGTGGTGCGGTGCACGCGGGCCATGGTTGGGGACAGCAGCGCCGTGGGGACAATCCGGGGGGACCTCAGCGTGCACATCACCAGGTAGGGCCGGGGGAGCGGGACCCCAGGGCCGTGGCACCGTCCCCATCCCTGTCCCCTCGCAGGAACGTGGTCCATGCCAGCGACTCCGTGGAGACGGCGCAGCGGGAAATCGGCTTCTGGTTCCAGCGGGACGAGCTGGTGGCGTGGGACAGCAGGGACAGGGACAACATCTACGGGCCCTAGGGCCGGACCGCGGCCGGGCCAACCCCCCCAATAAAGCCCGGTGCCCCCAGCTCTGACTCCGGTCTCCTCCCTCGGATGCTCTGGGAGGCACTGGGAATGTCCCCGGAGGGCACTGGGGTGGTACTGGGAGACTCTGAGAAGCTCTGGGTGTCCGTGGGCTGTTCCTGCGGGCACTGGATCGGTACTGGGAAGCTCTGGGATGAACTGGGATGTCCCTGGGAGCACTGGAACTGTACTGGGAGGCCCTGTGGAGAACTGGGCTGTGCCGCGGGGGCTGCGGGTGACGGGAGGACACCGGGCTGGGGTCTGAGCTGTAAAACCGTGGGCTCCGTGCGACACCGCGACAGCGCTGGGAACCCCCGGGACACCGCTGGGTGGCACCGGGACACCGCGGGGTGGCACCGGGACACCGCGGGGTGGCACCGGGACACCGCTGGGTGGCACTGGGATGCCGCTGTGAAGCACGGAGACACCGCCGGGTGGCACCGGGGCCCACCGGCACAACACGGAAAGCACCGGGACGTCACTGTGAGTGCGGATCACGGGGAGCGCTGGGACAGCGCTGCCACAGCACCGGGACAGCTCCGGGAGCACTGGGAGCACTGGGTGTCACTGGGTGTCACTGGGATGTCACTGGGTGTCACTGGAAGTCACTGGGTGACACTGGGTGTCACTGGGATGTCACTGGGTGTCACTGGATGTCACTGGGTGACACTGGGATGTCAGCGGGTGTCAGTGGGATGTCACTGGGTGTCACCGTGTGTCACTGGGATGTCACCGTGTGTCACTGTGTGTCACTGTGTGTCACTGTGTGTCACTGGGATGTCAATAGATGTCACTGTGTGTCACTGTGTGTCACTGGGATGTCAATAGATGGCACCGTGTGTCACTGTGTGTCACTGGGATGTCACCGTGTGTCACTGGGATGTCAATAGATGTCACCATGTGTCACTGTGTGTCACTGTGTGTCACTGGGATGTCACCGTGTGTCACTGGGATGTCAATAGATGTCACCATGTGTCACTGGGTGTCCCTGTGTGTCACCGTGTGTCACTGTGTGTCACTGGGATGTCAATAGATGTCACCGTGTGTCACTGTGTGTCACTGGGATGTCACCGTGTGTCACCGTGTGTCACTGTGTGTCACTGGGATGTCACCGTGTGTCACTGGGATGTCAATAGATGTCACTGTGTGTCACTGTGTGTCACTGGGATGTCACCGTGTGTCACTGGGATGTCAATAGATGTCACTGTGTGTCACTGTGTGTCACTGGGATGTCACCGTGTGTCACTGGGATGTCAATAGATGTCACTGTGTGTCACTGTGTGTCAGTGGGATGTCACCGTGTGTCACTGGGTGTCACTGGGATGTCAATAGATGGCACCGTGTGTCACTGTGTGTCACCGTGTGTCACTGGGATGTCAATTGATGTCACCGTGTGTCACTGGGATGTCAATAGATGTCACCGTGTGTCACTGTGTGTCACTGGGATGTCACCGTGTGTCACTGGGATGTCAATAGATGTCACCGTGTGTCACTGGGATGTCAATAGATGTCACTGTGTGTCACTGTGTGTCACTGGGTGTCACTGGGATGTCAATAGATGTCACCGTGTGTCACTGTGTGTCACTGTGTGTCACTGGGATGTCAATAGATGTCACTGTGTGTCACTGGGATGTCAATAGATGTCACTGTGTGTCACCGTGTGTCACTGGGATGTCAATAGATGTCACCGTGTGTCACTGTGTGTCACTGTGTGTCACTGGGATGTCAATAGATGTCACCGTGTGTCACTGGGATGTCAATAGATGTCACCGTGTGTCACTGTGTGTCACTGGGATGTCAATAGATGTCACCGTGTGTCACTGTGTGTCACTGGGATGTCAATAGATGTCACCGTGTGTCACTGTGTGTCACTGTGTGTCACTGGGATGTCAATAGATGTCACCGTGTGTCACTGGGATGTCAATAGATGTCACCGTGTGTCACTGGGATGTCAATAGATGTCACCGTGTGTCACTGTGTGTCACTGTGTGTCACTGGGATGTCAATAGATGTCACTGTGTGTCACTGTGTGTCACTGGGATGTCAATAGATGTCACTGTGTGTCACTGGGATGTCAATAGATGTCACCGTGTGTCACTGTGTGTCACTGTGTGTCACTGGGATGTCAATAGATGTCACTGTGTGTCACTGGGATGTCAATAGATGTCACCGTGTGTCACTGTGTGTCACTGTGTGTCACTGGGATGTCAATAGATGTCACCGTGTGTCACTGGGATGTCAATAGATGTCACCGTGTGTCACCGTGTGTCACTGGGATGTCAATAGATGTCACCGTGTGTCACTGGGATGTCAATAGATGTCACCGTGTGTCACCGTGTGTCACTGGGATGTCAATAGATGTCACCGTGTGTCACTGGGATGTCAATAGATGTCACCGTGTGTCACTGTGTGTCACTGTGTGTCACTGGGATGTCAATAGATGTCACCGTGTGTCACTGGGATGTCAATAGATGTCACCGTGTGTCACTGGCTGCCACCGGGAGCGCCGGGTCGGCCCCGCTCGCCCCGCGCTGCAGTTCCCGCCGTGGCCGCTCGGTGTCGCTGTGTCCCGGAGCGCTCCCCGTTGCCAGGCGACGGCGGCGGCGCCCGCGCAGGCGCAGTGAGCAGCGCCTGCCCCCGCCATGGCCGAGGCCGCCATGGCCGCGCGGGTGCCCCCGGACGAGGACGGGGACGAGTGTCTGCCCCACTACCGGCACCTGCTCAGCCCCGACCTGCTCGCGTGAGTCCCGGCGCTCCGGGGGGCCCGCGGGGGCCTTCCCGGGGCCCGGCTCTGACCGTGCCTCTGTCCCCCAGGGGCCAGGTGGCCTTCATCACCGGGGGCGGCTCCGGCATCGGCTTCCGCATCGCCGAGCTCTTCATGAGGTGCGGGACCCCTGCGGTGGGACGGCCCCCTCCTCTCCTTCCCTCCCTTCTCTTCTCCTCTTGCCTTCTTTTCCCTCACTTTCCTCCTCTTCACCCCCCTTCTCTTCTCTTTCCCCCGTCCCATCCCTTTCCCCGCTGCGCTGCCAGGCCCTGGAAGAGCCGGGATGTGAAGCCGAGGGCGGCAGAGCCCTCAGGGAGGCTCCGGGGCTCTGGCTCTCCCCGTCCGCGTCCTGCGGGCTTGGAGCAGCAGCAATTCCTGCAGGGAACACCCGATCTCCCGGTGATCCCGAGGTGCTGCTGAGGAGCCCGGCCCTTCTCACCTGCCCCTTCCCTGCAGGCACGGCTGCCGCACCGTCATTGCCAGCAGGAACCTGCAGCGGGTGTCCGAGGTGAGTCCGGGTTTGTCTCCCGCGGGAGAGCTGCGAGCCCCCGAAATCCTTCTGCTCTCTCCCGGTGGAACTGGGAGCCCTGGGAGTAGTGCAGTAGGAGGAATGGCTTCCCAGTGCTTCCCAGTGTTTCCCAGGCTGCCAGCCCCAGGCACTCCGGCAGTGCTGGGCAGGGTGGGTGCGGGTTTTGGGGGCCTGCACCTCCAGCACGGCTCAGTTAACCTGGAACCTGCTTTGTGGGGGCTATTCCATGATCATGATGGGTTTTTGTGGGGGAGGGAGAGAGAAATGAGCTGTGGGGGAGGTTTGTCAGCAGGGCAGAGTCCAAGGTTGGACTGAAAGCTCAGCATGGAGTAGGAGCAGACCCCAGGGGCTGTGTGGCTTGTGGGTTGCACAGGTATCCTGTGTTTTGGGGCAGAGGGGAGGGTGTCATTTCCTATCCCCTCACACTCACGTGCCAGAAGAAGCTGACTCAGCAGGTTTTTAGTCCTCAGGGGCCAGAGTCTTCTGAGGCCACAGAATCTGCAGTCCAGGACTCCAGCTGCTCGTGCACCCGTGTGTTGTTGGGGCTGAAGACCTCTCACAGAGCCCAAAACAGAAGCTGGAGCAGCTCCGGGTGTTGTGTGGAGTTGCTGCTGAGCTTGTGCTTAATTTCCTGGGGAAAAACATACTCTTAATGGGCCATAGGGGTGGCTTGTGACAAACCCTGAGCTGCAGAGCTGGTCCCTCTCACGGCCTGACACCTGGCTGCTCTGTCTTTGCCCTTTTGCCCACTGACTTTTTGGATCTAAAGGGCAATTATGCCTGGGCTCATCCCAAAAATGCCTTGCTGGGGTCCAAACTTTGTACATTCCCCTGCAGGGATGTTGCCTGGGCTGTGCTGTGTCCATGGCAGCCCACGCAGGTACCTGGGCTTAGCCAGCCCAGCATCCAGTGTGGCTGGGATACACCATGCAGGAGCTTTCCCTGGCTACCCCAGGGCTAGCAGGGTGCAGCCAGGCTCTCTCAAGTCTCTTCTTGTTCTTTCAGGCCTCGAAAAAGCTGGTGGCAGCCACGGGGCAGCAGTGCCTGCCCCTGTCCATCGACGTCCGGCAGCCCCAGACCATCGCGGCAGCGGTGGACGAGGCGCTGCAGGAGTTCAAGAGGATTGACATCCTCATTAATGGTGAGGCTGCAGAGGGCAGGGGCAGGGTTTGGGCTCACTGCTGGGCAGGGTGTTTTCCTGGCAGCACAGAGGAAGCAGGGATCTGTGTGTGGTACATGGCCATCCCTGTTTGTCTAGGTGTGGATCATCCCTGCTCCCCTCGTGCTGGCTGTGCTGCTGGGCACCCAGAGCCACCAGTTTATCCCTTACCAGGGCTGTCTCCATGTGCTCTCCAGCATGCAGACATTGTTCCTCACCCTCCCTGTCACAGAGGGGCCCTGACATCTGTCCCAGCCCTGTCTTGCCTGTCCCTGTGGTTCAGGTGCTGCGGGGAACTTCCTGTGCCCAGCCAGTGCCCTGTCCTTCAACGCCTTCAAGACAGTGATAGACATCGACACCATGGGCACCTTCAACACCTCCAAAGTCCTCTTTGAGAAATATTTCCGGGTAGGTGGCGTGGAGCCAGGGGACTCTGAGGAGAGGCTCTGGTAGGCAGAGAGTAGTGTCAAACCACACTGTGCTCCTGGGGAAATCAGGGGAGTGCAAGGACCCAGAACCTCCCTGCACAGATCCACTCTGTTCCCTTCCAGGGATCCCAGCCCTGAGCTGGGAATCTTCCTGTCCCCTGCCCTGGGGCTTTGTGCTGTTGCAGCACCTTTCCATGCTCTGCCACCTGGAGAAGCTGTGATCTCCTGGTCCCTTTCCAGCTCTGCCACTTTCTCTTGGCCTTTCCTTCTACCCTGCATGTCCCATGTCTCCAGCAGGGCCCCGCTGGCTGCCCCACCCCTGAGATTCAGTGGGCAGAGCTGCCCCAGTGATGGCTTGGCAGTGCCTGTGGGTGACTGTCCCTCCAAGCCCAGCTCTCCTGTCCCTCAGAGCCCTCTGTGACCCTTTGTGCTGCTCCCTGCCTAACTCCACATCTCCTTTCCTTCCCCAGGACCACGGTGGGATCATTGTTAACATCACGGCGACCCTGAGCTACCGAGGGCAGGCCCTGCAGGTGCACGCTGGGGCTGCCAAGGCTGCCATAGGTACCTCAACACACCCTGCTGGGGCTCTGAGCCACATGGGGCCAGGAAAGAAGCCAGTTCTTCCTAAATACTGGGATGGAAGATACCCTGGGGAGGGGCACGCATGGATCGGTGTGGTTACTGCATGCTTGGGTTTGGGATGAGGCTCTTCTCCCCTCCAGGGCCATTTGCTCTCAGCCAGACTCTTCTGTGGCTTTTTTTTCACCCCCTCAGAAGAAGTTGCTGGCATGGCTGCGCTCCCTGTCTCTCACTGCTCTTGCAATCCCTCCCCAGATGCCATGACCCGTCACCTTGCAGTGGAGTGGGGACCCAACAACATCCGTGTGAACAGCCTGGCCCCCGGCCCCATCTCGGGCACCGAGGGCTTCCGCCGCCTGGGTGAGGCAGCCTGGGCTCCCGGCCCTGCCGTGGCACTGCCCTGCTGGCATTCTCTGCCAGGGGACCGGGAGGGACGCCCCGTGCCACACAGCTCGAGGGGGTTGCTGCTGGGCACGGCCGTGCTGTGGCTTGGCTGGCACAGCTCTGTGGGAACGGCCCTTCCCTGGTACCTCCCAGGGCACTGGTTTGGCAGCAGTTTGGGCTCTCTGATGCCATGATGGAACCTGCTCCCCCAAAAGCCAGCCCTGCCTGAGGGGTTGGCTCTTGTCCATCAGCAGAGTGCTGGTGCAGCCCCAGAGAATGGGAAGGACCTGGAGCTCTTCAAGTGGGTCCACAGGCCATGGAGATGCTCCAAGGGTTAGAGCCCCTCTGCTCTGGAGCTATGGAGACCTCAGAATCCCTTCCAGAGCCTAAAGGGGCTCCAGAGTGCTGTACAGGGCTTCCCACTGCCAGAGGGCAGGGTTAGATGGGATATTAGGAAGGAATTCCTGGTCGTGAGGGTGGAGTGGCCCTGGCACAGGGTGCCCAGAGAAGCTGTGGATGCCCCTGAATTCCTGCAAGTGCCCAGGCCTGGTTGGACCAGGCTTGAAGCCACCTGGGATAGTAGAAGGTGTCCCTGCCCATGGCAAGGGAGGAGAAGGAGAGATCCCTCCCTACCCCAACCATTCCATGATTCCATGAGGTCCTTGAGCTCACTGTGCCAGTACAAAATCCCTGCTGGGCTTGAGCTCCCCTCCTTTAAATCTTCCCAGTTTTTATCCCAGGGCTGTGCCAGGATCTCATCCCAGTTCCCTGGAGCACTCAGCCAGCCATGATGGTGGACAGACCTCCCATGGTCCCAGCTGACTCTTTCCTGCTCCTTTTAGGTGGGAAATCTGCCGAGCAATCCAACCAGTTCTCCGTGATCCCGCTGCAGCGCGCGGGGAACAAGACGGAGATCGCGCACAGCGCCCTGTACCTGGCCAGCCCCCTCTCGTCCTACGTCACCGGCACCACCCTGGTCGTGGATGGTGGGAGCTGGCTCACCTCCCCCAACAGCTTCTCTGCCTTGCTGGGTATTGCCTCCTCCTCTGCTAAACTCTAGGTGACTGCATTTCCCCCTTGTGGGATTGGAGCAGGGCTCCTCAGGGAAACTCTGCTTTTCCCTGGGGCACAGGGCACAGGCCCTGTGAGGAGCGGCTGAGGGAGCTGGGAAAGGGGCTCAGCCTGGAGAGAAGGAGGCTCAGGGGGGACCTTGTGGCTCTGCACAAATCCTGACAGGAGGGGACAGCCAGGGTGGTTGGACTCTACTCCCAGGGAACGGGGACAGGACAAGGGGAAACAGCCCCAAGCTGTGCCAGGGGAGGTTTAGGTTGGGTATTAAGAGAAAATTTCTTCATGGAAGGGGTGGTCAGGCACTGGCACAGCTGCTTGGGGCAGTGGGGGAGTCCCCATCCCTGGGGGGATTTAAAAGTGGAGGTGGCACTTGGGGACATGGGTCTGTGATGGCCTTGGCTGTGCTGGGGGAACAGCTGGATTTGATGGTCTTAGAGGGCTTTTCCAACTTAAATGATGATTCTTAACCTTGATTCTTCTGGGGCATGGCTGCTGTAGGAGTGGGTACAGTGTCCTCATGGACAGTCCTTGGGATGAGCAGAGCCTGCTGGATTTTCCCTTTGAGCCTGGCTTGTGACATGGTGTCTTGTGGATGCTTGTCCAGACACCTCCGAGATTCCTGATGCCCATTTTCTGTGCTCCAGCAGCAGGATTGAGCTCAGAGAATTCCAAGAGCCTCTTCCTTTCATGAAATTCTGCTTTCTGGCAGAGGAAGGGGTCTCCTGCCTTCCTCTCCTCCCTGCCTGTGTCCCTCCTGGCAGCCTCCATGAGCTGGGCAGGCCCCAGCAGGGCTCCGTCCCCACCTCCACCCTCTCTTGCAGATGTCTGGGCTGCAGGAGCAAACCAACCCCACTGATGGACAGCCTGGGACTGACTGACGGACAGATGTGACATGGGACGCCGTGTGGGGACATCTCCCAGAGCCAGTGCCAACAGCCACAGCCTCTCCTTGGCCACTGGTGGTAGTGGTGACACTGCCAGTCCCGTGTCTGCCTGAGGGACACAGCTCTGGGGTGCTGGGTGGGGACCAAGCCCACCCCCATCCTGTGCCACTGCTGCCTTGTGAGCTGGCGTGGCTGTGGGTGCAGAGACAGCTTGGAGGGCTGAGATGGTCTCTGGCCCTTTGTGGCTCCCTCCAAGCTGCTCTTGTGGCCTTTCCCAAGCTGTGCCACCCGTGGGTACCCATCCTCTTATTCCCCTCTCCCCTATCTTAGCCTGAGAACTGCACAAGACCCCCAGCAGCAGCTCCTTTTTGGGAGGGGGAGCAGCTCAACCCGCCTGGGGTCGGGGTCACCCAGCATGGTGGGCTCAGTTCTGCCTTGGCAGCTCTTGGAGGGGAAACCTGGCAGGGGGAGGTGGCTGTGTCCCCTAAGGGGTCCTGGGTGGGACAGTGGTCCCGGGAGGCTGCCAGGGACGCAGCTGGGATGCCCCTCCCAGGAGCAGAGGTGGTGTGAGGGCAGATCCCCCAGGTCCAGCTCTGCACTGCAGGTGTCCAGTGGTCTGTCCACACCCATCTGTCTCTCACACCAGTGTCATGCTGTCTCCTTCCAGACATTCAAGCTGAGGCTAAGTGAAGGGCTAGAACTGGAATCCAGTCCTTTCCTCCTGCTGGGCTGCAGGAGGCACAGCAGGGCTGCACGGATGGCACTGCTGGAGCCAGCCCTGTCCCTGATGCTGGCACCCTGGGGGACACACGCTGCTCATGTGCACCCTCCTGCTGCTGCTGGTAGTTTTTAGGCTCACCCTGGATTCCATGAAGCTTGTTCTCCCACTTAATTGTATTTCCTACTTGATTGTAGACTTGCCAGATTTTACTCCTTCCTCCAGGCCACAAATAAAGAATTTTCCCCCTGAGCAATGATGCCTCTCTCTGCTGCATGAGCACCAGTGCCCTGCTCAGCTGACTGGTCCAAACTGGGCGCTAAGGGAGGGGGAACAGCCACTGCTCCCACTGCCAGGGCCTTGTGTGGCTCCAGTCCTTGGCTCTGTGGTGCCCCAGTGCTCCAGGCCACAGGGCTTGGGGGCCTGCCAGCTCCTCAGCCCCAGGGGCTCTGGGAAGGGGGTTCCAGCAGCAGAGGTGGTGGGCGGTGCTGAGGGCTTTGATGAAAGGCTCAGCCCTTCAGGGGGATGGGGATGCAGTGCTTGGGCTGGAGTCTGGGTGGATCCTTTGCCTGGGCTCTTGGGATTTGGCTCCAGCTGCAGTGTTCCTCTTGCTGGATCACAGGATGTGTTTTCTCCTGGAGAAGGTACTTGTGTGGTGTGTGTTGGCCCTTCTGCCCAGCTGCAGCCTTGTCTCTGACCTGCAGCCCTGTTCTGGGAGGCTCCATGGATTTCGCTGTTCCACCATGACCAGGTGACTTGGGCACTGTCAGGGCTGTCCTGGCTCCGTGGCCACCCCAGGAAGGAGCTGAGCTCGGCCACGTGTGTCTCCAGCACCAGGGGAAGGACAGAGCTCTGGGCCCAGCCTTGGCATGGCCTGGAGCTGCAGGAACCCATGCAGGGCTGCAGAGCTGCCTCTCACAGCGTCAGGCTGTCACCTCCAGCCCTGCAGGCACCTCGTTCCCTGCCAGCCCCATCCGTGCAGGAACCCCGGCTGCTTGAGCTGTCTGGAAACTGGGGATTGCATTGCCCAGGGGATGGCTGAGGCAGGTGCAGCTGTGCTTCCCCCTGTGGGACTGACCAAGGAGCCCCCTCCTGCCCTGCTCACCTTTAGGAATGGCTGTGCTGAGGAAGAGGATTTGGAATGGGGGTTCCCATCCTTCCCAGCGCTGGGCTAACTGGATGGGGGTGACATCCTCTCTGGGGATGCTGCTGAGCTCTGGCTCTCGGGGCTGAGTGTGCTGGGGGTCACACTGTGACCCAACCAGGCTGCTCCTGAGATGTCACACACATCCGTGGCCTGGGCTGGGTCACTGGGGCCAGGGATGCTCTTGCTCATCAAGTTTGCTGCTAATTATACCCAGGGGCTGTAATTCCACACGCTGGGCCAGCTCAGGAGTGTCTTAGCGGGGTCATCCCGGTGCTCCAGCAGAAACTGCAGCTGCACCGAGCCTGCAGGCTGGGAGCCCTAAACACGGGCATTAATTAACCCATTGATGTGGTCCCAGGGGTGTCCCGGTGCTCAGTTCCCCCCTGGAGCAGCTCAGGCATCCCGGGGCACAGTGCTGTCCCACTGGGGTTGGGGGTCTCAGAGCACGGCTTGTCTCCCCGGAGGGATTTGGGGTTCCAGTGCACAGTTCACACCTGAAACAGATGGGCAGTCCTGTTGCACAGTTTCCCCCCACAGGGGTTTGGGGTCCCGGACTGCAGTTTGGGTTTGGGGTCCTGGACTGTGGTTTGGGTTTGGGGTCCCGGAGCACGGTTTGGGTTTGGGGTCCCGGAGCGTGGTTTGGGTTTGGGGTCCCGGACTGTGGTTTGCATTTGGGGTCCCAGACTGCGGTTTGGGTTTGGGGTCCTGGAGCACGGTTTGGGTTTGGGGTCCCGGAGCGTGGTTTGGGTTTGGGATCCCGGAGCACGGTTTCTCAGCAGGGGGATTTGAGGGTCCCCATTCACGATGCCCCCCCGGTCCCACGTGTTCGTGCTCCTCCTGGCCCCGCCCCTCTCCGCTGGCCCCGCCCCCATCACGGGCGAGTCGGGAGGGGGCGTGGCCTCGGCACGGGCTCGCGCCGCGGAGGGGCGGGGCGAACCGGACCGGCAGGCGAGTGACGTCACCGCCCCGGCTACTGCGGCGGCGGCCGGGCTGGCTCTGCCGGCTGTTCGCGGGCGGTCCCGGAGCGGCGGGTGGCGGGGTTGTTCCTCGGCGCCGCCGCCGTCTTCTCCCCCAGCCCCCGGTCCCGGGCAGGACCCGCGGCCCCGGCGCTCGGAGCCGCCGCTCCCCGGGCAGGGCGGGACCGGCGGGGCCGCCCCCGGTGTCGGCAGGCGGGGCCGGCGTTCTTCGCACAAAGCCGTGAGTGCCGCGGGGACCGCACCGGCACCGCCCCGATGTGAGCGGGGCATGGCCGCGGGGCATGGCCCGGGGCGGGCGGCGGCGGGCGCGCAGCGCCGGCGGTGAAGATGGAGCCGCGTCCGCCTGGGACCGAGCCCCCGCTGCCCCGGGGGCCGGGACCCGGGCCCGAGCCGGAGCTGGAACCGGAGCCGGACCTGGACGTGCAACGGGAACCGGAGCCGGAGCTGGAATCAGAACCGGAGCCGGAGCTAGGACCAGAACCGGAGCTGGACCTGGAAGAGGAGCAGGAGCCGGAGCTGGAAGAGGAGGCGGACCTGGGCCCGGACCCGGAGCTGGATCTGGACCTCTGGGCACTTGAGCCCGCCGCTCCCGGCGCGGGGCCGCCGCCCTGGTGCCCGGGGGAGGCCGGGGGCAGCCCGGGCCCGGAGGGCCCCGCCGAGCCCCCGCCGGAGGAGGAGCCGCGCCTCCGCCCGGTCTTCGACGCCCTGGACCGCGACGGCGATGGCTTCGTGCGCGTGGAGGAGTTCGTGCAGTTCGCCACGGCCTACGGCGCCGAGCAGGTGAGCGCCGGGCACCGCACCTGCCCACCGTGGGGCCCGGGCCGGGGCACCGGGAGTGGCGGCACCGCTTGTTGCCCGGTGGCCCCGCCGCCCGAGGCTGATGGTGATGGTGGCTTCTGTCCGGCCTCCAGCCCTTGGAGAGCGCCGGTGTCCCCAAGGACAGCGCTGGCATCGCCGTCGCCGCGGGTGAAGGGCACGCGTGGCCCGAGCGGCTCCCCCTGGGCCGGGCGGAGCCGGAGCTGCCGTGCTCCGGGGGAGCGGCGCCGCCGGGAGCCCGCAGCTCTTTGTTCTCCATCGCTGCCGCCTCGGGACTCGCTGGGCAGGGGGACACCCCGGGCCGTGGGGCTGCTGCGTGCCCCCCTTGCTGACCGTGGGTCACCCCATAACGGGGAGCATCCCTGCCCGTGGCAGGGGGTTGGAACGAGGTGATCCTTCAGGGCCTTTCCCTGGTTCCCTGCTACCTCGCTTGTCCCGGCTTTGACAGCCTGAATGAGTATTTCCCCCCCCCCCCCCCCCGTTCTGCTGCTTTGTGCCCTGGCGAGCCGGTGTTCCCCTGCAGCAGATCACAGGCGATGTAATTTGAAGCTGCCTGGGCTGACTCAAAATGGAGCAAGCTCCGGCAGCGCTCACCAGGGGATGGAGATGGATTTGTTGGTGTTTTGTGCATTGGCCTGGGCTGGCATCGCTACCAGGAAAAGAAGATTTATTTTTTTTAAGGAACGCAGGTATTGCTGTGAAGTTTCCCTGTGCCTGCCCAGATCTGCTCTCGTTCTCCATCCGTGGCTGCTGCGCGGGTATTTAAGTGCCATGACAAAGCAAATCATGTGTGAAGGAGGCTTTTGATGGAGGAGGGCTTTTTTATCCCTGTCCTTGTGCCAGAAACACCTCTCAAAGATAAAACAAAGGTATTTATTTTAGAAAACTAGCCCTGCAAAGTGGAGACAGGGAAGACAGGGAACTTCTTTGTGTTGCTGAGGGGGCACTGTGTGTGCAGAGGGTCTCAGGGTGTGAACTCGGGTACCTCTGCTGCTCCTGCCTGTGCCAGCAGAGAGGCTTTATTCCTAAATCCTCTCTTCTGCCCTGTCCTGGGCCAGGCTCCAGTGTCCCACTGCTGTCCCCAGCAGAGGAGGCAGGAGCAGACAGTCCACGGAGGCTCCTGCACACGGTGCCACCTTCCCGGGGGACTGTTTGCCTTCGTGTCCCTTGGCGTGGAGCAGCCCAAGGACGTGGGAAATGAGGACAGGAGGTGGCGTGTGCATGGCAGGGGACGTGGCAGGTGGCTCTGGGGTGTGCAGCTCAGCCTGGCAGTGCCCGGTGTCGGCATGGGGATGGTGCCAGAGCTCCAGAGGGACCTCAGTGAGCCTGGAAAACACCCTCAGACCACGGCTGGGGAGTGGCTGTGGGCTGCTGAGGTCACTGCAAAGCTCAGGGGGTGTCCCCGGAGGTTTTGTGCTGTTGGATAGTGTCTGTCCGCATGGATCCATCTGGGAAGGGGCTCTCTGCAGGCTCCCTGTTCCGTCCTGCTGAGCACAGCTAGTGCTGCCTGTGCTGCCATAAAGGATGCTTTGAAAACCCATTTCTCTTCAGCAAGAGGCTCTGGCATGCAGGACAGCTGGGTGCTGGTGCAGCGGGTGCTGAGCACCTTGGGGAGGTTGGTGTGGCAACGCCTGAGCCAGCAGGTCCTGGGCACTCCAGGGGACTGGCAGAGGAGGAAAGGTGATGCCTGTGTGTGCAGGAGGACTTGGTGTGAGTCTGCAGCTTAGAAAGGAGCAGGGCACGCTGAGGGAGGACGAGAAGGGGTTGGTGATTGGGTCTGTGAGCTCCCAGCAGATCATATTTGTTCCTCATTAACTGCCCTTTGTGATTACCCGGGCAGCCATCACACCCCGACCCCTCCGTCACAGCATCCCACCTCTGGTTGTGGCACAACCTTTATTTACACCTTCAGGTCCCATTTAGTGGGAAGGGTCCCACAGGGATCACTGAGTCCAGCCCCTGGCCCTGCACAGACCCCCCAACAATCCCTCCCTGTTCATCCCTGAGATCATTGTCCAAGCACTCCTGGAGCTCTGGCAGCCTCGGGGCTGTGCCCATTCCCTGGGGAGCCTGGGCAGTGCCCAGCGCCCTCTGGGGGAAGAACCTTTCCTGATATCCAGCTTGAGCCCCCTGATGTGTGGAGTAATAAAGGGAGGAGTTCTGGGGGTGTTCCTTGACCTGTCTTTCATGAGGCAGCTGGAACCTGGACCCAAAGTGGATCTTCTGGAACACGGAGATCAGCTCAGGTGGGAGTTAAATGGGAGGAACATCCCCAGTGGTAAAACAGTGATCAGGGGACTAAATGGGACCTGAAGGTGTAAATAAAGGTTGTACCACAACCAGAACTGGGATGCTGTGACAGAGGAGTCAGGGTGTGATGGCTGCCTGGGTAATCACAAAGGGCAGTTAATGAGGAACAAATTCCAGCCCTCTTGCTGGAGGTACCTGCTTGCTTTTTTCCTGCCCTCCTTCCTCTGCCTGCTGCCCACAGGGGTGGCTTCATCGTGGTGGAACAAATGGCTAACTTGAAGCACGACAAGCAGCTGATTCCCGAGGCTGGAGAGGGCTGAAGGAGAGCCTGTGTGTGTGTATCCACATGGATGAGGAGCTGGAGAGCAGCAAGTGTTGTCTTTAGCGCTCAGTCAAACACCAGAGGCATTCATGGGCTGCTGAGTGAGCACTGTCAGCTCGTTTGGCTGCAACAATTATTAGCTAAATGTCAAAGGGAAGGCACCAGCTGGCGTTTATTCCATAAACACCGTGGGGTCGTGGCTTTCTGGTCGGATGAATTGGGTGTTTTTCTCTCAATGCGGATAAAAAATGGGATTGGGATGGGGTTTTGCTTAAGCAGCTTGGTGTGTTGCAGGGCTGACTGGGAGAGCTCTGTGGCTGTGGTGCTGGCGTGGGGAAGAGATCAAGGCAAAGATAAAGGCAGTTTGTTTTGATCTGCAGTGATAACAGCTGATAGGGTTTGAGGCTCTTGCCAGTACCTTCATTTTCAAAGGGGTGGTGAGAGGATGGTGCTGGGGGTGACACCTGGGCCAAGGGAGGCCTTGAGCAGGGAAGGGACAGCCTTGGGATGGTCCCCCCACAGCCTCTCCCGGGAGGGTGTTTGTCCAACATGGATTGTTTTGCCACTTGGAAGGCTCCCGTGGACCCCTGATATGCTCCATGGATTTACAAACAAGATGTGGGACAGAAAGGTCTGGAGGACGACTTAACTTTCCTTGAGAACCACTTGGTTTTTCATCCCTGGACTGCTCCCAAACCACCTGGGAGGCAGCTGCCAGTGGTGCTGTGTTTTTATTGTCTCCTTCCTCCCCCTTTTCCCTGCATTTCTCTGGGATCTGATGCTCCCTGGAGCCGCTGGCTGGGACAGAAGCATGGAGTAAGATTGGCTTAAACAGCGAGCAGGGACGTGGGGGCACACTTGATGTCACTTTTATGTCACCTTGTAAAGCAGGAGGGGTTGTGTCTTGCACTTCTGGGGGTTGCACAGAACCTAAGGCCATTGTGCAACCACTTTTGGTTTAAATTTTTCTTTCAAAATTAAATTTTCCGTGTCTTGCCCGCTGTAGCCCTGCATTGTGTCTGGCTGGCTGAGGTGACAGAGCCCAAGGCTTTTCTCCCTGGATTTATTTCCAGCAGGCTCAGAGGAGAATGGATTGTTTGTAAGGCTGAGGACAAGCATCCTGCTGGCACCTTGGGTTGTTTTTCCTTTTTTGTTTTGATCTAACAGACAATTGGAGAAGGAAAAGCCTCTTGCACCACATGATCTCACTGCCTTGGCTCAATTAAGAGAAATCCCAGAGTTTGTCTAACTCACTTCCAAAGGCTCCTGTTCCAAGGGATCTTCAGCCTTTTTTTTTTCCTCCCTCTGGATGATCAGTTTGAGCTTCATTTCAGTGTGATTTGTTTTGCTTTCTTTAACATTTCCATCCCTCAATACCTGTCCTGCCAGCACCTCAGCTCATCCTCAGCTGAGCTCTCCATATTCAGCTTTTAACTTTCCCTCTGGGAATGGTTTTTGAGGGGTTTTATCAGGTTTGTTGTACTTTTCCCAGCACTCTTGGAATGGGGTGCTGAGAGCTGCAGAACAAATCCCATTTTGGGGCTGGCAGGGATCACTCCAGAGAGCAGCTGCAAAGAATCCTGGAGTTGGTTTTTATTTTTGAATAAAACAATCTGAAAACCTGGCAGTTAGTTCCTGTAATGAAGTCTGGATAGTGTCAAACTGCAGCTTTTTAGAGGTCCCCCCGTGGTGCTGCCAGGCTGGCTGTTCTGCTCCCCTCTGATGGATCCCTGGGGAAGAGGGTGCCTGGATCCAGGCCTTCCTCCTTCCATCTCCCTCGGCCGTGCTGACCTTGCAGCTGATTTGGGATGTCCTCCCTCTTCCCCTTGGTTTTCTCCCACTTCCCTGTGAAATCTAATGATCTGTCATGAGGAAACTCTTTTCTGTTTTTTTTTTTTTTTGTTTTTCCATTTTCTCATGGTTCTTACTCAGTTTGAGCAGAGGCAATGCTGGTTTTATGAAGAGATTTCTAAAATTACCTCTCATGGTTTCACAGGCGAGTGAGGCTTAAATTGCCTCCAACTGTGCTGCTGCTGCACCTTCCAGAGGCTTTAATTGCTGTTTAACTACATGGAATATCCTGGCCTGGAAGGACCATCAAGTCCAGCTCCTGGAATTTGGTTCCTGCTGTGGAGAGGGGCTGGGATGGCAGTGAGGGATGCTCTGGGTGTGCAGGAGGTGCCTGTGGACACCCCTGTGTGCTTTGGAACAGCAACAAATCTGGAATATTTTGCTTGCTTTGACCAAGGGCCCAGTTTTTTCCCCCCAGAAAAATCCTGGCAGGGAATTTGTGGGTTTGGGGAGATTGGGTGGGAGCCCTTTCCTCGCCTCCTCCCTCCTCTCCTCCCTCTTCAAAGGGCTTTAACCACCATCAATAAATAACAGGTCTGTGTGCTCCAGGCGCTCCAAGACAGGAGTTTTTCTTTCTCCCTCCGAGAGGAAAACGCTTCCAAGCCAACATATTTTGTGTAATTTTGGGTGAGGTGGTGGCTGGTTTGCAAATTCCATTTTCAGCTCACTTGATTCACTTATAAATATCCCAGAAGACTCCAAGGAAGAGATGATTCCTGTGCTCCTGGGTTGTTTGAGCTGCTCCTGCTCGGGTTTGGCTTTAAGCTCCTGGGAGTGGTGGGGAGGGCTGGGAGCAGATCAGAGCTGGGCAGAGCTCTCTGGTGATGTGTTTGTGGCTGCAATCAGATGGATGGATGGCTTATCCTGGAGGGATGGAGCTGGCAGGACTGTGAATGCTCAAAGGCTGGGTTTGTCTGCATGGGCTGGGAGGAGGGTGCTGGTGGTAATTTTATCCCACCTACCAGTTTATTAAATCACCCTTTTTATTCTGCTTTGCTCGTGCAGGCTGAGAGTGCAGTGAATGTGGAGTGGGGTGTGGGTTTTTGGGAGAGGGACTGGGGACAAGGGCTGGAGGGACAGGACACAGGGAATGGCTTCCACTGCCAGAGGGCAGGTATGGATGGGATATTGGGAAGGAATTGTTCCCTGGCAGGGTGGGCAGGCCCAGAGCAGCTGTGGCTGCCCCTGGATCCCTGGAAGTGCCCAAGGTGAGCTTGGAGCAGCCTGGGATAGTGGAAGGTGTCCCTGCCATGGCAGGGGGTGGAACTGGATGGGATTTAGGGTCCCTTCCAACCCAAACCATGCTGTGATTTGTTTTTGATCAAGGTTAGTTGTGTTCCTCTGGAATTTGAGTTCATTCCTGCAAATAAAGAAGCTCTGGTTACCCAGGAGAAGGAGAAGCAGCAGTCCCACCTTTGCAGAGCTGGCACGTGCTGTGCTGAGGGAGCACACTGGGGTGTCTGAGGCGTGGGGTGTGGGTGCAGCACCAGGGCAGAGCCCTGCTGGTCCTGGCTGGGCACTGCCTGGGCTGGGACAGGAGCCCCAGCAGCAGAAAAGGGTTCTCACTGTTGGGGTGGAAAGACCTAAAGCCCACCTCATCCCATGCCATGGGCAGGGACACCTTCCACTGTCCCAGGCTGCTCCAAGCCCCATCCAACCTGGCCTTGGACACTGCCAGGGATCCAGGGGCAGCCACAGCTGCTCTGGGCACCCTGTGCCAGGGCCTGCCCACCCTGCCAGGGGAGAATCTCTCTGTAAAGTCCAGTGTAAATCTCCCAGTTCAAACCCATTCCCCCTTGTCCTGTCACTGCCTGTGTACAAATCGTTCTCCCTCTCTTTTTATAAACCCCCTTTAAATACCGAGAGAAGAGAGGTGGATTCACAAGAAGCTTCCTCTCAGGAGCAGAGTATTTCCTAAAGCTGTGACTGATTAAAATTGGATGGGAGTCATCATGATTAACTGATTGGAATATGATAGGGCATCACAACACAGGGCTCATTTGGAGCTGCTCTTGCCCACAGAGCCCTCTCCCAGAGCATTCCCAGGCTGCTGATAGCATTGTGTAACTCAGCCCAGACAATAATTGATAATCATTACAATTGCCCCCAGAATTCCTCTCCACTTTATTCCTGTTTGACTTTCATTTGCTGCTCATCATTGGAGGAATGATCTGCTTGGAACCCAGGGGCTTTTTTTTTTTTTTTTTTTTTTTTTTTTTAATTCCTGGGTTTGGAATTTGCAAAACAAATGACTTCCCTTTTCCCTCAGCCTGCCTGGGCAGGGAGAGCTGCTGCTGGGCCACCCTCGGCATCCCCTCTGCCATGGCACCAACATTGTTCCAGCTCTAGGAATCTGCTGGCAGTGCTTGCTTCTCCCTGTTCCTCATGCCTGGCTCCATCTTTCCATAATTCCTGTGTGGGTTCCTGGCCTGGCACCCCGGGCTGGTCCCTGCTGAGCCCTGGGGGAGCAGGGTGAGCCCTTCCCTCTGTGTGGTTGTGTAAATTCAGGCACCTGTGGAAAATGGAGGTACAAAGCTGCCAGACTGGTTCTGCTGGGCTGGGAATCACTGAGGAGCTCTGGGATCACTGAGTCCAACTGTTCCATCACTGCCAGGGCCACCACTGAAACGTGTCCCCAGGTGCCACCTCCACATGTTTTGTGAACTCTTCCAGGGTTGGAGACTGCACCCCTGCCCTGGGCAGCTGTGCCAGTGCCTGACCACCCTTCCCATGAAGGAATTTTCCCAGTATCCAGTGTAAACCTCCCCTGGCAGAGCTGGGGCCGTTCCCTCTCCTCCTGTCCCTGTTCCCTGGGAGCAGAGCCCGACCCCCCTGGCTGTCCCCTCCTGTCAGGAGCTGTGCAGAGCCACAAGGTCCCCCCTGAGCCTCCTTTTCTCCAGGCTGAGCCCCTTCCCAGCTCCCTCAGCCCCTCCAGGTGTGTTTTGTCACGAGGGCCCTGGGGCTGGTCCCAGGCCTTGCCCCAGTGTGGTCAGTGCCCGTGGACACACAGAGTGACTCTGGCCTTGGGGACTCGTGCATTTGGTACCTGCAGTGACTCTCCCACGTGCCAGAAGCATTCCCAGCTCCTGTCAGAGTGCAGTCCGTGCTCTGAGCTGCTCTCCTGACGAGGTTTTTGGGACATCTGCAGTGCAGCTGTTGGCTGAGCCAGCCCAGTCTGCAGACATTTGTGCTTCCCTCATTGTCCCACGTCAGGCAGAGCCCCCCAAGCTCCTCTCAGCTTTTGTTTTCCACTTTGAAATCTTTGCCATCTTTCAGTCCCTTCCCACACGTGGTGTGGTGCTGGGGGCTGATGCTTTAGGTTCAGGCCTGAGGCCTCCCAGCAGAGACAGGACTGCAGCCACAGTGGGACAAACATCAGGGATTTCCTCAGGCTGCTCTCAGAATCGCTGCTTGTTCATATCTTCGTGTGTCTGTGCTTTGGATCTTCCAATATTTGGGTGGGAAGGGACCTTAAAGCCCATCCAGTGCCACCCCTGCCATGGCTGGGACACGTTCCACTGTCCCAGGGTGCTCCAAGCCCCATCCAGCCTGGCCTTGGGCACTGCCAGGGATCCAGGGGCAGCCACAGCTGCTCTGGGCACCCTGTGCCAGGGCCTGCCCGCCCTGCCAGGGAACAATTCCTTCCCAATATCCCATCCATCCCTGCCCTCTGGCAGTGGGAGCCATTCCCTGTGTCCTGTCCCTCCATGCCTTGTCCCCAGTCCCTCTCCAGCTCTCCTGGAGCCCCTTTAGGCCCTGCAAGGGGCTCTGAGCTCTCCCTGGAGCCTTCTCCTCTCCAGGTGAGCACTCCCAGCTCTCCCAGCCTGGCTCCAGAGCAGAGGGGCTCCAGCCCTTGGGGCATCTCCGTGGGCTCTGGAGTGACTCCAGCTCCAGGTCCTTATGTTGGAGGCCCTTGATGTGCTGGTGGCAGCAGACACCTCCAGGCTGAAAGCGAGCTCTGTATTCACAGAGGAGTCACAGTTCCCATCAGTGGTACCTGGCAGGAACCTTGCTTTAGGATCCCAAAACTTCCAAAGCCAAGGAACAGCCCTGAAGATGCCATGGAGCAATGGCAGTGCCAGCCTGGGCTTTGCATGGCTCAGAGCTCTGCACAAATGGTCTCCTCTCCAAATTATGGGCTCTCATTAGCCTTCCCCTTCCCTGCAGAGCTTTTGCTGGAGTTGCTGTGGGGCAGAGTAAGTTATTAATGGTCCTGTGGGTTGTGGGGGGAGGGAGGAGGAGGGGACGTGACCAAGGAGAGCCGTGGGGACAACTCCTCCCAAAATGCCACTAGTGCCGAGCTGGAGGGCTCAGTGTTGGCCCCATGGGGAGGGAGCTGGAAGAGCCCAAATCCCTGTGAGTGCTGCTGGATCCTTCCCTGGCACACAATGTCCTGCTTTTGGGGCTGGGCTGGGCTTTTCCTGCAGGGAGGTGGGGATGTCAGAGCCCTGGTGGGGCAGGGATGGGGCCAGCACTGCTGCCACGAGGGCTCCTCGTGGCTGTGGCCTTGGTCCAGGCACTTCATTCCTGATTTTGGTCAGGGTGTTTCCCCTCTCTAGGGAGAAAGCTGCTCTTGAAGCAGGGAGCTGTGGAGGCTGCTGTGGAGACAGGCTGCTGGGAGGCTTCTCCCATCCAGCTCCTTCCAGTGCCACAGCAAATCCCCTTTTCCCAGTGACTAAAGTGCCTTTGCTCCCTGTTCCCACGTTCTGTGATCCTGTCGAAGCTGAAGCACTGAGGGACAGTGGTTTTTGCTGGGCATTTGTGTGCTGGATGAAAAGACATGAATTTCTGAGTTCTTTGTGTGTCCTGGTGTGTCCCAGCTCCACGTGGCATGGGCTGGTGACAGCTCTGGGGATGTCCTGTGGGCTGTCAGTGTCCCACGGGGGGTTACACCTTTGTGTCCAGGCTGAATGTCCCTGTTTGGCAGCGTGGTGAGCAGCCTCAGAGCACCCCGATTTATTTGTTTTTAATAACACGTTGCAGTTTTCCAGAAGGGAGAGCTCCTGTTCCCTCTGTGCAGTGTCCCGTGGTGAAATGCCAGTGGTGTTACGTTGTGTTTGAGTCACTGCTGCTGCTGGAAGGGCTTTTCAGCCTGTTCCTGCTTCCTCCTGTCCCCTGAGGAGGAGGAGGAGGAGGAGGAGGAAAGGCAGAGGGAGAGGAGCTGCTGTGGGAGCTGCGTCATCTGGCAAGGCCCAGCTGTGGAAAATCCATTTGCCAGAGTCCAGTGGGAAGCTGGGCTCCAGCAGGATGTGCAGAAGTCCAAGGAGCCCAAACCAAGAGTTTTTAGAGAGAAGAAGCTGCTGGGGCAGGAGGCAGAGGGTGAGGCTGCTGTGGGCACGGGGCTGCTCTGCAATCCCACATCCCAGACAAACACAGCACAAAATCCCCAAGCAAATGCAGAAACCAGGGGCTGCCTGAGGGGCTCTGCTTGCAGGAGGGGTGCTGTACTGAAAGTCTCCTGGTGGGGAAATAACATCAGGCCCAGCTTGGCTGTAGAAGCTGATGGGGCCACTGAGGCTGCCTTTGGCTGGGCAGGGATGAAGAGGCAGCTGTTGCCTCCCTTTTGCCTGGCCACATTCCTTGTTTTTTTCCAGGGGAGTGGCTGTTCTTCACCCTGCTCACTCTGTGTGTGTGTGTGTGTGAGGAGTTTACAGCTGGGGGTGGAAAACAAAATTTGGATATCCTTGTGGAATTTATTCCCTGTGCTTGCTAAATGGATGCAGCAACCAGCTAATCCTCTCCTGGCTGCTTGGAACTCTGGGCCTACTGTCCTGGAAGGGAGGATGCAAAGAGCAGACGAAGGTTTGTGGAACCTTCCCTGAAGGGTCCATGGGGAATTTTGGAAGCTTTGGTTTTGAGCAGGAGAGTGCTGGAGGTCTGGGTGTGGGACAGGAGCATTCTGGAGACCTTGGTTTGGAGCAGGAGGGTTCCTGGTGTGCAGCAGGGAATTCTCTTGTGCTCTGAGCTGCACCCCCAGGCTGTGTGAGCATCCATGCCGTGGTGGCACCGTGGGTGAAGGAGGGCTGCTGGTGGCACCAGGTGGGTGCCTGTGCAGGGCAGGCCTTGGCTGCCAGCCTGGCACACACCTGCAGAGCCATGGAGCAGATGCCAGGCCTCTGGCACCCCAGGTGCCATGGGGGGTTCTTTGCTTGCTGTGGTGATGCTTCATGCCCAGTGCTTACAGTCCCTGAGGTCCTGGGCTTCCCAAACTATGCATGGCATCTCAGCCTCTTCTGCTTTGCTCCAGGAATCTACCTCTGAGCCTTTGATCTGTTCTGGGCTCTTTTTCCCCCTCTGGCACGTCTGCTGTGTGTCCCTCACACAAACAGCCCTTTCTGGAGCTGCCTGAAGGAGTGGCAAAAGGAGGGGAATAACCTGAAGCAGCTCTGAAAAAGAAATGAGTCTTTATGCTTTGCTGGTCTCTGGTTCAGGCTTGTTTGTGGTACAATGAGCTTGGTTTTGCCAGGGTGGCAGGCACAGCAGGGCTGGGCCAGGCAGGTTCCTTCTCTCCTGCTCAGCTGCTCCTGTTTGCAGCTTCAGCTCTGCTGCCCCAGAGGCTCCCTGTGCCCCCAGAATCCTGGCATTTACAAGCTGAGAGGAGCAGCTCTCTGCCCCCAGCACAGAAAGGACCTGGAGAGAGTCCAGGGGAGCCCACGGAGATGCCCCAAGGGCTGGAGCCCCTCTGGAGCCAGGCTGGGAGAGCTGGGGGTGCTCACCTGGAGAAGAGAAGGCTCCAGGGAGAGCTCAGAGCCCCTTGCAGGGCCTAAAGGGGCTCCAGGAGAGCTGGAGAGGGACTGGGGACAAGGCATGGAGGGACAGGACACAGGGAATGGCTTCTCACTGCCAGAGGACAGGGATGGATGGGATATTGGGAAGGAATTGTTCCCTGGGAGGGTGGGCAGGCCCTGGCACAGGGTGCCCAGAGCAGCTGTGGCTGCCCCTGGATCCCTGGCAGTGCCCAAGGCCAGGCTGGACGGGGCTTGGAGCAGCCTGGGACAGTGGAACGTGTCCCTGCCCATGGCAGGGGTGGCACTGGGTGGGATTTAAGGTCCCTTCCCACCCAATAAATTCAGTGATTCCATGACTGTAATCCATGTATGAGTTACAGCCTGTACATTGTGCCTTGGGGAGGGTGAGTGTGCCAGGCCAGTGGGAGGATTCATTCTGGGATGTGCCATGGATGTTTTGTGCTGCTTTCCAACCTGGAGGGGAGCACAGGGATGCAAACACCAGAAATCCTGGATTCACACACTTAGAAATCCCGGGTTTCTGAGCCTGGGCAGCCTCTGGAACCAAACAGCCCCACCAAACAAACACCTGGGTTTGCTGCAGGCCACTTTGCACAGAGCCACACCAGGCAAACATTCAGCATCTTAAAATGCCTCATCCTTGGTATGTGACCTCCTGGTGTGTTTGATTGCGTTGGGGTTTGTTTTTTTTTTGTTCAGATCAGCTCCAAACCCTGGGGAGGATCCGTGTCCCTGTTCTGCTGGCCAGCCCGGGGTGGCTCTGTGGTGGCCCTGGGCTCTGCTCCCAGGGTAGCTCCACGCTCCACCCAGGTGTGTGTTTTATCTCAGCAGTAACCAGGCTCTAAACATTTTTTCTTTCTTGATTGAACCCGGCCTCCTGCCCCTGAGCCGTGTTTGGAAGGGTAAGAACAGGTTTCCCTTGTCATCAGAGGAACAAAAGCTAGAAACAAAGGCTTGGAGGGTGGAGGAAGAACCCTCTTCAAGTTCATTAAACAAATAAATGTTTAGAGTAGAGCATCGTGGCTGCTGAAGCCTTTGAGCACTTAGGGAGAGACAGGAAATCTGGAACACTTGAGACAAACAATTAAATTTGGATTAAAACCATCTCAGCGTAACTTATATTCCTGTTAATGTTTCCAAACCATCCTTGAAGTTGTTTGTTTAAATACATTTTATGCTTCAGTGGCAACAATTGAGGGATAATTTGGAAATGTCACTCTTGGCATTTAAGAACACACTCAAATACCACAAACTGAGGCTCCTGAAGCCCTGCTGAGCATGGAGGTGTTCCTGCCTCCAGATATCCGTGGAGCTGGTGGGGTTGGTCCAGAAAGGTCCTGTACACACCAGAGGAATTTCTACCTGCAAGGAAAATATCCCAAAATTCCAGATGTGAGCGCTGCAGGTGGTGGAGATCTCTACAGTTCAGCTCCAGGCTCTGCACTGGGGCCTGGCTGGATGTGTTTGTCCTGCTTTCTCGTGGATGGGGGCAGGAGGGATGTGGGTCCTCAGGCTTTTTTGGCTGCCAGCTCTTTAAAACATACTCTGGTTTTTTTTTCCTGCTTCCTGGTGAATTTGGAGTGTTTGAAGGAAAGTCTTCTCCTCTGCAGCTCCCGATGCGTGGAGGGGATCTGGTCCTCAGCATCAGCTCTGGGCTGGTTCTTGGCTCACAGCTGGCTTGGAAATCTCTTCCTCCCCCTTCCAAAAGGGAAAGATAGGAGTTTGGTGGGGGAGTGGAATTCTCTCCTGCCCATTCTGTTTTTTGCATCTCTCCCCTCTGGCATTTCCTGCAGAAGGAGCCTGGGAGAGGCTTTGGGGTGAGAGTTTGGGGGAGAAACTGCCCCAAGGAGGTGATGAACAGCAAAAGCTGTGGCAGGCTGAGAAACTTTTCTCTTGGATTCCTGGGAAAAAGGAGGATTTGTTAGGCAAGTGGCTGTATTAAATGGCAAGGATCTGGTCTTCCTGGGAAGAAGATCTGTCTTCCCCTTGGGAACTTGCTTACTTTGTTTCTTCTCTCTCTTGGTTTGTGGGTGATCTCTCTCCCATTCCTCTGTTTTTAATACTTGCAAGCTTATCCTTACCATAATTATCCCCCTCCTAAATACAGGAGATTTATTTCCCTTCTGCCTTAAATAGTAGCTTTGATTATTCCTCTGTGGCAGGAAAAGATGAGAACAAACCAGGCTGAGGCTTCCTTTGTCTCCTTCTGAGGAAGGTGTGTGGAACCTGCAGTGCTGGAGCCCCGGCACGAAGGGATGGGAGGGATGAGCTGATCTCTAGGCAAGATTAGGGAGGGAATTTGCAGAAAACATCTTCACCAGGGTTGCTTTAAACAGAGCCCTGAGCAGGCTCGATCTGCCTGCTGAGCTCCTCCTGGAGCTTTGGGAAAGGCTGGGAGAGCAAAATCCTGGCAGCAGCCCTGGGTCAGCGCTGCCACTTGTGAAATAAATAATGCAGTTCTTGCACTGCTTACTCACAATTGGCCAGGGCTGCTCCCTGTAATGAGATCCTCCCCTCGGGGGTGTTTTAAAGGTTACTTAATTAGGTGTAATTGCAGCAGAATAGAAACCTGCTTTGAGGTTCTGAGTGCTTTGTGGAGTGCCAGCTCCTTCAGCAAGTTGGGGAGTCAGATGCTATAAAGAGGGCTGGAGCCGGGGCTGTCTGCCTCCCCTGGGCCTGCCTGTTTATGGTGATGAAGCCACAGAAGTGAAGGGCTGGGAGGGTGTTCCTGGCTTTGGGAACGGTGCAGCGTGAGCTGTGCTCGCCCTGTCAGGCTGGTAACGCTCCCTCAGCACCCAGCACGGGGGATGGATGTGCTCTGACCCCAGAGAAATGCTGCATTAGCAGGGATCAGTGCATTTCAGCTGATCCCACTGCAGCCCATGGGTTTAGGGAGTGTGGGATCTGAAGAGAGCTCTGTGGGGACGGCTGTGTCTTTGGCATGGCCCCTTTGGTTTGGCTGCAGGAGCATCAACAGTGCCAGCATGTTTCACCCAAAGGTGAAAAAAGGATATTCTGTCTTCTGTCATCAGCATTTAAAAATATTACACATTTTCTGTGAAAGGATTGGTTTAGCTCTCAGAGGCAAGTTGGGTTTTTAGGGACAAATGAGTGCTTTGGCTCATCCCCTTGTGTTGAACACGGAGTGTAACCATGAGGGGTTTATGCAGCGTGTTCTCACTCAGGTGAATTCCGGTGGGCCACTCCAGGCCACACACCTGGCCAAGCAGAGAGGAGAGCAGCTGCTGTGAACCCTCCCTCCTTTTTAGTGCTAAAAACCCCTCAGTTTGGCACTTCTGCCAATCTGGTGCTCATCCTCTCTCTGCTTGAGTTCAGGGGTGGTCTCACTTACAGTGCTGTTCCCCCCCAAAGATACAGGATGTTCAGAGCAGAGCTGGGCTTCTGCCAGTCAGGGGAGAGTAATTAAAGTTACATGAGAAGAACTTGGGTTTTCATGTCCTGTCTCAGCAAAGCAGGACACCAGGACCTTTTACTTTTCCCTTTTTTTCCCTTTTTTTCCCTTTTTTTCCCTTTTTTTCCCTTTTTTTTTCCCTTTTTTTCCCTTTTTTTCCCTTTTTTTTCCCTTTTTTCCCTTTTTTTCCCTTTTTTTCCCTTTTTTTCCCTTTTTTTCCCTTTTTTTCCCTTTTTTCCCCTTTTTCCCTTTTTTCCCTTTTTCCCCTTTTTTTCCCCTTTTTCCCCCTTTTTCCCCCTTTTTTTCCCTTTTTCCCTTTTTTTTTCCTTTTTTCCTTTTTTTCCTTTTTTTTGCCTTTTTTTGCCTTTTTTTCCTTTTTTTTTCCTTTTTTTTGCCTTTTTTTTGCCTTTTTTTTGCCTTTTTTTTTTGCCTTTTTTTCCCATTTCCCCTCCACATTTGCTTGGGTATTTGGGGGTCTTTATCAGGAATCTGTCAGTATTCATTCCTCCTCTTTGTCTCCTTTGGACTTGCTCCCAGACTCTGTGCAGATTAAAGGAGCCTGAGAGTTGATTTTATTCCCAGGGCTGCACATGGCAGCACCATCCCTGTGAGACACTCCATGATTTGATGCTCTGAGCTCCACCAGCTCTTCTTGGGGGGTGCCTGGCTGCTGTGGCCACTAGAAATCTCCCACCCCCCTTCACCCTCCACAGAATGTCTTTTTGGGATCTGCTTCAGCCCTGACCTCTGCCAGGATATGAGGGAACGCTGCTGGCAGGCTCAGGGGCTGCAGGGGGTGTTGGCTGCCCAGCACAGCCCTGAATTCCCTCAGGGATCACACCTAAAACAAGCACAGTGGATATTCTGTCCTGCTGAATCCATCTGCTGTGTGGAGGAGACATGGGGCATCCATAAGGATAAAGAGGAGAGGCCTAGAGCTTCCTTTTCCTTTTCTAAACAGGGAGTTCACAGCTGGGGAATCCTTCACCTCCGTGGGAAACTTCCACTGCCAAGTCTTTGTGTGTGGATTGGAATGTGGAGTTGTCACTGTTGGGGTCATTTGCTGAGCTGAGTTCAGTGCATCAAAGCAAGGAAACTCTTTTTGTGCTGTGAGGGGCCCCATGGCATTGCAGGGTGGGTTCTGAAAGCTTCCGCAGCAAAATCTTTGGGGTTTGGAGGTGAAGCAGCCTGGAGTGTGCAGAGGATACAGGGGATGTGGGAGTGGGGATGCTGCCAGGAGTCCTTGTTGTGTTGTTGTGACCTCCCCGCCTCGTCCCCATCTGCTCCATGTCGTTTTCCAGGAGGAATCCCTTGGTTGGGCCGTGTCCCTGGCCCAGGGGTGACCAGAGCCCCCCTGGCACATGCCACCCCTAGCTGTGCTCCTGCTGCTGTGTGTGTGCTCAGCTCTAGGCAGCCTGGCTGGCTTCAAGCAGTTTAAACCTCTCACTTTCCAGCAGGATTTAAGTCAGCTACTTAAGCCACCTCATCCTCTTTCACTCTTTAATGCTCTGTGTTTCAGCTGCTCGGGCTCCAAGGAGGGTTTGTAACCAGCCAAAGGCACACACAGGAAGCAAAACATTTATTTGAAGTGTTTCTTGCTGGCCAAAAGCAGGACTGTGGCTTCTGTCTCGTGGGTTGAGCTTGGTGTTCAGTTTGGTGGAGTGTTCCTGTTTGGTGTTGTGCCAGTAGGAATGTGGTGAGAGCTGCTGTGCTCAGCTTCAGCTGAAACCCTCAAATCCGTGAGCTCAGGGCTGCTCACATTTACTGCATGGATCTAAAGCAGTTTGAGCCACAGTGCTGGTGGCTTTCCCAGCTGCCCTGGTAAGGTACTGGGTTTAGCCCAGGCATCAAAGTGAAGAAATGAAGAAAATTATCCCAGGGTGCTCCAAGCCCTGTCCAGCCTGGCCTTGGGCACTGCCAGGGATCCAGGGACAGCCACAGCTGCTCTGGGCCCCCCCACCCTGCCAGGGAACAATTCCTTCCCAATATCCCATCCATCCCTGCCCTCTGGCAGTGGAAGCCATTCCCTGTGTCCTGTCCCTCCATCCCTTGTCCCCAGTCCCTCTCCAGCTCTCCTGGAGTCCCTTGAGGCCCTGGAAGGGGCTCTGAGGTGTTCCTGGAGCTTCTCCTCTCCAGGTGAGCACCCCCAGCTCTCCCAGCCTGGCTCCAGAGCAGAGGGGCTCCAGCTCCATTGCTGGGTGATACTTGGTGAGAGGAGTCCAGGAGCTGTGGGGACCAGGCAGGCACAGCAAATATTCTTGTTTTCTGTACTGTGGGTTCTTTGGAGTGTCAGCAGCCACTCACCTCAGCCTGGTGGTAGTGTCTCAACTGGTAATGGTGATTTTAAGCCTGGCCAGCAAATACAGGCAGGTTTGGATCAGCACAGACTGATGCAACTTCTTCACTGTGTGCCTTTCCTTGTTTGTATCCATAATGTCCAGATTGGGAACTTTTCAGAACCATTTCCCCCTGCCCACAGCCCCAGTTAAATACATTTTTATTTTTTCTCTTTTGCATAAAGATATGCTTCCCTGTCTGTCCTGCCTGAGCTCTGGGTGGGTGAGGTGCCCTGCTGTGGCATTGGCACCAGGGACTGAAGCCCTTTGTGGTCCTGAGGAGATGAAAACCACAGAAACTGTAATTTAGAGTGTGTCATGCTAATCCCTTATAGGCCTATCAAGTCTGATTAAACATCACTTGCCTTTCTGTTATCTCTGTACACAGATAACAAATTAAGTGACAGTTTAATCCAGGCAGCTGCCAGATACATTAACTGGAACCGACACATTCCTACGAGTTGTTTTTATTAGTCTAAAATACCTTTGTTTAACATACAAGAAACCTGACTCACCCAAGATGATGAGTGCCGTGTGAGTTTAGGAGGTCTGTCTGCCAAAAAAAGCGCTCTAGAAAACTGCAGAAGGTGTTTGTGTTGTCTTCTCCCATTCACAGAATCTCAGGTTAGCTTGGGAAGAGCTCTGAGATCGAGTCCACCCCGTGACCCATCCCTGCCTTGCCACCAGCCCAGAGCCCTGAGTGCCATTTTCAGGCTTTCTCTGGACACCTGCAGGAATGGGGACTCCAAACCTCTCTGGGCAGCCCCTTCCAATGCCTGACCAGCCTCTCTGGGAAAAAATTCCTCCTGATGTCCAGCTTGAGCTGGAGGTGGGCACAGCTGTGCCCTGGGGGATTTGGGTTTCCTCTCGTGGCACTCCCACAGAGGCACAGCCTGCAGTTCAGTGACAGGACCCAGGGAAGGGCTGGAGCTGGGCCAGGGCAGGGTCAGGCTGGATTTTGGGAAAGGTTCTTCCCCCAGAGGGTGCTGGGCACTGCCCAGGCTCCCCAGGGAATGGGCACAGCCCCGAGGCTGCCAGAGCTCCAGGAGTGCTTGGACAATGATCTCAGGGATGCCCAGGGTGGGATTGTTGGGGGGTCTGTGCCAGGGCCTGGACTGGAGGATCCCTGTGGGTCCCTTCCCACTCAGGATATTCTATGATTCCTGGGTTTTATGGTCTCAGCCCTGTGGGTTCCTCCATGCCAGTGGAATTTTTGCTGCTCCTGTGGGAATGTGGGACGACCAAAGCACATGGACACATGAGTGAACAGCTCCAGATGTGTAGCTCTAGTGCTGTAGATGTGATTTTCCTATAGAAACACACAGGTGGCTTTCAGAAAACCAAAAAGAACTCAAACCAGCCCCCCCCCCCCCCCCCCCCCCAGTGCTGCTGCAGGGTGAGCAGGGCAGCTCCAAGCTCCACGGGCTGGGGGCTGAGTCTCCTTTGGGACCTTTGTGAAAGGAGAGGTTTGGTGATTCACCAGCTCCTTCCCCAAGAGCAAACTGAAACCCCAGTGAGTCAGAAGGTTGTGCTCAGGAGAGCTGCACAAATGCAGCCCTGGAGACTCCCTCCTGTGCATCAGGAAGAGGAGGAGGAGGAGGATGTGTGTGGCAGGTGAGGGCAGCACTGGGCGCAGCTCTGGAGTATGGAGCTCACCTCTCTCACCTCACCAGCTTCCTCCTGGGCTTGTTCCTCGGCTGAAGGACGTGCTGCAAAAATAGACAAAGGTGCCTCAAAAGCTCTTAAAATGAGAGATAAATGTCTGGTTGTCTGAGCTTGAGAAGCATCTGGTGTAAAGGATTTTCTGCTCATGGCAGATTGGAAGGAAGGAAACAAATGCACCTTTTTGAGGCACTTTGGGCCCTGTGGTTTTGTCCTTTTTCCATTCTCTTTGAAAGTCCCAGACCATCCTCAGCACTCCCATCCCAGCCCTGGCCAGCTGACGTGATTCCCTCCCCCTCAGGCATTGTCTAATTGGGAAAATGTTTCAATTATACGGCCTAAATTTGTAACATGGAGCAGTTCATTATCACCGAATCCCCTTAATTGGGCCCTCCTACCAGGCAGCCTATTACAGAGTTTCCCAATTAAGGCAGGACCTCTTTAAAACCCATAAAAATAAACAAATCCATGGCAAAGCAGGCCCATGGTACAGGAGACACTGCCCAAAGTGCTGCTCCGAGGCTAAGCAATAGTTTCAACAGCAACCAAGTCCTAATTAACCCCTTTGTACTGATTACTTATGTTCCCTTCAAGGAGAACAGGCACAGTTTGGGGTCAGCTCAAGAAATTAATTGCTATTTTCTCAAGTCTTTTTGATAAAGAGGAAAAAGTTGGTTGCAAGGTGTTTCTGTGCTGGAAGCTGCTGTTTCCTGCAAGGATTCCACAGGTAATGCTGCTTTTTTTTGCTTGCAGGTAAAGGACCTAACAAAATACCTGGATCCCAGTGGATTGGGAGTTATCAGCTTCGAAGATTTCCATCGGGGCATCAGAGCCATCAGAAATGGAGGTGAGTTTCCTGCTGTGCTCTGAGTGAGGATGGGAACAGGCCAAATTTAACACCACGGTTGAGCTGAGAAGATTGCTTAAAGAGAAGGAAAAGCTTGGGGAAAACCATCTGGGTTTGGTTTTCTGAGAGTTCCTGCTCTGTGCTGGGTGGAGGGGAAGGGGGAGAGGTTGGGGACATTTAATAGGGGTTGGAAAAGGGGGTACAGCAGTCGTGGTGGTGGTTCCATGTTTGGCTGTTTATCAGGAAAGTTCCTTCCTACAAAGAAACATCACTGGGAGATCCCTTCTGGTTTGGTGTCTCTCACCTGTGGTTTTGGGGGTTCTTGCTCTGGTGGAGTGGCTGCCATGCTGCTGGAGCTGGCTGTGTGCTGCTGGCCCTGACATCTTCCAAACACTGGCACTGAGCATGGAGTCCTGGAATGGTTTGGCTTGGAAGGGCCTTGACACTCATCTCACGCCACCCCTGCCATGGGCAGGGACACCTTCCACTGGAATGGAAATTACCATGCCTTTACCAATTTACTGATGAATTTACCAATGCATTTATAACCTTCACTCCAAGTGTTGGGAGGATCAATGTGCTCAGATGGCTTTTAGCAAGCAGCACATGAAACCAGAACTTTGAACTCTCTGGCTGGAGTCAGGATGATCTTCCAACAGTCCAGTGCCAATCCCCACGTGGCTCCTGAGGGCTTCCTGCAAGTGCTTCCAGAGCAGTAGCTTGCTGAATTGTGGAGTATCTTACTGGCTGGTTGCCATTTGAACCCCTTTGCTGCAGAAAAAGTGGTTTTTCAGTTGTTTTTTCAGTTTGGGATTTCTCTCAGAGTGTCAGAGGGTCATTTTGGGCCAGGCATGTTGTTATGGGCAGGGTGTGAGAAATCTGGGAATCTCCCTTCTGAGCAGCTGGAGTTCTGAATGTGCAAATGTGAATTATCATCCTTGCACAATAGTCAGCTCTGCTCAGAGATGCTTATCTGGGATTCCAGCCCTGCTGCCAGCCCTGCCCATGGAGTGTGCTGCAAGGATGGGGAAGAGCCATCCTTCCCATACAAACTGTGCTGTCCCAGGAGTAAAAACCCCTCAAAGCAAAGGTTTCTCCTGTTCTTCTGTCAGTTGTGCATCCCTTCTCCTTCTCCCCAGTTCCACCCCCACTTTATTTATTTATTTACAGCAAGGGTGCTGAGGCCCTGGCACAGGTTACCCAGGGAAGCTGTGGCTGCCCCTGGATCTCTGGAAGTGTCCAAGGCCAGGTTGGACAGGGCTTGGAGCAGCCTGGGATAGTGGAAGGTGTTGGAGTTGGGATGGGATTCAAAAGTTACCCAAAGTGGAGTAAGGCGTGCCCAAATGCTGCAAAAATGCAGCTGCAGAAAAGGTGATTGTGGGACTGGGACTCTCCAGACCTTGGGCTCCTCTCACTTAGAATCCTGGAAGCACAGAATATCCTGAGCTGGAAAGGACTGAGGGGATCATCCAGTCCCACTCCTGGCCCTGCACAGACCCCCCAACAATCCCACCCTGTGCACCCCTGACACTGCTGTCCTAACACTTGCAGCTTTGAGCTCCCTTCCCACCCAAAGCACTCCAGGATGATTTGAGCTCAGGACTGCAGTGTTTTATGGCAGCTCCCAAGTTTCCTGGTGTAGCCTGACCAATTCCCAGCTGCCAGGAAGCAGGAGGAACTGCAACACACTATTAATTTGTAATAAATTGCTATTGGAGTAGAGCGTTTGTGAAAGCCCAGGCTCATGTTTCTCCTCAATAATTCATCCCTTTGGTGTTGTGTTCTATTAATTGAATGGGAAAAGCAGATCCAGGCAAAGCTTTTAGGGGCTCTATTTATTAAATTTGAAAGAGATTGATATGTGTTTATTACAGTGGTTAGGAAGGGCTGAGCTCTCTAACAACACACGGCATTAAATGGTTGTAAAAGAAGCCCAGGGCAGGGAGCAGAGGAGGTTCTTTGAGTCTCACAGCTAAGCATTGCTCACATTGAAACCATCTGAAGGATTTGCTGCTGCTCTTGAGACAGTCAATATATTGATCATCCCTTTGTAACCAGAGCAGAGGTTATGCTGCTGCTGGGTGTCCCTTTTAACGAGGTCTATTAATTAGCTGGGCCTATTTTTAGTCAGGGAATGCTCTACTGGATTTCTTGGTGCTGTGAAATTCTTGGGTCAGTCATAGAAGTGAGTGCTGCTGTCAGCTTGGACCTTTTGGTGTCTGTGTTAATGCAGGGTTTGTTTCTGAGGATGTCCCACTCTTCTCTGCCTCTCCCCTCTCTGGAGAATCCCCTCAGGAGAGCAGCTGGGCTGTGCCTGGAGCCTGGCAAAGTGAAGGTGCAGTTACACACCCAGCCAGATTTCCTCAGTCACCTGCATTTCTCACAACTGCTTCGTGTCCACTTGGCCCTTCCATGCAGGATGCTGAGCTCCTGTCCTGTCCCTGTGCCAGAGGCATGTCCCACTCTGAGGAGCAGGCTGATGCAGGGCTGCTGCTGCTTGCTCTGCCTCCAGCCCGGGGCAGCAAGCACTGAAGCCCTCACACAGAGCCCCAGTGCCACCTCTGCACTGCCATGGGCCAGGTAATGCTGACTGTGAGGGGCAGAGCAAAGGCTTGGCATTTGAGGCTTTAAGGAGAGGTTTTAGCCACTTGTGGCTGCCTCCTGGCCTCCCCACAGTGCAGGCTGGATGGGACAGCGTGGTTCTCATGGATGTAGGGTTTTTTTAATGCCTGCAGTGTGGCTGGCCAAGGAGGGCTTCCAGAGGGTTTCCCTGCTCTGGGAAGTGCTGAGCCCGTGGCTCTCAGGTGCCTGAGCTCTGTTCTCAGGCCTGGGGCTGTGGGGACAGAGGAGCTGCTGGGACAGGTTCAGCTCCCCGTGGTGTGCTCTGTTCCAGCCCTTCCTGCTCTGGGATCCCCTGTCCTTCCCTGCTAGCCTTAGATAGCCTTACAAAGAAGACTAGGCCAAAGAATAGGCCAAGAAGCACTTCTGGTGTGCTGTAATTGGGAAATAGTTGGCTTCTGATTGTGATGGCATGAATTATAACACCTGTATTGTCTCGCCCTTCACATGAGATTAAAAATGGAATAAAAGTTTTTAAAACACCTCTCAGTTGCCCCATGTCTGAGTCAGAAAAAGGCTTAGTCTGACAGGATCCCCTTGTCCTTCCCTGCTCCACAAGGAGTGGCTTGTCTGCTTTTAAAATCTGTGTGCATGGTGCCTGAGTGACTGGCCAGTCTCACAGCAGAGGGGGAAATGTGGATCCAGCACTGGCAGCATGTCAGGGGGGATAAATAACTCTGAGAAGTGGAATTTTACAGCCTTGGATTGTAAAACTTGAGAAACTGATAATGGAGGGAAGGCAGTAAGGAAGTATGATATTTAAAAAAGGTGGGTTTTGAGTCCTGGAGAATTCTCAGCCAGAGGAAGACCTGGTGCATCTGGCTACCATTGTTAGATTAAGTTGTTTTTTTTTTTTTACTTAGAGATGGGGTGACTGAGAGGTGTTTTAAAAACTTTTATGTTATTTTCAGCCTTATGTGAAGGGTGAGACAATATAAATGTTATAATTTATGCTATTATAATCAGAAGCTAATTATTTCTTAATTATAATACATTATAAGCATTTTGTGGTCTATCAGGTTTTGTTACACTATACTGTAAATGTCTTAAAGCTAATCATTTAAAATTACTCTTCATGGGTCTTACTACAATGTATCTTTTATAGTTGTATTTCTCTAAAGTATCTGGTTTTATTTGTAAGGTCATTTTTTAGAACTTGTTTCTAGTTCTATTTCTCTCTTAATAATGTCTGTCTCATTCTATGGTATTTCTGAGTTTGTATTTTTTATCTCAAGGTTTGTATACAGATGTGAGCCTTCTGTCAGGCTTTGAGAATTCTCTACAAATTCATTTCCCACATTTCCCTCTTTTTCTTGAATGGAAAAAATATTTCCCACAACCATCACTGAGGTCTGAGGGAAGAGAAGCAGGGAGGGAGCCAGTGTGACTGCTGCACTCATCACAGTGAGGAGCTCCAGCTCATGGAGGATCTCCTCAGGGAGAAACAGGAACTAGGGATCACATCCCAGCCCCTTGGAAAACTCAGCCTGGCAGTAAGGAGCCTGTTTGTATGGCAGGGAGCTGCCCTAGGCTGGGGGCAGTGAGATTCCAGGGGGCTGGAATCACAAGCTGAGGTGCCTGGACCAAGGAGCAGCTGGAGGAGGAGTTTGGTGGCAAACACGAAGGATGGGCTGGATCAGCCCCAGCTGGCTGCAGGCTCACAGCCAGGCCTGTGCTCACCAGCAGATCCTTCCCTTGTCCAGGTATTAAAAACCTTTAGAGCAGACACCTTTTAAATACCTTTTAATACCTCCAGATATTAAAAACCTTTAGAGCTTCAGACACCTGGTTTTTCTGCAGGGTCTCTCAGCACTCAGCAGGACAAACTGAACATCTCTGTGCTCACACTGCAGCTCACAAGGGTAAGGAACAAGTTGTGTCATGCACACACATCCCAGGAGCTACAACATCTGTAACATCTGTCTTCCAGGGAGCAGCCTGCAGGGAAGGGGCTCTGGGGGTGCCCCTGCACACAGGGAGAAGCTGGAGGTCTCAGTTTAGGGATTTCTGTGCCAGGCAGGGAAAGGTGCATTCCTGGAGCTCCCAGCCTCATCCAGCCCTTCTGCCTTGGCTTCTGATCCCTGAACAAAGGGGCCCCTGTGCTCTGAGAACACACAGTGCATCCACGGAGGGATGGATGTGCCCAGGAGCTCAGGGGAGGGCCCAAGGTTGGAAATAGTCACGGCTTTTTTTTTTTTTTTTTTTTTTTTTTTTTTTTTTTTTTTTTTTTTTTTTTTGTTATTGTTTATTTTTTAAATGCTTCAACTAAAAGCCCGTTGGATTTGGGGAGATGGAAAATCCAGCTCAAAAACCAGCACCCAAACATGGAAACCCTAAGAAAGCTCCTGTTTGCAAGGAGGAAGACCTGGGAGACCCCTGGCAGTGCCAGCCTTAGAGGAGCTGGACCACAAATCCCCTGAGCCAAAGGAAAGATACTCCAGGGGCTGAGTAAGAGGCTTGGAGCAGGAGGAGCACCTTCAGCTCTCCAGAGGCTCTTCCAAAGGCTGGCTGGAGGGAAAAGCCTGGAGCTGGGAAGCTGGAGCAGGCAGGGCAGGATGCTGAGTAGCAAATACTGGGCTGGGGGGTCAGGCTGTGGCTCTGCCCCGAGCCTGGGTGGGAGCAGCACACCTTTCCTAATTGGAGCTGAATGAGCTCTTGTGGGGCTGCAGCTCTTCAGTCCTCATCCCACGAGATCCCTGGGAGGATCTCAAGGGATGTTTCCAGGGTTTCTGCTCTCCAGTCCTGGGAGCATCCCTGGGAGGATCCCAGGGGGTATTCCCAGGGTTTCTGCAGCCCTGTCCAGAAAGGTTGGTGAGCTCCTGGCAGTTGAGTGTCAGCTGGGAATTTCCTGAGAGGAAAGCCCACATGCAGCCCTTCTCTGAATGAAGGATGTGAGTGTTGTACCTTGTGGGAAAAATAGTACAGGTAAGAAGAGGCAGAACCTGATCCACCAATTCTTAGGCATTTTTCAAGTAACAAACAGGTGAAACTGAAAGAAAATCCCCTTTTAATTAGAAGCCCTGAGCTTCTCACCTTTACTATTTTCCCCACAGTACCTTAAAGGCTTAGAGCCAGGAGGGAAACTGCACATCAGCTCCCAGAACCAGATCCACTGAGTTTTCCCACGTGCAGGTTGTGCTCCACATTCCCTGCTCCCACTGCTCGGGCTGTGCCTCGGGATCTGACAGTGCTCAGATGCCACCTCGGAGCCCAGCGTGCCCAGAAGCCACTCAGTGCCACTCAGAGCCACTGCAGGGCAGCACGTGGTGGCTCAGGATGGGCCTGGCAGAGCCAGGCTGGCTTCCCCGGTGACCTGGATCCCGCTGGCTCCTGGGGGCATTCCAAGGTGCTGGATATCCCATCAGGGAACCCCTGTTTGCTTTGTGTGGAGGCTTTTCCCCCCTGTGTAGGATCTGCATTGCAGATGGGTTTTGCTACGCAAAAGGAAAGCTTCCCTTGCCCAGGGATAACTCCAGAAGCCAAGCTTGCATTCCCTTCCACTCCCAGTCCTGCAGTTATTTCTGTCTGTGTGCATCCTCCGCGCTCTCTGCCCCACCTGCCTGCTGGAGGTGCAGTGGATTTGCAACAGGGGGTGGCCAGGCCCAGTTGAATATTCCAGGCATTGCTTTTGGGAAGGAAAGCCTTGCCCAAGGCTCAGCAGATGGAAGCAGAGCTCGTGTGCACGTTTGACTAAACTCGGTGAGTATCTGGCACCGCTTTGAACGCTTCCTACGTTCCCCTGGGATCTGCTGATCCCTGGATTCACGCAGCACTGCTGCAGTGGAGACCTCCCCGCTGCTCCTGCCTGCTCCTAACCCTGCCTGAAGCACCATCCACAGGGACACAGCTCCTTTGATGGCTGAAGGTAGGACAGATGCCTCTTTGTGTACAGCTGGCGTGCAGGGAACGGGGGCTGCCATGAATGGGAAATCAAGATTGATTCATGAGCCAGAATAAAACCCAAATTGCTCTCATTATGTCTTCTGCATTTTTTTTTTTTGTCTTTGCATCTTGCTGTGCTCTGGCAGATCCATATGGATGTGCTATACATACTGCTGGTGGGGATAAGGACTTTAGGAAGATGAGTGTTAATTCTGCCCCTGAAAGGAGAGGAGATTTAAATGGCTCTTTAAAATTTATATGGATACTTGAAAAAAATATAATCCCTGTGCTGTTCTTGGGAGCTCGGGATTCTGCTCATCTCTGTGGTGCAGGAGGATGATTGTAGCACCAGGATTGTGCTTGTCAGGTTTGGGGTCCATGTGCTTCTCTGTGCCCCCTTCCGCCAGGGACAGGAGCAGCCAAGGCTTTCTCAGAATTAATTTGGATTTTTTTTTCCCTTGAAATAGTGGTGGTTACAGGATTGTGTTGAAAAATACTGGACCTGCCCATAAAAATGTGTGAGGGCTTTACTGGGGTTCTTTAGCCCCGGGAAAAGGAGGCTCAGGGGGTCCTTCTGGCTCTGCACAACTCCCTGACAGGAAGGTGGACACAGGTGGGGGTCGGGCTCTGCTCCCAGGGAATGGCCTCAAGCTGTGCTAGAGGAGGGTCAGTTTGGACATCAGGAGGAATTTTCTCATGGAAAGGGTGGCCAGGCCTTGGAAGGGGCTGTCCAGGTGGGTGCTGTAGTCCCATCCCTGGAGGTGTCCCAAGGAAAGCCTGGATGTGGCACTCAGTGCTCTGACCTGGTGACAAGGTGGGCACCAGGCACAGATTGGACTTGATGATCTCAGAGGTCTTTCCAGACTCAGTGATTCTGGGATTCTGTTGAGTCTGTAACTCCATGCTCACAGGGAATGGGGAATTAGGAGCATGAGGGATGGAGCTGAGCTGCTTTGGGGTGGTCGCAAGGACCTGGGGTCTGTCTCCATCCCTCTCCTGACAGGAGGGTTGGGTGTATCCAGGGCACAGCCCCTCTGTGAGGGGCTGATGCTCTGTGGAGAAGCAAACAGCAGGAGAACTAAGCAGGTGTGAACCCAGCCCAGCTGGAAGCTGTGCCAGGGAGGGGCAGGACACAGGTACAGCCCCAGGGTGAGGGCATTGAGCTGGGTGCTCCTTTTCTCCAGCCCCAGTGGCCTTGGAGAAGAAAAGTCCTTCTGCTCCCAGGAGCCCTGAAATGCTCCTGTGTGTGTGGAGAACTTTCTCTCCAGCTGTGCAGCCCCCAGGATCCAGCAGATCCTGGCTGCAGACCTATTCCCCATGGCAGGCTGAGCAGGGAGGCTGGGATGAGCAGGGGTCATTTTCTGTTCCCCTTGGAAGCTGGAGCAATTGCTGGGAGAGAGGAGCTGTGGAGCAGCTGGGAGTGGAACCACAGACCACACAGTTCTTGAGCTCTTTTAAGTCCCTGTTTCTGCTGTAATACAGACATAGAATCATTTAGGTTGGAAAAGTCCTTTAGAATCATTGAATCCAACCATTAATGGATCTGATCTAATAACAATATACCAGGGCAAGGACTCGGGTGCTGATGGGGGGGCACTTCTGGCTCAGCAGAACAGTTTTTTCACGTGCATTTCTCTTTTGATTTCCATAAACACTTGTTTGTAGTGAATTCATCCGTGTGGCAGCTGGGTGAAGGGTGACACGGGGGGGAGAGGCTGCTGTGCTCCGGGTGCTCCGTGGCTCAGAGGGAGCTGTGCTTCCCAAAAGCAGCCTGGCAGATGACATACTGCATTGACCTACTTTCGGGAGAGGCGCAGAAGTGTTGGGAGAGCTGTGTCCGTGGGCAGCTCCGGGATGAGAGCAGCAAGGAATGGCTCAAAAATGCTGCTGGGAAATGCTGTGAAGGCTCTGGGGGCCAGGAACGGGAGATTGGCATGAGAATGTCTTGGTTTGAAAACAAAGGTGTCTGCTGAGGAAGGCAGGAGCCTTCCTTGAAGTGGAAAATGTAACCCCCTCTCCCTCTGAATTGTTATCATTTTGAAATTAAGGGGCTCTCAGGCAAAAATATGGGAATAGGAATAACAGTTCTTTACTAGGAAAACTAAAAATACAAATGCAATTGTACAAACACAAAAAAACCCCACTGCCAGAGTCAGAATAGGAGGTGACACCCTGTGGGTCAGGGTGGTGGCAGCAGTGCCATTCCATGGTGGCTCAGCCCTCCTGCAGTGCCAGCTGTGCTTCTGCTGGAGCAGGATCCTGGACAGGGCTGGAGTTTTCCTCTGAAGCTCCAGGGCTGCTGGAGATGGGCCTGGGCTTCCTCTGGGAATGCAGTGGGGCAGAAAGCTGCTCCTCTGGGAATGCAGTGGGGAAGAAAGCTGCTCCTCTGGGAATGCAGTGGGACAGAAAGCTCCTCCTCTGGGAATGCAGTGGGACAGAAAGCTGCTCCTCTGGGAATGCAGTGGGGCAGAAAGCTGCTCCTCTGGGAATGCAGTGGGCAAAGGCTGCTGTGGTGTTCCCAAGGTCAGATTGTATCCAGGTAGTAATGTTTGGCTCCTCCCCTGGGCAGAGCATCTCCCCATGGGATGATGGAATTTTCTCAGCCATGCAGGGACACTCACTGGCCATGAACAGAAGAAATCTCCTGGAGGGAAGATTGGCTGTGGAAGAGATAAAGAAAAAACAGCCCAATGAACAGAAGAGAACTGCCCCAGCTCTGACAGATGGGAACAGAACACACACCCCCAGCTACATCTTCCAACCTAAGACAGAATCTCTGCCCCTCTGAGAATTCCTTCTTTAGGAATCTCTCCCCTTTTATGAATTCCTGCTTTGGAGCATATGCCTGAGAAATCTGGCTGTGTCAGTCACCATCATGGAGTGTAACAGGTCCAAAACACACCCTCGGTTCTGAGGGAATTCTGGTTCAAAGCTGGGATTAAATCCCCAAAGAATCATTGTTGGTTCAGCATTCCTTGGGAGGGAAAAGCATTGCTGTGTAGCCAGATCTCCTGGAAATCAAAGCTAATTCCAGAGTGGAGAGACTTCCATGTGTCCTGAAGTGAAGGAAACCTGTGGTGGCTTTTTGGCCCACAGACCATAGCCCAACCTGATAAAAACAAATCTGATGCTCAAATGAAAACAAATTTTTCTGGGAAATGAGGATAAAACCCACTGCAGGGTGGGTTTTATCAGACTGTCTGTTTCCCCAGGAAGATGAAAACAGGGAGCAGTGCTTCATTGGAGATGTGGAGCAGTTCCTAGTGTGAAAAACATGTTCACTCTCCTGTGAAAATGTAAAAAGTTTAACAAAGGACAATAGGAGCAAGGACCATAGAGCAAAGGTTATTATGGCCAGGTGCATCTGGGCACTCAGCCAAGAGCACCCTGTTACCTTCGGGGACACCCCTTAAATACCTTTTAATTCCATCAGCCTGTTGTATATCCATAGACCCTTATGCACAGGAAACTTTTCCCCAGACTAGTTTACATGTTCCAAGAACTGTTTAGCATGGCTGCTCCTTGGATGCACGTTTTTAGAGCATGCAGATTCCTTGGTTGTGCTTTTAGTCCATTCTTATCACCTCCAGTTTTTGGGCCTTGGTCCACTCTGTCTTCAGATATTGAGTGCTGATAGGTGGCAGATCTGTACAGGTGTCCTCATCCTGTGTTCATGGGATGTTATCCCAGCCAAGCAGGCATTTTAACACAAGCACACTTATTATCAGCTATTGCACTACTATGTCTAAGCTTAATTAACAACAGAAATAAAAACTATATCTTTATAAAAAAGTTTCTTTAACATTACACATATAAAATCCATTTTAATATTTGCAAAAAGCCAATATTATAATATGTATCCATAACATTAACATGTTCTTCTCTGGAGATGATGACTGAAGAGAAAAGAGAGGCAGGTTCTATTGTAAAATGCAGGTGAACCCAGTGAGAAGAAATGCTGATGTCTGACTCCAGTTCAGAAGGCTGAATGATTTCTTTATTATAACTATGCTATAATACATTAATATACTGTATAAAGGAAGATACTAAAACTACATACCTGCTTTTCTAACTACCAAATCTAACTAACTCACAACTTGTGACCCTGTTCTTAAGAATCCAGATACAGGTGGATTGGATTGGCCACCAGGCTCAAACAATCCTCACCAGAATCCAATCAAGCAATCACCCCAGGTAAACAATTCTCCAAACACATTTCACATGAGAAAACAAGGAGCAGAAATAGAAATTGTTTTCTCTTTCTTTCTCTCTGTGCACCTCTATGAAAAATCCTGAGAGAGAGAGAAATGTGCTGCCACAGGTTCTTTTAAATAACATTTCTCCTCTTGGATCTGCTGCCTCTGTTTCTCCGTTGCAGGATTCCCTTTCTGGGCCATGCTGTTTTCCTCCACATCTGGTGCTGGGAATGCTTTTGGGAGCTCGCCTGCGGTTTGGGGAGTGCGTGGGAGGAGGCTGGGCTGGGCTGGGCTGGGCTGGTGGCTCCACGTGGGTGTGGGGGGTGGTTTCTGTCCTGCCTGTTCTGCTGTCTCAGGTTTGGGTGTTAGTCCAGAGTGAGGGGTTGTCAATGCTTGGATCAGCCTGGGAAGGTGGGGAATGTGTCCTTCCTCCTGAGCAGGAGCACCTGGACAGGGCTCAGGAGATCCCTGGCCCAGCTTGGGGGAAGGAAAGGAGCCCAGCGCCCTGCAGAGCTGTCAGCTCTTTTCTCCCGAGGAATCCAGTCAGTCCAGAGTTATTAACAAAGGGATAATTACTCAGCCAGGACCTCTGCTCCTCCCTGCTGGGCTCTGTCCCAGCCTGGGGGCTGGGACTGCACCTGGGGCTGGGTGACCTGGCACCCCTGTGACACCCTGACAGGTTGATGTGGCAAAAGCTTTTTTCTCCAGAGAGTTTCCTTGGACAGGAGAGGCTGCCTGTGATGTGGATTTCCTGGAAATCAGGGCTGATTGGGAAGCAGCTGTCTGGGTGAGCAGCAGGTGGGATGGTTCCAGTGGGCATCCACACACTGGGAAAAAACAGATTCCCAATTTTCTGGTGTTCTAGCTGAGCACAGCTCACATTATCTCACTTCCATTCTGCCCATCCCAAGCTGTGTCCCCTCCTGGCCTGGTCCCTGTGTCCCTCAATGTCTTTCTCCTTCATGATTCTCTTTTCCAAGCTCTTACAGTCCAAACTGCTCCTGTAAATCAGTGGCAGTTTATTCCTCTCTACAACAGGAACGACTCCCGTTAACAAGGCAATAGGAATTTTTATTAATGTAATTAATAATTGCAGAGAGCTCAGCAGAGATGATGTGACAGCTTCTAATAAAAACACCCCTGATGAGGGTGGGTAATGGCTTGTTTGGACCTTGTTTCCATGTTTGGAATTGATGATCTTGGAGGTTTTCTCCAACCTGAGCAATTCTGTTTGTCACCTCTCAGCCCCTCTGTACCTTCCTGGAGTCCTCGTACTCTGAAAAGGTCCAATTCCTCCCTGTGCTCCTTCCCCTGCAGGGGAGGGGTCAGGCACAGACAATGGCTGGAAAAAGGATTAAACCCCAATTTTACGGGACCCCCCTCCGTGATTTTGGTTTATTTTGGGTGATGTTTCCTATCCAGAAGCCAGTGGGAGCAAAAGCACTTGAAAGAATGCATCTCCCCTCTCCTCCAGTGACAGGTGGCACATGGTTTGGCTCTGCTTCCATGGGATTTTCTGGCAGTGTTGGAGTTAGGGGGACAAACAGGGAAGAGGATTCAAACATACACCTTCAGGAGCATTTTCCTGTTGCTCTGCATAGCTTTTAGGGGATTTTGGAGGACTGGGACTCCAGACTGCTCTACTGTGGCCAAGCAGCAGGAGGGCACAGGGGCTGCTCAACCCTCCCTGTAACACACAGGACGTTTTGGAGCAGCACAATCATTATTTCCAAGAGATGGCTCAGAACTGTGGAACACCACCTTGGGGAGAATTCTTCCTACAGATGTAGTTTAGTCCCTCTCCTCTTACATATTTTTTTGTCCCCAGTTTCCCCTGAACCCAGGCTGGGTTCTGGTCAGTACCTAGAGGGTGAATCTGAGATCAGAGGCTTTATAAATAACTTTATAAATAATTTTCCTTGGTGATTTTGCAGCTCTGCTGTTGAGGTTGGAGCCTAGGCTGGCACAGGGGGTGTCTGTAGTGCCTGCCCAGGCTCACAGCTCTCCTGTCCAGCACATCTTTTCCAGAGGCATGTGGGTGGTTCTGATCTAAACCACTTCCCAGGGCTCAGTGACAGCTTTGGAGAGGCTTGGCATTAATTGTGGTCAGTTTTTGGTGTGGCTAGTGGAGGGCAGAAATGGCAAGTGAGACCTGACTGACAAATACTAATGCCTGAATATCCCAATATTCAATATTCATGATCCTCTTTTCCAAGCTCCATCAGCTTGGAAAACTTCCATCATCCAAGCTGATGGAAGTGCTGTAGGTGTTGAAAATGTTCCCTTTAATCCCTGTGGGTCTGGAAGCTGTGCCTGGACCCACTCTGGCATTGCTCTGAAAATGAAATTCTGCCATGCTTGGAGGTAAGAACATTGTGAGCATTTCCTGGGCCCCGGGTTGGAAGCTCTGAGCTGGGGAGGATTGAACTGGGTTTAACTCTTATCCTCATTTCTCCATGTGGGAGCTTTAAGCTGGAAGGCTGAAGCCTTCAGGATGCAATGGGGGCATCCAGTCAGTCCCAGCCTGTGGAACTGCCTGCTTTCTGCCTGTGTTATTTGGGGTGTCACAACCTCTGGTCCATTTGAGCTCCTGAGTCAGGGTTCTCTTTAATTTTATTTTGCTTGTGCGAGAATCTTATATAAAGATAAAAAGATAAAATCTATAAAAGAATATACAAAATATAAAATATTTTCTCTATTTATAATATATTTATATAAATATAAAATTAATATAAAAATAGAAAATATATAAAAGAAAATATATAAAGATAAAGACATAAAGATAAGATACCTAAAGATAAGATTGTCTTCTGTGAGCTCCTGGGTGCGGAGCATCTCAAGGAGTTTCTGCTTCAGGGCTCTCAAACCCTTGACAGGAGAGGTTGTGTCAGCACTGATGTGCTCCTGGAAGCTGACTTGGGATGTTCTGCTGGTTCCATGAGCTCCTTCAAGAGGTCCTGCCTCAGTCTCTTCACAGAGCAGGGAGTGCAGGGCCATGGGGTGAGCTTTGCAGTGCCAGGTTAATGGTTGGGCTCAGTCTTGGAGCTTTTCCAGCCTTCATGATTCTGTGATCTCTGTCTGAAAAATCCATCTTTGTTTCCAGAAGTGTAGAGATTTGGAAGTAGAAGGAGTGAAGGAGCTGGAGGACATCAGGAGGTCTCCTCAGCAGCAGCAAGTGCTATTTTGGAGGCTCAGTCTCTCCATCAGAAAGTGGCTCTAAGCCACTTTCTGGTGGCCCCAGGCAGCACCTCATTTTCCACACCTCCAGCAGTGAGCCTTTGTTCCTGCACAAGCCTGCAGGAATCTGAGCTGGTCCTGATGACTGGCACACTCTGAAAAGACCACTCAGATGGCTGGGAATTAAAAATGAGACCCCGTGTTTTAAACTCAGCACAGATTCCAAGTGTTAAACTCAACTCAGCACAAATTCCGTGTGTTAAACTCTGCACAGATTCCAGCTGTTAAACCCAACTCTGCACAGATTCCAGATGTTAAACTCAACTCAGCACAAATTCCGGGTGTTAAACTCTGCACAGATTCCAGCTGTTAAACCCAACTCTGCACAGATTCCAGGTGCCAGGGGTGGCCTCCTGCTCTGTCTCTGGGCCAGATGCTCACCAGGCCTCTGGGATGTAGGGAGGGCAGCTGGATTTGTGCCTCCAAAGGGCCTCCATGCCATGAAGGGAATTCCTTTCCATGCTGTGTCTGGAGGAGGCTGCAGGGCCTGTGCGTGGGAAGGGGATCAGAGGGAATGTGTGATGAGCCCTGGTCAGTGAGAGTGATGCTCAGGAAATGAGGGACTGCTGAAGAGCTTTAGCCAGGCTTGTGTAAGCAATCTTCATTCTGCCACTGCCTCCCTGGGAGCCTGGGCTGCCCTTTGTTCCCTCCCCTGGGGCATTTTTGGGAAATGATGGTTTGCAGTGAGTGCTCCTGCTCTGTTGGCCCATCTCGGGGGGAAGCTGAGCTCCAGGGGAAGCATGGAGCAGAAAGCTGCTCTTTGATGGGAGTATCAGATTATAAATGTACTCCTGGGCCACTCTGGGGAAGGAAAAGGTGGGTGGGTGTGATTGGTGCTGGCTTTAACCCACAGGGATCACACCACATGGGTGCTTAAGCACGAGACCCTGAGCTGCCTCTGGAAATCACAGAATCACAGAATCATGAGGTTGGAAGAGACCTCCAAGATCACCAAGTCCAACCTATGCCCTGACACCTATGCCCTGACACCTCAACTAGACTATAGCACCAAGTGCCATGTCCAGTCTTTTTTTAAACACATCCAGAGATGGTGATTCCACCACCTCCCTGGGAAGACAATTCCAGTACTTTATGTTCTGGTTTGAAAGCAAAACCAGTGAGAGACTCCAAGTCAGAAATACAATTTAGTGGGAAAAGGGAAAAGAAACAAAATGCATGCAATAATACAAAAGGAAGACCACTGGCAAAGTCAGAATACAACCTGACACCCCTTTGGCCAGTGCGTTGGTAGCAGTCCAAGTTGGAGTGGCAGATGTGGTTTCTGTTGGAGCAATGGTCCTGTAGAAAAGGTGTAGTCGTCCACTGGAAACCCCAGCTGTTCCTCTTAGAAACCTGTGGGAAGGCTGCCTCTCTGCCCAAAAATCCCAGAATATATCTAGGTGGGGATGCCTAGCTCCTCTCCCCTGGGCGGAGCATCTCACAGTGGGCTGATGTCATTCTGAGTCATGGGTGGGTCCTTGCTCACCTGTTAAACAGAAACGGCTCCTGGAAGGAGTTATCTGCGAGTCCTGTGGCGAGACACTGATGGGCCCATCAACAGGAGATAAGGAAAACTGCCCAGAAGACAACTTCTACTCGGATGGTAATAGAAAACATCCTGATTTTCAATCTCAGACACTTTATTATTCTTTCAGTGAAAATTTTTTTCCTAATATCCAACCTGTACCTCCCCTGATGTAGCTTGAGGCTGTGTCCTCTTGTTCTGTCAGCGCTGCCCGGTGGAAGAGACCGACCCCACCTGTCTGCAGCCTCCCTTCAGGGAGTTGTGGAGAGCAATGAGGTCACCTCTGAGCCTCCTCTTCAAATGCTGGATAGTGGCTTCCCCTGTGCAGGATCCTCCTGAATTCCTGCAACTTTTAAATCCTTGGCTGTGTGTCTCTTGTTTTCCAGCAGCATTCCCAGTAAGGGAGCTGGATTTATATCATTTTTTCTCCCTTAAGCCAACCAGAACTTGGTCTTGCTCCTATTTGGGGTCTGTTTTATTCTGTGCCATTCAGGCAGGTTCCAGGCCTTATTCCCACACTGAACAGTGCAGGTCTGTGAGCTCACAAAATCCATCCTTGGATGATTGGAATGACTCGGAGTTGGAGGCTCTGTGGCTTGCAGCAGTGTGTACAGTGTGTTGGTAGATGACTTAAATGCTCCTGAAAGGCTCTTTTTCTAGGTCACTCCTATATGAAGCTGATAAAACTGGCTCTGTGTGACCCATGTGTCACTGCTGTACCCACAGCCCTTCACTCAAGGTGCCTTTTCACTGTGATCCTGCCTTCTGGAAGCAGTTTTTAGAATCTATTTCAGGAGCTTTATCCCAGAACTGCTGTTCCTGAGGGTTCCTGGGAGAGCCCAGGTGACTCTGGCAGACCTGAGAGCTCTGAAGCTCAGCAAGACATGGGAAGAGGTCTCATCCACCCCCATGGAGAGCCCATGGAATTATTCAGGTTGGGAAATCCCTCTGAGATCGCTGAGACCAACCATTCCTCCAGCACTGCCAAGGCCACCAGTGACCCATGTCCCCAAGTGCCACATTCACATGGCTTTTAAATGGTGGCTTTCAGTGACAGGACAAGAGGAAACAGCCTCAAATTGTGCCAGGGGAGGTTTAGCTTGGATATTGGGAATATTCCTTCATGGAAGGGGTGGTCAGGCACTGGGCCAGCTGCCCAGGGCAGTGGTGGAGTCCCCATTCCTGGAGGGATTTAAAAGTTGTGTGGATGTGGTACTTGGGGACATGTTTAATGGTGGCCTTGGCAGTGCTGGGAGAGCAGTTGGACTTGATGACCTTAGAGGGCTTTTCCAGCCTGAATGATTCCATGATTCTGTGGTGGTTTAGCAGTAAAGCTGCCTGGAAGGTCTCTCGGAGCCTGATTTTTACCTTTAAGGTTTTTGGATGTTTATAGATGTGACTGGCCTGGCAGCGGGAGTGATGGCTAGAGCTGGAAGTGCAGGAGAAGCTGGTCATGGACACTCAGAGGACAAAAGGCAGTCCCTGATGCCACCCCCAGCCCTGGGTAAACACTTGGGTTTGAGCAGAGTAGGGCAGAGGTGAGCCCAGCTGTTGTGACCACATCAGCTCTCAGTGGGGAAGGAGAAAGAGAAATCAAGATGGGTGTAAGCAAGGAAAGGCTGTGGTGTGAGGGGCAGGGACAAGGGCATGTGAAGCACAGCAGGGGTCAGCTGGGACTTGACTTTAATGTCCAGGGTGGAGAGCAGAGGGAACATGAGGGTCTGAGCTCAGCCTGTGCCACAGATTGGGGCTATTGAGTGCTGCTGCTGGTGGCCCACAGCCATCCCTGGCTCTGTTCCTGGTATGGGGGGAGCAAACCCCTCCAGCTGTCACCACGTGGCTCCCTCTGCACCTGGGGACAGTGCTGTCCACATGGGGAGTGCCACTCCACACCGAAGGTCTCCAGTTTATTGGCTCCCAGGGTTTTTTGACTCTTTTGGGCAGGAATTTGCGAGCTTGATGCAGGCTATTATTGTGCTGGCATACTTGCAGGCTCTCCATGGCAACTCTCCCTATACACAAAGCACCATATGGCTTTTTTTGGAGGGGGAGGGAATGAATCCAGCAGAAAAATCAACCCTTGTTTGTGGTGCTGTTTGTCTTTGCTCTCTGTGACATGTGGGGAGGTGGAAACATGGAATGCTGGCCATGCCACCACGAGGGTGCAGGTGACCTCTCAGATGGCCTTTCCAGGATTTTTAAACTGGAATTTGCTGTGAAAATAAACCCATGGTACACAGAGACCCCCTGTTTGGGCTGGGCTCTCTGCACACAGGTGGAGCAACAAGGATCCCATTGATGCCCAGCATGTTCATTCCCTGAAGGGCTGGGAAGGCTCCAGAACCCCTGGTTTGGGCAGGAGCTGGGCAGGAGGCAGGTGATGGATGGCAGGAGCTGCCTGTGCCTGCGCTCTGCCCACGCTTCATACCCCTGATTCCAAAGGGAAGCCTTCACTTGCCTGCAAATCCTCCCTTTTCCAGCCCCTCTGGAAAGAATGAGGAGAATAAATATCTTTATCTGTGTCTGTAGCAGAGTAGGAAGTGTTTGTGTGTCTACTTGGAGGGGGAGGAAAAGAAATGATGAGGGAATAAGGAGAAGGGAGCAGCCTGTGCCTTTGGGGTGTGGTTCCAGGGGCTGCTGTGGGGTGCAGCAGGATCTCTGGAGATGCCTGGAGCTGACCACTCACTGCCTGTGTGTGCTGGTGGGCAGGAGCGGTGGCTGCCTGTCCCCTCTGGGTGGTGTGACACAAGTTGCCTTCCAGGAGCACTGTTTGGTTTTAGTTTTGCCCCAGATGTGGGCAAAGGCTCCTCTTGGTAACACCCACTGAGGTGAGCAGGTCACTGTCCCCATCCCCTCCCTGCTGCCAGCCACCAGGCTCAAATCCCAGGATAGCACCAGGGATAATTAATGGGAAAACTCCAGATTGTAGGCTCAGGCTCACAGAGGGAGGGAGCTGTGCAGGTGGGGACAGAGGGACATAGAGGAGGGGAACAGTGCCATCTTCGGATTATGGAACCATTAAGGTTGGGAAAGACGTGCAAGGTCATCAAGTCCAAGATCCTCCTGTGCCACCCCAGCAGTCAGAGCAGGAGGTGGCCTTGCCCCGAGCAGGGTGCAGGCAGCAGCAGCATTTCCAGCTGTATCCCAGGGCCCTGCTCTGGCTTTGCAGCTGGAGGAGTGCTCGGAGCAGCACCACTGCTGCTGCCACAGTGGGACAGCAGTGGGATATTGAAGGCCGAAGATGTGCCCAAGAGCACCTTTCCCCTGCTGCAGCCCTGAGCCTGTGGAGCACAGTGTTGGGTATGGCACTGGAAAAGCAATTTGGGTCATTCCTGGAGTGGATTCACAGCCTGACCCTGGGAGTCAGGCCCAGGTGAGGGCAGGGATCATTTCTTGGTGCCACATGTTCAGCTTCCCCCACCCCAGGGAACTCCTCAGGTTGGTGGCTCCAGTATCTCCTGGGTGCCCACCTGTGTGTGCATTTAATGGTCAGCTGAGAGGCCCTGGGGACGGTATTTAGGTGGAGATGTTGCTGCAGGCCTGTGCCCTAATCAGAGATCCTCAGAATGCTTGGGTTGGAAGAGACTGTAAAATTCATTTCATTCCACAGGCAGGGACACTTTCTACCATCCCAGGCTGCTCCAAGCCCCATCCAGCCTGGCCTTGGGCACTGCCAGGGATCCAGGGGCAGCCACAGCTGCTCTGGGCACCCTGTGCCAGGGCCTGCCCACCCTCCCAGGGAACAATTCCTTCCCAATATCCCATCCATCCCTGACCTCTGGCAGTGGGAAGCCATTCCCTGTGTCCTGTCCATCCATGCCTTGTCTCCAGTCCCTCTCCAGCTCTCCTGGAGCCCCTTTGGGCACTGGAAGGTGTCCCTGGATCCTTCTCTTCTCCAGGCTGAGTACTCCCAGTGCCTTGACCAACCCCTAAACCCTCGACCTTTTACCAGATGTATGAAATGACCACAATGTGATTCCTTAATGAAAAATGGCCTTTCTTGATACCTGGAGAAGGGCCCAGAGCGGGAGCTCTGCCTGTGCCTCTGGATGAGGCTGGCACTGTCCCATCTGGGCAGCCACAGCGGGACAACCTCTGTGCCCCTTTGTGGGGTCTGGCATGGGGCTCTGAAGGGCACAGAGAGTGACCCCTGTCCCTCCCCAAATCCTTGTGCATTCCCTGGCAGCACGGCCCGGTGCCTCCTCCTCCTCTCCCGGCCCGGTTCCTCGGCAGCAGCCAGGCCCGGTGCCGCAGCCATGGCAGCTCTGAGGCGTGTGGGCTTGAGCCTGCTGTTTATTTTGGGACTGCAGCACCGCTCCCGATTCGGCGCCTCCAGCCTGGGATCTAGGCCGCGCGCCGGATTGGGCATTAGCTGTTGCTTGAGGGAGCGCGGGGAATTCTCACTCCCTTCCTCGCTGGAAGGGCCGGGAGCAATGCCGCAGACGGGGCTGTGGGGTGGGAGGAGGAATTCATTTTGAGGCTCTCTCTGCAAAGCTCCTGGTTTTGTGCGGATGCTCCTGATGCGGGTGGCCGCGGGAGGAGCAGGCGCCGAGGAGCTGCAGCCTGCCTTCCCCGCTGTTCCCATGGCACTTGGCTGTCACACACACATCCCAGGCATTCCCTGCCCACAGCGGGATTAAAGCCTTCTGGGAGAGGAATTAAAGGATGCAGGGAACGGGGCTGGGGAAAGGAGTGGAGGGCATGGAGGGGTAGGGATGGATCCAGGAGCTGGCCCCATTGGAGCAGCAAGGGGATTTGTGGCAGGGAGAAGCCCTGCCATTGCCCTCAGCCCCGGTGCAGGTGGGATGCCTGGGAGCAGAGGCCCTTCCTGAGGGCTGGAGGCACCGGTGCGTGCACACAGAAGTTCCTGTCCCACCGCTGCCACGTCTCCCAAACCCACCCTGGGCACGAGGGTGCAGATTTCCCTCCGGGTGATTGCAGCTGTGTGTTTTTTACCCCGTGCAGACCCTGACAGCCAGCTGTATGATATGGGATATACCCCCGAGGAGGAAGCCCCGGCCTGCCCCGATGAGTTTGATGACTTCGTCACGTTTGAGGCAAGTATGAGCTCTGTTCGTTCCCATAAATGTTGGCTGCACGTGGAGTGGGATTTGGGCATGGAGGCTCTACCTGGGGAGAGGGGAGTTTGCTGTGACAGGGCTCAGGGATGCTTAACATGTTGAGACAAATTCAGTCTCTGGGTGACGGGCCCAGAGAACCTGCACCAAGGTGGTGCTGTTTAAGTTAAAATTGGTGTTGATAAAACAGAAAGAACAGAGCACGGTGCTCTGGGTGGAAAGGGAGCCCCTTTCTGTGGTGAAACACTGGTGACACGGGAAGGGGACCTGCTGTTCTTGGGTTTGTCTTCCTGCTGGAGTTTCTGAGCCTGGAAAACCTGAGCTTGATTTTGAGATGTACCAGCAAGGAGCCTACCTGAGAGGCACAGCTGAGTGGTGGGATGTTGACATTTGGTGCTGTTCGGCCAAGAAAAGGCAGAGCAGAGGACAAAAATCTAATTTTCTCTCTATTCTTGAGCTTGATGAAGGCTGTTTCTCTGATTTGGGTTGTTTTCCTCTAGTTAAAGCCTCCATGCCTTGGTTCCCTCCTGCATTTCTTACCAAAGGGGCACATTGCAGCAGTGATCCTGCTGTTCCCTGCTAGAAAGGACAGACCTCTTGTCTGTGCCTGGGGATTTTGGGCTTGGCTTGGAAGGCTTCACCCATTCCTGCTCTGTGCCTTCCAGCCTGGAGCAGGAGGTGCTGCAGGAGCCTTGGGAGCAAAGGGATGGCTGGGTCCTTGTCCCACATGGGGACCGAATCACTCCCCTCTGCTTTTTCTTCTCCAAACTTGCCTCTTCACACCTGTGTCGTGGTAGACTGGATGTTTTTGGGGTTGTCCTGTGCAGGGCCAGGAGTTGGGCTCTGATCCTTGTGGACCCCTTTCCACTTAGGATATTTTATGATTCTTTGTGATTTTTATCACACTACTTGTTGCTGGCAATGAGACTCCCGACCTGCTTTGTATTTGCATGCAAATATATTTATTTATATTTGTGTGTATTTTTGCTCGGTATAGTCTGTAGTACATAATTTTTGACTCATGATTTCTTGATGAAAGGTTAATGATAGCCTGGGTGTTAGGCAGCTGGTCCTAAAATCATGGAATGATTTGGGTTGAAGGGACCTTAAAGCTCATCCAGTGCCACCTTCTGCCATGGGCAGGGACACTTTCCACGATGCCACATCACTCCAAGCCCCATCCAGCCTGGCCTTGGGCACTTCCAGGGATCCAGGGGCAGCCACAGCTTCTCCAGGCAAGGTTGAATATTGGTTTATTTTTCCTTTTTGAAAGGTAGTTCAAAGCCCCAGGAACAGCTGAGAAGTGGGACAGGAGGGCAGGCAGGGAGATGGATTTCCATGTTTTTTAGGTGATGCAGGGTCACAAATGTACATTTTAACACTGGACTGAGCAATGTGGAGGCTGACAGGAAAAGGCTTTCACTTTTTGCTCCTCAGACCTGTATCAAGGGACCATCTTGCCTGAGATTCCGAGCAGGGATGTTTTCCAAGGGCTAATTTAACACAGATGAGCTCTGTCAGCGCTGGGAGCTATTCTGGGCAGCAATACCAACCAGGCAGGTGTGTGCCCCACTGGGATGAAATACTTCTGCTGCTGGGCCAGCCTTTCCTTGTAAAGACAAGGTGACCCAAAGGGAACAGGTGATGAGTCCTGAAATCTCCTTTTCCAAAAGATCTGAGTAGATTTTTATACTGAATTCAGTGTAGTCATCTAAGGGACAGCTCTACGTTTAACATGCTGGGGAAGAATTATCCTTGTTGTCTTGGATACATGATTCAAAATAATTTCCAGCCTGCCAGGATTTTGTAGAGGTTCAGCAAATGAGAACATGCTCAAGAAATACCACTCAGCCTTGGGAGTGTAAAAATAAACTGGAGTCTTGGGGCGAGGGGGTTTTTGTTCTCTTCTGGCTGAGCCGTGAGCTCCCAACGTGCCTTTTATCCCACATGTCCTGGAGTGCTGTGCCTTGGAAAGCTGGAGCTGGCCCAGGGAGGGAGAAGCCATGGTACAAAGCATCCTGCTGGGAGCAGCAAAGGTGTTTTCCTCATGGGAGCACTGGGGAAAGAGCTGGAGAGGGCTCCAGCAGACCCTTCTTCCTTAGGTGCAGCAGGGTATCAGCCAGGCAGAGAATAGAATAAACAGCTGTTCCCAACACCTATAGTCCATCTTGCTTGGATTCTCCAGAAGAGATTGGGGGGGGGAAATCACCTTTAAAAGTGAAACCATCACCTTTCCTCAGAGTAAACTTCTCACTGCACCAAGCAGCAGTTTGGGCTCTGGGGTATCGCCGTGTCAGCCCTGGGAAGATGCTGCACCAGGACACACAGCTAAACACACCCTAAAACACACCCCAGAACACACCTGGGACATCTCAGGCACTGTGTGAGCCCCTCTGGCTGTGGCAGGGCCGTGGGGTGAAGTGGCACAGCTGGGATTTCTCCTCCCCTGTCACATCAGAGCTGAAGGAGTTGCTGCATTTGCAGAAGTGCTGGGAGCAGTTGTGGTTATTGAGTGGAGCACTGGCTGTGGTCCCTCTTAAACTGCCCAAAATCCCAGTGGCTGCTCAGCTCTTCCATGTGCTGGGGTCTGACAGGAGCTTTTCTCCTCAGTGTTTGTTCAAACAAATGTAAACAAGTGCTTTAAGCAGTCTCCAGGAAAATGTCTTCTCTTTGTTAATAAGGTTGCTCTGCTTCATGACTCATGTCCTCTTCTGGTGGCTGTCATCAGGAGAGCTCAGCATCCATGGAAAACCCTGAGAGCCCAAAGCTGGGGACTTTCACCCAGAATTTGCTCTCCAGAGAGAACCACCAACACCTGCTTCCTCCAGGAGAAGGCTTTTGAAGGGGACAAGGTGTGAAGTCAGGAATTTGTAATGTTGGATACCGCCCCAGTTCAGCCACTGGTGTGGCTCTGGGTGTGCTGTGGATCTCCTGGCTCCTGATGCACCATTCCAGGAGTGTCCAGCAGACAGGGCTGTCTGTTAAGGTGCTTCCAAAGAGGATTTCTGCTCCTGTGGCTCCACTGAGACAGCAGCTCCTCCAGCCACATGGCTTCTCATGCCTCAAGCTGGGCTTGCAGGGTGCTCATCCCAATCCCTGCAGCTCTTCTGTGACACATTCAAGCCTGGGCACCCAACTGGGAGCAGGGAGAGCATCACCTGGCTGGGATCACCTCCCAGTGTGTTCCTCCTGCCTCAGGTGTGAGCGTGGTGGTTGCTGGGTGAGAAACCACCAAAAACTAATGACAGCTTTCCTGCTTTGTCAAAGTCACGTTGAAGGGAGCTTAGAGCTTTTCCATCTGGACACCTGAGCCCTGTTTTCCCAGGCTGGGCTGGCAAAGCTTGGCTGCTGACTGCCTGGAAGGTGGGAGTTCTCCTTGCCTCCCTTGAGAGCTCCTGTGGTGCTCATGACTCAGTGCTGAGGCACAGGACTCATTTGGAATGCTCTGGGGAACATGGAGGGGAATTTGGAGTTAGTTTTGTTGGGATCATGGAAACATTATGGCTGGAAAAGACCTCCAAGCTCAGCCATCAGCCCAGCACCACAACCTGGCACTCGCTGTGCCTTGCCCTAGGGTGAGGGTTCTGCCCCTCTGCTCTGCTCCTGGGGCAGGTGAGCCCCCTTGGGCAGTGCAGAGTGGGAAGGATGACTCTAGAAAAAGGAAAATGAAGCATGAAAATGCTGAGATTGGGCTGGGATGGGCATGGAGATGTATAACTTTAGGTGGGCTGGAGGAGAGGCGCAGCCAGTGTTCTGTAAATGCTGCCTGGGAGCACCATAAATATCCCAAATAGGGATTTTTAGCCCTGGGAACTCGTGTTTTGGGCCAGCAGGGTCAGAGGAAGGCTCTGGTTGAGCTCTGCAGGACAGGGCAGCTGTAAATCCTGCGGATGCAGTGCCTTGTGCAGGACTGTTGCCATCTGCTGGGCAGCTGCCGTGGCTCCTGCTGGAAGCAGCCAGGAAAACACATTCTGCACAGCCACACGAGGGGAATTTGGCTTTTCCTGGAAGACTTCACTGGCCCAGGCACGTCCCCTCTGCTATTTGTCTAGCAGGGAGTTGTACAGCATGAAAGGAGTGGATCTGGGGAGGAAAATGGGACTTGGGCAGGTCCCAAGTTTTGTGTATTTTGGGAGTAGGAGCTACTCCTGGCTCTCCCAGCCTGCTTGCCTACAGGTGCAGCTGGGAGAACTCCAGCTCAGAATATTCTGTGACATTCTGTGCAACACTGAGCAGCAGCTTTAAGGCCAACACATCAACTCTGTGAAACTTTAACTCTGTTAAAGCCAAGATTTTTTTCCATGTTGAGCAATTGTATTTAAGGCTTCTTGGAGGGCAAAAATCCACATTGCTGGGTTTCTCCAGCTGCTCAGAGCTTCTGTAAAGGGGACCAGGGACTTGCAGGGCCCCAGCTGTGTGTTGAAACACAGAAGCTGTTGTGGGAGCCCGCAGGGACGTGCTCACAGAGGTGTCACTGTCATTCCCGGTGCCTTGTGTTTTGCAGGGAGCCCACGTGGGGTGGCTGTAGGAGGCTGCTGCAGGCTCCTTGTGTCCCCTCCTAGTAGCCCTGTGGACCTTCTGAGCCCTCCTTTCCTAGTGCAGAATTCCCAGAAAGATACTTTCCTTCCCAAAGGCAGAGCTGGGCCTGGTGAGCACAGAGCTTTTGGGAGGGCCCTGCTTTGCAATCTGTGGCCTTTTAGGTGAGGTTTTTTTCTCCTCTTCCTCTCCACACCAGTGTTACCACAGGGTGCATGTGTGGCAGGGGCCGGCCAGGTTGAAAAGATGGGGTTGAGCTTTGTAACCTCCTCTGAGCTGTCCAAGGGGGCTCAAAGCACCAGGACAGACCTGGGTTCAGCTGTTCCCTGGCTGTCCCAACCCAGGTGTGAAGATCTGCTGGTTGGAATGGGGACATGGAGGTGAGAGCTCAGGTTTTCTGTACCAGTGCCATTCCCACTGTCTGGAATGGCCTCAGTAGGCCTCTGCTCACAGGGCTGACCCGAAAGCACCATGAATGAAATGCTCACAAACCCCTCTCCAGGGGCTGCCTGCTGGAATTGCTGATCATTTTGTCCCAAACAGCTGGTGGACTTGAAATCTTGCAGGTGGCTGGAACTGCAGGGCTGTGGAATGTGACAAATACAGTTCAGTGCCTGTTCACCTGTCCTTAGGGAAGCACATGGAGCCCTGAGCAATGTTCCCATTGTTCCCAAGGCCTTTCTGCACTGAGAGATGAAGGGCCATGAGTCCCGAGGACAGCAAATGAACAGTCACATATTATCCTTTTATTCACAGAATCCTGGAATGGTTTGTGTTGGAAAGAACCTTAAAGCCCACCCAGTGCTACCTCCTGCCATGGCAGGGACACCTTCCACTGTCCCAGGTCACTCCAAGCCCCATCCAGCCTGGCCTTGGGCACTGCCAGGGATCCAGGGGCAGCCACAGCTGCTCTGGGCACCCTGTGCCAGGGCCTGCCCACCCTCCCAGGGAACAATTCCTTCCCAATATCCCGTCCATCCCTGTCCTCTGGCAGTGGGAAGCCATTCCCTGTGTCCTGTCCCCAGTCCCTCTCCAGCTCTCCTGGAGCCCCTTTAGGCCCTGCAAGGGGCTCTGAGCTCTCCCTGGAGCCTTCTCTCCTCCAGGTGAGCACCCCCAGCTCTCCCAGCCTGGCTCCAGAGCAGAGGGGCTCCATCTCTCCCAGATCAGTCCATGGTGATAATTTGATATCTTAAAACCTGAAAATACCAAGGAAGTTAATTTATTGTGTGGATTCCTAACTGTGTAGAGGGAAGGGTGAGAGTGTAAATGGGACAGGGATGTCCCTGAAGGCAGGACCCAAGTGCAGGGCTATGGTGAGAAATTTCTCTGCTGGTCAGAAGAGTTGAAGTGTTTGCCCTGTAGGAAATAGGCTGGAAGGAGTTTGGAAAACAAAGTCCTTGGAGCCTTATCTTGAACCACAAGCAGATTGTGTGAGATTGGGAACGTGGGAACTGGGCTGTGGGATACCGGAGGGCCGGGAGGTGAGGGGGCAGCAGTGCAAGCAGAGGTGTCTCAATAAGAGTTTGAGAATTAAAACGGGCAGGGATTGGTATTTCCCGATTAGTTTCGGTGTCTGATTTTGGGCTCTCAGGGGAGTTCAGATGTTCTCCGAGGTGCTGAGGCACAAGCAGAGGAGCACAAGGGCCGTGACCTGCTGTGTGGAGGAGCAGGTCCAGGCAGGGCTCGGGTTAAAGCATAACTCCTTCCTGCCGTGCTCGGAGCAGGAATCTGGGCTGGCCCGGGCTCGGCTCGGGAGGTCAGCTGCTCCTCAGGGCCCGGGACACTCGGGGCAGCGCTGCTGAGCAGTGCCCTCTGCTCCGAGCTCTGCGCCTCGGGAGCCATGTGGCCCGCAGCACAGCGAGGATAACCCGGGGGGAAAGGGAGAACGGGCTTTGGGAAGGTAATGGAAGGAAATCGGTGTGTTTGTGCTGGGTAGGCAGCGCTGAGGAAGCTTGATGTACGTGTGGTTTCTGCGGAGAGGAAACAGAAAACCTGAGGAAACCCTCAGAACCTGTGGGTGCGAGCGGTGCCGAGGCCTGCGTGTGCCGAGGGCTGCCATGGGGAGGGGGAAATCCCACGGATCAGCTCTCCCGCTCCCTGTTTGCAGGGACAGCTCGGCCGGGAGCTCAGGCAGGGTGGCATTGGGGTGTTTGTAAACCTCTTTTGGGGTCAGTATTGTCGCTGCCTGCCAGAGATCACCCTCAGAGTCACCAAAAGTGCTTCTGACCTGCCCCTGGCGAGCAATCCAAGCTTTATTCATCCCTCTATTTGTGCCTATAAGGAAGGAATTTGTCACTTAACGCTTAATTATTCACCAGAAACACCGGGAAGGCCGAGATAAACCGGGACAGGTCGCCTTCGGATTCAACCTTTTTCTTTGGGGATGGATTCCTGGGAAGTGTGAGCTCCTGGAGCAGGGCTGGCCGAGCGGGGCTCCCAAAAGGAGCTTTTATTTTGGAATCCAGGGGAGCGGGAGGAGGCTGCGGTCGCCGGCAGGGAAGTGTGCCGGAGCTCCTGCTCCTTATCGGCCGCTCGGGAACAAAAGGCGCTCTGTTGGGACTCCAGCTCGCTCCTTAAGCCTCCCGGCTCCCCTGGACTTTGCCTCCCTCCTGCCTCGCAGAAGCAGCTCCCAGAGCTGGCTCTGGCTCTGGCTCTGGCCAGGATGTCTCCACAGGTGGGTTTTTGCGAGCTGACACAAAGTGAGGAGGGATTGGATTTCCAGAGGGAAAGGGCTCAGCTCCGGAGGTGCCGGGAAGGGGCAGGTTGGGAATGCACCTGACTTGTTATATGGGCAGATCCACCTGATTTCTTTTTTTTTTTTTTTTCATGGGAATGGTTTAGATTAAAAGAGGAGAGATTTAGATGGGATTTTGGGAAGGAATTGTTCCCTGGGAGGGTGGAGAGGCCCTGGCACAGGGTGTCCAGAGCAGCTGTGGCTGCTCCTGGATCCCTGGCAGTGTCCAAGGCCAGGTTGGATGGGGCTTGGAGCAGCCTGGGATAGTGGAAAGTGTCCCTGTCCATGGCAGAGGTGGGACTGGGCAGAACTTTAATGCCCCTTCTAACCCAAACCATTCCACAATTCTGTGATTCTGTGGGCTGTGGTGTAACCTCACACTCTTCTCTGCCCAGCTCTCCCTGGGGGAGCTGGACCAGCAGGGACAGTGCCTGCTGGTTTTTGGGGTGCTGGGGACAGCCTGCCAGGTGTGGTGTTTTGGGAGTTGGTTTGGGGTTTGTTTTTGGGCTGGGTGAGTGTTTTCAATTTGCCCCAACAGATGCAGCACATTTCTCTTGCCCAGCCTTGATGGAGTGTAACAACCTGCACTCCAGGGGCTGAGCTGTGCAAGTTGCCTTCATCCAGGGCTGAGCAGAGGCTCCCTGGCTTCCCTGAAAAGCTGGCATTGCCTGGGTGTGTGGGAAAAGGGCAATATTGGGACCCAAAGGTGGCAGGCCCCAAAGTGGCATTCCGGAGGCTGAGCTGCCCTGGGGTGTTGCAGGGCTTTGGGGCCAGCTGCATTAATGTGGGACTGTAAGCACAACTGTGTCCCTTCTCCCTGGCTCCCAGCCTGGCACTGTCATGCTGTCTGGGCCACAGGGTGTCCTTGGAGGGGGGGTTTTGTAGCTGATCTATCTCCTCTGCATCCTGTGCGCAGTCAGGGCTGGATTCTTCAGAAACAGGCTCACACTGCTGGGAAAACAAGAGTTGTTTTTCCTTTTCCTTGTCACTCACCTCCCCTCCTAACCTTCCGAGTGTTTGTGTTCAAGGACAGCAGAGCTTTGGGATGCCAGGACAGCTCCAGGGACAGCCCTGCCTGGAAGGAACCTCCCTGGGAGCCAGACTTTGCCCTCCTTTCCAAGGCAACGCCTTGGCAGAGCTTGTACTGAACCTTCTGTCCCTGCCTGGACCTTGCAGGTGATTCCCAAGAGTCCCTCTCCTCACACTGCAGCAGCTTTTTTATAAATCCATATGGTTTTATAGCACTTTACAACATCTAATTAGGTAATCTTTACTCCCATATGTCACCAGATGCCTGGGATGGATGAGCTGCTGCTGGAGAAGACTCTAAAGGCACCTCACCACCTCACCTGTCTCATCAGGGCACGTTACATCATCCCAGTGCTGATTTCACCATTTATTTCCTTTTAGAAGCAGGAGTGCTCACCTGGGCTCTCAGATCCCTGGAGTTTCCCTGAGCAGGCAGAGATGCCTCTTTGTCCTGCCAGTCAGGTGTGGCTCTGGGGAAATACCTGCTGGAGGAGCTGGATTTGGGATTGGGAGCCTCTGTCAAGCCCTGATCCTGTTCCAGCTCAGAACTCTGCGTGTGCCTGAATCCCAGTTTTAATGTCTGAGGTTTGCCTGAAGCACTTCAGGGTGTGTTTTATTTGATAAAAAATCAAAATGCACTGATATTGGTGATGCCAGCCCCACTCTGAACGTGGCACCCATGTTCCCGGCAAGTCCTCTGGGGTGGGTGTAGCCCAACCTGGCTGTCCTGAGCCCGTGGATGTTTTTTAAGTGTGTATTTGGCTTTTTTTAAGCTGGAAAAAAATGTTTACTTTCTGTTCACAGGAAGGCAAAGCTGGCTGAAGGAGAGCTGTGGCAGGGGGGTTTGAAGGGTCAGTGCACAAACCAGCTGCTCATGAGGCCATAAATAAGAACTTTCTGTACCCACACACTTGCCCAGGGACAGAGATTTGGCTCTGTCAGGCATTTGGCAATACCTGAACCCCCTTGGTTTGCCTGTCTCCTCCTGGCATCTCTTCTTGAGGTTTAGTTACTGATTCTGTGGTGAAATGTGCAGCAAAGTTCTCCACGCTTGTGCTCAGGAGAAGGACTTTGTTTACAGTTTCAGCTGCTTCTTAACTCATTGTCCACACAGGTTTAATTTTAATAGGACTTCCTTGCTTTTGAAACCTCATCTAGGCTGGTATCACAAAGGAGAAATACAATTTTTAGGTAATAAATTGATGCATATCTTTGGTGTGGCTGAAGGGCAATGGTTGATGTGCTGTGCTGGTGGCTTCTCCTACTCCAAAAGGGTTGCTCCCAAATCCAGCCTGTCCATGCATGTATTTCCCACCAATAAGGTGTTTTGGAACAATTTTGGTAGAGAAATCATAGAATAATGGAATGGTTTGGGTTGGAAGGGACCTTGAAGGTCGTCCTGTTCCAACATCTGACTAAGGGCACTGTTCAGCTCCTGGTTTATTTCATATTGAGAAGGTCAGCAGTAACCACAGCAGGGTTTCTAATCAAATTACTTGTGAATTGGAGTGTTTGGAGGTTTTTTGGCTTCTTTCAATAGTTGTCTTTACTCTGTGCTCATTATAATACTTCAATTTGCTCATTATAATACTTCAACCTGTGCTTAAATTTAAGTGAGAAGGAGGGGGGCGGGGTTGGTATTTAAAAAGCAGCCTTTATTTTGCAGTGTGCAAGCAAAATTCTTTCCAATTTGGCACGAAATCTTTTTCAAACAGGCAAGAGGGAGGGGAATGTGCAGCTGGGGGTGGCTGCTGTCACCTCTTGGGCTTTCTCTGTCTGTGACCAAGCCAAGGCAGGTCAAGCCTCTGCTTCCCCTTGTCCCTCCTGCTGGAGCATTAATGGTGTTTCTAGAAAGTGCAGCATAAATCCAGTAAAGCACTTAAGCAAGTCCCAGCTTTAGATGTGTAAGTGGTTTTGGTGGATTTATGCTTTTTTTAAGTGGGTGGGGGATTTAGAGGCTTTTGTTTCTCTCTAGAAGATAGGCACAGGCTCTGCCCTGGTGGAGTTCACTGACTTCAGACTCCAGCCCTGTGCAGGTTTGTGTTGTGTTTAACTTTAGGGAGGTGTCCTGCAGGTGCTGGTGTCCACAGGGCAGGTGGAAGCTGAGCCAGGCTTCCAAGAGGAGCTCCTGGCTGTGTCCATCCTCCTGAGTGTGGTGGGCACAGAGGCTGGGAGAGCAAAGCAGGGCTGGACTGAGTCACTTGGCTGCTCCCAGTGGCCACATGGAGTGGGAGTTGCTGTTATCAGCTCTCTCTCCATCCCTTCGAGGCTTTCTATCCCTTTTTGCCCCTGGAAGTGTCCAAGGCCACGCTGGGTGGGGCTTGGAGCAGCCTGGGGTAGTGGAATAGGCAGGGAGTGGAATGAGATGGGCTTTAAAGTCCTTTCCAATCAAAACCACTCCATGATTTTATGAATACAGTGCTTTGAGAAATGTCATTTTCTCCAGTATCTTTGGGGAAAGCCCTGAAAGCTGTTCTGTACACCCTGGCAGAGGAAAAGGGTTTTGCTTAAGTCATGCCTGCATTCAAACTGCTGCTGTTCTGCTCTGCTGCTGTGCTGGAGGGGCAGCTGAGTGCGTGGGATCCCACCAGGTGAACCTCAGGTGGAGCAGATGGCTTTCCATGAGCAGCTCTTCACCTGGAGGCCAGGCAGGAGGGTTCCCACCCCTCTGCCTGACCCCTCCAGTGATAGGGGATCAGCTGGAGCTCAGCACCAGCCATCCCAAAATTCCTTGATTTGCTCCGAGGCGTGCTGGGGAAATCCCCAAATCTTAGGAGAGGGGCTGGCACTGGGAGGGGTAGCAAGAGCTTTTGGGGGGGTTCTCCTGCTACTCCCATGGTTCTCCAGAGATCAGGATCAGAAGGGATTGTCCCTGCCCGTGTGTGGGAGCAAACAGGCAGCACTGACGCTGAACTCCTGCCTGGGGTGCAGAACTGGAAAACTCAGTTCTCCTTGCTCGTATCACAGTCTCTTAAAACACAAACCCTGCTGCTTTCCCAGAGCCTGCTCAGTGATGGATTTGAGATGCTGCTCCAGCTGATGTGTGGAGATTTGAGTCCCTGCAAATCAGAAGCTGTAATGAAGATTTAGAAACAGTTTATTTGCTTTTGAGGGATGGAAGGTTTTACCAGACAGGACAAAAAAAAAAAGGTGCTCCAAGAGCTAATTGGGAGTTTTGAATGGTGATTTTTGCACGAATTCAGATTAATAATAACATGTCCTCTTGGAATGGGCTGGGAGAAAGCAGCAGTGATGGGATCTGCTGAGTCAGCAGTGGGTAATCCTTCCTGCCCTGGCCAAATCCATCCTGGCTCACAACAAAACCTCCCTCCAACTCTTGTTTAGTCCCTCTTTCTGTGATCTGCTTCCCAAGCCCTGCAAAGGCTGAGGTGCACCCCGTGGTGCCCACAGGGAGCACCTGGGCCTGGGGTGATTCCAGAGGTTGGATTCCTGCGCTCAGAAATGCAACACAGCGAAAATTCCCTCATCCACGTTTTGTCCTGCTCTGCCACGAACCCACGCCAGCTGTAGGATCTTACCATTTTGTTTCTTGTGTCATTTTTTTAACCAGGCAAATGAGGTGACTGACAGTGCCTACATGGGCTCGGAGAGCACCTACAGCGAGTGCGAGACCTTCACGGATGAGGACACCAGCACCCTGGTCCAGCACGAGATGCACGACGAGGTGGAGACCGACAGCGCCATCGACTCCACCGTGCACTCGGAATTCACGGATCCCATCGAGGAGCCGGAGCATGGGTGAGGAGCAAACCTGGGGAGACACAGCCCGAGGGTTTCACATCCAGTGGGCCGAGTTTGTCTTGCTGGAACTTGGGTTGTTCTTCTGATGCCTTGGGAAGGCTGACCTAGAGCAGAGACTAGATGGAGTTAAAGAATCAAGTAGGGATTTATTAGAGGCCTCAATGGATACACCTTGGGCAGTACAAGAGCCCAGCCAGGGCTACACCTCAGGTGAACCAAAATGATCACAAAATGCACAACTGGTCACGAGGTCTCACATTTTTGTAAGTTCTGCTCCATTTGCATATTGGAGTTAATTGTCCAATTATAGCTTCAGCCCATGAACTCCCATCCTCCTTGTTTTTCTCTCTTCAGTCCATGCTAATCTGCTCTTGGGCCTGAGATTTGGATCATTTGTCCTTGGTCCCCAGCTAGAGCAGGAATTGTTTTGTCTCCCTACTCTGTGAAGAGAGTAGTTATCCCCTAATATGAAGCCCAGACCCACACGCTAAAGCAGCACAGAATCTGAAACATATAAAAGCTAAAACCTGAGGCATCACTTTGTGTTTGTAACAACGTGCAAGACCAAAATAGCTCTTCTGGAGGAATAACGAGAATAATTAGGCTGGTTTGTGTAGGCTGGTTTGGAGCCCGGCCTGGCAATCTCTTTGAGTTAATCGTTGCTTGCCTTGGGAGATCTTCTGTACCCTCATTAGCATCTTTAACCTCTAAAATAGCTTCTCAGGTGATCCAAACACCTGAAAGACTTGCAGTTTTTAATCTATCACTTAAGCCAGAAACACAACATATAATTTTCCAGTCAGGAGGGGAACTCGTTCTATTTTTGTTTTCCCTAAAAACATGCGTGTGCCCTTTGATGTGCAACCACCTCCTGTAATAACTGGTTTGAAATCTCTGCCTGGAGCACAGAAATGTGAGCCAAGATCTCCTTCCCCGGGTCTGAACTGCTGCTGGCGAAACTGCTCGTGGGCCCACCCCATTTTTGGAGGAAAAGTGGGGTTTGGGGTGAAACTGGGATGCTGGCAGGCAGCAAGGCAGGGAAGAAGTCCTTTAGGATCAGAATCAGAGAATGGTTTGGGTTGAAAGGGATGTTAAAGCTCATCTCATTCCACTCTTTGCCATGGGCAGGAACATCTTCCACTAGACCAGGTTTCTCCAAGTCCCATCCTGGATACGTCCAGGATTGGGGCAGTCACAGCTTCCCTGGAAAATCTGTACCAGTGCCAGATTAGTGCCCCAAGAACACCAATCTACACCAAAACCTCTGGAATCATCTTTGCTTAAGGTCTGTAACACACAGGATGAGGTTTGTCCCAAAACACAAGGCCCAGGGTTGGTGCTCCAGGGAGTGCTTATAGCTCCAATGCTTTTTGGGAGCTCCAAGCTTCCCTCCCACCCCAAAATCCCATCTGGGGACGTTGGAGAGGCAGCGAGCAGCGCCGTGCCCCGGGGCTGAAAGGGTGCTGTGGATTAGAGCAGAAATGGGATTATCCAGCTGGGCTCTTCTCGCCACAGCGGGCCAGCTCAGTGACAGTTAAATTGGGAGATAATCAGCTGTGAGCTCCCTGCCAGCAGCACAGGGCCCTGCAGGGTCATGGCAGCCTGTGTGCGCTCCCGCCCGCTGGGGAAGGCAGCCTGCCTCGGATTCACCTGCCTGTAGGTACAGAACTGCCTGGGGAAACGGGGCTTGGGACATCAGCTTCTTCCCTGGGCTTGCCAGCTGTGGGGTCAGCAGGACAGGAAGGATGGGCTTGTTGGAGAGAGTCCAGAGGAAGCCACGGAGATGCTCCAAGGGCTGGAGCCCCTCTGCTCTGGAGCCAGGTTGGGAGAGCTGGGGGTGCTCACCTGGAGAAGAGAAGGCTCCAGGGAGAGCTCAGAGCCCCTTGCGGGACCTAAAGGGGCTCCAGGAGAGCTGGAGAGGGACTGGGGACAAGGCATGGAGGGACAGGACACAGGGAATGGCTTCCCATTGCCAGAGGGCAGGGATGGATGGGATATTGGGAAGGAATTGTTCCCTGGCAGGGTGGGCAGGCCCTGGCACAGGGTGCCAGAGCAGCTGTGGCTGTCCCTGGATCCCTGGAAGTGCCCAAGGCCAGGTTGGACAGGGCTTGGAGCAGCCTGGGACAGTGGAAGGTGTCCCTGCCCATGGTAGGGGGTGGAATGGGTTGAGCTTTAAGGTCCTTTCAACTCAAACCATTCTGTGATTCCCTGTTACCCTAGCTGTGGGCTTGGGAAGGTCAGATGTCCTTTGGTGCTCTGTCCAAGCACAGTGGGGCCTCTTCCCAGATTGTTAAATGTGTGCAAATTCCAGGGAGCCAAAAACTTATTTTGATTTATAGATTTGAAAGATTTGAAATGGGAACCTGTGGGAGTGCTGAGGGCTGGTTTTGGTACCATCAGACCCCACACAGGAGGACACCTCTGTGCCCAGGGACAGCCAGGGAGTGCAGTCCCCCCAGCACAGCTGCTGGGCTGAATCAGAGCTTCAGCATCACTTCTCAGGAGCTCTCATACCTGAAATGGTTTGAGCTTAAAGCTTGTTTAGGCTGTGTGTAGTGAAGATTAGTTGGACTCTGGATTTTGAAACTGCCTGAGCCTCAAGGTGGGAATAGGAAATATAATTTACTGCCCAAAGCACCCAGGTTGAGGGTTTCCAGGTGCCTGATCAGATCTGCATCTGTACAGTGCTTATCAAACCACAGCCCCAAATTTAGAGTTCTGGGCTTGGGTTTTGCTTCTGAATTAACAACACCACCCCCTGGCTTCTATTCCTGGAGAGATTTCCACTGCTTTTGGTGAGGGTCTGACTCACCACAGGGATGGATGGGTTCCAGTGGATCCCACTGTGGAATATTGGTGCTTCTCAAGGGCAGGAGGAGTATGTGCAGATGCCCACAAGCTGGGCTGGATTTATTTGTGGTTAAATAGAGATCTGGAGGGTTGACATGTTTTTATTAGCGGGATAAGGGTAAATCCTTCAGATGGAACAGGTTTTTTGTCATAAATGGCTTATGTGTAATCTTTTTTTCTTTCTGGTTTAGTCCAGCAATCTGCTCATACCTCATTTCCCTCTCCTAGCCAGTGCATGGAGATAAGGGCAGAGCCAATGCCAATTTCTGTAATAAGACAATATTATGATGATTTTCAGTGTAGAATTTTGGAGAGCAGAGTGTTGTTAAACCCCCCAAAACACAGAGCTGTGGCTCACAGCCCTGTGGCCACCTTCACAGCCCAGTTGTTGCAAATCCCTCCTGCCTTTTCTCCATCTTAATTTGAAAACTTCCATAGTCCTGGGCAGGAAAGGGGGCTTGGCTTGGTGGGGAGGCCCTGGCGCAGGGTGCCCAGAGAAGCTGTGGCTGCCCCTGGATCCCTGGAAATGTCCAAGGCCAGGTTGGACAGGGCTTGGAGCAATCTGGGGTAGTGGAAGGTATCCCTGCAAATGGCAGGGGGTGGAATGAAATGGGCTTTAAAGTCCTTCCAACCCAAACCATTCCAGGATTTTGTGTCTCCATGCAGTGGAAAGACTCTACCAGGGACAATGACTCTCTGCTGAGCTGTGTCCCCTCAGGAGCAAGGGACATCCCAGGAGCTGTGCTGGGTGTGTTCAGGGTTTGCTCTGAGGCTTAACATGCTGCAGCCTTCTGGCTCTGGTGTTAAAAACACATGGAGCAGCATTCCCCACTCCAGGATTGTCACACACAGTGTTTTCCCAGATGGAGCAGGGAAAGGGCTCCTTTGTCTTGCTGGGGGTCTGTCCCAGCTGCCTGAACCCTCCTCTCCCCAACACCAATCCCCCAGGGTTATGGGGTTAAAGCCTTGAGAGGATTAGGCAGCAACAAGCAAGTGTGAGCCTGGCACGGGCTGCCGTGGAACTCACAGCATTTTGGATGGGGCTGGGACATGCCCAGCTCTTTCTCTGCCATGCCAATCACAGAAATTGGTATTTTAGTCGAGAAAGGGCTTGTCACCAACCCTGGGCACTGTCCAGCAAGTCTTGAGTATCCCCAAATCCTGTGTTGCAGCTGCCAGTGGGAAAACTTGGTTATTGGGGGAAAAAAATCACCATAAACCTCCCAGTGCTGCCTGGGTTTTTTCTGTCCTGTCCTGCTCTGCCAAAATGGGACACATCATTCACTTGGTGGGGTGGGTTGACCCTGGCTGGACACCAGGAACCTGCCAAAGCTGCTCCATCCCTGCCCTCCAAAGATGGACAGGAAAAGAAAATATAACAAAAGGTTCATGAGTTGAGATAAGGACAGGGAGAAATCACTCATCAAATACCATCACGGGCAAAGTAGACTCGAATTGGGGATATAAATTGAATTTATTATTGACAAAATCAGAGCAGGATAATGAGAAGTAAAATCAGACCTTAAAAAAAACATTTACCCCCCATCATCCCTCCTTCCCAGTTCCCCCTCCTTCCCCCCAGTGGCACAGGGAGATGGGAGTGGGGTTGTGGTCAGTTCATCACACATTGTTCCAGCCACTGCTCAGGAAGAGGAGTCAGAGTCCTCCCTCTGCCCCAGTGTGGGCTCCCTTGCACAGGAGCCAGCTCTCCATGAACCTCTCCACCCTGAGTCCATCCCATGGGTTCTCCAGGAACTGCTGCCCCGTGTGTCACTCTGTCGTGGGGTCACTCCTTCAGGCACACGCACTCCTTCCATCACAAAATGTGTGATGAACTGACCACAACCCCCACTCCCGTCTCCCTGTGCCACTGGGGGGAAGGAGGGGGAACTGGGAAGGAGGGATGATGGGGGGTAAATGTTTTTTAAGGTCCCCTACAGGGTAACAGATCCGACCAGAACCCTGCTCCAGCGTGGGCTCCATGGATCCCTGCCAGGACCCTGTCCCAGCACAGCTTCCCACGGGCTCACAGCCCCTCTCAGGCACCCCTTGCTCCAGGCCTGGGCTCCTGCAAGGGCTGCAAGTGCATCTCTGCACCTCTCTGCCCTCCATGGGCTGCTGGGACACAGCTGCCTCCCCATGGAGATTCCCCGCCAAGGAATCTCAGGGCAATCTCAGCTCTGGTGCCCGGAGCAGCTCTTGCCCCTCTCCTGCCCTGCCCTGCAGAGCTGTTCCTCTCCAGTGTTCTCACCCCACTCTTTGCACTCAGTTCACTGCCCCATCCCTTTTTTGTGTTTTCCCTCTCAAATCTGTTATCCCAGAGGTGCCACCACCATTCCTGGTGGGCCCAACCTCAGCCAGCAGCAGGTTCACCTTGGAGCCACCAGGGATGGGCTCTGCTGTATGTGTGGGAAGCTTCCAGGGATGGGCTCTGCTGGATATGGGGGAAGCTTCCAGGGATGGGCTCTGCTGGATATGGGGGAAGCTTCCAGGGATGGGCTCTGCTGGACATGGAGGAAGCTTCCAGGGATGGGCTCTGCTGGACATGGAGGAAGCTTCCAGGGATGGGCTCTGCTGGACATGGAGGAAGCTTCCAGCAGCTTCTCACAGAATCCACCACTCCCATACCAAGTGCTGTCCACACAAACCCAATACTCTGGAAAGAGGATGTCCTGGATGCAGTGGGAAGGCTGCTGTGACCCCTCCTCTAACATCTGCCTGTCTGTTCCCACAGATCCCATCCCCACGAGCTGGCCCTGGGCTCCGAGCTCAGCCACTCCATCGTCACCGTCATCAGCGGGGAGGAGCATTTCGAGGATTACGGGGAGGGGAACGAGGCCGACCTGTTCCCGGACCCTTTGTGTAATGGGGAAAGCAGCTTTGGCAGCTCCTCCTTCCTCTCTCCCAGGTAATGCCTAACCCTGGTGCTGCTTCACTCTGCTCTGTGGGACAGGGGTTTCCTCGGGATTTGCCAGCCAGGGGGCCTGGCAGAGTTTGGATCCAAGGGGATAATGGGCTTGGAACTGGAAGAGGAATTCCCCGCCTCGGTGTTTCCTTTCCCTGGTCAGTGCCCATCCTGTGACACCCAGCAGGAGCTGGAAGAACTGTCTGCATTTCCAGTGGCACATGCCCTCTCCTGTTAGGGATGTGGCTCCTCAGTGAACCTTCCAGGAGAGAAAACCACCTGCAGCCTTACCCCTGATCCTGCAGGATGACTCTAATGTTTTTTCTTTTTTATTATTTTGGCCTTTGATGTAATGTTTGGTTGGATTTGCACGAGCTGCAGCAGCATTCCCTCTCTAGGGATATCTAGAGCAGAAAGCAAGCTGTAGCATTTCCTTCTTGCTTTAGGGTCTGAAACCAGGAAAAAGTCCATTTTCCAGCCCAAGCAGGGTTGGCTGAGGAGCTGGTATGGTGGTACACACCCCATCAATACTTTCTTTCTAAAGAAAATTAGTAAAAGCTGGAATATCATCCAGTGCTGCAGCCCACAAAGTGTCTGGCATGACAGGTAATACCGGAAATGTGTTCCTCCATTGGAAGCACATCTCTGCACAGGGCAGAAATGTTCCCTGCCAGCCACAGCTAAAGACAAAAATATACTTCTTTCTCTTTGGAATGACACATTTGTGCCTTTCTGCAGCCATGTAAACTTCTGAAAACTTTTTTTTTTTTTTTCCTGTCTTCCCCTTTTCTCCCAGCTTCCCAAACCCCTTCACGGAGTTTGGACAATTCTGGTTGCACAGGGCTGGCAGGGAAGAGTAAGTCAGGGCTCATTTCTTTTTGGCTGGTGCAGCAGCAATGTTGGAGGTGTTAATAGCAAACAGGAGAGTTGCTGTAAAGAATTCCTAACCTTTTCCTTTAGCAAACCAGTGCTCCAGCACTGGGATACCCTGCAGTGGGAAGGGCACAGTCTCTGATCCTTGGCTTGCTCCGTGCAGGAATGTAGGGCTAGCTGTGCTGGTTCTGTGGCACAGGAAGAACTCTGATTAAAACCCAGCCTTGGTGTTCGTTTTTCCTTGAGGATGAGCTGCCAGCCTCATCCAGAAGGCTCCTGGCAAGAAAATACCCAGCTAAAGGAGCTTTTCAATCACTTGAACTTTTTAACATCAGGCCAGAGCTCCCAGTTTGCCCACGCTCCCAGTGTTCCAATCTTGCTCTGCCAGGGCACCATCTCTCCTCTGCTCTGTCTCTGGATCTGATCCACACCTTATCCCATCTTCCCTCTGCTGGGAGGGGCTCGCTGGGCACGTGGCCACACAGGTTGTGGTGGTTTGTGCTGGAGACTCTCTGCTGGGGCTTGCTGGGGAGGGAGGCTGGAGATAAACCCTGTAAAACCTCTGGAGTCAGGAATGTGGGGCTGTTGGAGCTGAAGGATTTCCTCATGCCTCTCAGGTCTAGCCTCCCCTTGGATTATTGCTGTGTGTGTGAAGTCTTGCCCTAAACATTCCCTGTGTCTGTGCAGCTGTTCTGACTTTGGATAGGAAGGAACAAGACACAGGGAATGGCTTCCCACTGCCAGAGATCAGGGTTAGATGGGATATTGGGAAGGAATTGTTCCCTGGGAGGGTGGGGGGGCTCTGGCACAGGGTGCCCAGAGCAGCTGTGACTGCCCCTGGATCCCTGGCAGTGCCCAAGGCCAGGCTGGACGGGGCTTGGAGCAGCCTGGGATGGTGGAAGGTGTCCCAGCCATGGCAGGGGGTGGGGTGGAATAAGCTCTAATGTCCTTTCCCACCCAAATCATTCTGTGCCTGAGCAGCCCCAGTGTGTTTAAACACACCTGAGGGGACACAGGCTGTCCCTGGTTCTGGCTGAATGGTTTTTTTGGCTGTATTTTGAATACAAAGAACAGCATCACTTCTAAAGGGCCACATCACCACAGACCTTTCCTGTGCTACAGGAGTCTCTAAATGGGAATAATTTCTAGAAATTCTCCTGCCACAACTCCAGAAGATGAACATAAACTCCAAGAGCCTTCAGGGAACACTGTGGGGTGCAGTGCTTCCCTGCCCAGTCCTTGTATTCTTGTTTGTGATCCCTCCTCTTAAGTCTTCCTTTGCATATCCATCCAGTAGGAAAAGCCTCTTTGCAGCTCTCAGTGGGAAATAAAGGGAAAAGCTCCTTGTCTCCATCCCAGCCTCCAGGAAGCACCAAGGACCTGTGGAAGACAAATGTTGCTCCAGGAGATGGAGGGAGGCCCAGGGAGGCTCTGTATTGTAGAACCACAGAATCTGCTGAGCTGGAGGGGACCCATCAGCATCCTGGGGTGGGTGGAGACAGCCCAGGGCTGAGCTCTCACCCACTCCACAGGCAGGGAGCCAGGGCAGCCGGAGGCCAGGAGGATCTGCACACACCCCAGGAGCTGCCAGGCTGGCCTGGGGCGTCTCCTCCACACTTCTCTTCTCATTTTGATTACTGCTGGTTAAATTTGGGTTCCCACCTGGCTCAGGCTGCACCACCTGGGAAGGGAATGCACCCAAGAGCACCCAGAAAAGGGACATCCCTTCCCCCAGGTGCCACACAGCTGCTGTCACCTCTTCCCTGCACAAACCCTGAACCACCAACCTGTGTGCTGCTGGGAGAAGGTCAGACCTGCCCTGAGGTGTAGGGGGAATGGTTTTCAATTGATTTTTTTTTCCCCAGAAATGGGAAGAGATGACAATTTGGCATTTGCTGGTGTCCAGCCTGTCTGAGGGGGCTGGGAAATACTGTACAGACAGCACAGACTCCTGGGCTGGGGGCTGAGCCAGGGCACCCTTGGGATGCCCCGGGCCAGGAGTTTCTGGTGTGTTTGTGTATCCCAGGATTCACTGCCCCTTCCTGATGCCTGTTGGGTTTATCTTGCTTGTGTTTGCTCACACCTTTACCTGTCTCTCTTATCAAACTGCTTGGGTTTTTCACTATTTAACCTTTCTTTGATTCACATCTGTGGCTTCCAGAAGCACATTTTCTTACAGGAAGGATTTGTGGAGTCTGGCCCCAAATGAACACAAACCATTTGCTGTTGAGAATCCCCTCTGTCCTGCCCAAATCATGAGGAAGTGTCTCCCAGCTTCCCAAGTCCTAGAGACCCCCATGGCCCTGCCCAAATGGCATTCCCTGCAGGAACACAGCACTGCTCCTCTGGGCTGTGCTTTGGAGGAGAGAGGGCTTAAACTGCACCTGTCCATTTCATCTTGGCTTAAAAGCTGTTTGCAGTGAAAATCTGACTCTGTGCTTTACTAAGGTGGGTCTGCAGCAGCACAGCTGCTCTACTTTTAAAGCATCCCACTGGAAAACGGGACACTGACCAAAGGATTATGAATCCCACAATATCCTGAGTGGGAAGGGACCCACAGGGATCATCCAGGCCAGCTCCTGGCCCTGCCCAGACACCCCAACAATCCCACCCTGGGCATCCCTGGCAGCGCTGTCCAAGCACTCCTGGAGCTCTGGCAGCCTCAGGGCTGTGCCCATTCCCTGGGGAGCCTGGGCAGTGCCCAGCACCCTCTGGGGGAAGAACTTTTTCCTAAAATCCAGCCTAAACCCCCCTGAGATTCAGCCCTGGCTCACAGCACCCAGTCCTGCAGTGTGCAGGTTCATTCTGCACTTACTGATACAAACCAGGAGCCTCCTGAGACTGATTGCCTGGAAAATCCTGCTGGAAAATGAACTTTGCGGTGGTGTAGGTTTGTGGGAAGCACTTACCTCACCTGCCCTGGGCTCTTGGGGATTGAAATTGGCTCAGGGGTTTGGAAATGTGGGCCAAGCTCAGCTGCTGGAAGTCTCTGGGAGGGGAGTGACGGAAGTGTTTCTAATTACCAACTATATAAATTCTATTGAGCAATTACAAATTATCAATTAGCTACATATTGTTATAAACTATTCTAAATTAGAAATTATATTATTTTAAGCAACCCCACATTGGCTTTAATTTGACTTTGAAAATTATAGTGGGAGGCAACCCAACCAGCCCTGAGTTTTTAATTCAAATTTCATACCTCCCACCAAAAGTTCCCCTACCTTGAGGTACCCTCAGCTTGTGGAAGCCACGGCTGCAGCTGCTCTCTGTGCTTTCTGTGCTGCTGACATGACCCTTGTGATCTCTCTAGCACCAATCCACTCGCTGTGAAACTGCACAGCATTCTCGCAGATGAAGCTTTTGAGTTTTACTGTAGCCAGTGCCACAAACAAATCAACCGCCTCGAGGATCTTTCTGCTCGCCTGAATGATCTTGAAATGAATAGGTAACCGGGCTCGTGTGCGTGGCCATCCCAGCCTGGGAAGGGTGTTCTGGCTGGGAAGGCTCTCCTTGTCTGGCACAGCTTTTCCCTCACTCCACGCTGGTGGGGAGGGGATGAGTTTCACCCGGCCACGGGAGCCTCTGCAGGTGCTCGAGGTGGTGGGGAGCTCGTGGAGGGTGAGCAGGAGGTGCCTTTAATGCAGGCATTAAATGGGGCTGGCAGACAAGGAGAGCATTCCCTGCCCTTTGCATGCCTGTGCATGGTGGGTTCCATGGGAGCCACGAGCTGGCTGTGTACAGTATTTCTGTCACCAAGGAAAGACTGGGAGTGGTGTGGAAGGGCAGCCTGGAAGGGCAGGGACGGTCCATCCTTCTGCTGCAGGAACAACCTGAAGGCATCAGCCTGCTCCACAGGGCTTGGGGGCAGTAAAATCTTGTCTCACCCAGCTTCACCCACAGCCTGCCCACCCCGGTGTCACCATGGGCTGGGGAGATGTGACAGACACCAGGAACATTAGGAGGTTTTGAATGGCATTTTGGAGGTCTCCCAGGCAGCAGCTGGATGTGTTTTCTGACAAGTGGAGATGGATTTCTGCCTGTTGATTTATTCATTCAGAACTGGTTGCAGCCCTCTGGGTGGAAGGATGGTGGCATTGGTGATAAATCTTTCTTCTCATGGCTGTTGTGGCTATTCCTGGCTTTTGTGGTTTTTGTCATGTTCTTGGTCTCTGTCTGTCCTTTGCAGGGACAGTGTGATCTGGGAGCTCTCCTGGTCTATGGAAGGAGAACTGGAAAACAAATAAGCTTGAATTTCATTCTTTTTAATGAAAAAAAAAAAAAAACAAACAAAAACTCTCTCCTTTTATTTTTCTTGGCTAAATAGTTGTCTTTGCTGTTGGAGGCCTTGAGGGTCAGTGATGGGTCTCAGGTTATGCAGGTATTAAGGAGAACACTGGTTTTCCCTGGAAGCCCCACTCCATTTCAGCTTTTCTCCACCACATCTACTTGCAAAGCTGAACTAACACCTCAGAGCCTTCTGTCATGGGTGAGATTTCCTGAGGAGCTTCTCTGTCCCCTGCTCATGGTGGGATTTCCATAGGCTTTGATTTGCCCTGTGAGTAGGTGCAATTCCTCCATCTGTGTTCAGGGTTTCCCAAGTACAAATTTACTGGGAATATGTTCCAAGGGCCTTTCTGGAAGGGGCAGTGCCCCCTCTTTGTGTGCTGTGGATGGGAGGTGTCCCGTGCAGCGTGTGGGACATGCAGGACCTGCTGCTCCTCCCTGTATCACCAAAGACAAGAGGCCCTCAGAGCAGGGGACAAGTCCTGGAGCAGCAGGAACTGGACCAAAATCTGGGACAAGCCTGAAGACACCTCCTCCAGGGGATTCTGGCAGCTGGGATGAAGCCCAGAGCACCCCAGAACAGCCTCACTCATAAAAACTGCGGGCACATAGACAGTGTTTTATCCTTGGAATAAACTGGGGAGCTTGCTCCCAGCATTGGGGTGCTGCTTCCCGAGCCCACAGCATGGGAAAGCAGGGAAGACTCCTCCAGGAGCTTGGAATGAAGTGGTTTGTGCCTCTGTTTTGTTCCAGTGCCCTTGCTGGTGTCTCAGCCTTTGGACACTGCAGGTGCCGTCACTTCCCCAGGAGCTTTTTCCAGAGGAAAATATTTTCCCCCCAGTGCTGGAGCCATTCCTTACAATTCCTGGCAAACACCAGGACCTGACCTCCTCCCCTTGGGTGCCGAGCAGCCTTGAAGCCCAGCCAGCAGCAGCTCTTGTGCTCCCTGGAAATCTGGGATTTGAGGATGCTCTTTGACCCGAGGGCTGGTCACCCTGACAACAGCCCCCAGTCAGGTTTGGGGGTTGCTTTACAAAGCAAATTGTCCTAAGCTATTTTTAATCCCTCCTTCGAAGAACTCATGTTGCAGCTCCAAGCAGGAGTGGACTTCCAGATGATTTTATTTGTTATTTTTTCCTAAAACTGAGCTAAGCACCAGGGAATGCAGTTGCTGCTTCTTGGATTGGAGTTGTTCCTGCTGCCATTGCTGAGTGAGGATTTGGTGTGGCCCAGTGGCATCTTGGCATCTTGTGACACCAGCATGGATGGAAGCTGAGGAGAACCAAGCCCTGTCCACTTCCCCAGCACCTGTCAGGACTAGAAGAAGCATGTCAGCAAGGAGCTGGTTCTGGAAAAGGCTGATTTTTCTCAGCAGGGAGAGCCTGCAGCCTGTCCCCTGCAGGTGGGACACAGTGACACAGCCCTTGGCTGCTCGTCCTGTGGTGACACTGATCCCTGACCGCTGTGGTATGGTGGCAGCTGGCTCAGACATGGATCCAAGGAGTGATCCCCATCAGTTACCCGTGAGAAGGAGAGAGAGCTCATCCCCCTCCACAGCTACTGCAACAGTGCCCTGCTCAAAATCCAGACAGGGGCACCACCAGCAGCTCATGAAACCTCTGAGCCAGGAGCAGGCAGCACTTCCCTGGAGATCCAGAGCCCAAGAGTGGGATGGTGGCTGTGGAAGGGCAGAAGGATGGATTGATCCAGTGGGGTCATGGCTGGATCATTTGGGATCATGATCCAGTGGGATCATGGCAGAAGGACGGATGTGCCATTGGTCCCCAGTCCAGGGGAGCTCTGGGGGTGGCAGGGGAGGCCTGGGGTGCCCTGGGGTGCAGGACATGTGGCTCAGTCTGCCATCAGCACCGGGCTGGAGCCCCCCCAGCCTCCCTGCTATTCTTAGCTCTTTCCTTGGGGATCGGTTTTCAGGCAGGATCAGCGGGAGAGCAGAGCGTGGCAGGGGGCAGCGAGCTCTTCTCCAGCATTATTCCATGTGCTTTGTTATTCCTTGTTGTTCAACACGGGAGTGGCCCCTCTCCTGCCCTTTCCAGGGGTTTGGGGGTGCATGCCAAGGGCTCCCTGCCAGAGCAGAGGATGTGCCCCGGAGTCCATGCAGTTTCCTGTTTGCCTGGCTCTCCACTGTCAGCTTTTCTAACTCTTTCCTGTTTTTTCTTCATTTTGCAGCCCCAATAAAAGACTTTCCAGCAAGAAGGTGGCAAGGTAAGCTCATACTCCTCTTGTTGTTTGCTTGATCCGTGTGAGCTGCCAGCTCCACAGAAGGAAAACTCAAAATAAGCTTGGAGAGTTGTATTTCTGGACTTATTCCATAGTGCTGGGGAAAAGTGGGTTTAATTCTGGTTTTTTTTTTTCTGGAATGGAGGTTTCTCACTCGTGCACACAGCTGGAGGCTGCTGGCAATCTGATTCCTTCCAGGAAAAAATGGGGGAGCTTTTCCTCATGCTCTGTCCTGCCAGTGCCATAGCAGGGGATACATGGAGGAGGGAAGGAGTCTCTAGAAGGTCATATCCCTCTGGGATATGTCCCAGTCTGGGATCCCTCCCAGTATCACCATGTCTGTAGAGTTCTGCAGGACCAGACCAGTCAGTACCCCCACCTGGAGGAATTCTCCAGCACCCCAAAAATTCCAGCTGCCTCAGACAGCTCTTGGTCCTGTTTTACTTCACTCCATGTCACCCTCAACACTTGGCTTTGTGGAAGCAGCTCTCCCTGCTCAGGGGTCAGGGGCTCTGGGGCACTGGGTGGGCTGCAGGTAACTCTGGTTTAATGGTTTAACCCTGGTTTAAGCCCAGGTTTAATGCTGTGCTGCTTCTGTCCTGCATGACCTCATGTGATGTCAGTCACCTTTTCCATGTGGGCATTGTGACCCCTGACTGCACAGGGATATTGGATATATCCAGGCAGTTTGCCGTGGATCTCTGGGGCCAAGGGTCCTTCCCTCCCCTCTCAGTGTCACCTGGTGCTCACCTTTCCTCTCCCAGCTCCCCCATCCCTCCTGTTCTCATGCCATCATGATTGTAAGGATAAACTGACTCTTACCTCGCTGTTCTGCCTCTGCCACGCTCAGGAGAGAGATTTCCCTCTGCACTTGTTGGATTTCTCCTTGCTTGATTCCCAGCAGGACAGGGACACTGTGGAGGAACAGGCAGCTCAGTTTGGGAATGTTCCTGTTCCTGACACTCACTCTGCTCCCCGTGCTGACCCAAGCAGCTTCCCTGCACCTCTTCCTCCCACTGTGCTCTCACACCTTTCCCTTCTCCATTTTTCCTGCACTCAGCAATCTCCCCTGGCACCGTTCCCCTCCTGGAAAGGAAGCAGATCCTTGATATTACATTTCCTACTTCCACTCATCTTACTTTCTCGAGCTTTGTTAAAAACACTGGCAGGAAGGAGGGCTGGGGGGAGCAGCCTGTCCCCAGGTTTCCTGTTTTAGGACTCGTTTTTGTCCCGTGCCTGGCACAGATAATTTTGGCAGGATTTGAGTTAAACTTTTGGGAACAGAGATACCCTGTCTTATGGGGGATTGAGCCCTCCTGGCCCTTTGCTTTTCTGAGGCAGGGATGTGTGGGCTTGCTTAAATATTAGTTAATTCAAGAGCAGTCAGGTTTGGTTTGTGATAAGGGGGGAGATAAGAGTGTTTTGCCGAGCCAGATCCTTAAGCTCAGCCCAAAGCAAATCCTTTGTTGCAGATACTGTAATTAGTGAATAATCCCAAAACATTTGCTTTTAGAAAATTGATTTTATTTTGGTAAAGGCTCTTTCCTCATTTTTCTTATCCGGGTTCTGCTCGTGCCAAGAAATCTCAGCTGCTTAAGCCCTGTTGTGCTTGGCACGATTTAAATGACAAATGTGCCTGAGACTTTAAAACCTAAATATAAACTGAGGGTGAGGATGCAGAATCAGGCTGTGGTCTCTTGGTAAATGCCAGTTGTGCTTAGTGAGTCCTGGCATGAACACACTGTAGTGGGTGGAATTCAAGAGCCAATGGTACAAATTCCTGGGAAAAAACTGAGGTTTAAAGAGACCTCTGTGGTTTTGTCATCCGTCCCCTGCTCAAAGTAGGAGAGCAGAGTGTTCTCCTCCTGCCTGGGGTTCCAGGGCTGGAACACACCCCCTCTCCAGGGCAGATCCAGAGCCATGCTGAGGGTGCAGCCCCGAGCAGCCCCTCTCCAGGGTGTCCTTTAGCTTGTCACAAAGCTGGGGACGCCGCTGTCACGAGGCCTCGTTAATGATTAGCTCCCCTGGGCTGGGGGGTCACAGCCTCAGGGGGGTTTGCCCCTCTCCCTCCCCTTACATCCTCACTTCTTCCCAGCCTTATCAGCACTGGGAGTACTCTGGCCTTTGCTGGATAATCCACAGCCTTGGGACTGGACTAAAGAAAGAAAGTGGGAAGAGGGAGCTCTTATCTCTTCCCATTCCAAAGAGCAATGATCCCGGTGTGAAGTCCCGGGAGCGTGTCCACGTTGGAGCGCTGGATTTCCCGGGAGAGCTCCGTGGTGAGGGGACATGCAGCACTCCAAGGAGCAGTGACAGATCCCTGTGGCAAAGGCTGAGGAGGGCGGGAGGTGGCGGCCGCGCCAGCCGCTGTCACCTGGTGTCACCATGGTGCCGGTGCTGGGGCTGATGCCGCTGCTGCTGTGGGTCGGGGTGGTTTGTCTCTGTTTCAGGCAGCTGCACCAGACGAGCTCGCTGGCCGTGGGGGTGATGGAGGAATCCTACCGGGACAACCTGGAGTGCACCGACGAGGACATCACGGACAAGGTGAGGCCTCCCTCCCTTCTGCCCTCGGCCTGGGCCATCAGGATGCAGCTGGTGCCGCTGAGCTTTTCTGAGATGTTGAGAGGAAAGGGTTATAGGGTAAGGTCTGTGTTACCCCGCAGGATTCAGTGCCTTGCAGTGCTCCAGTGTTGCCAGGCAGTATCAGGCTGAAGCTCCTCTCTGTGCAGATGGGACATGGGGAGCCCTCTCCATGGAGGGGATGGAGGAGGAGAGGAGCACTCCAAGTGCCGTGCAGGGCCAGGAAGTGACACTGGATCTTCTCCAGGGGCAGTGGCTTCCCCCAGAGTGCTGGGAGGAGAAATGGGCTGTTCACAGGCAGCATTTTCACTTCTCATTCACACAAGAAGATGTTCTCAGGTTCTGCTTTTCTGAGGCAGTCCACCCGATGTGAAACAAGAACTTCCTCTTCTTGGCACACTCTGCTCGTGCTGTCAGGGTAGAGTTGATTTTGTGCTGGTGCTGATGAGTTTTCCTGGGGTATTACAAGAAAGGAGTTGTAGGATAAGATGGGAGCACAGAAAAGATTTTGTTTGAGTATCCCTAGTTAAAAAACAGGGAGAAGAAGCTATGGGAAAGAAGCTGAGATTGTGTAGATGTCTAGTGAAGTCCTGGAACTCCTTGGAAATGGCTTTTTATCTCTGGAATATGAATGTCCTGAGGAGCTGTGCGTGAAAGAGAAATGTGTATGTGTGGCTACACTTGGAAATAATTATAATGCAGGGAAGACCTTTAAAGAATAAATAGAAATCAACACTTTTCCAAGGCTGGAAGCTGAATAAAATAGTTGGGTTCCTTAAGGCATTTGACTTGGGGAAACCTTTGATGGAAAGGGCACTGCTGGGAAAGGCCTTGTGTGTCTGCACGGCCTCTTTAATACTCCCATGTCTCCAGCCCTTCTCCCAGAGCCACAGTTTGGCTTTTCCAGACATGCTCCCCATTTCTTCTCCCCCAGGATTGTTTTATATGGAATTTGAATGAATCAAATGCAAATACAGCTGGAATAAACCCCGTACAGGTACGGGGAGAAAATCCTCACCTCTGGTCCTTCCCCACCAGCTGGCACTGATCCCTCCATCTGTAAATTCAGGGTTTCCATCCTGTTCCAGGCAGTGGGGAGTTATCCAACCTCAGGGCTGCACGTGGAGTTCTGGAGATCCACCAGGATCTTTCCCTCTAGACTCCTTTTAGGATGTAATCAGGAAGGGATTGAAGAAAGGAAACAGTGAAGTGTTTGACCCCAGACGGGTACATGGGAGCCATCAAAACCTGGGAAACTGGTGGAAAAGGATGTTTTAAAGGGATGCTTTAACTCAAGGCATGACTGCCCAATTCCAGTGGGAGTTCTGCTTGTTTAGGGATGCTGTGGGGGCTGTTCTGGGTTTGAGGCTGCCCGGAGGCTGATCTGTGTCCCTGCTGGCAGGTGGTGTTCCTGGAGAAGCGGGTGACGGAGCTGGAGAAGGACACGGCTGCCAACGGGGAGCAGCACAGCCGCCTCCGGCAGGAGAACCTGCAGCTGGTGCACAGGTGAGAGCCCCTCCTCATGCTTCAGCTCCCTTCCCAAATCCAAAGCACAGCCCTTACCACGGATGTTTACTCCATCCCAGCTGAGAACAGGACTCAGTGATGTGGAGATTTTATATTTTATGGGCTTAAGGTCTCTGGAGCTCCAGGACTTGGCTTTTGGTGATTTTAATATATGGCTTTTAATTGCTGGAGCTGGACCAGGGCAGGTTTAGGTTGGAGATCAGGAAAGGTTCTTCCCCCAGAGGGTGCAGGGCACTGCCCAGGCTCCCCAGGGAATGGGCACAGCCCCGAGGCTGCCAGAGCTCCAGGAGCCTTTGGACAATGATCTCAGGGATGCCCAGGGTGGGATTGTTGGGGGGTCTGTGCAGGGCTGGGAGTTGGAATCTATGATCCTTGTGGCTCCCTTCCCACTCAGGATGGGGTTTTGTTGTTATTGTTGTTGTTTGTCTTTTGGTTTTTTTTCATGTGCTTCTCTGCTCCATGTGTCCCTCCCAAAAGGTCTCTGGAACACTGGGTCTTGGCTTTAAAAAATATGTATATGTATATGTATATGTATATGTATATGTATATGTATATTTACTATCTTTTCCTGCCCCACATGCCCCTTCCAAATGGTCTCTGGAGCTCCAGGGCTTGCCTCCTGCTGGATCCTGGCCAGGGTACAGCCCTTTGGATCTCACATGATGTAATCCCTGTGTGTGCTAATCTGCCAGGCTCCTCTCTCCCAGCATAGCTTTACCCTGGGCAGATAAACCCAGCACAGTTTATCTATAGGGCTGTAATTCTGTTAAGTAACAGTCGTGTCAGGAAACTGAGCCACTCAAACAAAGGTTTCCCTAAGCCCTGATAAACCTGGGAGTGAGGGAAATGTTTTCACTTCAGCAGCTTGGCCTGGAAGTGTCGGCTGGCTCTGGGTGAGCTCGGTGCTGGGGAGGAGTGGGATCAGCTGGGAAAAGCCTTCCCCTGGGCAAAGCCACTGCAGGAATTCCAGCTCCCAGCCCCATCCCTGCAAGTGCTCATGGACAGGTTGGACAGGGCTTGGAGCAACCCGGGATAGTGGAGCCAGGCTGGGAGAGCTGGGGGTGCTCACCTGGAGAAGAGAAGGCTCCAGGGAGAGCTCAGAGCCCCTTGCAGGGCCTAAAGGGGCTCCAGGAGAGCTGGAGAGGGACTGGGGACAAGGCATGGAGGGACAGGACACAGGGAATGGCTTCCACTGCCAGAGGGCAGGGATGGATGGGATATTGGGAAGGAATTGTTCCCTGGCAGGGTGGGCAGGCCCTGGCACAGGGTGCCCAGAGCAGCTGTGGCTGCCCCTGGATCCTTGGATCCCTGGAAGTGTCCAAGGCCAGGCTGGATGGGGCTTGGGGCAGCCTGGGACAGTGGAAGGTGTCCCTGCCCATGGCAGGGGTGGGATTGGATAAGCTTTAAGGTCCCTCCCATTGGTCCAGCCCAAACCCTTCTGGGATTCTGTCTGCAGTTCTGCTGACACACAGGAAAGGGTGACCTGCAGATCCCTTGGTTTTTGTTGGGATCACAGAGAGTGAAAAGAAGGATTGAGGCTGTTGCCTTTTCTCTGAGCAATGAGACCACTTCCTGCTGGAAACAGCTGAAGGAGGATTTCTCTGCCATGGCTACTGCTGGTGGAACCACAAACCCTGGGATCTGTGTTTGGATTAGATGCGCTTAAAGGTCTTTTCCAACCTCAGTGACTCTGAGATTCCCATTAAGAGATGTGTATGTGTGTGACTGCTCTTGGAAATAATTCTCATGCATACAAGACATTTAAAAATAATTAAAAATTAAGTTCTTTCTCAGGCTGGAAATTGAATAACATGCTTGTGTTCCTTAAGGCATCTGACTTGGGAAACCTGTGATGGAAAAGGTGCTGCTTCTCCTGCTGCATCTGCTGGGATGCAGTGAAGCTGTTTGGGATGATGATTGGTGTATTTTCCCTGGAAGCCTGTTCTGTTTTACCATCTGCTTCTCCCAGCTCACCTGAGGGGTGGGAAAGGGGCTGGGAAGAGAGTCTGGTCCCTCCTTTGGGATGGCAGCCTGCTCCTAAGGACAGTTTAATCCCCTCTTTGTCCTCTCTGCAGAGCAAACGCGCTCGAGGAGCAGCTGAAGGAGCAGGAGCTGAGGGCTGACCAGACCCTGCTGGAGGAGATCAAGAAGCAGAGGGAGCTGCTCAGCAAAATGGAGAGGGAGAAGAGCATTGAGATCGAGAACCTGCAGGCCAGGTGGGGCTGGGGGGGGCAGCTCTCCTGGAGCCACCCCAGAATCTGTGCCCAGGCAGCCTTGGGGGCACACAGGGAGGCAGGCAGGGAGTTTAATGGGTTCCAGGTGGGACTGAAGTCACCACAAACCCTGAGTTTTGGTTATTTCCACCTTTGGCCCACAGACCTAATCTTGGGTTCTTTATTTGAGCTGCTCTATTGCATTTTAAGTTTAGCTCCCACCCTTTATCCATGTGCCTGCCCTGCAGTGTGGGGATGAAGAGGGGATTTGTTAATGCTTCTTCCCATAAATGACTCCTTGGAGTACTTTTGATGCCCAGATGTTTTCCACCTTGATGGAAACAGACAAATACCTGGGAAAGGAGAATCCTCCAAAGAGGCAGAGTGTCCCAGCCAGGGTGCTTCATGCTGCCTGGTGGATTCCAAAGAAAGAAGTGGGGTGGGAGAGGTGTCAGTTATTTGACAGGGTTTTTCCAGCTTTCCCAGGATGTTTTGCTGTTGTTCATCCCTTGCAGTCCATGGAAGGTGGAGACAGTGAGGTTTTACCTGGGAATGCAAACCCAAAGCCCTCTCTGACCCCCTGTTCTGTTGTCTCTGCTGCTGAGGCTTGTGCGGGGACTGAAAAAAACCCTTGGAACAAGGAAGAGCCCTGGAGCTGATGGATATCAGCATTGTGTGGATGCCCCTCTCTTTCCCCTGGCAGCAGAAGTATCTCAGGGTTTGCCTTGAACAGATGAATTCCTGCTGGCTTCCCTTTGGTTTAGTATTCCTGGGATGTTTTCTCCCCCTCTTTGGATGCTGGGATGAGTCTCACACCCGTTGTCTTTGCAGGCTGCAGCAGCTGGATGATGAGAACAGCGAGCTGAGGTCCTGTGTCCCCTGCCTGAGAGCCAACATCGAGAGGCTTGAGGAGGTGAGGCCAGAGGGTGCCTGGTTTTGGGATGAAATTCTGGCTTTGGGATGAATTTTCATGAACATGAGATCCATTTAATGTAACAAACCAGTTGCTTCCATTTTCCAGTTGCTGCAGACCCCACTTTGGACAGCACTATCCCACACAGTTATCCTTGTAGTTTCCCACTGTTCAGCCTGGAAGCTGGGAATAAACCCCTGATAAATCTCTCTGTGGCAGTGCCTGCTCAGGAGGGGACTCGTGCCCTCTTGTGGAAGCTTGTCCCCATCCCTGTTCCCATCCCTGTGGCCAGTCCAGTGCAGGGGAGGAGGAGGAGCAGGGATGCTCCATCTCCACGTCCTGGGATTTCTGAGTTGAGTTTCCAAAGATCTGTGTCACCTCCCAGCCCCTCTCACTGTCACCCTGCTCAGGATCCAAGGCCTTGCAGGGCTGGGGCATCCCGAGGCTCCTTGGGATGGGCAAGAGCCTCACCTTTAGGGACAGTGTGGGTTACAGGTGGGACACCTGGAACAGGGCCTGCATTTTGTCTCTGCCAAGCTTGGGGCAGAATTAAGGTTAAAGTTGAACTGAGATCAAACCTCCTTTCCCAGCTGGAGGGCCTGAGGCATTTTATCTGTGTTTAATCCCACGGGAGAGTGCTGCAGCTCCATCCCTCCTGATGTGGTCTTCATCTGCCAGGACCTTGTGAGCACAGCTGAGGCTGGGGGCAGGAAAACCCCAGTGGCTCTGAGGATAAATTCCCTGCCGTGGTGTGTTTCAGCCATGGGAAGTTGGTTTTGATCCATGCAGAGCCATTCTCCTTTTCTCCCCAGTGAATGGGATGAAGGAGGAGCAAGAGTTGCAGTCACTGCCCCTCCCTGCCCAGGAGAAGCCTGGCTGATGAGCTGCTCTCCTGTCCAGTGCCCAAAAATCAGGATTTTGTTGTTAGTGTTGCCTTTCCTGCTGGCGTGGTGCCTTTGGTGCTGCTCCATGGAGCAGGACACCCCCGAGCTGTGGAGTCTTTGCTTCTTTTCTGCCAGGGTCAGGATTAAATCATGAGATGGTGTTTCTTGTTGGGACTCAGATGTTTGTTAGTTCTTATCTATGTCACAGTCTCACAAACCCTGAGTTCTACAGCCCTTCACTCTAACAAACTGAAAATGGAGCTCCATCTCTCTCTCTACAAGGCCTTTTAAGGATAAACTGTCAAATTAAGACATGACACCTAAATTATTTTTACTTTCAACCCAATAACCAACCACCCTGCAATGTGGACTTTTTATCCAATTACACAAAACCACCCACACCCATGGAGAAGAAGATGAAGAAGAAGGACCAGCCTCCACCCTAAAACATCCATCTTGCTTTATATATATTACTGTATTCTGAAACCTTAAACTCTAAGTTTCCCACCATGTAATGTTACACTCTTCTATTCAAACTCCACACCCACAATCCCAGTGCTGTCATTCCATTTTGGAAGCTTCTCCATGGCCTCAGGTCAAATGCAGTGTTCTCTTGGGGGTCAGTGCCTGTCAGCACAGAAAGTCTCAAATTCTCAGCAGCCAGGGTTCCACCACCGAGCCAGCATCTGGAGCTCCTCCATGAAGCTGCTCCTCAGCCCTGCGTGCCACGGGCCATCCATCACCAGCACTGCAGGAGGTCCTGTGGCATTTGTGGAGTTCTGAAAGCCAAAACCATTCCCATGGAACTGGAAGCTGTGAGCCCGGGGAGGTTTGGAAGGGCAACAATGGTAAAACTTGTGGGCTGAGGGAAAAGACAGTTTATTAAGTAAAGCAAAAGCTGCCCACAGAAGCAAAGCAAAACATGGAGTTAATTCGCTGCTTCCCAAGGCAGACAGGTGTTCAGGCATCTCCTGGAAAGCAGAGCTCCATCATCAAGCAGGGAGCCTGACGGTGACTTGGGAAGACAAATGCCATCACTCCAAACACCCCCTTTTTCTCATTCTTCCCCTAGCTTATATTGATGAACATGTTGTCATATAGTATTAAAAATCCATTTTGAGTTCCGGGATCAGCTGTCCCAGCTGTGTCCCCTCCCAGCTCCTTGTGCACCTCCAGAATCACTGATGGTGGGGTGGAGTGAGAAGCAGAAAAAGCTGGTCACAGGCAGAAGGTGCTGCTCTAGGGGCTGTTGGCATCTTCACCTGCGTCCCAAACATTCTGCCAAGGCTTTGGGGAGAAGGGAACAGAGCTGGGCTGTGTGTTTTACATCCTGGCTTCAACTGGTCTATTCCTTCTTGGATCAGCCCTCAATTAAAACCTTTCATATGTGAATCCAAGAGGGAGGTAAAGATCTCAGATTCAGGACTTTTCTGAAATCCAGACATAAGGAGCCTTAAGATTTAATGTCTCTCCTTGGCCTGGAGCCCCGTGCTGGCCCCAGCCCATCCCACACCAGCATCGTGCTTCCCAGAAAACAGCACAAGGGTGGATATTCATGTGGATTCACTCTGGAGCCATCCCTGACTGCCTCCCTCAGTGCTGCCAAAGCCCCAGGCTCTGAGCAGATGAGATCCCAGCAGGCAGAGCCTCCTGGTGCCTCAGGAGAGGAGCATTCCCGGCAGAGCCAGCAGCCAGCCGGGCCCCAGGGCCTCTCACTGGGCTGCTCGTGTCCTTGCAGGAGAAGCAGAAGCTGCTGGATGAGATTGAGGACCTCACTGTGCAGCTCACAGAGGAGCAGGAGAAAAAGAGGAAGATGGGGGACAAGCTGAGTCAGGAGAGGCACCAGTTTCAGAAGGAGAAGGAGTCAACGCAGGAGGTGAGTGGAGCCTGGGCCTGCCACAGCCCTGTCCCCAAAATGTGGGAATCTGGCCTTGGCAGCCTCTCCAGAAATGGGTGCCTGGAGCAGTGAGGGCTGCCTGGGCAGAGGAGAGGGGTTCAGCAGCAGCACCTCAGTCACTTCTGCTGCTCTGGAATTCATCCAACAGTGTCCCTGCAAGGGGCTGTGCCACCCTGACCCCTTCCCTTCCTACCTGGAAGGAGCAGTGGCAGAGGCACATGGAGCCAGCAGGCAGGAGCAGAGGGGGTGGGAGCTGAGTGCCTGGGGGCTGGATCACACTCTCCCAGTGCTCCCATCATCTCTGCCTGGTGATCCCAGCTGGAGGCCCAAGCAGGGCTGGTGGTGGTGGCAGGAAAGGAGCTCTGGCCCAAAGTGGAATTAATTGTTACTGTGGTGTCACTGAGGGCTTGGGGGTGAGGAGGGGACCCAGCCCTGCAGCAGGAGGGAGCTGGCTGGGGAGGGACCCACTTTGCTGGGAGGTCTGTGCTGCTGCAGACCCAAACCCAGCATCTTCAGCCCTCCAACAAGGTCCTTGCAGGGCTGTGCTCATGTATTTCAGTAGCTCCCCATCTCCTGCTTGCTGGAGGTGTGAGGGAGGAAGAGGAAGCCAAATGCCCCCTGGAAATGAATTAAATCATGCAATGGTTTGAGAAGGACCTCAAAGTTCATCTTGTTCCACCCCCTGCCATGGGCAAGGACAGCTTCCACTGTCCCAGATTGCTCCAAGCTCCATCCAGCCTGGCCTTGGACGCTGCCAGGGACGGGGCAGCCACTGCTGTGGCCAACAATCCTGCTGCAGCAATCCATGGAGCTGCTCCCACAGCAGCCACATCCAGAGGGTGCTGCTGGATCTCCCAGGCCTGTGGCACTCAGCTGTCCCCTTGCCTTGCTCTGCAGCTCATCGAGGACCTCAGGAAGCAGCTGGAGCACCTGCAGCTCTTCAAGCTGGAGGCGGAGCAGCGCAGGGGCCGCAGCAGCAGCATGGGGCTGCAGGAATACAACAGCAGGACACGGGAGACGGAGCTGGAGCAGGAGATCAAGCAGCTCAAGCAGGTAAGGAAGGCTGGGCTGGCAGGGAAACGATCCCCTGATGCCAAGGGAGGACCAGCAGGGTCTGGGGGCTCTCTCCCAGGGGATGGAGTGGATCCGGGAGCACAGTTCTGTCTTGCTTTCCTGTCCTGGGAGAGGGAGGTTGGTGCTTTCTCAGGGACAGCAGGAGCCATTCTCTCTCTGCTGTGTCCCCTGGATCTTCCCAGTGTGTCTCATGCTTCCAAAGGTTCTCCAGGCTCTGCTGAGACGGAGGCAGCAGCCCATGTGCTGTTCCCAGCACTGTGTGAGCTGGGTTAGGATGAAAGCCCCTGTCTGCCTTTGCCAGGCTGGATCAGCTCTGAGCACCAGGTGCTCCAGCAGCGTGTGGTTTGTGTGTGAACAGGATAACAGGAACCTGAAGGAGCAGAACGATGAGCTGAACGGACAGATCATCAACCTGAGCATCCAGGGAGCCAAGAACCTCTTCTCAGCCTCCTTCTCTGAGTCCCTGGCAGCGGAGATCAGCTCTGTCTCCAGAGATGAGGTACGTGCAATGAGGAGCTGCTGGCTCAGACTGCACCTTCCTGGGTGCCTGCACCTGGCATGGCCTGGGAGGAGTGGATGTGCCCTGTGTGTGGCTCAGCCCATGCCCAAAATTCCCCTGAAAGCTGTCAGGAGCAAAGAAATCCCCACACAATTATCTATAGAGCTCTCAGGACTTACCCTGCCTGCCAGCCCTCCCTCCTGGGGACAGGGAAGCTGCTCCCTGCCCAATTGCTGATTCTGGCAGCTCTGCTTTGCCTGCCCTGGGACAGCCTTCCCCATTCCAGGACAGAGCAGCCACCACGGGCTGTGTCCATCAGTCTGGAGCTGTCTTTAAACCCCTGGGAGCCAGGACATTCCCCCTGGAGATCCCAGCAACTCCCTGAACACCAACCAGAGGTGGCTGAGCCTGCACAAGTGCTGGAATTAAATCTTTTAACACCTCAGGAAGTGGGGAAACACACCCGAATATTTTGGGGATCCAATGGAGATGTGATGCTCCCTGCTCTCTCCAAGGCCCCTCAGGCTGAGAGCTCAAGGAAGGACAGGAGTGAGCAGAACCAGTTTTTCCCTGGCCATTTAAACAAGGTCAGGAATATCCCAGTCCAGAGTGAAGAGCCAGGGAGTCAGCCATGGATGCACAGAGCCACGGGAAGCCCTGAGCAGTGTCAGGCAGTGACCTCTCCCTCCCTCTCCCCTCTGCTGCAGCTCATGGAAGCAATCCAGAAGCAAGAGGAGATCAACTTCCGCCTGCAGGATTACATCGACAGGATCATCGTGGCCATCATGGAGACCAACCCCTCCATCCTGGAAGTCAAGTAATGCAGCCGGGAGGATTTGGTGCTCTGAGAGGATGAAGAGGGACTCCAAACGTCTTTGCACTTGATGAAGGCACAAGGAAGCCTCAGGTCGGGGAGTGACTGAGCCACGGACCAGGGAAAAGGAAAACCAGCAGCCAGGCTTTGTTGTCTGACTCCGTTACTTTGAAGCCCTCCTGGCTGTGGAGGCGTGAAAGGGAACCTGGAGCAGGAGCTCAGGAAAGGGGCACTGCCGGAAGTGCCTGTGGCGCTGGGGACTGTCCCGACAGGCACCGCCCCTCCCAGGGACGCTCCCAACCGCGGCAGATCGGGATGGAGATGGAAGCGACAGCGCTGACTGTGCCCTGCTGCCCTGCCCGGCCCGAGCATCCGCTGTGCCAAAGTGTCCCCGACACACTCCCCCGGCAGAGCTGGGAACGAGGGAAGCGCCTCGCGGACTCGCACAGGCTTGGGGTTTGGTTTTGGTTTGGGGTTTTGGTTTATTTTTTAATTAACTTAATGCAAATGGCCTCATCCAGCTGGCTCAGCCCATCCTTGCCCCGTGCTCCTGCTGGGGCCGGCTGCGTGCAGAGCCCTCAGTGGCTGCAGGGGCTGTTTGGGACAGGGTGTGAGCTCACTTGGTCACCTGCCTCCTTATTTATTTTTGCTGTCTGTGGCTCAGTACTGTCGGCACGTCTCGGCATCCCGGCTCCACTCCCTCCTCCTCCTCTCTCCTCCTGCCGGGCCCTGCCGCTGAGGTGGCTCGGGGGGAGCTGTCACTCGTCCCCAGCTGGGGACAGACACGCGGGGCAAGGCTGCAGCTCCTCACCCCTCGCTGGAGGCCGGTCCTGGCCTCCTCTCCTAGTCCTGGGTGGGACACGCAGCGCTTTGGGAGCTGCAGAGGAGCGGCCCGAGCTCCCCAGCTCACCTCCCGATGTCCTGGGGACAGTGGCCTGTGCCATTCCCAGCCGGAGCAGGGCTCTGCTGGTGATAGCTGCAGTCCTGGAGGGAGAGCCTGCTCCAGCTGCCTTTCCCCTCTGTTCCCTGGGCTGTGCCAGGGGCTGGGGGAGCCGCGCTCATTCCTCATCCCTGGCACCAGCCAGGGCTGGAATCTCTGTGCCGATGGGGAGGGGAGCTGGAGAGCACCAGCAGCTCCCTGGGAAACAAAAGCCATGTTTACATCAGACAGCTCTGGGCTTGCTGGCACAAGCGGCCGTGGCACAGCGTGACCCCGGGAGCGGCCGCTGTCCCCCCCTGCTCCCCGGGGCTCCCGGGAGGAGCCAGCCAGCGGAATCCCAGGGATCGGCTTCAGCCCGCGGTTCCTCTTCCTGCTCGTCAGGTTTGGGGAATGCCAGAACGGCCTGGAAGCAGAAGCCACAGCAATCCCGGGTGTGCCTGCTCCCCCCAAGCCCCTTCCAGCCCTCGGGGTGACCCTGTGCAGGGGGACGTGGCTGCTGTCACCGCCTCATCCCAGGGGACAGCGGCCAAGGCACGGCCAAGTCACCTCTGGGGGCTGAACCCCAGAGCCCCTGCAGGGCAGCGGGGTCGGGGTGAACTCCAAACCCCGGGGCAGCTCCTGCACCCCAGCCCTCCCTCCCTGCCTCCCTCCCTGCCCCGAGGCCGCGGGAAGAAGCCACGTAATGTACATTTCCAGAGAAGCTTTGGGTGTAAATCAGTGTATACTTGGAGAGGGAAAATTTTTCTATCTTGTAGAGTAGGTATTTTTATAGAATGAAGGTTGATCCATTTTTTTAATACTTTAAAAGAAGAGAGAAATGTATCTGTGTATACACAAAGCATATATATATATATGTATAAATATATAAATATTGGAGATCTGCCTTTCTCGACTTGGGATCCCAGATCCCCAGGTCTCAAACAATCGTTTGTTTTTTCCTGTTGCTCTCACAGAGGTACTGTAACTGTAAATAAGCACCGGGAAAAAAAAAGTTTTAAGCAAACAAAAAGCACTGACTTGCACATTCACCATGCTTTAAAGTCCCTATGGAGAGAGAAAAACAAAAACAAAACAAAAACTGTACATCCTGAAAATGTTCCTCTTTCCCGACCAGTATGTGAAGGAAGTCCCCCAAAAAAGAGGCAAAAATGGTATTGTCTTAACTGATGTATCAATTCTTGTCGGATTAAAAGCTGTTACTATTCCTGCCCGGAGACTTTTTTTCCACAGAGGTGGATTGGAGCATCCTGAGGATCTGAGTGCTGGATTGGAGCATCCCAAATATCCAAGTGCTGGATATCCAGTGGGGTGGATTGAGTGGAATGTTCCTGCACCAAGGAGTGCCCTGATATGGGGAGAATGAGGATGAGGGAGGCTGGACCTGGCTGGAATGCCCTGATTTTAGGAGGATGAGGATGAGGGAGGCTGGACCCCACTGATTCCAGAGGGATCAAGGTCGGAGGGAGCCAAAATCTCCCCAGCCAGCCAAGCTGTGTGGGTGGGAATGGGGGAATTCCCCGTTCACCTTCCTGGAGGATCCAGGTGGGACCCTCGGAGCTGATCCTGCTGCCCAGGGACAGGGGGGCAGGCTGGGACAGGGACTTGTGGGTCTGCTCCAGGCAGGAACACGAAGTTTTCCCTTCCATCCATGCCGGGAGAACCCCCTCGGAGCACTCGGCTGTTCTGAACTGCTCCAAAAATCCCTTAAACGCCCTCACCTCCCTGCTAAGCTGCTCCCCACCCCTCTAAGCCTCCTCCACCCCTCCCCACCCCTTTAAGCTGCCCCAAAGGGCCTGAACGTGCAAAATCCCCTCCCAGCTCCTGCCGTGCCTCTGGATGGCTCCAGACTGTTCCTCTGAACCGCTCCGGGCAGCCCTGGAGCTGCAGCAAAGAGCTGGGAAAGGCTCTGACACACCCTGAGAGCTCTGAAACCCCCCAGATTGCTTCAGACTGCTCCACGCTGCTCAGAGCAGCACTGAGGCTCCAAAACATCCCCAGAGCTGCTCCAAAACATCTCTGACATGGTCCAAAATGTCCCTGAGCTGCATAAAACGTCCCAGAGCTCCTCCAAAACATCCCAGAGCTGTCCCAAAACATCCCTGACATGCTCTAAAACATTCCTGACCTGCATAAAACGTCTTAAAAACATCCCAGAGCTCCTCCAAAACATCCCTGCTGTGCTCTAAACTGTCCCTGAGCTGTCCTAAGTATCCCTGAGCACCTCTGAAACATCCTGGAGCTGCCCTAAACCACCCCTGATCTGCCTAAAACATCCCTGAGCTGCTCTAAACCATCCCTGAGCTGCCCTACAACATCTCTGAGCACCTCCAAAGCATCCCTGAGCATCTGTAAATCACTTCTGTAGCATTCCCAACTGCTCTACACCCTCCAAGCAGCTCTAGAGTGCACCAAAGATTTCCCTAAACACCTCTAAAACTTCCTTGTAAAAATTCCTCTGAAATCTCAACCTCCAACATGTCGAAGCTGCTCTAGAAATGGGGTAAATAAATAGCTCTGGGGGTGTTTCTGTGGTGCTGGGTTGCTTCAAGGAGCTGTAAATCTCCTTTGAGCAGCTCAGGCTCTGGAAGGACAGAGCTCTGGCCATTACTGAAGCACTTGAACTGCTCAAACAGCTCTCGTGCTCCTCCAACCAGCCCTGAAAGGCACCAAGATGCTCAAAACTGCCTCGAAGTAGCACTTGAAGCCCTCTAAACTCTTCTAAAACTCCTCTAAATAGCTCAAAACGGATCAGAGAAGAGGTCTCCTGGCAGCTCTGAAGCTCTCCAAGCCTCCTCTGTGCAGCTGTGAAACTCCTCGAGTGCCCCAAGAGCCTCCAAAAAGCCCTTGAAACCCCCTCTGGACCCCTCTGAACTCCCTCTGGACCTTCTTCATGTGCCTCTCAAAAGGGTTAAAATTTTTAATAACATCTCTAAACTCAAACAATTTGCAATTACCCTAAACCCCCTCTGAATGACATCAGAGGGGCACAGGCAACCCTAAAACAGCTCCAAAGCTTCTCAGAAACTCATAAAAAAATAATCAGAGCTGCTCCACAGCACTCTAGCTCTTCTGCACCATTCAGGGCTCTGAATGGCTTAAAACCTCTCCAGCCTTTTCAAAACAGCTCCAGAAAAGTCCTAAAGCTCTGAAGGTCTCTGGTGCCCCAGCCCAGCCCAGCTCCGGCCCTTCCACCCAGCTCCAGGGGCTGAGCACGGTGACAAACCTCCTGTCCTGGGGCCAGGTCTGGGCCACTCATGACAGGAAGGACATGGAGGGACTGGAGCGTGTCCAGGGAAGGGAACAGAGCTGGGAAGGGGCTGGAGCACCAGGAGGGGCTGAGGGAGCTGGGAAGGGGCTCAGCCTGGAGAAAAGGAGGCTCAGGGGGGACCTTGTGGCTCTGCACAGCTCCTGACAGGAGGGGACAGCCAGGGGGGTCGGGCTCTGCTCCCAGGGAACAGACACAGGACAAGGGGAAATGGCCCCAGCTGTGCCAGGGGAGGTTTAGGTTGGATATTGAGGAAATTCCTTCACAGAAAGGGTGGTCAGGCACTGGCACAGCTGCCCAGGGCAGTGGTGGGGTCCCCACCCTTGGAGGGGTTTAAAGACTTGGATGTGGCACTTGAGGACATGTTTCAGTGGTGGCCTTGGCAGTGCTGGGGGACACTTGGACTTGGTGATCTCAGGACTTTTCCAGCCACAACAATCCTGTGGTTCTATGGGCCAGTGGCACTTCTGAACACCCCCAAAGCCTGGCCACGACCAAGGCCACCACCATCATGTGCCACGTGCCCTGGTCCCTGTGCTGTGTCTCCAGAGCAGGGCTGGATCCAGTGGGGCTCCATGGCCGTGTCCCTGTGCCCCAGGCGTGGCAGGATTGTGCTCCAGCCCACGCGGGGCTCTGCTGCAGGAGGAGAAGGGATTGCTCTGTGTGCAGAAGGATTTCCAGCTCCTTCCCCTTCCCCATCTGCTGCCGACCCCGGGCCGGGGCTGGGATGGAGTTAACCCTTGGCAGCCGGCCTGGGGGAGAGGAGGGCCCCAGCCCTGGGCTTGGGGGGGGCAGCCCCAGTGCAACCCTGCCCCCGGGGCGCTGCCAGTGCCACCCTGCGGGACTCGCCGTGGGCAGAGCACCGGGATGCCCGCGGGGAGCGCAGTCCCCAGGGACGCTCCAGGCGCTCCAGCATGGGACCCAGCCCCTGGCAGCGACACACCGGAGGGTGGTGACACCCCAGCAAAGACCCCACACCCAGACGGGAGACAGCGACAGCAGTCCTGCCTCTTCCAGACCATTTTCCTCCTCTTGGTCCAAGCTGGAAATTCCTGGGTGATGCAGAACCTGGGGAGCACAGGCCGCTTGAAATCCCCTGCCGCTGGAGCCTGGCAGGGCACCCCAGCCTGCCTGGGACCTCCAGCCTGGCCGGGCTCCCTCCCCTCTTCTCCGGGACCTCCAGCCCTGCCGGGTATCCTCCAGCCCGCCGGGACCCCCCAGCCTTCCTGGGAGCCCTCTAGCCTGGCCAGAAACTCCCCCCGACTCTCTCCGGGACCCCCAGCCTGCCCGGGACCCCCAGCCGGGGGCTGCAGCATCCCAGTGCTCCGGGATGAGGCGGGCGCGGCGGGGCCGGCGGAGCTGCGGGGGCCGGCCCGGGGGAGGAGGGGGGGTCTCGGGCCGGGGCGGGGGCGCAGGCAGGACCTCCCCCTCCCCTCCCTTTCCCCTCCCCTCCCCCGGCCGGTCCCCTCCTCCTTCTCCTCCCGCCGAGGGCCGCCGGCGCCGGCCCGTCCCATCCCGGGGCTCGGTGGGCTCGGCTGCGCTGCCCCCTCCGCATGCGGGGGTCCCGGGTGGGCGGCAGCCCCGGCCCCCCCCGCCCCGCCATGGCCCGGCTCTCGGTCAAGGACCACCTGGACGGGATCCTCTCCGACTTCGAAGGTGCGGCCGGGGCCGCGGGCCCCCCCGGGGCTGGGTGCCGTGGGAGGAACGGGGGATGTCCCCGCGGGGGGAACGCTGCTGCCTGGGTGTCTTGGGGGGCGGGGTGCCCCCCAAGGGCTGAGCATCGTGGGGGGCTGCACTCCCCCCGCCCGGAGGCTGATTTTGGGGGCGATGCTGCTGGCTGGGCTTTTTGTGGGGGCTGGGGTGTCCCCACGGGGGGAGCACCGGGCACTGTATTTCGGTCCGGGGGTTTTGCGGCTGCTGGGCTGGGGATCTTGGGGTGGGCTGAGCATGGTGGGGGCTGCGCTCCCCACAGGGGGCTGCGATTGGGGGGGGGGGGAATGCTGTGCTGGGCATCCTGGGGGGCCTGGGGGCTCCCCGAGGTCTCGGCGTCGTAGGGGGCTGCGCTGCCCTCCGGGGGCTGGGTATTGGGAGCGGGGGGATGATGCCCCGGGGGGCTGCACATCCGGGGGGGCTGCGCATCGTGGGGACACGGGGTGACCCCCAGGACTGGGCATCGTGGGGGGCTGCTCTGCCCCCCAGCCCGGGGGATGCAGGGGTACTCTCGGGGGGCGCGGTTGTGGGGTGGGCAAGGGGGGCGACCGAGGCTGGAGGGAGCGGGGGAAGGTGTGGGATCCCCCCCGAGCTCACGGTGACCCCGTGCGCGCTCCCCGCGTGTGCGCGCTCTACCCGCGGGCCGGGGGCTGCGGGGGGGGGGGCCGGGGCCGGGCCGGGGGCGGGAGGCGAAACCCGACCCCGGGGCTGCTGCTGCCCTCGCCGGGGAGGAATGTGTGCACCTACCCCGGGCACCTTAACCCCGCCGCTGCCGGCTGACACCCCTCAGTCCCCGCCAAACCCCCCATCCCCCCCAAGCCCCCGCTGAACCTCCTGCCACCACTCCTTTACCTCCCACCATCCCCCGAGCACCCTGCCACCCTTCTAAACCTCCTGCCACCCCTCCAAAACTCCTGCCACCCCATCTTAACGTCTCTCCCTTCATCTCCTGCCACTCCCCCTTCGCCCTCTGCCACCCCCACCATCCCCTCGTTGCTCCCCCCTGCCCATCACTCCGGACACCATCTGGAGTCTGGATGAGGCTGGGTCAGGGGCCAGAGGCAGGTTTGGGGTAAAAGGAGGCATTTTGGGCGGTAACAAAGCAGAGACATGGATGTGGGGAGGGGGTCGCCAGCCCCATGACCCCGTGGCCCCCGGCAGCCCGGCCGGTGGGGCAGGGCTGGAGCGGCCGCGGAATTACCTGCCCTGGGGAGAGCTGTGATCGGCAGCGCCACACCCCGGCCTCTGACCCCTGCCCTGCCCCGGGCACGGGGGCACCAGGGGAGGGGACAGGGACGGACCGTCAGCACCCCGCTGTCCCCGGCACCGCGGCTGAGGAAGAGGAGGGTGAGGGCGGGCTGGTGCCAGCGGGTGGGGTGCCGGGACAGGCTGGCACACGCGCTGACACGGAGAGGATGCAGGGGCGCAGCGTGGGCCGCCCCCACGGAGCCCCCGGGGGGAAGCAGCCGCTCGGCGCTTGGCAGCGAGGGCGGGGGAGGCTCCGGGGGGAACCTGGGCCCCCCGCGCTCCCCCCGGGACCCGGCTGCCGGCACCGTGCGGAGCAGCGCGGGCAGCAGCTCCTGGGCAGCCTCCTGCGGGGCTGGGAGGAAGGAGGGGGCGGCTGCACCGTGGGGACTTCACGAGGGTCACCCCCATGGGGTCGGTCCCACATCCTGTGCCGGGCGCCCGGAGGGGGATCCAGCAGGAGCTTTGCACCGGGCTCAGCACTGCGGTACCCCAGGGGAGCCAAGGGGCCCGTGTGGGGACACGTTGGCACCCAGGGCTGTGCCGTGGGCTCGTGGCCGCTGTGAAGCCGCGTGGGAGGCACAGCAGCAGCCACCAGAACGGGGTGTGACAGTCCCCGAGCGTGGCGATGGTGCTGGCCCCCCTGCCGTCAGTGGGCTCCAGGGTTAAGGCCCAGGAAAGGGCAGGAATCCTTCCCGGCTGCCCGGATGGATGCAGGGGGAGAGGGTCAGGCGGGGATCCGATTACTCGGCCGGATCCCTTTCAGGGGGAATAAAGCGGGCAGTGTGCTGCGAGGGGAGCCGGTGGCACCGGCCAGATCAACCGGGGAACAATGATAAAACCCTCGGGGACAGCGCCGCAGGGCTGGGGAGGAGCTGGCGCCGGGCCGGGGTCCTCGCTGGGACGGGCCCATAAATTAGGGGGCACCTCTGGGTGATGAGGGGACATACATGGGGCTGGGGAGGGGACAAGTGCCATCGGGGACCACTCTGGTGCCATCTCTCTCTCTTTCCCCAGCGCTCAAGAAGTCATTTGAGGCAGAAGATGGGGACGAGGCACCCGGCTCCTTGCTGTCCTCAGGCACCGGCGACAGCCACCAGCCACTGCAGCCGGGCCACCCGCCCCGCCTGGGCAGCGGCACCGGCCCCAGCCCGGCACCCAGTCCCGTGCTGCGGACCCGGCTCGGCACCGGCCTGGCCACCGGCCGAGCCAACGGCGCCGCCGGCACCGGCATCGCCCGCGCCGCCTCCTTCCAGACCCGCCAGGCCTTGGCCACGGGGCCGGGCAGCGATGGGGAGAGCCAGCGCAGCTCGTCCTCCAGCCTGGAGAGCCCCGCGGGCACCGGGCCCCCCCAGCCACCGGGCAGCTCCCCGGCCGCCAGCCCCGGCTTGAAGAAGGTCCCGTCCCACGGCAGCGTCTTCCCGGTGGAGCTGGATCATCCCCTCCGCGGGGCCGCCGCCAGCCACGGCTCTCTGCCAGCGCTGGACCTGCACATCGCCGAGGAACCGGGCCTGGGGACGCCGTGGGGCACCCAGAGCTCTGCAGCCCAGCCTCGCACCCACCAGCCTTCCTGCTCATCCTCCTCCTCCTGCCTGCCCCCATACGATGGCACAGAGACAGCCCCGGGGCTGCCCGCGCTCCCCGAGGGGCCGGGGGGGTGGGACACGGCTCACCGCACGGCGTCCCGGCCGCAGCGGAGGGTCGCCCTCAGCGCCAGCCCCATCCCGTCCCGCCGGCCCCCTGCTCAGCCCTGGGGACAGGGGGAGGCAGCCCCGGCTGAGGGGAGGGCCGAGGGGCTGCCACCACTGCCAGCCCCCCAGGCCGCCACCTTCAGGCTGGTGTCGCAGCCGCAGACGGTGCAAGTGAGCTCCCAGCCCGCCTTCCTCGGGGGGCTGGTGCTGGTGCCGGCCCTTGGCACCCCGGCAGCGCCCGGCGGAGCCGGGGGGATCCCCCCCAGCGCGGGGATGATGGCACCGCGGGGACCCTGCGTGGTGGCAGCGGCTCCCGGCGAGGCTGCGGACGGCAGCGGGGCAGCGGTGACGCCGGAGCACGGTAGGACTTGTTCTTGTCCCCGTCCCTCTCTCCGTCGGGCCCCCCCTCGGCGGGCGCGGCGCTGCCAAAACGCCGCATGAGCCGATGCCGGGAAGAGCATGGAATGACAGCGACTTCGGGGACAGGCGCCCCGCCAGCTCGCCGCTCCCCCGTGCCGGGGCCCGCGGGGCGCGCTGGCTGTGGGGGGGCCGAAGGCGCGGAGCCGAGCGCGGAGCTGGCAGCGCTCCCGGCCCGCCCGTCCCCGCGGTGCCTGGCGAGCCGCCCGCACCGCCCTGGCGCTGATTGCTTTTCCCGGCGCGGGGAGACAGGTCGGGACACATGTGCCCCATCGCGCCGGGCCCCGCGCGTGCCGCCTATCGCCGCGATCTTGTCCCGCGTCCAGCGCTTTCTTCCCCTCTCATCCCTCCTCGCTTGGCACGGGGCTGGATCCTGTTCCTCCCTCCCCGTGGGGCGCGGGAGGTGGCGGGGGGCCAAGGTGCGCCGGGGCGTGCTCGGCGTGCGCCCAGTGCCGCGGGGAGCGGTGCCCGGCTCCCCGGCGCGGCTGTGCCCTCGGCTCCCGCCGTGCCGGGGTGGGCGCTGCCAAGCCCGTGCCCGTCCCCAGGCAAGGGGAGGGGGTAGCCAAGTGTCCCCCTTCCCTGCGGCTGCTCCAGGAGGGCCGGAGGGCGCCGGGGTGGCCGGGAGACGGCCGCCACCGCCGCTGCTCCCTGGTTGGGTGCTTGGGGCTCTTTGCCCGTCTCGCTGGGCTGTCGCGGAGCCGCCGTGGCCGGGCCCTAAGTACTGACGCGGCGAAGGCATCCATACATCTGCTCCGGGCCGCGGTGAATCATCCCCCAGCAATGCCCGTGGCCGTGCTGCCCAGCCAGCCCGGCTGCCCCGCTGCCCGCGGCTCCCCGGGCCAGGGATGGCGCTGGGGACGGCCGGGGTCCTGGGGACACGGGGGAACAGAGCCCGAGGCTGAGCGAAATGATGGGGACACTGAGGGACAGTGCTCAGGGCTGAGACAGGTGATGGGAACAAGGATGTGGCGTTCAGGGCTGAGTCAGGAGTGATGGGGACACAAAGGGACAGCAGCTGGGGCGGCGCCAAGGTGACAGGGACATGGGGACACCGGTACCTGGGGCCAAGCTGGGGTCACGGGAAGACAAGGGACAGTGCTCAGGGCTGTCACAGGGACACGGTGCTCAGGACCAAGCTGCAGTGATGCAGTTGTGCTCAGAGCAGAGCTGGGGTCATGGGGACACGGTGCTTGGGGCCAAACCAGGGTCACAGGAAGACAAGGGACTGTACTCAGGGCTGTGACAGGGGCACTGTGCTCAAGAGCAAGCTGGGGTGACAGGGAAATGGAGACACGGAGCTCGGGATGGAGCCGGGGTGATGAGGGGACAGTGCTCAGGACAGAGCCGTGTTGGTGGCCGGCAGCCGAGCGCGGTGTGCCCAGGCTGGGGGTGGCGCAGGAGCCAGCGGGCAGCGGGTGGCACCGGCTGCCCTGCAGATGGCCCGGGACTGGCAGGGGGCTGGCAGACACTGCTCGGGCACGGCAGTTTCTCTGCCAGGAAGAGGTGGGAACGTGCTGTTTCCTTTCCCGGGAGGCCACCCCGGCCCCCAGCCGCTGACACCCGTGGGTGGCCTCGGGGCACCGTGGCGCGGTGGGTCCCACACCCCGCAGGAGGAAGCTCCGAGAGAGCCGCCGGCCGCCGCATTTCACTTCCACGCCGGGTCGCCCACGCAGGGCCCGGGGCAAGGAGGAGGAGGAGCGGAGGAGGAGCCGTGGGCAGCAGCCGCCCTCTGCCTTGCACCCCAGGAGCCATTTGGCCCCGGTGACCAGCTCTCGGCGGCAGCAGCCCCGGCTCCGGCCGGCTCGCCCAGGTAGGGATGGCATGGTGGCAGCGGGCAGGGCGGCGTGCGGGCAGAGGGTGCTGCCACCGGGGCTGGGTGACTTGTCCCCTGTCCCCAGCAGCACTGCAGGCACAGGGTTTCGCTCGATGGTTCACTTCTGCTTCTGCTCACCGACGGTCCCCAGCCACACCGAGCCCCGTCCCGTGGCTCCCACAGCCAGACGGACAGGCTGGCTCCGAGTCTGCCTGCAGACGGGGACTGTCACCACTGTCCCCTTAGGTCGTGTTTGGCACTGGGAGAGGCACTGGTGTTTCTGGGTCAGATCAGCTGGGAAGGTAGAGCTATGGTGTGACCGGGGCAGTGGGTGCATCCCCAAAACCTCCATCCCTTTGCCAGAAGGGTCAGCTCCCTTGTGCTGGGCCCAGAGCCAGGCTCTCCCCATCCCGTGCCTGGCTGCTCGGTTTGGAGCAGTGGTGAGCAGCTGGACAGGGAGCTCCTGTCCCAGTTCATCCTCTCCCAGCACCCTCCACCCTTGAAGCTTTATTACAGGCTTCCCAGGGAACTGGCCAATTAACCCTGCATTGGTAATTAAATCCATGGAGGAGACCACGGACCCGGGATTACTTGTCCCTGTCTGGAAAATAAGAGCATCCGTGATTAGTCCTGGAACAGGTCTGGCTGCAGGAGCCATTTGCCCCGGAGCTCCGTGGGGATGCCAGAGAGCTTCCACGTGGCCACCCAGCTGCTGGCCATTACCAGCGGGGCTTTTTGGCAGTGAGGGCAGGGACACGGGGCGCTCTGGACCCGTGGGGAGGCAGTGGTGGGTGCAGCACCCAGTGTCACCCTGGACGTGCCCTCTGGCTGTGGGTGTCTCCTTGGTGTTGCCCCTGACAGGGCACAGGGCAGTGGCTGAGCCCGTCTGTGGGGGCTGCACCCTGTGGACCGCTTCAGGGAGCTGGGGGGTGCAAGCACCAAATCCCACCTGCTCCCTGCCTCCAGCCACCCTGGATATCCCACCTGCTCCCTGCCTGCAGTGCCCAGCCACCCTGGATATCCCACCTGCTCCCTGCCTGCAGTGCCCAGCCACTCTGGATGGCTTCAGCGGCTGCACCACTTGGTTCTGGATCTGTCCCGGCAACTGCCGAGGCTGGCAGGGACTGGGAAGGGGGGCCAGGCTGGGGGCACGGGGGCCGATGTCTCCCAGGGAGAAGTGCTGCAGTAATTGTCGGGGTCCTCTCCCTGATGGGAACCTCCCACCCCACGTCGCTGCCAGCCTGTGGAACACCCTGTTGGCAAGGACGGTGCCGGGTGGGTGGATCCCCGCCGGAGTGAGCATCCTGCCCTCCCCCAGCCCCCCCAGCCGGGTGTCACCACTGCCACCAGGAAATCCGCGGCTGTTTCACCACTTCCGAGGAACATCCCAACCCAGGGGGCGCAGGGGCAGCTGGGACATGCGACACTGCTGTCCCCAAGCCTGCCATCACTCTGGCACCCAGTGGGCACAGGGTGCTGGGTGGCTCCCACGCCGGGATGCCGTTGCCATGGCAATGGGGGTGTTCAGCTCCATCATCTCCTGGCACCCCGGGCTGGCTCAGGCTAGCCCCTACCCACATGCCCCTTGTCCCCTGGCTGCGTGGCACACGGACACGGTCTCAGCAGGTCCCTCACAGCCTGGGCCATCGCAAGCTGCCGCTCCAGCCTCGCCGGTGCCAAGCGCCGGCTGGCACATACGGGGGAGGCTGCGGCGTGGGGGGACGCAAGCGCCGTGGGGCACTGCGGCAGTGGGGCGGGTGGCAGCGCCACCACCCCTTGTCCTACCCCGCCATGCCGGGGCTGGGCACAGGTGCTGCTGGGGAGGGTGGGGGGCACAGTGCCCGGTGGTCCCCGGTGCCCGTGGGTGCCAGTGGGGATCGTACCCACGGCCAAACACCCACTCGCATTCAGTGCCACGGCAGCCACTCAAGGGGGTGATGGGGGACAAAGTGAGGTGTGGGGGTGTTCTCTGCCATGGGAGGGGTCCCCATCCGTGCCGGCCCGGCTGGAAAGCCGAGCAGTGCCATGTGCTGGGTGGGCACAGCCGGGTGGGCACAGCCAGGTTGGCACAGCTCTCCCCACCCACCAGTCCATCGGCAAACTGGGCGCAGGGGCCTGGCTGTGGTGGGGAGGGGGCTGCGGGGGGCGGGTATTGCCATGCTGGTCATGCGTGGGAGCCGCAGCCTCGGCGGAGCCGGGTTGGTGCCAGCCGGGAGCTGGCGGAGGGAAGGGGCCGGGCTGCGGCGCCACCGGGGATGGGGATGCGGATGGCGCCCCGGGGACCCCCCCGGCCGTAGCGGGGCGCTGAGCGAGGGCAGCGCGGCGCCGAGGTAGGACCCGAACAATGGCCGTGCTGGGAAGCAGGAGGAGGAGGAGGAGAAGGAAGAAAGGGATTTGGGGCTGCCGCACAAAGGGCTGGGGCGGGCACGGGGCTCCGGTGGCCCCCGGTGTGGGGCACGCTCCGGGCACCGTCCCCCCGGCGAACCCCACGTGTCCCTTGGGGCTCGGGGTTGTGCCGGTGATTGCGCCGCACCCCCGACACCCCCGGTGCCCCCCGCCCAGCAGTGCCCAGTGCCTGGGTACAGTGTGGGTGCGCTGTGGGGTGGCACAACGCCGGGGCACGTCCTGCCCCGGGGCCGGAGTCCCCCGAGTGTGCCGGGGCCGGAGCGGCGCCGCCGGGCGCGGGTGACCGCGTGGGCTGGGCAAAAGGTGCTGGCCGTGGCGGTGCCCGATGATCGCAGGGCAACCGGTGGCATCGTGGGGTCCGGTGGCACGACCATCCCAAAGATGCCCCTGGCACCTTCTCGGACCCTTCGGCGCGGCAGGGGCGGGGGGTGGCGTGCCCCTGTTGCCATGCCGAGCCTCACCGGCTCCCAGGAATGTGCCGGGGCTGCGTGTCCGCCGGCACGGCCGCTGCTGGGGCAACGCTGCCGGCGCAGGGGTGGGCACCGAGGGGTGGGTACCCAGGGGTCCAGGCTCACCGCCTTTGCCCACCCCGCGGTGCAGGGAGCAGCCTGGAGCCCGAGGAGCGCAGCATGGAGCCGCCGGCCGTGCCGGAGGAAGAGGAGGAGGAGGAGGAGAAGGAGGGGGCGGTGCCCCTCTCCATGGCACCCGGCCCCGTGGGCTGCCAGCTCTTTGGATACGTGGGAATCGAAGCTGTGCTCGACCAGATGAAAATCAAAACCATGAAGACAGGCTTTGAGTTCAACATCATGGTTGTGGGTGAGCCCTGGGCGTGGGGTTTGCTCCTGGGTGGGGTGGGAATACTGGCTCCGATTCCACCATGCCAGGGGAAATAATGATTTTAAGGAATTTTAAGGAAATTTAAGTTATTTTAACTGATTTAAGTAACAAACAGTTGAGAAGTACTAATATCCCATACCACATAGCATAGTAATGCTGATAGGTGAGCTCATCCCAGCCTCTGAGATGCTCCCGAATGGATGTTGAGGGGCTGTCACCTTGGGGAATAAATTTGTTTGGAAGATAAACCAGACTAGCCCAATCTGGGTTGCTCCCAGATGTGTACCAGGGGTTATGACCTTGGGGAACAAATTTGGTCCTGGGATAAAATGGACTATCCCAACCTCTGGGATGCTCCCAAGTGGATACCAAGGGGTTATTGCCTTGGGGAAGAAATTTATCTGGGGATAAACCAGAGCTATCCCAACCTCTGGGATGCTCCCAAGTGGATACCAAGGAGTTATTGCCTTGAGGGACAAACCAGAGCTGCCTGTGTCCCCTCAGGGCAGAGCGGGCTGGGGAAGTCCACGATGGTGAACACCCTTTTCAAGTCCAAGGTGAGCCGCAAATCCTCACAGCCCGGCCAGGAGGAACGCATTCCCAAAACAGTGCAACTGCAGTCCATCACCCACGGTAAGGTCGCCACCACGGGGTCGTGTCCCACCAGCCCTTGGGAGAAGCAGGGGACTGGGCTGGGGGCCTGAAGCTGCGTTCACAGCCTCAAAACATCCCCCACGCCTGGTGCCCTGTTTTTTCCCAATGTTTCTTCCCCCCAACCCACCTCTCTGCCCCACAGTCATCGAGGAGAAGGGGGTGAAGATGAAGCTGACGGTGACTGACACGCCAGGGTTTGGGGACCAGATCAACAATGAGAACTGGTAGGACACAATGGGGAGCAGGAGCCCAGGTCGGTGGGTGGCACTTTTGGGGTAGGGGTTGAGCTCAGGTGCTGTCCCTCAATTCCTTATCCTCAGCTGGGACCCCATCATCAAATACATCAACGAGCAGTACGAGAGATACCTGCGGGAGGAGATCCTCATCACCCGCAAGAGGAAGATCCCGGACACCCGGGTCCATGGATGCGTCTACTTTGTCCCCCCAACAGGTCACTGGTGAGTCCCCACTCACAGCACCCATAGGGTCACCATGGCGTGGTTTTGCCACCCTGGGATGGTGGTGGTGGGGTCACCCTGAGGTGATGGTGGTGGAATCTGAGGTGCTAATGGTGGGGTCACCCTGAGATGATGGTGGTGGAGACCCCTCAGGGTGACTCTGGAGTGGTAGTGTGACCCCATGGTGACAGTGGCGGGGTGGTCACTGTGGGGTGGTTCTGTCACCCTGGGATGATGATAGTGGGGTCACCTCAGGGTGACAGAGATAGGGTATCAACCTGGGGTGGTAGTGAGGAAGATCCCTCAGGGTGATGGTGCTGGGGTCACCTCAGAGTGACCCTGGGGTGGTAGTGGTGGGGTCACCCCCCAGTGGCAGAGGTGGGGACACCCTGGAGTGACGGTGGCCCTTGTCAGGCTGCGCCCGCTGGACCTGGAGTTCATGCGGCGGCTCAGCAAGATCGTCAACGTGGTGCCGGTGATCGCCAAAGCTGACACACTCACCCTGGAGGAACGGGCAGAATTCAAGCAGCGGGTGAGGACAGGTCCCTGAGGGTTTCCCAGGCTGCCCCGTGTCCCCACCACAGCCCCGGCTCAAGCCCTCTGTCCCGCAGATCCAGGAGGACCTGAAGACCCACGCCATCAGTGTGTACCCGCAGGAGGATTTCGACCAGGACCCCGAAGACAGGGCACTGAACGACAGGATTCGTGTGAGTGCCGGGATGCTGGGAAGCAGGGGCCCAGCCCCTGGGGAGCAGGGTGGGAGACAGGGACGCTGGGGAGCCCAGGGGAGCAGCACCCGGGGCGAGCACAGCCTCTGTTGGCAGGAGAAGATTCCTTTTGCTGTGGTGGGGGCGGACCAGGAGCACCAGGTGAACGGCAAGCGGGTGCTGGGCCGCAAGACCAAGTGGGGCATCATTGAAGGTGAGCAGAGCCCCTCACACCCCCAGCCCCCACAGGTGCAGGGAGCAGCACCCCCGGGTGTGTCCTTGCCTGGGTGGGTGCCGAGCCACGGCAGGTGGCGTGGAGCTGTGCTGTGCTCTGGTGGTACCCAGAGCGTGCCGGGATGCTCTGCCCGGGCATCCCAGAGGCACCGAGCCCTCCTGCCAACCCTGCCCCTCTGCCTTGCCTTGCAGTGGAGAACCCAGCACACTGCGAGTTCCCCCTCCTGCGGGACCTGCTGATCCGGTGAGCGGGGGACAGGGTAGGGAGTGCTGGAACCCCACGGGGTGACAGCAGGATGGGGGGAACAGTGCCATGATGCTCTTCCTCCCCCTGCCACCCCGGGCAGGTCACACCTGCAGGACCTGAAGGACATCACCCACAACGTCCACTACGAGAGTTACCGTGTGCAGCGGCTGAACGAGAGCAACCGGCCGGGGCTGAGCCCCCTCAATGGGCTGCCCGGCAAGGGCGAGGCCAGCAGCCACCTCTGAGCCACCTTGTGCCCCCCCCAGATCACCACTGGACCCCATGGCAGTGCCCACCCCTGCCCACCATGGCTGTGCCAGGAATCTGCCTGGGGTGAACCCTCCCAAGAGTGCCCAGCTGCCCTGACATGGGTCCCTCATCCCCAAGCTCTGCCATGGGCACAGACCCCCGGACCCTGTGTGACATTAAAGGTTAATCCAGAGCCTTCAGCCTTCACCCTCCTGCTGGACTCCCAACTTTTGACGTGCCACCCTCCTCCTGTGCTACTCTGGCTGCTCTGGCCTCCCAGGCACGCTGGGGAAGTGGAGGTGCTGCCTGTGGGGTGTGACCAGGGTGCAGATGCCCTCCCCATGGCCACCTCACCCCCCCTGCCCAGTGAGGCAGCTGGCACAGCTGGACTTTGAGCTACTTATCAGGTGGTGGAGGTGCCGGGAGGGGTGCGGAGGTGTTGCCTGCAAGGGTGTGAAGGGGCTACACCCAGCTGTGGCACCCTCCTGCCAGGGGCACCCTACTGGGTGCAGCCCCTAAACCCCTCAGGGGGACCCAGTGGGTGCTGCCCCACTGTACTAAGCCCTGGTACCTGTCAAGGTGTCAGGGTGCCCCCCCCGGTACTCTAGGGGTGCATGAAAAGCCCTTTTGTACCTCCTGCCGTAGGCAGGGCTGGGGCTCACTGCCAAGACGGTGCCACATGGTGGCTTCCTGCCCGCCCCGGCCCCACCGCCGGGCTCGGCGTCACCGCCCTTTGCCCAGCCCCGCGTTAATGATCCACCCCACGCCGTGGCCGCCACCAGCAGCCACCCGGCGTGGTGGCAGCGGCAGCAGAGCCGGGGGTCCTTGGCACAGGCGGCTCGGGAGGGGCTGGCGGCTCCCTGCCCTGGGCCCCTCCCCTGTTCCCCAGCAGCCGGATAAGAGCGGCTGCGGGCAGCACCCACTGCCCAGCGCGGCGTGGGCAGAGAGCAGCCGGACCATGGCCACGGTGAACCTCCGTGCCCTGACCTCCTGGGTGGGCATCGCCCGGCTCCTCGCCGTCGTGCTGTCCTGCCTCGCCTTCAGCTTGGTGGCCTCCACCGGGCACTTTGGGGGTCCCTATGGGACGTGGTGCATGTTCACCTGGTGCTTCTGCTTCGCCGTGACGCTGCTGGTGCTGCTGCTGGAGCTGCTGGAGCTCTACCCCCTGCTGCCGCTCTCCTGGGATGACTTCACCTCGGCTTTCTCCATGCTGGCCACTCTGATGGTCTTCACCTCCTCGGTGGTCTTCCCTGCCACCCTCATCAGCAGCCCCTGCAGCAGCAGCCAGTGTGCCCGGCAGGCCGTGGCCACCACCGCCTCGTGCCTCTGCTTCCTCGCCTACGCCGTCGAGGTGTCACTGACCCGCGCCAAGCCCGGGGACATCAGCAGCTTCCTCTCCACCGTGCCCGGGCTCCTCAAGGTCTTTGAAGCCTATGTTGCTTGCCTGATCTTCTCCTTGCTGGACAATAGAGAATACAGTAGGGAACCTGGCCTGATGTGGTGCGTGGCTGTCTACTCCATCTGCTTCATCTTCACCCTCCTCATCATCATCTTCACCATCGGCCGCTGCCTCACCTACATTCCCTGCCCGCTGGAGAAGGTGCTGGTGGGGTACAACTTCCTGGCATTGCTGATGTACCTCACTGCCACCATCCTGTGGCCTCTCTACAGCTTCCAGGGACGGAGCCGCCCCGATTCCTGCGACGCGAACTGCTGGTGGAACAAGAACCTGGGGGTCACCTTCCTCACCATCTTCAACCTCATCGCCTACTTGGTGGACCTGGTTTACTCCACCAGGATGGTCTTTTTCAGGGCACCTCCCTAAGGGCTCGGGGCGGGGCTCGGGGCGGTGGGGCACGGCTGGGCGCCGGTGGCGGTGTGGGGCTGCCAGCGGAGCTGAGGAAGAGGCCGGATGCCTCGGAGAGCTCCTTGTCCCCGTGCTGGAGCAGGGAACCAGGGGGTGCTCCCAGGGGTGCGCTCAGCCCGGGGCCCCACGGGCTGCACAGACAGGAGGGCTGGAGGACCCATGAGGGGCTCCCGAAACCCCGGAGCTTGAGGGGGCTTTGGGATTAAATTGGGTCATTTTTCACTTGTTTCTGCCTCCTCTTTCTTCCCCTTCCCAACCTTCTGCAGGATCCCTGCTGAGGGATAAGAAACTGGTGGGCACCATTGGCGCTGGGAGCTGTGGGTGACTTTGAGGGGCACCAGCAGCACTGTGGGGGCACCAGGCTCCAGAAAATCCTTCCTACTCCTTGTTGACTCGGCACTGGAGTGAAGCAGGGCATGACCAGGAAAAGCCCAACCCGGATGCCTTTTTCTTGGCACCTGGACAGGGCCCTGCCAAACAGGTTCAGGAGGAATGCAGCTGTTGGGGGGGCTGAGAGCCCACCAGGTACTTGTCACCAGCATGGCCAGGTCCTTGTCACCACCACAGTCACCCCAGTGGGAGCCCTGCTGGGTTTGGTTCCAGCCACGTAGGCTGGAGTCCTCCTTTGGGGGCTGCTGTGGTGTCCCCTCCCTGGAGGAAAATGGGGAGGGGGGGTGGCTGCCACCCAGTGCCACCACAGCTGGGGGCACTGACACACACCACGGGGGGACAGTGACACCAAAGGCTGGTATGTGGAAAGAAGGCAGCAGTGCAGGGCAGACAGGGAAGGTGTGCCTGCGGGCAGAGCTCCTGGCACCGCGCTCCCGGATGTGGGACGGGTGCCCGTGGGGCACCCTGGCAGGTTTTGGGGCCACTGTCCCCATGCTGCTCCTTCTGCCACTGCTTGTCCTGGCCACAGCCTGGGGCCATCCCTGCTGCCTTGGGGCTGCCAGGGCCATGTCTGGGCCCATCACACTGCCCTGGGGCTCACAGGGTGACACAAAGTGGGGTTCCCACCACGAGGAGGTGGCACAGACTGGCAATCACAAAAGAGCCCACAGGTGCCCCAGTGCCTGGGCAGGTGGGACTTCTATGGCCAGTGCCAGGGCCACTGCAGTGCTGGGTCCCAGCAGTGCCAGTGATGTCAACACCACAGGATGGCCTGGGGGGCGTCCCCTTTGCCCGATCCCTGTCCCCATGGTGGCCATCACGCCAGCACTGATGGGGCACTCCCCTGCACCCCAGGCAGAGGGGCTGGAGGGCATGGCAGAGTTTTAGGAGGAAATAACAGGAAAATGACAGTGGTGAGGCACAGCCCAGTACAGCAATGCCCAGGACGATGGAAATGAGCAGAGGAAGGAGGACGGGAGGCACAGGGAGTGACAGCGGTGTCACTGGTGATGAGCTGTGCTGGTAACGTGTGGCTGTGGGTGGCACGTGGGCAGTGCCAGCACGTGGGGTGTGGTGAGGCTGGGGGGACAGGGGCCAGGCTGGCAGAGGGGTGCAGGTGAGTGGCTGGAGGAGCTTTGGGGGTTCCCGGGGGGGCACATCCCAGGAGCCCCATAGGGGCATCTCCCAGCTGGGGCACAGGGCGGTGCTGGGTGTCGCTGGGAGGACCTGAGCCCTGGTGGGTGCGGGAAGCCCTGGCGCCCTGGTCTGTGCCGTGCCAGGGGTGCCCCGGTGCCAGTCTGCGCCGTGCCAGAGGAGCCCTGATGCTGGAGGGTCTCTCGGTGCCGTGCCACGGTGCCGTGGTGCCGGTGTCGCTGTCACTGCGGTGCGGTGCCGTTGCCGGTGCGGTGCCGGTGCGGTGCGGTGCCGGTGCGGTGCGGTGCCGGTGCGGTGCCGGTGCGGTGCCGGTGCATTCCTCCCCCTAGGGGTCGGTGTGCCGCGGCGCGGGAGGCGGTGCGGGGGGCGGCTCGCTCCTGCGCACGGCCCGGGACGGCCGGGGCACGGCGGCGGCGGCGGCGGCGGTGGGAGCGGGCACCGCCGCGGGCCGGTGAGTGCGGGCAGCGGGGGGCGGCGGGGCCCGACCCGGGGGGGATGCGGCCGCGGACAGCGGTGGGGAAGGGGCGGCTGAGCCCGGCCGGGGGGCTCCTCCTTTTCCACCCGGCGGGGGCCGGTCTGAGCCGCCGGGATGGGGAGGGGAATGCCGTGCCCTGCAGCGCTCCGGTGGGTTCCCGGCGCGTCCCCTCCCTTTTGTCGGGGCTGCCTCTGCCCCGGCATCGGGTTTCCTGCACCTGGAACCAGCACCCAGCCCTCTGCCCTGTCAGCAGGGTGTCCCTGTGTCCCCCAGGGATGCCCCTGTAGCCTCAAATGGCTTTGTGGCCCCAGGGACACTCCTGTGTCCCCCGGTGCCCCCAAAGATGCCTTTGTGTCCTGCTATGACCCTGTACCCCCAAGGATGTTCCTGTGTCCCCAGCTGGACGAGCTGCCTCCAGACAAAATCCCATGTGAGCCCTGAGCCCCATCTGCCCTTCCAAGGCCTAACCCCCATCCGGGGTGACTTTCAGGAGGGCTCAAGTCCCCTCTCTTCTCTGTGGGGCTGGGGGGCACATCCAGGAGCCCCCTGAGCTGTCCTGATACTCACTCTGAGCATCCCCAGCCCTGGGAGTGTGACAGCCTGGCAGTGCCATGGGTGTGGTGGGTACTGGGGGGCAGCCCCAGGGTGGGTGCTGGCTGGGACAGGGGCTGGGGGAAGCCTGACAGTGCCATGGGTGTGGTGGGTACTGGGGGGCAGCCCCAGGGTGGGTGCTAGCTGGGACAGGGGCTGGGGGAAGCCTCGGGGAAGGGGATCCAACTCCTGCCCGGGCAAGGGATGTCCTACATCAGGGACATGATCCTCTGCTCCCGGGAGCACCCCTCAGGACAGGAGAGTGTGGTGCCCAGAGGTGGGTTCTCAGGAGCATCGGGCAAGTCTGACCCCATCCTCATGTCCCTGCAACCCTCTTGCTGCACTGGCCACCACAGCTGGGGGGGGATGTGGCACCCCGAAGGGACGGCACCCTATTTTGGGGGGGACACGTGTGCTCCAAGCCAGCTGCGCAGGGACGCGTTTGTCTGCCTGGCAGGGAAGGGATTAACGCCGGGAGGGTTTTGGGGTGCCGGGGTGTCCCCAGCTGGGTACACCCAGGCTGCTCCTCGCACGGGTGACCTCACGCCACTGCCATGGCAACGGCTCGTGAAGTCACCGCGAGCGGGGCGGCTGCCTCGAGCGTGGGGTGCTGGGACGGGAGCGTGGGAGGCAGCGGCGCGTTCCCCCCGCTCCGCTGCCCGCGGCCCCCCAGCATGAGCCGTGTCCCCGGCAGCGCCGACGCCTCCGCCTGACCCCCGTCCTGCCCACCCTGCCCGTGTCACCCTGCCCGAAGTGTCACCATGCTCGTCAAGGAGTACCGCATCTGCATGCCGCTCACCACCGAGGAGGTGAGCGGGTCAGCGGGGCCGCGCCGGGCGGGAGCGGGGACGGACACAGCGGTGGTGGGGTGTGGGTGCGGGTCTCATACCCAGAGCAGCCCCAGGGGATCGGTTCCTGCCCTGGGAGGGACACAGGGACCCCTTTGATGTCTCCTCGTGGCACGGCTTGTGGCAGGGATGGGGATGGGCTAGGGCTGTTCCGTGCCAGGGCCGAGCCGCACCTTGGGGTGCGGGTGGGGGGACATCCCCACCCTGGGCACGGCGACCTCGGGGCACAGAGCCCGATGGCAGCACCGGGGCACGGCAGGACCAGGGGATGGGCCAGCAGGCGAAGGGCACTGGGGTTTGGATTCCCGTGGCACGACAGGGACCATAAACTCCATCCCTGCCCCGGCAGGGAGCCTGAATGCTGTCGGCAAACGGCGCTGACAGCTGGCAGCATCCCTGGGCAAAGGTCTCGCTTGAGCACCTGGTGCCTACGTTTTGGGGAGCGGGGACCTACAGTGGTGCCCACCTTGGGCAGCGCCATCCCTCCTTGAAGGCACATGGGGAAGGTTTTAATTTAGGCAGAGTGGGATGGTAAAATCCTGCTGGTGATTGCGGTGGTGAATGGGATCTTCAGCAGAACAGTCAAACCCTAATTGCACAGCTGCATCACCAAATACACATCTACACCCTTACGGTTAAATACTGACACAGACACATCCACATACATCATATAGATACACATTTTTCCCTGGCTCCCAGGTAGTTTGCTGAGTAGAAAACCTCCAGGCATTCTTCAAGGCAGTGGGAGAGCACAGGGAGAGCAGGATCCAGCCCTTGCCTGGGAGCTGGGACAGCCCAGGGACACGGGAGGTCACACAGGGTGCCCCAGGAACCCCCTGCCTGCTGCACGGCTCAGGGTCTGCCACCCCTTGCCCCGTGCCTCAGTTTCCCCTCTCGGCAGCGTGGCTCAGCCCCCAGGCTGTGCCGGGCGGTCACCGGGGCCGGTGGCACTGAGGGCGGGCTCTGTGCTTGCAGTACCGCGTGGGGCAGCTCTACACCATCAGCAAGCACAGCCACCAGGAGAGCGAGAAGGGCGAGGGCGTGGAGGTGGTGAAGAACGAGCCCCACGAGGACCCCGTCCACGGCCCCGGCCAGTTCACTGAGAAGCGTGTCCACCTCTCCAGGTGAGCCTGTGATGGCTGCTGGGGGGGCACTGTCGTGGGGGGCGCGGGCAGGCAGCGGGGTGGCCCCAGCTCTTCCTCCAAAATTCCTGGGAAAGCTTCTTCCTGGGTCCTGGACACGCTGCAGAGTGGCTGATTCCCAGGGTTACCCCCATTATTTCCTGGGCTCCCTCCGTCATTTCCCAGGGGTGCCCCCATCTCCTGGGGTGCACTGATCTTGGGGGGCTGCATCCATCTCCCGGGCACCCACCCATCTTCAAGGGCTGTGTGTGTGTCTCCCAGTGGGGTCCCCAAGTCCGGGGGTGCACCCATCTTTGGGGTGTGCATCCAATTTTGGGAGCTGCCCTTATCTCTCAGGGTGTATCCAGCTCCTGGGGTGCTCTGATCTTGGGGGACTGCACCCATCTCCTGGGGTGCACTTGTCTTCAGAGGCTGCACCCATCCTTGGGAGCTATGTCCCAGGGTGTACCCATCCTAGGGGTTCACCCCCTCTCTGGGGGGCTGCCCTCTTCTCATGGGGTGCACCCACCCCAGGACATGCACCCACCTTGCAGGGGTGCACCCACCCCTCTCTGGTGGGCACCCACCCCTGGGTGCTGCTGGGTGCCTGATGGGGGCTTGGCAATGCCCTGGCCCTGGGGTGTCACCGTGGGGCAGTGGCTGGCCCCCAGCTCCACTGTCCCCGTGTCCCCTCAGCTGCCTGCGGACACGGGGCTGCTCCCCACCAGGAGCTGCTGGTGTGAGACAGGTTATTTTTAGCTGCAGCACTCACGATTCCCTCTCGCCTGAAATTTATTTATAACGCCTGAAAATTAATCAAAACCCACCTCCCGACTCCCCAGGGGGCCCGATCCTGCCGGGGTGCTGGGAGGGGACAGGAGCACCCGGGGGGCTTGGCCCTGGGGAGGTGGAGGGGTCCTGGGGAAGGGGTGAGGGTCCAGGATGGAGGGTGGGTGTTTCTTGGGGAGGGGGTCAGGGTGTCTGGGGAGGAGGTGGGGAACCTGAGGAGATGATGGGGGCACTGGGGTGGAGATGAGGAGTTGGCACAGATCCCTGGGGGGTCCTGGTGTACAGATGAAGGTGCTGGGGAGGTGGCAGGGGTCTCTGGTGGGGGAATGCTGGGATGCTGGGGAGGCGACAGGAGTCCCTGAGGGTGTTGTAAGGCGCAGGTGATGATCCAGGGCTGTAAATGAAGGTCCTGGGGAGGTAACAGGGCTCCTTGGGGATGTTCTGAGGTGCAGGTGAGGGTCCCTGGAGGCATCCTGGAGTGGAGGTGAGGGTGAATGGTGAGGAGCTGGGGCAGGGGTGAGGGTCCTGGGGAGGTGACAGGGGTCCCTGGGGGTGTCCTGAGGTGCACATGATAGTGTTGTAATACAGATGTAGGTGCTGGGGAGGTGGCAGTGGCTCCTGGGAGAGGTGCTGGGATGCAGATGAAGGTCCTGAGGTGCAGGTGAGGGTCCCTGGGGGTATCCTGGGGTGGAGGTGAAGGTGCCAGGTAGCAGGTGGGGTTCCTGGGGTGGGAATGGAGGTTCCAGAGCCAGGCTGTGTTTGGCAGTGCAGGGCTGGGTGGCACCAGCCATGTCCTGTCCTGAGGGGGTCCCCTGACACGGTGCCCACAGCAAACTGCCAAGCTGGGCACGGGCAGTGACCCCCCGCATCTTCTACATCACCGAGAAGGCCTGGAACTACTACCCCTACACCATCACGGGTGAGCCCCGGGCAAGGCGTGGGATGGGCACCCCTGGGCACCCTGTCCCTGCCCAGTGCTGGAGGGGCTGCAGGAGCTGCCCCTGGTCTCACTGCTCCCTCTCTCCCCTGTGATACCACCCGCTGACACCACCCTGTGATGCTGCTGTGCCACGGTGTCCCTGCAGAGTACACGGTAAGGAGGTGGCATGGGATGACCTGTCCCTTCCCCCAGCAGGTGGCTGGGATGGGGGCGCTGAGGGGGCATTTTTGGGGGTGGGTGTCCTTAGGGCTGGGCATCCTTCAGGGTGGGTGTCCCTTGGGGCTCAGATTTCCTTGGGGATGGGATTCCCCTGGAGAGGGTGTCCTTGTGGCTGGATGTTCCTTGAGGATGATCATCCTTGGAGGTGGATTTCCCTCAGGGCTGGGTGTCCTTTGGATGGGCGTTCCTCAGGATCAGTGTCCCTGGACTGCACATCTTTAGGGGATGGGCATCGTTGGGGCTGGAGTGTCCCTCGGGGTGGGGTGTCCCTCAGGTGGGCATCCCTGGGAGTGGTGTCCCTCGGGGAGCAGCTGACAGCCACTCCCTGCAGTGCTCCTTCCTGCCCAAGTTCTCCATCTACATTGAGACCAAGTACGAGGACAACTGCGGGGACAGCGAGAACGTGAGTGTGCACTGCAGCTGAGAACTGGCAAACTCGTCACCTCATGACTTGTGGTCCATGTCACTCACCCTCCCTCCCCTCCTCTCCCCAGATCTTCCACAGTGACAAAATCCTGGGTGACCACGAGGTGTCTTTCCTGGACATTGCCTTCGATGAGATCCCTGAGCGCTACTACCGCAGCCTGGAGGTACCAGGGCTGAGGATAAGGGCGTTCCCTGGAGCCACCCCCTTGTCTCCTGTCCCAAGGGGGGACACTGACCCTGATGTTTCCCATCCCCCCAGGACCCCCGTTTCTTCAGCTCGGCCAAGACGGGCCGGGGGCCGCTGCGGGAGGGCTGGCGCCAGCACACCAAGCCCATCATGTGCTCCTACAAACTGGTGAGCGTCAAGTTCGAGGTGTGGGGGCTGCAGACGCGGGTGGAGCAGTTTGTGCACAAGGTGAGGTGGGCCCAAGGGGGGTTGGGAGGCACTGGGGGGACAGTGACAGGGTGCTGACCCCCATGGTGTTGCAGGTGATCCGGGACATCCTGCTGATCGGACACCGTCAGGCTTTTGCCTGGGTGGACGAGTGGTGCGGTGAGTCCGTGGGGTCACCCCAGCACAGTGGGGAGGGGGGCACAGGGTGCCCATGGAGGGAGGGGCTGCAGGTCAGACTGCTGATGCCACTGACCCCACCACAGCTCCTGCTCTTCCTCTGCCTGTGCTGCTGCCTGCAGTGCCTGCAGTGCCTGCTCTGCCTGCACTGTCTGCACTGCTGGCACTCCCTGCTCTGCCTGCACTGCCTGTACTGCTTGCACTCCCTGCACTGCCTGCTCTGCCTGCACTGTCTGCACTGCTGGCACTCCCTGCTCTGCCTGCACTGCCTGTACTACTTGCACTCCCTGCTCTGCCTGCATTGCCTGCACTGTCTGCACTGCTGGCACTCCCTGCTCTGCCTGCATTGCCTGCACTGTCTGCACTGCTGGCACTCCCTGCTCTGCCTGCATTGCCTGCACTGCCTGTGCTGCCTGCCCTGTCTGCGCTTCTAGCTCACCCCTGCCTGCACCCCTGCACGCTGCATGCTCCCCTCGGGGAGAATGGCCAGAGGAGTCCCAGCACCCTGCCTGTGCTGCCTGCACCCCCGTTCTGGCAGGGACACGCGCTGCAGGTGACTGCCACGTGCGGGCACAGGGATGGGAGCCCCGGGTTTGGTGACAGCTGGCGGTGAGCACCAGGCCATCCCGGCGAGCGGCTCTCTGCCTTCCAGACATGTCCCTGGAGGAGGTCCGGGCCTTCGAGACTCAGATGCAAGTGGCCACAAATCAAAAGCTGGGGAGCCAGCAGCCCTAAAGCCCCTCTGCCTGCCAGGGATGGACACTCTGGACCCCGCCTTGCTGCCAGGGGGTGGGTGCAGGCAGGGGGGCTTGTGCCCCCCCTGCACCCCGCGGCGGAGTGTCCCCCCTCCCAGCTGCCCTCCCTGCGTTTCCCCTGCCTGCGCTGCCTGCGTTGCCTGTCCATCCCTTCCCCTCTGTTGGCTGGGCTGGTGCTGGAGTTGGGGAGCTGGCTGTGATGCCCAGCATCCCCTTTCCTGCCCATCCCCCTTTCCCCAGTCCCTGTCCCCTTCCTGTCCCCCAGCTTGGTGGGGATCCGGGGCGCGGGGCGCAGGCTGCCTGGGATGAGGGGGTGCCGGACGCGGCTGTGCCGAGCGGCCCCAAGCCCGGCTGTGCTCGGCAGGGATGACGATGGAGGAGGTGCGGCGCTACGAGCAGGAGACGCAGGAGGCCACCAACGAGCTCATCGGCCTGGTGGCACCGGCCATCTCGGTCAGCGAGGTGGGGCAGCCCACAGCCACTCACTCAGCCCCTGCCAGCGCCCCTTCCACCCCCCTCAGCGACGAGGCCCCCGAGTTCCTGGCTCCCCCCAAGACTCGCCCGCGGAAGAAGTCGGCGCCAGAGACCCTGACGCTGCCCGCCCTGCGGGAACGCGCTGGCGCCGAGTGATGCCAGCAGTGCCACTCCGTGCTGGACTGTGCCAGCTCTGCCACCCACCCCGGCCCCACCAACAGGCGCAGAGCCCAGAGAGGGACCCGGACACGCTGTCAGGGCGCTGGCAGCCCTGGGGTGTGCTGGCCCCCCTGAGCCACCGTGGGTGCCCACACGGGTCAGTGCCACCACTGCCATGCTGGCTGCACCAGGAGGGGACGCCAGGCCAGCGTGGGCCCCCAGCAGCATCAGGCAATGCCTCAGGAGCTGCTTCCCTCGACTCCACCCGCCCCAGTGTCTGCAAAGGCCACCGAGGCTGGCGAGCAGTGGGGAGGCATCAGCTGGCGCCCACTTGCCGTGGCCGGGCTGGTGGCCGGTGCCAGGTTGGAGCAGTGCCCTGCAGGGTAGGCACCAGCGTGGGGGCACAGTGAGGGTGACAGTGACAGCCAAGCGCTGGGCTGAGGCTCCCCACCGGACCCCAAGGGGCTGCACAGCCCTGTGCACAGCTGGTCCTGCAGTCAGGGTCCCCTTCGCTGTCCCTCCAGAGGCCGTGGCTGATCAAGGGGGGCTGGGGTGGGCTCAGCCCCTCGTTTTCTTTAGGAAAACAAAGGCCTTTTTGGAAATAAAGCTCGAGACACGGCAGCTGGTTGCTGATAGTGATTTATTTGGTGCTGTGGAAGGGTGCCATGCCTGTGCTAGGGTGCTGCATCCCCCAGGCCTCCATGTGTGCAGTGAGGCATTGGATCGCTGATCCCAGGATGCGGAGATGAGATCTTGGATGGGCAGCGAGGCTCTGGGGGTCAGGTGGTCAGGGCAGGCAGGAATCAGCCCAGCCCTGGGGCAACGCTCCCAGCCACAGCAGCAGCACTGGGCTCTCCTCCCTGCCAGCCATCATCATCCTCCAGCTCCTCAGCCCCCGGCACAGCCTCTGCTCCCAGCAGAGCGATGTAGTGGGAGCTGCAGTAGACAGGCGGCTTGTTGGGGCTCGAGTAGACCTGCTCAGGCCGCAGTGAGGCAAAGGGGTTGCTGGCATAACCCACAATGTGCATCTCGAGCTCCACAAGGATCTGCAGGGAGGCCTTCAGCTCCTGCTCGCTGCCAGAAGAGAGGACAGGCGCGGTGACTGGGTGTCTGTGCCAGCTCACCGGGGTGGCGGGGCTGTGCTCACCTGTACACAGTGAAGAGCACGGGCAGGCGATAGTCCCGCAGCAGCAGCAGGGTGGGCAGCCAGCCCGCCAGCAGGTCTGGGCAGGCATGGAAACCTGTGGGGACACAGCCATGAGGATTCCACCTCCTTCCCATCCCACCCTGGCCCCGGGGAAAGCCGGCTCCAACTGCATCCACTCTGCACTGGACACTCCAAGTATGCAGTGAGTTTGGCAGCCCTCAGCAAGGTGGGGTCTGGACCAGCATGTGGGGCACCCCAAACTCTGGGTCCTGGGCTAAGCCACAGCACCGAGACCTGAAGGGAAGGATGCGCTTCACCTGCAGGTGGGTGACACAGGCAGGACAGAGTGCCTGGTGGGGAGACAAGGCAGCCATATCCCAGGGGGTCTCCCCAGCTGCCCGCTGTGCCTTGGTGCAAAGCCCTGAGTACATTCCAGGCCACCTTCAGGCCCAGCCACAGGGTGGTCCCTGAGCCCATGTGCCCTGTGGTTGTCCCTGTTCCAGCAGTGGGGTGTGAGGGTCCGACCCCTCCATGGCGCAGGCACTTACCCGGGTGAAAGCCCACCACCAGGTCAGGAGGGGCGGCCAGCTTGGTCTCCACACGGCTTTCCCAGAAATCGTGGTAGAGCCCCTTGTAGCTGCTGAGATAGACTTTTCCCCGGGGCGCCAGCGTGGTCAGGGGTGGCCTCATGATGGGTCCGTCCACCACGTCCACCCCCACCATCACCATCTCCACGCCCTGGTGCCCCGGGAACATCCGTGTCAGCTCGTCGTAGTCTGTCAGCCGCGTGTTGAGGGTCTCCACATGGGAAGCCCCCACCACGTGCACGGTGAGGGGCCTGGTGAGGGGGTCGATGCCAAAAAGCCGCAGTCCCAGGCCGATGGTGAGCGGCCGCGAGTGGAAGTCGGTGACCAGGCGCCGGATGGATTCCCGCAGCTCCGTGTCCTCCGGCCGCGGCTTCCCGGCGTTGGCCCACAGCAGGGTCATGTACCGCCCGGCCACGATGACACCCAGCTTCTCCTCCAGCTGCTCCTGCATGGAGAACCAGTCCTCCCAGCCCTTCACGTCCCGGGCGGGTTTTGTCCAGGTGTCCGTGGGAAATGGGATGTCTCCTGGGGCGTCGGGAGGAGGTTGGAGGGTACAGTGGTGGTGCCACAGCCCAGGCTGCCTGTCCCACCTGTGCTGTGGGAGTGGGGCTGGAGAAAGGACACTACATCCCATCGCAGGACCTGTGCAGCCAGGGATGGGGCTCAGGCAGGTCCAGGGGGACACATCCCTCACCTGTGAAGACAAGCCACTCCACCAGCCGGTCCAGGGCCACCAGCTTCAGCTTCTTGCAGAACTTCTTGTGCAGCGGCCAGTTGGCACGCTGGCACGCCACACCACAGTAGTACACATTTTGGCACCTGGGCAGACAGGCAGCATGCCCAGCCATGAGGAGGGGAGGCACAATCCAGCCCACCAAGCCTGGCTCCCTGCCACACCCCCTCAGGGCTGTGTCACTGTTCTGGGGGTGCCCTGTGGCTGGAGGTAGGCACTGGGGTCAGACACCCCTCACTTCACCCCAGCCACCAGGCTGGAAGTGAGGGATGAATCCATCCCTGTGCCATCAGACCATCTCCCCACCATACCTCTTGCAACGCCGGAGGCTTTTGGGGTCTGGGAGGGCATCGGGGAGCTTCTTGCACTCAACGCAAAACTTGAAGGTGTCCTCCATCTTCTGGAACATGTCAAAATACGTCCGGATGCCAAAATCGCTGCCGCTCTTTCTCCCATCCATGGCAGACCTGCAGATGTCAGAAGGTGAGCAGAATCCAGCCCACTGCCACAACGGTGGGGCTGATGTCCTCTGAGGCTGCCTAGATTTTTAGCTCCTGTCAGGAGCAACCTGGCCTGGGTGGGGACAGGGAGCCAGGCACTCTGAAGGGGTCCACCCAGGAGCCCATCAGAGCTCACCGTGGGCTGAGCCAGGAGGGTGGGATGAGCCATGTGAGCTGCTCCAGCTTCTGGGGGACGCACGGGATGCTCTTCCCGGGGGAGGGGGTGGGAAATAGGCACCCATGGGTGCTGACTCACTTGTAGTCCTCATAGCTCTTCATGTTGAGCTTCTGCAGGATGACGTGGGACAGCCCCGGCACGTTGCGGTCCATGGCCTGAAAGCCCAGCGAGTCCACGTCTGGAGCCCTCGCTGCTGGCTCCTCCGGGGCCTTCTTGGAGCGGCCGGTTTTGGGGGCAGCGCCTGCGTTTGGCTGGGCCGTGGTGGCTGCAGGAGAGAGAGGTGCGGGCGAGGAGGCCGGTCCGGGGGTCCCCGGGTGCTGCCGGGGTCCCCCGCGCCGCCCGCCACCCCCACGGCGCTTCCCGCCCGCCATCCCGCTCCTATCCCGGCAGTGCCCGGAGACTCCGGGCAGTCCCGGCGCCCGCCCCGTCCCGCGGCTGGGCTCAAATGTCAGCCCCCGGGAGCCGGCGGTGCAGATGGCCGTGGCCCCTCGGAATCAGATAGCGGAGCTATTCTGGGCATCCCCTCCCCGGGAACGGGCCAACCCGCTCCGGGGGTCCGGCTCCCGCCCCAAAAGCCGCGCTGGTGGCAGCGGGGTGCCCTAAAACCTTGTAGCGTCCCACACTGCAAACCTGCGGGGAGCTCGGCGGCTGCCCAAACCCTCTGTGACCACAGGGACACAAAGTCACTGTCCCCGCCATAGGGACGCCACCCCAGCCCGGCCTGCGCGCACCCCCCTCCCACCGCCTCAGGGCCCTCAGCGGGGTGTGAGGGAGTGCCTGGGTGGGCACCACGGCCTGTGCCAGCCGAGGCGGAGGCCAGCAGTGGGCTCTGGCAGCAGCCGGGCACACCGGGCTGCAAAGGGGGACACGGTGGCCGTACAGCACCGCCAGCTCACACGGGACGGCCCGGGCGGACCCCCGCCCCACCGGGGGCTGCTGAGGGCTGCCCACACCCATCATGGCGGCGGCCGCGGCCTCACGGGCACGCCCCCAACAGCGGGGCCGGGCCGGGGTCCCGCGAGGTTTCGGGGTGCTGCGGGAGCAGCCGCGTCTCTGTGGTGACGGGACGCGAGCCCTCCGCCGAGTCGGGGAAGCCGCAGGTTCGAGCCCCGGCGCCGCACGGCCCTCCCGGTGAGGGGCTGCAGGATCCCCCCGGGGCGGGAGGGCCTCCAGAACTGTCGGTGAGGGGCTGCAGGTCCGTTCCGGGGCAGGAGAGCTTCCAGGTCCGTGGGTGAGGAGCCCTGGGGTCAGCAGAGCACCTAGGCCCGTGGCTCGGGGGCTGTAGGTGCGCCCTAGGTCGGGAAGACCCCCGGGCCCGTCGGTGAGGGACTGCAGGACCACACCAGGGTGAGAGGAGCCCCGAGCCCATCCATGCTGCCCTGAGGGAGCTGCCAGGCCCTGGGGGTGTGAGGCGAGGGCCATGGGGTCCCTGGGGAGCCCTGAGGGAATCCTGAGGGATTCACGAACCTAAGGAGTGGAAGGAACCTGGTGCCCATGGCATTTAGGAGCCGTGAAGGGACGGGCTGGTGGCCATTGGCCTTTGGCCCATGGGGTCACCATTAACTTAAAAAGGGAGTAAAAGAGAGCCAGGGATGTACTGGGAGCCTGTACAAGAGCAGCCTGGCACAACAAACCTTTCCTGGGAGCTGCAGCTGGGTGAAGCTTACAGAGATGGATAATTTTCACATTACATTTTTCCCAGTCCTCCCCCTGCCCCTCGTGAGAGATTCGTCACTGCCAAATCCCTGTGCTTTCAATGGTGTTTTGACAGCCAAGCCCTGAATAGCGCTTGCAGCCTGCAATGCTGTGTCCTGCAGAGGTATCTGGGAGAGGAATGGAGCAGTTTCATGTTTCTTTCCTCATTCTTTCTCCTGCAGAGCCATGGAGGTCCCTGCGGGGCTGACTGGTAGGAAGGAGCCCGCTGCTGCAGCTCTTCCCAGTATGTCACAGCCAATACCAGTACAGATCACAGTTGTGCATGCACAGGACCTGGTAAAGTTCTGAAAATATCTCTGCTAATTTAATAAACAAGGCCAGAGCAATTCTGTGTGCACAGGGATCCCCTGTGAGAGCAGGCGGGGGGTGATAAGGCTAAAGGAAGGAGCGGTGGGAGTATCAGAGGTTTGGCAATGCCACACTGGCTTCCTCCTCCCTGCTGAGGAGTTCACACAGAGAAAAAAATCTTGTGAGGTGCATATATTGGGGGACACACCTCCCTAGCAGCAGGCCAGAGATACTGGGGTGAAATGTACCTCTCTGCCTCCTCTAACTGTATGAAAATGGCAGGGTTTTAAAGCAGAACACAGCAAAAATATGATCAGTGAGACAAAAACTTGTGAAAGGACCTCACCTTGGTTGTAAAGCCAGATTTTCATCCCAGCTCCAGCTGTTTAAATCATATTGAAAGCAATAGGGTGGCTCTGGTTTTAAAAAGGCAGTGGATCCAGTTCAAGGCTATGAGCTGGTGCCAATCAAACCACCACTGCTGTGATTTCCATGTGATGCACCCAGCTGTCCTTAAAGTCTTCCAGAGGAACTGACATTTGGGAAGGAATGTGGAGGAGAAGCTCAGCTCCTGCTGCAAGCAGAAAACATGCAAATCCCTGCTTCTCCTCCAGCAGCAGACAGAAAAAGCAATCCAAAAGCACCTGCTTGAGGCTTTCACATTGTAGTATTGAAGTACCTCTTACACTGATGGATTCAGCAAACAGCAGCTTAGGTGAGGTATGAGGTGAGAGGAGGATAAACAATGCTGGGAAGAAAAGACTGCTGGATTGATTGCATCTGGAATGTTGCTTTGTGGTTCTGATTGCTCCACCGTGAGAAAGGGCTGTACAAAAGGGAGGAGGGGTTACAAAAGGGCAATAATCACAGCAACAGTATGAAAAAAAATCAGGCTGTAAGAATGTGGAATCCACTTCTAGCTATAAGTGTGGAATCTGCTTAATTAGAGGCAATGTAGAGAAGGATGAGAGAGGAGTCTTGGATAATTAATGGTACAGGGAAAGGTTAATTGGATTCTTCTGTTTAGCCATTCATATGATGTATGCTTAAGGAGACAGTGAGAAGGGCTGAAAATTAAAACCAAGTGAAAGAGATCTCTTTTTGTGTAAGAACCAGCATAGAACTAATTACCCCAGTGACAGGGAGAGAGGGAGCTGAGGGCGGGTTAGGCATCCCTGTGGCTCAGCACTAAGGAAAAGCTGGGTTTGGGTACAATGGTCCTTGTGTTCAACCACTTCTCTGTGGATTGAGAGCTAAAGTGTGTGTCTGCTGCCCAGCACTTCCTCTGCTGTGGAGGTGCTCGATGCTGCTCATGTGGGTCCCCACTGCCATGTGCTGTACCCTCACTGTCCCTCTCCAGCCCTGTTTAAGCCCCTCTGTTTAGACATTTGAAATTCAAAGTAAAATCTGAATTTCTTCATCTCTGATTAAAGCACGTGGTATGAAGGTAGTGTAACAACAAATTGCAGAGCTCCCTAAGAGCTTGCTGAAGTCCTTCCTTTGATTTCACAGAATCATGGAATCATTTAGGTTGGAAAAAGCTTCTGAGACCATCAAGTCTAACCTTTAACCCAGCACTGCCAAGGACACCACTAAAGCATATTCCCAAGTGCCACATGTACGTGTCTTTTGAACACTTGCAGGGATGGGAACTCCCCCACTTCCCTGAGGAACCTGTGCCAGTGCCTGACTGTCCTTACAGTGAAGAAATTTTACCTAATATCCAACCTAAACCTCCCCTGGCGCAACTTGAGGCTGCTTTCTGTTGTCCATTTCAGGACATCCACAGGTGTCCTGTGAGCTCATCCCTGTAGTTCAGGAGCTGTTTTCTTAGGAGACAGCAAAGGTCTCAAGCTTCCTGGAAGTACAAAAATATCAGTGGAGTATTTTGGGATTTGTTTTAGATATGTCTTTCCTGAGGTGAAGCCTGAACCTCTCTATCTCCTGTGCCACAGCTCCTGATAATCTTTGGGGCATCACAGCATGGTGAAACAGGAAATTTCCCTCCTAAAGACAGGGAATGGTGAGGTCTCAGTGTAGCCAAGCTCTGCTCCTTTTCCTCATTCCTGTGGTGGAACAGACTCCCACAAGTGAGCCCTGTCTTGGTCACTGACCTGAGCTGCTGCCAGAGGAACTCTGATGCTGGGATGCTGCTGCAGAGCCAGCTGCTCTCTGAGCTCTTTTTTTTGTCAGAAAACTCTCAAAAGCAACGTGGTGGTTACCTTGGTGCGTGTGGAGTACAACGGAGCAGTCCTGGGAGACTCCTCCAAGACTGATGTGCTGCCAGATGGGACAGCAGAATACGACTTCAGCACCAGCTTTGAGTGCAGCCCCGATGGGCCCAACACCTTGGATGTCCTTGTGCAGAAACCACTGCTCTGTAAGTAGCTGGTTCCAGATTTCCCACCTTGGAGCTGGGTGCTGTCGCTGCAGGAGTCACTGGTTCAGGAATAGCATGTCAGCAGCAGTGGTGGGAGGATCTCAACACTTCTTGTCCATCTCTGCCAGCTGGAAGAATCCCCTTTCATGTTGGCCCATGCTCCTTTGGCTTTGCTGTGCTTGTCAGCCTTGGGAGGTGAAGAGGAGCTTGTGTCAGAACTCACGCAGACCCTCCTAGTGCCTGACCTGCTGGTCCAAGGATTTCTGCCAGCTCCTCTCTTTTTATCTCCCTAGTGACAGTGCTAGAAGTGAGGCCAAAGGAGAAGAAAAAACCAGAGAAAATCACTCCTCTTGGCCAAGCTGTGGTGGACCTTCTACCTCTGCTGCAAGGTACAACACTGAGTTTCACAGCCTCCATGCCCTCTCCCTCCTCCCTGGCACTTTGTAATCTCTGCTTATGGACCCCTGACTAAATTTTATCTCCTTTGGACAAAGTAACCTTCATAGCTTTGCAAAATCTGACTCAGGGGGAGAGAGGGTAGCTCAGCATTCAGAATTAGATCATGATTTTGCCTCATGTGAGGTGTCCCTGCCCATGGCAAGGAGCTGGAACAAGAAGATCTTTAAGGTCTCTTCCAACCCAGTCACATTCCATGACTGTGATTCTTTGCAGAGGGTCTCACTTCAGGCTGTTCTCATTCCTGTTTCTTCCCAGGAGTGCGTTCACTGAAGGTCTTTGCTCCTTTGTATGCAGTGCCTGCCTCCCCATCAGTGAGCCTTCACCCCGAGGCCACGGTATGTGGAATTTGGAACTGTTCCTTCCCTCATTCAGCTCTCTGCTGCTTTTTAATGGGAGGGAGAACATGACTCAGCTGCCTGGCTCATCACGGATGTGGTACAGCCCTATATGTTACAGGCTTGGAGGCCTTTCCCGCTCCCTCTGACGTCTGTCCCTGCTTCCCTCTGATAGGCGAGGTCGTGCTGGGAAATGTTAATGTGTGCAGCTACCCAATTGCTCTGCAAAAAATAACGAAGTTGGAAGGCACAGTGCTGAAAACTCCCCAAAAGGCAGCTGCCCAGGGTCACCTGCCCAGCTTTATTAGCCTTCCTTTCTGCAGATAAAATGTCTGAGTCCATTATTGTACAAACTCTGACTGCCTTTCCTGCAAGGTCCTTATTCATTCAGCAGGTTGCAAAGTACTCGGTGACTGAAACAGGGAATGAAGTATGAGGCTGGGAAAATGTGTCCAATTTTGCTGCTGAGCCTGCCTGCAGTGAGCACCGGGAGCAAACTGGAGGGGTGGATATCCCATTAACAGCTCTGTGTTTAAGAGGAGTTCACAGTGAGCAAGGTGGGGGGCACTTATTAGGGAGGACAGGTAATAAATGCTGACCAGCTGGTTTTCCCTCACACACCATCCATCCAGGGCTGGGACAGGTAATTAAAGGCTGCACACAGAGCTTGGAGATAGGACAGAGGCAAAGCTGTGGCTCTCTGAATCACCAGGGGAAAGTCATCATTTTCCACCCTTGATGTTCTTTCTCTGTGGCTCCTTTCATGAGACCCTGCCTCTTTCTCCACAGCTCATTTTATGAGACCCTTGGGGCATGTGCCATACCTCAGCCAGGCTGTGATTTAAACAAATACCACAACTGAGCCAAATTGCTCCTGAGATTCCTTTCCTGTGCTGGGCTGTTTTCTTTTACATCGAAGATGAGGCACAAGATAACATTATATGTTCTGGCCTTGGGTTTCTGCTTGCTTCTCCCTAAGAGCAGGCAAATTATAATTGTCTGTTTACTGGCTTGATTTTATCTTTGTCTCACAGGCTGGCCTTGAAGTGACAGTGAGCACCAAAGAGCTCCTGCTCTCTGCCACCCAGTTCTCAAGTGGGAACCTCCTGAGCATCACGCTGGAGGCAGCTTATTCTGTCCCTGAAGCCTTTACTCCTGACACCCAGCAAAACTACATGGCTTGCTTGCAAATACCAGCAGCTGGCGAGGTGAGAATGGTCCAAGCACAGTGACAGGGGGTTTGGCTGGCTTTGGGCTGTTCTCCCACCCCATGGAACAAGTGTCCAGGCATGTGGAGTGCACAGCTTCCGTGCTTATGCACCAGCAGCCTTCATTGGGAGATCTCAGAGTCTCTGTGGCGTGATGTGTTTCTTTAACACAAACAAAGGTCTGTTTGGAAAGATTTGGATTCAAACTGGCAGGGTTTTTTCCACGTGTCTCTTTATTTTTATTCCATTCTTTGTATGCGTGTGGTGGAGTGCATTTTCCAAGCCAGGCACTCTGTACTGTTGCTTTGCTTTGTTATCCCAGCTTGGAGTAGCTGGCTCTTGCTCCTGCTCCTGTTAGAAATGCAAATCCTTTGTTTCTCTTGGGTCTCTAGAAAGAATTGCCATTGCTCTTCAAGAATGGCATCCTGAAGGCTGATGGTGAAAAAGAACCATTGCCCCGGCCCAAAAACTGGCCCTTTGGCCCCATCCTGGCCCCTGCTGCTCTGAACATACCTGACTCTTTCATTGTTGGTGGGCCCTATGAGGATGAGGATGGAGAGCTCACCAGAAGCGAGGTGAGGAAGGACTGGCAAGTTTGGAAGAGAGCAAGGAGGGATGGAGAGATTGGATATGAGAAGGAGGTGGGTGGTCACTGTGCAATGTTCAGCACTGCCCTGGGACAGCAGACATGCCGACTCACTGCTGGAAACATCCCAAGGGAGAATGTGGCAGGTCTGGTCCCAGAAAACACCCACTCTGAGCTGCTGGGCTGGGAGCTGTGCTATCTCCCATGAGCCAGGCACTTAACGCTGATGGTGTCTGCAGGAAAGGCTGTCAGCCTCTCTGTGGGGCTGGCCTGGCTACGGGCACTTGGACACCTCTGTCTGACTCACATTCTCTCCCAGGGACCCTTTTGAGGATGATGCAGGCTATGGAGTTTGCTGTCCTGGCTTTGACTGCATGCTGTTTCTCACAGGACATGGAATTCAGGATCCAGGCCGAGAGCACGAAGAGAATTGTGTGGGACACGGAAACGCGCTGTTTCCTGGACGCTGCTGCAGTGGCCGCGTAAGGGACCTGAGCAACCCAGCCCAGAACATGGTCAGAACGACCTGAGGCAAGGAGCTGCAACATGCAGGTGCTCTCAGACCCCTTAGGGGTCAAACTGTGGCTCTGCCTCACCTCCCATGCCTGCTGTGGCTGTCTCTTGGCTACACGCATTCACCTGAGCAAGGGCACAGCTCTTGAAGTGCCTTGAACTGCTGGCAGCAGCTTTATTCTGCTGTGCTGAGAAGAGGTGAATTGTCTGGAGCTGCTGTCTCCATGCCACAAATGCTCTCTCCTGCTGCCAGCAGCTGGGGCTGGGGGCTGGTCCCTGCATAGCTTGAAGGAAGGGGCAGCAGTTATGGTGAGCAGACATGGACTAGAGTGGCATCCACAGCTCTCCTCTGAGCTGCTAATTAAGTTTTTACTGAATCCCAAATCCACTCAAACCTTTCACTCCATGTGGGCACTCTTCATTTGCTTTTTTATTGGATAAGTGTTGCCTTTAGCAGCTCCAGATACGCTCAAGATCAGGATGAGTGTTCCATTTATCTTTGAATCCTGCTATTTTCTGGCCTCAGCTGCATCATGGCTGTGCATTTCACAGCCAAATTACTCCTTGTGTGGAAATACTCACTTCTATCTCATTTGATTTTTTAAATTCTTTTCCCTACACATTTATCCCCCTGCCTCCTGGTGTCAGAGTCACCAGCCACATTGAATGCAAGCTTAGGATCCACTTGCTCTGTACAATTCAGGTTTTATACCAAAGTTAATCACATTCCTTCTTACTTATTTCTGAAGTAACTGGGTGAGAGAGAAAACCCAGTGTGTTGCTCTCACAGTTGTTTTAAAGCTGGCTGTGCCATAGATGCACATAGCAGTGGGTAGAGCAGAAAATGTATCCAGCCTGCCCCAAATCAGTATTCCCGTGGCTAAGGGTGTTTGCTGAGGGAATAGGGTGAAGCAAAGCCAAGAGGAGCTGCTGGGGCACAAAGGAGGGTGGTGGAGCTCTCCAGCTGGGTTTCTGCATCTCCTCAGTGCATCCTGCATCTGCTTTGTGCCCAGCCTGCAGACGCGCATTGCCAAGTGCTGCTACTGGCCCGTGGAGCTCTGCACGATGTCCGTGGCCTCAGGTGGCAAAGGGAAAGCCAGCAAACTTGACAAGGTAAAAATGGGGTCTGGTTTGTGGAGTAGCATTGCATTATCAGGCATTTTCCTCTTGAGGCCTTTGTGATACCAAAATCAGCCTTGAAGCTGCCAAAGTGAGTCAGAGAACAGGAGGCTTTGTGAAAAATCAGCTTTATAGGGCTGTTGAATAGATACAGGGTCATATTTTTTCCCTGTAGCTCTCAGTGATGGTCTATGGTAGCTCACTGGAAAGGGGACAGGGAAAGGGTGGCTTTTAAAATTATAGAATAGTTTGGGTTGGAAGGGACTCCAGACTCCATCTCCTTTCAGCCCCCTGCCATGGGCAGGGACACTTTCCACTAGACCACGTGTCTCAGAGGCTTGTCCAACCTGCCTTTGAAGAGAATGAAAAGTAATTCACTGAGCTGATCTTTGGCCAGTGGGGTTTTGAAAGAGCTTGAGGAAGTTCTTGCATTCTCAGGCTGTAGGTAAGTAATGCTTTTGCATCTAAACCAGGGTGATTTAACAGAGAAACAGCCCCTTAGAGAATGGTTCTGCTCCTGGCAGATGGTTGTGTGAGAGCTCCTAATCTATCCCAGGGCAAAGCCATATAAGTTGGTGTAAATCCCTTTCAGCACTCCCAGTGCCAGGATTTTACAGTGCTGATGATGATCATTCTAACCAGGCCTCCCACACCTCCTAAGCCCCTTGGTGTCTGTCCAGCCTGAGATGCACAACTCTGGTAGGGTCACCTGGATTTCTAACCACACAGCTGATAATCTTCCAGCTGTATCTCAACAAGACTATCCTGAGGAACAGCAGAGTGCTTAGAGAGAAAAGCTGCCCCATGAAGATTGGGATAAAATTAATATTCTACATATGGAATGACTTCAGTGTATTCATCCAGGTTGTCTCGGCTGTGTGCCAGTGACAGAACCATGGGCTCATCAGGTGCATCAGTTTGCTGTGTGGCCTTCTCTTAATGAGATTGGTGACCTTGTTCCCTTAAGGAGAATAACAGCCTGTTCAGGATCTCAGTCCCTTGCTCTGTGTTTCCAGAGAGATGAGGACACGCAGATTGCCTTCCATGGTGTGGCATATGTCAACATGATGCATTTGCTGTGCCCTGGGGTGAAGCAGATCCGAGGGGCCTTCCGTGTCTTTAACTACCAGGACAGCGAGGTGTTTGAGAAGGTGAGAGCAGCAGGCTCTGCTCCAGCTCTGCAGCTGGGTTTGCACTGAGGGCTTGGGAGCAGGGACAGTGGACAGAGGTGTGTTTGGGAGCAGGCAGTGAGACAGGGGGTGTTTGGGAGCAGGCAGAGTGGACAGTGTGCTAGTTGGAGCTGGATCTGAACCTTGAGTGCCCTTCTGGTGATGGAGAAAAGTAATGATACAAGCTTTTAGGTGCAGGTTTCTCCAAGGCAGGGGAATTCTGTGGGGAGGGGGGGTGAGCAGGTCTGGGGGCTGAGAGAGGCTTTGAATCTCACTCCACTCCCTCCTATGCCAGCATGATCCACTCTCCCCAGTCTGGAGCATGAGCAAGGGAACGGTGTTGCTGGGAAGAGCAAACAGTGGCTTTAAAAGGATTGTGTTACCCCCGGCAACCACCAAAAAAGCTGTCACTGGAGCTCTTTCAGCTCTAGCTCACCGAGGTTTATTTGTCTTTTCGTTTTCCCCTCTCTGTTACTAGGAGTGACAGTTACATCTCCATTTTCCCACAGTCTCTCCTTCCTGGCATAGACCTGAGCTTGTTTCAGGAGGGCAGATGTACAGCCTGGTTTTACCCCCCATGTTCCCTGTGGGGCTCTGGTCCAGGTGCAGGGGCTGGGTGAATTCCAGCCCTTCTCCTGCCTCCCTGCTCCCTCTGGCTGCTGCAGAGCTGGGCTGGGCACGAGTGTGTCTGCTGGGCTCTGCTTCCCTACCATGAATAATGACCCCTTGGCTGCACAGTGCTGCTTGTCCTGTGCCATTTATCTGTCACAAGTGAAGTCCTTCGTACTCCCCAGGTGCTTTGGGTTGCCTCTTGGTCTAAGGAGTTTCCCTACAGCTGCTCCATCCTCTCCCCAGGATCCCCATAACTCTTGCTAGCCCAATTCCTGTAACCAGGATGTGTGGGAGGGAACAGCCTGTCTAGGTGGTCAAACACTGTGGAAACACACAGTCTGACAAACCTATTCCTTGCAATTCCCTGGTGTGTGTCAGGGAAGCTGCTCCACACCAGAAATGAGCTGGGAGCCAAGAGATGCTGTCAGGCAGGTGGGGACCCCAAAAAATGTGTGGAGCAGGCCTGGTGAGAGTAGCCAGATTCATCCAGCAGCCCTCATCACCAGGCAAATCCATAGCTGTGAGGCAGGTCTAGGATCCCACCAGGAGTTCAGGATCACAGATCTGGGTTCCAGCATGTTCACCACATTTCTCAGGCAAGGATCAAGGGCCAGCCCTCAGTGAAAATACAGCTCTTTGAGGGAAGATGGAGAAACCCCCAGTGTCTCATAGTCTAACCTGAGGCTTCACAGGATCAGAGCTGGCCTGGAGCACCAGCAGCTGAACTCTAGGAGGAGAGAATGAGGTTACAAAACTTCTTAAGGCATTCTTAAATACCCTGACAGTATGTTTTGTGATGAGAGAGGTTAAGGCAAATGAGCGAGGAAGCCTGCTTTGTCCCTTGATTCTCTCTGTTGCCTCTATTTTTCAGACCAAAATTCAGTACAGTATTTTCCGGGATCGCAGGTCACAGCTCAGTCTGTCCAAGGAAGGGTTGGGCACCTCTCCTGCTAGCAAAACTGCTTCCAGTAAGGCTCAGAAGGAAGAGAAAGATTCCAGTGCAACGGTAAGGTCTAGGGAGGCACATGGCACCATGGTTGTTTCTGTGTCACAGGAAGTTGGGACACACAGGAACCAGGGATGGATGTTGTCTCAGTTGCCTCAAACTGAGAGATACTCATTATCCTAGACCCATGGAATCTTCTCAACATGAAGGGATCCACAAAGATCAAGAGTCCAACTCCTGGCCGTGCACAGACACCCCACCTGTGCCTGACAGTGTTGTCCGAGCACTCCTGGAGCTCTGGTAGCTCTTGGGATCGTGACAGTGCCCAACCACGCTCTGGGGGAAGAATCCTTCCCTGACATCCAGCCTAATCCACCCGTGGCACAGCTCCAGCCATTCCCTCAGGTCCTGTCACTGGTCACAGACAGCAGAGATTGGAGCTGCTTCTTGTAAGGAAGCTGCAGCTTTCCCTTATCTGAAATCCTAGGATGTGCTGCCTGAACTTGCAAAGATTCGAGATTTATTGAGTCTGAAACAAGAGACATCTTTTCTTTTTCCTAATAGTTACTCAGCCCATCCAAAATCCAGTTGTCAGATGGCACTGGAGAATCTGAAAATGTCACAAATCTCAGCCTTGAAGGACAGGTAATTATGTCTCTCCAAAGAGAAGGAGAGACTGTAGAGCATCACTGTGCTGGTGTCTCACACCTTTCACACAATTAAATTTCTCAAGAGTGAGTTGGACAAGAGATGTTTTACGTAGATGTTGTCCCAGAGTTCTTCCAGTGACGTCCACCTGGAGAGCAGACTGGGACTGGGCTAGAAGGTCTCTGTAAATTGTCAGGCATTTATTGAAATTATCCCTTCATATTTTGGCTTCTTCCTCTGGAATGCACATTCATTCTGCAGGCAGATTGATTATCTGGGCTCTCTCCTTTTCCCATGCCTGGTTTCTCGAGCTGGATTTTGCTGCTGTAACTCATTCCGAGGGTGGGTTGTAAAACAAGCTGGATCTCTGCAGTTTGGAGATGTGTGGCTGTGTGCTCAGTATTTCACTGTGCCAGCACTGGCTGCAGACAGCACGACACAGGGAGCAATGTTTATCTCCACAGCAATACAGCGAGGCAGGAACGTTCCTGGTGATGGAGATAAAGCTGGACAGGCCTTTGGTCCCAAAGCGGCTGCGGGAGGAGCTGGTCCGGCGGTGCGTAAGGATGGGCTGTGGGGCTGACAGCTCCTCTCTGCAGGCTGGAGAGAGGCTTGTACAGCAAACCCCCCTTGGAATCCTCCATAAAGAGGGCCTGAGACAAAGCCCACAGGAATCAGGGGGAGGATTTGGCGAGACTGCTTTAGACATGGCATCTGGTGTGTTGGGAAAACACTTGTTCATCCCAGCTGGCATCTCCCTGCCATTCCTCTCAAAACAAGAGACACCAGAGCAGCACAGCAGTGTCTGTGTTCCTGTCTGGGCTTTGTTTCCCTCTAATCCCCATGTGCTTGCCTCTTGCATGTGATGTTCAGTGGCTTGGTCAGTCCTGGCCACCAGCATAGACTGCCCTGGGTAGTGCTGCTGTTGCTTCACCAGAGCATTCTCTCATTTTTAGCTTTCCAGAAGTTTTCTCACAATGTTTTACCCATTCCTCAGCTTTTATGTTAGTTTTCATGTTGTTCCGCTGCAGTGCTGCTCTTTCATCTCTGCTGCTTTGAGACTTCAGTTCCTGTCCAGTGGCAGCCCTGCTGTGTTATGGGTTAGAAAGGCATAAAACATCTAATTTATGAAAAAAAAAAAAAGAAAATACAGCAGATGAATAAGGTATAAGAGGTGCAGGTTTATATCTCTCAAACAGAAATGTCATCCATTCATTGAAGGTATATGTGTTGTCCTCACTGCTCCCTGCTGTCTTCCAGGAGGAGCAGGCTGAGGAAGGAGAACCCCTCTTATAACAGACCTTTTCCTGGCCTGTTTTATGCATTTCTACTCTTCTGCAATGTGTGTGGATTCAGTGTCACTCCTCCATGCTTGTGTGCACCTGAACAAGGCCTGTGGCACCTTGGCTTGGTGGGATGGGTCATGTTCTGAGGACTAAGGATGTTCTGGAGTCCAGCAAGCAACAAATGTTGAAAAAATTTTAAATTAATTAAGGCTGGTTTGGCACCAGGGGATTTAATTCCAGAATCCCAAAATGATTCAGTTCGCAAGGGACCCCTGAAGGTCACCTAGACCAACGTTCATGTTCAAGTGGGGTTCCCCAGAGCATGTTACTCTGTGTCCAGATGTTTTTTGGGTATATCCAGGGAAGGAGACTCCACAGAGAATCCTGCTCCAGTGCTCAGACACTCTTACCTTAATAAAATCTTAGTTTAAAACTATGCTAATCCTAATGGAAAGTCATTGTAACTCCACAGAGGCCCAGGCAGGGCTGGGTGGTGTCTGGGCTCTGAGGTTGGTGTCTGGGGTCGATGTGTGGCCGAGGGTGCCACAGCCAAACTGGGTGACGTTGGAACTGATGGATTGGGTGCTCTGGGCTGTTTAGTGACCAGATTCTACAGAGCTTTCCTTAGGCTGGTTCCTTCCTTACACCTGTTCTGCAGAACCAGGAGCTCCAAGATACAGCTCTGCTGCTCCAGGAGAGCAGTTTGGGTTAGCAATAAATGTTAACTCTGTCATGACAAGCCACGGCCATCAGTTGTAGGGACCTGTTTCCTCATGGACTGAAACTTCAGGTTTCCTCCCAGGTGGCTGTGAGCTGTCTCAGGGACACGATGGCAGGGTGGAGCCCTCACACTCCACAAGCCAACATCCCTGGCAGTGGATCTGCTGATCTCTCCTCTGCTCTCACTGACAGGGTCAAGGAGCTGATTCCTCCCCGCCCTGCGCTGCCCCCCCAGACAGAAGGAGCCAAGAAGGTACGTGTGAGAGCCTGTGGCCTTGCCACCATTCTGCCACCCCACCCTGCCCTCAGAGTCTTCATTCTCAGCCCACAGCAACATGGGGATGAGGTTTGAAGAGGTCAAGGGTGCAGGGCCACAAAGGTGGTGAAGACTCTAGAAGGGGATAGAGCAATATGAGTAGTGGTGAGGTCACTTGGAATGTTCAGACTGGAGAAGAGAGACTGAGTGTAGAGCTCATTGGGGTCTGCAGCTTCCTCTCAAGGGGCAGCTTTAATCTCTGCTGTCTGTGACCAGTGACAGGACCCGAGGGAACAGCTGGAGCTGTGTCAGGGGAGGTTTTAATGGATTTTAGGAAAAGAGTGGCTGGGCACTGACCAGGCTCCTCAGCCCTGAGGCTGCCAGAGCTCCAGGAGCATTTGGACAATGCTCCCAGGGATGCCCAGGGTGGGATTGTTGGGGTGTCTGTGCAAGGCCAGGATCTGGACTCGATCCTTGTGGATACCTTCCAATTCAATATATTCTATGAAATACACAGAAAAGGAGACTTCTGTATGGGTTATCTCCAAAGCAGTGTGCCTTGGGAGCCCATTGTGTTCACATCCCATTCAAAGAGTCCACACTTGTGTTCACATCCCACTCAAAGGGAAGCCATGAAGAGATGGAGCAAAGGGAGGGATGTTTGGAAGGAAATGGGATGCTGGGAAAAGAGACTACCAGAACCTTACATTTATATCCTGGGCAGTCCCAACAGTTTCTTGTCTCAGACAAGAGACAAGTGTGCTTGTCCCTGTGCTTCATCAGACTCAGACAAACTTGAACAGAATCAGCCCTGACCTTTCTCAGGTCACCAAGAATTTTTGAGGATCAAGATGATGGAGATTACAGGTTCTGCTGAATAGGGCTGGCCGTGGGTTTCAAGGCTCCCAGTAAATGAGATACATTTTACTCATAGCCAATTATATTGCTATAGGAGAGATAGCAGTGACTGGAATACTGGGTTGTGATGGAAAATCCTAGCAGGAAGGAGCTCTTTTTATGTTTACCTGCAGATATTTTCTCAGCCCTCAGGCATGGACAGGAAAGGATGTGTGACAGACTAATTGAGACTTGAGTCAGGTGGAGTTAATGGGAGGCGTGGGTTGTGGCAAATCAAATACATATCAAGGTTGATTGCATAAGTGGCTTGTGAAATTTATTTATTTCTTTCCTAGGTGGTGGAAGATTATCACAAACGTGTCACCAGTGTTGCTGTTGCCATCCTGAGGGAGTACCATGAGCTTTTTGGGAAGCAGCTGCCTGACCAGGGAGTGATGGACCACGAAACCATGGAGGAACAAAAACGTCAGCTCAACTACGAGCTCAATACCTCTGGGAAATATTTTGCTTTTAAGGAACAGCTTAAGGTGAAGACTCCTTTGTGCTTTTTGCTTCCCTGTTTGTTTTGTCCAGACATTTCTCAGTGAGGAACTGCTGCTCCGTGGTGGTAATTCAGGATGATGTAGTGCTCCAGAATCCTTTCCTGCCCCCTGGAGCTGTTGAAGTGAGCACTGAGGGGACAGGATTCCCCTCTAATGGAGCAGGCACCAAACTGCTTTGGTCCCACACCAAGAGAACACTTCCTATCATTGGGAGCTGCTCACATCCACTGGCCCCATGCTCATAATCTGAGAAAATCAAAACTGGCTGCTCTCACATTCCTGTCTGCCCTGGCAGGGAAAGGAGGTTCCACTCTCTCAGCTGCTCAGCCTCAGCCACACTCTTCCTGGAGACCCCCTCTCTGTCCTGAGGAGATGAGCCATCCACATGCTGTCCCTAAAGACTGTGTCAGGGAGGTGGGAAAGGAAATCCCCCTTGCTTACTTCTTTTTGCTCTTATCAGTGGTGGGCTGGATTTATTTCTCAGAACTAAGTTGGAGCTTCAGGCTCTGTCTCTGTCTGATTGCAGAGGTGGTGGGGGGCACGGGAGGGAACCTGCCTTGTGCAACATCCCTTGTCTCCACAGTATTCTGTGGTGAAGATTGTGAGGGAGAAATACCTGAAGACCACAGCGTTTGAGACCAAGGAGGAGCTCCAGGCATTCCTTAGTGAGCTCTATGTGTACCTTGTGGACCATATGCACATTGCCCTGAACAAGGTAGGGGGAAATTGGGGTGACTCGGGCCATGGCTTCACTGTGGGTCCAGGGCAGGTGAAGGACTTTTGCCTTCAAGGCAGAAGCAGGCTCATGCTTTCATCTGCTGGAGTTGTCACATGTAGACCATGAGCCACACTCCAGGCAGAGATCCAGTGCCTTTTTATCCCACTGTTCAAAATCCTGGGACAGGTGTGAGATGCCTCTGGTAAAGGTGCTGTAACTGGCACATGGTGAGGCTGGCTGGGCAGAGCAGAAGCTGGGGTCACCAGTGAGTGGCCCCACTGAAGTTTGTCATCACCTTGATCTAGGGAATGCTGTGAATAATCATAGGATCACAGACAGGTTTGGGTTGGAAGGGACCTTACATTCCGCCCCTGCCATGGGCAGGGACACCTTCCACTGCACCAGGTTGCTCCAAGTCCCGTCCAGCCTGGCCTTGGTCACTGCCAAGGATCCAGGGGCAGCCACAGCTGCTCTGGGCACCCTGTGCCAGGGCCTGCCCACCCTCACAGGAAAGAATTCCTTTCCAATATCTAACCCTGCCCTCTGGCAGTGGGAAGCCCTTCCCCGTTGTCCTGTCCCTCCATGTCCTTGTAAAAATTGATATTGCTTTGTGCCTATGTGGCAGAGGTACCTGGGAATGATGGGAATGTGTCCCACCACAGAGCAGCTTGCCCTTCCCAGTGCCAGCCCCAGCCATACTGATCTGTACTGTGTGCAGTGCTGGCATGGGACCTGCTGCCATACTGGGATCACACAAACCACTCTTCCCTTCCCCAGAGCTAACACTGTCTCCTTTCCTACCAGCTCCTGTCTGGGGAAGATACTTCTCCTGCCCCTCCACCCAACACGACCAGGAAGCAGCTCTTGCTCTTTGCTCGTGAAGCTGAAGCCATCAAGGACTTGAAACTGGCCTCTCACTTCTACACGCAGGTGAGGGAGCCCCAGATCGTTCCTGCCATCACCTGTGTGGACTGGCACAGCCCAACATCCCAGTGGGGCCACTGCTCACAGCTCAGCCAGCCCCCACTGTGGGGGAGGGAGGGAGGAAGGAGCTGAGCGTCACCAGGATACTCAGGCTGAAGTAGGATTTGGGAGTGATTTCCCAGGGAAATGCTGCTCTCTGCAGGATGTGAGATTGTCCCTGGCCAGGTCACTGAGGACTCCAGCCTTGAGGCCAGGGAAAATGGGATGTGCTGGATCAGTTCTGGGGACACTGGGCCCTAGGAGGCGTCAGCTGGAGCTGGAGGACACGTGTTAGGTGGAGAAGGCTTAGACAAAGTGGGCTTCCAGCACGATCCCATTTAGGGGACACCCTTGCATGTGATAGACAAGGGCTTGATTCCTGCTCAGCTGGGCTGGGGTGGCCAGGGAAGCTGTGGTCATTCCAGAATTGTCTGCCCAGTCCATGGCATGTGCTGAACCTGACTGCAGTGATGGTCTCTGTTGTGCAGAGAATAGCTCGGGACCAGTGCGACATCCAGTCCTGGCTGGACTATGGAGCCTTCTGCCTCGTGTATGAGGACGCCACCAAAGCCCAGGAATGCTTCCAGCAGGCCCTTTGTCTGGACCCTCAGCACATCCAAAGGTGCTGAGTGCTCCTGGTGGGTGGGTGGGGAGGGTGTGGAGTGTATCCCCCACACCACTGCTGGGGCTGCAAGGCTGACTGCTCTGCCTCTGCCCCAGCTTGCTGCTCTGTGGGATTGTGGCTGTCAAGCTGCAGCAGTATGAAGAGGCAGAGATTTTCTTTGAGGATGCCTGCTGCTTGGAGCCATCCAGCATCATAGCCTGGACCCTCTCAGGTACAAAACCAAGCCAGTCTGATGCTCAAGGTATTCCTGTAGAGCCAAGCATTGTTCCTGCCCCCAGTCCTCTTCTCCCTGCTCCAAGCTGAGGGCTAAGGGAAGGATTTTGCTTCCTTTGGGTGTCTGCTGATGCTGCTCTGTCTCTCCCACAGGTTTGTTTTATGAGATGCAGAATAGTTACGTTCAGGCAGAAAGGAACTTCCGTGAGGCTAAGAAGCTCCTGCGAGCACAGCTTGAGGAGGAGAGGAGAATCCTTGAGGCTGCTGAGGGAGACAGGAAAAAGCCCAGTTCTCCCAGCACAGACCCAGGTAACAGGCAAACCCAGGAGGTGCCCTGGCACCAGCAAGGAGGGGTGGATCCATGTGGTCAACAGTGGAAGGAGAGGAAAGTTTTTAAGAGGTGAAGTACAAAGGGTAAAGGTAGAAGATGTGGACTGTGAGCTAGAACAGAATTTCATGGAAGCTATCACTGTGAGTTCCCAACACAGCAATCCAAAGGACAAACCAGCTGCTTGGCAGTGACCCTGAGGCTTCCTTTGGAGCCCCTCTGAGTTCAGCCTGAGCTGAGACTGTCTGTCCTGAGTCCCAAATACTTGGCCAGGCTGCAGGAAATGCTGACTGGCTTTATTTTTAACCTTATCACCACTCATGCACAGTGCCTCAGGCAGGCAGGCCTGGTTTTTGTCCCTTCTGATTATGAGGAAAGGGATATTCATAGAATCATGGCATGACTAAGGCTGGAAAGGACCTCCAAGATCGAGTCCAACAGTTAACCCAGCACTGCTGTGTTCATCACTAGCTCATATCCCCAGCTGTCACATCCACATGGCTTTTGAACACTTCCAGGGATGGGGACACCACCACTGTCCTGGGCAGCCTGTTCCAATGCCTGACCACGCTTTCTGTGAATAAATTTTTTGCTATCATCGAATGTAGACCTCCCTGGTGCAACTTGATGCTGTTTCCTCTCATCCTGCCTCATTTACACCTGTTCCTGGCTTCACATGGTAATCTTGTGCTAAAAACCCCAGCCCCAGGTATTGCCTCCTGCAAAGAAATTTCTTCCCAGCTTTGAAAACCTGATAGATATTTTATATTTTCTCTCTTCTCTCCTTTTTTTTTTTTTTTTTTTTTTTTTTGTGAAATCATGTTTTAAACTGGGAAGTGTATGATGGCTTTCCTTCTAATGGTTGTTGGGGGTTTCATTCCAGAGAAGATTCCAGACGGCTCAGCTGACAAACCACCAGAGGTCATGGAGGGCGTGACATCCAAGGAAGAGGCTACAGCAGTGCAGGAAGCCTCGGAAGGTTTGGGAACGGGGACGTGGAGAGCTGGGTGATGGTCCTGTGGGAATGGTATAGGAGCAATGAGCCATGGCCCTGTTGTCTCTCCTGAGCCTGGGAAATCTGCAGGCAAAACAGGTTCAGTCTGATTTTCAGAGCAGCACATCTCAGGATGGACAGCCAGCAGGTGAATGCAGCTCTCTCCCTCATGTCACTGCACCCTGCACCTTCCTTTTCTTCCTCCTGAGATGCCAGCTCTTGAAGTGTCCCTAGGGATCCCCTCTGGTTGTGTGGTGTGGATCTGCCTCCTCCACAGCCCCAGTGGTGCTGGAAATGGCAGTGCTGGGTGCCTCAGGGCCCCCTGGTTGGTTTGGGGAGGCAGGAGCCTCACTGTAGTTGTCTCTGACAACCATCATTCATAAATTTCCACCTTTTTTCATCTGTGTTTGGACTGGAAAATTAGTGGGTGATGAGTGTAACTTCTTTTCAGATCTCCTACAAAACTTAAGCCCTTCAGAGAGAAATCCTGGGTTAATCTCTGCTTCAGCCTCCCCTGCCACTTCCTGGGTTTTGCTCCATGTTGCAGGGATTTTTCTGTCCCTACTGGGATGTCAGGACCTGCTTTGGCTCCAGAAATAAAAACCCCCCAGTCCCCACTGGGATTGACAGAGACACATTTTCTTGCAGCTCCAGCACCTCAGCCACCTCCCTGCACAATCTTCATGAAGACAGTGGAATTCCTGATGAAAGTCAATGCTGTCCGGGTCAGTTTAGCAGGAGGAGTGGGGAGGGAGGCTGGTTTATTCCCAAGGAGCTCCAGCCAGCCCCTTTCTGGGCCTCAGGGAATGAGCCATGGCTACTCCAGAGGCTGAGCACAAGAGGGAGCAAAGCCACCACTGGCCAGAGATGCAAAAGTGTGGCCAGGCAGGGTATGGAGCCCACAATTTGGACACACAGCTCAGCACTGCCTGCTGCAGAGGAACAGCCAGCTTAGAAATGGTACAGGGTGCTCTTCCCTGTGCACTCAGAGATGGGATCCATTATTGTGTTGCTTCCAAGATGCCTGAACTCCTTTGATTCAGACACTTGTGTATGTTGGAGTGATTTTTGTGTCAACTGTGGAATGTGCCTGTCCTACCAAGTCATCTCTGGGACCTCTCTGGCTGCCACATTGTGTTGCCTGCCTAAATTTGACATGGCAGAAAGAGTTGCTTAAAACAACTAAATGGAATCCTGGAATTATTTGGTTTGGAAGGGACCTTGAAGTTCATCTCATTTCAACCCCCTGCTATGGGCAGAGACATTTTCCACTAGATCAGGGATACCTTCCACTAGACCAATACTCAAAAGAGGGGAAAAAGAAATTTCCTATGTCTTTTCTGTTTGTGGAAGTCAGAGGTGTCAGCCAGCTCTCCTGCCCTGTCCTGCCGGGGTGTCCATGGTGTCCCTGCTCCCCTAACCACCAGCTGTGCCGTTCCTCCCCAGTTTGTTCACAAGGCACTGGCCCACGAGCTGCTGAGCCTTCAGGGAGGCCCCACCTGTGCCTACTACCTGGCACTGGCCTGGACCTACATGCTGCGGGAAGACTTCCCCAGATGTGAGGAATGTCTGCGCAAGGCCGTTGGCATCGACCCCCTGGTAATTCCCGTGCAGTGCCGGTGTGTGAGAACCCAGAGCCCCTGCTTCATTCCCACTTTACCATCCCAGTGCTAGTCCAGAGCATTTCAGTGGGAGGCAGTCACACCAGGCTGTGGCTGCAGCACTGCTCTCTTTGTTATCCCATTGTCACAGCCTCCTGTCCCTCCCTGCACAGGTAGGCAGCATCTCAGAGCCTGTCTTTACCTTTCCCTCTGCAGCATCTGCCTTTCTTTTCTCTCTCAATAGGTTTATCCTGATCCTCTGTCCGTGGGTGGGGGAGCTGGGTTCTGTTTCATGGCAAACAAGGTTGCTATTGAGCTCTCTGCAAGGAAGGTGGCTTTGGGGAGGCAGACGGAAAGGAAGGCAGGGGGAAGATGACACCTGGGAATGCTGTGTGCAGGCAGGACACTGGGCTGCAGGGAGATCCCATTGCTGCAGGCAGCCCACTGACCTTAACTCTCTCCATAAATCCTGCCCTGATATCACAGAATCGTGGAATTGTTTAGGTTGGAAAAGCCCTCTGAGATCATCAAAACCAACCATTCCCCAGCACCACCATGTTCACAATTAAACAATGTCCCCAAGTGCCACATCCACACAGCTTTTAAATCCCTGCAGGGATGGTGACTCCACCACTGCCCTGGGCAGCTGTGCCAGTGCCTGACCACCCTTTCCATGAAGAAATTCTCCTAATATCCAATCTCAACCTGTCTTGGCATAACTTGAGGCCATTTCCTCTCCTCCTGTCCCTGTTCCCTGGGAGCAGAGCCCGACCCCCCTGGCTGTCCCCTCCTGTCAGGAGTTGTGCAGAGCCACAAGGTCCCCCTGAGCCTCCTTTTCTCCAGGCTGAGCCCCTTTCCCAGCTCCCTCAGCCCCTCCTGGTGCTCCAGCCCCTTCCACAGCTCTATTCCCTCTCAGTTCCTGCTCCAGCCCCTCAATATCCCCCAATAATTGAGGAGCCCACAACTGGACACAGCACTGGAGCTGTGGCCTCCCCAGTGCCCAGCACAGGGCCACAAGCACTGCCCTGCTCCTGCCAGCCACACCATGGCTGGTACAGGCCAGGGGCCATTGGCCTGCTTGCCCACCTGGGCACACCTGGCTCAGGTTCAGCTGCTGCCAAACAGCAGCCCCATGTCATTTCTTTGCCACCAGGCAGCTTCCAGCCACACCATCCCCAGCCTAGAGCACTGCACAGGCAGTTGTGATAATACAATGAAACACTGCTCAGCTCCTCCTTTCTGCTGCTTGCAGTGTCCCAGCCCCCCTCTCAGGTGTCTCTCCTGTCCGTGTTTCACTCCTGGTTTTTGGTGCACAGAATCCAAATGTCTGGGCTCAGAAAGGGCACCTGTGCTACCTGCAGAAGGACTTTGACAATGCAAAGGAGTGCTACGAGCGAGTCATCAGCTTTGTGGAGGATGCTAAGGATATGCACTTTGTCTACCTGCGCCTGGGCTCCATCTACCTGGAAGAGAAAGAGGTGAGGAGGCAGCAGGGTTGTGGAGAGGAAGTTACCACAAATCAAATCACTCCTGCAGCAGCAGTGGGGCCAGTGGGTGTCTGAGCCCCATGCAAACAGGGTGTTTGGCAAACCCCTGTCTGTGGAGTGGTGCAGAGGGATGTGTCTGTCTCTCTCCTGGCAGTACGGCCGGGCCAAGCACATCTACCTGCTCGCCTGTGACAACTCTGCCTCCTGTCTCACCTGGCTGGGCGTGGGCATCGCTTGCTACAGGGTGAGTGCAGCTGCTTCATGTCCTCTGGGCTTCACTGGGTGGCATGGGACACAGAGCTTGGCTTTTGCAGGATCCCCTTATTTAAAGCAACTCTTGGCTGCCCGTGAGCTGGTGCTCCCGAAGGCCATCGTGTCCTGTGTGCTGTGACAGCCCCAGTGTGGCACCCGGCTGGTGTCACCTTCAGCCTCTGCTCTGGGAACAGCCATCCTTTCCCCTCATCCCAGCTCCTGCCAGCACCTCCTTCCCCAGGGTGTCATGGCAAACAATCTGGGCTCTGCTCCGAGTTCCTGCCTGCACGTGACCTGCATGTCACCAAGGCACTGAGTGGGATGTCAGCAGGCAGGAATCTCGGTGTTTTCCCTGTCCAAGGGAATCCAGCACTTCTGAAGGGCTGCCAAGCCACCAGCAGTGCAGTATCTCCCCACGGGATACCTTGCCAGGTTCCTCCAAGGGATTTTGGCTGAGGAAGCAATCAGGGAAGGAATTTGAACTTCTGTTTCCCACTTGGCCAGATGTTTACCTCCTGGGAAGCTGTGGAATCAGGTTAGGGAGGTGAGTGGTGGCCTGGGCACCAGCTACCCCTGCATGCCCAGAGCTGCTGCATGGCAGGAATAGGGAACAGGAACACAGCCATATTTCCTCATGGAGCTGGATCACTCAATTCCTGGAGGCGAAGGGGTTTGTGCTGCTTTCCTTACAGCTGGAGGCTAATTTAGAAATAGTGTGTGATCCCATGGGGATCAGCAGTGGGAAGCTCCTGCTCCAGACTGGAGATCTGGATGCTCTGGCACTGAGGATAACTCCTTGTCTGTGCCCTAAATCCTTTCCCCCATGTTTCTCTCAGGGAAGCCCTCCTGGGAGCTTCTGTTGCACTGATTTTTTCCGCTGTTAGAGCAATGCCTGTTCAGTTGGGAAGCCCTTTCTGCCTGCTCTTTGTCATTCGTCCATGCCTCTCCTTCTCTCCCTCAAGCTGGAAGAGATGCTGGAAGCAGAAGATGCTCTCTCTGAAGCCAATGCCCTAAATAACACCAACGCTGAAGTGTGGGGATATCTCGCCCTCATCTGCCTGCAGGTGAGTGCCCAGCCCCTGCCAGCCTGATGGAGTGGGGGTTTATGGGGGGGTTTATTGGGCTGGTGGGGGGGTTGGCATCTGCTCATGAACCTGAAGAGCCGATTAGAGCTCTGTGATAAAGAGTTGGGGGCTGTTCTCAGGGAAAGTGAGTGCTTGGATGGCAAAAGCAGCACCCTCAGGCACCAACTGCCCCAGGGCATGTCCTCCCTGCTGAGCTTCTTACAAATGTCATTTCACAGAGATCCCACGTCTTTCCTGGGGTGCTGGCCACTGCTGAGGCACCCTAAATCCTGGGATCCTGTTGGGCCCCTTCATGACAGGACAGACACAGAGGGGCTGGAGTGGGTCCAGAGAAGGGAACAGAGCTGGGAAGGGGCTGGAGCACCAGGAGGGGCTGAGGGAGCTGGAAAGGGGCTCAGCCTGGAGAAAAGGAGGCTCAGGGGGGACCTTGTGGCTCTGCACAACTCCTGACAAGAGGGGACAGCCAGGGGGGTTGGGCTCTGCTCCCAGGGAACAGGGACAGGAGGAGAGGAAATGGCCTCTAGTGCCAGGGGAGGTTTAGGTTGGGTATTGGGAAAATTTCTTCATGGAAAGGGTGGTCAGGCACTGGCACAGCTGCTTGGGGCAGTGGTGGGGTCCCCATGCCTTGGGGAATTTAAAAGCCGTGCGGATGTGGCACTTGGGGACATGGTTCAGTGGTGGCCTTGGCAGTGCTGAGGGAATGGGTGGATTTGATGGTCTCAGGGGTCTCCCTGCCTGACCCACCCCAGGATTTGCTCCCCGGTGCTGTGTTGCAGGGCGGGCGGCAGCTGGAGGCAGAGAAGTGTTACAAATACACCGTCAAGGTTCGTGTCCGTGTCCGTGTCCGTGTCCGTGCCCTGCGGGGCTCCCTTCCCAGCCGGGTGCGCGGCGGTGCCGCGGGACGATCCCCGTCCCGCCGGTGTCGCAGCCCAGCCACCGCACAGCCCCGTATCTCCCGGGCAGTCCCGCGCGGCCCGGCCCTGACCCCGCTCCCCTTTCCCGCAGCTCGGCCTGCAGAACGACGCGCTGCTGCGGGAGATCCGCGCCGCCCAGCACCGCTTCGGCTTCGGCGACCCTTCGCTCTGAGCCCCGGGCACATAAAATCACCTGGCCCCGAGCGCTCGTGCCCGCCTCTGTCGCGATCGTGTCGCGACCGCGGGGAGGGCAGGGGGCGTGGTCATCGCTCGGGAGGCGGGGCTGGAGGCGGGGCGTGGTCACATGACAGGCGGTAGCGCGCCGCTGATTGGCTGCGGCCGCGCGGGACGGTTGATCCGGCGGCGCGCGCCATGGCGGCAGGTGGGGGCGCGCGGGGGCGACAGCGGGGACTGGAGGGGGGACACGGGGTAACGGGGGCGTGACCGGGAATGGGGGGACATGGGCCCTCACTGGGGTGGCGGAGCCGAGGCGTCACCGGGGATGAGCGTTCGGAGCACGGGGGTGCCGGCGGTGTCACCGCGATGGGGCAGTTCCGGCGGGGTTGGGAGCACTGCGGTAACGGGGGCGTCACCGGAGGGCGCCGGGGATGGGAGACCTCTGGAGCACGGGGGTGAGGGGCTCGTGCGTTTGGAGAGCGGCGGTAACAGGGATGTCAGTCGGGCTGGGGTTGCTTGGATTCGGCCTCAGGGTCGTCCCTGGGGCCGGGGGGCTCGGGGCACTGTCACCGGGTATGGGGGTACCGGCGGTGTCACCGGGCACAGCGGCATCGCGGGATCTGGGGGGCTGCATGCGCTGAGATACAAGGGCATCACTGGGCATGGAGTTAACGGGGTGCCACCGGGGCTGGGGAGGCTTGGAACTGGGCTGTCAGCGGGGGGAGGACCCGGAACATGGCGTTCCATGAGCAGGTCTGTGACCGTGCTCGGGGCAGAGACAGCACCGGGGCTGCAGGGTCAGGAGGTGGTGGGAATGGGTGGTGGCAGGGTTTGGAGGTTCCAGGGGCATTCCTGGGGCTGGAGGGACCCGGAGGAGGGGAGTAATGGGGCTCTCAGCAGGACTCTGGGGCTTGGGGGTGTCACCAGGGCTGGGGGGAATTTGGGTAAAGAGATAATGGGGTCGTCACCAGGCTTGCATCATGATGTTCACACTGGAGCTGGGGAGACTCAGGACACGCAGACAGTGGGGTGCTAATGGGACCTCGGGGCATACAGGGGGCAGTGGGGGGGTGTCCAGGCTGGGGTTCCATCCCCCCGATGATCCTGGTGCTGGCAGCCTGGCAGCGTCCCTACCTGAACATCTTCAAGCACTTCCGTGTGGAGGAGTGGAAGCGCTCTGCCAAGGAGGGGGACGTGGCCGCCCTCACGGTAACGGGGCCACCGTGGGGTGGGGGGCACTGGCCAAGGGTGGGCAGTGCTCACCCACCCCCCATCTTTCCCTGGTTTCCAAAGGACACGAGGATGAAGGGAACGATCTACCGGATCCGAGGCTCCAACCCAGCCAGCAGCTATCTGCAGCTGCCACGGGCAGGGACACAGTCCCTGGGGCTGACAGGGCGCTACCTCTACCTGCTCTTCAGGCCCCTGCCCCACAAGCACTTCCTCGTGCACCTGGATGTCGCCACCGAGGTCTGTGACACGGGGTGGCCTCTTACTCTGCCATCGTGGCTGATTGAAGGACTGGGGATGACACTGGTGGGCTTGGGGCCTGCAGGATGTGCCTGCTCTTTGCTGCTGGTGGGTCACTCCAGACTGGAGATGATTTCCATCCTGGTGGCATCTCTGCTGGGGCCCGGGGACGTGGAGGGGACAGGAGACAGGGCCACATGCCTTCTCCTCTGCAGCACTTCCCTGCCGAAGCCACCAGGGTGACTAAAGCTCCGTGTGTGTGTCTCTTCCCAGGAAAACCAGGTGGTTCGCATCTCCTTCTCCAACCTCTTCAGGGAATTCAAATCCACGGCCACCTGGCTCCAGTTCCCCTTCGTCTACGGGGCAGCCAGCGAGGGCACGGCCCGGCGGGGTGAGGAGCTGGGGCTGGACTGGCACACCACCACCAAAACTAATTGCTAGACAGTAAATTGTGTTCTCAAGTTGGCTCGATGCGTTTGAGGAGAAGCTGTGGCTGCCTCATCCCTGGGATTGTCCAAGGCCAGGTTGGATGGGATGTGGAGCAACCTGGGCTAGTGGAATGTGTCCCTGCCCATGGCAGGGGGATGGAATGAGATGGGTTTAAAGGTTGTGTCTCCCAGCCCAAACCATTTCAGGATTTTATGATAACAGTGGTGGGCCTGAGCAGGAGCCCCTCTGCAGCTGGGTCAGAGCTGTAGCTCCTGGTTGGGCTGTCCCCTATCCCTATTCTCCCAAACAGTGGGGTGCAGTGTCAGGCCAGGCATGGAGGTGGTGGAATGCCTGTCTGTCCTTCCCTACCCCTGAGCCTACAAGACATGTTTTCCCATCTCCCACTTGGCACAGGCCTGGTGGGAATCTCGCCTGGCAAATACTTCATACTGAGCCCTGTGACCTTTGTGTCTCGTGTCCAGCAAGGTCCATGTCTGTAGCCTTTTTCCCACCTGTCCTCTCCTGCAGGCGTCCCCGGAGCAGCCCCGGCTGACGTGCGCTGGGCGTGCCTGGTGCTGGACCTGCCCTCCATCCTGGCCCTGTACCTGAGCCGCAGGTTCAGCCACCTCAGGGGGGTCAAACTCTGCTGCAACCTGCTCGTGAAAAACCTCTGCACCAGCGACCTGCTGTTCGAGCCAGGTGAGGAGCCCAGAGCTCGGGCTGGCCTCTGCTTCCTCCTGAGACTCCAGCCCAGCCTGAGGGGAGCCCATGGGGGTTCAAAGCTGAGTTTGCAGCCCTGGCAGAGCACTGGGCTGCTGGTGCTCTATGATGGGAACAGAAAGGGCAAAATACTTGGTACAATGTGAAGTTTCCACACAGGCAGGGACACCTTCCACTAGCCCAGGTTGTTCCCAGCCCTGTCCAGCCTGGCCTTGGACACTTCCAGGGGGTCCAGGGGCAGCCACAGCTTCTGTGGGCACCCTGTGCCAGGGCCTCCCCACCCTCCCAGGGAACAATTCCTTCCCAATATCCCATCTAACCCTGTCATCTGGCAGTTTTAAGCCATTTCCCCTTGTCCTGTCCCTCCAGGCCCTTGTCCAAAGTCCCTCCCCACCTCTCTTGGAGCTCCTTTAGGCACTGGAAGGAAATCTGGAATGGAATACAGTCTTCCAAACTCTGGAGGAAAGTATCCTCTCATTTTCCAGCTGTAAAAGTGAATGAAAAGAGCAAAGTTAAATATCTTTCTATGGTTAGAAATTTTTTCAGGGGTAAAAATGAAAGGTGTCATCAGGCCTCACTTCTGCAAGACTTGTGCTTTCATCTGCTGGAAGAGCCTGTGCTTTTTTTGTGTCAAAAATCTTCCAACCTGCTTTTTTTATCCACCTGCTCAGTGTGGCAGAGGTACTTTGGTCAAGTCCTTTGTTTTCTCTCTTTCCTTTTTCGTGCTGGAATTCTGTCTGAACTGCCTGGCCTGCTGGGAAGCATCAGTGAGGAAGAAGTTATAGGGGCTGCTTTGAAATTCCTGAAACTTGTTATATCTTTTTTGAAACCTTTTCTGTTTCACTTTCCTAAATTTAAAAAGTCATGGAGGAAATAAGAAAATGGGCAACGAGCCTTAAGAGAAATCATGTGAAACTGCTGAATCAGTGAACAGACATGACATGAATCTTGAGCCTGGGGGTTTATAACTGAAATCCAAGGGTTTATGCTCTGGGCTCTTCTTTGGAGGTTGAGAGTTACAGGAATACACCTGTGCAAGGTGGGTTTGTTGCAAACCTCAGTTTTGTGCTCTTTGTTTCTCCGTTGGGAAGTGGCGTGTGCCTGTATCCCTCAGGGAGTGGGATTTCAGGCAGCTCCCTGGGCGTGGAGAGCTCACTGCGTGTGTGTGTCCCTGTCCTGCCAGGTGTGACATTCGCCAAGGCCCGCCTGGGTGACCTGTCCTGCCGCGGGGTGGCTCCCATGCCCCGGGAATTGGCCTTCCCTGTGCCCAAGGGGGAGAAGTGGCACGACCTCTATGACTACATCAGGTACGGCTGCTCCGATCCCACTGCAGCTCCCAGGCCGCCCTGCACCCCTGGGAGGGGCAGGATGGGCAGTGCCACTTGAGGAATACACATCCAGGTAAACCTGGGGCTCGGCTGGGTTGTGGTTCCCCCACCTCCAGCATTTAGGTGTTGGTAACAAAGACACCCTTAGTGTCATTGCCTTTGGTACCCTGTGTTTGGAGGACCATGAGGCACAAGGGAAGGGATCTTGGAGGAGACAGCAAAGAGGCCTCTGTGCCAGGCTGAGGTGCCAATGCAATATCCCAGTGACACGGTGCCTTCCTCTGGTTCTGCTCAGGTTCCCATCTGAGGGGGCTAAGCTGCTGCACAACTCCATCCAGAAGAGCTTCCCACATCCTGTGGCAGGTGGGAATGCTGGGGACGGCAGCCAAGGCTGTGCCACCCCACTTGGGTGCCCTGGGTTTCCAAAAGAGCTCGACCTGCTCCTTGTGTTGCCCAGGTGACCAAGTGCTAGAGGAGCCCGGCCACCCACCGACCCAGCCGGTGACACTCTCCAGAGCAGTCTGTGACCCGTCCCTCACCCAGCGGATAAGCAGTCCCAAAGCTGTAAGTGCACTGTGAAGGAGGCTGCAGCTCCTTCCTTCCTGCTTCCCATGGAGCTTTTCTCTGCATCTGTGTCTTAAATTAAGATGTAGAAGCTGCTTGTTGTCATTGGCAGCTGTTCCAGGCACGGTCTGGTGACCACAGCCCTGCAGTGACCGCCTGGGGGTTCAGTGTGGTGCAGCACAGAGACAGGAGATGTGCCAAGTACCTTGGAATCTCCAGACATCCATCTTCCCTGTCTCTGTGGAGGCAGCAGATCTGTGTGTCTTCAAGTTATAGATAAGGCAGCGAGGTCTGGAGACTAGGGAATGTGAGCAGTGCCCTCGGGGAGCAGAGCAGTTTGTGGAGCTGACATTGCTGGGGCTGCAGCTGCTCTCAGCTTGGTTTGCCCTTCCCCACTGGGGGTGATGTGAGAGCTGGTGTCCAGACTGGCTTACCAGTGTGGTGGTGGGTGTTGGGAGAGGGACTGGGGAAGCCATCCTCATGCTGTGGAGAGGGAGAACTGAGGAGCACAACCTCTCTTATTAGAGAGTGTCCAAAAGATGGCTGTGGGGGTGGTGAAGGGTCTAGAGGGGAAGAGTAAGAGGTACAGCAGTCACTTGGTTTGATCAGATGGAGAAAAAGAGACTGAGGTCAGACCTTGTCAGGGGCTGCAGCTCCTTCCAAGGGGCAGCTCTGATCTCTGCTCTTTGTGACAGGGACAGGACCCAGGGAATGGCTGCAGCTGCGTCAGGGCAGGTTTTAATGGATATTAGATAAAGGCTCTTCCCCCAGAGGGTGGTCGGGCACTGACCAGTCTCCCCCGGGCAGTGGTCCAAACCTGCCAGAGCTCCAGGAGCATTTGGACAAGGCTCTGGTTTGCTGTCTGGAGGAGATGAACTGTGCACAGACAATGCTGGGGGTGTAAGGAGAGGGCTGGTTATCAACCTGGCCAAGCCAGGTACCCACAGGGCTGCTCTGCCTCCACATTTTTTCCTCTTTGTTTGTGTTGCTATGCAGAGCCCTCAGGACAGATGTGGGTGTCTCCCTGTCTCTGCCCCTGTGCAGGTAAAGGGCACTGGGAGCAGAACTGAGCTCTATCTGAGGCTTTCCTCATTCTCAGGTGCCACATCGGTGTCCTGTGATCACAAAAAGCATCCCTGAGGTTCACCTGGCAGTCCCAGGGCCTCTGGGAGCTGTTCCTGCTGGAGACCCCATGCTGGAGGAGAAGCAGAGGCTGCACAGTGCGGGGGACACGAGGCAGCCACTGCCACTCAGTGATGGTGGCATCCATGTCTATGCTCATCGGAGGAGGGGACACACAACCCGAGCTGTCCCTGGCTCGGAGGAGGTGTGTCAAGTTCTGGAGGGTCACAGGGTGGCTTTGGGGTATTTCTTTGGAGTATTTCCCTTTATTTCTGATGAAGGGAGAGAGGGAACACAAAGGTTCATGCTGGAGTTTCAGTTAAACTCATGGAGTCCAAGAGATGCAGAGGAGCAGTTCTTCCCACTTGCACTCTGCTTGCCTTGACAGAGGGACCCTGTGTTCAGATGTGCTGACCTTAAGCCACAGGTTTGCCAGGTGTGTACAGGAAGGGCTCTGGCCCTTATGCCATCCCACAGGTGAGCCCCAGCCGGCAGGACAGCCCTGGCAGTGTCCAAGGCCAGGTTGGACAGGGCTTGGAGCAACCTGGGCTAGTGGAAGGTGTCCCTGTCTGTGGCCAGGGGGGTGGAAGTGGATGGACTTTAAGGTCCCTTCCAACCCAAACCAGTCTGGGATTCTCACAGTGGCCCCAGGGTATCCCTGGGGCTGGATGGGACAGCTGCTTAACTCAGAAACCCCAGCTCCTCCTGCTGCCAGCTTTGACTCTGCCACGTTAAATGCTTTCAAGTTATCCCCTCTGACAGGAGAAACCCAAAGCTGCTTCTGTGCTTCAGAGAGCCAAGCCCTGGGGCTGGGGTGCCCCATGGAGGGTGGACCCCAGCCTGGCTCTAAGCACGATGGTTCTGTCTGGTTTTCTTTTCCAGGGGCTTGTACCGGATCCCATCCTGAAGCTGAGAACCATTATTGGCTTTGGAGGCTGCAGCACCAAATGGGTCAGTGGCTTGGGTGATTTGGGGAGTTGATCTGTCTTTGTGTGGCCAGGATGGATGTTTTGGAGGTGTGAAATGCAGCTGAGTGTGGCACTGCTTGATGTGAAAAATGATCCCGAAGTGGGTGGGCCTGAGCATCTGTGACAACTGCTCTGCTGTTAGGATGGTGAATTAAGAATTATGGGGCCCATTAGACAGAATCATAGGATGGAAAAGCCCTCTAAGGACATCAATTCCAACTGGTTTTCCCAGAAATCCCAGGCCTTCCACTGACCCACATCCTCAAGTGCCACATCCACGTGTCTTTTAAATCCCTCCAGGGATGGTGGCTCCACCACTGCCGTGGGCAGTTGTGCCAGTGCCTGACCACCCTTTCTGTGAAGAAGTTTTCCCAATATCCAATCTGAACCTCCCCTGGCAAAACTTGAGGCCATTTCCTCCCTTCTTCCCTGGGAGCAGAGCCTGACCCTCACCTGGCTGCCCCCTCCTGTCAGGGAATTGTGGAGACCCAGAAGGTCCAGGCTGAGGCCCCCAGCTGCTTCTCATCGGACTTGTGCTCCAGACCCTTCACTAAAATTCACTTCTTTTTAACACATTAAAACTGATGCTGCTTTGTTGGAGGCTGGAAAGGAAGGGCTGTGTTTTGGGTTGTTGCTGTGGCACACTGGGCCTACCTTGTGGTCTGTATTAGGGTAAAGGAAGGTTGGTTTGGTTCAGTCAGTTCGAGGCTCTGCCAGCAATGTCAGCAATGCCAGCAATTCCTTGTATCTGCTGTTCAATAGTAGGGAAGGGGCCTTAATGCCCATCCCCTGCCACGGGCAGGGACACCTCCTACTAGCCCACGTTGTTCCACACCCCATCCAACCGGGCCTTGGACACTTCCAGGGCTGGGGAAGAGCTGTGTGCGTGGGCTGTGGGGCAGTTCTGGAGCCGTGTCCCCCCTGTCTCGGTGCTGCAGGCTCTGTGGACACAGGACAGCACGGCTGTGGTGTACCCCTGCCACGCCGTCATCGTCGCCCTGCTCCTCGAGACTGGCGAGCAGAGGTTCTTCCTTGGCCACACAGACAAGGTGAGTAGCCCTTGCAAGCCCTGCTGGCAGCCCTGTCCGTGCACCCTCAGCTCTCCTGGGCTCCTCTCCGGCCGTGCTTCCCGCAGGTGGCGGCGCTGGCGTTCAGCGGGAGCGGCACCGTGCTGGCCTCGGCACAGCCCGGGCCCCGCAGCCTGGGCCGCCTCTGGGACTTCCCCACGGGAACCTGCCTCTGCCTCTTCAAAACCTACCTGCAGTCCCTCGTGTCTCTCAGGTGGGTGGCAGTGCGTGCAGGGGCGTGCTCAGCATTGCAGCACAGCAGCTCTTCCGTGCTATTCCTGCCTGATACACCGGGCGTGAATTACAGCCGCCTGTGTTTGTCACCGCTAGCAGCTGGCCTGGATATGCTGCCAGCTCTGTGCTGAGCTTATCCCTCAGGTCTTGCTGTCTCCCCATCCCCACTACTTGTCCCCTTTTATGCCCTGTGAGGATGAAGCCAGGCTACAAGGAGCTGGTTTTCACCAGGTCTCTCCTCTTGCAGCTTTTCCCACAGTGGAGCTGTTCTGTGTGGTGTCGGGAAGGACGTGCACAGCAAAACGGTGAGAGCTGGCACTGGGGCTGGGAGATTTCTCCGAGAGAGCTGTTCTACCAGATGCTGTAGTTCTTTTCCAGGCAAACTTCTGCTCTCAGCTTTCCTAGACATGTTCTTGGGGGACATCCCTTTCTCCTTAGCTGCCTAGAGAATACTTTCCTTCTGCCTGATGCTTGTGGGTGTTCCTCAGCTGCAGGTGAACAAATCCTTTTGGAAGCAGCTGGAGAGACCTGCTGGGGTTGTGCTATGGGGCTGTTCTGTCCCTGGAGTGGTCCCAGGCACGGTGATGGGATTATATCTTTATTTTAATAGCATTTGGGGCAAGATATGAGGTGAAATCTTCCAGCTCCAGGCATCACTGTGGGAAGGGATGCCTGGCACTGGAGCTGCCGCCCAGCTTTGTAGCTGGGGATGATGCAGATCCCACGTGTAGCAGTCAAAAATAAACTTGTTCCATGGGACTGGGGGTTTTGTTTTGTCAGTGGAACTGTTTTTTATCCTTTAGTGACGACCATCAGCAATTAGCTGTGCCATCACTAAGTGAAATAAAAACCACCCAGTGCTCTGTGTTTTTCCCAGCACGTGGCACTGTTCTGTGATCCGTGTGGGAGCTGGGGAGGTGGGATCAGTGGGTGAAAGCAGAGTGGGAGGATGGGGGTGCTGGGGGAGTACCTCTCCCAGGGTGATGCTTCAGCCCATCCCAGCCTCTGAAGTGATGCTGGGTTTGGTTTTAATGCTGTTCTGGAATGCAGAGCATCCTCCTGCATTTCTGCAGGAATCTGCCCCTTTGCTTTGCGCAGAGGGTTTGACTCCTGCCCCTGGTGATGGGCACTGGGGGCAGACAGACCTGTACTGAGCAGTGGACACGTGCTGCCTCCTGCTCCCTCAGCCCTGGGACAGTTCCTATATCCCAGCAGGCAGAGTTCCCACTGCTCTGTGGATTTTCTTTCCAAGTCTGAGCCCCGTTGCCAGGCAGCCCTGGGATTTAGAACCTCTAATTATGGATTGCAGACAAGGATATTGCCATGAAGCTTTGCAAAGCTGTTGGACTGTCCTAAACCCTCTGTGCAATGGGTTTTATTTCCCTGCTCCAGCTCTGTTATCAATACTTTGTGCCCAGCTCTGGAGCAGCTGTGGGATGAAAAGCTCTTCTGCTGCCAAGGTTTTGAGCAGCTCTCCCATCGTATTTTCTTGCTTCAGATGGTGGTGGTGTGGAACACTGCTCAGGTGACTCGTGGTGGAGGCGTGACTGTGCTGGCCAAAGCACACACAGATGTGGATATCCAGGCCATGAAGATTGCTTTCTTTGATGACACCAGGTAGCGTGCCAGGAAAAGAAATTGAAAGTATTGATTCTTATATATTGGGAAGAAATTGTTCCCTATGAGGGTGGGCAGGCCCTGGCACAGGGTGCCCAGAGCAGCTGTGGCTGCCCCTGGATCCCTGGCAGTGTCCAAGGCCAGGCTGGACAGGGCTTGGAGCAGCCTGGGATAGTGGAAGGTGTTGCTGTCCATGGCAGAGGGTGGAATGAGATGAGCTTTAAGGTCTCTTCACCCCAAACCAAAATAAATATTTTATTTGATAATTCTGGCATGGCTGCAGGGGAATTGTGGTGCTGCAGCCATCTGGTTGCCATTCCTGCTCTCAGTCCTTGCTGTCAATGGCCCTTGGGACACTGCCCTTCCCTCAGGGGCCTGGGAAACCCTGCCCTGGTGCTCAGGCCGTGTCTCCTGGGACAGGATGGTGTCGTGTGGCCGGGACAACATCAGGCTGTGGCGAGTGCGGAGCGGAGCCCTGCGCTCGTGTCCCGTCAGCCTGGGCGAGTACCATTCCCTGGAGTTCACCGACCTGGCCTTCGAGGCGGGGCCCGAGCAGGAGCCGGAGGACCGTGCACTGTAAGGGCCTGTCACTGTCACCTGTCCCGGGCAGGAGGCAGCTCTGCAGCTCTCCCTGCTTAGTGTTCGCCTTCCCCCTCCACCACGGCGCTTTGCTGCGGCTCTCCCTCAAAATACAGCTGCCTTCTGGAGCTGGGAGAAGCTCTCCCCACTCAGCACGTGTCACCTCCAAAAAGGGGTTTGGCTGCTGGCAGAACATCCTCTTTGCTCTTGCCATGCTGCTGTTGTGCCATATTTAGTGACTCTGTCCCCACCTGAAGCTCTCTGTTGGATTCCTGGGTCAGCAGGAGGAGCCTGGTACACATCCTCTTGCATACAGACACACACTTTGTTGTTTTATTTTAATCATCAAAGCCAGACCTTTGTTGCCACCCCATGTTGTCCCACAAAGGCAGAGCTGTCAGCTCAGCCAGCCTGTGGCAGAGGGAGGCTTCTTTCTGGAGTTTATGGCAAGCTTTTAGCTCTTTTACTAATTTCAATTCCAAAGGCTCAGGAAACTAAATATGAAGCTCTGACTTCTTTGGAGGTGTGTTGAACACTTGAACACCTTGTTGACCTCTTATATTACTTGTGAGCCAGGACTGCTTTACACAAACAAGGTAAACCAAGGTGGTTTTTTTACTAAAAGCAAATCTCTCCTGGGTTTTTTTTTTTTTTTTTACAGCTTTGTGTGCAGCAGGAGTGGCCACGTGCTGGAGGTGGACTACAAGAACATCTGTGTGCGGAGTGCACGGCGCCTGCTGCCTGCACAGCCCCAGGGGGACGGGCAGGAGCAGGCAGGGAGCAGCTCAGGTGGGAGCAGGAGCAGGCAGGGAGAGGGTAAAAACAACCAGTGACCACCTCCACCACCATCGCGGTCAGAAATCAGCTCAAACCAACCAGCTCTTTACCTACTGCTGAAGAATTATTTTGGGGTTGATTAGATCATTGCTATTTGCCTCTTAAGGACTGCAAATAATCCTCCTTAGTACAGCAAAGTATCGTTTTAAGAAAGATTTTAGCATTTTAAATGCTGATTGCACTTTCAGAGAAACACTACTTTTAGAAACATGAGACAAGGTCTTCATTTGCTGATGGGAGGCTTAATGGAGAGATGGAAAAAGAACTAAGATTAATGAAAAAGATGAATTTGGGGATTTTTTCATTATTCAGCTGGTGCAGAGCGTTTGGGAAATCTTTGTTGCTGTACATTAAGTAGACCAACTTTCAGCTCTTCCATTAACTTGAACAGCAGGAAGAATTCACTTTCAAGTGTGATTGCTTTGATATCTTAAAACTTAGTGCATAGTTTGCTTTGGCAAATTGAGCTAATTAATCTATAATGTGGCCTTTGAGAGGCATGTAACTGCAGTTCTCACTTCATGGGCAAGAAAGGGCCCAAGAGGAGATGAAACAAAGTCCTTGGTGCCTCCTGGTCTCAGTGCTGGCTCTGACTTATGGCCTTTATACCTGAATTTAGGTTGGATGTTGGGGAAAATTTCTTGACTGAAAGTGTGATAAGGCATTGGAGCAAGCTGCCCATTCTATCCCTGGAAATGTTCAAAAAGCCTGTGGATGGGCACCTTGAATCAAAATCTCCCAGTTTGTGCATCTGTATCTCCCTTCTGCAGAGAGGCTTTGGGACAGGGCAGTGAAAGGGTTTGTACCTCAGTTAATCTGGGATATCCTTTGCTGCAGGATCCTATTTGATGTCACACTATGACACAAAATTACTCACAGACGTATGTTATATAAAAGAGGGAAGAAAAAGAACCAAAAGAGAGATTTTGTTTTCTGACTCCACTATATATAGAATATTAAAATGACAGTAGATTGGAGGATGAAATTACCACTTCTCCAACCACACTGGTAAAACCAACAGTTCATCAATTCTCTCCACCCACAAAAAAAAATACAAAACAATCATTATTTACATGAACAGTGTGAGAAAATTCAGTAGAAATATGTAAACATCAGAAAATGTAGAAAACTTTTAGAATAACTTTAAAACTCTCAAAAAAACAAAAACCCAGAGCAACATGTTTGAGGCAAAAATATGGCAGGGGTAGGAATCTTCTGTGCCTGACAAGAGTTTCATAATGATAAAGAGGAGTTTGGAGCCCTGAGGGGGGCTGGCTGAGACCCTTCAGCCTGTTCTGCCAGCACTGTGGGCTTCCTGCATCCTCCTCAGGCTCCAGCTGGCTGTGGGTGGACTACCAGACTCAGCTCTTGGATGGGCCCCCTCTCAGGTTGAGTTTTCTTGTTTCACCTGTATAAGGAGCTGTTGTTTTTTGGGTTTCCAGGCCCTGGGATTGCTATAAACAGTATCAGCATGTCCTTGACCTTCTGTGCCACTGGATCAGAAGATGGCTACATGAGGCTGTGGCTACTGGACTTCTCAGCTGCTGTCCTAGAGGCAGGTGAGTAGAGGTGGGAGTGGTGCTTCTGAGCTCCACATCTCCTGCTGCAGATCCAGAGCTCCATTGCCACAGCAATCCTCATGAGTCAGGGCTGTGTTACGTGTGCTGCCTCCAGGGCTGACTGCCTTGGTAGTCTTCAGTGGCAATTATTCATATTTATTCTTGTAACTCATAGGAAAAATGTGCAGGATCTCCTGGGAGAGAACTGACTTTCCATCTTGATTTTTGTCCCCTTCTAGCCACGGCTCATCTGTCCATGAAAAATTAGGGGAAAAGTCGAGCAGTTCTTGATTGTTTTTGAAACACTCACCGTTACAGCAGAGCCCAGGGACGTTAGGAAGGGCAGAGACTAATCTCTCTAATCTGTCACAACTCACACCTGCAAATGTTCAGTCGTCAGGTTGTGGGCTGCTCATTCCTGTGGGCATTGCTTTCCTTAATGTGGGTCTGTAGCTGTGTTCCAGCTGCTCCTTTCCCAGTGGATTTGTTGACTCCTGTGTCTTTCCCAGAGCATGAGGCTTCTGTGAGTTCTGTCTGCATCAGCCCAGACAGCCACAAAGTCCTGTCCACAACAGCTGCTGGGACTCTGGGCTACCTGGATGTCCAGGCCCGGGACTACAACACGCTGATGCGCTCCCACGAGGGCTCTGTGCTGGGCTTCTCGGTGGAGGGCAAGTGGAAGCAGATAGCAACAGTGTCCCAGGACAGCACCATCCGAGTGTGGGACCTCGCCTCCAGGCAGCAGGTGGGTGACACAAGAGGCAGGTGGTGTCCTGTCACTGTTGAGGCAGGGATGGGAATGAAGAGACTTCAGAAGGCAAAGAATGAGTGTTTATTCAAAGTACATCTCTCCTTTATAGAGAACATAATGAACATTAATTCCGTTGGTCTTAAAGTAAAAACATTTCACCTGATTGGTACACTGGACTTGGGTCAGTGTGGTAGAACATATCTATAAACAATATGAACGGAAAGCAAGATAACAGATTGTTTACATTCTCTCGGACTTTTTCCCAGGCTTAGCCTGGCAGAAATCTTTCTCTTTTCTCTCTGACTGAACTGCAAATATCCAGTGTCTCATGTTTATTAAGAGTCTCCCTGGTCTGTTTGGTCCATTTATCAAAGCCCCACAGTTCAGGAGCCCTCCCTGAAGCTGAGGGGTACCGTGGGCAAGAGACCCTTTGGAAGTACAGAGTTCTGAAGTGTTGTTAGGCAAAACTGTTTCCTTTTCCTCCATCTTTTGTTGAAGATTGCTTTTTAGCACAAACAATAACACCCGAGGGTTTTATCTGAGTGCCCAAAGACCCAGGACTTCAGTGGGCTTTGGATCCATCCAGGCAGGAGCAGGGAAATGCTCATGGTGGAGATGTGAGGCTGATCAGTTGTTGGGTCCAGCTGCAGCTCCAGTCCTCTCCAGCTTCATGCCTGTGGTGTCTCTTCCCTGCAGCTGTATGACTTTTCAGCTGCAGAGGAAACTCCTTGTACTGTGGCCTTCCACCCCTTCTGGAAGATGCTGGCCTGTGGCTTCGACAGCGGGGTGGTGAGGACCTTCAGCCTGGCTGCCTCTGACCTCCTGCTGGAGCACAAGTGAGTGAAGTGGGAGCTACACGGGGCTAACCGGGTGTCCTGGTGATGAGACAGAGCCACAGTGACAATCGTGGAGCTCCACAAGCCTCAGGTCCCAGCTGGGTGCGTTTGGGGCAGATCCCACAGCTCCAGATGGTGAAAGCCCAAGCTGTGAAAGCCATGAGGGCTTGCATTGTGACTTCCCAGTGGACAGCAGTAGGAAAGAGCTTGTCCTAGAGAGTAGCTGGGCAAGGAGCACTTGTGAGCCTCAGTGTGGCATTTGGAGGATGCTCAAAGGGAGAAGGAGCAGGTTCCATCCAGGCTGGAGCCTGCGCTTGCTGCTCGGTTTTCCAACAAGTCAGAGTGTTGGTTGTCCTGGGCTGCTACAGGGGTGAGCACAGCAGGGTCCTGCTCTGTTCCTGGTTAATTTATCCTCTTGGGTTCTTCACTGTGTTACACTCAATATCACCACTGTTCCCTCTGTCTGTGATTCCTTCTTCTCTTCTCTTTTTCCACATTTTTTGCCCTCTTTCAGGCAGCACCGCACCGCAGTCACCGGGCTGACCTTCTCTCCAGATGGCAATTTGATGTTCAGCTCCTGCTTGCAGGGAACTCTGGCTCTGTACAGACTTTTGGCACAGAAAATCCAGGTTCTGAGAGTCCTGGGTAAGACTCTGGCATTGGGGTTGCCTTTCTTCTTTTTCTGTATAAGCAGAGACGTCTTGACCCCAGAGCCAACCCAAACTCAGCCTGCTTGGAGTGATATTTCCCAGTGAACCTTCTGAGCTTTGTCATTTCCCCCTGCACTGGGCACTGCTGAGGCACCTCCAGTCCTGGGGTCAGTTCTGGGCCCCTCACAAGACAGACACGGAGGGATGGAGCGTGTCCAGGGAAGGGAACAGAGCTGGGAAGGGGCTGGAGCACCAAGAGGGGCTGAAGGAGCTGGGAAAGGGACTCAGCCTGGAGAAAAGGAGGCTCAGGGGGGACTTTGTGGCTCTGCACAACTCCTGACAGGAGGGGACAGCCGGGGGGGTTGGGCTCTGCTCCCAGGGAACAGGAACAGGACAAGTTGAACCGGCCCCAGCTGTGCCGGGGGAGGTTTAGATTTGATCATGGGAAAATTTCTTCATTGGAAGGGTGGTCAGGCACTGGCACAGCTGCCCAGGGCAGTGATGTGGTCACCTGGAAGGATTTAAAAGACATGTGGATGTGGCACCTGGGGACATGTTTTAGTGGACTTGATAATCTTAGAGTGCTTTCCCAACCTTTATGATTCTGTGATTGCTGTTTGTACCTTCTGTGTGAGCAAACCCCAGTGACTGCCAGCACTTCCCTACCTGTCCTGGTTCAAAGCCTCTCATCCTGCTGGTGTGATGATTTCATTAATGTGCTGGGGTCACAGAGATTTATCCATGCCCAAGCCCTGATTCTTTCTATTCTGTACATGTGCAATTTAATTTGTTTGAAGTGGATTGTTGCCCTAATCCTGCTTGCAACAGAGCTGCTCTGTGCTGGTGAAAGGAGCTGGTGGAGAGCTGGAGGCAGGGCAGGGGCAAGGCAGTTTGGAAAAATTAGTGTCACATTTAATGTATACTTTAGAAATTAGTTGTGACAGCACAAGCTTGGGCAGGGAAAGGAAACTCTGATTTTTATACTGTGCAATATTGCACAAAGAGAAGGAACCTGCCCCAGGAAGTGTGCAGGAGAAGGAACAGGGGTTGGAGGAATCAGGGAATTCATCCAAAATAACCCAGGTTTGGTGTCAGTGCTGCAGCTGGACTCTGGTGACTCTGCTCTGAAACTGTGTTTGCTGCCTGGTCACGTTCCAGGGACAGAACACTGGAATTATGGTCATGGAATAAATACAGAGAATTGCTGTAATTTCAGTGATTTTCAGACCTCTGGGTCTCTCTGCCCTCTGGACTGACATCAGTGTGGTGGTGTTCAGCACTGACCTCATTGTGCTCTGGGTTCAGACACCCAGGCTGCAGCTGAGATCTCAGAGCTCCTCATCACAGCCTCTTGTAACACTAAAAAATTAGCCCTAAAATCAATTTTATTCCTTTGGCTTTGTTCTGCTCCCCTTGAAAATGCTGTGTGTTCACTCAGGCAACAAGCTGTGCATCTTAACCTTGTTTTTGAGGTGGTTCACTGCACATTCTGGGAGTGTAAATAAAATTTGTAGCATCTCCTACAGTACAGGTTGCTTTTTTTCTCAGGCTGCAGGAGAAGCTGCAGCTGCTGCCCGGCAGCACCATCAGAGTGGGCTTTGCTGCTCCTCACTCTCTTGCTGTGTCCCCCAGGCAATGTGGTGGCCCAGGACGCTGGGAGTGGCGTGGACACTCTGGTGGTCAGTGGGGACAGTCGCCTGCTGGCCTTCGTGGGGCCCTCCAAGTACGTGGTGACAGTGATGGAGGCCTGCTCACTCGATGAGGTACCCAGCAGAGTCCCCTCACTCCTGGGGACAGGGCTGTCCCCTGGAAACTCCATAGGCAGCATCCAGGGAGGTGGATCAGGGCGTGGGGCTGACAGTGAGCTCCCTGTTTTCCGTTCTGTAAGGCAGAAATAACAAATTCAAGGTTTCTTCTCCTCTGCCTTCATTCCCCTCTAGAAGGATAATCTGGAGAGGTGCTGTGGAGGCTGTCAGCTCTCACCTCCCTCTTGACCTGCTCTCCTGGGCATTGCCTGGACCTGCAGCCCCTCATTAAGTGGGAAGGGAAGGGTCCAGGGGGCTCCACAGCTTCGTGTTAGGAGCATGGGAGCAATCCTGAGGCTCCTGCAATGGTTGTTCAGTGGCTCTTTGTTCCACAGCTGCTGAGGGTGGACATCAGCATCCTGGACCTGCACAGCACCATCTTGGACTCTGCAGTGAAGGTCTGCTTTGGTCCTGTGCCTCAGGGCGAGCTCCTGGTATCCACTTCTTCCAATAAAATCCTTGTGCTTGATGCAAAAACCGGACGGCTGGTGCAAGAGGTAGGACGCTGAAATTCATCTACGGTGTCTCCTGTGGGGGCTGGGCACTTCTTGTCTCTCTGGGAGGTTAAATGAGAGAAAAACTCCTCCTGGAGCTCACAGGCTTCAAAGAAACACAAGTGGGAAGCCTGCAGCTGTCCCAGCGTTCTCGTGCTCAGGGTGAGCCGAGCTTGTCCTTGTTTTCCACACTGTCACACTGCTTTTCTCATGCTGAAATGTAAATAAGGATATGAACCAGCTCAGCTAAGGCTGCTGGTGCCATTTCTTGTCCTCAGGTGTCCCCTGTGCACAAGCTGAGCTGTTCCTCCTTGGCACTGAGCAAGGATGGCCAGTACCTGCTCACTGCTGGTGACAAGGTTATCAAAGTGTGGGACTATCGGATGCGCTTCAACGTCAACTTCCAGGTACTGCCCATCCAGGGAGGGAAGGGGGTGGTGCTGCATTGCTGAATCTCCAGAGAAGAGAGCAGCAAATGGGCCCTGTATGACCTGGCCCAGTGTCCCCAGTCCCAGTTTGCAGAGAAATGCAGCTCCAATCCCACACTGTAACAGTGCCTGGCAGTGGGCACTGTGGGGCTGCCAGAGCACCCCAGTGAGACCCTCTGCAAAGGACAGAGATAGGTGATAGCTCTGTGTTAGGGACAAAGAGAGAAAATGGAGAGGAGAAAGGTTCACCCAAGGCTTCAGAGGCAGGATAAGACTTTGGACTCTTCAGCTTTTGCTTCCTTCCCCAAATGAATGTGTTGGAGGTTGGCCCCAGATGGATCAGCCCACCGGTGTGAGAAGTGTAGGTGTGATAGGTCCTCTTCTGGACCTTCTGCTGAGGCTTGTAGACCCTGGCTGGGCAGGACAGGGAGTGGAGTAACCCCATCCTGACAAGACAAATGGTGATGGGGACTCAAGGCGTGCTCTCTCCCAGGTGTTCATCGGCCACTCGGAGCCCGTGCAGCAGGTCGCCTTCACCCCAAACCAAGAGCACGTCATCAGCGTTGGGGATGCCATCTTCCTCTGGGATTTCCTAGCTCCACCTCCAGTGAAGTCATCCCCAGCCAGGTAATGGTGCTGGCAGTGCCTGTCTGTGCCCCCATTCCCTGCCCCATCCCTGTGTGACTCCAGTCTCCTCACCTCCCCAGGGCTTGTTCCCCCACGTCCACTCTGGTGCTGAGGTCAGGTGAGTTTGCCTCTTCCATGAGTTGTGCTGGCAGCTTTCCCAGAGGGTGGGGAGTTGGGGAGATGGTTCCTTCCCTGAGGGAGTCATGTAGTGGGGGGAAAACCAGCTAATTAGCCTTGAAGGACAATCTCAAATTAATTGGCAGCGCCTCTCAGTCTGCCTAGGTGGGGATGTTCTGAGCAGAGTCACTCTGGGCATTCTGGTAGATTTTCACCTTTTGCCTTCTGTCTTTCTCTGCCTCCATCTCCCCTGTCTTCTTTCTCCCTCACTGTCCCTCTCTCTCTGTCTTTCTCTTTCTTAAAACACAGAGAAGTGGCTTCTATGGAAGCTGGAAAGCTGAGCTTGGAGGTGTCACTATCCAGAAGGATGAGAGGAGCATGGGGTGAAGGAAGTGACACCAAGCCTTTTTCTTTCCTAGACAGCAGCTCTGAGACACCCAAGGATGTCTCTGAGACCCCTCGGCAGACAGTGCCTCTTCCACTGCTGTCCTCCCCACCGTGTCTGGATATCAGCTCTGTCCACCCAGCAGCATTTCAAAGTAAGAGGAACTGCTTGCAGGAAAGAGGAAAATGAACCTCCTTTTAGGAAAAACTTGCCTAGTTCAGCAGCATCCTTGGAGCCATCCCTACCTGGGATCCCTTCTGGCAGACTTGACAGACCAGGCTGCAATTCCTTCCCCTAAGCTGTGCTTAGCTGGGGTTCAGCACCCCTTTATCCTCTGCCCTCCTCCACGTCCTGAGCTGCTGGCACAGCCTCTCTGACTGTGCTAAACACCTTGTTGGTCATTCCTCATAGGAATTGTCTGCTTTGCCCTCCACCCTAAGAGCTGAGCTGTTCCACAGAGCAGGGGAATGACACTGCCAGAAGTCAAGGGGTCAGGCACACATGAAGTGGTCCTGAAGGACGTGGATGGCTCCATCTTCCCACTGATTTTTCTCCCCAGGTATTTCCTCTGAGTCGGACAGGGAGGAGGAAGCAGATCTACCAGACAGCAGCAGGAAGGTGGCAAATGAGCACAAAGATGCCTCAGTCATTGTGGTGGAATCAGATGGGAATGAGGAGCCTGTTGTGAGGCCCAAAGTGAGGCAGGAGAGCTCAAGGTCTCCTGAAAAACCAGCAAACGGTAAATCAGGGGTATTTCCAGTTTGTACAGAGCTGCAGGCCTGCATGGCAGCTTGGTCTATCCCCCAAAACCAGTGAAAGGCCATTATTATTACAGGGCAGAGAGACCCAGACACGTGCTCTGAGCTGTGAGGTGAAAGGCTGCAATGCGTTCCTTAGGAATTTTCCCTTGGGCATGACCTTCCAAGGGAAATCAGTACTGAGGGAAGCTCACACTGATCCCTAAAACTGCTCGTTTTTCTGGCTCTTTCCCTGCTGCTGCTTCTGGGCACACCAACCAGAAGCCTGTCTTCAGCCTGGAGCCAGTATCGTCTCTGAGTGGCACGTCCCATTAAATCCAGCTGCAATTAAAGCTCCCAATGGCTCTATTAATAGCTGCACAGCCTGGGAGCTGCAGTGGTGTGTGGCGACCTGCCAGGAGCAGGCAGCTGCCAGTGCTCAGCCTCAGCAGGACTTATTGGAAAACCTCAGGATAAAACTGCCCCCAGTGCTCCTGTTCCAGACCTGGAGCTGTGGGGCTCGTGGTTTCACAGGGATGCCCAGAGCACAAGGCATGGGTGTCCTTAGGCTGTTTGCAGTGTGATGTGGCTGAGTGGGTGTGGGAAATTTAGGATTCTTGGATAACTAATTAATATGATTAAGCAGAATCCGTTTATTGTTTACATTAAGTACTTATATATATATTATAACTCTTCTGTATAAGCTGATTGCGTATTTTTATTGGTGTTTTTGTTTGTCTATGTGTTTTGTATGTACTTTTCAGAATATGTGATTGGTTATAGTTTAGGTGGTTTACAGTTCTTTGTTGCCTCTTTTTGTGGTCTTGGAATTCAGTTTTTTAGCTTCTCCTTTCTCATTTTAGTACAGTTTATGTCTTAGTAACTTTGATGAATTTTAGAGAGCTTTGAGAAAATTCTGGTAAGAACAGTTACAAGTGAAATGGCTGGTGCACGCTGTAGTCTGAGTTGTTCAGATACATTATTACAAGTGGGAAAGGAACTAACCCAGGGAATGGCTGGAGCTGTGTCAGGGAGGGTCAGGCTGGACATCAAGAAAAGGTTCTTCCCCCAGAGGGTGCTGGGCATTGATTGAACCGGCTCCTCAGGGAATGGGCACGGCTGCCAGAGCTCCAGGAACACTTGGGTGATGCTCTGAGGTGCAGGGTGGGATTGTTGGGTGTCTCTGCAGGGCCAGGGGTTGGACTCACGATCGTTGTCGGTCCCTTCCCACTTGGGATATGCCACTAGTGACACTGCAGTTTGCTTTTTGCCTCGTGTGTGTTCACACGTGCACAGCACCTGAATATAAGCGAGCCACAGCCTGGGTGATGCTCCCAAACCCTTCCCAGGAGCAGCATCCCATGGGTACCATTTTCTCCTTTGTGTGGCAGAGCCCAGGAAGGGGGCCAAAACTCCCAAGTCCCAGTGTTCCATCCGCCCAGATTCCTATCGGCATTTCACTCCTCGCTTCAAGGCATCAGTGCTCCCCCAGGTGAGAGCTGTGCTGGTTACCAGGTGGAGAACAGGCATTTTGGGGCTGGGGTAGGTGGATTTTCCAAATTATTTCCATTTTGTTCTCTGTTGGAAAGCAATTTGGGAAATATACCCCTAGGCTGATGTTCAGTGAGAAATCCTAACGTTAATTCCCTGTTCTCCTCTACATGTAAATCTTCCCAGACTAGTAAAAAGTGAGTTGTGCTCAACTCTTTTTGTGTTGCCCAAATCTGCATACATTTTTATTCAAAAGGAGTGGAAATGGCATGTGCTATTGAGAGTGAAAGACGAGTGAGCAATGGAGTGATTCATTGTGCTCCCATATTTGCGAGCAGCTGCATTGGCAGAGCAGGCTGGGGAAGGCAAATCCATGGAGCGTAGTGAGGAGAGACGTGGCACAGCTCCTGCTCTGTTAACAAACACAGCAGGGATAAAACAGAAACTTAACTCAGCCCTTCCCTAAGCTCTGCTGCTAGTGCTGGGAGAACAGCTACATCCAAATTTCACCCCCAGTCCTCTCTCTGTCCCTCCACCTGGCAGCATTTTTCTCCCAGTTCTCTTCCTGTTGAAATATCTGCATTCCAAGTCAGTGGAACTCTTTCCCAGCAGGATTAGCAGCTGCTCCTCAGCTTGGCATTTGCTGCCAGCCTGTTTTGTGCCCTATCTGAAAGCATCTGTGCCTGGCTGTGCTGGGGCAGTGTCTCTTTTGTTACGGAATGTTATTTGTCTCTTCCGTTATGGAATTGTGTGAGTGTTGGCAGGATCTGTGTGGGATGGATGTTTGAGGACACTCACTTTTTCCTGTGTGGGTGTTGATGCACCTGACCAGACCATTCTTCCAGAGATTATTTTAAGCCAGAGTCTGTTTTTCTTGCAGAGTTTCTTGTCTCCTCCAGCAGGCAGTGAAGTGCTGAAGCTGAAAGCAGTGATTGGCTACAATGGGAATGGCAGAGGGAATATGGTGTGGAACCCAGATACAGGTACACTGGGAGTGCTCTGGAGTGGTGGGATGTATTGCCAGAGAAGCTGTGGCTGCCCCTGGATCCCTGGAAGTGCCCAGTGCTAGGCTGGACAGGACTTGGAGCAGCCTGGGATAGTGGAAGGTGTCCCTGCCCATGGCAGGGGGTGGAACAAGATGAGCTTTAAGGTCCCTTCCAGCCCAAGTCACGTGTGATTCTATTCTGTGATTCTAGGGATGTGTACTGAGTGAAATTATGATCTGACTGTTGGATTGGGATCTTTGCTTGAACACAGAGGTTCTTTGTGTTGGTAAAATGCAGTAGCTCTTTGCTGTTGGCAAGCTTTAGTTGGTGGGGCAGACTCAGGCTCCAGTTGTTGAGTGGACAGAGCAGGAGGGAAGCTCACAAAGCCCATCCTGCCTCATTTCTCCAGCTGCAATGATGCCCAGCAGCTCTGCTTTACTCAGGTTAGGGAAAGTGAGATTTCACCCTGCTCCCAACCTGCTGCTGGTGAGCTGCATCAAAGAGTCAGCTTTTACGTATTAATGAATCACAGAATTTTCCACGTGGGTTGTGGTGGGGGCTGTATGTGCAGCCTTTCCATGAAAACATCCCCTCTCCTCCCCCTCCTCTGCCAGGCTTCTTTGCCTACTCCTGTGGCTGCATCATCGTGGTTGAAGACCTGCACTCGGGGTTCCAGAACCACTGGCTGGGCCACGCCGAGGAGATCTCCACACTCACCCTCAGCCACCATGGCCAGGTGCGAGAGGCTGTTCTGCCCCAGGCCAGGGCTTGTCCCTGTCACTTTGCAATCCCAGAACCTAAAATCCCATTTCTCTGTTCCTCCTTCTGCCTGGAGGCTATGGAGATTATTTTAGAGTCAGCTATCTGTTGTGCTGGCTCAGTGTGGGCTGGAGAATGTCCAGAAAAGGGAACAGAGCTGGGGAAGGGCTGGAGCACAAGTCTGATGAGGAGCTCAGCCTGGAGAAAAGGAGGCTCAGGTGGGACCTTCTGGCTCTGCACAACTCCCTGACAGGAGGGGGCATCTGGCAGGGGTCAGACTCTGCTCCCAGGGAACAGGGACAGGATGAGAGGGAATGGCCTCAAGCTGTGCCAGAGGAGGTTCAGGCTGGACATCAGGAAGAATTTCTCCATGGAAAGGGTGGCTAGGCATTGGAAGGGGCTGCCTGGGAGTGGTAAAGTCCCCATCCCTGGAGGTGTCCAAGGAGGAGCTGGATGTGGCACTCCATGCCCTGGGCTGGGTGACAAGGTGGGGATCAGTCACAGGTTAGACTTGATGATCTTGGAGATCTTTCCCAACCTCAATGATTCCATGACTCTGAAAAGGCTGTTCCCTTCCTCTGGGTGATGCTGCCTTTCCCTCCTGCCATCAGCTGAACGGTTGTTTCTCACTGAATTCTCCATTTGCCAGCCACATCCCTTTAATGTGGGATAACTGAAAAAACCCTTAAGGCTAACGAGCATTCTCTAATTACTTACACATTGTTCTGTTAGGTTCTTGCCTCTGCCTCAGGGCGGAAGGATGGAGACTCCCACTGTCAGATCTGCATCTGGAGCACCCAGGATGGGGCCTGCACAGCAGAGCTGTTCCACCATGAGACACAAGTGCAAGCCATGGCATTCTCCTGTGATGACAGATTCCTTGTCACCATAGGTGAGCACTCCTGTAACAGCAGCTGTGGGTGCAGGGGTGCAGGGAGCAGACAGCTCAAGGCAGGAGGGTGCTGTGAGCACCAAACCCCTGCCAGATGTGCAGCAGGCTCGTGGGTAGGAAGCTGTTCTGTGGTATCCTTGGGACAGCAGGGAATGCAGCAATTACAGCTTTCTTCTCCTGACTCATTGGTGCTTCTTAAACCCCCTGTACATGGTTTGTGGTTACTATTTATAGTGTGCAGAGGGAAAAGCCTTCTTCTGGACTTGTTATTGCTGCCTAGACGGACTTGGACAGAAGTAGCCAAGCTCCCCACTGTGAGCCTCCTGCCAGGCAGCCATGTCAGCACAGGATGGATGCTCAAGCTGTCTGTTTTGTTCAGGCAGGGGACATTTAAAGGACAACATGCAATTAGGAAGCTCTTGTTTTGCATGAGAGGGCACCTGTGGAGCAGGCAATACGCTCGCTCCAGGCTGGTGAGGCTGCCTTTGGGAAGGAAAGCAGGCTTTGCTGGAGAGAAAGGGAGCTTTGTGCTCTTCAGGGAGCAGTGTGGGAGAGGAGCTCTCCTCCTCCAGCTCTGGTCTGGGCTGCAGGGGAGGGAAAAGCTGAAAGTCCACAGAGCTTGTGGAGCCTGGGACAGGCAACAGGAGAGCACTGGCCTCCTGAGCTCTCTGGAAGCTTGGGAATTTTGCCATCACTGAGGCCAATGCCTTCTGCTCTCACCCAGCTGTGGTGGCTTCCATGGAGGTCAGCTCCCACCTCAGCTGGGACCTTGGCAAAGGTGACATCCCGTTCTTTGTCAAGACAGGGTTAGCCCTGAGTGCCCAGTGTCACTGGAGAGTTTGTGTGGGGCATTCCCCAAGGTGTGCAGAAACTCCCAAGGATGGAGAAACAGCAGGGAAACTGCTCTGCCTGCTCAATCCCAGCCCTGGCTGCTCCATATTACTCCTCTGCCAGGACAGCTTTGCTGCAATCTCCAGTGTGAAGTGCTGGGCCAGTCCTGTCTGTCCTTAACTTGGGCAAGCATCTGCTGTGTTGTGCAGCTTGTGCTGTGCACAGGAGTTGTGTCCATGCCTGGAATGGTGTTTGGGACAGTTGTCTCCCAACAGCTGGATGGGGGGGTGACGGTGTTGATGTGTGTGTGCTGTGTGAGGCAGCAGAGTTCTTCCTGCTGTCTTTCCCATTCTCCTTAGGGGACTACAGTGACCAGACCGTGGCTCTGTGGAGCACCCACACCTATGAGCTCATGCTGTCCACTCGTATCTCAGAGCCTCTCCATGATGTGGCTTTTAGCCCTTTCTCTCACCAAGACCTCGCCTGTGTGGGGAGAGGAGCTGTGACATTCTGGGTGTTGGAGCAGCAGGGAGCTGCTGTCAGACTCAAGGTAAACTTTCCTTTTACCTTTTAAGATTTATTTTCAGCATCTCTGACTTATTTTCTAAGCCCCTGGTGAGGGCTCTGTGAGAGCTGATGATTTCTCTCAGTGAGGTGATACTGACTGTGTACAAACAGCTTTTGGTTGTATTTGTGGCATTAACTGCAGGAATTGAGGGGAGGAGGATGTTTTTTCTCCTGATGCATCTAAGCATGTTCATTCTCTTTGACATTCCTGCTTTTTGTGCTCTGGCAGGTTCAGCGTGCCCCTGCCCTGGACGTGCTGGGGCTGGTGGAGCTGACATCTCTCTGTTACGGCGCTGACGCTCTCCTTTACAGTGGGACCAACTCAGGCCAGATCTGTGTGTGGGACACAGAGACCAATTCCTGCTTCATGATGTGGGAGGCTGATGAGGGCGAGATCGGTGGGTGCAGTGCCAGGGCTGTAACAGGGAATGTGTTGGGAAAGAAGCCCTGAGCTCACAGACTTCCCATTCCAGCTGTGCTTGGAAAACCAGTTTGCTGTGTGGGATGCAAGATGTGTGGGGTTGCAATGGATCTGTGACCTGGGTTTCCTCGGGGTCCTGGGTTTCCTGGGGGCTTCATAGAATCATTAGTGTTGGAAAAGGTCTCTAAGATCATCAGGTCCAACCACTAACCCAGCACTGCCAGGTCCAGCATTAAGCCATGTCCCTGAGCACCACATCCACAAGCTGTTGAATCTTGCAGGGATGGTGACTCCACCACTGCTCTGGGCAGCCTGTGCCAAAGCACCTACAGTCCTCTAGTCTGTAAAACAGTGCTGGGCTGTAGAACCCTCCCACTTTGCTGCCCAAGTGGCTGTCAGGAGCACCCTTGGGATGATGACAGGGTATCACTGTCACCACTTGTAACAAAGAGATGGGATCATCGGGCTAAGAACGATTTATTGCTCAGATAAACATCAGTCTCAGAGGACATGAGATTTTAGAGGAGCAGGCAGTCGGCCATAGCACAAAGTAGTCACAAGTTCTTTGTGACAAGGCAATATGTAACTTTGTAATCAAATAGACACTTGCCACAGGGTTTATTTTGCTTTTCTAACCTATCACCTTTACTTACTTCTGCTGCACTGTGGATACTTTTGTCCAATGGCTTCTATCTCGTTTGCACACATGCTTCTACTATAACTCCATACTATTACATTACTACACTATAAACCCTTCACCATCTTACCCATACAGTTTCTTTCTTACTTAAGGCATATTTTTACTTACAACTATAGAAACATAAGATTTTTCTACTTAATGTCTATGTGTTGTATTTTTACATCAATCCTAGCTTCTCCCAAGGCTGAAAATCATACCCTTCAGTGGCTGTGGAAGTTCCTATTTTGCTGATTCCCACAACAGGGAGCAATGGACACTGACAGGTGCCCTTCCTCCCCAGGTGTGCTGCTGTGTCAGCACCACCGGCTGCTGAGCGGCAGCAACATGAAGCGCATCCGCCTGTGGTCCGTGGCCACCGTGCAGGAGCTGAGGCTGAAAGGGCCCAATGCCAGGTAGGAGCTCGTGGCCCCTCACCTGGCAGCCCCCAGGACCTGTCTGAGAGGTGGCTTTTCGCAGGCAGACACCACGTGCAACCACGCTGCTCCTGCTACTCTTCATCCTTAGCTTTTTCTCTCCATCCCGTGACTGCTGATTCTTTCTGTCTGGATCTTTTGACTGAATTTTTGCCACAGGTAGCTGAACCCTCTTAATAGTGGAAGGGGGTGTTTATTGTGCCTGAGGTTTGTGTCAGTGGTTTGTAGGAATTCCTTTAGGAGAATTAGAAAAAATACCTTGCCTTTGTTTATTCTCTCATGCTATTGCATGCCCTATTTTTTTCTTTCCTGTAGAAAAAGTAGTTGAAGCACAAATCACAGAATCATGGAATGGTTTGAGTGGGAAGGAACCTTCAAGACCATCCCATTCCAACCTGCCATGGGCAGGGACACTTTTCACTGTCCCAGGTTGCTCCAAGCCCTGTCCAACCTGGCCTTGGACACTTCCAGGGATCCAGGGGCAGCCACAGCTTCTCTGGGCACCCTGTGCCAGGGCCTTCCCACTCTCATGGAAAGAATTCCTTTCCTATATCCCATTTAATCCTGCCCTCTGGCAATGGGAAGCCCCTCTCCCATGTCCTGTCACTCCAGGCTCCTGTCTGAAGTCCTTCTCCAGCTCTCTCTGAGTTCCTTTAGGCGCTGGAGGGGGCTCTGAGGGCTCCCAGGATGAACAACCCCAGCTCTCCCAGTCACTGTTCCCTGGACAGGAGCCCTTCATTGAACTGGCTCATTAGAAAGTTGGATTTAAAGCAGGCAGAGTGGCTGTTCCAACATCTGAGCCAGTCCTTCTCCCACCCTGCCTTCCTCCAGGTCTGGCTCAGTCCTGCTGGAGCACGAGATCACCCTGGATGGGACCATTGTGAGCGCAGCCTTTGACGACTCCCTGGAAATGGGAATTGTGGGCACCACGGCAGGGACCCTGTGGTACATCAACTGGGTGGAGAGCACCAGCATCCGACTCATCAGTGGCCACAAGAACAAGGTCAGAGGGGCTGGGCCTGCTTTGTGTTTTGCTGTTGCTTCAGGGTGTCTTTCTGCTACAGAAAAAAAGGGTTCAAATGGTGGGAGAGAAGGTATTTTATGACAACTTGCAATGCACCTTGCCTGGTCCCACTTTTGGGGTTAGGTTTTCTGTGCATGGTCCATGGTGCAGTGCCTGGTCCTGCCTTTGGGGCTGAGTTTACTCTTTCCCATGATTGATAAGGTTGGAAAAGACCTTTAAGATCATCAAGTCCAAGCACCAACCTAGCACCACCACAACATTCGCCATTAAACCATGTCCCCAAGTGCCACATCCATACATTTTTTGGACACTCTTGGGTATGGTGACCCCACCACTGCACTGGGCAGCCTGTGCCAGTGCTTTTACAATGCTTTCTGTGAAGAAATTCTTCCTAATATTCAATCTAAATCTTCCCTGGTGGAAATTGAGGACATTTCCTCTTGTCCTGTTAGCCCAAAAGCAAAGCTCTGCACCATCCTATGTTCCCTCTCATCTGGTGTGTCCCATGAGCAGGATGAAGGGGCAGGGCAGCTGGTGTGCTCTGGGCTGTGGCACCCACAGAGCCCTGTTGCCTGCCTTTTCCCTGGAGCAGGTGACCGAGGTGTGCTTTAGTCCCGACGAGAGTCACTGTGCCACGTGCGGGGAGGACGGCAGCGTGAGGATCTGGGCTCTGTGCAGCACTGAGCTGGTGGTGCAGTTCCAGGTGCTCAACCAGGTAAGAGCTCATGGCACATCAGTCCCTTCCCTCAGGGAAGTGTCCCCTGTGTCACCGTGTCTCTGCCAATTTCCTTGCAGAGCTGCCAGTGCCTGGCCTGGAAGCCTCGTCCCGTTGGGGTGTGGCCTTATCCCGGTGAGAGCCAGCATGTGGTGGCAGGGTACAGTGATGGCACTGTCCGTGTGTTCAGTGTTTCCAGGACAGAGATGGAGCTGAAAATGCACCCCCATGCTGCTGCACTGACAGCAGTCACCTATTCCACTGATGGTGAGGCTGCCTGGGGTGGCAGTGGGGACGTGTGACCTCGGGGAACGTGGCTTGGTGCTGCCTGGGTTTACCCTGACCTCCAGCTGCTGTGTCCTGACCACCTGCCCAAAGCCCCAGGGCCAGGGAGAGCCACAGAACTTGTCTCAGTGAGCTCTGGTGACTCTGCCAGCTGAGATGTGGTGACTGGGACACAGGAGGTGCTCTGGCTCTGGGATAGCCAAGGGGTTTGGGTACAACAAACACCTTTGTTTTATGATGTACTGTGGCTCCTCTTCAGTTTGGAGGTTTAGTGGGTGTCTCTGAGACATCTCATCAGCCCTTGACTGGGATGTTCCCAGCCTTTCACAGTGTTTCAGGACACTGGTATCCTGTAGTCTTGGACCTTTCTTCTCTGACCTTTTTTCCTCCTACAAGAAGTGTCCCATTCTTTCTTCTCCTCTGCCATCAGGGGAAATGATCTTATCAGGGGGCAAGGATGGGATAGTGGCTGTCAGCAGCCCTCGCACTGGAATGACCATCCATGTCCTGGCTGACCACAAAGGTTCCCCCATCACCGTTCTCCAGTGCACCAGGAAGCAGGTGAGACCTCAGGAGTGAGTCCAGTCCCCATCTGTCACTGCACAGCTCTGGGAAGCAGCATGGTCAGCAAGTTTGCCTTGGTGTCCCTTGCTTTTCCTCTTTGGAAATCTTTCTCCATCCCCTCCAGCAACTTCTGAGCAGTTTTTCCAGGGATTTATTCAGTGGAATAAATCTCCATGTGTTGCAGGTGCAGCCTGAGTGAGGCTGTACCTGCAGGGGGACCTTTGATGGCAGTTGTTGACACCCTGCACGCAGGTGTGACATGAACCTGTGCCCAGGTTCTTGGAGAGCAGCCCAGGCTGTGAGCCTGCAGCCCCTGTGCCCCCCAAAAATGGTCTTCGGTAGCCTGTACCATTCCTCTGTGGAGCTGGGAAGACTTGGCTGTGCAGCAGTGGGATGGTTTGAGTACCTCCTTTGTCCTCTTCGTGGAGAGTTTTTTCCCTTTGCACAGCAGAAATGGGAATACTTTTCCCTAAGCTCTCAGGCTTTAAGATCATCTACATTGCAAGGCTGTGTTTCCTGGTAATCTGACACTGAGGAATTCCTCCTTGATTTGAGGTGAAGGACGTTGTTAGGGGACACATGGTATTGGAAATAACTCCCCTAGAAGATGTGCAGATCCAGAGGGTGTCCCAAGGCAGAGAACTGTGTCATTCAGACCAGGATTTGGGTTGGAAAGGACCTTAAAAATCATCCATTTCCAGCCCCCTGTCACGGGCAGGGACCCCTCTCACTAGACCAGGTTGCTCCAAGTCTGGTCCAGCCTGGCTTTGGACACTTCCAGGGATGGAGCAGCCCCAAACAGAGGTTAATCCTGGCTTTCATCCCCTAAACACAAGCCCCATGTTCCCATGAGTTCCTGTCCCACTCTTTACTGTCCCCCTCCTGCAAAACCTCTGTGCCCCCAGAAGCACAGGGCTGTGTTTCTGCTCACAGTACCACGACCTCGGGGTGGAAGGAGGGGAGCTCTGGCTGGCCACCAGCTCCGACCGCCGGGTCAGCGTCTGGGCCTCTGACTGGCTCCAGGACAAGTGTGAGCTCCTCGACTGGCTCAGCTTCCCAGCCCCTGCTGGCCCTGAGGTGAGTGTGGCACCTGCCAGGCCCTGCCTGCTCCTGGTATGAGGCTGGACACCGGCAGAGATGGAGGAGGGAGGCACAGCGCTCTCAGAGAGTGAGTGTGTGCTTAGGGAAGGCATCTCTGTTAGTCCACAGAGTGTCTTGCCAATGCACCTTCTTGGGTGTGGAAAGAAAGTGTAGAAGTGCCAGACTGCCCTGGAGCACTGACTTTTAAGCGTGAGAAACCCTAAACTGCACCTGCAAAGAGCTGACAGCCCTGTGGCAGCAAAGCAGAGCCCAGGCAGCAGTGAGCACGGTGTGCAGGAGGGAGAGTTAATTTTGAGTGTACTGCTAATTGTGACACTCCCGAGGAGTGTGAGTACTCTGAGCCAGGAACGTGGTGATGGCTTCCCAGAGCCAAGTACTCAGCCCTGTGTGTCCCGGCTGCTTGGCAGAAGCCACTGGCTCCAGCCCAGGGGTAGGGTTTGGGCAGCAGGACACCTGCTAGAAAAGCAGGAGGATCTGTGTTGGAGAGGATGGAGATGGTCCCTGGTGCAGGTGACATTGGCAGACAGAAGGGAGCTGGGTGTTTTTGGGGGGCAAGAGGCAGTGCCTCAGCCTGGGTCCATACAGCAGCTGGGTTCTGTCAATAATTGTTCTGTTCATTTCCAAAAAGATGGCTTTCCTCTGGAAAGAAGCTCACTACAGCTCTCCCTACAGCGTGAAGGTTTGATCTTGCATCCCCTGCTCAAGATCTGCCTCCTGGGCCCTGTTTTCTTGTGTTAAGCTGATCATAACCAAATCCCAGCTGCAAGCCCATGCAACAGTGTATCTCAGTGGTAATTTGACCTGTTGGACCCTCATGGGACCTGCTCCTACAACACTAAATGATTTGCTTCAGGTTTCCATGGCAGGGTGTAGTTGTTCCTTGCTTTCCCTGAGCCAGAGATGGGGATGCAAGAGGGAGGCAGCAGCTTTCACCGTACTCATGTGCCACTGCTCAAACACTCACAGCCCTGGGGTCCCTCTGTGCTCTCCTTTTATCTCTCACTGATCCAGTCAGAGAATCCAGCCTCACTTTAGTTGCCTCTGGTTTCCCTCACCAGGGTCTTGACAGCCTCCCTCCCAGCCTGGCTGCGTTCTGCCCTTGGGAACACAGTGTCCTGGTCTACGTGGGCTTTGGGCTGCTGAAGGAAGCTTTGTTCTACAGCCTGAGGAAGAAACAGGTACTTGTCCCCTGCCATGGACAGTGGGGACTGGCACAGCTGCCCTGTGTGTTACCCTCAGTCACAGGGCTGTGGGCTCAGGCAGCTGCTCAGGGAACAGATTTTCATCTTGGAAAGTCCCGAGTGTGCCCAGGTGAGCAGCAGATGCCCCTGCCTCAGGCTGCATCCAGGCAGGCAGCCAGTCCCTGATCCCAGGGAGGGGAAGGCTCTGCTTCCAGAGCACTGACGCTCTCTCCATTGTCTCCGGGATGCCTGGGGCAGCTTTAGGAGCCGTGCACCCTCAGCCTCCCCATCACCCTCCTTAGGGCTGTGGCTGCACAGCTGTGGGTGCTGCTTTCCCCCTTTGAGCTGCCCGTGTTTCTCTTGCTGGGCTGCAGGTGCTCAGGAAGATCTCCCTGCCAGCCTTTGCCACATCCCTCAGCCTGTCCCCAGCTGCACCTTTCATGGCCCTCGGCTTCGGTGGTGAGTGCTGGGGGTGCCTGGGCCCCTCCTTCTTCTGCCAGAGGGGAAACAAGTGTCCTTATTCCTCCAAACAAGAGACACGTGCTCAAACCTGGGAGCTATGGTCCAGGGCAAGGAGAAACCTCCAGGAGACTCCTGGGTCACAAAGGAGATGCATGAGGTCAATCCTGCTTGTCCACGGGCAGGGTTTGGCACTGGAATGACTCCGGGGTTCTTGGCGGTCTCCATTTCTGCAGCCTCTGAGGCAGCAGGGACCTTCCCACATCATGGGGATGGGCAGGACCCTGCTCCTGGCAAGGGCACCTCGCTCCTGGGGTAGTTTGGGTCTATTTATCCTGTGTCACTCAGCTCAGCAACTCAACTTCCAGCTCAGCAGCAGGGAGAGCCTGGGGAGCGACTGGGAACGGTGCTTATTGCAGAGAAAAGACGTGGAGAGGGGCTGGGGTGACTGGAAACAGGGCTTCTGGCTGGGAAAGGACAGGGAGAGGGTCTGAGGCTGAAGGGGAATGGTGCTTCTGGCTAGAACAAGATACGGCAAGGGGATGGGAGGTGACCACAAATGGTGCTTCTGGCAGGGACTAGAGATGGAGAAAGTGAGTGACAGGGAAGGGTGGTCGTGGCAGGGCCAAGCCCCAGGAAGCAGGTCTGGAGGGTGACTGGGGCCAGTCCTGGCCCAGCCCTGAGCCGCTCCTCTCCCCAGACCGGCTGCTGCGGCTGCAGCCCTGCCCCGCCGGGGACCCGCAGGACTACAGCGGCCACGACGACACCGTGCACCTCTGCCGCTTCGCGCCCTCCGGCCGCCGCCTCCTCACGGCGTCCCACAGCGCCGTGCTCGTGTGGGAGCTCACGGGCGCCTGAGCCGGGCTGACCCTGGACCAGCGACGCTTCTCCAGCGGGGCCCGCCCCGGGACAGGCCGCGGCTCCGGCCGCAACCAGGCCACACCGCCGCCCCAACCGCTGCAGGGGCCGGCGGCGGCGGCTAGCCCGCCTGCGGCCCCGCCGGCCCTGGAATGTGTTTCACGGCCCCGTTCGCCGTTTGTTGTCGTTAAACGTTTTTTCCTTAATAAACCATCGAAAGACCAACGCCGGAGGTCTCGCTGTGCTGGCCCCGCCAGGGGGCGCCGCGGTGCCCCGCGCCGCTCTGCGCCGCCGCTCGGTGGTGCGGCCGGAAGTGGGGGGGGCCGGGCAGGCGGCGGCGCCGCCATGAAGCGGGACGTGCGGATCCTCCTGCTCGGGGAGGGTGAGGGGCGCGGGGGGCACGGGGCCGGGGAGGCTCCTCCAGCACGGCAAGCGGGAGGGGGACGGGGATCCCTGGGGAGACGGCTCTCCTGCAGGGGGAGGGGCGGGGGGCCCAGGTGGACCCCCCCCGTCACTGGCAGGACCAGGGCAGAGACCGGGCCCGTCATTGTCAGCAGCCGATCCGTGGTGTCACGGCTCCGATCGTGGCTCCCACCTGCCGCTGTCCCCCTCAAGCTCTGCCGTGCCGGGGCCAATGTCAACGTCCTCCCTTTATTTCCTAGCCCAGGTGGGGAAGACGTCCCTGATCATGGCTCTGGTGGGAGAGGAGTTTCCTGAAGAGGTGAGTGGGGAGGGGACGCGCATACCCCCAGCCCGGGCCCCGTCGCTGGGTGGGACAGCTCTGTCCCCAGTGTCCCCGCTGGAGATGGGGGTGTCTGGGAGGTGCTCGCAGCTCCTGGGGCTGTGACAGCCACGGGGCTGGTTCAGGTGAGGTCAGTGAGGACCGCACGGAGCTCCAGCTGAGGTGGTGTTTTCCTCAGTTTGTGCTCTGATTCCCACCTGGGGGCTGGTCCTGACTTGCAGCTCTCTCTGCCCTGAGGAGGGTGTTGGTGCCTCCCAGGGCCCCACTTGCTGCTGCTGGGGGTCTCTGTCACCGGCACAGCGGGGCTGGCACCACCAGAGCCCTTGGAAGGGGCCGGCCTCATTCCCTGCCCGCTGCACCCTCTGGAAATGGGTTTGGTGCTCTGAGCCAGGCCAGCTGTGAGCAGCAGCACCCAGCCAGCTGTGCCCCTCGACAGCTTGCTGTCCCAGCACAGTTTGGGTAGGGAAATGGAATCAATCTGTCCAGGCACGTTTTCCCTGAGCCTCCCGTGGTTTCTCCTGCTGCCCATGAGTGCCCTCCATGGTGTTGTGCTGGGCAGCATCAGCTCAGGGGTTTGGGGGAACCAGCCCTGCAGCCCTTCCCTGCTCCCAGCCCAGTGCTGCTCCCAGAGGAGCCCAGGGCTTATCTCCACCAGCTTCAGGAGCTTCGTGTGAGGGAGGCAGGTGGAAGTTCCACCTCGAGGACACTGCCTGTACAAGAGCTGGAGTGGAGGGGGCTGCTGCAGCCCGGTGGGCCAAGAGCGATCCGTGATGCACAGCTCATCCTGCCCTGGCAGTGGCCAAGGCTCTCAAGTCCCTTGTCACCTGTCCTGCTTGGCTGAACGGGGTGTGCTGCCTTTGCAGGTGCCCCCCCGGGCAGAGGAGATCACGATCCCGGCCGATGTCACCCCTGAGAAGGTCCCCACGCACATAGTGGACTACTCAGGTAGGGCCCTGTCCTGCCTGGCTCCTCCCGTTCCCTGCCTGGCTGAGGGGATTGGGATGGGGTGGCCCTGCCTGGGCAGGTGGTGATGGCTTCGTTCCCCTTCCAGAGTCGGAGCAGACAGAGGAGGAGCTGCAGGAGGAGATCGCCAAGGTGAGCAGGGCTGGTCAGGATGGGGACAGGAGGCTGTGGTCCCCAGGGGACACATGGCTGCTCCCCTCCCCTCCCTGTTAGCCACCCAGAGAGGCACAGGCAGTTGGTTATCCACGGATTAATGCTCCTGGTTTGTTTAGAGGCTTGTTTAATCCTGCTCTGTCTTGTAAGCTGTTGTGTGTGGCTTGTCCAAGCCCTCCAGGGAGCCTCCAGAAGGCGAGTGGCAGGGGCAGCTCACTGCCCACGGGAGGAGGAGGAGGAGGCAGGAGCAGACATTGTGCTCTCAGCCTCGGGATATTCCCCACGGACTCAGAAGAGGGAGAAGCAGTTGCTGGGTTTGGGCAAGACCCCTGCTCCCTGCATTAGCTCCCTGTGGCTGCCTGATGAAGCGGTGGCACAGAGGAGTTAATTTGGGGACTGGAGCCCCTGGCAAGCACTGGGCAGGGAGGAGATGAGGGAGCCCTCAGAGCAGCCATGGAGGAATAATTAAGTTGTCTGGCTGGGTTGAACCCAGCTGCTCTTTGCCCTGGGATTAACTTTGACTCTGTAGACATGAGGCCCTTTTAATTATGGATAATAAAACCATCTCTCTCACGTGAGCAAAGCTATTTAATCTCCCAACCCCAGTGGCTAACGGCCGAGGAGGTGGGTACGGGGGTCCTGCTCCCTCCACCCAGACAGCAGGAGTACACAGAAGCTTTAAATGGCTCCAGGAAATCCTGCCTAAACCCTTGTGTGTCCTCGGATTAGCATTAAACTCTCTGCTGAAAGGACCAGTGATCCCTCCTGTCTGCTTCCGATAAAGCCTCGGTGCTGGCCCTGTCTGCAGGGGGTCAGGAGGGGAGGAGGGCCGGGACACGGGAGGTGTGGGAGGGGGATCCGGGCCAGCAGGCACGGGAGCAGCAGCTCCCGAGGCAGAGAAGCTGCTCCCAGCAGCTCGTGGGCTCGTGCAGAGGGTGCAGGGGGCTGTGTACGTGTCCACGCTCACGTGCGCTCGGCCACTGCGCTTCCCTGGCAGCTCAGGTGGCGTTCCCTGCCACCCTGGCATTCCCTGCCGCCCTGGCATTCCCTGCACCCACGGGTGTGGCAAGGATCCCTTCACCACCCTCTCCTGCTTCTCTTGCAGGCCAACGTGGTTTGCATGGTGTACGATGTCACCAAGGAGGCCACCATTGACAAGGTAATGTGTCTCCACCACAGCCCCGCTCCAACAGCAGGGCCAGAGGGGGTTTCCAGTGCTGGGGTTTCCACGCTGCCCTGTGGCGTGGGCACATACTGATGGCCCCTGGCACTGTGGGATTTTGGGTCAGAGACTCCTGCAAGCAGAAGCTGAGCCCCACCAAGGTTGCTCCCTCACAGCAGGACAGCAGGCTTGTTGCATCCTGGTGCTGTCATCCAGCATCCCTGGGGCTGCTCTGCCTGCTGGTGTGAAGGAATGCTGGGGAGCAGATGGCTGCAGGGCCCTGTTCCTACCTGCTTGGGAGCTGCCTCTCCCTCCCCAGGCTGTGCTGACAGCCCTTTCCCTCTGCTCACCTTCCAGATTCGCACAAAGTGGATCCCCATGGTGAACGGGGGACTTGAAAAGGGATCCAGGTACCGTGTGGGGTGTGATCTGTGGATGCAGAATTGGGGGATTCTGGGGGCTGTGGGGTTCCCACCATCCTCACCTCTTTCTGAGGGTACTGTGAGCAAACCAGCTTTGTGGTTTGATCCAGGCCAGGTTGAATGGGGCTTGAAACATGGTCTAACAGAGGTGTCCCTGCCCATGGCTGGGGGAGGGATGAGATGAACTTTAAGGTCCCTCCCAACCAAAACCACTCCAGGACTGTGGTTTGTGGCCAGACCACTTAGAGCAGAAGCACACGGACACTTTCCTCCACTAGAGATCCAGTTGAGGCAGGGGGTCACTGAGGGAGGGATCCTTCTGCCCCCTTGATCCCTTCTCAGCCAGGCAGGGAGAGGAGGCTGCCAGGGGGATCTGGGAATGCAGAAGCTTTAGTCTGTGTTTAGATCTCTTGGGCAGAAGGCTGTTGTGCTGGATTAAAGGCTCCTGAGCATATTGTTGCTGGGTGAAAGCATAAGCAGGATCAGGCAGTCTGTTTCTCCAGATGGATGCTTCCGGCTGTGGGAGGCAGAAAAGCTGCTCTGGACCTTGCAGAGGAGAGCTGGGGCCTCCCTAACGTGCCCATGGGAGCACCAATGGCTGGGACAGTGCTGGGACCAAGGGAGGGGTGGCCTCACTTGTGCTCTCTGTCTTTCCTAGAATCCCCATTATTTTAGTGGGAAACAAGTCTGACCTGCAGGTGGGCAGCTCCATGGAGGTCATCCTGCCCATCATGAACCAGTTTTCGGAGATTGAGACCTGTGTGGAGGTGCGGGAGCTGGGGGGGTGTGCGGAGCCTCCCTGAGGGGTTGGAATGCTGGTTTGGTGGGAGTCAGGGAGCCTCTGTGCTCCTGGAGAGCTGCCCTGATGATGTTGCTCTACACGAGTCACCTTGTCCAGGGGCTGAGAGCCTGTCCTTTGGGCTTTCTGTCCTTTACCCCTTGCCAAGGAGCAGCTTTCAGTGTGTGCCCTCTGTGGCTCTCTAGTTGGAGCTCCACACAGGCCCTGTTGGTTCTGGGGCTGTGGAATGGACACAGCAAAGCCAGAGCAAAACCCAGGAGATTGCCCCTTTGGATTTTTCCTCATGGTGGGCAAATGTTGCTCTGGGCTTTGAGGCACTGCTAGTCTGGCTGGAGGAGACTGTATCATCCTCCCCCTGCCCTTTTCATCAGGGCTGTCTCTTCTTCTGAATCCCCAGTGCTCTGCCAAGAACCTCAAGAACATCTCTGAGCTCTTCTACTACGCCCAGAAAGCTGTGCTGCATCCCACTGCCCCGCTCTACGACCCGGAGGAGAAGCAGGTGGGCTCCTGGAAGAGTCTCCTTCCCATCACACTACTCTGGACTGGAGGTTTTGGAATGCAAGTGGAGGGTTTGGGCTGGCACAGACAGTGCCCATCTCCTGTGCTCAGTACAGCCAGCTGGGCAGACAGACACCTGCAAGGACTTGGGCGTGTTGGGGCAGAAGCCCTCATGCTCCAGGCTGTGTCTTGGTTGTGGAGGGAAAGGGTGTGGCAGAAAAATTCCCCATGGATTGTCCTCTCTGACTTTAGATTGGATATTAGGAAAAATTTCTTCATAGTAAGGGTGGTCAGGCACTGGCACAGGTGGAGTGGAGTGAAGTCAGCATTCCTGGAAGGATTTAAAAGCTCTGTGGATGTGGCACTTGGGGACACGGACTAGTGGTGGCCTTGGCAGTGCTGGGGGAACAGCTGGACTCAGATCTTGGAGCGTTTTTCCAACCTTAATGAGTCCATGATTCCCACCTCCAAGGAGGCTGTGGTACTGGCCTAGAAGTGCAGGAAGGGAGCGCTCTGTGTGTGGGGCTGCAGGAGGAAGGGCCAGGCTGTGGCTGGTGCCCTGTCATTGTCACGGTGGTTGGTCCTTGCAGCTCAAACCCGCCTGTGCTCGAGCACTGACCCGGATCTTCAACCTCTCGGACCAGGACAACAACCAGATCCTCAGTGATGAGGAGCTCAACTACTTCCAGGTAGGTGGCTGCAGAGCTGAGGAGTTCCCCAGTGCCTGGGATTCCCTTTCCAGCAGGGAAGCTGTCCCTCCTGGCACAGCTGTCCCGTTCCTCTTTGGTGTTTCTGTGGCACAGCCGAAGCACTGCAGGGTGCATCTCTGAGCATGTGGGGTTCCATCTTCCTAAACTTGGGCTGAGTTTGCTCTGCTGTGGGAAGGTCAAGAGGCTCTGGAGATGCTGAGAGTCCTAAATTACTGGGATGTTGAAGAACAGGGGTTTGGTCAAGGCCTAAGGCAGAAATGAGCTGGGTAGATTTTCCCTCCCTGAAACCCCATTCCTTGCCAGGGGAGATGGAACCTGGTGAGACAGGATTGTGCTCTCTGGGTACTTTGCTGACAATGGCCTTCATTCTCTTGGGAGGCAGAAGTCTTGTTTTGGAAATCCCCTGGCTCCCCAGGCCCTGGAGGATGTGAAGATGGTTGTGTGGAAGAACACGACAGACGGGGTGCAGGACAATGGCCTCACCTTGAACGGTAACAGCCCGAGGGCACCCTGCTTCTTCCCAGGGATGGGGGGGACCCACCTCCTTCAGCACACCCCAGGGGGCCCTGTCCTTGGCCTGAGCCTCCTGGCTCTCATTCCAAGCCTAATTAGTCCCTCTTGTTAAAACAAGCCTGCTGTGGCTACTAGATCTCTCTGTCCCAGCAGTCTTTTCCCAGGGAGAGCGTGGCTGAGGAATGGACCCCTGAGCCTGAGCTGACTCCACTGTGGCTGAGCCCCCTGATCTCTCCTGCAGGCTTCCTCTTCCTCAACACCCTCTTCATCCAGAGGGGCAGGCACGAGACCACCTGGACCATCCTGCGCCGCTTTGGCTACGACGACGAGCTGGAGCTGACAGATGACTACTTGTACCCACAGTGCGTGTCCAGGGCTGGGCAGGGGGTCACATGCCCGTGGTGCATGGCTCAGCATCCCCAGCACCTTGGCTGAATCCTTCCTGCACCCCAGGAGCTGCTGTGGGCCCTTAGGTCAGGGTCAGGTTCGCAGTCCTTGCCTTCCCCTGGGGCAGGAGCTGACACGTGTGGTCAGGGACAAATACAGTGGGGTCAGGGATTGCTGATTTAGGCAGACAGAAAGGGGGGGAATGAAATCCAGACTTGCCTTGACATCAGCAAGGAGTTCTTGGAGGCTGCTGTGTCCCTGGCTGAGCGAGACAGAGCGGCTCTGTCGGGAGCAGTGAACTGTCAGCACGGCTGATTGTGCGGCTGCTGTCTCTTCTCTGTTCCCTGCCACTCTGGAGATGAGGAGCTGGCAGGAACGGAAGGGTTTGGCTTGGGAGCTGCCTCCTCCTCTTCCCAGAGAGCAGGCTGCAGGGAGGTGACAGGGACACGCTGGTGGATGGCACCCCGGGGCACTGCTGTGCCCTGCTGAAGCCTTGGGCGTGAGGCAAAGCGAGGGCACAGCATCTCCTGGGCTGCTTGGGATGTGCCAGGGAAAGGCCACTGTGCATCCTCAGGGGATTCTCCCCGAAATAAAGGGGCTGTGTCAACAAATAGCCAGGCCTGGAGGCAACAGCTGACCTTGAGCAGGGAGGGAGTGGGGAGCTGTGTCCTCTGGGTGAGATGTGCTCACACACTGCCCTTCATTCAGGGCTTGAGGAGGTTCATTTGGGTGTCTGAACTGGAGAATAAGATATGAAAGATAAAAGGAAGGTTTAGGTTGGGTAGTAGGAAAAATTCCTTTGCTGAAAAGGGTGGTCAGGCACTGGCACAGCTGCTCAGGGCAGTGGTGGAATCACTGGAGGGATTTAAAGCCATGTCGATGTGGCACTTGGGGATGTGGGTCAGTGGTGGCCTTGACAGTGTTGAAACAGTTGGACTAAATCAGAGAGGGCTTTTCCAACCTAAATAATTCCATGCTTTTCCCAACAGGTTCCGTGTGCCCCCCGGCTGCTCCACGGAGCTCAACCACTTGGGATACCAGTTCCTGCAGAGGCTCTTCGAGAAGCACGACAAGGTGGGCAGCAGGGCAGGGGCTGCAGGGGAGAGGATGCTCTGCTGGGGCTGCACACCTGCTCCCCTAACCACCCCTCTGTGCCAGGGAGCCCACAGAGCACCAGGGAAGGGCTTTCCTCTGCCACAGCATTCCCTCTTTGGAGGCTTTGGGAGCAGGAAGTGGCCACAGCAAGTTGTAGGTAGTCTGATGGCCTGTCAGGGACGTGGGGTTGTGGTCACTACTCTTGGCCAAAGGGCAGTTTGGATTTTGAGGGACTGGGTCTGAGTTGGCATCAAGCTGGCATGGCCCTTTGTAGTGCCTGGCTGCAGCAGGCAGGGAATTAGGCAGGGAGGCAGGCAGGGAAGCGGGCACAGCTGCTGGCCAGCAGCCATGGACCAAACACCAGCATCTGCCAGCCTGGTGGAGGGCTGCCAGGCTGGAGAGAAAGCAACACATTTGTGCCAAACTCAGGCTCTTGGAGCGTGGGAGAAGGGGATGTATTGGATCTGCATGCACCTGCTCGGACTGGCTATTCAGATGTTGATGTGCATCTGGGCTATGGCAGCTCTGTGATAACAGGGAGTGGCTCAGGAATGGCAGCAGAGGGTGGACACACATCCCTGTGTGTCCAGGTCAGCTCTGTAGCCATGGGGAATGGCAGAACTGAATGGATGCACATCCCTGGGTGCCCAGGTACCAGCAGGTCCCCTTCAGGCACAGCAGCCTGAGTGCTGAGTTGGCCCTGTGGAAGGCCAGGCTGGCCTGATGCAGGCTGCTGTGGGACAGCCACCTCCAGGAATGCCAGGAACAGTAGCTCAGGGCTGTGGGGTGGGCATGGACAAGTCCTGCCTGGTTGCAGCTGCAATCCCACAGCATGTTTGCTGTTGTGCAGTGCTGGCAGTCCCTGAGGCACAGGCTCTGAGCTCGCCCAGCTCCGGCCTCGCTGCGGTCGATTGATTCCTGCCATTGACAGGATCCCTGTGACGGTGCACAGCAGGGAGCTGGCCGCTGTGGCAGGGCCCCCTCTGGGCAGGGGCTGGCTCCTGCCTCCCCCGGTGACTCCCTGTGTTTTGGCAGGACCAGGATGGAGCCCTGTCGCACACAGAGCTGCAGAACTTCTTCAGCGTGTTCCCCTGCGTGCCCTGGGGCCCCGAGCTCTACAACACGGTATGCACCACTGATAAAGGCCTGCTTTCCCTGCATGGATTCCTCTGCCAGTGGACGTAAGCTCAGTCCCTCTCCCTGGCCTTTGGTCACACCACTCAGCCCTTGCTGACCCTCCTGGCGTGCTCTGTCTCTCCAGGCTCGTGGCTTACCTGGACGTACGGCGCTGCTTGGAGTGCCTGGGCTACTTGGGCTACCCCATCCTCTCAGAGCAGGACTCCCAGACCCAAGCCCTCACAGGTACAGCCATGCCCTCCCCTTCTGTCACAACTTGGGTCCCTCCTGGCTCTCACCACCCTCTCTCCTGCCAGTAACCCGGGAGAAAAGGATTGACCTGGAGAAAGGACAGACCCAGAGGAATGTCTTCCTGTGCAAGGTGCTGGGAGCACGGGGCGCAGGCAAGTCCGCCTTCCTGCAGGCCTTCCTCGGCAGGAGCCTGGCGGTGAGTGGCTGCTCCCTGCCTGGCCGCGCTCCCAGGGTGGAGCACGGGGCACAGCTGGGGGTCCTGGAGCGATCTGTCCCATGGTGGCACCTCCCTGCCCCTGGCCAGGCCTCCTGTGTGATGCCCTCCCTGCCCGTGCTTCACACCCTCTCCGTGCTGGTGGCTTTGGTGTCCGTATCGTGGCTAAAGCAGTGGGTCTGCTCCCTCTGCTTGTCCCGAGGGGCTGTGCCTTTCCCTGGTCTGACCACAGTGGTGCTGGCTTTCCCTGCCTGTTAGGAACAGCCCCATGACAGCCCTGGCTGCCCTTCAGGGGACTGTGGGGCCAGCGGGGCACAGGGCACTGTGAGACAGTCCCTCACCCAGCACTGCTCCTGTCTCCACCTGAGACCCCTGAGACGGTGTTTTCCTTGTGACAGGCCCAGAGGGAGAGCCCAGGACAGCCATCCCTCTACGCCATCAACACAGTGCAGGTCAATGGCCAGGAGAAGTACCTCATAGTAAGTCTGGGAGAGCAGGGAATTGTGCCGTGCCTGGCTCTTAGCAGGGCTGGGCTGTGTCCCTGTATCCTGGCACAGGGGGCTGGGCTGTGCCTGTGGCTGTGCTGGCACGGTCCATGTGCTGGTGTGAGGAGCAGCTGGCCCCTGGGACACTGCAGTGCCACACCCCTGTCCCCTCTGCCCCAGCTGTACGAGGTCAGCGCTGACGCCACGTTCTCGAAGCCGTCGGACGCAGCCTGCGACGTCGCCTGCTTCATCTACAGCCTGAGCGACCCCAAATCCTTCAGCTACTGTGCCAGCATCTATAAGGTAGCTGGCAGGGACCCTGGGGGACTTCACAGTGGTCCTGGGCAACCACAGGGGTCCTGTTTGACTTTACCAGGGGCCTGGGGGACGTCAGCCTTCATGGCAGCCCCGCCTCTGCCAGGGGTTGGTCCTTAACCCCTCACTGGGGTTTCTCTCTCTGCAGCAGCACTACGTGGACAGCCAGATCCCCTGTGTCTTCGTGGCCTCCAAGACAGACCTGCCAGAAGCCAGCCAGCAGCCAGGGCTCTTCCCAGCTGAGTTCTGCTACAAGCACTGCCTCCCTCCACCCTTCCTCTTCTCCTGCCACAGCCAGGGACCACCCAGCACCGCTGTATACACCAAACTGGCCACTGCTGCCACCTTCCCGTTAGTATCCTTCCCATGGGGGGGCTCTGGTGGGAGCACAGCCTGGGGAGGGGGCTGTGTCCCAGCCTGCCTCTGCCATACTGCTTTTGCTTTGGTTTCTCTGCAGCTTTTGGTGTCATCTAGGGCATGCAGTGACAGGACAAGAGGGGATGGCCTTAAGCTGAAGGAGAACAGGATTAGATGGGATATTGGGAAGGAATTGTTCCCTGGGAGGGTGGGCAGGCCCTGGCACAGGGTGCCCAGAGCAGCTGTGGCTGCCCCTGGATCCCTGGCAGTGTCCAAGGCCACGCTGGACAGGGCTTGGAGCAGCCTGGGACAGTGGAAGGTGTCCCTAGACATGGCAGGGTTTGGGATGAGATGAGCTTTAAGGTTCCTTTCCAATCACACCATTCCAGGGTTCTGTGATTCTGTGATCTGCTTATACAAATAATTGAAACAGAAAAGCCACTTGTTCCTCTAATTGCAGAGGGGGGAGGTTTTCTTCTGCCTGTGTGTATGTCTCTGGCAGATTTAGTAGATAGATCCTGCCACAGGAGTGTTTATTTTTGAAGCCTAAGATAAAAAATGCTGAAGAGGAGTAGCCAGCTTAGTTTGCCAAGGCCCACGGGGGGGGTGTGGGGGGTGGCAGCTATTTTCTCCTGATGAGATGGATCAGACTGAAAAAGAGGTCAGTGAAGCAAGACCTCTGTCACACGGCCTCTCTCTGGGAGGAACTGCACCCCAGAGGGGCTGGGACGGGGTAGGACAGCACCAGGCTGGTCACAGGAGGTGAAGGGGGGCTGTGGGAAGGGAGGAGGATCCCTGTGAGTGGAATCACTCTGCTCCAGGGCTGGGAAGGGCGAGCACAGCTCCAGGGGCCGAGCCCTGGCGGGGAGAGCGTGTGGGAGCGTTGGAAGGCAGGATGGGATTACTAGTGAGTAGTTTTCCCTCCAGCTTCTTTTCAATAAACAACTTTATTTTTAGAGCTGACGCGCTTTTTTTTTTTTTCTCCCCTCTGCAGTATTAAAATTTAAATATTCTTAATATATCTTAGGGTATGTGGTATAAATAAATAACAGCGTAATGGAGGGCCGGGGATTGGCTGTGCTCCCCCGATGTAGTGGGGAATGAATTATGGATGGAGGGAGAGAGAGGAGAGGAGCACGTTAGTGCAGGACAGCACGTGTTTGGGAGGGGAATGTGTACACTGGGGCAGCACCAGGCCCTGTCCCTCGCTGCCCTTTGGTCCCTGTCACCAGTGTCCCCATGGTGGCATCCCGGCTCTCTGTGCACTGGGAGTTGGAAAGGCAGCTTGACCTAGAAAGGCAGATACCTGTATAATTATTTAGGTGTTGGAGAGCTGTTTCCAGGGCAGGGGAGGGGACAGCCACATCCATCCCACAGCCCTCCCTTGGCTTGATGGTGATGCCGGGTGACGAGAGCTCCGCTTGCAGGGACGGGGAATCTCTCAGATTCTCACTGGGCTGTTCCCCCCTGTGCTGGGCTCACCCCCTGCCACCCCCAGCCTCCCTGTGAGGGTGGGAGCACCGGGACAGCCACACTCACCGGCCTCTCCTGTGTTTGCTTGCAGCCACCTGAACGCCGTGGAGCTGGGAGTCGCGTCCTTCTGGCTGCGGGTGGCGCTGGGGGCGGCGGTGACGGCGCTGGTGGGCTTCACCCTGTACCGCCTGCTGGCCAAGAACAAATGAGAGCCACTCCCCACTCCGTCCCTGTGACACCAGCTCCCCCAGAGGGGCCCCGCCTCAAGCGGGCCCCGGTAGGAAATCCTCCTTTGCCCCAGCCTGGACTGCAGGACCAGTGAAGCCAGACCTCTCAGCACCAGCAGGATCCAGCCCTGGCACCGGCCTGCCTCACCCTGTGGCCTCCTGGCCCCTGTGGCCACAGGGCAGGCAGCTCTGCCAGGAGAGCTCTGCCTCGCCAGCAGCTGGAGGATCACCCTCATCTTTTATTCTGTTCAGTTTTTTTAACGCTTGTTTTTAAGCTCAAACATGAGTGTTTCGGTGTCTGTTGGACTGGGCACATCCCCTCCACTGAGGGCTGTTCTGGTGCCCTCAATTCTGGAGGGCACAACGCTCCCAGGGCCTCTGGGAGCTCCAGCAGCAGCTGAGCTGTCAAATGAGCTCATGGCTGCAGCTCCCTGGGGCACAGCTCCATCTCCTGTCCCGGTTTCCCTCAGCCAGCGCTGGCAAAGGCAGCCGGGGAGGGAGGGCCAGGCACTGACCCCCCCAGCCCCAGTGTGTGGGGTCAGGCCTGCCCCCTCCTGCTGGGACACAGCTGTCCTGGGCTGAGGGGGGACAGTGACAACCAGGGTTTGTCCTGAGCTCCTTTCTGTTGTTTCTACACAAAAATCTCGTGAGTCCTGCAGCGTGCCAGGCTCCGGGTCCATCCGCCCTCCTTTCCTGCCTCGTGTTTGGCCTGTCCCCTCCCCACCCCTGGCCACCAGTATTCATGGCCACCAGTATTTGCAGGCCTCTGGGAGCCCTGGTAAGGACTGGGAGGGCGTTGGATGCCCACTGTGTGCCCAGTCTTTCCCTGGCAGTGCCATCACTGAGCTGGTGCCACACTGTGCCCTAGGTGGGCCCTGTGACCTGCTGTCCCCTCTGTGGGGCTCTATCCAGCGTGTGAGGCTCTGGGCATTGCATCTCCTGGCACCACTGGAAGCTTCTTCCTATCCTGTTTCCTGTGCCCTGCTTATACCTGAGCTGGTTTCAGCTGCTGGGACTGAGCTTGGCACCCACTGGGGCCAAAGCCCCACAGTGTCCCTGTCTGCAAGTCCCAAAGAGCAAGGCCAGCACCCATCCCTGCCTTCCTGTCCTCCCAGGGGAGCCTGGATCAGCCCTGGCCGTGCCACCAGCCTGGCCCTGGCACCAGCCTGGCCTTCCCTAGCACTCTCAGGGTTGCACTTTCTGGGCAGCTGTGGGGGAGCACCTAGGTAGCACCCAGAGCTGCTTTTTCTCTGTTTTGTCTATTTAAATGTTTTATCGTGGCCTGGAGCCAGCAAGGGGATGGAGAAATCACAGGGCAGCACTGGTGTCTCCCAGGGACAGCCCCAGGGAGGTGTCCCCATCCTGCTGTCCCCAGCGCTGGCCAGCTGCGTGTCCCTGCCTGCGCTGGAGCTGCTCTGCCAGTTGGGCACGCACTCACTGCTGGCCTCTGGTCCCTGGCACTGCCAGGGCCACATCCCTCGTGTTCAGTGTCCTTCTCTGTGCCCACCATGCGTGGCTCTGCCAGCCAGGCCCGTGCCTGGTGTCTCCCTGCTCCACGTCTGCTGGAGCTGTAATGTTTTAGGTTTGTTCTCTACAGCAAAATAAATTTTTACAGACCTTGCGCTTGCACACCGTGTCCTGTGTCACCTGGGGAGCAGGACCCTGCCCGGGCTGCACGGGCCTCTGGGGCTGCAGTGGGAGCAGGGCTGCCCCGTTTGAGGGCAGTTCCTGGGATTTAGGGCCTGGTGTGGTAGGACGAGGCTTGGGGCTGGCCAGGACTCCTTGGTGCTTGGCGACACAGATCCTCGTACAAGTGCCAGCCTGGGGGGGGAGGCGGGGAAGGAGGTGATGGATCCCGTGGTTCTCTGCCCGGGATCCATGGGAAGCGAGAGCTTTGGCTGCCCTGGGAGCTGTGGATCTCTGTGCCCGTCCCCGTGTGAGGTTTGGGGCTCCCCACTTCCCTGCAGACACTTTCCCCCTGCACCCACAGCTCCCAGGGCTGTGCCACCTCCCCTCCCTGCTCCTGTTTTCCCATGGCAGCTTTTCCCTCAGCTATTTCTGTCTCTGCAGCCTCAGCCACGGGCGCTGGGCACAGGGAATGTGGGTGCAGCCGGAGAAAAGGATTTTCCAGAACCTTGCACTGGCACTGGATGGGGTCGGACTGCTCCCACATGAGGGGGGATCCCTCTGGGTTGTGGGGTGGGAGAGGAGGCCCTTCCCACATGGCCAGCCAGGGGACAGGGTTGGAGAGGGACACAGCCGTGCTGCCATGCCAGCAGAGGAGGCGATCCCAAGGCGGATGGGACACGCGGTGCTCCCTGGTGACTCCAAACCAGGCTGGATCCCACGGGAGCTGTGGGCCCACGTGCCCTGGTGGGTATTAATAGCACTGGTGTGCGGGGCACGGGCGCTCTGCTGGGACAGACACAGCTGTGGGGCAGGGCACACGCGTGCCAGGGCCATGGGACCCCAGCCGTGGCTACACACAGTCCCCGGGGAAGGAGCCTGGTAGGGCTGGGGAGCCCAGAGCTCAATGGGGCTGAGCTGTTGCTCTGGGAAGTAAGGACGGTACCAGGGATGGGTCCTGGGGACACCCCTGCCCTGCCTGGGGAGCCAGGGGAGCCTGGCCTGGGTGACACTGGGTACGTCCCATAGAGGGACCCAGTGCCAGGCTGTCCCATGGGCACTGTGCTGGGGCAGGGGACAGCAGTGGAGGCTCTGTGGCCTCTGTGCCATGGGGGATGTACCTGGACTGTGCTGGCCTGTGGGTGCAGGGTCAGGATGGAGGGGATGTTTGCAGTCACCTGTGCCAGATTCAGCAGGTACCTGGTGCTGGCATGCTGGTGGCCATTCTGGGATGCTGATGTCCATTCTGGGATGCTGATGTCCATTCTGCATGCTGGAACTGTACCAGGATATGGATTCCTCTAGCAGGGTGCAGCTGCAAAACCATGCACCAGGATGTGGGTACAGGAATACATGTACCTGTATTGGGATGCAGTACTGGAAATGGAATATAAGTTCCCATTACAGGATGCAGACTCTGTCCTGGGACACAGAGATCACAGCAGGACCCAGGTCCCGTACCAGGATGTGATACCAGCTCTGGAACACGGGGAGCAGGGTGCAGGTATCCCCAGCAGGATGCACAGAGCCTTTCTGGGAGGCAGGAACTGGGCCAGGATGTGGGTACCAGTACTGGGATGGGAGTGCCTTACTGGGATGTAGATACCACACTGGGATGCAGGTATCATGCCAGGATGCAGTTACCATATTGGGATGTGGGTACCAGTACTGGGATGCAGGTACCTGTACCAGGATGCAGATACCTGTACCGGGATGCGGGTACCTGTACCGGGATGCAGATTCCCATACCGGGATGCACCTGTACCGGGATGTCCACAGCCGTCCCGGGATGCCGGCACCATCCCACGCTGCGAGCGCCGGGTGTCGGCTCTCTGCCCGTGCCGTGGGCCGTGTCCCGGCGCTGCCGGCGGGGCGGGGCGGGGCGGGGCGGGTCCCGGTTCCCCGCGCGGCGGTGGCGGCGGGGGGTGCGGGGAGGGGGGGGCGCTGCGCCGCGCGCTGCGGCGGGGGCGGCTCCGCTCGGCTCCGCTCCCGCCCCCGCCGCCGCCGTCGCCCCGCTGCCATCGGCGGCTCCCGGCGCCGCCGCTCGCCGCTCGCTCCCGGGCCCGCCGCAACGCGGGGCTGGCGGGGAGAGCCGCCCCCGCCGCCGCCCCCGCCGCCCGCGCCGCTCCCCTGCCCGGCTCGCCGGCCCCGGGCGCGGGGGAGCGGCGGAGCCCTCAGCCCGCCGGGTGCATGGACAGGAGCTCCCTGCTGCAGCTCATCCAGGAGCAGGTGAGGCCGCCCGGGGGGCACCGGGCACCGGGCTGCGCTCGGCGGGGGGGGGCCGCCGGACACCGGCCATCGCTACGGGGCGGGGATGCTCGCACGCACCGGACACGGCTGGCGCGCAGCGGGCAGCGCTGCCCACTCAGGGCGGCCACCGCGGCCGTGCCACCCCCCGCCAGCATCCCTCGGTGCCCCTCATCACCGCCCTGGGGGATCCCCCGCCTTGTGCCGCTGAGAACGTGCGATTCATCTCACTTGTGGCCTCTCCCTCCGTCAGCGCCGGGTCGGATCCTGCCCGGTGCGCCCTCAAGGACGAGGGGTGCTGGGCACGGAGCCCCAGCGCCGCCGGCGGGGTTTGGGTGCCGGATGGAGCCCCGGGGGTGCCGCGGGCTCGGTCCCGCCGGCGAGGCGGGGGTCTGTACCCATCCCCGTGACCTGATTGCGGGATGAGGCCGTGGAGCATCAGCGCTGCGCGGCGTGGGGCTCTGCTCGCGGCACGACGGGGCCTCGAGGGGTTTCCACCCGCCGTCCCCCGGCTCCCACCAGCCCCTCCTTGAGCTCCATCGCCTCGTCCCTCCATCCCCACCCAGCCCTGGCCCAGCTGGCAGCTCTCCCCTGGGCACGGGGAAGGAATTTCCTGGGGGTCAGGAAAATGAACTGATCTCCCACTCGCCCCCCGCTGTTTCCGTGACCTTGGCTGAGTCCCCCAGCCCAGGAGCCGCGGTGCTGTCCCCCATGTCACCCCACCCTGGGGCACAGGGACTCCATGTGAACCCGAGCTCGTCGGGAACGAGCAGCACCTTCCCCGGGAATGAGCAGTGCTGGGAGGGCTGGGGCTGGGGATTGGGCCCTCCCGGGGGTCGTAGGTTGCCAGTGAGGTTGGGGTGGGGGGACATGCACCCCAGAAGCAGAAAGGGGTTGCCTGGCTGCTGACAGGGCTCTTGGTGCTTTTGGGGCTGGTGGCTCAGCGTGTGCCAGCGTGGGGACAGCGTGTGCCAGGTCCCGGCATGACACACACGTGGAGCCTGTGGGGTGATGGGTGTGGGGCAGGGGGACGGGTGACACCAGGATGCTCCCGCCCCTCATGGCTGGGGCTGCTCCCATGGGCTGGCAGCTGCTGAGAGGTTGCAGGTGCTGCCTGCACCCTGCAGCCTGCACCCCCCATCCCTCCCTGCACCCCCCATTCCTCCCTGCACCCCCCATCCCTCCCTGCACCCCCCATCCCTCCCTGCACCCCTCATCCCACCCTGCACCCCCCATCCCACCCTGCACCCCTCATCCCACCCTGCACCCCTCATCCCTCCCTGCACCCCCCATTCCTCCCTGCTCCCCCCATCCCTCCCTGCACCCCTCATCCCTCCCTGCACCCCGCTCCGGGCAGCCAAACCCCCTTGGGAAAGGGGCTCTGGCTGTTTCCTGCCGGGGGAACAGGGAGGGACAGGGTGCCCACCCGGTGGGGATACGGTCCCATGTTCCAAGCACTCCCTTTCCTGCCCATCCCACAAGGATGAGGCTCCTCTCCCACATTTCCCTCCCTGCAGGAGCAAGGAGCAAACCCCACACCACCTCAGGGTGGTTGCAGGGGCTGTGCTCTGGCCGTGGGTGCCCTCTCCCCATCTCCACCCTCCTGTGCCATCCCGGGCTCTCTGTCCCCATAAGCGGTCCCATGTCGGGCACCCCGTGGCGCTGGGTGCCCGTGGGGCGCTGTCCCGGGAGGGCTCGGGGTGCCCGGCCCGCTCTGGGAGCCCCGAGGATGGCACAAGGGTGCCCCGGCCAGGGCGCGGTGGATGCCAGCGGCCGGCGGCAAGGGCGGCGGGAGGAGCGGGAGGAGGAGGAGAGGAGGAGGAGGAGGAGGAGGAGGAGGAGGAGGCTGGTGCCAGGGCTGCGCGTGTGTTTAGCTTGGTGGCTTCCTGGCTGGCAGGCTGCTGGCGGCGAGAAATAACTGAGTGGGAGAGTGCTGGCTGCGCCGCGGGGAGACGGGGACACCGGCACGGCACGGGGCAGCAGCGTGGCACAGGGCACCGCACGGGGCACGCTCCAGGGTGGCTGCAGGCTGCCGTGTCCCTCGCAGAGGCAGGGACAGGTGTCGTGGAGCCGGGCGTGAGGCACCAAGGGCACCAGGAGGTGTCCCCAGCCGAGCAGGGAGCCGCAGCCGCGGCACCGCGGTGATGCTCCGTGCCGTGCCCCACAGCTCGACCCCGAAAACACCGGCTTCATCGGCGTGGAGACGTTCGCCAGCCTGGTGCACAGCCATGAGCTGCCCCTGGACCCCGCCAAGCTCGACATGCTGGTGGCCCTGGCACAGGGCAACGACGAGGGGCAGGTCTGCTACCAGGAGCTGGTAGACCTGGTCAGTGCCGGGCGGCCGCGGGGACGGGGCGGGTGCCAGCCCGGGGTGGGCACCGGGCACCTCCCTGTGCCCCTGGGGAGGGGGGCAGACACCGGCGGTCCCCAGGGTCTCCCCCGGCGCGGGATGGCGGCGCGGCCTCGGGGTGGCCCGTCCGGGCTGTGGCACGAGGGGATGGCGGGGCAGGGGGTGGCCCCAGGCCGGGCGTCCCGAGCTGCCCCCGCGGCCCCCGCGGGCGCGGCCTCTCTCCGCAGATCAGCAGCAAGCGCTCCAGCAGCTTCAAGCGCGCCATCGCCAACGGGCAGCGGGCGCTGCCCCGCGACGTCCTGCTGGACGAGACCGGCCTCGGCATCTACAAACGCTTCGTCCGCTACGTGGCCTACGAGATCCTGCCCTGCGAGATGGACCGGCGCTGGTACTTCTACCAGCACCGCACCTGCCCGCCCCCCGTCTTCATGGCAGCCGTCACCCTCACCCAGGTACGGGCACGGGCGGGCGGCGCCCAGCTCGTCCTGGCTGGAGGGTCCCGGGGACCTGGGCAGGGATCAGACTCGGGGTGGGCAGGATGGGTGAGCCTGGCTGTGAGCTCCTGGTGTGCACAGAGCTGACATGAAGGGATGTGTGACCCTGGATGTGACATCTTTGTGCCCACGTGGGTGACTCAGACCTGGGGCAGTGGGGCTGGGTGGCCCCAGTCGTGATGTTCTGGTGCCCACAGAGGGGCTCAGATATGGGGTGAAGGTTTGGGTGACCCTCGTTGTGATGTCCTGGTGTCCATGGTGGCGCTGAGACCCCGGACAGAGGTGGATGGGTGACCCCAGTCGTGATGTTCTTGTGCCCATGGATGGGACCCATGGAGAGGCTCAGATCCAGGGCAGAAGGAACGGGTGGCCCCAGCTGTGATGTCCTTGTGCCCACATGTGGGACTCAGAGCCAGGGCAGTGGGGATGGGTGACCCCAGCTGTGACATCCTGGTGCCCTTGTGGGGCTCAGATGTGGGGTGAAGGGGGGTGACAACCACGGGGTTTGTCACAGATCATCGTGTTCCTGTGCTACGGGGCCCGGCTGAACAAGTGGGTGCTGCAGACCTACCACCCCGAGTACATGAAGAGCCCCCTGGTCTATCACCCCGGGCACCGGGCGCGCGCCTGGCGCTTCCTCACCTACATGTTCATGCACGTGGGGTAGGTCCTGCCGGGGGGGGGACGACACTGGGGACACCTCGGGGGCTGTGCAGGCTGAGCCTGTCCCCTCCTGTGCCCGGGCAGGCTGGAGCAGCTGGGGTTCAACGCCCTCCTGCAGCTGATGATCGGGGTGCCCCTGGAGATGGTGCACGGCATCCTGCGCATCAGCTTCCTCTACCTGGCCGGGGTCCTGGCAGGTGGGTGCTCCCCGGGAGGGGGGGACAGTCCCCATCCCCCCCATCGGTCCCTGTCACCAGCCTGGGGGGCACGGGGAGGTGCACGCCGAGTTTGGTGGGGATGCTGGGCTCTACTGGCTGCCGCCCTGCAGTGCCAACACCCCTCGGCCAGGGGCTGGGGGACAATGCAGGCTGTAATTAATTAATGTAGACAGTAATTCATTAATGCTGTGGGGGCGAGACCCCATGCTGAGCCCCGTCTGTGCCCCCAGGCTCCCTCACCGTCTCCATCACGGACATGAGGGCTCCCCTGGTCGGGGGCTCAGGGGGGGTCTACGCCCTCTGCTCTGCTCACCTCGCCAACGTCGTCATGGTCAGCCAGGGGACAAGGGGACACAGAAGGGGGGACAGGGGTGGATGACTTTGTAGGGTGGGCAGCACGGTGGGGGATGCCATGGGGTGACAATGGGCATAGGAGCTGTCTGCAGGTTGGGCATGGTGGTGGGACATTGTGGGGGTATGCCATGGGGTGGCTGGCACTGTGGGGTGGGCAGCACTGGTGGGGGATGCTGTGAGGTGGCACTAGGGGTGGCACAGAGGGACCATCTTGGGTGGCATCATGGGGTGGGTGTGGGTGGGGAGGAGCACGGGCCTGAGGGGGCTCCATGGGGCACTCCAGGGGCTCTGGCAGCAGCCCCCACCTCAGTGCTGGAGCATTGCTCCATGGAGCATCCATCCATCCATCCATCCATCCATCCCTATCCATCATCCATCCATCCATCCATCCATCATCCATCCATCCATCCATCCATCCATCCATCCATCCATCCATCCATCCATCCATCCATCCATCCCCTTCCCGCAGAACTGGGCCGGGATGCGCTGTCCCTACAAGCTGCTGCGGATGGTGCTGGCGCTGGTGTGCAGTGAGTACCGCCCCCGCCCCCCGGCCGTGCGGGCCCCGGGGCGGGCTCAGCAGCTCCCGCCTGTCCCGCAGTGAGCTCCGAGGTCGGTCGCGCCGTCTGGCTCCGCTTCTCGCCGCCGCTGCCGGCCTCGGGCCCGCAGCCCAGCTTCATGGCGCACCTGGCGGGGGCCATCGTGGGCATCAGCATGGGGCTGACCATCCTGCGCAGCTACGAGGAGAGCCTGCAGGACCAGTGCGGCTGGTGGGTGCTGCTGCTGTCCTACGGCACCTTCCTGCTCTTCGCCGTCTTCTGGAATATCTTCGCCTACGACCTGCTGGGGGCACAGATCCCCCCCCCGCCGTAGCCCGTCCCCTCGCCCCGACCCTGCGGTTGATTTGTTTTCCAAGCCCGGCGGAGGGGCTGGGGGGGGTCCCCGCGCGTGACATGGGGACAGGCCACCCCCCGCCCGCCTGTCCCCTCGGTGCTAGCGAACGCGCCGCCCCCCGCCCCGGGCTGCGCCCCCCCGGTGTCCCCTGCCGCCCCCCCCCCCCGCTGTAGCCCCGTCCCCAAAGGATGCTTCAGCCCTGCCCCGGCATCGCCAACCCCCCCGGGGTGCCCGCAGGGCTCGGAGCGTGCCCCTCGGGAAGGAGCCGGAGCAGGGGGACCCCCCCGCTGGCTCCCGTACCCCCTTTCCAGGGTGGGGGCCGCTTCGCTGCCCCCCAGGACCTGCACTTTCACACGAAGGACTGGTGCCAAAAGAGGAGCGATTTATTTTTCTATGCCAAAATAAATATAAATAAAAGAAAGAGGATTAAAAAAAAAAAAAAAAAAAAAAAACACCAAGGATATGGGGAGAGCCCGGCAGGAATCAGCTGAGACCGGCACAACTCATTTTGGCAGTGCCCTCGGCGGCACAGCCCCCCCCTCCCCGCGCCCCGGCCCCCCCGCTTTGCTGCCAGCCGCCCTCCCGGGACGGGGGGCTGGCCTCGGGATGGGGGCGCGGGGGGGGTCCCCGCTCTAACCTCCCCCCCAGACCTTTTTGAAGTATAAATAAATATTTTGCACACTGCGGGGGCTCGTGTCTCTATCGGGGGAGGGGGTTTTGGGGGTGCCCCCCATCCCTGATGGGAGGCAGTGCGGGTGCCGGGGCTGTCTGGCCCGGGGGACGGGGGGCACGGCGGCGGGGGGCGGGCACAGCCGGGGTCGGGACTTACTGGAGCAGAAAACTCCGGGATAAGTGGAGCGGCACCCGGCCGAGCGCCGCGGGGCTGGCAGCGCGGGGGGCACATGGGTGCGGGGGGGGGGCTGCAGCACTGAGACCACCCCCGGCCCATCCGCCCCGCCCGCCGCAGCGCACCCGGCGCTGGCAGCAGGCAGCCGAGCCCGCCCCACTCCCAGCCCTGCCCCTGCACCCCCAGCCCTCTATTCACACCCACCCCACATCGGGGCCCCCGGACCCCACCCTTATCAGCTCCATGTCGGCGCCCCCTGGACTCGCACGCCCCCAGCCCCCCTTTTCACCCCATCCCTTCCAGCCAGGCCCCTCATCCATCCTCCCGCGCCCCTCCGTGCGCCCTCCTCCCATCAAACCCCATCAAACCCATAAACCGCACCCCAATCCCCTGCGTCCATCATCCCCCACCCATGAACCACACCCAGACCACGCCCACTCGTCGCTGACCACGCCCTTTAGCTCCGCCCCCACAGCGCGCCCCTTCCCCACCCCTGCCTGACAGACCACGCCCTTAATATACATAACCCCGCCCCTTAATCTACTGACCCCGCCCTCCGAGCGGCAGCCCGTCTCTACCGGAGGCCCCGCCCCCTCCCCTCCGGCCCCGCCCCTGCCCAGCACGCCCCGCCCCGCGCGGCCCCGCCCCGGAAGCGGCGCTGTCGCAGTGCGCGGCCGGAGCGGCGGAGCCGGAGCCGCCGGGGCCGCCCGAGCCAGCGGAGCCGCGGCCCCAGCGCCGGCCCGGGCCGCGCCATGAAGGGCAAGGAGGAGCGCGAGGGCGGCGCGGCGGGGCCCGGCGCGGCGGGGCCGGGCGCGGGGGGCGCGGGCGGCGGCAGCCCCGAGAAGAGCCACAGCGCGCAGGAGCACAAGGAGCAGGGGAACCGGCTCTTCGGCGGCCGCAAGTACCCCGAGGCCGCCGCCTGCTACGGCCGCGCCATCGTGAGTCCCAGCGGCGCCCCCCGGCCCGAGCGGGACCGGCCCCCGGGACGGGAGCACCGGGGAGGGGACGCCCGCACCGCCTCCCCGAGGGCCCGGCCTGGGTACCCCCGGGACGGGACACACCAACCTCCCCCCTGGGCTCGATGGCCCCAGGCTGGACGGGACACACCAACCTCCCCCCTGGCCTGGACAGCCTCCCGGACCTGGCCTGGCCAACCCTGGGTGGGGTCCCCAGGGTTGGGACACCCCCGCCACACACCGGGCCTTGACTCCCGCAAGATGGGACTCCCGCCAGCCAGGACATCTCCCGAGCCCTGGCCTGGATATCACCAGGGTGGAGCCTCCTTGGGCTGGGCACTGTTCTTCCTCAGGGCCTGGCAAGATACCCCTGACATGGGACCTTTTAATCTGGACACTGTTCCCTCACTGGCTCCTCCTGGGGAGGGCTGGACACAGCTCTGGGCCTGATTCCCCCCATCCTGGGCCTGGGCTACCACCCCTAGGCCTGGCCGAGGCACCCCCCCGACCCTGGCCCGCTCTCTGCACTTGGACACCCCCAGCCCGTCCTCTCCCCCACCCAACTCCAAGCTGGACTCCCCTGCACCCCCTCCCCAGAGTGCCCCCACCCTGAGCCCGTTTCCCCTAAGGCCTGCAGTGTCCCTGGGCTGTGCTGGGTAGGGCAGAGCCAGCCTGGGACAGTCGAGGTGCCGGGGGAGACAGTCAGTCCCCTGTGGGGGCAGGGACATCGGCTGCCCTATGGGGACCGGCCCCAGCCTGTCCCCAGTCCATGCCAGCACCTCCCCACGGGGTGCACGCCCCGGCTGGCACTGCTGCCTCTCCCTGCCCAGGGTGACGGCGCCGTGCCGCTGGCTCACCGAGTCACAGGGCTGTCACCCGACCGCCAGCACGTCCTGGCCCTGCCGCCAGCGCCAACATGGGCCTGTCCCTGCAGAACCGGAACCCCTTGGTGGCCGTGTACTACACCAACCGGGCCCTGTGCTACCTGAAGATGCAGCAGCACGACAAGGCGCTTGCCGACTGCAAGCGGGCGCTGGAGCTGGACGGGCAGTCCGTGAAGGCTCACTTCTTCCTGGGCCAGTGCCAGATGGAGATGGAAAACTACGACGAGGCCATCGCCAACCTGCAGAGAGGTGAGCGGGCACGCTGCCACTGTCCCCTGCTCCTGTCTGCTGGGAAAGGGCCAGGGAGGGAGACGGGGACGCTGCCGTTGGCGCTGAGGTGCCCTTTCTCTCCTCAGCCTACAACCTCGCCAAGGAGCAGCGGCTGAATTTCGGGGACGACATCCCCAGTGCGCTGCGCATCGCCAAGAAGAAACGCTGGAACAGCATCGAGGAGAAGCGCATCAACCAGGAGAACGAGCTGCACTCCCACCTGACCAAGCTGATTGTGGCCGAGAAGGAGAGGTAACGGGGCACCAGGCTGTCACAGCTCTGTGTGAGGTGTCTCTGCAGAGCCCTGCAGCAGGGAAGGGTGTGACAGTGTTCCCCCATCCCCCTGATCTCCCACTCTGTCCTAGGGAGCTGGCAGAGTGCCGAAAGACTCAGCAGGAGGAAAACACAGACGAGAGCCGGAGCCGTGTTCAGCTGGCCAGCATCGAGGCCAAACACGTGAGTTGGGGGCTGGGGGCTTCCTCATCCCCATCCTCATGCTCTGCTGCAGCCAGGGAAGAGGCAGGGCTGCAGCTGTGCAGGTGAAAGCTGAGAAACCTTGGGACACAGCACAGTAGCCTTCATTCTATAGCTCGAGCCACCACTGCAGGGCTGTTGTGTCCCCCCATGATGGCTTCCCTTGCTCTGTCACCTCTTGTCCCAGCCTGGCAGCGGTGACGCCTGCTGAGCCTGTTGTTCCCTGAGGAAACATAAGTGCCTCTCAGCCACATGTGGGTCTGGGTGCTGGGGACTAATCCCAGATAAAAATAGTCCCACAAAGGAAGGTTATTTGTAAGCTGGATCACTCCTGCCAGCTTCAGCCAGGAGCTGCACAGGCAGAGGGGGCACCAAGGACCTGCCACAACACCCATGATGGGAGGCTTTGGGGCTCTCCCTGGGGTCCTGTAGCCCCTGCACACCAGGGACCCCTTGTCCTCAAGGGCTTCTCTTTCAGGACAAATACCTGGCAGACATGGACGAGCTCTTCTCCCAAGTGGATGAGAAGAGGAAGGTGAGTGTGGCCCAGCCTGTGATCCTGTAAACCTTCTGTGTACCCTGCTCCCCCCTCTGAGCAAGCACCACCTCCCAGCCCACTTTCCTGACCCAGCTGTGCCTCTCTCGAGACAGAAGCGGGACATCCCTGACTACCTGTGTGGGAAGATCAGTTTTGAGCTGATGAGAGAGCCCTGCATCACGCCCAGTGGGATCACCTACGACAGGAAGGACATTGAGGAGCATCTCCAGGTACAGCTGGGCCAGGGGCAGGGGGCTTTCCCAGGACCTTGCCTGGGTGGGAAGGCATCTTTTTGCTCAACTCAGGGCTCCACAGGCTCCTTGGGTTTGGTCCCAGTTACCTGCCCGGGCAGCTCCCTGTTGAACAGGTGCTGCCAGGCCCTGCCCAAAGCGGAGGCGGCTCTTGGCGGGGGTCTCGCACCTTGACCTGCCCTCATCCTGCTGGGAGGCACCTCTGAGGGGCTCTCCCTCTTCCTGTGGGAAGGTGCCCAGGTGCTGGGGCAGATGCCACGCGGCGCTGGCCTCACGGCCACCTGCGCCTCGGGGCTGAGCCCGGGCACGTGGAGTAACCGGTTCCCCCGCGCCTCCTCCCCCGCAGCGCGTGGGGCATTTTGACCCGGTGACGCGGAGTCCGCTGACCCAGGACCAGCTGATCCCCAACCTCGCCATGAAGGAGGTGATAGACGCGTTCATCTCGGAGAACGGCTGGGTGGAGGATTACTGAGGGGCCGGGGCGGCGCTGGCCCGCCCGGGTGTCCTGGCGCAGCTGGCTCTCCCCGGGCTGGCACCATGCCTTACTCGCTCTCCGGTTGTTCCCCCTCTGCCCCAGCTGCCCCAGGCCTGGCACTGGGCGAGGGCACCTCACCATGTCCCCTTCCCGAGGAGCTGCAGCGGCTGGGCGGGCACCGCGGCTCCCTGGCTCCCCTCGCCGGCTCCAGGACCTGCCTGGGGGTTGGAATGCTGCCTCCTTGGCAGTGGCCTCGCCATCATGTCTGTCACCCCCTCAGCCAGGGCAGCCACAGTCCCCAAAGAGCACGTCCCGCTCCAGGGATTGCCACAGGGGGCTTGCTGGGATGAGCACCTGGAGCCCCGTCCTTCCCTGTGATTAGAGTTGTTTCCTCCTCCTTCCACCTCCTGCCTGACCGGGGTTGGGTCCTCTTCCCAGTAAACAGCCACTTACTGGGATGCTGATGCACCCTCTGGCTTTTCCTGGTAAACAACTGCCCCAGGGCTGGAAGGGGCTGGTTCCCACCTCCCCTTCCCCACTGGGACTGTGGTTCCCTAAGAACAACCACCTGGGTTAAAGTTCTTCCTTTTAATGAAATCCCTTAAAAACCCCACCAAAAATAACCACCAGATTTGCATCCAACTGAGATTCCAGCATTCTGGTCTGCCGATGGCCTGCCTGGCTTTTGAGCACCCTCTGGAAGTTTGCCAATGTCCATTAAAAGAATATATATATATATATAAAAAGAATAAAAAAAATTTCAGCAATAAATGTGGAAAAGGATCTGGAGTGGTTCACGGCAGCCATTTGTGGGGATCTCCTGGCTTGGGAATCAGTGCCATCCCACGGGGACCACGTTTGCTCCAGGGATGTAGCAACACACAGCGTGCTTCAGTAGAACAGCTTTAATCCAAGGGGGAAGGTAAAGACCAATAAAAACCAGAACTTTCTCAGGCAGTTGGTCCCAAAAGCAGTGGCCTTTCCCTGAGGGTGGCAGGAGCTGGAGCTCCTGGCCTGGCTGGGATGGATGGGGGTGACGTGTCCTTGTCCCTGCCAGCCCTAGCCCAGGAAGGTGGAGATGAAGACGCTGGTGTCCAGGTTGAGTGTGGCGTGCCACCAGCGGTCAGGGAAGTACAGGACCTGCAGGGGACACCAGTGGGGTCCCACGGCTCTGGCTGGGAAGCCTGGGGTCCCCTGCAGCCCTGGCCTCACCTCCCCAGGGCGCAGGGTGCACTCCAGCGGGCGCTGGGCCGGTGGCAGCGTGGGATAGGTGTGCTGGAGCCAGGCCAGCGTCGTCTCGTTGGGGTGGAAGTGCGGGGTTTGATCCGGCGGGTACAGAAACCAGCGCTGCAAAGCACCGGGGGCACGTCCCCTCCCAGGTCCCCTGCAGCCCCTCGGGCTCAGCCCCAGAGGGGCTTCCCCGTGCCCAGGGACACCTGTTAGGGGCTTGTTTCTCTCCCCCCTCCCCAAATCCTTCCCCTAGGGCTCAGTTCTCACCTTCCTGCCGAAAATCACCTCGGAGAAACCAGGGCCGTGCCAGTGGAAGGGAACGCCAGAGCCCGAGCCTGGCGGGAGCGGGGGTTGGTGCTGGGGAGAGCCCGCAGTCGCGGCCTGATCCCATCCCGATCCCATCCCGATCCCATTGCACACCCACCTGCGATCCCAAAGCTGTAGGCGGGGCTGGTGCCCGGGATGCGGAAGGGAGGGGGCACGTAGTGCTGGAAGAGGGGGCCCCACTCGGTGAAGTTGTTGTCCCCGAAGAAGTAGAGGGTGTCTGGGGGGACACGGGAGCTGAGCCCGGCAGGGGAGGGGGCTGCGGGGGACGGGGCGGCGCTACCCACCGCTGCCCAGCCGGGCCGGGTCCTGCGGCTTCAGCAGGTGCTCCACGTACTCCTGGAACGGCACATCCACTGCGGGAACGGAGGGGTGAGCGGGGGAACGGGAGGGGGGAGCGGGAGAACGGGAGGGGGGAGCGGGGGAACGGGACGGGGGAGCGGGGCAGCGGCACCCCCGCAGCCGGGCACGGCCCCGCGCTCACCTTTGCGGTACGAGTAGGTGTTGGCCGTGCTGAGCCGCACCGGGAAGGGCCCGAAGGCGGCCAGCAGCTTCTCCCGGGTGCAGAGGGCTCGGAACGCCTGGGGGATGGAGCGCAGGGAGCCGGGATGCTGCCGCCGCTCCCGGGGCACCGGGAGGTGCGTCCCACTCGGCACCCTCTGTCCCCTCCCGGCACTCACCGAATTGTCCGTGACCCCACCGAGGATCACTGGCCGGGAGAAGGCGAACCTGGGGGCGGCATCCAGCGGGGTCCCGCACGGGCGGAGCACGGGGACCAGCACTGACCCATCCCGGGGCACCGGGACGGGCCCCGACCCACCCCGGGGCATCGGGACTGGCTCCAAACCACCCCCGGGGCATCGGGATCCGTCGCCACCACCTTCCCCCAGCTTCTCCCCCGGGACTCCCGGGTCTGCCCCCCGGTTCCGCCCGCCCCTCCCCGTTAGCCCGCCCGGTGCACCGGAACTGTCCTCCGGCCCCCTGCCTCAGTGCCGCGGGCGCCGGGACCATGCCGGGTGCCCCGTACCGCTGCAGGAAGAGGGAGTAGGTGAGGGAGGCATCCGCTCGCTCCACGGTGCAGCGTGGTTCCTCCGGCACCGTGCCCGCCAGCCTGCAACGGGAGACTCCGCTCGGTACCGGCACCAGGACCGGCACAGGGACCGGTCCCGGGGCAGCCCCTGCCCTTACCAGCCGCCGCCCGGAGGGTCGGTGCAGGCGCCGGGCCGGACCCAGCCCAGCGGCAGCAGCAGCAGCGGCAGCAGCCGCGCCGCCGCCATGGGGACCGGCACCGGAGAGACCGGCAACTACAATTCCCGGCATGCACCGCGAAACGAAGTGGATGCAGCCATTGGCTGGGCGCGTCGCTACGGGTCCCGGTAAGGGCCATCCCTTAAAAGGGCAACGGAAAGCGAACCCCACCTCACGGCTTAAAGTGGCCTCCCGGCACCAGGGGACAACAGCATGGGGACAGCGGGGACACCGCAGGGCCGGGGCCCATCCCAGGCGAAGCAAAGACAGGAGTCATGGCTCGATTCAACTGCTGGTTTGTTTTAATCCAGTAAAAAACGGCCGGGCAGGGGGTGCACCCCCAGCCCTTATTTACACAAATAAATACAGGGAGGGCGGTGCCAGGGGTATCGGGCAGGGCACGCTGCCTGCCCTGCTCTGCCCCTGCCCCACCCCGCTGCCAGCTCCCCCGGGCCGGGGCTCAGGTGCACTCCCGGGGGGGCTCAGGTGTACCCGGGGGGGCTCAGGTGCACTCCCGGGGGGGCTCAGGTGTACCCGGGGGGGCTCAGGTGCACTCCCGGGGGGGCTCAGGTGTACCCGGGGGGGCTCAGGTGCACTCCCGGGGGGGCTCAGGTGTACCCGGGGGGGCTCAGGTGCACTCCCGCGGGGGCTCAGGTGTACTCGCAGAGGTGGCCGCAGCCAGCGGGGCAGTGGGAGCTGGTCTCCAGCCACTTCATGATGTGCTGCAGGTGGCCGCCGTGGCTGCAGCCCTGGCACCAGACGAAGAGCCCCTTCACCACGTGGTGACACACGGCACACATGCTGGCACACTGCCGACACCTGCACGGGGAGATTCGGGTGGGTGTGGGCAGGGAGAGCCCTCGGGAACAAGAGGGAACGGGGGCACCCACCCCATCCCCCTGTCCCCACAAGCCCCTCAGGGCCCCCTCACCTGTCGCAGATCCAGCCCCTGTTGCTCATGGGCCGCTTGCAGTTGCTGCAGTTGACGTGCAGGGTGGTGGAAGCCTGGTTGAGGCAGTTGATGGCACGGCAGGTACTCAGCTTGATCACCTCGTTGGAGATGTTCCAGAGCTGGAAGCGCTGCAGCAGGTCGATGTAGGACGTGTACCAGTGCTCCTGGGGACAGCCACAGACAGCTGAGCCTCCACATCCACCCAGAAACCCCCTCAGGACCCCAGCCCTGCATCCCAAAGGCAAGATTCCCCTGGAGGGCTCAGCCTGGAGAAAAGGAGGCTCGGGGAGGGGGGGCCTTCTCACATTACAAGTCCCTGACAGGAGGGTGGAGCCAGGTGGGAGCCAGGCTCTGCTCCCAGGGAACAGGGACAGGACAAGAGGAAATGGCCTCAAGCTGTGCCAGAGGTGGTCTAGTTTGGATATTAGGGAGAATTTCTTGATGGAAAGGGTGGTCAAGCATTGGCACAGGCTGCCCATTGCAGCGTTGGAGTCACCATCCCTTGGGGGGATCTAAAAGCTGTGCTGATGTGGCAGTTGGGGACATGGTTCAGTGGTGGCCTTGGCAGTGCTGGGGGAATGGCTGGACTCAATGATCTTAGAGGGCTTCTCCAACCTAAAGCATTCTGTGGTCCTCTGATCCCTGCAGTGGGAGAATGACTCTGCAACGCTGGGGAACAGCATCCTTCCCTGCATCAACAGGGCAAGGGCACCTCCCCATCCTGACCCTGCAGGGCCCACCTCAAACCCCTGCCAGGACTGGTGGTGGGGCAGGTACCGGAACCCTGGAGCTGCTCACCCTGGTGTAGAGCTGGCCTGCCAGGGGCTGGAGGAGAATCCAATCCCAGGCAGGGCCCCATCCCATTGGGATGCACCCCCCTGTGGGTCCCAGCAAGGCGTGGCCCTGCCCTTCGGGGCTCTACCTGCGTCTGCTCATCGATCTCCTTGCGGATGCGCTCTCCCAGCACGATGAGCACGGACACGGCCGTCTGCACGTCGCCCTGCTCGGCGTAGAAGAGCAGCGTGTCCCGCACGATGGGGTTGAAGAAGTCGGAGGGCAGGCGGTTCTCGTAGAGAGAGTGGGAAATGGAGATCAGCGAGAAGGACTCCACGGGGGTCAGCGACACCGTCTCGGCCTCGTTGCCGCTGACGTGAGGGGAGTCGGCCTTGTCCTGCAGGTGGTCCAAGGCCGATGGGTTGTCCACGATTTCGTGGCGCAGCGGGAAGGCTTCCTGGGGAAGGCTGTATTCCTGCTCTTCGGCTGCGAGGAGAAGAGCAGGAATGAGCAGGGGAAAACCCAGCTGGGACAGACAGCACCTCCCGCAGTGCGCTCACCGTGTGGGTTCTCGTGGTCCATCATGTACAGGTCATCCTCATCTGCCTCCACATCTCCCAGCAGATAATCCGCAGGGACGTCGCTGCCCTCCGTCTCCTCATTGTCTGCACGCCCGGGGAAAGAGAAATCAGCTCATCCTGCCACTGGATCCACCTCCCAGTGTCCTGCCCAGCATGCCAGGCTGTGCCCAAGCCACACGGCTCAGTTCCCCACCACTGTCACTGTCACCCAGCTCATGGGGGAAAGCTGTCCTTTTGCAGGGCCCTGGGGCTCGGTGTCCTTCAGCCTGCGGCTGCAGCACGTTCAGCCACCCCAATTCACAGGATAAATGGCCCAGTTTATGTCCTATCTATGGCTGAGGAGGGAAGAGCTGTGGGACTGGACTGTGCCCACCCAGTGGCGTTACCCTCGTTGTTGATCAGGGTGGAGGAGGAATCCATGAGGATGTTTTCCGTGCGGCTTTCTCCTTTGCTGCGGTCCAGTCTGGACTCACTGCCCAGCCCAGCAGGGATATCTTTCAGGTTAAAACTGGGGAAAAAAGCCAAATTTAACTGTCAGAGGAGTATAAAGTTTCCATTTCAGCCAGCAAACAGCCTGGATACAGGTGTCCAGTTGCAATTTGAATGGAGAAACATAAGATACAGTGATATCCCTTCCTGTGCAGAAGTCACCAGTCCCCACTGTGTGACTTAAAAATAAAGACACATTGTGACTGTGATCACAGCCCTTCCTCCAAGCCTGGTGGCACTGCACATGCAGTGCAAAGGTCTCTCTGAAGAATTCCAGAGCTGAGCAGGCTCTTGGCTCCATCTCCTTTCCCTCAGAGGCAGGTGAACGCTCCAAGGTGCCTAGCTGTTAGTTATGCATCACCATGCTTGGCCTTCACCGAGATGGAAAAGGGAAGGGATGGGGCTGGAGCAGAGCCCAGCTCCCCAGGCTGCTGCCTGCCGTGTCTCAGACAGCAGCACAGCCACTCGGCTGGAGGCACAGCTTGGTCAAGGACAGTGCTTATTTCCTTTGGTGCTATTTGAGGATCTGTCACTCACTGTGGAAACCCGGTCCTGCGAGGTCTGGCGGCTCATTTGGTGTCCTCATCCCACACGTTTATGTCATTGAGAAGAGGAAAAACAACTTTTCCTGCTTCATCAGCCCACCACGAGCGAGCTGCTGGCAGAGCTGGGCTGTGCTCTCCCTTGGAAAGGCTCTAGAAGAAAACCTCTGCACACCGGCAGTTCCAGCTCCAGCCATGAGACACCTCCTCCATCCCCAGCCCTTGGTCACCATCACTGCCCTGGGCACTGCTGAGGCCTCACCTCAGATCCTGGGGTCACTTTTGGGGCCCTCATGACAGGAGAGACACTCAGGGGCTGGAGTGTGTCCAGGGAAGGGAACAGAGCACCAGGAGGGGCTGAGGGAGCTGGGGGAGCTCAGGCTGGAGAAAAGGAGGCTAAAGGGGGACCTTCTCACCTCCACAACTCCCTGACAGGAGGGGGGAACTAGGGGAGTCAGGCTCCCAGGGAACGGGAGAAAAGGAAATGGCCCCAGATTGTGACAGAGGAGGTTTAGATTGGATTTTGGGAAAATTTCTTTATGAAAAGGGTGGTCAGGCACTGGCACAGCTGGCCAGGGCAGTGATGGAGTCTCTACCCACCCCTGGAGATGTTCAGCATCATGTGGTGGCCTTGGCAGTGCTGCTGGGGGAATGATATCAGAGGACTTTTCCAACGTTAGAGATTCTGTGATTCATTAATTCAGTAACTGCAAAGCTGATCCCAGACCCTGCCCTGCCACAGGCCAAACTTTGGTTGAAGGAGAGAAGGGAGCAGTGTGTGAGGCTGCAGAGCTCGAGGCCAGACTGGGCACTCATTTCCCACACCAACGTGGGAAATGGCTGCATTCAAACAATGCCAACATGCAAACCAGCACAGCCTGAGGGAGAGCTGTCCCTGCTCGCTCCCTGTGTCTGGGGCAGGTTAGTTATTATGCAGAAATTGTTCCCTGTGAGGGTGGGCAGGCCCTGGCACAGGGTGCCCAGAGAAGCTGTGGCTGCCCCTGGATCCCTGGCAGTGTCCAAGGCCAGGTTGGACAGGGCTTGGAGCAGCCTGGGACAGTGGAAGGTGTCCCTGTCCATGGCAAGGTGTTGGAATGAGATGAGCTTTAAGGTCCCTTCCAACCCAAACCATTCTGGTATTCCATAATGTGATTCTATAACCCTGTCCCAGCCAAGGAGCCGTTCCCATTCCCTGGCTCATGGAGCTGTCCCACTCATCTCATCACTCCCTGCAGCTGCCTTCCCCCGTACCTGTTCATGAGCGGGAGGGCAGTGCTGCCTTTCCCCATGCTGTGGTTGAGGTTTGTGGACGACACGGTGCCGAGGCTGGAGTAGATAATCCTCAGCATCGTCCACGTCTGAGCCACCTGTGTGGAACACAGTCCCTGTCAGCCCTTCCCAGACTACCACCCCTCTGCAGCACCAGCTGGCCCGCAGCTCACCTGGTTGCGGTCCAGCCCCTTGGCCACCTTGGCGTTGTGGTCGCAGAGCTCGGCCAGCGGCCGGCCGGCCAGCGCGTACTGCTTGGCCGTGTGCACAAACCAGTCCATGCTGCCGCTCTCCACGTCCGTCTCGAACACGCTGAGGGCGCTGGAGGATGAGATGTACTCGAACTGCTCCGTGGGGTCCAGCTTGCGCTTGAAGAAGATGGGGTGGCGCCGGTCGCCGATGTAGGGCTTGCGGTTGGAGTCGGAGGAGATGAGGCTCTCCTTGGCGGCGAAGGCCAGGTCTCCGTAGAGGCTGTAGCACAGCCCCTCGGGGTTGGCCCGGTCGATGGGCTGGCTGGCATCCTTGAAGATGTGCTGGTAAAGGGTGCTGTCTTTGGAGCCCGAGAGGAGGAAATAGGGGTCGTGGAGGTGCCGCCACACGATGCCCGTGGTGACGTCCTTGTGCTCCTCGAACATGGCGGAGGGGATGAAGGGGCGGCGCACGTCCCACACGTAGATGTTGTGGTCCACCATCATGGAGCAGGTGGCGATGTGGTGCTTGCACTCGGGGCGCCACTTCACCCGCGCCACCGAGGCGATGGTCTGCACGCAGTAGATCTCCTTGGCCCGCGTCGTGTTCATGTCCCACACCTTCACCATCTTGTCACGGCCGCCCGTGGCCAGCCAGCCCCTGGGACAAGGACGGATCAGTGTTCACCTCTCTGTCCCCACCGTGGCACGGAAATGCTCACAGCACGGGTGTGAGCACGTGCACGCTGCAGGAAGGCAGCTGGGCTGCAATCCCATCCTCCCAGGAGCTCCCCTGGCACGTCCGCTCTGCAACAACCAGGTCAGGCAGCACCCTCCTTCCTGCTCCCAGTTATGGCCCTGCGCCTCTAGAGCCACATCCCAGTCAGACCAGCTCCCCCTGGCTCTGCTTTCCACTGGCCAGGCACAGCAGAGAGGAAAAGGCCGTCCTGAACGTATTTCAGTGCCTCTCTAAGATCACGAGCAGTGGCAGCACTGCCTGGCAGGGAGTGAGGAGGGACCTGCACACTGTAACAGCTCCTTCCAGATCCTTCCCAGCAAACTCCCAGGAAAGGCAGGAGGGAAACATGACTGAACACAAGCGAGCTGTGTCCCAGAGCAGCCAAAAAGTGCCTTCCTCAAGCTGAACAGTGGAGCAAGAGCCTGCTGTGACACTGCTGTACACAACCATAAGACACCCAGTGCCTCAAAACCCCCTAATTTATCAAAAAACAAACCTCAAACACCTTACACCACCCCAAATGCTCAAAGTAACAATCACTCCTATCTCCCAGCAACATCCCAGCCCCTGACGCAAGGGGACAGGGTATCACAGATCATGCTTTCGCCCACAAAATCCCAATCCTGTTTTTAGGGTCTCTCTTGTTCTGCAAGTCCGGGTGGCTGGCAGGGCCTGGCCCCGCACTCACCTGTCCTCTGGGTGCCAGTCGCAGCAGAAGACGGGCCCGTTGTGGGCTGTGAACATCCTCTCGTAGCGGTCGGGCCGGCGGATGTCCCACAGCTGCACGTTGCCGTTCTCAAAGGTGGCGGCGAAGGTGAAATAGTCCCGGATGCTGAACTGGACATCACGCACGCTCTCCGACTGGCCTGGGAGGGGACACAAGAGCTCCAGCAAAGCTAAAAATCCCACTGGAAGAGCCGTGGCGCAGAGAGAAGGTAGCAGGGAGTGCTGTGACTGTCTTCCATCACCCACACAGACCCAGCTAGTACTGAGAGACAAGAAAAGGCACCAAAATGCCTCTCAGCTCCTTCCTTCCCTGCTCTGGGCATCACACCCTGAGCAAACCCTCCTCCTGGGCAAGGGGAAGGACAAAGCCCCCAACACCTGACTCTCCTAAGGGAGAAGGGACAAGCAAGGAAAGGACAAAGCTCCCAAACTGTGCCTCCCCACAGGGAAACGGGACAGCAACAGCCACGTTTGTACCAGAGAAGGTGCTGACAGAATCCTTCTTGCGCAGGTCGAAGCACTTCATGTAGCCGTCCTGGGAGCCGCTGAGCAGCATGTACACCTCGGTGGGGTGGAAGCACACCTTGTTGACAGTGCGCTTGTGCTCCGTGAACAGCTGGTCCTGCTTGTTGCGGGATGGCTTGCCCAGGTTCCAGGTGACCACCACGCCGTTGGTGGCGGCGGTGGCCAGCAGGTTCTCGTCCATCTGGTGCCACACCACGTCGGCACAGCTGAAGTTCAGGGAGGGTTTGCGGCCCACGCGGAGGTTCAGCTTCTCCACAAACTGCTCCTCCTCGATGGAGTAGATCTTGAAGATGTTGCGGCCGGCCACCACCACCTGGGCAGCGTCCCGGCACACGCTGATGGCGTTGGCGGGGGCGTCCAGGTGGCAGAACATGGTGCGGCCAGTCAGCGCGTTGCCCCCCAGGGCAGTGGTGACCCTGGCCATCTTCTCCATGGCTGTCCTCGGGGTGCTGTCCCCTCTCCAGCAGGCTTCCTGCACACCCACACGGCCACCCTGCTCCACCTCAGCCAGAGCTGGGCAGGGACAGGCTGGGCTCCTGCTGGGCCCTGGTGGCTCCGACCGCGGCTTTTTGCGGCTGCATCAACGGGCCGTGGAGGTGAGAGGCCACAGAGCTGCCTGTGGGAGGCAGATACAGCCCCACGCCGGGTTCTCCTCCTGCCGCCCTCTGTGGCTCCCTCTCAGGGAGTTCCTGAAAACCTTCTCTGGGTTCCTTCTTCCCTCCTTGGCCACACCCCGAGATGTTTCACTGTTGCTGATAATATAGGTCAAGTACAGCGCTGTGGCTGAAGTGAGCAGCGTCCGCAGCACGAGGTGAGGTGAAGTGAGGCCACGGTCACCTCCGTGGGGCACTCGGAGCCCCAGAGCCTGCAAGAACCAAGGGATGACCCTCCTTCTCTAGCAGAGTGGGGGCAGCAGTTACTCCAGGCTTCCTGCAGGGATCACAGGGTCCCACGGGCTGTGTCCTCCAGAGCCAGGCTGAGCTCCTGCCACAGCACTGCCCTCTCTTGCCAGGTCCCACAGATCCCTCATACCTCACATTCCCACCCCCCCAGGGCCCCTTCCCACCCTCAGCGCACCCTTAGGGTCCCGTCCTACTCCTGAGGCCACCCCCAGCCCCTCATGTCCCACACTCCCAACCCCATCAGGCCCGCTCCTGACCCACAGCCCTCTCATACTCCTCATCCCCTCCTCCTGACCCACAGCCCCCCAGGAGCCCTTAGACCCCTCAGACCCCACACTTCTCCCTCTGCAGGGCCCGCTCCTGACCCAGAGCCTCTTCAGGGCCCTCTCCAGCCCTTCAGAGCCCACTCAGGGTTCCCTCAGAGGCTCCCCCACCCTGTATCCTCCTCAGGGCCCCTTCCCGCCCCTCAGAGCCTCCGGGGCCTCTCCACAACTCCCTCCCGCCACATAGAGTCCCCTGCCGCTGCCACCCGGTCCCGGACCCACTCCGTGCGAGGCCCCGGTGCCGTTCCCAAAGCCGTACCCCCGTACCCGGTGCCGGTTCCCCCGCCGGCAGCTCGAGCCGAGCAGGCCCCGCCGCCGCCGCCGAGCTCCCGCCAGACCACGCCCTCTTCCGCCACGGGATCGCCCCCTGCTGCCAGACCACGCCCATTTCCGCCACTGACACCCACCCCCTGCTGCCAGGCCACGCCCATTTCCGCCACTGACACACCCCCTGCTGCCAGGCCACGCCCCCGACACCGTCCCCTGACCCGTAACCACGCCCATCCTGTCCCTCTTGCCGTTCGGCCCCGCCCCTCTGCGGCAAGACCACGCCTCCTCCCGCAGCTCTAGCCTGCCCCTGCCCGTAGACCACGCCCCCGTCATTAGACCACGCCTTTTCGTACCCGGACCGCCCCCCTGCACGAGGCCACGCCCTCTTCCTGTACCGGATCGCACCAGGCCCCGCCCACACACATACCGCTCAAGGTGCCCCGCCCCTGCTCGTGAGGCCCCGCCCACAAGCCAGGCCCCGCCCCGCCCGGAGCAGGGCGCGCTGGGGCGCGGGGACAAGGCGGGCACCGAGCCTTGGGGTTCGGGGCAGTGCGGGGTGCGGGGCGCCACAGGGACGTGGGGCGCCCTGGGAATGCGGTGCGAGGGGATAAACGGGTATTGGAGTGTACAGGGCGCCTTGGCGGCGCTGCCGGAGGGACGTGGGGTGCGCTGGGAGTGGGGGTTCGCTGGGATGAAGTGGGAGGGATAGGAGCTGTACTGGGGACTGGGGGTGCAGGAGGAGAGAGCACCAGGGGGTTCGGGGTGTATCGGGGATGGGAATGTCAGGGAGATGTGGGATGCGGGGGGAACGGGCATGCCAGAGGTGCACCCCAGAGGGACAGGGAGAAAACGGGGTTTAGAGGGATGTGGGGTGCATTAGGGATCAGGGTGGGAAATGGGGGTACCGAGGGGATATGAGGGGCATTGAGGGTGTAGGCGTGAGCTGGAGTGTTACAGGGGTGCACAGGGGTGTGTGGGTGCACTGGGGGGCTTGGGGCACACTGCCGTGGGGGTGTGCATTTGGGGGGTGACGGGGAGATGTGGGGTCCAGGGGATTGGGGATGCCAGAGGGATGTGGGTGCATGGGGGATGGGGAAGCAAGGGAATAACTGGGGGTCTGTGGGAGCCTTGTGGGTCAGGCTGCGGGGTGGGAACTGGGGGTGCCGAGAGGAAATGGGCTGCATTGGTGGTGTACAGATGCACTGGAGGGATATAGGGGTGCACAGGGGAGTAGGGGTGCAGGGGGTATGGGGGCCACTGCCATAGGGGTGCAGGGGAGGGTATGGGGGCCGTGCTGGGGCCGTCAGTGTAACCTGGGACCAGGGGCTTGTGCAGGGCTATGGCACCCCAAAACTGCTGCTGTCACCTGCAGGACCCCCTGCGTGCCGCTGTCCTGCCTGGCTCCCGTGCCCAGGGACACTGCTGGGTTTGGGGGTGCAGGCAGCCCTCCACCCCCGTGCCGGGGAGCTCCAAGCCCCAGCAGTGCCACACTGTCCCGCAGCCCCGGGGACTCCCAAAACCCCTTCCAGGGCCACTTTGTGCCGTTTGGGGGTCAGAAAGGGGCGTTTCGGACAAAGCAGGGAGCGGAGGCGGCAGTTGGTGCAGCAGTTCCTTCCCGGCCGGTACAAAGGCAAAACAAACCGAAAGCGTGTCCGTGTCCGTGTCCGTGTCCGTGCCCATCCCGTGTCCGTGCCCATGTCCGTGTCCGTATCCATGCCCAATTCCTCCCACGGCTGCTGTGGCAGCGGGCAATGTCGCGGGGGGGGTCACGGAGCCCCTCCCGCGCTGGGTCCCCGTGGGCACCTCAGCCCCGCGCCGGCTCGGTCCCATCTCGGCGCAGCCCAGGGGTCCCCCCGGTGCCCCGCTTGCCGCTGGCATCGAGGCGATGGCTTTTCAGCTGGAAGAGCGGTGGCGGTGGCAGTGTGTCCTGGGTGCCACCTCCTGTGGTCTCTCTGCGCTGCCGGTGTCGCCGCGGTGGCTCAGACCCGGCCCTGGTCCCCCGGGATGTCCCATCCCAGACGGATGGGTCGCTCCTCGGCGGTGGCATCACCCCACAGCCCCGCGGGGTGCAGTGGGGTCCCCAGGGCGGCGGGGGTGCTCGCCAGGGGAGCCCGGCTGCCGGGGCAGGACCCGGCCGGGGCGAAGCCGCGTGGAGGGGCTCAGTGGGGCTGTCACTTGTCACCGTCCCCCCGGGTACCCCGAAACCTGCCGTAGCACGAGACTGAAGCAAGCGAGCATGCGAGGGTGGCGGGCGGGCGGAGAGGGACATCCTATTCACCAGGAGAAAGTGCCCCAAAGGCGGGGCTGGGGGCTGCAGGGGACACGCAGCACGGGGAGGTGGGGGGTGAGCTCGGTGCCCCGCTCCAGGGGCCTGAGGGGACCCATCCAGCCTCCGCCGCCACCCAAAAATAAGCATCCTCCTCTGGCCCATCCCTGGGAGCATCCTTTGGTCCCCAGGAGCATCCTTGGTGGCGGGGCCGTGTGCCCGCTCGGCACCGGGGCGGGGGGAGCAGGATGCGGCCGGGGGGGGTCACACAGCGTCGCCTTCCCACTTTGGGCTTCCATGATGTCCGTTCGTATGTCCGGAAGGGATTGGCAGGACACCGGGAGGAGCACGGGCGATGGCGGCGGCGTGGGGGGAATTTACATGGTACCCGGGGGGCTCCGGCCGGGGGCGACGCCTGCCCCCATCTCCCCCCGGAGCCCCGCGTCCCTCGGGGGCGTCGATGCGGGGGATGTCCGGGCTCGGTTGGAATCGGGGGCGTCTCTCGAATCCCCCAGCAGCCGGAGGGAGATGGGGTGGGCGATGGCGGCCGGGGTGGGCGCGGGGTGGGCCGGGTCCGGCGCTACTCGATCACCATGCAGCACGGGAGGTGCTGGGAGAAGTACTTGAAGAGCTCCGGGGTGGCCCCGGGGCAGTTGGTGAGTTCCAGCTCCTCCAGCTCCTGCAGCTGCACCAGCCCCGACAGCCCCGTGGTGGTCAGCAAGGGGCAGCCTGCAAGGGGACAGGGTGCACTGTCAGCCCAGAACCCCAAAAATAGCATCCCAAAAAATAGCATCTCAAAGGCACTGGCATACCAAAACACCAAAATCCTCCCAGACATGACCAAAGGATCAAGACCTCAAAATCCCAGCACCTCAAAACTCACCACACCCAAAGGACAGAACCCAAAAAAACAGCATGCTAAAAAAAATAACCCCAAAACCCCTAGCAGTTCAAAAATCACTCAAAATATCAGTGTCCAAAGAATCCAGCACTCAAAAACGCACACAAAAATGCACACAAAAACCAGTACTTTAAAGCACCAGCACCCAAAATACCAAGACCATCGAAATTAGCACCCAAAAAAACCCCACTGGAACCCAGAAAACCAGCATGCTAAAGAATAGTGCTCCAAAACACCTGCACCCCAAGGTCAGCCTAAAAACCCAACATCTCAAAGCACCAGTATTACAAAAAAACCAAAAAAACAAAAAAAAACCCCACCAAATTAAAGCATCCCAAAAAACCAGTGCCCCGTAGAACAGCTCCTCAAAAACCAACACCCCAGAAAACTTGAATTACAAAAACAGCTCCCAAAACACCACCACCCCAAAAAACACCGCACCCCAAGAGCCCAGCCGTGCATCTTTCCCCAGAGGCTGGGCTGGGTGCAGGTGCCTGCTGGCTTGGGGGGATGCTGGCTGTCCCCAGGGCTGTCTCTGTGCCCATGCCCTGTGCCTCCCCAGCCCTGTGGGGTCTCCGGTCCCTGGTAGAGGGTCAAGGTCTCACCAGCCAGCGAGAGGAGGCGCAGGCTGCTCATGCCCAGGAGGTGCTTCAGGCCAAAATCCTGCACCTGGAAAAGAAGATGGGATGGAGATGAGCAGGGGACAGTGGGGACAACCGCAGCACCAGGGCTCAGCATTGCCAAGCTTGGGTAGGGAACTGGTGCCAGGGCTGGGAACCTGAAGCTGGGTGCTGGGGCAGTGTGCTGGCCCTGTGATGGGACAGGCTGCAGGGAGCTGGGTGCTGGGGAGGGGAGCCTGAGCAGGATGTGGGATGTTGCAGCAGGATGCTGGGGCAGGATTCTGGGTGCAGGGCCAGGGTACTGGGTCTGGGCTGTGCAACAGGGAGCAGGGAGCCAGGGCAGGGAGCCTGCAGCAGGTACCGGCTCTGGGGATACTGGTGCTGGGGCAAGGATGCAGGGTCAGGGTGCCAGGGCTGAGTCCTGCTGAGCTCACAGGAGCTCTCTGCTTCCTGGCACCAAGTCTTGGGGTCTTCAGCCAGCCCCGGGAGCCCGCCCTGAGCTCATGGCCCATCCCCAGGGAAGTGCCACCATGCCCTCTCTGCCGTGCCGAGCCAGGACGGGCACAGCTGTGTTCCACACCTACCTGGCAGCACCAGCGCAGGTAAAGGCTCCGCAGGGATGACATGGTGGACAGGTAGCTGAGGCCGGTGTCGGTGATCCGCACGCACCTGCCAGGACACGGGGTGTCAGGGCCAGCTGGTCACCCATGGGTGTCCCCAAACCATGGCCCCCATGCTGCACCCTCTGCTTCCAGCATGGCTCAGCATGGCACGGCTTGGCACGGCATGGTTTGTCATGGGGTGACATGGCACAGCACAGCTTGGCACGGCATGGCACGGCGTGGCATGCACGGCATGGCTCAGCATGGTATGGCATGACTTGGCATGGCTTGGCACAGCTTAGCATGGCATGGCATGGCCTGGCATGGCTCAACATGGCATGGCATGGCTTGGCATGGCACAGCATGGCTCAGCACAGCCCTTTACCTGTCGAGCACCAGCTCCTCCAGCTTGTGCAGGTCACAGGCGATGTACTCCAGGGCCATGTCGGTGATGCGGGGGCACCAGGACAGGTCGAGGCTGCGCAGCTTCCGCAGGTTCTCAGCCACCAGCTCCACGCCGTCGTCCGTCACCTTGGAGCAGCCTGAGAGGCTGAGGACGCTCAGGTTGGGCAGGCTGTGGACCATGTTGACCACGCCATGGTTGGTGATCTCCCAGCAGGAGTTGAGGCGCAGGGTGTGGGTGGTGTAGCCCTGCTTGGCGGTGAAGTAGGCGAGCGCCGTGTCCGTCACGTGGTAGGCTTGCAGGTTGAGCTCGGTGAGGTTGGGCAAGAGCTGCGAGATGGCGGCGATGGCGTCGTCGGCCACGTTGATGCAGTCGCTGACGCTCAGCGCCGTGATGCGGGCGTTGAGGCTGGACCACAGCCCGGCCTCCGTGAAGTCGTTGCAGCCCGACAGCTCCAGCCGCACCACGCCCTGCATCTGCTCCAGCATCACCTGCCGAGGGGCAGGGGGTCAGGCCGTGCCAGGCACTGCCACCCACCCTTGTGCATCCTTGTGCCCCTGCCCCAGCTCGCTCTGCGTGGCTCTTCCCACTGCTCCCAGACTTGCCTGGGTCCAGTCTTCTCCCTGGGACCTCCTTGGCATGGATTCAATGCCTGCCTTAGGACATGCTAGCATCAGTGGGGAATGGGAGGGGACAGGCAGGGACCCCTGGGTGCAGCCCCAGCACTGCCCGAGGTGCTGCTGGCAGGGTTGGGATTGATACCTGCTCCCAGCACAGGAACTGCTCAGGTGAGATGTGCCCACGGAGCAGCTGGTGCTGTGTTTGGCCATGGCACAGGGCAAGGATCTCAGTGGGGACCTTGCCTAGCCCCCTGAATTGCCCCAACTCTATCTGACCCTCAGCCCCTTGCTTAGGTGACCTCCTTGCTGGGGAGCAGCCAGCCAAGCAGGAATGTCCTGTTCCCAGAGCTTGTCACCCACTGCCACATCACCGCCCAGCAGCACGGCCACCTCACCTGGCCCTGCCTTCCTGGCAGCACCCACAGGCAGCAGGGATGAAGCCCCAACAGTCCCCTGACCCTGCATGGGCTGCACCCATCCCACTGCCCAAGCCACAGGCAAGGCCTCCCCGTGCTGCCAGCACCTGTGGGGTGGCCATGCCACCTGCCTGCTCCTTCACTGTGACCACTGAAAGCTCTGCCCATGTGTGTGTCCCCAAGGCCACCAGGACTGACCCGCCACCAGCACATCTCAGCCACCCCAGTCACTTCAGCAGGGTCACCTACCTCCAACCCTGCATCTGTGATGGTCGACCTCTTAAGGCTCATGGACTTGACCCCCTTCTTGGAGAGGGGGTAGTTGTCAATGAACTCACAAATGTCCAGGTCAGAGACGCCCACGAGGCAGAAGCCGTCGAAGCCGCGGACGGCGAAGCCCTGCAGGCTGACGAACTCCTTCTCTCCACCAGGCAGGATGTTGTAGAGCTCTTTGGTGTGCAGGACGGGCGTCAAGCCCACCCAGAACTTGGGCTGGTAGAGCACCCGCCGCCATGCCTTGCACACCTGCGCCAGCACGCACTTCTCGCACGCCGAAAAGTACCAGAACAAGCGGTTAAGGATCTTCTCGTCCACGGCCAGCTGCCTTTCCGAGGGCGAGCCTGGCAGCCGCTCCGGAGAGGGCTGCTCCGAGCCTTCGCTCGTATTCAGTCCCACCAAGGAAGCGCCAGGAGGGGAGGAGACGCTGGCCAGGGTGGCCAAGGAGAGCGGGGAGGCCAGGCTGGGGATGGGCAGGTCGCTGCGGTGGGCTAAGGCCGGGCTGAGGATGGCAGGCACGGAGGAAGGCTGGCACAGGCGGTTTTTCACGGCAGGGGTGCCTTTGGTGATGCTGGCGGAGCCGAGGCCGTTGGGTTGTGTGGGGATCTTCACCAGTCCATTGCGGGGCAAACATGGGGGCTTGGTGTCGCCGTTTCTCGGGTTCGACATCTTCCACAGGTCTCTCTGTAACACAGGGGTGTGGGATGAGGGCTGTGGGTCTGCTGGGGGGGGGGTGGCCATGGCTGGGGGAGGTGGTGGTACCAGCTGGGGGGAGATCCTGGGGGCCCTGAGCAGGGTGGCACATGGGACCAGGTGGTGCAGGGCTGCAGGACACAGCCACAGAGGGGACATGTCCGGGACACAGAGCAGGGTCCTCCCAGAAGCTGCATGGCCCTGGTGTCCCCTGTGATGAGGGATGGATGGGGATTTCTCCCTGGTCATTCACAGGGAGAATTCTGAGCCTAGAATCCAGCATGGCCGATGGCAGACGGAGAAGGAGCCACAGACTGGTTTGCATTGGAAGGGACCTCCAAGCCTGTCTCATTCCACATCCATGCCATGGGCAGGGACACCTTCCACTATCCCAGGTTGCTCCAGCCTGGCCTTGGACACTTCCAGGGATCCAGGGGCAGCCACAGCTTCTCTGGGCACCCTGTGCCAGGGCCTGCCCACCCTCCCAGGGAACAATTCCTTCCCAATATCCCATCCATCCCTGCCCTCTGGCAGTGGAAGCCATTCCCTGTGTCCTGTCCCTCCATGCCTTGTCCCCAGTCCCTCTCCAGCTCTCCTGGAGCCCCTTTAGGCCCTGCAAGGGGCTCTGAGCTCTCCCTGGAGCCTTCTCCTCTCCAGGTGAGCACTCCCAGCTCTCCCAGCCTGGCTCCAGAGCAGAGGAGCTCCAGCCCCCAGTGCATTTTTGTGGAGGGGAGCGGGCAGAGGAAGAGGAGCAGAGCTGCCTGTGCCCACCGTGCCAGCCAAGCACTCAGCAGTGAGCCTGTGCCAGCCGTAGCGCCGCCGATCTTTGTGGAGCCTTGAGGCAGCACCCGGCAAACCGGGCCAATAAATATTGCAGTGGCAGCAAGGCCGAGCTTCCCAACGGCCCCGCCGCGCCCGCCATCCATTATTCAACGCATTTCCCTCTATAAATATGGAGGTGAATTATTGATGGGGGCTCAGCCCCCTCCCCCTGCCCAGCCAGGGCCTGGCACAGGGCCCTGCCCGACTGCTGCCTGCCCTGCCCGCAGCCCGCGTGCCAATGCCATGCCAAACCCTGCCAAAAAAGCTGATCCTGGCAGCCCCTGGGGGCACTAGGAGCTGAAGCACGGGAATGCATGGAGCTTCCAGTGCATGGAGCAGGGCACAGGGAGCTGGCCCTGAAGCCCCAAGGGGTGGTTGGCACATCCATCCATCGGTGACAGGAGCTGAGGACCTTCTTGCCTGCCAGATCTTCCCAGACCCGAGATTAAAGCAAGGGAATTATTATAGCTGCTTGATTTGGGATGGAGAACGTCAAGCCCTGGTGGAGGGGCCCTGAGAGAAGAGTAGCCTGCTCATGACCAAGCTCCATGGTCCCCAAGCCTGGAAGCAGGATGCAGCCCGGTCCCCCTGCTGCCCATCCCTTTCACTCTCACAGCATCCCCGGCCTCATCCAGCTCTCCTGGAGCAGCCAGGGAGGGAGCAGCCACCCCAAAAAGAGCTCAGAAGCGCAGTCAGATGCCGGTGGCACATCTGGAGAACCCGCGGGATGAACGGCACACGGCGCCTCCCGAGGACACCGTTCCGGGCGCAGCGGGGCCGTGGGACGGGGCTGGTGGGAGCTGCCGCAGCCTCTGCCGTGGTGCGAGCGGAGGTGCCGCAGACAGCCCGGCTCGGTGGCAGCGTCCCGCCGAGATCCAGCCTCCGGGGACGAGCCCAACCCTGTGCAGACAGTCTGGCGCCGCTCCCGGCTCGGATGCAGCCGCTGCTGCCTCCGCTCACGCTGCCCGACAGCGCAGCTGGGCCGCCGATGCTTGGACATGTGTTAAATTCGCTTGAAAGCAGGAGAAGGGGAGGGGAGAGAAGAGAGAAACTTGAAACCAGCGGCTCGGTGCTTGGCAGCAATTAGGGAAGTAAACAGAACGTGCACCGGGGTGTCTCACAGAGCACCAATCCAAATAGACAATTAGCAGGTGGCGCGGAGAAGCTGTCCCTGCGGCACCGAGCCCGCAGCCAGAGCCGCTGGGCACGCTGGCTAGCCCCGGGGAGAGGGCAGGTGGTGGCAGAGGGGCAGCCCTGGGCCTCGGGAGCCCAAGGGGACAGTCACAGGAGGAGACAGATGCTGACAAGTCGCTGGATTCACATGCAGCCAGCAGGAGATTTTGGCATGGCATCCAAGCAGCTCGGAACTCGGCTGGTCCCTGAGCCGAGCTCAGGGAGGCTCAGGGGGGCTCAGGGGGGGTCAGGGGGGCTCAGGGGGTTCAACAGCTTTCCTTGGAAAGCTGAGCCAGGCCCACAGCCCAGGGAGCTCAGGCTGCCTGAACAGAGCACAGAAATCCCGAACCTTGAGTGAGTTGGAAGTCACTTCAAATTGAAAGATGAACAGAGAGTCGAGCGTCTGGGCACAGGAGGATCTGGGCAGCGGTGGGGGGAAGCCAGGCGGGCATTTCTCTCCGGGGAGATGAGCTGGGAAGAATTTGGGTGCTCCTACCACGCCTAGGCATGGAATTGTGCTTGGGGAAAGACCCCAGTGTGGAGAAGGTGGGCTGTGGGCACGGGCTGGGAGGGGAGTGGGTCCAATAGCTGCTGTCTCTGGCAGCAAGGGGCAGTGCTGGCATCTGCCCTCCTGTGCCACAGGAAAGACCCGGCCTGCAGCCCAGGGCTGAGGCCACATTGCTCTGATGTCCAAAATGCAGCTCCCACAGCCCCTGGAGGTCAGAGCTGCTGAGTGCAGGGACACCCAGAGCCCACCCTGCGCCTCCCCAGACACTCCCACCCAGAGACAGCGGATGGACAGGCAAACCCAAAGGTGTCTGCCTTGGAGGTGTCAACATAGACCCTCCCATATGTTCCAGCAGTTCCATGAACACCTCCATATGCTTTTTGGCCACTGCAAAGCAGCAGGAGAGCAGAGATTTGTCCCTTTCCCTTCTCCCTGTCATCTCACTGTTTACAGATTGCATGACTGGACCAAGCACACCATCATCATCAGGATTGTTCAGCACTTGGTGCAACCATCCTTGCTCTGGGGTCCCACAGGATGGGCCCAGATTTGCAGCCCCCTCTGTCTCAGCCCCCCTTTTCTCTCTCACGGGGAAGCGTTTTCTAGCAGTGGAGTGCCAGCTCCCAGCCCAGTGAGAGAAAACCTGACAAAAGCAAAGATCAAAGCCCTCCAGCCTCCCGGATCCACTCCAGGGTGCACATTTCACAGGATACGTCACTGACAGAGAGGTTTGGAGGGGTTTGTCACCCACGGTAAGTGATGATGCAGCGGTGGGGGGTGGATTTGACGCAGGGAGAGAGAAGAAAGCTGGGGTCTGAGAGCCTGTCACCACAAACATTGCACAGACAATGAGGATGCTGGGATGAACGGGATGGAAACTGCCAGGAAGGCAGAGCTTGCTCAACCTGTTGGCGAGTTTACTATCTCCACGTGGTAGTGAGGAGGGATGAGGGCCTTAAGACACGGGCAGGGCCATCGGCCACCCTGCTAGTGCATTGCCTGGGAGATCCCTGGCTCCTGGATCGGACAGTTATCCTGCTGCAGCAGGGATCGGGGCTGAGCTCCGATCTGGACAGCCAGACCGGAGGCCAAGGGAGATCCCGGACTGGCCAGCGTGGGAGCCCCCGGGATCCCGGCCCTGATGGGTCAGCACCGCGGACAGCGGCCCCGCTCAGCACCGCGGACAGCGGCCCCGCTCAGCACCGCGGACAGCGGCCCCGCTCAGCACCGCGGACAGCGGCCCCGCTCAGCACCGCGGACAGCGGCCCCGCTCAGCACCGCGGACAGCGGCCCCGCTCAGCACCGCGGACAGCGGCCCCGGAAGGACCCGCGCTCCTGTCCCCCCCAGCACGCGGCCCTGTCGCGCCGGGCCCTGGAAGGATCCACTCCTGCCGCACCAGGTCCTTGTAAGGGAACCTGCATCCAGGGCTCTGTGAAGATCCAGTATTGCCCCAACAGATCCTCCAAAGAGATCCTACTACAAGCCAGCAGGCAGATCTGCTACTGCCCCAGCAGATCCCAGAGAGAATCCGTGACTGCCCCACAAAGTCCCCGTGAGACCTTGCTGTCACCCCAGCGGGTCCCTGCAGCCCCCACTGCTGCCCCCAGCCCGCCTCAGAGCCTTGTTATCGCCCTGCCAGGATCCAGAGCTGCTGCCGAAGGGTTTCAGGTGGCAGAGCCGTGCGGAGCGAGCAGCCATCGCTGCCTGCTCACACTCACACACCCACGGGGGGGTAGACACGCACACGGGGAGCCGCACAGCCCGCGGGGAGCGGGGGGGTGCCCTGGCACAAGCCACGGCTCACACTCACACTCACACTCACACACTCACACACATGCACACTCACACTCACACACACACTCACACTCACTCTTACACTCACATTCACACTCACACTCTCACACTCACACTCACATCACACTCACACACTCACACACATTCACACACACTCACACTTTCACACTCACACTCACACTCACACACTCACACACTCACACACTCACACACTCTCACATACACACTCACACTCACACTCTCACACACATTCATACACTCACACTCACACACTCGCACACTCACACATTCACACACACTCACACATTCACACACACTCACACATTCACATACTCACATCACACTCACACAGTCACACACTCGCACTCTCACACTCTCACACTCACATCACACTCACACTCTCACACTCTCACACTCTCACACTCACACTCTCACACTCACACTCACACTCACACTCACACTCACACACTCACACTCACATCACACTCACACTCTCACACACTCACACTCTCACACTCTCACACTCTCACACTCTCATACTCACACTCGCACTCTCATACTCTCACACTCACATCACACTCACACTCTCACACTCTCACACTCTCACACTCTCACACTCTCACACACTCACACTCACACACTCACACACTCACACTCACACTCACACTCTCACACTCTCACACTCTCACTCACACTCTCACACTCTCATACTCACACTCACACTCACACACGCGCAGCCGGAGACGCCGTGTGCACGCGCGCCCAGGGTTGCATCAGCTGAATTCATTAGCCCGTCTATTTTTACTAATGCAGCAAATCAAGTTGCTCCACAGGCGGAGAAAACACACCCGACACGTAGTGCTGTGGCGGAGCACGCAGCCGAGCCTTTTGTCCGGCACTCCTGAAGGGATGAGCTTCCCGAGGCTCCCCCGGCCCCGCGCGGTGGCCCCGGCCGGCAGCGAGGCCAGGCGGGCTTTGCTCGGGGGCTGAAGCTGCCGCCCGAGCACATGGCAGCGATGAAGACATCCCGCTGCAGAGCTCCGCGGTGTGCAGCTGCCTCCGGCTCTGATCCCGCTGGATCGGAACATTGCCCGTGCTGTGAGCAGCGTGCCAGCACCCAGCCCCGAGGCTGGGTCCCTTCAGAGGGCTTGGGTCACCCCAGCAATGCAGAGGAGCCGCTGAAGGCTCTGGAGGAGCCACTGGCTCCCCCGGAGATGGAGGGCAGTGGTTGTGTTTGGGTAGGGAGATGCTGTACCTGTCTGTGTGTGTGTGCACAGGTGGATTTGTGCTCCAGCCTTGGCACTCACATGGGTGAGCTGGGACAGAGGCTCGGAGCACAGCTCCAAACTCAGTGCTATCTTTTCCTTGCTGCACAATCCAGGAATTCAGGGTGGGGAAGGGCCTTGCCTCTCCACCTGGCCATGGAGACCTGGTGTTTGTGTGATGGGAGCTGGGAAACTCCCTCCTGGGGCTGTCCTGAGAGCTCCTGGGGAGACCTAAGGGCTGAGAGCAGCTTTCCCGCTCCCTTGGTGGCTCCCAACGGTGCCAAGGCGCTCATCCCACCTCGCAGTGGACAAAGAGGCTTAGGAGGGGCTGGGAAATGACTGGTTTGAGTCCCATTGCTGGGAGCTGCTCTCAGTGCCCGGCAGGCTGGTGAATCCAGCTGGGTCTTGCAGCTCATGGCCAAGCAGAGGAGCTGTCATGATAGGAACCCCCAGCACTGCAATCTCTCAGGTCCCTCAGCCTTCCCAAAGGTCAGGCTCAGGCTTTGCAGGGTCAGCCCCATCCCCAGGCTGCTGGGAAAAGCTGGCTGAGGTGCCAGCACCGAGCTCTGCTCAGGTCCCCACCGCTTTGGGCTTTGCTGAGAGAACTGGGAGCACTGGGAGCACTGGGAGATGCAGCTCCTGTCCCCCAGCCCTCAGCATGGGGGAGGCAGACCTCCAGCCCCAAGCCTGGCCAAGCGAAACTTCCTCCCAACAGGGTTCCCTCTGACCACCAAGCCCCTCCTGCAGCAGCTTTCAGCTTCTCTGCTAAACCCCCTTCTCCCAGAGACAGCAAATTCTGACATCTCTCCTTTTTCCAGGCAGCCCCTTGTCCCCTTGGGAGGAATTCCCCACTCAAAAGGAGTACAGGAGGGACAGGTCTAGGGCAGAGCTGGACCCCTGCTCCCTTCCCTTCCAGCCTCCTCCAGAGATCTTCACTCTCACACCATGGAAGGATGCTCGTGCTTAAGCCAAGCTTGCTCCCCACTGACCGAGGCAAGGAGAAGAGGGAGCAGCTCCTCATGTACTGAATCCTACCCAGCCTGGCCTCCTCTCACTACAAGCCCAGTCAGAGCCCAATAACAGCTCCCAGTGTGCCCCACGCCCTTCCCTCTGCCTCTCCTGGGCCCAGGAAGGGGTGAAATGCAAGATCCCCTGAGGAGCCAGGAGAGCTTTCTCCAAGCGCAGGATGTGGATGTGCTCCTCAGGTGCTGCTGGGACTTGTGCCTCCCCAAACCCTTCATCCCTCCAGACACAGTGACAGCCACACAAGCACTGATGCCCCTTTGCCCCTGGGTTCTGGGGTCTGGCTGGGAGCTGGGGTTGGGGTAAAGCAGGGGCCCTTGGCATGAGGCTGGTGGGACACCAGGCCAGGCAGTGTCCAGCCATGGCACTCCTTGATTCGGTGCGCTGTGGGTGCTAAATGTCAGCACAGGCTCCAAAAACCATCAGGCACCATCCTGATCCTGCTCCCAGCACAAGCCCCTGGCCTCCTGCTTCCCTTGTCCAAGAGCTGGGCAGGGATCACCCCCCCAGGAGGGAGAAACCCTGGAGAAACAGCTTCTGCTGGACTGTGCCCTCCCCAAACACTCTCCTCTTCAGCCCTGAGCTCCTCCCATGAGCTGCCAGCCCTGGAGCACCCAGCACACGTGGCTGGTCCCCGTGGCAGGTGGGCAGAGGTTGGGAGGGGGTGGGATGCTGCCAAGGAGCTCTGCTCGCCTGCACACCCAATCCTGCTCCCTCCCACACCAGCAGCACCCACTCGCCTCCCAAATTCCCTCTCCCCTCTCCGGGTGCGGCTTCTTCTGCACAGGCACTGCTGGGAGCAGTAGGAGATCGGAGATGGGGACACAGCCACAGGCAGGACGATGTGGCTTTGCCATGGAGCTGCCAGATGCTGAGCTAGGCAGAGCTTAAATCTACAGAGCAGAGGGGCAGGATCCAACCTCCAAACTCAAAGTGCTCCCACTCCAGTTGTCCTTCTGTCTGGCCACCTCCCCACAGGATGGTCAACATGACTGTGACCCCACTGGAGGGGACAAGGGAATCCTTTCCCCACTCTCACCTTACCCTGGCCCAAGTGAGGGTCACTCCTTCCCCAGGACTCTGGGGAGGCAGGAGGGTCCCACTGCCAGGGGTGCTTGTCCTGCTGCTCCCCTCTGCCGTGGAGCTGCTGGCACGGGGAGGGGAGCAGGCAAAGGGATCGATGTGGGGGAAGCCAGTTCGGGGAAAAACAGATATCTAGCTCATTAAAAATGGATGCTTGAGCGAGTCCTCCCCACTCCAAAGCCACCTCCCTCCCTCTTCCTGGTAGCCGGAGTGAAATCAGCACCCAGCTTCCAGAGGAGGGAAGATGCCAGCATGGCACAGTGCTCGCTCTGTGCCCACTGCGCCCAGCCTGCTGCATGCTGAGCCCCTCGGGGTGCTGTGCAGGGGCCCTGTGCAGGGGCCCCAAGACCCCCCAGACCCTGGGCAGAGGGTGGGCATGGAGAGGGTCTGCCAGGAGAATCTGTGCTGCAGGGACTGCCATGCTCCGGCCTTCCCTGCCCAGGCACTGCCATGTCCCACCAGCACCAGCAGATGCTTGAGAGTCAGAGCTACCTCAGCCCAGTACCTCAACCCCATGGCACCCCTGGACCCCCACATGGCCAAGATCTTGGCGGTATCTAGCTGGTTGCTGCCAGAACCCCGTGCCTCAGTTTCCCCCAGCCATGCTCAGCCCCAGCCATTCCATGGGGTCGACTCTGCCTGGTCCCCAACCCCATGCACTGATCCCTCTGCCCGTCCCCATCTTCTGCCCCACCAAAACAAACTCCGTGTTCCCATCGTGGACTGATGGGAGATCCATGGCCCCATGCTGGTCTGCAGGACCCTGCTGTGGAGCTCAGCCCCCTCGGCCCCATCCCAGCCAGGGCCTTCCCCTTCCTCCATCCCTGGGCTCTGGGAATGGGGGAAGCTGTCCCTGTTCCCCCATCCCTTGGCTGGTGTCACCCTGTGTCCACAGAAAGCCACACCGAGGTTTTGGGGTGTTTGGGTGTTTGAATGCAGCGTTGGGGATGCCAGTGGTGCCACCAGGGAGGACAAGAAGAATTTTAGAGGCAGGCAGCAGAGGTGGAAGGGGGCAAGCATCAGCCCCACACTGGGGCGACCGTGTCCTTACAGCGATATCCCTTTACACCTCCATCCCAGAGCAGCCCTGCATCCCGCGGGATCCACCTGATCCCCCCTTTTCCCTGCCTTTACCCACCCGCTGATGCCCGGCCATGCTGGGGCGGGGGGGGGACACACAACACATCGCCTCACCCCCCACATCCCCCCCTCCCCAAACCAAGGGGGCGGAGGGGGCAGCATCACTGGGGCGGGGGAGGGTCACACCGACCACCATCCTCTGCTGAGCTACCGGGAGGCGGGGGCGGAGGGGGGGCCACCGGACCGGGAGCCCCGGGGCCGGGCCGGCTCCGCTGCCGTTATATAACGCGGCTCCATGATGCGGGATGCGGCTGGGGGTGGCTGCGGTGCCGGTGCCGGTGCCGGTATCGGTACCGGTGGAACAGGCACCGGCACCGACCCCGGCATCGGCATCGACCCCGGCACCGGCTTTGTGTCGTAAAGGGTTTTCCCGAGCGGCTCTTACCTCCAGCCCTGTCTCCCGAAGCTCATGCCATGCCTTGTGCCCGTCTTCTTTCGGCTGCAGCAAAAAATCCCACCAGGAAGAAAACGGCGAATAATCCCCCCAAAAATCCCCGTTGGCAAAGGGGCCGGATCCCGCCCGGCCCCCGCCCCAACCCCGCGAAACAACAGGAAAAATAAGCGGGGAGTGGAGGGGGGGAATGGGGCCGGATCCGGATCCGGGGGGATGGAGAAGGGGGGCCCTGCTGCCAGCCAGCCCAGGGAGCTGGGAGCACACGCACACGCGCGTTTGCACACACGCACACGCGTGTCACCAGCGGAGGCTGTTAAAGGGACACGGTCACCGGCAGCGATAATGGAGCGCGCTGGGAAAGCACCGGCAGCGGCACCGGGAGAGGCGAGGTGAGGGTGCGGGACACGGGGAATGGTGCGGGGGGGTACGGGCAGGGCTGGGCTGGCAGCTGGGTGTGCAGGGAGAGAGGGGTGGTGGGTGGGGGAATGCAGGGGTGGAAGGATGGGGGATGGAGGGAGGGATGGAAGGATGGAGGGGGGATGGAGAGGTGGAAGGATCGAAGGAGGGATGGAAAAAATGGAGGGAAGAATGGAGAGATGCAGGGAGGGCTGGAGGGAGAAATGGAGGGGTGGAAGGATGAATGAAGAGGTGGAGGGATGGAGGGAAGCATGGAGAGATAAGGATGGAGGGGTTGGAGAGGATGGAGGAATGAAGAAATGGAGGGAAGAATGGTGAGAGGAAGGGATGGAGGGGTGGAAGAAGAAATGGAGGCATGGTTGGAGGGATTGAGGGAGGGATGGAGGGATGGCGTGGATGGAGAAATGAAGGGAGGGAGAGTTGGAAAGCTGAATGGAGGGATGGATGGATGGAAGGCTGGAAGGACAGACAGATGCTTGCTCTGGCTCTCTCCCCACCAGGGCATGGCATGCTGGAGATCCTGGTGCAGATCCTGCTGCAGACCCTGCTCACCCCGGCAGCCACCTCAGGCTCTGCTGACAGCCCCTGAGGCACATCACCCCCAGGGGCAGCAGGCACCCAGGCCAGGCTGTGCCCACATGCTGGGGGGAATCACCTGCCCAAGCCACGTCTGGCACTGCGACCTGCTGGGGTTGTCCCACTGCTGTCCCTCATGTCCCAGCACCCCCATCTCAGCACCCACCCAGCCCCCCCAGCTTGGGCCCAGCTTCACCACTGCTCCCCAGACTGGAGAGAACTGGTCAGCAGCCACATTTAACCCTGTCCCCTCTGCCTTCCCCTGGCATGGCCCCACGTGAGCAGCAGGTCGGGCTCGGCCGCGGTGCCCGGCTGGCCCTGGGGAGGCTGAGGGAGCTGCCTGCCTCCTGCTTCCATTATTTATAAGGCAGGTTGGGTTTCATACTGGCAGCTGGGAGGGGGCTTGGGGGAGGAGACTGTGCACACACACTCACACTCACACTCACACTCACACTCACACTCACATCCTCAGCACACCCTGCCGAGTGGGTGACAAATGCTGGAGGGGACAGTGACTGCAGGGCCATGTGGATCCATGGCCTCATCCAGGTGCCACGTGTTTCCCCATTGCCTGAGGAACTGCAGGTCTTTCCCCCACAATCTCTTGTGTCCCTTGTCCCCCCAGCAGTGCCCTGTCCCTCGTGGTGCCTGCTCCCCAAGGAGGTGCTCCAGGGGAATAGACCAGCAGCAGCCTGGGAGCAAAGGCTGTGGTGCAGCCCTTGGGGACGCACTCTGCACCCAGAGCAGGCCAAGTGCCACTGGGGCTGGCAGGCACTGGGAGGCAGTGGGGCCCTGCGTGGTCCCTGATGTCCCCTTGGTCCTGGCACAGGCCCGTTGTCACTAACCCCTGCCACCTCCAGGACTCAGAGGGGACGAATTGTTGTGGCCCCATGTCCTGGGGACATTTTCATGCCAAGAAAGCTGAAAACTCCTTCAACAGGACTCGTCCCTGGGCAAGAGGAGACTCCATGTGTGTGTGTCCCTGAGGAAGGGGACACGGCTGGGGTGCCACCAGTCCAGGGGGTACCCACACCCTGGCTGCCTGATGTGGGGTGCTGGTCACCCCACTTCACCCTGCAGCCACGGGTCACCATCACAAGCCTCCTGAGCCCCCTTGCTCCACAAGGCCTGTCCCTCCTGAGTGCCAGGAGGGTGGTGGCCAGTGTCCCCACACTCAGGCCAGGCCAGCAGCCGAGAGCCAAGTGACATGGCTCCCGCAGCTCTCTACTCCCCTGCCTTTGCAGCGCCCCGGGGATGCTGGAGCTCGCACCCAGCCTGTCCCCACGGCGCCGGGAGCCCGGGCCGAGCCTTCCCAGTGCAGCTGGAGCATCGCGGGTCCGGCAGGAGCAGCGGTGGCCGCGCTGGACCGCAGTGCGCCGGGGGGGCCGTCGCCGCAGCAACCGCCGTCGCCTAGCGCCGCTGTCTCCCGGTAACCCGTCGCCTAGCAATGGGGGATTTTTCACAGCTCGGGATGAAGAGTTGAAAGTTATTTTTAGCCCGGGCTGCGAATCAATAGGCAGCTCCATTCGCTGCCCCACAGGATGCACGCACGGGCCCCACGGTGGCAGGGGGAGCAGGGGGGTCTGTCCAGCCTGGGGTCACCGCACTGCCACCCTTGGGCGCAGCCCCTTCTGTGCTGACCCCACAGGGATCAGAGCTCTTTCCGGCCAAGGATCTGATTCCCCTTCAGGTTCCCCCCATGCAGGCCACGTGCGGGTGAGGGTGGGCGAGGACGTGGCGGCTTTCAGGCTTCTGTGGGGGTCCTCACAGAGAGATGGGGATGGCCACACTGCGGCCGTGACCATTGGACCCTGTTCTCACTCTGGGGACCCTCATCTTATTGTGGGGACTCTCAATCAGCCATGAGGACTCTCCTCCAGCTGCTGGGAGCCTCATCCTTTCCTGGGAGCCTTCTCTCACTAGTGGGGACCCCCACCTTGCCATGCTGACCCCACCTTGCCATGGGACCCTCAGCTTACCATGGTGACCCCTCCTTGCCATGGGATCCCCTCCTTTCCATGTGGACCCCTGCTTTGACACGTGGACCCCATCTTTGCTTCGGGGATCCCCACCTTGCCGTTGGGGACCCTTGCCCTGCCTTGAGGACCCTCCCCGTGCATCCCCTCCTGACAGGCTCCCTGAGCTCCCCAAGCCTTCCCAGGGCACATTCCCACTCTCGGGGACACCAGCCTGGGGGTCTGGGTGAGAGGGGACACTGAGAGGGGACAGAGCCAGCTGTCTCCCATGGAGAGGAGCTGCGGTTGTCCCTGCACGTCCTCAGGCATGGGCTGGGAGCTGAGCTGAGGCTCCTGAGCTATTTTTTAAAGACAAGGTGGGTGCCTCCCACAGCCGCAGCTCCTTCGGGTGCTCGGTGGGGCGGGAGAGCTCCCCACGCAGCCTGGGGGGATGGGAAGCTGCATGGGGACAGGCTGGGGACCCCCAGCCCCTGAGCAGCCCTCCAAGGTCCCAGCTGTCCCAAATGTCCCTTTTGCCTTTCCAGGAGGGCCTGGAGCGTTCCTGCCCACGCCATCACCCACTCATGGCACAGCATGGAGGGCGCCCAGAGCCACCCCACAAGGACATTTTGTGGGCAGTGTGGATGTCCCAGGGACCTTCCAGAAACTCCAGGAGTGGTGAGGGGAGCTGCCCAGGATTTGGGGTGACCCAAAGGAAGAGACAGTATCGTCAAAATCCAAAGGAAGCTCCTGGATGGAGCACAGAGTGCTCCGCGAGTGGCAGATGGGTCTGGGACAGAGCAATCCTGGATGAGTCACAGCGGATCCAGAGGGGACATGGAAATGCTCAGGGGGCTGGAAGAAGCTGTCTTGTGGGGAAAGGCTGGGAGAGCTGGGGCCATCCAGCCTGGAGGAAACCTTCTGGCATTCTGGTGATACCTAAGGGATCTTGGAAGGGTGACAGAGAGAGGCTTTCACCAGGAACTGTAGAGACAGAAGAAGGGGAAGCAGTTTTCAGCTGGAAGAGGGTGCGTTTAGATCGGATAAAAGGAGGAAAGGCGTTGTGGGGGAGGCAGTGAGAAGCTGGAGGAACTGTGGGCGCCCCACGGAGCTGGAGCAGCCCGGCCCGGTGTGAGATATCCCCGTCCAGGGCAGGGGTGGCACCGGCTGCTCTTCGGAGGTCCCGCTGGACGAGTTGAAGCTCTGCTCCCCGGCGGGACGTGCTTTTCCCCAGCCCCACCCGAGTCCCCCGGATTCCCTCGCCCGGGGGTGGCGGCTCCCGGCCGCTGTGCCCGCGGTCACCAGAGGGCACTGCGAGCCCGAGCATCCCGGAGCGGCCCCAGGGCTCCGGGGCCAAGCGGACACCCACCAGGGGCCGGCGGCGCCGGGGAGCTCCCGGGGGCGGCCGGCACTCGGACCCCCCCACTCCTCCCCAGTCCCACGGGGACAACACCCTGCTCCAGCCAGGGACAAGGAGGGGGTGGCCAGGGGACACGGTGGCGCTGGGGACACAGTCAGGGGACGGCCACCAGACAGAGCTCTGGGCACGGCTGGCTCCTCGGTGGGTGCCCGGAGGTGCTCAGCTCCATGGGCTGGTCCGGAGGTCTGAGGCGATTGCGGGGTGCTGCGGGAGCCGTGCCCGGTCCCGGTTCAGCCCCCGCTGCGGTGGCTGCTCCAAATGGGGCTCTGGGACCCCCCGATGGCCGTGCCCCGAGTGCGGGGCTGCCCCATACCGTGTGGAGGGAGGGAAGCCAGGGCTGGTGGAGCAGCTGGTGCCGGGGTTTCTCCAGTAACACCCAGTTAAGGTGGGTCGGGGGCTGTGGAGGGGACCAGGGGTGCAGCCTCACCCCGGGGCGCTGCCATTAGGGCAGACACTGCCATGTGCCTGCGGGGCTGGTGGCACCGTGTCCCAGCTCCCTGCATCCCGGGGTGTCCCAAGGGTGCTGAGCACCCGGCTGGGCCGGGGCTCAGTCTCGGTGGGGAGAGGTCCTTGCGTGGGGACACCAGTGCCTGGTATCACCCTGCCTCTGGTGCCACGCCTCCCCTGGTGCCACCTCGCCCCTGGCACCTGGCCAAAGCCATTGGTGGGGTCCGGGGTTGGCTTTCCTGCCTGCCCAACTGCGAGCCCAGCCGGTTCCACTTCCTCAATGTGTCACCGGCTCGGCCCTGGCACCGTGTCCCCGCCATGCCGGGGTCGCTGTGACGCTCCGGGGCACATCCAGACCCTCGACCCAGCCACCCTCTGCCAAACCCCACATGGCGGCTGTGGGCTCAGCACGAGGGCCAGCGGGCAGAGAACCGCCCACCCGACCCCCAGCCCAGCCCCCCGACACCCCGACATCCCCACCCGCTCCACCTTAACCCACTGCCCCTCCGGCCCCTCATTTTCCACGGATTCCAGCAGCATGACTTCTTTCAGCATCATTTCATGGCCGGAGGGCTGTGAATCCTCCTCTCCCCGCCTGCCTCCCCCCTCCCCTTCCCCCCTTCCCCTCTTTCTTCCCACCATCCCAATTTACAATCCCTCATTTCCATTCCGCTCCACCCTCTGGCCGGGGACTTTGTTCCCGGCCTGTATCATCCCATCCCAATTGTTCCGTGTTTATTTCAAACATTTTGGCGGGCTGTCACTGGATGGAAACTTAATTAATGGTGGGGTCTGTAGTGGTGGCACAATAGCGGCTGGAAGGGAGGGGGTGGAAAGAAATCCTCAGGTTTGGAAGCGGGGAATTCGGGGTTCGGATGTGCTTGACCCCCGTGTCAGGCCCGGCGCCACGTGCCTGGGCTCCCCCTGGTTAGAAAAGTGTCTCCGTGGGGAGGGGGACACTGCTGGTGATGGGGGAGGTTATAAGGAGTTTGGGGGGGGGTGTAACTTTTGGGGTACACAGTTCTGGGGGGTGTAAGCCAGGGGGCTGCAGCGTGGGGTGTGCATAGCCTGGGCTGCCTGTAGCCTGCGGTGTGTATGGGTTGGGTTGTGCAAGGCTGGGGAGTGCATGGGTTGGGGTGTATAGAACTGGGGTGCAGAACTCAGGGTGCAGGGAAACCGTGGTGTGTGTAACTCAGGGTTGGGGTGAGTGTAACTCTTGGGGTACACAGTTCTGGGGTGGGGGTATGTAAACCAGGGGGGCTGTAGTGTGGGGTGTGCAGAGATTGGGGTGTACCCAGCCTGGGGTGCCTGTAGCCCCACATGTGCATGGCTTGGGGTGTCCATGCCCATGGATGTGCATATCCTGGCGTGCACCTGGCCTGGGGTGTGTGCAGGTCTTGGGGTGCACAGTTCTGGGGAGATGCACAGACCAGAGAACTTCAGTCTGGGGTGTTCATAGCCCAGGCTATGCCTGTGGCCCGGATGTGCACAGCTGGGGTGTCTACAGACAGGGCTGGCTGCAGCCAGCGCTGTGCAAATTTGGGGTGTACCTGGCCTGGGGTGTCTACAGCCAGGGGTGCGCACAGTTGGGGTGTACCTGGCCTGGGGTGTCTACAGCCAGGGGTGTGCACAGTTGGGGTGTACCTGGCCTGGGATGCGCACAGTTTGGGGTGTGCAGAGTTTGGGGTGTGCAGAGTTTGGGATGCGCACAGTTGGGATGCGCACAGTTGGGATGCGCACAGTTGGGGTGTGCACATTTTGGGTGTGCACAGTTTGGGGCGTTCCTAGCCCGGGGTGCTGTAGCTGCGGCTGTCACAGCCATGGGCCTACAGAATTCAGGGTGCAGCCCTGGTGGGTGTATCTGTAACGTGGGGTACCCCAGCCCTGCTTCGGGTCTTGTCCCCAGGCCTTGTCCCCGCCCGGTGTCCCCCCGTGCCGCCGGGTGCGGAGAAGCCCCGGGGGGCTCCGGGGATGCCAGTGCGGTGGATGCCGGTGCCCCCGCCCGTGGGGAGGGGGCCTCGGGGGCGGCTCCCGTGCCCGCCCCTCCGCAGCCATTGGCGGAAAGTTCGGGGCGCGACGCGGGGTGGCGGCCGCGCTCCCCCGTCCCCGCCGCCCCGGCCCCGGTGCGGGCAGCGGTGCGGGCAGGGCCGGGCCGGGCCGGGCCGCCCGGGGCCGCCGCGGGCGCGGCCATGTGGGTGCTGCGGGCGCTGTGCCTGGCCGGGCTGGGGGCAGCCATCGGCGGCGGCGCGGCGGACCAGTGCAGCTGGAGGGGCAGGTAGGCGCCGGGAACACCGGCACAGGGAACGCCGCACCGGGAACGCCGCACCGGGAAAACCGGCAGCGGGAACAGCGGCCCCGGGGGCAGCGCGCCGGGCGGGCGGGGATGGCACACGCGGGTCCCAGGATCAGGCAGGTTCATGGGGGAGGGGGAGTCTGCTCTCCCCGCCCCCCCCCCCCCCTTCCATCCTAGGGCTGAACCCCTCCAGCATCCGTGGGGAGGGTACGGGTGGGATGCTGGGAACCTGCGCCTGCCTCAGTTTCCTCACCCCTGGGTGCCGATCCCCCCTGCTTTCAGGGATGCTGGTCTCCCTGCGGGGCTCTCCGCCTCTCCGGGACCCCTTCCCTGAGCCCCCCACCCGTGAAACCCATCCATCCCTGTGGCCAGCGGGACCTCCGGCCCCCGGCAGGGCCCTAAGCATCGCCCGAAGGCGCCGGACTCCGAACAAAGAGCCGGGGCCCGCCAGGAGGGGCTGCCCCACGCGGGGGGCGTGGGGGACATGGGGGTCACGCAGCCACCAGCGCCCTGTCAGGGACAAAGCAGCCCCCCGACTGTCGCCGCTCCCCCCGGGCTGACATCCAGGCGTGTCCCCCCCACAACGCCGCGGGAAAGAAGGGGCTCCGGGCATCCTGTGTGAGAGTGGGACCCCAGCATCCCCTGGGTATCCCCAAAGTGGGAACAGGTGACCCCGAGGTTGTGGCCACTCTGGGGTGGTTTGGGACCCCACACTGGGTGTGAAGAGGGCTGTGCTGCTGCGGCCCCCCAGCCCCTTAGCTCCTTCCAAAAGATGCTGGGGGAGCACAAGCACCTCAAAATGAAGTGGTTGAACCCCAAGTCGAAGTCATCGAGGGTTTGGTGCTGTTCCTGCCTGTGGCCATCCCGCACACTTCTGTGGAGTGGCTGTTCGGGAGTGCAGGGTGCTGCTGTGGCGGGGGACACGGGCTGTGGGGTCCCTGTCACCTGGGGGTCCCGGCTGACGAGGTGCTGTGCCCCACAGCGGGCTGTCACAGGAGGCTGGCAGCGTGGAGCAGCTGTCCCTGCACTGTGCCGAGGGCTCGCTGGAATGGCTGTACCCCACGGGGGCCCTCCGCCTCCGCCTGGCCCCCCGCCTGCCCCCCACCAGCGCCGCCGTCAAGGGCAGGAGCCCCCCGCACATCACCGTCTGCATCAAACCCACCGGGACCTTCCGGGGGGCTCAGCTCTACCTGGAGAGGGAGGGGGTGCTAGAGCTGCTGCTGCCAGAAGCCCCCCGGCCCCACGCCCGCTGCTTCAGCTGGCTGCCCCAGGAGAAGGTGGCTCTGTTCCTGCAGGCCACCCCGCACCCCGACATCAGCCGCCGCATTGCCGCCTTCCGCTACGAGCTGCGGGGGGACTGGCTGGCCCGCCCGGCGCTGCCCACCGCCAGCCTCAGCGCCGAAGGTGAGCGCCTTATCCTGCCTCAGTTTCCCCTTCCCCTGCCGGGTGCTCGCAGGGGTAAGGAGGGGCTGGATGAGGGTGTTGTCCCCCGGGTGGTGACGGGCTGTGCTTGGCCTCGCAGGTGCGTGCCGACCGTGCAACGACACCGAGATCCTGATGGCCATTTGCACTAGTGACTTTGGTGAGTGCAGCCCCCGGGGCTCGGGGAGGGGGGATGGACCCGAAAGTGGCACTGGGACAGCTGGCCAGGCTGGCCTGGGCTACACAGAGCACTGCTAGGGATGGGGATGGGCATGGGAATGGGAGTGGGGATGGGAATGGGGGTAGGAAATGGGAATGGGAATGGGGATGGGGATGGGGATGGGGATAGGGATAGGGATAGGGATAGGGATAGGGATAGGGATAGGGATAGGGATAGGGATAGGAATGGGAATGGGAATTGGTATGGCAATGGGGATGGGGATGGGAATGGGAATGGGAATGGGAATGGGAATGTGGATGGGAATGGGAATGTGGATGGGAATGGGGATCGGGATGGAAATGGAGTTGGAGATGAAAGTGGGGACTGGGATGGAGATGGGGATGGGAACAGGAGTGGGAGTGGGAATGAGACAAGAATGGAGATGGGGATAGGGAAGGGAATGAGAATGCAGATAGGGACAGGGACTGGGATGAGGATGAGGATGCGTATGTGCACAGGGACAATGAATGGTGATGCAGATGGAGACAGGGATGGGGACAAGAATGGAGATGTGGACGGCAGTGGGGATAGGGACAAGGCCATGCTGACACCCCTCCCCGCCTTGCCCCCGCAGTCATCCGCGGCAGCATCCGGAGCGTCTCCAACGACGCAGAGCTGCAGGAATCCATCATCGGGGTGAGCGCCACCCGCATCCACCGCCAGAAATTCCCGCTCTTCCAGGCGGGCGGGCGGCTGGGGTGGCCGGTGGGCAGCATCCGCACCCCGCTGCGCTGCGGGGTCAAGCCGGGCCCCGGCACCTTCCTGTTCATGGGGTGGCTGCACTTTGGGGAGGCCTGGCTGAGCTGCGCGCCCCGCTACCGGGACTTCCAGCGCATCTACGAGGGGGCCCAGCGCACGCGCCAGAACCCCTGCGAGTTCCCCGTGGACTGAGCGGCTCCGGGAGCACAGCCCGGCCCCGCGGGCGCCGGGGGACCACGGTCCTGCCGTCACAGAGAGCATCCCCGGGGGACACGGGAACGGTGCCCGGAGGGAGCGCGGCACACAGGCCTCACCACACAGCCGGGCTGTGGCAGCACCCGCCGTCGGGCTGGGGGGTTCTGGGAAAATCCTGCTGGAAGGGAAGGGATTTTCCCAGGGCGTGCTTGTCCAGGGTGCCCAGGGAGCTGCCTGGGTGAGGGGTGCAGCGGCGTGGGGTCGGGGCTCCCAGGGGACTGGGGTGCTGCATGCTCAGGGGATGTTGTGGGGCACAGTGGGTCTGGCACTGGGGGGCAGCCGGACCCCCAGACCCTGGCAGGGCTTGGGGGCGGGTGGCCGTGGTGGCCGGTCCAGGGACACAGTAGGCACAGAAGGGACTGGAAGAGCCAGGAGATGGATCTGTAAGGTTGGGGGTGGAAGGGGGAGCAGGCAGCGGTGAGCCTGGCCCTGGCACGGGCAGGAGCTGCGGGGCGGATGCTGAGGAAGAGGAGAGAAGCTGAAGGGAGCGAGGGGAGCGGTGAGGTGGGAGGAAGGCTGGTGCGGGGAGCAGAGGTGTCCTTGGCACGGTCAGGGCAGGACCAAAGCGCCGAGGCAGGAAGGTGCCATGGGAGCAGGGAGAGGTGACCGTGCCACCGTCCCTGCCAGCCCTCGGGTGAGCGGGGCAGGCCGTGCCAGCCGCGGGGAATTTTTGACCGTGGGGGTGGTGGGGCATCGTATGTGCACTAAAGTTATAACGATACCAAATTTGTGACTTCTTTTTTATAAACTAAGCTGTATTTGTAGTGTGTGGCTCCTGTTTTTAGCAAGCTGAGCAGGACATTCACTGACAGGCACTGCGGTGTGTGTCACCTGCTCCCCTCAGTGCCAGCTCCAGCTGTGACCCTGCCTCCCACGGGGCTGAAACAGCCCTAATTCTTGGATATCTCTCTGTATGGAGAGATTTATTGCTATTTGCACATTCTGCACCCCAGTGATCCCCAGCATGGGTCACTTTGGGGTCCCTCTCCCTCGGTATCCCCGGGTGTGGGGACCAGGGGCGGGTGGCCCCGTGCTGGGTGGGTGACCCTGCTGGTGGAGCCGCTGTCAGCACTGATTCTCATCAGAGCCACCGGCCACAAGGCCTCATTGTGCCCGATTGTGCCGCGCCAGCATCCCAGCCCTGCCCGCTCCCACCCTGCCGCTGCCCCCTCCGGCCCCCAGCACCGCTCTGCTTCCCTGGGAATGCTGAGGGGGGACAGGACCTCTGCACAGGGGTGGGACATGGGAATCCTGCATGGGGATGGGGAACAGAACCCTCGGTCAGGGAAGGGACATGGTACCCCCAGCCAGGGATGGGACACAGGAGCCTCCCAGCCAGGGATGGGACATGGGGCACCCAGCTGGAATTGGGACACTGGACCCCACCTAGACATGGGAATGGGGCATAGCACCCCCAGCCGGGGACCTTTTCTCCCCACCAGTGATGCCACAAGGCTCAGCACAGGAAATCTCAGCCCCTGAGCTCCCCCCTCCAAACCCCTCGAGCCCCCCAAACCACTCAAGCAAAGCTCCTGCCACATGTCTGCTTGTACTTAACACCTTTCCAATTTTGTTTCAATAACACCTTTTCAAGTATCACCAGCCAGGGTGAGCTGCTAAGTATCTTGTGCCTCTGCTGACCACAATGTGCTTTTCCTCGCCAAAAAAAAAAGTTTCCAAAGAATGCTGTGGGCTTTGGAGCATAATTAAATATAAATATCTATATGTGTGTGTATAGAATGATCTGGCTGTGATAAGATCCTGGTGGGTTTGATATACAACACATGTTTTCCCTTGAGAAGAGTTTGCTGCTTACTTTATGCTTCACTGCCAATTTTATACTTGGATATTTTGATTTTATCCTTTTTACTGCCCCATTTTGGGGCCAGGCTGGGCTCTGAGGGCTGGATCTGGCCCTGGGGAGGCTGAAGCTCCACGCTGGGCACTGGAGGATGCCAGCATCCCCCTGGATTTTGGCAGCAAGCAGGAGCCAAGCGAGGCAGGGGGAAGGGGGAAGGAGTGGGAAACCCAGCGGAGGAGGAAAAATGAAGCTGGAAAAGCAATAAATGAGGTGCAGAGGGAATTGTGCTGCCCACGGCATCCTCTGTATGCACGGGGGTAAATCACGGCTGCTCCGACCCCGCCGCAATCCGGCACATTCCTCTCGGCTGAATGTCGGCGTTTAACGCGAGGCATCCGGCGCTTTTCTACCCAGCAGCAAAAGCTCTTGTTTTTCTTCCCATCTGTTTATTTGGCCAAAGCAGCTCGGTGTGCTGCTGCGGAAAGGGCTGTTACTCCGCTCAGTTTCTGGCACAGAGGTTTTTGGGCTGTTTTTGGTGCCCTCTGCCCCCTGTCAGGTTGGGTCGCCCGCCCTCGCTTCCCCCGACTGTCACTGCCGCAGCGCTGGGCCCCGGCCAGGGCACTAACGCTTCCTGTGGGATTGTCCCACGGGACAACCAGGCAGCCCGGGCCTCAGTTTCCCCACTGAGAGATAGGGCTAACAGCCCTTCCCTGTGGCTCAAGGGAACCAGATGGAATCCCACAGCTCTGGGATCTCCATCATTCCAGGAGTGGTCATCCGAGCATTTCCCCGAAAGCAGAGTCCAGCCCTGGCTGAGCCAAATTCCTGCCCGGCCTCTTGGCACAGAGCAAGGCCACGAGGGGTGAAAACACAATGAGACAAACTCCATCCCGGGGAATATTTCCTCCACAGGATGGAAAATGTGGTGTGAGGCAGCACGGTGAGGGGAGCGGGGTGGGGACGCAGAATGGAGCTGGGGGGGTCAGGAGGAGCTCAGGGACGGGTGACCATGGTGAGGGGCTGTGGCAGCACCCTGGGAGGACAGGGAAGGGTGGCCCTGCCTGTGGGTGCCATGGTGCCCACCCAGCAGAGCCTCCTGTAGCATCCACGGGGACGATCCAGCCAGACCCGCTCCAAAAGCCCCCCCCCACTCATCCACCTGCCCCACACGGCGTGGGCTTTGGGGAAGCCTTGGAGAGCAGTGCCCCAGAACAGCTCCCTCGGTGCAGATGTGCCCAGGGACGTGCCTGGGGCTCCTCATTGCGTGGGATCAGCCCCGTTGTGGACCCAGGCATGCACACACCCCAGATCGGGAACCTTCTGGGGACTGCGGAGCCCTTCAGTCACGCGGTGGGTGGGCGTCCACATCGGGATGGCAAAACACAGAGCGGTGGCAGTGCCGGGCGTGCCCCGGTCCCTGTCCCCATCCCTGTCACACAAAGGGAGTCGCCGTTTCCCGCCATTTCCCCCCTCCAGCCCTTCTCCCCCCTCTCCTGCTCCCTTCGCCCTCCTCCTTCCCGGCTGCCGGATAAAAGCTCGAACGTGTGAATCGCGGGGCACAAAGGGGAGGCACAAAGGCGGCCAGGCCCGCTTAACCCCCCCTGTGGCCCCCAGCACCGAGTGGGGACCCCCAGGGACCGCCGGGCAGCGTGCCCACCCTGCCGGCAGCACCCTAGAGCTCAGGAGCTGCCGTGGGGCAGAGGGGTGCCCTGAGCTCAGGGGATCCCCAGTAGGGTCAGGATGATGTCCCTGGGGTTGAGGGATGCCCCATAGGGTCAGAATGAGGTCCCGGGGTTTGAGGATGCCCCATAGGGTTGGACAATGTCCCTGGGACCTGGGGAAGCCCCATAAACTCAGGATAAAACCCCTGGGGCTCAGGGGTACCCCATAGGGTCAGGATGATGCTTCTGGAGTTTAAAATTCAGGATGAAGCCCTTGGGGTCCAGGATGCCCCAGAAGGTCAGGATGAGCACCCTGGGGCCAAATGAAGCTCTACCCCACAGCCCTCGGCAAGAGGAGAAGCAAAAACCTGATAACTCTGAGGATACCCCCCCAGCGCTGTCACCCCTTGGGGAGCTGCACCCCAAACCCTGGCATCAGGTCTGCTTCCAGCCCCCATCCTCTGACCAGGACAAAGCCAAGGCAGCACCATCCCAGCGCGGGGAGGGATGCTGGGCTGGAGCAGGACCCCAGCCCGCAGCGGGGCCCCCTCGGCCCCTCACCCCCGTCCCCCGCGTCCGGCTGCCGACAGCTGGTGGGAAGCGGCTTTCCCAGCACATAGCGACAAATTCCTGGCGGTCAGGGCTGCTTTGCAGCCGCCGCGGCCCCGGCGGGGGAAGCTGCCCTGGAAAGAGGAGGATTAAAAGCTCTTTGGCTCCAATGACACATCGCAACCGGTCCCCTCGCGCGGCCACCTGCTCGTCCCGGCGCTCCGAGATGCTGCGGACACCCCGGGGCAGGGGCAGGAGGGAACCGGCCACCCCCCTGCTAAATCCCGGGGGCCCGGCAAGGAGGGCTCAGCCCTGCCTGGGTACTGCCTCCTGAATGAATTCGCTCTGCAGCTCCGCAGGGGCCTCGGGCGGCTCCAGGGAGCGGCTCATCCCCACGGACCATCCTCCTCCTCTGCAGCTCCCCGGCCCCCGGTTCCCCCAGCTCCGATTTCCCTGGATTTTCTGCTTTAACCAGCTCCACCTGCCAGCAAGAAAGAGCAGAAAGCGGAAAATCGGGGTGATCCCCGTGAGCCCCGATTTGGCCATGCCGGGCTCTTTGGGGTGGCTGGGGAGGGCGTAGCCCTGAGATGTGTTTTGGGGGCGGCTTCAGCTCCCCGTTGGAGCCCCACTGCTTCTCTCGGGAACGTGATTAATGGGGTGTGGTTGTAATTCAGTGCCCTGAGCCGTGTGTTTGGGGTAGAACACGTGTGGGGGTGTGTGTACATCCTCATCCCGCTCGGTTCCCACAGATCAGGGGGAGGTGGGAGCCTGCCCTTGGCAGCTCCACTCCCGGCTCCCCCCCAAAGAGGGGCTCTGGGGGGCTGGGGCTGGGCCCGTGCTGGCCCCAGCACTGAGGAGTGGGAATCCCAGTCCCCAGTTCTGCTTCCTTGTACCCCAAAACCATTCCCAGGGTGGGGCTGGGGTCTCTTCTCCACTGGGAATGGCCCCAGAGACACCGAGGCATGTGATAGGTTGGTGGTCCCGTGGGCAAGGACATGGGGGCCACCAGAACCCCCCCCAGGCTCTCAGAGGACACCCCGATATATTGCTGGAGGGGGACCCCCAGCAAACCCCACAAATCCTGACCCACAGGCTGAGGAGAGAGCAGGGGGAGGTGACAGCAGTGGCATCCTTGGTGACATGTGGCTGCCCTGGCGGGGGGCTGTGGCCCTTTGTCCCTTCTGAGCGGGCATTGTTCCCGCGTTTGGGCTGCCTTGGGGGAGTCACTAATTGGGGGTGGACAGGGGCTGTGGGGCCTGGCCACCCCCACATCCCAACGCCTGGGATTTTCCCACAGTCGCTGCTGCCTCACAGCAGGAAAGCCCCAGGCTGAGGCAGCACAGCCCCAACAGCCCCACATGGGTGTGCACAGCCCCAAGAGAACCCCCCACAAGTGTGCATAGCCCCAGGAACCCCACACAGGTGTGCACAGCCCCCAAGAGCCCCACATGGGTGTGCATAGCCCCAAGAACCCCACACGGGTGTGCATAGCCCCAAGAACCCCACACGGGTGTGCACAGCCCCCAAGAGCCCCACATGGGTGTGCATAGCCCCAAGAACCCCACACGGGTGTGCACAGCCCCCAAGAGCCCCACATGGGTGTGCATAGCCCCAAGAACCCCACACGGGTGTGCACAGCCCCCAAGAGCCCCACACGGGTGTGCATAGCCCCAAGAACCCCACACGGGTGTGCACAGCCCCAAGAGCCCCACACAGGTGTGCACAGCTCCAAGAGAATCCCACACGGGTGTGCACAGCTCCAAGAATCCCACACGGGTGTGCACAGCCCCAAGAGAACCCCACAGGGGTGTGCACAGCTGGTGACAACTGCACCCCACCATGCACAACCCCACACAGGACTGTGCACAAAAGCTGTAACCACACACAAATCCATGCACAGCTGAGTGTGAGTGCCAGCACTCACGCAGGGCCACACACAACTGCACACAGCTGGGCACAGCTGCACGTGGCTATGCACACACAGCCGTGCAGAGGCAGTTGTGCCCAGCTGTGCACCACTGCACGCAACCCTGCTCACCCATGCACACCAGGACAGCTGTCACAGGACCGTGCTCAGCTGCACAAACCTGTGCACAAGGACACACAGAACCACTCACAACCACACACAGCCCTGCACAGCAACACTCACAGCTTCACACGGCTGTGCTCATCTGTGCCCAGCTGTGCACGGCCACGTGCAGCCATCAGAACCCTTCACACGAGTGTGCACAGCCCTGCACAACCACACAGAGCTGTGTAGCAGTGCACAAACACAAAGGACTGGGTGTAACAGCACAGACACACAGAGCCATGCACAACTGCACCTGCCTGTGCACAACTGAACCACGATTCAACGCTGCACACAACTGTGCTCAGTCACACACAGCTGCACACACACAGCTGCAGTCACTGACAGCCTCACACAACTGCTCCTCTGTGCAAACTGCACAACACAGACACACACACACACACACAGAGCTGTTATCTCACACACACACAGCTGTTATCACACTCACACACACACACAGAGCTGTTATCTCACACACAGAGAACTGTAATCACACACACACAGCTGTTATCACACTCACACACACACAGAGCTATCATCACACTCACACACACACACCCAGAGCTGTCATACACACACACAGACACACACAGAGCTGTTATCTCACACTCACACACACAGAGCTGTTATCACATACACACACACAGAGCTGATATCACACACACACAGAGCAGTTATCACACACACAGAGCTATTATCACACACACACACACACACAGAGCTGTTATCACACTCACACACACACAGAGCTATCATCACACTCACACACACACACAGAGCTGTTATCTCACACTCACACACACAGAGCTGTTATCACATACACACACACAGAGCTGATATCACACACACACAGAGCAGTTATCACACACACACACACACAGAGCTGTTATCACACACACACACACTCACACAGAGCTATCATCACACACACAGACACGCACACACAGAGCTGTTATCACACTCACACACACACAGAGCTGTCATACACACACACAGACACACACAGAGCTGTTATCTCACACTCACACACACAGAGCTGTTATCACACACACACACACAGCTGTTATCACACACACACACAGCTGTTATCACACACACACAGCTGTTATCACACACACACACACACAAACACACACAGAGCAGTTATCTCACACACACACACACACAGCTGTTATCACACACACACACACACACAGCTGTTATCACACACACACAGCTGTTATCACACACAGCTGTTATCACACACACACACACACACACACACAGAGCTGTTATCACACACACACACACAGCTGTTATCACACACACACACACACACACACACACAGAGCTGTTATCACACACACACAGCTGTTATCACACACACACACACACAAACACACACAGCTGTTATCACACACACTCACACACGGCCCTGTGCACACCCGCACACAACCACGCACGGCTACGCCCCTCCTGCAGCCCCGGGGGCAGCGCGGATTCCCGGAGCCGTGTCCCTCCCGTTCCCCGTGTCCCCCCGTGTCCCCAGCCCGTGTCCCGGTGTCCCGGAGCCGTGTCCCCAGCCCGTGTCCCGGTGTCCCGGAGCCGTGTCCCCAGCCCGTGTCCCGGTGTCCCGGAGCCGTGTCCCCCCGTGTCCCCAGCCCGTGTCCCGGTGTCCCGGAGCCGCTCCCGGCGGAAGGCGCCCGGCGCTGCTCCCCTCCCCTTCCGGCGGCCATGGAGCCGGGCTGGGAGCCGGGAGAGCCGGGCGAGCCGGGCTGGGCACAGCCCGGGGGCGCGCTGGGCGGCCGGGGGCTGCTGGCGCTGGCCGTGGCTAGCGGGGCGGCCGTGTGGGCCACCTGGGCTGTGCTGCTGATGCCCGGCTTCCGCCGCGTCCCCCTGCGCCTGCAGGTACCCCGCGACCCCCCGGAGCCCCCCTCGCTCCCCGACCCCGGCTCCCCCTGACCCCCCCTGTGCCCCCAGGTGCCCTACCAGCCCTCCAGCCCCCGGCAGGTGGCCAACACCCTGGCATTGCTGCGGGGCCGCGCCGGGAAGACCGTGGATCTGGGATCCGGAGATGGACGGCTCGTAAGGGTCCTGGGGGGGTTTGGGGTGGCCAGGGCGGGCGAAGGGCAGGGAGCGGGGCTGCACGCACGGGCAGGGTGAAGGGGAGGCCCCCACCCGGCTGCTGCCCGGCTTCTGGCTGTGCTGCTGGGTGGCCCTCCTGGCTACGGTCCGGGACCATCATGGGTGGTCCCAGAGGGTCCTCGATGGTCTTAGACAGCTGTAGGTGGCTCTAGATTGTCCTGGGTGTCACTAGGTGTTCCTAACGACTGTCCTAGGTGGTCCTAGGTGACCCAGCATGGTCCTCGGTGGCTCTAAACAGCCCCAGGTGGTTCTAGGTGGTCCATGGTGCCTCTAGATGGCCATAGGTGGTCTTTGGCAGCCCTAAAAGACGCATGCAGGGAGCAGGGTGGCAGTGAGGGCTCTGGGTGGTGCTGAGCTCCGAGGTGACCCTGCCTGTGAGCCAGCAGGATGGGGTGAGGGGAGCTGGGCAGCAGCCCCTGCCCACCCAAATGCTGCCCCAGACTCAACACTGAGGTGCTTTGGCTTCCAGCCCTCCCTCTCTCCCTCTCCAGGTGCTCGAGGCTTACAAGCAGGGGCTGAGGCCAGCCCTGGGCTATGAGCTCAACCCCTGGCTGCTGTGCCTGGCCAACTACCGTGCCTGGAAGGCTGGGTACCACGGGAAGGTCTCCTTCCTGAAGAAGGATCTGTGGAAGGTAACAGCATCCCGAGGGTCTGGATGTGCTCAGGGCATGGCCAGAGCTCTGTTTGCATCTCCGGGATGGATTTGCTGATGGCTGCTTGCTCCTTCCCGATCCCACACAGCTCCTGGGAGGTGGAAATCCATCCTTCTTGCTGGGGAATGCCAGCTGGGAGGTGGAAATCCATCCTCCTTTCCAGGGAATGCCAGCTGGGAGGTGGAAATCCATCCTCCTTTCCAGGGAATGCCAGCTGGGGCAGCCCATGGCCAGTTCTGCTGCTTGGAGCAGCTCTGAGGACAGGTCTGGGTGCTGCTGACAGGCTCACCTGCAGACATGAGCTTCTCAGGCTGACATGAGGTAGTTGCAGCCTGACCAGAGAGAATCCATCAGGGAATGTGTGTCTGGGATGGTGCTGGAGGCAGGTGTTTCCCAAGACATGCTGCTTTCACACCCACACTTCCCCATCCCACATCTTTTGTGGCATCTTTGCTCCCTCCAGGGTTCCAAAGGTCACCCACAAGGTTTGGACACTCAAACAGTTGTTCCTGCTCTGCCTGTTACTCGATATTCCCCTTTTCCCTCTGTTTCAAGGTGAATCTCTCTGACTGCCACAACGTGATCGTGTTCCTGGCCCCCAGCGTGGTGAGTCAGCCCTTCACACCCTGAGCTGTTCTGGGCCAGCTCGAGGGGGCTTTTCTTGGGAGAGAGAGGGGATCTGGCATGGAATAAGGCCAAGTGGGCATCCCTGTGGCTGAGTGGTTTGGTGCTACACAGCATTGGGATTTATAGAATCATGGAATCATGGAGGTTGGAAAATCCCTCTGGGATGAAGTCCTGCCATTCCCCCAGCACTGCCAAGGCCACCACTGAGCCATGTCCCCAAGTACCACATCCATGTCTGTTAAAGCCCTGCAGGGATGGTGACCCCGCCACTGCCCTGGGCACCTGTGCCAGTGCCTGACCACCCTTCGGGGAAGAAATTTTCCCAGTATCCAACCTGAACCTCCCCTGGTACAACTTGAGGCAATTCCTCTTGTCCCGTTGCTCATCGCTTGCTCCAAGTCCCAGCCTTACCCAGGGCCAGTACCAGCCCTGTGCTCTGGGGGGTTGATGTCCCAGAAGCTGCCCCACGCTCCCTGGTGGCACTGCCACTGTGTGACTGTGTCCTAAGGCTGCCTGTCCCTGGCTGTGTCTCTCTCCCCAGAAACCTCCCTTGGCCACCAAGCTCCTGGCAGAGCTGCCCGACGACGCCCGGGTGGTGGCCGGACGCTACCCCTTCCCCTCCTGGACCCCCAGCAGCAGCCTGGGCCAGGGGCTGGACCAGGTCTGGGCCTATGACATCAAGGAGGTGCGGCGAGAGGCGCAGGGCAGCGCCCAGCAAAGCCAGGTCTGACCCCAGCCTTGTTAAGCCTGGTTTAACAGCAGCCTCCTTAAGCCTGGCATTAAGGGTCAGAGCCACTCCAGCTCTTGGCTCAGCTCAGGACAAGAGCTTGGCCAGAATTTGTCCTGGGGACTTGCAGGGTGGCAGATCTTCATTTTTCCAGAGTGTGAGCAAAGCAAGAGAGGAGAAAATCAGACCTGGAAATCCTGGGGTTAATGCAGGATTTAAGGGATGAAGCTCCAGTGCCTCTTTTTGGATGATTGCTGCTTTATTTCAATTTAAGTTTTAAAAATAAAATTTTGGTTGATTGTTCCTCTAAGGTTTTTGCTTTGTCTTTGAACTGCTGCATGGTCCTGGAGATGGAGCAGCTGCTGCTCCTGGCTTTGCTCTGCCATCCTCTCCAACTCACCTCCGTGCAGGATCGGTTTGGCCCTGCTCGTCAATATTCCATTTTCCACTCAGACACAGAGGAAAATGTGGTCTTCCCACCACAGGGTCACAGAATCATGGAATGGGTTGGGTTGAAAAGGACTTTGAAGCTCCTCTTGTTCCACCCCCTGCCATGTCCAGGGACACCTTGCACTGTCCCAGGCTGCTCCAAGCCCTGTCCAGCCCGGCCTTGGACACTGCCAGGGATCCAGGGACAGCCACAGCTGCTCTGGGCAGCCTTTCACCACCCTTATGGTAAAAGAGAGCTCATCCCTTTGTCCAAGCCCAGAACAAATCCTGGTCTGAGCCAGCCTTGGCTCTGTCTCATGGGTGAGACCTTGCTCCAGGTCAAGGTCTCATCCAGGAAAAAAGTTCCAGCAGGAGCAGGAACCTGTCCCTGCAGCCCAGCAGTGAAGAGCTGCCTGGGATCCAAGGGGTGCTCAGGGAAGAGCAGAATTCCTGCAGCCTGGTGGGCACAGACGAGGTGCAGTTCTCTTGTCTCATTTTATTCCTGTGAATTTAAGAGCAGAAACACCCACGTGGTTTCTCTCGCTGTTCCCACCTCCCAGCCTGAGAAGGATCCTTGCCTGGCAGTCCATGAAGCACAGACCTCCCTTGGAGTGGGGTGTTCCCAAGGCTGGGGCTGCTCTGGCTCATGGCTGGCACTCCTGGCACCCGGCACGGGGGGCACCTCGCTGCCCTCAGCATTCCTCAGCCGCAGGATCTCCTGCTTGTACCTGCAGAGGAAGTGCCACTGTCACTACTCACAGTGAGCAGTGTGCAAGTGCCACTGTCACTACTCACAGTGAGCAGTGTGCAAGTGCCACTGTCACTACTCACAGTGAGCAGTGTGCAAGTGCCACTGTCACTACTCACAGTGAGCAGTGTGCAAGTGCCACTGTCACTACTCAGTGAGCAGTGTGCAAGTGCCACTGTCACTACTCATGGTCCCCAGGCAATGAGCCATGCCAGGAGCTGAGCCTGGCACACAGATCCCGCTGCTTTTCCTGAAGAAAAGGCATTCCTGGGTTGTGCCAGGTAAGGGCAGAGCCTGAGCCGAGCCCAGGGCTGGGGAGGCACGGCAGGAGCAGGGAGATCATGACCTGACACACCTGCCCTGCTTGTCCTCTCCCTTCCCTGCTGTTCTCCCTGCTCCAGGGCAGGATGAGCCATGGGGAGAGGAACACAGATCAGGGGCTGCTGGGAGGACTTAGGTTAGAACCTGTGAAAAAAAGAACTCTGAAGGTTTTAGGCTTTAGATTAGGTTTTAGATTTTAAGTTCCTGTGAAGGTTGCAGAGAAGCCTTAGAGCCCCTTCCAGTGCTTAAGGAGGCTCAAAGAGAGTGGGAGAGGGACTTTGGACAATGGCATAAAGTGACAGGACACAGGGAATGGCTTCCCACTGCCAGAGGGCAGGGATGGATGGGATATTGGGAAGGAATTGTTCCCTGGCAGGGTGGGCAGGCCCTGGCACAGGGTGCCCAGAGCAGCTGTGGATCCCTGGCAGTGTCCAAGGCCAAGTTGGACACTGGGGCTTGGGGCAGCCTGGGACAGTGGAAGGTGTCCCTGCCCATGGCAGAGGAGCTGGATGAAAGTTTGTGTCGCTTCCAACCCATTCCATGATTCTGATTCCTCCCAAGGATGGGTGAGCACACAGGGAAGGACACCTGTGGTGTGTGGGGCGTGTCTGTCCTGCTGCCCTATGGCACAAGGGGTGGTGGCAGCTGCCTGCACAGCTGGAGGAGCAGTGGGACATGGGCCGTGCTGGCAGCGCTGTGGCAGGGCCGGCAGTGGGCACGGGGTTGGCGCTGGCACCAAGCCTGGAGAGGATCCCCATCTCACCTGGCAAGGTGCTGATCGATGTACCCCTGCAGCTCCGACACCTGCTCCTCTGCAACCACAGCCCGAGTCAGCAGCTGGCTTCTCTGCTGCTCCAGGTCCTCCTGCAGCACCAAAACCCATGGAGAAAACGTGGAAAAAAAGAGATCTGTGCCATGGGAGTGATGTGCTCAGCCCCTCTCTGCTGTGTGAGTCCAACTTCTGACCACTTCCCCACCACTCCAACCCCTCTGCCACGACATCTCCCTTCTTTTGGCCACAGAGACAGGCCCTGTGCAGGTGTGGAGCTTTACATCCCCAGGGAATGAGCTTTACATCCCCAGGGGGTGGTGGAGCACTCCCTCAGGTTGCTGTGGACAGGGAAAGGCAGGACATGGAAGCGAATATCCCTGCAGCCAGCAGGAACCAAACTGGGGAGCTGATTGAGTTTCAGCCTAGACTTGAACCAGGTTGAATAGAATCAAAGAAATGTGGAATTCTGTAGGCTGGAAAAACCCACTAGAATCCAGGTGTTAACCCGGCACTGCCAAGGTCACCATTAACCCGTGTCCCCAAGTGCCACATCCACATGTCTTAAATCCCTTCAGGGGTGGTGACCCCATCACTACCCCAGGCAGCTGTGCCAGTGCCTGACCACCCTTTCCATGAAGGAATTTTCCCAATATCCAACCTAAACCTCCCCTGGCACAGCTGGGGCCGTTTCCCCTTGTCCTGTCCCTGTTCCCTGGGAGCAGAGCTCGACCCCCCTGGCTGTCCCCTCCTGCCAGGAGCTGTGCAGAGCCACAAGGTCCCCCCTGAGCCTCCTTTTATTCAGGCTGAGCCCCTTTCCCAGCTCCCTCAGCTGCTCCTGGTGCTCCAGCCCCTTCCCAGCTCCATTCCCTTCTCTGGACACATTCCAGCCCCTCCGTGTCCTTCCTGTCATGAGTGGCCCAAACCTGCCCCCAGGACTGGAGATGTCCCAGCAGTGCCAGCACAGGGCAGCAGTCAGCCCCAGTTTATTACAGAGATGCCAAAAGGTTGTTCTGAAACGTGGGCAGGAGTGACAAGGGGCTGCTGCCCTTGCTTTAGTAGCAGGGACAGTAAAGCCTGGAGACACCCCCAGCTGGGACCTTCCAGCATTGCTTGGAGGACTGAGGCCAAAGCCCAGCAAGGCTCCATGGAGAGTGATCCCCAGGAATGGGCACAGCCCCGGGGCTGCCAGAGCTCCAGGAGTGCTTGGACAATGCTCTCAGGGATGCCCAGGGTGGGATTGTTGGGGTGTCTGTGCAGGGCCTGGAGCTGGGCTGGATGATCCCTGGGGGTCCCTTCCCACTCAGGATATTCTGTGACTCCATGGAAGTTTCCCCCTCCAGCCTGGAGCAGCCCCAGGGCAGGAGCTGAGGCAGCACATCTCTGCCTGTGGGTAAGAGAGAAGCTTGGCCTCCAGCGGGCTGTTCCAGACCTTTACCTGGGTGTTGAGTGTGAATTCCCGGAGCTTCTTCCTGACCTCTGCCCAGCCCTCCTCATCCAGCTGCCTGCGACAGAGGAGCTCATTCGGATCATGCCCAGACACCAAATCCAGCCCCTCCACAGATCACACAGCTCCACACAGCCAGTGCCCATCCCACCATCATCCCCAGAATGGGCACCTTTCCTCTCCCAGTGCCCAGACTTCCCACCATCGGGGAGTCACAGCCCTACTCACAGCCTGGGACTCCCCAGGCACGGCCCGGGGCTCTTCCAACCCACATCAAGGCAGGAAGAGCCCTGAACCTGCCCCTGCGGGGCTGGCTTTGATGGGAACAGGGAGCCCTTGTGCCAAAGGCTGGCACTCGCCCTGCTGGGAGCAGGGAGGCGTTCTGGTCACCGAGCACCGGGAGAGGTGAGCTGTCTGCACAGCCTGGCGTGGGAAAGCCCTTCCCAGCCCGTCCCAGCCTCCGGGAGGAGAACACAGGTCCCATGTGATGCTGGGGGAATCTGGGCTGTGTGAAGCAGGAATGCATTGTGCTCCTCCCGTTCCCTCCGCCGGCCGCAGATCCCAGCACCGGGAGACCCCGGCTGGGCTTCCGTGGGAGCCAGAGGAGAAGGGAACGATAAACAGGGAATTGGTGCCGCTGGTGAACCCCCACGGCTTGGCAATGCAAGGAGCTGGGTTTAGGTCCCTCCCAACCCAACCCGTTCTCTGACAAAGGCAAGAGGCAGCGGGAGCTGGAGCTGCGGGAGCACCGGGGCTCCTGTCTCCAGCTGGAGGAGCACAGTAATAGCACGGATTAACCCAGCAGAATTTGAAGTGTGTGGGGTCTCATGGCAGTTTAAAAAAACCCCAAATGATGAGATGCATCACTGAAATTCAGGTTCTGGACTTTCCATGCCCTGCTCCTGTGGTGTCTGCCCAAATTGCTGCATTTCCTCACGGACCACTGCTATTTTCGGTGTGGAACACATGGCAGAGGCTGGTTGAGGCTCAAGTCTGTGCCTGAGACACCCCTCCAGAACCCAGGGGCTCTGGCACTTACCCACTCCTCAGTGCTGGCATCCAGCTAATGGAATATTTGACATGTTTTCTAGGTGACCACGTCTTTTAAAGGGCTGAAAAACCCAGCTCAGGTTTCTCCTGTGCTTTGTTCCATCCCTCCACAGCTACAGCTGGTTGAGTTTTAGCAGGATAATGGAGCAGGAGGAAGAGACCCATCAAAATGTAGCAATTTCAGGGTTTGTTGGGAAGCCAGGGAGGTGTCAGCACAGTGGCACCAAAGGATTCCAGCCAAACTCCTGCACTGGGAAGGAGGAAAAACAGGACAGCCCCAGACTGGTGGTGTCTCATGAGCCTTTGTCAGGTTATCCACCAAAGCACTTGGGCATATGCTTAACTTCGGTTTTAAAGAGGTCAGTGGGGCTAAAAACATGATTAAATCAAATATGTGCTTAAGAGCTTTCTTGGATCAAGGCCCAGTGACTAAGTCTCTTCCTGCAGGAAGAGGGGACAGCTGCCTCTTCTTCCCAGAGCAGGCCCAGCAGCTCCCTTTCCCTGCTTATTGCTGCCTCCAGCCAGGCAAAAAAGATCCTTCAATCCACACATCCATGAGAATTTGGAATGGCAGATATCCCAAGAAAGAAACAGCACTTACTGCTCCGGAGGCGCTGCAAAGGCGGGGGCTCCTTTCAGGCTTTTCTGGAGGCAAAGGAAGAACAGAATTCCTGTAAACATGAACCCATTGCAATCCCAGATCCTGCCACTCTCAGAGAAATCCTGCCATGGAATGGGTTAGGCTGGAAGGGGCTTTAAGGATGATCCCATCCCACCCCCTGCCATGGCAGGGACACCTTGCACTGTCCCAGGCTGCTCCAAGCCCTGTCCATCCTGGCCTTGGGCACTGCCAGGGATCCAGGGACAGCCACAGCTGCTCTGGGCACCCTGTGCCAGGGCCTCACCACCCTCCGAGGGAGGAATTCCTTCCTTACATCCAACCTAAATCTCTCCTCTTTTAGTTTAAATCCATTTCCTTTGTCCTGTCACTGTCTGCACATGTAAAAAGACATTATCCCTCTTTTCTGTGCCCTTGGAAGTGGCACAAGGTGTCCCAGCACTCCCACAGCTACCAGTGCCACAGCAAGGAAACCATGGGTTGTACAGTCTGAAGGTTTCAGGTCTCCTGTCTGAATTTCTAAATAAATGCATCCTGTGCAAATCAAGACCCACATTTGCCCAGTGGGAGAACATTTCCCCATCCCTGGAAATGTCCAAGGCCAGGTTGGACAGGACTTGGAGCCACCTGGGATAGTGGAAGGTGCCCCTGCCATGGCAGGGGTGGAACAAGATGGGCTTTAAGGCCCCTTCCAACCCAAACCATTCCATGTTTCCATGATTCTGTCACATGGAGATGACTGTTGTGTTCCCTGCCTGTGCCACAGGTACAGCAAACCCTCAGGGAGAGCATGGATGTGGCACTTGGGGACACGGCTCAGTGGTGGCCTTGGCAGTGCTGGGGGAATGGTTGGACTCGCTGATCTGAGAGGGCTTTTCCAACCTAACCAGTCCTATAAATGCCTTAAGGAAGGGGCTCATGGAACTCTTCCCACCAAGCCCCAGCTCCCTCTGTACCTGCTGCAGCTCCTGGAGCTGCATCTCCAGCTTTGCCTTTTCCTCCCGCAGCCGGTTCAGCTCCCGGGAGCTGTTTGTCAGCAGCTCTGGGTCTGTGACGGACAAGTGGAGCTCGGCAGGGCCACAGTCCATGGCACTGCTGTCCAGGGACCGGATCTGCTCCCGCTGCAGCCTGCAACCAGCACAGGGTCAGTCCCTGCTCGCCCTTCTGGGTGACACCACTGAGCAGCTCTGCTGCTCCCCAGGGTGCCACTCGCTGGACCTGCTGGTTCTGGCCACCTGCAAAGGATAAGTGGGAGAGTTTCTGAAGGGAGTTTGTCCTAGAGCTATTTGTGGCTTTCCTACCACAAGTATTTCTGCTGCTTCCCACAGCCCAAGCTGCCGAGAGAGCTGAGAGCACTGCAGGGACGGGCTGGGAGGTGGAGCTATTTGTGGTACCTCTGCATTTCCACACCATCCACCGTGGGATCAATCTCTCACTCTGCATTTTAAGTGGGAGGAACATATGTGCAAAGCAGCTCCATGGGGTCCAGAGCACCCTCTTGTGCAGCTGGAGGCAGCTTGGTCCTGGATTGCCAGGAGCAGGGAGATAAATGTGCCTTCCAGATCCTCTGCTCCACCCGGGAGCCGTGCTTGCCTCCTTCCAGGGCAGGGGATGGGTGCTCTGGGGCTTTTGCACCTGGCCCTGAGGAGGAGGTGGCTGAGGTTTACCCATAGGCAATGAGCAGGTTCTCGTGCTTCTTGGCCAAGTCCTTCATGCGTTTCTTGTACCCCCGGGCTGCCCGGGCCAGCTGCTCTTCCCGGGACTTGTAGGAAGCCCGGATGTCCCTGAGCATGCTGTCCACAAAGTTCTTCATGGCAGCGTGGCCAGCTGGGGCTCTGCTGTGTCCTGTCACGCCGCTGGGTTTGCTGTCCATGTAGTTCTGGAAATGCACAGAGAGGAAAACCCAGGGGGAATGGCTTCCTACTGCCAGAGGGCAGGAATGGATGGGATATGGGGAAGGAATTGTTCCCTGGGAGGGTGGGCAGGCCCTGGCACAGGGTGCCAGAGCAGCTGTGGCTGCCCCTGGATCCCTGGAAGTGTCCAAGGCCAGGCTGGACAGGGCTTGGAGTCACCTGCTCTAGTGGAAGGTGTCCCTGTCCATGGCAGGGGGTGGTACTGGATGATCTTTCGAGTCCCTTCCAACCCATTCCATGATTCTGTGGCAACCCCCACACACCCAGATTTACTGTAGGGCCATGCAAAATGATTGGTGAGCTTCTGCTGGGACTTTTCTTGGTCAGATTACAGGGATCAAAAAACCCCTTTCTTTATGTATTTACTCTTATTTATTGGCAGCAGCCTACAAGAGGAAGGTGCCAGTATGGAGACAGCTGAGGGAACAGCTGGAGCTGGGCCAGGGCAGGGTCAGGCTGGAAAGGCTCTTCCCCCAGAG